>NC_057855.1:69060855-71560855 GCF_015237465.2 Chelonia mydas | reverse complement strand
GGGTAAAAGGCCAGCAAGAATAATCCTAGACCTTTATAAATATTTCTTAGGTTTAATTGCAGCTATTCTAAATGAAACACTATGATAAACTGAATGGTACTATACTCTTCTTTCAGGCTTTCAGAAATTTATTTGCTTACAGAAAGTTAGAGGATTATATCAGTAACGATGACAAAGAACAAGTAAGCTGAAGAAAGACTGACAGATGGAGGATGCTATAGCACCTTTTGTGTCAGTCAAAACAACAGATCTGGAGCTATAGAAAATGAAGGGAGTTAAATGGAGGAAGTATTTTTACTCCAGGTTCTATACCTTCCTACCAGCTGAGTAATATATTCTCAACACCTATTACCATTGTATCTAAAGGCTGGTCTATGCTCCACATCAGAGCCATAATAGGGAAAATAAATCACTAAGGTAATCTGAAGTATATATTTTCAAATTTTTGTCTCATGCTGTTTGGCATCACATGTACAGAAACTTCAAGGTTTTAAATTCCATACTATTCAATAATTTGAAAGGATGTTCACAGTACAGAAAGGATATTACATTTGCATTTAAAAGTTATAACTATTAAAAAATTACAATTGTCAAACAAAACTAGCTGTTTATTTCAGGAAGTACAGAATGTTTTTTTACCTAGAATTCTTATTCTCAGAAATGTTTTCATTACAAAAGATGCATGGTTTTAGGTACCTATGTTAAGTGCAGGACTTGTTGGCCACAGTGGTTATATATCACCATTTCCACACCAATAGATAATATATTCCACCCTTGTTGAGGGGATGTAGGTTCTAGCCCTTATGACACGAACCATCAATTAATTTTTCAACCGATGTTTGTATATATTCACAATTTTGTGGAGTAGATAGGTGTGACATATAGCTTTATTGTAATGAAACAGCTAATAATTAGAATTATAAGTGAGATATTTTCTTTTCTCCAAATATTATATATACACTATAGCACAGTTCTGCTCTTAGTGAAAAAAAAGCTGTTGGACTTCAGAGAAGACTAATTATAGCATTGATCCTCTAATGGGAAACTACTGAATGCAGAAAGGTTTACTGTTCCAATAACACCACAGACATAAAGCATCTTAACCAACTAGTTATTTCTAGAAACATCCCATAACCCTTAAGGCATGGAGGAGGACAAGAGAGTTTGTCAACTGAAGACATTTACTGTAACATAAAAGGACAAACTCGAACTCATGATAAAAAGTGAGTCTAGATGGTAATGTATTGTGAAAGCAAGTCAGCCAGAGACCAAGCAATCTGACCTAGAGTGGCTTCATAATAATAGAATTGGTAAGGAAGAACAGACAAAGTAGTCCAAGAGGGAGAGAAATTCACTTCCAACTTTTTAGAGTAACATAACCCTCCTTTAAGAAAAATACGAACAAGGGAGAATCAGAAAATGTTTCTTCAAATTTACTGAATGATGCAAGTTCCAAATAAGAGTGCCCTTGACTCTTAACTTTTGGTTTCCTTTTACCACAATGCAGCAATAGTCAATACTGTCAAAGTGTCTCCTATATTTTATTGTAGAAATCATAAAATGCACCCTTTTACCGAACAATATTATGTTGATACTATCAACAAAGTGATACAGGGTGGTGCTCCAAATTCAGTTATTAACATGGCAAACAGTAATCCTATGCTGTTGGATTATTTGCCACAGCAAGCCTTGCTTTTTTAAAAGTCAGTTGTTTTGTGAAACATAGTGGTTCACAAATACATTTGTTAGTCTCTAAGGTGCCACAAGTACTCCTTTTCTTTCTGTGTTACTGGAAATCAGAATTCTCTGCAAGAAGCAAGCAATCATAAAATGGATTAAAAATATAAGACTGGCTGGAGCAGCTCCCAGAAGAATCCCTTCAGTTGTCTGAAGTTGTCTGAGTGTGCAGATACCCACTGTGTTTCCCTTGTAGTTGACTGATTTCTCACTAACAATTTTCTATCCAAATAGCAAAAATAAGTATATAATTTCTAATTCATCATTAGATTTTAACAATTCTGTCATCATAAGGGTAACAGTGACATGGCAAACGATAATACATACCAAATCCATTAATACAAGCCTGAACATGAGTTCTAGATACACTTTTATACAAGCCTCTTATTACTTTAAATTTGCACATTTAGGTCACCATGGATTACACAGTTATTAATCTCCCTCCAACTCAAACTCTCTCATTCCCAAACATAAGGGAGCATTCGCTTATTTAATGTGAACATAAAAATGAACTTCTCCCTGCAAGTCATTCAAACCTATCTACATATGCAACTATGTGTGAGCTATGTGGGACTGACAGCTAATTCTGTTAGCAGAGGGTAGGGAAAGAACTTCTTTGCACACACAAACATAGTTTACAATGGTTCCCTTAAAAATCTACCCAGCTGAACTGGTGACGGAGTTGAGAAGGGAACACTCTTCTCGGAAACTATTCTTGTCCCAAACCAAAGTTGGGACTCTATAAGGGCTTTCCTAGCCATTGCTCATTTTTAAGCCATCCTTCCTCTACAGCAAACAGGGCCAATGGATTTAACTATGTTCAGCAGTTTCTACAGGGATTACGATGCACACATCAGGCCAGATGCCTCTAACAGCGTTCATGGAATCAGGGCATGCTTCCTCTCGCTGGATTTGAAGGATTTAGTTGTTCTAGATCACAAAGCGATTCTGACATCACATTGGGAATCCCTGGGCTGCTTCAGTTGAGGGTTCATCTCTCTAAAAAGTCTCTTTACAAATCAATTGCCTCTTCCCCAAATCAGTTTAAAATTTAATAAAAGTATTGCAAATCTTGAGATCTAAAGCCCAAGCCTTTTTGTGAATATTGTCTTTGAACACAGATATGGGAAATAGTCAACACAAAGGAATTGAGGAGATCTATCTGACATTCCTTGTCTCCCCCCACTCCCCCTCACATTTTTGAAAGATGCTTCTACTGGCTGGCCTCCTCTGTGTTATGTTCTCTCTCCGCACCAGTCTCAGTTCTGCGTAGGGCACTCAGTATCCTGACAAGGCATTTAGCAGTAGTCATTTTTATATACAGCAGTAGTTCCCAAACTTGTTCCGCCACTTGTGCGGGGAAAGCCTCTGGCGGGCCGCGCCTGTTTGTTTACCTGTCGTGTCTGCAGGTTCGGCCGATCATGGCTCCCACTGGCCGCGGTTCTCTGCTCCAGGCCAATGGGAGCTGCTGGAAGCAGTGTGGGCCGAGGGACATACTGGCTGTCGCTTCCAGCAGCTCCCATTGGCCTGGAGCAGCGAACCGCGGCCACTGGGAGCTGCGATCGGCCAAACCTGCGGACGCGGCAGGTAAACAAACTGGCGCGGTTCGCCAGGGGCTTTCCCTGCACAAGCGGCAGAACAAGTTTGGGAACCACTGATATAGAGGGAACTTCCTCCTGACCAAGAAAGAGAGAGAGAGTAAGGGTTTGTTGTAGGAGATACCAGTGCAGGCATTTCCTCTTAGTACAGGATGCACAGAGACAGGACCAAAGGGAGGTTGACATTGGAGCTAAACAGAGGACTACCATTCCATTCATGATTGGCAACTATTTAAAGTCAGTTTTGTTTCACATTGGAATGAAACCAGAACGTTTTGAACATTTTTGTGAAACCAAAGCTGTGTCATAATATTCATTCTTGCATCAAAACCTGAAGGCATAAATTTGGTGGTACTGGCCTGCAATGTGGGAGACCAAGAGTGGGCTGGGACGAAAAACTTTGCTCTGAATCAGGCAGAGCAGCGAGATGATCCTGGGCCTCCTAAGTCAGTGCCCTAAGTGAGAGTGTCATTGGGTCTCTCTACCCTTCCCTAACCTTCCAGATGAAAACTTTGTTGACACTGATGTGTCTCCAGCTTTGAAGAAACAGCATATTTACACAAAACTTCATTTTGCCAAGCCTCCACTTCCATCTCGAGGTCATATACCAAGTGTAGCAGGTGCTTTTTCTCCTCCTTAGCAAACTGCTCCCTCCGGCACTTAGGATTCTCCATTTCAGTTTCCGTTGACTCCAGCCATTTGGTTAGCTCGTCAACACTTTGGAGGGAACTCATAGAACTGGCCTACTCTACCTTGTTCCTTTGGGGTGCCTCTGTCTGAGCCCCTATGCTAACCTATTCACTGAGAGATCCAGCCTGGATTCCCAACATAACTGGCTGACCTTGAAAAATCTGTCTAGGTCCCAACTGTATCTGCTGTTCCTGGGATTCTGTCTGGGTCCCCAAGCTATCCTTCCGTACTTGGGGATCTTTCTGGACACCTTTGTTATTCCAGCCTCTCTGCCTCCTTACCTAGTTGGTCCTGGACCCTCCCAGTCCTAGGCTGCCATCTTAGTCTCTCCTCCATGAGGGCTGAGAAACCCACCCAGTCTCTTTTTTGACTATCTCATTCTTGCCTCAACTTGGAATATCCTTCTTTTTCCTTGGTGCCCCTCCTTTCTCTGAGAGAGCAATCTCTCTTTAAATGCCCTGCCATCTGGCAGGCAAAACATAACATTTCTTCCCTTGCTTTGGCCATGAGCTGAATGTCTCTTGGGGACTTTCAATAGCCCTACTGTCCTGCTGCCCAGAGTCACCCTTGCCTGGTTCCCCTGTCAGCTGTGGAGCACCTATCCCAAACTCATAGGGATTTGTGCCCAGAATCCCCTTTTCATCTGGCCTATCCTTCGGGGCCTTGCCTTTCCCCTTGCAGCAAGCCCAGCTCTTTAAAAGGCAAAATCTTTTTATGTGGCTCATCTCTCCACAATAAAAGTAGTTAATCCTTGCCCTTCCTCCCTAGTTCCTGCCAGGCCAAGCCCTTCTTAAATGCCCCAACTGTCCACACCCATAGCATCTCTGTGGCTGGGCTTCAGGCCTCTCACCTGCTAAACCCACTATGTTACCAGGTTTGATGTGGCTCAAGCATCTTTCTATCTGCTCCTGCTTCTTGGAGTGGATTTCAGTGAGGCCTACAAATTAGTAAAGGCATTACATTCCTAACAATCAATGGAAAGACCAGGGATTTTGCTAATGTCATCGTTCTGAGTTATATTGTATCTAAATTTAAGTGGGTAATGGAGGCAAGACAGAAAGGATGTGCACAACCTAACCATGGCCATGGTCACTGCTACTACGACAATCGTGCAATAACAGTCCACTGTATACCCACACACCGGGTTGGGGTCAAGTAATCCACTGCTGCATCCACAAGATATGCATTCATGTGATGCTAAAATCCCCTGGCACAGCAGAGAGTCAGCATTCACACTGCAATTGTGGCCTCTACAATACAACACACAGAAAACTCCATGCTTCCAAACGAGTTTACATCTAGTGATGCCAAACTTTCTTGTTTACTAACTTTTGTTTTAAAACACCACGTGATCGATCTATATCAGGAAACACACTTCAATGACATGAAATTCATTTAGTTAGGCCACATAAGAGACTTCCTTGGTATTGTAATCAATATATCAGAATATTGGAAGTAGTTAATATACCTTAGAGGAAAAATATGATGCTAACAAGATTTTCCTAATTAGTCCCCTCCCCCCAATTTAAAAACATCTGGCTGTTTGCATATTGGATTGCTATATGTTGAGGTTACAGACATGCCAAAGTTTGTAAGTACAGATGAATAATGGTTATTTGAAAAACTTCAGGGCAGACTGACTGAAGATTTCTTGATGCAACTGGCTTAAAAGGGGCAATGATGATTATTGTTGATTCTGTACTTCTACAGCCATAATTCTCAGTAGCAGTAAGCAATGAAAAATAGTCAGTTTTTGATTAGTGAGAGGCCAAAACTGAACTACTCAACCACAGGCAGTACACTAGGATAGCCTACAACTATCCTGCTTAGTGCACCTTCCTTAATGGATATGTTCAACTGCCATACACATTTGTGTTGGGGAATGTGATATACCAGAATGTGTGTCTTCCAGGAATCACTCCACAGCATGAGCAGTTTTGTATGTATGCTTCCAGGAGTGATCACATCCTACATTGCACTAAAAATTCAGCTGAGTAGACATAAAATCCAAGTCTGGGAATGGTTCCAAACAATCCCCCTGCCCAAGTCTCAGAAAGTCCTTGGGACAGTATTTTTGGAGTCATCAAGTTTCTATTTATATAGAAATCTTACAAAAAATAAAACTAATTTTTAAGTGTCAATATTTGTATTGATTTTCTAAAATGCTACATAGAAAGGTAAAAAGATTGTGATGCCTTTTTCAGCATGATTATGTTTATCATTTGGTCTCAAACATTTAGCAGTGGGCAAAAATGAATCTTACTGTACATGTCGAGTCACTGTTATATTTTTTATATAGTTAATATTTTCTGATGGACTGACATAAGTTTTAAGGATTCTCTCTTCCAACAATTTAAAATGCTTAACAAAACAAAAATTCATGGTAATTATTATTCTGCAGGGCTCAAGTTTAACATACCTGTACAGTGTCCAGTTATTACTAATAATATTCAAGTCTAATGCAGATCACTGGACACTTTCAGTGTCATCAGCATGAATATTAAGGACCAAAACTTCAGCGACTGTAGATTATTATAGTTCTGATTTTACAGCAGCTGAGGATTGGGCCTCGAAAGGATGAACAGGAGTCTCATACTTGTATAGTAAGTTGTAAAACTACTCCAACAGGAACACAAAAGGAAATGTCTCACCTTTAACTGTAAGTCAGCTCAATTTTACATCTTTAGATACTTTATTCATTTCCAAGTTGCGTGCCTCAACTACATGAGAAGATCACCAGTAGTGTACTATTACAACTATTGTGCCTTCCTTCATGAATATGAGAAGTCCACCAGTAGCCCGCTAATGCACATTATAATGGGAGTTTTATTGTAGTACATTTAAAAAATTGCTCATTTATAGATTTTTTTTGTCCAAAATAAACTACGTATCAGTATACCGGGAAAACAATCATTACTTTCTAGAGAAAGGAAGAATTCTAAGAGAATGGATGAGTCATTTGCAACACAAAAAGAGTTGGTATCCAACCAGTGAGAGGCAGAGAAGATAACAGGTGGGTGCTCATCTTTTGGAGTGACAAAAGGATCCTAAAGATTGTGGCTGTCTATAAACAAATCTGGCACCTATTTAACTAAAGTATTTTTTAAAATAGATTTAGTGAAATCAATACCCTGCATTGGCATACTTAAAATAAATGTATTGGCTGCCCAGGATAATAATATCTAGCTCTCAGACAGCAATTTTATTGGAAAATATCTAAGCACAAGAGCTTTACAAAAGAGGTAATCAGGTCACCTCTTAACCTTCTCTTGGATAAGCGAAATACATTGAGCTGTTTTAGTTTCTCACTTCAAGACGGACCCGCAAGTCATTTTTGTAGCTCTTTTCTGAATTTTTTCCAATTTGTCTACATCTAGTAATTGTCCCAGTAATGCCATCTATAGAGGTTATGTGATTATCTTATTTCTACTTGATAGTCGCCTGCTTATAAAATCAGAGACTTCAGAGAGTTCAGCCACCTGACCTCACTAGGATTTTATGTGAAGATGTTTATCCGCTCTGGCCCTTAAGCCCTTTACTGTGTTACTGCTGTCCAAAACACAGTATCCCAGCCTGTAAGTGTGATCTACATTCTTTGTTTCTAAATGATTGACTTTGCATCATATGTATGACTGTCACATGCTAGGCATTTAACAGGGTCCAGCGTGGGGCTACAGGGTTCCCACCATACAACCGCTACAGACCCTCTTCAACCCACTGCTGAATCTTCTCAACCTCCCTCCCACAAGTAAGGGTAGAGGGTACCAAGGGGGACTTCAGTCTGTGAAGACTGCAGATCTCACCTTCCCCTTACTGGCAAAAGGCCACCAGTGAAACTCGAGGTCTTGTTTACCTCTGGGTCCTGGCCTTTTATGGCCTCTATCTGCAATGGTCGCTGGCCACAAATTGCCATGAATTCGACATTCCTATGCTACTTCCCAACACTAAAATTCCTATTCTTCTTCCTTTTAACCTAAACTGTGGCTCCACAATACTGCAAGTCTAAAAACCTCTGGACCCCTGCCAATTTGGCCTAAACGAGGAAACAAATCCTTCCTGATCCTAAAAACAGGTGATCAGTCAGACCCACAGCTTACAATCTTGTTTTAGATTCAGCACCTTGAATGAATGTAAAAAACAATGGGGAGACAGGGTGGGTGCATGGAGTAAGGAAGGACAGACGTTACAGTAATATCACAAGATAATTCATTTACAGAATATGCCTCTCTTTATGGTGCCCTTAAAGTTCTTTGTGTTTTATTAGTGAGTATTACTTACATGTAGCCCACACAAGAGATTTAGGAGAGATTTAAAACCAGTAACAGCAGGGCATTCTATGCTCAGGCAGGAGCATACAGACAGAAATAGAAGAAAGATTTGTTATCAAATCAAAACTAATTAGATGAAGTGGGGAGATTACACGGTGGCTCAAATAAAGCAGGAATGAAACAGCACTTAAAGCACTATTCATCTTCAAAGAGCTGTTCAAATATTAACCATTTAATACTTACAACAGCCCAATGAGATGGGCAAGGAGTTTAATTTTACAGATGTGAGAGTGGCAAGAATAGTAAGCATGCTAATAAATCCTAGGCTACTGGATCGGTTAAAGTCAAAATGGTACAGTGGCAATTTTAATGGTGTCACAGCTCAGAGTCTGATGGAGTGTAAATTCAACTTGAACTAACCCTCTGAAAAGTGATTATTAATCCATCACGTTCACGATATTTTGATTCCTTACAATTAAAGTTCCAGTTTAAGAAACAGGATTTCTTGTGGACATTGGCTTTTATTAGCAAAGGTAAGGGGTAAGCCCCAAGAAAGTCTAAAGCCCAAGAGAAACAGGTCATTAACTGGTGGCAGTTTGTCACAACAACAACTGTTAGCTAATTCCAAAATAAGATTAATTTAGACATTTGACTGGTAAGCCAAAGGCTCAGTTTTTCATTGTCAACCCCTGAGCTATCTCCATTTGCACAGATATATATATATCAATCAAATTTACATCAATAGAATTGAAGTGCAAAATGTTGCCAAATAAACACTAAGGTAGTTGCCAAACCATCATTTTTAATATAGAAGATGAATGATTGATTGTAGATTGTGATGAATTTAACACTATTTAAGTATGTCAAAGAATTAAAATGCAAGACAAATGCAATCTGATAAAGATAACTATCACCAGATAGGTTTAGAGTAGTAGCCGTGTTAGTCTGTATCCACAAAAAGACCAGGAGTACTTGTGGCACCTTAGAGACTAACAAATTTATTTGAGCATAAGCTTTCGTGGGCTACAGCCCACTTCATCGGATGCATAGAAAGGAACATATAGTAAGAAGATAAATATATACATACAGAGAAGGTGGAAGTTGCCATACAAACTGTGAGAGGCTAATTAATTAAGATGAGCTCATCTTAATTAAGAAATCATCTTAATTACTTAGCCTCTCACAGTTTGTATGGCAACTTCCACCTTCTCTGTATGTATATATTTATCTTCTTACTATATGTTCCATTCTATGCATCCAATGAAGTGGGCTGTATTTCACGAAAATTTATGCTCAAATAAATTTGTTAATCTTTAAGGTGCCACAAGTACTCCTGTTCTTATCACCAGATAATTTTTGTTATAAAGTTTTCTTTGTCATGCCTTAGTCTGACACTGCTTAGCACAGATTGGGTTTTAAAAAGCAAGAAAGAAGCTGTGTCCTTCTTTAAAATAGTACTACGAATTTATTTTTATGCCACTGTACAGAAAACTTGCAAAAAAAGTTATGAAAACTATTCTTAGTAGCTGAGCAAAAAATAGATTTGCTCACCCTTCCATCAAGTGTTTGAGAGAAATTAAGATGATTCACTTACTAATCAAAAAAATTACTTGCCCTCAGTAAACAAGCAAGTACAACTTTGCGAGACTAATGTAAAAAGAAAAGAACCGTTATATTGGTATAAGTATTGTAAGTGTAATTCACCCTTTTATTATTTCTGCATTGTGGCAACCAAGTTCCACAATAGAGATTGATTCAAAAGGTTCTTGAATCATTTGAATCACAAACATGATTTTCTTGAATCACATTGAATCTCATTCATAACTTTGTAAGAATTTTTGCATTCTTCACAAAAACTTTATTTTCTAGGGTAATTTCCATACCAAGTATACACTGTATTAATATGGGAAAATCTTTTCTGCCACATTCACACACTTATTTATTATGTGGGCAAAAGGTCTACAATCCAACCTGATGAAATTGAGTCAGACAGAAAAAACAATGAGCTGTGCTCCAGCATACAGAATGCAATTTTACAGAGGGGAAAAATACCCAGAGGAATCAGTGAGAAAAGGCTTATAAGATAAGTGAAGTCCAGCAGTTTTTATTAGGCACTGGCTTCCCCATACCTTTTCCATAAACACACAATAAAATGCTGGGACAGAACATTTAATTAAAATGAATGATTGAAGGTATATCATATGACCTACAGCAGCTAAAAGTGGTCAAAGCAAACACTTGTTTTTTTAAACTTCAAAGGTTATTTGCCTATTGCATTTATAATAGGGGAGGAAATATTTTAATGATGCTCTTTTCCTCACCATGAATCCCACCACCACAAAGAAAGCAGATTTTAAGAACTTCTTCTTTAAAGTCAACCGAGTCTCTTACTTAGAGATGTTGAGGATACCCACCTACTTACAGACGTTCAAGGTATCCAGAAAGCATGGGGTGCAATAAATCAAGAAAGGCATAGTCAGCTACGGGACAAATACCAACAAGTCCAAAAGTCCAATTGACTGATTTAGCCAGGCATTTTAGTGCATGGTCAACCATTTTCTACAGTCAGTGATTTAAACTGAGAACTAAAGGCTTAATTTAGCCTGGTTTCCAAATGAATTTAATCAACAAAGGGCAGCTCCCTGTGCTTATAGCCTCCCCCTGAAATAAACCATTTGCAACTAATGCAGCGTACTTACTTCAAGGAGGTTCTACTTCTCAATGCCAGCCAGCCTCAGCTCCCCCAAGCACTAGGGCTAGTGTACTAGGGAAATGACTTAATCTATCACAGCTGGGCCAGCTTTGGTACACTGACAATCACTGCAGTTATGGCAGGCAGCTGTGGCATTTTCCTTACTCAAAATGAAAGAAAACTAACTCTCTCTCTACCAATTCCTTGGCAAGGTATTCCTACCCTATTACTAATGGGCACTTATACACATCATCTATTCCTACAGTACCTGTATGTCAGTGTCAGCAATAACTCTGGACTACTGGATGTAATCATATTCCTAGAATTACTGAATTCTCAATATACATATGCATATTACTCAGACTCCCAATAGTGTGCTAAGGGTTTCAAAAACAACTATAAGTTCAAACCTAGAAGGCCTTGCTTTGTAAGGCCCTGAACCTGCCATTCTAAAGGTTATATCCATGCAAAGCACCCCTGAAGTCAGTGGTACAGCAATACACCTGGCCACAATGAACTGCGGGGTCAGGGCTTAAAGACTAGATCCCATCAATATTATTAATCATGTTTATTAGGGTAGTGTCTAAAGATCAACCAAAAGTTGGGCCCTCATTGTGCTATGCGCTGTAGAAACACAAAGTAGCAGATAGTTGCTGTCCTGAGGAGCTTACAGTCTAACTAGACAAGACAGACACAAGGTGGGGAAGGGATATAACACACAAGCAGAGTCAACAATGTGATGGTGGCAAACATCATGTTAGTGCTCTGATTTTTTGGGTGGCAGGGGGTTGTTAGAAGGGGATAAATTAAATAGAAAGATAAGGGGACAAAGGGGTGCATGGCAGGGAAGAAGGTAAAAGGGGCAGGTTAGGGTTGCCAGGTGTCCGGTTTTCAATCAGAACGCCTGGTCGAAAAGAGACCCTGGCGGCTCCAGTCAGCACCGCTCACTGCGCCATTAAAAGTCTGGTTGGCCACCTGCAATGGGCAGGCAGGGTGCCTGCGCGGCTCCCAGGACGCGGCAAGCACGTCCCTCTGGCTCCTACGCATAGGGGCAGCCGCAGGGGCTCCATGTCCTGCCCCAAACTTGAGCGTTTTCTCCATACCTCCCATTGGCTGGGAACTGGTTGCCTGTTCGTGCCTCCGCCTAGGAGCTGGAGACACATGTTGTCACTTCCTGGGAGCCACCTGAGGTAAGCGCCACCCACAGCCTGTACTACTCACCCCCTCCTGCACCCCAACCCCTTGCCCCAGCACTGAGCCCCCTCCTGGAGCCCATACCCTGCACCTCCCCTACCCCAAACCCCTGCCTCAGCCCTGAGCCGCTTCCTGCACTCTGAACCCCTCTACCCTGGCCCCACCCCAAAGCCCACACGCCCAGCTGGAGCCCTCCTCCCTCTCATGCCCCAAACCCCTGCTCCAGTCCAGAGCCCACTACTGCACTCTGAACCCCTCATTTCTGGCCTCACTCTGGTGCCCACAACACCAGCCCAGAGCCCACACTCCCTCCCATGGCTCAACCTCCTGCCCCAGCCTGGAACCCTCTCCCACACTCCAAATCCCTCAGCCCCAACCCCCAGCCCTCTCCTGCACCCCAAATCCCTCATATCCTGCCCCCTCCCAGAGTCCGCACCACCAGCCGGACCCCTTACCCCCTCTTGCAACCCAACCTCCTGCCCCAGCCTGGTTAAAATGAGTGAGAGAGAGGGGGGAGAGCAAGTGATGGGGGGGGGGCCTTGGAGAAGGGGCAGGGGCCTTGGAGAAGGGGCAGGGAAGGGGGTGGGGCTAGGGTGTTCAGTTTTCTGCAAATAGAAAGTTGGCAACCCTAGGGCAGGTGTGTAGTAAAGTTGAGGCAATGAGACAGAGGGATGGGGAGGGAGACAGTTGGAACAAACAGCCAATTGGCACAGGGCAGATTAAGTCCAGTCAAAAACGCTGGAAGTTCTCTGAACGTCTGAAAGTCCCTGTTTTGGCTGTATCTGCAGCCACCAGGCTGAACCCTATGGCTGGCTAGGTTCCAGCTTGCAGCTTTTCCCCAAGGCCATAGGGCAGGAGGGAAAGCTCCACCTGGGTCCTAGTGCCCCCAGAGTATGGCAGGTCCCCTCTGCACAGTTCTAGATCTGAGGCATGTTAGAGGGAGGGATAGCCCTGGCTGGGCCCAGTTTAACCTCTTGCCTCCAGTGCAGTGGCCTCTGCTATGTCTGCTTCTGCAGCTGCTCCTATTGTCATGTACACCTTGCACACGGTAGCTACTAGCAGGTCAGGCCCCTGGGCCAGATATGGATGGACTACAGAGCTTCAGTCATAGAGACAGACACTAGAGACGTGTCTTCCATGAGATCCTTTAATACATAGCCACGCATATTTGTCGTATGCTCAAATAAGCTATGTTAAACACAGCACCATCTAGTGGCGAAACACTATGGCCTCCCATTACACCTACTAGTTGAAGTCCTCATGCATTCAGGCACAGCCTCATTTCTGATCAGGGTCTAATTTTAGACATGACCCATGAGCCTGTTTAATAAGCAATGTGGCAGAAGGCAGGATGAAGATTACAGCAATTTTAAGGCCCCAATTCTGTAATTGGTAGCCCGCAGTGGAATGCTGCACCACTGAGGAATCTCATTGAAATCAATGCAGTGATCCAACTATATGCATGATGTTTCAGGATTGGTACACCTTAGATTATCCAGTCATCAAGAGGCCCCTGCTCCTGCATACACTTTTCATAGACCTTAATGGGACTGATTACATACATAAGTAAAATTAAAAACACAAATAAGTGTTTGCAGTACCATGGCTAAAATATATGCACATCTGTCTGGATCCACTGAACTCAGTTTTTATAAAACTTCGTTCTAGTTATACCTTTGCTATCCTAAATTCCCATGCCTCCTTAGTATTTACACTTAAACTTAGGTCTCTTAATTATCCCCCTTAGGCATCCCTTGCCCCAGCAATGGATATCCATCTTATTTGAATATTTCCTTGTAAATCAATACTTACAACCCAAATCATTTTGTTATTCCTCTCTGAATTCCCTAATGATGTGTCAAGATCTTTCTGGTAATGTAATAACTAGAAATTAATGCAATATTCCACATGCAGTTATACACTTTGGATGAAATCTTGGCCCAATCAAAGGCAGTGACAATTTTGCTATTGACTTCAGTGGGACCAAGATTTCACCCAGGGCTTATTGCCTCTCTACTCTGATTTGATGTCTCCAGGGTATGCAGCCCAAAACTTGATTTTTTAAAAAAAACCTCTTCTTTCAAGCTACATTCTCATGTTTAATTTGCTGGCTAGATCCCTAGATATCTTTCAGCATTCCAGATTTCTCCCTTTTTCTGTGAATCTGGGTTTTTGGGGATTATTTTTCTTCAGATGCTTGTATCTGTCCATGCTTCTAAACTTTCTAGAACTCTTTGTATTATTTCCCAATCCATATGGTGTTTGCAATTTGGTATCAACTGTAAATTTAATTTCTGGGCTGTTTACTACCTTTTAAAAGATAATTAATGAAGCCATTAAATGAGAACAGATCCTTTGATGTCACTAGACACTTCTTCTCCCAACTCAGTATCTTGCATTTTATCAGAGGGTTCATCAGTTCTCAGTTTAAGTGACCACACCCATATCCAAGTTCATTTTAATTCTGAGAATAATATTTTGTGAAACAATACCAACAACATTACTAAAATCCAAATATCCTGAACCTGATAATCTATTCCATTTTGACACAGAAATGATGGTGGTGGGAGGGGCAAAGGTTTGCACCTTTGCACCTCCTTATAATCTGGGTTTGCCCCACCTTGTGTAAACTAGAGTAGCCTCAAGGCTATTTGGTAGCTGATAACAGTCAGAACATAATTGTGATGTAGCCATGCCCACTTGCCTTAAGCCACCTTCTCAGTTTAACACCAGGATTGGGAGCATTGTTGGCATAGAGCTTTTCAACAAGCTCTGACTGTAGATTTATTTTGTCATCCAAAATTCTTCACTAATGAAAACTTGACTAGATATTTAGGGTTTGAGACAGCGCTGTCCAAAGTCCCTTTTTGTTCCACCTCCACACAGGCTGACCCTCATCCCCAATTTGGAGAGACTCTCCTACCCTTCTCTACCCATGCGAGAGGTGAAGTGGAATTAGTCAGATACAAGGAACATAATAATCCAGGTCTTCTAATTTATCCAGCCTCTTCAGTTCATGTAAGAGAAAGAAGGAACTCTAATTCTGGCTATATGTTTCTATCATGGGTTTCATTCTCATTGCTGTTGGCTGATCACAGAACTGACTTAATGACTTTTGTCAAACAGTGATATTGAACACAATTGCTTCAAAGAAATTATCAGCAGCCTAATGCCGATTAATTGGTCTTTTGTTGAGGTTACAAGCATTGCAGAGCCAGAGTGACCTGGTGACAATTTTGTAAGTTTAAAACATAGCTTGCTCTATATATTACATGTGAATCAATAGCCGAGAAGTGCAGAGGAGGCTTCCCTGGCATACCAGACATACAGGACACAAATCAAGGACATGTGTGAAAAGCTATGACAAAGTTTCATTAGAAGCCTGTGCAGTAGAGAAATTAAATCTATATCTTATATACTCAGACAATACAAGCAGTTCAAAGTAAATACCAGGCAGAAAGCAAAGATAGATAAAATTCCAAAGATTTTGGACATGCATCTAAATGTGAAAACTTGAGTAGCTAAAGTTTCTGCATACCTAAAGCATCTCAAAATGTGGGTATCTAATTGGAAACTTCAACTATAAATTGGACTGCTCTTCTATCACTAGTATTCCCTCTCCCTTACAGTCCTGATCTTCCCTGACATCTCTTACTCATAGACTTCAGACTGTCAGGCCAGAAGCAACCATCATGATCATCTAGTCCAGGGATGGGCAAACTATGGCCTGTGGGCTGCATCTAGTCCGTCGGACCTTTTAATCCAGCCCTTGAGCTCCCACCGGAGCTAGTCTCACCTCCTGCACATTGCAGGCCACAGAACCTCACCCAACCAATCCTGAAATAGACTCATAACTGTCAGCTGAGTTACTGAAGCTCTCAAATCATCATAGACAGTAAGACCAGAAGGGACCACTAGATCATCTAATCTGACTTCCTGTCTATCACAGCCACCAAAACACCCACCACCCGCACACTGAACTCAACAACCAAAATTAGATCAAAGCATTATGGCCCATGGCAGACTAGACTATTATGTGCAACAGGGAGAGAATAGGAGGGATCGAGGTGCACTAGTGCCTGAAGCCCCTCCCATGGCAGGATAACGATTAGGTAAGATATGCCCAGATAATTTTGACAAGTGTTCCACAACCACACACTGAAGAGGAAGGTGAAACCCCAAAATATCAGACCTAGAGGAAAATTCCTTCCTGACCTTACATATTGTGATCAGTTTGACCCTGTGAGCGAAAACCAGCCAGACAAGCAGCTGAGAAAGAGAGAATGCTTAGTGCCACCTCAGAGCACTAGCCCACTCTGTCCAGTATCCCAAAGTGTTCCACCTCCAGTAGGCTGTACAGTGAGACCTGTTGTATTCAGAAAATGAGTTTCATTCCAGCAACAGGGGCACTACTTACTCTCTTCAGATGTAGATAGCCACTAACTTGAGACACCTTATGATAAAATTTCTCTGCAAGAAACCCTGCAGTTCTGTCACAGCACATACAAAGTTACCAATTTTGACACCATACCGATAAAGGATTTTTTCCCATAACATCATTATTATTTCCCCCCCTTAAAGGCCCAAGTTGGCTGAAAATGATTGAAATTCATATGGAGGTATATTAAAGGCAAGTGAGTAGAATGATGAAGTCAAAAGTCATACACAAGAAAAATATTGCAATAGTCAATTTTGTTGAAAATTCTTTAATTTTTTAAAGCATTTATGGACAATAAAATGTGCTAAAGAACTAAAAATTCTTGCCCTCTTGGGGTGTTTTATGTATTAATATTTTCTACAACCATAAGTCTAACAGATAATATGCAACAAATTAGAATCATAGGACATGAAGGGACCTTGAGAGATCCTCTAGTCCAGTCCCTTGCACTCAGGGCAGGACTACGTATTATCTAGACCATCCCTGACATTTGTGTTGGTCTAACCTGCTCTTAAAATCTCTAATGATGGAGATTCCACAACCTCCCTCGCCAATTTGTTCCAGTGCTTAACTACTCTGACAGTTAGGAAGTTTTTCCTAATATCCAACCTAAACTGCCCTTGCTGCAATTTAAGCCCATTGCTTCTTGTCCTATCCTAAGAGTTTAAAGAGAACAATTTTTCTCCCTCCTCCTTGTAACAATCTTTTATATACAGTAAAAGCTTTTTTATCTAGCATGTTGGGGCAATGTGGGGTGCCGGAAAGTGAAAAATTCCCATTAACTAAGAAGGAGGGAGTTTGGCTGTGGGAGGGGGCTCAGGGTGCTGGATCTGGGGGCGGGAGGGGAGTTTGGGTACAGGAAGGGGCTTGGGTCAGGAGGTTGTGGCATGGGAGGGGTTTTGGGGTGCTGGATCCAGGGAGGTGCTCACCTTGGGCGGCTCCCCGTAAGTGGCGGCCTGTCCCTGCTGCTTCTAGATGGAGGTATGGCAGACGGCTCTGCACACTGCCCCCATGCCACCATGGCCAATGGGAGCTGCGGGGGCAGTGCCTGTGGGTGGAGGCAGCACGCAGAGCCGCCTGCCATGCTTCCACTAAACTCCCTCCCAGAGCCTGGGCCCCACACGACCTCTCACATTCCAAACCCCTTGTGGCTGTTCCTCCTCCTAGGAGCAGCAGGGACATGTTGCCACTTCCAGGCAGCCACACAGAGCCAGGTAGGGATCCTACCAGCCCGGCGCCAACCCGACTATAAACTGGACTTTCTATGAATATTAGAAATGCCAGTTAATAGACCTTTCAGGTTGGTACAGGACTGGATAACATAGCATTTACTGTACTTGGAAACTGTTATGTCCCCTCTCAGTCTTTTCTCCAGACTAAACAAAACCAATTTTTTCAATCTTCCTGCGTAGGTCATGTTTTCTAGACCTTTAATCAGTTTTGTTGCTCTTCTCTGGACTTTCTGCAATTTTTCCACATCTTTCCTGAAATGTGGTGCCTAGAACTGGACCCAATACTCCAACTGAGGCCTAATCAGCGTGGAGAAAGCAGAAGAATTATTTCTTGTGTCTTGCTTACAACATTCCTGCTAATACATCCCAGAATAACGTTTGCTTTTTTTGCAACAGCGTTACACTGTTGGCTCATATTTAGCTTGTAATCCACCATGATCCCCAGATCCCTTTCTGTAGTACTCCTTCCTAGGCAGTCGTTTCCCAGTTTATATATGTGCAACAGATTGTTCCTTCCTAAGTGTTTATCTTTTGGTAGTAAGTATAGGTCAAGGTATTACCTTATCCCCATAATTTGTTTTTATTGGCAATAGTAGTCTTTCACTGTAAGACTGGATTATCTTACCATTTACCCTCAAGAGAAACGTTTGTACAACAGTCTAACTACGTGACATGAAAAATTGAATAAATCTGAAACATTTTTCTGTGTAAATATTATTTTCCTTGACAATCAGCATAGTTTCCTCAGCAACAGCACTAAAAAAGTAAAACACAAACCTTTTAACTGGAATCCCCTTGTATATGACATTTATTTCTCAAATATTTATAAGTAACAGCTTATTTGGATTGTTATGAATTGACATAATTATTGATATAAATCAAAATTTTATTTCCTTGTTCAAATCCACTCTTCGTTACAAATTATGTATACTGCTATTGGCACTGTGGTACTTCTTCTGCAAATAAAATACATTTTTATTTCCCAGTCTGACACGTCGTCAGTGTGAATGACAGGTTCAGTAGCTCGTCACTATTCTTGCACTTCTGATACTTACACAAGTCTGTGCAAGAAAGCTGAGCAGCAAGAGAGGAACACATTTCCCAATGCACTGCCTGCAACATACTGTCTGGTACTACACTTCCTGGCATCCAGCTGATGGCAAGTTCCTTGTTTTCTAAATGCTATTCATGGCCAACAGGGGAAGGAGCATGCATCCACTTGATAAGAGAGAGCGCCTCATAATAGCAGCCTGATAATTTGCCTGCTTACTGCATTGGTATAGAGCATCACATGTTAGCAGCAGGCTCTGTTCAGGCAGTGAAAATGATGCTAGGCAGAACATCTTATATCGGGCATCCTTGACATCCTGCGGTGAAGGTTGGCCATACAGATAAACACAAATTTCTCAAGCACAAGGAATGTTGAGTCTTGAAGTGTGAAATCTTTTCCAAGGTCTGTGAGAGCATCAAGCATCTTCACACTCAGAGGCCACAGCAAATGCCTCTTTCCCTCCCCATAGAACGCACACGTGAATGTGTGGAGTCCCATAAGGCGGGTAAAGGACCTTTGGATCTAGAGTTGAAGGGACTTTCTCCAAATCAATAATGCGGCTTTGATTTCCAGCACAAGTGATGAAATGCAAATTAACTAGCAGTTGTGACTTAAGACTGATGCCTATGACTACAACATCAGTATCTGGTCTCCTAACGATCACATTCTGGTAGTCCTTGGCAGCATGTTTCATGTGAAGAAACATACATGTGTCACATTTTTCATGGTCACCATTTACTTCATGAACAGCTGTGGCTGTCACTGAACCCTGCTGCACAGCCAGGCAGTGACAAGCCTACAGCTTGGAAATATGCATCTCTTCACACTGTGTACAAGAATATCTGAAGTGCTTTCTTATTGTTGTCATCAGAAAAAAAAACAACGTCTTCTACTAACTGGGGGTTTTCTAGTCCTTTCTGTGGCTATGTATAGTTTGGGAGCAACTAGATGCTCAGTGTGACCATTTCACATTTTTGATGCTCATATTAGAGTACCAATCTATGACAAAATCCAAATGAGTACACTTGTACTTTTCTGCTAGCTTGATCATGTACAGTAAAATGATGTCTGCAAGCTCACCAGATGTTGAAGGAACATCATGTAGTGTTTGGATGACAGACATTCCAACAAAAATTATTGCACCATTTGCTGGAACATGGTCAATACAGCAGTCTTCACCTCTGGATTGAAACAGATCAAGCAGAGCTGATTTGTTGGTTTTTGACAGAGTACGAGCAAAAGGGCAGGAAACTGCTCCCAAAGAATACAACAAAATTTCCCAGAGATCAATTTTCCTACTTTGACTGAATACAATAAGTCTTGCAAAGTGTTTCTTGTCATTGTGAAGCATCACATCTTTGTTTTTCCATCAGATTTGTTGTGTTAAAGCACATATTGCTTGGTCAATGACCAAGACTTCATGCTTAATTTCAAGCTGTTCAGCTATAGAAATACTTCTTTTCAGAGTAGTGTGGACAGTAGACATCTCTGTTGGTGATGCCTCGATGAGTGGAAGGTAATGGATAGCTGAATTCTTGAGAATGCACTGCCCCCCTGTTGCAGTGTGGGCAAAGGAAGGCAGTGACTTTCTTCAGTGAATGCCCAAGATGCTGAGTGGATGGAGGGCAATGACACTGCTTAGCAGCCCCTGAAGACAATGGACGGGAGAGCTGCCCATACACCAGCAGTGGTGTAAGGACACTAGTCGTCACACAGAAGGGGACAGTGCTAGTAATGTAGAGCTGAAAGGGGACTCCATGGAGACAGACTGTCTGAAGTGATGGATCTCCCACAGATTCAGTTTAGGTAAGCCTCTAAACTCTGAAATTTTTGGAGTTTCCCCCATCAATAAATTGATATGGCGTTTGATTGAATGAGGGCTGGTTAATAATGTGATTTTACACGGAGTTTTAGCAATACAAAAGCTGGCTTAGGCTGTGCTTTTACATGTAATATTACTGAGGCTTGTTCATAGTGTGCTTTTACATAGTTTGGGTATTGTGCTGATGGTTTAAAACATTCTTTCACACACATAGTTTGACTATAATGCTTGATGTTTGCAACCGTTTTTTGAAAATTATTACTTTCCCTGTAGGATAGTGTATAGGAATAAGAATCCATAATGCTTTGGGTAATCTGGTGGGAACACTGATGGGATCTTGATAGGAAAAGCTGTGGTTAATCTACTGCCACACTATAAAAAAGAACAACCATCACAGCCTCATACGTCTTTCTTTTACTCCTGGTTTAAAGCTGCATGCCTGCATGAGTGTAGAGTCTAACAGAGATTCCTAGGTTACTTCTAGCAGTGAAATCAGATGGCATAAGTCCCTGGCTTTTTCTGTCCTGCCTGCCCTGGTGTGCATGTCTATGTGTCCCTGTACTACTCAATATACATAGGGGACATTGAGTCAGGCGATTAAGAAGAAACATTCCAGTTTATGAAATTCATCAATGGCTGGCTCAGGTCATGGCATCAAACCATACAAAACTCTCACTCTGAGGCATGTATGTTATGACCAATATCAGAACCTCAGCTACCGCTATCCCTGGAGCTTTGAGCTATATGCTTTTCCACATATTTCATTATTATTAATTATTGATTTATATAGCAACTTTCAAAAGTCTCAGAAGTGCATTATTGATTGAAAAACTGTACAAATCCAGGGATCATTTCATTTCACCCGTCACTGAAATGCAACCATCTCAGGGGCATACTCTTTGAAGATTAGAAACGTTGTTCATTGTGTTTTAAGTGACAGAGGACAAAAGCTACTCTCTGAAATATTAACATGAGAACTATCAGAGAATGAAAGATTGACCTTAGGCATAACTCCTTATTCTGTCAAGGCCCTGAGATGTCATTTAATGGAAATCTATACTGATGAGTGCCAAGCCTAGCTGTGTCAAGAGGTATGCCTGGTCCCTCACACACTCTTTATCACCAGTGAATAAATGAAAAATTCCAGATATGTTGCACATGGAAATTCAAACCATCCATGGATGTTTGAATCCCTCTGCTCAAATTATCTGCTGCCAAAAGGTTGGATAGTTCATACTTCAGTCAAAAACTTATTACAAACGTATTGATTAATTAGTTGTTGGATGACAACAGTGCATGTGGTGCTATGCAGAAGAATGCATTTCTTACAATCTTACTGAGAAACATACAATAGGAAGGTTATTTACCTCACAGTAACTGGAGCTCTTCAAGATGCTTTTCTCCACACAGACCCCACTATGCACCCCATTCACATAAACCTGGAATCATTTAGTCAGCAGTGTCCAGGGAGGCTGAGCATGCACCCTGAACACCCTTGCACACCCTCCTTCAAGGGCACAAAGGGTGGAACAGCCCTATCTGCCAATCAATTCCTTTGCTAATACAGATATCCAGGTAAAGGATTTTGCATCAGTGGGAAAGAAGGGTAGATCATTGGAATCCATGTGGATAAAGGCATCCTGAAGAATTCCAGTTACTGTAAGGTAAGTAACCTCTTTTTCTTCAACCATTTGTCTAGATGGATCCTACTGTAAGTTTTTACCTCTCACCTGCTACTAATGTGAATTCCTCACCTCTTTTCACATGAGCCTGAGTAAGATTTAAGAGAGACTTTTCACTGTTGTGGTCATTAATCAAAGATATTCTTCATGAAATAACACTGAAACTAGATAAAATTAACTTACTGTACATATAAAACATAGACAGAAATTTATCAAAGTGAAAATATAATGAAAATATCACCATACCTCTCAGACACTTGATTTTACCCATTCACGTTTTACATTTGTTTGTTCACCCTTAAAAGTCATCCAAGATGTTGAGTTAACAAGATGTCTTTGAAAGTGACAATGGAATGATTGCAAAAGATTTAGTGTCTGATCATGCTAGATATGTTGACCATCTCTGACAAGAAGCCTACTCACTTCAACAGGATCAACATCCAAAGGGGATGTAAGGTAGTAAAGAGAGTTCAATAAAATGACTAAAATTATGAGGCTATTGAAACAGGCTCTGAAGTTAAAAGTAAAGAAAGTACAGTCTGTGGCATATGGATGCTACTCAGAAAACACAATAAAATATCAGAAGTCATGTGTACTATTGAACAAAAAATGTGTGAGCTCTCATTAAAAATAACTTCTATTCTGGAGGACTGGAAGGTAATGAATAAATGTAACAATTTTGCAAAAGGTTGAGCTCCACCTGTGAGGCACTGAATGCCGTAAACTCACAAAGAACACAATGGGTGTTAAAAGTGTAGAGCACTTTACAGGAGTGGACCCCAGCAGTTCTGCTTCTAGAACTGAGCAAAAATTGAAACTTCTGTTCCATGCAAAATTCTGCTATTTCAACATTTGTTTTTGCCCTGAACCAGAACAAAAAAAAGTTGAAATATCTAAATTTTCTGTGGAATCAAAACATTTAAACTCAAATGCCAAAACATTTTGCTCTGGCATTTCCAACCAAAACCAAAACATTTAGAGATATTTAAAATGTTTCATTTCAGTTTGTTGAACTAACTTGAAATGTTTTGTGTCAAGTCATTTCATCGTTAAACTACATTATCATATTGTGGCACATAGCCACATGGGAGTTGTAGATCAAGTTGCCTGATGAACCCATTCTTTCATATTGACCAGGATTCCTGGTCCAACTAGGTCTTCCATGATGTACCTGAAGTCATGGGACAACTGCTCCGTCAGAGGGAAGACTGCATTGCGTCATGGGAGACGAAATCCAATCAAAGAGCCCAGCCCATAAGCAAAAAGGAGGGCCCAAACTATAACTCACAGAAGGTAATGTACCGTTTAATGTTGGACTGTCTCAAAATGAAAAGTTTTGGGTCAGTTCAACAACCCGAAAAATACCAATCTGGGTCAGACTCATCTGAAACAAAATTTTGGTTTTGTTTTTGAAAACTGAAGCTTCAACAACAAAATTTTCAGATGGAAACTGCATTTTGCATGTGAAAATAATTCCAATGAAAAATTCCTGACTGGCTCTACTTGCTACAACTATTTCATTTAGAACTGGTCAGAAAGTACTTTTTTCCCCCCTTCTCCACACAGAAGTTTTCTGATTTTCATCCAATAAATGAAAACTTTAATTTCTGTTGACTTGCAGTCAAAATTTTCTGTGGCAAACAGATACTTTATTTGAAAGAAAATTGCTTAGTCAAAAAAAAAATTCCCACTGAAAAACAGTTTTGTCAGAAAATTTTTGACCAACCTCAGTTTCGTGTCTTAGCAAATGTCTCAAAAGTAGAGAAATGACATTACATTGAATATTGCCAAGAAGAAAAATCACTATAAAGAAAATGCACACATGAAACTATCTGAAGTGTAAGTTAGTGACATATAATAACAAAAAATACCCATCTTTCTCTGACTCTTATTTTACTGTAATTTTATCTGATGAAATTACCAGCCTTTTGTATAAATTTTGTCATCATTCTGATGCTGCAGTAGCTTGCTAATGTTAGTTTCATTTGAGAAAGTCATATCACTTACAGAGCAAAGTAACAGGAAATACAATTCTAATATCTCAAGACAATGTAATGTATCACATATTGTTCATTCTTTAAAAGAGCAACATTTACTCAGAGAGTTCAACCACCTACTGTATTTATTCACTATTCTCCATTAATTTAGTGCACTCGAAGGGCACCACAATTGGAAAAACATTTCTACTTCCAAAGCTGCTCTAATAAACTCATAGGGAGACTTAACGCATCCCCAGGTATAATGGGAGGGATCACAGAGCATCTGCTCCATAATTCATTAGAGCAGGTACAGTGGGAGTATGAGAGTTTAAGTTATCATGCATTACAGTGGGGGAAGGAGCCTCCCATGACCAAGATAATTCATCTTTCAGTTTCAGAATGGCATTGGTACATTTTGAAAACCCTGTTGAAAGGGTCATCCTGGCATCCCCTCTCAAGAGATAGGTGCCAAAATAGAGAGAGCAGCCACCATCCCCTCCCCCATAGACATAAAATCAGAACATGTGTTTGGGGGAGAAGGGAATGGGTTGAAACTCTGGCAAATGGTGTTAGGGCCATCTGAATAGTATCAGACTATATTTGTGAGTAATCCTGAATGTGAACTGATGCTCATGAATACCCTCATCTTGGATGGGTTCTATGCAAACTGTTTATACAACTCTAATTGGGATATTTCTAGTACTTCCAGTACTTGTCTGGTCTAGTAGGAGGTACTGCTTTTCTGGCAGTACCCCCCAAACAAGGAAAATGCAAGGTATGTGAAAAATTAAAAAACTAGAGCAGTCAAAGCTTTTTCAAATGTCAGAAAAGTTGTTTCGTTGAGTTTTATGCATTTATCTAAGTGCTACACTGGTGAAAATAAAACATTTTAGTAAGTTAAGGAGCATAATTTTTCCCCATAAAAGAACATGGCAATGAAGAACACTTTCATCATTAACACTGATCCTAACCCAGTGCAAAGTAAAAGGAAACTCTAGGATCTAGTAAAATTACTGCACCTCAAATTATCACCCAAGTGACCTCTTGGACATGGAGGAATGAGCACTGGACAATTTTACAGACAGGGCAAATGAGTAATAGAAAATGAAGAGACTTTACAATGGTTCCACAGGAAGTTTGTGGAAAACTAGAGTGCAACCTCATATCTTATGTGGTAGAGTCATCTTTTCTCCATTAGTATCTGTTCTACAGAACCATATCCAGTTCTGGTGTCCACAATTTTACAAAGATATTGAAAAATTAGGAAAGGTTTAGAGAAGAGTTACAAGAATCATTCATGAGCTGAAAACATGATTTTACAATGAGTGAACTAAAGGAGCTCAATCTATTTAGTTTAACAAAGAGATGGCTAAGGTGTGATTTGATCTTAGATTGTTAGCCTACAGTGGAAAGAGATATGATACTTGTGGGTTCTTTAATCTAGAATCTAATGGCTGAAAGTTTAAGTCAGCAAAGTTTAAACCGGAGACAAGTACAGATTTTTAACAGTGATGGTAATTAACCATTGCAACAGATTACCAAGGGATGTCATAAAATTTCAGTTATCTGGAGTCTTTCCTATCAAGATTAGATGTCTTTGTAAAACATAGGTCCTGACTCAGCAACAAGATACTGGGCTATATACAGGGATTAAAATTCTATGGCCTGTGTTATGCAGGTGGTCACACTAGATGATCATAGAATATCAGAGTCAGAAGGGACCTCAGGAGATCATCTAGTCCAACCCCCTGCTCAAAGCAGGAGCAATCCCCAATTTTTTTCCCCCAGATCCCTAAATGGCCCCCTCAAGGATTGAAATCACAACCCTTGGTTTAGCAGGCCAACTTCTGCTCCTAAAGTCTGTGAAATAGGTTTAAATTAGGTTGACTTTAAAATGTCTTTAATAATACTTATTCACATTTGTAAAATGCTTTGAGATACATAGTTGATATTAAGTATAAAACCATATTAGCCATACTTTTCAAGTGCAGTAATTTAAACTCAGAAAGATTCAGTAAATGAGCTTGGAGACAAGATGTCTTATTGGACTATGCAGTAGCTCTCTAATGAAGATTCATAGGTTCTAGCCTTAGATTTGCTATGATATTTTAGAACTTTTTCCAAATATTGTGAGTGAGGGTGGGCTGTTCCACATACATATTTGTGGCTTATTTAGATATGTAGTGAACAAGTGTATTTTATCAGCTGGATGGTAAATGTGGTATCACTCCACAGGAGCCATTAGCTTGACCACATCCACTGAATTCTTTAATTACATAATCCAATAATACATATATCTTATACATTCAAAATTTGAATAAACAGACAAAATTGTGAGCCAGATCAGCAGCTTGTTTAAATTAGCATAGTATACGTCTTACGAAAACATTTTTCTAAATCCTATAATTTTTCTAAATCCTATAATATTTTGTAGAAAACAGTTTCTGCAGAATTTCTGCAGAAATTTTAAACTAATCTGTAGGTTTTGTAGCAGGATTATAATTAGTAATAAATTTTATAATTTAGTTTAGATTTTAATAGAAGGTGTCTTCAGAATATTTAGAGGTGATTAGTGTTATATTGATGTTCTATCTAATAAGATTTTTCCCTAAGCAACGGGGAACAAGATCCCACAGAACATTCATGAAGCTATTTCCCTGGGGTCAGAAGAAAGAGGGAAGCACAGCATGGAATCAGCATTCCCTTCCACACCTTCTCACTTGCCAGGATTCATGATGCTTTTGGTACTCTCCACTTGTAGAACAAGAGGTTATTTGGCTGAGACAGAGAAGACTCAGCTAGGATTTTTCATTGCTTGTGCACTTTGTTTTAGTATTTAGTGCTTTTAAACATTGTTTTTCCTCATTCTATTATAGACCAAGATACTAACTGTCACATTCTTGTCAATCCATGATGATAACTGTAGATCCTTTGGGGGACGAAAAACATCTAACTGAAGCACACTCAAATGTATGCAAGTGGCATTCTTTCCTAAAAAAAGAGTTATTAAATGACACCTCCTGTTTCGTCCTTTCAGACTGGATATGCTGGTTATAGCTGCTGCTGCCACCCTGCCAAAGAACAGGAGAGTCAGTTGCCTAGTGGTTAGAGGAGGGAACTGGGAGTCAGGTCTAACTTCACTTCCCAACATTCACACAGCCACTTTGACCTTAAGTGAGGTATTTTAGCCATATGTAAAGAGAGTATAAAAAAACATAACTAACTTCCTCAAAGTGATGGTACAAGACATAATATGTTAGAGTGCTTTGAGATTGTTAGATGAAAGAAGCTAAAAGTGCAAATATTTAATACAGAAATAACTCTGTTTATAAGAGCAGAAGAAAACTGTTTGAACAAACTTTAATTTCACAATTCAGTTACCTCTAAACTACAGGATGCTGATGCTGCTATTGTGCTTCCAATTTTTACTTTTTTTCTTTTTTGTTTTGTTTTGCTAAGCTTATCCTTACCTCTGATTTAGTCACTTCCCTCTAAAGTTAGATAAGAGAAATATTCTAGATGAAGTGCAAAAAGCATGTTTAGAAAACAAACTGTCAGACATGCTGAATTGTGGCTGATTCTATCTTTTTAAAGACATTGGATATGAACACTGTTTTGTGTTGCATGAAGAGAAAGTTACTTACCTTACAGTAACTGAGGTTCTTCGAGATGTGTGTCCCTGTGGGTCTCGTTAGAGTCTGCCTGAGCGTGAGCGTTCTGCAGCCCCCCCCACCCCGCCCCCCGTTCCTTCTCTACCGTGGAGAAGTCAGAATAGTACTCCAAAGCAGAGGGGAGGAGGGTGGGAGTGGAGCACTCTCAGGGACACACATCTCTAAGAACCTCAGTTACTGCAAGGTGAGTAACTTTCTCTTCTTCTTCGAGTGCTGTCCCTGTGGGTGCTCCACTCCAGGTGAATGTGAAGCAGTACCCACTAAGGTTGGTGGGACTTTGGAGTTGCAGCAGTGTGTACTGTAGACAGTACTGTATGGCCTACTATGGTGTCTGCCGTGGTATCCTGCGTGATAGCATAGTGTTTAGTAAATGTGTGTTTGGATGACCACGTGGTGGCCTTACAGATATCAGGAAAGGGCACATTATGGAAGAAGGCAACAGATGTTGACATGGCTCGAGTAGAATGAGTTCTGATGCCTTCGGGTGGTTGAGCATTCTGAATCTGGTAATAGGATCTGATGCAGTCAGAGATCCACTTGGAAAGTTGTTGTTTAGAAATGGCTGCACTCTTTGATCTCTTTAGTGGAGACAAATAATCGCCAGGACTTACAAAATGGTTTAGTCCTGTCTAAGTAGAAGGCAATTGCTCATCTGACATCGAGGATGTGCAGAGTCACCTCATGTGGAGCCTCATGAGGTTTGGGATAGAATGTAGGTAAGTATATTGGTTGGTTAAGGTGGAAAGTGGACACCACCTTAGGGAGAAATTTAGGGTGTGGTCGCAGGGTAACTTTGTCTTTAGAGAAGGTTGTGTAGGGAGAGTAGGCCATCAGGGCGCTTATTTCCCCTACCCTCCTTGCTGATGTTATAGCAACCAAGAAAGCTACCTTTATGGACATATGAAAAAGAGGTGAGGTAGCTGAGGGCTTGAATGGAGGTTTTATAAGACCATTGAGATTCCATGCAGCTGCCGATGGATAAATCTTGGGGTAGAAATTTTGTAGGCCCATGAGGAAGCGTTTTATGGTGGGGTGGGCAAAGAGTGAATAGCCGCCTAACGAATCATGGAAGGTGGCAAGGGCCACTAGGTGTACCCTGATGGAGCTGAGCGAGTCTGTCCTGTTTTAGTTTCAGGAGGAAGTCTAGGATGTTAGGGAGGGTCATGATATGGGGTGATAAGTGTTTGTTTGAGCACCACAGGGAAAAGCGCTTCCACTTCTGCACATAAGTTTTACGAGTGGAGTCTTTTCTACTATGCAGGAGGACAAATCGGACTTGCTCAGAACAGGCTAATTCGTGGGTCTGGAACCATGAAGGAACCACACTGTCAGGTGGAGTTTCTGGAGCTGAGGGTGAAGAGTTTGTCCATTGTCCTGAAAAAGCAGATCTGGTCTGTTGGGGAGAGTCCATGGAGGATGGGCAGACATGTGGAGCAGGTAAGAATACCATGTCTGTCTCGGCCAGGCTGGGGCAATGAGTATGACCTGGGCCTTGTCGTCTCTGATCTTGCGCAAGATCCTCTGTATCAGAGGGATCCGTGGAAAGGCGTACATGAGAGAGTTGTTCCACGGGATGAGGAAAGCATCTCCAAGGGATGCCGTCCCGAATCCCGCTCTGGAGCAAAATAGGTGACATTTGCAGTTCTGTGTTGTGGCAAAGAGATCTATTGACAGGGTGCTCCATTGAGAGAAGAGCTGTTGTAGTATCGTGGGGTGCAATTCCCACTCATGTTCTGTGGAGAAGTGTCTGCTGAGTGTATCGATGATAGTGTTGTGACAGCTGGGTAGGTACGATGCAATAATTTGTATGTGGTGTTGTATGCACCAATTCCATAATAGGATGGCCTCCATGCATAGGGAGTGCAATTGTGCTCCCTCCTGTCTGTTGATGTAAAACATACATGCTATATTGTCCGTTAGGACCCAGATAGATTTGCTCTTTATGAGGGGAAGAAAGTGAAGGCAGGCTTGTCTCACTGCTCTGAGCTCTAGGAGGTTTATGTGTAGATGCGTCTCTGGCATGGACCAGCAGCCTTGTGCCATGTGTCCCCCCAGATGCACTCCCCAACTGATCAGAGAAGAGTCCATGGTGAGCATGAGCGTGGGGGATTGTTGTTGAAAGGGAATGCCAATGCAAAGGTTCTCTGGTCTTGTCCACTGTTGCAGAGAAGCTAGTACATTTGCTAGAGGAGTCAGCCGCATGCTGGGTTTGTAGTTGGAGTTGAGCCAACCCTGAAGACATCTCATGTGCAGCCTGGCGTACTTACCATGAAGGTGGTGGCTGCCATGTGGCCAAGGAGCTGTAGGCAAATTCTTGCCTGTATCTTGGGACGAACAGAGCGTGCGTATGAGGTGTATGATAGTGAGGAATCTGTTTTGTGGTAGTGAGGTTGGAATTGAGTCCAGGTGAGCTCCAATTAATTCGATCTGCTGTGTAAGCATCAAGGTGGATTTTTGGATGTTTATTTGCAGGCCCAAGCTGTGGAAGAGGGAGACAGTGAAATGGGTAGCTTGTAGCGTCTCATTGTTTGAGTTGCCCTTGATGAGGCAATCGTCTAGGTAGGGAAAAAGTATGATCCCGTGTCTGAGGAGGTGGGCCACGACTATGGCTAGGGTCTTGGAGAATACTCTTGGTGCTGTGGAGAGTCCAACAGTGAGTACCCTGTATTGGAAATGGTCATGTCCGATTGTGAACCGTAGGAAGCGTCTGTGGGCTGGATGAATGGATATATGAAAAGAGGCGACCTGTAGGTCAAGGGTTGTGAACCAGTCCCCTTGTTCCCATGCAGGTATTATTGTGCCCAGTGTGACCATTTTGAATTTCTGTACTTTTACGAATTTGTTCAGTCGGTGTAGGTCTAATATAGGCCTCCATCCCCCGGTCTTTTTCTGGGTCAGAAAGTAGTGGGAGTAGAACCCTTTTCCTTGATGTTGTGTCAGAATGGGTTCCACTGCACCTGTCCATACAAGATGATCCACTTCTATGTGAAGTAGGTGCTCATGACAGGGGTCCTTGAAGAGGGATGGGGAAGGAGGAAGGATGGGAGTGTAGGATATAAAAGGGAGAGAATAACTGGATTGAACTATTTCTAGGACCCAATAGTCCTGTGTAATCTGCTGCTAGGCATGGTGGAAAACCTGGAGGCAGTGGCCAAATGGACAAGTAGGCGGTAGAGTCAAGGAGTGATCGTGCAGACTCTCGACCAACACTTCAAAATTGGGAGATAGCTGTTTGCACTTGGTTTTGTCTGAGCCTAGGAGGTCGAGAGTGATTCCTGGGCATAACGTATGGTCTGTTCTGAGGCCGGTGATACTGTTGTGTGTGTGGCCTCTGGTAAGGTTGACACCGTTGTCTCCTGGGAAGGGATGGGTAAATGCCCAGGGTGTGCAGGGTCACTCTAGAGTCTTTCATGGTGTGAAGGACTTCATCAGTTTTCTTGGAAAAAAGTTTGTCTTTATCAAAGGGGAGGTCCTCCACTTTGGTCTGTAGGTCTTTGGGGATACCTGATGCAGACAGCCAGGAAGATCTATGCATAACCACAGCAATTCCAGTAGTGCGGGCAGTTGTATCCGACATGTCCAGAGATGCTTGTAGGGCCATTCTGGAAACAAATTGGCCCTTGACAAGGACCGACTTAAAGTCTGCTCTCCTGTCCTCTGGAATATGGGAGGTAAAATCAAAGAGTTCATTGTAGTTATCAAAGTCATAGCTTGCAAGTAGGGTGGAATAGTTTGCAATTCTGAATTGCAGAGTGGAGGAGGTATAAACCTTGCGGCCCAAGGTGTCAAGACATTTGAGGTCCTTGTTTTGCTGGGTGGGCCAGTAGTGCGGCTGTTTGGTCCTGTGAGTCACTGCATCCACTACCAGAGAATTTGGTTGCGGATGAGAGAATAAGAAGTCTACATCCTTAGCAGGAACATAATATTTGCGTTCAGCCTTTTTGCAAGTTGGTAAGATAGAGGCTGGAGTCTGCCAGAGACTGTTAGCTGGTTCTAGGAGTGCATCATTTATGGGAAGCGCAATATGTGAGGGCCCAGAGGGTTGGAGGATTTTGAGGAGTCTGTATTGTGTAATAATATGACCAATCTCCTGGACCTCCTCTAAAGGGATGTCTTGGCTGAGTGCCACCCTCTTGAAAAGTTCCTGGAATTGTTTGAAATCGTCCACACTCTGTGGAGGGGGAGGCATGCGGGCTCCATCTGGAGTTGATGGAGAGTTAGGGGTCGGCGAATCAGGGTATGGTCCATAGCCCACCTCTTCAGAGGGGGGTTTAGGTGCTCTAGAAGTAGATGGAGCTGGAGCTGGAGGCGGAGAAGGAGCTTGTGGTCTGGTGGAAGAAGCATGAGGGTGAGTGGCAGTAGGAGCTGGCCAAGGGTACCACTGAAGCCAAGGCATTGGATAAGAGAAGTTAGGTGTTGCCCACGGGGGGGCAAAGTAGGGAAACCGAGGCTGGTGGTTGTCAGCCATGACCTGAGGTGCAAAAGTTCTGGTGGAGGAGGAGAGGTAGGTGGGGAGAACTCCTGCTGTTGCTGCATATCAGGCTCACTGTCAGTAAAGGTGTCCAGGTCAGGTGGGGAGAGCGGCTGATCAAAAAGAGTGAGCACTGTGTGTCCAGGAGTGGAGAGTTAGGCTCAGGTGCCACTGAAAGGTCGTCCTGACTGAGGAACTGTTGTTGCTGTTCCCTAGTGTCTGACTCCGCTGCACGCGATCTGTGTTCAGAGGCATGCACAGACTTTTGCTTGGCTTTTCCCAGAGCCACAGGTCTCTTGTATGCGCCCTGCGGGAGGTCCGCTGCTGCTATGTGAGTGGCAGGCAGGCTTGGTGCCGACGTTCTTGTTGGCACCAGGGTAGAGAGCACTGTCGGCACCGGGTCTATTTTTGGTGCTGAAGGGACTGGTGCTGAGGAGATTTTCCCTGCATGGGAAATCGGGTCCCTGCCTCTGTGCTCCGCGAGAGCCGTGGCTGAGATGCCAGGACAGTCAGAGGTTCCTGCCTTCAGCGCTGACAGCACTAAGGGTAAGGATCTCGCAGGAGACCATTTACCCTTGTGAAAGTCTCTTCTTGGAGACAGTTGGACTTCTTGCCTCTCTGCCTGAGAGGGTGAGGCCAGGCTCCCAATTAGTTCTGACCTGGCCAGGGAGCATGAGGGAGAGGGTTTGACAGTGCCCGTCTCCAGAGATGGCTGCAGAGATTTCTGTATGAGAAGCATTTTCAGCCTTAGGTGCCTGTCACAACGAGCCCTGGTTTTGAGGCTCGTACAATGGACACACTTAGCAGGGACATGTGTCTCGCCGAGGCACTTCACACAACGTGAGTGTCCATTGGACCTTGGCATGGAGTTCTGACAGGAAGCACATTTCTTAAATCCTGAAGCCCCTGGCATAATTGAAGTTGGAGTGTCAGGGGAGAGTGTCTCCGCGGGAGACAAGCTTGAGGAAAATATGGGTTGTTTTTTTTAAAAGTAAGTAACTATTCTAAGGGAAGGGAAACAACTGGGATGTTACTAACTAACTATTTCTATATTCTTTGTAATTGTTTCCTTCAGAGACCAGGGAAGAGGATCAGCTCTTCCCCGTGCCCAGTCTTCAGCCGAGGACGGTTGAGAAGGAATTGAGAGGGGCGTGGGACGTGCATGCTCAGGCAGACTCTAACGAGACCGCGAGACAGCAGCTGAGCGAGAGCATCCTGAATAGGCACTGCTACCGAAGATCTCTGATCAATGGCGCCAGGACACACCATCACCTGGAGTGGAGCACCCACAGGGACAGCACTCAAAGAAGAACTGAAGATTTCTTACCAGCCACACTGTTAAAGTGCAGTTATAGATAGAAGTGGAAGCTGCATAAAAATGCAGCTATTAATTCTAGTCATATTCTTCTCTCAAATTTTATGTTTTAATAGGGAACTTTTGCAACTTAAAAAAAAGTATTTTCTAAGATCATGGTCACATTACGGAAAAATGGGCAGCACTATCTTTTGTGCAACATAAGATTAATGCATCTGATCAAAAGTTAAAATTCAATTTTATTTAAAAAGTAATGACTTTTTCTGAATTTCCTCACCAGAGAGCTACAGGACACTGAAAAACCACAGGCAGAAATTGTCCTTCGCTTTGTCCAAACAGCAAATGATGAGCAATTTTTCTTTACTTGGTAAGCCTTGAGTTCAAGGCTCTGGACCAAATTCTGCTCTGCTACACTGGCATATTCTGGAGTAATGCCAATGAAGTAGATGTTTACACTGATGTAGTTGAGCAATATTTGACTGTCCATGTACCACTTTTGTTGGTGACATTGCTAACACTAAGGCAGTGCATAAGCTTTCTGCATTATTTAGGTATTTCTGCTTTCACTGATACTTTCAGGGGAAAATATATCTGGACTCGTGTCTTGGAAGGGAAACCTTATTTCAGGTCACCTTTAAAATGTATTGTTCTGCTTCTGAGGTGCCAAAGAGGGTTTAGATCAGGGAGTGGTTAATTCATGTTGATAGAGAAACTGGTGAGGCATTCTTTCCTATTTTGTTTTTATTGCCATTATGCACATTGTTCCTGTTGCTTTGAGCAGTGATGGTAAAATGAAAAAAGAAGAAAACTTAAAACATACCTGTGATGTTACACCCCATGTTCTTCATATAAATATTGTTATGATATAAATATGGCATAATTAAGATATGTTTTATGCAAGATAGGTCATGTGAGATATCATTGGAAAGGTTATGATTTGCTGAATGTGTTTATCCAATTTGTATGCATGTATCTTTTCTGTATCTGGAGTTAGCAATATTAACTATGTAACAATTACAACTGTGTTTTCACCTGGGAAGTGCCCACCAGACAGTAAGCAAAGAGCCTGGATGAGCCATTAAGGAGAACAACAGAATTTTGAAAATGCTAATTTCACTCCTTCCTGAGAAGTTTACTGGGATGCTGTATTAACACAGCAGGGTCAGGTGACCATGTCACCTGGTACTGGACAATATCTTAACTTGCTGGTACTTTTCCATGTATGGGGATGGGGATCAAACAAAGGATTCCTGCCTTAGGTAAATCCTTTTTTAAGGTTGGGGAGGGTTTAATCTTATCTCTCTCTCCATTGCTGCCAGGAAGGAAGACTGCTAAAAACAACTAGAGGGAAAGGCAGGGTTGAGTCCAGACTAAGACAGGGGTCCAGTCTATAAAGTGAAATAACTGGAACTCTAAGCTACGGAAACTCTGCAACTTGCCTAAAACAACACTGAAGGTGAGAAATTACATTCTGTAACCTGTTTGTTGAGTGTATTAAGTCTAGTTAGTTTTATTTGCTCAGTAATCTGCTTTGTTCTGTTTGTTATCCCTTATAATCACTTAAAATTCACCTTTTGTAGTTAATAAACTTATTTCTTGTTCATAACATAACCCACCATGTGGAATTCATATCAGGCGGAGGGAGGGAGGGAGGGCAAGAAGCTGTGCAAATCTCTCTCCACATTGAGGGAGAGGGCGATTTTTATGAGCTTATGCTGTGCAGATTTTTCTACATAACACAAGACAATATTATATTGGGTTTACTCCCCAAAGGGGGTGTGCATGTGAGTGCTGAGTAAATTTCTGAGCTGATTCTTCCCACACAGTGCTGATTTCAGTCTGTGTCTGCAGCTCAGTGTGGCCTTACCTGTGTGCATGCTAGAGAAGGCTTGAGGGCCTGGCACAACTAAGACCGGGTGAGGAAACCCAGGCTGATGGAACGGGTGGAACCAATGGGACCCCAGCACATCAGGTGGCATCCTGGATTGGGGAATCTAACATGTCACAATACAAATACAAAATATTCTCTCTCCAACACTATATAGCTTGTGCCCAAAATCTCCAGCCATACTGTTTCTCTCATTGCCTCTTTTCCAAGGCACTGCTTCCAACTGCTACAGTCCAAACACACTGAAGCCCTGGTATAAGAACATATGCTTGCCCTGTCACTTAAAAATTATTACTCTGACATAGAAGTACAAAACTGAATTTGAGGGTTGTGCATGTGAAATGCCATCTGCAGACATTCTTAACCAATCTAATTGGGGTTATCTTGCTTACAAATAAGGAATAATTTTAACCTACTACATCTAAAAGCAATCCTGTACTCAATGTGGTAATTATCTTCTAAATTCCTCATTCCATACCAATAAGAAATGATTTATTATCCACAGCCAAAGAAAAACCAGAGCTGCTTTTCATTGAGCCAGTGCTAATACACTGTTGCTTTTACAACTTGGTTTCTGTATTTGGACCCCAACCTGAAAGGGACTGAATTCTCCCTGCAAACTATTGAGTAGCCTCAATCTGCAGTGCTGTCACTGAGAGTTGAGGGTACTCAACTCCCTACAGCAGTAGTTTTCAATCTGTGGTCCGCGCCTCCCCGTGAGTCCACAAACTATTTCTAAGGGGTTCTCGAAAAGTTGTCATTACCATAGAACAGTGGTTTTCAACCTGTGGTCCGCAGACCCCATTGCATCTGCAGATTATGTTTAAGATTTCCAAAGGGGTCCATACCTCCATTTGAAAATGTTTAGGAGTCCACAAATGAAAAAAGGTTGAAAACCACTGTCTGACAGGATCAGGCACTTTGTAGCGTAGGGTCAGTCCTGGGGCCGGTTTTGTTCAATATCTTCATTAATGATCTGGAGGATGGCGTGGATTGCACCCTCAGCAAGTTTGCAGATGACACTAAACTGGGAGGAGTGGTAGATACGCTGGAGGGTAGGGATAGGGTACAGAGGGACTTAGACAAATTAGAGGATTGGGCCAAAAGAAATCTGATGAGGTTCAACAAGGACAAGTGCAGAGTCCTGCACTTAGGACGGAAGAATCCCATGCACTGCTACAGACTAGCGACCGTATGGCTAGGCAGCAGTTCTGCAGAAAAGGACCTAGGGGTTACAGTGGATGAGAAGCTGGATATGAGTCAACAGTGTGCCCTTGTTGCCAAGAAGGCCAATGGCATTTTGGGCTGTATAAGTAGGAGCATTCCCAGCAGACCGAGGGACGTGATCATTCCCCTCTATTCGGCATTGATGAGGCCTCATCTGGAGTACTGTGTCCAGTTTTGGGCCCCACACTACAAGATGGATGTGGAAAAATTGGAAAGAGTCCAGTGCAGGGCAACAAAAATGATTAGGGGGCTGGAGCACATGACTTATGAGGAGAGGCTGAGGGAACTGGGATTATTTAGTCTGCAGAAGAGAAGAATGAGGGGGGATTTGATAGCTGCTTTCAACTACCTGAAAGGGGGTTCCAAAGAGGATGGATCTAGACTTTTTCAGTGGTACCTGATGACAGAACAAGGAGTAATGTCTCAAGTTGCAGTAAGGGAGGTTTAGGTTAGACATTAGGAAAAACTTTTTCACTCGGAGGGTGGTGAAGCACTGGAATGGGTTACCTAGGGAAGTGGTGGATTTTCCTTCCTTAGAGGTTTTTAAGATCAGGCTTGACAAAGCCCTGGCTGGGATGATTTAGTTGGGGATTGGTCCTGCTTTGAGCAGGGGGTTGGACTAGATGACCTCCTGGGGTCCCTTCCAACCCTGATATTCTAGGATTCTATGATTTTTAATCTGCTAAAGCAAAGTAGAGTGCTAAATTATATAGTGGTGTTTCCAGTAGGAATTATAATGAAATTAACTCATTTAATTTAGTCCACTGAACTACCATGCACAAGTAATGACACTCTCACGCTATCAAACTGGGTTGGATTTTGACGGTTGACTTGGCAGTAAAAAGCTCCTTCTCACAACATTCTTTAGACAATTAGGGCTGGTCTACAGTAACGCTGTAAATCGATCTAAGTTAGGCTACTTCAGTTATCAGAGTAGCAGTTGCGTTAGTCTATATCCGCAAAAAGAAAAGGAGTACTTGTGGCACCTTTGAGACTAACAAATTTATTTGAGCATAAGCTTTCGTGAGGTGAGCTGTAGCTCACGAAAGCTTATGCTCAAATAAATTTGTTAGTCTCGAAGCTACCACAAGTACTCCTTTTCTTTTTACTTCAGTTATGTAAGTCGACGTATCTTAGGTCAACTTACAGTGGTGTCTACACCGTGCTGTGTTGTGTTATGTCACTCTCCTGCCGACTTACCTTCCCCCTCTCCAGGAGGTGGAGTACAGACTTCAATAGGAGAGCGCTCTCCCATCGACTTAGCTTGTCTTCACCAGACCCACTAAAATGATACCACTGCATCGAACACAACAGTGCTGATTTAGCCAGAAGTGTCGACGTGACCTTAGTCCCTTCTCATGGGTTATACTGAAAAAGTGTCTTATGATTTGGAGCATGAGATAGGTAGTGGAGTCATGCCAATTTTAGATTACTGCATCTATGTGTCATAGCATCAAACTGGATATTTACTGGAGCTTGATTCTGCAAGATGCTTAGCTCTCCTCCAAGATACTGAGCATCAGTTTCATTTTTAATGTCTGTATCAATTTATCTATGGACAATAGCAATGTCAGAACTGTAATTTTATAAAAGAATTGAAAAAAGGGAAAAATTAAGCATTTCATTTATCAATTCAATTTATACTGGGAGGATGCTTTCTTGCAGGCTGAAATCAAGGTTTGACTGGAGCTTTCTGAGACTCTCAGTCCTGGTGAGAAGAAAACATATAAAAGCAGAATGTTTTCTTGGGGAACTTTGTACACTATACCTGTTTCATTGTCCTCCAAGAGCCAAGATACCAATAGATTTTAAGGCCAGAAGGGACCATTGTAATTATCTTTTCTGATCTCCTGTATAAACACAGGGAAAAGAATTTCATCCAGTGATTCCTGCATCAGGACCATAGCTTCTCTAACAGAACAACATTTTTCCTACATTTTTTGATCCGATGAAGTGGGTATTCACCCACGAAAGCTTATGCTTCAATACGTCTGTTAGTCTATAAGGTGCCACAGGACTCTGCCATTTTTTTCCTAAATCTTCAATCTTGTTTTAAGGATTTTAAGAGACTGAGAATCCAGCACCTTCCCAGGCAAATTGTTCCAATGGTTAATTATTCTCATGGCTAAACATATACATATATCTAGCCTGTAGTATTCCAGGTGCTGGTTCAGCTTCCAGCCATTGGATCATATTGTGCTTCTTCATGCTAGACGGAAGAGCTCCCTCCTATCAGAAAACTTCTACCTATGCAGGTACTTATGGACCATTATCAAGTCACTTCTTAATCTTCTCCTGGACAAAATGAGCAGATTGAGCTTCCTAAATCTTTCATTGTAAGATTTTTATTCTAGACCTCAAATAAATTCTTGCAGGATTTTTCTTAATCCTTTTCATAGAATCATAGAATATCAGGGTTGGAAGGGACCTCAGGAGGTCATCTAGTCCAACCCCCTGCTCAAAGCAGGACCAATCCCCAATCAAATCATCCCAGCCAGGGCTTTGTCAAGCCTTTTCAATTGGTCAACATCCTTTTGAAGTGTTTGCACCAGAATGGCACACAGTATTCCAAAAATGGTCTCAGTAATGCTCTATACAGAGCATTGCCTCTACTCTGAACAGAGTAATGCTACCCCCTTACTCTTAATCAATATTCCCTTACTTATCCACCCAAGAATTACATTAACCCTTTTAGCTACACCAGAAGCTCATGTTTGGTTGCTTATCCACCATGAACCCTAAATCCGCACAGAATCACCTATTACACTTTGCAGAATACAATTGTCATCCTTGAAGTCTGACCTACATTCTTTCTTCCTAGATGAAGATGCTTAGAAATATGTAGAACTCATGCATGAGGAATGATTTTTTCTGTCTTTCTAAAAATACATTTTTGTTGTGGTAGACATTAATGAGTTATGGCTTTTCTTAGGATGGAAAATAATAATTGTCTTTTTAGCAGGCTCATCCTATTTATTCTTTAGGGAGTGTCATATTTAAAATTAAATTAGTAGACACGTTAAAAAGCAAGTCAAATGAACACTGAATGAAATTGTTGAAAAACAATCATCTCTCAATACTGGAGAGTCTGGAGATAAGAATGCATGTCTCAATCTATTATCATTCTCATGAATCAAAGTCTACTATAGAATATATACTGTCAGTACTAACAACGCGTAATTTATCATATACTAACTGCATGTGATTTGTTAGCGTAATTAAAAGTTAAGCAGACCATCTTATTACTTACCAGTTCCAATAACAGTAAAGATACAGTTGATACCATGTATTTTATTTTGACACAGTGTATGTTAGGTTAAAAATAAAACTGTAAACAGAGTATGTTGATTTGAATTTCCCCATGGCTAACAATGCCAAGTTCTCAAAATCTCAGCCTTGGGGGAATTGTTTTCCCCTTTGATTCAGAATAGCAATGAAAGAAGAAGAAGTATCCCAGCTCCTCTAACAGTCTTAAGCAGGGGCAATGCAATTCAACTGCTGACACATTTAACAAGAAACCAATGTGGGTATGTTTGCAAATGTTCCAATCTGCTTCCCTGAAAACTGCTTTTGTAGATTGAAAACACAACCACCAAAAAGGAAAATGTCATCACTCAACAAAAATTGGACAGAAACACACTTTTAAAAAATTCCATTTGCAACAATTACGTCTCAGACATTCATCTCCTGTTGAAGTTATCTGGTCACTATATTTGTTTTCAGAATTAGAGCCATAACTTTTTATATTTCCAGCATTGAAAGAAAAATACATTCAGACCCCAGCAGGATAATTAGCATTCAAACTTATTGCAATATATGAGAAACTAATTCTTTGATGCATTCTTGTGTTTATATCTAGTGATTTGCACACTGGTTTTTGTAATAGAAAGAGGTGGCTTAAATTATTTAAAACAATGCATACAAGAGAGCTTTATGAAAAGATAATTACAGATTACTGAAGGGAGATGGCAGTGAATTTGTTCTGGATTACTTGAAATTCTTAGAACACATTAGGGACATACTTGCCAAAGCAAAAACTGATTCATCAACAATGAATTCATCTGAGAGGGAAACTCACCTTTATTCACATTTAGTACTGGGTGATTTCACATTTCCATTCTTGTCAGGTTAACAGGGATAAAGAGATACTTCCTACATTCAGAAAAAGAAAGATAATGTTAGTTTCTCAAGCACTTCATGCATCTTGCAGGAAACATATGCTATAAAATATAAAGTAGTTCTAGTGAAAATAAAAGTATGGTTCTTTGTCTCTTTCACTATACAGATCTGGCAAGTTACAATGACACTTACTTGAACAATGCCATCAAGCTCATTTTGACAAAAATGATTCAAGTCTGGTACTCAGTAGCCCTGTCTGCCTATAGGTAAAAGAGATGGTGTGTGTATACGGGTTTTTCCCCCTCTCGAGAGATTTAAGATACCTTAGGATCCCACCCAAGCTACAACATTAAGACAGTTTCTGTTCGTTAAGGTGTTAAACCATGTTTGTGTGGGTGTTAACTTAAGGGACGGGTTCAATTGAGTTAAGGAAACTTGATTGAAAACCAACGTCCCCTTTTTTGGCCTAAGTAGAGACAGAGCCACTGATACCGTTTTGTTCGGCACAAAGTTCATGTGAGTGTGATAAAGTTATGTTATTCAACCATAAACACAGATTAGGTCTAGAATAGTCTTTCTGGCTTCTGACTGAAAGCCTCATTGACTCTGATACACTGGTATTCTAAAAAGAAAAGGAGTACTTGTGGCACGTTAGAGACTAACAGATTTATTTGAGCATAAGCTTTCGTGAGCTACAGCTCACTTCATCGGATGCATTCAGTGGAAAATACAGTGAGGAGATTTATATACATAGAGAGCATGAAACAATGGATGTTACCATACACACTGTAACAAGAGCGATCACTTAAGATGAGCTATTACCAGCAGGAGAGCGGGGGGGGGGGGGGGGGGGGGGGGGGGGGGGGGGGAGGGGGAGGAAGAAACCTTCTGTAGTGATAATCAAGGCGGGCCATTTCCAGCAGTTGACAAGAACTTCTGAGGAACAGTGGGGGAGGGGGAGAGGGGGAAATAAACATGGGGAAATAGTTTTACTTTGTGTAATGACCCATCCACTCCCAGTCTCTATTCAAGCCTAAGTTAATTGTATCCAGTTTGCAAATTAATTCCAATTTAGCAGTCTCTCGTTGGAGTCTGTTTTTGAAGTTTTTTTGTTGAAGAATTGCCACTTTTAGGTCTGTAATCGAGTGACCAAAGAGATTGAAGTGTTCTCCGACTGGTTTTTGAATGTTATAATTCTTGACGTCTGATTTGTGTCCATTTATTCTTTTACGTAGGGACTGTCCATTTTGACCAATGTACATGGCAGAGGGGCATTGCTGGCACATGATGGCATATAACACATTGGTAGATGTGCAGGTGAATGAGCCTCTGATAGTGTGGCTGATGTGATTAGGCCCTATGATGGTGTCCCCTGAATAGATATGTGGACACAGTTGGCAACGGGCTTTGTTGCAAGGATAGGTTCCTGGGTTAGTGGTTCTGTTGTGTGGTGTGTGGTTGCTGGTGTATATTTGCTTCAGGTTGGGGGGCTGTCTGTAAGCAAGGACTGGCCTGTCTTCCAAGATCTGTGAGAGTGATGGGTCGTCCTTCAGGATAGGTTGTAGAGGTTTTAGTTGGGGGTGAAGGTGATGGCTAGTGGCGTTCTGTTATTTTCTTTGTTGGGCCTGTCCTGTAGTAGGTGACTTCTGGGTACTCTTCTGGCTCTGTCAATCTGTTTCTTCACTTCAGCAGGTGGGTATTGTAGTTTTAAGAATGCTTGACAGAGATCTTGTAGGTGTTTATCTCTGTCTGAGGGGTTGGAGCAAATGCGGTTGTATTGTAGAGCTTGGCTGTAGACAATGGACCGTGTGGTGTGGTCTTGGTGAAAGCTGGAGGTATGTAGGTAGGAATAGCAGTCAGTAGGTTTCCGGTATAGCTCACGAAAGCTTATGCTCAAATAAATTTTAGTCTCTAAGGTGCCACAAGTACTCCTTTTCTTTTTGCGAATACAGACTAACACGGCTGCTACTCTGAAACCTGTGGTACTCTAGTTGAATTAAACTTCGATTTCTGACGATGATTTTTATGGTTCTCTGAGTTCCTTGAGACTCTGCCCCTTGATTGCTTATAGTAAGTAACAGTATCATAGCCACATTATAACATACATTAATAACTATGTCAAGAAAAGAGAATGCCAACCAACCTCAAATGGAGAGAAGTTTTGTTTTTTTGAGAAGATATGTCTTGATGAGGGTGTTGTTGCTTCACTGGCAAAGGAAATTGCTGCTGTTTCTGGAATTGTCCTCCAGTTGTTCAGTGTCTTGCCCCTTTTTAGGGAAGGTGATATAGAATGTGGTGGCTATTTGATTATAAGTGAACTCAGACACTAGTAGGGTTCTGGTTTTGCTTAGCAGTTGAGAATGCTCTGCTGATTTTAAATGAAGGTCAATCGGCCATTTTGGTTAGCTATTATGCTTGATACGAAAGAACGTGGGTGCTGTTTTGATGACAAAGGAACATGACTGAACTGCTGTCCAGTGGTTCATGTTATAAGTAGAAAATATTGTAAGAGTCCATCACTGATTGATATCTGTCTACCACAACCTGGGGGTTTGGTATGTGGCATCTCAAGGATCTGTCCATCTTCCACTATGTGCAAAACACCTGAGGCCTCTTGGCAAGGTAGTTTGTAAACACATGATGGAGTATTATCAAGATGCCATATATCTTGTCCTATAAATATTGCAATTTTCTCCTGAGGGTTATTTAGATAATAGTGCTAACTAATGTGTCTTAGCTTTCATATCCTCACCATGGGAAAACAGATCTTGCAGCATGGTGTTAGTTGCCATTGTGAAGATATTCTCATTTTCTTCATGTTCTATCTTATAGAATGGACTTGTTTACAAGGAGTTGAGTAACGATCTTAATGTCACAATCGAATTTGCCTAAAAAGCTGCATGGTACAAAATATTTTTTTGTGTCATGGGTTAGCGAGGCTGCACCCAAATTTATCACGTGATGACCTGCAAAACTTACATACGACTGATTAAAAGGTCTGATTATTGAGATTCGCTGAGAGAGTCCGCCAGCTCGTTTCGTACCCCTGGGAGATAGGACACCTCGAGGTGAATTGCATGAGCTATGCAAAGGTCCCAGAGTCGGAGAGCCTCGTGACAGAGTGGCAAGGAACAAGCCCTGCCCTGTTTGTTTATATAAAACACGGCAGTAGTATTGTCTGTCAGAACTGTCATGCTGTGACCACTCAGAGTGGTGTGAAAGGTCTGGCAGGCGAGACGAACTGCCCTGAGCTCCTTCACATTGATATGGAGCGACTGCTCTGCTCCAGACCACAACCTCTGCATCATGAGGTCCCCCAGGTGAGCCCCCCATCGGTGTTCTGACGTGTCCGTCACCAGCGTCAGGTCCGGTTGTGGGGCGGCCAAGGGGAAGCCTTCGCAAACCACAGAATGGGACTGCCACCACAGCAGGGAGTCCAGCACATCCCTTGGGGCTATCACTACCAAGTCCAGGGGGTCCCTGCCTGGGGGGTACACCCGAGCAAGCCACGCCTGCAGAGTCCTGAGTCTCAGTCTGGCATGCCTGACCACGTGCGTGCATAATGCCATGTGGCCCAGAGCATCGCTTTTACCTGCAGATTGTTCAGAATACAGCAACATATTTAGTCACTGGCCCTAATCTATGTTCTTTACACTGACTGTCTATAAAGTGGCAAATTGCCTAGTTTGATCCAGTTTATTTTAAAACCCTAAATATTGTAAGCCAGATATATATAGTCAAGCCTCCTATTGATCAGTAGCTGAGCAGACACATATCCTTTATCCCAAAATCACATTCTAAATTGCCCCATGAACATGCCTTTTTTATAGTAGGCAGTAGGATGTAGAACTTCTTCCATCACAAATTTGTTCTCCTCAGCTTAACACTTTCCTGTTAGAAATCTGGTTTTATTATTTTATTATTGACTCCATATCAAATTAATTCCCCCTCAATTTTGCATTGGAACCCACTGGCTTTTATTTGAACATGAGTTTAATAAAGTTTTCACTGTATTTAAGCACATTTCAATATGTTGTGCAGCACTCTGACATATTGTAGAGTGTGCTTCCAAAATAAAATGATTATTCTTATAAAGCAGCATGCTAACAACATTGGTTCCAGCTTGAAACATATTGCATGTTCCAGCCTGCTTTTCTCTTTGGTGATCATAAATATCTTGTAGAAATTATTTGCTTTCCACATAAACCCCAGCAATTTCATAGCCAGGGAAAAATAATTTAATGGTAATATCTGACAGTATACAATTAAAATATTGTAGAGGAAAAACATTGGGTAACTGTAACAGTAATTAAATTCAGACTAATGTCCCTACAAAGTATAGGGCAGAGCTTTTACTTAATTATTAAGAACTACATCTAAGTAAAAGGAAGATTTTTGTGAAGTCATACAATAAAAAGTCTGATTCTGAGACGTGCGGAGTATAGAATCATAGAAGATTAGGGCTGGAAGAGACCTCAGGAGGTCATCTAGTCCAACCCCCTGCTCAAAGCAGGACCCACCCCAACTAAATCATCCCAGCCAGGGCTTTGTCAAGCCGGGCCTTAAAAACCCCTAAGGATGGAGATTCTACCACTTCCCTAGGTAACCCATTTCAGTGCTTCACCACCCTCCTAGTGAAACAGTTATTCCTAATATCCAACCTAAACCTCCCCGACTGCAACTTGAGACCATTGCTTCTTGTTCTGTCATCTGCCACCACTGAGAACAGCCTAGCTCCAAACTCTTTGGAACTCCTCTTCAGGTAGTTGAAGGCTGCTATCAAATCCACCCTCACTCTTATTTTCAGCAGACTAAATAAGCCCAGTTCACTCAGCCTCTCCTCATCAGTCATGTGCCCCAGCCACCTAATCATTTCTGTTGCCCTCCACTGGACTCCCTCGAATTTGCCCACATGGTGGGTGGGTGGGAGCAAAACTGGACACAATACTCCAGATGTGGCCTCACCAGTGCTGAATAGAGGGGAATAATCCTTTCGCTTGATCTGCTGGCAATGCTCAAACTAATGCAGCCCAATATGCCTTTAGCTTTCTTGGCAAGAAGGACATACTATTGACTCTTATCCAGTTTCGCATCCACTGTAATCTCCATCTTCTTTTCTTTAGAACTGCCTCTTAGCCAGTTGGTCCCCAGCCTGTAGTGGTGTATAGGATTCTTCCGTCCCAAGTGCAGGAATGCACTTGTCCTTGTTGAACCTCATCAGATTTCTTTTGGCCCAATCCTCCAATTTGTCTAGTTCACTCTGGACCCTATCCCTACCCTCCAGCATATCTACCTCTCCCCACAGCTTAGTGTCATCTGCGAACTTGCTGAAGGTGAAATCTATACTATCCTCCAGATCATTAATGAAGATGTTGAACAAAACCGGCCCCAGGACTGACCCCTGGGGCACTCCGCTTGATACTGTCTACCAACTAGACATTGAGCTGTCGATCACTACCTGTTGAGCCCCTACAGCAACTCCTAATCATGGCGTTGAATCTCTCAGGAAAGGGTCAGTAAGTTCAGGCTGAAAATCTCAACTAGCAGTGCAAAAAAAAAGGAACAACAAAGAGATAAGAAGAAATTTAAGTCTTGTATGTAGTGAAATAGTTTTAAGAAGACAGTAGATTGTTAAATATAATGAAGCCAAAATGCACCCATCTATCCTCTCCTTTATACACAGTAGCAAAGCATCAAGCTTAATGGATCACTTATTTATCAGGATAGTGCAAATCTCCTTAACCACAAGGAGTAGGATACTTGCATATTGGGCCAGATTCACCTACTTGCAGCTGGTCTGTGCAAGTCTTCTTTGCTTAAATCTCATGTGTGTATGAGGCTAAAGGAATGTGTGCAAGGGGGTCTCTCATTTGGCTTAGATTAGGCCAGTATGAGGAAAGGGAGATCACCTATATGAATCCCATGTACACTCCCCCCTACACACATAATGGTCACTATTCCAGCAGATAGGAATGTATTGCAGCCCCCGGCTTACCTGTGAATTAAGTCAGTGGATTCTGAATCTGGCTGCCTGTCTACACTCACACTTCCACGATCACTACCACTGTTGGAGTTTGCAATGTTGTAGCAAAAGTGTGAAATTTTAAGGGGAAAAAAAAGCATGGAGAAGAAGGATTTTCAAGCATGACCAGTAATTTTAGGCACCCAACTCAAAACAACTTAATGATTATTAGAAAGTGCTGAACTTCTTCTCTCATAGCAAACCAGTCTCCAAGATGTCTCAGATTAGATACCCAAAATCATAGGTCATTTTGGAAAATCTTGGCTCTGGAGACCAAAATCTTTGTCACTATGAACAGCTACTGGAATTTAACCACCCTTTCTGAAGTGGCAATAGGCCCATGAGTGTGAAATCCAAACGATGAACACCGTTTTGTGGACTTAAAGTACTTGTCAGTTTAAGGAACTGATTTAACATTGTTATGTGGACCAGAAATATGGATGCTACAAGGGACTTAATGCAGTAGTTCCTTGCATGCAACTATTGTGTTGCTAAGCGACTTCCATCCTGCTGCATCAGCCCTGGGCATATTAGGATATTACAGCACCATCTATGTAATTGGAACCAGCATATATTTAGTGCCAGTAAAGTTATTTTCCCAGGCATCTTTTGAAATATTATTACAATATGCAGTTATACAGGTAATTTGTGGGTGATAGTTTTGGTGGTAAAGGTTGGGGAGACTTAACAAGGTTACGTCTACTGTATAATTTAGGTGAGTAATGGCATGTCTCCTTCCTATATGTGAATTTAATTGCAGTGACTGTTTAATGGCATATCTAACATTTGTTGTTGCTTTTTAGCAAATCCTCTGGTAGGCAACTTAGTAAAGTCTTTTTTCCCCTTCCACTTTTTGAATGCTGTATTCTGACACTTGATCTTCTATATCAATAAGCAATGAAACATCATTCATAACAAAAGGCTTTGTATATATTTTTCTGGAGTGGAGCACTTTGAAATATCAAGAAAATCACATTAGGTATTAAGAAGATGAAAGTGAACAGGTTTAATCAAGTGATGTCTGGCATTACCCACAATAAATCTAGATAACCTTATTTTTGTAGCTTTGACATTTGTACACCTGAAATCAGGAAAGATTACTTGCATTAGCCTATTATCATGGTTTAAACAAATGTGGGAAGAAAAATGTAAAGCTGAAAAATGAAGTTTAAAATAGGATACTGAATCAGAACTACAATTGGTATCATAAGCAATCATTACTTAACTATAACTTTCCACCATTTAACTATACCTTTAACCCCTGTCATTCAGGCAAAGTCATGAAACTTAAGAAGACATATTTACTTCGCCTCCACTACACCGTATTAACACGTGATGTGGTTATCTTTTTTCCCTTATGTTTCTTCCCAATATTTGTTTCTTAACAAGATATTTGTTTATAAATCAAACTATCCCCTCCATTCCCAGCCTCTTCCTTCTGCCTACCTGACTCACTGAGACCATGACCATTGTTTCTGATATCAAAATTCAGCACCACAGGGTCAATAATGATAATATAGACCCTGAGTTTTGGCATCACTTGACGAATAAGACGTGAAAAGAAAGACAGGTTCCTTAAAAAGGGGAAAGCTCCTGTTTATTCTAAAATATTTTGATAATCAGCAACATTGAGAAAGGCAATATAAAACATGTAAATATATGACAGCAGTTTTAAATTGATTAACCTGCAGCTTTCTGGAAATCTTTCTTATTTTTCCAGACTGGCTGCCAGATTCTCATCTTACATCCCTAAATATCAGAAGAAATGTCACTGTGCTTACATATGCATGGAAAACAGCAGATTTTTTAATTAAATTGGCAAAATAAACTGTACATCATGATTTAGACCTTCTAGTCCTGTCATATGTTTTAAATTCATGTGCGGTTGCAATTTGAATCTTTTCATAAGTAGTTCAACTGCTAATAGCAACCCCTACCCATATACAGAGGTGCTCATTGTTGTTCTTGAAAATATCAATCAATAACTGACGGAGAAAATTTATGTTCCAAAATGAATTAAACAATGCTTCTTGAAAATATTTTTGTTACAAATGGACAGGAAAGATTTCTTTATTTAAAAAAATGCTAATTACCTATTTCCAGAAACCGTACAAACATTTCTTTTGGAAAAGTGCTTAAAACATGGCTTGGGAACAGGAAGAGTCACTCACTTCCCTTTTGTTGTGAGGAAGTTTATATTAAAAACCCTGCTCTACATCTTCTAATTCAAGAGCAATACTAAACAATTCCAGTTATAATCTTCTTAAAACTCTTTTCTGCTCTTATAATATGAATAATAGATTTCTCTCAAAGATTCAATTTGCTTATTCAACCCATTTGAAGCCTCCCTATTTTTCCTATCTTCCACCATGTCCAAACCCAACATAATCTCCTAAATAGATGAAGAATCTTCAGGGACAAATCTCTACGCTTGCTTTCTCAACAATATGGTTAATGGATACTTTTTAGATCAGGCTGAAGTGTCTTTTCCAGCATCTGTCAGGACCCTTTGGGATGGGGGGTTCTGAAGACACCCATAACCACACCCACATGTGTGCCTCCCAAGCAGTAGGTAGTGGTGCTTAGCAATGCTGACCTCAAATGTGAAATTTGGTCTCACCAGGATTTCCTCTTTATTAAGTCCCCAGAGTACCATGAAAATTCAGTTAGCACAAAATTTAATGCTGCTCAAGTGCACTCTGAGGCTTAGTGTCACAGGGTGCTCCACTCACCACTTGTCTGGCACCTTCTCCTGGTCACTCTGGGGATTAGCTACTCAAGGTCGATGCCCCTTTCCATGGTTGTACTCTATCATCCAATCTCTCACTCTGATCTGCATCTTCTTGCTCATCCCAGGAATTGTAGCATCCTCTTCATGACTCAGCCCTCCAGCTAGGTCACTGAGGGCTTGTCTTCACTACCAGGGTAAGTCAACCTAAGTTACGCTACTCCAGCTATGTGAAAAACGTATCTGAAATCAACATAGCTTAGGTCAACTTAGTGTCTTTACTGCACTGTCTCACCTGGAGACGCTCTCCGGTTGACTTCCCTAACTTTTCTCAGGGAGCTGGACCCGCTAAATCGACACCCGCTGCATCGATTGCAGGAGAATCGATCTCTCTGGTAGTGAAGACCAGCCCTCGGTGTTACCCTCTTCTGGGGTACAGTCCTTCAATTCTCTGCCACTTCCACAGTGACCCAGGCAGTCTTTCTATTCGCTGCCTCAGGTGCCAGTTCTTCAGTGGCTGGTAGGGGAATCCAGGCCTGCCCAATACTGCAGGTTCCAATCCAAGACCCTGCACCCAGCAGTTTTAGGTTTTCCTCTCCAAGCCCTCACTGCTCCTTCCTTGGACTGCTTCCTTCAACTTCTGGTTCCCCTCCTTGCTCTGGGTGTACCAGATCCAAACCCTCCTCCCTCTTCCCAGGGAGTGGCTGCCATATCCCAGCAGCAACCCCTATCTATTGCTAGCTTCTTGGCTTTAAAGGCCCAGCCTGTTCCTGCCCAGATGAACCTGCTTGCAATTAATTCCCTGCTCTCTGGTTCTCTTTCCAGGTGCATCCTGTGGAGTCAATGGGCCTACCTGGCCACTTTAATCCCTTCCAGTCCTGGGTGGGTGGATGCTCCCATCAGAATTAGTCTGCACTTAAAACGTATACTGGCATAACTATTATATTATAGGGGTATTATTAAAAAAAATACCTCAACATCCCTGACCAACATAGCTATGCCAATGTAGATGCAGCTATGCTGAAAGGAGAGTGCTTCTGGGGAGGTGATGTTTCTAGATCAGCTGGAAAACTGCTTCTGCTGGGCTATGCTGTGCCCACGCTATGGCTATGCCAGCATAGGCTCTGTAGTGTACACATAGCCTGAGATATCACAACAGAGAAAGCCACAAAGCAGTATTAGCAGTAACGGATCTGCTTGATCCAACCATTAAAATAGCAGGAGGAGGAAGGGGTAGTAAAACGTAACCAAACTACTCCCAAACCTAAAAATCATTTTGTGGAGGGGGGAGAAGGCTCAGGCGAGTACTAAGTCATTCAAAATGGATTCACTACTCCATTATTTATAATGCTGTAGTATACATACATATTTTAGAGCTTTGCCAAAGTTAGAATGAAATAGATATGCCATACAGCTGTGGGGCAGGAAGAAAAAAATATCTTTTCACAAGTTATTGCAAACCTATAATCATATTTTAGTTCCAGGGCCTTTTGCATTCGCAGAATGTTACCAATTTATTTTATGTATAGTCATTTCTATAGGGCTTATTATATTAGTTTTTTTCCCTCCCACTCAGAAAAGGACATAATTCTAATGTGAGCTGCTGGGTGTTACATGTCCGATGACTTTTGAAAATTTGGCCCTAGGTTCCAAACTAGAATGGTAGTAAGAAAAAAAAGATACTTAGATTTTAATAAGGACAAAGAGTAGAACAGCATCTCTGGTGCAGTTATAGCTAAACATACCACATCTCAGAACATGCAGAATACAATTCCTGTTCCACTTGCTTCTTTTTCTTATGGCCCTAATTACCTACCACTAAACTCAAGCACTGTTAATAAAATAGTCATCATATTTTTCACTTACATGGAGATTCACACATTTTTAAAGCAATGTAAAAAAAAAAGATAAATCAACACAGCAATTGTTACAGAAAATTCAAAGTAACTTGTTCAGTGATAAACAGCAAGTCATACGCAGAGCTTGGATTAGAAAGCTCAAATAATTATTATATACTTGAACACTACTACACTGTCCATCTTGGAATAAATAAATAAATTCATTTTCAAGAGTAATATATGTACCTCCATATTTTGGAGAGGGGACTTGAAATTTGGCAAGGGGTGGCACCACGGTGTCAGGGACATGCCTGTTGCCTTCATCATGAAAATTCAACAAATTTTGGCTAAGTTACAAGCCTCAGAAAAAACTGCAGTTTGCACATGTTCAGTAAAGACCTGTTAGAATTTGCAGCTAAGTTCTCTGAAGAGACTGTCTGTACTAGGCATGCTCCAGCCCAGGGCTGCAGGAGCTGAGAAGAACTTTCCCTGAAATTGTTTCATTATGCTGCCAGAGGCTGCTATGGCACTGCACATGTGAACAGAGAGCAGAGATACTGTCTCTCCAATGCTTTCAATATTCCTGCCGTTGGAGCTCAGGCAGCTAAGCTGCAGAAGGTGGCCTGAGTAGAATGCAAAGAGATGATGAGTGGAGATGAGGGATAGTAGCAAGAAGACAGAGATTGGGGAAAAGGCTGAGAGAGCCAGGGAATGTGGGGGTGGACAGGACCAGAAGGGGAGAGGGGCAGGAATTGGAATGGGGTGTATAGAAGATAAGAGGAATGGGAACAGGAGCCAAGCATTTGGGAACGGGGAAAATGAAGAGAGAGGAACAAGGCAGGAGCTAGGGTGGGGTGGATAGGAGCAAAAGGAGACAGAGACAAATTGGAGACACAGAGGCAGAAGAGTCTATAACCACTAGAGAACACTACCCCCCCCCCCCCCCCCAGGATATGGAATTGAAGCCAGGAACCCTGAATCTCTACATTCCTCTGCTGTCAGCAGATAGCTGGGAAACCCAAGAGCAAAGTGTGTGTCTCGTCCCCCCCTCTAGTGGTTGGTTCACATAGAGAATAACAGCTTACTGTTACCAGTTACTCAGTTCAAACAGTAAAAGTCTACACTATGGATTTAAAGGTCCAAACTTTGCGATGACCCAAGCATCAAATCTTCATGGAGCCATATCATGGAATTTCTGTTTTATCAGTGTGTTTTTAAATTTAATTTCCTATTTTTTATAAGAAAAGACAACTATGTTAAACAAACATTACGTTTATGAAAAAAAGAACCATAGAGTTAGAAAGGTCCAAAAATAAGGTCTCAGCTCCCTTGTGCATATGTTTTATGATACAGTCTATGATTACATAAGATTCCCCCCACAGACTGGGCAGCTCTAAGTAGCTTTGTGGCACCACTGGGGATTGGTGGGGGTGGGCTGGAGGGGAAGAACTAACTCTTTGAGAATCTGTATAGTTATCTAGATTGCAGAGCTCTGTTCAAGTTTCATGTCAGGATTAAGACATGAGGCTTGAATTGGAAACCTTTTATGAGCAGCAAACATATCTTCATACCTGACTGTAAAGCACAAAGCACAGGTTTTTGCTATATGCATAAATGATTTTTTTGCTACATGAATAAACATATTATTTTAGAGACTTTTTTTTTTTAGAACTTATTGTTTGGCTTTCATTGCACAGTCATCTTGATTTGCATGCATATTTTACAAACAGTAGACAAAGGTGCACTTCTTGATCTACGATGTCCCTGATTCTCCCTGCAATTAAGTTGTTTAAGCTGCTGGAGTCAAATGTTATGACCATCTTTGGTTTCTGAATTCAGATTTTCAAATGCTGAACGTACGAAGTGTACAAAACTAAAATAGATCAAGTAGAGCCGAATGAGTGACAAATAGATCAAGAGGGTAACAAATCTTACAAATGAAAGCAACTAAGTGATTACATTTTATAGAAAATATTCAAACAAGTATTTCTTCACTACTTTTGACAGAGCCAATTTTTTTCATCTTCACTTTCATATCCATCATATTTAAATTGCTGAAGTAGTGATTTATCTGCTGCAGACTTCTTAGGTGAGACATTGTCAGTGTACACAAGGGGAGAGAACATGAACAGATTTTACCCTTGGAAAATAAATTACAGTATCTGTTTCTTAAAAATTCTAACATTTTTGGTGGCTCAATCACTGGTACTATAACAAGCTGCACAGTTCCAGCTAGTTTACTGGAAAGCTGCATAGGGAAGGAAGAAGAAATAATTACCCCTATTTAAAACCAAATTTAATTAACGGGTTCAGTTTTCAAAAACATATCCAATTTATCATTATTTATGCCTGGTTGCAAATTATGTAGTTCCCTTATTAGTTTGCTCCTGCAGTTAAAGGGAACGTGTACTTTTCTTGTGAGTTGCATCTGCCTGATCCTTCCTTTTAATCCTGCAAAATTGCAGTTTCTGGAAACAGAAGACAATTATATTGTTAAAATAATGTACCTTTTAGTCTTCAAAACAATTTTATTAGAAGTTGTCAACATGTTATCTAGTGACAGTTAATTAGCAAAAGCTTAGAGGAGTGATTCAGTTAACATAAGTATCCGAAGAGCTTATACAAAAACTCTTTCGTCTAGTAACTGGGGTGGAAATCTCATGAGAAAAGTCCTTCTCTGAGATTTCCAGTGCTTCTTGTTTTTAGACTGTTAGAAATACTGTGAAAAATAGCCATAATGCAAGAAGAGAGAGTATTTTATATTCCTGCTTCCTGTCCTAGATGAATCAGGAAGTAAAGACATATGCAAAACTATAAACAAGTTTAAAAAAATTAACAGACCTTTACAAATTTCTAAAACTGTTTCAGTTCAGTCATATTTTATTCACTACCATTCATTCACACAGCCTTGCTAACTCCAATTTCCAATTACTTGTCAACAGATTCAGGTAACAAGGTATCCCGCAAAGTCAAATATCAACTTAAAAGTGCAGACAGGCAGTAATGGGATTTCTTGAAAGCTGCAACTGTATCACTTAAAGATACAACCCTAATATTGATGGATAAACAGGAATTTGGGGGATAATAAATAACTATGTGGCTCTTCACAAGATCTGCTTTGCTCTTACTTTTCTACAATAGTTTTGTCTTAAAGAGCTATCAACATTTTATTTTTAAAATACTAATTAATGGCTTGGGTTTTTTGAATTTGATCTTACAGATGGGTCAAATTTTGAATAAGAAAGCCTTTCGAAGCAACTGAAAGTATTATCCATATTCCTTTGTTCTAGAACTTGTCACAAGTTCTCTTGAGTCGTTAACCTGGAAGTTTAAAGCCAGAAAGCATAAGAGTTCATAGGGAAAGTAGAACGGTTGCAGGCTTGGGCACAGGACACCAAACAATAGAGGGAACTGGCTGCAAGAAAGAGTGACCAAAACACTGCAATATCTAATGAGTGTGTGTTAAAACTATAGGCACAAGTACTGAGATAAAGGGGATCAATATACAGCCTGGTCGCAGTAACCAATAAACGTTAGAAGGAATTGGCTGTGTTGGAGCAGCCTGGCAGCAGGCCTGCAAGAAAGGGATCAGTTATGCAGTGATGTCAAGAAGCTGGAAGGTGAATTAAATGTGGTTCAAATGGGGCTGGCTATCTTCGCTTTAACGGCAAGTCGCCCTGTAACAGCACTGTACAAACTCAGAAAAAAAAGACAGTCCACAGCCTAAAGAGCTTACAATTTATTAACATGAAGGCATTTATATTTGCAGTTTCCTGGAGCAGTGGTAGAAAACTGATATGGTGTTACAATCCCTGCATAGTCCTGCTAAAAATCTTTACATAACTCTTATTATTACAGTACACTTAAAGCTGGGGTTGTATAGACTGATTTGGAGAAACAAAAAAGACTATCTCTGTCCCTTTTCATGTATAGAATTAAGTCCAATTAAACTATAAGGTTCTGAAAAATTCTGATCCTTTTCCCCCCAATCCTCCAATTTCTGTTTCTGTCTTGAACCAGATGTGCTGAAAGGCTTGTATCATGGTATTCTGGCTGTAACCAATAGTCAATTTTCCCCAGAGTGTAGATTTGAGGAATGGGCTTGCGGGCCCAGTCCTCTAAAAACTTTCATGAGACGTAGATCACTTGGCTGGCCCCAGAAGTTAGAAAAGAGGAGTAGGTTGGCCTATCAGCCAGTTACCTTAAGAAATGGATTTTGGAAAAAGAGAGAGACACAGTTACTTCATTAGGAGATGACATTGGAGAAGGGTCCCTCTACAAGAAGATATGCCAATAAGTTAGGGGAAGGAGGGCATTTTGGGACTAAAGGTATTTGTGTGACTTGGATGGTGGGAGTTAAAAACTGATATGGATTAGCACCTGAATTTTTCAATATTTGTTTCAACTCAAACAATCAGTGAATTTGAGGTTCATGCTTACTGTGGGTAGGTCTACACTGCAATTAGAAACCTGTGGCTGGCCCGTGCTAGGGGGTTTGGGCTCAGGCTAAGGGGCTGTTTAAATGTGGTGTAGACATTCCCTTCCGTGAGGGGGAGGGCCCCAGAACTCGGGATCCAGCCCAACCCTGAACATCTATATCACAATTAAATAGCCCCTTAGCCCGAACCCCTTGAGCCCAAGTCAGGTGGTATGGTCAGCCACAGGTGTTTAATTGCAGTGTAGCTATACCTTATATAAGTTCTCATCTTTCTACCACTTTATGCCTTTGATACAAAGTTATGACTAGAGCTAGGCGAGCACAGAAATTCTCTATCATGGAGGATTTCGAGGTCTCAAAATTTACTTTTGTTATAATTCAGAACAAAATCTGAAAATCTCCAAATTCTCCACGAAAGGAAATTCTGATTTTTTTGGTTTCAGGTCAACTGAAATGTTTTGTTTCCACAAAACAGAATAATTTCTTTTCAACATTTACTTAACATTTATATGATATACTATAAAATAAAATTCAAAACGAGTCATTTCAAAAGCTAAAAAGTCAAAATGTTTGATTAAAAAAAAATATCAAGCTACTTATCTACACTGTTGGAACTCCTCCCTCCCTTTTTTTCTGTGAAATTAAATTTCAGCAAACATCAATAAGCATTCCCAAACTATTGATATTTTGACAAAACTGCATTTTCTGATGAAAAACTGTTTCAAAGTTTTTTCCAACCAGCACTAGTTATCACGATGGAATTGGAAAAAAATCAATTGTTTTAATCCTATGGTAAACAACTAGTAAACATAGTGGTGTTGCAAGAGTGGAACAATGGCATATTTAGAGAATTCTGGATAGACAGAAGTTTCTAAAATGTGATTATCTATTTGATTTTTATTATAATATGCATACAAAACTGAGCAATTAGAACTCCAGAATGCTACATTTGTATTTCGTACAACTGTGAATATTACTTCTGAGAACTAAAATTATTTCTAACATGCAAAAGGAAGGAATGAGCCAATTCAACTAAAATAGGAAACTAGTTAAAACCATTCAAAACTTTAACCTGATGAGTGAACCAAATGGAACTAGAACCTTTTAGGAGGGTGGAAATCCTCAATAAACCTGTTAGAAAATTTTCTAATACACTTACACAGACCATATGGTTTTGCCTGAAATAAATAGTGGGCATATCACAGGAAATCCTATTCTTTTGAGATTTCCAGCCTAAAGAGGTAAAAACAAACATTTGAAATTTTTATGCTTATTTAAATTCAAACAAAAGTTGATATATTTTGTGGTCAGGGCACTCATCTGAGATGTGGGAGACCTAGTTTCAAGTGCCTGCTCAGAGCAACTTTTAGCTGTGGGACAGTGACCATGCTTAGGCAGATTTGCACATAGCTATTGGCAGAAACCTAGGTGCCTACAAGATTAGGCAGCAGGCGAATGGTGAGTTTGAGATAGTCAGTTGTGCCTGAACAGTGGATGCAAAGAGGCAACTAGGTGCCTAAATACCTTTTTGGATCTTGCCCTCAGTGCTTAACTTCCATTGGCTCCTTTGAAAATCCCAACCTAAATTTTTGTAACCCATCTTCTCAGGTCAGAATTGCTATTCCCTTCATTTTAGAACACAAATATCAAAATTTAGGTCTAATTAATTAGAAGCAAGTGTGTGGCACACTGCTGTAAAATGGAGGTGATGTTCCATGCTAAAAGGCCAGGAACATCAGTTCACTTTTACCATACTAGTAAAATGCTTTGAGATTTGACTTGAGATTTTGAATGGTGATATGAAGCTATAAACACAAATAAAATATAGTGTACAATATTTGTGTGATGAATAATCCATTTATGCCCTGAGGTGTGCTCCACACCTCCAGATGGCATTCTAGGTAAGAAAGACTGTTCAGAAAGTGTCCACTATTAACTTTTTAATACCAGCATGGCACTCTTTACCTCTGTCTGGAAATGTGCTTGAGTTAGCAGAAAATAATCTGTAGTTTGTAATTCACAAACTAGAATACATGCAGTGCATGCTTAAGCAACATTCAACTACTGTACTTTTTAATCTGCTATGATCACTTCAAATATATTGAATTACTATTGCGGATGGCTTATGATCAGGCATAAAGGAAATACTAACAGAAATGCTGAAGCTTTGTGAAAAGATTGAAGAAATATGGGTTAAATATAGCAGAATTGCTACTAAGCAGAAATGACAGAGCTGCTGCTGTAGCTCAGTGACCTGATTAAGAGGATACAGTGAGATACCATGGTCCTTGTCCATCTTAACATTCCACCATAAATTAGTCTATTAACCTCTTAATATGTAAAGAATATCTCTACTAAACTGGTAGTTAGATTGTTGAAAGGCATATATTCATGTGTTCTCTCTTGCTTCTTTGAAAGTAATCGGAAAATGTCACAGTACAGATATTAAGGTTGAAATTCAGAGTTTAGGATAGTTTTTTTTACTGGTACAAGGGTTAGTAAACATTAAATAAAACCTATTAAAACAGTAACAATGCAAAATAAACATATAAAAATAAAATAAAATTAGGGTCGCCAGTACCTTTCATATTGTTACTCATGATATTTCCCAAACCAGGAATGATTGAGTATATTCTAAGTGTACACTAAGTTTACACCCATACACCAGTCCTGGAACAAAGGTGGTCACAAACAGCATGCACTTCCTTCTTTCAAGGGTCTCAGAATGCTAGGTTCTGTGAATCTGATCAGAAACTAACTCAAGAGAGTAAACTCTCCTGTGGCTCCCCTTACAAAACAAAACTGACACCCATTGCACAGCATGTCTTCCCAAGACTGAACATCTGCTACCATGCAAAGAAAAGTAGCTTGGAAGACTACGCCTAACAGCACTACCAGGTAAAATTTGCTGTAAGTATACACTATGGCTGACAAGAGAAAAGAAAAGTCTATAGTTACAATGTGAATAAACAAAATACATGGCACAGATCACAGCTCAGATTAGACAGTCCAGAATGGGATGGATGAGTGCTCATCTTAACCAAGGACTGCCAGTACTTTTAATGTGACCTTGACTAAACACCCAGGGATTCTAGAGCCTGAACAGAGCCCAGACACTGTCCCCATATTTTGGAGACTCTAAGCACACTCTTGGGGTACAGATCATTTGTTTAGTACCCCCATTCTCACGTGGTCTACTGCACACTGCTGGGAACCAGTGGCAACCTCTCAGTTTCCCTCCATAGTTTAATCAAACTTTCTGAGAACTCCAGCCATGTGGATGTTCTGGGCCCACAGTTTAGCTCCTCAAAGGACATGAGAAGAGCATAACAGAGACAGACTTTTCACAGGATTCTAAAACCACTACTGTTGTCTTAATTGCATTAGAAACTGATACACACAAAAATAAGAAACCCTACAGGAATATCCACACCACTTCAGAGCATTCTTTAGGCTGGGGTCAGGGTCTTTCTGTTGCAGTGTATGGTTTGTATTCTGAAAAGAATGGTTACTCAATTTTTATAAATGTTGTTCTTCAAGATGTGATGCATATGCCAATTATACTAGGTGTGAGTGTGTCTCATCCTGACTCCAGTTAAATCAAGGACTGCTTTGATAAATTCTGTTCTCTGGAGGGGTAGCATTGATTTGTCATTGTTCACTTCCAGGTCTACGCATCAAAACAGAAGGAGTATTTGATGGATACTTTCCTCCTCTCACTGACAAGAGCAGTCCCACAGCAGCCAGTTGTCTAGGTAGGGGTATACCTGGACATCGCATCCATAGAGGTATACTTCCATCATTGCCATGCATTTGTTGAAACCCTTCAGTATAGATGATAGGCTAAAGCATGGAACTGTAAACTGTAAGTCATCTCCTCCTACTATGAACCTTAAACATTTTCTGTGGCCAGAGTGAATAGCACTTGGAAATATACATCCTTCAAGTCAAGGCAGCACACCTGTCTCCAGGATCTAATGAAGGGATAATAGTTGTAGTGAAGATCATGGAGAATTATAACTTCTTGATGTATTTGTTAGGTTCTGAAGGTCCAGAATGGGCCTAAGACTCCTTTTGCTTTGTGTATTAGGAAGTATAGGGAGTAGAACCCCTTGTCCAGACACTGAGAAGGCCCTCATTCTATGGCTCCTAAAGAACATGCCTGCCCTCAGAACTGATTTGTGAGATGGGTCCCTGAAAAGGGAGTGGGAAGGTGGCGAATAAGGAGGGGAGCACGAGAATAGGAGGATATATCCTGATTCCACTGTGCTTAGTACCCACTTGTTGGCGGTGATGGACTGCCACACATTTAGGAAATGTGACAACCTGCTCCCACAGGAGGCAGGTTAGAACCCTCCTAGGGCTGGTTGAAAACTGCAGACATAGAAGGCCTGTCTGAAACCAACAATAGGCAGGCCCAATCCTGGGTGCTGCACAAGAAGGGTCAAGCAGCCTATCACTATTACACCGGGACACTTTGCTCCAAGGGGATATATTTCTGTAGTGTAGCAGGTGCCTGGTACCAACTTCCAACCATCTATTGGTATCAGACGGCAAGACTTACCTTCTTGGGGGTTGGTTTCTGCAGTGCAATGGAGGGCCAGTGATGGAGCTGGTATAGTACTTGAGGCCAACTATGTCTAGACCTGACCCTCCAATCTCTCTATCTGCTCTTGTCTTGATGGCTCCTACAAGAGCAGTCACCATTTCTAGAAGATGCCCTGGATTCCCTGTAGTTGGAGACTGAGAAACCCATTTCAGACTCTGAGGTGGAGTATGAGTACGCCACAGGCCAGGGAGGTGTGATACTGGGTGGCATCATCAGAGATAAGGACCAAGATCTATGACTGGACTGCAGTACCAGTGGCAACATAAGGGACTTCCTGGCTATCGGTACTTCATGCTGAGGCAGAGCAGTTTCTGTTGGCATCGGAGCTGACATCATGATAGATGAATGTGGTACTGGACCTGAAACGACTGGTGTCATAATGGACATTGACACGGAAGGCAACATATGCATCATATGCAACAGCCCCGAGAAGAAACTGTTGATCTGATTAATCAGCACTGGGGGTACTGAGAGGCTCAGGAGATCTTTTGCTGCTGCGTAGGCCTCTGGGATGGTCGCCCTGTTGTGATCAAGGGGAACAGCTCCAGTGCTGGCTCCAAGGAAACAGCCAGCCTTGATGGTACCAACTTAGGAACCAGAAAGTCAATGGCTTGATTGAGCCAGTAGGGAGCAGTACTGGAGAGCGCCAAGCTAAAGGGCGTGCTCTACCTTTGATACTGAAATAGCTAGCCTCTGCAGCTGAGGATTCCCACACCAAAGATTTCGACAACATGGAAGCTGTCCCTTTCTTTGGCTTTAGAGGCTGAGAGGGCTTTAAGCAATTATGTCTCTTTAAAGAATGCCTCGGTGAAGGGGATCTCCTCTGAGCTCTTTCTTCTGGTTAGGCCAGGGGAACACTTCTGGGCAGAGAGGAACTCTCTGTAATTGGCTGAGGTGGTAACAAGACAGTGCCAAGGTGAAGGGAGGCCTCTATAACAATGTATCTGAGTGGTTCTTCTCTCACCTTCTTGTTTCTTGTCTTGAAGCCTTGGCAAATCAGACACCTGTCCCTGTCATGATCCTCACTCAAGAACTTCAGGGAGTGAGACCATTCCTCACGAGCCTCTCTAGAGCAAGGTTTGAAGCCAGGGGATGTAGGCACAGGCTCCTTGCATACCAGGCAGAGCCCTGAGTTACCCAATTTATAAACAGTGGGAGGAAATAGGTAAAGAAAGAAAAAAAGAAGGAAAAGAAAGAAAAGAGGGTTTGAGGACCCCCTAACGAGTACCACTAACAAGGCAAAACATTAACTGCACATTCACAGAGGAACAATTGACAGTATATGACCACCACTGACCAGAGATGGTAAGCAGGAACTGAAGAGTAGGCAGAATGGACCTGTCCTTTCAGTTTGGATCGGGGGGCAACAAGGCACAGATGTCATCACTCCTAGAGGTACTGCTAAAGAAAACTCTTCAGCACTGAAGTACAAAAGGCACACACATCTAGTCTAATGGAAATATGTAATCACTTGAACAACAAGGAACTTTCTTTCCTCAGCTTATCTTCTCTGACCTGGCCAGTCCACCCCTTCTCCTCTCCTGCACAAAACTTCTTGTGTGGCTCTCAGTCCCCACTCTGAGAGTCCTTTTAAAACTCCAACTTTGTCCTCGCTGTCTCAGTCTGGTTTGGGAATTTTGCACTTCTGTGCTCCCTGCAGACAAGTTTGGGGAAGTCCCCAGGTCTAGCTAGCCCATTGTAATTCAGGTGTTTCCATTTGAGTAGGTGGTCTTTGAGACTTAACAACATACCATTGTCCCTGATCTGGAAAGGATGTAATACACCCTTGCCAGCAATGGTAGACATACAGACAGAGAGGCATTCCATGATAAAGCCATTTCTTAACAATTCTGCAATACCAACCAGAATTCACAGGTTGACAGATAGATTCCCCGAAGCACCACACCTGCAAATAACTACTTTCCCCTCCCTCATATACGTAAATCATTCTTGTGCTTCTCCTTCATTATTTCACTTCTCCCCCTTCCCTCAAACTTTTTCTTCCCTCTGTCCCCAATTAATTTCACACTGCTTCAACCCATGATACTATCTAGATTTGGCATGTGTACTGGGAGTAGGAATGAAACCTCATGACCAAACATAAATAAAGTCTGATGGTTCTTCAGTCCTATCCTTCATTCATTTTGCTTTGTCCTCCCTCCATAATCCTTGGATTTGAACTATCCCTGACTCTAAGGGCAGGATGGGAAAGGGAAAGTGGATTTCAGAATCTGAGTGTTGTTGAACAGTGGAATTTTGGAGATCAAGAAAAGAGAAATGTTAGGAAAATGGAGAACAATATAGGTACGTTGGAGGAGAGAGAGCCAAAAAAAAAACTGGGGATGGGGGAAGTGCTGCATTAAGTTTGGATCAGTACCCACACCTCTCAGGGCCTATCCAAACTGAACCGCAGTCTTTTGAGGTTTGACTATCACTAGCAGTTATTTAAAATGGTACTTAAAGAATGGTACACAGACAACTACACATGATATATCTCCAAGTAAGACAAACTGAGTGTCTTTTTCTAATACTACCAGTTTCTGTGTGTCAAAGTTATGTATATTACTATCTAATATTTATATACACTTCACACAGCTCTGAACATTTAATGCTTATCTAATAATGAATCTCTAAAATATAATTAATTTTGTTCAAAACATGTTTTGATGCACACTATCAAAAGAATGGTTTAAAAAAATCCCACCCTTTGACAGAGTGTGTACGAGGGCAAGAGGGCGTTTACACAGGCACTTAGCCAGGAAGCACTGTGTTTTTCACAGATATGATCATTTAGGGAGGGTTTCTCCTCCAATTTTTGTAAGCTCTTCCTTTTCTCATCCCCACACTTAGTCATAATGATACACCAGAAATGCTATCCCTAGTTAAGACAATATTTCATACACTACTGCACAATGTACTTTAAATAAGAACGTTCACTTTCTTTTAGGTAAGCACTTCAACGCTGAAGACTATTTATAGATATTTCACATAGTAAAGTGAGGTCTACTGCAATAAATGTAGTAGACCTGTTAAGGAAAATGTGAGCTGCAGGATACTTTCAGAGTGAATCATTAGCAAAATCCACATCATTAGTTCACCGTTCATAATTTTGTAGTGAAATGCAGTATTGTTTATTAGCAGACTACATGCAAATCCTCATGGGAAACAAGATCTTACCACTTTATTTGTATGTGCTTCTCTGCATCTTAAGTTGCTGCCTAAGATCCCTCAGGATCATGTGAGGCTAGGTTATATCTGAGAGTGCTGTGCTGTAGTGCTGTATGTAAGCTTAGCAGCTGGGTAGTGTTATGGTAGCTGCTTTCCTGTGCTAAGCTGATTTACTTGTTTAAGGTCTGACCTCACCATCCTGTCAGTATGGATTCCCACCTATACAGTTAACAGCAGCTTAGCATCGGCTTGAAGTGCTAGCAGTATATTAGTCAGAAAAAAAGAGGGCTACTGGTATTTGTTCCTTTGTCGTCTTTTCTTAAGAAGAGGCGCTGAAACACAAGAGATAACAAAGAATCCATTTCCTTTCTAAAAGAATAGGCTTTTGTTCTTTTTTCCTGCAAAAATGTCAGTTTCTGGAAAGAAAGAGTTTGATGTGAAACAGATCCTACGGCTACGCTGGAGGTGGTTCAGTCACCCCTCTCAAGGTTCCACAGGCACTGGAGGCTGCCTTCAGGAAGGATATGAGCATAGAGGGACACCGGTTCAGAATAGGTTGAAGAGCCACTCTCGGGACAGAAATGGGCTAAAGAAAAACAACAGTCCAGTTCACCACAATATACTGGCACCAGTGCCAGGTCCAACCCCTGTGCACCACCGATCTATTCAAACCTGGCATCAACAAAACCTCATAGAACAGCTGCGAGCAAATGAGGATATCTCCAAAGCAAGCACGGAGGAAAATTGTGTCAAAGAAGATTCAAGTAAAAATATACAGGAGTTGCAGATGATCACAGACGACAATACAGATGAACCCACTGAGAGGTAGGCGTTTTAGATGTCTGCACTATACTCCTATCCAAATTATTCCTAAATAATGTCTTTGTTTTTAACTAGAGTTGCCTACTACATTCCTTGAGCTTGCACTGTAAAATACAGATGTGACTGATAAAGAATATTTATAAACAAAAAAGTGTTCAAAATGAACATGAGCCTTGCTATGTATTTTTTATATCTTTTATGCTTCACATTTTTCATTTTTGAGATCTAGTTCCTAATGAATAAGATCTGTCACTGTTTCCTTTGTTACTGCTTTTAGCAGCTCCAAAAAACATGTTAATTTGTTGCCCTAATTTCTTATGCATAAAAACAATGAAAAAAACAATCCATCATAAAACACAGCCCTCATTCTGATTTTATCAATAACTGCAACTTTGAGAAATGTAAAATGTTGGAGACGCACCCATTATGTTGTTGCCACCAGTCTGTTAGCATCTTTACTGCCCCTTTTTACTTCCTCCTTGATAAATATAATTAACCTTGAACCATGTGGAAAGGGACCTACTTGGCCTGGCTTTGAAAAGGTTCATTTCAAATCATATTACCTTCACAGCTAATTTGCTAGAGAGAGACTAAATACTCTCTGCAAGCTCAGGTAATAAAACATTACTTACAGCTATGAGATCTTAATGCAGGAAGCACAGGGTATGAGTTATTTTAAAATGTTAATATTGAGGGCTAAGATATTTATTCAAGTCATTTGATTGAGGGTGACAGGTAATATGCTTATTTTATTTTTGCTGATTTTTTCTAAGCAGATACCAACATTTATGTACAATTCCACACAAAATTAGATCCAATCAAGTGAATATTTTAACATGGCAATGTATTTGTTGTATTTTGTGGATTTGCTATCACTATACCAGGAAAATTGAGGATCTTTACACTGTAACAAAAATGCAAGACTAATTTACTTAGAGACAGTTTCTGGCAGTAAGACACAGTTGACAGTTTGTGTATTTTTAGCAGTTATCTGTTCAAATTGTGATATCTGGCATATAGGACATCTGTGATTCCTTAAATATATGTCTGTACAAAAGAAAATGCATTCTTAAATTTCTTAGCCTGAAATTTCATTTCAAGTAGCATCCTACCAGTCAGTGTTTATTATATAAATTCATCACAAAACAAAATCAAATAGGGAGCAGTGTATATAAAACAAATCACTGAAGTTCTCAAATGCAATCAGATCAGATAAAATTAGGTGTATGCAGGTTAACTTGGTCAATCAATTGTCAGAGGAATGAAAGATCTAAAATATAAGGTCTGCCTTGTTGAGATAATACTGGATATTTGGAACTGTTATGAAAAAACAGTCAACGTTTCCTAAAAATTAAGTCGAAGTATAAATTTGCTGAGAAAGTATGTGAATGAAAACACTGCCAACAAGAACTGTATTGCATCAGAGAAGTGTCCACTGATTGTTCTGAAACTACCTGAGCTTCAAATTTAAAAAAACTATACATTTTGACTATGAAGTGAAAAAGAAAAAGAAATGATCAAATTCAATTAGAGAAGTTATTAAGGACCTGTCTCTCAAAACAATATATTCACAATATTTACCCTTTTGTATATAAACATTCTATCATAATCTGACAAAATTCTGTGTCCTAACGTTTCAGCCAATGTGTCATTTCAAGAATCTGTAAAAGTACTAAAGTCTGCTTCTTGCTTTAAAAATCCTATATAGAAATATACAGCATATGTTAGTATGTGCACACAGCGAAAACAAATCTCTCTCTGGACTCTTCTCCTTTTAGTGTCTCTTGGAAAAGTTTTATACTGAGACTATCATTTTTTTACAAATATAAGCCTCTTATGAAATAATGCAGCTATTCAAGCCAGTGCTCTTTCCACATAAATATTAAGAAAAGATTCTGCTTTGTTTTATATTTTTAAAAAGCCTGTTAAACTTGAAAATATAAAACTTAACTGCAAGGCGGTGGGGGAAATACCTTAAAAGAAGTTTTAATACAATCTTAGCAATCTTACTTTAGCTCCTATATCTCAATTTCCACCATCAACACCCCGCACCAAAAAAAAAAAAAGTTATTTCTATGCCATACAACTCCATACACAAACCACACACATTAATTCATATTGTCATTGCAAGAGTAGATGTTAAATAATAGATGCACTACAGTTCATAACAAATACAAAGACAAAGCCTTTACTACGTTACCAATAGAAGTTGTTGCTGTCATAAATTGACACATACTTTTTCTTCTCTTTAATGCTCTGGTACCAACAAAAGCAATCATCTTAAACCACACAGGGCCTGACTTTTCCCCAGAGATGTTAGGAAGCCACGATTTCAACCAGAGTCACTGGGAACTGCCAGTGCTCAGGCCTTCTGAAATATCAGTCCCCCTCAGTCTTCTGGATCTGCTTACTACATCTTACTACACTGTTAAAGCTATGGCAGATTACCACAGCCATACACTCCAAGTTTCTCAACCGTGCCTGAATCCATACAAAAGGTGTTATCAACAGTAGCTCTTGTTCTAGGAGTGTAATGCCTCCATAGAAGTGCCTTGCTGCCAAACTCTTTAAGTGTGCAGTCACATAGCCATGGAATCACTATACTGTAGTAGGTAGCAATCAGGAGGTATACACAATTACTTCAATCCCAGTATTCAAAACACAGAAAGTGTAAGTACCATGCTGCTTCTAACCATCCCTCCACTCCTCTCTAGATTCAGAAGCCCTATTTGTAGCTGGACTCTAAAAAAGAGGGGAGAAGTTCTAAGGGTCACTTTGACCAAACCAGAGACAGTAAGAACTCTATGATAAACGGGAAAGGACAGGAAACCAGGTCAAGACCTTTACCATAAACAGGCTTTTGAAACCACTTCCATTTGGCAATGTAACTCTTATGGAATCTAGGTGAAAATTCCCTGCAAAAAAAAATTGATTCAAACCTGAAGATCTGGCCAGGGTGTTTGAAGTTTTCATCTTTTCCTAAGGACTCATCTGCCTTCTAGCTGTAAAGGTCTGTGTCTACAAAAGACAGTACAAACCTTCAGCCCTGGGTCTCAGAAAGACCACAATTCCTTGAGGCAGGCAAGCCCCGAGAGAGAGATGGCATTGATGCCAGAGATATCAAAGGAAGTCCCAAGGGAACATTTGGACACACATACAGAATTTCTTTTCCATTCCCTCTTTCTGGAATGGGCTCAAGAGACAGCTTTGTGTCATATAGATAAATATACTTCCAAACCTATATAGATATATTTACAACAGCTGAAAATTGGCATTTCTTAACCTCAGGAACCCTAGTTTATTAAATAAGCAAACTCTTTCAAAGTACTTGGAGGCACCTGTCTTCAAGCAGACAAATACAATAAAATGCTTGGTATTTTTAGGCCAAGCTGTTTTTGAGACACTATAAGCCAAAAACACTAGGGAACTTTCCAAAAAGCTGAGAAAATAATACCTGATTTTTAAAAAGATTAGCATCTCTAAAATACATGGTAAAAGTTTCCTTGTACTTTAAGAATAAAGATCTATTCTGGCATCAGATCCTATATGGAACATTTTAGAGAGTCTTATTTCAACTTGGCAAAATTAGCAGGGAAGGGCATGAACAGATTTTAACAGAAATTTAGTTCTAATGTCAACTATGGACAGAGATAAAATGCAGAAGTGAAAGTCTGATAAATGGAGGCTACTTACATTATAGAAGTCAAGTTTTTAAGGGGAAAAATATACATACATACTATACACTAGAGGGGTGACTAGAGAAGGGAAAATGCAAAGGCTGCTTAGATTACACGCTAATTGGAAGATACATTAAAATTAACAAAATAGACTATTGAAGAGTGATCCCTATAGAAAACAAAAAAATTGAAGCACCAAATAAATTCCAGGTAACATTTTGTAGGCAAATTCCCACATCAAAACCAATATATAAGCTGGATATTAAATATCTGTTCGCTATATTTTTTATGAAAACATTGGTATGGAATTGATGCCTGATAGATGCGATTATGTATCCGGATCTGTGGAAGCATACAGTATCTACAAAAGCAGAGATGTATTATTCCAGGAAACACACTACCATATGCGTATTGTTTAACACTATGTTCATCCAGGTTATTGTACAATATGTGAGATTTAGAATTAACTGTGGTATGTAAGATACCACAGCTATTTCCATTTTTCAGCAGAGATTGAACTGTAGTGTCTATGATATCACGATGTATTACCTATGGGTAAGTGTGAGCACTGTCCAAGTAAGGAGCTTTTGAAAAATCTCAGCCTTGGAGATTTAGATGTACAACTCCCATTAATATGAGTAGAATTTTTCCCTCTAAATTGTAAGGTGGTTTTGAAAGTCTTAGTAATGGTGTATAGGATGGTGAAGTATATATTCAGTAGGACTCCTTTCTCCATGGAGGCAATGTATTTTCTGTAGTTTCCACTTACAATTTTCAGTTATATCTGGTCATTCATTCTGAAAGATTTTGAAGTTTCTGAGATTCCACTTGAGGAAATGTTGAGAGGATAGTCTGAAGTATCTTATAAGAAATGTGTAGTAGATTTCTTGTTTAAGACTGAAAACTCATTTAAATGTCAGCTATGTATGCCATCCACAGAGAAACTTTATTACAAATCCTATCCCTCACTCTCCGATAGACATCTATCTATACAGTAAGCCAGTAGACCCTTCATATATCATCTATTACAGTGGGGGTATCTCTCTTGTAGCTACTCATGATGGGGTGAAACCCATCACAGGATGGAAAGGGAAAGTTAATTATAGCACAGGTGCAATAGATGTACCTAATGATATGCATCTCAGCCACAGAGTGTGGGATGGGATGCATTCGGTGATAACTTCATGGACACCTTGGTCCCATTAAAGGGAGGAGAGTTCAGTCTGAAGGCAGAAGCCACAGACAGACTATGTTATGTGTGAAGGAGGCTATCTTAGACCACTTGCGAGCAGAGCCTTGCCCAAAGGACAATGCCAACTGACTTGATGACATGGTGGTTGTGTCCTGATAGGAACTCATTGGATAAGGTATCTGAGTGAATAATTTTAGAACAGTTTTAATGAGTCTTGCCTGCTGGATCCCAAAGGACAGAGGAGGCTGTACTAGCACAGAACTGGATTCTCAACTTGGGGAGATACCAGAAAAGGATGAGCAGAAAGCTCAGGGTACACAGATTGGTGACTGCTGATCAGGCCATACGAAAGGTCATACAAGACAAAGAACAGCCGGAGGAATACTATCAAGAGAATCTGCAGGAAAAAGACCTATGGGTTATGGGTGCATGAGCTAAAAGAAGAACTAGAACAGGAATTTGGACCAGCACAGTAAGGAGGAGGTGGTGTGATGGGATAAAAACAATCACAGGCTAGAAAGAGATTAATAATTATTAACGGGAAACAATAGATTACTTAATTAGTTACATCTCAATCACAGGGTGTGGGACTGGAAGGTATCAGGTGATAACGTAGTGGACACAGAGGCCCCAAAAAGGCAGGAAAGTTCTTTCTGATCAGAGAAGTAACAGGGAGCAGACAGGATCCTATGAAAGGCTGAAGTGCCAGAGGCTGTTGGAGGCTGCAAGTTCTAGGAAGCTTCATTCTAGAGCTGGAGAGAGACAATGGAACCCCTGGAAAGGGGTTAAGCACCAGACCCAGAAGAGAGGTTGATTCTCTTCGGGACTTTTGACTGTACTGGGACATCTGTTGCCCCAGAAGGGGGTTAGTTTAGCAACTTCTCAACTAGAGGGCTGAGTGGTGCACAAAGAAAGATGACCTGCGGGGGCACCAGAGACAAAAGTCTGCAAAATCACACCCTGACACAAGGGGGCACACTGGAGGTGAGTACGATAGACAAACGCTACAGTTCTGTTTCTTTTTTAAATAAATGTCTGATATTATCAGAAAAAAGCCTCAGCTGACATTTTTCAGGTAGGAACATCATGAAAGAATTATCCATTTGATTGTTGCAATATCCCTACAGGTTGGGAGAGTGTAGACTATTAAACAATGGAAAATGAATCAATGAGAGTTCTCTGGTCCTAATTGCCAGTTCAGAGTAATATCATTTGTCTTAGTTAATGTGGCATTTGCCAGTGGCACAGTCTGTCACATTTCTTATTAATAAAGGACCCTTTTGGAGAAGCTTTCACACTACACACTCATCATGCCCATCTAAGTTTTGCAACAGACATTCAGTGACACATAATGGCATTTTAATTTCTCAGGAGCAAAAGATCAGTTCCTATCAAAAAGGACGAGAGTTGATCATTTCTTTGAAAAGAGAACATACAATTTTTGTTTTTTAAACCGAGCATATTCAGGCTAAAAAAATCCTCTCCTTACTGAGAATACAACTCTGAGTATTCAACTTAAACTTCTAGACTAGTTAATAATGTTTGAGAATAAATAAAAAAGAAAAATTAATGAGTTAATTGTATACAGCACCCAGGAATTAAGACAGTATTGTGGCTGTAAAATGTCATCACTTTAGTTATTTGACCAGGCTACTTAGTAACTGTCTCAATGCAGAATGTGAAAAGAATAAAAATGACAAGGCACTCACTTTCCAACCTTAACTAGAACATGGACAGACCATGGTATATTTAGTAGAACAGGTGAGCAACTACTGTGTTCAATATGCCCCATCGGGAGACTAGTTCCCTGCCAAGAGTAAAGAGTCAGACTTGTAATACAATTTCTTGATGCTTCAGGCAAAGTTTAGAACTACTATTGCTGATCTCATCCAGCAGCAATCTTTATTTTTAAATGAAGCCATTAGCTGTTTTATTTTATCCCATGGTTTCACTGAACTTCTAGTGTTGTAAAGGAAACCTTTCAACACTATTTGACATACTCACTAATGTAATAAAGAACGCTAAAAGATGTGGCTGGACAAGAAATAGTTTGCCTCTGATCTTCATCAAGAGCTGAAAACTGATTTTAAAAGTGGTTACTGGATTTTAGGCAAGCTATATGTTATAGTCATGCAAGACATAGGAAGAGGTTTGGAAAACAGCATAGATAAAACTGAGGGCTTAAGATGCTGAACACAATGCTTTCATTATTTCTAAGAGAAAAAGGAAACTCTAAACTGTACCAAAGGTCTAACTATTATATTGGAGAAAAAAAATATAGAGCTGTGCAGAAGATGGAAGTTCCTTTTTACAAAGGATTTTAAGATTTCAAAATGTGGCTTAATTCGAAACAAACTCACTCCCCAAATTTAGAAATTCTCTGCAAAGGAGTATTCATGGGAAAAAATCATTTTGGTTCAAAACATTTCATATTCACAAAATTGAAGTCACTTCAGAACAAGAAAACAACATGTTTCATTCTGGAAATGTGGAAGGGAGCTGCACTGGGAGGTGGGAAATAGGGTCTGTGCAGAGCTAGCTTCCCTTCCTGATTTCAGAGCAATGGTAGGGATCGTTGGCATAAAGGGTAGGTTAGACGTAGGGCCCTACCAAATTCTTGGTCCATTTTGGTCAATTTCTTGGTCATAGGATTTTAAAAACCGTAAACTTAGTTATTTCAGATATTTAAATCTGAAATTTCACAGTGTTGTAGCTGCAGGGGTCCTGACCCGAAAAGGAGTTGTGGGTGGCGGGGGAAGTCACAAGGTAATTGTAGGGGGGTTGCAGTATTGCCACCTTTACTTCTGTGCTGCTGCTGGTGGCGGTGCTGCCTGCAAAGTTGGGTGGCCGGAGAGCAGCAGCTGCTGGCTGGGAGTCCAGCTCTGAAGGCAGCACTGGTGTCAACAGCAGTAAGGGTGGCATGCTATGGTATTGCCATCCTTACTTCTGCACTGCTGCCTTCAGGGCTGGGCCCTCAACCAGCAGCCGCCGTTCTCCGGCTGCCCAGCTCCAAAATGAGGGTGACAATACCATGATTCTCTCCCCCTCCATCCCCCCCACAACCCCCTTTTGGGCCGGGACTCCAGTTTGAGAAATGCTGGTCAGGGTAAAAGTACACAAAAGACCATATTCCACGGGGGAGACCAGATTTCACGGTCCCCAATGCGTTTTTCACAGCCGTGAATTTGGTAGGGCCCTACTTATGCACTCTAGTTCCCCTTGCTCTGGCACACATGAAAGGCCATGATCTGTCCCTTCTGCTCCGAGAGCTGTGAAAAAGTTCTTAATATTAAGTTCCCTTACCAAGATATGACATTTTTGCTAAAAATTATGTGCAAATATAAATAAGTAAAGAAAAATGCATGGCTGAAATGTTATAAACTGAGAATAAAAACAAAATTAAAGTAAATATTAGAAGAAGTGTGTGGTCAGAATTATTCTGGAGGTTTCTGGAAATCTATAGCACTGAATGACAAACCTACTCATTTGGTAAATTTGACACCACGATTTTCAAGCTTCCTTTTTTATGAATTAGTATCTAACTTTTCTTATAGTTTGCAAAGCTTGCTTCCGCAAATAGACTGTTCACCTGAGTCTCCAGTGTTGCTGTGCTTGTCTCATACATAACAACGTATGCTTGCAGAGCGATGCAGTGTGTTTTAGCCACATAACTGCCTTCAGTGTTTCTCCATGTACCATATGCAAACGGATGTTCAACCAAAGATGGGCATACTCCTCCAATTGGCTAAGCCTCTCAAAAGAATTTTTACACTGAACAATTTCATGATCCCATGAGCAGGTCTCACTAATTAACAGATTAGTTTTAATAAGATGGTATTAGAAATCCTTAATTGGAATTTTGTATATTCCTTTAAGGGAATGTCTTCAATTGCTCAAGAAGAGGAAAAAGGAAATAAAGGAGGAGACTCCACCAGTCTTTATTTCTGATTGATAATTCCATTGACATTAGGAGCGTGATACTCATATCATGAGATGGGTAAACTTCAAAGAGAGAGACGTGTACTACTTATGTATTGACTGCCAATGGGTGTACAAATGCAACAATTAGTAGACACATACAAAAAAAAGTGTAAGACTCAAATCTGTTCTTGAATTCAGATCTTCTACACCTCAAGGTAATGTGCTGCCACTTCATTAAAATAGACATGCTAACTTGCATCACTATAAAAAGATTGTCAAAATATGCCTGCAATTACTTAAAAATATCCTCCTCAAAATCAGTAACTCTGGGACCAAACTCCCTAATTCTAAAAAAAGTTATGAGAGGGTAACCTGCGTAATTCTGCACAATACCATTGACCTACAAATATTAACCTATCTAACCATTCTTTGCAATCACTGCAGAAAACCAGCTCATCTGAAATATGCGCCTTTTTTTGCTAAAACCACTAAGTGCTATCAAACAAAGGTCTGGAAAACCCAAGAAACTTTTATGAAACAAGTGCATCATGTGAGTCTGAGATGGAAGTACATTTTTAACATATGACCGGTTATTTGCAAGCAGCAGTTTTCCACTTTGCATGAATACACACACAGACAGAACTCAAGGAAATGTTAGTTTCTTGTGAATTTTTCCTCTCTATACAAAAACAACAGGAGTACTTGTGGCACCTTAGAGACTAACAAATTTATTTGAGCATGAGCTTTCGTGGGCTACAGCTCACTTCATCGGATGCAATAAGCCCATGAAAGCTTATGCTCAAATAAATTTGTTAGTCTCTAAGGTGCCACAAGTACTCCTGATCTTTTTGCGGGTACAGACTAACAGGGCTGCTATTCTGAATCCCCTCTATACAGTATTTCAGATTATATAAACAGAAGCAAATACAGTTATCTGTCTCTAATTTAGCACATGTCTCATGCAAATGCTGTCAGCAGATTGGCAGTCATGTGTAAGAAAGGCTTACATACCATAAATTCTCTTTTGTTGCAAGAATACCTTTGTCTCATGTACAAAAACAGTCTTGGCCTTATTTACTTGCAAATAATTTTCCAATTAGACGCCTTTATCACATTTGAAGTGGGATGTACAGAAACGAAGATAAACTTGGTCCTATAGATGTGAAGAAAGTATGTCCCTGATCAATGGAACTATATCGGGAGCATTTAGCTCATATTGTCTGAATCACTACCAGGTGTTTGAAGATCCCTTGATAGACAACCTGTGTCAGATACAGTAGTGATGGAGTGTGGCCTGGAATATAGATGGGAATCATAAAAAATAAAGCTAATTTATTTATCTGTCATTTCTTACATTAGGGAACATGGGCCAGCACCAAAAACAGACAGCTAACCAAAACACATACCTCAGCTTGTTAACGCAGTCTGCATCACCAGAAAATACTAAGACTCAGATCCACAAGGGTACTTAGGTGCCTAAATCTGAGACTTAGGCCTCTGAGTCCCAACTTTGCTCCACCTATCTCCTATCTAAGCCCCAGAGCGATTTACGAACTGGGGGAAGCTAAACATTCAGCTGCCTCTTGCATGGGGCCTGATTGAGTAGGCACACTCAGAGACTGCCTACCAGATCAGATCCTATTCAAAATCTAGCTGGAAGAAGTGGTGGTCACCTTATAAAGTTTAGCCCAGTGGTTAGTACACCCTCCTGGGATGTGGGAGACCCAGGCTCAATTCCCCCCTCTCTGCCAAAGGGGAAGAAATGATTTGAACAGCCTTCTCCCCACCTCTCAGGAGAGAGTTCCAACTACTGCGCTAAAAGTTACAAGGTGAGCCCCACCAGCACTTCCTCCTCCTCTGGCTTGTTTGTGTGGAGTGAGACAGGCACCTAACTCATTCTCACAAGATGTGCCTTAGGCACCTAAGCCATCTGACTCTAGGAGATGGGGTCCTGTTTGTGGATCACTTGCAGAGGTGGGCACCTTCCTGCAGCCTGGACTTAGGAGCCTAGTTCCATAGGAGGGGCAGGGTTTAGGAGATACCCGTCATCAACATCTCCCATTGGCTAGCTTAGGCAGCTCCCTGCCTAGCATACTGGCTTTTGTGGATTGCATTTAAGGTGCCTATCCCTCCTATTCATTGTGCAGAGAGCCTAGGAATCTAACTCAGCTTTTGTGAATCGTACTGTTGTTCTTGTGATTTTCTGGACACTGCAATGCCTAAGTCCCTTCATGGATCTGTCCATAATTATGTGGGATCTAGTTAATTATTAAAGATTCTTTTCTCCTTGTTATAGTTTCCTGTTGGCGTGACTGAGGCTCCCTCCTGCTCCCTTTCATTACTCACCAACACCTAGGCCTATATCCTCCAAGGAATTTAGGCACCTAACTTTCCTTTAAGGAACTGGACCCTGATTCCCACATTCAAGTGTTTGGCTAGGACTACCCAGACACTTTGGAAATGAATTGGGGGAAGGGAAGGGCTGCCCTCCCAGAGCGAGAGAAAGGATTTGAACAGGGGTTTCCCACCTCTTGGGAGAGATGCTCTAACCACTGAGCTATGAGATATTCTGATGGGGAGGGGGGGAGGCTCTTCAATCTTTACTCTTGCAGCTGCTCCACAATGCATAACTAACAAATGAGTGATTGGAGTAGAGAGACTGGATCCGGGTTTTCCCACCTCCCTGGTGGGTGCCCTAACCATTGGACTGCAGAGTCATTCTTTCTTTCTCTCTCTCTGTCGCACAACAGCTACAGTAGAACCTCAGTTACAAACGTTTTGGGAATGGAGGTTGCTCATAACTCTGAAATGTTCGTAACTCTGAACCTTATAGTTCTTTCAAAAGTTTACAGCTTTGAAACTTTACTATGCAGAAGAAAAATGCTGCTTTCCCTTTATTTTTGTTAGCAGTTTACATTTAACACAGGACTGTACTGTATTAGCTTTGTTTCTTCTGCCTCTGCTGCTGCCTTAGTTTTGTACCTCCGGTTCCAAATGAGGTGTGTGGTAAACTGGTCAATTCATAACTGTGGTGTTTGTATTTAAATATTTATCCAGAGTGGAACAGACATTAGGCCACAGAGAGAATGAGAGAGAGTGAGAGTATGTACCTTTGTGCATCCCATGCCTTTTGACTACGTACATTTGGGTCCTACAATCAAAACTGTTATGGTCTATTCCAAGTTTTGTTGTTGACCTCCTCTATAAACTTGAGCAAATAATCCAACTTCTCTGTGCCTCAGTTTACCCATGTTAAAGGTAAGTATCAATTACCTACCTTTCAAGGACAATGTAAAGCTTAATCAGTGTTTGCAAATACCCATCTTTGCATCAAAGATTCTATACAGGAGCAAAGTATTTTTAATAATATTAATAAATTATGTTGATGCAGTATACCACTTTGCTTCACAGGTCATTTTTCCCATGACATTATCTAGCACAAAAATCTCAGCTACACTATATTACTGTTACATTTTCTATTGCAATACAATGATCTAAACAGTAGTAACAGACAGTGGCAATACTGGAGTGTTTTCATCGGAGAAAGAGGGCAGAGACTGTCAACATTTGCTATGCTTCAATTCCCCTTACAAGTTAGAAATAAAGAGCAGAGGGTGCCAATCTTGCAAAGTGCTGAGTATTTTCAATACTTGTTGATTTTAATGAAAGTTGTGGAAATTCAGCACCTTTCAGAATTGGGCAATACATACCTGGATGTAAATGAAAACTGATGTGTGAACCACTGAAAGGTAAGAAATCTTAAGTGTGGAAGAACAGCTATTCTGAGATCATTCGTATGGTGTGTGTTGCCAGGGAAACCTTTTTTTTTTTTTTCTTAAAACACAATATGAATTTAGCACAGATGCTCAGCAAGCTCTGTGTATGTTATAATTTTACATTGCACTGGAATATTAGGAATTATATATATTATAATTATATTTTCTTAATATTTATATATTATATATTTAAAAATTATATATTCTTAAATATTTATTGTTTAAATATGTATCTGATTAATTATATTTTAGCCATGTCCTGTATTTGTGGGGGATCTCTCATGTTTTGTCTCGTTTGCCACATTCATTGTGATTTCTTTGCTTCCGGGACACAAGCTTAGCTTTAAATGCAATTTTTAAAATATCAGGATGCAGTTCTGAGTTTTCACAGCAAAAAAGTGTGCACTCAGAGTTTCTTAAATTCTGATCCGTACAGGTTCACATTTTAGATTATAAAATGTTTGGGGGAAGTGATCTTATCTTTGCATATTTGTACAGTGGAAATAAGTCCACCTCTGATGTCCAGATTTTATAATGGATGTTGAAAGAGTAGACTGGGTTCAGACAACAGCTAGAAATGATTTGTGTTCTGAGACAACAAAAAAAGCTCCTATCTTTGCCTTCAGTAATAATTTAATAAAGTGCATCTAAGACTGTCCTGCCAATCCATAATCTGTCAAATTTCATGATGGGCAGTTATGAAGTTGTTGTTAGAGCAGTTAGAGTGGTTTTATTTTGTTAGTTAAATCTATAATATAAAGTTCTTCACCTATAAAGAAAGGAAATGAGATGAGTGTCACTGAAATGAAAATTGTGATGATATATATGAGTAGAACTACACTTATAATGATAACAAAACTCACCAAATCTTTAGTACTATGTAATGTAGAAACTGGAGAAATTGTTTATTGGTGGACCACACCTTTATTAAAATAGCATTTGCCTGTCCATGTCTTACATCAGCAGGTGGAGAAAAAAAGATGCCTAGTTGTGTAGTTTTAAAGTCTCAGAACTACCAGATCAGTTTGAGATTGGATTGGGGAGGAAGGGGGAAAATGATTCTTGCTATGAGGCAATCTAGTTGCTGTAGTGAAAGGCACCATTTAGTTATGAAGCAGACATCAGCCATTCCACACAAATTATTCCCATGTCATCAGATTCTCTCTTTTCCGGTGCACCAACAATTCTGAGATTGAGAATTTTCTGCTGGTTTCCTAGCTCATCAGCTCTGACAGCTTCTTATCAGTCAAAACTGATGTAAATATAATTAAACCATAGCAGTACCAAGAATTTTAAATCTGACACACAAACACACACCTCTTTGTGTTGTATCTTGTCAGAAACATTCGATCTTTTTATCTACTCTACTAAAAAATATCCTGCCATGTGTCTACTTCAGTATTTTGTACAGTAAATCCATACATTTGGCAATAGCAATTTTCCCGGTTTCCTATTGTAGTAACCCAGGCAGTTATTGTTGCTCCACCAGGCAAAGTCTCAGCTTGTGATAACAGTCCCTCTAGACAGGGAAGGTTATGGAGGGCAGGGGGGAAAAAAACACAACAAAACAACCACCTTAAGACTGCGGAGAGTTTTTTTTTTTTTTTCATACATTTAACCATGCCTATGTGAACCTTGAAGGAAAACTAATGGCTTTAGATCTCATTTCTGTTAAAATATACAAATAAAGATGCTCCATATGAAGCTTACATGAGAGTCCTCTAAGCAATAGCACTCAGGTACATGCTCTCCGTTTACCCTTATGAACAAATCACTATCTAGTTCAATTACTAGTTAGCTTTGTTTAAATTAAGGCTTCATTACACTGTTTTAGTTAGTGTTACAGTGCATTAAAAACTGAATTTAACACAACTGGCAACAAATGTGAAGTAAGGTCTGGAACAACTGTGCAACCTGTTTAATAATTCAAGAGTATTCATTTGTCAGATATAAAGCTCCTATTTGTACTGCACAAAGTACATTTCTCCCAATATATATATTTTTTTTAGCAAAACACCACATTGATGCTTCTTCTGTTCATATATACAGGATGATCTCTTGAATCAAACATAGTTCTGTATAATTAATAAAACATCCTCTGTTGTGCGCCACATGTGAGACAATTAGAGGAAAAAGCCATTATTTCATTCCTGCTGGTTACTACTGTGACATTTCATAAACTAAATTGATGGTGATCATTGATCTGATTTTCCTGTTTGTCATCTTTTAATGTAGAAGTCATATCATATATTTAAAAGAGGTTAAAAATGCTAAAGTATGAATGGCAAAATATTTGTATTGTTTGTTACTTGTTTCTTTTGTAATCAGCCCATCACATTTATCAGGATTTTTTGTGTTGTCCTACATTAGCAGATCCTTAAAATAAAACACTCCTGTCCTGAGTGTTATGATATACTTAAAGCTAATTTTTCAATGTAAGAATGGCTGGTACAAAGCAGGAAGGGATTGCCATAGCTTTCAATGGTCTGTAGAAAACTCACAAGATAAAAAGGAAAGCAATGGGAAAAAAAAGGTCCTGACCCAGATAAAATATAGTTTCAACTTTGTCTGTCCATGTCTTACATCAGCGCTTTACATTGAATTTTCTCCAGTAGACTATGTTCAAAAGCATGTCTGTGTTTAAACAGGGGGCAGTGTATAGGAAATTGTGGACCTACCCTAAAAAAGTTACATCAGTTCTGGAATAACAATGTTTTGGTAAAAGTTGGGAGTACAGTTACTTAATATGGCCTACACCAGTGGTTCTCAGCCTGCAGCCCAATCAGCACACAGCTCCGGCCCATGTGACATCCTCAGGGCCATATAGGTAGTACATATATTGTGTGAATATGTCCCACATAACACACAAAAAGCTGCATATGCAGCCCACAATGGTAAATAGGTTGAGAATGACTGGCCTACACTAACAACCAATAGGAACATAGACATTGGCATACAGGTTCAAACTAGTACCAGATGTTTCAGAGGAAGGTGAAAGAAAACTTGTGTGCAAAATTATGGAGTAATCTGCCTACAGAGAGCTAGATCATGGCCTTTATACCACAACCTTATGTATCACATTAGCAACTACAACAGGTTCTCTTTGAATCACTATTTTTATTGTTCAAATGCTCAAATAAAATCTACGAAAGAGGCACTTGTTTTCTTTTGCAGACGTTCTGCTGGTTTGTTCCAGTTATCTTCGTGTGGGTGTTTTATAATTCTACTTTTAAATTATAATGTCATTCAATTTATTTACTACTGAAGGAAGACTCACTGATCTGTCATTTCAGTTTCATTCTGGTTTCTTTTTTAAAACTAGGTACAATATTTGCTACTCTTCGGTCCTTTGTTATGGAAGTTGATACTAATGACATATTGTAGGTTTCTGTTAGCAGTTCAGCCACTTAAAAATTAAGTTATTTAGAATTCTTTCATTAATAACCAGCCAGCCCCAACAACCAGTTGATCTTCAATTTATTACTTGGTTCCAGCACTACTATTTCTATGTCAATCTCTGACAGAACCGCATCTTAACCTGCCAAAGTAAACCTTTTGAGGGATTTTTGTACAAAAACTGAGGACTTCTGGCAAAAGTCAGATATTCTGGAATAGTTTTAGCTAACACATGTGGAATTTCTGCAGGGATTATTCATTTTGGATTGGTTTGGAAATACTCAGAGTTCTATTTAGGAGAAAATCCCAGTATTAAGAAGAGATGGGCCCCAAATCAAAATGCAAAAGCTGCAATCACAAACTTTTGAGAACATTTGAATCTCACGCAATTAACTTAAAAAAAATGAATCACGATTAATTGCAGTTTTAATCGCACTGTTAAACAATAGAATACCAACTGAAATATATTAAATATTTTGGATGTTTTCCTGCATTTTCATATATATTGTATTCTGTGTTGTAACTGAAATCAAAGTTATATTATTTTTTTATTACAAATACTTGTACACTAAAAATGAAAAACAAAAGAAATAGTATTTTTCAATTTACCTCATACAAGTACTGTAGTGCAATCTCTTTGTTGTGAAAGTGCAACTTACAAGTGTAGATTTTTTTTGTTACATAACTGCACTCAGAAACAAAATAATGTAAAACTTCAGACCCAACAAGTCCACTCAGTCCTCCTCCTTGTTTAGCCAATCGCTAAGCTAAACAAGTTTGTTTACATTTACAGGAGATAATGCTGCCCTCTTCTTATTTACGTCACCAGAAAGTGAGACCAGGCATTTGCATGGCACTTTTGTAGCTGTCATTGCAAGGTATTTAAACGCCAGATATGCTAAACATTTGCATGCGCCTTCATGCTTCGGCCACCATTCTGATGACACTCGTTAAAAAAATAATGGGATAATTATATTTGTGATTAAACTCCTTGGGGGAGCATTGTATGTGCCCTGATCTATTTTACCTGCATTCTGCTATATATTTCATGTTATAGCAGTCTCGGATGATGACTCAGTACGTTGTTCATTTAAGAACACTTTCACTGCAGATTTGACAAAATGCAAAGAAGGTACCAATATGAAATTTCTAAAGATAGCTACAGCACTCAACCCAAGGTTTAAGAATCTGAAGTGCCTTCCAAAATCTGAGTGGGACGAGGTGTGGAGCATGCTTTCAGAAGTCTTAAAAGAGCAACACTCTGATGCAGAAACTGCAGAACCCAAACCACCAAAAAAGAAAATTAACCTTCTGCTGGTGGCATCTGACTCAGAAGATGAAAATGAACATGTGTCTGACCGCACTGCTTTGGATTGTTATCATGCAGAACTCGTCATCAGCATGGAAGCATGTTCCCTGGAATGGTGGTTGAAGCATGAAGAGACATTTGAATCTTTAGCGCATCTGGCACATAAATATCTTGCGACGCTGGCTACAACAGTGCCATGAGAATGCCTGTTCTCACTTTCAGGTGACATTGTAAACAAGAATTGGGCAGCATTATCTCCTGAAAATGTAAACAAACTTGTTTGTCTGAGTGATTGGCTGAACATGAAGTAGGACTGAGTGGATTTGTAGGCTCTAAAATTTGATATTGTTTTATTTTTGAATGTCTTTTTTTGTACATAATTCTATATTTCTAAGTTCAACTTTCATGATAAAGAGATTGCACTACAGCACTGTTATTAGGTGAATTGAAAAATACTATTTCTTCTGTTTTTTTACAGAGCAAATATTTGTAATAAAAAATAATATAAAGTGAGCAGCATACACTTTGTATTCTGTGTTGTAATTGAAATCAATATATTTGAAAATGTAGAAAACATCCAAAAATATTTAAATAAATGGTATTCTATTATTGTTTAACAGCGCGGTTAATTTTTTTAATCTCTTGACAGCCCTACTATTTTTCCATCAAATACATAAATATTGTCTAGAAAAAAGTTAGATGGCAGATTTATATTTAAATAAAGACTAAATAATATTTTCAAACTCATGTTGGTTCTGAATCCCCATTAAATACATGATTATTTCTCTTCAGGTTTTCAAATTACCAGGAGTTATTAGTTTTGTATAGCTGATTGGAATAGAGAAGCACTGTTACACAATGGTGAGCAATCTTAAGGGTCAAATTATTTTATGTGATACATTTTAGCTGAAACAACCGCTGTTAAGCAATCCACACTACCAATTTCATCTTCTACAGGGGCCAAAGGAAAAAAGTTAGTTTTCCTTTCAGCTAATGATTTTTTTTCTTTACTGTAAGCTTAGTTACCATCATACAACAACATATCTTACTTATGGCAAATCTCTCTTATGATGATACTATAACCTCAACTTGAGCTGGTCAAATAGTAAAAGAAGAGAGCCATAAATATTTTCTTGAATAAATGTAATGAAATCATTCTGACACTATTCATAGATCATATTTATGAATCTTCTGTTGACAATCAGTTTAATAATAACAATGTTGCAAATCTTAGTTCAATTTTTAAAACTGAAGGACTATTTTAGAAAATTGCTACCCATAAATCATTACTCATAATTCACCATTCATTATTCTCATATTTTAGAAGTTTCAATCGTCTGCTTAGGGAGCAGAATCAATATGATGTGACCTAGATGACCAATCACATACCATAAATAAAGAATAGCGAATAGGTAAAGTCAACATTTCACTATCAACCATTCTATGAGAATTGTTCATATAAGTTACTTGTCAAATACTTGCAAATAACCTATGTATTTATAGAAATTGGGACCTATTCACAATAGGAAAAATGGCTAAATTCATCAGATAATTGCTTCACAACAAATAATTTGCCTACTACATCCTCTTCCCACTAATTACCACGAATAGAAATCATGAACAATACTTCAGATTGCAATTGGCTCACCTAATTAACAGTACATTAAAAAGTAACTAGCACCGAGTGCAGACTGAGTACTATGATTATTAAAGAGACAAAGTGGGTGAGGTAATATCTTTTATTGGACCAACTTCTGCTGGTGAGATACGCAAGCTTTTGAGCTTAGGGTATGTTTACACTGGCAAGTTTCTGAGTCACAAGTTATAGTACTTTTATTAAAACGCTGGAATTAAACCATTGTTGTGTGTCCACACTATGCTGCTTGTGACACTGGGGTGCATCCACATTAGCAGCTCTTGCAATGGCAAAGACGGCAGTGCACTGTGGTAGTGCATGTCTCCAGGGCAGCCGAGTTCAAAATAATGAGCAGAGCAGTCACCTGAGGCATTATGGGACAGCTCTGGAGGCCAATTACAGCGCAGAAAGCAATCAAGTGTCTACACTGGCCATGGAGAGCTGGAGCCTCTGCACAAATAGCCTTACAACTCTTGTCAAGGTGGTTTTTGTGCAGCACTGCAAGTCAGGAGTTTCTCGCACAAAGTGGCTTGGCAGTGTGTATACATCTGCAGTTTGAGCGCAAAAAGATGCTTTACTGTACAGAAACTTGCCAGTGTAGACAAGCCCTTACACAGAATTCTTCTTGAGGTTTGGGAAACTAACCCAGAGTGTCATTAACTAAATACAAGGTAGAACAGATTGTTTAGCATAAGTAGTTAAGAGATATTTCAAGGGATCAGTCAAGGTGAAGTGGCCGTTTAACACCCCTTTAGTCATATTGAGGAAAGTAAGGGGGAAGGGAAGCAGCTGGCAGTCTGATTGTTAGTGGGTTACAGATTGTTGTAATAAGCCATAAATGTAGTGTCTCTATTCAGGCCATGAATAATAGGCCACTTCACCTTCACCACATCAGACGATAATGCCGGCAATTAAAATGGTGCTTACCTTTCCACGGTGGGGGAAATTTTCATCACCATAAACGGCCTTTGATAGTCTCACTCTCTCTATCACAGCTTACAATTCAAAATGTATTTTTATGAAATTACCTTGATTTCATTGCTCCATTAAAAATTTTACAATCTAAACCATTTTCAATGGCAGGACTAAAGAACAAAGCTTTCAATACACTGTATTTTATGTTTTTCTCCCCCTACCTTCATCCATACCTATCCCTTTTTTCTTTAGTTTTTCCTCTCACTTTCACCACTTACTTCTAAATTATGTCCTTTGGTGCTGACTATAATCTTCTACGTCATCAGGGTGCAATAGGAGTGTGGTGGTTACGCACATCAACATCACAAGTTATTTCCTGATACCACTGTTTCTATGGAAGCAAAGGTTTGCAGTTACCGTGGCTATCCCAACCTTCTATGTACATCACTTTGGAGGAAGGGGAAGTTGGGGCAATATTATCTCTACCCTACCATATTGATTAAGCTTCTCCTACATAATTCACCTTGTTCTGGTTCCCATATTGTCTATGGTAGTGCTTTATGTAAATATTTTACCAGGGAACCACAACTGAAATTAGATATTTCAGTAGCACTGATGCTTTAAGCAAGGTTTTCTGCCATTCATATCAACATCATATTAGCTCTTCAGACTTTATTTTATTTATTTATATTTTTCATTGTCCCAATTCAGTTAAGTGAAGGCTTAAAAGCACATTTGACAAAGACCCATTGAAATAGATAACAGGCAATTACCACTGCATTCTTTCCAGATACAGAAAACATCTGTCCATCAACTTTAACACCAAGAATGGTATGCTTCTATAAGTCAGACTATTTAAAATATAGTATTAAATACTTGATGTTCTCAGATAAAGACAGCCCTATATAATGTAATCTCAGATTGTAAAGATGATTAATATAATTATTTCATTACCTTGCACTAAAAACCTAATTTGTTAAAAAGACAAAAATGATTTCTTGAATAATGAGTACATATCTCAAAAAAATAGGGAAAGGATTTTATTGCACTTGTAAAGTAAACTACATAAACAAAAGCTAACAGAAACCCGTCAAATGACTTTTCTGAGAGTGTGAATAAATAATATGCAGTGCATGTTAACATCTGAGCTTAGAACAGGACAGAAGCAGAAAACAAAATATTTGGGTTTGGAGGGGGATGATCACCACTTGAGACAGGCAGTACGGCCAGGGTCATTGGTGTCATATGAGGACTAGCTATATTATCATACATTTTACAGTGTCTGGGAAGTAATTCTCTCTCTGAAACAAGCTTTTCAGTCCATTGTAGATCCAGGGTTCTGCAGTGGCTTTCATTAGTTTGGAGGAGGTGGAGTCTGTCTGGTATATGTTGGACAATATGTTTCTCAGTGTCTTTATGACCTGTGTGACTGAGCCAAACTCAGTCAAAAACAAAAAAAGGCAAAATGAAAACCTCTCTCTGTCCTTCTTTGTTCTTTTTGAGACCAGCTAACCAATCTCAGATTTGTTTGATCTTTTCAGTGAAATAGGCAGCCAGCTCCTCACAGTGGGAGGTATTCAGCTATGGGGATGAGCACAGACTGTACTGATGTAACTGGTTTTCTGTGTAGTGCAGTTATGCTGATTTAGAGCCAGCTGGATGGAGAAAGAATGAATTTGGCTTCCTTCACAGCTATACAGGAATAAAACAGGTTTTGCTCTTTCCTATTGAAATCAGAGATGGTGATGCACCACCAGCATTCTAGTCTTCTGCCATCGCACATCATCTGATGCAGTGCATCCTTGAAACATGGTGAGCAGTACTGTCAGTGAATAAGTGAGAATTTTGGATCAAAAATGTGTATGGACAGCAGATTATTATAGAATTCTAGATGTCTGTCCAAGAACCTCACCAAGATTAGGACCCCATTGTTTTAAATGCTGTACAATCGTAGGAAGACAGTCTCTGCTCCAAACAATTTAAACTGTAAATAGACAAAACAGATGGAGGTGACAGAGGGGAAACACGAAGCGCAGAGAGGTGAAGAGGCTTGCCCAAGTCAATGGCGAGCCAGGAAGAGAACCCAGGTCTCCTCAGTCCCAGTCCTGTGTCCTATCTACTGGACCAGGTCCATGATAAAAAGGGGAGATCCACATATAGAAGCTCCACTCCATCTACAGACTTTAAAGGTACATCGGGGCACAGGTCATCAGAATCTTAAGACTGTTGCCAGAACAAAGGTAGTGCGTTAATATGATGTACTGGGGCATTGTGAAAGAGGGCAGAGTTAAGGTTGCATGGGCATTAACATAGCTTTTTTGCCATTGAATTACCTAATTTTTTTTTAAAACAGGAATAGCTATATTGTTGTTAGGAGTTAATAGTCACTTAGGCAGTTTTACATCTTAGCTCCTTGAGCCAGTCCTCTGACCCCCCCAGCATTTCCTGTCCTGCAGATCAGCTGTGCCCCACGCTTTGGCTTATGCAAGTAGTTCAGGTCTCGTCCTCTGCCTCATGTGACCAGAAACTTGGTGCACAGAACTCAGATAATACAACACAGTGTCTCATATCCTTATGCCATTGATCTTTAAATACAAATTATCTTCTTCCATCGGAAGTGAACATATGGTCCTTACAACATACTGGTAGGTGTGAATCCAGATTTTTATTTATAAACTGCAAGGGGCAGAGCACTCTGTCTCTGATCCAGCAAACTGCTTAAGAACATGACTAACTTTAAACTCAAGAGGTCTGATCCAAAGCCCACTGAAGTCAACGAGAGACTTTCCATGGACTTCAGTAGGCTTTGGATCAGAACCACAAGTTGTTTAAGACAACACGCTACTCATATCCTTAATAAAGGAGATAACTTATTTTAACCAATTCCAACACTGAGAAGTGGCAAGATTATGTCAAAGAGGTTCTTTGATGTATCAGGGACAGTTGTCAGCAACTTTCATGACAACCCTCAAACAGCAGCAGAAAAATCACTACTGTTGCAGAGACAACAGTGCATGTTGACATTTGAACAAATAGTTTATTTCACTGATACTGTATTATTATTATTAGAGATTTGTAGTTGTCATAGCCAAAGGAGAATTGAACCATGTTATTTTCATTTTTTTCATTTTGCTCAATAAGATACAAGTGACAATTTTACATTAAAGCCTCCTAGTTGTAGAATATACCCTAGAAAGCAAACTGTTGGTATAAAACTGTAAGGCAGGCACAGGATGTCAATACAAAAAAAACCCACAACATGCTGTCTTAGATAAAGTGCTTCAGATAATCTTCCATATTTAATAAAAAGAAAACTGAACAATGGGAATACCCACAATCATTAATAATCTGCATTACAATCGTCCTGAACATTAATTTTTACAATTAACCACACAATTAGCCTAATCTCAGTATAAGAATTTAGGTACAACTTTCTTGTTTCAGGTAAAGTTATATAGTTTTGTATTTTCCTGAATAGTTCATAGAATAAATAGTAAGTTTATTGTTTCGTCTGTTTATCAGTTTATAGCAGCTCTAAATGTTTTTGTATCCTGCTGGTGTTTTCAGTTTCTTTGTTTGCCAGTGGACTAACTCCAGAAATGAAATGTATTATCTTCTTTTTATAGGAGGAATTAAGATATGATTTTCCCAAATTGTGTCTGGTGCAAATTATAGTGGCATTTCTTTATACATCATTGTGCTTGGGGGAGGCGGGGGAGAGGAAATACAACTGCAGTACTTTTTCTTAATATGTACTTTGTAAATGCCACACTTTAAACATTTCTGTAGAAATGCCAACGAGTACATTTGTACTTGTAATACAGGAGATAACTTATTTTAACCATTTCCAACACTGAGAAGTGATAAGATGATGTCAATAGAGAGTCAAAACATTACTAAAAACAGGCAGCTGAGAGCACCATGTACTACTGCATTGTAAAATTACCCCTTTAAACTTGGATTTAGATTTGCTTTGTTGAGTGGTTGCTGAAATGCAGCATGAGAATCACACATATAATTTGCTATCTCTTATGATCAAAAGTAACAACTACTGAGTGTACTACAATTATTCTATTCCCACCAGGAAATAGACATCTATCATTCATATAATAGAAATTTAGGGCCCTGATGCTATAGGCAGCTACAGGACAGCAGACTCTTGTGCTTACATGTGGAAGCTTGCAGGATCAGGGCCTGAGAGAATTACCATGTTTCTAATACAATTCTATCACCTGCAACGTTTACTTTAGTTAATTAACATAAAATAATCAGTTTCAGAGGAAGGACACAAACTAATATTTGCTAAATGGAAAAATTATTCAGTATAAGGACAAGGAAAAGGAGCTGGGACTAAAATGACAAAATGAAAATCTATCAGTGCAGATTAACATGACAAAACGCAAACAAAATTCTAGCTTCTATTGGTGTTTCATTCATGAAAGAAAGATGATCTTGTGACTAGAGCTGGGCAGGAACTAGATTTTCTGTTTAATGGGAAATTCCACAACTTTAAAAAATGTTCCATTCCAAAAAAGAACAAAACCAAAACAGCTGAAATTTACCATTAAACAAAGTTCTGGGAAAAAAGTATTTTGGATCAATTAAAATGTTATGTTTCAATTACATTGAAACATTTTGGTCTCATTTTGATTTTTAAAATGTTTTTATTATGCCATATAAAATTTTAAAACAAAGTTATTTTGAAATAGAAAATCAAAATGTTTCATTTGAAAATGGTTGAAATGTAACGTTTTGATCTTAACATTCAGTTCCATTTTCTTAATATGAAATGTAATCAAAATCAATACATTTCCACAATGTTTCACTACCAATTAATTGTAAAATTTATCTGTGCCTTACCTTAAGTTTCCTTTCTTGGAGTAATAAGGTTCAGACACTGGGTCTCTGCTCTCTGCAGCCATGGAAGATGACCAGCCTTGTCAATCAGTGGCAGTGAAGGGTAGTCCCACCTCTGAAAAAACATAGGTTTATGGAAAACAGATCCTGTCAAACTAACTTGATATCTTTTTTTGATGAGATTATAAATTTGGTTGATAAAATGTTGATGTAATATATTTAGACTTCTGTGAGACATTTGACATAGTCATAGACAAATAGACAGACATTTTAACCACATGACATTTTGGTTAAAAAAACCTACAACCATACAAAATAAACATGGCACACATGAAAGAGATTAAAACTGCCTGACAGGTCTCAAAATATAATTGTAGACAGGGACTCATCATCAAGGTGGTGATGAAGCATAGCAAACTGAAACAGGAACTAGGAGCAATAACCTGAACATAAGGGCCTGGTGACCCATGGTGCCACCTGGGAATGACAGCCTAAAAGTTAGGACATAGTGATCCAAAGAAGCCTCTGGCGAAGACAAACCAATACTTTCCCAATCTCAGGTGTGGCAGGAGATCCCTAACCCACTATTAAACCTCCCAGGGTACATGATAAGGAATACATAGTTTCTCTAAGACAGCTGCAGACCTCCTAAACATCATTTACAATATTCAGTGCATTGTTGCCTGAAAGAGTCTATTCTCTGTAGTTTTGTTTTTTGTGGGTTGGAGCGGGGAGAGGAGGGTTTGAGTTTTTTAGGTTTACTTTTTGAGTCTACTATCTTATCTGGAATGCTGGCCTTCCTTCCCCATGGAGAGAGAATTCCCTTTGTTGAGAAGAGCATATGCACACCTAGAGGAATCAATACAACACTATGGCCTGGTCTTTTCTGCATTGATTTCCTATGCTGCACTCTGTGAGGGTGACCATGGGAAGCTGGTGGGGATGATTTTCCCTCATGCTGCACACTGTGAAGGGGAGTAGGGGGAAACGGTGCTGAGGAGTTGCTGTACTCTACAGATTTATGTGGCTTGAGGGAAACAGATTTTAGAATGTTTCCTTTGTACCTCTTGCAGTAACTCCTATAGAAATCTCCTGGACCAGAATCTTCAGAAGATAAAGGGAATCAATGGGCTCTTCTTCTCTTAATGCTTTTTTGGAGTGTGGGGAGTGATGTGAGACCTCTTCCGAGCAGCTTCTTTTCCCTAAGAGAGTAGTTCACACCAGGGTGCTAGCCTGGGTACAGCAGTGGGCTTCCCAGGGTGCCATGTTTTATTCAAGGGAGATTCTAGGCCATGACCTGGACATAGGCTGATACCACGCTGAAGCACCAGGCTCCAACCCTGGACATTCAAAAGGAGTCTTTGCCAACTTCTGCAATGTTCTGGGAGACAGAACTGGCTGACATAGCTGGCAGGGAGTAGCCCTGAGACACTGAAAGGCTCTGGAGGGAGCAAGCTGTAGAATGGAGGGAGGAACTGGTCTCAAGGACCCCTTACCAATCTCTCTTTGCTCTGTCCAGTGGCGCTGGAACACTTTTACTAGTGGGGGTGCTTAAAGCCAGCCCCTTACCCCTGTCTGCCCCCCCTCTGGGAGGGGAGGGACCCATTGTAAGAGTGTCGAGGCTGGGGGTGGGTGCAGGGCTAGTAGCCAAGACACCACGCGTGGGCCTGGAGTGGAGCCCTGGGCGCAGGGCTGGTGGGAGGGGAGCCCCAGGCATGGGGCTGGGACCCTGTGTGCAGGGCCATGAGTGCTGCCCCAGACAGTCAGGTATTCTGGGGAAGTTTCAGAGTCTGTGGTGGTGAAAGATAGAGATTGACAATGAAATCAAACGTTTGTTCAGTAATCAATTTCTAAAAATAAAACTTTCAAGGGACATATTTTCACGTAAGGTGAGAGTCTGAGACCCTTACTCACCTGTGTGTGTGTATTTTGGTGAATTTTTGGTTATTGTTTTTATATATATTGGTTTTAGAAGATCAAAAAAGGCAGACAAAAGTAGCTAGGTGGAAGGGAGGCCAGCCTATTTCTTGGCTGTTTCTAAACTTCTACCTCTTACTTCAGACTCACTTTTCCCTACTTATATCACCCCTGGTGGAGCACATTCTGCTTCATGCCATGACATTTTATTGTTCTGACTGGGGATAACCAGCAACATTTGAAAGCCCTTTTTTAACTGAACCTCTAGAATTTTTGAGGATCACCAATCAACACTGTTTAGCTATACCTAAAAACTGGACTACAAGTGAGTTTGTAGATGGTACCACAAAAGCAGCACATTCCATAGCTTAAAAAGAAGACTGAATACCACATCAGCAATAACCAACCTGTAGGCTTCAATTTCCTCTCTGCACCTTCTCCAATCACCATATGCATGGTTAAGGAATTAAGACAACAATCTCATAGAGAAATGAAAAAATATTGAAACATCTTGCTATAACTCGTGACAACTCCTGTCAAAGAGAAGCTCATTGCATTTTTGTTCCTCCTCTCACTAATCTCCCCCAGAATGACTTAGCAGTCTGCAGTACATCAGACTTTCTAGAGGAACAAGGATATGCATTCCTACTTTTAGAATCAAAGAGCATTAGAATCCTCAAATTCCAGAAGGGTATATTTTTTAAAAGGTAAGAAACATACAGTGCTTTTTAAACTTAAAAGGAATGGTCCCAATTAAATACAAAGACAGAATTAAACATACATGCCAAACCTCTGTGAACCCATTTGCTGTGTGGCATATTTGCATTCACACTAAGTTCACTGGGCTTGTACAAATGCAACAGAAGTATTTGGCCCAGCATTTTTTGCACAAAAACATAGATATCTGTCATATCGTCTCTGGCCCATAACCCCTATTGTAATTCTTTAGTTTTAGTGTCTGTACTTAAGGTTTTGGGAAACTTTCAAAAACCAATGTCATTTTCCATAAGAGTATTACAGTTCCTATTACACATTACTCACTTAGGCCCCACTCCCCCCGCCCAGCTCCTCCCACCTACCAGCAGCCCCACAGATCAGCTCCTCCCCCTCCCTCCCAGCGCCTCTCACTTGGCGCGGAAATGCTGTTTAGCGGCATGCAGGTGGCACTGGTTAGGGTGGGGGAGGAGTGGGGGTAGTTAGAGGAGGGAGCAGAATGGGGCAGGGCAGGAAGAGGCAGGGCGCAGTTGGGGACTTGGGGAAAGGAGTGTAGTGTGGAAGGGCCTGGGGCAGAGCGGGGTGGGGGACTTGGAGGAAGGGGTAGAGTGGGAGTCGAGCATCCCCTAGTATCTGAGTAAGACCACGCCTATGCCTAATCCTGTAAAGACTTTGCAGGACTGAGACCTAACCCCAAGGGTTTTTTACCTTCCGCTGCAGTATGGGGCCTGGGTTACTTGCAGGCTTAAGCTAGAGTAAATGGTGGAGTCTCTGTAAACTGAAGTCTTCAAACCAAGATTTGAGGACTTCAGTAACTCAGCCAGAGGTTATGGGTCTAGTACAGGAGAGGGTGGGCAAGGTTCTGTGGCCTGCTATCTGCAGGAGATGATCATGATGGTCCCTTCTGGCCTTAATGTCTACTGGTATGTCTACACAGCAAAGAAATACCTGGACTATGGAATTATTTGTACTATTATCAGTAACACACACTGACTTGCAATTTCTGAGCAATCACCAAGTTACTGAAGAGCATTCTTTCAATCATGAGGCTAATAGCTGCAATTACTGTACTTCTATTAACTGCAGCACAGTAATTCAATATAAAATAGTAAATAATGTGTACCACCAGAAAAATATATGGCACCATCACTAGCAGGCTCTTTCTGATGCCAAAAGAAAGTGATACAGTGAAGCATATGTTAAATGGGAGTTTTTTATTATTATTATTATTCTCTGTAGTCTTCTCACAGAGATTTTAAGGTGGCTCGATCAATTTCATTATATATCTATTGATAAGTCACATTCCTGAGTCCAGTGTACTGTAATCAAATTTTAAGTTTATGCTCTTATGTTCACAAATAGTAAATAATTATTATAAGGTAGTTGGCTGAACAATCTAGTATAATTAACCCAGCAGGTAATCAGTGTATATAAATCAGCTCTGCCATTCCTGTATGCTGCATGGAGGATCACAATAGGCAATGGATGATAACATACTCAAAATATTTTGCAGATTCAACATATTACATTTAATCCAGGCTTCTCTTATTATATTGGACAGAGACACACGACTTCTAATGGTTATATTCTTATTCTTCATCACTATTAGAAAAGGGAAGTGGTCAGCTGGTGTGTATAGCTTGACAGGTGCAGACAAGATGAGATGGCAAACTGCAAAGATTTCCCACAATATAATTTCCCTAACCTCTACTAACAATGTATTTATAGCATTTGCTCTCCAGTTCCGCTGTGTATAATAGGCATTTGATATAATGTACAAAAGATCTGAGCACAGATGTACCCTTTATATAACCAGCAGGCATGTCACCACAATACTAATGCAAGGAGACAATCTTTAATTTTCTTGTAAATAGGTTTTCTAACATATTCTCAGCCTTATTATTCTGTCTGCCAATGAAAAGCAAAAAAACACACAAAACATTAAAATGAAACAAAGAAAACTTGTACTCTGTCAATAAGAATAAATAAGAGAAGAGAAATCACCTCAAATATAGACAAAAATCCAACTCAGATTTTATTTTTCTGGCTTGATTACTAAGTCAACATTCATCCCTCTCCTTCCTGGCCACTTCCTGGCCTTTCTTCCCTTTCCTCTATTGATATGGTTGTTTCTTTCCATGCGTCACTCTCCTCCAATTTTAACTCCTTTGCCCCTCTCCCCCATTGCAAGGTCATCCCCGTCAACTCCTAGCCCCGGCTCACCTCCCAACATACACTTCTGCTCGCACTCTGCAGTACATAACTGGCAGAAATTCCATGACAGAATGACTTTCTCCACTACAAATTCATTTTTTCCTCCTTTGGTTCTGCCTTCCTATCTGAACAACTCTATTTCTTCAACTTAACTGAATTCCACACTAAAATCCCCGCTGCCTTTTCACCACCTTTGACTCACTCCTCAAACACTCCCACACTCCTACCACCACTTATCTGCATGCACAGAATCTTCCTGTTTTCTCCCAATAGAAGGTCATGTAGGATTTTGTCAAATTTCCTCATGCCTCAGCCTTTGCTTTCCTCTCTATAACACTCTCCCTCCTCCTCTTTCACTGTCAGAGAGAGAATTTTCTGATCCACTCTCCTCCTCTAACTTCTCCACTTGCCCCCATGATCCTACCACATCTGCTCACCTGCTCATCAATTCCCTTACTTTTCTCCTTAACCTCTCACTCTCCTCTGGCTCTTTCCCCTCATGATACAAACAAGCTTTATTCTCTCCCATCTCAAAACTCACCACTTGCTTCTCCAACTACTGCCGCATCTCCTTTCTCCCATACATCTAAAGCTCAATGAATAAGCGGTCTACAATTGCGGTCTGGAGTTCTCCTCCAATTCCATACTAGACCCTCTCTAATCCAGTTTCTCCCCGTTGCATTTAGATGAAACCACTCTCACCAAAAAGTCTCTAAAAACCTCTTCCTATCAAAATCTCAGAACTGGTTTTCCATCCTCATCCTTCATGACCAGTTAGCTACCTCCAACACTCATCCATGCTCCTCTTTTTGAAATCTCTTCTTCCCTTGGCTTCCATGTGTCTGTACTTAAGGCTTTCTGTCTTCTCCTAGTTGTCCTCTTACCTCCAGTTGCTCATTCAGGATTTTCTGTGGAGGATCCTTTTCATCCCCCACCCCCCACCCCCAGCTTTCTGTGGAGGTTCCCAAAGGCTCTGTCTTTGGTCCTCATCTCTTCTTCCACTATACTTTATCTCCAGGTAATCTCATACACAAACACAAATTTAACCATATCTTTATGCTGATGACTCACAGATCTACTTCTCTATTCCTGATCTGTCTCTTTCCGTCCACATTAAAATCTCAGCCTGTCTCTCTGACACCTCCTCATGAATATCTAGCCATCTGTTCAAGCTCAACAAGTTCTAATCAATTGCTATTCTAAATCTAAACCTTCTCCCTAAACTCTCCCTCACTTCTTGATCATTGCAGACACAGACACAACCACCACCCTGACTGTTACTTAAGCCCATAACCTGCATGTTATCTTAGACTCAGATCCCTCTCTGTGTCCTCACACCCAGGTTACGTCTAAATCTTGCAGATTCTTTCTGCACAGCATCTTTATGGTATGGCCTTTTGTACATTTATAAAGTTTGCAGATGATACCAAGCTGTGGGGGGAGGTGGGTGCAAGTGCTCTGGAGGATAGGGTTATACTTCAAAACGATCTGGACAAACTGGAGAAATAGTCTGAAGCAGGGCCAGCTACAGGCACCAGCGTTCCAAGCAGGTGCTTGGGGCGGCAGTTTGAAAGGGGCGGCAGTTCCTCCGGCCGCAACGGCAAATCGGCGGCAGCTTCTCTGTGCCACCCACCGCAGTGGCAAATCGGCGGCAGCCCCTTCCCTTTGCAGCTTCTTCCTTTTGCTGTCCGCGGTGGCAGTTTCTTTCATTGCTTGGGGCGGCCAAAACTGTGCAGCCGGCCCTGGTCTGAAGTCAATCGGATGAAATTCAATAAGGACAAATGCAAAGTACTCCATTTAGGAAGGAACCATCAGCTGCACACACACAACATGGGAAATGACTGCCTAGGAAGGAGTACTGTGGAAAGGGATCTGGTGGTCATAGTGGACGCAAGCTAAAGATTAGTCAACAGTGTAACACTGTTCCAAAAAAAGCGAACATCATTCTGGGATGTATTAGCAGGAGCATTGTAAGCAAGACACAAGAAGTAATTCTTCTGCTCTACTCTGCGCTCATTGGGCCTCAACTGGAGTATTGTGTCCAGTTCTGGGTGCCACATTTCAGGAAAGATGTGGACAAATTGGAGAAAGTCCAGAGAAGAGCAACAAAAATTATTAAAGTTCTAGAAAACATGACCAATGAGGAAAGATTGAAAAAATTGGGTTTGTTTAGTCTGGAAAAGAGAAGATTGCGAGGGGACATGATAACAGTTTCCAAGTACACAGAAGTTGTTACAAGGAGGAAGGAGAAAAATTGTTCTTCTTAACCTCTCAGGATAGGATAAGCAGCAATGGGCTTAAATTTCAGCAAGGGAGGTTTAGGTTGGACATTAGGAAAAACTTTCTAACTGTCAGGGTGGTTAAGCACTGGAATAAATTGCTTAGGGAGGCTGTGGAATCTCCATCTTTGGAGATTTTTAAGAGCAGGTTAGACAAACACCTGTCAAGGATGGTCTAGATAATACTTAGTCCTGTGATGGAGTGCAGGGGACTGGACTAGATGACCTCTCGAGGTACCCTCCAGTTCTACGTTTGCATGATTCTATGCCTACACATAGCTAAAACTCTCATCCAAATGCTCATCAGCCTAATTACTGCAACTTCCTTTTCTCTTCTCTTGACAAGTGTAATCTTGCTCCACTAATATCCACTCAGAATGCTGCTACTAAGATTACTCCTCCTAGGCCATGACTTTGACCATGTCACCCTACTCTTTGTATCCCTCAGCTGTCTTCTCTTTCTCTATCACATCAAACATAAGCTGCTTGTCTTCACTTTCAAGGCCCTTCATGGACTATCCCCATTTTACCTATCATCTCTCATTCATTATCCAAACATCGACTCCTGCCCCCAATCGATCCATGATGCCAACCTCCACCATCCACTTTTTAAAAATTTTTAAACAAGCACCTTTCTGCTTTCTTCCATGTAGCCCCATACACTTGGGAGGAGCTCTCCATAAACATACACAAAGTTATATAATTGTCCTCCTTCAATATTGTCCTTTGCCATGATGCCTAAAGAAAAACTAGAGAATGGTTAGGCTGCTGGGGTACTGTTACCAATGCCTATCCTGCTGACCAATTTGGTCTCATCATCTCCTTGTGCTCCTCTAGCTATCTTTCTGTATCCAGCTATTGTCTCCTCTCTTATACTTAGATTGCAAGCTTTATGGAGCAGGTACCGTTTTTGTTCTGTGTACATATAGCACCCAGCACAGTGGGTTTCTGGTCCATAACTAGGGCTCCTAGGTGTTATGGTAATACAAATAATTAATGAAATGATATAATTATTAATTGATAAAATCTGGTTCTCCAGTATGGTTTTCTGAATAAAACTGTCCTAGACATAACTCAAAACAATTACAGCACTGCAGGAGCTAAATGAAATCTGTATGGCTCTGTTCATGATGGAGTTGCCAAACTGAACTCATAGGATTCAACTAGAATTATAATGGGAATTACAATAAATTTGAAACACAAGATGGCTGCTAGAGTATTGACCTTTATTTCCTAAACCCAGTCATCTGACCTTGGTCAGGGTTTTGTTACCATTCCTGTCACACTGTTTCCAGTGGTTAGTATTGCAGGGAGATAATTAGATACACAAATGTAGAGAAACTGAAATCATCTGCAGTAGAAAGAGACATCAAGCATCAATCTAGATCCACTGCTACCTAAATTTTTATATAGCAATGTTAGTTGTAAAAAAGAATATTTAATGCTTGTATCAATCTGTAAGTGTTTTACAGCTCATATTTCAATATGTTTGCCTAGCTACATTTCTAGATGCACTGGTAAAGCAATTTAACTTGTTCACTGCATTAAACAACACATATTAGCTGTTGATTTGCTAACAGAAATGTTTACCTATTTGAGGTCTTTTTTTATTTAAACAGATTACCATTGTAAATAAAGACAACATTAAATTTCAAATTATATAGCCATCTACTAGTAAATGATACTCTTTGTATATTGGGAGAAATGGGGTGGTGGTGGTGGTGGGGGAAACAGGGTGAGATATTCCTCCAGGACTAGAAAGGAGAACAGCTGATACTGATGGTAATAAACCACCTACAATACTAATACACATAGACTATCTCCTTTAATTTCCTATAATATTACACAAATGCAAGTGACACGGAGCTGATCTGGCAATCAGTGAAAATCGGTACCATTACTGTTAAAAGAGATCATTGTATCAAAAAAGTATTTGACAACAAAATGATGGTTTCTAACTTATAAATCTCCCCCACCCCCATAAAGGCTACCCTTGTACCTCCCAATTATTTCCTCAGCTGTTTGTTAACTAAATACACAGCATGCGTTTGGAGAAAATATTACACACTAGCTTTCTAATTAATCATTCTTCTAATGATTTTCTTCTGTGATAATGTCACTTACATTTTTTAAGAGCAATTTCTTCTAGAAGTCCTTCGTGGAAGCTAATCCAAATACATAGAAGAGAATAAATGATGAGTGCATACTATAATGTTTAAAGTTAGAATTCGGAGGTGAAGTTGAATGTGATATGCATATTTGAAGCTTGAGGCACAAGCAATGGAAGAGGGGCACCCAGTTCTATGTGCCATTAGCAATATAACGTGTATGCCACATCAATGGTGAATAATAAATCCAATAGTGCAACATTTGTTAAATGTGCCTTATTGAAAAGATGATTGAAAAGCAAGTCTAAAGCATAATTAGGGACAGAATAAAGAAGACAGAAGAAAGCTGAATATGTTGCTGATTAGTACTAGAGGTTGGTTTAAAGGGCAAAGGAATGGGAAAGGACAGAATATTTTCCTGTGAGTCATTTCTTAATTTCTGTTAAGCATGACATTGAATGTCACTCTCATGTTATTCTGCTGGGCTGTTTTATTTCTCCTTTTGTTTGTTACAAACACTTTATGAGAAAAGAGATAGAGATATTAAATATTTTATCTCAGCGTATCAGAATATTTCCTACTCAGTGGGAGTATGGGGGTAAGTCTGTGACAGCACGTTTGATAAGGTAATCATTCATTGTTATTGAACTGAGTAGGAGAATTCTATTTTCCTGAATCTGCACACGTTACACTGGGCATCAGCATAGCTATTTTTTGTTTGTTTGTTTGTTTCCAGTAGCAGTCATATGGCCAGATTCTGCCACCCTTCTTCATGGGTTGTACCTTAGTCATTTCAGTGGGATTCCTCAAGGAATAAAATACTACTCAACATGAATAAAGGTGGCAAAATCTGGCCCATAGCATACTGGATGCTATACAAATACAAAGATGACATGGTCCCCGCCCCAATAGTTCACATTCAACCGTTTGAATTTTCCTCAAAAAAACTCCTCCATTTTGAATTACCTGTATTTTGATTACTGAAGTAGGATACTTGTGTAACTCCCTCATTTTCCCCTCCTCTATTGTGATTTGTTTCCCTAGGAAGAGAGCGACTTTCATTTTGGAGAGGGTTTAACAAATCAGAAAAGCAGAATATAATTTATACCTTATTCTGAAAAGTCTGAGAAAAAAGCATCAGTGTGATGGTTATGTAATGAGTAGAATGTTAGGACGCAAGACTGGAACTCATTGAATTCTCTAACACTCAGTAAGAATACAATTAAGTATTAGCACCGCTGGTCTCAAATGTGAAGAGAGTTGTGAAAAAAATTGTTTTGTTTGCATTTGCCTACATTATTCATCAGCATTCTGAAAATTTTTTACTAGCTCTAATCATAATATTGTTTTGCTATAAGCATGTTTAAGAGTCACTTGGCACTGGTAGAGTGACCAGATTTCCTGATTTATAGGGACAGTCCTGATTTTGGGGGCTTTTTCTTATATAGGCACCTATTACCCTCCACCCCCGTCCCGATTTTTCACACTTGCTATCTGATCACCCTACTTGGCAGTCTTGCATCTCTCACCGTTGACTACCCGAATGCTTGTTACAGTAGTTTGAGTGAACTGAAAGGGATCACAGCACAAGGAGTAATGGTCGCACTTTTATCTGCAGATCCACAGGGCACTCTGCACCACAAAGTGGAGACAATCACTGGCTGCTTTTGAAATTGTTGGTCTTCATGGTTTAAGCAAGATTCCAGGAGGGTCCAAATTATTCCATAATGAACAAACAAAATACCAAAAGAAAACTAAAAAAACCAAACAACAAAAAAACCCCAACCAAGTTGCAGTGTGGCCATTTTTTGCACATATTATGGAGTGTCAAAAATGTACACCTTCTACTGTGTGAAAATATAATTTTTGTAAATATAGCTTTTTGTGGGATGGGGCCTAATTAAGTGGAAAGTTATGTGCAATTCACAGTGACGTGAAATCTTTCTTTGGAAGCATGTCTCTATTTTCTCTGAGTTTTTTCCTCCATCTCAGTGTGTTTTTTCCAAGGTGTGGTGTAAGTGCAGATCCAAAGAAGCTCTAGTCTTGCAGAGATTAGGCAGTTTAGCCACTAAACTCTTCAGAAACTGGATTTTTCAATGTGGGTTTTTAAAGCACCTAAGTAGTCTGTGGTCCACACTGTCTGCTGGAAACACCTACATGTATATACACTCACAAAACCACCAAGTGAAATGATAAGTGGAAATTCATGCACAAGAATATGTTTGCTAAAGATTTTCTTGGAAACATAAGAAGACAATTTTTATTGTATTCTAACTACACAGGTGAATGAAAATGCAAAATGAGGGAAAGGCACTTGAAGTAGGTGTCACACCAATTTACAAAAGCAAATTGTCGCACAAGCTGCTAGGCAGTCATGGATTACTGCATGAAACAAAAACATTTTATAGCATCCAATTCCAAAACCAACCATATGTAAAATTATGCAACAGTGAAGCTTTCTACTATATGATTACAAAACAATACCAGATAATCAGGGGGTGGGACAAATTCAAACAATTTTGATGTTGTTTTCCTCCTGTCTACCTTTCTCCATTTCTGTCTTTGTGTGTCAATTAAAATATTTTGTATAACCATACCTAGGAGTTTCACTTGTCTTCAATCACTGTCATCTAATGTAACTAGAATGTCTGTAAGAACAGATTTGTCAAAATTTACTCAGATTTTCTCAAAGAAAATCCCAACAAATCATTAAATGACATAAATCCAAGACTGTATATAGAATGGTGTACAATGAGGGCATGTCTACACGACAAATGCTTTGCTGGTATAGCTATAGCACTAACTATACCAGCAGTGCCCATATTGCAGATGCAGCTTATGATAATGGAAGGAGTTTTTCAATCAGCATCATAGCACCACCTCCCTGACCCACATTAACTATGTTGACACTAGCACTCTTATGGGTGTTTTTGCCAGTATAGCTACATCGGCAAAGGGTGTAGCTTTTTCACACACACTCTGACCAATATAACTACCCCGAAAAAACTTTGTAATATAGAGCTGGCTTGAGCTCATGAGACACCAAAAAGAAAGGAATACTTTCCATATCACCTTTAAAAAGGGCAAAGGCTCCTCTGCATTTTCCTAAGAAAACATGCATAACAGCAACCACCCTCTCAAGCCCCAGTAACATTCCCCCTTATTTGTGTGTGCATTTCAAGATCAACACCACAATGGGTTTCTGTACATACATCCTCCATGAATTATGCCACTTCAAAAGAGTTGCAAAACTTTCCAACTTATTTGTCACTAATTCTTTATGGTGCACCACTTCTAAAGCTATGATGCATTTTCTAACAAAACTAATTAGACTAATTAGACTGCGATATTTGTGATCCATATCATCCTAATGTAAAATTTACTAGGCCTAATGATTTCATTTATATTATATAATATGAACATACATATAACACTACTAGCTAATTTTTCCTTTAGCCAGAAACAATACACATAATGAATTCCTGAGAGCTCACCATAGCTTCAGAGATGGCAGGAAAGATAACACTGTAATGCTTTACAAATCTTTTTGCTCACATAGCTATTTGACAGAATAGCCAGATTATTGTTTAGGTACAAGGATAAAACAAGTGGCTAAATGGAAAACACTTCTAAATTCCTTCGGCAGTATTACTATTCTGTTAGCAGAAATTTATTCGGTGGAGAAATATCACTGTATGTGCCTTCTCAGGTGCTAAAATATTAAAGACCCAAGGGTTTAAAAAAAGAACTATTACACAACTTAAATACCAATTAAGGCATTTCAATGACTACTTCTAGTTACAGCAGAAATGTTCTTTACTTAGTAATAGTGGTCAGAATAATGTAAAAGTGTAATGGCATACAGGAGTAGCGTTTAGTATGGGGGAGGGGAAGAAGGAATAAGACTGGAGCCACTTCAACATAGACTTAATTTTTGTAACAGCCAGCCAACTCTGTTTGCAGCCTCTCCCTTGGCTTTCTTCTCTGCTCCTCAGTGAGAGACTAGCATTACCCTATTGTCCGTGTCAGATTCCCTCCCTGATGTGTGATTTTATTGTACTGTGTCCAAGTCTGTATAGATCTCTGAAGGACAGGGAAACTATAATGAATACATTTTTAAAGATGATAAAAATAACCAAAGATAGCATTTCTATGCATTTTTATCATGACTTCTGCACATCTGGGAGAAAAAGGGGAAATATTTGTTTTCAGTTTTATTTAAAAACTAGTGTCTGGCAGGTGTTCACAGGCTAAGCATTTGAGGATGCAAACTCATTTGCCTCCTTGCTATCCCCCTTCTTTGGGCACATAATACCTTTGATGCTTTTCACTTGTGCAAATCAAGTCAGAAATATTTCCCCCTAATCATAGCCAAGCAGAACAAATTTGTGATTCTTTCTGCTAGATGAGAGGAGAAGAGCCCAGGCCTTATTTACACTGGTGGTGGTGTGTAGGGTACATGTAGCTACATGCTGCAGTGAAAGGCAAGCTGTGTCCACAATGCAGCGTGTAGCTACACACAGTAGCAAAAAGCTCTGGCAAGGGGGAGGCAGCAGGGAAAGATTCCAGCACTGGGGAGCTGCCAGAGCCTCTCTTTATTGTTGGAGTCTTTCACGGAGGTGGGGAGAGGCTCTGGCAATAGGGAGGGAGTGGAACACTACACTGTAGACATGGGATGCATTGCTGGGGTGTAGAGAGCACCATCTAGGGCAGGGGTTGGCAACCTTTTAGAAGTGGTGTGCCGAAGACACACTTTAATATAAGGTTTCATGTGCCAATAATACATTTTAACGTTTTTTAGAAGGTCTCTCTCTCTAAGTCTATATATTATATAACTAAACTATTGTCGTATGTAAACAAGGTTTTCAAAATGTTTAAGAAGCTTCATTTAAAATTAAATTAAAATGCTCACCTTGCGCCGCCGGCCCGCTCAGCCCGTTGCCGGCCTGGGGTTCCGTTCACCTAGGCCAGCAGCGGGCTGAGCGGGGCCTGCGGCCGGGACCCTGGCTGGCAAGGGGCTGGCAGCCAGAACCCCAGACCAGCAGTGGGCCGAGCAGGGCCGGCGGCCGGGACCCCAGACCAGCAGTGGGCTGAGTGGCTCAGCCCGCTGCCACTCAGCCCGCTTCCGGTCTGGGGTTCCGTCCGCCAGCTCCTGCAAGCCGGGGTTCCATCCGCCAGCCCCTCTCAGCCCGCTGCTGGTCTGGGGTTCCGTCCGCCAGCTCCTGCAAGCCGGGGTTCCATCCGCCAGCCCCTCTCAGCCCGCTGCTGGTCTGGGGTCCCGGCCCTGTCCACACAGAGTAAGTACCTACCTTCTCCCTGGTTCTAGCCATTCTCTTCCTCTCGCTGCACGGAGATGAGGGTGGGAGTGTGCTGAGAACAGGGCTGGGGGTGAAGGAGCAGGCTGGGGGCTGGGGTGCAGGGTCTGGCCAGGAGCTAGAATGAGAGAGGGGGCTCAGAGTTGGGGCAGGAGGTTTGGGTGTGGAGCGCTTACCTGGGCAGCTCCCATTTGGTGCGAGGGGTGCAGGTGAGAATGTGGGGGGTGCCGGAGTCAGGGCATGGGGTGTGTGGGGGGGGTGCAGGGGTCAGGGCACGGGCCTGGGGTGTGAGGGAGGAGGGTTCAGGGGTCAGGGAAGAGGGCTGGAGGTGTGTGAGGGGGGTACAGGGGCCAGGGCTGAGGGGTATGGGGGGGGTTCATGAGGTCAGAGAAGAGGGCTGGGGTCATGGGGGTGCTCCCAGCCCCCTGCCATGAGCGGCTCACGGCAGGGGGCTGGAGGGGTATGCCCTGATTCCACCCCCTTCCCCAAGGTTCCCGGAGCAGAGAGCGGGAGCAAAGAGCGTGCTGCGGCTCCGCTTTTCCCTCTCCCCTTGTAGCAAGGGCCATCAGCTGACAGGCTGCAGGGAGGGAGAGAAGGAGGGGCAGGAACCCAGCACACTGGGGGAAGAGGCGGGGGAAGGGGGAAGCTTGCCTGCCCTGCAAGGAGAGAGCGGTGGGCGGTGGGTGGAGAGAGTGGGCCGGGCCAGGCAGGATTTTAATGACAAGCTGCTGTCTGCCGGGGTCAGCAGACAGCAGCGTGCCATTAAAAATTGGCTTGCGTGTGCCGTCTTTGGCACGCGTGCCATAGGTTGCCGACCCCTGATCTAGGGTATATACCCTAGTCATTACTATAAGGTGGGAGTAAAATGTATGAAAGACTGTACTAAAAGAGCAGTTAATTATCAATGGTTTGCTGTCAAACAGATTGTGTAGAATCCCTTGGGGCTCTGTCCTGGGTCTGGTACTATTCAATATTTTCATTAATGACTTGGATAATGCAGTGGAGAATATACTTAATAAAATTTGCAGGTGACACCAAGCTGGAAGGGGTTGCAAGCACTTTGGAGGACAGGATTAGAATGCAAAATGACATTGACAAACTGGAGGATTGGTCTGTAATCAAGAAGATGAAATATATTTAATAAAGACAAGTGCAAAATACTGTACTTAGGAAGAACAACATCAACTGCACAAGTACAAAATGGGGAATGACTGGGAAAAAGATCTGGGTGTTAGAGAGTATCACAAACAGATTATGAATCAACAATGTGTTGCAGTTGCAAATAAGGCTAATATAAGGCTAAGGCTGGGGTGTATTGGTGAGGATGTTGTATGTAAGACCAGGGAGGTAACTGTCCCGCTCTACCTGGCACCGGTGAGGCCGCAGCTGGAGTACTGTGTCCAGTTCTGCGTGCCACACTTCAGGAAAGATGTGGACAAATTGGAGAGATTCCAGAGGAGAGCAACAAAAATGAAAAAGTTTTAGAAAATATGACCTATGAGGAAAGGTTAAAAAAAACTGGGCATGTTTAATTTTGAGAAAAGAAGACTGAAGAGTAACCTGATAACAGTCTTCAAATATGTTAAGAGCTGTTATAAAGAGGACAGTCACCAATTTTTCTCCATGTCCTATGAGTATAGGTCAAGAAGTAATCAGCTTAATGTGTAGCAAGAATGATTTAGGCTAAATATTTTGGGGGAAAACATTAATTTTAAGGACAGTCAAATACTGAAATAGGCTTCTAGTGGACGTTGTGGATTCCCAGTCATTGGAAGTTTTCAGGAACAGGTTACACAAACACTTATCAGGAATGGTCTAGGTATAGTTGGTCCTGCCTCAGCACAGGAGGCAGGACTAGATGACCTCTCGAGGTCCCTTCCAGCCCCACATTTTTGCGATTCTATTATTTGATTGGCATCAGGTAGAGGCCCTTAGTTGGTCAGACTGCGGGTCATTAGTTGTTTTGTCATCATCTTGCTAGAATTTTACTTGTTACTACTTAATGGGAAACCAGCTTAATTTTTATTCAGTTTCACTTCATGTATCAAGTGAAATTTAAACTTGCTTCATTGCATACTAGATAACATGTATCATATGGAATTAAAGCTCTATCATCAGCTTTCTGGATCTGGCATGATGCACCCAAATTACAAGATTGTTTGTGACACACAGGTTTGATATTGAATACTTTTTGAATGACTTACAGCACTGGCATTTTGCCTTTGTGTAAAAAAATGAAAAAAACTACAGAAAAACCTTGACTGGAATAAATAAGGAATATATCCAATTTCTTAACCAGAAAAACAATCTATACTCCCATAATCCCCAAACATCTACAAAAATATATTCAATTGGCTCATTAGCACTGACCCCCCCTGACCCCCCCACTTGGTAAGGCAACTCCCTTTTCATGTGCTATAATATATATTCTGCTTACTGTATTTTTCATTCCATGCATCGGGTTTTAGCCCACAAAAGCTTATGCCCAAATAAATATGTTAGTCTCTAAGGTGCAACAAGGACTTCTCGTTGTTTCAATCTAAGTAGTATGTTTATGATAGAATTATTCTGTTTTCACCTTTGGGGTCACAAAAATTGGTCTGCACTCTAGACAGCTAGACTGTGAAGGATACAGACATTGTGGACACATGCATAACAGAAGACGTTTCTTAGCAACAAGAACTATGTGAAAGCTTCTGGAATTTCTTATTACCTCAACTTATTATTTCCTAAATGTAATAATGGCTTGCACATTCTGTATGGTTAACAAGCAGAATCAGACACACCGTATCCAGTTCCATTGCACAAACAAACTGAATAACTGCAGTTGTTATAAAGAAGGAAAGAATGAGAAATAAAGTGAAGAAATTCCAAAGATGAATGGGCAAGGAAAATCTAAATTTCATTCCAAACTATTTAATGTGACAAGGAAACCTCACTTTAAAGAATAAGAAAAGAGTTCATTCTGTTTGGGCGGGCGGGAGGTGGGAGGGGGGAAGAGCTAAAGGGCACATGAAAATGCTGCCTCACTCCAGTAGAATCTTTATTTTGTTGTTGTTTTAGGGGCTGCTCTCTTTTAAGTCAATGGAATGCCCACCATTCATTTCAATAGAAGTTGAATTAGGTGCAAAATTAATGGTCTCAAGTAGACTTTGAAGTTACACTTTCTCAAATATCTGGTTTACTCTACAGACCTATGTCGGTATAACTACGGTCGCTTAGGGGTCTGAAAAATCCATACCCCTGAGTGACAGTTATACTGACCTAACCCTCTCCCCGCCATATAGACAGTGCTATGTCAGTGGGAGAGCGTCTCTCACTTACATAGCAACTGCCTCTCGGGGAGGTGGATTAACTAGGCCCACCGGAGACCTCTCTCCCATTGGCTTAGAGCATCTTCATTAAAGCATTAGAGCGGAGCAGCTGCTGCAGCATTTTAAGTGTAGACTTCCCCTAAGTAAATAGGTTTTACACAATGTTGAGATAGTGCCAAAATAAAAACACAAAGTGTCCCAGATCTACACTAGAAGACTTTGCTGGTATAGTAATGTCGGTGAAGGATGTAACTTTTGAACAACACATCTATAGAGGCAAAATCACAAGTGTAGACACAGTTATACTAACATGAAAATGCTTTTGTCAGTGTAGCTAGTTTCACTAAGAGAACTGGTAGATGCTATATCAGCAACAGAACTTTTGCCTGCATAATGTGCATTTATACTAGGCAGGCATGCTGGTATAGCTATATCTGAAAACCTCTTCTACTCCAGACCTGGCCAATGCACACACACAATGGCAGCAACCCTACAGGACCAAAGCGTTATATTATGAAGACTACCTTTGAAAAGAGTGAAAGCAAGAAATTTCTTTAAAATGGAAGCTTTGATTCTACAAATCCAGAACATGTTGCTGAAAGACCTTAACATCATGAAAGTTGCTTGTTTCTTTCACTTGAGTTTTCACATGCACAATGCATGAACTCAGAAGAAATAAGGTTTGCTGCTGCTTCTTGACATCTTCAGGCCCACTGTAAATCCAAATATAACTGTAAAGATAATTTTCCAGTTTAAATGTACCAAGTATCAGGAAAAAATATAGCAAACTAGATTTCATCAACATGATAAATGGCCAAAGAAATGATTCATCTTAACTCAAGAAGAGTTAGGAAAAAGTAAACATCCATTAAAAGTTGACAAAAAAATAAAAACAAAACATCATTTGGAGAGGTGATGAAAGGAGCTGGGAAAACTAATATGCATATCAGACCATTAAAGTCCATAGGAATGGCCTGCAGATTAGGTACCTACTTGTTAAAAAAATTAAAAATCATGCATTGGGTAATATGGTATTCAGCAAGAAGAGGAGAGGTCCAATCATGAATTCATTGAGACTTTTCACATTACATTTATTGACACTCATGTGCTTGCTGATTAATTAATATGAATTATCAATCAAATGTTTGGTCAAAAACCGGTGGGTTTTTTGTGTGTTTTTAGGAGTGTAATGTAATGTGTTATTTTTGTATTGAAGTCTGGGATTTGCCATGAACCTTTTAGACCATGACACTTCTATCTTCATAGGCTCTACCCATGTAAACCTTTACTAGCATCAATAGTTCTCTAATTGATGCCCATGGAACTGCTCTTGGTAGAAATTGGTGGACTTAGTTGTCTTTGCAGGATCAGGCCCACAGGAAATAATTCTAAAATCAAGTTTTTTAACTATCAGTATTGCATTCATATTAATAAATTGGCAGACATACTTATGACAGTTGCCTAAAGCACACATCTGAGCAGCAAAAACTACTTAAAATAATTGGAAATACCCAAATTATATTTACTGTATTATTTAATAAAATCAGCGCAGTAAATGAGAAGGAAGTAGTATCTGGAGGAAAAAACCAGCGCCACCTAGCCCTGATTCATAATCTCTTTTACTCAAATCTAGAATCCTCTGCCTGACTTCATAGAACTCACTAAAATAGTGTAATATATCCTTAACATTATTTATATTTGCCAGATATGAACCCTTTCTTTTTATTTTGTTTTTCTCTTAGAAAATGTTTATTATAGTTACAATAAGTTTTAAAATAGTTTACAAAAGGTCTGAAGTATAATTAAAAGAAACAAATGGAAAATGACACATTAAGTCCACTCTCACCAGATCAATATATTTAAAGACTTCCAGTTATACTGCAATTTCCACAGCTCAATTAAAGATGAAGTTAAAAGCATTCTCGGGTTTGATAATGCTACAGTAACCTCGTTTTCTCTTTCTTTATCAGATTATCAATAGCTAGCTGTTCACCCACTGGAATGAACACCAATGGCTCAGATGAATACTTCCAATCTACAAATCATGCAGAGCAGACATTTCGCAAGATGGAGAACTATCTCCAGCAGAAGCAGCTGTGTGATGTTCTTCTCATTGCTGGAAATCACAAGATTCCAGCTCACAGGTGGAATTTTCCTTATTGTTTACTAGCCTTTATAGCCTGACAGTTCCAAGAGCTCAGACAATGTGAGTTCTCACCTTGTCCCTGATTAGTTATGAATGAATGGTTACAATAATTAGCACATCAGCTGAAGACAGTTAAATGATATGATCACAGCTTTAAATTCATTATTGTAAATAGAAAGAAATTCAAGTATGAATCAGTTTTTTCTATTTTGCTACAGTCAAACTTTAGAGAGATGAGTGAAGCAAACAGCACAAAGACACCCTCTGAAAGAAAAGTTCAGATTTTAATTTACTAGATTACTTAATTCCCTTTTAATTTCACTGTTAACCACTGTAAGGATAAAGTCTTTTAAGGCAGCCAATATGTTTCTCCTAAACACACAAATGAATTGCATAATAATGGGCTGTTTCCATTTCAAGATTGGTTCTTAGCGCTGTGTCTGATTATTTTGCTGCAATGTTTACTAATGATGTGCGTGAAGCAAAAGAAGAAGAGATCAAAATGGAAGGAGTGGACCCAGATGCACTGAAAGCTTTGGTGCACTATGCCTATACAGGTAATTCCTAAGCTATTGTCTAATTCTGTAAAGAAAGGTGAACACTGTCCAGCATGCAAAATTTTTCACCTCATCCATTTTATATTAGTGCTTAGATACATACCCAATACTGGAAAATATATTTGTGTAGAATGCTATTTACTAAATATGATGACAAAATAAAAATAACCCACAACAACCCTAGCTAGCTCTTATTGTGAGGAAAAATAAGAATATGTCATAGTTACAGGGTAAGCTGTGCTTTAGACCCTTTATGTCCTTTGAGTGCACCCCTAAGGTGAAAGTTCTGGCTTCATTCGTCTCTCTGAAGGGTGGAACAACATGGTTCAACCCCTCTGGGACTGGACCTCTGGGTGGTAAGTTCAATTCAGTCCAGTTACTTCCATCTCAGCTGAGAGAAGCAGACTGCCTTGCTGCATTCTTTCCCTCCTTCCATGAGTCTGCATTGGCATCTCCATCTCAGGCAGCTTCTGACAACCAACTCAATCCCTTTTCTTACCCGTGCCAGCATCTTTAAGGTTTCAGAATCCACTTAGATCCTAGGTTTGGCTTTGGGAAGAACAAACCTCACTGGAGTGAGGCAGAGGGTGAGGAGGTTACTAACTACCCCCACTGTTTCCTCAAGGAACCCCATGATATTTTCTCAGACTGTACTTTCTCTTTGCCATTGTTTTGTTTCCTGTTTCTCTCCTCCCCCATCTCTAAAAAGCCTCCTTTGAGTCACCTCTTTGCAGTCAGGCAGGATAATATCAAATAAGTAAACTGAGGTGCACGTGATATATATAAAAATAGACAACTCCCTCACACTCCACATCTTGTATGACAAATAGCTTATTCTTTTATTGGACCAATGTCTGTGGTGAAAGAGAGAAGTTTCTGAAGCTGAGGAAGAGCTCTGCGTAACTTGAAAACTTGTCTCTTTCACCAACAGAAGCTGGTCCAATAAAACATATTATCTCACTCACCTTGTCTCTCTAACATCCTGGGACCAACATGGCTATATCAACACTGCAAGTACTTATTCCAACAGATATACGAATGTCAAAATATTCTGTTACTCTGTACATGATTAGAACATCTGCTATTTTTAATTCAGACACAAAGAAGAGGAATAGTAATTTAAATGAATAAAGGTCAGATTCTGCCTGTTGCTTTGTTCATGAAGTTATATGGGAGGAGCATGCTGAGAACCTTTGCCCTTTGGATGCCCCACCAAATGGCCAGGTTCAACTTCAGCAACTCATCTTCTTCAGGGGGAGAGGCACAGGCCCGTCCTTGGAACTGGATCAAGGGGAATAAGATGTACTCCTTAATGTCATGAACTAGCCACAAATTTGAAAAAATTAACTACTGATGTTTACTCGAAAAAAATTGGTCTAAGATATTTTATGTTAGTAGCAGAGTATTTTCAGCTTTTCTGTTCTACTCTCCCCACTCTTTTCAGTACAATTGCACCCCAATGTTTACATTAATTACTAATTTGATTCTGAGACCTTAGTCAATAGCCAAACAGACCAAACCAGAGAAGCATGAATTGTCTTTTTCTTGCTGCTCTGTAATCTGTGGAGAAAAAATGCTGTAGAACAGATTTCTGTTACTCTAGTGTACAATCCAATTAAAAATATCCACAACATTTGAAGTTATGCAAGCACTGAAAGGCTGCAGATACTAGCTCTTTGGGAGGTTATTCAACTCAGAATAAAGGTCACTCTGCCATAGGTGCTAAAGGAGCTCCTTCTCCCATGCCTGAATCTTGAGAAGGGAGAAAAAACAGTCTCCCAGAATGTAGCAGCACACAAATTACCAGAACAACACCCTTGCACAGTCGATGGTACAGAGATGAACTATCTCAGACTGATCTCGCATTCTCCCTCTCATACATGCACTCATTGGTTTGCTTTGAATAAGACAACTTTCTACATGCATCAGCCTCCAGAATGGGACATGAGAAACTGTGGCTCATACCTGTTGAGTGGGTCCAACCTTTCCATGCATCATTTCAAAGAGTAAAAAATTATTTCATGGCAAATATAAAGTAAAATTAAATTTTAAAAAGGTTACTGTGCAAGAAGGGGCATTTAAAATGTTTTCCAAGTGCTCATTTCATCTACTGTGTTTTGATATTTACATTAAAGTGCTAAAAATATAGAAGACTGTTTCCACTTTGATGGTCTTAGAACCTGTAGAAATATCAGGTATTATGTAAAAGTGCAACCTACAACTATAGATTTTACACTAATATTCGAATAAACCTCACAACAATGATATTATGGAACAAAATTTGTAAGTGTAATTCAAGAAAATGGATGAATGCAATTTTATAAAAGTTTAACACATTTTAGTTGGTAAAATTAAAAGAAAAATGTGATTAATATAAATTAACTGTAAAAGTCTTTTAAAAGTGAGATATGGGAAAAGTTTAATTCATAATTAACATCAGAATTTAAATTAATCTACAGGCATAGTATTTTATTTGAAAATAAATGCATAGTATATAAGCATGAAATAAACTTTCCATGTTGTTAATATTAGTTGACCCCTTCAATACTATGTTACATTAAACAGAGTCTACCAACCCCCTACCTAGTACAAAATTACCAATTTTCTGGGGTTTGGGTTAGTGGGTAACTCAAACAAGATGCCGTGAATTTCAGCCTAAGATTTCTCCCCAGACTGGCTGTTTCTAGATTTTCCCTGCAGGTTCTCCTCCATCCCAATCCCTTGATTCCTATTTACAGAGACACACTTTATATCCCTTTATATCCTGGTTAGCAGTACTGACCCAACCTAAGAATGATCAACAAACATCCTTCTATATCTTGATTCAGAATTGTCTGGGTATACCGCAAGAAGGACAGGAGACTTGTTATGGGTTTTAATCAAGCCACAACCTTATTATATAGATGTCTGGGACTACCCAGCAGATGAAGTATACAGTGCAGGCAAATCCATGCTTATTCAACTCAATTCTCCAGGGCTTCCACCAGCCCCTCTTTGTTTCCATCCAGGTCCCCCAGCCGACCCATGGCTTGGACCTTACCATCCACCAGCCTCGTAAGAGGGTTAAGGAGGGCTATGAGAATGGAGGGGGTTGGCTCCCAGCCATACCGATCATAGGAGTCGACAAACCCCCTCCCCTGTTCTGTTCCTTTATCCAGGACCTCCTTTTAAGTCCTTTACCGGGCCATTTATCTGGTCACTGGCTGCCCTCCCTATGGAATACATTCACTGAACATCTACCCAATATTACAAAATAAGTTGTGACAAATCGCCTACCACCTTTTCTATTCACCAGAAAAGGTCCATCCTCACACCTGCTGTGAGGAAGTTGAAAAACCACACTCCACCAAAGCCAATTGTGGTGGTGTGGGAAAAATTCCTTCCCAGCCCCGCTTTAAAAAGGGCTACTAGCGTAATGCCCACAGCAGGTCCTAAACCAGCCTGCCATTCACCTTCACTAGCAGAGATTGGGTGGGTGCTGGCTTCCTCACTGCTTGGCCATAGAGACTTGCCCCCCCCCCCCAGATTTCATACCTTTATGCACATTCCTGGGGGGCAGGGATGAGTCATTGCTGCAAAGCACCTTTTGCAGCAATTTCTGACCTTCCTCCTCTCTCCCTGCCCCCCAACCACAAAGCAGAGCTGCCTTTCTTTGGGTAAGGCCAGACAAATTCTGCCCCACCTTTAGTTGTTGTGCAGTCATTAGCATGGAATGGTATATCAGAAGTGGGTTGTGGTAGGGGCTGACAATTAGATAAGATCCAGTTGCTGACAAATGCACACAGAAAGGGTATATGACGACAGCAGGCTCATTTGCAACCTAGACAGAAACAGTGGCTATAAAAGGGTGGTTTCAGAGTAGCAGCCATGTTAGTCTGTGTCCACAAAAAGAAAAGGAGTACCTGTGGCACCTTAGAGACTAAAAAATTTATTCGAGCATAAGCTTTTCGTAAGCAGCTCACTTCATCGGATGCATTCAGTGGAAAAGGGGTGGTGATTCAACCTTAAGGCTTGCCCAGATTTTCCAAAGATTTTTCCCCCATGAGGAACGACTCATGGGGAAAAAAATACAAAGAGACCCGTGGGGTACATCTACATACAAGCTATGGCATACACATATTTGTACGAGCTCTCATCTGAGCTAACGCACCAAAAATAGTAGCGTAGCCATGGTAGCACAGGCAGTGGCAGTACAGGCGAGCTGGGCCAAATACAAAACCCTTTGAACCCTGTGGGTCTATACTTGGGGTGGCAAGCCCGTGCTGCTGCCTGTGCTACCAGGGCAATGCTATTTTTACTGTGCTAGCTCAGATAAGAGCTAGCATGAGTACGCGTACGGGAGCTGGAAATCACACCCATTGTTCGTAGGGTAGTTGTAGCCATAGGTTGTAGCCACAAGGGAAATGAAAGGCAAACCAATTAATGCATAATTTTCTTGATCTAAACCACACTATAGGAGTTTTAGAGTTAAAGGAAGACACTATAGAAAGTTTGCTGGCTGCAGCTTGTCTTCTCCAGCTGTCTCAAGTCATTGAAGTGTGTTGCAACTTTCTCATGAAGCAGCTCCATCCTTCAAACTGTTTAGGGATTCGATCCTTTGGAGACGCACAGGGTTGCATGGAACTCTTGAAGGTGGCACATCTGTACACTATGGTAAGATTATTAATCCAACCATTTTGAAATGACAGTATGAAGAGCAGGCATGAATACTATACTGGATCTGTAAAATCAATGGGGTGATGGAAAGATGGCCAGGGGTTATTGCAGCAGAACTAGCTGAGTGCAGAGATGTATTGATGCTGCAATTTCACAGACTGATGCAGAGGCTGTGCTCTCCATTTGCACACCTGAGATCCAGAGACATTGAGCCTTGCTAAGGTACCATGCGTCCAGGAACTCCCAGTGCAGGAGTATCCTGCACAATGCCTAACAAGAAATATGTGCCACAATCCATCCTCAAAAGGAAAATGTAACAGGTGTAATTACTGGGATGAAATTGGGAGCTGATAAAAACATTAGAAAGAAACATTTGATTTTGTTGTTTATATTTTTGACTTGTTATTTAATAACTTGCTGTTATTAAAAAGAAAAAGTATGAACAGCCATCTTGTTATATTTGAAGATACTGTATGCAAGCTGTATTGCATCCTTTGAAAAGTCAACAGGATTCTGGTCTAGCGGCCGTCAAGGAAGGACAACAGTTCATCTTTATTAACTAACGGCAGTGCAAAGAGAAGTCAAACACTGCTTTCAAGGTTTAGGCAAACAGGAAGAAAGGCAAAAAAGAAAAAGTAGATGAGATTTAGAAAAAAAATACAAAAAAGTGGCAAGTCTATCAAAATTAATGTAAGAGGAAACATTCTGAGGAAACAAATAGCAATTTTATTCTCAAACTATGAGCACAAGATATCAACAAATTTAGTAGCAGCGTAAAGGCTTCACAATTCTAAAAGCCGTTCCAAAGATAGAAGTAAATTAATTTGGACATGGTGGCAAATGAGGACAAACACTGGGATGAATTTGAAGTCATAGGTTACAAATTTATTAAATTTAACACAGCAGAGAGGTATTACCCTCCTTGCCAACTATACTCTCACATACCAGGCATTTTAAGTGGTTCCAGTGCAGGGTTACATGGCTCTTACCACATAACCCACAGACTCTCCTCAGCCTAACCCTAGGACTCAGATCACTCTTCTGAATCCTATCACTGCATCAGTTTCTCTGACAGGGGGACAGAGGGTACTAAAGGGGGAACCTTGGCCCCCAAAGGCACAAGGCCCATCAGCAAAATGTCAGGTTTTGGTTTTTTGTTTTTGTTTTTAAACACTTCTGGGAACTGTTGCTTTTTTCCTTTTAAGATTGGAAACTAGCTACAAGTTGTGACAAACTTACATCCCTACCAAGCACTACATCCTATTCTTATTTAACTCCTCCAGGATGCCCTGAGGAATGCAAAAATACCCACCGGGCCTTAGCTAGTTTGGCCCCTATGGGAAGAAAAAAATCCTTCCTGATCCCAAAACAGGTCAACCCCACTGCATCTGCAATAACACAGCTCTGAAGCTACCAGTTCAATGTGGGAAGGGTGGGGCTGTTGAAACGGGTCAAAATGAGGCTCCACATGGCCTTGGCTAGGATTTAAGTTAAAGAAAGGGATGTGTTAGGGACCATCTGGCCAATGAGTGGCTGGAGACTAAGCACTTGGAGAGGTCACCTCTGCATCCCCCAGTGTGTGTTCGCCTTCTCATCTCTACTGGGATCTCCCAATCACTGATGGCCCCATCCAGTTTTTCACCCATTAAGGTGGGCGAGTAGCATGAACAGATTGACGGCACTTTTTGTGTCCCTTCCTATAATATTACTAGAATACATATATACACTTATAGAGTTTGTGGACAATACCAAGCTGGGAGGGGATGAAAGTGCTCTGGAGGATAGGATTAAAATTCAAAATGATCTGGACAAACTGGAGAAATGGTCTGAAGTAAATAGGATGAAATTCAATAAGGACAAGTGCAAAATACTCCACTTAGGAAGGAACAAATCAGTTGCACACATACAAACTGGGAAATGACTGCCTAGGAAGAAGTACTGCAGAAAGGGATCTGGGGGTCATAGTGGATCACAAGCTAACTGTGAGTCAGTGTAACACTGTCGCAAAAAGCAAACTTCATTCTTGGATGCATTACCAGAAGTGTTGTAAGCAAGACACAAGAAGCAATTCTTCCACTCTACTCTGCACTCATTAGGCCTCAGGAGTATTGTGTCCAGTTCTGGGTGCCACATTACAGGAAAGATGTGGACAAATTGGAGAAAGTCCAGAGAAGAGCAACAAAACTGATTAAAGGTCTAGAAAACATGACCTATGCGGAAAGATTGAAAAAATTGGGTTTGTTTAGTCTAGAGCAGAGAAGACTGAGAGAGGAACATGATAACAGTTTCCAAGTACATAAAAAATTGTTACAAGGAGCACTGAGAAAAATTATTCTCCTTAACATCTTAAATACTCACATGTATCCAGGAGCTGAGGCTTTCAGAAGAATATAAAATATATCAAGACTCAGGGTAAAGTCATAAGATTTGGTCACACTGCACAGATGTTACTCCCACTCCCCCTTTTTCCTGCTACCCAGATGGAGCAAATCCCAGCCTCCAGAACTGGCTCCTGTTCTTGTTTACAAAATGAAGCATGGTGCTGGCGAAGTGAGGCAGAGAAGAACACTACAAGCCCCAGAAGGGGGCCTTATATCACCCAATCACTAAGTGCTTAGGGACAAGAAAGGAAACCTGCACCTTCTGGAACCAGTTGAGGAATAAATTTAAAAGAAAATTTGTTTTAAAGTAGATTGAACCTGTCTTACAAAATGTTTTGGGGGAAGATCAAGTAATACTGCACACACCCTGAACTTCAGGGGAGTGGACTGAATAAAAGATTATGATTTTGGCCCATCACCAGTTCAAACACGTAAAAATATCCAAATTAAGGGAGCAATTTACAAAGGCATATTGCAGATAGAGAGATTGCTTGCAATATGAGCTAACAGTAAACAGATTAAAAAAAATCAGCCACAAAAAACCAAACCTGAGAACTTCTGTTCAATTACTTTAGTTATTGATGCAAAGTATTAACAATTTCCTGCCTGGTATCTCTCTCATGCAGATGAAGCCTGTTCTGATAAACAGCTTGTACTATTTTTGTAACTTAAAGTGGATTTGTCTTCCTGTTCCTATTCCCTGGATATCACAACATTAGAGCAGGATGTGTATTAAGGACCAAAGTGAACCTCTCCTTTAAACCCCCAATACTGTTATTTTTATATCTATTTTAAATACAATAACTCTTTTCAAGTTAAATAGTAATAAAGTCTCTAACATTACTATAATGAAGTCTATAACATATTACTGCCTACAAACAAAATGCATGATATTTTCAACTTTGAAAATGTCTCCATCTCCTTGTTCCAGGTTGCATTATATTTTCAAATATGATATACTACTTTAATGTAATTGTAGATATTAATTTATATTTCAAGCACATCCACTGAATGCAAACATACCTAGCTACATGTGTACAACAAATATAATCTTTAATGTATTTTCCTTACTACTGACTTGTAATTAGACTTCCAGAAGTAGTGTTTTTTGGGAAAATAAAAATATTGCTTTGAATGAAAGATTTTAGGACACCAAGATTCATGGCAAAATCCTGCAGTCCATGGAGAACTGTACCTGAGTAAAAACTGCAGGCCTGGGTCCCCAAGTATTTTAGATTTCAGTGGGAGAAATGTATAACCAGGACTGAATTTCCATTGTCTAACAAAAGGTATTGTTAAAGAGAAAATGTATTTTCTCTTGCTATCTTTTCTGCCATTAGTCGTACAAATATGTGGTCAAGACTTGGCACAGTTTACTGCAAAAGAATGCTGAGGTAAGAACTTGGTGTGTTTAAGACATTTGCATTCATCAGTATCTAACCAGCAATAAACTGGACATTCAAACTGATTGTATGTATTCTATTCCAGGTTTATTAGTATAATTTAGCTCTGATTTTCAATCTTAAATTGTTTTAGAACAACATATAGTCGTTGCGTAGAGACTATGCTGGAGTGTAGGGGCTAGCCAGTGCTGCTTCCTCTTCTGAAACTGGGGCAGCATCAGGCCTCCAAAACTGGGTAATTTCCTCCTTCTTTTACATGTACTTGACAATAGAGTAATGGATTACAGAGAGAAAGTCTCATGTTAAATCAAGATAGAAAAGCTTGTTCATGAAAAGCGCGCGCGCGTGTGCACATACAATTTTTAAAAATAAGTCATTTAAATAACCTGGATTTAAATCACTCCATCTTGATTCAAAGCATAAGACTGAGTCAAAAATCCTGGATTCTATTCCTGATTTTGTCACTGACTCACTGTAAACTTTGGACAAATCACTTACAGAATCATTTTCAGAAGTACTTAGTAACCATGCTCCTCATGCAGCTGAAACTCAGATCAATAATCTCTATAAAATGGGTGTAACTTTCAGGGGTTTTGAGAGACGTAGAGAGTTGTTTTACTTCTAATCTTGGATGAAATATCATATTAATAGTAAAACAATCTTTAATAATCCCTCTATAAATTAAGAATAAATCATTCAATCTGAGTGTTTAATGCTCAAAAAAGTGAGGAATTTATCTCTCTCTGGACCTGGGTGCTCTCTAGGCATACGGCATACAATCTTCTCCATACTGTTGTTAATGAACTTCACCACCATTGTGCTTCTGTTCCTGGACCTCTCTTTGGGCAGAGTGTGACAACTAAGCCAAAGTGTTTCGAAAGTTTGTTCACAACATAGCACAATGTTAAAAAGAAACATCACTACCCTGTAATTCTGTTTCTTTGAAGATGTTACCACCCAAGATTCTTGTCCTGGGGCCTCAGCTTTCTAGTGCCAAACTGGTTTGAGATCTCCAAGGTATTAGATTGTTGACACTGACAGTTGGGTATGAGCTTCTCCCCTGAGTTCCTTCTCACCTCTGCCTCTTCCCCCGCCAGAACCTTCTAAATACACTCCTGAGGGAGCACCCCTAAAATTGCCAACTCACCAGGTTGCCTTTCCTTGCCACTGCTGATGTATCACAGGAGGACCCCTGAGCCTGCTAGGTGCTAATGTGCTAAGGCAGGAAAAAACATAGTTCTTCTTCTACCTAGTATTGAAATGCCAAGGCAACTATGATGATGTTTCGAACCTCTCATGCATGTTAGCCCTCCATGCCTCTGATGAGGGAGTGACCAATGGCTTGAGAGAGATGGAGCTGCCTAAAAATAGTTAGTTTCCTCAAAAGAACTGGAGTAGTCATGGGGGAAAAAAATCCAGTGCACGGTTCCTGTGCGGGAGGTCCTTTGCTAACCATAAAGAGACCGACTGACAGAAGATTCTAGAGGGAGCTGAGGCAGCAGTAATTAGAATGGAACACATGGCTCAGACCCAACTGCCAGTGTCTCCAAGAACAAAGATGAAGATCCAGAGGAATTCTAACCTATCTTGTTAGTAGTGGTGTACTATTATTTATGTATTACAGCAGTGTCCAGAGGCCCAGTTTGGATTGGGGGCTCATTGTGCTTTGCTCTGAAACAGTTCCTGGCCTCTAGATCTATCCTGTTCATACACTATCTCTAAAGAAGGCTAAAGCCACAAAACTCACTTTGATATCTCACTTAAGTCATAAGTCACTGTCTGGAATTCACAAATGAAAGGCTGGCATACAAACTCAGTACAAATCCTCTAGATCTTTTCTATGTGGTTTTCAATTGCATTCTTCATTTCAAGTTATCTATTTCTTTTTAGGCATGGAAAACAATTTCTTAAAGAAATTAATTTTGGCTGTACTTAAGAAACCATGTTAGATTCAGTAATCTGTAGAACATTTGTCTAGATTCTATTGGGGAGCAGGCATACAATCTATGCAAAAGATGCATTCTCTGTTCATATACTGTATCAGGGTGTCAATAACATGAGTTCATTGAAATCTATTCCTTTCTAGGAACACTTCACAGAAGTAATAAAGAATCAGGAATTTCTTTTGCTTCCTGCTAGTGAAATTGCAAAACTCCTGTCTAGCGATGACATCAATGTACCAGATGAAGAAGCTATATTCCAGGCTTTAATGATGTGGGTGAGACATGATTTGCAAAGCAGGCAACAAGACCTAGGAATGCTCCTCTCTTACATTAGACTGCCACTACTCCCACCACAGGTATATGAGTGTATAGTAAGGGGTAATAGCTTTAAATCACTACCTGCTCAAAACCTTTCCTTGCTGCCAGGGTACAATCCAGCTCAGTAGGGGGCTGTGTCACCCCTGCCTTACAATCTTGGGAGCCTTGCAATGACTTGGTGAAGTAGCTCCCACCTGGGCCACTCAGAAACAGCCTTTCCAGTATTCAAGCCACACCTTGAAGGTCTGTATGCAACTGCTACCTGCCAGCCATCTTTGGGTTACACTGTGGCACTCACCACCCTCGGTTATTCTGCAGAGTGACCCCAACACACACCCCAGTCTCAGATTTTCCCACAGACATGTTTGTCCTACTCAGCCCTCTCTGGGACAGTACACATATTTTAAATTTGTTATTCCTTTAAGGGAATTGTATCCCAGTTTATTATCTCAAATAGTTATTCAGACTCCTCAGTTTAAACACATTAGATTAGTGTGATGCGCTGAACCTTAAGGGAACACCCTGCACCCCCTTGTTCATCCTTAAAATATGATTGTGTGGTATCCAATGCAAATTTGTCCTGTCAGATGTCTTTGGAAGGCTCATGATGCACTGAGCATTGTTGTTATAGTAATCTTATAGGTTGTAATTTCATGTATATAGTTTGAGGCTCAAATGTGTCCTCATGGCTTAAAACAAGCCCAGGCAAAACTCTCCAGGAGCAGAGGGGCAGTTCACATCTCATCAGGGCATGTATGGGACAAACCCAGCCCAGCCTCACAGGAACAAAGGACACCGGCCTAGGCAGCAACAAAGGATCTGTTGGACTCTCAAGTGAGTCACCCCCCTTCCCTTGGTCAGTTTGGGACTACAATAAGGTAATGCTCACCTGAGTCTGAAGGGGTGGGGAAGCAAAGCCAAGAGGGAAGAAAGAACATGATAAAAGGGAGAGACATTTGCCATGCAGTCTCTCTTCCACTTTCATCTACAGACACCATCAAGCAACTGAAGCACTGATCAAAGAGGAGAGCCTGGCTGAAGGGCAACCAGCCAGCCTGTGGTGAGAAGCATCTAAGTTTGCAAGGGCACTGAAAATGTTAAGATCAGCTTAGAATGCATTCTGCTTTTATTTCATTTGACCAAATCTGACTTCTTGTGCTTGGATTTATAAACACTTAAAATCTATCTTTTGTAGTTAATAATTTTGTTTCTTTATCCTACCTGAAGCAGTGTGTTTGGTCTGAAGCATGTCAGAGACTCCCCTTGGGATAATAAGCCTTGTACATATCAATTTCTTTGTTAAATTGATGAAGTCGTATAAGCTTGCAGCATCCAGTGGGCATAACTGGACACTTAAAGATGGAGGTTCCTAGGGTTGTGTCTGGGATTGGAGAGATTGGCTAGTGTCATTCAGTTGCACAATCCAAGCAGCTGCTGGCCAAAAGTGCTCACTCACGTAGCTGGGAGCAGCTTACATGCCAGAGGCTGTGAGTGAACAGCCTAGGAGGGGGGGTTCTCATAACGGAGCAGGGTAAGGCTGGATCCCAGAGTCAAGGATTGACCTAGCAGATCATCGGTCCAGATAACACCAGGGGAACGTCACAATTAGATAAAGCAGTAAAAAGTTTATTAACTACAAAGAAATTGATTTGAGTATAAGTAATTAGGCATAAAAATCAGAAATGGTTACCAGAAAATACAGATATTTATTAATGCCCAACAAACTATATTAGATTCAAGAAAAGTTTCTCCAGCAAATTATTGCAAACTCAGCAAACTCTGAGATCAGGACCCCTCACCCAGAGTCCAGCACCTGATTCCTTTTTCTCTTCACGTGCAGTGAATGCGATAGGCAGGGGGAGAAAAAGAGGCCCCTGGGGGTGTTTGTCCCTCCTTTTTATAGATTCAGTCCCCCTCTTGAAAAAAATATTTCAAGTTGGGCACTAAGAGACAAAGAGTCTGTTTGGAAGGATGTTCCCTGCTGGCTTTTTCTCACCTGGTTGAGCCTTCTTTGTTTCCCTCCCAGCTTGATGACTCTGTTTATTGCTTAAGTGCAAATTAAGGCAAGTATACATTCCTTTGTCTAGAACATTCCTATTTGCTGATTTCTGTTTTGGCAGGGCTGTGGTGTTTGAAACATGTGTTAACAACAATATACAAGTAAATCTTATAACTTTACATAAAATGTTGCCACAAATATTTTATCAGGATGATACTGACCAGCTAATTATGAGTTTTTAAATGATACCTGAAAAGACATATTTTGTACAAAGATTATTACAATCGTGTGTTGGGTGTTAATACAGGGGCGTATTCTGTCTCTCTCACACACACACACACACACACACACACACACACACACACACACACGTACCTCTTTTCAGTTTGGGAAAGAACATATTTCTATACTAAAAAGATTTGATATTTTGGTAAACGGTCAAGTAAATATTATTGATTTGCAAAGGTCCAATAAACAGATAAAAAGGATATCATAAGGCCAATATAGTTATTCGTGCTGAAAATCTGCCCATTTTTAAAATACCAGTCTACAGCATATCTACCTGAAATGTAGTGAGTGCTTTGCTGTATTTTCTCATCTAGTAACAGAAACTTGGATATCCTACAAACTCAGTAATTTAAATTGCAAATCAGTCCGAAGACTGAATAATTTTTTAAAAACATCCAAAACTTTTATTGTCTTGAATTTTAGCAGCATACCACACAACATAGAAACCAGCAGTGTACATTTCATTACGTGCATCATTACTCAACCTTTAACATTGAAATGGACACTTTATCAAAGGGAGTCACAGAGACAGCTTTACAATTCTGTAGTGAGTTGACATCTTATTACAGCTTTGTGATGTTTGTGGTATGAGACTGTCAGTACAACCCAACATCAAAACAGAATGTAATGTGCTGCAATGCATTATATGACATGCATTGTCGGATATCACTTCATAATTATTTTATGGCTTTCTGATTCTCTTTAATATTTTTACTCTGTGCATTTCAACCATGCTAGTTGGTCAGAATTGGAGGTCGTTCCTCTTTCCTTCCTAGTTTTTTACAGGGTATGAGAGGGACCCTAGTCAGTCTGGTACGCATGTCAGAATATGAAGTGCTGATCAAACCTAGACTCCAACACTGCATGTGGGTTCCCAAAGTGCATAAGCTTCTACAGTTGCAGGCTGGATATCGATATTACACATATTTCATTTAAAAAAAAAGACAAGCAGTGGTGAGCTGGAGCCAGTTCGCACCGGTTCAGGCGAACCGGTTGTTAAATTTTGAAGCCGGTTTAGAACCGGTTGTTAAAGGGGTGGGGAAGCTCAGGCGGGATGGACAGGATGTGGCCCGCGGGACCGTCCTGTCTGTCCTGCCTGAGCTCTCAGCTGGGGAGGCTCCCACGTGAATTTTTACTGACCCGGCGGCACTCCAAGCCTTCAGCAGCACTTCGACTGCGGGTCCTTCACTCGCTCCGGGTTTTCGGCGGCATTTCGGCGGCAAGTCGTTCAGTGCCGCCAAAGACCTGGAGCGAGCGAAGGAACTGGTTCTTGAGCTTCTGGCAGCTCATCACTGGACATAGGACTTCTAATTAGTTTCTCTATTAGTAAAGTTGCCTCCTTTATTATATTGGACGAGCTTCTGCTTCTAATCAAGCCAAAGGGAGTTTTGCCATTGACTTCAATGGGAGCAAGATTGTGGCTGTTCATAAGAGTAAATAAAAACCTTTTCAAGATTTTATTTTCTTATATTTACATTATTTTGCATCAGATAATTTATTTGGACTATGACAAACCTCACATGAAAGATGGGCCCAAGATAATTAGATCTGTGATTTTGTTTCAGATATTAAGCTTTATCCTATCTTTTATTATTTAAATGAGTATAGATCAATCTGTTTGATTTCTCAGTTACTAGCAGATCTTGAAAATAGCCCAATGTTCACACATGACCTTGAGTGTCAGAAACTTCTTATGGAAGCTATGAAGTATCATCTCCTACCAGAAAGAAGATCCATGCTGCAGAGTCCTCGAACTAAACCTAGGAAGTCTACAGTGGGTGCACTTTATGCTGTGGGAGGCATGGATGCTACTAAAGGCAAGTTTGGAAGTTTTTTCAGTTATTTTAGGAACACCCAGATAATAAGTGACAAAGCAGTTATAGGGTTATTAGAAAGTTTCTAAACACAGAAATTTAGGGATGAAAGAATAAATGATCCTCTTACTCTGTGCTATGCCTTCTAGCAGGAAGGCCCACAGTTGTAAGTAATAGATTAACTTCTCAAAGTTTAGACTTCGGGTTCAATTCAGAAGAGCACTTAAAAATTTAGAGGTTTACAGCAGAATTTTTCTGAAAAAATGATGAGAAGAAAAATTATATTATTACCTACGTGTGGCCAGTTTGGAAATACTGTGAAACGATCTTTTGTATATTGTTTTAGAACTTCGAGCACCAGTCTCAACCAAATCCTGAAAGGTGAGAGGGAAAATATAGAAAAGTAAAAAAATTAACTCAATATTATTGGACCATTTTAAGAGTATCATTTATTATCGCTTCTAAACAAAGCTAATTGCATATTTAAAAAAAGAGAACCTTTTGTTAGAGTCTTGGGTTTTTTTTCACTCTTGCAACAAAACATAACATTTTTCAGTACTGCAAAGAAAATTCCTACAGCTTGTCCCTGAAGACTAATTGTTACAGTGGTGTTCTACATTTCCCAGCCACCCCATTGTTGGGACTCCACTGGGATTAAGAGGATTAAGGGGGCTAGAGGAGGAAGAAAGTTGGTTCCCTGGTGTAACAGATGTAGGTGCCATGAATTTCCCTTCCTCAGCTCCCAGAAGGGCTGATTTCCTTTACATCCTTGTCCAATCCATTTTATCCAATAACTAACTATAGCCTTTCCATAACAGGAACCTTCATTTGACATATGCCACAATTTTACTTACTAAATTGCAACATTACAACCTAACCCCCTTGGCCCCACCCTAATGGGTCCCAAACCTGCTGTGGAGAAGGTGAAAAAGCCCATACTAACAGTGAGGGAAAAAATCCATCATAGCCCCTGAGAGGAAAGGGCAACTAGTGTGATACTCACAATGGATCATGAAGGGACACTGTTCCTTTTTTCTAGATTCTATGGGGCAGAGGGGGAAGTGCTCTCAGCCTCTCAATGATCCAAGTGAAGCAGAGCTTTCTCTGGGACTGCATGAAATATAAATACCACCACCACCACTTTCCACTTCCCCCAAGTTGTTCCAGCTATTTCCTGCTCCTCGTTGCTCTGCATAAGTAAACTTTCCCCCCTTCCTCTACCTCTGCTACCAGATGTGGAAGGATCCCCTCAAGATGCAACAAACCCTTTTCTTCCAACCAGCTGGACAAGAACCCAAAGCATACAGTGTGGTGAGCACATTCTCACACCTGAAGTCATGTTCAGTCACAATGGCATGTACACAACCAAAAAATCAAGGAAATATCACTTAGCAGTTTCTTTTCACAGTCCGCATCCTATTCTTTAATGATTTACTAAGAATTATACATAGAAATGTCATTCAACAGCATTCTGTGACTAAGCCTTTTCAAATTACTAAAAAGAGACCGGAAGTACAAGTTCATATGGACTGTAATACTTTTATGTATGTCACTTTAAAAATGGAATAGTTCATACATTAAGGAACATACTAATTAATGTTCTGCAGGAATCTTACCCTCACACCTACAGTATGTGAGCCTGGAAATACAATTATTCCAAAATGTCATAGGGTTACGTCACAAAGCTCCTGCTCTTCAGAAAATAAGCAGCAAGATAGGATGTTATAATTAGGTTCAAGACTAGTGATTCGCTCCTTTATTACATTTTGCTGTATGTAATGAATATTAATAGCATTTCAAGACAGTTGCCCATTCCACTTTTATGTTTTAAAAGTATTACGTATACTGAGTTCCTTTAAAAATTACAGCTCACCTCCTAAACATCAAATATCCACAACAGCTAGTGTTATGAAGAGCAAGAAAAATGGTTAGCATGATTGATTTGTGTTCCCTGAAGAGTCCGAAATAATTGCAACTCTACAATCTTTTAAAACTGAAACACACGTGACGACACCTATCACTAGATAAAGGAAAGAAACTGAGGCTCTTTCCTGACGTCAGTTTCATCAAACTAAATTATATTGTTGTAAATCATCTGCTACCAAGAACTGTAAGCTTAAAGATAAACTAGGTTTTTTTTTCCCCCATCAAAGGAAAAAAAAGGCAATTTGTTTTCCAAGCAAGAGCTATAAAAAGAAAGGACTTTTTTTATGAACATGTGTACTTCCCATCAGTGACTCTTTTTACTCATTATCTTGGAAAGAGTCCATTTGTTTGAACTTTCGCCTTTTGATGGTTAGGAAGTCAGTATTTCCTCACTTCCCCACTTTCCCATGACCACTCTGACTCACATCTTGAGCCTGCATTGGATTTGTAAGATAAAATCAATCAACACCTAACTACTGTACACTAGTACAACAACATGGGGAATGGGAGTAAATTATCACCTCTACCAATAATGCAGTTCTGTGAGGAGAATAAAAAACCCCCACTCCCACCATCCCCGCCAAAAAAACCCACCAAAAAAACCCCACAACCACCTGTGGTACCATTCGTATTTATCAGCAGATATTGTGAAACAGCTCAAAGGAAGATCAAAACTAGGCTTATTTGCTGAAATTTTCAGAGGCGTCTAGGTTCCCAAATCCCATTGAATTTGAATGGGTGCTGGGTGCCTAACTCCTGTAGGCTTCTCTGAAAATTACAGCTGGTATGCACAGATACACTGTTACCAGATGTGCCCGTTACTTTGGGGTATGCTCATTTATTAGGGTTACTCTTCTGGGGGGGCGGGGGGTCTATTCTATTAATTCTATTAATGTACTGCTTATGTCACTTGTGTGTTCATATGGAGCTCTACTCCTTCCTTTTGCAAGTCCCCTCCCAATGGAGCTATCTTGCAGGACCTAGGTTCCCCAGGACTGGGATCCTCCAGCCCTAGAATCAGATGAACACACACACACACAAACAGAGCAAGTCTGAGCAGACCAGGTCAATTAGCACTCTCAAGCTGACCCCCTTATATGTCCCTATACTCAATGGGTTGGGTCAAGCAGCATTTTCAAGCTGTCATCCTTATATGCCCCTGGTCTCATCAGGCTGGGCCAAGCAGCACTTTCAGCTGCCACTCTTATGTGCCATAGGTTTAACATGTCCCTATCCCCACTTTCACGTCACAATTGTACTGGTAGTAACCCACTTGATGAGCAAACCCCACAGTATTTTGGGCACTGTAGGGATCTTTAGCTTAGGTAAAAGAAGCGTTGCTGCAGAGTAAATGGGGGAAGCTAAAAACACAAAAGAGTAAAGTTGAGAGAGAGAAAGAATCAACCAGCTTAGCCATAAAAGTTATTTATTCAATAATAGTGATAACTACACAAGGAGAGCCTAAACCAACATAACAGTTATATTATTAAAGGTTAATACCTGAGGTAGAAAAAAGAAAAGAAAAGAGAGAGAGAGAGAGATCTCACCCACTCCATGAGGCTTGAACTGGTCGAGGTTCCCAGGTGATGGTGGTAGCTCAGTGTCCTGAGTGCTGGAGAAAGGCAGAGCCCCCAGCACGATCAGTCAGGAGACGGAGTCCCAGTGGAACTGATGCAGAGTTTGGGCCCATGCATCAGAACACTTACTTGGGCATACGTAGGGGTTTTTGTAGAGAAACAATGATTCAAGGAGAACACTAGCTTTGTTTATGGGTAAACTGATGACTCAAGGGTTTTCTTTAGGCTAGACTATAGGAGCTGATCACTCTTGGCTATGGGTGGTGTTTTCTTCCAGGGAGCTCACAGTGCAACTTGGCTGCTTCAGTATTTTGAATATCAATCAAGGATTCATTACTAGAATTGGCCTGATAACTGCTGATCTGGGTGTGTGCAGGTGTAGGTTCATTAACATCTGGAACAGAGATCCCCCATGATGCAATGCTTCCCTGCTTTTCAGATACCAGAGTTCAGTGCGCTTCTCTGTTCTCCATTCTGTATGCAAATGGAGATGTCTCCCTGTCCCATCTTTCAAGCAGATGAGGCTAGGGGAGTGGTCTCTGTTCTTCAATCTGTATGCTAATGGAGATTTCTTAATCTTGTCACCCTTGTCAGGAGAGGTCTAGGCATGTCTCCCAACGCCCTTCACTGCTTTCTGCAAGCCTTTTCTCTGATCAGTTTGGTTCAATCAGAGACTTGTGGGGTGGTGTGTCTTTCATGAGTCAAACAGGCTAGATACTGCGCCCTGGTTCCCCAAAAACACAGAGCTGACTGGTGTCACCATACAGAGTTAATGTAATTTCACCTACTTTTAAAATTAGTGGGTTGAATGTTTCTTTAAATCTTTTGAAATAATCAGACTGGAGGATTTTGGGAAAGCTCACGCATTAGGAGAGCAGAGCAAATGGGGAGGGGTCAAAGGAATGAGTAGCAAATAGGCAAACAAAATGGAGAGCATTGAAAGAGGTAGTGAAAGGGATATACAAATTCAGAATAAAAGAAGAGAATAGGGAAGAGGAAGAAAGTTTAAAACTAGGAAAAGGGACAAGATCAGCGGGGGGGAGGAAGGAGGCCAAAATATAAAAAGACAAACCATTTTAAAATGTTATTTTAAACTTCTTGATCTCTTTAGTTCCATTGCCCCATTATTCCTCCAATGTATCTGGAACGGTATATCCAAACAGGGTCTGGTAGGCAGCGATGTGTTCCATGGTGTTAGTCAGAGCAGTAGGGATTAGTCAGATTAATTTCAAGAGTCATTAGATTTTGAAAAGCATGCAACAGCCACCAGAAGGAGATAAAAAGAGAACATTAGATATTGTTCTGGTTATTTCAATATACTTAAACACAGTGTGGAGTCACTCCTGACTGGATTTGTGAGAGTACTATGCAGTAAATTCTAAACCTTCTTTCCAGTTTCTTCCTGCTGTTGTGTTGGTGCCATAAACTATACTTTAATCGCTAATTACAGGGCTTGTGGTACTTGCCTTCACTTCTATCAAAATTAGTAGATTTTATTCACATTAGGGGACAGGCAGAAAATCAATTTGTTTTTCCATATGGTTGCCTTCAGGACCATGTGAATGAAACCACCCAATCATGCTAGAAGGAATCTTTGGACTCATAGGTATGATTAACAATCGCCGCCTGCCTACCTTAGTTATTGGGCAGTCGCCTCCCCGATGTGTTAAATCAACAATTATGGAAGCAACAGCAACTACTGAATGACTGACAGGAGCCATTGCTTTGAAAAGTGTAAATTTTGAGTGGCATGGAGTCAGGGTTCTAATAATAGAGGTAGAAATGACCCTTTCACTCAAAGCATTACAAAAAACACAGCAATGTAAAAAGAAAAGTGAAAATACAGATCATGTATTATTGCAGATATAGGATTATTTCAAGCCCATGACATGGCTGGAATTCATGGTAACCAGACAATTTTACCTTGTCTGTTTTTAATAAAGTAAAAAGTATATCAAACGTTGTTTTGGATGCACGTGCAGGTCTCATATACATTCATAAATATATTAAAGGGCAGATATTTAAACATGGCATCTGCAATTTTTCTTATGGTTGCAACAATTTAAGTACGAATATTGCTAGGCACCACAGTGCCCCCAGATACCATATTCATAAGGAAATGAACAGAAGAGAACCTCACAGTACCTAAATAACTCATGAATTTAACAACTTTGCAAAGTTAACGGTTGCCAAAACATTTGTTTACATCTAATTCTGCAGTCTCTAGTGCTTGGTTTACTTTTATATGCCTGACAATGCTATACCAATGCATTTAATGCAGCTGTCTCAGTAAGTCCCCCATTTTCAACCTAAGAACTAGATCTCAATAAGAGTCAATGCATAGCATTGTCAAAGCCTTCAAATTTAGTAATGGTATCCATGACGGGGGATGCGTTGGGGGGTGGAGAGGGTTTTGGAATAGAAACTACTGAATGTTAAACACTAAGGACCTTCTGATGTAGTTTAAAGTTTTTATAATTATGCTTTTAACAGGTACCACAACAATTGAGAAATATGACCTTAGGACAAACAGTTGGATACAAATTGGTACCATGAATGGTAGACGATTGCAGTTTGGAGTAGCAGTAATAGACAACAAGCTCTATATTGTGGGAGGAAGAGATGGCCTGAAAACCTCTAATACAGTTGAATGTTTCAATCCAACTACCAAAGTTTGGACTATAATGCCTCCTATGTCAACTCACAGACACGGCTTAGGTAAGAGTTAGAGTTACTGTACAATACATATTGCACCACATTTACAGATTAATACTACTGATTTTAAGAGTGATAAATGTAAAAGCTAAATGTTGCCATAATTTTTTAAAATATTTACCAATACAAAGCAATGTTTATTCAGGATATTTTTCAAATCCAGCTACTTTCCCACTGCTATAAAATCCTGCCTTGTTATTATCCTAACAAACTTGCACTGGCCTTTCAATGCTAATTTTGCTCTGAACATTTGCAAAAATATATACAAAGGTAAAAGTAACAAATTAGTAGGAAATTCTAAAATCCCATTGACTATCTAAGGGATCCGTTTGCAATACATGATGGACCTTGCAGATGCCGCCATTGACTTCAATTAGCATTGGGAGTGCTCAGCATGTCTGAAAACAAGGACCTATAACACTGGTAAATATAATTAAATATAAGTGTGCAAAGAATAATATATTTACAAACACCTACATCCTATAATCAACACACTTTACAACATTCAATGAATTTGTCCTTTCAATTCTATTTAGAAAAATATTCTTCTACTTTACCAATTATCCCACTGAGAGAAAGCTCATACAACTTAATGTACCTTTGGACTATATCCCTCTATACATCTTTAGATAACTATGTGAAATCAACAGTAAACATACAATTGTGTGTTCCCATTACAGAACAACAAAAACAGGGACAAATTTAAGGCTGGGTGGCTCAATATAAGCTGCATTTTAAAAGGCTGAAAATCCTTCTTTGGGATAAATTGTAGCATGTGAATTGAGAAGGACACAATTCTAGAAACAAGTATTTCATGAAAATCTTCAAGCTGTTCACAAAGATAATCATTACAGTAAACACAATAAGAATAATAATTTAAAAAGTCAAATGACTGATGAAATTAGATTCATAACCATTCAATCACCCCAGTCTCCCGGCATGTAATACCTTTCCACCAAGTACTCTGTACTGACATCACAGCTTAGTTCTCTTTCAGGTCTGTCAACTTTGCAACTATTTGCTTTGATAAGACAAGTAGGAGCTATATATCTATCTTACATAAACAGGTGAAATCCTAGCCACAATTAAATCAATGACAGTTTTACTACTGACTTCAATGGGGAGGATTCACCCAATATATAAACTATAACTTTAAAACCCGAATGTTTATAGTTCGGTTCCTAAATCAGCCTGATTTTCAAAGCTGTCTTGAACCTATAGCTCCTATTAGCTTCAATTAGATTTTGTGTCTTTGAAAATCAGGCCATTTATATTTAGGCCTGTAAATATGGATTTAGAAGCCTAACTTTAGGCATCCAGATTCAAACAAAACCAACAAAAACTAAACATAATATAAAGTATACTAAACAATATGAAGGGCCATCCATCCCTAAAAGGAAATGAGAAAACTCAAAGACTCCATAGTAGCTGAATGATCTTGTTCCTGTACCTAAATGCATAGTGTCAATGAGCTTATGTGCAACTCCTAAACATATTAATAAATACTACTACTACTAACCTGAAGGGTTCAGTACAAATGGAAATGGCCAAACCCTGGAGCGGGGAGTGTCCATGTTAAAACTGCTTCCCTGTTTATCTTTGAGCGAAAGTCAGTGTTTTCCCAGCAGAAATACCGTATTCACATTAAGTGTCTGTGACTTACATTCTGCTCAGTGTCATGCAGATTTTATATAGATTTATATGAGATGATTTTTCTGTAAAGACATTTTTAGAGAAATGAAAAGCCATAACTATAGCAGGCAATGAATATTAGTTACTGAAATGTTCTGATGTCAGACCTATCTAATTTTGTCCCTAATTCTATTTTTCAAAGGCGTAGCAATGCTTGAAGGACCAATGTATGCTGTTGGCGGTCATGATGGATGGAGTTATCTTAATACAGTAGAAAGATGGGACCCCCAGGCACGGCAATGGAATTATGTTGCTAGCATGTCAACTCCTAGAAGCACAGTGGGGGTTGCAGCATTAAATAGCAAGTATGTAAACAGACAAGCTGAAGGACTGGGGGTGGGTTGGAGGGTTGTTTACTTACTTTTGCTCAGCTATGTATGTGTGACCATTTACTTCTAATATTTAATAACATCTTCTCTGAAGAGAATTTAAGATTGTAGAATAGCAAAAAGACACATCATCACAGACCACACAACCTCAAAAAATTATTGTGGTAAATATCCTTTCAAATTTTCCCTTCATAAATTGTATCTTTATGGTATTTTAGCTATTCATAGTTATGCTAATTTGAAATGATACCACAGGTTTGAAATAATTTATCTCCCCAGAGCCATAGTTTTTAGTCTTGTCAGGGTTTATATAGTCTTTTCTTCCATCTAATCTAGACTAATTGAGTTCCAGGCAGTTTATAGTTCCTGGATCTTTCTGATGAGAATTTAAAATGGATGTTCTGTGTATGTTTCAGAGACACTACAGATCCCCAGGAACTTTGCACAAAAGTAAACATTCTATCCATGCATCTTTGGCTAAAAATTGCCCCTCCTCCCAGTGTTGTGTAGTGAGGCACACTTTATTTTCTTCTATTTTCCAATTTAATAAGGGGCTGCAGCATTTCAGCTATTGGTGGAGCAATTCCTAAATTGGTATATGGTTGGATCAATTTTATCCTCCATTCCCCACACATCAGTCAGGAAGGAAATTGGAAAACCAGGTGAAATGGCACAGCTGCTTTTGGAAGCCTCTCAGTATGATGTTTTGTGGGGCATGGATGAGCATGACAAGGTCCCCTGGCTCACACTCCTCTGCATCCCATGCTGCCAAATCCATTTATATAAAACTTTCAGATTCAAGCAAATTATAACCCAAAATATGCAACGGCAGAATGAAGCTGGCATATGACCTTAAGAAAAGAGTTTCATGTATATGTTTACTCAAAACATTTAGAGAAGTAGAACTAGCTATTCAAGCCCATTTTATCACAGAGGAAATACCTTGCAGACATCCTCAGTATAAATTTTACAAGAAACTCCTCTTAGTGTCTTCTACATTGATATGCAGGAAATCCCTTTGCTAAAGAGGAAATCCAGCCCCATGCTGTCTCAGGCCTCAAGCACTCCTGAAACAGGCTGCCTGGCTCCAACCTGACCTAAATTATGTCTGTTAGTTTTGTGAGGTAATCTACTACACAACAGGGGATATGATGAGATCAGGTGTGATTCATTTAGCTCCTACTACTGCCCTCCAACTTGGTGAAAGGCTTCCATGTAGACTTTTAAAAACTTTCTCCCTTGTTTCCCCAGGATCTATTTTTTTTAAAGCACTGGTACTGAAATTAGAATATTTATCCATCAATTATTAACTACACCAGAAAACATTTTAATTGAGTTTCAGTACATACAATGTGTTTTGCCCAAGGAAACATGTAGGAACAATACCAGTTTGTAGTGGTATTTGGTCTTTCTCCCTTAGAGAAAGGGAGAGGTACATCTTATATTTAATTTCTAAAACATGCCCATCACATTGCGCCTGGGTATATATTCTTACATTAAGAAAAAATATCATTCAGGTATATACCTCCTCAGCCAAACAACTGTGCAGGGAAGTGAGCTTTATCCATTGCCCTGAATTCAAAAACTCGAGCTTCGTAGGGTCCAACCCATGAAGAGTGTGCCAGAGTCAAAGAAACTGCCATCAGCATACAAAATGTTAAAATTTAGGGGCTGAGAGTAAGAAGTTTCGTTTGAACAAACATTTCCTAACCAGCTCTAGTGGGAATATATCATCTGATTTCACCTGTAAAGATGGTTTTCATGGAGATAGATGATGATTTCTCTGGTGTGTAGGATAAACATCATGCAAGGTTTGAAAGATCAACGTGACCTTGAAGAACTACATCTAAAAGAGAATAGGACTCTCATGAAGTCTTTCAAGAACACATTCAATTTTCCCCATTCAGGTACCATTTAATACACTGCCCCCTTCTGCACCGGATATAATGTCTGAGTAATCTGCAAGTAGAAATTGTACAAGTCTAATCTGGAACCGAAAGAGGCATGGATAACAGATAAGGTTCATATCTGAAATAAATTCTCACACTAATCACCATCAAGCCACTGCAGCTGCCTGGGAGCAACCCCCAAGAAACATTGGGAAATCCAGAGGGTCCCAGGATTTATAAAAGTTATTGACAAAAGGCTGAAAAATATCCCGAGTCACGGAGCAAGCACCATCCCCATCATATTCTCTCTGCTCCCAACCAGTCAGCATCATTTGTGTCTTACCTGGATTGAACTTCAGTCAGGTCATTTTAATCAAGGTCCTAATGTTAGCCAGGCACTGGAAAAAACAAAAAAAGACACCATACTACCGAAAGGAAAATGCCTTTTTAATACTAATGGCAAGGCAGTGCAAACTACATCACTGTGTCCTCCAGTAGCTTCACACAAGTTTAATAGAAAGGATGATATAACAGGTCCCTGCTGAAATCTACCTTGAGGTCTTTCAGACACAGGGAATGATGTGTCAAATAATTTAACTGAAATAAGATTCAGTTTAATAAAGTTTTAAATTATTAATGGAATAGTAACATTGTTTAATAATACCTTGTTTAACAAGTCAACCATCCAAAAATAAACATTTGTAGCATACTGTAGGAAAACAATATTATTTTTAAGATTACCTGTTTCCTGTTTTGTCTCTTCAGATTATGTTTAATGAATAGCTCATATGTGAAAAGGCTCTTTAATCTTATTTTTCTTTTCTATACTAAATAGTGAGACATGCAAAAATATGGTAGCATTCTTTCCCTTTGTGATTAGAATCATATTCTCCAAAAAGCATTATGGAAAAGAACCCTAGTGCACAGTTAGTTCCAAATTTCAGTCTGTGAGATTAGCCTCACTTAAAATGCTTTAAAATAAACAAATAAGATCTCTATTAAAATGAATGAGTGAAGACAGAACATATGTTTACAGCACTGGTTTATCCTTATGTGGATTATTGTAGATTATATGCTGTTGGTGGACGGGACGGTAGCTCCTGCTTAAAATCCATGGAATGCTTTGATCCTCATACTAACAAATGGAGTATGTGTGCTTCAATGTCTAAGAGGCGAGGCGGTGTTGGTGTTGCAACGTACAATGGATTTTTATATGCAGTGGGAGGTCATGACGCACCTGCTTCCAACCACTGTTCTAGACTTTCTGATTGTGTGGAAAGGTAAGGATTTTTATTTATTTTTTTAAAATCTCTGGAAACAAATTTACTTACAGTACAACAATGGAAATCCCTTATCTTGGAACATTACATTTGCAAAATATATTACAAAAGTAAAATTATAAAAATGCTAAGGGTCTGCTGAATTTAAATAGATTTTTTTGAAGGCCGGGGTTCATATAGAACACAAATCAACAGAACCTGAAAGTTTGGGTTTCCGTACCCAGCAGCAGTAGAATCCTGCAAGGTTTTATCAGCCCTATTGATGTGTTACTTCTAGAAGGTCAATTGAACGAATTATGTTTTCACCAAACCCCTAGGTTGCATGTATAAACTATCATGGCTAATGGAGGACTTGTTCATCCCTTTACAAAGCTGTTTCAGAAGCACATTAAGTTGATCTCATTTGGCATATTCCCTCCCTAAATTACTGTCCTTCAAAGGTGAGCTTCATCCCTATCCAGATACCCAACACGAGGCCTATGCACCATTTAAGTCCCACTTAAACCCTCAAAGCCATGAGCTAAGTATGAACAGCAACAAGATATTACAAGATAGTTGCTGGGTTTGTATGCATTTATTGAAGAAAAGCTTTCATTATTAACCCTTTTATGCAAAGATTTTAAAATGAACCTTATTGAAGCATATTTGCATATGAGATGCTACCAGCAGATGTATAGAGTCTCAGAAAAATGCAGACACTGAGCACATCTTTTTAAAAACAGTAATATTGTTATGTTATGTGCTACCCCCCACACCATCCCAGTTTGCAATATGAACTAGGAAAAGAGTATGCTCATACCCTGCTTAAACAGTGACTTGTCTGGACATTTAATTAGCAGTATTGGCAGTATGTACAGAGAGAACTGTTGGGTGTCTCCTGCAGTTCGGTGCTTTGAGAAAGGCAAGGGAAACACTGGTGAACATGCAAAACACCAGGGGGGACAGACAGAATGGTTAAATTCTGCTTTCTGTTATATTGATGTAAATCTGGAATAACTTAACTCCAGGGGAATTGAAATTTATACCAGTGTATCCTGAAGCGATTGTATAGGCAGAAGCAAACTGAAAACTCATGTTAAATTTACTGTATATATTTTGAGTTGTCGACTTTTATAAAGATAAATATTTTAATCAAAATAAATATTACCTACATGAGAAATGTTTCACGTTTGCAATGAAGTTTACTTTAAATGTTAACTCTGGCTTGAAATAGTGGCTGCATGCTTTATGAGCAAAGAGGAAGAAGAATACATTGAAATCTGCAGCAATTTATCTGATTAAGCTACTGTCACAATATTATTGCTGCACACTTCACATTATACGGCATGAAATAATTGTATCTAAGATGATAGGAGAATAGACAGGCAGTGACTATATCCTGTAAAATGAGAAAAGATTTTTTGTGTGTGTGCTTGAAGAGTCCTCTAGTGGCTAAATAAAATATTAAACCATTTTACTTCTGTCTCTCTCTGCTGTTAACTGTAATTGTCCATGAATTGGTTCATTTTCTTCTGTACTGTAGTTCATCTAATCTGATTTAGAATTCTAATCTGTTTAGAATTTAAAAATGCTATAATCATTATCTTACCTGTGACCAATTATTTTTCTAATCATGGTCATAAAATATCCTAGATATGATCCTAAAACTGACACCTGGACAACAGTGGCACCTTTAAGCGTACCACGTGATGCTGTTGGCGTCTGTCCTCTTGGGGACAGATTATATGCAATAGGAGGCTATGATGGACACAGTTACCTGGACACTGTGGAGTCATATGATGCACAAAATAATGAATGGACAGAGGTAATGTCATATAAATAAATTAAAAACTTGACACTACACTAATTATTACAGGGACAGTAGAGGTGAGTACATTAAAAACAAATAATTTATATATGCTGTACACTGGGACATATAAAATCAAGATATTATTTTGCGTATGTATAAAATATTGGTAGTGCCTCATATATGACATCAACTTAATTCCCAAACAAAAACTATATTAAGATGGAATTAACACTGAGAGCATACGTTAATAATTTACAGTAACACACTTTAAGCTTCAGTAATTTTGCAAAATGTCCTCAACTGTGGGCTCTGATCACACTTATAATGCCACGGCCAGGATATGCTCTGTTGAACATAAGACTATTACGGAGATGTATTTGATCAAATGTTAAACGCCACAATCCCCGCTTCCCAAGCTAGTGGATGCACAGCCACTTTCAGAGTCTGATGAGCAGAACACCTTAAGTAGATAGTATATAGTTGTTTGATTGCAGTTACAATTGACCATTTAGCTGTATTGCACCACTACATATTGTGTACTGTAGCTATGCAACTTTATACAATTCTAATGTGCTGTAATAATCTACAAGATTTTGGAACATACAAGAAAAAGGTAAAAATTTGATAACGCGAATAAAAAGGCAGCTCTAATCAATGAAGACTATTTGCTCCTACTATAATGTGTCAACCACAGTGAAAGTAGAAGTGAAAGGTCAAAGCAAATACTTTCACTTTATAATGAACCTACCGATTCTTTCGGTTCTCTCTTTCTGCCTAAAAATAAAGTTTCACATAGATTGATCCCTTTCTGTGGAATTTTACATGTTGATCAAAATACTGAAATTTGCATAGATTTGGTATTGCCTTGACTAATGTTTGTCACCACCGCCCTCTACTGGCAGGTATTTTAAGATCTACTCAACTTTATGTAATAGCATGCTATCTTATTTTTACCATATAGTTATGTAAGTATAATGTTTACATTCCAATTGATTTATTTCGTTTCAGTGTTTAATATATAGAGCAGTATAAACAAGTCATTATCTGTATGAAATTTGAGTTTGTACTGAATTTATGTAGCCTGTTGTAAAACTAATCAAATATCTAGATGAGTTGATGTACCCCCTGGAAAACCTCTGTGACCCCCCAAGGGTACACATACCACTGGTTGAGAACCAGTGTTCTGGACCACCTCCTATTACTTATTGTTGTCAGAGATTCTCCTGTAGGTAGCATGACCCATGCTTCTGGAGCACAAGAAACTGAGTTTTCTCTCCACTAACTGAAAAGCCCCATATGGCCACGAAATCATGACAGCGTTCATTAAAATTCTGCTAACAGCAAACATTGCATTTTTTTTAAATCACTCTTTTGCATAGTTCTATTTAAACATATTTAATGATTTTACATACTAGAAAAAAAAACCCTGCTTTCCTTTGAATCTGTGAGTGACAGATTACGTGAAGTTAACTAAACAGAGAAATGTGTTTCCTCCTTTTAGGAAGTCCCTGTCAATATTGGAAGAGCTGGAGCTTGTGTTGTTGTGGTGAAATTGCCATGATGGATGTCCCTGGTGTGAAATAAACCCTGAGTACAGTTCCATAAAAACCATGTGACAGGAGGAGAAGAAACAAGTTCCAGAACATACTACAAACTACATACATTCTCGCAGCTCTCTACTGGAGGAAGACTCAGATCTGAGCCACTACGTGGTTTGAGCACAAAACTGAAGTTTATCTCCATTGCACAGACAGGTTTTTGCAAAACATGAATCATATGCAAATATCAATATTTTGTTACACCTGATACACAGTAATACAATAATAATGTTTAAATGGTTCAAGTCTATTATAAAACTTTACTTGTTGTTGTTAATAATATGCAACAGCAGCTAAAGTGATAGATGTGTGTCACTGAATAAGACTTAATAGACATTTTCTTGTCCATATCAGCAGCAATGTTTATATGTTTCGAAAACAAGAAATTTGTGTTTAAGTAAGTGAAAAGCAGACACTGGATAAAATAAATCTTCAATGATAGGTAACTGTGCAAAAGGCTGTTTGAGAACTAACACTGGCAACTGAAAATCACAGTAAAAGTTCCTTTAAAGTAAGTTTACATTTAATGACATCTAATTTCACAAATGAGACTATTTAGTGGATTTTTAAAAAGTATATAGAAGCAAATTATATCAGAAAATTGTGGAACTGATTCTATGCCAAATTACAAAACCTAGTTACTAATAAGTGTGATACTGTCTAACCTTTCATTATTAAACAATATGACAGAATAATCATTTTTAGCAATTCAGACGATTAAATTCTCTAATATTTTAAAATATCTGCCCAAGTCTGAACAAATCATTCTTTTATTAAGTTTCTGCCACTGAAATGAAATCTCATTTATAAAAAAAAGATTGCTAATGTAACTTGCAGTATCTAAAAATTGGTAATTTGATAATGTATTGATATGCACTAGTAGCACCCTGATCACACAGGCAGTTTATTGCCCACTAACCATCTGTCAATATATTTTAAAGAAATTTGGCTTTTTTGGAATAATCAGCATGCATTAGACTTATCACTGGTAAAATGTTAGTGTAATTACATTCATCAAATACAGCTTACATAATGGAAAAATGTATATCATATTGATATGACAATCTATGACCTCAGCTGAAGAGTGCCAGCTTCCTCACATGTACAGTATAAAATAATGTAGTCAAAGAACATGTGTACTGTGTAACATTATGTACCATTAAAATAAGCATGTTTACATTCTATCTGAAACCATCTAGAATGCTAAGAATGAAGATAAACTTCACTGAATCAAAGGATCACTTGAAAAACAGCACATAATATTCAACTGCATTACATCTCTTTCATGTGCCAGTTTATATGAAGGATTTTTTTTTTTCATTTCTGATAATTTTGTGTGCTGGAATTATACATTAGGGAATGTTATCATATATGTAAAATGTTCTATACTGTAAAACATGATATTTGGGTAGTGTCTATGTTAGCCTTTAAAACTCATCATTTCATTCTGAGAAAAATTCAGGGTAAAATAGTAACAAATGTGCTTTATGAATATGTAGACAACTTTGGGAATGGAATGTTGCATTTTCAGAACTCTTCAATATGCTGTTTTAACAGGCTTTATACTATATATTGTGTAGAAAAGTTCTAAGACTCAGCAACCGTGGGATTATTTATAAAAATAAAATGTTTTTAAACTTGCAAATCAATTCACAAAAATTATGTTTATAGTATGGCATGCTGAATTAAAATAAATTTTACTTTCTCTGCTAAGAAAGTCTCTATGCAATTTTAAACAGTATTTCAAGAATTGTGTGATTCCTAACTTGTATGTATTTCCAACAGTACTAGTGACAAAAAGACATTTTCTTCCTAAAGTAGTTTTATATAAAAGACCCAGTGTTGCTCATAGTAGCAAGTCTCTCTCCTTTCTTGGTGATGCTGCATCAATATAGGTCATGTGTTCCTTTCAATAGCTGAGAAATGACATTTTTAAGCGGAATAGAAAATCTTACCTAGCCCTCAGCACACTAGACCCATCTCTCCATCAAATATCTGTGCTGTTCATCCTGCTCTTCTCTTGAGATAATCTCACTCTCTTGACATAACAGGTTCAGGTAATAAACCAAGATCTATTCCCCTGCCCTCAATGTCCAAATTCTTTCAGCATCTTACCTCTCTATTCTGTGTGACCTCGAAGAAGGTTATTACAATGCTAATGCAGTCACATGAGAATCCCCTTTCTATAGATGCAGAAAGACTCAGGTGCTCCCAATCCCTCTACAGAAAGACCAGATGGCTCACTTGCAAAGTGCTGGGGGTTGCTATTTGACAAGTTTACTTAGAGGGGCCACTGTACAGTGCAGTCCATGAAGCACATGGAATCTCACTTACTAATTACCAGTTTTGAACAGACTTCAAGTCTTTTGGGTTTCTAAATCCAAATCACTTTGGAGTTATTCATTAATCAATCATCTGGCTAGTATCCAAGCAACAAAAGAGAAATCTGTATTTTTCCACATTTTATGTTTTATTACTATTCTTGGAGTATTTATTTTACATGTATATTTACGTAGCTTTATATAAACAAAAAAAACCCCAACAACCAAGGACAAACTCTCTCCACAATTTAAAAACTAAGTCAAATGTGGGACACACAACAAGGGCTCCGGTGCAAGAACGGAGGTTGGGAGACACTGATGAAATCACTACTTTTAGCAAAATAAATGGGTCTCAGATGGAGAGGAAGGTCCCTACAAGGAATGGGAAGATGTTCCAAGAATATAGAATGGGGTGAAAGAAGGCACAAAGCAGCAAATCGGAGGATCTAAAAAAGTCCTTAGAGAGAAGTGGGGATGAATACAGGAATATAGGGTCAATGCCAAAACCCATGTTTTTTTCTGGAAATTAAGGCAGAGGTGAAGATGAGGATAATTATAAAGACCTTTGAAAAGGGAAATGAGAAAGGTTAATGTAAAAGACCGGGGAAGCCATTGAGAGAATTCAAAGAGTACAGATGACATAATCCTAGGAATAAAATAGTAAGAATTCATCAAGGGCAATTCCCCAGCCTTTCTGCATATTCTTTCCCCTCCTCCTCCAATCCCCAGTTTTGTTAGGAACTACATAACCATTGAGAAGTGCACTCTTTTTCATTCTTCCTCATTTCAAGATACCGCTGTTCCAGCTATTAATACACTGTATATTTAGAAAGAAAAAAACAAAAAGTGGGATGGTATTGTGATACTGATATATCTTTAATTAAACTAACTAAAGTAAGCCAGTTAAGAGGGGGTTGAAAAAGGTACTAGACAGGCACACTCCATGAAGCAAAGCTCTCAATGCAGACACAGAGAGGGAAAGGTATATTTTTCCCAAAGGAGAAAACTCTAATTTGTTATTCTCAATACTAAATGCAGCTAGTGGATTCTGGCAAGTTCCATTCTATTCTAACAGTCCCTATTGACCAAAATCCCCATCATGGATTTTATGATTTTTCCAATTCTACAGCTGCATTAGATGCCAGCTGCTATTGTCCTACTAGGGCATTATTCCAGTTTCACAAAGGTTAACATATCATTCCAGATGGCATTCAGACCTCAAGACCTTCTCTCCCCATGCCCATCCATAGGAAAACCCTGCTTGCCAGTTCACTTTAAACTGGGACAACATAATATGGCGACTAAGGATGAGCCTGGTTGTAGAGAAAAGAGCATAAGGGTGAGGATGGGTGAGAGGAGATGGGGAAATTTGGTCTGTATTCATTGACAAAAAGCACAATGGAGAAAGAAACATGGTAAGTGAGGGGAAATAACTTGTTTAAATATATATCTTTAAAATCTGATTTTGAAAAAAGTTTTTTTGCTAAAGGGATACTAACCAGGGTGAGGCTCACCAGGACAAGTTTATTAATAGGACCCATTATTAATTCTTGAAAATCCTCAAAAAATTCTAATATTACTCAAAGTGCACATGTTGTGTTCCTCTTCCAAAAAAAAGAGCCAGAATTCCTGTTCTAACTGAAAATCTTAACACAACCTTAAGTATGAGAGTTGCCACAAGTGCTTCTACATATAACATGCTCTGTCTCTTGATAACATGTAAGCACTACAAAGGAACTAAATGAATGCCACTGGCCGGTACATTTTAAAATGGAAACATGAGTTCTCCCTCTTCCCAAGCCACATATTACTGGCACGGATGTGTACTCTAATCAAACAGAATCCGATTTCCCCAGGCCTACTCCTTCAAATCTCTAGCATGCTCAGACAGTAAACAGTAAAAATGGATTTTTAAAAATGCCTCTTCCAGATAAAGAAAATGTTAACCTCTTTAAAAACAAGAAGGATTGAGAGACTACTGAAATGAATGTTTAAGGATGAAATCATGGTTACACTTGTATCCTGATTTATTTTTTAGGATTTTTTTTTTAGGGTGATGGGATGAAAGAGTCTACTGTAAATCTAGATCTAGAAGTCTTGACAATCAAAAAGGGCAGTGAGGTCAAACCTGGATTCCAATATTAAAATGGTATAATTAAAATTATAAAAGTATGTAACAGAGATGGAACGGATTGAACATTAATCACCATTTTCTCTCAGACTGAAGATATTTGTCTTCTGTTGTTCTACAATATTTGTAACTAACAATATTTGATAAATGTTGGAGAATGAAGGACCATAATCAAGGAAAGCATAAGCTCTAGGGACTATTGGGAAGAGGTTGTACTGAGACCCCAAATCCAGAAAAAGGAAGACAGAAATGAGAAAAATGTAAAGTGGGGAGCGTGAAGAAGACTATAAACCATCCTAAGGTGAGAGGAGAACATAGGTATCCCCTACAATGAGGCTTCTTCACTTCAGATTTCCCATTATAAAAGCATGAGTGGAATCTACAATGATGGCAGAAGTGACAATTGGCTTTCATCATTTACAAACTACTATATGGCAGCAGCCCATACAATGCTCATATCTGCTACTCCATCTGCAAACTCTATTTCTGGAGTAAGGTTCTACAGAAAGTGATCTTCTCTTACCTCTCTGACCCAGTACTGCATTATCCCCCTTCAACCTGTTTCTCGCCACTGGAGTGACTGCTACTTGTGCTGTCCCTCCTTCTTTGTCCAAATCACTGAGTTTCTTTCCTCTAAGACTTGTCTTGAAAATTCCCTTTTCTCTTTGGATTTTGAGTGATCCTCTTTGTAAAGCATTTTGTGGTCATGCATATTAAGAATGCTATATAAAATTCAGTTTACAGTATGTGTAATACACCATTCTCAAAAAGACAGTATCTCCCCTATGTCAGGCCTTCCATTGGCAGACCAGCAGTAACACTGGTCACAGAATCAGAGTAATTAGAGACATAAGAGAACGATTGGTTCAACTGGTTCACTCCCCCACTATGTTGTATAAGATTGTTTCTCTGTTGTTTAGATACCCATTATGGGCTTGGCAAAGGAACCTAAATAGAACAGATAGTTCTCTACAGAATGTGATGGATTGGCTGAGCACAGATGGTTTATCTGCTGCTTCTCTTTTCTTCTTATGATTAGTTGCTGAAAGTTGGGAAGAATGGGTAACAGAGATAGGGTGTCTAGGGCCCTGATAGAAGCGTGTCTTGAGACTCACCATGACTTAAAGTCATAGAGTGTTAGCAGCTAGAGGGTCTGCAACTACATTTATCGTCTCAAAGGCTTTGTCCAGTGTAACATTAAGAAAGGAAGAACGTTCCAGATGCTCATTAACTTCAGCCCTCTCAAAAAGGGCAAAGATGCTTCTGCAAAGAGGTAGTGTGAATGTTATTTATTAATAGGTTAGAACTGGGTGGGGAGAGGAAATCAATAAATCTAAATTCTTCCCCCCTTCTCACTGCATTATGGTGCAGATTTTTATTATGTGATCACAAACTATTTTGTTTCCACATAACCTCTGGCTCCCTAGGTGTCATGATGGACAATTCTATGTGAGGCCTCAGTTCAATATTGTTTTTTAACCCCATCTTTCAATGAGTGGGCCTCATACTTTATTTATTACTCATGATCCAAGCCCTGCACTAAATACAGAATTATAAATTTTCTTATGGACCTTTCTAGGCCCTCATCACCCTCATAACTGTGTGCCAAACAAAAAATAGCACCCCTCTAAAGAAGGGAAAGAATATCCATATTTTACTGATAGGGAACTGAGTCCAGGAGAGATCGAGGCTAACGTGCATATGTGATCGCTAATTTTTGATGCTACACAGATTTTCACACTGCTGGTGCATGTGAAGTTTGGTATTTGAATCTCCCCTCCCTCAGTCTAGGAATTCTACTTCCTAGGAGATACAATACACAACACTTGATATTTTATGTAATGTCCTTAATATGCAGCATCACAAAATGTTTAACAGAGTCATTCATAATCCAAAAAGAAAAGTGATTTTAAATTATACTTTAAACAGTGAAAATAAAACAGTGATGTGGCTGGAGAGGGAGCAGTAGCTTAAGATCCTCCTCCAAGTCAAAGGCTCAGTTAAACCGTACCAAATATTCTAGAATTACAGAAATTAGATACTGAATCAACCATTTGTGAGGTCTAGGCCATAACTACATCAGTTGTTCCTATACTGAATACACAGCACAATGATGAGCTTGGTATAAGATTCTAGATGGACTAGATAGTTCTTAACTGTATCATCTCAAGTTTTGTCCAGCCTAACTTAAATAAGGGGGAATTCCACCACTTGATTACTTCATTCAAGTATTACCTATTAATTAGAAAATTGGGTTAAATGAAAGGTTAGAACTGTAAGATGTTTTTTGTGAGGTTTCCCAATCTCAGGCACTGACAATACATGGATGAAAGTTAAATAGTATAAACAGACTTGGCTCAATACTATATTTCGTGAATTTTTCTGCTTTTCATTAGGTATTTTATTCAACACATAATTTTGTGGTGTTCAGCCAAATCTTCTTGGGTGAGCAGTATTTGTAGAAGAAATTATTTAACCATTTCAAAATTCAAATAATTGATTCAACAACTATTTTTCTGCTATTTATCCAGTCATAGCAAATAACAGAGCCTGTTTGTTGACCTAAAGCATTAGTTTATCTCTGAACTCAGCTCATGCAATGATTTTAACAGGAGTTAAAAATGCTTTGCTTTTGTGTTCTCACATGTAGCTGTCAGCACCTAAAAACGCTAGCTGCCACTGTCGTGCTTGTAGGTCTTTAGTTACACCTGAATGGGTAGAATCATTTTGTTCTGGTCATATTATTTTCTGTTCTAAAATACTGTTGGCATCAAGTGAAATTGTACGTGTCTGAGACTCATTCTCCAAGATATTTCTCCCTCAGTAGTCATATTCTCACCCCACTATGAACCCATACTCAAGACTATGGGATTGGATAAGCAGGTTACTGGTTTTGAGCCTGCAGACTGGTTACTAAAGATGCTCACAATAGATCCCATTTATTTTCCTTCTACACTCTCTCTCAGCTGTTAGTTCCCTGAGAAGATTTGTACCCATTTTAAGATGGCCAACAATTGCTTGAGCAAATTGAGAAGCTTTTTCACTGACCATGGTCCCTTTCCTCTGCTTGGACTTTAAAGAAATGTCAGGTAACAGACTATAAGACTTTCTGCAGCAGTTCAGTCCATTTCTGGTCCCTAATATTAATGTGACTGCTTCTCAGGGAGTTAAAATAGAAAGGGACAGAAGTTCATAAAATGTCCCAGTGGCTGCCAATGAGTCCAACAATCTATACAAGTGTAATCAGGATGCTTTTTTAAAAATAAAATGTTTGCTTACCATGAAGGAAAAAAGGAGGAAGGGTACAAGAGACAAGATTCAATTCTGCACTGCTCTCAGAATGTGCTCATATACTGCATTGATCACAAAGCGAATGAATGAATGAATGGAGAATAAACCTTACTTTTCACATATAAGTTGTAGAGGTTTTCTGAATAACAGATATTTAAGCTCAATATGTCACAAACATTAGGGAGGGGCCCAAACTAAAATCCTGCAACTTTGTCATGTTTGGATTCGGATCCAGACTTTGCAGTTTAAAATGTCTGTAAGAATATATTAACTAGATGATCTTTAACTTAGTCATACATTTTGCAATATGAAGTTTGCTCAGAAGATGGTGCTATATGATAAGGTTTTTATGAAATCTCCTTTTACCGTGCAAATATAGTATTGTAATAAGTTATTTTAAAGTGTGAATAAAATGGACAAACTATCTTCCCCATTTTATAATACTTTACTATCATCTACTGCCTTCTTGTCAAAGCCATCTCCTCCATTTCTCTATATTTGGCATAGGTATTGTCATAAATATAAAGGGAAGGGTAAACCCCTTTAAAATCCCTCCTGGCCAGAGGAAAAACTCCTCTCACCTGTAAAGGGTTAAGAAGCTAAAGGTAACCTCGCTGGCACCTGACCAAAATGACCAATGAGGAGACAAGATACTTTCAAAAGCTGGGAGGAGGGAGAGAAACAAAGGGTCTGTGTGTCTGTCTATATTCTGTCTTTGCCGGGGATAGACCAGGAATGGAGTTTTAGAACTTTTAGTAAGTAATCTAGCTAGGTACGTGTTAGATTATGATTTCTTTAAATGGCTGAGAAAAGAATTGTGCTGAATAGAATAACTATTTCTGTCTGTGTATCTTTTTTGTAACTTAAGGTTTTGCCTAGAGGGGTTCTCTATGTTTTGAATCTAATTACCCTGTAAGGTATCTACCATCCTGATTTTACAGGGGGGATTTCTTTATTTCTATTTACTTCTATTTCTATTAAAAGTCTTCTTGTAAGAAAACTGAATGCTTTTTTCATTGTTCTCAGATCCAAGGGTTTGGGTCTGTGGTCACCTATGCAAATTGGTGGTTTGGAGGCTTTTTATCCAACATTCCCCTGGAAAGGGGGGGGTGCAAGTGTTGGGAGGATTGTTCATTGTTCTTAAGATCCAAGGGTCTGGGTCTGTAGTCACCTAGGCAAATTGGTGAGGCTTTTTACCAAACTTTGTCCAGAAAGTGGGGTGCAAGGTTTTGGGAAGTATTTTGGGGGGAAAGACGTGTCCAAACAGCTCTTCCCCAGTAACCAGTATTTGTTTGGTGCTGGTAGCGGCCAATCCAAGGACAAAGGGTGGAATATTTTGTACCTTGGGGAAGTTTTGACCTAAGCTGGTAAAGATAAGCTTAGGAGGTTTTTCATGCAGGTCCCCACATCTGTACCCTAGAGTTCAGAGTGGGGGAGGAACCTTGACAGGTATGTTGTTGAATTTTTACAAACAACTTTGGACACAATGCCAGGCTCTGCTGAAGTTCGTACTACCCTCCTATTTTTCCCATGATTGTCTTAATGTGACAGTAAACATGGATGATTCGATACAAATTTCATGATACATTCAGCAAATTAGTGTTTGAGTTTTTCCTTTTACTAGTCTATAAGGGTTACAAAAATTGTGAATTGAAAGGATAAAAAGAACTCTTCCCAAAAGGTGGGGGGGGGGCCGCCGAGTTTGGCTAATCGTAATAAAAATCATCAGAATGAACAAGATGATAACTACATAATGTATAACAATCCTGAATACCAAGCACACAAACTGTTGGTTGATAGTTGAACAAATTTAATTAGTTCTTTTAAATCAAATACTTCCAAAAATGTATGATTCATTCAGCATATTATATACAGACAAGGGTAGGCAAGAGAGGAGTTTTCAGTGGTTAATCAGGTCTATATTATGGAAACTTTTTTACTTCAATCCTCCAACAGTTTCTTTTAACACAGAGGCCCATTCTTGGAATATTTGTTGCAGTTATTCTTCTTGTTATCTGAATTTCTCCCATACTGCCATGTTAATTTGTTTGACCTCTATCTCCATTGCTTCCAGATCCCACAACACCATTTGTACAGAAAATACAATCACTACTTATGTTTCACTGTTTAGGACATCCAGAGAGGCTCACATCTACTGGTCAGTTTACTCTAAAACATAACAGACAACTTGGATGCTTTGCTCTTCCCTCTAATGACCATCATGCCTGGAGAAAACATTGGAAAGTTGTTTTGGGCAACTTCTGAAAACAAGGCAAAGAAAACTTTCTGTCCTTCCTTGATCAGCCTGACTTCTTACATTTAGTCTACTTTTTAAATCTGACCTTTATAAGTACAAAAGATGACAATAAGCTTTGAAATTTTACAGCAAATTAGCAAAGACACCCCTTACAGAATGGCTGTGCATAGACTTCCCAAATACTGCCATCTCATCCCTACATAAACCACCATATTGGCTCTGGTACATCAGGTAACCTCTACGTGCGCAGAAGCAGGATTTGCTCATACGCACACTTAGGGTATCTTCACAGCATTCATTAACAGCAACATACATGCCTATTTGAGTACTGAACACGAATGCTGATTAAATTCAGAAAGTATTTTAACATAAAACAATACAGCTTATGCAGGAATGCATTCCTCTCAAAAAGCAGAGGCCAAATGGACATCATAAAGTTTTTCAGTGATGACAATAGTTAGACTATTTTTTATGAAGGGTCATCTCTGAATACAACTATTTATTCAGCCTTAATACAATACTAAAAATGCAAAAAATTATTATGCAAGGACAACATTATTGGCTTTGCTTACATTAAAAAAAGCTATAAGATGGGATTGGATGATGGGAAGGATCACTTGATAAGCTTCCCTGTTCTGTTCACTCCCTCTGAATCATCTGGCACTGGCCACTGTTGGAAGACAGGATACTGGGCTAGTTGGACAACTGATCTGACCCAGTATGACCATTCTTATGTTCTTACCTTCAGTGCTTGAAATTTAGACAGTACTATGCTTGAAGTACATGACCTATGTTTTACCTAGATCTGTTTAAAAATCATAGCTAATATATAAAAGTCCTGTCATATACTACCAGGTTTCTATGGCACAGTCCACATTTGTATTTTCAGAAGATACTGAAAACACACACCTGGGTCAAGCATAACTGGCAAAAACATCACTGCAAGCCCTTGATTTCTGAAGGAAATTGGTTTGAAAACACAAGATTTCCCTTTCAATTCAACACCAAAAAAAAAATCAACATTTCAATCATATTCAATATAACTTAAAAAACTAAGATGTACAGCATTTTACAGATGGTGAAAAAGAATCCAACTGCATTCATTAAAGTATAATGTAAACAGCCATCGTTCAAAAAAGGACCATTTTAAGAAACGGAATGAAAATGGTACAATATCTTGTGTTTCTAGAGTGCTTATTCATTCAAAATCAACTGATGTTTCTAGGTGAAAAGGGAACTGTTAAGGTAGGAAGAAAAGTGTATTACAAATAACTAAATGTGCAGGTGAGAGAGAGAAAAGAAGCTCCTTTCTTCAGGTGCAGCCCTTCACATGAGATTCTCTTTTTCTGAGACTAGATCCTGAGACACTAGAATTCCCTAGATCCCAGAACAACGAACAAACAGCATGAAAGCTACAGCATGGCTTCTCTCTGTACATAAACCTTTCACGGCAGTTTAAATATTAAAGAGTATATTAAACTTGTAATCATTTCTCCTGCTCACGCCTTCCTTCCTCTAGGAGTCCCTTATCAGACTGCCCAATGAAGAGATAGCTCCACCTGTTCCTCCTTTGACCTCTCCCCTAATTTTCTCCAAAACCTGAAATCCCCATTTTCCCTACACTACCCCAGCTATCACCAACTCTCCAATCCTCAAAGGTTTTGTGGAAGAAAACAAGTCCTCACTCTGCGTTTGTTAGCAACAAGCCAGAGAGTTTATTATGAGCAATTGCAAGGGAAGACTGCAGTCGGACAGGGGGTCCCCTGACCTTAGGCAGATCTTCCCCCTACAAGCAGTATAAGATAAGGATTTATACTTTCCCTTTACATACATCAACGGCTAACGGTTATCCTTTGTTTATACAAATTTCCTCCAGATGCTACCTTATCTCAAGGTTTCGCTTAAGTCAGCATTCCATCCTTATCAACTAAAAGCAATGGTACCAGCATCTCTTACAACTCTTGGGTTGTTAGGGTTAGGGTTTTCTTTTGCTCAATTCCTCAATTAGTAAAGGTTTCAAAGTAACAGCCGTGTTAGTCTGTATTCGCAAAAAGAAAAGGAGTACTTGTGGCACCTTAGAGACTAACCAATTTATTTGAGCATAAGCTTTCGTGAGCTACAGTTCACTTCATCCTTTTCAATTAGTAAAGACATCTACCCTCAGGCCCACCTAATTTTCTTACTTTTCTGCTTCCACAGTTTGTTCCTCTAACTCAACCAATGCCATGCCCCAACCCAGATGCCCTGACTCGCTGATCCTCCCACTTCTAATTTTTAATATACCTACAGCTGCTGTTTGGCATTCCTTTCCTGTAAAAATTTTCAAGATGTGATGCCAACAATCAGTCCCAGCAGCAATAGTAGAAGCTCCGGACAATCAAAATAGAATTCCGCCAGTAGACATCAAGATAGATGAAATCAGATCTTCTAGATAAGAAAAATACTTTCATCTAGCTGCTGAACAACTCTTGATTGTAACTGGAAATGGTATGTACTGCCTGAGGCCTTGCTGATCAAAAGTAGTACTACTCACATCCAGACTCGGAAAAAAATTTCTCCAGATAAAGCAAAACTCAGTCCAATCATGTTTATTAACCAGTTCCTTTTGTGAAAGAGGGCGCACTACAACAGTTGTGTAACCAAACACATTTTTTTAAAAAATAAAAGTAAATTATCATAGCTTCCCTCTCCCAAAGGCTACATTGTGTATACAAAATTAACAACGTTTTGTTAGAATAGGAAAAGATTGGGGAGGCTGAGTCAGGAACTGACCCAGAAAGTGAAGAGAAGGAACAAAGAAGAAGCTAGAGAGATTGGCTCAAAAATAAGTTGAGGGGGGCTTTCAAAATACATTTAATCTGTTAAATTTAAAACCGTCTTATTTGATTATTTACTGCACCAACAAAGAACGATAATCATGAAGGAAAGCAGAAAGCAAAAGCGATATGAGACAACTCAGAAACATTCCTTTTCCTTTAGAACAAATGATATTCCACACTAAAAACAGCACGAGCCCATGTTTTTTTTTTGTTAGTACAGCTACTTTACTTCCAAACCAGGAAATAAAAGTCATACTAATTCTAATAATCTGACATACATGCGGGTTACTGGATTTTATATTCAAACATTCATAGTTATAATATAGCAGCATCTTATATTTCATTCAGCATTTGATACCCCAAAGGACCCAACCTGACTCTCTGTAAAAGAAAGGATCCTTTTTTTATTCTGTACATCAAGCTCAGCCTTTGAGAACCTCACTTTATATATACTTTGTCTGCTAGCTTCTTTGTATTTGTTGTGTTTTGTTCACAGCCAATTTCATTTTTCACCAGTACCTTTCCATCCTAAAGTACTTAAAATTCTCCCAGGATTGTCAGGTTTGTTCATCCTTCAAGAAGCAGATATGCGAGTTCTGCTAACTGGCACCTTGCCATAAACATATTGTATCTAGAGATGAAAGAAAACTTGTGCAACAGTTATTTAAAAAATGGTGTTGGGGACTTGATTAGATAATAGTCACTATCTTGAAAGGTTTATATCCACACATGATTTATTCGGAACCTTTTATGCTTCCTGGGGAATATGTTCTTGAAATACCTTTATATTTCACTTGTTTTGATGTAGTACTTTTCCCTCAAAATGACTTATGGGTAAGCCCACCTCTCTCTTTCATTGCACCCAATTATATGTCCAGAACATCCCAAAGTACTTACCAAAATGATATTGATGTGAATATGTAAGCATTTGGAGAAGCCACTCTACGCTCAACAATTGCTCACATCCAGCTTTGGGCTTAAGAATCATTTTATGGAAAGAGAAAAAGTTGATCTGGAATCTTGTTATTTTCTATTCATGTATTAATGCAGTAATAGGCTCTTTACGTTCCTCATTTGAAAGAAAACACTTCTAAAGATATGATCCTGCCAGGTTCTCAGTACCTTGTAGAATTGAGCCCTTTCAATGAATGCCTACAAACCACACTTTTTTGGCATTGAGAGTACTAAGTCATTCTAGCCTATAGGGTTGCTATTGAAAATGTTTCCACAGAAAACTACTGAATAAATTAAGAGTGAAAAATCAGTCAATAATAAAATCTTGTATTCTTTCCATTTCAATTCTTTCAAACTCCTATTCCCCAAGTGCAGGTTTTGGGACAGTGCTTCAGCTGCATCAAGCCCTGCACTTGAATATGACTGAAGAGATAGGATATGATGCATCAGATGCAATATCATCAATGTGAAATAACTACCAAATGCAGCTTTCCAAAAATAGAGGATAAAAGCCTCTTTCTGAAAGATTTTTTTTTTTTTTAAAAATGCCTTGCTATGTGCTACCAGGATGTCAGGTCCTTGATGGGAGTCTTAAGAGCTAATTAGAAAGTACAATTAGGAGATCTGTAAAAATACCTGCTGTCTACAGTATTAAAACTTGTTACTTTCTCAAGGTTATAGTTAAGTTCTTGTCAATACTTCCATTATTTTATTTAGCAGTTTATAAATTCAAGGTACAAAATTCCCTGTGGGATGAAATTTGTTGTATAATACTGTACTTTGCTTACTTGGTATATAGATCATATTTTTTTAATTTGCCCGATTTCACAAAAACCATTAGCTCACTTCCATATAACAGCTGCTTTTTTAAACAAAACCTCTCACTGGCATCTATTCCATTATGTATATTATGCATTTTTTCTACAAATAAGGGTCCACCACAACTAGACAACATATGTCCACACAATTTTTATGCTACAATTAAGTAATAAACCATAAGTGAGTTTACTTCATTTCTGTGCAATTATTCAGACTCTAAAATATCTAGAGGATGATTAGCTGTGATAACACCATGACTCAATGTGATGCTGAGGCCAAAGTTCTGCTACAAATGTACTAATTTCCCTACAGACTTGGGGACAACATGACACGCACAAGGGCAGATTTTGGCCATTTAGCACAACTACCACAGAGCCCAAATCAGCAATTTTTACTTGTGTAAGTAGTCCTGTGGTTTCAATGGAACTATTAATCTGAATAATGATTATGCAGTGGTAGGGATTGCTACCCACCTCTATAGAAGATAACTGGCAGAAGTAGTGTAATATCTTCAACCATTAGTTCCGTAATTGCTTAATCCAGGCCAAGATGTAAACAGTTGGTATGGAAACTTTTTGTAGCACAGGCTGCATTCTTCAGTCTGTGAGCTAACCTGGACTGACTCTGTAAGCAGCTTTACACTGAAAGCATGCAAATTATGCCAGGTTTCACATGAATTTAGGAAAACAGGACACTTTTGATTATTTAGTTTCAGTATCAAATGAACTCCAAACAAAAACAACAAAAACAAACCCTGAATATGAGGTGTCTCAGACTGAAACCAAAGAAAATAAAAAGCAAAACCACCCCATTTTGAAAAGCTCAATTACTACCAGCTATATCAGGCTTTCAGGTTGTGACTGTCCATTTTTTAAAAATCAGTTTGGCCTATAAATGGGACCATGGAACAAAACAAAAACAAATTACTCCAATCTTTCTTTCAGTATGGAAGTTGCATTAGAATTAGTATTTCATCACTAGCTAATAACAGCAATTGAATTGTTTGGATTATTTGTGGAAGGGGTACGGGAAGGAAAGATCCACTGACACCTTTCCTCTTTGCAGGGTGGAAAGGCTGAACTCCCATTCCTACACCTCAGTCTAATTCATAACAACTCTCCAGCTGGGTGGGAGAAACACTGGCCAAGACCTTTAAGCACGAATATATTTCTTATATTAATGTTTTGACAACATCAATCTTTGGTTTATAGGCTGAATAAATAACAGTTTATTTCACAAGACATCAGTTCTGCACCAAATTGCCATTTACCTACCTCCTTATAAAAACTTTGGAACAAAGTTGTCTTCAACAGAAACAAACCGCTTATGATGCACGATTAGCGCCATTCGTTACCCAGAGGGGATCTGGATATATGAAGTTCTCTCAGTGTTGCACTCCATAGTTGTGAAGTTGATATGGACAGAAAAGAGTATATACAACCCGGGGTATTTTATAGTCGAGGGTTCAGGGATTGGATTAGTGCTGAAATGTCACAAAATTTCATTCTCAAATACTTGAAGTCCTACCTAATTACTTGAGCTCACAAAATTTCTGCCATTTTACATGAGGAATGTGAAGAGATCAGCTGTTCTTATGAGATTTCTGACACCTTGGGCCACACCAAACATACATCCACAAAACATTCCCCTTCTGACTTTTAGTGTATCCTAGAACTAAAAATCATATGGAATGGTTGGAATTGGGGCTTCACGTATTCCCCTACTCTGAGGTTCAAGTGATCCTAGGTGCAGTTTTCCTGGCTTGACCTTTCTAATTCTCAGTAACTTGAGAGTTGATCTAGACCAGGGGTCTCAAAGTCAATTTACCTTAGGGCCAGTGCCAGTCCTCAAATCCTCCCAGCGAGCCAATAAGGTCACCGAAGATGGTGTTCACACCACCTCCCAGACGGTTTCCCACCCTTTTCCCTCGCTCCCTTGACCTCATGCCGCCCCGGCTGACTCTGCCCCTCGACTAGTGACGCTGCCTCCATGGCTGACTCTGCCCAGCAACTAGTGATGGTATCTCTGTCCCTCTCCCCCAGCCAATGGGCGCTGCAGGGGGTGGCACCTATAGCAGAGAGCCGGCAGTGTAGCTGCATGGGTCTCTCCTCCGCGGCTCAGCCGGCAACAGCAGGAATAGGGAACCACTTGCAGGGAGCGGAGCTGCCCGAGGTGAATGACACGTTGCCGAGTGCAACCCCGGGAGGGTCCCAGGAGCAGCAGGATGGAGCAACATTGCGGGGAGTGGCATGTGAATCTCTCCTGCCTGTTCCCCTCCCACATGAGGGCCGGATGAGGGAACTTTTTAAAAAGTTTCCACTGGCCGCAGTGGGGAGGTTCTCAGGTTGCAGATGGCCCACGGGCCGGGACTTTGAGACCCCTGATCTAGACAGTAGGTCTGTGTTCTCCTTCAACTCAGGTAGTCTTAGTAAGATGCCTACTGTCATTTCTTCATTTGTTTTTATTCCTGGTATCCTTATCCAAAGGAATTCACAAACAACCTCTTCTGGGATGGAGGAAATGTGCCCTCTACAAAATCCTACCCACAGTCCAGCATATTTGGCAATGAGAAAAGGGACTCCTGAAACCAAAGCAAACAGCAGATCTTGGCCAAAGTTTGAACCTACAGGCAACCATTTCTTGATTCTGTGTGGTTACTTCACATGCCCCTCAATTTCTGATCCATATTTATATTTATCTTTATGAGGCAGCACTAATTACTCCGGAGGGAATTCTGGAACAAAAAATTTAAAATTCTGAACCAAAAAAAATAAATAAATAAAAATTATGCACTCAATATTTTAAAATTCTGGTTAATTCTGCAAATTACATTTGTCAATAAATAAATGTGGCTCCAGCATGGCAATGGGGAAGCACAGGCCAATGGTTGCACTGAGGTGGAAGATCATCCTCAAGCCCCCACATTTCCCGGTACAGGGACTTGGCAGTGAGGCTGCACCCAACCCTGGCACAGTGCAAGCTCTGGGTCTGCCCCAGAAACACCCCGGGCCCTGCCCCACTGCACCAGGCACACGAGGTGTGGGTTGGCAGCCTCAGTCCAGCAGGATCCAAGTGTGGAGTGGCTTAGTGTGGGGGGGATCCAGGTGTGGGGTGAGAGGCTTCTGTGTGGGGCAATTTGGGTGTGGGTGGCTCAGTGGGACATCTGGATGCACAGGGAATCATTGGGGGAGGCAGGGGCAATGGGACTTGGAAGGGTATCCAGGCGAAGGTGGTTGGGGCTCAGCAGGGGGGACTGTGTGTGGGGAGATGGGATGGGTCTGGGTGTGGGGGGCTCAGTAGGGGAGTCCGGGTGCTGGGAGCTCAGTGTGGGGGTCCAGGTGCTGGGGGAGTGAGGCTTGATGGAGTGGGGGTCCAGGTGCAGCTAGTTGGGGATCATAAGGGTGGGGGTTCAGGTGAAACTGATTGGGGCTAAGTGGGCTTGGAGATCTGGGGTCTGGGTGTGGGAGGCTCATGGGGGGGGTGTTGTAGGGTTTGTCAGGGTGAGGGTTCGATGGGCCTGCTTAACGGGGGAGCCCCAGCTGCTGCCCAGGGGAGGCCGCATGCCAGGCTCCCGCTTCCCCCTGTGATTCCTCTATCCCCTTTTCTTTCCCATCTCATCCCCCTCCCTCACTGCCCAATGCCCCACCCTCCTCCTCTCACTCCCACATTTCCCTCCACCTGCCCTATTCCAACCCCTTTCTTCCCCCAACCCCTTCACCGCCCCTTCCCTCATTTCCCCTAGCCCCACTGCTGGAACCCACTGTTGCACAGAAAACAGGAAGCCTCTCAGCACACAGAAGGGGAGCTTGACCGGCACTTGGACCCAGGAGGCGGCATTCAGCTGTAGAGTCAGCGGAGCAGAGATGCAGCCTCCTTCAGCTGGGCAGCTCTGCGCTTGCAGAAATGAGGGGAGGAAGTGGCACATAACATCGTGTGCCCCCTCATGCCCAGTCTCTGTTTGGGGGGGGCAATCCCCCCCCAAAACTGCACCCATGGTCATAGTCATCCTCAACCTCCTCACACACACACATGCACTGGCATGGCTTCCCTGACATTTTCAGCAGGGAAGCACAGGAATTCTGCGGTGAGGTGTGTTTTCTGTGGGCGTACAATCTTGCAGAATTCCCCCAGGAGTAACTCACTCTGCTGCTCTGCACTCATCAACCAGCTGTAGGAAAGACACTTTACGCTAAAGGAGGACACTCCAACTCCTTACCTATGATATCAAACCCTGCTTGGGGTCTGCTTAGGAAAAAGCTATTAAAATCAATCGTTTTTTGCACATCTGGTCTGATTTCTTGCAATAACCAATTAAATGTATTAATCTCTAAAGACCTTTGGGGCAGAGAGAGTTGTTCAGTTTGTTTTTGAGTGTATTTTACCACTCATTAAAGACATTAAAATTTAGTAGTCTTATTACCAGGATATAATTGGATTTATCCAAATTAAATTCTGCAGAAAGTACCACTAATTAAATCTATTTGCCACTGAAACTCAGATGCTCGGGCCATGCCACCACAGGGTTGCAAGAAGGGAATAGTTTCTTTGAGGCCTGGAGGGAAATTTTGTCAGGGTGTAATAGCCAGGTCAGCATTCCCTGTTCTCTAATGTTTGAGGACTGCGTCAGAGAAGTGGTTTTGCCTTGTGTCAGGATACTTAACATGGCACTCCCCAACTGCCACTTGAGAATGACTCTCAAGCATCGCTGCCCTAGTATCAGGCAAAGAAAACAGAATGAATGCATCACTGAGGTCCTATCAAATGCTGTTGATTTTAGGGGGTATGTAGAGAGGTTTTTGGGGAAAGGCCACCAAAATCTCACTTCTAAAATGAACCTGAAGCATGACTGCCACCTCCGAGGTACAAAAAAAATATGAGGCCATTCAGGATGATGCTGAGTCCATAAAGCTGGATAGCTAGCAGCATGCACTGTGCACCCTTATAGCACCACGCACATGACCTCAAAAAGGGATGATCCTGGGAAAGCCTGGACAGTTGGCAACCCTAACCTGAAGGCAGATGGAGTAGGGCAGAGCAATGATATCCCAATCTCTGCAGAAGACTGTGGGAACACTAAATGTACCAGAGATTTTTAAAATTTGAATTAGGGGTAGAGTGTAAATTAAAACTGATTGGGAATTTTCCATAGTAATATTTTGTTAGAAAACTCCATTTCCACAAAATCAAAATTTTCCACAAGAAAATTTTGCCAAAAAATATTGATTTTCTACAAAATGTTTAGTTTCATGTTGGTTCAACCCAAATCAAAACATTTTGATTTTTTGATCTAACTCAAAATATTTTTTTGAATCAGTCCAACATTGAACAGCCTCCTCCTATTGTAGCACATTGCTTCATGGGAGCTGCAGTTCAGGCTCCTGATGCTCCATTGTGACCAATGGACCAGAATCTCTGGCTGGATTCCATCTCCCATGATGCACCATGCCACTCAGTCAGCAGGGAGACTGTATTGCATCATGAGAGTCACATGGTTGCAAATGCATCATGGAAGATGTCATCCAGCCAGAGCTCAGCCCATAGGATAGAACAGGCACAACTGGCTACCCAAACAGAACTCTGTTGCATTCCGCCCCCCCCCCCCCAAGTTCTTTTAAGAGAAAGGCTGTAAATATAACCCCAAAATTTTGGATTTGGTCTTTGGTTCAGAAGTATTTTTATGATCCTGGCAAAATGTAAGGAGCAGAAATGAAAGGACATGGAAATATTTACGTTTTCTCATATTCTAATAACATATGCTATGCACAACTCCAATTAATATAATTATAGCAGGATGCCAGAAACATTATATAATAACTGTTAATCATCTTAATATTCTGTCAACAATTTGTTATAAACTTCTTTCCTTTACAATAAAGTTTCTTCCAATTAGAAAACATTCATTAAAACAGATTTAGGGTTTTGCTGTTCTTCTTGGACATGCCATAAATCTTGGTGTCATATGTGAACTACACCTTTAATATAAACAACAGTTTGAGAGTTGTTACAGTGAATTGTTTCCACAGGATTTCTTTTAGGTTTAAAATTAACTAAATTTCTTGGGTTCATAATGCTTGTTTTGAGGATAACTTCGCTAATGTATTCTAATGTCCTGAAGTGTACTCTCAAACTTAACTCCATTTTAAACCTAATTTTTTGTCTGGGAATGAGCTGGAAGTTATTTGTACAGGTACATAAAATGTCTTTTGTTTGAGTTCCCCCGAGAAGTCTTCCACTCAGTTCCCAAAGAACTCATTTGACTCCAGTCTCATCGCTTAGGTTCATTTATTGGCATACAGTCAAACTACACTTGAGTTGATCAGGCATAAGTATGGGGGGCTCGGTACAGTGTATACCACACATCCAAAGTTACATAGAAAACCTCTTGCTTCAATATAGATCTACACATTACATTACTTTTACTATACTGATCCATTTACCTCCCTAATCCCGTCTTCCAAAAAAGGAGGTCTCGGTCATGTCCAATTACTCACATCAAGCCAGGTCTACAAAAAATGAGACAGCTCTAATTGTTTTTAGCTGTAGAACAATACAGATGTGTATCAAACTGTCCAAAGCATAGGTTCTGCTTTTTAGCACTATGCACATATGCTAAAAGTCCTAAATCTCTTCCTGACATTGTGGCTCATTAGTATCCTGGAGGTTTCATACTTAAACATGTTTGAGACGTAACTATAAGGACAGAAGGGAAGGGGAAGCATAAGGACTAGTAATTAAGAATTGAAAGCAAAAAACATGGCTGACACCAAAACCACAGATTAGTTAGGCTGCACACAAAACTACAGACTGAGACATGACAACCAAAAAGAAATAAAATAAAAGTTGACAAAGCACCGGTAACAGCTATAGAACTGTACTGATCAGTCTTCACATGATGCCTCTTCTGCCATTTGCCATAAGGTAATACCACAATCAAGATACTTGATTTTTATATATTTACAAAGTCCTTCTAGATAAATCTCTAAGCCACACATGGTTTAGGCAAAAGGGATACATTAGACTTATTTTCTTTAAACACCAAAACAAACTCATCTCTATAAGAGGAGGAGGAGAGAAGCAAATAACAGTGTGTATGACTGTGAGATGAGGATGAATGAAAGGAGAAACGGGAGGAACTAATGAAGCAAAATGAAATGGACTGAGACAGACTTACTTTGAGTGATAAATTACCTGTATAGTAACATTTCATTTAACGCATGCCAAATTTTACTCCCTTTGCAGTCAACGCTGGTGAGGATTTCATTTTCCAATTACTGTCCCAGCATTTTTTATACTGACTCTCAAATTCTCTTTCATAACTTTATTTAAATTCTTCTTCCTCCATTGAACTGTAGTCTGAAATTTTGACCTGCACATACACTTGAATCTTGAGAAATTGTTAATTAGCTGATGTGACAGAGCTTTTCCCTGTTATTCTTCATCCAAATAGTTTCTTTCAGTTTTCTGTTAAGACATTGTCACAGGGCAGGGCTTCTCCTCAGTTTGCTAAGGGCTCACTGCCACATCCACAGTCTCTTTTAGGTAAGTTTGTTGTCTAAACTTCTACAGAGTTCCTCAGCTTACTCTTTACATTTTAGGCTCTTACTACCTGCCATCCCAGGGGACTCTGGCAGTCCTGCTTCCTGCAGCATCTTAGCTCTCTTGCTTTCCCTTTCTCTCAGTCAGTTCTGACTCACTGGGTCTCTTCCTGACCCTTTTAGCCCCAGGTGCAACCCCACCCCTTAACAGCTCAGTTAGGAATACCTGTTCTGGCACAAGTAAGCTGGATCTACTTCAGTCACAGGGACCAGCCAACCTATAATAGACACATTCTTTAAATGTATGATTAAATTCTGCCCTTGGATATGGGTCTAGCTCCCACTGAAGTAAACGTAGATGTAAGCCACCTGAATCTGAAAGTAGAATTTGTTATTTGATGTCAAAAAACCACCAGCATTCTTTACACATCAAGAGTCCAGAACTGTATGACAGTACTATGCTCAGTTAAAAGAAAAACATTTATAAACAAATTTGCCTATGGAAGATGAATCTGATTTCTAGGTTGCATTAATGTGAATGGATAATTTCAAATTTTCTCTACGCATTGATTGTGCATTGAAGATTTTTTGCAATATCATACCATTGCTGTGCTGGAGATGAAGGTAATGGTGAAGGAATGTAAGAAAGGACAGCAGACCCCCAGTGGATTGCCCTAAGCTTTAATCCACTGATATGCAATCTCACTTCTCAGATATTTCAGTGGCCTTGACAGTGAACATCCGAACTGTGACTGGAGGTATCTGAAACTATCATTACCCAAGAAACTGAAAGATGAAAAAATCAGACCCCTAAGACTTTGTCCCTTTAGAGAGAGTGTAAAGCTCTTCTCTGGGCGGCATCAACAACACAGATACTGTAATTTATGTTGGGGACATAGTATCTTGCCAACCAGCACCGGAGAGGTCTCATGCTCAGCCACACTTAATGGAGGCCACCTAGCTCCACCAGACAGAAGAATATCACTGACTGACATGAATCCTCCAGTAAGAGTTCTACAGCTGTGCAGGTCATAAGACCTGTCCTTTGGCAGAAACTTTCCCCAGCACCAAATCCAGGACTTCCTGAATAAAGTCATGCCCGGGGTGGGAACCGTGAGAGATTTCTTTCAGTTGGTGAGAAGGCCCAACCATGGAAACAGACTGCGGAATGTTTGCATGGCTTCTGCTGGAACTCCTTGGGACAATGCTCTGAACTACCACATACCTCAGTAAGAAGAAACATGGATGTCCTGTCTGCAGAGTTGGGTTAGCACAGCTGACAGGCACTTTATGAAGACTTAAAGGTACTTCAGAAAGTCTGAAAGGAAGGACCTTATATAGACAGCGTGCCAACTGATGGCAAATCTCAGGTATTTTCAATGAGAGGGATTAATACTGATGTGAGAACAAATGGGGCTGAAAACAACAGCCCCAAACTAGCCTTAAAGGGATTGAGAAGGCATAATGAAGGTCATGGTAAACATACAGAATCTGAATCTTCACATGAAGGAGTTCAACTTTCTGAGATCCAGAATAGGTCAAAGGCTGCCAGTTTTCTTCAGAATCAAGAAATATCTGGAGTAAAACCCTTTTTCTTGAAAAGTCAGTGGAACGTGTTCTTTCATACGCCACTCCTGGATGGGCCACACCTCTCTCAAAGAAGGATCCCTGAACAGGGATGGAGAAAATGATTTTGGAGGTGGCTTGGAGTGAAATTGAATCACATAATTCAGTTGGTTCTGGGTACAGTAACATCAGTAGGCTGATGACACACAGCTCTATGCATCCATTTCATGATTCTCTGATGGTATGGTTGCTCATTTGTTGAGGAGTCTGGGTGAGATCAGGATTTAAATGAGGGCTTATTTACAAAGACAACCTATATAAGACAACAGGAATGCTGGATGATGTAGGAGACAATAAGAAGAAACAATGGAGGTAACAGTCTTTCAATTGAGGGGACATCACTTCCTTTTCTTATGGAGGTTGTAAATAAGGAGTCTTATTAGCGATCTTAGCTTGAGTTGCGTCTCCAGATGATCTGACAGAGCACAAATTTGTTGACTTTGAGGGCACGCTGCCTTTTTACTAAGGCTTTCTCCCTGAGAGTATATGTTGGGTGAGGGTTAGTTCTGTTTCTTTTTTGAGGAAGGACCTAGCACTTCATTAATATTGATATTGTGGATTAATCAGTAATCCTTTCCAGAACAGTGTAGTGCAGGCCAGGTTTTAGGGAAACCTGGTGTGATAAGTAGACAGTATGGATTGTGTTAATTTGGGACCAAGGGAGAACTACCATGTCATGCCTCTGTTCAGTGGCATAAATAACCCTTTTTAAATTCAGTACAACTAAGCTTTTATTTCTTCTCGGCCACAAGGGACACCACACACAGATATGTCAGCATAAACTGAATGGTATAGTTTTAAGTGGGTGCACAGAGATGGCAATGGAAACGCTATATGAGTAAAAAAATTAAGAAATAGTGATATTGCAATAAGGGAGATTTATGTTTAAGCATTTTGACATAGAAAAGTCCACAACAAGCAAGTTCTCTGCTTGATAGAATAAGGGGAAAGAGGAACAAATTGCAGCATTTGAACAGCATTAGAAATTGAGGGTTGTATCTTATCAAACATTTGACCTCTCCTTAAAATGAGTCCAGAGAAGTGTTTTAAATGAGTGTAAATAATACTCAAATGGTGCTCATTAATGGTGCTGCACATTGCTGATTATCATCAACACCTGTGTGCTCTAAGAGGCCAGATTTTTAAGTCTTGTAATTGGAATATCAAAGATATGGCATCTCACATGTATTTTGGATTTAATAGCAAGGAACTTTATTCACAGATGAGAAAACTAATGAGAAAATATGTGGCTCTTGCAAAGGAGACAATATTATCCTTATATATTAATTCTATAAAGTTTTCTATCATTTACTAAAAAAGACTAATGGGTGATGGATTTAGTTAGTTAAAAATAAAAATCTATAAAACCTTAATTACTTGTTAGGACACAGTATCAAGATGCTCAAATGAGAACTTCAAAGAAGGCAAGACTTTTCCCCTCTGTGTTTATTTACCTATAATGACTTGCAATAGCTGAAAACTGACATGTCAAAGGTCATGTCTGCTTAACTTGAATCTAAATTGGTCTTCAGGGTTTTTTTATTACACTTTTCTGAATTAAACTGCTTTTCAGGTGACATGTTACCAGGGAATTAATACCTACACCAATTGGCTAGGATGACAATCATAGTACTTGTACAGTCCCTGCTCTTTCTGCTGCTAGTATGAATTCCTGTGACAAAGTAGCACTATCTGGGTCCCCTTCTCTTGGCCATGACTCTCCAACACCCCTTCAAGTATTATATCAAGGAGGGAGGGCAGGGGCTGTAGTGTTGTGGGATGGTAGCTCTCTCATGACTGCGTAATGTGATATGTACAAGACTTTCCACATCTCGGATTCCTCCATGTGGCAGCATTAGGAGGGAAATCCTTTGTCCCCTTCCTGACATTGCCCTCTACCTGAAGATACAAGGGTATGATCACCCTCTCCTGTATTATGGCACTGTGAGGATTAGATAGGGCTGAAGATGCTTCCTTTGTCTCAATAATAATAAAAGGGGAGAAAAATACTACCTTAAATGTGAATTGAACATGTGCCACAGTGCTCCTTCACGCACTGCTCACTGTATTTACCAAGACCTGAGCTGAAGGCTTTAGAGTTTTCTTAATCAGCTTTTCACACTATCTTATAAATAAAATAAAGTTACACACTTTAAATATGTACATTCACTTTTAAGTCTCAGAACAGCAGGCCTGTTTTAAGATATTCCCAGGAAACAAAAAAATCTTCACTGAGACTCATTGTAGGTTACAAACACAGAATTGTTTGAGCAAGAAAGCCTTACTAGAAGATTTTAAACATTTTTGCAAAACAGAAAATTCTAAGGGAAAATATTTAATGCTCTTACCTTATTTATTTCATGAATATTCCCAATTCAATAAGTGGGCCAGATCCTCAGCTGGTGCATATCAACAAGCTGTCTTAAAGGTAAGGTAGCTACGTCAATCTACACCAGTGAGGATCTGGCCCAATGGGCCTATTTGTGGAAAAAAGTACTACTCCTTGTAAGCATAGCAGAATCTAGCTGCAAGTCAAAAGGATGCTTAAAAAAACACTCTTTGAAAGTCTAGGAATTCAAATTTAAGGTTCCAGAGTCAGTCTCAACTCTGCCCCCGTATACTATGTATTTATTTTTAAAACCCTCAAACAGGCCTTGACTCCTACTCAGTGTCTCTTATTTACCCAGGAGATTGGCATCAAGATGGCGATTTATATGTGGAATATGACAATTCAATAAGACAGTTGAATATGTGGAATAAGACAGGCTTTTATACTTAGCTTTCCTATAATTCCACTGCCAAATGGCAGATAATGGTGAGTGCTTGGGGACTTCATGTGGAAATACTGCAGTCTCATGGCAGTGGGAATGGAGGGTGAAGAAAGGGAAATCATCGATCTGTACATGGAAGATTAGAGACAAAGTGACCAGCATAATGCCAAAAATAGGTGTGTTGCTGTTCAGGAAGGAGGATACCAGGCAACATGAGGAAATCAAAAATGCAGTACATCCTACAAGCAGTTTGTCAGCATAGCTACTGTGGAACCCAAGCCAGATTTTTCAAGTTGCTCTGCACAGTGGGGTCACCAAAGGAAGGCAGAAGATTGCTGTTGTCCCTGTGGGTGAATCCTCCCACGGGGCAACTATCACCAAAGAAGTACAAACTGTACATTAAATGCAATATGTTCAGAAAGGCAAAATTCTAAGTCCGCAGTTAATATCAGCTTGAAGGTATATCCAGTTTTTGAATGACTTTATAACATAGGATGTCAGCAGGTAAAATGGATATACACACTTAATTACTCTCATGGCTATCATTTCTTTGCATAAAGCTGTGTGCATTAGAGGATATAATGGTTTGCACCTATTTAAAAGGAGTATGGAGCTCTGTACGCACAGAAATTTAAAATGGAAATCCATTACATACAAGGACATACTTGATCTGGGCTGCCTGCATGCAGCACAGTGTTAAGTCATAATTAAAGCAGGGAAGAGAAAGGTAATTACATTTCCCAGAACATTTTAATATTTCAAAATTTGGTTTCATTCTGATTCAGAACAATTCCCCCAAATTTTCCAGGATTCGGAATGGTGTACAGACCCTGGAAGCTCTTGGAGTCTGGACTGCCAAACAGTTGCATGTCTGGAAGCTGCTGCTTTCCAAATTTCAGTTCCCCAGGAGTCCACAAGGTGGGCTACCAAGGATCCAGAATTTTTCCAATGAATGCTAGTCACAATGATGGGTCAGCATGTCACAGTGTTACATGTAGTAAAATTACACAGCAATATTGTGTGACAATTCAGGAATGCTACAGTGACACCTTGCAATATCATTGTGTAGATATGCTAAAAAACGAACACCATGACAATATACAAGTTACTTTGGGCACTCAGTTCCTCCTAAAGTCAATGGGATCCAACGTTTGATGTTGCATGAAATAGAATAGGTTGAACTCAGATCCACATCTTTCATTATCTTATCCTTTAGTTAACCTACCCCTATTCTTGATATGTTAGGGAGAAGGGGGGTTGCTCATAAAAGGTGCTATGATATTTTTGTTAAGTAATCTCACTGTTTGTCCTTCATTACCTAAAATTCTAGTAGAGTTCCAAGTTTCCATCCATGTTTGCCCTTTTTTGAGCTCTTATGCCACAGGTATTACATGTGGCCTTGAAGGGGATTATTGAAGCATTAAGAAGTGTTTTATTTATAATATATGTTCTGTTCCTTTCTCTGTGCACATTATACAAAAATATAATTGCAACTTAATAGGCTCTTTATGAATAGGGATGTACAATTTTTTAACTTACACTGATATTACTTGAAAAAGGTAAATTAAGCATTTTAAAGTATAAAAATGGTAAGAAAATGGAGAGTTAATTCAAGGCTGGAGAAGAGTTATGCTACTCAGAGGAATCTGAGAAGTACTCATTTGCATTTCTGTAATCAGTTATAGGGGTTATGAGGTGTCGATTATGTTCCATGTGTGACCTTTTTAGTTTCTAGGTAATGTACCTCAATTAATCGTCTGTGGCATCGTAAAGAACCCTTTTCACTACAGCATGACTATGAAAAGCAATAAAATTCTTCCTCTGCAGCTGAAGTATGAAATGCACAACTGACCTTAGCACTTAGCAGTAGCTCACTGATGCTAATGCAGACCTTCTATTGGCATAAATTACAATGCAGTCAAGATTTGACTAGCTCAACTAATGCTTTCCTAGTAGACACGGCAGATTTTTGTAAAGTCACAGAAATGACCATGCTTTGAAATTTCTGTTTCAGTCCATCAGTTCAGCTGTGCACTAGGAACCAATTAAGAATTCTGCTGTTAGTAATGCTGAATGAGTTACCACTCTGGTTACCAACATAGCCACAAGAGTGTAAGTTGTTATGAAATGTAAAACAATTATTCAGTAAAACAAGCACCTTTTGGGGGTAGATGGGTCTGGCAAAAATCTTGGTGTTTAAAGTCTCCTGCAAATACAGAGTGGGAAAACAAACACTGAGTAGGTGCCACATGAGAGAAATCTTGCAACTTGACTTCACAAGCCTTTCATTTTAAGAGCTCTAAGTATGTTATGTGGTAATGGAGATTAGTGCTTGGTGAATAGCGAGATTGTTTTTTGCAAATTCATTCTAAATCACACTTCAACTCAAACATGTCCTCAATCTTCTTCACTATTCTGTAAACATTTATGAGCACAAATGGACATTTCAAAATGTTCCTGGAAGACTAATTTTGAGCCTTTTGCTGAATTTTGTTTTGTGCAGAAGCAGAATTATTATAGCAGCATTTTAGGTTTTTAATTTCTGAGATTAATGAAAGAGGGTAGATGGCACTGCAGAGAGGGAGCAATGGAGGAGGAATTGAGAATAAAGGTGATGGAGAAGGGTCCAGAGTAGTTGGAAGTGGACTCACTCAGTACTGGAGTGACAGAAATGATAGGAAACAAGATCCAAAAAACCTCTGTAAAAGACAAGTAAACTAACATGCCAATGAACACAGGCTGGATTGTTGCTGTCAAGCACTACTGGGGAAGCTGGTTCTCCTTTGTATCAGCAGGGGAAGTGATGGCAGGACAGAACACCTGCCAGGGCCCCAGTGCAGCACCCTCTATAATCTGATGTGCTGGAGGTGGTCTCAATCCCCTTGTAGAAATTATTCTACAATATAGAAGAAAGGAATGGAATGAATTTTCTAGAATTCACCTCTCTAGATACTGTGTAATCATCCCTGGACCCCATAAAAATACTTTGGGCAAGTTATTTATTTTTGCTTTAGGAATAGATTAAATAGAGCCAAATATAACATTTTAAAATATTTCCCTCTCCCACCAGATCTCCTTATAAGGTTTTCACTCCGCCGGCCTTCAAAATTACATTAGCTGAATGTCATGCTACATAGTCACTATACTCAGTATATTTTACAGAAATTCAAGTATAGTTCCAGAATCTGACAAATAATATTAGTTTGCCAAGCGTTTCTTGGCTCTTATGAGATTTTTTTTTTTTTTGCTTAAATGAATAGATTCCCCAATCCCTTTCCTCTTTGCAAATATACATACATCCTTTGAATATGAGATTTGCCCCCCCCCGCCCAGTTTAAGTAAACAAATTATTATGTCAGCTCCTTGTCCAATTACTTTAACATTTTAGCAGTGGAAACACACTTTCAACCGTAAATCTTTTTTTTTTTTAATTTGGAATACATGTTAGATTTTTGTATTTATTTTTTTAATATGATAGAGTTTAAGCTTCAGGCAAATATAAGTGTTTTGGTCTGTTACCTTTCAAGCGTATTCAAATTTTTAAACAATTAGAAAACTGTGACCCCTCTAGAATTCTTGTGTTATGAGAAAGAGCAAACACTTCTTTATTTACTTTCTCCATATTAGTCATGATTTTGTAGACCTCTATCATACCCTTTCTTAGTCGTCTCATTTCCAAGATGAAAAGTCCTAATCTTATTAATCTCTCTTACACGGAAGCTGTTCCATACCTTTAAACATTTTGGATGTCCTTTTCTGAACCTTTTCCAATTCCAATATATATTTTTTGAGATGGGGCAACCACATATGCACACAGTATTCAAGATGTGGGCGTACCAAGGATTTATACTGAGGCAATATGATATTTTCTGTCTTATTACCTATCCATTTCTTAATGATTCCCAACACTCTGTTAGCTTTTTTGACTGCCACTGCACATTGAGTGGATGTTTTCAGAGAACTATCCACAATGACTCCAAGATCTCTTTCTTGAGTAGTAACAGCTAATGTTGACCCCATCATTTTATACGTATAGCTGGGATTATGTTTTCTTCTGTGCATTACTTTCCATTTATCAACACAATTTCATCTGCCATTTTTGTTGCCCAGTTACTCAGTTTTGTGAGATCCCTTTGTAACGCTTCGCAGTCTGTTTTGGACTGAAATATCTTGAGTCATTTTGTATCATCTGCAAATTTTGCCACCTCACTGTTCACCCCTTTTTCCAGATCATTTATGAATATGCTGAATAGGACTGGTGCCAGTACAAACCCCCGGGGGCACACCATTATTTACCTCTCTCCATTCTGAGAGCTGACAGTTTATTCCTACCCTTTGGTTCCTATCTTTTAACCAGTTACCAATCCATGAGAGGACCTTCTCTCTTACCCCATGACAGCTACTTTGCTTAAGAGCCTTTGGTGAGGGACCTTGTCAAAGGCTTTCTGAAAATCCAAGTACACAATATCCTCTGGATCCCCCTTGTCCACATGCTTGTTGACCCCCCGAAAAAAATTCTAGTAAATTGGTGAAACTGGTGATTTTGTTGTAAAATATTTAATTTTATCTTTTTAGTGAGAGTTCTGGCATGTAAAAAAAGAATTATGCAAGTCTGCAAATTACAATGTTTAACTAAACTTATAGCTCAAGCTGCTAAGAACAGTTTGAGAAACAATACTTCACCAATAGGGGCCTGATTCTGCAACCACTTACAGCACACCCACTGAAACTGAAGTGCAAAGCATCAGAGGGCAAGGTTCAAGTTTTGCATCTACTTCTGTCATTAGCACTCTCAAATGTTTAACCTAAACTTGTTTGGTATTCCATTTATGAAATGTACCACTTAGTTCTGTTCTTTGAAAAATCGTCAGAGAGAGAGATTTCATTTTCAAACAGTGTATGAGCGTGCATTAGGAATTATCGTATGGTATTTTAGAGAACTCTGGTTATTTTATGGATAAAATAATTCAATGTCTGCTTACAATATTTCCCAATGATCCTAAAAATGGGATTTCATAATAGTATGCCAAAAATGATATTAGTACAGTATGAAGTAGTTCAATAGTAAGTACTATACATTTATATGAAACATATCGATTAAATGAAAATCATACATAGGAAGCCAAATCTCAGCAAAAATTTGCTACATTAACTCATTTTTATAAATTTAAAACAGCACTCCTGTTGTGAAAGTTTATTTTTCCAAGAGGATATATCCAGTCTGAACAATTTCCAGGACAGATCTCATGACCCACTGGTCTCAAATTTGCAGGGTTTATCGGAACAGTCATGTTCCAACCCTCCATCTGGCAGCCTGCTAATGCTCGCTTACCTGGGGCCCATGAAGCCCAGCTCCAGTTTGAGGCTTTCCCCCTGCCATCTTATTGGCAAAGTCCTAGAGCAGCTGATGGGCCTGCTGGCCCTACTTAAGCCAGCAGCAGGAACAAGAAGCTGTCAGAACTGGGATCCATCCTGTTTTGCACTGTGTGCCTTGTGCTTCTTGCTCCTGTTCCCCGGCTTAATTTCCTGGCATCTGATTCAGGATCCTGACCTCCAGGTATCCTGAGCCAGCTTACTTCTGTCTTGTGACTGCAAACTCTGTTTATGACTACTAGCTCTGGCAACCCATGACCTGCCTGGCTGTGACAATACGTTTCTTGGAAATCAGAGAATCTAAAAAGAAACTCTGATGCCCATTGAAATATTGACAACACATTTTTTCCCAGAGTAAAGATCAATAGTTAATGAAAAAAAGTCAGCTTACTGAGATCCTAGTGACAAGCGTGATATGAAGATTTAGATGACAGATTATTTATCCCCCGAGCTCAGCGCCACAGGACTGTAGAACAAAATCATAACATATGTACAGAGATACCTATATGAGCTTTGCTTTCCCAGAAAATTTATAGGCAGAGGCCTATACTGTCGCTGGGCTGAAATCTAAGTGCTAAGGTTTTCATAGGAGCCTCTGAAACTGTGTTCAAAAAATTAACATACACACACAGAGTTTGGCATCTGACACAGTAAACAGATAATTGTGCACATACACGTCATATGATCACTGTAAATTCCTGGGTTTTTTTTGGTAAACAGGTGCACACGCAAGTTCTGGGAGTGCAATTTAGATGTTTTTTCTGAAAATGTGGTCATTAGGGCCAAATTCTGACCTGTTTAAAAACACAGGTAGAGGGAGGAAGTAAAATATAATTTTTCAGAAGTGCTTAAATGACTTACTTGGAGCCTAAGTCCCATTTTCAAAAAAGTGACAGACTCCTACGTCAGTTAGACACTTCTGAAAATTTTAGCTTAGATCTTGAGCCCTGTCCAGTGTCTTACCCACAAAGTTTTCCCTTCTCCCAAATGGAAGTAGCATAATGCCTTAGTTAGAATTTTATGAAATGGGGAAAAAAAATAAAGCTGTAATTGTTTTTGTCTTTCCTCCTACATTCTGAGAGTGTTCGTCTGTCAAGTTATACGATCTATATGGAATTGTATTAATGGAAATATAACAGCTCCTTCATACTATCAGTGATAGTAGATGGGGAGAATTTTGATATCTGGGGAGAATTTGGGTTATTGCAACTTGTCAATTAAATCAAGACCCAATGGCCATAGAAGAACATTCAGATTTGATAAATCTAAAACTCTGTGGAATTTATTACCAAACTTTGTGAAGCACTGATTTGCCATGCTAATTTACTATTACTACACCATGCAACCAACACTGGGCCTGATCCTTCTCTTACCTAAGATAAACTGAGAAAATTCTGTTAATGGAAGTACAATCAAACCTATTTCTACAATCAAATCTATTTCTTACTATATGAAGCTGCATATAGCAACATGTGTTTTGTTGCTGCATATATTAACATATTTTGTAGATATATACACAACAAATAGCACAAGTGAAAGTGATTTTTCTTGCCCATGGGAAGTTATTTTTAGATCAATCTGAAAAAAATAGTCAAGAACACTATTGTAAAAGAGATATTGGTGTACATGTGTATCTGTCAGTCTGTATGTCCATCCATCCAGTATTGATAAGTGGCTCACTTTGAGCAGCTCAGGTAACCTATAAAATAACTTTTCCTCCTAATGTTGCATGTGACATTGAAAAATGTCCATTAAATCGGGGAATCAGTGCAGGTACAGTAAATGATGTGTAAAATTGAGTAGAAAATTCTTTACTTTTTCTCCATATTTATTGTCACCAACTATTCTTGGAATGCAGGAGGTTGACAGAGCATTCAGTGGCGGATTCCATCCATGTGTAGCTTATTTTCATTAAACAGTATAGTTTTGTGTCAAAGGAATTTATGTTCAGTTCTGACAAATTATACTATATATGTCTTAGATGTAATAAAAATGTTTTTGATCATCCAAGTTTTTGAGAGTCATTTATTCATTTTGCTTTCCCTGTTCAGCACATGCCCTTCAGTTCTTCTATAATGGCACTTTAAACTGTTCTTTCAGCAGAAAAATATAGGAGCAATTTCTCTAACCAACAATTATGGCAACCCTGAATCTTGACATACTAGTCATTAAAAAGAAATGAAACAAGTTACAGTTATAATGAAGATTATTTAAACATTTAATCACATCTGATTACAATAATTCTACAGGTTGCATTATAACTATAATGTTCTCAAGTGAAAAAATTTACAACTAAATCATGGTTTGTCTGGCTTTTGCTTTTAAGTGCATCTCTTAATGCTGTAGCTATTCCACCCTCCCCCCCCAGCCCCCGTCCCTTACTTCCATGTCCAAGTTTTCCTTCCCCAAGTTGACATGAGGGCTCAACACAAACGCAGTCCGTGTTCTTTGCCCACGTTTCTTTTGCAAAGCGATTTCTCTAACTCACACAGTTAGCTAAAGACATAGAAACCTGAAGCGCTTACAGAGCAAGTCTCAAGATAAAAAACACTGGGTTTCAAAACATTTGCAAAAGATGTAGTGGGTCACATCCCCACTCAGAAAGGTATTCTGCTTTCCCAGCATTTGGAATGGAGTATCATAAATATGGCATAATGCCTATCCCAGAGGACAGAATTCAAACTCTAATGAGGAAAAGGGAAATCCATTTTCTATGGTCTATGTATTGGGCAGTCCTGGTCCCATGCTTTGGATCCAGGAGCCTACCTGTACTATCACAGACTTTCTTTGGTCTCCACCAGCCTCGTTTAACAACCAGTAAAGTGACTCTCTCCGCAACCCTGAATTTCCCAATAAATGTGTGTTCTGTAATGTCCAGCCCTATCCTGGAACAATCAGAGAGATGCCCAGATTCATTGCTCCTTTAAAGAGTCAATATCCAACAGTTTGTTACTTTAACCGGAGGTACAAAACAGTTCACTTGAAATGCAGTATTGGATTAGATTAAAAATAAAATAAGTTTATATAATTCCAAAGAGATAGATTTTAAGTAAGTACAAGTCAAAAGTGGCTACAAAAGAATAAATATAAAAAGCCCTCTAGTACCTAAAACTTAACAAGCTAGACTTGGTTCAGGGTAAAATCTTCACCACGTTTCCATCGAGATAAATTCTGTCCCAGGAGCTCCGTCAGCTATCTCCCAAAGTCAAAGGGCTGGTGTCTTTGTCTTCTTAGGTGAAAGGTAGATAATTTGGGATTATATACCCCTCTCTTTTATAGACCATTGAATCTTTGAAATGGATTCTTCTGAAGGATACTTCAGATAAAAGTCTATTTCCAGCTGTGAGGTAGGACACAGAGTCTGTCTTAGTTTAGTGAGTCAAGCGTATGTGCCAATTATTTTATAGGGGTGCCCTTGACAGTTCAAACAATTCTAAAGTTAAAGTTACTTTATTATTAAAGATGTCAATTTAATGCAATCCCTAACTAACACACACATTTTAAAGAGATACTCAAGGCCAAGCTTTTTTATTCTCCTCCGCCCCCTCCAAATTTAATTATACAAATGATGATTTAAAGCTATTTTAGTTTCCTTGGAATTTCACCAGTACTGTACATTCTTTACGTCACTTTAACCAAATATTCAAACAGTGGCAGAAAGATTTACTTTATAAGCCAATTCAATGCTTCCTTCTCTTTTGTCTAAGACAGATGTCAGGATTCTTGTTTTTTTGGTAAACCACAAAATGTGTGTGATTTCTAAGCTGATCTCTTTGAAATACTCAAGATTTCTCTTCACTGTATTTTGCTATAGGTAAGCATAATTTCCTCTTACCAGTAAAAATTATATTAACTGCCTCGTATATCTAACCCCAACAATCTCAATGACTTTTAAAGTTAGCATTATTTCTAGATAGGTAAAATTAAACTTGTTAAAAACATGCATTATACAGTTAAGTTATTTTATTAGGATTAAGTCAGGTATGTACTTCCTGAGAAGCATTTAATTGAATATAACCAAGTCATCTCTTGGGTAAAGTAAATCTATGTAAGGTGTATTCTGTAGGTCATGTTCACAATTTCAGTGAATGGCTACTTGAGATAGATTGAAAGCTATTTTTAATAGAAAAATACTATTAAAATAGTTTTCAATCTATCTCAAGTAGCCATTAATTTCAGGTGTTATGACAGCTGTATTCTTGTTCTCTTTCTGGATTTTGAAATTCAGGACTTTAGAGGAATGAATTAATAGGTGCTCTCAGAGGCTATCCAGTTCTTTCTTTCAGTCCTTTTTGTCAGGGTATGTTAGCTTCATTGAGCAAAGTGCTGAATACACACCTATTTATCTAGATTCCTCTTCTTGGCAAAGTTAATATGGGGGTGATCCAGGCTCCTGTAGAAGATTTGAAACATCTAACAAAAAATATAAATTTGGGCTCTTCTCCCCATCCAAGAGAAAATGATGCATCTCCTTTGAGACATTTTTGCAATTGTACACTGTTGCTTAGAAGCCAGAACAAAGTTCATACACTGTCACGTAAACATCTTATAGATCAGTTTTTGTAAGGCATGTTCGGCCATATCAGTTTGTAAAAGACATAGCATGGCAACTATTCAGCATGCACTGGTTAACCTCTAGTCAGCAACCTATATCCACAGGTTGTTTCCCTTGGGGATCCCTGTGGTGAGGTCTTTGGCCATCTTGCCATGACTCCATGTTATTTCCCAGTTTACAATTTCTTTGGCAGTACCTTGTTCTGTCTACTGAAATATCCATATCGAAATTAGCATAGAGTATCTATAGAATCTCCTGATGTCCCTTCCACTGTCCTTCACATTCTGCACTTGTTTAGTAGTTAATTATGCAGCAACTTAAAGCAATTTGTCTCATTTTCTTGGTTCATCCCCATTAATGTTGATGATAATGAAACAGTAAGACAAGACAGCTGTAGATACTTGTACACTAGTATTAAGCTATTCCCATCCCTTGAGTTGTAAGTACTTTCTATGTTAAGCCATCTCTGTTCCACTCTCAGTCAGCCACAAATGCCTTGTAGCTCTGTACGGCTCGAAAGCTCATCTCTCTCACCAACAGAAGTTGGTCCAATAAAAGATATTCTCATCCACCTTGTCTCTCTTGTTGCCATTTAATCGTAAATCATTTTTGTAAGTTTCATGGTAAGAGATTTTCATTTTACATTGGCTTCTTAAGAATCAACTAAATGTATCATATTCTTTAAAGACCAAACAAATATCTTGCTATACTTGGTAGTGATTAGAGATATATATTTCTTATCAATTGTATTTCTAAATAAATATACAACATGGTCCAAACTATTTGCAGCATTCTTTATAGTCATTGTTTCCTTGGCAAGGAAACTTCCTCAGACTATGGGGTCTGTTACAAAATGCTTTAGAAAGCCTTACTTCTCAAGCTGCTTATGTTTTAACCAATACTTTTAGCTTTCTAGACATACAGTTTTAACAGTTGTCAAGGATCCTTCCCCACTCTGAACTCTACGGTACAGATGTGGGGACCTGCATGAAAAACGCCCTAAGCTTATTTTTACCAGCTTAGGTTAAAACTTCCCCAAGGTACAAACTATTTTACCTTTTGTCCCTGGACTTTATTGCTGCCACCAGCAAGCGTCTAACAAATATAACAGGGAAAGAGCTCACTTGGAAACGTCTTTCTCCCCCAAATCCCCCCAAGCCCTACACCCCCTTTCCTGGGAAAGGCTTGATAAAAATCCTCACCAATTTGCATAGATGAACACAGACCCAAACCCTTGGATCTTAAGAACAATGAAAAAGCAATCAGGTTCTTAAAAGAAGAATTTTAATTAAAGAAAAAGTAAAAGAACCACCTCTGTAAAGTCAGGATGGTAAATACCTTACAGGGTAATTAGATTCAAAACATAGAGAATCCCTCTAGGTTAAATCTTAAGTTACAAAAAGACACAAAAACAGGAATATACGTTCCATTCAGCACAACTTATTTTATCAGCCATTTAAACAAAACAGAATCTAACGCATATCTAACTAGATTGCTTACTGACTTTTTACAGGAGTTCTGACCTGCATTCCTGCTCTGGTCCTGGCAAAAGCAATACACAGACAGAGAAACCCTTTGTTTCCCCTGCTCCAACTTTGAAAGTATCTTGTCTCCTCATTGGTCATTTTGGTCAGGTGCCAGCAAGGTTGTCTTAGCTTCTTAACCCTTTACAGGTGAAAGGGTTTTTCCCTCTGGCCAGGAGGGATTTAAAGGTGTTTACCCTTCCCTTTATATTTATGACAACAGTATATTAAATGTTAGCTTGAGCTTGTATATAGAATCGCTCATGAACATCTATGAATAAAGCATATTATGTATAAGAAAAAGATCAAGAATAAATGACTTCATGACAATTTTGCAAGTGTCTGATTATTTTCCCACCTAGCTAATTGTTACCCAACCTAAAACTACTCTTAGAAAGAGAGACATCGTCAGCTGTTTGACACATGAGAAATTCAGGCTTAAAGTCCCAGCATAAAATGTGCTTGCACCACTGTGTTGTAATCTGAGAACCCTACTGCTGAAAATTAATCTAGCATATGAACAAATGGTTGGAGCTCTGCAAATAAGAATACATTGCACTGCATGTGCGCCTGTGTTTACAAGACACTGCAGTTACCACTAGTATAATCGCTTTAATTGCTTGTCTTTACCGAGTAAACTGTCACTCTCTTTGGAACTCCCTGCAGTGCAGTGGTGCACACTTGCCTAAGAGCATTCTGTCCCCACAGTACCATAGCCATAAGATTCAGCTAGCGGGGAGCCATGCTGATGACCAGCTACTACTGCTCTACCTGCTTCCTCTTGAAGGGTTGTGAGGGCAGAAGCAGCACCCCATGTGCCGACCTGCTCCTTTTCCATATGGCAGAAACCCAGTGCTGTACCACTTCTGTTTGCAATTTTACATGGGGAAAAATAAGCAAAAGGTATACTTTGAAACATGAAAATGCAAAAGAGAACTATTAATACATAAATGCGAAGTGCTCAAAGTTTTAGGAGTGTGGAACTGTCCCAATGAAATTGTGTACATTATGAAATTCTGGTAAATAAAAAGGATGTTCATGGGTGAGCAGTATCCTAGGAAACGTAACCTTCATATCCCTAGAACAATTCTGACAGCCTTGATTTCCTCTTACAAATTAGACCACTCCTGAGCATTCATCAAAAACAGATTTAGCTGACTTTCTGTAGGGGAAATTATGATTCCCTAAACTTGATAATCCTCAGCTTCATCCTATTCAACCAACTTCATACTTAACATTTTAGTTTAATTGTTTAAGCACTTTTAAGTTTTGCTAATCCAGTCTGAAAGTTAATATTGTTACTGAAAAAACATTTTATTACTGATCTTCAATTATATGTCATTCTTTCATCCATCCATCTAGATCAGCCATTCATTTGACTTGCTCGTCAAGATTCATTAGTGAGTATATTGAAAAATAGTGCTAAGACCTTAATTTTTTATTTTTGATATAATGACAAAGTTGCAACAGTTGGTGACCTTTTAAAAAAATATGCTCAGGCTAAATCTACAGATCAATTTTAAATCAGTTGATGCATTTCTTTTTGGCAGAGGGGAGAGACAAAATTCAGGGCCACTGCTTTCAACATGAAGTTGTGACTGGATCTTGTTACAGAAAATTACTGTACATGGGGCAGGATGCTATGTGCCTTTGAAAATACTGGATCCTATTGCACAATAACCACACCACACTTCCCTTCCCATCATCATGCTTTCTTGTCTTCCAAGCACAAATTACCCACCGACCTCTGACCCAATTCCAGCAACACTGACATAAAGGGCACCCATCACACTGATGCATATGCAGAGCCACTGGAATGACAAATGAACAGCAATTTGAGTTATAAGGCATAACATAGCTATAGACCTGGCTCACTATCAGCCTATCATCTTAGCCACACAGAAAGGAAGACAAGATGCAAAGGATGTAGTTTAATTACTCTGCAACTGTATTAGTTCATTTGGGAAATACATGGCAATAAATTGTACAGTGCGGGTCATTATCTTTCCTTAAATCATTTCCACATATTTGGACAGGGCTGTCACCAGCCCCTCCACTCCTCCAAACCTGTCCAGCTGCCCTCCCCTTGGACAAAGGATAAGGGGCTGGAGAAAGAGCATTGTCCTCTGATTGCACCAGTTGTTAGGTGCCCCAACCCTAGGGTTGGGAACTTTCTAATCAAAGAAAACTGAACACCCCTGCCCTGCCCCTTCTCCAAGGCCCCATCCCCCGCTTGCACCATCCCCCCTCCCTCCATCACTCGCTTTCCCCCCCACCCTCACTCACTTTCACCAGGCTGGGGCAGAGGGTTGGATGCTGGGGGGGGGGGTGAGGGCTCCTGCTGGGGGTGCAGGCTCTGGGGTGGCTCCGGGCTGAGGCAGGGAGTTGAAGTGTGTGTGTGGGGGGGGAGGTAAGGGCTCAGGCTGGGGATGAGGGGTTGGGGGGGGTTCAAGACTGGGCAGGGGGTTGGAGTGGTAGGGTGCAGGGCTCCAGAAGGGAGGTTGGGTACAGGAGGAGACTCTGTGCTGGGGCAGGGGCTTAGGGTGTGGGAGGGGGTTTGCAGTGTGGGGTCCTGTCGGTGCTTACCACGACTCCCATGAAGTGGCCGCCAGGTCCCTGCAGCCCCTAGTCACATGGGCAGCCAGGGACACTCTGCAGACTGCACTCATGCCTGCAGGCACTGCCCCTGCAGCTCCCATTGGTCGTGATTCCTGGCCAATGGGAGCTGTGGAGCCAGCACTCGGGTAGGGGCAGCACACAGAGTCTCTCTGGTCACCTATGTGCCTAGGGATCGCAAGTACCTCTCGTCCACTTCCAGGAGCCATGCGGAACCAGGGCAGGTAGGGAGCCTGCCTTAGCCCTGGGCCCCCACTGCGCCACCAACTGGACTTTTAATGGCCCGGTCATCAGTGCTGACCAGAGCAGTCAGGGTCACACCGGTGCTGTGGTCAAAAACCGGACGCCCGACAACCCTACCCAAATCCTCTCCCTCAGCTTCCTTAGGGGATGCCTTCTCCTAAGTCCATTGCTAATTCCAAGCATCAGGGAATCAGATCCTGTATGGAACAAGATCCCGTATTTTCATTGGACACCTTCCACATGGAGATGCTAAGTAATTAGCTTGACTGGCCCCTCCACACCCCCAGACAGGTTCCCAGATAGTGAATAATTTACTCCCTAACCTTGGCCAAAAGGGGACAGGATGTGTAAATACCTCCCCTCCCATAAGTACACATGATCCAGCCCACCTGATTTCCTTCTGGTCAGCCTCTGGCTCAAGGGATATGCTCCCTGCCCTATCCTCTGGATCCAAAGGAGGAGGGGAACCCTTAGAGGAGCCACAACTCCATTTCTTCCCACTGGCCAGACAAAGCTTCCCACTATTCACACTTCTGCTGGAAGCACAGTTTGACTTCCCATTGTCAAACTGCAGAACTGTTACAGGATTGGGCATGGTTATGCAATATTTTGTATATTCACAATGAGATGAGCTTCTCTTGAGGCATGTGATTGCTGCAATGCCTATCAGTCATTTAATCACATGGCAGAAGAACATCTCCGCCCCCTCAGAAAAAAAACTGCATGAGGCAGTAGGGGGAAAAAGAAAACTATATGACGTTGCCTAAGAGTTTTCCTCTGGGATCTGAAATCCACATGTCTGTCCATCGTAGGGAAGAATATTGGACCACTGTAGTCATAAAAACCCTGCTAATTATAGGCACATGCATCTCCAAACTTTAATTAGTGATATGCAAATCTCAAGAGATTCAAGCATTCAGTTTGGATAAGTACCACCTATTCTGATGCTTATCTATATTGTTTTGAGGATAGATATGTTTTAGGGACAAGAACTGCAATTTTCACTTGACATTCAGTTACAGTATCAAACTATGAAAAGAAAAAGGGTAGACAAAATTAATTGGCTGTGTCCACTACCACTGTGCCCCCTTGAAGCCATCACTGTAGAAATTGCTATGGGAGACTACCACAGTGATAACAGACCTGTGTGCTGCTATCTATCATTGTGGAAATTGCTAGGGCACAGACTGAAGTATAGAACCTAAGTAGGAGAACAAGAAACCTTGTGAATACTAATGAATGGGCTCGCAGTCTCATTTCTGGTTTTGCCTACAAGGAAACTAAAGAAAGTAATAAAGACCTCCATTTTTAATGGATTACTGACAAATTGAATGGGCTCTTTTGGAAAGACATAGTGGTACAATATAAATAGATACATAAATTCAGGCACATGGTCATTGCTGAACATATGCATTTACAGTAGTCTGATGTTTATGTGGCGGTTATTACTACAACTGATTTTCACAAAGTACTACTGACAAATTTAACCTTCTCTCCTAATTATATTCGTATATGTGGGGAGAGAGAAGGAAAGTATCCTCCCAGGTGGATTTTGATTTGAACTCACCACAAATAAAAAAAAGCAGGTTTCATAAATGAAACTTGTCTCTATTCCTAGTACTTTTAAAAAATAAGGGTGAGATCTATAGAAATGTTCCTAATTATTATGACAATTTTTTTCAAAAACAGGAGCCTATAATTAGGCTTTGAAGTCCATATTTAGGTGCGTAACGGGATTTTCAAAATCTCGTATCTGACTTAGGAGCACAAGTCTTACCACTGGCAGACGGTGAAGGACTTCAAGCAATGTTAAAACTTTCCTACCACAATGAGATGTAGAAGGTGAGGGCTGACTTTCATTTAATCTGAAAAAGATTATTTCTCCATTCCCCACCCTCCCACACACACACGGATCTTCTGGTCTTACACCAGTGTAATTCTATTGTGTTAAATGGATGTAACAAGGCACAAAATAAGGCTCTAAATCGGTTCTTAAAATCAGCAGCACAGATCAGCAGCAGATATCTATCAGGAAAAGATCATATGAAAAGCTCGAAGCTTCTAGAAAAATCAGTCTTTTGTAAGTTTTCAGTAAGCATTACGCAAGATACTGAAACCAACTCAACACTATCATTTTCAGCTGTCCACTAGATGGTGGAATAAGCTAATAAATAGGACATTTACTAAAATACGTATGTCTCTCTCTTTGATACAATGCAATGGTAATAATGCATTTGGACTTTCTAAGTGTTTTGTCCATAACCTAGCATTTTAGTTTGGTGGCTTTTATTTGTTTTTATTGTTTGATTTTTTTTTTTATTTTGGTTTCCCCTCATCCCATCCTCAATTACTGTGTTTGCATAGCATATTCAACCTTTTCAAGATTTCCACTTTAAAATAAAAAACAGCATGAACCTAGTATTTAAGTATTATTTCAACACTCAGCTTTTTTGTAGAGTCTTCAATGTCATGATTTCCAATGCGATTCTGTTGAACCAATTTGAAGTTTTTGTTTTTAAATGATTGGGTTTTTTGCCATGGTTTAGGTAAGTATTATTCCCTATCAAGACAAAAACAGTGAAAATCCATAAGAAAAAAATATGGCTAGACTTAGGAAACAGATCTAAGTTTCAAACACTGAAATGTCTTGAGGTGCATAGTTTGCTAAAAAAAAAAAAAAAAAAAAAAAAAAAAAAAGAGAATGTTTATTTTGTGTTGAATTGCTACTTGCCTAATCAGAGTAAGCCTTTGCCGCCTCCTCCTCACACTAAGACTAGATGAAAAATGTTGAGCTGAATATAAACCTTTGCATGCCGGAAAAAAATTCAGTTAAAAAAAAAGTATGTGGTTCTGAACTTCCTAGTTTCATCCAAGACTGGAAGTGAATGGATAACAATATCACAAGAAATTCTCCTTCCAACCTGACCAATATCAGGATGTACTGGAAATATGATGAAGCTGCAGACAGATTTCCAGTCAGCTAACGTTTGGAAACTAAGATTTCCCTCTCCAAATGGAACCTCAAAGCTTTTTCAGACTGGACGTATAGGATAATATAGGATTTATTTATCTGAAAAGATGATGGAACGTTTCTTATTTATTTAAAATGGCCAAATACTTAATTCTGTATTTAGTTTTAAAAAATTCTTCAGGTGCAGCCATCATTTGTCAAAATTTCAAACTACACATAACTTCAATGGCTAAGTTTTAAAGCAGTGAATGTCACTTTGTAGGCTGACAAGGTGAGTGAGGTAATATCTTTTCTTGGACCAACTTCTGTTGGTGAGGGCATGTCTACACTTACTCTGGATAGAGGCTGCGGCGATCGATCCACCGGGGGTCAATTTAACGGGTTTAGTGAAGATATGCTAAATCAATCACAGATTGTTCTCCCATTGACTCTAGTACTCCACCAGAATGAGACACGTAAGGTAAGTTGACAGGAGACTTTCTCCTGTCAATCCAGCGCGGTGCAGACACTGCAATAAGTTGACCTAAACTACCTCAACTCTAAGTATGTTATTCACATAGCTGGAGTTGCGTAACTTAGGTCAACTTAACCCCATAGTGTAGACCTGCCCTGAGAGAGACAATATTTCAAGCTACACATAGCTCTTCTTCAAGTCTGGGAAACATACTCAGTGTCACAGCTAAACACAAGGTGGAACAAATTGTTCAGCATAAATAGTTAAACATTTCAATGGACCATTCAAGGTGAAGTGGTCCATTAACACCTCTCCAGTCACATGGGGGTGGGGGAAATTTTTTAGGCTGCACACTTCTTGTATGAGTATGACAGGCTGGATTCTATATCTAACTTTACCCCATCCCATTCCAAAGTAGTTCAGTACCTTTATCTGTTTTGTTGTTGTTGTGTGTCTTAGAAGATATATAAAAAAGGATCTCAGGGAGCTTCTGATGCCAAAGACAGAGTTTGACAATTTCATTTCTGCGTTTAGCGTTAGAGATTCCTTTCAGACAACTTCCTTAAAAAGAGTGGCAATGCCATTCTCACCATGTCATGGCCGCAATTCTGCATCAGAATCAACTGGTGCAAATCTCTGCACTCAGACTTCCAATCTGGAATTCAAGTTACAGAGTAGCTATGATAAGGTTACCTTAAATACTGAGTAGAGAGCAAAAAAGAGTTTCTAATGTCACCTCTCAGTACCTTGAACCCCTCACAATCAAGCTGCTTCAGGCCAGACCATAATACGGTACTTGTTGCCACAGTGAATGACATCCTCCCTTTACATAGACAAAGTATATCCATATTCATGATCCCAGACAGCTCTGCAGCATTTGATACTGTTGGTCATCAAATATCCATGTCCAGGTCCAAGAAACTGTGAGGTAAACAGAAGTGACTTAGGGTTCTTCCTCTCAGACTGTTAACAGACATGAAGCAGTTGATAGATTTGGCAAAAAACATATAGACTGAAGTGTAAGCAGTACTCCTTTGAACACCCAGCTCTACATCTCCTTTTCATCAAAAGGAAATACCATCAATTTTCAGCTCTTTCCTTGATTAGCACAAAAATTAGCACAAAATCTGAATCCAAGCAAGACTAAGGTGATGATGCTACGAAGCACTTACCCTCAATATTAGTGGTCAAAGAGGAGGCATCTGCCCTTTGCTTTTTATGTCTGTCTGCTGTCTTGCATTATTTTTGGACTCCTCCATGCTACTAAATGACCAAGCAGCCATGGTACCAAGAAGCACCCACTTTCACCTGAGACTGACAGAAGACTGCATAACATCCTATTGGACACAGACCTATCTATAGTGATTCACATGCTTGTGACATCCAGACTTAATTACTACAACTCATATAGAGGAAAGAAGTCACAGACACTGAAAAAGCACCAACTGGTACAAAACAGAGGACTCTCTCTGCTTAGCAACGCAGGTCATTTTGAACACACTACCTCCAATGCTTGCTTTCTAACACAGTTCAATTCAACATCTCTTTCCCTCAGTCCATAATCAAAGTGTCCCCAGGTGTTTGAAAGGTTGGCTTTTCTTCCACGCTCATAATTTCCTAACAGGAATGGCCCTAAGCATTTTCCTGGCTATGGTGGAAAATGTTTTCGGTGCCCTACCACCACGCAGAAGCAGCCAAGCAAAAAAGCTGAACAAAAAAATAGCTGAGGATTACAGTAATATGATGCCTTGGGACAACCAGGGCGACCACCCTGCTAGCCCAGTCCGAGAATCAGCTCTGTACCCTAACATCAATTGCTTTCCACAGGAGGAATATAAGTGTCAACCCATAGGAGGATCTTAATGAGTAAGAGAGAGAGAGAAGTTCCCGTGAAACTAAATTCCAAACCAAAGTGCATACTTAGTTTTCACTCAGTAAGTTCTTCTTATATTCACAGACGTACAATATACTCACCCACAAACACAAATGTAAACAAACAGAAAACCTTAGGAGCTAATCAATATTTTTTTCCTTCAGGCTGGGAATCAAGAAATGGAGAGGGTGTGCTGCTGTTATCTCTCTTTTTAAATAGTTGAAGTGCTCTAATACTGTGATTGAGACCCACAAAGTGCTTAGATAGATAACCACCGTATATGTATTTTAACAAGTGTCACTGAATATAAATAACTGTCAAAAATTCTTAAAGATGCGATACAGCATGGCCAGAAGGCAGCAGGAGAGTGATATAGGAGAGATATCTAAGTCCCTGTAGAGGGAAGAAAGGTTTTAATAGATTAATTAAAAGCACCTGAAGCCAATTAGAGCACCTGAAGCTAGTCACCTGATAAACCACCCCCCCCCCCCCCGCTTCAATCAGCCAGGGAAGGAGCTGGAGCAGAGAGGTTTGGAGTTGGAGCAGAGGAGAGTTTGGAGAAGTGTCGTGACTGGCTAGAAGACCAAGACCCTAGGTAAAGAGACACCCGGCTTGTGCAGAGAGAGAGGGCAGGAAGCCCCACAAGCTGAAGAGGGAAGTAGCCCAGGGAAAGGAAGCACTAGTTCATGTGGTTTACCACTATCCCTAGGGCCTGGGACCCAGAGTAGAGGGTGGGCCTGAGTTCCTCCCTCTCCACTACTCTTCTCTGAGTTACTAGTGGGACAGTAAATACCCTAGTTCAGGGGCAGGAAACTGCGCCCTGAATCCTCCCCCACAAGAAGAGGATGTGCAGGACCCATCATAATTGTACTGGCAATTTGCCACAAAGATTATAAAGAATCTGGAAATAAGGGTTTATTGGGATATAGAGTTCAATAGAAATAGGTTTCCCAAAACAAGAATTCTTCTAGTTTTAATGCTGGCAAAGAAGTTATTTTTTCAAGTGCATTTATTTTGCAGATTGCTTGTGTCACCATTCTATATTTAGTGTGACAAAGCTCTGTCCTTGCCTCTGTGTTTCCTGGCGGATTTCGCTAGCCTCAGAAGCTCACTGTGACCCTCCATGTAACCCTTCTCTCTCTAGAGACAAGGGTCACAGTCTATTGAGCCATTTTCATTATAAGCCAGCAAGGGAGCTGAGGAGAAGTTATCCTTCTTTGCACAATCTCTTGTCTCCCAGTCTCAGTGATTAATCAGGGGGGAAAGGTGGGCGGAGGGGGGGGCAGCCCAGGCCCACCTTCTGCTCCAGCCCAGGGGCCCTAATAGTATCAGCTATGGTAGCTGACCTTTTAGAAACACAACATGTACAATTCCCTGGGCTACTTCCCCCACAGCAGCCCTCACTTCCTCAAGCTCCACTTCACCCTTACCTCAGGGCCTCCTTCCTTGTGCCTGATATGGTGTGTACTACTCAGCCTCTCCACCAGCTCAACTTCCTCCCACAGCTCCTGACATGCACACCCACCTGACTAACCTGGAGGTTTTTAACTAGTTTCAGCCAGCCCCTGATTGGCTTCAGGTGTCCCAATCAAGCTAGCCTTCTCCCTGCCTTCTGGAAAGTTCTTAATTGGCCCCAGGTGTCTTAATTGACCTGGAGCAGCTTCCATTTCACTTAACCTGGTACCAGGGATTTGTTTAGCCTGGAGCTAATATATCTATCTCCCACTACTTTTCCATAGCCATCTGGCCTTGCTCCGTCACATTAGATTCAAGATTAGTTTCTATTGAAAAGCGATCCTGTGCTAAAAATTAAATCTAAATTATTCTGCATATGGCTAGATATATAATTTAAGGTCCAGACCCTGTTGTAATTAGTGAGGCAAAACTCCCACTGAAGTCACTGGGAGATTTGCTTGATTAAAGATTGAGTAACAACTCTAGGACTGGACCTACATTTCAAATTTTTTTTAAACAGTGAACAATTTAAGTCTATTAAAATCAACATTTAATCTTTATACTACATATGTTATAGATTTGACTAAAATTAAAAATGTACAGATATAATTTTGAAAAAAAATATTTGCCATACCTTCAATAAGGCAAAGATTTCAATATTCAGAACAAGCTCTCCCACTGATAAACTTGGAGGTTGAATATTTTAACAGAAGGCTCCAAATATCCAAAACAATGGAGGCTCTACCATGAGTCTGTATAATTATTATTGCTTGTGATAACTAAATGAAGTTCGCTTCAGTGCCAGAAGTGTAAAAATCTCCATTATAACAACAGCTGTGGACTGAGTAAATAATACAACTGGGGCTTCCTGGTGCCTTCTCCCATAAGAATCCAACTTCCTCTTCATCATTAGAAAACATTTTTAATTCAAAGACAGTTTGCAATTTATATTCTTAAAATATTGTGCTTCAGTATTCCAAACAATTATTTATTGCCACCTAATAACTGTCTACAGCATGTTAAACAACTAAAAATCTCAGCAGCACACATTTTTATCATAAAAACGCTCCTTGGTTAAACAATGAGCTACAGTCTATTTTAAAATATTGACATTTTCTGGAAGTTAAGTTAGATCAAATAAGTCATTTTGGGTATAAAGTTTTTTTTAAATCAAAATGAACTCAGTTTATGATTAAGTAGGTCTGCTGTAACTAAAGATACTAATTTTTTCAAGCATAGTTGAGTACAGTATTAAACAGTTTTTAGTGGAGTTTTTTTGAATTTGACCTCTGAATTTGTGCTTAATAGTTCACATATTAGTTTCTATGTGCAAATCCTGAGGCACAAATCCAGATGCTGAATTAAGGAGCTTAAAGGTAATACACTGGTCCTCAGATTGTGTCTTGTCAGGGAATTTCAATTGCACAGTAATCCCTTCTTCCTAAACCAATCAAAATTCAGCATGTAAAATGACAATGGCACTGGAGGAAGTAGCAGTTGACAGAAGCTACTTATATGGTACATATACAATTCAAATGAAATATGACGACATTGGAGAATGAGGAGTTTTGATCTTCATTTGATCTCACTTGATCAGTGTACATCAAAACTCATAGCATTTGGCACTGGAGGCAGTCAGTGCCATTGAGGATGTTGGAGGCTGAGTTTTATTGGCCACCCATGAAGGGGGTTTGATAGTTGAGATATATTCCTCTTACTTACTGCTCTTCTTTCCTCCAAGATTGTCATTCTCTCCTTTGGAATGTGCCTGTGAAGACTCTTTTGAGCTCTCAGAAAGGATGGCAGAGAATGTCCAGGGAAATGGATTCAATTAGATCTGACATTTGGTTCATCCTAATCCCACAAATTCAGGACCTTTGGTCTTGAAGTCAACTAGCCCCTTTATTCAAGAATCCTCAGACCTTTGAGTTAATTTCTTATAAGTATAAGTGATAATTTCTTATAGTCTATTTCTTGCCAATGGTTCATCAAACATCATTTCCAAACAGGGAACAGTAGCCTCAAGACCTGTGTCAACAGCTTCTGTGTTTCTCTTAACCAGCAAACATTCTCCTTTTATCTGAGATTTGCTTATTCATCCCCCTCCCACTCCCACACGCACACATCCCCAAAATCTCTTTCAAGATGAAGGAGTTAATAATTTCCATTACTTTGGTATTTTGTATCGAATTCAGATAGATTCTGTATGTTTTCCCATGCCTCCTTCTCACCTTCTGCACTTGTAATCATGGCAACAGGAGGGTTGCTATCATCATGCAGATACTGCAATCAATTCTGTCTGTCAGTGTTATAGTATTGTTAGACATTTCTTCTCAATAACAAGAGGTTTTGGGCCACAGGTTTTAGGACATGCCATAATAACTCAGTCTCCTAAAACAGAGCTGTAAAATATCATTGAAATACCAGGGGTGGAGACTTCAAGAAGGTCACACAAATATGGCTCACTTAGTACTTAGAACTTGATCCAATTCCTACTGAAATCAATAGGATTAATTTCATTACCTGTAATGGGAATTGATCAGACCCTTAAATATAAGGGCATCATGAAAAACTAAATGAAAAATGTTCTGATGTACATGGACGTATGCACGACTATTCCAACATAAAACTTGCATAACTATAAAACATTTTTTTCCAGCTTAGACTTTTTTCCACAATAAGAACTAAAATACAAATGTGGTTTACTTTAATTATGTTTTGACAATTGTGTGTGATTTAAGTGCAAACATGTCAACTGGAACATGTGAGAAGTATTTTTGTGCATGATTGAATATCTTGAGCTCAAGTTTTCTAAACAAATATACCTTTGGTCTTGACGCTAAGCAGAGAAAATTTCATTCCCAAGAAAAATGTTTGAGAAAGTTATGGGTAACTGCAAAAGGGATGTGTGTGTAAATAGGAGTTATTATGGACTAGAACTATGTTTATTTCTATAATATATAAACAATATTTTATAGGTCTTGATACCTCATGTGTTTTACGGTTACTCTTTCAGAGATATCTTTGGAATGAATTTACTGTTTTCACTTAGAGCTGAGGTATGCAGGATGCAACTCTGGATCAGCCCTTCAGTTAATATTTCCTTTTGTCCTTTATACTCTATCTTTAATTAGCTGAGATGTACAGCAGAATCAGACGTACACAGGGAGAGAGAGAGAGAAGGATGAAAATGGTAGGGATTGCAACTCCCAGCTTGTTATATTATTTCACTTACAGTTATGAGTTAGTGGGCCTAAAATGGCACCTTTTGGATTCTGTATGTATTGATTAGTGCATTATATTATAATCTCGGGAACTATGTTTATCCTTGCTGATACAGTAAAATTTCTGTTATCTGGCATGTTGGTGGAATGGGTGGAGTGGGTAAGTAAATTCTGGTTAACTAAGAGGGAAGAATTTGGCCAATGGGAGCTACGGAGCCAGTGCTTGGGACGGAGCGGGGACAGCGCCACTTAGCCGCACCTCCACCTAGGAGCAGAAGGGACCTGTTGCCACTTGTGGGGAGCCGCCAGAGGTGAGCGCTGCCCAGATCCAGCACTCCGCACCTCCTCCTGTGCCTGAACCCCCTGCCCTGAGCCCCCTCCCACACACATACTCCCTCACAGAGCCTGCACCACACACCCCGTCCTGCACTCTGAACCCCTAGTGGGCGTTCCTCCCCCTAGGACCAGCAGGGACACGTTGCTGCTTCCAAGGAGCCACGCAGAGCCAGGTAGTGAGCCTGCCAGCCCCGAGCCAACTAGACTATAAACCGGACTTTCAGTGAAGATCAGAAATGCCGATTTATAAAGCTTTCTGGTTGGTAAAGTGTCAGATAACACAGATTTTTACTGCATTTTACTACTACCCTTTTAATCAATAGCTATGGGGTGGGAAAACTTTTTGGCCCGAGGGCCACATCTGGGTGGGGAAATTGCATGCAAGGCCATGAATGTAAGGCTGGGGCAGGGGGGTTGGGGTGCGGGAGGGAGTGCGGAGTGTGGGAGGGGCTGTGGGGTGCAGGAAGGGGCTTAGGGCAGGGGGTTGGGGTACAGAAGGAGTGGAGGGTTCAGCAGGGGGCTCAGGGTAAGGGTGCAGGGTTCGGGGTGCAGACTCCGGCCCGGCACCGCTTACCTTGAGCAGTTCCAGGGTGGCAGCAGCATGCAGCGGGACTAAGGCAGGCTCCCTGCCTACCCTGGCCCCATGCCACTCCTGGAAGTGGACGGCACCACATCCCCGCGGCCCCTGCGGGTGGGTGGGCAGAAGGCTCTGTGTGCTGCCCTTGCCTGTGGATACCTCCCCTGAAGCTCCCATTGGTTGCGGTTCCCCATTCCTCTCCACCACCCCCGGGGCGGGCCATAGGGACGGAGTGCTGGCTGCTTCTGGGAGCAGCGCAGGGCCAGGGCAGGCAGGGAGCCTGCCTTAGCCCTGCACAGAGGTGGCAATCCTGCTGGCCTGATCTAGCCCATGAGCCATAGTTTGCCCACGCCTGCAATAGCTGTTTGTGTAGTAGCTATACACACACATTTATTACAGAGACCATAGATAGGGCTACAAAAATATTTTTTGAGGGGAAGGCTGTTTCCTACTGTACCAGACATAGGAGCCCCAAAATCTCCTTACTCAGCTCCCTTAAGAGATGCTTTCCTTCACATCACTTACAAATCAATTTTATCTGGTAACTTAATCCCATCCATAATGAATACCTGCACTGGACTTTGGCCAAAAGGAGGTGCCAGCAATTATGCTTGGCTGCCTCCCCACACCTCATCTGGGTTCTGACTCTGTCATTAACAGCAGACAAAAATATATCCATTCCCACAGCTGGAAAATGCAAACATTTATTGTATGTGATTCCAAATGACCAAATTATCACTTGGAATTCCAATTACTCTAAGTGACATAAAACCTAATTGCTGGACAGATAGTGTCCAGTTTGTTTTAAACAAACATTTTCAACTACATTTTTAAAATCCGGAAAACTTTTTTTATTTTGTAAAGTTGGTCATTACACAAACTAAGGTTTGGGCCAAGTCTGACCTGAGAGTGTCCTAGAAACCTAAAAATCTGGGGAAAAGAATGATAAAATATTATGCTGAGTTCTCCCAGGCCCATTAGAGTTAAAAATTAATAAAATTGTCAGCTATCACTTAAAATCCAGTCTTGCTGCTTACATTTTCCTAGGTGTCCTGATTAATTTATATTTTTAGGGAAGAGTAGTAGTTTAAAATTGTCTATTAAAAATACTCCTATAATAGCCAACAGGAAGATAACGTCATATTTTTGTTTGCTTTCTCAGAGGTCAGAGCAACATAATTCATTTTTAATTTTGCCTCCAAGACAGACACTAAGTTCCTTTTCATTTGATTTTTTTGGGTCTCCAGGTTGGCCATAATATTGTATTATTTACTGATATAATGTATATGGTAGTTCAGTATTCTGAAATTTTACTTTTGCAGACAGGAGTAAACCATATTTTCATAAAACTGTGGGGCATTATACAATCTAAACAACTCTGATCTCTAAGCAAGAATATCCTCTTCTAATATGAGTGTTTAATGCTCAAGCCCCATAAATAAATACACAACAAATTAGAATTTCAGAAATGCTAGTCTCTATTTACAGGAGGAAATTTAGTTTAAAAAAAATCAGGAAGTTGTCAAGCAAATCAGAAAGGTTGTTTTTAGTTACTGTAGTTTGTGAAATGAGCTGTTACAAGAGATGGGTTGTACATCTTCCAGTACACTATATCCTCGAATACAAAGGCACTTTTTGCTGCTGTCATTCATCAGTGTCATTTCCATTTGTTTTGATGATACCCATTCCATTACAGACCTGTTCCAACTCCCACTCAAGTCATTGGGAATTGAATCTAGCTGATAATGTTCATTAAAAGTACTATGCAGTACTTTGTGGTAAAAGTACTTTTAAAAATAACTAATCTGTAAATCTACCTTCTAACCAATTATCAGACTTTTACAAACCTAAATCATTGCAAACTAATCTACCAACAAAAATGATAATGGTAGATAAGTATTATGCATAAAATGTCTCACAATCTTATAGACTAGGGAGATAATAAACTGTTCTTTTCCATTAAAATTTAATTGAAACATAGGGCATTCTTTAGCAGCCAATTTACATGGGGCAGTTAATGAAGATTCTGCTGTGATACTGGGCATATTTCGAAAGTAATACAAGCAAACAGTGTCATCGCAGCATGGGTCTAATTACTCAATTTTTAAACTAATTTTGAGGGCTTTTTAGTGAATGTTTGGTTTAATAGTTTTAACTTGCTTTGGTTTAATGAATTACTGAGATAGAAGAGAGTGATTGTTTTTAACATCACAGCAAAAAGCAAACATGACAAGTGTACCCAATGTTTTACAGACTTTTTTTGGATGCATCACTCTTTCATAAAGTATGTGGATGACTTGACCCTCCCCCCCCCCAAAAAAAAAAAAAAAAAAAAGAGAGAGGGTGCTGTGGCATCACTCGCAAGCATGGATCTGTCTGGAGTAATGGCCTTTTCTTTCGCCCTGCCACAACACCTGTTCTGCCCAATCTTTCCTTGATCTTCTGTTCTCTTTTGTATCATGTAGTTTTATTGGTCAATCATGGATTACAAAAATAAGGATTTTACAATGTATTCTTTATACATATTGTAACAGACTACACCATGACTAAATAATATATATCTTTAGATTACAAATGCTTTATGCTCACACTGTTCCAACTTCGCAACTAACCTCCACTTCCATAGCCTCAGTGTCCATCAGAGGCCTAGCCTGCAGAAAAGCCCATCTCCTGACAACCCAATGAGCACAACTGACCCAGACAGAAGCGGTCTCATTTCATCACCTGACTGGCAGAAGGGGTCAGCACGCTGATACTTAAGCTCAGCAGCAGCCGCAGTCCAGTCAGTGGCTGCTCAACGCATTCCTAGCCTGCAGCTGTGCTTAGCCCTGTCCCTGCTTTCACAGTCTGTAGCCTAGCTCCTGCTCCAGTCCTAGCCAGTTCCTGATGCTGCTCTAACCCACAGATCTTTCTTGACCTCTGATTCCCAACTCAGACCCTCAGCTCCACCTTTTGACTGCAAGTCTGGTTAACCCTTTGGCTTAGGTTTTGATCTCTTGACTCTTGGCTTTGCTCCTGGACCTGCCCCCTTCTGGATTCAGCACTAGCTGGTAGGCCAAACTCTTGATCCAACCATTAGGCCTGACCACCCTCACAACTCAGTCACTGACAGTTTGAGCAGCCCAAAAGATTGAAGGAGGGCAGGTAAGTGGCTGGACTGCACTTCAGATGAATTTTGCCAAGGCAGCAATCTCCCTGCTGAACCTACTGGCTCAGGTTATGACCTTTGTACGTACAAATGCTACAGGCTCAAGCTTTGCTGCCCGTATCTGCCACCCCAGCTTCTGGGGAGCCAGAGATGCCAATGCCAGATATATTTGCGGGGAACTGGAAAAAGTTCTGCAGTTTCTTAAACCAGTTCTTGTTCCTGTGTATGCTTCAGTCCCAGTCAGCCATTCTCCACTGACAAGACCAGACCAGGACTTATTACTATTCTGCTAACATGGGAGGCCCTGGCCCAGGTGTCTCCCCTCCTGGAGACTTCTTGTCCCCTGCTGAGGTAGTTTAAAGAGTGCATCCAAATTCTGGCAATTCTGTTTGATGTTCTGAATTGCACACAGTCCACTGAGAACATACTTCAGGTGGCTGCATTCCGTAATAGGTCAATCACCAAGTTTGCTACAGAGTTCTGGTGCCGGGCAGCAGACGCTAAAAGGAATGAGTTAGTGCAACACGACTACTTCCTAAGCGAGGAAATAAAGGATGAGCTGGTATGTGTGAATTTGACTGGATATCTTGGTCAAGTTGTGTATTAATATTGATGTCTCCCTGAGTGAATACTGCCTCAAGAGAGAGAGTTAAGTACCTGACCCCCTTCTACATTGTCACAGGGGCGTGGGAAGATCAGTTGGGTTCAGCCTTGCCTCTCAGATGCAGAAAAGGCCTGGCATTGGGCTTCAGGGTTATGCATGTATTGTGGGGAATTGACACTATGCTGTGGGATACGTCTCTAAAAATAAAGCTGTATCTTGACCAGAAAGATTCCAGACATCAGCCCTGATAAGGGGGTCAGGACTGAGCCTGTGTTCCCCACCTCACTACAGGACCTTGCACCTTTCCTTATCTACTGGCACCCCGGTTATGGATGAACACTATGCCAGAACCCTCCAACATCCCACCATTTCAGTGGCAAACAAGGCTGGCTCTTGTGTTCACTACTGAGCTCTGAACAAAATAATGGTCCAAAACTGCTGCCTCCTGCCACTTATTAATGAAATTTGAGAGGATCTGCTCAGCCAAAGTTTTTACTAAGTTGGAGCTTTGTGAGGCCTACAACATGGTCCGAAACAGGGAAGCAAATGAATGGAAGACTGTGTTTGGCCCCCAGTACAGATATTTTGAATATTTAATTGTGCCTTTTGGGTTATGTAACTCCCTGGAAACGTTTCAGCATGTCGTGAATGAGATATTCAGGGATATATGGGACTGCTTCATAGTTATTTATTTGGATGATGTGTTTTCCAAAAGCCAGTGCACCACATTTTCACCCAACTCTGCCAAAGCTATTTTTATACCTAACTGGAGAAACATAAGCTTGACAGACACAATCAAGTTCCTCAAGTAGATAATTTCCCCCAAAGGGCTAACAATGGACCCAAGAAAGGTCTCAGATCTCTAGGTGGAACACGCTAAAGGACGTAACAGGCATTCAGCAGTTTCTTGGATTTGCCAGGTTCTATGGGCATTTCTTTCACCTATTTGCCTCAATAACTGCACTTCTTCAAAAGGGAGTCCACTTCATCTGGTTGCCAGAGGCAATGTTCATGATTGATCAGCTAAAGAAAGCTTTTGACTTTTGCTGCCATTCTTGTTCACCTGGATCCTGCCAGGCCCTAACCATAGAGTCAGATTCTTGGAACTTTGCCATTGGAGCCATTCTGTCACATAGTGGCTCTCATAATCAACTCCACCCCTGTATCTTTTATTCAAGGAAACTAACCCCTACTGAGAAGAATAATAATATTTGGGACAAGGAGATATTGGAGATAAAGGCAGCATTTGAAGAATGGAGACCGTTTCTAGAGGGAGTTTGGTTCCTGGTCCAGGTCCTTACCAATCATCTGAAACTGAGATATCTTCAGACTACTTATAAACTTAACCAGAGACATCTACTAGTCACTCTTCTTTGCCAGATTCAATTGTATTGTCACCTACCTCCCAGGATCATGTAATGGGAGGGCAGATGTCCTGTCCTGAAAGGATGAATATGTTGAGTGGAACATGGCTCCTTCCACTACTGTTTTATGCCTGTTGAATTTAATTCAACATGCAACAAATAGGGGCCTGATGTCCCTCATCCAGTCCCTGCTGCCCCAAGATGTTCAAGCTACTAAGGTCCGTCAGACCCTAGATGCTCCCGGTGCTCTGCCCCAGCTCAGCATTTCATTTCAAGAATTGTCTGTTTTATCATGGAAGGTGTCTTTATATCCCAAAGGGTAAACTCAGATGTGAGGTATTAAAGATGTCACCATACTCCAGGTGCTGGTGTCACATTACACCTTATAGTCTTCATAAAAATATGCTTATGATATGAATATGGCATAACTGCAATGTATTTTATACAAGAGGGGTCATGTGAGGTTAGGATTTACTGAATAGGATTATCCTATTTGTAAGCATGTATCATTGCTGTATCTGAAGTTAGGAATATAAACTCTGTATCAATGCAAAAGTGTTTGCACCTGGGAAACGCCCACCAGACAATAGGCAATCAGCCTTGAATGGGCCATTAGGAAGAACAATAAGGCTTGGAAGATACTAATCTCATGCCTTCTTGAGAAGCTTGCTGGATTGCTGCTTTGATACTGCAAGATCATGTGATCATGTGGCCTGGTACTATACCCCTGTGTTGGGCTTCCAGTCTTTTTTCCATTAAAAGAGGATGTGGGGGTCAGACTGGGAAACAAAAGGTTCCTGCCATATGTAAATCCTATTTAAGTCTGGGGAGTGAATAAATCAAGGCTTTTCTCCACTGCTTCCCTGCCCCAAGAAGGAAGACTGCAGAAAACACCTGAAAAACAAAACAAAGGAACTCAGCTGGGGGAGACAGGGGCTGAGTTCAGATAGGAAAGGACAGCCTGTAAAAAGAATCCCTGAAGATTTAAGCTGCAAGCAGTGCAGTTTACCTTCAAGAAACTCTGTATCCTGCTTGAAATAACATTTAGGGTGTGAAATTATTATTTGTAGCCAGCATTCCTTAGTGTATTAAGCTTAGTTTGCGTGTTTTGTTTTATTTCCTCGGTAATCTGCTTTGCTCTCTTATAATCCCTTAAATTCCTATCCCTTATAATCACTTAAAATTCACCTTCTGTGGTTAATAAGCTAGTTTTGTTTTCTAAAACCCAGTTTGTGCAATTCATAACTGGAGGTTTGGGAGAGCTGTGCATATCTTCCTCCACTTTGAGGAAGGGAGCAAATTTATGAGCTTACTCTATATAGCACTCTATAGGGTGCAAGACAATATAATTTTGGGTTTGCATCCCAAAGGAGGTGTGCACTTGAATGCTGGAAAATCCCAGAGCTGATTCTTCCCACATAGAGTTGATCTCAGTGTCTCTGTGTCCATTTGCAGCTGGGTGTGTCCCTGTGTGTGTGTGTGTGTGCGCGTGCGCACGTGCTGGAGAAGACTTGAGGGCCTGGCACAGTGGAACAGGGTGAGGGAGCCCAGGATGGGGGAATGGGCAGGCTCAGTGGGACCCCAGCACATCAGGTGGCACCCCTGAAGGGGGATCCAACCTGTCACAGCTGGCCACTTCAATGATATGGAATTTCTGGTGGCCAAGGTTGAATACCGATGTTAAGAGGCAGGTTAATTCACGTGATCTGTGCCATCGGATCAAGTGTCCACATGCCAAACCACTTGGTCTTCTCCAGCCTTTGCCTACCTTGCTTCAATCCTGGTTCTTGACAGCTTTGGTCTTGATTATAGAGCTGTTGTGCTCACAGGGTTGTATTACCAGCCTCATCACAATCAATCAATCTCCTCACTGGACATGGAGCACTTTATTTTCATTCATTTCCTCCCAACCACTCAGAAAACAGCCAGTTTTTCTAGATCATGTTTATTGGCTCAATGGGCTGCTGACAGGAATAGTCTCAGACGGAGATTTGCAATTCATTTACTGTTTTTGGGGTGAACTCTGTAAACTCTTAGGAATGGAACAGCTTAACTCCGCGGCCTATCACCCGCAGGTCAATGGACAGAGAACGAGTGAACCAGGTCCTTGAGCAATAGCTCTACTGCTTTCTCAATTATTGTCAGGATAACTGGGTCATCTTCCTGCCATACACAGAGTTTGCATTCAACTCCTCCACCCATGCATCCACACAACATAGCTCATTCTACGCAAACTACAGTTTCCAACCTCCAATTTCATTTGGCCACACCTCCAGCCTCCCATGTCCCTGCCACAGAAGATCTAGTTGCACATCTTCACAGGATCCACCAAGAGCTTGCTGAACACCTGGAAGCCTGCAAAGAGGTATACATTATGGCAACTGAAAATCCACTCATCCGCCAGCCAAATTGGACCATCAGAACCTAAGCCCACTAAAGACTGTGGAACAAATTAACCGAGTAGCATTTAGCTTCCAGTCACCAAAATCCTTAAAAGATCCACCAGTTTTCCATGTGTTCTTTCTGAAACCGTACATGTAGAATCCCTTTCCCAGATGCTGCATTCAACCATCACCTCTCATAGATGTCTAGTGCCAAGAGGAATAAGAGGTCCAGAAAATCCTAGACTCCTAATGAGTTCAAAGCGTATTCACCTATCTGGTAGGCTGGGAGGACTATGGCCCAGAAAAGAGATCATAGGAGTAGTGAGAAAATGTCCAGGCTCCAGAACTCTTAAGTGTCTTCCATCAGAAAGACCCCCTGAAACCAGGGTCCCTGGCTGCTAACAGGTACCCTTGAATGGGAAGGGAATACTGCCAAGGGCCTAGCCCGCAGAAGAGCCAGTCTCCTGGAAACCCAATCTGCACAGATGGCCCTGATGGAAACGGTCTGACTGCATCACCTGACTGGCAGAAGGAGTCAGCAACAGCTGGAGTCCAGTGGCTACTCAATGCATTCCTAGGCTGCAACTGCACTTGATCTTGTCCCCTGCCTCTAGCCTTGCTCCTGCCCCCAACTACTTCCTGACTCTCGCCTCCGGCTCAGATTATTGCTCCACCTTCAGACTACAAATCCAGTTAACTCTTTGGCTTGGGCTGTGGTCTCGGACTCCCAGCCATGACTCTTTGCTTTGCTCCTGGATCTGCCCCATTTGGATTCAGTTATAATTAGCAGGCAGGAGCATCCACTAGGCCAGATTGCCCATGACTTGGATGCCGACAGCGTCCCATATTTCAGTGCAGCTACCTCCCTTATAACACCAGAAGTTACCCTGCAGTGGCTCTACTTCAGTCTGCTCTGCTGCTAAAAGGGGAAGAACCATCCCTTTTGATTATAGTCTGTTTCTTACATAGCATTTACAACCATGTTTGCTTTTGCTTTGTAGCAAACACAGACCATTAGTCTCACCTAGTCTAAAACTCCCATGATTGTCAGATGGTCAGAATGGTTACACCTCTGTTACGCTGAGTGCATTTTACCTTTACATCAATGTTAGGAGGTTTGTGTGCTTATAAAAGAAAGACAATACTGCTATAAAGTAATTGGTGTCAATTCAGAGAACTCTTCCAGCACAACGATTCCTCACGTACTTTGAGACCTAATGAGCACAGGTAGAATGCGCTAATTTCTGTTTCTTGGTCAGTATATTTGTTGCTGCTGTGTGCAGATTTACATGGTTTAATGTAGCAACTAAGCATTGGCTTCTTTAGATCTAGGTTGAATATTGTGGTTTTCTTAATTTACATTTTTATTATGGATAAAATCTGTTGTACTCATAGGCAGATGTACCTTTTTCTGAATCTCAGAGCTCTGTGAATTCTGCAATTTCATAGCTGGGAAACAGCTGAAAAATTAAACTGCTAAAGCAGCCTCTGCAGAAGCCACTTTCTTCCACCACCACTCCCCCCCCTCCGCCTCTGCCTTCCCCCTCACCCCCCCAAAAAATCCTCAGCTGCCATCTCCTGCTTACATCTTTCTTCCCCAGCATTCTAATTTTTCCCATGTGCATACCAGAGTTAGCTGGTAATTAGAGAAGTTGCTTGTCCAGGAAGTGTCTCTGACTAGGACTTTTCTCTCTCACTCACCCACCCACCAGTCCTAGCCTCCTCTGAGGGCAGGAAATTGATACATGCTTCTTGTAACATTTCTGAACCACTCAACCTTAAGTGCCCAGCACCTGGTACTTCTCCTACCTGCTCCCACCATCTCGGCATCTGGCCTGCTGTTTCCTCCAGCCCCTCCCTGTGAACCAACTTTCTTCCATTTCTACCCTCCTCCAGAAGTCAGCTGGATGGTAGGATGTTTGCCTGCCATTCTGCACTCCCCATCCAGCAGCAATGAGACAAGAACAAGTTTTATAACAGGGAAAACCTTATACAAAACAGTTTTCACAGCAAATACAATGCAGATACAGTGTCCCAGATTGTACTTCTACAGGGCCAGGTATAAGGGGGCCTCAGGTCTCTACCTGCAAAACCAATCAATTAGAACTCTCTCAAAGATTAAGAATGGATGTGTAAATTTGCTCAAAATAATTGGATTTACTGCTCATACATCAAATGGCCAGACCTTGAGTGAGCATACATTGGTGCAGCTCCATTGACTAAAATGGAACTGCACCCATTTACACCAGCTGAGGATTTGGTCCTAAAATCCTGTATCCTCAGAACTGGTGCCTCACAGGCAGCAGGAGTGCAAGCAGTCTCACCTTAATGTGCTTTCATCCTGAACCAAATAGATCACCTTTTGCTGTGAAAATTTTAGTTCAGGCAGATTGAGCACTGACTGATTTAACAATAACTTCATGTCCTTAAGCTGTTAACAAGAGTGCCAATCATGTTGGTATTGGGAATGTAAAGCGGACAAGACCATTTCAGATATAATAGGCCAACAAATACAGAGAAAGGTAAAAAATTCCAGTTAAGATAAGATTGAAACTTGTTATCTATTGTATACACCCTTAAAAATATGTACCTTTTGAAAGACATGGCAGTTTCTTGCAGATTCCCCATTACAACATAGAAAAGATTGCAGAAAATTGTAAAAAACCGTCAAAATGGTTGAACTTTTTAGAAGACGAGATGGGTGAGGGAACATCTTTTATTGGACCAACTTCTGTTGGTGAAAGAGACAAGCTTTCAAGCTACACAGAGCTCTTCAGGTCTCGAAAAAGTAATCAAAGTGTCACAGCTAAATACAAGGTGGGACAGATTGTTTAGCAAATGGGAAAACATGTTGCAGGAAACCATTTAAGGTGAAGTGAGAAATTAGCACCTCTGCAACCACAGGACTAAGTAGGGTTAGTAGGTTATAGACGGTTGTAATGAGTCATAAAACCAATATCTTTGTTGAGTCTGTGATTTTTAGAGTCTAGCAAAGCTATGAATTTAAGCTCCCAGTCTTGTCCTTTGAAGGTGTGTTCTCTCATTTCAACATGGCTCAACCACCATTCAACTTTTACAGTTCATCTAGTTAGTAGGCAAAATCTTTTGAATCCCCTTACCAATTCCTTGAGTCATCCAGTCCTAATTTCAAGTGTCAGACATATAGGCAGGGTAAGTAATGGTAGATGTGTGAAATCCATATGATGGATATGCTTCTCAATTAATTTAAGTTTTGAGGAAAAAGTAATGAAAAACCTCCACAGGACATTATGGAAGCAACCCTGCACCCATCCAAATCAATGGAAGCATGACCAAGCTGTGTGAAAGATAGACACTGATGAGAAAAGTGGTCTCTTCAGAACTATGAAATTAATATATTTTTAAAAGTTCCTTTATTTGGACTATAATTCCAGTGGCTGTGAAAGTGATTGTCCAATGTGTTGGTGTTATACACTTATGATAAAATGAAAATAGCAATATTTAAGTTCTGCCAGTGCGTGTGTATTTTATATATGCAACAAACAGATATAGAGTTCTGAGATACAAGATTTAACATACAAAGTTATAGTAAAAAGTCTAGGGTGGAAGTTTCAAATGAAACTGAGGGTGTTAGTCACCCAAAACCCACCATAACTTCAAGGGAGTTGAAGGAGACAGACCCAGATGTAAGAAAAACTGAAGTTGAGGAAGGTAATCCAACCAACAACCAGAGTCTTTAGCTATGTTCTTAGCATATTAACCTGGTCCGGAGTAAGTAATAAGTAACATATGATGTAGTATGTTGTTTTTTTTTTTTTTTAAAGGCAACTTAAAGGTGAGGAATTAAAAGGGTGCACAGTGCAGGACAAAGGAATATTCCACATTTTCACACCTAAATTCATACCTAATTAATATGTAGCTATCAAAGCATTCACTTTATCTACTTCTCACCCAGTAACCAATGCAACATTTTCGGTCAGTTTAATAAACTGACAAACATATATTTACATTTGGGAATGTCAAAATGTTTTGTTTGGATCAAAAAGTGTCTAAATGAAACATTTTACCATTTCTGAATCAATTTTTTCAGACTATTTTATTCTGTGAGAAATTTTGATATTTCAGCTTTTCATCCTGATTCAGGATATACGTACATAAAGCACTGAACTACTGGAGTTCCCCACAAGGCAGAAATTCTGTTTTTTACTCAGCTCTAGAAATCTCTCTCCCCATATCCCTCAACCCCCAAACATGGAGAAACGGCTATGCTGCTCTTCAGGTGGCCTAGCCCACCAGCCATTACTTCTGGCTCTCCTTGCTCCTGGATTCTAGCTGTAGCTACCTGCCTGTCTGCTGCCTGGCTCCATGAAGCAGTACACGAAACACACACTGTAATCCATTTAACTGTCTCTTATGAGGAAAGTTCGCAGGCCAGAGGCAGCTGCAGGCAACTCCTATATGAAAGGGATGGCAGGGAAACCAACAAAATATTGGTGCCTGACTGCAGCAAAATGGCAAATTCAATAGAATATTGAAAATACAAAGTTCCAGAGCTGTAGAATCATGGAGTCCACAAGCCCCAATTGAGATGAATGGGAGATGTCAACAGTGTCAGGCAGAGGACACCAGATCATGAGTTTATTACACTTGGCTCATATTTTCAAGGTTATCTCTATGTCCATGCAAGATAACACCCCCTTCCCCCACTCCAGTATGAAGCTCTGATTCTGGAGCACAATTTTGCTTCAAGTAGGGACTTCTGCAGCTGCAGAATATACAGGGCCCTGACTACTAATACATCATCCTGTAAAACAAAAACCCATCAAAAATAGGTAACATGGGCATTTTTTTCCTGTAGCCACTTCAGTCAGTAACGCTGCCAGTTATCCAGCAATTTACTTTCACATTAGAAACACCTTTTTTCCCTACAATCTGTACACTACATGTATTGTTTGTAACTCTAGGAGGATGTTGTGAGAACATTAAGGTAGATAGAAAACACATTTATTATGAATTTGTGTTGCATAAGCTAAAGTACAGGGTTGGTACTTATTCTAAAGTTTTATTAGTAAAACTAAAGTTGTTTACTTGACTTAGACAGTAAGCTCTTCGGCTCCCGGATCATCTTTCTGTGTTGGTGCAGTAGAATGGGGCTTTGATCCATGATCAAAGGTGCTACCACAATACAAATAGTAATGCTAATACGTTACAGAAAGAAAAAAAATATGTTTCTATGATCCTGTTTGCAAATGTTTGAATGAATGAACTTAACAGTAGATGTTAAAATGCAGGAAGGAGTAATAAGTCAAAATCTTAGCACAAACGAGAGAAAATTATTTTATACCATGTAGGGGAGGTAATTTTGGTAACACTATGAAACTATGGATTCCTAATACAGGGCCTTATTGGTTAATCAAACTTTATATCAAATCAAGATGGTCAGTGACAATTCAACCAAAGTAACTCTAGCACAATAAATCTATACCATTACCTAATTACTGAAATGTCTATTCAGAAAAGAATCTGGACAATTTTCCTCCTCCAATAAATACAGAACATTTACAAAGAAGCAGCATTAAGACTGAGCTAGAAGTGTGTCATGAGTGAATGATGCAGTCAGAGAAGGGAGGCAAGACGGATTAAAATCTAAGGGCCAAGAATCCCACCATTCCTAGAACACACAGCAATTTGTAACTAGCAGAAGAGAATATTGAAGGAGAAAATAAGTCAGATCTGTCATAGCAAGTGAAGTCATGATTCAACAATAGTCCACTATTAATGCAAAGGACAAACATTCAAGAGAGGACATCAATGTGACAGAGCTGGCAATTTCCTGCAATATATTTGGGAGATCTTATTGTATTAAGTTGACACATCATTGTGGGCCAGGGATTGTATGTAATTCCATGAGGGAGGGTAACCACAACCCTCCAGGAACTAAGAAATGCGCGGGGTGATGAGGCAAATTCACTCAGGTAACACCTCTAGATAGGAACCACCTCCTGGGGAGGCTCGCTGATACTAGTTCAAGCTGAATTCTCCAAAAGTCAAAAGAAAGGACTTTTGGATAAATAGCTTGAGTGGACTCAGGGCTCTCTTTCTGATCCAGCAAATGGACAGCATCCTTCTGTCTAAAGGGAGGACACTAATCCTTTTGGAAGGGTTGGAAGGACAAATGACCAGAGGCCTTATGGAGATAGAGAGTGATTTCTGATAAGCTTATTATCATGTGGGCGGGTTCTTCTATTGCTTTTAATATGTTTGCTCTGTAATGCCTTTACCTTAAGAATAAATGTGCTTGCTTAGAAAAAGCTGTGTGGTAACATGAAACCTGGGCAATTACATTGTTTATAGCCTCTGAGGAGAAAATGAAGCAGGCCTGCAGAGGCAGTCTGACTTCCTGTGGAATTCACAGTGTAGGCAGTAGCCTGGAAATACCCTGGTCCGGAGGGAGAGAGGTGCAGGTCTTCAACTAGGAGAGGTGACTGATGGCTGGGGAACCAGAAGCCTGAGAGTGGGTGCCCTTGGTGAGCTATAAAGAGGGAATACACATGCAGTTGCCCTGAACTATGACTAAAATTAGTATTTTATTGAAACACCTTTCCTGCCCCCCGGTTATTTATAGCAATTTATAAATTCTGTGGTCAGATGAAGACATAAAAAGCCCTCTTAAGTTGTGGCCTGAATAAACTACCTTTGAAGTTAGTAGGAGTTTTCACGTTTACTTTAACAGAATTGGCCTCTGGTTCTCAGACACTTCATGAGTATAGATACCGATTTTCACTCCATTTTGACTTTTACATCAGTTGACCATCAAAGAATGTTTTCCCCCTCAAGAACTTAACATTTTTTTGTCATTTTCTCTGATGATTTTGAAACTGTTCCTGGATTATAAAAGCTTAAAGGATTTGTTCTCAGATTGAAATTTGCAAAAGGATTCACCTTCATTAGAATTTAATAATTAATATTTCTTTGCATTAAGGCTCATACAGTCATGTCATTAGCTATCACTAATAAAAGCAAACAAGATAGTTGAGTTTAACTGGATTACTTCATTCCTTTATATACATTTTCTATAATTATGAGCCCAATCTAATGCCCTCTGAAGTCAGTGGAAAGAGTCACACTGAATTGAGTAGAAAGACCATAATTGGATAAAATTACGCAATATGGGCCAAATCCCAGTCACCTTCCTATAAGGACACTGTAGCACTTGTAAATATATTGGGAAGAACAACAAATCTAGTTAGTGTCTGGTAGTTGTGTGTATGGGTGTAATTGATGCTGATGTATGAAATAAATTAATCAGACATGGCTGGCTTTAAGATTAAACTCGATAAGTTTATGGAGGAGGTGGTATGATGGGATAACATGATTTTGGCAATTAATTGATCTTTAAATATTCATGGTAAATAGGCCCAATGGCCTGTGATGGGATGTTAGATGAGGTGGGATCTGAGTTACTACAGAGAATTCTTTCCTGGGTATCTGGCTGGTGAATCTTGCCCATATGCTCAGGGTTCAGCTGACCACCATATTTGGGGTCGGGAAGGAATTTTCCTCCAGGGCAGATTGGAAGAGGCCCTGGAGGTTTTTCGCCTTCCTCTGTAGCATGGGGCACAGCTCACTTGCTGGAGGATTCTCTGCTCCTTGAAGTCTTTAAATCATGATTTGAGGTCTTCAATAGCTCAGACATAGGTGAGAGGTTTATCACAGGAGTGGGTGGATGAGATTCTGTGGCCTGCATTGTGCAGGAGGTCAGACTAGATGATCATAATGGTCCCTTCTGACCTTAATATCTATGAATCTATTACTGTAAACACAATAGTTACAGAACAATAAAAGGGAAATCTCATTGAATTAGACAGCATAAGATTATGAAAGAGAAACTGCTTGTTACAAGCAGACCTATTGCCAGTTTATTAAAATGAGTTCCCTGGCATATAAAGGATTTTAAAAACCATATTTGAGCAATGGGTGGCTGGAGTGTGGAATGTCTGTAAACAAAAAGATTTTACCCAAAGAAAAGTTCTCAGAATTAGGACTAAGCAAAACTATTAATTTAAGGTCCAAAAGTTTTTGCTTAAAACAAAACAACTATTTTTATGTCCATTGGATAAGGACAACTTTTATGTAATGAAAACAGTTTTCTTGCAGTAAAAACAGTGAGATTCTATCCTACAGCAATTTGCATCTCTTTGCACATTTGTCCTTATTGGAAACTTGCCATATCTGCAACAAAAGTGTACTAGTTTCATGGTGGAAGCAACATGTAAAAAAGTCATATTTGTGAAAAAGAGGGAAAAACATTAGAAGAGTCGTATACTGTACAAAGAGGTGTTACCAAAAAAGTGGTTAAAACAATTTTTTGGCATTAGTGCAAATTCTCACAGCTCTGATGATAAAGGCTTGTCAGCAAGGGAAACTAACTATATTGATATAACTGGAAACCTGCTATAATTATATTAGTCTATTTCCCTGTGTGGGCACACTTCTTCTGGAGTAAGATTGGCTTTTTTGGGTTTACCTTAAACTGCTTCAAAAATAACGTAAGCTAACCTGGAAAAGATGCTCTTATAAACAAGGTTTCAGAGTAGCAGCCGTGTTAGTCTGTATTCGCAAAAAGAAAAGGAGTACTTGTGGCACTTTAGAGACTAACAAATTTATTTGAGCATAAGCTTTCGTGAGCTACAGCTCACTTCATTGGATGCATCCGATGAAGTAAGCTGTAGCTCACAAAAGCTTATGCTCAAATAAATTTGTTAGTCTCTAAGGTGCCACAAGTACTCCTTTTCTTCTTATAAGCAAGTCCACTTTGGGAGTTATACTGATATAACTACAGAGTTTTAAATTCATATATGATACTGATATAAGGTAGAACTTCCCTGAGTAGACAAACCCTAACACAGAGATTCATTACATCATTCCTCTTACATTGGTTATCCTGCCAAAGAGCTAGAAAGGCTGAAATTATATAAACTAGAACATTAAGGGTACGTCTACACTGTGTTTTAAAACCCGCAGAGTCTCTGAAGCCTAGAGAGCAGTTGGGTTTAAGAATGTGCTTAAAGTCAAGCACATGCTTAGCGTTGTTTTAGCATTGAGATTTTAGGGACTGCAAAAGAAGGTAAAAACTAAGCATATGAATAATTACTACTTAATGAGGACCACTATTAAAAATGATTTTGCAGCTTTCATCTCAAGCAGTTTTTGAGCAACAAGAGGCCAAAAAAGAGCCACTTTCCCTGCCCCCAAATAGAACGATTTTAAAAAGAAAAACCCATTTATTTTTCTGAGTCTCAGAGCTGGAATGTGGCATCTCTGAATAGCCTCAAGCTTTCAAAAAGCAAGCAAACAAAAACCCATATGCTTAGTTTTAACCTAAAACTCAATGTCAAATCTCAGGCTGAAGTGAGCTTTTCTTTGAAAGTGGTTCAAACCAGATTTCTAGTAGAAACTGTCATATAACCTTGAGTTGCTTTGTATAGCTCAAAGGCTGAGCTGTGTACATAAGAATGACTATACTGTATCAGACCAACGGTCCACCTAGCCCAGTATCCAGTCTTCTGACAGTTGCCAGTACCAGGAGCCTCACAGGGAATAAATAGAACAGGACAATTACTGAGTGATCTACCCGCTGTCGTCCAGTTCCAGTTTCTGGCCATCAGAGACTTAGGGACACCCCGATCATGGGGTTGCATCTCTGATCATCTTGATTAATAACTGCTTATGAACCTATCCTCCATGAACTTATCTAGTTCTTTTCTGAACCTAGTTATACTTTTGGTGTTCACAACATCCCCAGCAATGTGTTCCAGGTTGACTGTGCATGGTGTGAAGTACTTCCTTATTTTTGCTTATAAATATGTTATTAATAATTTCTAGGTATTAGTAACTTTAAATATTTTATGTATAATATTTTCTGTAGTCCATGAGCTTCAGAACTTTTGTACATTACATTCCAGATTAAATTCTTCTAATTTGTGAAATCATAACATATGCAAATGCACAGATAAGCGTGTTTTAAACAAGTGTATTTAACAAGACAAGGGAAGTCACGCAGGGAACGTTGCCCTGCTGCTATCAGTGAAGTAGTAAGCCGGAATTATACCTGACAGTTAAGATAAACCTCAGTATGTGGTGGGATACCATTAGTATCACTTTAAGAACATGAAAATATTTAGAATAGACTAATAAGTGTACTGAAAATACTTTAGTCACTTTGAAAACCAATCTTTATAATTTAGGACGAAGGGACATGTGCACCACACAACTGAGAATTAGTCTTATCTCAGAAAACATGTTTACAATGACGGCAATGGGTTGCCACACACTTTATGACAGAAGCAACTTGCTCTGACACTGTCAGCCAGCTGATGGATATCAAAGCCCTCAGTGATTAACAGCAGATGAATAGCAAACTTTCAAAAGTGGTAGTTGAAATTGCCAAAATTTTTATAGATTTTAAATTGTTATGGATTGAGCAGAATACCAAGGTAGCAGCAATGACAAAAAGAGAGTATTCCAGTATTCCTTTTGATCATGTAGTCACCATCTCAAAACTTGCAAAGCTATCAAGTCTAACTTTAATTTGAGAACACTTCTGCATTTTGGACTCTTTAGAAATCCTTTCCATTACTTTGAAAAAGCAAAGTGCAAGAATAGCTATCTTACCTATTGTTAGAAGAACTAACAAAACTAAATCTTGGAGTTGAATCTTTAAAGCAGATTTAGGATAAATCAGGCCCTGGCATAGTCCGTATTGGTTCTAATTCTGTGATGCCATGGCTGCAGAATTGTTAACACGATGTAAAAAGCATGTGATACATAGGAAACAGAGTGAGCAAAAGTAAAAATTTCTCAGAGGAAATTCTGACATTTCAACATTTGTTTTAGTTCCAAAACTGAAACATGACGTGAAAAATTTTGCATACTGGAAATTCTAATTTTTTTTTATTTAGAAAAAAAACCACAATATTTTCAGTCAAAATGAAACATTTCAACATTTCTGAAATTGAAATGTTTTATTCTGCTTTTAAAAATTGACCTATATGCTTCATTCTGAGTCAGTTCAATATTAAACTGCATTTCTCTTGAGTTAACGGGAATTGTAGTTTGGTCTATGCAAAATGGCTGATATTAATGGCTGATATTTCAAATCAGACTGCCTGACAGCTACACGAAAAGCATGGTTGGGGCTGTCCCATTTATGACTCCATCCTGGCATTTAACAATAACATTTACATCGTCTTTACCATACTACCTAATGGTACAAAAGGTATAAGCTCATGCTGTGATCACACAAAGTAATGCTATAACATTATTTTTGGTTTGATAACATCCTGAGTGACACACAGAGAGGACACTACCAAAGTGACATGAATTTGCCTACTTGGGGAAAATGTTTCCCCTATATCCTCAGAGTATTTAAGTATAAAAATACTGTGTGAAAATGCTGTGTGAAATTTATGCCTCAGGCACCCCCAAACAAATATCTGTAGGAGAATCCTAATGACAATTGCATATAGTCTCAGTTCTGTTACGGATAGCAAGTAATTAAATAACCTGCATTCAATAGTTCATAGACTACCGGGCAACTATATAGGTCCAATTAATCATGAGGCAGAAGTTTCAAATTTAGATGCCTAAATACATATTTATGAACCAAAACAAGTATCCTATTTTGATGTGATTAACACACACAGCTCCCATTGACTTCCATTTTAAACCTAGGCACTGTAACCAAACTCGCTTCAGCAATTTAAATAGAATTTTCATCCAGGACTCAGTTAGGTTCTGATTTTTAGTGCTGATTGGTGCTTAAAAGTAGATAATACCTAATTTATTACACTAAGTGGTTAAGTGTTTCAGTTTCGAACCAATCTACTTTAAATTTATAACATTTATTTCTGTGGGCATTTAGGGTGCTGACTGCTTCAAAATCCTGCTACTTATTCTGGTCCCATCGGCTCCAATGCTGCAATGATTTGTGCACATGCTTAACTTTGTGTGCACATAGTCTTTGAAGGATCAGGACTGAATATGGATTGAGGCACGCAGCTTTAAACGCTCACGTCTGCAACTTTTGGCCATGAGACAATCACTTAAAATATATTCATGTAACCAGTAACCTTTCCCCTCTGTGAAATGAATTGGAGATCATAGTTTACTTCCTGTTCACTAGTGAGGCCAAGGAGTAATTAGATGAAATAATGTATTTTCAAAGGAAATATTGTCATCCTTTATGTATCTGGAGGTACCAAGTCACTTAAGGCCCCCAATCTAGTAAAACCCTTAAGGATGTCTAACATTAACAAATGTTTAAGTTCATCCCTATTTGGTGTATAAATCACTTAATTTAAAGCCCCACATAGACACTCCTAAATCTGGTTAAAAATGTCATATTGTTTAGCTTTAGTTGGTTAATAATTGGACTAAGCTAAATGAATGTAAGCCATATTTCAGTTGATTTAAGAGCGTCCACACAATGTTTAACCAACTCAGTTAAAAATATACCTTTAATTAAACCGGTGCAATTTTGTGGGTAGACTGGGCTTCAGTTTATCATCCTTGGCAACCATAAGGGCTAGAAAACTAGGTTTGGCCATGGTTTAAATTCTGCTGAAACTGATGGAAACACCTAAGAAGCACAAGAACAATGTACCAGTCTGTTCTGAGTCAGTAGTGGGGACAAGGCTAGAAGGATCAGGCCCATATAATAAACTGTTGGCACACCCTACTCCAGGTGAAGTAGATAGAAACCTGCATCTGAATATTTCTTTCAAAAGCTATGTACGATTTTCTTAAGTGCAAAACAAAAAACCCAAACTGAAATCCAAACCCATCTAAATCACTAGTGTTAGTTTGCTGAACCTAAACTTTTGCAGATTCATTTGGACAGACATATAGTCTTAGGGAGTCCTAAAATATGTGAGGAAGAGAGGGCCATCTACTTTGCAGCATGGGAGATGCCAGTAGTCCAAACAATTGCCTGAAATGGTCCCACATCTGCAGGAAGAAACACAAGATGCGAAGGATGTGGTTTAATTAGGCCACAAGTTTATTAACTTAGCTGGATAATTCCCAGGTGAGCTATAACTTGTACATCATCATTCCTTCCACAAACTTGTCCACCTATTTGGGGAGAGCTACCATCAGCCCCCTGCCCTCTAAATTTGTCTCAAGCCAATTGCTAGGACCCCAACTGCCCTCCTCTCATGTATGTGGGTTGAGGGGCTGAGGAAAGGGGGTTTGTCTCCTCAATGTACCTGATGTTAGGAGCCTCAGCCCCTTTCCCCAGTTTCTTTAGGGGATGCCTTCTACCTACATCCACTTCCAGTTCGGTTTACCAGGGAGCTAGAATCCTAAGGGAATGAGTAATTGCATTGGACACCTGCCTCTAGGAGGTGCCAGCAATCAGCTGCCCATCCAGGAATCAGAGAGGGTTCGGTCTAGCAGGACAAGGGCTCCACCTGCTGTGCAGGACACCAATGGGATATCTGAGCCCCCCCCACCCCCGACAACTCCCAGCTCAGGTGATGCTACCCCCTTTCATCCCTCCCATTACCCTTCCAACCCAATGGAAAACCCTTAAAAAAGAGCCACTACTCCTTTCTTCCTACTTGACCAGACCACACCTACCCCCTCCACCTTTGAAGATGCAAGGATCACATTCTTAAACTGCATGCCACATTTTCAGCCTTGAACAAGTTGTTACTCAGTTTACATTCCTGAAAATAGTGTTTGTAATGGAAATTTTGACAGATCTTTAACTACAACATCCTGAATAGTGACACTATAATTACAGGTAAGAATCTATTGAAGTAAACACCATGCTCAGGAAGTGTCAGCCAACAAGCTGCATTAGACTACAGCTTTGAGACATTACTGGCAATCAAATCATCTGACAACAGGGCTGATTGAAGGCAAACTTGTCAGCCACTAAAAGCCAACAAACATGACATAAAGCAGATTTTATTTAAGTAAATAAGAAATTTATGGACCATCCATGGTCTTTACTCCCTCTCTGCTCTCCAGAAAAGAACTGGAAACACAGCTGAGTAACAGACAGACTCATTGAACCACCTTTAATTAACCTTGAGTTTAAAAAATAAATCCTAATTTGGGGAGGGAAAAGTTTCTGCTCCCTAGAGCATTTGAAACTGGTGTTGAAGTCAAGGATGACCAAGCTGATGTAAACAATAACCAAAACAAATTTAGAACTAACTGAATGCAAACTTTTTTGAAGGCTTAAAGGAGTGTAGTTAACACTTTGCAAAAGCAAAAACAAACCATAAATTTATTACATAACTTGGCATTCCCTGCTTTGGATAATGTTGCAATGAAATCTTTTCTTTTCCTATGTAGCCAGGATCAGGAACTATGGAAAACTTGCAAGATTTCTAGACTATTTCCAGCCTTAAGAGGTTCAAGCTCTCTTACACCAGCTTCAATCCTCAAGTGGTTTTCCCAACATTGTAAGTGGTGCACAAGTGGTGATAATTGTTATGAAAGCTGTAAGGGCTTTCCTACTTGCAAATTAAAGTGGGTGTTTTGCTGCTGTTCTCAGGTAGTCAGGAAAAAAACAAAACAAAACAAAACAAAAATCTCACAATCCATTAGGGCAGCCTGAGCCTCAACTATTAGAAAAACAATTGTAATAACCTGAAGCTATTGTCTTGTCCTCTTGACCTTAAAGGTTCACTGCCATTTCTCTGAGCAGCAAAAATAACCTGAAACATTCCATCTTTCTATGACATGATGAATGATCTTCGATTAAGAGCAGCTAAAAGAAGAAAAGGCACTAATGTGTTTTATACAGTCACTGATCACTTCCTGACATGTAATATTTCATTTGCTTTAGGATATTAAGAGACGTTGTGTACCTAAAAACAACAGCTTGTGTGATAGTACATCTATCATTACACACATCATAAAAACAAGAAGGACATAAAGTAGTTTCTGCCTGTTAAAGTCTAATTACCTGTAAAATCATTACTTGGCACTTTAACAAATTGACACAATCAAGTTAATGATCCTCAACATACTAAAATTTGCAATGTGTTTCTGCTTGCTGCATGCCCAGACCACAGTAAATGTTTGTTGGCTTGGATGAAATTATATGAAGGGGTCACATCTAATTTTTTTTCTTCAAAATACTAGTAATAAATCACTGTTGTCAATCATTATGGGATACATGTCTAATTTATTTCTATATCCTGGTTACACAGAAACGTAGCCTATTATACTCATTTCATAAATATGCTAAATAATGCTGTAATATCTTTTGTTCTACTGTAATTAGATGGCACTGTATATTGTAAACACTAAAGGCAGATACCCTATACATGGAGTTATATGCTGACACAATTGTACATACCAGTTTACTTGCTATCAGTTGTGTCCACATATGTCTATACACTATGTACGTAGTAGCAATATCCATACGATAAATTGCAGAACCATGCGATAAGTGACATTTACTACAACCTTTGACTATCTGTTTTTGCCAGATCTAGTCAGGGTCACTTTCAGTTCTGGTACCGCTTTGCCCCAACACAATAACACCACAATATTGTAGATAACTTTCTTTAAAATGCTTGGATGGAAAAAAGTAACAAATCAACTAGATCTATGTCCAAGGTGCATGGACAAAGACTATGACATGTAATTATCAGGCACTACCTCCACTCTTATCTCTCTGGAAAAGGGCAGTTTTGTTAAACAAAAAAAATGAAGTGAAGATTAGGATTCCCTGATAAAGAACATTAGAAATACACATTAAGCATAATTTTTTATACTTTGAGTACTTGTGGGTATGATATATCCTAGTAAGCACAAACCCCCCTAAGCTTGACTGCATTACATTTGGCTGCAGATGTCCACAATCTTTCATAAATAGATTACAGACTATTACAGTGCATAATGTGTGAAATGACAAATATAAAGAGCCAATAAAAGATACAGAAAATCAGAATGTATTTTACTTACCACAAAATGAGACAGATGTTTGCTCTGGAAGGGGGAGGGGAAGGGAAGCCAAGAAGAGATAATGTATAAACTGGCAAATACTAAACAATTTCTCTCTCATTTTTCTATTACCTGGTACCAGATAGAAAAAAATTAGCCTGTACCAAGAAAAATGAGATAGGAAATGGAGGTTTGCCATATCAAAGACTTTTTATGTAAATACATCAATTTCACTGACAGAACAGCTGACATTTTTGTATTAACAACAAGCAAAACTGATATGGCAGCATATATGAAAAGCTATGTTAAATAGTATTATGAAACTGATTTAAAGGAACACTAACAATGCAGAAACTATAGTTAGGTGTAACTATATTTACACCTGCTTTCCTGATTTCTTTGACACACGTGCGCGCGCACACACACACACACAGTGTATTAGCTTGTACATAGGTTTTTATATATTATATTCCTTAAAGGCTCCAGACAAACTATGCACTAGTTGCATCTTCCTCTTTCCTTCAGAGCAGGATGGAACTCTGATATTATTATTAAATGGGGGTGGTGGGGAGTGCATGAACATAGCCCAATTCGCTGCTTTCTTATGGACAAGGATAGGTTAGAAATGTCATATTCCCTTGGGCTGTACCTCTCTCTCTGAGAAACAAAGCCCCAACAATTTTGTTCAGACATTCTTGTGTTTATAAAGATTATACAGTCCAATAGGGAGCTGAAATAATGCCAAATAACTTAGATGGCCCACCACACAGAATAAATAATAAATCTCAAACAGTGAAATAAATCCTTGCCACCAACAGCAATCCATAGGCTGAAATATGTTGAACTGAAAACATAACAATTTGTAAAAATCATGATCTGCTTATACAGACAATTCAGGAATTAAAACGTATGTTTACATACTTGTGAGGAATCTATTAATTATGATGCAGTAGTAGTACCTATTCCAAACTAGTTTCCCTTTGTAAGACCAAGGTGAACTCCACATCAAATTTTCTTAAAACTCATTCCAGGTAGATTTTTGCAGGGCAATTTGGTAAAAAAAACAGTAACAGATGTTGTAAAATAATAAGTGAGATTTTATGCTATGCCTCTAAGAGCTACCTTACAGAGCCACAGCCCCAGAACTCACAGCCCAGAGGGTGAAGGCTATGATGATGTTAAGACACCTTTCTGCACTTCCAGTCTTGGCCTGCTTGGGGGACTAGAGTAGCCCCCAATGTAATTTGGACAGCCCTGAGATTTAGACAGCAGGGTCCACATGGGGCAGTTAGAGTGCAACTCGTTAGTGTGCTTTACAAATCAAACCCCTCCGGCACACTTTACCAGTGCTGTGTGGGAAAGCCCTAAGATCAAAAAGGGTTTCCCATTTCTTCCTTCCTATTAATACTATTTTGCGAAAATACTATTTTTTAAACTAACCTTTTTTGTATGCGACAAGAAAATATTTTAAAAATTTCTCTAAGCTTCTGCAAAATTTAGTAAAATTACTAAGTTTCTATTGCGGCCTCTTACAACATGATGACTTGAACAGAAATTTTAGTTCCAAACACACATGAATTTGTAGGAAGTTTGGATATATATCCGGTTCTGACCATTGCTGCTCAGCACCATCTCTACTAAATAACATGATTCCCCCCCCCCCCCCCGCCCCATAACTGCTAAGAGCACACATCCCCAGAAAGCTAAAATATTGGACTATGCGGAAGGGAGATTGTGTCAATGAGGGAATGTCTTTCAATGACAACGTGAGCTGTACTAATACATAATACAGACAACTAACATTTTCTTTTAGGTAGCAAAAATTTCCAGTAGCATGGAAAACATCTTAGATAGTGTATACGCTTTATTGTAAGATGTTTTTTCTGTTGTAATGCTTGTCCTTATACTTCTTTGAAAATGAAAGAAGAACTCTGAATACAAAGCATGTCTGACATATGTATTTAATTTGAATACTGTTTGTTCCATCTCCTGGAAACAGGTTATTGCAAGACCTCACTCTGGAGGGGTCATCAGAGAAGCATATCTTGAATGCTTTCTTGCTGATAGTGATAAGAGCTTGATCTGTTAAAGGGAACTTTAAGGACCCAATGTGACTGGCTGGATCACAGAAACCCCCTGGGTGCTGCCACCTGATGTGCCAAGACTACTTCTGCTCCTGCTTTCCTGCCCTCAGTTTAGGATTTCAGCGCCCTGCCTAGTTTGAGCCAGACCCGCTAGCCTGCTGCAAACCTGATCCAGATCTGAACCACATCCCCTAACAGCTGTAGGTTTAACTGAAAGCAGCTCACAGAAGTGTGCCTGTCTTTAACACTCCCAACGGGGTCCAAACCCTAAATAAATCCATTTTATAAACTTTATACAGGGTTAACTCAAATTGTTCGCCCTCTAAAACACAGAGAGATATGCACAGCTGTTTGCGCCCCCCTCCCCAACTATTAATACATACTCTGCTTAATTAATAAGTAAATGAAGTGATTTTATTAAATACATAAAGTAGGATTTAAGTGGTTCCAAGTAGTAACAGACAGAACAAAGAGAATTACCAAGCAAAATAAAATAGAACCTGCAAGTCTATGTCTAATAAAACTGAATACAGACAAAACCTCACCAGTTCCAGTAAGCTTCCTTTTACAGACTGATCTCCTTCTAGTCCAGGTCCAGCAATCACTCACAGCCCCTGTAGTTACTGTCTTTTGTTCCAGTTTCTTTCAGGTATCCTTGGGTGTGGAGAGGCTATCTCCTTAGCCAGTTGAAGACAAAATGGAGGGGTCTCCCACGGGCTTAAATAGACTCTCTCTTATGGGTGGAGACCCCCTCTTCTCTCCTATGCAAAATCCAGCTCCAAGATGGACCAAGTCACATGTCAATGCGTGACTCCCAGTTTTTACAGGCAGAAGCCACTGCCCACATGGTATCTTGAATGTCTCCAGGAAGACTTCTTATGTGGATTGGAGCATTCCAAGACGCATTGTTCCTTAAGTGCTTCTTGACTGGGCACTTAACTTTGCGAATTCCTTTCTCCAGGAACTGACCAAATGCTCTATTAAGGTTATTTAGAAATCAAGTCAGTACATGGCCAATATTCATAACTTCAAACACAAAAAATGATACATGCATACAAATAGGATTAATAGAGTCAGTAGATCATAACCTTTACATAGATATGTTACATGGCATGTGTAGCATAGAACATATTCCAGTTATGTCATATATTCATAAGCATATTTCCATAAAGCCTTATGGGGGGCACCGTCACACCCTAATCTCTTTGTCTGAGTTAAAGCTGTCTGGGAAAATCTGGACACAGAAGGTAGGGAGAAATAAAAAAGATCCTGTAGGCGTAAATGGGCAATTGAGACATGCATGGAGAGGCTGCAACAGGCATACCTTGAATCAGCTCCTTCTCCCCTTTCTGCACTAGCTACCATTGGCTGCATTGGTAGCTTGTAGACTTCCTGGGGGAAGAGAGCTTGTGATTGCATTCTGATCCCACAGTCTTGCCAGCAGACTTTCCCCCATGTGTACTCTGCTTTTTGAGAAAAAGTATCCCTTTGACATTTATTTCTGATTCTCTCAAGTCTTAGGTCTCTAGGATGTCTGCTACAACAATTTCATGATACATTGCACAATTTTGTAAGCATCTGACACAAAAATACAAAACGTGATAGGGAATAGCAAGTAGTTTCTTCTATTATAAAAGTTGGCTAAAGCTATTCTAATTTGGCTACTGATTGACAGTTAATCCAAGCCATAAAATAAAAATCTGGATCATAGCCAGGTCCCAATGAACTCAGCACTCTACCCACCATCTCCATGATCTGTTTACATTTTCATTTCTCTCTCTTCTCAAATTCAATTAAAAAAAAAGTCAACTCTTTGGAAACAGACAGCTCATTACATAATGAGGTGCTTACCCCATTGATTGCAAAATAGCTGACAATAGTTCAAGTGAATCTTGATGCTTAATAAAATGCATTTCTGAGAGCACTGAAGTTACTTAGGTACACATGTGCAGTATAGGTGTGGCAGAAAAAAAGATGAACTGCAGAGTCTTCTACACAAAAATTTGCTTTTTAAATGGAAGTGTTTTAATATAAAAGGGAGTCTTGTTCCCATTGCCACTAGATGGAACACTTCAGTGTTCCATTACTTAAAATGATTTAGAAACACTTCTTGTGAATGTAAGAATTATACTCCTCAGCCAATGCTCCTCTCCATCCTACCACTCTTTCTTTCAGAATCCTTTGCAATATTTCCCCTTCCGCAGTAGTCACCTCATTCCATCCGTCTCAATGACCACCTAGCGCAATCCCTCCAGCAAAAATACCTCCACCAGTGACTCTCCATCTTCACATACTACTACTTAAGACCTGATCTTCGGAAGATCAGATACTTGTTTAGGTTACTTATTGGTTAAGTTTCAGAGTAGCAGCCGTGTTAGTCTGTATCCGCAAAAAGAAAAGGAGTACTTGTGTTACCTTAGAGACTAACAAATTTATTTGAGCATAAGCTTTCATGAGCGACAGTTCATGCATCCGATGAAGTGAGCTGTAGCTCACGAAAGCTTATGCTCAAATAAATTTGTTAGTCTCCAAGGTGCCACAAGTACTCCTTTAGATAATTCTGGTTTTGTCTGACTAGTTTGTCTTAAGAGGCCACTGCACTTGATTTATACTTTTAAAATCTTGCCAAATGCTTTCAATAACTAAGTAACTTTATCCCACATGAGTACACCCTGCAGTAGAAATACTACTAGAAATACTGACGTTACTCTGTCTACCAACTAAAAATAAAACTAGCAGTTTTTCACATATGACCCCTATTTATTTATTGTGGTAATAGAGGTGCAATTTAAAAGTTTTTGGAACACCTAGATACTTAATTTAAAGAGTTGTTAATATGTCTAAAGTGATAGGAGCATGTTAGCATATGTATTTCTTCAAGGGAAAGTGTCTTTTTTAAAGGATATTAGTTTTGTTACTAAAATGTTTCTACTCTTAACTATTGGAGGTTATCTAACAATCAAAACCTGAGTGGCTGACCATTTGTTTTAAAGAAAAGTTACTGAATAAACAGTACCTTTTTACTGACACATTGAAAGGAAATCTGCAAATACTCAGCAGTTACCTTATACATTCCCTCCCCTCAGAGATATTAAAACTGTGGTTGAATCAAACAAACTTTAATTTGTCTAAGTAGGAGAGTATGGAGGAAGCAGTTACTTAAATAAGAAAACATAACATGCCACCCTGGAAAGGATATAAAAATATGCAATATATTGGTAGCTATTAAAACTAGACATTTATCACCCACCATAGTTTAATCTACTATGTATTTGTAGTAAATTCCATTTTAAAAACATGTAGTAGAGGTAACTGTGTAATGGAACTCATTGTGTAACTTTCAATTTCCAACTGTTTAGCTCATCATCCTTGACTTTCTCTCTCTTTCACTTCTTGGATTTCACTAGGTCATTGGTTCCATTATGCTCTGAAAAATGACCCATGCTGAAGTTCAGCAGAATGGCATGCAGACATGACTATGTGTGTAAATCTTACTAAGCTTATGAAACCATCAGCAGATAGGACATGTTTTATTGCATGAAACACACATTTTAGGCAATGTGGAGAGGCAAATGTCTTTTCAAAATTGGATGCCCAAACTAGATTCTAACAGATACAGGACACAGCTAATTCCAGAATCAGCTCATTTTTTTGTCGTCGAACCCCCCCCCCCCGCCCCCGCCCCCCTCAGAAAGCTAGCATTTAACATCTCTTGACCTTCTGAACACTTCCAATGGAAGTTGAGAGTCTGGAGGAAAGGGTCCTCTGGTGCCAAATGGACCATATTTCTTTTTTCTATGGCATACCACCATGGCAAAACCACTTGCACCTACTGAAAGTCCTAGAAAGGCTGGACAAGGCGGGGTTAAAATTGAACAGTAGGTCAGAACAGAACCTACTGCATGGTATAGAAAACAGGTGTACCATGCAGAAATGTCATCTGCCCGTAGGTCAGAGCAGAACCAGGAAAAAGAAAAAAAAAAAAAAAGCAAACACCTGTACTGGATGAAGATATTTCATCTGTTAATTTAGATAATCCAGTATATCCTCCAGGACTCCAGAGATGACCCAGAGTGAAAGAAAGTCATCTTCCAACCTTGCTGAAGGGTTGTATGAGAGAGTGAACTGAATCTTAAATCCGTTTGTAATGGCAGCAGAGAGTTCTACCGGAATAAAACAATCCCTGTACCTCTGACTAAAGAGTGTGGAAGACTGCCAAAACATTTATAGCTTTCAAAAAACAAAACAAAACATGTTTTTTTGGGAATTTCTTGGAAAGGTTAATAAGAAAGGGTGTGGTTGAAAATGCAGCCCAACTCATTACACATGTTCCTAATAGTCCTTTTGTAACTGGTTACCAAATGCCTGGAGTGGAAGAAACATTCATCCAGCTATCTTGAGTGTCTGACCATACAATTACCAGTTCATCCCTAAAAGAGGTGTATATTACAGAATACATTCATATACACCAATGAATCACCACATAATAGCCCCGTAATAGTCCTCATACTATCAATTACATTTTATTTTCCTGTCCTTACATATGGCATGTTCACAGTGACAAACATGCCTGTGACCCATGGAATTATGTATGAAGCTAGGACCACCCCACACAAAGCTGCTGTAACATTATATTGATTCTGTCAAAACAGTCACTTCCCTCCTCACCCTAATTAGTATATATGAATTTTGTAAACTCTTATGGTTACATCAGGAAAATCTTTAACATGATTTCTTCTGGTCTTTTAAATGTGCTCATTGGTCCATGATGAGAAAATATGTACTACTTCACAGGCAGGTTTCAATTAGCATACGATAAAGGAGATAACTGCACACGTCTACTTGTCCCACTCAAAACTAAACTTTGGTTGGAGACCTGAAAAACTCTTATTTCAAGTCAGTGTCATGATACAGTCCAAGATGTTTCTGTCTTTTTCAATTGTAGCTATCCACAGGCAATTTTTCTACTTCAGATACTTGTATACGGGTTCCATTAAAGTTAGTGGGAGCCCTGCATATATACCTATAACTAATATATGGCTTCATTTGTTTCTAAAAAAAAAAAAAAAAAATCACTTTGAAAAAGCTGATAGCTTTTTCTGTGTTCGGGTTAGAGGAAGAATAGTAGTAAAACTCTAACTACCCCTACTTCTAGTTTAATTACCAATCAATATTTGAAGTAATAAAATGTTTTCTTAAGAACTGCAGAAAGAGTGACAGCAAAGTCTCCACCTGATCTTTGGAGGCAGTTTGTATATTTTAACTTTGGTGGATATTGTAGTCCTTTGGCATAATATACCATGCATAGGGCTACATTTTAGTTATACAAACAAATGTTAAAATCATATAACACCTATTGTATAAATTATACTAATGTGGGAGATAAATGGAACATACCCTCTTCTACTTTTTGCTATTTTATTTATATCTCTGGAGAGCAAATGCTCTCTTTCCTAGTATTCCCCATCCAACTTTATGCATCATTATTTTATTTAAATTTAACAGGAACTATTCATTCAGTTGCTACTTATGCAGTAAAAACAGTTTGGGCCTGCTATTGTAAATAGAGATTACGATAGTTTAAATTACAAAAAGTTTTGACTAAAAGGATCTGTTAAATGAAATGTCCATGTATTTTACAAGACATGACCCATTACACATCATTAAACCTTTTTAGTAAGAGGGAAAAAAATACAAATTAATGTGATGTGAGGATAATCCATTTCTCTGCCAAACTATTTTATTACACTACTTTATTTTGTTAAAAGATAAAAATTAAAATCCATCAAGATTTTACTACATTTTCTTCTAGGACAAAGTTTAAGGCCTTAGAGCTTTTTTTGTAACCTAACCCTTTCTCCCCACCTCCTTTTTTAAAAGCAGAAGACTGTCAACCTCAGATAAATCAATTGTTAATATATCATGCCATGTGTATACATGCTTTTATTTGAATCTGTACACAAATAGGGTCATATTGCCTTGAGTTATATCTGTGGAACACCTGTTCATTTTTGCTAGGAATTATTCATTAATATGTGAGCACAGAATTTGGTTAATCATTTACGTAAATGTTTTAATACCCATCCACTTTTCTCCTTTTTTTTTTTTTAAATGAGGACTTAACCTCAAAATCTAGTGCATCTCTTCTAGAGCTGTTCAAGAATTTTGATAGTTTCTTTTGGGGGAAAAGGGTTGGTTTCCACAAATATTTTCACAAAAAATGGAAATTTTTTTAAATTTCATAAAATTTGTTTAGACTTGAAAAATCCAATTTTGAAGTTCGAAGTGACTTAAGCTAGTTAAATGAAAAATGCAAAAATAATAAAATTTTAAAGTCAAACTGGAACATTTTGATATGATCAAAACAAAAAACCTTGGTTTTTTTCTTCAGATTTTTGACTTTCAAAATTTTAAAGATTTCAACTTTTCATCCTGATTCAAGATGGGATTTTTTTGATACCTTGAAAAGTTCTGTGGGATGAGAAAACTGTTTCCCACTCAGAACTAATCTATTCCAAACTGTGTCTCAAAAGGGACATGACTCATGTCCATCCATTAAGGGTATGCCTTTCTTGCATTGCCATCTGTATGCCACTGCCTCCTCAGTTTTCACTACTGTTTAAACTAAAACAGATTTAGAAAATGTATAGAAACACATTTTGAGACATACAGTATTAAAAATTGACTACTTAATTGAGATTCATTTGTATAATTCCCCAAATGCAATTACATCATTTTTCAGTATTTCAAGCCAGCAATAAAATGTGTAACAAAAAGGTTGGCTTTTTTTTTAATCTCATCAAAATATTTTTTGTTGATTAGAAGAAGACAGGAAAAACATTAGTATCATAGAAATGCAGGGCTGGAAGGGACCTTGAGAAGTCACCAAGTCCAGACCCTGGCATTGAATCAGGGCCAAGTAAATTTAGCGTACCATCTGTGACAGGTGTTTGTCCAACCTGTTCTTAAAAAACCTCCAGTGGTGGGGATTCCACAACCTCCCTCTGAAAGCTGTTCCAAAGCTTACCTACCTTTATAGTTAGATACGTTTTTCTTATCTGCACAGGCAACCTTAATTCTGATATGTCCTAACCTGAGTGCTTGATTTTGCAGCCTTAAAACTTTTTTTTTTTAAAAATAAACCTAGGGAATTATACACAAATATACTAACTGGGAAAAAAACAAACAAACAGAAATTCTGTCATGTAGAATCAATGTGACTCCTACATGGGTCAACAGCAGGACTGGAATCTTTAGCTTTGTAGCATATACCACTGCCATTTTACCTAACTGCATACATTATAGAGGATGACAACCTACACCTGCTATGTGGACCAGCCACTGGACCGGGATGTGACACACACTTAGCCAGTAGGTTTCACATATTTGCTGACAGCAGAGGAATGCTGAAAGTCCTCCAATAGCAGGCTCTAGAGGACAGTGTATGGCTAGCTATAGGGGCAGTCAATCCAGTCAGTCACCCTTGCTGCCATCTGCTAGGGGCACTAAACCAGAATCTGCAGGGGTCTCACATCACTTGGATAGGGTTTTATTTATTTTAGTTTTGCACTTAGCTGGTTGGCTTGGGGATGCACACCAAAAACATTTTCCACCCTGGATGGCTAGACACCTAGGGCCGATCTTGAGCAAGTGTTCTCTAGTGGGCACACAGACCCTTCTTCCCCAGTTCTCCCCAAGCCTGACCCCTTGTGCTGTGTTCCTTCCAGTCTGTTCCTGTGTCAGTCCCATCTCTCCCCATCCCAGCTCCTTGTCCAATTCTGTTTATGCCCCTGCAGCTCCTGGTCCAAGTTGCTGTCTCCTTGCTCAGGAAAGCCCAGTCTCCACCCCCATCTAGGTTCCCCATCCCAGTTCCTGTTTCTCCCCCCAAGCTCCTTGTCTAAATTGCTGCCATCTCCACCTATCATAAACATCAAACCACATGTTAAATTGCCTGTATCCAAGTGGTACTGAGAAGCATGGTATGGAACCATGGTGTGATAAACAGCACCCCTTTGTTTTAGGGATTGGAAATCAGGACATTAAAAGGGTCAGTACTTTTTCTTTCCTTGCTGCTTCTATCTGAAAAAGAGTTCACCTTTAGGAGGAATACTGTGGGTTTAAACAAAACTGGTAATGCCTGTACCTTAAGTAATATTTCTAACTATTATACAAGCAAACACATGATGATGGGGAAGGTATCACGTTATGATGACTGCTCACAAGTCATTTCCACAGGAGAATTTTCAAAGTATAGAATTTACTTTCAAACAAAAAACGCCTCTTTCTAGAGAAGAATAGAACAAAGATTAATTTGCCTTTCCATCTAACAGTTTTATTGTTGTGTGCACACAGCTTACCTAAAGATTGATGGATTGGATTATTAAATCATCTGAAAAGAATATTTAACAAAATTCAAAGTGAAGCATTGGGTGTGGGGAGGGGAAATCATTCTGCATTATTCACCGGAGTTACAGGCAGGACCCCTTCTCCTGGCATGGCACCAACATGCCTTCTACACCAGCGAGAGGCAGGAGAGGTGGCAAAAGGCTGGCTACATTGTGTAAAGGGAATCCCATGCTGGCACAGAGTCAAAGGGAATCCTTACCCTTTCTGCCTCTTTGGGCTTAGAGAGTCCAGAACAGGGCTGAAAATTTCACTGTCTCTAGTATTGTGAATATTGCACATTTTATGAGCGTTAAATTGACTTCAAACATATGCAACGAGAGATATTCCAAATTCAGCTATTTAAAGATTTACATTTTTAGAGAATAAGTTTAATTTTAGATCCCCCCCACACACTTTAATGCTAATAATTTTATATTTCTTTACATGTTGTATAGAACCCAAGTTGTGGGCTGTTCACAATGCTGCCTGGCAGGTTCTTAAGCTTTTCACACAGGCTCAGCTGTCAGTTATTTATAAAAGTTGCTCATATTTCCAACTTTTTTATAAAAAAAAAGTAAGCACTTCATGAATATTAATTAAAATCACATTTAATTACACTATGTGAACTGCTCACTAGAGTAGAGATGAAAATGACCCCCCTTTTTAAAAAATTGCCTGCAGGATCTTGCTTTCAAATGTACAAGGCCTAGAAATAAACTTTTCCTGGCCAAAAGTCTATATTTATATCCATCCGACTCACTGAGCTTTGCCTATGAGAAACTCTAAATTGGTTCCCTTAGAAAGTGAGTTGTATAGCGTATTTGTCCGTCCTTCATTAGACCAATAAGTAATGTTAACTACATATTTTGCCACATCTTTTCATTGGCTGGTAACAGATTATGAAGATTAAGATAATAAATAAAGGAATTTATATGCTGTGATGCAGTGGCAAATTTTATATATGAATCTTACATTATCAACATTTTCCTTAAGTGCCAAACCATACGCATATTTTCTCAGCAGCGCAGTGCCTAGACAAAGATATGTGGCCTGACTATATTCCACACCATTGTAGTCCTGTGTGTCACTTGTGTGGATTCCTACCAATTATTTCAGGCTCTGCTAGGCATTTAAGGTCAAAATCCTAAATTAAAAGCAGACTAACTCCAGGTTCTTCAATTCCTAATTAGGTTTCCTTACTTGGGGAAAGTTGTTGTCTGAGCTACTTACTAGTGATCTGTACTTACTATTAAAGAGATGACTCACATATATGCATGTTTACTCTAGTGCTCTCCTGAAGCAGAAGACATTTGAAATGTATATGCCTTTAAAAGTTGTTCATTTCAGGTTTGGATTTTTTTTTTTAAACAGTACTTTCTATGCTGATTGATAGTTAATGACTTGCAAGTATTTATTCTGTGCATTTTTTTGCAGTATTTCCATGTTGTTTGTGGTACAGTAGTTAAAAACAGCATGAACATATTGCAAAATAGCTTTTCTGCATTTACTAGAACTTGATCTGAAAAATGAAATGCAGTTACAGAACTGTGCTAATAGGAAGACAAGAGACCAGAGTTGTACCAATATTTAGATGGAAGGCAAATTCTGATGTAGATTCAATAAAAATCAAATCTTTTCAGGAAGACAAATGTCCCTTTTTGGGTTGTTGTTGCAGCCTCTAAAGGGTTAAGTATAGGTTTTGTGGGGAAAGATGGAGGGATCAAGCCATGAGTAACACACATGACTTTTAAGGAAGAAATATTGGAGGACACAATGATAGGACTAGAACCACCAAAAGACAAGATGCCAATGAGACTACTCATGTGATTAAGTGATCATTAATACAAGGGTTGTACAATTTAGCATGATCAAAATGAAAGTAAAACAACCTTTAGACTATTACTAAAGTATTTGCCTGCTGCATGTGTTCTATTTTTATCCATTTTAAAGTGTTGCCCTTTAAAAGTTTCTCTAAATGTTAATTTTTTCTTGTATTGTGGGAAAACGTAAAATAGGAATGCCCAGCTGGCCTCTGTTATTCATTACTTTGTGTCTCCTCTTGCTCTTCTCCTTTCACAGCAGTTTAAATTTTTCCTCATATGACAATGTTTCCTCCATTTTCATTACCTTTCTCTGAAGCGATCCTGTTTCTGCTACCATATGTCTTTTGTCAGGAAAGGTCATCAAAACTGAACAACACTGGAGTATGTTGTATAAGAACAAAAAAAGTGTTGGCTTATGAATAAACCATGACCATCACCCCTTCAGAAAATAGCGTATACCCTTCTAAAGTTTCTGCTTTCCTCACATATACATATGTAAATGTAAGATAGTTATACTGTGTTAAATAACTTAGATATTTCAAATTTAAGTCATTTTGAAGATATTTCATTGTAATATATATCTTTAAGTAAAATATTTTGAAATAAGATATTTAAGATATGTCTCTGTTTAATCAAATCTAGCACGGATATATTACAAACTCATCTTCTAATTAAAACAAGACAGCATCTTGATCAACAATTAATCACAGAAAGAAACATCAATATAAGTGGGTCATTATATGATTGGATTTGTAACCTTTTTGACTACTCATTTCTCTTTCCAGCACTAAAATGATTCTAATAAATTATATAATTTCAGAAAATATTTTAAACCATCTTCCCTTATCCCCCCCACCTCTGCTCCCCTGCATTCTAAAAACCTTCCTAATCTCAGACTATGCATATCTATATGAAGCGTCTGCAGACTGGAATTAATTTTTTTATTATGGTTTCTGATGCAAAATTTGAGAAGTAACAAATAGATATTTTGAAGTCTGAGACTATTGTGTTCAAAATATTAAGTTCACATGCTATATACCTGTAATATTTGCATCAGATAGGAAAGATATGTAAACACCTCCTAATGCTCTCTGAATTATATGACAAGTAGATGCAAGTCACATGTTCATTGTGCAACTTCGAAAAATGATGGTTGAAACATATCTGTTTATTATCCGTTCATTTAGTTGGGAAATTGTGCAACTAGAAAAGCCATCTGAAGAGCTATTGACCTGGAGAATACTACTGGTTCTTTTCCTTTATGTCACTTCAGGAACAAGTTAAAAAACAAAAAGAACCTGTATAAAAATGTAAATACCACTGCTCCATGACCATATATTAGGTATACTTTGGAGTTAAATTTTCCACAATGCTATGCCATATTTCAACAGAGAAAGAAGATTATTGAAATATAATTGCATATTTTAAAGCACCAGATTTGAACTAATGGTTAAATATAGTCTTCCAATCAGCCTTGACTTTGGACATTTCACTTGAAAGGAGAGTCATTTTGGCTGCTTTAGTACAGTAGCTATAAAAGCTTTGTTTGGATCATTAAGTATCAGAAATGCTCAAAGAATCTCAAACAAGTTAAAAATGATGGCCAAGATGGTAGCCATGTGCAATGCATGCAGGACTTCATCCAGACATCCAGGCCTGTTCAAGTGAATGCACACTATTGAGGAGTATCTTTACCACAATTATTAATGGGCTTTATTGCGAGTGTGGTGCCAAAAGTGTTGTTACAAATAAAACTGTCAACACAATCACTTTGGAACTGTTTGAACTCTGTATAATCATCTCCAATTCACAATTCATTGTTAAATATACAGTAGTTAATCCCTGTTTGTTAACTGGAAGAACCTCTACTTACCCTTTCCTAGCTCTTGTGATGGATGTGGGGAACTGCAGATTCTATGCGTCTCTCATCCTCCTTACTATATGGACAGGGCAAATGTCTGTCCTACTCAGATTTTCACTCCTCTCCCCATCTGAAGTCCCCCCACTTACTCCTACATTCATTTGCCACTATATTTCTCTCCCTTTGTCCTTAAAATCTCCTACACATCACATTCTCCCTCTGTGCCACACCACATTTCCATGCACCCCTTTAGTCACCTCCTGTTCTACATATTCCCCTGAACTCCCCCGCAGTGTCTTCCTGTTCTTCATAGTCTTTCAACCCATTCGATTAGCCTCTTGCTCACATTTTCCTGCATTGTGCAGTCTGCCTCATACCCCTCATATTCTCCTGCAACCTCATTTCAGTCTGCCCTGCTCCCTCAAGTCCTCTGACTCCTCATTTTTCTGTCTCCCCAAACTCTCCTAGCTACTGCCTCAGTCTTATTCCAAGCACCTTTACATTCTCATGTCTATAGCTCACATGATTCATCAGGGGCCATCATCTTCAGCCTCATTGGCAACAAAGATAGAGAATGTCCATCTTTGCAGGGGTGAGGGAGGGAGAGACATCCACCTGCAAAAGCTATGGCAAAATGGCAGTCATCTTGTTGAGGGCAACATGTGGTACCAGACCTATTGACAATAATGAGAGATAGTGGCCATTTTGGGTAAAAGCAAACTCTGATTTTGAAGTTTGAAATCAGGAAAAAAAAAGTCATGAAAACCTTTTTTTAAGAAACTCAGATATCTCTAGGCTAACAAAAAGCACAAGAATTGGCAATGCTGTGATCACAAAATGGTAAAACATTAGAGAGAAATACCATCATTTCTGTAGGCTTCTTCCTTTCATGTTTTCTCAGTCTGGAACAAAGATTTTTATAAGATATTTCAAGTTGCTTTTAATATTCTCATATAACTGATATTTCAACTAAATGAGCATTGGAACTTGATATTCATGAAAATGTATCAACATAATAATAGCATGTATGATACAAGAAGGCAGAATTATTCAGTTTTGTTTTGTTTTTTGAACTCACTATAAAACTTTATTTTAATAACCCTAAACTAATAACCACGACTCCCAGGAGAACTCCTCTATCAATTCCCTTAAGCCATATACTATGCTGCCTGCCAGGGCAGACTTGCTATCCTAGCACCTACTGTTGCTATCCTGCATCTTAAAAGTCAAACCATCACACACAAGTGCATAACTATTGAAACTCTACCAAACCCTAACATCTGCCTCCAATTGCTGGTAATTTTGTGCAAGTTTTATTATCCCTTAGTAACAGTAAAGCACTGGAAAGAGATACCCACTAATGTATGGGTACTTCTTCCTTCTAGGTCCCTATAGAACAGAAAGAAAAAGTGATCCCTTTCTTGTGTTACCAGCTTAGATCAGTTCTCCCTTTACTTTCACCCTCTGCATCTTTTGTGGTTTTACAGGCTTCTCCTGATAGCATGTGTCACTAGGATCTCTTCTCACGGTCTGGACACCTCCTTGTGGCTATATCTGGACAGTAGCTTGGCTCAGTCTGACATGGACTTCAATCTCTCATTCATGGTTTGGCCCCTCTCATGTCCCAGGAGTTGCAGTGCTTCATTTTTGAGAGTCAGGCTGCTCCCTTCCCATAGCTTGGGTTGCTATTTTTTCATGGTTTGGTCCTCTGGCCAGGTCCCTATGTGGTTTCCCTCTTCCTGGGTATCAAAGTCTTTTCATGTGAACCATTGTAGGCAGTCTTCCAATTCACTGCTCAGACAGTGCTACTTCCCCAGTGGGTGGTAGGGGAACCCAGCCGACCCACTACTCAGGGTTCCAGCTCAGGGACCCTCAAATCAGCAACCAAGTTCTGCACCATCCCAAACCTTGCTACTGTTTCCATTAGATTTTTCCTACTGTGCTACTTCTCTGGGTATATCCTTCCTTCACGGCCAGGATCCCAGAGTTTCACTCTCCCACTGGGTTTTCTCTTTTTCCTACTCTAAAGTTTTCTCTTTTTCCTACTCTAGAGAGTGATTATAGATTTCCATACAGCAGCCTCTTTCTGCTGCAAACACTTCCTAGTTTTATACCTGTCCCTCCACTCAGCTGGGCTCCACCCTCAATTGGGGATTGCTTATCAAGCCTAATTGTCCCTCAGGTGTATTCTATCAGGTTCACTGGTCCCTTGTGAGCCTCATTAACCCTTTCCAGGATAGTGTGGTGTGAATACCGTACCACAATTTGATTACTGATTACATGCCTAATTCTCATTTATACAGTACTCTCACACCTGCCACTTCAATTGATTTTCCATTTAGAGTATGGATATTCAGACCCTTCATAGGTAATATGGGGGGGAGACCCTTGGTTACAGGGAAATCCCCACCTGATTGCCCGCTTTTCCTCATTCTCCCACCTGCTATAAAAAGCAGTCATAACTGCTCCCTGTGCCGAGGACAAACCTGATCTTTGCACAGGGAGCAGGCAGATCTCCTGCCACCTATTTCCAGCAAGTGTAGCCTAGTGGTTAGTACAGTTGCCCGTAGGACAGACTATCCTTGAACCCCCTACAAGAAGAATGCATGTGGCAAAGGGGAATCCTGCATACAATGATGTTGACTCGGTCAGCATGAATTGATCTAGGTGATTCCTGTAGATACTGAATAATAATCTTGCCACAAACAGCAGATATATTCCAGATTCATCACCTTGCAGATCTCAAGCCCTGTCACATATCTGCAAAATCACTTTGGGGATTAAAGGGTAAGAAGAAAATGCCACTGAGTTCCCTTTCCTTACCTTTTCCAGAAGATACTTCTACATTTGACTGCAATCACACGAGCAGAGAGGAGAATAGGGACCAAAGAATTTAGTTGTGAAATAGCTTATAATTCTGTACCTCAATTGTACAGTTTGAGTTTCTGAATTCAGGGTGTACTTCTTTTAAAACTAACATTCTGTGTGAGCATCATCAAAAGGAAGATTTATTTTTACTAGAGATGGGCACATTACCTTGACTATATCAATTTTGATAGCTCCAGTGCAAGTCTAATAGTTTTCAGTCCCACGAAAGTTTTGTCAAGAACACCATGGTGCACAGGACTGTTCATTAGAGTAGAAGTTTATATGTACTATTACAAATAGCATTTCCCAGGGGAAGAAGAGAAAAGTTCCTCCTCCTATATTTTGGAAACTGTAGACATTTAATTGGTTTCTTGAATGCTTTCGGTTATTGCATATTCCACTATGTAGCAGATTCTAAGGAAGCCAGGAGAAAGGGAGAGGACCTGCTTTTTGGCATCTGAGACTTAGAATTATTGCCAATATTTTTACTGGACATTAGGAGGTAAATTTACCAAATAGTCCTGTAATCAGTATATACACATACTACAGAAGTACCAGTTATGGCTCCATAATTAAGACTGAGTTGACATTTATAGATATGGTACTCTAATTTAGCAATAAATCGCTAAGGAAATATGGAAATAATTTTAATTTATATTTTCTCATTTTGAATGAAAGCACAAACTACTTGCATGCAAATTGAGATGTAAGTTGCTTTCACTGTTGGTAGGACTTAAAATAGTCTTATATAATGATAACTTCCACTCTTCTTTAACAAGGAGGTATCAATGCTTTCATTTTAAACCCCTATTTTCAAGATTTTCTAAGTTAATGAACAAAACAACTGGAATAGGAATATAAAATTCCCCAGCCAAAAAACAAATTACAATAAACTATGAGTGAGACACTAGGGTGAGATCCTCATTCCTTCACTGTCCCCTTTATACCACACAAAAGGTTCAAAGTAATGCAAAGGTGGTCTAAAAGTTCTATGTCCAGGGAGGATTCCCCTGGCACAGGTACCATGAAGACAATCCCCCATATGGGGTGTGTCGGGGTCAGGCTGCAGTACACCACATTGCAGAGATTTTAGGCAACTCCAGCAGCCTCTCTTTATGTGCTGCTGGAACAATCCAGGATTTGGAAGACACAAAGGTGTCTTAAAGCCAACTTTATCCCCTTTCCCTCTTGGGCTTCCACTGACTTCTATGGGCTTTGAATTGCTTCTGTTCTCATCTAGGTCATGGACTCACTGTATCACCTTGGAAAAGTCAACTAACATTTATTGCCTCTATTTACTCATGAGTAACATGGGGTAATAAGGATTCCCCACATTAAAAGGGTATTGTGAGGTTCAATTAATTATTCTCTGTAAACTTTCCCAGCTTCCATGGATGAAGGCTGTTCCAACAATGCAAAGAATTTTAGAAATTTTTGGAGACACCCCAATTAAATTGCATAAAGAAGTCACTGAAATAACTCTAAATGGACGATTTTCCCTTCATTAATGAATACTCATAATATATTGTTTCTATTCACAGTTTTTTTAGTTGAAAGCCCCATCACATTTATTTGTATTTTCTTTAGAGAAATGAAAAACAGTCACCTTTAAACAAAGATTCCATAGCAATTTTCTAAAGTGCTGTTTGCTAGCCTTAAGTTATTTCTGCACAGATATGTCATTCAATTAATGTTGGAGGCAAAACAGAAAACCTCTCTGTTCAGTAATGTTGTTTGGATGGGTTTATGAATCGTAGCTAGATCTAGTTGTTCAAGTGTTACACAGCATTAGCCTTGCTCATGGAAAAACAGCAGACATATACAATAATTAAAAAGTTGCAAAGTGTATTTAGATATGTCTGTTAGACATTTGTTTTAACTTAATAAGCTAACATCCTTAAAATAAATTAATCCTGTGCAATATATTTATCCTAGCCAAATCTCTTTTTCAAAAGGGAAGCTATATTGCATATGTAACAAGTAATGTATTCGCAAAAAGAAAAGGAGCTACAGCTTATGCTCAAATAAATTTGTTTGTGTCTAAGCTGCCACAAGTACTCCTTTTCTTTTTGCGAATACAGACTAACACGGCTGCTACTCTGAAACCTGTCATTAAGTAATGTATTAGTTTCATTTTCTATTAAAAAAGCCAAAATACAACAGCATGTCCATCCAGATTCATGTTTGGCAATGAATGTTCTACTAATATACTTAAGCAGACTACTGAACATTCAGGGTCTACCTGAACAACTACCTTTTTTCTCTTTTGTCTCCCTTTCAGTACCTCTCAAAAGGAGCAAAAAGCCAACAACTTGGGTAATCCTCACACCATTCTTATAAATACAATAGGTTGGCTAGGGCCTTGTGGTTTTAAGAAGTACTTTATACAGAAATTTACCAAGAAAAAGTTAACAGTTACTCACAATTACCATTCAGTGGCATCTGAGTGATCAAAATTATTTCATAGTCCAATGGCAAATGCTGCATGAATACCTTTTCTTTTATGGCATATATATTTGTATATACTAAATTTAGGTTAGACATTTAAAAATAGCAAGCTTGTCAAACAACATTCTGACAAAAACTGTTGGTTAATAATTTGCAGAGAGAGAGACCCAGATTATTATGCATTGAATCATAGAATATCAGAGTTGGAAGGGACCTCTGGAGGTCATCTAGTCCAACCCCCTGCCCAGAGCAAGACCAATCCCAACTAAATCATCCCAACCAGGGCTTTGTCAAGCCTGACCTTAAAAACTTAAGGAAGGGGATTCCACCACCTCCCTAGGTAACGCATTCCAGTATTTCACCACCCTCCTAGTGAAAAAGTTTTTCCTAATATCCAACCTAAATCTCCCCCACTGCAACTTGTGACCATTACTCCTTGTTCTGTCATCTGCTATCACTGAGAACAGTCTAGATCCATCCTCTTTGGATCCACCTTTCAGGTAGTTAAAAGCAGCTATCAAATCCCCCTCATTCTTCTCTTCCATAGACTAAACAATCCCAGTTCCCTCAGCCTCTCCTCATAAGTCATGTGTTCCAGACCCCTAATCATTGTTGTTGCCCTTTGCTGGACTCTCTCCAATTTCTCCACATTGCTGATGCCACTTGGGATAATGGAAAAATAACAAAGTACACCTGTGATTCGATTAAAGGTAAATGTCACAATTATTGAAATAACTCATGCAACAGTGTTAATGACAGCCAACAGTTCCTGTGGGGTTTAGTAATCTTTAAAGCCCAACATCACGCCCCATTTACTATGTATCACAATGAGATGTAGCTGCCAAGATGAAATTCCCAAACCATATCCAAAATCATGAGAAACTTGTTTGCCTTATAGCTGAATATGATGGTAAGTTCTTCCCCACACCATCATTACCATACTCTGTCCTCAAACTTGTGCAAATCTGCTACTACAAAGCTTGTAGTATTAATTACACATGAACAAGTGAACTGTGCAATGTCAAGTGAACCATGGAAGTGAACTTATTCCAAAACAGTGAGCTGTCCACATGCCCCCCATCTCGAGCACCTCTCAGCCTTACATCCCATCAAACAATTCCTGCAATATGTTGCAGTTAGACATCCAATTAACTTAGTCAATGAATCTTGTGGGATGGAGAATCTTCTTTCCTGACCCCAAATATGGTAATCCAACCAGCTTGAGCATTCAGGCCAACATTCTGGATGAATTTTAAGTTGCAAAACAATAGTCACACACACCAGGCTAAGCATAGGTGCCGACTCTGTCGGTGCTCCGCGTCTGGAGCACCTACGGGGAAAAAATGGTGGGTGCTGAGCATCCACCGGCAGCCCCCCTCTCAGCTCCCGCACACCCCTGAGTGTCTCCTTCCCACCAGCAGGCCCCATGGATCAGCGCCTCCCACTCCCTCCCCATGACTCCCGCCCATTGCAGTCTGGTGTTTTGCAGCCTTCAGGAGGCTGGGAGGGAGGAGGAGGAGGGAGGATGCGGCACACTTGGGGGAGGGGAGAACTGGGCGGGAAGAGGTGGGACAGGGGCAGGAAGAGGCAGGGCGGGGTGGGGCTTGGGGGAAGGGGTGGAGTGGGACGGGACATGGGGCAGAGCTGGGGGTCGAGCACCCCCCCGGCACTTTGGAAAGTCAGCACCTGTGCAATTAAGCCCAAAACACAATTGAGCAGATGGGGAGCACTTCAGGCTGTCATCAAGGTAGCAACAATTGTCTCCTCTTTTACCCCATCCACATGGGGAAGAGGGCCATGCAAGGCCGTGCAAGCCCATGCACTCATTGCCCTCCTTTTGGTGTCTCAGTGCCAGTCACCAGTTGGTAAGGGCTGCCAAGCTGGTCACCATAAGGCAAAACAATCCTACTCATGGAGAAACGAACATGCTGCAGAAGGTGGAGAAAAGGAGACAGATCAGCTGCAAATGGCTCCTGCAGAAGTCCTGGTACAAATCTATCATCACAGCAAGGTCAGCTCCAATGGAGGTGTGCATTATGAGATGAGTAATACAGGAAACAATTAGTAACTTTAGAAATCGTAGCTTCAAGCTAAAACTATGATGTGAATATATGGTCAAACTTAATAGTTGAGCTTTGCTATCTTAAGAAATCCAAAGTGAAGCTTTTCTGCCAAATAGAAAGTGAGCCTGCAATTTTGTTAGATTAACATGTTACAAAAAGAAACATATGCTTCTCAGTATTGATAAAGTTCTCCTAGTGATACAATATAATGAGAACATAATAAATAATAATAATATATTCCACAATAAATAAGCCAGTAATAGGATATTTACTTTTATTATAATTCTATATTCTAGCTAGTCGTCACAAGAAAGCACAAATTTGTGGAAGTCCTCCTTATGATCCAAAAGCTGATACTATCTTGAATGCTGGGAACTCGAGTCCCCATGGAATCACATCCTAAATATAGGCAGCATAACCGATAAAAATCAGTCTTGATGAGCATGCTCAGGGAGAACAATCATATTTACAGATCTCAGGAGGGTTAAACTGACAATGTTTATTAAATTTGCAATTGGTCAAGATGTTTGTTTTTACTATGTGTAATGTGCATAAAACTTAAGATAGGCACATCCTGAACTAAATACATAAGTGTATACACACACACAGTACCACAAGGGCAAATAAAGTCTAGATGTTGAAGGCATGATTTTCATTTGAAAGCAAAGCTACTGGTGAACAAAAAAGCTTTACTTTTCAATGAGCTCAAAAAAAATCCCTTTCAGAGGTGTGGTTCACTTATTTTATTTATTCTTACTCTGATCCAAAAGAAAGTTTGATTACAACTGACATCTGAGCAACACCTTAAGTACAGGCTATTTTATTACCTGCCATATTCTTTGTTATGCTGATAAGTACTGATAGCTGCCAGCAGGTGGGTGTTAGATCTACAGACAGTCACAGTCCTCATTAAAGCCAATGACTGTGGCAAGCAGAGTCTTCAGGCTCAGTAGAAGGACCAATTAAGCCCCTTTATGTGAAATCATGTGGGGACTATCACCTGACGCATTAGGCTGCATGGTAGGTCAAAACTAAGTTGTGCCAACAGAGAGGCTTCCCTGGTTGCAGAGCTAGGATTGCGTACTGAAGGCAAAGAAAACCAGAAGGACCCTGATATGACACTGGGAGGAAGCAGAGGAACATAGCTTCTTGGGCACAGAATTTGCTGGAGTAGCAGACTTGGGGACCCATTGTTTCATGTTCTCTATGTATATAAATCTCCCCACTGTATTTTCCACTGAATGCATCTGATGAAGTAAGCTGTAGCTCACGAAAGCTTATGCTCAAATAAATTTGTTAGTCTCTAAGGTGCCACAAGTACTCCTTTTCTTTTTGCAAATACAGACTAACACGGCTGCTACTCTGAAACCTGTCAAGGTAAGGTGAGCTATTACAGAATATAGGACCATGGTATTGGTGAGAGAGTAATGGGGGGGCCTAACACAGAAAATCTGGCTCAGGGAAAGGTAGGGCACAGAGAATGTCAGGCATAAGGGAGAGGATGGGAGTGGCAGGGAGTCCCTGAAATAGATGGGGATGGAAGAATGCAAGAAGCCCATGTGTGTGTGTAATGAGTAGGATTGCCAAGCATCCAATTTTCGACCAGAACGCCCAGTTGAAAAGAGACCCTGTCGGCTCTGTTCGGCACTGCTGACTAGGCCATTAGAAGTCTGGTTGTTTGCACAGTGGGGGCCCGGGGCTAAGGAAGGCTCCCTGCCTGCCCTAGCTCTGCACGGCTCCTGGAAGCAGCCACCAGGTCCCTGCGTTCCCTAAGCGCATGGATGGCCAAGGATACTCTGCGTGCTGCCCCTGCCAATAGTGCTGACTCAGCAGTTCCCATTGGCCGGGGACCAATGGGAGCTGTGGGGGTGGCGCCTGCGGGCACAAAGGTGGCGCGCAGAGCCTTCCTGGCTGTCTATGTGCCTAGGGGCTGCAGGGACCCTACTCTGAGCCACTTCCTGCAGCCCAAACCCCTCATCCGCGGCCCCACCCCAAAGACAGCACCCACCCTGCCAACACCCTGCCCAGCCCTGAGCCCCTTCCTGCACCTCAAACCCCTCATCCCTGGCCCTATACCAGAGCCCACAACCCCAGCTGGATCCCCCCCACACCAGCCCTGAGTCCCTTCCTGCACCTAAACCCCTCATCCTCAGCCCCACCCCAGAGCCTGCACCTCCCCCCCCGCATCTCCCTGTCCCAGCCGAGAGCCCTGAAGCCCTCATTTATGGCCCCACCTGGAGCCCATACCCCCAGCCCAGAGCCCATTTCCCTCCTGCACCCCAACCCCCTGCCCAGAGCCCTCTCACGCTCCCCAAACCCCTCATTCCCTGCTCTACCCCAGAGCCTGCATCCCCAGCCAGAGCCTTCACCCCCATCCCCTGCCCCAGCCAGGTAAAAACGAGTGAGAGTTGGGGAGAGTGAGTGATGGAGGGAGAAGTGATGGAGCAAGTGGGAGCAGACCCTCAAAGAAGGGGTGGGCAGGGGTATTTGGTTTTGTGCGATTAGAAAGTTGACAACCCGAGTAATGAGCTTGGCCTACAGAAGCTGTGAAGAGTGCAACCCTCTAGTTTAGAGTGGAAACCATAGACCAAAACCAACAATACTTTTTCCTATTTGGGGCCCAAAGGAAGCACAGAATAGCTCATGTTTGCTTAATGCTCAGCCAGGCTTCTGAAAGATTCACAATCCTTGGCATGCATTTCAGCCGACATTCGGTTTTGTAAAATCAGGTGAAACTCATTTAGTTTCAAAATTTCCTTATGAAGGTTTCATGTATTTCTGCAAAATGTTTTCCTGTCATTGGTACTGAATACACAACAAACAGTTTGAAGATTGTCAAGAATTAGGAGTTATGAGGTGTCTTACCCATTGACTCCTTAAAGCTTATAGGAGTCATTCAGCTAAAAAATACCCATTCAACTAATTAACAATGTAGGAGAGAGAATTCAAGGGATCTCATTGTATTTTATGGGGTTTTCTGAATAGAGCAACAATATATTTCAAGATAAAAGCTTATATTTACAAAGTTCATTGTGAGATTTTGAGTCCAGTACCACTTTCATTGAAATAAATGTTAGTTGTCCCTTTGACTTCAGTGACAGTAGGAACAAATTTTTAATGTTTATAGTGGATAAATGAATTATCCTAGATATTAGTGCAGGTACTGAACATGCATATTTTATTCAAGAATTTTATTTCCCTCAGATAAAACATGACTTTTGGAGAAATACCTTTCTTTTTAACACATTTCACAGTGCTTGCCATTTACTGGTCTCAGAGAACATTAGGATCTAAATTACACTTATACACTCAAATGCTCGGTTCTGGGATAGCAATCATTTTCAATTTCCATTTAATTTAAACAAGATTTTTCACCAAACATCTCCCCAAACATAGCTCAGTAGTTCATTGTTTCACTGAATACATTTGTTTCAGGTTCAGGACTAAAAGGGTTTTCATTGTGGAACGGGGTAAACTGTATTTGTAGAATTCTGCCTTTAGATACCTGTGCTCATGTCAGCTCCCATGAGTGCAGCAAGCCACATACTGCTGATAAAATCAGGAGCGGGAAAAGTATAGAGAGGAAATATCACCCTCTGCAGTATTGTCTTCCCCGCCCTTTCCCCAAACCTGCAGAAATAACTCCACAAAGGCTCCATAGGGATTCAAATGTCCATGGGCTCAAAAGCCATGGAGGAAGCTGTCAAAAGTTACTGAGGTGCTTATCCAGGTGACATACCTTAAAGAGAATGCAGGAAGAGTCTTCAGTAATTTGCGCTGCTTCCACACTATGGAATCCTTCTCTTTCTAACTGAAGAGGGCTCCAGAAGCAGTTGCACTTAGTGTAACTCCTACCAGCATGGCTTCCTGCAGCAAAAGCCATTTTGAATGAATTGGGGGGCTAAATGGAGCTCAGTGGGGAAAGGCATCAGACCAAAGGCAAGGGGCTCTGAATGGGAAGCCCGTTACCTTTTAGGAGCATTGAGTTTAATGAGTGGAACCTTTAGCTGACTCTGTGCATAAACGAATTCTACTCCAAACTCCTTGACAGAACCAGCAGGAGACTCTGAGCTGAAATTAATTTCATGTGTGTAGGGGAGAATTTGGTCATTAGTGATTCATTTGAAAGCTCCTGGATATTTTACAAAGTCTACATGTCTTCAGTGTCTGAAAACAAGAAGTGCTGTTTGGATAGGTTACAGATGGGATCATGATATTAATTAGAGGTCTGTTCTCTAGATAAGTGTATGTACCTCATTAACTTTAATAGGAATTAGTCTTGCATATCATAGGGAAAATAAATAGACTCCATATATATATCAGAGAAAAGAAAGCAAAGCCTTGTTACACCAGTTAAGGTCAATGATAGTTTGTAAGGAACATGAGCAATACATTATCTTACCCATAAAATGTAGGATTATGAAAGCTTTACAAAAATAACCCTGGCAGACAAATTACAGTATCGATCTTTTTTCTTTAGTTATTTTATGTTTTGCATTAAAAACAAATGCTATCTCCAGGCTCAGAGGGTTCAGGAGATAAATCAAGACCCTGATAACAAGTGTTTTTAGAAAATGCATTACTTTCTAGTGCAGGGACTGACAGTGGTGAAGAGGATAGTGATGAAACTTTATAGCAGAATCTGAATGGCTTAAGGATGGAACCTTATTAGTAATTGGCCTGGAGGCAGAGATGGGCAATTGCTAGTTAAATGTAGAGTCAGGAAGGGCCCCACTGCTGACATTTCTACAATTATCCTGGCCTTTCTCAGTTTAGAGGCTTTATTAGTGGCTCATGACTGAGTAGTTTTGGCTCATTTCACGCTGTTCCTCTATTGTCAATTGTGTGTGATCTCTCTCCTTCCCCTGCTATTGTCACACTTCCCTTTTCAATACACAAATGATACTCTGTAGTGTAGTGCACTTCATTACCTATTAACCAAGTCATTGCTTCTATAGTTTGTATCTGCAATCCTCTGAACCAAGCAGCATTCGTGCTGTCTATTTATATTAAAAGCACATCATGGGTACCTGTATTGTTTCAAAAAGGTAGTATTTTGCTCAATGATTCTGAATCTGTGTCTGTGTCAATTTTAGCCAGCAAACTAAATCCTTATGATGCTATTGTCAAGAGAAGGAATTTATCAACAGAGACATTTGAGGTTGCTGCTCCAATAACTTAAAATGCTTGTTTCAAATCAATCATTTAAAAACTAGCAATATCAATGTAATGGTGAACATTCGCTCATAGACTGACCCTGGTCATCTTTGATTTCATACATTCCTAGTGTACTAAAAGCAGCTATGCTACTGATTCTAGAATTGGTCATGGGGAGGAAGAATACAAAACCACAGCCAGGGTCATCAGGAAATATATACATGTGCTATACTGGAACCAAATTTTTATTAGTTGTTCATTGTAGCTTCCCTTTTAACAATTACTAGGGTGAACTTAAGAAGTGACCAGAGACAGGAGTTCAGAGACCTATAGGAAGCTCTTAATTTTACTGACTCACCTCCCTCCTACAAGCTTAATGTATCCCAATTTAAATACCAATTTTTGGAAATAGGCCCACTGAAAATGGGACTAAGAGTCCACAAGTGCACACAGCACTTTTATTGCTGTTACCTACAGTGTGATTCCTTAACTTGAAATATCATTTATCAGAAGTGTGTAATTTTTTTTTCAAACCTGTTTTACTGAAACTGTATTATAAAGATTGATAGTACCTTTTCTGTACGATTTTAACTATATTTACAGTTAAATGGTTTTCTGTGGTATTCACAGCACTAGACTATTGGGACTTGCATCCTTTCCACAACAACCAACTTTTGTGAAGTTGCACATGTAATAGTTTATGTCAGTGCTTACTTTGTAACGAAACAGGTGCTAGGGCTCAAGCAATGTTTTTACATTCATAATAGATGCAACAAGCCCAGAGGTGCCAAGGCTATGAACTGCCAAGGCTCAGTCCTGGCACAAATTAAGCACTGTTTTATGTAAATTATTGTATGAGTTAATCTGCATATTTCCAAGTAATTTTCATATTGGTATAAACATTTGCTTAAAAAATTATGTGTGGATTTATGGCTGATGAAAGGCATCAGATTGAAAGATCTGGTGAATTAAGTATTCTTTTTACCTGAAGGGTGGTGGCTGCAGGAGCTGCAGGGCAAACTTCCCACAGGCACTATCCCGTTGGCATGCCTCACCCTGGATCTGGTGGGACTGGCTGTAGTGATACCTGGGGTGGTTCTATCTCGATGGATCATGCAGTTCTTGGCCTTCCTCTATTGAGTTGACCAATTAATGCAAAGCATGGGGGTGCATTTATAGTGGGGCAACTAGGGCAGAGACCTATCAAACTCATCTCACATAAGGGTCAGAAAACATCCGTTATATGGAATGTGAACAGTTTTCAGTTCCTGCCAAGCAGTGATGGAATAAAACTGGTCACTCATAAGTGACAGGTTTTAGCCCATTAGTAAAGTTTAGCCCCTAGTAGGTACTAAGTTAAGAAGAAGGTCCTGGAGAGGGAAGGAGGGAGAGAGAGAGAGACAGAGAGACAGAGACAGAAAGACACTTTTGCATACACAAGACTATGCTAAATGAACAGTAAGGCTTAAACTCAGGAATTCAAAAGTTAGGAAATGCCAGAATGCATGTTTCCCATGCCATCTTAGTTCTGTTCCTCATGCATATGTTTTCTCCTTTTCCACTGTCATCAGAGTTTGGACCAAAGAATTCAGATCAACAGCACAGACCTCTATCACTCCATCTAAAGGTGTAACTGGTAGCAGAAGTATAATGCTATCTTCTTTGTGGACCACTCACAAATGAACGTGATACAATACACCTTTTACCAATGTTATTAAACAACTATTTGTGAGACAGCAGTGAAATGCTGGGTATCAGGATTCCTGGGTTAAATTCAAGGTTCTTGGAGAGGTGTGGTTTAGTGATTATAGAGCAAGTTGTGACCAGCATAGCCAAATACATAGGTCTGGTATATTTAACAAGACATGCAGTGTGACAAATGAAATGAGACTTAGATCTGTCACATTAGAGTCTGGATTCTGTCCCCATGTAGAAGTTTAAGGCCTTGCTCAATAACAAGGGTTGTGAATTGTATAAACTTTAACAATAGTCCCTTGAAGAAGAGATCCTAGATCTCTTGCTCTGCCTACTCTCAACACTGTACATCCTCTCCTAAGCCAGAGAGGGGAGACAGTGTTTTGGGGAGGAGGGTGTATATATTAGATATGTCTCTCTCTCTCTCACTATGTGTGATGTTTTACCTGAGATGTATGCAGGCATGACAGGGCTGCACGATGTATGAAATTTCGTTGATGTGCACTTCCACCCCAGTTCTCTTCTCTGCATTCTCTTCTTTTGCTTCCTTCTCTTTCCATTCTGTTTCTTTGCTTGAAGGAACCTATTCAGGGAAAACAGACAAGGCAGTCTCACTTTTGGTTGTCACCACAGTGACAGAGCCTCCCCACTAGCACAATGCCACAATATTTAGGTTGCAAAAACTGCAGAGAAATGTTTAAATATAAATGAACCAAACACATTTCCATTAATTTTATTTAAAATTCCAAACCTTTCTGCTGTTTAGAATTTTCTTAAAACCTCTCTTAAACAAAAGGTAAAATAGGGCTAAATCATTCTGAGAATGTCCCTGTAAAGGGTAACAGATGGCAGGGAGAAGTACTGTTTCTTGTTAAGTTTATACCCTTTCCTTCCCACACACCACCTGCCATGCAGTACAGATACTGGAGCTGATTTAAACATAACAGCCAGACCTAGGAGGAAAGTAGTGGTTCAAATGTAGCTGCAAAATTCTACCAGTATGCCAGTGAAGAAGCTTTCATGCATTTGTATGCAAACTCAGATTGTCTTTCTGTTCATTTGTTGAACTGTTTTAGAACTAGAGAGTTATACTCTGCACTCAATGATGCAAAAGCTACTTTAAGTTTAATAACTTTCATATTTATCTCCTCTGCAAAGAGGTGATTATTTTTCATTTCCCTAACTTATTTAGCAATTCTTGCATTGTTTTTCATGCTTTCCATACTGCTAAATATTATATCTCACTGTGAAATCCAAGGAGATCACAAATAACAGCTGGATTACAATTTTCATGAGACTGAATCAGGTTTACACCATTATTATTAGAGTTACCATCAAGAGAATACATTAATAAAGCAGCATTTGTTTCATTGCCACAAGTATAGAATCTGGCTTTTAAAGTGTCATGCATTATGAGGAACAAGGATACAGATAAACTACTTAGCCTTTCTTAACATTGTGATGGTTATTTTTATTCTTGCCTGTTTGTATCAGTGACCTATATAAAAGTAGAATGGACAGCCAAACAAGGACAGAAATGGTACAGAGTAGATAATGGCAACATTTTCCAGACAAATCATTAATTTGATGGAAAATGCACTTTTGGGTGACTAAAGCTATTTGCGAATTCAGATCAAATTCAACAAATAGTTTTGGCTGGCAAAGATATATTTTTTTCCAAAAAAATTGAAACAGTTTCACTTTTTGTTTTGAAATATTTCATTTAGAAATTTAGCTAGAGTTATTTAAAAAAACAAGGTTAAAAAAAAAAACCCTGAAAAGGGAACATTATATTACCAATTGGCTGGCATACCTCTCCCACGGAACATCAAGGATTGGTCTGACACAGCACAAGCAACAGCCTTCACCTACTTCAGGAACGTGCAAATATCAGAAATCTGTAAAGCTTCAATGTAGAATAACCTATTTGACCTTTGTCAACCACTACACCCTGGATTTAGTTGCTAGGTCAGATGCCAAGTTCAGGAGAGCAGTGCTACACTGTTTGATGCAGCTGAAGTGTCCCAGGATACAGCTTGACAGACACCTACAACGGGATCCACCCTGACACATACTCCAGGAAGACAGAATGGTCACCTATCATACAGTAAGTCTGATTCTTCGAGATGTTGTTGTCAGTGTGGATCCCATGATGAATCTACCATCCCTGCTTTCAGAGTTCTCAGCTACTTTTGGCTTTGCTTGGGAACACCAGGCAGCACAGGGTGCTAATCTCATACCCACAGGAGGCATGCACACCCTACAGTGGGATCCACACTAACAACAACATCTCAAGGGACAGCTGTGGTAAGGTAAGTAACTGTCCTTTCTGAAACCCTGTGATGTTTTTTCAAAAGAAATCTTAAGTCAAGAAATCCATTGAAATAGAAAAGCTACAAATAAATGCACAATGAGCAAAGTCTATATTATTCACTGCCTATAATTTCATGTAATTTTGAAGAAAATAATTCCTTTCTCATGCATCAAACTCTTTGGTACATGAAAATAGAAAATTAATTCAAAATTGGCTTCCTGTACAAAAAAGTCTATAAATGAATCCTCCGAGGAGTACTCTCAAAGGATAAAGGTGTCCATCTGCAGTTTATTCAGACATTAGGTTCATGCTCTTACAGTTTCTCAGTTATGCTATCCTATGCCAAAAGAAATGTTTACTCAGATCACTTGTAATTGCATACTATCTTTGGCCCAGTCCACTTACTCAAATCTCATTAACTGATGTGATATTTAACACTGGCTTTATCATCAAAGCTGGGCCTGAAGCCACAGGACAGGCAAATTACATAGTTTACATCACAGAAACTGTAGAAAGGAAGACATCATCCTGAATTTGATTAATTGATGGAAGAAATAAATCATAATTAGCTCCTATTATCTCTGTAGTCTATTTTTATTAAAGATAACCTTTCAAACATAGGCACCATACTGAAAATCTAAATTTAAACTCAGTCATTTTTAATCTAATAAGACTATTGTCTTTTGAAATGGACCTTTTAAATGCTTCAGATTTATTGTTTTAAATATTACTCAAAAAAGTTGTCTATCCATCTTTCTCTCTCTGTTTTATATTGTGCTCATTGCCTTCAGGAGAACAGACCCCAGTAATGTCATCTTTTATAAAAAGGGATCTTGCAGGTTATGTAAAAAATGTGTATGGAAGCACTGATCATTCCATTAACAGCTTATACACTTTGGACCAAATCCTGGTAGTTCCTGAGGATCTGCAGCTCTGACAGACATCAAGTTACTGGGAAATGCAGATTATCAGCTCCTCTAATGATCTGGCTGACTAATACCACAAACAATTATATCTATACATAGCATCTAAACATGACCATGAAGATATGGAGGACACCCTCAGCACTAATGACTATCACAATATTTTAGTGCCTTGTAAGATTCTTCAACATGTAAACAACCACTGAATGTTTTTGAATGTGCTAAGATTTTATATATATAAAGTTACACTTACTGTAAAACATTCTGTATGTTTTTTCCAGTTAAATGAATTAGTAAAGACAATGCCCAGTGCCTACAAGGTGCTTTTAATCCATAATGTCAAAGTGCTCTTCAAAGGTAAGTTCCTAGTTTTACCGATGAGAAGCTGAGGAACAGAGAGGCTGAGGCCCAACTTTGTAAATATGTCAAAAAGAGTAGTGGTTCTCAGTACCTCTGGAAATCAGTCATTAGGCATTTCTAGTAAGACACTAACAAATTGAGGGTCCCTAAATTAGAGGCCACTTGTGAAATTTTTTGGCTTAAGCAACTTTCCTAAAGTTAAATAGCAAGTCAATGGCAGAACCAGGAATAGAAATTAGTTCTCCTGATTACAGTTGTCATACTGCCTTTCTAGTAAATAACTTAGCACTAATCAGTGTGCATACATACATAATTATTTTGGATAAAACTTGATATACTGGATCAAGCCCACCTTGGTATTAAAAACCAGAATAACACCATGATATTACAAAGTTCTTGACAATGCAAACTACTGCAAGAATACTCTTCAGACCAGATGATGTAGCTAGACTGCAGGAATGAAAATACATACATTTTTTATTTTAGTCCTATCCCATTTAAGAGTGAGGAGGGGTGGGGGTGGGAAGGGAGGAACCTAAAGAATAAAAATGTATATTTGTCATCTCCAAATGAGATTACAGTGTAATGACAGGTTTCAGAGTAGCAGCCGTGTTAGTTTGTATTCGCAAAAAGAAAAGGAGTTCTTGTGGCACCTTAGAGACTAACAAATTTATTTGAGCATAAGCTTTTGTGAGCTACAGCTCACTTCAAATGCATCCGATGAAGTGAGCTGTAGCTCACGAAAGCTTATGCTCAAATAAATCTGTTAGTCTCTAAGGTGCCACAAGTACTCCTTTTCTTTTTAGTGTAATGACAGGCATCAGTTATGATTAAAATATGCTTGCCTCCTTTCTGTTCACAATTATGTCTCTTCACCACCAAATCATCCAAATAATTTTGACACATTTCCAAACTGTTGTAATCTGGAGATATTTCTCAGGTTACATTGTCCAAATAACAATGAATGTATGCTTTTTTAAAAAGTTTTTCACTGTACAAGGAGTCTATCTTTGGAGGAAATAGGATAGTGTTTTTGGAAAAGGGGGTATAAGGGGGTAGATTATATCTGTATAAGATCTATATGGAATACACAACAGTATGGTATTAAAGGACTTTTTGGCATGAGCTACTCATAAGTGCCAATAGAAAAGGAGTACTTGTGGCACCTTAGAGACTAACCAATTTATTTGAGCATAAGCTTTCGTGAGCTACAGCTCACTTCATCGGATGCATACTCAATAACATTTTTGTTCCACATCACACAATCATGTATTCTGTACTTGCCACATATTTTACAGAAACACTAAAAAAGTTTTAGAAAACTTTTGTTAATCGTAAAAAAATAAAAATAAATCACAATCAGCAGAATGCAAGTGAGATAGTTAGAAATGCATTATAAATACATGGTTCTGACATGGCTCTGCAATTTATTATCACATAGATATCACCTCCACCTATGTCATGCATGCTTTCTATATACAGTATATACTCCTCCCCACACAATTGTGTGGAATACATGGTGGTGTAGAATGGCATAAATGTTTATGAGCCAGAGCCTTGGATGTCTGCATTACTCAGAAGAGGTGAGCAGGCAGGCAGCTCAGGCTAGAGTTTCTTATCAGTACTAATCTCTGAATTTGTAATAGGTGGACATATGAAAGATGATTCAAGCAGCTTTTTAATGAGGTTTTACATAAAAAATGTATTACTTTTGGAGATATAATGGAATCCTGACCAATATCTGTAATTTCTACCCTTACTGTACTAAAGTGTATCTATAACTTGTGGCTCCCCCGCATACAATGTGAATATAGGATAATTCCAAGAAATTCCAGAAAAAAACTTACATTTCCTATTGTCATTTGCAACATTTGCAGCAATTTTACATTTTAATTATATTAACTTTTGTAAAGGATCAAAACCCACTCCCAATTAATGGCAAAGTTACTTGCTACAGAATTTATTCCAATGTCAGTCTATTCAAGCTATTTGATGTAAATGCTTATGATAGCATTTTTCTATCACGTAGATGTAGACAAACAACCAATATTATTGCACTTCATTTTATGAATGGCTTTAGCAATATCCAATAATTTATAGGTTTCAGAGTAACAGCCGTGTTAGTCTGTATTCGTAAAAAGAAAAGGAGTACTTGTGGCACCTTAGAGACTAACCAGTTTATTTGAGCATGAGCTTTCGTGAGCTACAGCTCACTTCATCGGATGCATAGCATATCGTGTCTTCTGCAGTTTCCACGATATGCTATGCATCCGATGAAGTGAGCTGTAGCTCACGAAAGCTCATGCTCAAATAAACTGGTTAGTCTCTAAGGTGCCACAAGTACTCCAATAATTTATATGCAGTATCACTTGCAACTAATTAAATTAATATATAAAAGAAAATGCCAAGATTAGAGGATATGATTAAGATAAATATATCTTCAGAGAAAATAGGCTAAACTTAACTTGATAAAACAATGTCGTTTATTTCCATTAATGGTCAGTGGAGTGTCTGTTCAAAACTTATCAGTTAGTTAAGACCATACAAAGTTCTGATGTTTTGTTTTAAGAGTTTCTACCTGCTGAAATGTTCACAAATTCATAAGTTTTCATCTAGCAAAGAATTACAGTACCTGAATATTAGAACATTTACACAAACTTCACAACAAGATTGCATACTCATTTACTGCCTCTGAACTACTGAGAAAAGAAAGCAAAATCAGTTTGAGAGGAGTGACTGAAAAAGACAGGTTTTTTTCTGGATTTCAAAGGCTAGAGCCTAGAAAAACATGGATTAATCAAGTAACTTCAAAAGTATGGAAGATTTAATGTAGATCATTCCCAGAATGCACATTGGAAACTTTTCCAAATCATTTAAGGGTTTTCTCCTTCTTTCTCCAATCTGTCAATCCCCCTTCCTCCTCCCATTCTAATTAGACTGTCCTGCTAATTCCATTATTTCCATCTCTGAACTCTCATCTGCTTTTTCTTTTCTTACCTCTGAGTATAACTGCCAACACTTCTCTTTTCTTTATCCTTAACATTTCCTTTGATATCCCATAAAATCTAATCCATCGATCCCACACACAAAACCCAACTATTGTCATCAAATGGTTCATGCTCCAGAATTTCTGGGTCAAGATACAGTTCCCTTGAATTAATAGTGTCTTTAACCTCAAACACAACCCTGAGACAGGAGCTGGCTCAACAATGGATTTCCAGACCTGCTGAGACTCCACAATGAATTCTCTAGGATAAAAAAAACACAATAAAAGACCTGTTGTGAGTCACAGAACAAAAAAGGATACTTAGTTGGATTCACTTGAGTTTCTGGACCAAGATTCAGGACAGTATTATATTTTCCAGGTTTACTCATACCTAATTAATTAAGCATTGGACATAATGAATCCAAAAGAACTCATTTACTAGTCAAAGGAACTGGATTTGAACAGTGGAATTTCACTGGAAGTCAATCCTTTCTATAAACACAAATTCTAAAATTATTAAAACCACAACCATAATCTATTAAAATATGAAGAATTACCTAGTTAATCTAAGTTTAATTAAGCTTGCACTACTGACACATACATTAATGTTTCACATTATTTTTCTTAACATAGATGTGGTCCATTCTGAGACTTAGCTGTGATAAATCCACAGAGATTTCTGCTGCAATAAGAGTTCTGCCAGTTCTTAATTGGAGACCATTCATTATGCTCACAAAAGTAGTGATTATAAAGTTGGAGAGTTTACAGGTCCTCAGTACTCAGGAGAATTAAGTAAAAACTAGGAATCTGGGTAATTTTTACATGAACTGCTTTACCTTTAAATATTTAAAGAAAAGGTTTTGAATGGGTTTAGGTTAGCCAGAGGTAAGAAAGAAGATGATGACACAGCGGAATCTAAATATGAAACCCCTTCCGCTACCATCATCATCTACTGTATTAATAGGTGTACAATATCTTTGTTACTTCTGGTATGTAAATCTTTCATCTGTTCTTAGGTGAAAGTAGGAAATGCAGGCATTGAAATACGGATCAAATAAAAGGGAAAACACTACAGAAGTTCATTACTTAGCCATTGCATATGCCTAAAGGACATTCCAGGAGGAAAAGGTAGTATTTTATAGCAATCCTCAAAAAATAATAGAGCTGATAATATTTCTAAATGAGGGGATAATCAAAATCACTTCAAAAATGTCACTTCAAATTAATTGTTTTGGGGAAAATGTCATAACGATTAAGCATCTGCAATAACAAAAAAAGTGTCAGTAAGATATATCATAGATCTTGTAAGTCCACTGGATCCTGTGGCCTGATAATTAGCAAAAGGCAGTTACTGAAATAGCATGTTCTAGGAGAACTGGTGTTTGAACACTGAAGCTTAATACCGTTGCTTTATTTAACCCTTCAGCACTGATCAGTCTGGAATTCCTGCTGCTCCCAAATACCACTTTCTTCCCTGTATTCATTGGTTAATGTTCTAAATGTAGGGCCTGGAAATGACTGAAACTCTATATCATATGTTCTAAGAGTTTGTAAGAACTAGAATTAGGCAAAAATATTTGGACACAACATTCCCAACCTACCACTGTAAAACTGCAGATTCAGGTCAACTGAAACATTTTGAGAATTCAGGTCAGATTAACCAAATTGCTTCAGCCAAAATCAGAAAAAGTAAAAACATTTAATTTTCACATTTTTGTAATGACATTTTAACTATCAATTGAAATGACTTTTTGTTTCAAATTTTACTTCATTTTTTTTAAAACTTGTTTTTAAGGTAAAATTAAAAAGAAATGTTTCATTATGGGTCAAACAAAATGTCTTGTTCCACAGAATTAAATTTTTCAACTTTCAGTTTGCTGAAAAAATTGATTTTTTAAATTTTTCTGTTGTTTGGCCATCGAACCAAAAAATTGGATATTCACACAGCTTTAGTGAGAACGTGATTTGTTTTTAATAGCTAATCAGGTATACAATATAAATATGTAACCTGAAGTTACTGGCAAAGGCATAGCTTTAATTAGCACTTTAGCTGCTACTAAACCAACATACATTTCACTTTTAAAAATGAAAATGATTCATTCAGTTTTTAATTAGAAGTGAAAGTTGAAACAGACACTGTTACAGTAAAAATTGTAATTGAAGCTGTATCCACTTCAATATATAAAGCACCACAGCTTGGGAGGTGGGAATCCTACAGAAACAGATCTCATTGAAAAAGTGCCAGCCTTCAAGCTAGCCGCTCCTGATTTACTAAGCTGGCCAAAACCAGTAACATAAAAGTGATGAGGTTTTAACACACAGATAATTATTACTGACAGCTCCTTGTGAATGCAAACTGATTATTCTCAAAGAGAAAAAAAAAGTGAACCTTCCATCCATTGAAGTATGGATAAAATGGAAGGGGAAACACAACAGAACTTAATTACTTAGCCATTACATATGCCCACAAATTTTCCATTTGACTGTTAAGCAAAAAGAAATCTTCCGTGATTAAAAGAAAAATAATCCAGAAAAACGTCATCGCTGAAAACTGTTATTAAATAAAGGAAATGTGAGGAACAGTTTATTATTTCCACTCTCATCACCTTATTGAAGATACAATCATTGCAAATTCAAATTTAAAACATGCAGGTTAAATGTAGTTGACTGTAGAGCTGAGAACTAATTAAAAATAAAATAATAATTATACCAAAACTTCACACAAGTTTTGTTTCTTGGGTGTCATAATGCAGACAGAAAAGTGCCTTCCAACAGTAGCTAGTTGGACATCAAGTCAGGGTTACTTGTTAGTGATTGGTTACGATCTGCAAGCACAGCTAATCTATGCTACAACATCCTTTTCTTCTTCTCACTCTCCCTACTGCCTACTTGTTTGTTTCACCCATCTTTTTACATTATAAGCTTTGTGGGGAGCAAGGACAGCCATTTACTATATGTCTTTACAGTGCCAAGCATCAGAGGACCTCTCCCCACCCCAAAATGAAAATTGTTGATGCTTCTAGATGCCATCACAATTTATATAAATGAATAAATACCCATACTTGTGTGACACCTAACAAACACTGAAAGTGCCAGCAGCCTCCAATTTGTTCAGTTTTGGTTTATTAACATTTCATACTATGCACATATGCATGGTTATGATCGCCTTTTTCAATCCTTTTAAAGTTTGATTTAAAACAATTATCTTGACACGGTGGATAAGAACACCAATCTTGTTACTCCAGGGGACTGTCTGTGACTCCATGTTTAAGCTGTTACAGTGCCGGAGGAGTTTATGCTTGATAACTGGTTGTGAAATCTAAGTATAGACCTCACAGCCAATTTGAGGTTTTTGTCCCGGTTCCTAACAGTCTGCCCTGAGGTTGATACTCATGTTATTGAGTCACTGCAGGACAATTTGACAGTACTCAAAACAGATTTTCCCTGAGAGGGGGAAAGCAGTTCCACACTGTACTCTTTTCCACGATGGTGTGTGTTCACACAACACTATCAGACACTAGAGGTGGGGTGTACACCTCTCTTGTTAATCTTAGAAAGTTTTGCTTTAAAAAATTCAGGAACAATTGCAAAATGCCCATAAAACCCACTGAATTCCGCCCAAGTTAGTGAAAGCATGGTGAATTTGTGAATTTTTTCAGCTGGATATTTTCAAACATTTCATGAAACTTCTCTAGGTTTTCCATGGGAAGTTTACAAAGTGCACTGTTAATGTTTTGCACTATTCTAGGAGCATTTGCCATCTACTGTATGTTGAGGTTTATTTTGTATAGGTTAACAAAGTTCTAATTTCCCCTAAAATAAATGGGCTGTGTAATGTAAATAGGATAATTTTACATAGCAGGAATTAATGTGGGAACTGAAAATAGAAAAACTTCCTTATGCTTAACTTAAAATGGAAAGTAGTTTGGGTCATAATACAGAGGCATTTTGAGAGTAAACATGCATAGCCAGACAAGTTTGTCAGCTGATTTGAAGGACACTCCCTGGGCATTCAAAGCACTCACCTGGGATTTTTTAACAACATGGTTAGCTTTGTTTAACTTAGAACACCTTCTCAAAGAGAGACAAAGATAAAGCCATCAGTCTACACGTCTTAATAGCCAGCTCTCTTCTCTGTCAGCACCCTTTTTCTATTCTCTTGAAAACAGCCCTCAGTGAAGCACTCAAAGCAATTCTAATTAGCATAAATAACTTGCAAATTCAGTTAAACAAAAGTTAGTTCTTTCACTACTCCCAGGCACATACTTCCAGTTAGGCCCATGCGTATACATTGCTGAACCCATTAACCATTCAACTGCTGAATTAAAATATAAAGCTGGGCAAAACACATTTATAATCAAACCATTTCTAGTTTTAGCAAGTGTAATCCAGTGTGCTGTATGGCATGACTGAAATGAAGTATATTTGGAATTTTCTTCTTATTTTATAGTGCTCATTGAAAGGCCAATTACGTGATATGTCCTAATATGTGAAGAGACCAAACACTTGCGTTGTTGAAGACTCATTGCTCATTCTGAAAATGTAGACAACTCATATCAAGGATGCATACACCTGTGGAGGTATTCACCCAAACTGACCCTCATGGAACGCTCACTTTGTTTTCAGAAACACAAATGGTCACCCTGAAAAACCTGGAAACACTCTTGCAAAATACAGTCTAATGTTTTCTGGAAAACGTGGAGTTGTATTCACATGTAGAACACTATATAATCTCTCTTGCATTACATTTCACACAAGACCCATAGTATAGTTTATTGATAGGCAATACTAAGTCATAAGTTATATGACATTATTGGAGAATGTTCTAGTTGGAGAAATATATCCAGCATAAATCTTTTGTACAGTAACAACTGAGTTGATTTATCATGCATTGATTAGCCGCTTTGATAATTACACTAAATTCAGTAACTACTCACCCATCAGAACTATCGTCAATTCATTTGCAATTAGTATTTTTCTTGGTTATGATCATAACAACACATTCAAAATCTGGCAGTGCTTTCAACAGAGGCTCCAAATGTGAACTAGAATTGCTTTAGGGTTTAATAGAAAAGATGGTGCATGTTATCTGAATCCTAACTAATAATTATTCATCCAGATTGTTAACAAGAACTACTTCTTTTTTATTTCTGGATTTATTACAGTGTAGTTACATTTGATTGTTAGTCTTCATTTTTCCACTTAGAAAAGGCATCTGTAAAACAGAAAACCTTTTTTTTTAAAATTTCCATCCAATTTCTTTACTCTTTTGCTTTCAAACTACTTGAGAATTTTCCCCTTAGCCATATTTTACTTTCTTAATACATTTTAATTTACTTTAGTTGTCTGGGTCTTGTATTGGATATTTGAGATATCACATCCGACTCCCACAACTTCTCACTCCCTACATCAATTACCTTCATTCCACCAACACCTGCCCACAGGCCCAGAGAAGTGGAGACTCTCTTCACAGCTGTAAAGTAGTGATAACAGTCTTTTGGAGTAAAAGTTGGATCTCTCCCATGAAAGTGTGCAACTTCAGCAAATTAATTTGGTTAATTTCCATGTAAATCTGAGGGATTTAATCCTTGTTTTAAGTGTAAAATTCAACAATACCTTACCTATGAAACTGTAGCAGGGGCTCCATAAATTTGGGTTAAGATAACCTTGTAATTCTGATTAGATTAAATAAGTAATGTATTTGCTTCTGTAATCCAAGTTTTTCTTCTTTAGTGTAAGGAAAGGCCATCTTTAGCGTTTTTATAGGCTCACCAAGAACACGTATTAGCACAGCAGTGTATCTGGCTGCAGCAGAAATACAATTATGCTAATTAGATATGAGTTCCCTGAAGAGTCCTAATAGGATGATTGACCTATATACCGTTTAATTTGCTCCCAAGCTTTCTCTTCAATGTCTTCCAGCTGCACAAGAAATGAAAACGTGTTAAACTGCATTGCTCCCCAATTATATATCAAAGGTACTTCTGTCACTCTGTGTCAAAAGCAATAAATAGTTAGCCTTCTGCTTATCTACAGTACTGCATCAGTGTTCTTAACAAAAACAAATAGCACTAATATAGATCCCGCACATTAAGTAAATTAGGTAATCTTATTTTATTGTTACTACTGCTGTTGTTGTTACTACTCCAAATAGGGAAGTTTTTAGAGGTCTGAAGATGAATGATCATACATGGTGAGTGTTAAAAAGACAAAAGGCAGCATTATCAATGATTTTGAAAAAATAGGCAGCTTATCTGTGATTTTGATCTCATGATCTGAATCTGGATGGACCACTTCCATACAAAATGTAGAATATCTTTCAATTAATATTTTCTTCCTTAAAATGTCAGAGCAATACAATGTTGCTGTTTTGTATATACATTGTCCTGATCCAAGCCCACTGAAGTCAACAGAAATTTATTCATTGGCTTCCTTAGGCCCTGGGTCAAGAACGAACATGCTTTCATTAAAAGCCTTATTCTGCTAGAACTTAACGTACTGTTGAAACCAGGTTCTTTCTCAGCTTTGTTAAGCTTCTTCTGCTTAACTTTATAAAACGTAGGTTACAACTGTCGTTACAAAATTAAGCATACATCTAATAGTTGGAGAAAATTGGTCTGTTTATTCAGGTTAATTTACATCACACTTTAGAAAAGGGAAAATAATAGGAGCCATGAGAAAGGGCAAAGAGGACCCATCAGTTGGCCTTCCCTTCAGTATTCATTTATTTTATGTAATCTGTATTAATGGGGAAACAAGTGGGCAATCAATGAAATGAAGTGGCATCACATTTAAAATAGATAAAACAGAATACCTTTTTGCAACAGATAATTAGCCCATGGCCACAAGATGCTGAGGTAAATAAATCTAAGATTTAAGCAAGGATTAATTTTTTTGTATTTTTAAGGTAGCCTCTACAGTTACACTAGCTAGTACAAAGAGCATACAGTCATCCTACTTCAAGACATAAGCTGATCATCAGCTGGAGATAACAAGATATTCATCCTTACAGTGTAGTTTCGCTCTATGGGATGTTTATGCATTTTTCTAAAGCACTCATCGCTGTCAAAGAAAAGATACCAAACTAGATGAACCATTGGTCTCCTCCAGTATGGCAATTTAATCTTTATAAGAAGCCTATCCCGTGACAATGAGGATAATTAAAAGAAAATAATCATTACTGTGTTTCACACATAGGTGTCCTTGCACACCAACCTCTCAATCCAGAGCGAGAGTGAAAGGGCAGGAAGTCTCTTGTTTCCCTGTTTTGTTGCCTCCAAAAACAGGGGATGGAAGGGGGGAGGAGTACAAAATTACCCTTCAGCCAAGCTTCTGAGAACTGTGTAAGACAACTTTTTTAGTGGATACTTTTAGGAAACATGGAATCCGTCCTAACCTTTGAATTAATATTTTTCATCTCCTATAGCTATTTAGTTTATCTGTAATAAAAGTTATTTGGTGAGTCCTCAAATAACAGAGAAAATTTCACCTCTTTAATTCCCCACCCTCATTTCCATTCTAGTGTGCAGGATTCCTCGAAGGAAAATATTAACACAAAGATTCTCTCCCCCACACACAAACACACCATTTGATATTAAATGCCCCCACATTAAAAAAGAGCTCCCTCCATTAGGGCAGCACAGCACCACCTAACATGTTATTTATTGAAGTGTCTCTTAAAGGTGAACCAAAATGATTTTAAAGACACTGTTTAAAAGCTTGAATTAATGAAAATGTATAGACAATTGATTTGCTAATTTAAAACTAGTTTTTTAATAAATCATTTCTTCCTTTGTTTACCAGCAGAAGCTGAGTTCAGAGTTCTAAACCACAGCTGCTGCAGTTGATAAGATCACTAACACCTAATGTAGTGTAATGAACAGATGGGAGGAACACAGATTTGTACACTGCTTCAGGAGGAATACAGAACCCTGATCTTAGCTCCTGGCTAGAACACAACTTTTCAAGTTCACCTTTAAAACATACAGGCTCAATTTTCCTCTCAATTGTACAGGTGTGTATATCAACTGACGGGAGTTCAGTTACTTTAGCTTTATATTGGTATATATAGCTTTATATTGGCTATATAGCTTTAGCAATATAGCTTTAGCTTTATATTGGTGTATGTAGCTTTATATTGGTGTAACTTCAGTTCATCCTTTAAGAAGTGGAAAATGTCTCCTAAAGGGTTAAGTAGGGTAGTTTGTCTAAGATTACAGTGAGAAATAAGGGAACTTATTTTATTGGATCAACTTCTTGTCACATCCAGATTGTGGGCAGCCATACCTAGCAGTCAGAACTGGAGCCCACAATCACAAGATAGGAGTCAAGAGTCAGCTAGGTTAGGATACCAGGAAATCAGAAGCAGGGGACAAAGTGCAGATCAGAATCACAAGTCAGGAGTCAGAGTCAGGCTGGGTCAGGATACCAAGGGGTCAGAGACTGGAGAGAAACTGGAGGTCAAGAACCACAAGCCAGATGCCAGGAGTCAAGCCAAGTCAGGATACCAGTAAATCAAGTCACAAGGCAGGGTGAAGCCCAGTTGTTCAGATAGTTTCCTACTCCTGCTGCTGGTTTAATTATGGCCAGTGGGCCAATCAGCTGCTCTGGGACTCTGCCAATAAGACCTCAGAGGCGCAGCCTCAAACTGAGGTTGGGCTTCATGAGTCCTAAGTAAACAATTGTCAGCAGGCTGCCAGGTGAAGGGTTGGAGGAGCATGGCCACTGCTATGAACCCCGAAGACCTGTGGGTCATGATGTTTCATTGGTGGAAGGTACAAGTTTTCGAGCTACACAGAGCTCTTCTTCAAGTCCTGATCTTCCACTTACAGACACTGGTCCAATAAAAGATATTACCTCACCTACCCTGTCTCTCTAATATCCTGCAACCAACAATGCAAACATCATTAGGTTTCGACATCTGTTTTGTTTTACTCAGAAAGGTATAACACACACCATTTGTCACAGACAGTACTATGTGAAGTATACTCCATAATTCAGTTAGAACCTCACAGACTTCAGATATGCTTTGAAGCTACCACTCATGAAGAGCCTTTCTTTACTATATATATAATATATAAAAATAAGAGATTTTTTATTGTCAGTGGGTGATCAGAGCAGGGAACATGAAGAGAGAAAGTGCAAAATTCTCTCATATTCTAGTAACCTACATTAAAGGAGCCCAATTAATTGTTTTGCAATTTGACCTTTTTAGCTGTATTTACCATAAACTTTGCCTAAGCTTATGTATCAACTTGTCAATTTCTCGGGTCTGTTTATGTGAGAGTTTTTTTGCAGTAGGTCTTTACCTGACTACTTTGTGAGTGTTTGTTGGTAATTTTACCTTTTAAAATCTTAAAATATCTGATTGGGAACAAGGCTAGGAAGGGAGAAGGAAATATAAATGTTTACTAAGCCACAATGTGTAATATATGGTAGAAACTGAAGAATTATTACACTGAAAACAGAAATAGAAAAACAAATTAGCACAATACAAAGCTGATGTTATTTAGATAAAGTTGGATGATCATGGAAATTTCTCAAGGACGTTTATGAAAAAAATATTTTTCCCCTGAATCACATTATTAAGTGCACACTACAGAACCTCTTCACTGCAGCATGTGACACAACCCACATGCTGGAGCTCTCTCCAGAGCCTATGATGAGGCTCAGCGTGCATGTAATAAGAAATTCAAGTGTTTCACCTTGATTGAGGTATGTTTTGCTGCAGATAGTCTTTAATTGAGTATGACAAGTTTTTCCCCAATTGCAAGTGCTTTGATTCATGCTTCAAAGATGTTGTGTCAGGTGAGTTTTGTAATCTCCCATTGAAGTTTGCTGCCAATCCTAGTCAAGCTCTCTTTTTATTTTATTTATTTAATTTTTAAGATCGTGTTATACTGCTGCCTGAGACACCTATGTTTAGAAACAAAGCTTGAAAGGAAGACTTACATTGTGAAAATAAACCTGGTGCATAATAGATAACACACTTCCTGACCTCCTCAGAAAGGTAAAGGAACCAGCTGATGGGTCTGAACACAATAAGTTTATTTTAGTGTTGTAGGGTTTTGTTTGTGTGGTTTTGGTTTTTCTTTTTAAGTTGGCTTTGAGATAGAGTCTGAATTCAGTTACACAGTGTAGATCTCAATGAGAAGACCAATTTCAACAGTTAAATCTGTACAACTGAGATTGAATCAGTCTCACTGTGCCTTTTTAGAGTGGTAGCCTTGTTAGTCTGTATTAGCAAAAAAACCGAGGAGTACTTGTGGCACCTTAGAGACTAACAAAATTTATTTGGGCATAAACTTTTGTGCGCTAAAACCCACTTCATCGGATGCATGCAGTGGAAAATACAGTAGGAAGATATATATACACAGAGAACATGAAAAAATGGGTGTTGCAACTGTAACGAGACTAATCAATTAATGTGGGCTATTATCAGCAGGAGAAAAAAAAAGTTTGTAGTGATAATCAGGATGGCCCATTTCAAACAGTTGACAAGAAGGTGTGAGTAACAGTATGGGAAAAATTAGCATGGGGAAATAGTTTTTATTTTGTGTAATGACCCATCCACTCCCAGTCTTTATTCAAGCCTAATTTAATGGTGTCCAGTTTGGAAATTAATTCCAATTCTGCAGTTTTTCGTTGGAGTCTGTTTTTGAAGTTTTTTTGTTGGAGAATTGCGACTTTTAGGTCTGAAATTGAGTGACCAGGGAGGTTGAAGTGTTCTCCCACTGGTTTTTGAATGTTATAATTCTTGAAGTCTGATTTGTATCCATTTATTCTTTTGCGTAGAGATTGTCCGGTTTGGCCAGTGTACATGGCAGAGGGGCATTGCTGGCACATGATGGCATATATCACATTGGTAGATGTGCAGGTGATCGAGCCTCTGATGGTGTGGCTGATGTGATTAGGTCCTGTGATGGTGTCCCTTGAATAGATATGTGGACACAGTTGGCAACGGGCTTTGTTGCAAGGATAGGTTCCTGGGTTAGTGGTTTTGTCCTGTGGTGTATGGTTGCTGGTGAATATTTGTTTCAGGTTGGGGGGCTGTCTGTAAGCGAGGACTGGCATGTCTTCCAAGATCTGTGAGAGTGCGGGATCGTCCTTCAGAATAGATTGTAGATCCTTGATGATGGGCTGGAGAGGTTTTAGTTGGGGGCTGAAGGTGACGGCTAGTGGCATTTTGTTACTTTCTTTGTTGGGCCTGTCCTGGAGTAGGTGATTTCTGGCTACTCTTCTGGCTCTGTCAATCTGTTTCTTCACTTCAGCAGGTGGGTATTGTAGTTTTAAGAATGCTTGATAGAGATTTTGTAGGTGTTTGTCTCTGAGGGACTGGAGCAAATGCAGTTGTATCTTAGAGCTTGGCTGTAGAAAATGGATCGTGTGATGTGGTCTGGATGAAAGCTGGAGTCATGTAGGCATCCAAGATTTCCAGGTTTATGGATCTTGGGTAGCAGACAGAATACCCCTGGTCGGGTTTCTAGGGGTGTGTCTATGCAGATTTGTTCCTGTGCTTTTTCAGGGAGTTTCTTGAGCAAATGGTGTAGCTTCTTTTGGTATCCCTCAGTGGGATCAGAGGGTAATGGCCTGTAAAATGTGGTGTTAGAGAGGTGCCTAGTAGCCTCTTGTTCATATTCCAACCTATTCATGATGACAACAGCACCTCCTTTGTCAGCGTTTTTGATTATGAAGTCAGAGTTGTTCCTGAGGCTGTGGATGGCCTTGTGTTCTGCACGGCTGAGGTTATGGGGCAAGTTATGCTGCTTTTCCACAGTTTCAGCCCATGCAAGTCGACGGAAGCACTCTATGTAGAAGTCCAGTCTGTTGTTTTGACCTTCAGGAGGAGTCCATGCAGAAACTTTCTTTTTGTATTATTGGTAGGAAGGTTTCTGTGGATTAGTTTGCTGTTCAGAGGTGTGTTGGAAATATTCCTTTAGTTGGAGACGTCGAAAGTAGGATTCCAGGTCTCCACAGAACTGTATCATGTTCGTGGGGGTGGAGGGGCAGAAGGAGAGGCCCTGAGATAGGACAGACACCAATTTTTTCATGTTCTCTGTGTATATATATATCTTCCTACTGTATTTTCCACTGCATTCATAAGCCCACAAAAGCCTATGCCCAAATAAATTTGTTAGTCTCTAAGGTGCCACAAGTACTCCTCGGGTTTTTTGTGCCTTTTTAGTTATATATTAGTCAGTCTGTTTTCTTTTTTGGACACATAATGAAAGTCTGTCATGGGTCCATAGGTACAAACATGACTAGATACTGGCAGTCAACAACAAAATAGTGACATTTACCATTTCCCCCCCTCAATTGCTTGTCTTTTCCCTTATTTTATTATAATCAGATTGATTGTAATGAACGTTCTTTTCTGCTATGGCTCTGAAAGAGGCAAAGAAAATGGTTTTTTGGGTTGTACCATGGTATCCTCGAAATCCTGGTGAGCATATTTGTTTTGAACACCAGACGGTTTGATAAATCTGAGCTGCCTTCATGTCTTTGACTGATTTGAATACCTCTTGCTATGAGGAAATTGATACTGATTTTGCAGTTAAAGTTGTCTGGATTCAGTCATAATTATCTGCTTCTAAAGGAGAAGGTTATGTGATCCAGAGTTTCATTCAGTGTCACTCTCCCAGGTACTGGAGATATTGGGGGAACTGCGATCATCAACTTGTGCGCCAGTCCCATGCTCTTCCTGCCTGGTGAAGGGTTGCAAGGAAGACCTGTGTCTCTTGCTGGTAGAGATTACCAACACCTCCTTAAAAGGAGAGAGATCACGCTTCCTGCTCCACTTAAAGCAGCATGTGTGGGTCTAAACTTTTACATAGCAACATCTGCGAGCAACACCTTCTATTTTCTCCAGTTGGCTAGGAGACACCATCCCATCCTGGTGGACAGTGACCTGGCCTCAGTTATTCACATCTTCATCACATCTCAGCTGGATTACAGCAATGCAATACACCTGGGCACAAAGCCTTCAGAGTTTAGGAAACTCCAATTAGTAGAGAATACAGCAGCACAACTCCTCAGCAACACGGGAAAGCACATCAAACCTGTCCTCCACACTGGCTTCCCATAGAATTTCAAATTCAGTTTATATCCTCAGCCATGATCTTCAAGATGCTCCATGGCCTGGAGCCAGGATATCTAAAAGACCTCCTAAAGCTCTGTGAAGAAGACTGGTTGACAATTTTGCTGCACTAGTACAGTGGAACTCTCTACAACAATGGCAAAGATAAACTGTGTGAGAAACAGAACTTTCGTAGGGACTAGATCAAGACTGTGAAGTAAACTCACCCAGGAACTAAGGACCACCACAAACCTCACCACCTTCCACTTCAAGTACAAGGTGAATTTCTTCAACCTTGACTGCTCTTAAAAATACACAGCAAGTTGTATGAACTAGGAAAATGCAATAGCCCTTTTCTACAGAGTAGAGAAGACTTTGAGGCTTAGAGTGGTTACATGATGTCACCATGATCATGTCACACTGTACATCAGTGTCAGAACTGCTGGTGGAACCCAAGTCACCTGACTGCTATGCCCATGACTAATCCAACAGACCACAGTGCCTCCCAGTCAAATCAAAACCTTCTTGGAAACTCAGATTCCAATAATATAAAATGGGGAGAACACCAATCTACCTACGTGTAACAGTGGATATCCTGGCCCCCATTCCACTCTCCATGAGACTAGAGTAAATCTGGAGCAACTTCACTTCAGTCAATGGAGTTACATTGATTTTAACACAGTGTAACCAAGAACAGAAACTGGACCCTTAAATCCTGCCTGTTTTTGGATTTCACTTACAGTAAGAATAGTTGACCTCATTTTGCAGATTAAGTAATTCAAATACATAAAGTTATAAGTAAATTATCACAGAGATACTACAACCTACTATGTATGGCACGAGTCTTGGAGATAGAGGGCCCAAGTTCTAATAGTGGGTGTGATGCTAACTTGAGTGTGACCTTGCACAAGCCCTACCCTTCGAGAATCTGTTTCCCTATCTGTGAACTATGGTTACCAACTTCATAACTAAACAATGTTCATAAAGTGATAAACAATGTAATAAACAATTGATAAAGTGATAAACAATATAAAAGAAGTAAAAAATGTTAGGGTCAGCAAGTAGCAGGAAGAGACTTTGCAAAACCCTAGCACCCAGTCCTGTGTTTATTCCACTAATCCATATGACTTTTGGGGAATAGGCATTGGAGAAATTATATAATATCCTTGTCACCATTGGTCCCACTTGCCTGTCACTCCCTTGACTTTAGGTTTTCCTCACTCTCTAACCATGACAATATAATATCACTGTTTCTTTGGGTAGGGTCTCCAGTGTCCGTACCTTTGTTTACATGCCTTAGCAGTTTCTCTGCTGCTATTGTGATGCCACAAGTTAGTTTTCTTGTCCTCGGAGGTGATCTCATGGTATGTATCCCCAAAATAGTCTGATTAGAAAAAAATATATCTAAATTAAAACTAGGCTCATTCAAGTTAAAAATCATGAAACTTTAAATAAAATGAAAGTTAATCAGCATTCTTATGCAAAGCTCCATTTGAGAATAAAATCTTACAATTACTTCCACTGGTTGAAGCAAAAGCACATTTACATACTAGTTTTTGTGTTCAATTGTGTCTAACCTTTGGCTGACATGTCCTTGGTCTCTGTTAGCATCTCAGGGCTTGTACGACACAACCCTCTCTCAGTGAAGTTCCCCTCTCCAGCTTATATTGTATTTTACTCAGTTTGCCTGAAGTGTTAAAAGTCCTCCTTACTGCCTCGTTAAACATTCTTGTACAGTGAGCCTTGAGATGGATACACGGCTCTCCACTATAAATTTCACTTTACCTGATATTTAAATCATATTGTTTCCCTAAAGCAGTGGTTCCCAAACTCGTTCCGCTGCTTGTGTAGGGAAAGCCCCTGGCGGGCCGGGCTGGTTTGTTTACCTGCTGCGTCCGCAGGTTCAGCGGATCGCGGATCCCAGCGGCTGTGGTTCGCTGCTCCAGGCCAATGGGAGCTGCTGAAAGTGGCGCAGGCCAAGGGACATACTGGCTGTCGCTTCCAGCAGCTCCCACTGGCCTGGCACAGCGAACTGCAGCCACTGGGAGCCGCGATTGGCCGAACCTGTGGACGCAGCTGGTAAACAAACCAACCCGGCCCACCAGGGGCTTTCCCTGCACAAGCGGCAGAACAAGTTTGGGAACCACTGCCCTAAAGTGGGGGACAATCCTTCTACCAAACTGCTTTTAGTAGAAATGAGATGATCAAGTTTATTTGTCCATTTGTCATAAGGGAGTGGAGAATACTCGAAAAATTTCCTCTCAGCATTCCTTCCCCAGAGACTAGTGACTTCTTGCAGAGGGCCCAAATACTTCTGTCTCTGCATAAGGGACATTAACATTTATATAGCTTTTCTTATTCCAATCTGACGTGCTAGTTTTTCAGAGTAGTTTATCTGATTATTTATACACACAATGAAGCCCCCAACTATTTATCCATATCCAATCTGATTCCTCTCAGACAATACTTTCTCCAACATACTCCTTTAAAGAAAAAGTGTTCTGCTTCATACTTGTTGAAAACTTGCTGGTGTAAATTGGTGTGTGAAAGCAGCCTCGTGTATGTTCACAGACCTGCCTGGATTTCATGAAGAATCAACATTTTGGCATATGGAAAACCACAAGACAAAAGGGCTAAAAAAGCTTCACGTGGACATTGGAATCAAATCCTTTTCTCACGTGTCCCTGGTCATTCTTAAGCTACAGTGATCCAAAGGTGATACAGTCAGGAAACAGTGGGTGAAGCAATTTAAAAGAGCACTAAAACACAAAGACAAACTCCTCACTGGATTCTTTCGTAGAAGCACATAAAACAGACTTACATAAATGTAATTTATTTACTTGAGGTTTTTTAATACATTGGTGGCATAGTAATCAATATCACTCAGAATGCTCTTTTTCACCGTAACAAACTCAGTTCAGCTATGAAGACCACATGGAAAGTACCAACTGCTGTACCAGAATATACAGTTAGACTGAATGAGCAGTGGGGCAGGCAGTAGTGTGTCATAAAGCAAATGAAACACAGTCTACTACATTTTAACAGCTTCTTCTCTTCTCTTCTCTTCTGAAAAGGTTCTACCTATAACCCACTTGCTCAGAATGAGAAATGTTTGTAATAGGAATGAAGGCTGAGAAAACAGATCGCAATCAGATGTAAACGTTTTTAAATGGGGATATACAGAGGAAAGCGTCAGTCAGGCTTATCTCAGGGAACAGTCACTTGACAGGGCAGATTTATTAACTCATCATTTTACTTCATTAAGATGATTTTCTGTCCCATTACTTTTCAAACATTCACCTCCCCCCCATACATAATAAGGACGTAATTTTAAAATATTGTCACTTATTAGCTGTAGACCATCTTCTGAAAGGACACTTTACACATACAAATTGAAAGAATCAAAATTCAGCTTGAGGATAGCATGGTGCTAAATCGCAAGCCTCTAAGATCCAGTGAGGTACATATTTGAATGTTGCCTCACCTGCTGGTACCACATAGTGAAAGACAAAACAACTCTCCAGCAGGAGCATAAGAGAAGACCAGATGCATGCATGACAGGGAGGTTGGCTGCCACAATGCATCCCCCCCTCCTTTGCCACTGGCTTTGTAAAAGGGAGTGGGGACAGCTGATTCGTTACTGGATGCCCCTCCTTGCGCATTTAAGCTATGCCCAGGCTTTGCAAAAAGTATTGTATTGTCTGGTTAGCTGCAGTTGCTATTCAGCCATACCTGGAGATAGAAAGCATGTGGATAGAAGCATAGGAACAGACACAGCCTATGGATTTGTTTAGGTTCCCAAATCCAGTTACGCCATGACAACGGAGAATCAAGATGGCTTGGTACACCCAGGAGATGTGGTGCCCAGAGGGAATGTGGGAGCCCTGGAAACCCCTGTTCCTGTTTGCAGGGAGTGCATACCAATGGAGGGTGTCTCCATAGTTCCTCAACCTGTAGGCAGAGCACACTGAAGGAGCAGGAGCCCTGCTCGGGGGAGGGGTGTTTGATGCAGCTTGTTTCCAGGGCTGCAAAACATTGGGGAAACTGTGGGGCTGGGCAGCATGCTGCCACTATCTATGGGAGATGGGGACAAAAGGCATGTAGGGCTGCTGCTGCTGCCACAGGAGCATGGGAGGCCTGTTGCCTGGACCAGTTGTAGTGCTGCTTCCAGTGCCCTGGTCGTGGGGGTGGGGGATACATGGAGCTTATGCTGCTTGTGTGGCAGCAGGCACCTCAGGCCCAGAACTGTTCAAGCTATGGCTTGCAAGATGCTGGGTCCCCTCCCCACCCACCTGCAGCTCTTGCGGGGAAGCTACCAGGGCCAATGTGGCAGTGGAGATACTGTGGAACAACACCAAGTCCTGCTCAGAACGCCCTTGCTCACTAGGGGGAGCATCTGGGGCATTGGGGAATCTGGGGCTGCTGGCTTTGCAGCAGCTCCACTCCTCTGCAGCTACAGTGGGGATAATAATCTGAGAGCTGAAACCCTTGATAGCCTGGGATATTACAGAGCAGCCATACTCCTTGATGCTCTTCCCTTACCTACCTCACCTCAGTCTTGACTGGGTGCAAACTTTAGCCAGTTGCTCTTTTAGGTGCTGATTTCTGCTCTCTCAGAAAACTGGGAGATGGTGCTATTTACAAGTGATATAAAGAAAACAGAGCTGGATGGTGCCTGTTTACTGCTAGCACTTCAGCCCTTGTTGTCTGACCAACTCACACAATGACTCGCCAGAGATAAGTAGTATGGAAAAGAGGATTGAGCTCTGGGGGATTCCACAGATGAGAACTGTAGAGGTCGGGGAACTGTTGCCCACAAGCAGAACGGAACCTTTCTATTAATTTTTGCAGCCTCCTGAATTGAGGTCTGGAGTACTTGGTGATATCAAATCCTTCAGAGAGGTCCAGCAGGATGACAATGGGTGTCCTTTGTTGATGGTCAGCAGCATGTTATGTAACCTGAATGCTCAAATGTGATTTTTAGTCTTTGTATTACTTTAAACATGGTTAAGTGTCTCCTGTAAAAATGAGGTGTGAAGCTGAAGATACATAATTAAATTAATATCTGTTTGGTGATACAGCTTATCTAATTGGTATTACATATCCGTCAGACTAAGAATGGGCCAACAAAACCTAATTAGCTATTTAAACTCATTTATGTGCCACATTTAATCTTGTGCTTGTCACATTTAAATTTGTTTAAACCTTAATAATATTCAAGATCATGCACTTGTATTAAAGACAACATGTGTTGGAGCCATAATGAATATTTTAATCTCAGCAATTCATTATTGTTCTAACAACTCTTTTTATTTATATAGGTGAGTCATTTATCTTTTCCATAAGATTTATGAGACAGTTCGATTAAAAGTAGTGAAAGCCACGATCTAATAATTTATTTCGCATTTATTCTCAGGTTGTTAATTCAGCAATATTTTTTCCACTGAGCCATCCTAATTTGAATAAAGAAAACTAATCCACCTGAAAACAAGTGTTTTACTTGATACACATGCAAATATTTAATTTGCATTTCTGATAAAAACCCAAACTATTTACTAGTATAGATTAAATTTGTAAATTATAGAATAACTTGGAGAGAACTCCGAGAAGCTTTTTGAAGAACCTCTACAAACACTCTGCTAAGTGCTTTGTGACAGATACAAAGGTGATATGTAATGATGTTGTGAATATGGAGATTTTATGAACATTGTAGTTGACCAGATCAGTGAAGGGACGATATTGTATAGTGCATAATTAGAATTACTTATGATGACTACATCAATTTAAATTATATGGGGGGTAGTGAAATATTGATTAAATGCCTACAATGCTCCAATTCCATGGGAACTGTGCATACGGATGGCACAGAACATGGGGCAAGCTGATAGCTTCAGGGATCCTGTCTCCAGTCGGTTGCAGTTTCTTTTTGCCAAAGCTGGGAGTTATCAGATCCAAGGGCTATAAACAGTTAAGAATTGGTTTAATTCCTGTGAAGGGGGACAAGTTACCAAAAGCTGTCAGTGAGTTTTGACTGGAAGACCAGCTGACAATTAACTGAGGCTCTGCAAGCGTCTGTAGGCTGCTAGTCCTACCAGGATTTCCAAGGGGAAGATGGTTAAACACCTGAGAAGCTAGACATGCACATAGTCTATTTTATTGGATTTAGATACAGGTTCTTTAAAGGTATTTATCAAAGTAAATAACACTTAGTTTAAGGACGCAGTCTGGTCACTGATTATCACTGTCACTGGCCCAGAGGGAAAAGATTTGCTGTGGCTGGACATAAGTCAGACCTACTGAAGCGATCATGGTTGATACACAAGGGACTGCAACTAAAGCCTGTCTGAGACTCGGAACAATTGTATGATCCCACCACAAGAGACAGGAGACAGCCTGAGAACGGAGTGGGAAGTGTGCTCAGGGTGGGGTCCAAGGTTCAGTTAGTCTGATAGCTGGGACAGGCTCAATTCTTTCTGCAGCAGTCAATGGTAACAGTGAGAGCTGGATGACTACTGAACCACCAAGCCGGGCAAGTTACACTAATTTGTCACTTACACCTGTTTTAGTACATCAGTAAATTAACATAATGCACGCCACCTTTTATGTCATGGCTCAATTGGCCAGACTTCCATGGGAGTTGGATATGCTTATTCGACAGAAACTTGAACAAGGGGCCAGATTCTTCACAGCCTTATATATTGTGTAGTTATTTACACTTGTGCAACATGGGTGTGAAATGGTAACAAACCAGAATACCAATGACTACACTAGGCTAAGTCCATGTCCAGGTCAAGTCTCCCACATAGTGCTGAACATTAGTGACAGACCACTTGACTAGGCTGGTATCTTCATTGACACAATTCCGAAAGGCATGGGAAGAGCAGTCACATAGTATTCTCATCTGCGGATATGACTACTTAGTTCTTAATCTTGAGCATGCAGCCAAAGAGGAGTCTTGAAAACTTTGTCTCCTCTTGTCCATCTATGTGCAATAGCAGATTTGTAACACAAATAGCAGTGCACACATGGTATTAATATTGAGCATAAGACTGACCGAAGAGTAATCAATCCCTGGATTCAGTGTACAGCTAGTGCATTTTGCAATGTCTCCATTTTTGTTTATGTCCTTTTATTTATATAAAGGAGACAGTTTGAATATTTTTTCTTGAAAAAAAGATTATTAGTTGTATGTATATATAGTCCAGAAATCCACAAATAAAATTAATAACCAGGGATAGTTAGCACTAATGTAAACTGCCTAACAAAAGACACTTGCTGATTCCTTAGACAGCCTCTGCAGAGGGACTAAGTTTAATTCCACAAAACAAGTCAAGCTTGAAATCAAGTATGCAATTAGCCTACTATATAGAGTCACACAAACATACAAACGAATTCTGCCTAAGGATCTTCAGGGTGCCCATCACAAAAATATCTGGGAGCCAACTACAATTAAAAGAAATATCAGTTTCTATCTAAAAATGGACCTTTTTCTCCATTCCTCCCATGGTTAGGTTGTTCTGGAGGAAGATGTTTACAGGAAGAAATTCAATCAATATTTATATTCAAATGTTCATATCATACACAAGTGTGTAGATAAATACTTATAGATGTACATTTTCAGTAAGTAGTAATTAAAGTAATATAGGTACTACACTAATTAAAATCATGGTGACTAGAAGATTGTTAAATTAGATGCATCCTATTACAGGCCTCCAAGAAAAGAAAGCTAAAAAAGTAGTTCAAGGATAGAAACTAATAAAGAGAAAATGCAGTCAATCTGTCCAGAAAAAACGAAAAATAAATAATCACAGAGATCAAGTCTAGGTGACCATGAAGTTAATAATAGTTAACATTAACAACTGGTAAAGCTATTTGTTTTCACATTAGACATTTTTTTAAAAAAATAAAAAATTACCTAAAACACATTGAAAAAAGTCGACTTTGTTTTCCTAAACTTAGTTTTTTGCACATCTGCACTTTGATGTTGTCCACAATCAAACACAGCACAAAAGAGCAGCGTCTTATGGCTTATTTTCAACAATAATCAATTTATTATGCACATGTATAAGAAGCTCTGCTGGGATTTTTCAAAGGTGTCTAACTGAGTTGGTGCCTAACTCCTTTGAATTTCAGTGGGAATTGGGCCCTAAAGTCATCAGAGTCCTTTGAAAGTTCTACACATAAGTTTTGCCCAAATGTCTATGGTATTCTGATTCTGAGAGAGAGATTAAAATACCACAATACTGATATGCATATATATTCATAAAAGACACCAGGAGTGGATTGACACGTTTGCTTGACACTTGTCAAAGGAGCAATAAGCTCCCTTACTCCCCTGCACAGCACATGCTACCGGTATCACAACTTGAGTGACGTTATGTCCAACCCACAGTGCTATTGTGTCCCTGAAAATTGTATGTGAGTGTGGCATAAGTTTTGAATATTATTGACACTGGGTCAGATGCTGAGCTTCAATGGATCTCTGCCGATTTACATCAACTGGGGATTTGGGGCAGAATATATGATTGTAAGTAATTAATGTAATTACAGCTACAGAGAAGTGACAGGTGCACCGTTTATTTTCTGAAAAAAACCACACACCTGGGCAACAAGAAGAACATATACTATATGGGAAGCATAAAGCAGAATCTCAAAACTGAGAAAGCAGTGGCTGTCAGATATAAAAAAAATAAAAAATAAAACATGAAGCAAGCAAAGGCACATGACTTGGTACCTGCCATGACTCAGAGTATGCAAAGATGGGCTATACCATATACACTGGTGCAAAGTCATTTGAATCCTGTGGATGATCAACTAGAACTAGGAATTTTGCATATTTTTCTTGGGTTCTGTATTCCTTCTTTTCCAGAAAGACAATTCCTTGCAAATCATTGTCACTGGTCAACTGATCTGAATGGTGCCACTGCTCGTGGGGAGTTGACATAATGACATAAAACTGTGACTCCTGTGTCATGAAGTTAATTTTTAATATACTAGAAATTATGCAAATGCAAAATATTCTGAAGAGTACAATAAAGAAAATAAAACACTTGCAAAAATTTGAATACATTTATCTTATTGGCATAGTGACATACTGAATATGGAACAGTGAAACTACATTGTAAAATACAGTAAATCTGGATTAACTATGTTCTATTTTCAGATTTGTGCTCCTAAAATTATCACAAAATAAAAAAGCATTGGCATTACAATACACCATGCTTCTTAGACAATTCCATCACTATTTGTCATTCATTCTGAGATATTCATTTGTCTAAAAGCAATTAAAGCTTAATTGCTGCATAACCTGAATAATTTAGAAATGCAAATTAGTACAGCAGGCAAACAAGTATGTGTTCATTAATTTCTTTGTTATCACCATCTGCTTAATTAAAAAAAAGTTTTACTGAATGACAGCTTGCTAACTATAGAAACATTTTTCTTAATTGAAAATGTCTTATGGAATTGAGGTCAGCATCTAACAAAATTTGTGAGAGCTTGTACACAAACATTTCATCTAAACAAATTCCAGTATTTTCTAATTCACGGGAAAAAAATATTGTGAACATATGTAAATGTGAGTCAAGATGTATCTTTACATCTTAAGGTAAACCAATAATTTCATATTGTTCTTTAGGAAAGTTCAATGCATTGGATAGATTATGGTTATTACAATTGACATTTAAGTAATCCTTTTTCATTTTTAGTTTATTTCATTTGTTTGTCTTCCTTGTAGATTTCGAAGTCATTTATGAAATCATGATTTCAGCCTAGAATGAAGAAGACAAGGGAGATTTTAAAAAAAATTTGTTTACTTCAAAATATGGATATAATAAATCATGGTTGTGTTTAAAAAAAAAAAAGCAACCACAGCTACCAAGCCAGCCTTACTTTAGAGGGAGGGAGGCTTCATAGTCAGAAACTCAGACCAAAGGTCCATGCAGCCCAGTATCCTGTCTACCGATGGTGCCAATGCCAGGTGCCCCAGAGGGAGTGAACCTAACAGGTAATGACCAACTGATCTCTCTCCTGCCATCCATCTCCACCCTCTGAAAAACAGAGGCTAGGGACACCATGGGCTAGGGACCCATCCTGGCTAACAGCCATTAATGGACTTAACCTCCATGAATTTATCCAGTTCTCTTTTAAACGCTGTTATAGTCCTAGCCTTCACAACCTCCTCAGGCAAGGAGTTCCACAGGTTGACTGTGTGCTGAGTGAAGAAGAACTTCCTTTTATTTGTTTTAAACCTGCTGCCCATTAATTTCATTTGGTGGCTCCTAGTTCTTATATTATGGGAACAAGTAAATAACTTTTCCTTATTCACTTTCTCCACACCACTCAAGATTTTATATGCCTCTATCATATCCCCCCTTAATCTCCTCTTTTCCAAGCTGAAAAGTCCTAGCCTCTTTAATCTCTCCTCATATGGGACCTGTTCCAAACCATTTTAGTTGCCCTTTTCTGAACCTTTTCTTATGCCAGTATATCTTTTTTGAGATGAGGGGACCACATCTGTATGCAGTATTCAAGATGTGGGCGTACCATGGCTTTATATAAGGGCAATAAGATATTCTCTGTCTTATTCTCTATCCCTTTTTTAATGATTGAGAACATCCCGTTTGCTTTTTTGACCACCGCTGCACACTGTGTGGACGTCTTCAGAGAACTATCCACGATGACTCCAAGATCTTTCTCCTGATTAGTTGTAGCTAAATTAGCCCCCATCATATTGTATGTATAATTGGGGTTATTTTTTCCAATGTGCATTACTTTATATTTAGCCACTTTAAATTTCATTTGCCATTTTGTTGCCCAATCACTTAGTTTTGTGAAATCTTTTTGAAGTTCTTCACAGTCTGCTTTGGTCTTAACTTGAGCAGTTTAGTATCATCTTCAAACTTTGCCACCTCACTGCACAACAATTTATGTTCTTCTATGTGTCTGACAATTTTATTCTTTACTATTGTTTCAACTAATTTGCCCGGTACTGAGGTTAGACTTACCGGTCTGCAATTGCCAGGATCACCTCTAGAGCCCTTCTTAAATATTGGCATTACATTAGCTATCTTCCAGTCATTTGGTACCGTAGCTGATTTAAAGGACAGGTGACAAATCATAGTTAATAGTTCTGCAATTTCACATTGGAGTTCTTTCAGAACTCTTATGTGAATGCCATCTGGTCCTGGTGACTTGTTACTGTTAAGTTTCTCAGAGCCACAGTGATTGCCACTAAAAAGTCAGCATTTGCCAAGGGTTATGCATGTCCCAAGTTGCTCCTGGGCTTGGGACAAACCACTACCACAACTTGGTTTGAGTGCAATGAGGAAAAAAAAGGGTATATTTGTCTGTCACCTCCTTCAGGCATGGCACCATTTTTACAGTCTTATCAAGCACCAACAAGCAAGGTACAGATAGTAAACCAATGGTTTTCAAGCACTTTTTCATTTGCAGACCCTTAAAAAGTTTCAAATGGAGGTATGGACCCCTTTGGAAATCAAGGGTCTGCAGACCACAGGTTGAAAACCACTGTAGTAAACAACAGTATCTCATCCAGCCTACCTTCCCTCAGCCAGGCTCTGACAAGCAGCAGTCTCCCAAGCAACTCTCAGGTAGCATGTTGACTGCAGTCTCATGTCTGGCCTGCTTACTCTAAAGTAGTTCCTGTTCCCAGATAGACTTCTCTCAGAGTGAGAGCTAGAGATCTGCTCTCCTTCCCAGTCAGCCCCAACTGAGCTGTGCTTCCCCTTTTGACTCCTCCCTCCAGCCTGACACCTACTGCAGGTGTAGAGGGCTGGGCTGAATGAACCCTCAGCAGCTGGTTAATCCTGTCCTGCTCCTTTGGGGTTTGTATACTCCATCACATCACCACACAGCGATATCTGAGATAATGCAACCTTCCCCTATACCTAGAATAGTAAATAGGTGTGGTAAATGTGCTATTTGTTGCCTTTTCAATAGCTACCACTGTTCAATCCTACTTTTACCCCTCTGATAGAGTTAAGTTTGTAGCCTAGAAAAATGGGGTTCACATTGACTCAGGCTATAGCGTGATAATACAATAATAAGTAATAAGGTCAGACTGTGTGCAGTTTCTCAGATGCGTAGTCCCTTTGAAGTCAAATACACTGGGCTTTATAATGTCAAAATGATGTAAAAACATCAACACTCACAAAATCCCTGTGATGTAAGAAAACAAACATTACTCATTTGACAGGTGGGGGAACTGAGATTAAGATCAACTGACTTTCCAAGTGCCACAGAAGTCATTTTCAAACATGGAACTCAGTAGTCCCTGACTCCTAGTCCTCAACTCAGAATATCTGCCTAGATATATCAGTAATGGAAAAAAATACCTTTAAAGTGTTTGGAGATTTGGATTCTTTAGGATAAGGTTTGTGGGCTAGTTCCTAAAGTTCTTATACAGGAAAACCTTTGGTGAAGTCAACATAAATTTTGCCTGAGTAAAGATTTCAGGAGCAAGGCACAAATGTTTATCAAAAATCTTAGGGAGAACCTCTTGAATTTGGTGGGGGAGGGGGGAACCACTAGTCAGGAAGTCTTATGAATCCCATGAAATTCCTGGTACTACTTGCTTGAGACAGCACTGTAAACACCACGAGAACTTCCTTTTTGTGCTATTTTGGTGCAGCTCTTCCTGCTTCGCTGGTCTTAAAATAGAAAGATGCAGACTTGCACAGAAAGGGATACATAAGTGGGGATGATGGAAGAGAGGGGAGTGGAAGACTTTTCCAGTGGTTGGGACACTAGCTTAGTACTTGGGATACCTAGCTTCAATTTCCTGCTTTACCACAGACTCTCTGTGTGACCTTGAGGAAGTCACTTAGGCCCAGATCCTCAAAAGTATTTAGGTGCCTAACTCCCATTGAAATCAGTGGCAGGTAGGCACCTAAATACTTTTGAGGATCTGGACCTTAGCATCTCTGTGCCTCTATTGCTCATCTGTAAAATAGGGACATAGTACTTTCCTACCGCACAAAACTATTTATGGCTAAATAGATGAAAGATGGTGAGGCACTCAGATACTATGGTAATGGAGGCCATATAAGTGTGTAAGATATATAAGGGAGGAGTTGTTCACTTTGAGCTTGCAAGATACATTTTATTTTATTTTTAAATCCAATTAGATGAATGTTTTTCAAAAAATAAAATAGCTTCCTTAAAAACTCAATGTGCTATATGTAACCTAGAAGAAACTACAACTTAAGATAAAACCATAATGCAGAAAGTTTCCCATTGCCTGGTCCATAACCCACTACAGTCAATGGGAGGCTTGATAACAACTGTGACCTGATTTGCCTTACATATATGAAAAGAATCAGCAGAATATTAAAAAAGCCCTCTTTGTATGGCTACTACTCATGATTATCTGAAACACTACTCATTAGTTTATGGCACTATTAGGATTTTTCATTCCTATTGTATTGTCTAGTACCAAAAAATGTATAAATAGAATATTACTTGGCATGCTTATACAGCTCAGTTCTGTGAGATGGTATAATTGGTAAGAATTGTTTAAATGAACATAGTTGATGGCACTTAGTATCATGTAGGACTGAGTCTACACTGAATGTCTTTACAGTATTTGATACTTGAATACCTGCTTTTTTTCTAGTTCTCAACTACTGGTGTCATTTTCACAAAATATATAAAATGAATATATATGGTAAGAAGCTATTTAAAAATATAAATAATAATCATGTTTCTCTTTCTATATTGGTTTATCATTTTTATATCAGCTGTGGCTCTAATAACCATACATATCATTTAAAATGCTTGGGTTCCATTACAAGTCAAATGGTCTACCTTTGTTTTATCAGAGATTAGATGGCGAGAAGTTTTCTGTTTTCTCTTCACTAGATGGCAATATTGTATTACATTCTATTATATATAAGCAACCATGTTTAAATGTTCAAGGTACAAACTGAGAATGGCCCAAGAAATTCAATTAAAGGACTTTTGTGCTTGAAGAAAGGTGACCAGTGATTATTCAAATAAAAAAAAAGTTACCACTAATATTTTATATTCCCCTGGCTTTTGTTGCAAGTGAATTGAGGTTTTTCAAAATTATTATTCTAATAAAATTAAATGTTTTTCCCTTCATGAACATGGCTCCTTCTCTTGCTTCATTCCACAGAGAAGTCATAATCCTGCATTTAAAAAGTCCCCCCAAAACAATTCCCTTAGAAGTTATGCTGATGTCTCAGATTCACCTAGCTCTTCTATTGGGAAAGCCAGTCACTTCTTAAATCTTTTGAACTGCATACATAAAGAGATATAAACCTCTTTTGACTTTTCTTTATATGAAACTCACCAAGGAATCCTCTTATCATGTAGTGATGCATCTGGCAACAAGTGTAGTTTACATTACAGCATACGTAGCCTGCTGCATTACCAGTAGTGTGGATCTGTGCATCACTTTGAAATGCATCTTTTTGACCATCAGTTCACACCTTTTTTCTTATACCTTGAAAAAGTAAACATGATAGAAAGTGTAATGGATGCAGATGTGAAAGAGAGACAGGAGAATGAATCAGTGAGTAAAGGCAGGGAGACTGCACATGCAAGATTAGAGTGGTAAGGGATACTTACCATACAATAAAGTAATAAACACAGTATTACAGCACAATAAAAGTTATTCCTATTAATTTGTTATTATATTGGAAGATTAATAGGTGCTTTTAAAAGGTGGTAACGCGTAAGATCATCACAAAAGTAATTTGAACCTTTTGTACATCAGTAGATAAATTCTAAAAGTGTAACTACATTCTACATTTCACTGTTTTAATTCACTTTCTGCTTAAAACATTTTAAATTATGTTTTAGCCCCTGAGATTCTTCCTCTAATGATAACTGTATTTTTGCAACAGTATTTTAGCCAGGATCTACAGCATACACTAATGACCTATAGCATGGATAATGAACTTCAGTTCAACAAATTTATCCTTGCTAACCAACTGGAAAATGCCATTTATTCACTGTTTACTATTGCATAACTTTATTTAACTTCATTTTAAGAAAGATTAGTATGCTATCTTGAGAGATCTACTGGAAAATTTGATTTCTTTACCATGGTTTTAAATGGAATTGGACCCTTAAAATGCAGGTATAGTTTGGCTCAATTGTTGCTATAGAAAATGTCTTCAGTTTATGATATAAAGATATTTTTTCCAACTACCAGCTTTGCAAACTTCTCTAGTTCCCTCCCTCCCAGCCATCAGCACCTTCAGTTATACTTGTGCTGCCCCATACCCATCAGTGGGTTTACACAGGCGTAACCTATTGGAATGAATTAAATACTTTTCAGAGTAAACTGCACTTTATGTATAATTAGTTGCGGCTGATATAGCTATTACAAGTTGTTGTACAGTTACAGGCAGACAGACTGTGTCTAAATATGATATCATGGGATAAGTACACAACATAACAGAAGAGTGGCAAGGTAATAAGAACTCCTAGTGCAATAAGTGGTTTGGGACTTAATTAAGATGAAATAGGACTCTTGTCACCTAAACTATGCTCCCTAAAATGAAGCATTTTGTTTGTTTTTATTTTAAACCAATGTCTGTTGGTTAAGGGCTATAAGGACTGGGTCTCCTGTAATTTTTCTGATATGTATGGGAGGAGGGGGAGAAAGAGGCATGTGCTTAAGTAGAAAATATTATTTCAAAACATAACAGTTTTTCTTTTTCCAAATTCCCACATCAGTGGTGTCAAGTTCTGCCATATTTGTAAGAAAAGTTGGCAATAATTGTAAAATTTCCCCCAGTTTTCCAAATTTTATTTTTAAAAAATCATGGTAAGGAAAAGAAGCAGTTTTGAACAGCATAAAACATTTTAAAAAGAAAAATTAACCATCATGATGAATGAATAGATTTGAACACTATGGGGGAAGAAATCCCTTTTGTTTTTTTCATATAAATACCTTCACAGATGTTAAACAGCTGATGTGTAGATATTGTGACAGTACTGACCAAAAAGCTGAATAAAAACAATTATGCCTCTTATCCTCAAATTTATTTGCAAGTAATATGAGCTCATCCTTTACAGATAATTAACATACTTTTAATTATACAAGCTATAAACTACAGAAATGTGCATTTTCTTGTAGCTATTTGCCCACATCAAAAATTACCACAAGTTACCAGTTGGCTGTGTTAGCAGAGGTACCAAGGTGATTCTTCTCATGGTCAAATTGGAAACACATTTGTGGGGCAGCAGTAAAAACTCCCTGAAATTTCAAAAGAAAAATGATCCAAATAAATAGGATACATTTATTTTACTCCACAGTGTATTAAGGGTTAAATCCTTACTCCAGTGAAATAAATGGCAAAATTCCCATTTATGTCCACACTGCAATTAAACACAGCAGGCCTGTTTCAGTTGACTTGGGCTCATGGGGATGCAAAATTTTGGTGTAGATGTGCAGGCTTGGGCCCTTCTCCCTCATGGGTTCCCAGAGCTCAGTCTCCAGCCTAAGCTCAAATGTCTATGGCACAATTTTACAGCCTCATAGACAGAGTCTGATGAGCCCGAGTCAGCTGATGGGCCAGCTCCAAGTGTTTAATTGCAGTATCGACATACGCTCAGAGTCAAGTGAAAACTGGGTGGGAAATGTCCTTTGCAAAGCCGTGAACAGCTGAGGAGAGTATTCTTAAGAAAGGTGCAAAGTTGGTATTGAACCACAGATTCCCAGACACAAAGAATTCCTGGAATTGAACACACTATCCCACATTCCTGAATTCAAGTATTAAAGTAAAATGTTGAGTGAATGTCACTGAAAACTAGCATAAAAAACCCACTGCTACTTAGAATCAAACAAATTAAAAACATACAGAGAGAAATCAATATAGACGACTCAAACTGAATAAGTCAATGCCATAGCTGCTACTGATAGATGCAATTACTGTAACACAGGGAATAAATAAACAAGAAGACTTTCCTATGGCACTTATTCAGAGAATCATTGTAAAGATGTAAACAGTAGTGTAACTAAATACATTACTACTAAATTAAACAGAGCTGGTAAGCAGAGACATGTCACAGCAAAGTGAAGAGAGGTCTGCCTTGCTTATTGATAAAATCTCCCGACTCAATAGACCACCTACTGATGACATATATGGCTAGCTTTTTAAGCAGAAAGTTACAATACATGACTGCCCTCATTAACTTGCCAAACATTTTGAAAAATTGCTCATGGAAACTTTACAGTAACCAAATAGTAAGGCTATTTTCTTTTAGGCACAACAGCTCATCCTTCCAGTGTCACTAATGTACTCTCTCTGTGTTCATGAGCTTATGAAGCCACCATATTAAGAAGAGTAAAGTTTCACCTGGAAGCAGCACAATGCCATGAAGAAGAAGTGCAAGTTTCTCGTCAGAGCACAACATTGGGACTAACGATCCTTGGGAGCTATTTCTTACTCTGCCACACAGATTCTCTTGCAATGTCTATAGTGCAGCTTAGTGTGAGCATCTAGTCTGCTAAAAACAGCAGTGTGGACACTGCAGCTTGGGTGGCAGTGCAGGCTCTCAAGCCCATCTGACCCTTCTGGGTGTGAGCTTGGGTAGCTAACCCGAGTCTCTTCTGGAGTAAAAATGACTGCACCACCCCAGAAGAGGCGAGGAACATTGTCCAGATTTTCAGAAGTAAGGCAGCAGGGCTTTATGGCAGTGGATGGGAGGGGAGGAGGAAGAAGGTCAGAAACTACTGCTAAAAGATGGGTAGTGGTCAGCTTTGCGGCGCTGACTCATCCCCAGGGCATGTAAGGGTGGAAGGCTTCAAAGGTGAAAGCCCTGGACGTTAGAAGTCCTTTCTCCATGCAGCAGGCAAGGCGTGCAGGTACTCCATAGGGAAGGCATCCAGCGATGAGAAAAATGGCATGGTAAAGGACTTAAAAGGAGGTGCTGGTTAAAGGAATGGAATGGTGTAGAGTTCAGGGCTCCTATGAATGGTATGGCAGAGAGCCAACCCCCCTTTCTTATAGCCCACCATAACCTTCATATAAGGGGGGGAGGGGTGGATGGTAAGGTCCCAGTCCTGGGTTGACTTGGGGGACCTGGATGGAAAATGAAGGAGGCTGGTTGAAACCCTGGATTTTAATCTGAATAAACATGCTGTTGCCTGCACTGTACAGTTTTATCTGCTGGGTAATCCCATACATCTAATAATAAAGTTGCATCCTGATTAAATCCGAATCAAGTGTCTCCTGTCCTTCTTTATACCTGGACGACATCCACACTGCTATGTTTAGTGCACTAGTTAGAGTGACACTAACACAAGTTTGTCTGCCCAGGCTGGGAGGCTTGCTCCCAGCTGCAGACATACCCTCTGTGACTCTGGGCACATTACTTTGGACTAGACTGAGGCTTTACCACAAGCACCATAGGGCAGCATATAGTTGGACTGCCCAAGGAACAGACCAAAGACCATACTATGACTCAGAGTCATAATGCATCATCACATCAGCCTTCAAGACTCTGAGTTTATTCAGCCAAGAAGGGTTATTATATTATAAAAAATGCAAAGTTTTTCCTCATAATAAATAAATCTAAAGGCTGAGAAAGTCCTCTGCATTTTCCGGAGAGGATAGAAGAAGGTGGGGTTAAAAATAAGCTGTATGCATTCATTTCCACTGTTTCATGTAAATAAAATTTAAATTAGATGAGGTGTGTATTACAGTATTCTCAAAGATCAATATACAGGTTACTTGTGAAATCCCTACTTGCTTGCTAAATTGGTAATAGAAAAACAGAGGACAAAATGTGATCTCATTTAAAGTCTTATTTCGTATGCAAATTACTAATAAGGAGGTTTTGGGAAACTCTGATGCAAAATTTGTACATCATCTTGAAAGTTATAATAACCAGAGGAAATATAGGTTTGGGTTTTTAAAAGTACTTTAAAACCTTTTACCAAACCAGACATGCTATTTATTACAGCTATATATCATCATCTTTATGCCTAGAGGTGCTTTTAGAAAATATTGAAAATGTTTTCCACACATCAAACGTGCCCACATCAAATGCAAATGGCAAATGGGCATTGCAGTTTGTTGCTTACATCAATAAAGCATTGTTAAAATCCTAAAGCAGCCACATTATTTTAGAATTGTGACTAGTTGCTCAGAAGACACAAGGAATTGGCAATGCATCTGACATCTCATAGTGTTATATACGGATATTTGGTTTTAGTAAATTTCAGTAATTCAAATAAGGCTTTAAGTAGAGCTTTCAAACATGACTAGTTATTTGTAAAATAAGTGGAAGGTAATATGCCAGATAACACTGTAACTAGCTGGTGTTTATGCAGCCACGGAAATGTGAGAATACTGTCATGAAAGTCTCTCAAAGACAACATGGTGGTGGTAAAAGTGAAAACAATTGTGAGTATGGCTCCACCACAGTAAAGAGAATAAAGGAATACTCCCTGATCTAGCTTGACAGTGCTACCAATGACCACACCTCAAGCATTAGTTTTAACTCACCATTACAAATACCACACATTAATAATAAGAAAGGATAAAATACTAGAAATGAACCAAAAATGGGAACATCAATTCCGAAACCCTGTAAATTTCATGATGGTTGAGGGAATGGTAGCCTTATACCTAAATCAGCTTGGTGTGATTTCACAAAACAAGGAAATACCTAATTCAGCCGAAAATAGAGAAAGTTGCATGAGGTCAGTTGATGTCAGAACATTTCTGCCACTGGGCCAAAACCTCATGTGGTTTCAGTGCAATGAAATCTGAACCTCAGTACTAGCTTTGATTCATCCTTAAACCCAGCCTTCTGACAACAGCAAAAGTGACACCACAACCAAATACTGTTTCCTTAGCCAAACTCTGGGGAACATACTTAAGTTATGCTATTACCGTGAATGATTTTGAAGTTGTCATTTCAGTGTCATTATGTTGGGTTCTGAGGAACTAAACCCTGGCCACTTAAATATATAATTTTTTATGTCATCAAATACCAGGAACTACCCTATAATGTCCCTATTCACACATTTACAAGTTTATTGGAACCACTGAAGTTTCAGAAGTACTGCAAATCACAACATTTGTACTATAACTATTTCTAGTTAAAGGAAGTAAAAATTACACATTTCCAGTAAGTCGTATTACTTTAAGAAAGTCATATATCCAGTCTTAGAGATGCTCACCATACACTTTCATTAAAGACAATGATTTTTGTTTGAAGTGACTGTTAGCTATGGAATTAGAACTATTTACTTATCCCTTCATTAATTTACCCAGCATGTAAATCTCCCAATTTGTCACTAAGCATGGGCAACATGTATAAAGACAAGAGAAAAAATGAGGGAACCTACTACTGCCACAAAATAAGTGATAAATATTCCTAATTATGAATAAATCCTATCATACCTCCTGCAAGTTCATTGATTAGTTTATACTTTATTCACCTGTCTGTAATAGCAATGTTCCCAGTCCCTCTCTTTTTCCTTATGACCAGTCTTTCTTAAAAGACAGGCCCAGATTAAGAGACAAGAAAAGCTTCTGGCAATGTCAATCTGAACACTGAGAGACTGGACATAGCCAGATGGTTAAGGGGCAAAGTGAATACTACAATTATTTTTCATTGTGGCTTGAGAAGGATCCCAATGTTCAAAAGGATTTTCCAGAACTCTTCAGGGGTTACTTGTGAAACACCTAACTTATTTATTAGAAGAACTCTGACAGTGCTATTTTTTTAAAGGGGTGAGAGGCACTCCCACAGCACTGTCAATCAGAATTTGCATTCTTCTCTATGGAGACAACCTCTCACATTTGAATTCCAATTATGTGCTGTGACTAGGCGCCTGCTGACCTTTCAAAGCATTTATTCGCAAAAATATATTCAGATCATATTTCAAATGATATAAGGGGTGATTTCACACGTGATGGCAATGGCTCCTCCTTTCTGACATAGTTCCTTCACCCCCCCAGGTCTTGGGAAGAAGGGAAGGAGGACTGGGTAATGGTGGTATGTTTAAATGTAAATACTAGGGATGCTCCTAAATCCTGGTTCTTGGGCTTACAGTGGGTCTGCTTCAGATTGGGGCTTTAAGACACTCTACCTACTACATCTAAATAAGCCCCCGACTCTCTTCAGAAGGAGTCCCAAAAACAACAGTTTCCCCATCCGTCAGACCATTCTCTCCTCATCCCTACATACTGACTTTATACATGATGGATCAAGTCATAGTGTCCATGGCTGCTTCTATGCATTCCATGCTTTCTGGAAAGGCTTCAGAAAGCATTATGCTCTTGAGCAAAAATGGAGAATGGACACTTCATGAGGATGGAAACCAAAAAGAATCAAGGACGCATGAACTTCATTTCTGTCATGTGTTTTTTAATCAGCAAGTTATTGAACAGAAATTATAAGTTTTAGTTTTATTTGTACAGATTTTCACTACACAAAGGGCAAGTGTCCTTTTCCTTCCCTTATAAAACATTTACATTTTGTAGATTGGGACATCAACTGCCACCGCCATCTTAGAAACTGATGGGTGTTGTGGTCATCTGGGAACCATAGGTTTAAACCCCATTTTAAAATCATGGCAAGGTAGCTCTCGTCATACATTAAATATTACTAACAGCATGTAAATTACCCAGAAGAAACACTGATGCTACAAAACCCCAAAGGGAGTACCATTTGTCTCCCTGATTTTCTGTTTTCAACTCTTAGACAGAATATGTTATGAATTCAACAACTTATTTTATTAGCATATGTCACCTATATGAGTTGGCACTGCTGGTTAGATGTTGATTCACCAGCTGTTCTATAATTTTATTTTTAACTTTATCTGCTCCTTTTATGCTTCTGGATCCCCTTGAAAAGACATTATTTAATACAAAACGTTATCCCTAAGTAATGTCAAGCAACATGAAAAGCACTGAAAACATGAGAATAGAAACAGAAGAATGCCTGTGTTCATATATGGGACCCAGTAGTGGAAATCCTTACTCTTTGAATTAGCCCTTACTGATGCACTTATTTCCTATAGTCTTGTCTGTGGGAAAGTAGTCAGGGCTCCATTACAATGACTATAAATAGAATTATCTAATGAGACCACTGGACACAATACCTTGAAGTACTCCCTGGATTTTTAGCTCCTTAATTAGCACATAACCTGGCCTGCCTAGTGTCACCATAGTCTAAAACCCCAATTCAGCAGTCAACCCCTATTGAGCAAAACACCAAGATTGTGCTTAAGTGTTTTGCTTAATAGAGATTGACTTAAGTACACGTTTAAAGGCTTTGAAAGGGGTAAATGGTGTTTGGTAAATGTATTTAGTCCTACTGACACCTTTGGTAAAACTTTAATGGACTGAGGATTGGGTCCCTGACCATTTTGGTTATCTAATTTAGTCAACCTGCTGTGACTATATTTGCAACTTCCTCCAGTGAACAATTCTTCCCTTCCCTCCCCCAATCTCCAGATAATGGGCCTCTATATGTGGTCCACCCAGATGAACATTACTAGCAAAGTCATGTCTATTAATTGCCAGGACATTTTAAAATCAGCCAGAGCTATGTTGTACACGTGGGATGGTAGGCCAAGCACAGAAACAATTTTAGAACTTGGGGGGGAGGGGAAGGAAGCTAAACTTCTAATGCTGACTACTTGTCTAGCTATTTAAAAACAAAACAAGCAAGCAAAAAGATATTTCTATCTGGTATCACCTTTGTTTTTTTAATTGAAATTCAGTGTAAATATGGCAGAGGCTAATGGTTTTAAAGGTGCACGGAGTAACAATATACATCTATATTTTGAGATATACATTGATAAAAATATCCAGAATGTCATAAAAATGTACTTCATATCTATTGTATATCTACAATGTCATAGCCATGATGTTCCCACTAATGTTCTAATGGCATTTCCATTCAGTTTTTAATAACTTTTGGAGGAAAGAAGTATGTTATGTAGCTTGTAAATGATTCCATATGCTAGTGTTATTTTGACAGTAATAGGATATCATTATAGGACTCAACTTTTTGGTATACTAAGCTGAATTTTGTACTCTTATTCTAAGTTGCATTATGCAGTCATCAGCTTGCTGTCAACCCTGTGCTTTGAATTAAGTATATCCTCCTGTGTAGCCCAGCTGAAGTGAAAATTTCTATGGAAATTGTTTCTGTTGCAATTTTTTTAAAAAAAATTAATGGATGTTGAAAATTCAAGCTTTTGGAGGAAAAGGAGCTGTAGGATACTACAATGAATTTTTGTTTGCCAAATGTTTGGGGGGGATGGGAATTTACAAATTTTTTGGTGGGCTCATGAAGTTGACAGATTAAGGCCCTGGAGAATGAAGTTCTCTGTTTATCTACAGATAAGTACATTGTGAACATCAGCATGGCTAATTTCCCCACCGCCTGGAGGTCACCCTTAAAGGCTGTGTTCAGTAACTTGCTCTCCATGCCCACTCAGTCTTTGACATCTCTGCTGAGAATACATTCAGTCTTGTAAATTGGCATATACACACGTACAGGCTGGGTCAGTTTTCTTAGGATTATTACTTTTTTTCACATTCAAAACATTATAAGAGGGTTTATTTTGGGAGTTTTGTGTTTTGTTGAGAAAACTAGTAGTAAATAGAACATTGATGGGTGTGGTTAAGATTCCATGATTCTTCCTTCACACTTATAATGCTTGGTCACCTTTTACGACTTTCCAGATAACATTTGATTACCCAGTGCCCACACCGCCATTACTCTCCATAACCCAAGATAGATTTTGTCATGCATTCTCAAACAAAATATTCAGGCAGGACTAAATTGCTAGCTGTTGAAGTTAATCCAGCTCATCTGATTTACACTAGCTGAGGATCTGGCCCAATATATACTTTTTGGTGTGTTTGCTGGGATAACATTTGTTTTAATGCTAGACAGGATAACTATTTATATTTCTTTGTATAATACAGAAAAAAGTAAATAATACATATATTATTCCACTTTATTTAAGAGCTTGGAAAGTGCTCATTTAAAAACTAAAACCAACTAACTAACTAAAATGAGTTCCATTCTAACTAGGGACTAATTAATAGTGTGATTTATGCACACTTTAAGTATCTTGACACTTTCAAAGCAGTGTGAAGGAGCTTTAGTGTAAATAAGAATCAAGCCCTTAAGAAAGACTTGCAACATATTCAAGAATCTCTATATTACATTATTTTTTTTACACTTTTTAGCTTTGTCCACTGAACTTTAGTAGAGAAACTTTATTATCTCTTGCACCATGAGTAGAATTCCAGGAAAAGAATGTAAAATGATAAAGGAAAGATAACAGGGCCACAGCATCAAAAAAAATGCCAAAGTCTGAGATTGATTAACTTTGCACTGCAACATATATAAGCAAACTTATCAAAAGATAGTCCATATGTCTTCACAGTGATGGAAGAGGATGTGTCTGATAAAACTATAAGAGCAGGAAAGCCACTTCCATGAGGAAATGAGAAGTTTTTTAGCACAATTTGCTGTTCTTCACCTGGCATGCATTACAGCCCATTGAGCATTTTTTTTAATGTGAGGTCATTTTCAGTAGTGCAGATGCTATATCATTGTTACAGACCAAAGAATCATACTCAGATTGGATTTTCAGTGTTTCACTTTAATGACGGCTAAAATAGGATAGATTTTCCTCTCAAGGTAATAATAATTTGGATTTTTGTTAAATTTGAGTTATTTCAGCACAGATTCATGTTTCATGTGATAAGTCCAACTTTGCTCAGCTGAAACATTAAAACAAAACCAGCTTTATGGAAGAATAATTTAGATTTTTTGGGCTGGTGGGGAAGATTGGGCATTTTATGATTGAGAAAGTTAAGAGAGACAGCAGTGGAAGTTTATGCCCCATATTCTAAAATTATATGTGTTTTGTACATGCACTGTGTTTAAAAAATAGGAACTTTTATAACTTACGACATAGTCAATTCATACATATAGCAGTAACAGGTTGGAGCAGGAGTAGTCTGTCAGACCTACCAGGTAGCATACCCAACAAGGTAGTGACGTTGAGCAGACTGGAGCGGCTGCTTTTGTTAGGTGCCTATATACCTGTCTTGGGGTGACCTGGTTACACCCTGGTTTGTGGATTGGCTGGACCCTTTGGACTCATGGGTAATCATTTCAAATAACTCACCAGACTCAGTGTTCAGGCTCAGAGACATGATGGACACTTATCACAATCATTTACATTTTTATCTGGATTGAGTTTTTACCTGCTAGCCCTCATGTCTGCCCTATTCTCTACCAACATTGTAGGCACTGAAATGTGCTGGCAGAATTGGATGACATACACATAGAGAGCGGATTGTCATTAGCCTACCAAAACCACTACAGCCCAGGCCTCCGTGATAACCCTCTTGAATAAGTAGGATTACTGTCATGAGTAAAGCTACTCATGTGCTTGTGTCTCTGCAATATTAGTCCACATTCATTTGAATGAGGGATATTATTGTGTCAAGCTCCCAAGTCCAGACATTTTGAATTCTAGGTGAAAAGTGTAGCAATTTTTTTTTAATAAAAACAAATCTTCTTTTATGCTTATAGACCTTCACAACAGTCAACTGGATGTTAGTCAAACAAACAAAAACAGTCACTTCGACAGAGAACAAGCATTAAAAAATAATTTCCAAGGTTGCTTTTGTTTGTTTGTTTTTGCAAATGATGGGTGCGTGAAAATGCTATATTTTAAATTAAATGGTTTTGATCCTTAACTGCTGTAGAGTGATCACTTTCAGCAAACTGAAATAATATATTAATGTCAGTAGGTAAATAGCTTGGTTCTCTAATAAAGAAGCAGATCCAGGTCAGCGCTGGACCATCATGAGCAGCTTCCAAACAGTGCAATGACAATAAGTCTCTGCCAATTTGTAGAAGGATTATCTGTAGGATGTGGGTGCAGTTCACTCACCATATTTATTCAGTGGCAAAAACAGAAGAACAGGACCTTTTTGCCAACTAATGGTCCTATATCATCTTAGGGATGAGACTTAACTTTTTGGCCTTATGAGAAATGGAGGCTTTGAGAAACCTCTTTCTAGAATTGCTGTTGTCTTTCTGTACACCATTGATTCAGGAGTAACAGTACTAAATGCAAGCACACTACAATGTTTCCTCATTTGAACACCATCTTTGGTATACATTTATGGTCCATTGCAGGAGATAATCATTGCAGGAGATAATGATAATAAAGGTGATTATTAAGATGTGGTTTGTCAATACTTGGTGTCAAAAATCATCATAGGAAAAGCAATGATAGATGTATACTACTCATTCAACAACAACAAAAATCAACTTAGAATATACAGTCCATCAAAGTGCTAACACATCATCCTTCCCTTACGCCCCCAATTCTGAATTCATATTCAGATTTTTCTAATTCTAATAAATTAAAAAAGAGGCCATTCCCTTACTGAATATCACTTTGTTTATGTAATCTACTGGGGCCAGTGTGTGCTCTGTGTCCCAGTGTGTGCCCAAACCACAAAAATGGAAATTATGTTATAGCCACCAGCTACCGGACATTGGCTTTTCAGCTCAAAATGTAGAGAACAGGTCCCTACTTCAATCCTTGGTGTGTCAGCCAAGATGGTGGCTGTCACATTAAGATTAAACAACCCAAGGCATTAAATTACAGAAACAGAAATATGACGCTCAAGGAAACGTCCGACTTAATTTTAAAATAATGAAATGAATCTGTCAAGACAACATCTCCAGCAGCAGCATTTAACCAGAAAGAGACTAGAAGAACATGTGATGTTACAAGAGTATCAACCAGATACTAGAGCATTTGTAAAGATGTCTTCATAGCATCTTAAACACACCAGTCTTGCAAATTCTAGGGTAACTGACTAAGGAGGTAACAGTCGGAGCTTGACACTATATAGGAAGTTGAGTATCACGATAATGCATCTTTTTTATTAATACTACCTGTAGAAAGACAAAGGTGAGTGAAAGACGCTCCTCTAGTTATGTAGATACCCAGAAGAGATCTTTGAGATGACCCAAAAGTCTGTTGGTAATATATTTTAATAGCACTAACAGATTTAACGAAGGAACAGTAAATTCTTTTTATAATAAAAAGGTTTTTCTCTTGTATATTAAACATGCCTTTCCATCTATAAAATTTGCATGACTGCATCTGGTTATCCTGATTATCCCCAAATGTTGCTGTTGCTTTTAGGCCATACTTTTAACCAGTTAATGTAATTAACATCAAAATGTGAGCTATGGGTGGCAATGTAAACAAACTGAGGCTTACCCTCTAGAACTACCTATGATTTGTTCCCCCGTTACAATTGTTATTTAGGTCAGGAAGAACCAAGAGTGACAGATTAATCATGTGGTACCAAGAAATAGAAGAGGGAATTAACCACAGAACAAGGAAGGGCAAACCAAACATGTATCAGATTTGGTTAGGAAAAGTATTCTACAGCCTAGATGTTTATCCAAAGTTTACAGGAGTCCCTTGGGTCAGTAGCTCTTGGCCTGGAATGTCCACAAGCACCAGCTTTGTTCTCTTGGCTAGAGCTAGGAGAACACTCTAAATGTAGTTGGTAGCAGACCCAAACCAAAACCCTGGAAATCAAACACCACCTCATTTCAGCAAGTTAAGGTTTGGCTCTGGATCTGCAATTTACAGCTTGGGACCATCTCTAATATTTTGGGAATCTGCTGCAGCATGCCACTAGAAAATGGAAGTAAAAACCATAAATCATAATATTTCTGCACGTCAGAAAGGTTTAACTGGAATATAGGGCTGAGCTGATCCTGAACTGGTATAAATTGTCATAATTCCATTGATTTCAAAGGAGCTATGACAAATTTACACAAGTCAAGGATCTGCCCAATGATACTCGAAAATGTGTAAAAGGTGGTGGTGTGGGGGGATTAATGGAATTATTGGGTTTTGTGTGAGTCTACAGCAGTCTACCATCCCTTGTGAACATTTAAAATATTATAGGAACATAGTGATCTGTGTAGAATAGGTCGCACCTCTATCATCTTAATAAAGTGACGTGAGAACATTAAGAGCTGATAAAACATGCTACATACAATGCAACATAAAATAGATGAATTTAGCAGCACTTGCGTGTATCAAAAAATGTCTTTAAGGTTTCAATTTAAGATAGAGTTATGCATAAATTCTCAGACAATTTTTGTTTGTTTCAAGATACACTAAATATGGCATAAGTGCACTAATTATCCAAATACATAGTTTCACTGCAGCTATAATACATCATATTTTGTACATGCTAAACTAACTGTTGTGGAGAGCACATGGCATCACTTACTTGACTTTCAGAGCAATAACTAGCTATTTCGACACAAATTTCTATGTCATGAGGTGTTACTCTGATATAGGCATGTTATTCACAGACAAAAATATTCTATGTCATCCCAATTAGATATATGAAAAACATTTTAGCAGCATTACAAAAAACAAGTTTTGACTGCTTCATTCATTGTTAGATTGGCAGAAATATTTGAAATGCCAGCTGCACAAGTTAAGTTTTTCCTAATACTTCCCTTATGCAACTGAAAATAAATTGTGCCCAGCAATATTTCAAAACTGAATGAATGCAATCACATCATTCAGAAGAAGATAACTATCAAGAAATTAAGATGATTTCCACCAAATAAGTAGACATAAAAATGTAATACCTTGAGGCACTTCTTTACTGCACAGAAGTATTTCAGTATCAGCTGTAGCTTAGAGTGTGATACATTCGTAATAATGGGGCCACTACACCATCTCTTCAAATGTCAGTATTGATATTCAGCATGATTTCCTATGTATGATGGCTCAAGTCAATTATAATGACAGATAGCATCCTACTGGCTTATCTGATTACCTCTGACCTTTTAACAGCTGCAGAAAGCCAAAACAGCCTGAAAGAAGAACTCATGCATATATGACACAAAGCTGGAATTTCGTATACGAGCCACAGTCAAGAACACATTGAATGTCAGCAGATTTCTGACAAAGCCGATAGCAAATAATTTCTTGGATGGTTTGGCACCACAACAGCCTGTCATTTATTATAGCTGAGCACTGACAGGAGACATAAACTTGATTAATTTTATATCAATACATCATGTAAGAGTCATTACAAAACATCGTTCATTTTCAAAATTTGGAAGCCATTGTCTAAAGTAGCCATTCTTTTGACTTCTCTTCACTTTAGTCAGAAGATTTAAACGTAAATGTACTTCTGGGGGGGGGGGGGGGGATCAACATTCTATACATTTGTAATTCTTAGTATACAGAAAATAATAAAACATACATTTTCAGTAGACTAGGGCATTGAACAATAAGTCAAATATATAGGGAAATTTGTCACATCTCAGATTTCCCCTGCTCATTTCACACAGGTGTCAACATTTGAAATAAGTGTCATACTAAGTGCATACAAGGACAAGAGTTATTTGCAATATGTGGTTAAGCTTTAGATTCATGGGCCACTCCACATTACAAATAATGGCTTGGATTATTGGAGAGATCTGACTCAAAACATTAAACAAAAGAGGCCTCATAGAGTTCAGTTATACTGCCTCATAAAACCATGTGATAATGAAAGGTCAGAAAAATTAATACGTTTGTTTTGATTTTATATTTCAAAATTTATATATTTAAGTAGTCTCTTTACTGCCCTTTCCTGAGCTCCATACCCCAGGCTATAGCACTAGCTACAGTATATTGAGGCATATTATGTTTTTTTATATTGTATATTTTATTCCGCTGTATAGTATAATCTTCTCTTTAGCAGGGCATCAGGCTGCTATTGATCAAATTATCCTGGTATCAAGACCAGTAACGCTCACTGAATTTTTTTTTAAATCTGTAATTTCATTTTAGCAACTCTATTGATTTCTCTACATACAAAATTTTTAATCATAACATTTCCATAGCCCCACAATTAGGGTAAAACCTTGGCCTCTTGGAAATGAATGACAGAACTCTCATTGATTTCATTAGCATTAGGATTTCACGCTAAGAACTTCGTGAGGGCAGATGTATTCTACCTGCACAGAAAGTAACTGTGAAGAATGGATGTTGTATTACAACTCAATTGTTACTCTTATGTTATTGACAAATTGGAGGAAATTTAAAGAAGAGCAACAAAAATAATCAGGGAGTTGGAGGAACTGATGGGAAAAAATGAAGAGTTGCATTTGTATAACTGGCTAAGTGAGAACTATAAAGGGATAAAATAGCTGTCTACAAACATGTGAAGGAGAATGTTTTCTGTATTCTACTTCTTTTCTCCAAAACAAGTAAGATAACAAAACACAAATGATTACAAAGAAGGTTATACATTACAATATGGAGAACAGAATCTATTTTAAAGAAATGGACACATTTTCCCCACAGGATAACTGAACATACAAAGTGCAAGGCCAGAATTAGGATAACAAAAAGATGCTAATATATAGCATAAACAAAGAGCTAATACTTTATTCCTGCTAGAATAAAACTAATATAAATCATATTAGGGTGAAAAGATGCTTGCTATCGCTGCTCAGAAAAATAATAAGAAGCATGGGCAGAATGGTTTGGCAGCTGCACAAATAATCCCCTTAGTTTATCATGCAGCATGTAGTAGTGTAATATGCTTTTCCTATTGATATTTAACCAGCATATCAACCATTCTAGAATCCATGGATAAAAGACCATATTCCTTCATATGCAGAAGGTTCTTTTTCCAGATATTCCACAGATTTGTGCATTACTTGCACTGCAATATTAAACACATTTGTTAATCAGATACAAATTCAGGAAGTCACATTAAATTCCTGAACTCAGTTTTGTTTATTGGAAAACAGCCCAAGAAGCATGGCTGGTTCCAGGGAGAATTTATGAGGGATTCAGGTACTAGAGTTACAGTAGCGATTGAAGAACTCATGCAAAGAATGTGTCTGAATCTATGACTGTGATCCTCCAATGAATAACATGAGGATGGGCTGCCTGGAGCTCCAATGACATCAGAGCAACTCCCCATGGTTGCAGCAATCCATCTGCATGTTCTACACAGCAGGATGGGGCTTGTAATTGTAAAGCTCTAAACATTTTTACAGCAGGATGAAGGCTGTTACAGAATGGAAAAGAGATTAATGAGGGTATGATCAATAATGGGGCATCCCATCCTTCCCCAACAGCTAATGGGATATAGATTTACCATACAGGAAGGTAGTGAAGCAGCCATAAGACTTACAGAGGAGAACAGGATGGTTGTTGTGTTCTCAGAAAAGCAGTGGGAAATAGCAGCTTGAGTAAGGGAACTGCCTTCTGACTGGCTGGCTGCAAGATGGTCAACCTTACAGAACACTGTAAAAGTTAGTTAGGGAGCGACTCAGGGAGCACGGAGTCAGAGCTTTTATAATGAGGGCCTGATTAATACAGCTGCATCCTAGAATAAAGGGCATTTGGAAGCTGGTAAAAAACAGTCAGCGCTATTAACATCGTCATATGTTTCTGGATATATACCTCCTTGTTTCATCAAAAAAACGCTTATGTTTATGAAGAAGATTTCTTAGTCTGCTGATTCTTTTAAACCAAGACTCATGAGCCCATTATAACGACCCACTCGGCTTTCTGAACAAATTATTGTTAGTTGCTTTTTAAACTCAGTTGGTAGAACTTTACAATAAGTGGACTTTATTTAATGGTCAATTAAAACTTAATTGCTCACTGACACTATTAATATTCATCAAACTAATGTTTATTAATTGCCATTCTGATTGAGTATAGTGCTTCAGATCTCTATAAATTCAATAAGGCAAAATAAATTTGACAAAATTGCCTGCTGAACAATTACGTTAAACATATTTACTACATTTAAATGTTCAGGTGGCATTAAAATATTTGAGATTTTCAAACTAAAATGATTTGGAGCTTGTTTTTGCCTCTGTCTTTGCAGTGCATATCTCCAAAACTTGGAATAATTCACTGTATATGTTAGAGAGCCTGCTAGGGGCCCAGGCTGAGATATTGCTATCTTATAAAAACCATGCATCATCAGATCTGCAGCAACTTCACATCTACAATGGCAGATTCCCTAAGAGGGATATAGTGTAACCAAAGGCTAGTACAGGTTATTTACAGAAGATTATCTGAAACATAGATATGAACCATGAACAGAATCAATAGTGACCTTAAGTTGTTGCCATCTATAACTAAGAGACTGGGCTCTTTTTGTGATGCTCCTTGTCAGCAAGTGTTAGAACCCTGAATAAAGCTGCCACAGTTCTGTGGAATAATTGTGGCTGATACAGCTCAGTAACTCTATACAGGACATAAGTGAGATGAGGGTGGCTCTCTGGATGGACGGAGCTAGTACACAAGTGGTCCTTCAGGAAAACCCTATGAAAGCTAAGCTCATGGCTTAGTCTGTGGTTTGATTTTAGTCCGGTCACTAACTCAAGACTAGGGGATGATGCTTAAGAGTGATTTTCTGCCAGGTTCTCTATTGCCAAACACATTCAGATTTACTGCAAGTATAGCTGTATTAATTGCTCCGTATTCCAGATTCACAGTGGCTCTTTCTTCTTTTACAACTTCCCTTCTCTACCGTTGGTCATCAGCCTTTAGTTTCTGGTTATACAGAAGCCAGATTTCTGATCACTCTTGTTTGATTCTTCCAGACTCTTCCCTTTAAGGACAACTATCAGAGAATCATATAAGATTAGTGTTGGAAGAGACCTTAGGAGGTGATCTAGTCCAACCCCTGCTCAAAGCAGGACCAACCCCAACTAAATCATCCCAGCCAGGGCTTTGTCAAGCCGGCCTTAAAAACCTGTAAGAATAGTGATTCCACCACTTCCCTAGGTAACCCATTCCAGTGCGTCACCACCCTCCTAGTGAAATAGTTATTCCTAATATCCAACCTAGACCTCCCCCACTGCAACTTGAGACCATTGCTCCTTGTTCTGTCATCTGCCACCACTGAGAACAGCCTAGCTCCATCCTCTTTGGAACTCCCCCTTCAGGTAGTTGAAAGCTGTTATCAAATCCCCCCTCACTCTTCTCTTTTGCAGATTAAATAAGCTATCTTTAAGGGCACACAGAAAACATCTTTGTTGCCAAATTCTGATGAGCCAGTTATTCAAAACATCACTTTAACCATAAGTATCTCATACATCCACCTTTTGTGAGCTCATCCAGATAGCTGTTCAGAACAAGAGAAAGCATATCATACTACAGTCCTTAGAAAACCAGCAGAAGCATACTTGTCCTCAGAATCCTGCATCATGATATGAAGGCAGAAACAATACATCTTCGTCAAAACCACAATAGGAACTCTTCTCCCCCCACATCTCATCTTTCCTTCTCCTTTTTTTCAATAAATGCTGACTTACATCTGGCTCTTCCCCCATAGTCCACTATGTACGTGCCGAACAGTCTCTCTCCACTTCCAATTACTAGAGCCTTAAGTCATCTGCAAAAGGCACGAGAATAAATGACACTGAAATTGTTGTTTTAATTGTAGTACTTTCCTTTTAAACCCATTCCTACCTTTACACATATACAACACACACTGAAATTCATCAAATAAATTGAATGAAGTCTCTTTTTTTTTGTTAGCTTAACAACTTATTTTCTGAAACGCATTAGGTAATCAGAATTATTTACCAAATTATATTGGCAAATAATTCTTTTTGTGAAAATTGTAAGCAGTTCATTTTCACAGAAGGCATTTGAAAGTTAAGCCATGTTGGTTACTTTGGATTGGACACTTGGACCCCAATGCTGCAAAGACTTATGCATGTGCTTAATTTTACACAGCTGAGTAGTCGCAATGAAATCATTGAGACTATTCATGTATGTCTAGTTAAGTGTGTATGTAAGTTTTTTAGGGTCAAGACAAACTCATGGCAAACTCTAATTTAAATGTCCTTCCTCAAAGTAAATATTTTCATTGCTTTTTATGTATTAATTCTCCAAAATTTGATGAAAAGGCACATCTATCTATCCATCCAAAGAAAAGTGAGATCACCTGTTTCTTTGCAATACATGTCTTTAAAAGGGGCCATAATTTTTCCTGAAACACTAACACTCTAGTACAAAATATTAATATCCCCACATTTGGTGTATGTAAATATATAATATGCATTTAAATTATTTAATACATGTACAGTCCAGTAGCAGTATTAAAAGCTAATGTTGCAACAGAGCAGCAAGATGTTAGATGTATGGTATACTTCCATAGAGATGGGTAACGCTGACAGAGATGGACCCATTGGTATGCAGGAAGAGTTATCTCCTAGGCTTGCTCCATTTAAAAAGATATTACCTCCCTTTTTGGTAACTGTTTCAAAGGGGAAGTCTAGATTGCAAATTCTTACCTTTATAAGAATGTATTTGCAATGCATGAAAGAAATCATACAGCCTTCTTTACGCATCACACAGATTAATCCCAGCTGTACATTTCTTGTTGAGACTGTATAACTGCTTTCTTGTTGTAAAGATGAAAATCAGAGCATATGTTAAGTATTAATTACTCATCATGATCAACATTATAATTCTTAGAAAACAAACAATGCATTAAGCATTTATATATCCTCAAAAAGGCAACTTAGTTTTTGTCAAAAGTTTTGTACCAAATATTATGAGGGAGATATTGTGAACAAGTCATGAAAATGTACATTATTTTTGACCCTACCACATTAGCTTCAAACACATTGTGTTACTGACATTTGTTGACTTTATGAAAATAAAGTTGTGGTTGTTTTTTTAAAAAAAAATAACTAAGATTAAAACCTGTAGGTGGCACTGCTGCTCTTTTAAAAAATATGAAACATCCTCCCAAATGAAATCAAGAGCCCATCAAATGCATCCTGTTGAAATTGCTGGTTCTATGTTGAATGTACTGAAACATTCCAGCTCTATTTTACTTAATTAGAAATATGCTTCTTTAAAGAAAAATGTATAGACAACCAACCTAGGGACATATGCAGATTTGTGCATGCATATTATATACAGCCTATGCTTTATAAAGATAATTATTTTGTACAGTAATGCAGTCTAGACAGCAGCTACTTGCAAGTGATTTTAGACCATTTGAACATCATGAGCTCTGATATTTATTCTTTTCAATATTTAGATGCCACAAGGATACATTCCAGTTTAATACATTACTGAATTTAACTACCTTACTTAAACAAACAGTTTCCAGTACACAAGAGGTAGCAGAAGTTCAGCCAATGATATGCATGCAGTCATATTTTACAGGTTCACATATTTATGTACCTTATATGGGCTACTCTATACAATACAGCATATATCAATTTTGTTATTGTAAACCATCAACAGTACAACTTTATTCCATGTTCACACACAGCTTTTGAATAGCCAAGTTAATTAGGAGCTTAACATTTCTGACTGATAGAAGGAAGATACCGAGGCTATCACATAATATTTTAAAAAAGAATCCAATCAACTTAATATATACAATATTTACTTTCAAGTATCCACAATAATGTGCTCCAAGTTTTATGCTGAAGAGATGCAGTGTTACCCACTGGTTAAAACATGGGTCTGGGTATAAGGGCTGCCAGCTTCCAGTCTCAGCTCTACCATTCATCTGCAGTGTGACTATAAGCAAGAAACTAAACCTCCCTGTTCTCTGATCTGTGAACTGGACATGAACAGCTTTTTACCCACACAGAGCTTGGGAGGCTTAACTAACTAATGTCTGTAAAGCACTTTGATATCTGTAGGTGAAACATGCTATACAAGTGCCAAATAATAATAGTAGTAATGATAAAGAAACTTCTAAAATGAATGCTCAAAACACTTCTCATTATGCACTAACTACTCATTACACTGTAGGACAAAATATATGAAAAATATGAGACAAATGTAAAATTCTTTCACTCATACCTTTCAGCACTGAACCAGTAGGTAAGAAGTAGACCAAACTGAAGTCATAGAAGCAACAGCATCAGTCTCCCAAACTTTCACTCTCATCACTTTCCCATTCTGCACTTCACCCACCAAATCAGTAAAACCGAATACAACCTGGCATTAAAACAAAACAAGTTTCCAAAATAAGATCTTATCTAGGCATGCAACTTACTATAAATGTTTGAACACTTTACATTTCTTCACAGGAAGTAGATAGATAAGTACAAAATATACTGTTACTGTGCGTGCAGTCCTGAAAGCATTTCTTAGAAGTTAGTCATGAAATCTTCATTTTAGAACTAGACGTGATAGCATTTGCTGGCATCTAAATGTCATTCTCAGAAGTGTTGAGAATTTATGAGAGAGAGCTTAGTAATGTGGACTAAGTGTGACATTAGATACAGAGGAATGGGTGATATTCATTACTAATTATTTTCTTTCTTTCAAGTAAGAGTCAAAATCTCATCGCAATTAAAAAATTGTATGATAATATAACATTATGGACTTACATATCTTTTCATGGAGAATCTCAAGGTGTTATATAATACATCAATGAAATCTTACTCACACATATGAGCTATTAGAAATCTAATTTAACAGTCTGGAAAATACAGAGACAAGATGGGTGAGGTAATATATCTTTTATTGGACCACATTCTTTTGGTGGAAAGGACAAAGTTTTGAGCTTCACAGAGCTCTTCCATCAAGCTTACATCAATGGAGATGTTCTCCTCCACAAGTGGAATTGTCTGCTGGCCTTTTTAACAGCCAGAATCTGTCCCATTTATGGTGCTCGGGTGCAAAGTGACTGCACTGTACAAAAGAATCTAGTCCACTGTAGTTACAGGATAACATGCTAACTAAAGACGTTACTGGGCAAAAACAAAACAAGTAATGTCTTTTGATGGGTGTTAAGGGAGGGAATTTATGGGACTTACTGGTATGGTGTGCAAATATTATGTCTTATACAAACTGTTTTTAATCAAGGGTTCACTTCTTTTAAATTTTCAAGTGTCAGATTGAAAAATAGCAATTAGCATGTTTCATTATCGCAGTGCTTCAGTATGAAAAGTCTCAAAACATTCTTAAAAGTTGTTTTAGTTGAGAAACTGGTTTCTTGACACAGTTTATTGAGCAATCTTTTTCTGAGAGCTTTAAATGAAGATTTATTTGTCTTTTTGCTGATCATGAATCAACCTACTTTCAGAGCAATTAACTAAATCACTTTGGAGGCAGGTTGGTGCATTCTTTATGGATGAAATCTTTGCAATTTATTGCCCATAAAATCTCTCCACCCCAACAAATACGATTAATCTACTTGCTCCGTAGAGTTTGTAACTTTTAAATGTTTAACCGTGATGATCATTTTCTTGTAACTTGCTAACAAAAATGGAAGTGAGTAAAACATGAATATTAGTATCTGATTACATTCACCCGTCTGTTCTTTTAAATGTATCTAGTTAACACAAATAACTTTTTAATTAAATCACGCATGGCATTATAAAAGCTACATGATTAAAAACAAACATTTCAAGCAAAGATAGGTTGCTCCTGAAATATACATTCAAAGTTAATTCTGCATGGATTTGTACCTAGAAATTAAAAAGAAATCCTGACATTTCCAATTTGATTTGTGATTTGTGGAATTCTGGAACAGGAATGTTTTAATTACAATATTTTTAAATGAAGCCAGGACCCATTTACTCCTTATTTTCAATGGGCAGATGCCTCTATGTATTTTTAACAAGTGTGGCAATACCTAAATTCCCAGCTTTGCTAAAATTCATCCCGAGAGAATAATTAGGCTAACTGGGGACAAGAGATGTAATAACAGCTGAGAGAAGCCAATAACTGCCAAGAGTTTGACTCTTCTACTCAGTATGTAGTGTATCCAGTGAAATAGGTTGGAGAGGCTCTGTAAGTTCATTTTGTCTGTACTGGCCATCTTACAACGGTATCCAATGGCACTATTTAGCTGGAGAAGCTCTATGCCTGCCATCCTTTTAAGGTGAATGCATATCAGAGACCTCCTATAACTCTGTTGCATGTGTGCCAGACAATAAATATAGAAAAGCTATCTGTCTAGGCAACAGATTAAAATAAATTGGAAGTTGACTCAAAATCACCAACCAACCAGCCATGTTTCCCACCCAGAAGACACATATGTCCATGTATACACCCACAAACATTACTTCTCTACAAGACGTCCATATAGTAGTATGGAGCCAGTGGTGAAAGGGACATATATATTATGCATACACCCAGTATCAGTGAAAGTGATATCCATGTGATGAATTACTGAGCCTTATGAAAAAATACAATTATACACCTATTGAACACCTCAGCTGCCCTCTACCATCTCCTCTGGGACTATCATACATCCCAATCAGCCTGCAATAAAAATGTTTCCTATTTTTCCCACTAGAATTATATGAACATAATGTGGAATGTCTTTACACATTACCCTGGCCCAAGGCTTAGTACAAAGATTATTCAGTTGTGCAAGAGTGTCTGGTTGAAGATCCAATAAATCACAACACAGAAGAGCAAGAAATGGGAGCTTTGTGTGATTAGAATGGGAATTTCCCAGCTACCCAATCAGACACACAACATGTGTTTCTATACCTGCAAGTTCCCAAAATACTAGACATTAAAACCCAAACATTTTTATGTGTAGAAAATAGGGCTCTCAATTAATCACAGTTAACTCATGCGATTAACTTAAAATTTTAATTGTGATTAATCACACTTACAATAGAATACCAATTGAAATTTATTAAATATTTTTGGATGTCTTTCTACATTTTCAATATTGATTTCAATTACAACACAAACAACAAATTACAACAAAGAATCTGAAGTGCCTTCCAAAATCTGAGAGGGACGAGGTGTGGAGCATACTTTTGGAAGTGTTAAAAGAGCAACACTCTGATGCGGAAACTACAGAAACCAAACCACCAGAAAAGAAAATCAACCTTCTGCTGGTGGCATCTGACTCAGATGATGTAAATGAACATGCGTCAGTACACACTGCTTTGGATCATTATCAAGCAGAACCCATCACCAGTATGGAAGCATGTCCTCTGGAATGGTAGTTGAAGCATAAAGGGACATAAGAATCTTTAGCGCATTTGGCATGTAAATACCTTGCAATGCTGGCTACAACAGCGCCATGCGAACACCTGTTCTCACTTTCAGGTGACATTGTAAACAAGAAGCAGGCAGCATTTTCTCCTGCAAATTGTAAGCAACCTTGTTTGTCTGAGTGATTGGCTGACCAAGAAGTAGGGACTGAGTGGACTTGTAGGCTCTAAAGTTTTACATTGTTTTATTTTTGAATGCAGTTTTTTTGTACTTAATTCTACGTTTGTAGATCAGCTTTCATGATAAAGATATTGCATTACAGTACTTGTATGATGTGAATTGAAAAATAAATTTTTTTTTGGTTTTACAGTGCAAATATTTGTAATAAAAAATAAATATAAAGTGATCACTGTACACTTTGTATTCTGTGTTGTAATTGAAATTCTGAAAATGTGGTAAATATCCAAAAATATTTAAAATAAATGGTATTCTATTGTTTAACAGCGTGATCGCATGATTAATCATGACTAATGTTTTTAATTACTTGACAGCCCTTATAGAAAAGCTATTTTGGATCTTTTTAGAGATATTTTAAATGTACTCAGTTGGACTACTGGTGACTTAAGCTGCAGAGCTTTATATGTTGAAAGTTGCAAAAATAGTTAATGCATTTAAAAAAAATCTAAAATATTTGTAATATTGTGTACCTTCCCTAAACTTATGCCTTTAAACCTTTTATAACACACTATCATTTTTCTTTAAATAGTTCAGTGTTAAAAACACTTTCTTCATCCAAAATAAAATGACTTTCACATCTCCCCACTTAAGGTAGCTTTGAAAAATGCAGTTAAAGAGGAAGCTTATTACCCTGCTTTTTATGAGTAAAACAAATTAATTCCTTCCCAAACTTACACCATTTACCAAACAGGCCAAGCTTTAATTTTTGTGAGTTTTCCAATCTGAAACGGTTGCCACTTTAATTGCTGGGATTCCACCCAGTAGGTTAAGCACATTTTTAAATGATCATTTTTAAAAAAATTTTTCCCCACTTGTTTCATAATGTCTCTTTGGGACTCTTTAGGTTACTATCTTCAAAAGACTGGTTTTTAAAGTTCAGTGACAAAAAACCTTTATTAATGTACATTCAGAATGTTTGTCAAATCCTATTTTCCTATTAAAAATCTGCTGAAGGAATCAGCACTGAGGAGGAGACAACAGCAAAAGATAATGAGGGATTTTGATGGGTAAATAGCTGTTTGAAATGGACATTGACCCAAGACAGAAGGGCATCCACCCAGAGTGAAAGACCTAGATTTTGTGATTAAACTAAGTTGCACTTAATATAGGATTCAAAAGGCTGGAAAACTGATATATATATCCCTACATAAAACTAACAATTTAAAAACAGAGAACATATGGGTTGTTGTTTTTCCAAAATTTAGAAATCAATTTTTCTTCTACAATTATATGAATTATTGAAAAAAGAAAAGGAGTACTTGTGGCACCTTAGAGACTAACCAATTAATTATTGAGTACAGCGTTGCAGCAAGGAGTCATTTGTAACATTTAAAGAGCCTTATCTCAGGATTTCTTCTATTTTTAGTGATCGAATATTTTAGGAATGCATGAAACACCAACTTTAACTCCACAGATTTTTATTACTGGGTGTTTCTCCTCCTCCTCTCCTCCAACCCCACACTTACTATTAATTGAAAATTCACTCTTTAGATGAATATGCCTATAGAGTGCCTCAGAGATATACCAGAATTGAGGACCCATAAAATAAATTTTTCACATCATAGGTAACCTTGCAGTCAGGTTCTGAGACCTACTTCAGCCACTCCAGAATTTCGGCTAGCAAAATTGGTTTTGACTGAAAAATTAGAAAAGAAAAGCGATTCTGCAAACTGAATACAACGGATCAAGCAACCTTTGCTTTATTGGTTGTTAAGACTATCCCAAACTGAAATTCAATTTGTATCTAATGTTTCTTTCAGTTTCAAAAATAGCTTGTTTCTATCACCTAAAACTTTCTATTTAGGTGGATCCCTTGTGTAATCCCTATTTTAAGGGAACAGGCTATAATTAAACAAGGTAATTCATTTTGTTCTAGGCGTAGTGATTACAGGGTGAATATTGGTAGTTTGCTCTCTGGTGGCTGGTTGCAGTTTGCAGAACATACAAGTGTCCTTCCATGGTTCCCTACTGTTTTCCCTTATCTTAAGAGAGAGAGGCTTGTGGGGATAGAACTAAAGGAAGATGGTTCTTGTCCCTGCTTTCCCTGTGTTCATTTAGAAATTCTGTTTGTGGTACTGAGTAGGTTATAGACAGGCATCCAAAACATTTTTCTGCAAAGTGTGAAGAAAATTTGTGAGGATGTTTTCAAGGTACAGCTCATTCAAAATAACATTAAATATGGAGTCACTAGCAGCTCCATAGGTTTCAGAGTAGCAGCCGTGTTAGTCTGTATTCGCAAAAAGAAAAGGAGTACTTGTGGCACCTTAGAGACGAACAAATTTATTTGAGCATAAGCTTTCATGAGCTACAGCTCACTTCATCAGATGCATTACCAAAGTTCAATTGTAAGCCATATATTTGTTCCTGTATACACTTTGCCCACTAATAATATTTATTGTGATTCTTTTCAGGGTACATTAGAATTTCTGTAAAATTTAAAGGCAGTTGGTCAGATCATGTTTAAGTCTAGGTCTCCATTCTGAGCTGGGGTGTGAGTTCTCTGTTTGCATGTAGATTCTCACGTTAGCTCTCATAAAGCCAGCATGAGTATAAATAACAGTGTCTCGCAGTAGCATGAGTAGTGGCAGTGAGAGCTGGCGTGAGTATGTGTATGCAAGCCGGAGAATGGCTTAGCCGTGCTGAGTACATTCCCACCAGTTTCTGGTCAGTGTATGCAAGCAGGGAAATCGCACCCCTAGCTTGTAGTGCACACAGATCCTCAATTATGGATTTTCAATTATGGAAATTTTAACAAAAATGTTACCTAGTGTTTAACCTTTTTGATTTCAAACTTCACATTCAGTTAAGCGCCCTTAGAATCTAGAACACATAGTAACTAAAAACAATAATAACCAAATTAGACCCACCATTAGTTCACAAAAATCAGCTTGTTAGAGTGATGAACATGGTCTGCATGACCTGATTGTTATTGGTAAAGTCTATGCAGGACCAGGAGAAGGGCAGGACAAATGTAAACCCTGCAGATAACTCCTAAGTTCTAGGGAGCAAGGCTAGGGGAGCTGGGGAAAATTCCAGAGGAGTGAAGGGCAAGGAGTGGTATGGAGGAATTCCTAGTATAATCTCCTAAATAAAAGCACATATAAAACATCACAAACCTGAAAAGTCCATGTATAACCTTAGGAGTATCTCATTTTAGATAATAGCATTGAATCAAGCATGTCCCTTAATATGAACAGTTTTGATACAGGTAGGGCCAGATTGGGAGCGGCCTTTGTGTGGGTACAAGGAGTAGAGAAGGGTATAAGAAACATCCCTCCCCCCCATGGTTACTTCATGTAAGGGCCATTCACTATTCAGTCTCTGCTCAGGGAACTCCTCCCTTGGTGCACCTCTAGAGAAGCCCATCACCACAAAGAGTGGAGAAACCATGTAGTGGGTCACGACAGCCCAAATAGTGGGTCGGGTATTCAAGGTGATGAACAGGCTACAGTATCCCGCCTCCTTCCCATTGCTCCTGCTTTATGCTACCATTAGGGTGGTCCTGCTCTGCAACATCCTGAACATAAACCAATGGGTCAGTGACAGAATTTCGCCATTAGATGCTGTCGGTCCCAAGATATTAAAGAGATAAGGTGGGTGAGGTAATAGTTTTTATTGGACTACCTTCAGAAGTTAGTCCAGTAAAAGATATTACCTCCCCCATCTTGTCTATGTAGTTCCCCAATTTAATTCTGGGTTTTAACTTTTGTAGTTTTGGAAACCTATACAAAAATGAAGTTTTCTGATTGGCTCCCGGTGATATCATCCCTAGCTCAATAGCAAATAAGGTAATGTTGTACATGTAAAAATGTGACTTTTTGCATTGGATTTCAATGGGAATTTTGCCTGAATAAGGACTGGAGGATCAAACTTCAACCTCACTGCCTAATAACTATAGGCTCTATTTCTTGCAGACTACTACCTTCTCCAAGTGATTAAAGATGTGCACCTTCCAACTCCAAAAAGAAATGTAACACTATCACTTACCTCTCAAATCACAGATTCACTCAGAAATGCATTAAATTGTGCCTGGTTTAACTTCTCTATTTCAATGTTTTACCCTTTAAAAAAATACCCTTAGCTATCACATTGCTAAAATGTTCTCTTTGTATGTGAAATATCAGATAGACACACTTAATGTCACTGTCACTAATGTCACTATTTAGGAGCAAAAATGAGAAAATTTGTCTCACTCAAATTTCATTCTGGGTAGGGGGGATGGATCTATAAATTCAGTCGTGATTGGGTTCTTCAGTCTTCAGATTGTAGGAGACAGAATTAGGTGTTTTCATTGCCTGGGCTGACTCTCCAGATAATCCCCCTCCCACTGAAGATCTCCACCAGAGAGTTGCTTCTAAAGCTGATAACTGTCATTTCTGAATATAACATTCTTCCAAAAACACATTACCAATAGCAGCTAAATCTTCCCCACAACTAAGTAGAAGAACTGTCCAATCCAACAACAAAAAAACCACCATATAAACTGTAGTCATAGGATTTTTGTAACAGTATCCTCCCCAACCCTACTACTACTGATTATTGGGTAGGCTAAGGGTGACCCATGAGTTGCAGAACAGTATTGCGGAAGGCTGCTTTATCCAACTGTAGTTTATGAATCTTATAAATTTCTTTGAATGTATGCAGAGAAGCCCTAGTTGCTGCCCCACAAAATAGAGACATATGGTGCACTGGACCCGTCAGTCCATGAAGTTGACATTGCCTTTGTGGAACAGGCTTTAAATCTTGAATGGAGGAGTTTCCCATTGTCTTTATATGCCTTGGAAATATTCCCCCCGACCCCCATATATCTTGCTGTGGAGGACCTGGCAGCTTCCTGTCCCCTAATCCTGTGCTGTATTAGAATGAATGAAGTGGAGATTTTACTGTAGGGCTTTATTCTCGTAATATAGATCTTTACTGTCCTCCAGACATCTAAGGTGTGCCAAACCCTTTCTTTTGGATGGGCTTGATTTGTGGAAAAACTGGGGAGTGAGATCTCCTCAGATTGGTGAAAGAAGGAAATTATCTGAGGGATGAATGAAAGGTCTCTCCATAGAGCCACCCTGTCATTATGGAAAAATTTTGAAGGAGAACAGAGAAGACTCCCAACTCTGATACCCTTTGGGTGGATATTGTGACCACTAGAAAGGTGACCTTAATTGTCAGGAAACATCATGCACTACAGACAAGGGGTCAGAAGCGGGCATGATAGTGCATTTAATATTAGGAAAGCTACCCTGTGAATAGGAGGTCTGATTAGGGTGGTAGCTTTGAGGTGTTTTTTGAGGTGTCAAAAATGGGGTCAACTGTTGTACTGTAGCCCCTAAGACAGGCCTGCTTGTAAGAATTCTAGGAACAATTAGACCAATTCTAATTCTTCTGTGTATCTTCTTGATCTGCACCAGGAATCAAATCTTCTCCATATTGTTGTATACTGAGAAATAGTGGGGAAACCTTCTGGACTTCAGCAGAACTGAGAACACGTCAGACTATCCTGGTTTGTGGGGGTTTTTTAAATGTGATGTCTCAGTAATCAGGCATTCAGGTTCAGAGACGCTGGATTGCAGTAGAACAGATGATCCCTGTGATGACAGATCCAGAGTGGATAGTAATATTAGTGGAGGCACCATGGACATAAGGTCTGAAAAAAAGGGATGTCTGTGCCTGCGCTGTGCAATGAGAGTCATTGGAGCCTGTTGTCTATCTGTCTGTTGGATGGTGCACGTACTCCTGGGAAAAAGAGAAAATGCACATAGTGGAGTCCTTGGTCATACCTGGGAAAAGGAATCAGTCCCCCTGCCCAGATGATCTCTCCTCGTGGCATAGAAGTTGTTTCTCTTGGAATTGGAGCGGGATGCACAGAGATGCAAAGTTGGTTTCCCAAAGGTCTGTACTATGCGGTCGAACACCTCTGGTGGAGACACCATTCTGCAGGTCCATGTTTTTGCAGGCTGAGCCAACTAGTGTGGAATTCGGTTTCCCTTAATATGCATGGCTTGAACTGATAGGCTGTTTCTCGCAGCCCACCTGAAGAAGGTTGTGACTGTCACTCGTAAGGAACTCGACTGTGTGCCCCCTCTCCACTTACGTATATCATGGCAGTTATGCTGTCTGTGAATCCAAGTATGTGTTAGGGGTTTAAGGAGGGAGATGTAACTAAAGGGCTACATGAATCACCTGCAGTTCCAGACAGTTTGTGGTGTAATGAGATTCTATCCATGATCACTGACTTTACACCAGGTATCAAGTTGTGGGAGCTCGCAGCCCTCCCAGCTGGCATCCATTGTTACGATGTGTCTCTGGGGTTCTGCCAACTGGATACCGCCCATGAATCTTGTCAGTTGTCCCCACCATTTGAGGGACCTTTTACAGTGCAGGAAAGTCGTATAGTGTGAGCATTGCAATTCTGAGGGAGAGTAGAGAAGCTCAGTAGGTAGAACTGCAAGCACCCTAGATAAAATTTTGTGGGCAATGCATGACAACACACTCCTAAAACTCACAGTAAGACCTTCAAGTGGGAGTGTGGACTGTGAAGGGCGTTGTGTGTTTGCTCTAGAATTCATTCTTGTCTGTTAATGGAGAGGAGGACCCTGTGGGAGCATGGTGCTCAGCCAAACTCTCTGATGTTTTATTGCCTGTGTAGAGATGAGCTGGCTTTTCACCAGTGTTTATAAAACCATGTTGCTGAAGGGTGTGTAACATCGGTTGGTGTCCCTGGCTGACTTCTGCAGGAAAATGGCTCTTTTCCCAATGACTTCCTGATAAGGGGAACAGAGGTTTCCATTTCTGACATAGGGATGTCACTAGTACCCCCTGGAGCCATAAATACTCTGGATGCAGTGGAAATACCAAAATAAAGGGCTTTGTATCACACATACAGAGTGCTGGAAGCAAAACACTAGTACTGTCTGTAAGCTGAAAGGATGCGAATGTGGAGATACACCTCCTTCAGGTCCACATGTATTAGAAAATCCCCCTGGGTTAGCTTCCATGTTGGGCATGCACAGGGTCCATACTGAACTTGTGGAAGTGGATCAACTTGTTCAATCCAGTCCAGTCCATTCCTCCCAGTTTCTTCAGAACAAGGAATAGTATGGAGTATAAGCCCCAATACTGATCCTGGTCTAGGACAGGCTCAATTGCCCTGATTTTGAAAATGTGGTCATTTTGCCTAAGCATAGGCTTTCCTCATGGATGGGTTGAGGGAGAAGGAAGTTCCTCTGAATTCTATGGTGTAACAATTGGAAATTATGTCTCAACCATTTGTGCATGGTAGTGGCAAACCAGGTGGAAACAAATAGAGACAGGTCCCCTCCCACCCAGGTGAATGTTAGTGGGAGGAAGGTAGTCACTGATTGATCTTAGGGGCATTCCTGAAGAAGGAGTCATCTCTGGGGTTTTCTCTCATCTATTTTTAGATAATCTGTTGTGTCTACCGTATCTACATGAAACACTATGACCCTGAAAAAGGGCTGCCTAGAGCAGAAAAATGGGTTACAAATCTCTCTTCTGAGCTTTATCATCATTAACAGAGGAGAGAGAATTTGTTTTTGTCCTATGCTTCAGATGAGGCTTTTTCTATGGGTTCCCTGACAAATTTATCTCACAAGTACAGGTATGCTACCAATAAATAAATAAACCAAACCACCCAAAAAAACAACTGTTGGGTGGAAACTTATACCGTGTATGTCTTATCCATAGTTGCCTTCTTGCCACTGTGTTGGATGCCATCAAGCTGGTGAAGAACCTGAAGGCAGTGAGTGAGGAGTTTAACTAGGGCAGTGTTAGGGAAATTCTCTTTAAGGGGGATCTCAACACCTTGGCACTGGTCACCTTTTTGGGAATGTCAGAGAACAGGGAATCAGTATAAGCCAGTACTGTTCTGGCAAAGAATAACTGAGTCTCTGTGGGCTGCCCACACTGCTTCAGAACCCATGTGGACAGCTGATTTCACCCTCCTATACGTGAAATCTCTGGGTATGAAGCCCCCTGCAGTTGGGGGACAGAGTTCTTCATGAGAGGTGACAAGATTGAGTCTCTGTGTCCTAGATGCATTTTTCAGTGCCTTGCCTTACTGGGTCCCTCGTTTGCCTGTAGCCACTGCCCTGAACTGTGGGATGAACCAATGGCCTGCTTTGTAATTGTGGTAGCACCAAGGAGAAAAATGAACTTTTTTCCTTCAGTACACTCAGCCAAGTGTGCTGAACACAGGGTGCAGACCTGCCCTCACCCTTCTTTTATGCTTTTCCAGCCACTATCAGGGCTAATTTGGAGGGAGAGCTTGGCAAAAGCCCCACAGTTGCCTAGTGTTCCACAGAGTAAATTTAAAAAGGGCAGTAGCTCTCAAATAAAAGAATGGAGAGCTCAGGAAAAAAGAACCCATGAAAAAAAAAAACCCACCAAGAAAAAGAAGAAAGAATTAACTGGGTTATGGACAGTCAGTCAACATGGAACCTGACTCAGCCTGTTTCACTTTTGGAGGCAGAGAAAATTCAGCCCTGCCACTCAAAACATTTAACTCTGCCTCCTATAGCATGGACGCTGAAGAACCCATTGCTACTGAATTTATGGACCCATTTCCATGACATGAGGAAAACAACTGAGTCAAAACATATCTGATCTGAGGTAGCTGTTTCTCTCACACACAGCTCCAATACAATTCCATTGCAATTTTTTTTTAAATTTGCAACAGTACCTAAAAAAAGTCAGCTATCAAAAGATACACCACCCAAAGCAAATATTTTACTTTAATGTACTCTGAATAGGGGATATAATAGCAAGGTAAAGTGGCCATGTTTCTCATATTTCAATTTGATGCTATTTTTATTTTTTTTCCAGTAGTATTTAACCTGATCCTGGAATACATCCCTTTATTCAAATCATTTTCAAAGAGACTCCAAAGAATCTTTTTTAGTTTAGACTTATTTTAGTGTCTTATTTTCATTTTAGATCCATAATCTATTGTTTATGCATCTGTGTAGTTAATTTTGCTGGTTCTAGTCAAGTATTTAATACTCTAGCATAAGGTCAATTGTTGCACCACCATAAATGGACACAGGATAATGTATGCTCTTTTTAGGACACCATATTGCTCTAGTTATTTATTTCAAACATGAACAATGTTGAAGAGATATTGGAAAACAGAACACTCATATGACTGTTTTACTGCTTTGTCTAAATAAAAAAGAAATAAATATCAAAGACTAGCTAGATAGAATTCAAAGTGATTGTGCTGATATGAAAGTTCAGTAGTATTCTGTAAGCTTTTAAGATGGCTCTGGGACACTATTGCAGAACAAAGATAAAAGAAAAAATGATTATCTCTTCTCCTCAAAGAATACAGTATCTGTAAGATGTCAGAAGGTTTGTGACTAAGATCAGGATTTTATAGCTTAGATGCCTATCAATATTGGTAAAGGTTTTTGTCTTGTTTTTCTCTACTTTTTAACTCTATGTATTGTAAACATACTATCATTGATAGGGTACTTGCATTTAGCAGACACTCATTATTTCTTTAAAGGCTCCATCATAAGCATTGCTTATTTGTCCAGCTATACCACCAAGGGCACTAGTCCACCATCTATTTTCCTATTCCTAGGTCATTTCCTATTCTGAAACATCATCTATAAGATATGATGCAAATATCTGAGCACACATTACACTGAATAAATGGGACAGTAGCTAAATAAGCATAGGCTTTTATGAATGAACAATGAAAAGTGGGCTCATCTGGGAGTGGGCTCATCTGGGCTCATCTGTCATATGGGGAAATTTATACTGAGCCCTGAGCTCCCTTGAAAATTCCCAGGCTGGCAGGGCCTGGGCATGTGGAAAAGGCAATGTTCTTAGCATATGGGGGTGGGGGTTGTATTTTACTCTCAAAGAGCCCCTTCTTGTTAGCCAGTCATTTCCTATCCCTCTTTCTGGGAAACTTGTCTGTTCACGGGATGCCAATTTCCTGTTTCACACTAAGCAGTAGCAGCAGCAGCAGCAGCAGCAGGAGAGAGCAAGGATGCAGCAGAAACCAGGGGTATGGACTTATCAGCACAGCCCCAAGAAAGGGCACCACACTGAAAGCCAGCCAGAGGGGCAGGTTAAAACAGAGGCTACTGCTTTCTGAGGGAAGCACTCTTAGAACTTTTGAATGTTGAGGTGAAGATTCTTATTGTGCAGTTTAGAGGGGGGAGTAGGGGAGAGGGGGAACAATTGAATCATTCTTACAGCTAGGAGCAGTGTGAGAGTCACTGACAGAAGAAACTGCATACCGTACACAATTAATAAATGAAATCACATATCGCGGTGGGATGGTATAACTGATTTCTTAAACCATAGCTGATAACATATATTAGCTATTCACAAGGAAAGTAGCTTCATTTAGATTATTATGAACCATCAGCTCTTCTGCTAAAGTCAACTGTTAAGAGTAGGTGTAAATCAATACCAAATGTGTATGAGGGCTAAGTTCTGATCTCACATGTATTCATACAACCCCAAGGAAGGCAGAATTTGGGTGATTAGACACACTGGATAAAATTCTGGCCCTGCTGAAGTCAATGGAAGTTTTGCCAGGTTTTCACCTATTGTATTCAATATTTTCTTTTCACTTTTACACAACAACATTTTCATCAAGTAACAAAGCCTTCTTATCTCAGTTATTGAAGGATGAGGCCCCCTTCTGTCTAACTAAATGTAGTTGTATTTACAGATTATTCTCTAGATTATTTCCTCATTCTGTTTGTTTTCCCCTGCCTCAATGGATGTTCCTATTTTTGAAACTAAACAGAAAGTTTGAAGAAGTTGCATGCCATCAACTACAAGAGACATTTCCAGACATTTATATTTTAATGTTCCATTAGGGAACCAAGCACAGGAACATTAGGTGAGTGTATATATATTCTTTTCACAATTAAACAGCTTGCTCAACCAAATCAGCAATTACAAGATATCAGATACCTGCAGTTTTATTGTCATTCATCCACTGTTTTCCTGCTCTTGGAGGTCTCTTGGGCTTTGACACTCATAAATACCACAGAATAAACTGTTTCTATATTTAAATCTATAAACATTATATTCCTAGCAATAACTGTTACAAGCACTGATTTTATCTTTTTTAGTTCAAGACTGTAATTCCAATTTCTGAGGCAACTTGGTTCAAACATTAAATCAGAAGTAGTAGAAAAGCAACCTATTGCTGAAAAAGTCAATTTGCATAAATCTAATAGGCACTATGAATTTGATTTGATATGAGTAGTCTGACAGCTTCTTGGTCAGTGCTTGTTTTAAACATGCAGCAGCACTGAAAGATGAAATCATGCTTCTGTCATGAAAATGGAAGACAGATGAGGATGAGGCAGTACTTCTGCTGTCAGCCATAGCTGAAATTCTGTATTTTTGGGTTCCATCCCCACTTTTGCCATTAACATGCTGTATGACCTTGAACAAGCCACTGAACTTCTGTGCCTTAATTTCCGCACCTCTAAAATAGGTATATTACTGCTTGCCTATTGTGAAAGGGTGCTCTGTAATTGTTTTACAAACAACTGGAGAGCCTTGGGTAAGTGCCAAAATCTTGTAATTATCTCTATCCATGAGCCATTACAATATAAGTAGATATAGCCTCATGCCTTCAACTAATTGTGATAGATTAATTTGGAAATATTTATGGTAATCAGAAGCAGCATGCTGCTAATTCCCACTTCATAGGTATGTGCAGGCAATATTTTTAGCTTAAGTACCATACACCACACATTCATATGTACTCCTAAAATGACAAAGAGCAATCCAGGAGCTGATTACCCTGCAGCAGCATTTTAGTTATGCCTTTAATTCTAGCAATAATATAATTCTGACATCCCTGACCTTATAAATAATATTGATGATATAATTTTAAATATTATTTGAATGTCATAATGTTAATGGCAGATTAAATGGATTCACATTGAATATAAACCAGTAAGTTTTCCTGTTTTACAGATTTCTGAAATGAACAGTGTGTACTGCCAAGCAGTTTAAAAAGTGAGGATAATATCTTCCTTCACCCCAATTTCACATCATCCTAAAACAAATTGATTAGTTTTGGACACTGTTTCAAAACTTTATTGCATGCCTATTCCTCCTCTATAAGTAGTGGGGGAAGAAAACTGAAAGTTTCTATATCAAGAATCCTGGTTGTGTTCTGCTAAGGAATTAGCTTGTGTTCCCCTTGATTTCAGCGGTGTATGATCAAACCCTAGGTGAGTCTTGTAACATATCTGTTTTTAATAACAACCATAGTTGAATATATATTGGCTCTGTTGCAGTAAGAATCATTGACTGCTCACTCAAACACGTTTATAAAAACCTTTAGCAGAAATTACTTTTTTCCCCTTATGAACTTGAATTTGCTCCCCTCTCTGGCTAACCATATATCTTCATCTGCTTCACCAAGCCATGTATTTATTGAGGAAGTTTTCCAAATTTGGATAAACAAATGGGATAGAAAAAAAGGACCCCATGGACTCCCACACTCATGATAATTTTGTATACAGATTATACATGTCATTATGAGCACACTTTTTTGGAAACCAGGCCCTAGACACTATGAATAATTGTAACAACAATACTGGTCAGAGATAAAAAGATGGGTTTGGCATGGTTGATAGGCTGCACAAAACTACACACTGGCCTTTACATTTACTGAGCAATCTGATTTGATCTCTCTGTTAGGGTACAGCTGGAATGAAAGCAAAGGAGAAAACAAATTCGATTTTTCTATTCCTTAAAGTATAGCTACTCATACTACATTTTCAAACCCAGAAGTATTACCAGATAGGTAAAAGCGATATGGTTCTGTGCAGTATATTGTATCAAAGAAGGCTGCAGTGGATTAAGAAAGTGGTTTTGTGATGTATGGAACATTCCTGGTGCTGAAGGGCTAGACAATGAAATGCCAAATGTAAAGGGTGTATGGTAAATGTTGGCATGGATTGAAAAGATTGTGCTCTAGGAGTAAAATGATAATGACGATGAAATGTTACATATCTGATAAGTTTTCACCTTTCAGGGCGTGATTGTATGTCACACCATTTGGCAGTGCAGTGTACACAGGTGTAGCACAGGAGGAGGTGGGGTACCTTTAAAGCCACCCTATGATTCTGGCTTTCTTTGGGGTCAGCAGGCCCCATCACAATCTACAAGGCACTGGGTCCCTATACAGATTATGACAGCCTGTCTGTGGCTGCCTATGGCTGGCAGCAATGCCCAGAATCTCTGCAGTGCTATGAACTGTGGCTCTGCTTCGGACAGACCCCACTTGATCTTGAGCCTATTCCCCAGCATGCCTCTACACCAGGGCTTGTAAAAGTTCCTGTTATTACATTTGAGGGCAACTGCATCTATATTCCTCCTCCATGGTCTACCAAGGACACCTACTCTAGGCTCCAAGCTCCTCAGCCATTGCCTCTTGGGCAGAGACTCACATCTCTCTCCCTCCTGACTAGGTTCAGTCTGCACAGTTTCTTGCCTACACTAGGATGTCCCCAGAAAACCAGACAGTGACCAGCATCTGCACTTTTCTTTTTCTTTGAAGGCTATGAGCAGCTGAAATTGCCATTGGTCACAAGTTATCATACACCTCTTTCTAAGCAAGCATGTTTATTCTTAAGGTGAAAGTATTACAGAGAAAATATTAAAAACAATAAAAATTCCTATACACACACTAAAATCTTACCAGAAGTCACCCATCAGTCTTATGGGGCCTGAGTAGGCCCTTCCAATGCTTCCCAAGAAGGACTGGGCCCCCCTTTGGACAGAAAGTCCCGATCGCACAAATGGACAGAAAGAAGGCCATGAGTCAGTTTAAACTCAGGCTATTTATCCAAAAGTTCTTTGTTGATTTATGGAGAATCCAGTTTGAACTAGTATATGCAAGCCTCTTTAAGTGGTGGTATTTCTCTGGAGGTGTTATAGCTTGAGTGCCTAGTCATCACCCACAGTTCTTAATTCCTGTAGGAGCTGTTGTCACCCTCCCTCATTAAATGACATACAATGCTTGACCCATAATGATACATAAACTTAATACAATAAGATACCCCAGAAAAATTGCAGAAAACTGCCATATCTATCAAGCCCTGCAAATTTATTCAGTACCTCTGCAGGGAAAATCCCCTCCTGTTTTGTCGAATGGGTTTTTCCAGTCCCTGCAGCACTGCACAAGGGCTGGGCTAGACGGAAGGATCCTTCCCAGAGTCTTTTGACCCACATACACATAATGAACAATTAAAATATAATGAAGGTCAGAAATTACCTCATTTTGACTTTCTCTTTCACATCTGCATTTATGTGGCATTTTACACTGTGCTGAAATAAACAAATATTTCATACCCTTCTGTTCAGCCTTATTGTGCCAAGTGCTGAGCACTCAGCACTTAACAGAAGGAGACTAATAGCAGGCAGAAAAATCTTAATATTGCCTTGTGAATAGTTTATGAGGGAAAATATTTCCTTTTATTTATATGTATATATTTAACAAGTCACAGACAGTACAGCTCTGTAGGGCATTATCACTTCTCTCCACATCAATTATCCTTGTTATTTCATTCTCCTGTCATGTAACAGAATACAAATAAAACTTTGCTTTCCTTGAGGACTTGTTACTTTAAATATAAGGATCTGAACATTATCAGTAACACCCTAATATTTATCCTTTCCTATTTATATTGGTTAACTCCACAGAATTCCTTTACAATTGTTACTGAATTCACTGTGGTTTATAGAAAGACTTATAGAAAGAGTTTCATGTAGCTAAGAAGGATTATATTTATTTTCTGATAAAAGTTGCACTGTACCTAAGCTAACTCTTGGATCTTTTAGAGTCACATGGTTGCCATGATAAATACTGGGAAGGAGAAAAGCATCTTCTTCTTTGATCTCAGTAACAATGAGTGTTCAAGACTGCTCATATCCTGTAAGTTGCTAAGAGAATTGATATAGTTACTTTTTCCACATAATGTTAAAAGCTACATTGGTAAAGTGAAGAGGTTTTAGCTATTTCATGCAGACTCAAATTCAAGTTCATTCACTGTTCCATATAAAATTTAGAAATCCGTTCAACCACCACCACGACGCCCCCTTCCATCCCCCAACCACCACTACCACATTTATAGAGGGGCTTTATTTGAAAAGATAAAAAAATATTTTACAGATAGGTGGGGGGGGGGGGAGGGAGGGAGGGGATGCTCATGCAATATTCTGTGTAAATTATATACTCTGTCTTCCTGCATCTCAGTTTAACTCTTTGATGAAGCATAGGCCACAGATCTGTCTTTTCAGAAAGCATTACACACAATTAAACCCGAGGGCTCTTGTATGTAAAACCCTGATAAAGGGATGGTAAGAGTCCCCGGTCAATTTTAAGCAGACAGCACAACAGTCTTTTAGTAAAACTAGTGCACACAGGACACATTGTAGATAGTATAAGATACTGTAATCAGTGTTTGGAATACTATGAACAACATTAAACAAAAGCTTTTAGACAGTAAATATAGTGGTGTTCTTTATGCTGACTTTCCCCATTTTGTTTCAGTTACAAACATTGAAATTTAAGGTTTCAGCATATTATTTTCTATACGTCAACACACAGCTCAAAATGCCCCCATGATCTTCTCTGAGAGATGATTTCTCAGTCTTTATAGAGTGACCATAGCATGCAATGTGTGTCACATGGACTCTTCGGAGCTTGAGAAATGGCAGCATCTCAATCCTTTTAAATACTTTGTAACCCTGACAGCAAACAGTCTGGGAATCCCCACAGCTAGCAGCATTGCAGAACTTGGGTTAACAGATGACTGTTGCTGGTGAAACAGAAGTCCTCAGTCTGTATCCAAAGTGATACAGGCATTGGGATCAGCATATAAAATATCCATTTCCTCCATCTCTGTGAGGCTCTCACTTCTGTAGGGCACCATCTTCTCCCCATAAGCCCAACTAAGTGCAGCAAGAATTTCACAACCTTCACCTCACTAAGTGCTGCCCCATTCACTCTCTTTAACTGAGCCAGAATCCCATCACAGAGCAGTTAGATAATAGCTAAATGCAAGTGCCACAGCTGCTAATGCTAACAAAAGCTTTGTCCCTCCCCATCCCCTACTCTCCCTCTAGATCCATAAAACACACTATGGTGGACCTAACATTATCCTAGTGGAAGACTTCCAGAGTACAAGCTGGAAAAAACACTGATCTGTATTCAGGTTACAGGGATTGGGGTTCAGCCCTCACAGCAGGGACATCTCTTGGTCCTGCATCAATTAGCTGCTAAGGCTTCAGGCCTGCATTTAACAACTATATTTATAACCTCCTTTCCTCTTCTCCACCTCCTCCCCACCAACCCCAGTCTGATTGGTTCAATCCTCAGAAAGTAATTAGGGGGTCACCAGCCAGGTTGGTTATCCACAACGAAAACTTCCTATACAGCCTCAGAAACAACTATTGAGTATGTCTAGTAACTGCCATGTGTACCCCCCTGCCCCTTTCCTCCCTGGGTGACTTGGAAGCAGGCAACGCTCACCTGTGTGTCTGGGTGCCTGATGCTGTTGACATTGAAAGGAGATTCTGAGTATCCTAGTGGTGATGTTGGATAGGTGGAAATCGTCTATTCAGTCCTCTGCTGCAGTCCTATAGTCTGCTTTCTTTTGAGTTACACATTTTATCTTGGATTCACCTGACTTTGCTTTATAAAATTAATTCTAAAAATGTTAAAAAAAAGTGTAAAGGAATTTTTCCCTTAAGTGCATAGATAGGGAGTGTCCTATATTTTGATACCAGTGGTTTTAAGCCATATGTAACTACTGAGGACTACTTTACAACTATGTATTTGGGAGTGCTAGAGATGAGATAGGGGGCACAGAGTCCCTTTCCTCAAGTGCACAATGTAAGAGGCAAAGACAAATCTATTTAATTTGGTTTTCAAATCAGAAGTGGAACTACCGAAAGCCCTGGCTGACCTGCCATCACTTAGTCACACACAAAATTGTATCAGTCCAATTATCAAAGCACCCCAGTCAGCCTCTACCCTTAAACAAACAAACAAGCTAGTATCCCATCTTCAAAACCTCCTACCTCAATTCTCCCCAGGATTTTGATAACCGTGGAAAGCAGATGTGCCTTGCATCATGACATGAAGGGCACCAGAATGAGAATAAAATCACTTTAGAGGGTAAGGGTAAGGGTGGCCAGTGCTGCCATTGATGTCACAAACTGTCAAGTGGTCACTGTTGCACCAATTCAGGGAGTGCATGCCACACATACTCTACAGATATAACAAGTGTCACTGCTCTGAGTGTGCTCCCTACTGTTTCTGGAGGCATTGTGTCCTAGCCAGGTACAATGCCTCAAGCCACGAGCACTTGAGCAGTGCACCATTGCCCTTTCCCCCTGCTCCAACAATGTCCACTTCTTTAGGAACCATAGCAGAGCCATTGGGATGATTTTGGTTACATTAAATGTTAGAATTAAGAAATATAAGATCTGAATCAGATAGGAGTATACAATTGTTGTCTTTGATTGATGGCTGGACAGTTGAAAGACAACGGGGGGGGGAGGGGGGAATGTCAGCCGTGTGGGATCTTCGTTCAGTGACTGGGGTAATGGGGTCAAATTCAAGCATGAGGCGTGTACTCAGATGTAACTCTGCAAGCAGACACACTCTGGATGTCTTGGGGCCCTGGAAAGAGTGCAGGATTTGAAGGCAGCTGTGTTCTAAGAGCTGCAGCATGATAAGCTGGAACAGGTCCCCCAAAGTGGGCCATTCAGTTGCACACCAGACAACCAGAGGCAAAGCATCCTGTTCGCAATAGCTGTGCTATATCGTTACGGAAGAACTGTGTGGAAAGGCACAACCTAGCCAGGAGACCTGCAGGATACCAGAGTACTTCTAGCAGAGGAAAGAATTCAGAGGCAATAGGCCTAAGGAACCATAACCTTCATTCGGACTGACTTCGAAAGGTCCAAATCAAAGTATACTTTATTATTGTTAATAACTATTTAAACTACTAAGCCTAAGGTATTTGAAAACTTTTCTGACAGATCTAATAAATCATTCTTTGGTATAAGTTGTGTGCCAGTATCTCCTCTGGGACCCATCAGGTCCTGGACAGATTAAATAATTTTAATACATATCTGTGAGTGATGGTATATCTAGCACAATCCCAAGTAGTGTATTTGAGAGCCACAGCACTCCAGCACTCCAACCATGGCAGAGGACAATTACAATCAGTAACCTTTGCGGGGGAAAGAGCACATGCATTTTAAGGGTTATTATATAAAATGGGAGTATGTACTGTTCACTAAAAGCCTACAGGCACATTTTGTTATTAAATGGTAATGATTGGTCACATAATAAATAATGTCCATTACTATGGTTGCTAGGTGTCTGGTTTTCAACTGGAACCTCTGGTCAAAAAGGGACTCTGGCAGCTCCAGTCAGCACCACCCACCAGGCCATTAAAAGTCCGGTCGGTAGCACAGTGGGGGCCTGGGGCTAAGGCAGGCTCCCTGCATGCTCTGGCTTCGCGTGGCTGCCAGGAAACAGCCGCCACATCCCTGTGGCCCCTAGGTGCATGGACGGCCAGAGAGGTTCTGTGCGCTGCCCCTGAGTGCCTGCTCCATAGCTCCCATTGGCCAGGAACCACGACCAATGGAAGCTGCAGGGGCGGCACCTGCAGGTGTGAGGGCACCTTGTGGAGCCTCCCTGGCCGCTCATGCGCCTAGGGGCTGCAGGAACCTGGCAGCCACTTCCTGGGAGCTGCAGTAAGCGCTACCAGGACCCCGCATCCCCTCCCGCACCCAACCCCCCTGCCCCAGCCCTGAGCCCCCTCCTGGCACTCCAAATCCCTGATCCCTGGCCCCAACCCAGAGCCCACACCCCCAACTGGAGCCCTCATCCCCCTGCACTCCAACCCCCTGCTCCAGCCTGGTGCTCTCTCTTGCACTTTGAACCCCTCATTTCTGGCCCCATCCTAGAGCTCACACCCTTGCCGGAGCCTGCACCCCAACCCCCTGCCCGATGAAAGTGAGTGACAGTTGGGGAGAGCGAGTGACGGGGGATGGAGCGAGAGCGGGGTGGGGGGGATGGGCCTCGAGAAAGGGGCAGGGCAGGGCTGTTCGGTTTTGTGCGATTAGAAAGTTGGCAACCTATCCAACTTGGTATTTATTATGACTAATTGTTACCACTTAATAAAGTATTTTCATAATTGTCTTGGTTCCCTATAATTTCAGTCTTTAACCAAAAGAGCTATGTTAAATTCTACAGGACTTTTCTATAAGAGAATAAGAAAGGGAAAAGAACCATACTGAATTCTACCAATAATTGTTCTCTGACAGTCTTTTCATTGACTCATGGTTTTTGGGTTTTTTTAAGCTATGTAAGGTATGCTCACCATGTATTTTGTCTGAGGTAGCATGTAGTGCACTAATTTGATGACTTCCAATCTTTTGCATTTTTGTCTGTTAATATCTCTCTTTTGCACAAGAGGCTAATCCAAAGAAGAATGATCTATTGGGAAATAAAGCTTTTGTTTTTTTTGCTTTTTTTTTTTAACTGATTTAATTCTCAGCAGAGACAGCTATTAATATTTGATGATTTATTCAAAAGTAAATATTCAGTCACATTTACAAACTATATGCTTGACTTAAATTGTTCTTAATATTGACTTTCCAGTTTGATTTAAAATATTTGGACATTACACAGACTTTAATTCAAAGATCAATCGCTTCAACTTAGGCCAAAATGTCACCATGCTTTGAGGGGATAGCACTGTATTCCTTCAAGCATGAAAGTAAAACACTGAAAGCAAGCAATCTATTTTATTTTTCTTTAAAAATTTACTGTGTTTCTTTCAACTATGCTAATTAGGTTAATAGTTATATAGTTAATTCTTCCATTGAAAAACACAAGTATTAATGAGACATTTAATGGAGAATCAAAAAAATCAAAAATTTTTCTCTTTTTATATCTGATCTGCAAACCCAGTTTGTACCAACATGGACAATTCCACACATTTTGTACATTTTATTTGTCACTGAAGCATTAAGAAGGTGTTAGAGTTTAAAATAAAAGTAAAGTAAAGTAAGAATTTATGAATGTGGTATTCTGTTTTGTACTAAGTTATGTATCTGTTGTACTAAACTATGAGGATCTGATCAAAAGTGTATGCTCGATTGGACATCTAAATGCAGATGTAAAATATCATTCCATCACTTGAGTCTATTTGGGGGTAGGAATACAGCAAGGGTGGGAAAAACATCAACCACATGGAGTTTTTGTTCAGTGACTGGGGTAACCAGGACAAATTCAACCATGAAGAGTGTAGGCAGTGTGCAATTTCTACCCCCACAAATACACATGTGTTATTATGCATAGTAAGATTTAAGACAAGATTTTGAACAGCCCTAAATTCAGGGGTGTTGGGATTAGGGGGTTGGGTCGGGTATATTATATTGTAGATTCAGAGGTCAACCATGAATTTCTGATGCAGATCAAGATTGTGGATCCTGAATTTCAAATCAAAGATCAGGAGTGAAAGATTTTGAAATCCAGACTTTTAGTTCAGGCTCATTTCTACTATTAAGTCTAACACATGTAAAAACAAATACCTTTAGTTTCACATGTTGACACTTTGTGCTTATTTAATATACAATTGGCTTTGATTTACAATAATAATAATTTAGCCTTTGATTTGTCCATCAAAGAGGCCTATTTTCATGTAGTATTTTTGAAATAAAGGAAAAGTAACTGTAGTAAAAACAGAGTAAGAAAGATATTTAACTCAGCTAACCTGAAATAAAGAATGTATCAGTTGTTTAAAAACACTTGATCACTTCCATATACTGCCAAAGGTTATGAGTCTTCATTTAATCAGGATCCTACAATGGATCCAAGTTTGAGAAATAAGTAGCTAGTCCTTTGGGGATCTTCGTAACTCAAACAGAAATACAAGTAAGTGTTTCTAGTCCAAGGATCTCAACAATTAATTGGGTATTTTTGAACTCAATGGCACTTTACCACAGACTTCAGAAAACAATAGTACTCGAGTTAATGAAATTGGCACCTTCTACAAGGACACTATGTCCTCGCAGTATGCTATCTGCTCCAGTCTATCAAAACACAAACAATGAGGAGGCTTCAGGGAGTCCTGTTTTCAAATGAGCGCTGCAGTATTGAGTTCTTCCCATTCTAAAGGTAAAGTTAAATTATCGGTTAATTATCTTTAGCCCACAAAAGCAGCAAAGATTCCAAGCTTGCCAACTGACAAAAGCATCACAGGAAAAAGTTTATATTTTAGACCAAAGAGAACCTTAGAGCTATTCTTAATGAAAAGAACATTTAAAATATTAGAGACACAAGGTGGGTGAGGTAATATATTTCATTGGACAAGCTTTTGAGCTGACTTGAAGAAGAGGTCTGTGTGGCTTGAAAGCTTGTCTCTCTCACTAGCAGAAGTTGGTCCGGTAAAAGATATTACCTCATCCACCTTGTATCTCTAATATCCTGGGACCAACATAGCTGCAACTGCACTATATACAACAATTTAAAATATTCAGCATTGCTACACTACCTGATAATTTAGACTCAGAGCAGAACAAAGATTATAACAGGTGAAAATAATCACAGCTTTTTGACCATCTATCTGACGGATGTAATGCACTGTCTCTCTCCCTCCCCCGCTTTTGCTCTCTATTATCCACATACTACGTTGAATGGCTGTATTTTCATGCAAAATGGATACAGTATTAAATGCCATCACACACAACAGACATAGAACATTATCCCCTACCCTCAAAAGCAGAAGGAAAAAGTTTATACAGCCTGAGGTTGCACTGGTTTCTTTTAGACCATTCATTGTGCTGTACAACCGCTTTACAGTGGGTTCCCAGGGCAGCATTCTTGACAATGCTGTCAACAGGACAGTGAATGGGGCAGGAGGCCTCAGAACCTATGTGAAGGCAGAGGGATCTTTGAGAGTTGGGGGAGGAACTGTGCTTCTGAAGAATGAGGCTCTGTAAGGAGAATTTTGTGGGGATTCCTGCCTCCTCTGTGTTTTTCAACTGCCATCATGCTGCCCATTCACCTATCTTTGTTGGGTCCTACTGAAGTTCCTCATTTTTTTCTAGGTTTGAATAAATCTTAAATAGTTGTGCCATCTGCAAATTTGCCACTTCGTTGTTTCTTCTTTTTCTGTTTAATTAATATATTAAAGATGACTGCCCCCAGTATAGATCCTTAGGACCTCCATGGTTAACCTTTAAGTAATTGATAATTGAACATTCACTTAGTTTTGTTTTGCTAGCCAGTTCCTAACCCATGACAATACCTACCTCTTTCCGCATAGTGCCTCAGTTTTCAAAATAGCCCCTTGTGACACACACAACAAGCAGGCATGTATGGAAGCGCTGGAGTGAGTGTGTATCTGATCATACTGATGAATCTCACGCCCACCATGTACACATTTTAAGCTGTTAGCAGATAATGGTTGAAAGATTTGACACCAAAATGGGAAGAAAATGAAAATCTGTTATCAGAATACATTTCAGAACACAAGGAAGTATTCAAAAGTTTAAAAAAATCAGGAGAAAAAGATGAAATTGAGTGCATGCGCTTCAAATGGTGTGGACCAATTATTATATGTAAATATTTATAGGCTAACAGTTCTAAGTCTACAACAATAAACTTTATTCAAATGAAAAGTTTTATTTGGTGATGAGAGATTTTTTTTCCTTACACTCAGAAGTGGCATTGTGTTTTGAGTTCTGTTTTAGTTCTGCAGCAAACCACACTGATGAACGGAATGCAAAAGCATTAATCTACTGAATACCTCCCTCTCTCTCCTCCTCCCCCATCTTTCTATCCACCAAAATAAACCCCGATATTTACCCAGAAAAATTATTAATAGTGTTTTGCATTGATTTTTACCTGTTTTTGTCATTGTGGAAATAAACTCTGGTAAATTCCTGGGGAAAATAAAATAAAATAAAACCTGAAAATCAAGGTCCTAATTATCCAATTTCATTGACAGATTGTGGATTTTGATCAGCAACTCAGCACTTGATATTTAAGTTCCTTCAGAACATTTTCCTAAGAGAATTACTCTCTATAAAGGCACTCTACAAATCAAAAATGCGGAATACAGGTGAATGGAAATGTCTTGGAACAGCTAAGGACACAGTAAATGATGCAGAATTCTGCAGGATCTTTACAATTACAGAGGGGGTGGGAAATACCTTAATATACTACTGTATTTCTCTTCTGGAAATATTTTTGTTGAGAGCACACTCTAATAATTTTGTATGACAAACTTCAATTGAAAGATCGAGTCTTCTACTGATTTTGAAAAGAGCAGTTTTCTATAAACGTGAGTGCTTTAAAGGAAGAAAAATTCATATTTTTGAGGTCAAAATCCATATTTTGAAATCTATTACAGTATTATTTTTTCCCCCTGATTAGATTGCTTTCCCCAAAGAGCATTAATTTTTTGGTAAGCCTACTAAAAGTAGTCTTTTCACTCTGGTCAGCACAATTCTATTAATGTCCAAGTTCAGGGCAAAAAAGAAGTTAGTCCAATTCTGATAGAAAGTCAATGCCAATAACATTAACATACATAGGACATAACATAGTTCTATTTGCACATATGGAACAGGTAATCTATCTTCACAGACCTTTCCTTGTATCTCCTGGAATAACTGGCCTTCTTATCATGAAAACTTTCTGAAGCATGAATGAACTTGTCTTTCTCTGACGTAAAGCAGCTAGAACTTCAAGTTATTCTAACCATATATTGTGCATCAATCCAGTGAGGAACACTGGAACACATGCAGTGCTAGAGAATTTTCATTAAGTCTCTTTTACCATGTGCTTTCTTTAAATTCTGTTGCATGTATGGGTAATGTACAGAAAAAGAGAGGCAAATTCCTAAATCTTAAACCTGGCTCTTCCTCTGATATTGAGTAAGTCAACTTCTGTTTTATAAAATGGGGATAATAATACTCATTTACCTACGTTGCAGGGTGTTGTGAGAATTAGGCTAGTTAATGGTCATAAAGTACTCAAGATGATAAATGCCAAGCCTTATTTTTATTATTTTATTTATATAGCATGTTTATTTAACTAGAATGCTGTCATTTTCAGGTTCCACAAAATACCTCTAAAGATAAAACAAAACAACTAAAAAGAATCCCTAATGTTATCCGTTTTTTTGCTAAATGTGTCCAAGTATTTTAGAACCTTTTTAATGTAATGGATAAATAACCTGACTGGATCTGCAAGCTGCTGGGCATCTGTAGGTTAAAGGTTTCAGAGTAGCAGCTGTGTTAGTCTGTATCCGTAAAAAGAAAAGGAGTACTTGTGGCACCTTAGAGACCAACAAATTTATTTGAGCATAAGCTTTCGTGAGCTACAGCTCACTTCATCCGATGCATACAGTGGAAAATATAGTGGGGAGATTTTATATACACAGAGAACATGAAACAATGGGTGTTACCATACAGACTGTTACAAGAGCGATCAAGAAAGGTGAGCTATTACTAGCAGGAGAGCAGCAGGGGGGAGGGGGGGGCTTTTGTAGGGATAATCAAGGTGGGCCATTTCCAGCAGTTTACAAGGACAGTAGGAGGGGAAATAAACAAGGGGAAATAGTTTTACTTTGTTTAATGACACATCCACTCCCAGGCTTTATTCAAGCCTAAGTTAATTATATCCAGTTTGCAAATTAATTCCAATTCAGCAGTCTCTCATTGTAGTCTGATTTTGAAGTTTTTTTTGTTGAAGAATTGCCCCATTTTGGTCTGTAATCGAGTGACCAAAGAGATTGAAGTGTTCTCTGACTGGTTTTTGAATGTTATAATTCTTGACGTCTGATTTGTATCCATTTATTCTTTTACATAGAGACTATCCAGTTTGGCCAATGTACATGGCAGAGGGGCTTTGCTGGCACATATCACATTGGTAGATGTGCAGGTGAATGAGCCTCTGATAGTGTGGCTGATGTGATTAGGCCCTATGATGGTGTCCCCTGAATAAATATGTGGACACAGTTGGCAACGGGCTTTGTTGCAAGGATAGGTTCCTGGGTTAGTGGTTTTGTTGTGTGGTGTGTGGTTGCTGGTGAGTATTTGCTTCAGGTTAGGGGGCTGTCTGTAAGCAAGGACTGCTCTGTCTCCCAAGATCTGTGAGAGTGATGGGTCATCCTTCAGGATAGGTTGTAGATCCTTGATGATGCATTGGAGAGGTTTTAGCTGGGGGCTGAAGGTGATGGCTAGTGGCATTCTGTTATTTTCTTTGTTGGGCCTGTCCTGTAGTAGGTAACTTCCACACAAACTTCCTTGTGGCTGGACTTTACAAAAACTAGACCGGCCATTTACAACACACACTTTGCTTCTCTACAAAAGAAAAAAGGACACTAAACTATCTAAACTACTACATGCCACAAGGGGCCACAACAGTGGTTCCCTTAACACACCCAGCAATATTGTTAATCTATCCAACTATACTCTTAGCCCAGCAGAAGAATCTGTCCTATCTCGGTTTCAGAGTAACAGCCGTGTTAGTCTGTATTCGCAAAAAGAAAAGGAGTACTTGTGGCACCTTAGAGACTAACCAATTTATTTGAGCATAATTTGAGCTTGTAGCTCACGAAAGCTTATGCTCAAATAAATTGGTTAGTCTCTAAGGTGCCACAAGTACTCCTTTTCTTTTTGTCCTATCTCGGGGCCTCTCCTTCTGCTCCTCTACCCCCATGAACATGATACAGTTCTGTGGTGACCTAGAATCCTATTTTCAAAGTCTCCGACTCCAGGAATATTTCCAACACACCTCTGAATAACATACTAACTCATAGAGACCTTCCTACCAACACTACAAAAAAGAAGGATTCTGGGTGGACTCCTCCTGAAGGTCGAAACAACAGACTGGACTTCTACATAGAGTGCTTCCGCTGATGTGCACAGGCTGAAATTGTGGAAAAGCAGCATCACTTGCCCCATAACCTCAACTGTGCAGAACACAAGGCCATACACAGCCTCAGAAACAACTCTGACATCATAATCAAAAAGGCTGCCAAAGGAAGTGCTGTCGTCATCATGAATAGGTCAGAATATGAACAAGAGGCTGGTAGGCAACTCTCTAACACCACTTCCTACAAGCCATTACCCTCTGATCCCACTGAGGGTTACCAAAAGAAACTACACCATCTGCTCAAGAAACTCCCTGAAAAAGCACAAGAACAAATCCGCACAGATACACCCCTAGAACTCTGACCAGGGGTATTCTATCTGCTACCCAAGATCCATAAACCTGGAAATCCTGGACGCCCCATCATCTCAGGCATTGGCACCCTGACAGCAGGATTATCAGGCTATGTAGATTCTCTCCTCAGGCTCTACGCTACCAGCACTCCCAGCTATCTCAGAGACACCACTGACTTCCTGAGGAAACTACAATCCATCGTTGATCTTCCTGAAGTCACTATCCTAGCCACTATGGATGTGGAAGCCTTCTACACCTACATTCCACACAGAGATGGACTACAAGCCATCAGGAACAATATCCCCAATAAAGTCACGGCAAACCTGGTGGCTGAACTTTCTGACTTTGTCCTCACCCATAACTATTTCGCATTTGGGGACAATGTATAGTTCAAATCAGCGACACTGCTATGGGTAACCGCATGGCCCCACAGTATGCCAACATTTTTATGGCTGACTTAGAACAACGCTTCCTCAGCTCTCATCCCCTAATGCCCCTACTCTACTTGTGCTACATTGATGACATCTTCATCATCTGGACCCATGGAAAAGAAGCCCTTGAGGAATTCCACCATGATTTCAACAATTTCCATCCCACCATCAACCTCAAACTGGACCAGTCCACACAAGAGATCCACTTCCTGGACACTACGGTGCTAATAAGCGATGGTCACATAAACATCACCCTATACCGGAAACCTACTGGCCGCTATGCTTACCTACATGCCTCCAGCTTTCATGCAGATCACACCACACGATCCATTGTCTGCAGCCAAGCTCTACGATACAACCGCATTTGCTCCAACCCCTCAGACAGAGACAAACACCTACAGGATCTTTATCAAGCATTCTTACATCTACAATAGCCACCTGCTGAAGTGAAGAAACAGATTGACAGAGCCAGAAGAGTATCCAGAAGTTACCTACTACAGGACAGGCCCAACAAAGAAAATAACAGAACGCCACTAGCCAACACCTTCACCCCCAACTAAAACCTCTCCAATGCATCATCAAGGATCTACAACCTATCCTGAAGGATGACCCATCACTCTCACAGATCTTGGGAGACAGAGCAGTCCTTGCTTACAGACAGCCCCCCAACCTGAAGCAAATACTCACTAGCAACGACAACCACAACACCAGGAACCTATCCTTGCAACAAAGCCCATTGCCGACCGTGTCCACATATCTATTCAGGAGATACCATCATCAGGCCTAATCACATCAGCCACACTACCAGAGGCTCGTTCACCTGCGCATCTACCAATGTGATATATGCCATCATGTGCCAGCAATGCTCTTCTGCCATGTACATTGGCCAAACTGGACAGTCTCTAAGTAAAAGAATAAATGGACACAAATCAGACGTCAAGAATTATAACATTCAAAAACCAGTCAGAGAACACTTCAATTTCTTCGATTACAGACTGAAAAGTGGCAATTCTTCAACAAAAGAACTTCAAAACCAGACTCCAACGAGAGGCTGCTGAATTGGAATTAATTTGCAAACTGGATACAATTAACTTAGGCTTGAATAAAGCCTGGGAGTGGATGTGTCATTAAACAAAGTAAAACTATTTCCCATTGTTTATTTCCCCTCCTACTGTCCTTGTAAACTGCTGGAAATGGCCCACCTTGATTATCACTACAAAAGGTTCCCCTGCCCCCGCCGCTCTCCTGCTAGTAATAGCTCGCCTTTCCTGATCACTCTTGTTACAGTTTGTATGGTGACACCCATTGTTTCATGTTCTCTGTATATATAAAATCTCCCCATTATATTTTCCATTGTATGCATCCGATGAAGTGAGCTGTAACAAGCTGTAGCTCACGAAAGCTTATGCTCAAATAAATTTGTTGGTCTCTAAGGTGCCACAAGTACTCCTTTTCTTTTTACTACCACCAACCACATTTTGCTAAACAATACCATCACTAAGACAAAGTATATTAGTACTCCTGACTCTAATGAAGATAATTTTGTCAAGGTCATTAGATGTTCAATAGTGTTTAGTATAAGCTGTAAAAGAATTCAACCTGGCTGCCTCTTTAATGGTTTGTATACCAGGAAATGGGAAATGTCATGCAGATTGGTTACAGATTATTTTAGAGGATTAGTTACAGCACCTGCAGATGCTTTTCCAGGGATAATATGAGGCAGACAATGGGTTCAGAATCATCTGTTATAAATTCTAATTTTGCAACAGGAACAGGCCCATCAATTAGTGTCTAATTATATTCTTCCATGTGAGATATAAAATACCTCAGGGTTTCTATAATAAAGGTTCATTAATGTGGATAAGAAATAATTCTGAAGCTCTTTCTGCCAGGGCTAATGTTAATACTGATTCTAATTGCTCCTAGCGGATATTAAAGTACAGATATTTTTATCAATTTTAAACTAATATTTCAACTGAGGCATTTTGTAACCCCATATTTCTGAATATTGGGTCTTACATTGCTGAGCCGTTTGCCTCATTAGCTGTCATGTTGAGCTGGAAAATAAAGGCAATATTAGGTATAAAATATCTAGGAGATTTTTAAAAACACAAAAAGGAGTTAGGTGCCCAAGTCACATTGATTTGTTCCAAATTCTCCTTTGAGCCTTTGAAAATGTCTCTCCTTGAAATATACTTTAGAATACATAAGTATTTAAGAATGCTAAAATAAATGGAGAAAAAAAAGTAATGAAATGTTGTGAACAAGTGTAATACTGACAACAGATGCTAGTACAGATGCTGAGAACAGATACTATTAAAAATGTATCTTAGTAACTGAGAATGCTATACAGTACTCTATTTGAAAGAAACTGATATAGTTTTGGTTGAAATTGTTTTGAGGAACAAAAGAGTCTAGTAGAGGGAAGTCAGTGCCACTTAGAGGACAGGACTGAGATTCCATTTCTGACTGTTGTTACTTGACTGCTCTGTGCCTCACTTTCCCACACTTATAAAGTGCTCTGTGATTTTTGGATGAAAGTGCAAAGTATTATCATCTCTTACAGCAAAGAGTAAATTCTCTTTGGGCAAATTTTGAAAAATTTAGTATTTTATTTCAGCAAGTAATGGTCATTTGGAAATACCATTCAACGTACAGTAAATTTTCTGTGCTGAAAGAGAATATAGCAAAGGACTTTGTGAGGTGGAAGAGAGACTTTGCAATCTCACTATGTGTGCAGCAATGTACCACTATCTTAGGGGCTGCTATCATTTCAATGGATGACAAGGTGCATTTTTCATAGTGTATACGCTATACAGTTGCCTAGATAAAATATATCATAGGTAAATAGGGTCTTTGTGTTTTAGGATTTGACAGAGGGAGGAAAGAAACAAATATGAGGTTCTCACTGGGAATTCTATAAACCTAGCAGAGTGAGGAGTGAAGCTGAATTTGAAGAAGTGATACTTGTGATAAAACTGACAGTTCCTTCAGAAAAAGAGAGCTGAACTAGCAATAAATTCATTTAAGAGTGATAAGAATGGTATGCACCCTCAATAAAGTGAGAAAGGGACTTACAAATATACCAATGTTTTGATATTATGGATAAAGACTAGCTGCAGAGGCCATCCAGTTTGCTGTGTGATCAAGCACATATGCTCAGGAATATGATAGGGAATGGAAAAGGTTGTCTTTATTTCCCCTTAAACACGAGTAAGCATATCTTCCTGAAATCTTGCTCTCCCCCGTTTAAGCTGATCTGAAAAAACATCACTATTAGAGCAAAGAGTGACAGTTATAAAAATTAATAGGGAGCAACTCTGTTATGAACCTTTCCAGGAGTTATAATAATGTTTGCAGCTTCTTCCTGCAGATTATGATAGTAGGATAGAAATTCAACGCTGAATGCTAAGCATTTCTATACTGTGTTGGACAGATCAGATAGGGTGCAGTCAAAAAGACAGGGAAGGAGCTTGGCCAGTTAATCCACATACAGGGATTAATATTTGAATACCCTCCTTTCCAGGGAATATAGATCCTAAAAGGGTTTACAGTCCATGAAGGTTGACCTTTGGTAGATGGTGCTTCTGATGATGTCACTAAACCAATCACACTTAAGTATCACAAAGCTACTACTAGTTAGTTCACTTATATTGACAAGAGTGCTGCAGGAAAGTTGTTTCTTAAAGATGGCAGTATCTGAGAGGCAACATAGATTTACAAAACTCAAAGTCAATGAGTTGCTACCTAGAAATGTCAGTGGCTTAATCGTCAGTTAAATGCATTTCATCATGAATGTGCAATTTATTTGTATGCACCAAAACTTTTCCAGGTTAGAGGAAAAAATTTTTGCTGAAAATTGGATAGCCAAAATACCTCCCTCCCCCATAAAGCAATAAAAGGTCATGATGACAAGAACTGGGGAGATGAGAAAAAAGAGTTCTGTACCAATAATTATCTGAGATTCTCAAAATCAATGCATTCTTTAACCTATTAGAATAACTGGGTATCTAGTTCTCTAATTTTGAATGAGCAAATTTTCAGTATAATGTTGAAAATGGGCATACCTGTTGTCTAGATAAGGAACATTACTAGTCCTAAACCAAGGAACACTTTGAATACAGGTTCCAATTGTATGAAATGATCTACCACCATGGTTCTTGTACCTGAACCAAGTCTTAATGAAGCCATAAGGACCTGATATGGATGTAAACGTCTGCACCAAAGCATCTGTTCACAGGATTGGGGCCCAAGTTTTCACATAAGGATAACTACATAATTAAAAGCTTGATTGTGTTGTGAATGGATTAAATTTATACTGTTTTTAATTTTCATTAAAATCTTTGTCACAAGAACAGTTTCATATGGTTATTTTCACCTCTTCCTAACTATTCTGCGCATACCACTTGTCTGGTACGGACCATATACTATACAAAGTAATCTCTCCAAAGTAAACATCTACAAAGCAGGAATTTAAGATTCTGATCCTGTAAAGGCTTGAGTGCATGGTTTACTTTATGCAATGTGCATAAATTTAAATTTATTCACAGTTAAAGTTAAGCATGTGTGTAAGTCTTTGCAGTATCAGGAAGGCAGCGTTGAGAAAGGTTCTCCGTTTGCACCCCCACTACCATGAATTAGAGGACTAAAAAAACCCCTCTTTTGAGTATTTCCCCTGGCTTTCCTCTCTTTTCACATCATATTCAGATTCCTAGTCTTTATACCAAAGGTTTTGCATGGTGCTATCCCTGCCGACATTGTGGCTCTTTTTACAGTCACAACTTTGAGTCATGTTGCTTCCTATGCCTGGAACAGCTTCCCTAACCCAATACCCCATGCAACTTCATTTCCACCAAGTGCTTCCCCAAAGCTAATTTCTTTCAGCTATCCTTTAACCACTAATCACCTATCCCCACTTTAACATCTCAGAGTAAGCTGTCAGATTCAATTTAAATCATAGACTTCATTCAAAACAAAAATAAAAACAAAATCCTTAAAACTAACATGATTCAAAATGCACAATGGAACTGATCAATCTCTTTAACACAAAAAAGAGAGAAAGATGTACACTCTAAAATCTTCTCTTCATATCTGTGCAGTACCACACACATCTATTATGCTATAACTGATAACCATTCAGATGGCTAGTAGTAGCGCTCTAGATCAATGATGTTTGTCAGTGTCAAGGGAAGACACAATCATTGTCACATGCTAGGAGAATAGAGGAAAATTCTAAGTTGTTTATACAGTTGCCACATGGTAGCACTATTTGATGTTATTGTACGATAGTTTTAATGCTGCACATATTTTCATCATTTAGAATAGTGTCCTGTTTATTTAAGAACTTCTACATTTTCTTTATTTTGATTGGCTGGCCATTCTGCTTCCCTTCTTATAGTTTCCTTAATCTCTGTGAATTAAGTAGAATAAAAAGTCAATCAAAATACAGAACCCTCTGCTGTTATCAGAGATTAAAAAGCCTGCAATAACAACCCGACGTGCTATTTTTCTGGCATCAGTTATTACAAGAATAGAAAATGGTTCAGTGTGAATCCATTCTCATTTAAACTCTGTAGCAAAAAGATACTTACAGATGCTAGATATTAAAAAACACATTTTCCACATGTTCATACTAATTACAAAGAACAGTGACAAACAGGCTATTTTTTTAATCACAATTCATGAAGTGTCAGACACCAGCCTCTAGGTAAAGGATCCTCTAAAGCTTTAGGGCTACATTTTCAGTAGAAAGAGATGAAAACATATGGGTTAACACTTAACTTTTGGGAATGAACTGATTTCTAGAGTTGTGGAAAATTTAGCAGGTCTAATACAATATCACCACCATCACCACTCCTATAACTGCATTGGTCATTGGGGCACCATCACTGATGAGCAACCAACCAATTGTTTCCACCCATGACAATTGTGTGTCAGTGCTTGAGTCTCTGTGAAGTCCATTCCTGTCCACTCTTTTACGTTGTCAATCCTTCTCTTCTTCTGTCTACCTCTTCTTCTCTTCCCCTTTACTGTCCCTTGGAGGATGGTCTTGGATAGGCCAGATGATCTTGTTACATAGCCATACCACTTCAGCGTGCGCTTCTTCACGGTTGTCAGGAAGTCTTCATATGACCCAGCGCATTGGGTGATGATGTTGTGACCTCTTCTTTAGTGATGTGGTTGAAGCAGATGTCCAGGATTTTACGGAAGTATCTCATCTCTACTACCTGTATTTTCCGTTCAAGTTCTGCTGTAAGGGTCTATGTCTCACACACATACAGAAAAAATGGAGATGACCAATGCATGCAGCAGTTTCAGTTTGGATTCCAGGGAGATGTTCTTATTCCTTTAAATTGGCTTTAGCTTTGCCACTGCTGCTGTTGTTTGCGCAGTTCTTTCCCGAATTTCTGGATCCTTCATCAATGATGATTGTTCCCAAATACTTGAACTGTTTCACTGTCTCCAGCTCTTGTCCACTGATAGTGATATGTGAGCTGATTCCACCACATTTGCTTGTCATCAGCTTGGTTTTCTCTGCACTGATTGCCATGCCATATTTTGCGGAGGTTTCATCCAATCCTTTCACAAGGTTGGCAAGTTCATCTTTGCTGCCTGCCAGGCCATCAATGTCATCAGCGAACCGAAGATTTGTGATTGTTCGCCCCCCAATGCTGACTCTGAACTTGTGATCTTCTAGAGCATCAGTCATTATGCACTCCAAGTAGATGTTGAACAGTGTGAGCGAACGAAGGCAGCCTTGCCAGACTCCAACAGTGGTGCGAAACCACTCTCCTATTGTGCCATTGATGAGAACTGCACTGCTGGCCTTGGCATATACTTGTTTAATGGTAAGAATAAGCTTATGACCAACACTGTGCTTCTTCATGATTGCCCTGAGAACTTCATGCCATACTCTATCAAACTTCTTGAAGTCAACAACGATGTGGAAGATGTCCTACTGGTGTTGTAAGTAGTTCTCACATAGAACACGAAGATTGAAAATCTGTTCTGTGGTACTTCTTCCTGCACGAAACCCAGCCTGTTCTTCAGCAACGATATTCTCGGCTTGCAGCTTCAATCTGTTCAATATGACTTTCAACATCACTTTGCTGGGATGGCTAATTGAGCTTATGGTCCGGTAATTTTGACACAATTGCAGGTTGCCTTTCTTTGGCAGAGTGATAATTAGTGACGGTGACCACATGGAGGGCCACTTACCAGTCTGCCAGATCTTGTGGCAGATCTTGGTGAGTACATCTATTACTATTTCTCCTTCAAATTTCATCAGTTCTGCTGGGACGTTGTCAATACCTGTAGCCTTTTCCTACAATGTACCAAAAGCTAAAATAATATCGGAGTTGGCAAATGATCTTTGCCTACTGCATATGCTCATGCATGCATATAAATGGTCTTTCAACATAGTTCCAATGGTAAATATTTGTTGTTGTTTTTAAAGATACCTAAGCCATACCTAGCTCTAATATAATCTAGTTAATTTTTGTTGATATTTTTATAAGATGGTTTCATTAGTACTACAAAACTACCCATCAAATAATGCTTGACTCCCCTAATAAATAATTTTAGGGTAACAAGAAATTGATTTTGTTTCAATCTGATTTCTCTCTCTTGAATATGATTTATTTATAATTACACCATTTAGGTCTTAGATCCCAAGCCTGAAGAGACATGCATGTGCTGAATTTTGCATACTTCAGCTTCCTTTTCTGTGGTTACTTACAGTGCATAAAATTAAAGAAAGCTTTGCAGAATTGAGGCCTTAGAGTGTTTTGAGGTGAAGTCACTGCATTACTTACTTAAAGAGAAGACACTTCTGACATCTTGCGAGCACTAGTCAGTATCTTATTATGGAGCTTGAATTTAAAGTCAGGATATGCTTAAACCAGATGACCATGAATAATGGCATGAATCTCTCTTTATGTGATAATTCAGAGCTACAACTGGTACTGTAAGGTCAATATAGGATGGATGCTGAATCAAGCCACTTGACTAAGGTACACATTATGACACTAGCATTTACAGACTTTTTATTCTGATTATATTTCACTTGTAAAGTACTCCAAAATGGTGAATCCTTAAAACAAATAGTGCTTATAATGTAGGTGATTTCTGCTTCCCCCATCCTACTTGATATTATAAAGGATGTCTATTAAAATATAAAGTTTTGAAATTACACTGAAAACATAAAGGGCATAAGTGAATCATTTATATTTTCTTAATTCTCTGTGATGGATTCAGGTCATTTATTCTGTTATATCAAATCTGATTGCCATATTGTCAGCTCTAATGCAGCTCTGATTTTTAATCTTCCCTGAAGCCTAATTATAAAAACCTTTTGAAAGAGTTCACCAGATTCTAGTTTTACTTTTTCCTTTGGGAAGTTGATTTTCAAACTATTATATAAAAACAGTAAAATCTACTTTATGGAGTCTTGATAAAAGGAAACTCTACAAACAAATCTTAGCAATGAAATATAAACTAAATATAAATATAAAATATAGCACAAGTTCATCATCTAAAGAGAACTGTGGAGATGTAAAAAGTGTGTGAGAAGGAAGAGTAAACAGATCCAAACCATTGGCATTCAGACTAAAAATTGACTTAACTGGGTCAATGGAAACAAGACTAATGTACCATATTAGCATTTGGTAGTAGAGTTATCGTTAAAGATTTGTCTTCTGTTTAAAGTTGTCTATTCTTTCTTTAAAACCTTTTTTTAAAAAAATCTAATTTCATCCATTCCCAGAACAGATCTATGTCAAATACTGGTCCCAATGCCAAAACCTAGACTGGCTTACTATTCTCATTTTTCTTCACCCTGAGGAGTGACAGTTCTCTGCGACTTTCTTTTCTATTGTTCAACCAATTTATCCTTCCCAATGCTTTGTCTCTGTATTGTGTACTCTTATTTTCCTTAAGAATGGAAATGTAGCTTTTAAGGCTGTATATTACTAATTTCCTTTTTGATCAATCGTAATCAACTGTTACAGTTTATTGGCATTATTTTAAATACTAATACATATTTTTAAAATGCACTTTCACAAAACAGAGAGACAGCAAGGTTTCAGCTTGATTAAAATGGAAATGGTGAGGCAAAACCCCTGAAAAATGGTGTTTATGATGAACGTAACAAATACTTACCTGGGGTGGCGTTAGTGGTGACGCCATAATATAGCTAAAGTAAAGCCCTGGCAGCTGTATTTTTCCAACTTACTGTCAGTCTGATCTCGCTTAGCTTATTATTTTTTATTATCACTATGAGTTAGAGTTACAGAACTTAACCCAGAAAATACATTTTCTGATTAAAATCAAAATTGGTTTTCCTTACCTCTCATTGTGAAAGTTATAATCATGTCAGTCTCAAATAGTAATCCACAATTACTCAGTTGTAAGGCAATTGTCAGCATTTAGGAACCCTTCTTAATCTCCATTAAGCTGCGTTTTTTAATGTAGTAAGCTTTGACTTTTAAAGGGACATGTCTAAGTGCTAGGCTAACTTGCTTCAGACTGAGCAAGGAAGCGTTATTTAAAGAATGTAGAGTTTATCTCAGGCGCAATGTTCCCTCTAATTTTTGACAGGCCGTGTGCGCAAAAAAATTCTTCTGTGCAAATTGTTGTGCTTCTGTGCAAATTTTTGTGCGCACGGTGTTTCGCCGTGTGCACAGGGTTTAGGATTGTGTGCACGTGCACAGCTCAGAGGGAACAGTGCTCAGGTGTCAAATTTGTATCCAGCAAAAATAATTTTACTATATTGTGCTGCAGAATATTAAGACTTAGTAAAGCCAATCTAAACTCAGATTTAATTAATATTTGTATGATACTTTTTCGTATGATTCTGCCATGTCTGGAACAGCTGAAATAATGCCTCAAAAACTAGTGGTATTGCCAGGCCAGTCAGAAGCACACCATATCAAATATCTTGGGAAAAAGCATATGACAGATTTCTTTCCCAGTTTTGCAGATCCCAGAGTTTCAGATGATCATCCAAACTCTCAGTTTATTATCTGAACTTTCTGAGATCTGCCTATCCCTTACAATAATCCTCTTGTGAAGAAGTGTTTGCTAAAAAAAGTCATTAATCTTCAGCATGTTCTTTTAAAAAAGCCTGCAACAAAACTTATTAATGGTGTAACCTTACGCTGTACATACATCCTACATGAATAGGAGTAGAAATCTTCCTACTGGACTTCAGAGGAACAGCAGAGCCACTCCATAGTGCTACTGCATGCCTCAGATCAACTAGCCTATGCCTAGTTTGCATCCTCCTGTGATTTTTTTTTTGGGGGGGGGGGGAAGGGATGGGGGCTTATGGCAGGATATGAGTAGTCGTGGTCACAGTAGCCCAGCCCTTCCCACATCTATAGCCTTCAAAATCCTCCACAGTCACTCAGAGGGAGTCCCTCCAGAGTAGATCTCCACCTAATGGAGAACTCCTGTGTGGGCACCTCAGATCTTGCCTCCCCACTTTGCGGTTGAACACCACCAGTCTGCTGTGGATAGGATGCTCCATGCATGTGTAGGATGAGATAGTATTTATCCCTAAGGACTTATCTTTAGGGTGCCATTTGTATTTACTGTTTTGTTATGTACAGACTCTATTTTACACAGCAGCAACTGAGGGTAGAAGATGACCCTAGTATCAGCAAGGAAGAGAGTCTGGCCACATGCAGACAGAAGGAGATAGCTGGAGTGACCACATCATCCCCCACTCCCCGCCCCCCACCCACTTCCTCCCCTCCCCCACCCATTCCTCTTAATGGGACATGACTGCCAAGCCAATATTGTGGGACAGAAGGACATTCAAGTGTGCACCTTACATAACCCCATTGCTTTCTTAATGGTGTCTTCTAAAGTTATACATAGGAAAATGATATTTAAATATTAGGAGATTTGTGAAGATTTTACATATAATATATATTTTGATCATATACAAAGGTAAATAAAATACAAAGACTGGCACCAAGATTGAAAGGTTGGTTGAAAATTATATTGCTATTAAATACAGAGATTTTATTGCTCTTCTCTACTTCAAAAATGAGTTGTCTGATGAACAAAAATGATATATGTTTCCAAATCTTCAAAATAGTAGAAACAAATTAATCACATTTATACCTCTCAGTTGTTGTAACAATGATGAATGACATACTGCTTGGGAAGTGTTGCTGAATCATCCAATAAATTGTTTGCTATACTGTAGGTCTCATCCACATATATGCTGACCTTCAATGTGCTCTTGACAGGCTCGGTTATCAAATTCTAGTTGTCTGGCACAGATTCTACTTGCAATGCTGTAGCTTTGTTCATCTGTAAAAATGGTTGCCACTAATTGTATCTGTTGATAAGCCTATTAACTATCCGTTTTTCTTGCCATATAATTCATAGGACAAAATAAGTTATCCTGAATCTCAAATCATAGGCTTAGTATAAGTAGCTCATTTTTAATGCCATAAAAACATTAATAAGTTATTTTGAAATGATAGGAGCAAACCTACTTCTATCTGTGTTTAACATTTCAAAGGCTGATAATTAATTGAGGATTGTCTCAGTGGCTAATATAACTGACTATATCATAGCAACTAGGAACAAAAAAACTGCTATGAAAATCATGTTAAGTCTGACATGCAATACTTTTTTGTGAAGAGACTTCCTAAATCCTCCTCCTTAAGAAAACAAACAAGCTTTAGAACTGGGGACCAATCCTAAACCCTGCACAAACGTCTGCTAAGGACTTGTTTCTGCAAGGTGCTGAGCACTCTGGGTCCAATCCAGTGAAGTGGTTAAGCATGCTTAAACTTAAGGAATATGAGCCGTCCCACTGAATTCAATGAGATTATTCATGTCCTTTATTTAAAACAGTGGTTTTCAAACTGCAGGTCGCGACCCAGTACTGTGTCATGGAATGTAAAGCACTGGGTCGTGGTGGCTCTGGTCAGCACTGCCGACCAGGCCGTAAAAAGTCCCATTGGTGGTGCTGTCCAGCTAAGGCAGACTAGTCTCTACCTGTTCTGACACCGTGCTGTGCCCCAGAAGTGGCCAGCAGCAGGTCTGGCTCCTAGGCAGGGTGTCCAAAGGGCTCCGCGTGCTGCCCCCGTCCCAAGCACCAGCTCCGCACTCCCATTGTCCAGAAACTGGCCAATGAGAGCTGGGGGGGGCAGTACCTGCGGGCAAGAGCCACGCGGAGCTGCTTGCGTGCCCCTGCTTAGGAGCTTGACCTGCTGCTGGCCGGGGTGCAGTGTGGTCCACGGTAACATGACAGGCAGGAAGCCTGCCTTAGCACCCACACTGTGCCGCTGACTGGGAGCTACCTGAGGTAAGCCTGCGCCCCAATCCCCTGCCCTAGCCCTGAGTCCCTCCAAACCCAGAGCCCCTTCCAAACCCAAACCCCTCATCCCCAGCCTCACCCAGCAGCCCTCACCCCAACCCTCTGCCCCAGCCCTGAGCCCTTCCCACACCCCAAACCCCTCATCTCCAGCTCTGTTGGGTCGCAACTGGGTCCCCAGAAAAAAAAGCTTGAAAACACCGATTTAAAACATGAGCTCCCTCTTCACCACTGCAATCATAGAATCATAGAATATCAGGGTTGGAAGGGACCTCAGGAGGTCATCTAGTCCAACCCCCTGCTCAAAGCAGGACCAATCCCCAACTAAATCATCCCAGCCAGGGCTTTGTCAAGCCTGACCTTAAAAACCTCAAAGGAAGGAGATTCCACCACCTCCCTAGGTAACGCATTCCAGTGCTTCACCACCGTCCGAGTGAAAAAGTTTTTCCTAATATCCAACCTAAACCTCCCCCACTGCAGCTTGAGACCATTACTCCTTGTTCTGTCATCTGCTACCGCTGAGAACAGTCTAGATCCATCCTCTTTGGAACCACTTTTCAGGTAGTTGAAAGCAGCTATCAAATCCCCCCTCATTCTTCTCTTCTGCAGACTAAACAATCCCAGTTCCCTCAGCCTCTCCTCATAAGTCATGTGTTCCACTCCCCTAATCATTTTTGTTGCCCTCCGCTGGACTCTTTCCAATTTTTCCACATCCTTCTTGTAGTGTGGGGCCCAAAACTGGACACACTACTCCAGATGAGACCTCACTGATGTCGAATAGAGGGGAACGATCACATCCCTCGATCTGCTGGCAATGCCCCTACGTATACATCCCAAAATGCCATTGGCCTTCTTGGCAACAATGGCACACTGTTGACTCATATCCAGCTTCTCGTCCACTGTAACCCCTAGGTCCTTTTCTGCAGAACTGCTGCTGAGCCATTCGGTCCCTAGTCTGTAGCGGTGCATGGGATTCTTCTGTCCTAAGTGCAGGACTCTGCACTTGTCCTTGTTGAACCTCATCAGATTTCTTTTGGCCCAATCCTCTAATTTGTCTAGAGCCCTCTGTATCCTATCCCTGCTGTCCAGCGTATCTACCTCTCCTCCCAGTTTAGTGTCATCTGCAAACTTGCTGAGGGTGCAATCCACACCATCCTCCAGATCATTTATGAAGATATTGAACAAAACCGGCCCGAGAACCGACCCTTGGGGCACTCCACTTGATACTGGCTGACAACTAGACATGGAGCCATTGATCACTACCCGTTGAGCCCAACATTCTAGCCAACTTTCTATCCACCTTATAGTCCATTCATCCAGCCCATACTTCTTTAACTTGCTGGCAAGAATACTGTGGGAGACCGTGTCAAAAGCTTTGCTAAAGTCAAGGAACAACATGTCCACTGCTTTCCCCTCATCCACAGAGCCAGTTATCTCATCATAGAAGGCAATTAGATTAGTCAGGCATGACTCAGGACCCTCTTAGAACAGCAAGGACTGTAAACAGTTTTTAAATTGAAAGTTGGGTTTGCAGCACTAGTGTACACTATACATTCCCTGTGTCCTGGAACCAACCCTCTGGTTCCACTGATGAGGGGTTCAGGCATGACTACCCCAGGATTCCCACTGGCAAGAAGATGGGTAAAGGGAGTTAGACAGCTTGAAAGTAGAACAGACCCTTGAGATATTAAAAAGATGTGCTGGTAATGTAGTACTGTTTTTGACATACCTGAAATTATTGTAAACTGGTGTTTGGTTTCTCATGGCCACTGCTGTGGAAATCAGACACCTTAAGGCTTAACTGCTGTTAGGCAGACAGCTAACAATTTCAAAGAAATACTGAAATTTTAATTCTGTATATTTCTCAAGGAAACAGGCCATGTTACCTAGGTGGAAATCTCTCAAAGCATGACTTAAGGCAAAGCTACACCACACACTAACTCTATCCCCCAAATGGCTGAACAGCAAAGTATAATGAATCAGATTTGCCTGATTGAAAGTTTGCAGAAACTAAGTTGTTACATCAGTGTATGCAAACAGTGCCTTGGGACTCAAGCTAAATTACAGGCTCTAGGGTCTGACAGCATAGAAAATCCAGAGCAAAAAAACAAAACAAAAATAGTAGAATTGTAGTCTTTATAGTAGAACCACAATGTGGAAAATAAAGAAGTAAGTTTAGTGAAATTATAATAGTCTTAAAATAAAATTGTAATTTTTTACCATAAACAAAACTTATGATATAATATTACTGTAGTAAGAATGGTAATGAGATAAATGTATATTAATGAAGTTTAGTTTCTGAAGTACATGCTTGCTATATTCAACTATAGGTCTTCTAATATTACAATATAGTTTTTATAGATTATACAGCAACTGTGAATTTACTAGAGTTTAGAGACTCTGCTATTCCAGCTTCTTTACTGAACTCTGTTGTATAAACGGCTCTTGATCTTCTTCAGCCATTGCTACAAATCACACGAATGGGGTGCCAGCCTCATCCACTATATTCTTCCTTTTCATTTAGTTAAGTTTTCCTTTGTTGAAGTGGTGAAGGCCCATCCATTTTTTAGAACAGAAGGATCAGGGCAGTAGTCCCTGCTCACCAAGTGTCTAATTTATAAATTAATTGTGTCCTTCATCTACAGCCCATGGATTTTACAATACTGTATGAAAATTCAGTTACAATAGTAAATGTTTGTTATTATATCTATGCATACACAAACACTTTATATTAGAAACCTGCTCCATTAGGAGAGAGAATGCAATTAGGTAGTCAGAAGCCTAGTAAACTCCTACCAAATATAACCAAATCCAGACAGCTAGGTTTCTATTCTTAGCAAGCCAGAGTTTTCCACTCCATATAAAATTGAAAAAATTCCACAGCTGTTTGAGTCTTTTGTGAAAAGTGGCATACTTTATGATGAGAGCTGTCCTAGTAATTGATAGTCTCCAATACATTCAATGAACTTTACAGCTCAATTCTATTGATGAATCATGTGAAGAAATTGCAACTTTCTTGCATTTATTAGTCAAGCAAAGTTGTTCACTGGATAATTTCTATAGCTCTCTTACACAAGCAGTTTGCGGAAAGTACTCAAAATTCAAGCCATTCTGATCTGACATGTAAGCTGTATGGAACAATGGTGTTTACGGATTTGGGAAGTGTAACTTTTCAGATCAGGTTTCTGGTGCAAACACCCATGAACACAAATTGAATATTTAACTTTCCTTTCAAGTCTAGAACTCTGTACTTGAAAGTGTGATAGTGGTGCAAAGAGAGAGTTTTCATACATTTTAACAAATGTGATCCAAGTTTAACTTTTGCTTCTGCCATAAACATCTATTCACAGTGAAACTGGTGAAAGTCTTGTATTAGGCAAAACTATTACTTTTTCATAGGTGGAAATCTACCATTTCATAGCTCAGTCTGATTTGTGAGGTAAAATGACTGTTTTCAACTGGCAGAAATGAGGCTTCACTTTTTCATCTGCTCACAATGATTTTTGTCTAGTTTACTTTTCATATAGCTATCCCTGAGCAAATTCCTCCTGTTTTGCTTACATTTGCTGTATATATAGAAAAAAGACATGAAGGTACACCCATAAAGCAGCTAGACAGTATCCCTGCCTAGTGCTCCCTTGAACAATAGTTTGAAGGAGCAGCAAACACTTCAATGCCCTACTGGTATCCTCTACTAGTTTAAGAGTATGGACAGTCCCTCAGCTTTCTTCATGTACAGCTGGAGGCTAGTGCACACTGACTTTTTCCAAGCAGCAGTTCTATTCTAATTGTTCTGCTCTAGACAAGAACCCTGGGATATACAGCATGGATGGCTCTACTCTTCTTTGACATGTTCTGGAGAAAGTAAAGTACAAGCTTTAGTCTCTGAGCTGACATTGCCTGCCTTTAACTTAACAGTGCCCCAGTTTCTTTCAGGGATATTTTGAGGTTGCTTGAGTGTCTGGCAACCTATGCAAATCAGCTTAGCTCTCATGACTTCAGTGGAGCTATGCTGAAAACAGAACCATGAGACAGATCCTCAGCTGCTGAATGCCTCAGTCATGAATGAGGAAAAATGGAGTTCCCCCTTCATATGTCAAAAAAATCAAATCTTCCTGGCTTATTTTGATGTCTAGTGGTCATTGCCCTGTTCTCCTACTATAATCAGCATTTCTTTTTCACTGTGACCATCTCACCCCAATTATGGTCCTGAATAATTCCATCAAACAGTTTAGATCCTATTTTAACCTATTGTTCCTGCTCTCATGAGCACCTCATGTTGGTTGGGTGTGAACCGCTACACTCTCTCTCTTTCTGCTCCCAGTGCCCTGTCAGTGTTAACCCTGTCAGGTGTGTCTATATTGACTCAGCCCTCCAGCTAAGTCACACATTGTCTAAAATATGAACAAAAACCCTTCCAGGGTAAAAGGTCCAACGGGGCCTGACCCTGTGCCCTTGTTAAAGTCTTTATCCCCTGTCTCTGGACTCAGTCCTCACCCCCTTCTGTGCTAGCTCTAAGACCTTGTCTGCCTGCATATAGAGCAGTGTCCCCAGGGCTTTTGCCCTGGACATACTTCACCTTTAACAGTTCTTATTGCCCCAGCTCTCCAGACAGGTCAATCCTTCAAATCCAGTCCCCTTTGCATTTGTTGCAAATCCAACAAATGGTGGGTCCTCTGCAGGCTCTTCAGTCCCGCCTTCAAGCCCTTTAAATTCTAGCCCCTTTCTTGAGTTTCTAAACAAAACTTGCCCCCTTCTCGGGGCTTTGGCCACTCTGTCAGTGGGGGGACCTGGACCTACTCCAGGTCTCAATGCAGGGACTCTACAAATAGCAAAAACACATGCTGCTTTCTTTAATATTTTCTGCTGCTGCATTCCCTGGGCTGCTTCCTGTTCTGTCCCAACACCTTTATCCATTACTTTAGGATTATGGTCCTTGGGTTCTCTGTTCCCTGCTTCAGAAGGCTCTTCCCCCAGTATCTTTACCTGGGGAGTTTCATAGCCATCCAGTCCTTCCTCACGCTTCTGGTCTCAGCCAGCAACTGTCCTTCTCTTCCCCTGCTGCTTCTTTTATCTGAGCCTGCAGTGCTTTGATGGGCTGCAAAGAAGCAGCCAGTCTAGGCAGGCTTGGAGGACCCACTTCACTGCTCCTTTTCTGGGGCAAGTTATGGTAGGACCACAAGGCCTCCAGCAGGAAGCCTCAAATGGCCTAGTACACCCTGTCACAATTCTGGTCAAAGTTGTAAGAACATCTCACTTTTACATTTCTGGGACACAGTTAATCAGATACTATTTACAAACAACAAGACAACAAATTCATTTTATTTTAATTAATCATCTAGAGTAACTTTTCATTCTTATGAAAGTTTGCAAATGTGTCCTACATACACATTTCAGTTATGACTGAGACATATTCAATATGCACTTTTACTGGGAAAAAAAAGTTAAATTTCTAAGGGCATGTCTACATTTGCCATTTAAAGTGCAAAAAGTCCCTTTTTTGCACAAAAACCATGGGAGCGTCTACACTTGCTAATTACTTTTTTCAGTGAAACTCAGACGTTTCAGCGCAAAAAGAAAACCACCTCCACGAGAGGCATACAGCTCTTACCAGTGATGCTTTTGTGATGATGTGCAAGTGAAGCCATGTTCTTCCTGTTTACACAGCTTTTAGCCTCCGGAGGATATCCCATAGTGCCTCGGTGACCACAAGACCATCGTCAAAGTGGAGAGAGCTGCACTGTGGGATAGCTGCCCTAGAGCGCTGCTTTCATCGGAGATGGAAATGCTGCTAATGTAAACGCTCACTGATGCCTGAGGAACTGAATACACAAACCAGCACTTTAGTTTCAATGGTTCCCTATCACCGGTGAAACTTACAGCACAAAAACTCTGCAAGTGTAGACATCCCCTAAAAAGTGAGAATTAGGGTATCGGCTGAATGGTAGTATATCTACAGAGGACATCATCTGACTTATTTTCTTATGTTGGAAAAAAAAAAAAACCAACAAGATCATTTTGATCCTTCATCTACTCAATAATTATGATATTAATTGCAGAAGACTTAATTGTGTTAAGATTGATTGATGCACTTATATTATAAAAATGAAGTTAATTTGAACTTAATTTTTTTATTAAAATAACCATAAATCTTTCTACCAATAATGCTGAATGTAATGATAAAATGTGGAAAATGAGAGGTGCATATTTTTAGCTCTGGAATCCCAGAAGGCTTACATATGTCAAATCAGATACAGTATTTGCATACGAACACCACCACCCTTTATTTGAAATACATTGAAGAATGATAAATTCAGATAAACCATTGCTTTCTTCAGTAAAGTTTACTTTTCAAACCCATGGATCTACTGTAAAGAAGTGTTGGGGTTGTTACTGTTAACTCTGCTTATTGTGAGTGCAAAATGCTAGTTTATATTAAAAATGGAAACAAAATAGTTTCTCAAAAGATGTGCTAATGTTCCACAACAGAAAAATAAAATGAACAGTATACATGAAAATATTCTTCAAAAGTCTACGTATATTGAACACACATTCGCAGTCATACACATTGCTGTAATGAATGACAAATGGCACATATTCTTTAAGAGGTTGTATCGATTTTTGAAACAGTTGAAGTTAGATAGTTTCATTAAGAATGCATACTTCTTAATTGCAACTTACTCCAACAGTTTTAACGATAGTAAATCAATCAACATATATGAACAATTATAGAGACTCAAAGACAGAAGATTCATTCTTAATACTTCCCTCCATTAACTAGATCATAGGAAAACTATATGGCTATGGAATTGTTAAAATGCATATTTTAAAATTATTTTTTTTACAATGTAGTATCAGCTAATTTGAAATAGATAGCACAATATCTGTAATACTCCTGTACAACTTCAAACACAAAAAATAAATCCAAAACATTCTAAACAATTTTAGCATTTATAAATTGCAGGACTAAAGTGACAATAAGGCACGTAGTGTTTCAGGCATGGTAAGCGTTGTCCTGGACACACAGAAAGACAGACAAAATGCAAGGAATGTGCTTTAGTTAAGGCCATAACTTCATTAACTCATGTGGGAACTCATACAGTTCAGGTCATGATTCCTTCCTTAATTATTTCTGTCTGATGGAGGGCTACTGTCAGCACCCTATCCCTCAAACTTGGTCCCAGCCCATTGATGGAACCCCAATGACCTCACCTCATATGAGGATCAAGGGACTGGGGAAAAGAGGGTTGCCGCCTCACTGTAGCAGACATTAGGAGCCTGCTACATTGTGACATTTTGAACTTAGCCTCCTGACCCATCCTACTGGGTCCCTGAGGAAAAAATTCCTTCCTCGTTCCAAAAAGGTGACCTCAGTGATGGCCACAGCAGACCAAAAACAACCCTAGTCCTATACCACTCCCATGGTGGGAATGGGCCTTTGCATTTATTACTGGCATGAAAAAATAACAAATATTTCTCTATCCCCTGGACAGAGCCTTGATAAAAATTATTTCATTTCAGTTCTTCACAAATCTAAATTCAACCGGAATTAAAGTGTTCCCTCTAGCTCATGGTTACGTGATATTTTTTGGGGGAAAATAATTAGTTTTACATCTGAATTAGACATTTGTGGTTTAAACATCTATGTACATTAGCCATTGTTAAAGTTACAAGAGCTACCTGTACCCGTCACAGAATGGGGTTAAAAAAAAACAAACCCAAACACCTTGTATATGGGCTATTACTCAACTAAATGAGTTATAATGTTTTATGCTCTCCTCTGAAATACCTGGCTTTACCACTGTTAGGGACTTGTCTATACTACAGAGACTACAATAGCAGTGATGAAATGGTTTTTTCCCATTGCTATAGGAATTCCACTTCCTCCAGCGGTGGTAGCATTTTTCTGTGGGCCTACTTACATCTACACCCAGGTTTAGGTTAGCATAGGTACAGTGCTCAGGCATGTGAATTTTTCATACCCATGAGCAACATATCTATGTCAGTCTAAATTTTTTGTGTGGACCAGGCCTTAGGAAAATAATCGTGGACAAGATGTGCTTTTGATCTCTTTTGACATGGCAAGTCTTATTTACTGACTAGAATTGTGAAAATAGATGTTTGAAAGTGATATTTAATGAAAAATATTTGTAGTTTTGTTCCAGACCATTTTAACACCCTTTACTTTACCCTCCAGTCACCACCCAAAAAAGTGTGCAACACAACAGGAAATTTAGTTTCAGAAAAAATAAAAACCCATCTACACTTTCACTTGAAAAATGAGACCTTTGTCAAACTCACACCATGCAATTCCATAGGCTCCATTACTAAATTGATCAAAATTCCTAAACTGAATCACAATATGAAAGAAGTGTATTTCTGAAGTTTTTGAATACTTCACCCAAGTTTATTTCCAATCACCTTTAGTCAGATGACTTGCACTTTGAAGTGAGCATCATCCTGGGAGGGGGCGAGGAGATGCAAAAAGGAGAATGGTAGTTGCAGCTGCTCAGCAACTTCCATGTTAGACCTACTATTAGAAGCATTTTCAAATTTTCTATGGTAGCACTAGAGTTATCTGCTGAATAAAAAGCAGATGAAACAGAAGTAAGGGAAGGCAAAACAGAAAACTGTTTTTAATGGTTCCCTTTCCCATTATGTCATTTTATGGTACCCTAACTAAATGTGCTGATCAAGTAACAATGATACATAAACAGCTCGCATACAGTAACAACAGTAAACAGCTCGCATACAAGCGTTGTGCAAAATATTTGCATGATCGCGTTCAAAATGTATCTAACTAGAACATTTCAAATCAAATATTCTGAGACCACTATCTGTGTGCACTAGCACTTGGAGTTTGCCACTTAATACAGTGTTATATAATGCACAGCTATGTATTTATCTTTTTAGTATGAACTTCAGTCTACTTAGTCTATGTAAGTGATTTACAGACTGTGAAGGTTTTTGAACTCCTGTCATTCTTTAAAAAAAGAGTTACCATACTTTTAAATGTTTGGTGGTGGTCAGTGCGTGTGTGCACACATGCGCACATTAACTGCAAATTTCTTTCTGTACATAATGTGAAACTGAATACAGTAGGCATGGCCTAGTGGGAAATATACATATTTATAGGAACTGTATATCAATGTTTGAAAACTACAATATACAGTTTTAAGCTGAAAAAAATGTGCATGCACAGCTGAGCCTGAAACGATGGGAAAGTCCTTTGAATACTTGATGTGAAAAATACTGTAATACAGTGACTGTTTAAGAATGGAAAGAATTTTTGAAGTACCTGCTGACACTAGAAAGCTGACCCTCTGCTTTATTAACCAGTAAGCAGAGTAAGAAGCTGTACTGTCATTTGAAAAATGGTATAATCTGATAAAATGGATAAATGGAAGAAATGAAGAAAACAATTTTAAAGACTGTATATGCTGCACTTTGTTAAATGGGAGATGCATCGTGATATTATAATTTCTTTTTTCTAAATCTATAAATTATAGAAATGTCAGAAGATCATAAGCTGTTGATAGGTATATCCATCTATTGGTAGCCTAGCAAATCTTAGGGGAAGTTCCTGCAATATCATAACGGCCATGCATATTGTCCACCCAATTTCAATGAAGATCATGACGTGTTAGCATCTAACCAATATGGTTTCTGCAAAGGAAAATCAAGTCTTAGTCTTACTAATTTTTAAACATATCAATTAAGAAGTAGATAAAGGCAAACCAGTTGACATAATTATAGACTTTTAAAAGGACTTTGACAAGGTACTTTTCAAGAAGCTACTAAAGAAACTAAGTCATGGGGTGAAAGGCAAACAGTTGCCTTGGATCAAAAACGAGGCCAAATGGCAAGAAACAGACAGTAGGAAGAAAAGGTCAATTTTCATCATAACAAAAGGTGAACAGCTAAAGGTGCCTCAATGGTACAAATTAGTTCTGATGTTCTTTACCATATTTACTAGTTATCTGGAAGGTGGTAGTTGTGGTGGGGGTGAACACTGAGGTAGCAAAATTTGCAGATTGTAACTTTATTTACATTTGTCAAATCTAGAGATAACAGAGGAACTTCAGCGATCTAACAAGGCTAGGTGAATTGGCAACACGATAGCAAATTAAATTTAATGTTGACAAATACAAAATAATGCACAATAGAGGGAAAAAATTAAAGTACTCATACACCTTACAGGGTTCTAAATTCACTTTACCAACCCAAGAAAAAGACATGGACATCATTGTAGACAGCTGAAGGAAAACCTCTTCTCAATATGCAGATGCAGGCAAAAAAGCAAACAGGATATTAGAATGCTTCAGGACTGGGATGGAAAATGAGAAAAATATTATAATGCCATTATATAAACCAATCGTCTCGTCTCATCTTGAATATTCTGTGCAGTACTGAGAACCCCATCTCAAAAACAATATTGCAGATTGAAAGGGGGCCCAGAGAATAGCAATTAAAGTGATTAGGGGCATGAGAAACTCTCATATGTAGAGAATGAAAAGACTGGGATTATTGTCCAAGAAAAACAAGCCTCTATACTCAGCTAGATGACATTTCTTTGTTTGTCTATCTGTATGTAACACTAGCAGGGTGGCTTGCCCCTTCATGGATAGAAGTTGGGGGCCTGAGATGTCTTCACTAAAGGGGTAAGTCAACCTAAGTTATGCTACTCCAGTTACATGAATAATGTAGCCGGAGTCGACGTACCTTTAGGTTGACTTACCCCGGTGTCTTCACTGTGCTGCATCAATGGGAGATGCTCTCCAGTCGACTTCCATTACTCTTTTCGGGGACCTGCAGTATCAGGGTCGACTGAAGAGCATTCTGCTGTCTATTTAGTGGGTTTTCACTAGACCAGCTAAATTTATTGCAGCAGCGTCAATCTCCCATAGTGAAGACCAGCCCTACATAGACACACCTGAGTAAAAAGAACAGCAGGAAGCTTCAGAGAGGGAGAAGCTCAGGGAGAGAGAGACTACAGAGTCTACTGGGCATGAGTATACTCCAGGAGGGAATTCTGAGTTTTCAGGGGAAAAAAGGGTTCTAGACTGGGAAGGGCTGGAAGACCCCAGTGAGAAGACTGGGAGCAGGGGCTTGAGAATTTTTATGTTAATATCTCTGGTGAACTTAGGAAGAATGTGTTTGTGGAGTGCTTAAAGGGCCCCGAGCACAGAGACAGAGCACTGCAGAGCCTCCACAGCCACGAGGCGGCGCTTGAGAGGCCGCCTGCCAGAAGACAAACATGTTAACTTTTGAATGCTGCATCTGATCAATTCTGAGTTTTCAGGGAATACTCTAAGCCAGGGGTGCTGGAACAATTTTTATACTGGGGTGTTGAAAGTAGAAATCATGTATTTGTTTGTTATATCTACTTCAAGCTAGTTCCAGCATCCTGCTCTAAGCATAGAAGAGAAGAACCCTAACAATTTTGATGAACGTCAGCCGAGAAGCAGGAAATGGGGGGCACATGAAGATCCTGACACCTTGTTAGCAGACACAGCAGCTTGAACCAGCTCTGTATTTCTCTATGAAAGTGGATTTCAACCTTTTTTTCATTTGCGGACTCCTACAATTTTTGGGGGAATCTTAGTCATAGTCTACAGAACCCCAGAGGTCCTCAAACCACAGGTTGAAAAAAATCACTACTCTATAAAAAGCCAGTTAATACCGGCCATCTCCTCTTTGCTCATCATCCTAAAAGAGTTTAGCATGTTAAAACCTTGAATGACTTCTCACCCAGACAGAAAGAAAATATATAAAAATGGTAGAGATATTGTGGAGGGAGGAAGGAGGAATGGGTGTGCTCACAGAGTTCTTGGCATGCGGGGGGTGAGGGGAAAGCTCTTGTGTCGGGGGAGGAGGTAAAGGGATGTGACAGAGCGCTGAGAATGAGCACTATTGTCACTGTAAATCCAATTTATTCCCCCAGAGTGGGCCTGATTGAGGGAAGGAGTGGCTAATTACTTAGATCATCTTGGGCGGAGGAGTTCTAATAAACTAATTAGATCATTAACAGCAAGAGAAGAAAAGGAGCACCGGAAGGAAGTGTAACAGGTGGGAGAAGCTGGGCTGGCTGAGGCCAGGGCCAAGTCACATTTCTGCATGTAAGGATCTCTTCCCTCTCTCCTGTCTGACAAAAGGGGATGATATTTCTATGTCACTGAACAGAATTGCTGCACAGGACTGTAAAAAGGGTGGTGGCTGATACAACAAAAAACAAAGCACACAGAGGTGGTTACAAACCAAAGGTGTCGGAGCCATTTGTGCAGGAAGACAGGAGTGGACGGCCGCACCCTGTCACAGGAGGACACAAAAAACCCCTGGCACGGGGGAGGTGGAAATGAGGACACACACACAGCCCGTCATGTGAAGAAGAAATAAGGCACAAGAGGGGTAGGGGTGGAATTGGGGGTGCACCGAACCCCTTACATGGGTTGGGAGAATGGGAGACCCTAGGGCACACAAAGCTCCAAGCATGGGGGAAGAGGGAATGAATGGGAGACAGATCTTTCTCAGGAATCAGTCTGAATGTGTGTGATAAACATTCCCACCTCCAGCAACGAAGGCCCTTCAAACTTCTCCACCTTCTGCTCCAAGTGTGACTGAGTCTCATTTCTTTGATCTTGCCTTCTTTAACAAACATGTATATTAAAGGGGAAAATATACACTGCAAAAAGATGCTCCACTGCATGCTGTTCTCCCCTGGGGAAAGGATAAAAGAACAAACCACACGTGACAGATTTTAATCATGTTGCTTAATGTTAAAAAAAAATAAAAATAAAAGCCCACTGCAGCAAGACTCGGAGTCCAGGTCAACTGACTCAGGCTCACACTGTGAGACTAAAAATAGCAGTGTAGACATTCCTGCTTGGATTGCATCCTGGCCTTGGAGACTCACTTCCATTGCCTGGTTTCAGAGCCCAAGTGGGAACATCTACAGAGTTATTTTTAGCCTCACAGTGTGAGAGCCCTGCCAGCCTGAGTCAGTGGGATCTGAGACTCACTGCTGCAGGATTTTTTTTTTTGTAGTTTAAGATATATCTTCAGATACTGTAGCAATGAGTACACTGTAAGAACGTGCACTGAATAGAATAGATTACACTAGAATGAGTCGGAGAGGAGACACAGAGCCCCAGGTATGTGGCAGAGGGGGGACATGGAGAACAAACCAAGACACTGAAATAGAGGGGGATGGAGGGTGACACACAGAAAGTTTGTGGAAGGAATTAGCTCAGCCTACAGATGCAATATGTCTGTGACCCTCTACTTTATTGGGATTCTTTACCTTAAAATAGTGGTGCCCAACCTTATTACACAAGAGGACCACATGAACCTAAGCACAGCCTTGAGTGGGCCAAACAGATTCTACATATTTTATTGAGATTTGAAGTCACCTGTATTGATTTATATTTTAAGTTCAGCATGGTAGCTATTTAGGTAGAAATAACCTCTGTACAGTATTGTCTATTTACACACGTCTGTAAACTAAAATTTTAACATGATAAAACACTAATTAATTGGCCATTAGTATATTGTGTTGAAACAGGCCATGGGCCTTATGAAATGCTATGCTGGGTTGTGTACAGCCTGCAGGTTGGGCACCCCGTCTTAGAAAGCAAATGAATAAAAAGGGACCAGAAAAAAGTATATAAAATAGATGACCTACAGAAGGTAGAACAAGAGTTTCTGTTCTCCCTGTCTCATTACACAAGAACAAGGCACCATTCAGTAAAATTTAAAAGATGGCAAATTCAAAAACAAGAAAAGAAAACATTTCCACAAAATGTATAATTAAACTGTGATACTTGTTGCCACAGAATGTTGCTGAGGCCAAAAACTCCACAAGAGTAAACAAAGGACTGCATATATATGTATAACACGAGTATTAAGAGTTATCATAGATTTAATGTGTATTTCTAGTGTCATTCAACTCACCACAAACCTGTCAACAAGGAAAAGTTTTTTTAAAAACCTACCTCTATTAAACATTTCCAAACTGTTTTTATTGCTGTATTATATTTGCAAGGAACAATGCAACCTTCCTAGGAAAAAATAAAACACTAGGCTAACAAATAATAATATCCTGGAAACGGTTATGAAGATTTACAAGAATGAATCCAAAATAAGCAGCTGGGATTTTGCTTTTCTCACTGGCATTTCTCTCTCTTGGCATTTGTGATCCTTTTAAGTAACAACACTTTACCTAAGACAGAAGGTGATTTTTTAAAAACACCCCTGTGATGCATGGCTAGAAAGGTTAAACATCCTGCAAAATAATTAACCCACAGAAGATATGGGGAGATAATGTTTGTGGTTTTGTGTATTTACATATGTATGAGTAGGATGGACAATGTAATCAACAGTCCCTGTCTATGCTGTATTCTGTATTCAGAATACCGGAAACCTACTGACTGCTATTCCTACCTACATGCCTCCAGCTTTCACCCTGACCACACCACATGATCCATTGTCTACAGCCAAGCTCTGCGATACAACCGCATTTGCTCCAACCCCTCAGACAGAGACAAACACCTACAAGATCTCTATCAAGCATTCTTACAACTACAATACCCACCTGCGGAAGTGAAGAAACAGATTGATAGAGCCCGAAGAGTTCCCAGAAGTCACCTACTATAGGACAGGCCTAACAAAGAAAATAACAGAACGCCACTAGCCGTCACTTTCAGCCCCCAACTAAAACCCCTCCAACGCATTATTAAGGATCTACAACCTATCCTGAAGGATGACCCAACACTCTCACAAATCTTGGGAGACAGGCCAGTCCTTGCCTACAGACAGCCCCCCAACCTGAAGCAAATACTCACCAACAACCACATACCACACAACAGAACCACTAACCCAGGAACCTATCCTTGCAACAAAACCCATTGCCAACTGTGCCCACATATCTATTCAGGGGACACCATCACAGGGCCTAATAACATCAGCCACACTATCAGAGGCTCGTTCACCTGCACATCCACCAATGTGATATATGGCATCATGTGCCAGCAATGCCCCTCTGCCATGTACATTGGTCAAAGTGGACAGTCTCTACGTAAAAGAATAAATGGACACAAATCAGATGTCAAGAATTATAACATTCATAAACCAGTCGGAGAACACTTCAATCTCTCTGGTCACACGATTACAGACATGAAAGTTGCGATATTACAACAAAAAAACTTCAAAACCAGACCCCAGGGAGAGACTGTTGAATTGGAATTCATTTGCAAATTGGATACAATTAACTTAGGCTTGAATAGAGACTGGGAGTGGCTAAGTCATTATGCAAGGTAACCTATGTCCCCTTGTTCCCCCCCCCCCCCTCCTCAGACGTTCTTGTTAAACCCTGGATTTGTGCTGGAAATGGCCCATCTCGATTATCTTACACATTGTAAGGAGAGTGATCACTTTAGATAAGCTGTTACCAACAGGAGAGTGGGTTTGTGTGTGTGTGTGTGTGTGGGGGGGGGGGTTATAAAACCTGGATTTGTGCTGGAAATGGCCCAACTTGATTATCATACACATTGTAAGGAGAGTGATCACTTTAGATAAGCTATTACCAGCAGGAGAGTGGGGTGGGGGGAGAGAAAACCTTTTGTAGTGGTAAACACCCATTTTTTCATGCTTTGTGTGTATAAAAAGATCTTCTATACTTTCCACAGTATGCATCCGATGAAGTGAGCTGTAGCTCACGAAAGCTTATGCTCAAATAAATTGGTTAGTCTCTAAGGTGCCATAAGTACTCCTTTTCTTTTTGCGAATATAGACTAACACGGCTGTTACTCTGAAACCTGCTGTATTCTGATAATTCAAAGGTCAAAAGAACATCCTATCATGTAAATGAATTGTAAACACAGGATATCTGTATTCATCTCTCTTTGAAATGTACTGTGAATGGTGGAGGAACAAGCAAATGGCCTTATGTTAATTTGTATAGCTAAGTACAGGTGATGGCCCTCCTTCAGAGTCATCCTAATTACCCTTTGGTCCCTGAGGAATTCCAACTTGTCAAACGACATGAAATTGTATAAAAGATGCTTGGGTCCTGATTCTGTCATCTCAGATCTGCTTAGACTTTATCAGGGGAAGTTTGAGTTGCAAGACTGAGGTCCCAGTTACACTGGTATGCCCTGAATGAGAGATTTGGGCATTGGACTATGACCTATGAACTGAATTCTGAATTTGCAACTACAAAGCTCACCATCCTTGCTATGAATCTGAACCTCAATGAACTGAACTCATGTCTGTATATATATTGATCTTTTAACCATAGTCTCTCTCTTGTTTTTTAATAACTTTTAGTTTAGTTAATAAGAATTGGCTGTAGCATGTACTTTGGTAAGATCTGAAACATTCGTTAACCTGGGAGGTAATGTGTCCGATCCTTTGGGATAGGTAGAACCTTTTCTTTTATATGATGAAATAAGATTTACAGAAATTTTCATCATATTTGGCGTGGGTACCTGGATGGAGACCTGAGGATGGATCACTTTAAAGGAACTCAGAGTAGCAGCCGTGTTAGTCTGTATTCGCAAAAAGAAAAGTAGTACTTGTGGCACCTTAGAGACTAACAAATCTATTAAGTCTCTAAGGTGCCACAAGTACTCCTTTTCTTTTTAAGGGAACTGTGTTGCTTCGACTTCTGAGTAACCAGTAAGGTAATAAAGAAGCTGTTTTATGCTGGTTTGGTGAATCTAAGTATTGGAATATCCACCAGGTTTATGGGGACTGTCTGCCCCATTCTTTGGGGTTCATCCTAATTGAGTCACCACAGCTGACTCCCCACCAGGACCCCGCTCACAACCCCTCCTTACTTGTTTCCAGCCTGAACCAAACACATCTAGTCAGTGCTGTTAATATGGGTTCACTGAGGGCAGAAGATTGTGTATGTAGCATACACTGACTGAGCAACAAGGAAGCTCAGTTGTGTATTTAAAAAAACCCCAAACCCATATTTTCCACAAATTGTTTCCCGCTTTTCAAAAAATAAGTTAGTCATAGCGAATAATGCACTAAGCAAGACACTTAAGCACGTGCTTTACATGCTTCACTTTAAGGCAGAGTTTAATCCTATTTACATTAGGTCTCAAGGTCACCCCTTTGGGGTGAAGGCAGGCCTCTCGCTTACCTCATACATCATTCCCTAGGCAACCACAGTCCTGTGGCCTGGTCCTGTTGCTTAGCCCCCTGGCTGTTCCTCTAAGCAAATCCACCCCCTTCCAGGGGGATATAAAATAGTTCCAGGGCCCACGACAGGTCCAGGTCCCCTTCTTCACACAAAGAAGGGGAAGCAGTCTTGCAGGGAGTCTCAATACCCACCCTCTTGTGTGGCTAAAGGCTGTGAGTTAATCCTGGGGATTATAACAAAAGAAATAAACCTGCCCACCTTTTTTCCTCAAAGAGTATAGACTAGCCTTACTCTCAAGCTCTTCCTCATCAATGAGCCCACTACCTTTGCTGGTCTGGGAACTCTAGCTCATTTCAGAATGACCCTCACCTGGACTGAGTTTCTTTCTTTTGAAAGCCTGCCTCCAGGCCTGACAAGACAAAGGGAGGGGGGTGGGGGAGGGAGGCTGATTGTGACCACAGATATTCTTTATCTCCTTTTTGACTGGTGGGAGGGTTATTTGCTATACCAAACTTCAACCCAACATAGCACATGGTTAAAAGATTTGTGGAATCAGGGCCTATAGCATTTATGGGCAAAAGTTATGTGCAAAAAGGATTTTTCCTTCATAACAGAAACTTTGGGCAGGTGACAGAAATCAATTGTCAGCTGGCAAACTGAAATTCCTACTGCAGGTCAGGCTGAATTATAATAGCCAGCCATGCTCACAGATCCATTTATTTTAAACTGCTTATAGTAGCAGGATTGAACAAACACACACTGTTAAGGTATAAAATTATATAACCTTACTGTAAATCTGGTTTTTCATACTGCAGTTTCAACACATTAAAATGTTCTTTACAATGTTAAACTATTTCTGAGATTTATACATTAACCTTGCTGAAGCAGATATCTTCTCATAAAATTAAATAATAAACTTAATTCAGCAAAAGAAAGTGAAAATTTGTGTTGAGTTTTGTAGAAATAACTCAAACAAATAAAAAATGGAATAAATCAACATTAATGATGATATAAATGAGAAAGGAATGGAAACAAACAGCTATGCCTGAACTTCAATTTTAAGATTCAGCTGTTGCATACTGCACAACGGTAAGTAAGTTACATGAGAGTAGTATCACACAAAAGAGTTATATTGGCACATGGAGGATTACAGCAATTATTTCTTGGCAGGTAACAAACCTACTGTACGATGTGTACTTCCCCTTAAAAATAGTACCGTAATATAGTATAGTAATTCACAATCTCCGACCGAGCATGTCCCCTGACTGCAGAACAATTATAGAGCAGAAGACAGTCATGCCCTGCAGTCGAGGAGTTTTAATTTGTATAATTTCTGTGGGCTAATCCTGTCAGGGGGTGGGTTTGCCTGCTGCATGGAACAGGCAAAAATCATAGATTTTCAAGCCTCTGGATGCCTCAAGAGCTGCAACAATGTCCTGTGCATTGAAACACAAGTCTCACTATGTCACAAGTGTCACCATATTTGTAGTTTTACTTAAAGATCCAGCTCCTGGAGTCAAGTGATTATATGAGAATCTCAGTTTTAATTTAAGTAAATTTTAAGTCCTCATGGTTGTTGAGAAAAGCTTGTCAACAATGAAAGCTAAAGGCTCAAGAACCAGAAATCAAATAAGAACTCATAAATATGAAAATATATTTTAAAAGGAATGACTTTTAAGCCAAGTTCTTGATTTTTGGATGCCTGACTTCTGATTTTTGTACACTAAGATTGACAACACTGCATTAACAAAAGACTAAGGCATTTGTACAGATAGACATTGCCTTTGTGCTCGTGTTCCCAGGGAACTGTAATGGAAATGGTTTCCTGCTTACAGCAGCATCAAAACCAAATCCCTTCCTGAGAGTTTCAGTGCTCTTCTTTGTATCAAGGAACGATCAGGAAATACAGAAAAAATTAAAGGAATCTTTGATCTTTCACTGATCACAATTCTCAAGTCTATTAACGTGGAGCATCTAAATGGAAATGTAAACTACACATTGGAAAATATGGAAAAATGTGAATGATATAAATAAAAGCTCAAAAACTGGATTAATTAGTTCTTTAGAATGACAGGACAGATCTTTCAGGTATGTAAAAAGGCAGGTATGTAAAAATTATTTTAAAGTGCTGCTACACTTCCACATAGTGATGAGGGGATAGATTTATGAAGTACACCTGAATAAGGATAATTCATTAAAAATATGATTTTTGTTCATATTGCGGTAGAAATGAAATGAAGGATTTTGCTATGAAGATTTGCTTCAATGACGGAGTTAAGCCTTGAACTGAATGAATGAGGAAACTGGGAATAATGTGTAAGCAGTGTCAGGATGAGCTCCACCCTGACATCTGGTGGTGAGGTGTGGCAAGTTGTGGAAAAGAACTTCAGGGGCCGATCTCATTTGCATAGGCACACCCACCCCGCCTAGAATGAGGCCATAGCTGCCCAAATGGTCACTTTGGCTGCTGTGGGATCCCCAGTGTCTCTGTTATTGGGGCAGGAAGAATAAATTATTATTACCCTGATTATGGGAACTGTGCTTGGAACTGTACTTGGCCTTTTCTTATGATGGAGGGACTCACCATCAACTAAGTAGCACTCGCTAGGCAAGGGTCATGGGTTCCAAAACTCTGTGAATGGAGAGAGGCTGGGGACAAGTATTAATACTTAGTGGCCTGGGCCCCTTTGTGAGGGCCTTACTTGCAAATTGCACTTCCTCCTCTCTCCACTGTGGAATATCAGAGCTAATCTTGATTTCATTAGAAGTCTAGTTAGAGGCTGCTGAGCTCACTTTGGGCTAATAGTGCACCAGCACTGAGGCTCCCCTACTACAAGCTGAATTCACCAAAGAGCTGAACTGACTAAGAGCTGAAGTCACTGAGCATTGTGTTAAGTAGTGGGGGAGCCTGAAGATATATTGTGGAGCAGTTTGCCGGACAGCTGGAGTGCCTTGCGGACAGGCTGCTGGAGCAGTTCATAGGACAGCGGGAGCTCCTGGTGGGACACGGAGCAGTTTGTGGGATGGCGGGAGCTGAGTGTGGGCTGCAGAGCGGAGCTGAGCGAAGCAGTTTGTGGGGCGGCTGGCAGAGCGGAGCGGAGCGAAGCTCCTATGGAGCTGTGGGGCGGTCAGCTTCAGATCATGTAAGGTGCCTCTTACCTCCACCCCCCATCTCCACCCAGGTTGGGAGGTAATGCTCTGTAGATAAACTTTTGAACTCTGGGGCTGCCCTGACCAGGGACAGAGACTTTTGGGTCATTGGACTTTTGGGACTTTGGGTGATTTGGGGTTGCTGGACTCAAGAACAAAAGGGAAAGGGCATGCCCCAATTTGCTTGGGGTGGGCTTTTTGCTCATGGGTTGTGTTATGAATCCTGTTGGTGGTGTTTCCCCAACATAATGCCACATTGTTTCTCTCTGTTATTAAAAGGCTTTTTGCTACACTCAGACAATGTGCTTGCGAGAGGGGAAGTATTGCCTCTTGGAGGCGCCCAATGGGGGTGGTATATATTTGTCCCAGGTCACTGGGTGGGGGCGGAAACAACTATTGATAGTATTTCTGAGTGTAGCAGAAAGGACTTCATAACAGTTAAATAAAAAGTTCAGTATTAGTGCATTGTATAAACGAAAAGACCTAATAAATTTATAACTGGTTCACATTTGAAGATGAATAAAGATGGCAGACCCATAAAGAGTTTCTCTTCTAGTGTAACTATCACAAAAAACAATCTGAGCAGTTGAAATACAATCATGCAACACTTTGAATATTTTGTAATCTCATTCTGATTTTCTGACCATTATTTAAGAAACCAGCCAAGAAGAAATATCTGAGCAAGACAGGAATGAAAAGGGAGTGAATACACTGTGTCAACTGTAAGTTTTGAAAGTAGCAACACCACCACACTACACTGACCTTTAAGGTTACACGTTCACCTGGATCTGGGGATGTGATTCTCAGCTAGTCTTCATTGAGCGAGCACAATAAAAACAGAGAGGTAGTTGTGATCGCACAGGCAGTGTTGAGTGGCAACGCAGGCTAGCCTCCCCAGGCACATACCCACGGGGCCAGGCAGGTGTGTACTTGCCGTGGCTAACCTGTGTGCTGCTGCTCGCTGCTGCCTATGCTACCGCAGCTACACTTCTATTTTTAGTGCAGTAGTTCAATGAGAGCTATCACAAGTATGTTTACACAATCTGGGAATCTCACCCCTAGCTCCAAGGGTAAATGTAGCCTAATGGTATGTCTACACTCTAGCTGGAAGGTGTAATATCCAGTTTGAGGAGACATACCTGTGCTCTGATTAGGCTAGTGTGCTTAAATTAGAAGTAAAAAGAAAAGGAGTACTTGTGGCACCTTAGAGACTAACCAATTTATTTGAGCATAAGCTTTTGTGAGCTACAGCTCACTTACAGACTAACACGGCTGCCACTCTGAAACCTAAATTAGAAGTGTAGATGCAGCCATATGAGCGGCAGGATTGGTTAGCTACTCAACTATGTACTTAGGGTCTCAGACAGCATTGTATCTGGGGTGGCTAGCCCCTCCTGCTGCTCACACCGCCACAGCTACACTTCTATTTCTATTCGAGCTAGCATGGGTGTATCTCCAGAAGGGAAGATGTACCCTAAAACATTATTGCAAACAGCAGCAGTACTTTTTTCAGTCTTCTCTCCCTCAGAGGCCAGGCATGAAGAGAAACGAACATTTTGATTGTAATGTAAAATCATGGACATGGTTGTACAGAGGAGGATACAATTAGTAGAGCTAGTTGAATATTGCAGGAACAGGTCATAAACTTTAGTTCAGATTTTAAATGGACTTTTAGTTCAGTCACATTCATTCCCACAATTACTGTCTCACAGTTTAGGGAAACTGCTCCTACATTTCTACTTGTGGTCCAGCCAAGGCAACCACTCTAGGCTCAGCCATCACCTCTCTTGGTGAAGACCCGCATTTCTCTTCCATTCCACCAGGGTATTTCCATACTGCCCAGCTCTCCAGCCTATTCTGTGATCTCCCAAGCAAAGTCAGGTTGCCTAATAAGCCACCATCTGTGCAGTCTCCCTTGTACAAGCAATGGAATGGTTGTATGCAAATTAGTTGCGGTGTAAGGATGGTGATTGGTTACATCTGCTATTACAATGGTCTAAGACTCTTCGTATGATATAGATACATATGTTGATGTTGCATAGGTCTAATTTATAAAGTCAAAACAGTTGAGAACTTAAAAAACGGGCAGCAAAAGACTGTAAAACACAGTGATGTTTTAAACTGGTGATATTTTAAATAAAATCAGTTATCAGCCATGCTTGTAACTGCTCTCTTTGCTTTACATTGACTCTATAGATATTTTAGGCTTCAGAGTAACACACAGTGAAGATTCCTGGAATCTTCTTAGAGAGATTCACATATATTTCAGCAAATTTGAATGTGTTTTCATTCCATTATTCTCTGTAATGATACGACTCACCTGTGATCCTGGAGAGCCTTTGCCCCAGAATGCAGGGCAGCTACACTGGAACCAGAAGAGTGAGGCCGTGTAACCTGGAATCAATGTGACGAAACAAATCATAGGCCCTAGGGGAGCCAATAGATCTGGGACCACTGCAGCTCACTTTGCTAACACTCCCTTCATGTACATACAAAATGATTCTAGAGACCCTTACCAAGTCCTTCCTCCCCCACCTGCACATGTTTTGCAGTTTTGCAGGAGATGATGCTGAGTACCTGTCAGTCCCATTCACTTCAGCAGAAATGGTTGGTATGCAGTATATCTCAGGATCACACCCTTTGTTTCCTTAAACAAACTATGTCTTTCATTTTGTTACTGCTGTGCTATCCACAGTTTACAGCAGAAAAATAAATGTTATATAATACTGCACTGACTGGGGGGGGGGGGAATGTATAAAACATACCAATAGATGGCAGTGTTATTCTATTTAAAAAAAAAGCTCCGGAGTGAGATTAAGTATAGTCATTTAAAACATTTATGATGAACAATAAATTAATATAACCAATTATTACAATGGAAATTTTTAAAAATGGCATATACTTCTCAGATTAGATCAGCCGGCAGCACTTTTAAAATGTATTTTGATCTGTTTAATCACCTCAATGGCCATCTTTATGGTACTAGTAACATACTGCTACCTAGTCTTCCATAGATAGGACTTTTTGTTGTACAGCTCCTCTATCTAATTTCTTTACCTATCATTTTGCAGGACAAAAAGGCAGACCTGTGCAGGTCAGATAATCTAGGAGGCTTTTTTAAAGTTCTCAATCTTGCAGCGCTAAGGCTAGCAGATCTCACACTGAAATAAATTTGGAATTTCCAGTGGCAAAGGAAGAATAGGTAGCTGGAGCAGCTGAAGAGAGGAAGCAAAATAATTTGACAACTTGAAATTTAAAGCAGCAGGATATAATATTTTAACTGAAAAAGCTTTTCATTAGAATTGCTGGCATTCAAAAAGTCTATATATTTGGATTTCTAAACTACTCCTGTTTTATCTCATGATGGGCAAGTAAAGGAATGCATCTAGGATATTTGCAACCATCTTGGATTAGGTCATTTTACTGAGGAGTTATATCATTTGCATAAAGTGACAAAGTTTAAAGAATCTCCAAACTAATATTTATTGGAGTCATACTGTAATCCTTAATGCAATTTAAAGTGAATTAATGAAGATTAGTGCATGAGAAAATATCTGACACTTGGGGATATAGCACTAGTAAGGTTTAGGGGGTATTTTTACAAACATTTAATAAGCCCACCAAGTAAATCTTGGACTTTAAGCATTGTTTTTGGACATGAAAGAATTTGAAAATCCTATTACTTGCTTTGTGCAAGTGGTCTAGAACGACTGCTGCTAAAGTCTAATGCATTTTGCATTATCACTTATTACAGCAAAATCCTACTTGTGAAGCCAAGGGAGTTCCTGAGCACACATCTACAGAGCTATTCTACTCCTCTTGCAATATTTTAAATCACATACATTCTCTTGTTGTGAAAATGTAATGGAGTGCATGACATCTCTGTATCTCCTTTTTCAAATAACATACTCTCGTTCCTGTAAGACTTTGTGAAATTAACTTATTTAAAATTTCTTTTGGCAATCATTTGGAATCTTTCACTAATTCAGGCTAACTTTCCTTTTCTTCTCCCCCCTTTTTGAGCACCTCTCAATTCATATTTGGTTTGGTCTTTGAAAACTCCTATTCACAACATAATTAACTATTGGTAATTACAGAATTATATCTTATTTCTAATGATGAAGGGCCAGTGGTTCTCAAATTTTTCCATTCCAGGCTTTCTTTCCCCATCCCTAACTAGCCAAGAAATATACAGGACTCCTAACCTAAAGAAACTTCCTTCTAGATGACTACACAAAGGGGAGCTTTTGTGTGTGGATCTGACCCCTCCTGGGCAGAAGCACCCTCTACTGTGGCACTAGTCCCCCCACTTGTGAGCCTTTGACAAAGTCCCTCACCAAAGGCTCTTACTTAAATTAAGTTGTCATGGGATAAGAGGGAAGATCCTTTCATGGATTGAGAACTGGTTAAAAGACAGGGAACAAAGGGTAAATTTTCAGAACGGAGAGGGGTAACTAGTGATGTTCCCCAAGGGTCAGTCCTAGGACTAATCCTATTCAACTTATTCATAAATGATCTGGAGAAAAGGGTAAACAGTGAGGTGGCAAAGTTTGCAGATGATAATAAACTGCTCAAGATAGTTAAGACCAAAGCAGACTGTGAAGAACTTCAAAAAGATCTCACAAAACTAAGTGATTGGGCAACAAAATGGCAAATGAAATTTAATGTGGATAAATGTAAAGTAATGCACATTGGAAAAAATAACCCCAACTATACATACTAATTTAGCTACAACAAATCAGAAGAAAGATCTTGGAGTCATCGTGGATAGTTCTCTGAAGACGTCCATGCAGTGTGCAGCGGCAGTCAAAAAAGAAAACAGAATGCTAGGAATCATTAAAAAAGGGATAGAGAATAAGATGGAGAATATCTCATTGCCCTTATATAAATCCATGGTACACCCACATCTTGAATACTGCGTACAGATGTGGTCCCTTCATCTCAAAAAAGATATACTGGCATTAGAAAAGGTTCAGAAAATGATTAGGGGTTTGGAATGGGTTCCATATGAGGAGAGATTAAAGAGGCTAGGACTTTTCAGCTTGGAAAAGAGGAGACTAAGGGGGGATATGATAGAGATATATAAAATCTTGAGTGGTGTGGAGAAAGTGAATAAAGAAGAGTTATTTACTTGTTCCCACAATATAAGAACTAGGGGCCACCAAATGAAATTAATGGGCAGCAGGTTTAAAACAGATAAAAGGAAGTTCTTCACACAGTGCACAGTCAACCTGGGGAACTCCTTGCCTGAGGAGGTTGTGAAGGCTAGGACTATAACAGGGTTTAAAAAAGAACTGGATAAATTCATGGAGGTTAAGTCCATTAATGGCTATTAGCCAGGATGGGTAAGGAATGGTGTCCCTAGCCTCTGTTTGTCAGAGGGTGGAGATGGATGGCAGGAGAGAGATCACTTGATCATTACCTATTAGGTTCACTCCCTCTGGGGCACCTGTCATTGGCCACTGTCAATAGACAGGATACTGGGCTGGATGGACCTTTGGTCTGACCCAGTATGGCCATTCTTATGTTCTAAGTGAATCTGGGCTCTGTATGGTGGGAGGGGCAAGATGGGGTGGGAAATATACATCAACCCTCTAGAACCCTGCAGGAACTCTACTGAAAAGGTAATGACCTAGGCTGTATCACCTTTTCTGTAGCATCTCATCAGAAAGTCCTCTTCAAGGGGTCCTTGGGGCACTGGCCGTGGAAGAAGCGCGGGCTGCACAGTTCTACTGAACTATGATGTTAGAGGAGAGCAGAGAGACAGGGGTTCCTGGAGTCAGTACAGAAGCCCTAGGCTTCTGGGAGAACCATCCAAGTCTCATACAGATCCTGGAGTCATCTGCATTTTTGGTGGTTGAACCACTGTGCATCCTACAATAGGGAAACTGCATGCCTCCCCTTGCAACTGAAGAATTTGGAGAAAACAATGGGAACCCCTCCTAAGCTACCTTGCAGGGGTTTTTACCACAAGAGGACACAATCTAGCTCAGGGTCTGAAGGGAACTGACTTGGATGGGAATTTTGCCAGAAGAAGGATTGGTGTTTTGATCATATCTGATGTAGCCATGAGAAATTCTGTAAACTGGAAATATTCAGAAACTGCAAACATTATGCTTGGGTGCCAGATTTCTTGTTTCAGAGTCATGCCTTGCTGGAGTGTAGAGGAGACCCTTTTATTAAGCGTTTAAAAAACAAACAGATGTACCATGTGAAGAGCTGGCTGTTGTCTTTGTCCACTCAAGAGCCCAGTCTAATTGTACCTATCTGCTGCAGATTGGTAAAATAAGACCTTTATTATATGTGTGCTGACACGTTAACAATAATGCAAATTAACTTCAGCAAACAATGTCCACTGAGTGATTTTATTTTAGTTTTTATTTTATAGTGTTGTGTTTTGCTTTCTTTCTTTCTTCTTCTTTTCAGCTTAGCAATTAAATCTTATGTTTTAATGCCAGCAATATCAAATCCAGATTTGGAAACTGGAGTAAATTATGAAGCCTTCTTTAAATGTTAAAAGCAGATTAAAGAAGAGAAGATTTAATATCAAGTTGTGAGAGGAAAACACAGCTGGAGAGTAAACTCTTTAAAAAAATAATCTATAAACTCCTGTAGCATAAGCAGAGCTTAATTAAAATGATGTCACTTTAAAATATATTTGGTCCTGCTCCAACACTGCCAGGCCCTCTCAGAGGTCCAGAGAGGCCTGGGCCAGTTCCAGCTTTTTGAGGCGCCTAGCCATAATAAAAATAAAAAATGACGACACATGAAAACAAAATAAGGCACAAAAAAAGTGAGACCCATAATTTGAATATTTTATTTAACAAATGCTTTTCTAGCCTCTCTCTTTTATGGGATGAGCATAAAAACAAGTTGCGAAACTTACCAAATACCAAAAAATTAACCAGTGTCTAAATTTGAGGCCCCCTTTGAGCTTGAAGCCCAGACCAAATGGCCCTCCTCTTCCCCCCCCGCCCCCGATTGGCCCTAAACACTGCATCCAGCTGAGGTTCCTAATCCTGGTCCTTTTTTCAGCAGATCCTGTTTTTTGGAAAGTAAATTTTGTGGCACTGGAGAAGTATTACAAAGGTTTTCAGCAGCCAAGAATTCTTTAGCAAGATTCCTGGTGCCTGCATCCCATGAGTGCCAGGAGGATTGTTAGCATTGCTAGTGGTGCTAGACGTCCCACAGAGGGTGGCGCAGAGGCAGAGCAGAGCTGTAACTCTACCTCTCCTCCCTCACGGGCTTTGTCTGGGCCTGGTGGTGAATGGAACAAACTCCTCCAGTGAAAGAGTAGCATTTCCCAGGGGCCGGAGAAGCATTTAGCATCCTCAGCAGACAGAATGCCTCTAGAAACAGTCTCCTGCCTTTAAAAACAATCAGAGTAGAACCCTAAATATTTAAATCTGCATCTGTGAAATACTGGAAACAACTTTCTACTGGTACATGCACTGTAATGGATATAAATGGTCAGTGTTTTTTTTTTTTAAATATGAATTCTCTGCTAAAATGAAAATAGTTTGTTTTGCTCCAGTCCAATTATAGCAGTTGAGTGAACTAATCTGTTTAGCTTCTAAGGAAACTCCTCTGATGCATGAATGATTGTTTTAATCAAATCTAACATCTTCCAAAATTTGCTGATTTGCTAGTGCACCTTAAAAGGCACAGCTAGCCTGATCATGCCTTTCTATCCATCTTTTGAGGGAACACTTTCTGTTCACCTGCTAATGTTACCTTTTATTTGTCATTCTCAAGTAGGAACCCATTACACTCTTGTGAGTTTCTGAAAAGCTAAGCGAACTGCTTCCTCCTCTCCCCCTCCCACCCATTGCTTTTTTACTTTATAAAAGTGTGAATGCTTCATTAACACTTCCTGGGTTATAAACATCTATTGGGGAAAAAAATATGAACAATCTGTATCCTACCATTACAGATAAAGCCCAGCCAGGAAAACTCTATGCACACCTAGGGGTTGAATCCTTTCTTTCTATACCCTAAAGCACTGCAGAAAAATCTGGTGTGATGGCCTGAAAGGGAGATACATTTTTAATCTTTGAGACCTATGAAAGATGAGCTTCAGTTGCTTGTACTGTTGTGCAGTTGTTGATGTGTATCCTATGGCACTTAGGACACATCATCTGGGGAAGATGGGTGCTATATTGTTTAATCTACCTAAATTCTAGACAGAAACATGATGATATATGTCATGGAAGGATGAAAGTTCAACAGAATAACATTAACTCTAGAATCTACAATTGGAAGCACCATATTGCGATTATATTTTTGGTCTTTTGCAAGGATTCAAATGGCGACAAGGAGGAGAGAAAAGAAAGGAAAGTTAAATGTAATCAATCTGCCACTCTGTACTGATATCACCTGACAAGGAAGAAAATAGCAATCTTGTGATAATTATATGGCTGATATTGGGAGTTTTCAGACAAAAAATATGCTATTGATGAACTGTAATGGTAATGCATTGCTGTATCATAGTCCCCGAGCTGTGCACTTTTCCATTATAAACCCATCTTTTCAGGGATTTCTCTCACCTATTAATAGTCAGTCTAGACAAACTCAACATGCAAGTCTTAGGCATGAAAAAAACCCCAAAACTTTAAAATATTGTTGAAATTGATTCACTAGTTTTTAAATCCAATGTAAAGAATAAAATACATTTTATACATGTGACTGATTTTAAACACATTTTTGCATGTTAAGCACAAATAAAAGGCAACAGGCCTCATTTTTATTGAGACACAACCACAGCAAATTAGTCAAAATACATTGTTAATTTTTGAAATCTAACAAAAACATCTGATAGTCTTTAAATGGAATTTTTTCAGATTTTTTGTTCTGTCTTCAGTGCCCTAAAATCAGTCATTTTACCAAATATAAGATTTTAGCTCAGTGTGAACATTGGAATTAATTGTGTCAGTTTGTCACCTGTTAGATCTGTAATGTGTTTTATATAGATGTATCAACCCATATTATTCCCTTACCTGTATGCTGTTTACTTCTGGAGGATGCATCTCTTTATAACTGGACACATCCATTGCTATCAAAAGCTAAAGAGTGACTAATACTGTACTCTGATAAGACAAGGATGTGACATCTTAGACTGTTGTAGTACTTTTAATAAATGTTATAATGTCCGTAACCTGTGTGTGGACCCTCCTCCCTAAGCATGGTGAACATAAGAGGGTTTCAGGTTCAGGACTGGACCCCACCATTTGCAGCACACAAAATGGAATGGTATACAGCTGTCTGGTGCCATCATACTGCAAACACTTTTCTGTCTGTCCCACACCCACAACCCTCCCAACCAGGTTCAGAAATATCTGAAGTTCCAAGATTACACAGCAGAGATGGCGAAAGGTCAGTTACTATTAAATGTTTACAGAAAACACTGCTAGCAATTCTAAATGTATCTTAACTCAGAACACAGAAAATGGGTGGATAAATGTCTTTAGGACTTGGTTCACAGGCAGAAAATCAAAACACATTTCAAGTAACAATACAGGCAAAGCATCTGTCACTGGACAACGATTAAAGCCTGGTCTACACTACACAATTAGGTTGACATGAGCTACCTTGCATCAACCTAGCTGTGGAAGTGTCTTCACTTAAATTTGGCTCCCTCCAAGGCAAGTGCTTCTCTATGACAATTTAGTAACACCACCTCCCTGCGTGGTGCAGTGTCACGGTTGATGTAATTAGGTCAACACACTGTCAGTATGGACACTGTGTTGCTTACGTCGACTTACTGGCTTTCAGGAGCTCTCCCACAATGACCACGCTGACAATAAAATTGATACAAGTGCGCCAGGTGAGGATGCACATTGCTGACACAAGGAGCTAAGTGTTCACACATATGAGATTTAATAAATGTGGTGGCAGTATGCTGACGTAAGTTAGGTCAATATAATTTTGTAGTGTAGATGTGGCCTAACTGGCTCCTCTTTCCCTACTCCAAACATTGACCAGTTTCAATCACAGTAGTGATTAGTACTCCATAAAAGCTGCTAAGTGCAGTTAGCACTGCTGTCAAGGTTCCTTCCCCACTCTGAACTCTAGGGTACAGATGTGGGGACCTGCATGAAAGACCCCCCCCAAGCTTATTCTTACCAGCTTAGATTAAACGCTGCCACCACCAAAGTGTTACACAAACAACAGGGGAAGTGCTCACTTGGAAATGTCTCCCCCCCAAAAAAATATCCCCCCAAGCACTACACCTCCTTTCCTGGGGAAGGCTTGATAAAAATCCTCACCAATTTGCATAGGTGAACGCAGACCCAAACCCTTGGATCTTAAGAACAATGAAAAAGCAATCAGGTTCTTAAAAGAGAATTTTAATTAAAGAAAAAGTAAAAGAATCACCTCTGTAAAATCAGGATGGTAAATACCTTACAGGGTAATCAAATTCAAAACATAGAGAATCCCTCTAGGCAAAACCTTAACTTACAAAAAGACACAAAAACAGGAATATACATTCCATTCAGCACAACTTATTTTATCAGCCATTTAAACAAAACAGAATCTAAACGCATATCTAACTAGATTGCTTATTAACTCTTTACAGGAGTTCTGAGCTGTATTCCTCCTCTGTTCCCGGCAAAAACATCACACAGACAGAGAGAGCCTTTGTTCCCCCCTCCCTCCAGCTTTGAAAGTATCTTGTCTCTTCATTGGTCATTTTGGTCAGGTGCCAGCGAGGTTATCTTAGCTTCTTAACCCTTTACAGGTGAAAGGGTTTTTCCTCTGGCCAGGAGGGATTTAAAGGTGTTTACCCTTCCCTTTATATTTACGACAACTGCTGATAAAAAATTATTAAAAAAAGAATGGGTTCATCACCATCTCAAGCAAATGCTGATAAAGTTGTTGAGAGATTGAGTGCTCCTGATAACAGAGGTTTGTAAAGAAGTGTGAACAGTGAAGACAAAAGCTTTGCACAATAACCACATTACAACTTCGCTGATACCCTCAACAGTGCAACCCCAACCTTAAGGTGATAACTAGTGAAGGTGCCCTGTTATACTTGTCTGTAACATGTAAATTGCCACTGGAATGAATGGTTAATGACCTTTGGCTACAGAGGAACAAAACCCTCTCAAAGCTATGTAGCTCCACAATGTTCACTTAGTGCTTTTCCAGTAGCTTTGCACACGATGTAGAGGTGTCCCTCAGCACAGGCAGATGTCATCCTCTGCCTCCCTCCTGTGTCAACATGTGTGCACAGATGGCATCTCTGATTTCTCTTGCCTGCTGGGAACCAGGACCAGTCTGCAAGGGGGTGAGTTCCAGCTGTCTATAGAGAGTTTGTAAACCAGACTTGTCCTGAGCCCACTCGCAAACACTCCCCTTTACCCTCACAAATGTTATGGAGTGTGCAGCAGGTGAGAATTACACACATGGCATTGGCCAGTTTGGCATCTAGACAAGTGTATAGGCATCACCAATGAAATTTCAGCATACAAAATGTGCACTCCATTACCGTTCTGCAGCTACTGAGTTTGTAACTGAATTCACTTTTCCCGGACTTCAGTGTCAGGGTACCGTTTTCTGAGCCAAATTAGAAGTGAATATGTGGGGTCCTCCAAAATAACAGTTGGCACAGACACATTGTGGAGAACCATATAGTTTCTGGGAAATTAAGTCCCTTCTTTCCTCTTCAAGTATAATCCCCATCTCCACAACACACTGGCATCACATACTTTTCCAGTGTTGGTATTCATGAACCTGCCTCTATGGTCCACTAAGCCTTGCAGAATGAACAAATCATAATCTTTTTGATTCACATACTTACTCACCCCTTTTGATAGGCAAAATATTGGATATGGGTGCCATTTGTGGCCCCACCACAGTTTGGAAACCCCATATTCTGAAATCCAACTCTTGTTTCTGGAATTTTCCTTACGGCAACCACCCCTGGTAGATCAGTGTCAATTGCCTTGCAAACCTGCACAACCATGAACCTGACAGTTGAAGTTTCAACCCTGAAGTGGTTAGCAATTAAACTTATAGCTGTTTGGTGTTGCCAGCTTCTACAAGGCAATAGCCACCCACATCTGCTCTGGTATGGCTTTGCTGAATCAAGTGTTCTGGCACTTGAGATTTGGTACAAGCCCCTCACAAAACTCCACAAAGGCCTCTTTCCTCATTTGAAAGTTCTGAAGCCACCATTGGTCATTCCAGGCTTCCAAAAATGATATGATTCCACCACAGCGTGTTGGTTCTCCTGTACCAGAATAAATGGGCCACCCATTGGCACATCATGGCAATACCAGTATTCACCATATTTTTACCCTGGGAGCTGAATGAATTGCCATTCACCCTTCATGGTCAGCCGTCTTTTATGTGTCAGAAAGTTCTGTCCAAATTCCATCCAGCATTTTCCTGATCATCTACTCTGCTGCATAGACATTCATCCCATGCTAAGGAGTTGCAGCAGAATCATATCATCTTCCCACGTGTCTTCCACCCAGTGTGGGCAACGTGATCAGAAACTGCCATCAGCAAATATGTGAAGCTGTGGGAGCGGGGGGGTTGGTACCAACATCACACAGCAAAGTGGCTCCCTGTGCTCACAGAACCCTGGGATGCCACCCCTGAAATGGTAGTGCTAATGTCATGTAATGGTGAAAATGTGCACTTGGGTATATGTGTGTACATAGCAATATATCTGTGTCCAGCACAGCATATATAGACACTTAATGGTACGCGGAAAAACATAAGCATGTACATGCTCAACTAACCAAGTATGTGCACATTATAGATTAATCTAAGTCACTTTTGAAAATGGATTTAGTTAGTTTTGGTATGAAATCCTAGTGACTTTACTCATACATATAGTGCAACTGACTTCAGTCAGACTAGGTGCATGGGTAAAATGAACATGTACAGGCCCAACAAGTTTAAACTTCAAATTCTTTTTTTTTAAGTGTGTATTTTTATTGAGTATTAATTTATTCATTTACTGAATTCATTCAAACTGAGTATCCATCTGTTTTTATTCATCTACATATTTGCCTTTGGGATGCAATGTCAAGTGTCACTTTTACTTTGGGGAGAGGTCTTTTGAATAGCTAGATGAAAGAATGTTGTTCTGACTAAATCCACATTTTTACATTGGAAGCCAATGGAAAGCTATTACTAATGATATGCATCTCATTAGCAAATAGAACCCTTTTTTAAATTAGTCTTCATCTATTTTTATAATTATCATCACTGTCTCCATTTTCTTCCTCCTCCTCTGAAGTGAAACTTGAAATATGTGAAAGCTTTTACCATAGAGATCATTATGAGGAAACTGAGGTAGAGAACACTAACTGGGGCAATTATGTTTCTGCCAACTGTAGCACTAAATCTAACAACTGGACACGTGATTATGGAAAGTTAGTTTCTTCACTGGATTCTCACTTTACCAGTAATTAAAAAGGTATCATCTAATAACTATAAGTGGTGTAATAAAAATGCTTTTTGCTGTTGAATATGCAGATTGATTCTACTCTATGGGGTTGACAAAAGCTCCACAATATTCAGGTCTTCCATTACTACAGTGAAAGAGTAGAGCTGTGGTCAGTGATGGCCACTGTTTTTCCTCTCTTACTCTTATCCTAATGTTTATAGATATACAAGTTAGAAAGAGTGATACATCATCACTCTCTCATGAGCTGTAAAGTGGGTTTACATTGGTGTTACTGAGGATACAATATGAAAACAATGGAGATGTAGGGTTGTAGCTGAGTTCATAAATTGGCCTGAAGAATCTCTGTTACAGGTGATAATGTCTGAATCAAAAAGAAGCACCTTAACTGTGAGAGCCTACAGTGAAATTGCCTCACTGGCGGTTCATCTTTTCATGTTCACACTGAACAGGTATGTTCAGGAAATCAGTAAGACACAATGAATATAGAATCTCGCAATTTCATTTTTACCAAGTAATCTTTTAAGGAATCACTTTTTAAGACTAACATTGCCTATGCTGTATACCTATTTAGCTCCTCTTAAATTGGCACTGGCACTTGTTTAGTCTTATTGGAGAGCCTTGCACACTTTGCTTTAGTAAACAAAACAAATGTGGCACCTCAGTTACAAATACTATTAAGTATTTAAGCAGGCCTCTTTCTAGCAATTATTCAGAACACACTTTCTCTACAGCCAGGTATGTTCTTAACAAATGATAAACGAGTCTAAACACGAAAAATCTATAGCACCCTGACTCTCCTGACTGGGAAATGAGTGATTAAATGGCTAAGCATGCAGTGTAATTACTGACACACTGAAAGAAAGCATATGTTTGCTCATTTGTTTTGTTTTTCCCATACCATCAAGGACTGGAGGTTACATTTATTTTGGCTGAGTAAGAACACATTGTTACCATACCACTCAGATAGACACACCTTTTGTCATTTGTAGCAAGAATATTAAGGGACCCAGACATGCCATCATTATGTGGTACCACTCCAACTAAAGTCAGTGGGAGCAGCACCTACATATCAGAAGGCAGAATTGGGCCAAAGCACTACTTAAAATGAAAGTCTGTAACTATAATGTAATCCTGGTCTAAATTCTTTTCAAAAGTACTCCAGTACAACTTCACTCAGATTGGACCAGTGTAAGTGAAATGAGGAATATTTGATCTACAAAGTAGCAAAGGCTACTGGCATTGAAATGTTTTAATTTGTTTAAGCAAACATATACACAGCATATGCAGTAATGGTAATGAATTTCAAATGTATGTTATCAGCATTCCTTTAAAATCTACATATAGGAATAATCAATTTAAAATATATGTATTACGTATGGGAAAGTTTATAATTTTATAAGAGTATAAATTGTAAGTTTTTCTTCCCCCATTCAATTCTCCATATGAAATACTTGGTCATAATTTAATAGAAGTTTTAATGAATGGTTAAGCAATTGTTATATAACATCCAAGAAATACTGGTTGTTTATGTTTTAGAACCATCTATAACACCTACTGCTGTGCTTTCAGACACATAACACATTATTCATGTCTCTAACATCTATTAGAAATGTGTGAATCCTTTCCTCAAGTATGTATAACTATACTCTTTATATAAAGTGTGAACAAACTCTTGTTAATGAAAAGTTAGAAACATTTTAAATCAAAATTCATACATTTAAAACATTATTTTTGTTTATTTAATTGTACTTGTAACAGCTAAGACAATTTTCTGAAGTATCCTGGAAAAAACCTTACTGAATTAAGTTTAAGTATCTTAGGAGTTCATTGCTTTACGAAAATCAAATGTTTATACATTATTGTGGGATTGTATAGAAGGTATGTAGCAGGGTAAGACATGACTAATGCAAACCTTGCTAAGTATTATGAGTGCCAGTTATGTATGAAGCTTATGCATTTTGAAGCTTCACCTTCAGAAGTATTTGTCTGCTGATCCCCTGTTACATGAGGACAAGATCAGAGGCCCAAACAGTACAAAGGAGTGACTCTCAGATACACAGATATGCTTGTTCTGAGCCAACGTGGTTATAAACTTGTAAACCAACAGATATAAATCATCCACTTCCTAGAAGGAAGAAGCATAATGCTTTTTCCAATTGGTTAGCATGATTTTTTGATCTACAATATTACTATTAAAATACCTACTAGCAGGTTTTGTTTCTTTCTAATTTGGGTATTATTAAACAACTACTCCATAACATAGCTGGTCAGGAATCCACATTACACCAGTAATGTGGATTCCTGACCAGCTATGTTAATTCCTGCCCGATCCTAAAAGCGAATTACTGCATCCAGTATGAAGGAGCAGTGGCAGAATTTCTGAAAATGTCAAATCTTTTTTAGCCCAACCTTGCTAAACCCACAGATGTGTAGAAATTCCCTTATGTCCTGTTAATAGTATTGATGGATTCAAAGATTCTGTTTTGTGCTCTGTTACTTTACAAGGACCCTTAAAAGTGTGAGACCAGGAGTCAGAATACACTGTGCTCATTGACCTTTTCCTTCAGTATGTCGTTTCAGTCTCTTGTGCAGAGAATGTCTGGTTTTGCTCTGAGGTTTGGGGACAAAGATTTTCCTTTGAATAGTAGCAACAACTGATTCTACAGAAGTCACACTTTATTAGAAAAAGTCTCAGCAATTCTTTTTTTTCCACCTTCCTTAAAATTATTGGCTCAGGCTGTCCCTGCTTGATTCACGTGCAGAGGGGAACCTCCCTGTGAGGATCCCCTTTGAATATGGGGAAGGGATTTTAATCACTTTTATTGGCATTTCCTATCCTTTCTTCTGGACGGAACTTTACAAGTCCAAGGTCTGAGGTGGGGATAAGTGTGAAAGCTGAATGAGCTGAGAGAAGAAGGCAGGGTGTAGGGCAAAGCATACTGTCCTCGTAATGGCTCCAAGGAACTTAAGCAGAAAGGTTAAATACTACCTGAGGCTTTATTAACTTTTGCACTGAGCTGCTCCCCTGGGGTTCTGGCCCACCAGGGGCCAGTACTCATGCAAAAGTGTAGTACTTCTGTTTGGCTGGCCTGGACTGGTCATGTATTCCTGGGGTACATAGATTTATGGGCAAGCACCATGGACTGTTCTACAAGTCCCATGACCTATCCCCCATCCCTCTGATACGATGATCAGAAGAACTCCACAAGGGGATATTCATGTAATTTCCCTCCCCACCCCAAAAGCCCCTCTTGGGGTTTGTCCAGGAGGGCATGGTTAAGCACTTGTTAGTTTGATGATAAAACAGCTGCTTCAAGGTAGCCATTCTGTATCCACCAACCACACGTAAATTATCTATTCCTATATGGAATTGTAGAGAGACAAGGTGGGTGAGGTAATGTATGGAACTATATCAGATTGAATAAGGTTAAAAGATGTAACCTGTTCTCATCTATGCAATAGTTAAAGAAGTGGAGTAACCTGTCCTTACAGTTCTAGACATGCAGGCTACAGCTCCCACACTGATGATGTAAGGGAAATGTACTCAATGGTATCTTTTTTATACTAGTAACTAGCATGAGTGTCAATATTGTTCAGTTTAGTATTAAAGGATGATTGGATAGTAAAAGGCATGTGATTTAAGTTTATCAAATTTGCATCAGGCACCCATCAAAGTCATTCTAGGCACATCCAAATTAATTCTGTTGCATGTTGAATAATCCTGCACTCCAAGATAACTTAAACGGGCTGTTACCAGGTAACTACTTGTTACACAAAAGTAGTGGTAAATTCTTTTGGGACAGGTGGAGAGCTGTCTTTCAAATGCCTAAAATAAAGGGAAATACGCTGCATCAATGAGGCCTCCTCAAATTTCAATGAGTTTTAAAGGGTGCTGCTTTTTAATTATATACAGAAAAGTCAAAGTTTTTTTTAAAAATTACATACAGAAGAGTCAACGTGGTTTTTGTAAAGGGAAATCATGCCTCACCAAAACGACTAGAATTATTTGAAGGGGTTAACAAGCATGTAGACAAGAGTGATCCAGTGGATGTAGTGTACTTAGATTTTCAGAAAACCTCTGACAAGATCTCTCACCAAAGGCTCATAAGAAAAGTAAGCTGTCATGGGATAAGAAGGAAGGTCCTCTCATGGATCAGTAACTAGTTAAAAGATAGGAAACAAAGGGTAGGAATAAATGGTCAGTTTTCATAATGGAGAGAGGTAAACAGTGGTGTCCCTGAGGGGTCTGCACTGTTCAACATATTCATAAATGATCTGGAAAAAGGGTAAACAGGGAGGTGGCAAAATTTGCAGATGATACAAAACTACTCAAGATACTTAAGTCCAAAGCAGACTGCGAAGAGTTACAAAGGGACCTCACAAAACTGGATGACTGGGCAACAAAATGGCAGATGAAATTTGATGTTGATACATGCAAAGTAATGCATATTAGAAAACAATTCCAACTATACATATACAATGATGGGGTCTAAATTAGCAGTTAGGAGGAAAAGACATAAAATATCATATTGCCTCTATATAAATCAATCTTGAATACTGCACGCAGATGTGTTTGCTGTATCTCAAAAAGATATATTGTGAATTGGAAAAGGTACAGAAAAGGGCAACAAAAATGATTAGGAGCGATTAATAAAATTAGGATTTTCAGTTTAGAAAAGAAACTACTAAGGGCTGGTATGACAGAGGTCTATAAAATCATGACTGGAGAAAGTACATAAGGAAGCGTTGTTTATTGCTTCTCATAACACAAGAACTAGGGGTCACCAAAGGAAATTAATAGGCAGCAGGTTTAAAACAAACAGAAGGAAGTATTTCTTCACGCAATGCACAGTCAACCTGTGGAACTCTTTTCCCGAGGATGTTGTGAAGGCCAAGACTATAATAGGGTTGAAAAAAGAACTAAATAAGTTCTTGGAGGATAGGCCCATCACTGGTTATTAGCCAGGATGGGTAAGGATGGTATCCTGATCCTCTGTTTTGCTAGAAGCTGGGAATGGGTGACAGGGAATGGATCACTTGATGATCACTTGTTCTGTTCATTTGCTCTGAACCACCTGGCATTGGCCACTGTTGGGAGACAGGATACTGGGATAGATGGACCTTTTATCTGACCCAGCATGAACGTTCTTATGTGCTTATGTTCTTAAATGATTAATATGGGGGTTGCAGGCTGATGCACTGAGGTACAGTGTACCACAACCATGGCATGGTACCTTCTTCTACACCCCCCGTATCACAGACAATGCCTTTTTGCATACCAATCTATACCAATGTTATAGAGTCCTTACTTTTTGTAATGCATTTGGAAATCATGGATAAAGGTGGCCGTATTAGAATTAATACAGTAAAAGTTTTGTGTTTAAGAAATATATTCATTTGTATGCTGTATCGTTCAGAACTTTAGTACTTTTGATGAATGCTCCTTTTTACCATGTCTCATTTTGTGACTAGACTGAAAAAAAAAAAAAAGATTACGTGAGAAGCCTCTGTTATTTCACGGTTTGGAGCAGGCGAGGCAGAAAGAGATTATTATCTATGGCTGGTTACAAGAGATGTTAGACTGAGTTGTCTTCTGGTTCAAAACAAAATCAAAAGGAAGATTTATTAGCATTAATTTAGCATTAAGTAATAGAAAAGCTTCACCTATGGAAGGTCATTTTTATTTAACTGGACTCCTATAGTCTTTGCTGTTTGAAGGATTATCTTTCTGCTGTGGTTTTTTGAAAGTTGAGCACATTAAAGAAAATCATTATTCTGTCATTCAGTGATTGCTTTTCAGTAGCATGCTGATGCTTTCCTGATGGAATGTTACTTTGCTGGGTCCTGCTTCCTGCCTGCTGTGAGAATATCTACAGTGGGTCTTCCTTAGTGATGGGAGAACTGGTTTGGATAAAATTAGAACGGACATAAATGTTCCATTTTCCTTCAAACCAAACAGAGTCAGACTTTGAGAGGTGAAAATAAATTTGGTTAACTTGAAAACAAGAACGCAAACTAGGGTGGCCAGACAGCAAGTGTGAAAAATCGGGATGGGGGTGGGGGGTAATAGGAGTCTATATAAGAAAAAGACCCCAAAATCAGGACTATCCCTATAAAATTGGGACATCTGGTCACCCTAACACAAACAAACAAACCAGTCTCTGGGCCTTCATCCTGAGGTACCAGAAGCAGAGATTTGTTGAAAAAAAGCTGTACTTCTGGTATCATAAAATAAAATGAATACTCCTAACATTTTAAAATTATGTTTGAGATTTTGAAGTGCTTTACAAATACCAATAGCCAGGTAGTTGCACCGAGGCACAGACTAACTGAGAGACAGAATAGATGTTTAACCATTTTTGCCTTTGAAAAGCTCCCTTGAAGTGTCTTGCGCAAGGTCACAAAGTGTGTCAGAGGCAGCGTGAGGAAAAGAACCCAAGTCAGTCCCGCTGTACTAACTTGTGGACATTGTAGTCTCTTTAGGGGGCCAAATTAAAGGAGATTTGAGAGAAGACTCCATGCTTTCTTTCATCAGGCATGCAGTAAGTCCTACTAGGGAAAGGTCTTCCAATTGATGCAAAGGCATTAGGATTAGTGATGGTCAAACCTCAAAGAGCTAGGGTGGTGGTGGGGAAATGAGCCCTAGACAAATTAATTAAATATCCCAATATCTGGATGTGTAACTCATCCCAAGCTTTTGGGTGTGGAAATGGAATTGGCAGTACTAAGACACACCAGGCTGTCTTGTGAGTTTTGCAGTACTTCTTCCAGATTTCAGCTGACTTTTGGTTAAGCAGAGTTCAGAAAATCAGGGCTGTATTGTAGTCCTTGTTACTGTTAAGTCAATTTATATTCCTGATCAGGAAGGGCCTTCCTTAGGAGGTAATTCATTCTCCAAGATAATTAATTACAATCAATTATTCTATCTAGGTTTTTATACTGTACTCATCACCATGGTTTCTGTCACATTTACCTCTTTGTGAAGACCGAAAACAAGGGAATGCAGAGAACTGGTGGGGTTAGTGATGTAGATACTAGGAACTAGCCTAAAAGCACCAATTCATTACAGATAGGTCACTTGTAAGGAACAGTCCTCACAAATGGAATAACACATAATGATGATATTTAGGACTTAGAATGGTCAACATTAAGAAGTTGACATCTACCTAGTTGCTACAATGTGCAATAGGAAAATTACAGTTGTTTGCACCACTTAGAATAGGAAATAACTAAAGCATCTCAGATACCAGGGTGTAGCAACTGTTGACTTTCCAATGACCACTGCACATTTCATCTTAAAAGTGCTTTAAGAATAATGGGAAGCCTCAGCCTAGTTGCTAACAGAGAAACTGAGGTTAATCCTAACAGGTTCCCTATTGGACCAATGATGTTTAGATATGGATGAATCTATTTTCCGTGTCTGGTAGTATTTTCTTCTGAGCTTAGCTCTTCTTCTTTCATCACAGAGCTGAAATGATAATCCTAGGACAGCTGACCCACAGATTCTGAGGAAGAGAATAACAAACAGACCTGTGAATAGTTTGCTACTGGAAATAGATAAGGAAAAGCCATCTGTGACCGAAGGTTATCAAGATGATTCATCTCAGCAGTTATTGTAAAGTTTTTATTTTTTTGTTTAGTAAAGTATGATGGGAAGTGGAGCAGAGTCTGGCTTGTTAATATTGGTAGATTGAGCATTTGAAACCTATTAAAAAGACTGCAATTTTTGTTGTCTATTTTTTGTTTCAATTGATTAGTATTCCCATTTGTATGACATTGCACCCTTACAAACTGATTAACTAATTTGTTTCTATCAATGTAGTGATTCAAGCAGTTTGAGAACAAAAACATGACTGTAGGAATTGTTATATTGGCCTGTTCAGTGTGACATCGACAGGATTAATTAGCACCTACAGACAGCGACCTACTGTGCTCATTACAATGAGATGGGAACGTTTTGTCTGGATTGGCAGAAGAAAGGCAGTGGCTCCTTTAAGGGTCCCCTTCCCTTCAGGTGTTGGGAAAGGGGTCCCTGGGAGTGATCAGCGAGCAGGGGAGGAAGGCACCACCTGAGCCAGTGGGCCTCAGGAAAGCCATTGGCTCCTGTGCACATTAGGGAGGTACCAATGGACACCTGCCTCTCCCCTCCAGCCCGAGCCCACTCTCGTGGTAGGTGTCCAGTGAAAGTACTCATTCCATAGGGATTTTTTTTCCCTAATAAATCCGAATTGGAAGTGGATTTAGGATAAGGCATTCCCTAAATAAGTTGGGGAACAAGGTTGGGCTCCTAATGTCTGGCACAGCAAGGAGACAATCCCCTTTCTCCAACCTCTTAAACCTCACAAAAGGAAAGGGCAGCAGGGTCCCAGTAACAGGCTGAGACCACCTGAGGGATGACAGCAGTCCTCCACCAGGAAGAAGTGATTAAGGAAGCAATCATGACTGGCACTGTACCAGTTTTTGCCAGCTAGATCCTAGATGACTTAAATTAATAAAGCTGAGGCCAAATTAAATCATACCTATTGCATCTCATCTTTCTGTGTGTCCAGGTCAATGGTCTAGGTGTTATAGAGTCAGAGTTTAAAGCCAGAAGAGACCACTGTATCATCTAGTCTGACCTCCTGTATATCACAGGCCACCAACACCACTCAGCACCCACCCACTAAACGCAACACCTGAAATTAGACCAAAGTATTACAGTCCATAGGAGACTAGACTGTTCTGTGCTACAGGCAGAGACTGGGAGGTACGGAAGTGCACCAGCGCTTGTGGTCACTGCAAAGGCAGGGAAATGATTAAGTGAGATATACTCAGATAATCTTGGCAAGTAACCCACACCCAAACACTACAGAGGAAGGCAAAAAACAACAAAAATCTCAAGGTCACTGCCACTCTGACCTGGGGAAAATTCCTTCTCAACCCCACATATGGCCATCAGTTAGACCCTGAGCATGTGAGCAAGAAGCAGCACCTGAGAGAGAGAGAATGCTCAGTGCCACCTGAGAGCTCTGGCCCTCCCAGTCCAATGTCCCATCACCAGCCATGGCCATCCCTGATGCTTCAAAGGAAGGAAACAAAGTACATTTGGGGGTGTGGGGGGATCTCTTCATGTCTTCTGCAGGTAACCAGCTGAAATTCTGAAGCTTGAACTTTTAGGAACATAAGATGTAAACCAGAAGTGAGCCCCAGGGCTGCTGAGCCCTATCATTACAAGCAACCCCATCACACAATCACATTCATAAATGTGTCCAGCTCTCTCTTGAAACGATTTGCCCCCACAACTTTTATTGGGGTCTGGTCTAAAAACCTTACCTCTCTGATGGTTAGAAACTTTTTAATTTCCAGCCTGAATTTGTTCACGGCCGGTTTATGTCCATTTGTTCTTATGACAACTTTGTCCCTTAGCTTAAATTGCTCTTCAACCTCCCTGGTATCTACCCCCTAATATATTTATAGAAAGCAATCATATACCTTCTCAGCCTTTTTTGCTAGACAAAACAAGGAAGGCTCTTCCAGTCTCCTCTCATCAGATAGGCCCTTCATTCCCTGATCATGTTCCAGTTTAAATTAATCTTTCATAAATCTGGATGACCAGAACTGAACACAGTATTCCAAATGAGGTATTGCTAGGGCTTTGCATAATGGCATTAATACTTCTCTCTCTTTACTGGAAAAGCTTCACCTGGTATGTACTAGGTTTGCCTTTGTCTTTTCCGCAAATGCATCACTTGGTGGCTCACAGTCATCCTGTAATCTACCCACACAGCCAGGTTAGAGCACAGGCATGGAAATCAGTAGACACAAGTTCTGTTCTTGGCTCTGCCAGAGACTTACCCTGTGACCTTGTGCAAATTATGTAACCTCTTTATGCCTAAGCTTACCCATCTATAAAATAGGATCATGATACTTACTAATTCACAGATGTAAAGAAACTTCTCTCAGGTCTGTAAAGTACTTTGAGATCTTAGAATGGAAGGTGTTATAGAAGTGCAAATTGTTGTTATACTATGGGTGCATGGTATGTGTGTCATATTTAAGTAGTATCTTACTGTTTATGGTGCTCTATAGGTTTATTTTAGATGTTTAGGGGTCATTCTATATTCTAGTACTTCATAGCTGTGAAGACTCACCACCAATAGGACACAAAATGGTTTTTTCCCCACTATTAATGGACTAAATCAAATTGATACTCTTCTCTCTGTTTCATTTATATCTATTACCAGATGGCATTTTAGGTTATACGTTTGTCTGATGGCAGCTATAGTCAAAGCAGACTATTGTTTTAGTTTGGATATCAGACTGCAAGGCTATCTTCCTATTTTGCTAGTGTTTCATTGACATTAAAAAAGGCTTCTAGTGTACACTAAGTTGTCAGCTGTGTAGTGGAAGAGATTTCCTCTTGAAGTGTGAAACCTGCCCACGCACCCACTCACATTTCTGTGCTTAAAGGAAGAAGTGTCTGAAGTAGCAGTCTAAGCAGAAAATATAACAGAGGTTGATGGGTTTTTCATTTCTCTCCTTTTAAAACCAAAACCAAAAATCAAATTAATCCCCCTCCCCTGCATAACATTAACAAAAGTAGGTTTTCCTTAACTTTGGACAGACTCTGTGTGAGACACCTTGAATGATCCCCGAGAACGTGCTAACTGCTTAGGCTAAACTATCTATTTGATCTTGTATTTAGCTTTGACAATCTGAGTACCTTTCCTAGACCCAAAGAAGAGCCCTGTCTAAGCTTGAAAGCTTGTCTCTCTCAATATTACCCCACCCTCCTTGTCTCTCTCTGTGAGACAGTAACTGAGTCCTGCTCTTGATTAAATAAATGTGCAATTCAAGATGCTGCAAAAATGGCTCTTTATGGATATAAAACAATCCATCAACAAGATTTTGCTAACTAATAATAGTCTGTGGATGAACTACAGGACTTTTGCAATCACCACACAGCATCCTGGGAAGGAAACTTCTGCTCCCAAGTTTCAGCTGAAATCAGTCACTTCATAATGTGCCAATATTCCATCCACATGTAGCCAGACTTTCCTTAGCCTTGACCTCTAAGATCATCTCATTTTCAGAACTCCGACCTCCCCTGCTCCCAATATTGGGGACAGACTTCCTTCAGACACAGCATTGAAACATAAGATTCTAGTAAAGCTACTGCTTTGTACCCAACAGACATAACTTTGAAGTGACAAGAGACACCCAAAGTCCTTAGCATCCTCGACTGGCTCCCTATATATATAAGAAAGCAAACATTCCTTCTCTGTTTTGCAGGATGGATAATATACAGTATGCTGAAGGATTGATGACAGACATGCACACGCAGCAGAGAAGGGATTTCTATGCTTTTCCTTCCAGTTCATTATCCTCGAGAACTTTTTCCTTAAAAAAAAAATTTACCCTTCTGAATTCCAGTTCTATTTAAGGAATTCAATTAGTTTATAGATTTGTAGAAATTTAAGGAGAGAATATTTTCTCCCATTTAAGTCTATTCTACTGCTGTTTTGTATGAAAACCCTATTTTCTAGCCAATATTCAACACAAATGCTAACTGTATACTTTACATTTGTCTATACTATTTGTGCCAATCATACGATCTTTTAATTTATTTCACACTCCGATATTCCTTTAAGAACTCCCCTGGACAGTTATAAACATTCTTTACTGGCTTCAGAGCATGACTTATCTATTTATACTGTAAGTACTTCAGGGCCAAAACTGTGGGAACCTGTGCTACTGGTTCACAGTGGTTACAGAGGATCCATGAGCCTCCACCCAACTCCATGAATTTCATCCACCAGAAAAAGCATGCACTCTGGGCCTTCTGCACAACATTCCCCAGTACTGTGGCATTCAGAGTCAAGTGCATTACAGATGGACCAGATATAGGAGAGGGTGAATTAGGGATGTATAGATGCATGGTCCTGTGCCCAGGCAATTCTGCACACTTACAATGGGCCACAGGGGCCATTGCAACTGCAGAGCAAGTGAGCTGTCCTCCCAAATAAGGGAGATGTAAACCGATACTCCTCCTTCTCTGCACCGCAAGGGATGAACTCCACCTTGTGGCTTTATTCACTAGCTAAAGATCATGCATATCTATGGCCTATAACAAAATCTCATTTTCCAACTCCTGTAATCTGACAGGATTTCCCAACACCCTGATATGACCCTTTTGGGGTAAGTTACACAACAGTCACATCTCCTCATCACCTTTTTCAAGGGAGATCACCCTGAGCTCCTGAAGTCTTTGCTTATGAAATACCAATTTATTGCCAGACCAAAGAGTAAACTTGGGTTTGAGCTAATACAGCACTGAATTAGGAATACAGGAGACCTGAATACTGAGGGAGCTCAGATCTTTTGTCAGGTTTCCTGCAGCCTGGCTCATGACTTGTCTTATCATGACAGCAGATAGAGATCAAATAATATAGTCTTGCTCAGTAGATTTTTCAATTTAAGTTTATTACTTTAAGTTACTGTTTATACCCTCTTAATATTTCTGTTTATTTAATGTATTTAAGTCACTAGGTACTTTAAAAGCCAACCTCTGCACTTCCTTTAACCCGATTGGGAAACACAGACCCCTCTGTACAAAGTTACCAGTTATTTATTATTTGCTAAGGGCCACTGTGCTCATCAATGTACAATATACAAATAAAAATAGGATCCTGGAGCTTACAATCTAAGCTACAGGCAAAAGTGCAAGAAGACTGCACTGGGAGACCTAGAGAATGGTGATAATAATATAGAAAGTATTAGGCAGCTTTGGTAATATAATGGCAACAGCTTTATAAAGACAGGGGTTGACAGCAATATAATGAAATAGGTTAGCATTTTTTTGTGGGCCTCATGGAAAAGTGGTTATTTAAAAGAGATTTAAATGAAGAGAGAGTGGGAGCCTGGAGCAGTGAAATAAGCCATAAGGAACAGCATTTCTAGGCAGAGAGGGGAGTCTGCAAATATTAAGAAAGTCATAATTTATATGTTCTCCACTGTCCAGTAAAGACTGTTTTGACACTGCTTCTCAGTATTGAAGATCTCACTTGTCAGCAAAGCCCACTAATAGGAAAGATGTAATTGTGATTGTTTTGTTTTTGCTTTTTCAGTTGAGATACATGAAAAGTGAAAACACCAAAACTGAAAATATCTAAATCCATCTATGACTTTTGGTGATCTTATGGCACTGAACATTTGTCGTAATTGTTACCACAGAAAATGGTATGATTGGCTGAAGTGTTCAAATAAGTTATTATAAGAAGGACATGTTAATGAGCTCTCCTAGTTTGCTTCCTAACACAAGAGATTCTCCATAGGTATGAACAAAACATAGTCACACATATGGTAGAACTAAAATCTATTTTTCTTGAATGGAGTTCTCTTGTTATCTCAGCATGCACTGCATGAGACCACATATCATTTTTCAACCATCTGCACATCTTACAGCATTGTGGACCAAAAATACCCTAATTATCCAGACACCAACATTTTATTTGGGTGTTTTGTAATCATGAGTTCACTGGTATATCATTAATCATCAATGGTTTGTTTGGTATCTGTGTAGATGCCAATGATGCCACTTGCATTTCTATAGAGATCACATTATACAAATCAGATGATAGAAGTTAATGCTATGCTATGAAGTTAATGCTAAGAACAAGTATCCAGTTGTGATCATCCCTTGTTGAATGGCTCGTGGAGAATGTCATTTATCCTGTGAGTACCAAGTATCAAATTGAGTCATAGCTCTGAGTCTATGTACTTGGCATCTTGGGAGAGACACTCAATTTACTTGTGTAATCAGTACATTTCAATAAGTATCAATCAGTCATAAGTGCCCTTCGTCACTTTTATACACATACCATACAAATACGTCTGCCGAGAGCCATGTGAGCTAATCTTGCTTTTGGCATATACTGATCTCAAGTGAAGGGAATTTATATTATTCCCTTATCATATTAACCAAAAACTATTTTCAAGTTTCCCCCTCCTATTTCCATTAGGGTCACGGGCTCTTCAGTTCAAGTTAAGTGCCTGAAAGCAAAAACTTTACTTTTTATCATTCTTTTTCCAACTCATGTTCACAGAGCCCCAACATTTTCTTATTCTAGCCATGAATAATGGATGGACTGTTGTTTTATAACTTCCAAGGAAATGCCACAAGATTATACATTGTAATAAAGCTAACATATCCTTCCCTTCACTGTCACATGACCACCTTTAACACCATTTAATTCAGCAATAATCCCTACTGATTTGTATTACAAAAACCAAAACATACTTGTTCTGAGTAAATTCACTCACACAAGGTATTCTAATGATTTGCAGCATAAGTCCCCATACAGAGCGATGACATGAAACAATTTTTAAAAAGAAAATAAAATCCTTTTTTGTCTGTAATATGCTGCCTGTTCTACAAGCTATATGCATGCTATGTGGAGGCAGTATAGTCTAGTGGTTAAAGCAGTGAATTGGGAACTAGGAGACCTCTTACCTCTTCACAGGGTGAGAAGGGAGGATGCTGGGATGTAATAATTCCAGTGATGAGAAGTGTGGGTGTGATTAAATACTAAGTAACTGATGTACTGGCATAAGACTTCCTACCTTTGCTCAAAGCTCCAAATCCATCGGTCTTTGAGTGCAGGCACTTTCCAGGCTTGACTGCATATTTGGTGGGGTGCAAACACTGACATTCACATACTCTCTTCCTTGTTTATTTTGCTTTATAAATGTGTTATTTATATAACTTTTAGATATTCAGAATTCTATTATATAAACAAAATTATCTACTAATAGAACTAGTTTGTACATTATTTTTCTCCGTAAAATTTGAAAACTTTTAAAGACATTTTATTTTGAATTTTTTTTGAGGTTTTTGTGAAAAAAAACTATTTTTGGGGGGACGAGCAACTGAACATTTTTGATTTTTGGTTGATGAAAATTCAGAGGTCTTGAGTTTTGCTGATGAAACCCCCAAATTTTGACAAAAGCAGACATATTTAACAAAATATTCCAGTTTGTGAAAAAGCCATTTTTGTCAAAAAGATGTTTAAGATGGAAAAAAATATTACCAGCTCTAATTACTATATTTCCCATTGGATTGTTCTTTTGCTTTCTCTCTTGGAGCATCAATATTTCAACCAAAAATCCCCTTGCTTTCTTTTATAAAAATGTGTGCAGCTATAACCTTTCTATAACCATGATCATATTTCCAATCATTTGAACAAACTTCTGAAAATTTTACTAACTGGAGGAAATGGAATTTTCATTGAATGTTCCAGTTGCTGGATAGAATGATTAACATACATAATCCACATATGTGATTTAATGCACTTATTAGAGGGATGCACTATCCTAGATGTCTTCTATAGGCACCACCACAATTCTTCAGCCCCACAGAGGAGGAGTGTGGCTGTAAGGCCTACAAAATGCATCTACACTGACCCAGAAATGTGCTTGGAAGGAGTGGTCACCCCAACATTACTTCTGCTAAGTATTTTCAACTTTTACAGAGGATATTGCAGGTTATATCTGAAGATTGACCCATAGCCTCACAGAGATGTGGCTGAGCAAACAATCTTATTATTTGGATTTTATTTTCAAGAATTTCATAATTGCTGACCAACAAATGCCAAATTTAATAATTGAACAACAAGAGGCATTTTACCAGGAGAAAAATCCTATTATGCCAACTTGGAAATTAAAAATTGAATTTGAGAACCAGTAAGATTCTTGGCTGGGGATCAATTGTTTACATCAACTTTTTTTATTTTAAGCAAAATAATCAGAAATAGATTCTACAGCCATCAGAAAAATCAGAAGCCAACATGTTAATTAGCTTACTTATACCGAAATGAGATCATTACTGTTAATATTCACTGCCTTCTGATTAATTTATAAATTGCTTATTAAAACTTTGTGGTTCATGATTACCAAGTTTATGAACTTTAATAAAGATATCACATTTTCACATTGCTGACCCTCAAGGGGAAACCAACCACAAGTGCTCTTTCAACTGATTAACCCATGTTACTCCCTAAATGTTTCTCTCCTTTCCAAATGAAAAGTTCCACCTTATAAACCAACAGCAGATCATTTTTAGAAGACAACTAGGATATGTTGAAAAAAGAAAAGGAGTACTTGTGGCACCTTAGAGACTAACAAATTTAAGGTGCCACAAGTACTCCTTTTCTTTTTGCGAATACAGACTAACACGTCTGCTACTCTGAAACCTAGGATATGTTGGGGAGGGGTTGGATTCCGAATAGTATCATGTATTTCAGCATCTCTTTAAGGCTACTCTGGTTGGAGCCATTTAAATATCTGGACTCTAAACCTCTCCTCTCCCTCTTTAGGTTAAGTTTAAAAAAAATTTCTATATTGAAATTTTGTAACACATTTTCTTAAAAATACACCATGCTGCAAACTGCAATATTTCTTCATAAGAACTGCCATACTGAGTCAGACCAAACATCCGTCTAGCCCAGTATCCTGTCTTCCAACCGTGGCCAATGCCAGGTGGTTCAGAGGGAATGACAGAACAGGTAATCATCAAGTGATCCATCCCCTGTTGCCCATTCCCAGCTTCTGGCAAACAGAGGTTAGGGACACCAAACACATAGATGAACACAATTTTTTGGGGAAGAGTCAACATGGTTTTTGTAACGGGAAATCATGCCTCACCGATCTACTAGAATTCTTTGAGAGGGTCAACAAGCTGAGGACCAGCGTGATCCAGTGGATATAGTATACTTAGATTTTCAGAAGGCCTTTGACAAAGTCCCTCACCGAAGGCTCTTAAGCAAAGTAAGATATCATGGGATAAGAGGGAAGGTTCCCTCATGGATCAGTAACTAGTTAAAAGATAGGAAACAAAGGGTAGGAATAAATGGTCAGTACTCAGAATGGAGAGAGGTAAATAGTGGTGTCCCCCAGGGATCTGCACTGGGACCAGTACTATTCAACATATTCATAAATGATCTGGAAAAAGGGGTAAACAGGGAGGTGGCAAAATTTGCAGATGATACAAAACTACTCAAGATAGTTAAGTTCAAAGCAGACTGTGAAGAGTTACAAAGGGACCTCACAAAACTGGGTGCCTGGGCTAGAAAATGGCAAAAGAAATAAAATGTTGATAAATGCAAAGTAATGCACATTGAAAAACAATGTCAAATATACATATAAAATGATGGGGATTAAAGTAGCTGTTACTCAAGAAAGATCTTGGAGTCACTGTGGATAGTCTTCTGAAAACATCCACTCAGTGTGCAGCGGCAGTCAAAAAGGCTAACGGATTGTTGGCCACCATTAGGAAAGTGATAGATAATAAGACAGAAAATATATTGCCTCTATATAAATCCATGGTATGCACAGATCTTGAATACTGCGTGCGGATGTGGTCACCCCATCTGATGAAGAAAGATATATTGGAATTGGAAAAGTTTCAGAAAAGGGAAACAAAAATGATTAGGGACAGCTTCCATCTGAGGAGAGTTTAATAATACTGGGACTTTTCAGCTTGGAAAAGATATGACTAAGGATGGGATATGATAACAGGTCTATAAAATCATGACTGTAAATAAGGAAGTGTTATTTACTCCTTCTCATAACACAAGAACTAGGGGTCACCAATGAAATTAATAGGCAGCATGTTTAAAACACACAAAAGGAAATATTTCTTCACACAACACACAGGCAACTTGTGGAACTCTTTGCTGTTGTGAAGGCCAAGTATCCCCTTATCCCCCTTGGGGGGAGGGCGGGTTCTGGGTTAATGATGAAACCCACCTAACCCTCCCACATACACACCCAATTCTCTGGGATGATGGCTTCACCCCTCCCCGCACCGCGTGGCTAACAGCGGGGAAGATTTCAACCCAGCAGGAACGGGCACCTCTGAATGTCCGCTTACTAAAACCACCCTATTTTAACCAGGTGACCATGAATGATATCACTCTCCTGAGGGTAACACAGAGAGATAAAAAACGGATGTTGTTTGAATGCCAGCAAACACCGGGACCGTACGCTGCAATGCTTTGTTCTGCAATGATTCCCGACTACGTGCTACTGGACTGGCATGGTAAAGTGTCCTACCATGGAGGACGGAATAAGGTTTCTGCCCTCCCCAGAAACCTTTTGCAAAAGCTTTGGGAGTACACCAGGATAGCTTTATGGAGATGTCCCTGGAGGATTTCTGCTCCATCACCAGACACGTTAACAGACTTTTCCAGTAGCTGTACTGGCCACGAATGCCAGGGCAAATTAATCATTAAACACGCTTGCTTTTAAACCATGTATAATATTTACAAAGGTACACTCACCAGAGGTCCCTTCTCTCCCTTCAGGGTCTGGGAGCCCGCCTTGGGTGCGTTCGGGGGGTACTGGCTCCAGGTCCAGGGTGATAAACAGATCCTGGCTGTTGTGGAAACCGGTTTCTCCGCTTCCTTGCTGTGAGCTATCTACAACTTCCTCCTCATCTTCCTCGCTCCCAAAACCCGCTTCCGTGTTGCCTTCCAGTCCTTGGATGGAGTCAAAGCACAGGGTTGGGGTAGTGGTGGCTGCACCCCCTAGAATGGCATGCAGCTCATCATAGAAGCGACATGTCAGGGACTCTGAACCGGAGTGGCCGTTTGCCTTTCTGGTTTTTTGGTAGGCTTGCCTGAGCTCCTTAATTTTCAGGCGGCACTGCTATGGGTCTCTGTTATAGCTTCTGTCCTTCATGCCATTGGAGATCTTTTCAAATATTTTGGCCTTTCATCTTTTTGAACGGAGTTCTGCCAGCACTGATTCATCTCCCCATACAGCGATCAGATCCCGTACCTCCCTTTCGGTCCATGCTGGAGCTCTTCAGCGATTCTGGGACTGCATGGTTTCCTGTGCTGACGGGCTCTGTATAGTGACCTGTGAAGGTGAGCTCGCCACGCTGGCCAAACAGGAAATGAGATTCAAAAGTTTGCAGGCCTTTTCCTGTCTACCTGGCCAGTGCATCTGAGTTGAGAGCGCTGTCCAGAGCGGTCACAATTGAGCACTCTGGGATAGCTCCCGGAGGCCAATACCATCGAATTGCGTCCACACTACCCCAAATTCGTCCCGGCAAGGCCGATTTCAGTGCTAATCCCGTCGTCAGGGGTGGAGTAAAGAAATCGATTTTAAGAGCCCTTTGAGTCAAAAAAAAAGGGCTTCATCGTGTGGACGGGTGCAGGATTAAATCAAGGTAACGCTGCTAAATTCGACCTAAAGTCGTAATGTAGACCAGGCCTCCGTGAATATCCAAGGTGAAGTTTCCCATTAACACCTCTGCAATTATAGAACAAAAAAGGGCTCAGTAAGTACTGAAAGGCAGAGTTGCACACCAAAATCCCTTTTCACTGTTTATGTGCAGACAATATTGATGCAAAGAATAGCTTATGGACAGCTGAATTCTACACGTAAGCAGCCAAAATATGATAAAACAATAGGCACATAATTTATATAACAGCAGCCTCCATCTCCTCATTTGCACAGTGTGCAAGTCAAATAAGCAGTTGTATTAGGGGCTGATGTAAAGTAATATTCATATAAACTTAAGACCCATAAGTTAAATGATAGAGCTGAGAGCAGAAGCGGCATTATTAACTTCCTCTCCATATTGTACAGGCCCTAGTTTCTATCAGAGCTGATATTTTCTTAATTGCTGTGACATGCTGGGTAACTGCATGAAAAGACAACTATGTTAAGAGAACTATTTACAGAGGTGCTGCAACTGCAGCTGGTGTTCAAGACATGAATATATTGGTGCCTCCTCCAAATGATGCCTTACTGTGACCTATGCCTCTCTCTCCATGGTCTCTCTACATCTTTCCCTTCAACAATTGTTGTATCTTTTCTGCTGGCATTTACTGACATGGTGAGGCTGGAGGTTATAGTACATAGCCCACCATAGGGACATAGCCTTTACCGCCATCCCATTGAAGGCTGTTAGGCCTCATAGTCTACCAAGTAGGATGGGCTTCTAAGCAGTCTTGTCCTTCTTGATTGAGTTATTGCTCGTGGTAGGGGCTTGGTTCAACCCTGTTGCTGACTTCAGTCTGTTGGATGGCTTCCAGTTTGTCCTCTGTGGTATTTATATACCTGATTTCTTCTGATGCTGCTACATCAGGCCATCTGATGGCTAAGACTCTCTCTCAATCTTCCTGGTCTTGGCTTGGCCCAATCTGTCTGGGGTGGGCGGGCTGTCTATTGGCTATTTCAGTCATCTTGAGTTTCAACTCCACTGCTGTCAGGAGTCTGTTACTAACTCATATGGCCAGCATCCCACCATGGCTTGGATTATTCCCTATTGCCATTGCTTTGTGTGGCTGTATGATCGTTGGGCCCAGACATGCTCTCCTATGCATAGTGTCTCAAGTCTTTGGCTCCTTTGTTGTAGCAGGCTGCCTGCCTTGCTTGGCATTCTCTTGTTTCTGTGTACCGTCTGCCATTCCTCCATTAGTCCAGCAGACCACCCCTCCAGGGAAGCAGAGTCTTAGTTCTCTGGCCCATCAGCCTCTGTCCTGGGCTAATAGTCCCTAGGAGAGTGCATTGTGATGGTCTCTTTCCATCTATTTTGTCTTTGGCATTGCCACCAGGCTCCTGGCTTTCTTTACTGCCAACTCTGCCTTCCCATTGCTTTGTGAGTACCCAGCAGGAGACATTTTCTGCTGAAATTCTCATTTGGTGCTGAATTGTTTTAATTCTGTTGCAGTGAATTTTGGCCCATTGTGTGAGCATTGTATGTCAGGCACAGACAGACAGTATTAATGTATCAAACAGCACTTGAGCTAAGTTGTCTTCTGCTGTCTCCCAAGTGCAACTTCCAAGATTGGCAATTCCAGAAAACAGCATGTGCTCTCCCTATAAGTAAGATGATCACTCATTTGACCCCATAGAGAACATTGGAGAGCACATGTTGTTTTACTTCAGTTCTGTTTTTCCCTGAGTAATCTTTATGATCCAACCTCACACATACAATAGCTAAGGCAGTTTATATAATGACTGAATTCATTTGAAAGAAAAGATAGTAAACTAAGAAAGGTCCAGGGAACTAAACCACAGACCAAGGATTTTCTTGACTAATGCCCTGCCAGGTGACTTTAATCGGATTCTGCAAGCACACATGAGTACATCTGCATAGATCTAATTGCAGGATCAGGGCCTAAGTGTGAAGCAGTTAACTTTTTTCTTTTCTTGCTTGTATAATATTTATAGCTCTTGTATTTTATGTGTTTGTTCCCTGAGTTTACAATATTTGTACTATATAATGCTTTGAAATTCAATAAAACATTCTGAGCAAAAAATTTGCACTACCATTCATTTTTATATATCTAATATTGGTAATGTAATTGCTGGCTGGTTTACTGGAGTGTCTTAGTTTTATATTTCACAAAATTAATGATCTGGTTGTATACTATATATTAGGTTTGAATCTCACCACTAATGTCTTTGGTTCTTCCCTAGTGCCCCTCTTTTCTTTGTTTGGTTTCAGGTCATTCTTCTTACGCTTCCAGACTAGACAAATTTAGTACATGTGAAAGGAATTGAACTGGTAACACTGGAGGACTTGAGTCTTCTTCAAAAGAGGAGCTACACATCTAGTTTCCCCACACATGCCAATCAGTGTGTTTCAACACTGACTAGTGTAGTCTTTAATTCATTTAAAGTGCAAAATTAACAAGTCACTGAGGTTTTTTTATTTAATTTTTTTATTCAGGCATCTACTTGAAATGTTATAGGAAATGAGATTGGTGTGCCATGTAAATAGACACATGAAGACTTTATTTAATAAATAAATACAAACAAGATAATTGCAGTCACAGCAAAGTAAGATAAGTATAGCAAAATGATCTCCTGTCTTGTGCATACTCACAACTTTATGAAGACCATCAGAAGTGAAGATGAACATAACAGGAAGTGGAGAAGCACCATAAGTGGGATTGATGCTAAAGTTTCCACAGTCCTGTCATCCCAATTTCCCACCTAGGGGTTGTTCTGACAACTGTCTATAACCCTTTTTCCTTACATCCTCACACATTTGGGACCATATTTAATTAAGTCTTGGCCTCATGCCTATGTTTGTTATTCCACCGGACGATAATTATGTAAGGGGACTGTTGCCCCGCTTACTAACATTCAGTGTTTTAGTTGCTAGCTCCCAGTACTCAAAGGGGAAGGGTCGATGGGGAATCAGGACCCTGAGACTGACAGTTCCCAGGAGCAATGGGGAGAGGCCAATGCTCCAGGTCAGCCTGAATGACAGGGTGGGCAGGCTAATCAGGGAGTCAGGAGGTCCGGTCCTCTGTGTGAGCTGGAATTGCCTGGGTCAGACAGAGTGGGGCCAAGCTAAGGAGAAAACAGGGGCTCAAGCTCAGCTGGGGAGCGGAGCTGTGCCAGATCCAGAGGGACCAGAAAAGCAGCCCAGAGAGAGCAGACCCTGTCCTAGGAGCAGAGCTGCAGCCCCAAAGCCAGAGGCACAGCCCAGAGAGAGCAGACTTGCCCTGGGAGCAGAGCTGCGGCAACCAGAGCCAGAGGGGCCAGAAAAACAGCCTACGAAGCAGGTCAGTGCTGGGAGCAGAGTCACAGAAGCAGCCTGCAGAGCAGACCTGTGCTGGGAGCAGAGCTGCAGCAACCAGAGCCAGAGGGAGCAGAGAAGCAGCCCAGGGAGCTGGAGGCAGAGCAGCAGAGACAGAGTGGTGGAGCTGGGGCTGGAGCAGTCCGGAGCTGGGTACGGTGAGCAGCTGGGGAGAGCGAGGGGGGACCCTGGGCAGTGGGCCCAGCACAGGGAGACGCCTCAGCCAGGAGGCTCTGCAGGCCAGACTCAAAGGGAGATTGGTAACCCCGACAGGGCGGAGGCAACGCTGGGAAGAAGGGCCCTGCCACCTAGAGCCTGTGGCTACCATCAGAGCGAGTGTCCAACCCACAGCATCCCTACAGCACAGCCAGGGCCTGAGAAGAAGGCCTGGGACTTACAAGGAACAGACTGTGAACTGCCCGGACATTCCAGAGACACTGTTTGTGAAGTTCCCTGCCACAGAGCGGGTTGATGTGTTTCCTTTAACCTTTCCCATTTCCCCTTATTCTTTTTAAAATTAATTGTTGATTAAATAACTTGCATTTGCTTCAAATTGTATGTAATAATCAGTGGGTCAGAGAAGTGCCCAGTGCAGCGAGAGTACCCTGGAGTGGGGACACCCTAGCCCCTGTCCTAGGTGACTGCAGCAGGATTGTGGGTCGAGCCCCCCAGGAATCCTTGTTGGGGTTGCAAGGACTCTGACAGGAGAATGGAAAGGGAGGCTACAAAGGTAGGGAGGCCACTGGGTAAAGGAAGTGGGAGCGAGGACTCAGATCCTTTCGCTAGCCCACTTCACTGGGGTGGTGCAGAAGCCAGGAAAGTTCCCCACAATAGTGGGACTATTCCCTCGCTTACAGTTAGGGTTAGGATAGCTAGCATAAGCTGTTTGCACCAACACATTTCCCCAATGGTTTAAATATGTTAATGCAGTTTTGCTCCATGGTCACATGTACTAAAAAGCCCCCAAAATCTGCTATTTTAAGATCAATCTGTTCTTTTGTGGCTTATGTTTATCACAAGATACATACTGCTAAATCTTATAACACAGGTCAAACACATAGGCTAGCTATTCAGGCCTCATGCTAACTACTAGGCCGTATTAGGCCTCAAGCTTATTGAAAGGCCTTTTTCAAATACTTTAACATCTTATTGTCTCTTACTTGTATTATCGCTTTAATTGTTTGTATTATTACTTCCTTAAGTATCTAGCTTTTACTAACATATACATTATAGTTTAATCCTAGGTATGGCCTGTCCAAAATGAGGTTGGTGTCAAAGGTCAAAACCATCTGATCGTAACAGGGTAGTTCAGTATCTGTATTTATTCAGCCCTTGGCCTTTGCAGAGAACGTCAACCAAAGAGCCTACCATCCTGCTTTCTTCAATGGGGGTATTTAACCAAAAGGAATTAGACTCATGTTGCAAAGGCCAGTAAATGCAGGTAGCTCATAATGACCTTTTCAACCAGTGACCTAAAGCTATAAGCCTCTCCTTTATGTTACCCTAAGAGTGGAGACATTTTTAAAATCACTGTGACGGTCTGAAACAAGGTGTGCTGTGTCAGGAGTTGACTCTGCATCCTGTCACTCAAATCCCCACCAGTATACATTAACTGGGACCTGACTGAAAGGCAGGCAGTTGGCAAAGGATGCCAATTAACTGAATAAAGATACAACTGAGGAGCTAATCAGGTGAAAGTCACCCGCTACCTTGGACTATATAAGCTGACAGGAATGCAGTGCTAGGGGGGAGAGTAGGACGCCTGTAGGAAGGCAGGACTGGCTGCTGCTAATACTACATCCTTCCCAGAAGCAAGTGGGGAAGCGAGCTACTCATTGTAAATAGTATGTAAATAGCACTCAAGGCTACAGCCTGCTGAAGGGATATAATAAGATACAGCGGAAGTTAAGAACACCTGGAGTTGTGGTAGTGAGTTACTAAAGCTGGAAAAGACTCTCAGGGGACCACCCTGTGACAAGACCTTACTTTGGCTGCCTGAATTTGCTGCATTCGAGGAGAGGATACTAGCATTGCAAGTAGGGCTAATTAGATTTGTCTAATTGTGCTGGGGGTTCAGCTATGTCCCATTTCCCTTTGCACATTATACATTCTTGTGTTGGAAGGAGAACATCCTTTTTAAAGGATGTAGCTGGGACAGTTGGTAAATGCACTCCCAAGAGGCTTTAAGCCTGCTACAGGGTTCTGCAGGCAAAATTTCTCTACGTATCACTGCATGGACAGTATCTCCCCTCACTACCCACAAAGCAGACAGCCAGTAGTCTGTAAAACTTAGAGCCTGATTCTACAGAATCTTCTATCATAAGCCATCCCATCACCTTAATTAGACCTTTAATAGTCCCTTTCCTCAATGTAACAAATGCTAGAAATATGGAAGAGCTGTACCTATGGATATGAAATATTTAGCATTTTAGTACCAATTAGTATGCTGTCTGCTTTCTAAAAAGTTAAGCCAGTTTTCTGTTTTATTTGGAATTTTAGGGTTGGGGAGAAGTTGCACATCCCACCATATAATTATAGATGGATCTTTTGACTAAAATAAATAAAATTTAAAAAGAAAAGGAGTACTTGTGTCACCTTAGAGACTAACCAGTTTATTTGAGCATGAGCTTTCGTGAGCTACAGCTCACTTCATCGGATGCATAGCATATCGTGGAAACTGCAGAAGACATTATATACACACAGAGACCATGAAACAAAACTTCCTCCCACCCCACTCTCCTGCTGGTAACAGCTTATCTAAAGTGATCATCAAGTAGTAGGGCCATTTCCAGCACAAATCCAGGTTTTCTCACCCTTCCCCCCCCCCCCCCCCCCAAACACATACAAACTCACTCTCCTGCTGGTAATAGCCCATCCCTCTTTGAAACCTCTCTTTATAATGCGCATGATAATCAAGGTGGGTCATTTCCAGCACTAATCCAGGTAAACCAGGTAAATGACCCACCTTGATTATCATGCGCATTATAAAGAGAGGTTTCAAAGAGGGATGGGCTATTACCAGCAGGAGAGTGAGTTTGTATGTGTTTGGGGGGTGGGGGGGAAGGGTGAGAAAACCTGGATTTGTGCTGGAAATGGCCCTACTACTTGATGATCACTTTAGATAAGCTGTTACCAGCAGGAGAGTGGGGTGGGAGGAAGTTTTGTTTCATGGTCTCTGTGTGTATATAATGTCTTCTGCAGTTTCCACGATATGCTATGCATCCGATGAAGTGAGCTGTAGCTCACGAAAGCTCATGCTCAAATAAACTGGTTAGTCTCTAAGGTGCCACAAGTACTCCTTTTCTTTTTACGAATACAGACTAACACGGCTGTTACTCTGAAACCTAAAATTTAAAAATATTTCACATTATTACAGCTGTCTTTTGAATATAACATTCTGAAAAGCTGTCACACAGGGAATATGGGCAGAATAACAACTTAGTTTGAGAAGTGTCATTTAAAAAAAAATTTTTTTTACATATTGACTTATTTTTAAAAAAGAATATAAATATCTGGAATGGGGGAATCACATACTTTGCTACAGTGCTTGTGTGTCCAATTAATGAAGAGTTTAGTTTACATTGGCTATTCAGCAACACCACATAGTATTAGTTTTACAAACAAGATGTCATATAAAGAAATATTTGATCATGTTAAATGCTGTATAAACTATAAATATGAAAAATGCAGTCAGTAGCTAGACAGCTGTTAATGTAGTAGCTTTTCATCTATTGATATCTGGCTGGGGTAACAAGGAAAAATATGTTTTGCAGTGCAATTTACTGATATTTTTAAAATATTATTTACTACTAAAAACATTATCTTGTATCAGTATTATGCTCTCCAGCACACTGCAAAGAGGATCTTCACAGCCACTCCCAAATGATTGCTCATGCCCAATTATTTTAATGGTAATGTATAGTCTGCAGGTGGAGTAAGGTTGTAAAAAAGCTCCTTCATCAGGATAAGCAAGTACCAAAGACTGAACTTCACTGCAGAACAGGAATTCTTTTAAAATTTATCAAATATTAAAAATCTGCCCACGCCATATTCTGGGCACACTCGGACATAATTAACATACAGGACAATGCCAAAATAGATGGCAGCCATCTTGCTCCAACAGTTAAACAAAACAGACAATAAAACACCATCCCTTTCCAAGCAGATCTGACTATGCCAATCAAGTTCTTCCAGTCTTCATCCTACCTCCTTAAGCGCTCTGGAAAACAGATGGGCTTTCCCGTATGCCCAAAACACTAACAAATGTGGGCTCAATTGAACCAAGGTAAGGACCAAATTCCAAACTTGGGGACCTCTTACAGAGAATGCCCAATTAGCCACTGCTTCTCACTTATATGAAGGCGGTTCCAGGAATCTCCTTCACTTTTCTCATCTGAGGTGGTATGCTCCAGGAGAGAACAGGAGATCTCTTGGGTAATCAGTTCCCAAACCAATAGGGTTTAATAGATTAAAATCCCCTACTTGAATTGAGCAATCACACGTCATAAGCTTACACAATTTTTTATTTTCACAACAGTTGTCAGCACCATTCAGAAATCGGGCCACAAACACCTTGTTACAAAGACTGATCAAATCCAGTCTAAGACTGCCAGACATAATGACAATATATAGATGCCAGACTAGAACATATGAACACTACCTGGCTGAAACACACCTTTTACTTTGGTAATCTGAAGGCATTAGATTCTCTTAACATCATTTAGTTGTAGCAATAGAAACCAATAGAAGTTCATGAGATTGTCATAAAAATGGAAGGTTACATTATGAATTGTCTCACCTAATTGGAATGAGTGAGAAACATGGCTGGCTTTATTGGTATGTGAAGACTGGCCAGTGAGCAAAATCAATGAAAGGAGAGTTTTCCTGTTTGGGATCTTTGCAGTAGTTCACATGCTATCTCAAACTGTCATTTTATTAAGGAGCATTTTATGCTGGCAGCTTGATCAATTCACATTTGATACAACTTTGCAATATTATCAAAAGGTACCAGCCTAGGCACAAAATTTACTTGCCCATCCTCAGTGTCTGCAATTCTCATGATATTTGATGCTCTTGGAATAGCAAGAGTCTCAAAAACTCTGCTTTCATTTTTTTAAAGTAAGTTTCTAGTCCTTGTTGTAGAAAAAAGCTTGAAAATATGAACTCAAAGTCTCAAAAACTAGAAAGCAAATGAAAAGAACCCTAACATTATTTTGAAATTTCAGTGTTTTAAACCAATCTCATGAATCTTCAGGTTTCATTTTGTGGTTAATTTCTTTCACTTGTGCCTATGGGAAGAGTCCAGTCACTGTTGCTACAGCGCTAATCTGTCCTGAAATGGGGTAGGGAGAGGCAGACTGCTGGCAGGAACACAACCTCTCCCTCTCTTTGTACTGGTTGAATGAGCTGGCTAGATGCAAAGCTGGGGGAAGATATTTTCTTTCAAATCTTTGATAAAAAATGAACAGTGTTGGGCGAGCAAGATCCCTCTAGAAACACTTCACTCACTTATGAATAGGGTTCTGTGTCTGTCACGGAGCAGACTTTCCATGACCTCTGTGACTTCTGCAGTGGCCCGTGTGGCTGACCCCAGGGCTGCCCAGGCAGCTGGCTCCAGCCGGGCTCCAGAGCACCTGCTGTCCAGGCGGGCCCATCAGCGGTCTCTGGGCAGCCTTCTGAAGCAGCTGCTGCTTGGGTGGGCCCCGGCAGCAATCCTCGGCTGGTTGACCGGAGCAGCTGCGGTCCATGGCCCCCAGCAGCTGGTGTTGCTGGCCCCGGGCATCCCCGAGCAGCAGGAGCCCCACCCCCAACTTTCCCCCCAGCAGTGGCAGCCCCCGCAGCACCCCCCAAAGATTTAATCAGGCTATTTTTAGTAAAAGTCATGGACAGGTCATGGGCCGTGAATTTTTGTTTATTGCTTGTGACCTGTCCATAACTTTTATTAAAAATATCCATGACTAAATCGTAGCCTTACTTATGATTCCCCATTAACAATTCCTTTTGATATCTATCCACTAGCTAGATTTGCCATAGACTATACTGAATTTATATATTAAATTTTAAATCCAAGTGTCATTTGGCACTAAATCAAAGGATGAAAGTACTATCAACATAGATTTGTTTCTTTCATGCACAAATAAAAGATATCTTCAGTATGAATGAGTTTTATTTTAGATTATAAAACCTATGAAGAATAATAGAGATGTGTTCCTAAGAGAAGACATAGGATGAGGCTGTCTCCTATGACACTCTGTATGAAAGTGAATACAAAATGGCTGCCTTTCTACACAGGCAGCAGAGCCCTTAGATAGCAAAAGGTACCGTATGCAGAAGACAAAGAGATAACAGTTAAATAGTTCAATACACCAACACTTTTGAAAGTCTTATCAAATGCTTCATCTTTAAATTATAATCTACTTAGTTTATAACAGACAGAAGGACAACCACTAATAGGGAATGAGTTTAAACAGATGCATTCCCCTCTTAGTATGCACATGTAAATATAAATGACCAGAATGGTCTAAAGCAGTGGTTCTCAAACTAGGGCTGCCGCTTGTTCAGGGAAAGCCCCTGGCGGGCAGGGCTGGTTTGTTTACCTGCTGCATCCGCAAGTTCGGCGGTTCGCCGCTCCAGGCTAATGGGGGCTGCAGGAAGAGCGGCCAGCACATCCCTTGGCCCGCGCCGCTTTCCGCAGCTGCCATTGGCCTGGAGCGGCGAACCGCAGCCAGTGGTAGCCACAATTGGCTGAACCTGCATTTGCGGCATGTAAACAAACCGGCCCGGCCCGCCAGGGGCTTTCCCTGAACAAGCGGCGGCCCTAGTTTGAGAATCACTGGTCTAAATCATTGTTCAGGAACTTGAACTATAATTGTTAATCCTTTAGGTATTTTAAAAAAATAACTGAAGTTATTTAAGTGTGAAAACTGGCTACTCAGTTAATCAGAATGTAATATTTATGCCAAGGAGGGGCAAATAGTCTATTTATACCCGTTACCTCATATCTTGTCCTCCTTTGATACCGCTTTGGAGACTAAACTTCCTGAAGTAGTGTCAATGCAGAAACACGCCCATATTAAAATAACTCTAATTAAACAGCTTTTTTGTCTACTAAAGCATACAGAGCACAGTATGTCTTTGAGGGGGTGGGTGGATGAATCCAGCCAAATACTTCCATCAAACAGCTAAGTGGATTTTTAAAAACTGACACAAAAGAAAGCACATCTTTCTATTTTACATGTGTAGAATCTTTATGAGCAACATATTGCCTTTATGAAAGTGTTTAGTACTTTCAATAGTTTATGGATTTAATTGCACTGAATTGAGGATGCAGTTATATATCTGAAATGAGAGAAATGTTTAAACCAAACATTGTATTTGAGCTACACTAAAACCTTTACTATATTTATAATACACTCTAACATTAATGCTACTGCATTTCTATAAACTTCTGTTTTATTGGCCTAATGTGAAAACACTAAGATACCTGAACGATATGCTTTAAAATGCATGATTATACTAATTTGCTTACTGCTTGGTGTTTAATAATGCAGGAACCCTTGCTTAACATTAGTAAAATAATTTAAGTAAGTGTTATGCAATGCCCCATGAAATGCATTAAAGCAATAATATGTTCTAAGTACTCAAAAAAATGAGATCAGGCAATACTGCAGTGATGCAGCTAAAAGCTCTACAAAATGAATGTAGAAGGAGAACTAAGGCAGCATACATAGTTTTGCTTGCTTGCTTTAATGTTTTTAAATTAATGTAACATTAGCTGTTAGTTGGGTTTGCAAACTGCCACTCTCTGAATACAAAATCACCATGATCGAAACTATGGGCAAATATAAAACTGTAATCGACTGATCAAGAAAAATTAATCAGTGGAAAATTATCCTATTTTTTATTATTTAAAACCACAATAAAACATTCTGCACCATTATTTGACAAAAGCTTGCTTCATTTAGGAAAGGATACTTGAGTTTTTCTTAAAATCTCCATGACACAACTGAGGTGAGTATGTACATTACACCTCCCCCCCCCCCCAAGGTATTTAATGATGGATATTGCGACAAAGTCATTTTGCTATTTTGAAGTGTTACATAATACTTGTCTCATTACCTCTGCTATTTGGATGAAGGAGACAGAGCCCTCTCCCCTAACTTGCCCTGAAAATAGGAATGTTAATAAAGGATAACCAAAGGATTAAGTGACAGTGGATTTTAAAGGATATACATTACATTGCCATTATAAAAAATAAATAAATTACAGATAGATGATATTAGAACAGCCTCTAAGATATTGAAAGATTATCTGAACTAAATTTTAGCACAGTTAGATTTTAAACTCTTAGGAAAAGAATTGCTCTGTTACAAGTCTGTACAGCACACAACACAATGATGCCCTAATCCAGAGAGGGCCCTTCATTTGGATGTAACATGGCCAGCATAAATAAAAATGAAGGCAATGATAAAACTGTGTGGATATGTTTTGTAAAAACCTGTATGAGAAGTGAGTATGTTTTGAGTGCAGGAATGTAGGAGGCATCGTATGTAGAAATTAGACATCATGGCAAGAAGGGTATGCAAGTTTTTATAAAGGAACATGTGCTCATTTTCTAAAACAAGTTCTTTCAATTTGCAGCGACCCATATTAATGTAGCCTTGCTAAATACACATAGTCAATTTAGTGTTACATTATTAGACAGCATGCAGTTATCTGAGAAGCCAGACATTTTCATCCAGTCTGAAAAATCCTGTCATTCATATACCTCAAAAAATCACAAATAAATTATTTAAATCCTGATAGGTTTAATTAACAATGAAATTTCACAACAAAATGGTACCTATCGATATGAGATTTCCTGCACAGAAATTCAGACTTACGTTGGTGGTGGGTTTAGGACACTTCCATCTACCATTTTCTTGATTCTCAACAACACCCTTGAAAGCCCTGCATCATAATGAATGGCTCTCCAGTGTAGGAATGCGGGAAGACCTATGACATAAGCGTCACAAGAGTCTTAATGAGATAGCCAATCTCTTTATGTTTTACATGTTTCATCTGGTGTTACTCTTTCAGTTAATATTCTTATTAATAAACATTTATAACATGGGCATGTATAGAGTCCCTTACAGAACAAAGAAGAGAAAATCTCTGCACCTTTAAAATAGACAAAACAATTCATCTAAAGAAAGTAGTGAAGAGAAAAACAATGAAAGGCTTCTTTGCAGGGCTGTGTGTGTGTGTGTGTGTGTGTGTGTGTGTGTGTGTGTGTGTGTGTGTGTGTGTGTGTGTAAAAGGGGTTAGGGTGGGTAGAGATTGGAATGAGAGAGAGGAAGGATACTTGGAAGACAAAGTGAGAAACTGCTCCAAGCATAGGGATAGCATAAATGAAGACATAAGAGAAGGAGGAGGAGATTAAGGGAGTGGTATGGAAAGGAGATTAGCTGTAACATACAGAGCAAGGAAATGAAGAAACAGGAGTACCGTAGGTGGCAGAAAGATTAGGTATGGCCTTCAATTTGGTATGGGAGCATGGGGGCCTTCAATTTGATTTTTAAGACACAGAATGTTAGTGAAACAATTCAAATGGTGGCATTTGTAATAGACATAGATGAAAATGAAGATTTTAGCAACAGCATTTTGGATAAGATAGGAGGCGGCTGGGTAAGGAGCAGGGAGGCTAGAGAGGGAAAGGTTACAATAAGGTAGGTAAAAGTGATCATCCGTTGAATGAGGTTTTCTCAAGTAGAGGAAAGGTTGGATGATGCGGATACAAGAGAAAGAAAGGGAGAAACGGACATGGTAAAAGACAGAGAAGAGAGAAAATGATACTGAGACCGGGTCTACACTACAAAGTTAGGTCAATGTAAGTCATCTTCTGTTGACGTATTTGTGCATGTCTGCGCTCAAATTTGTCTCCGACCGATGTAAGTGCCACAGCAATGCAGTAAAAGCACCTCCCTGAATGGTGTTGAGCTATGATTGACCTACTGAAGTTGACGACATGTGAGCGTCAACCCTGACTGTCCTCCAAAGCTGTCCATGATACCCTGTTGCCTGCCACAGTGATCACTCTATTTACAATTGTGAACTCCACTGCTGAGGGGCTATGGAGCCTGAAAGCCATTCCCATATGTCTGAAATACCTTCTTCTGATTACCCCGCTTGGTAAGCACACCTAGCAACTTTCCCTTGTTGTGTGCAACTGCCCAGCTGACCATGATGGCTCAACATTCTAGACTCACTCCTGCCTGGAGGAGACAGGAGTTTTTGGATCTCCGGGGCATGTGGGTAGAAGAGGCTTTGCAAGCAGTCACAGACATATGAACATTTATAAGAAGATTACATGGAGATTACATGAAGATTGCTGTGACAGGGATCCGCAGCAGAGCAGTGCCTTGTGGAAGAAAAGGAACTGTACCAGGCATACCACAAGGCCTGGGAGGCCAACACTCAATCTGCTGGTGAACCAAAGATTTGCCACTTTTATAACAAGCTGCATGCAATTCTTGGCAGAAACCCTACCAGCACCCCACAGACCACTATAGATACCTCAAAGGAGCCAGAGAAGAGAGCCCTGCCTGAGCAGCAAGGAGGAGGAGGAGAGCAGATACAGCAAGGGGATCTTGTTATGGTATGAGCCGAAACCTTTTTGAGACTCTGCCACAGCACAGCCAGTCCCATCAGACGAGCACATATGAGCCTGAGGAAGGGGAAGAGACCTCAGGTAACTGTGTGTATGCATTTTTCCTTACAATGTTTAAGGATGGAGTCCAGCCCAGCCCCAAATTTACAAGACACAGGTACAGAGTTTTCATTGTTTTACTCACATGAGAAGAGGTAGAGGTAAAACAAACAGGACTAGAGTTATCGGCTTTTCATTCCCCTTTGGGTTAGGTGGAATAGGGGGAATGCAGAGCAGTTCGTTCATGTACATAGGGATGTTCCTTCTATTCCCCTGAGACACCTCAGTGAAACTTTTATAGAGATACTCTGCAATCCTGTCCCAAATATTTTTAGGGTTGGGTAGCTTATTTCTTCCTCTGCAGTAGGACACTTCCCAATGCCACTCTGCAATGACTTCGGCTGGCAGCACTGCAGTAAATGGGCTAGTGGCACATGGGTCTTTGAGGGAGGGTCATCCCCAGGAGTATGATATTAGCTAAAATCACAACCACCTTTTGAAAATAGTGCCAATATTCAGTGCTATCACCCTTTACTCATACCCATGGAATAAGGACTGAAATTCTATTGTTTTATGTGACTGTACTCACCATGGCTGGGGCTGGGAATTGGTGCTGTGCAGAGGTGCTCCAAAGCTGAAGTGTGAATAAGCATGTTTTTATGGTAATAAGGGAAGGGAGTTTTGAAACTTATCTTTCTCTTTCTGTTGTGACTGTAATTCAGTGATACATCAGTCCATTTTTATCAGTAGCTGCTGCATTGGCAGCCTTGAGCGATACCCCTTCCCCACCCTGAAGAGGAGGAGGAGGAGGAGAACTAGGGAGGACACATTCAGCAAGCCGGTGCTGCATCAAGACCAAGAACAAAGGATCTGGAGGCTCAGGATGACAGACAGCATGAAGAAGGAGAGAACAGACAGGAGGAAAGGCCCGAAAAAGGAGAAGCAGACTCTCCAGGATATAATAGGTCTTCTCAGGCAGCAAACAAATGCTGCAGACCCTGGCTGACATACAGGTCCAAAGGTCCCAGACTCCCTACCCTTTGCAGTCCTTAGAGAACACCATTCTTGCATCTCCCTAAACCCCTCAGCATTTCACATGGCTTCACAGGCCTCATTCCTATCCCAACCACAGTGGGAGACAGCAAGGAAAATTACAGCTTCACACACACTGCTCTGTGAGAACCGCAGGGTTGGTGTACAGCTAGCCACCATACTTTGCATTGATACAAACACTACTGGTAAGTATGCACAGCGCTAATGCAAGCAGCCAAGTATGCATGAGCACAGGTGATCTACTAACTTCAGCAGCGTATGCTGATGTAACTTGTGTTGACTGAAGTTTGTAGTGTAGACATGGCCTATGAGTGTGAGCCTATGGGATGAGGACAGTAGAATTGTTATGAATTTAGTTTTAGAGGCAGCAAGTTAGGGAGTGGACCAGACCAATACAGTAATACAGACCAGAAACATTCATATTTTAGCATTGCTGAGACCCTCTTATTGAAAGGTAGATAGAATGGCAATGAGAAAAAGTGACAGCACAACGACAAGGTGAAACTACAATAGGTACTTTCCCAATGGTATTTACATCACTGGTATCCAAGGAAGTCATAGTGATGGGACAAGCTAGAGTGTGAAATCTAGATTTCCAATATTCATTGCTGAGACTATAAATTGAGATTTAAGAGATTTAGGGTCTACTCTACCACACCCTACAAAAAGCATTTGCTATTATCTAAGTCCACTTGGTATATTGGACTCAAAGTATAGAACAAACAAATACATTTACAAATTCTAAACACTACAATACAACTGCATTTTTAGCGTTTTTATACAAAGCATCCCAAAATATTTTACAGGGTTAATTCATCTAGGTGCAAACAAATAATACAGGGCAATTGAAGGAGATAAAACTTAAGAAGCAAGGACAAAAGAGAAGATATATTTTTAGAATACATTTGAGAAGATGGATGGTCAATGAGGCAGAGAGGTACTTGAGGGTTCCCATATGACAGGAATTGAAGACAAGAGTGGGAAGGTTGTACTAAGGGACAGAGTTGGTGTTAGATGAGCAGAGGGAATAGTGAAAGGAAGATGCACAAAAACTGAAAATCTGCAGCACCAATTTCAGTAAAAGCAAAAACCAAGATCATCTAAAATGGAAGAAATGCCAGTGGAAAACTGTTTAGACTGACAGTGGTTTTGAAATCCACTGCCAGTGATTTGGATGAACCATTGATGCCACATACGATTTTATAAATGTTGGAGGCTACATTTTTGAAATGTGCATGCCTTGTACATTTTCCCCCTACCCCCAAATTTGTCTTTGGCTTGATGATCCTGACCTAGGGTACTGGGACTTCATAAGTTTGCATTTTAATGAACATTTTAAAAAAGAATGTTGGCAAAATCCAGAACATGTTTAATTAAAAAGCATATTCAGTTTATTTATGTGATAAATTTTAGGATCATTCATTTACTATGAATGTATAAGTAAGAAATAGGCATCACATGAACAATGGAAATAAAGTGGGAGAAAGAAAAAAGAAATAGAAATAGAAAAAAGAAATACATCACTCATAATTGAGATCCAACCCTTCTTTTAGTATTTTTGATCCCAATCTCAATTTTAGAAAGGTACTTCACTGAGAAACAAAGTACACATGATATGTTTAAATCAAAGGTAGATGGACAACTAATACCACAGAATGGTAAAATACATATAGAAAACAGCTATACAAGAAGTATGCAATGTCATATCAAAAGATGTGAGCTCAAACGGGGATGAATACTATTCTTTCAATTCTAAGATCTCAATATAATGCCATTTTTCTCCTGGATAAAGTGGAAACCCAATTCCTAAAATACATATATTTACTCATATAAATTTAGATAGATGTGTGCATTTTGGCAACATGTAATATGCAGAAGGAGAAAATGCTGGGACTGTTATAATATATATGCTTGTTAAATACTAGCATAACCCATATATACAAATAGGACAAAATACAACAAAAGGTGATGCTGCTCTGGAGTACAGATACCAAGCTCTCTAAATCTGAAATTCAGTGCCACAGGTAATAGGGATTAAGGAACATCTGGTCTTAAGTATTTGACTCAGGAATCATTATGTAGCCAGGATTGGGTCTTATTACTGTAGTCTCAATTTTTTATGTTAACAAATGTATGCATTGCATCACTTTTACTCTTGTCAATTCTCTGTTAAATTTCCAGTTGAAAGGCAAATTGCATGATTTTCTTAAGTAGCACAGGAGCCTATTTCCCTGTTTAATGCTGTTCTACTTCTCTCACTCTTCTTATGCAAGAATCATATGATAAATATACAAAACGTGACATTTTTCCTGATGAGCAACCATGAAATAATAATTTAAGTACTTTTTAAAAAAAATTGCTGTCAGAATTTTGAAAAGAATATTCCTATGAAACAGTAGCTGTTATATGACTATGAAATAGGCTATTAGGTGAAAAAAATGATTGACTAATCTAACAATATCTTTAAATTCTTTTTGGTGTTAGCTGAGCCTCAAGCATTTTATTTTTATGTCTTATTTTAATGTCACATTGGATAAAGAAAACTCTTCTTTCTTTTCCCCTCCTCCCCAATTACAACACTATATCTTATGTTTAATTACAGCAAGCATGCTACTGAAAGCTTCTTGCATTGTATTTGAAACACAATAAACTCTGCCCTATGTTTCAGGATGACCTCTAGCCTGCCTATTCCTTTTTTTCCTATTTATTTCATAGTTAAATCTTCATTAATTTGTCAAACAATTGACAAACATGAAAACGTGAAGTGATTAATCTCAGACTTCAACAGTAAAGGTTCAGTTAACATAATTTGTAAAGAATAGAGAAATTGCAATAGAATACATGGAAATTAAGTACAAGAAATTCATAGCTTTAGAAGTATAGGAGGAAAAAATTGTAAGAACGATTTGATTAAAATGGTGAATGCTATATTTGCTACTAGCAATTTTTGTTAACCGTTTTCAGATAATGGTGAGCTATGATTTGCTGCTTAAAGATCTTGAAATCAATGCTGCTGTTGATATCTGCTCAAGAACTGCATCAATCTTTTAGCTGTCTTTAGAAATGATAGGCTATGTGTCCCCTACATTAAATGTGAATTCTGTTCTTTCATATTTCTTTCCATTCTTGGTACTTTGTACAGGAAGATATCTCTGTGGCGGATGATGACTGACTCACCTAATAGTAGAGATACCATCATTTATGGGGCCAATTCTGCCCTCCAGTAGCCCATGTAATTCCCACTGAAGTCTATGGGAATTGTGCATGCATACTGGGTAGAAGCATTGAGGCTGTTTTTCCAAATAGTGGATTATATTGTAACATCCAGTTTTAAGCAGAATTAGGGAGTTCTTAAAAACTGTTGGCACAGTATGGCCCACTGTGCTTTCCTCTAAGTAGAACAAGGATTATAGTTGAAAGTATCTGCCTTTATCCCTCTTCCTGTATTAAGGAGAAAAGGAATGAGATAAACCTGTTATTGAGCTAGGTCTATCTCCATAGATAAGGCACCTGTGAAAATTATTTTTGCAAGAACAGTAGTTTAGACTAATTCCCTTTCACTCCACTCCTCTTTGTGCTTCCCTGACACACTGACTAACAGGACAGGGTGAGCAGCTGGAGTGCTGCAGTACTTTGGCCATGACTGGTCCCTGAGCCTACTTCCCATGTATCTCCCACATCAGGGTACTGAGTTGGGGAATCAGGAAGCTGCCTTGATGCCACCTACAGATTCAACCACACTTTGGATGTCCAGTCAGGCAGAATAAAGGAGGAGAAATATCGGGGACCCCGTTTTGCCCCATAAAGTGTGTTTGAACCTGAATGAACCCAAAATAATTTGTGCATTTCACCAAGTAAATGTAGGAATCAGCTGATTGCTAAAATGAATCCATATCTGGGCTAGAGAGAAGGAAGCTGACAACTGAGGCACAACACAACAGTGGGGTGTAGGGGAAGGGGAATTTTGGCTATTATGAACGCCAATTCACATTATCAGTGTGAATTAACATTATCATTTCATTCACGCCCTCATTAAATCATCATATGAAATCCGAGTCTACAGTTATGCAAGAATGTGTGGCACAAAATAATAAATAGCAATGGTTTTACTTAGAGTACTTAGTGTGTCACATACACAGACATTTATTGCTGCTGTGTTGATCAGTTTCACATCAGGTCCTGTCTTCAGAAGGGGAGCAAAACAAAGGTTAGTCATGGAGATACCTCCATCAGTCTGCGTGGGTAGTCGAGAAGGCACTGTACATGCATGTAAGGACCTAGGGAAGGGGGTTCACTGAGTCTTCCCCCTGAACAAAGATCAGAGTTGGGTGTCAACACAGTGATACAGGGTTTTTCTTGAGAAACGTGAAATGATTTGCATGTGTGGAACACAGCCAGACCACATAACTACAGTGCACTACAAAAGGGAACGTGGCCAGGACTGGACCTAGCCATTCTCCTGCTGTGAACAATACAGCTATTGTTATAACAGACTGTGGTTCCACTGGACCAGCTCAAGTTTTTTAAATGAAATCCTTATATGCGAGCAGAGCTGAAAATAATCTGGACCAAAAATGTAGCTAGCTGTTTTATGATATGCTACCACTGATTTTACTATTACACTTTTCTATTTAAAAAACTTTCACATGCATAAGTCTTCTAAAAAATTCGAATGCCTGATTATGGAAGCCTGCTGCAAACACCTATGGGGGCAATCCCTTTCTATCTAATCAAACAAAAACAAAAATAAAAACAAACATTAACCAACTGCTTTGGGCAGTCTATTCTAATTAGAAACCTTGCAAATATGATCTGTCACAGTCAGAATGAAAGAAAATCAGTACAAACAATTTATCACTCCACTCAGCTTGCTAACTTCATTTAAGGAAACATTTTTTTGGGAAAACTATTTTTGCCAGCTGGTTATAAGCCATCCAGAGCCAAAGAAAAAAAGATAAAGTTACTTCACTGGAATTGCTGCCTATTTTACTTTTAACAAACTAGAAGGGAATGCAGACAGTTAAGGGCCAGACACTCACAGGCCAGGTTATCCTCTCACTTATATCACTTTTACACTGGTGTAACTCCAATGATTTACAGCAGCGCATGTGAGAAGAGAATGATACCTTTCCCCTCCTCCTCTCAGCCCAGTGATCTTCCACATTTACCTTATACTGCTCTTTACATCTGGGAGGGGAGGGGAGGGAGTGTTAGTAAATTATTGTGCTGGTTGGGACTATCCGCTACCACCATGCTTTCCTCAATACGTGTCATTAATGTTAATGGAGAAGAGAATACACCCTATGTAACCTGTTACAATTCAAAACTATGGAGTAATGTTTTCATATTAGCATGCATTACCTACTAAAGGGCCACTTTGGCCAATTGTGTGAGTTCACATGCATAAGGATCTGAAAAATTGGGTCTCCGGTCTGTAATGCACAGTAATAGGAAAATGTTATCTCCATAGTTTTAAGATTTTGTCTTGTTAAACAATATTGTCTATTCAGTTATGTTTTCCACTTCTGCTTTGATGTTTGCTGGGAACAGGAATGTTAGTTTTCAAGTTAATTTGTGGTCTTGCAAAAATATTGCTATTGTGTACAGTCAACAGTTAGTGGAAAGCAGGTTTATAGAGGATTGAAAAAAATATTCATGCAGCACAGTATAATCAACAGTACTACTCTATATGGGTTCTTATACCATGCTCATCATGGTAGTATGAGTGAGTGCCTTTGAGTAGTTTATTAAGAAATGTGACTATTTGTCTATTCTCTCATCCTCTCCCCTGGGGGAGAAACATGCAGTGGACTGTCTTGTTTTAGTAGGGTTGTGTGTTTGGGGGAGGGTTTATGTTTTATTTTAAATACCACATGTTGCTATGTATTTATGTCAGAAAGGAAGGTCAAAGAAATGTGTTTTGCACTTGGCACAGGAGGTGAGGTTTATGATGGCTCTTATTTCCTGAAGAGATAATTCCATAGTCTTTGATTGGCTTCTGAAGAAGTTCTGCCTCCTGCACAAATGAGTTTGATACATTTATGGTGGGAATAGTGTATTGAGACCGCCGACAATGTCATGTGGCCCATCTGCAACTTCAGTAGCAAATATCTGCAATGGCAAGAGATGGGACACAAGATGAGGAGGGCTCTGAGTTACTACAGAGAATTCTTTCCCAGATCTCTGGCAGGTGGGTCTTGTCAACATGCTCAGAGTCTAACTAATCACCATATTTGGGGTGGGGAAGAAATTTTCCCCCATGTCAGATTGGCAGAGACCCTGGAGTTTTTTCACCTTCCTCTGCAGCATAGGGCAGGGTCACCTGCAGGCTTAAACTAATGTAGATGCTGGATTCTCTGTATCTTGAAGTCTTTAAATCATGATTTGAGGACTTCAGTAACTCAGCCAGAGATTAGGAGTCTATTAGAAGAGTGGATAGGTGGGGTTCTGTGACCTGCAATCTGTAGGAGGTCAGACTAGATGATCACAATGGTCCCTTCAGGCCTTAAAGTCTATGAGAGGTTTACATTATGTCAGAGGAGTGATGTTATTGACCACAGTCTTTATCCTGGAATTTTAGATGGTCTTTTAGATATCCTGGACCCAGGTCATTGGCTCTTTGAAGATAGGGACAGAGACCTTGAACTTGATTAGACATTCTATGGTAAGCCACTGAAGAGAGAAGATGACAGGTGTAACATGCTCATGGTAGCTTCTGTTGCTGAGGAGACACACTGCAATATTCTACACCAGTTGGAGTTTCCTAAGAGATGAAGTTTTCATGTCCAGATATATCACATTGCTGTAGTCCAACCAAGGAGTGACAAAGGCATGAATAACTGTGGTCAGTTCAACATCTTAGCCAACCAGAGCTGATAGAAAGCATTAATTTTATGATGCTGCTATATGCGAGCTTGGCCTCAGCAAGGAAATCAAGAGTACTGCTACACTATGGACCAAATCGACCAATTATGGGCATGCATCTTCAACCAAACGAGAATGCACTGTGGCTGCAATCTCTTCAAAATGCTTTCCTCTATCCACCAGCATCACTTCTATCTTGCTTGGGTTCAGTTTCAGCCAGCAGTCCTTCATCCATGAGCTAATCTTATCTGAGCACAGGCCATTTCAGTGATAGTGGTGAGAGGGACAGAGATGCATTTGTGGTTCACCACTCTGTGTGAGAAACTCTTGTCAGGCCTCACAAACTCACTACACCTAACACATTGCTGTCATTGTGGTTATCCAAAAAGTGTCTTGTAAGGCATCAAATGAAAGCTAGAGACACTCTTGTCTCAAATATCATAGTGTTAATACATACATTTCACAATATGAGGAATATGGATACTGACTGATTTTATGCTTTATAGTTTGCAAGCAAACTAACAGAGGGAGAATCAGATTTTCTTCCAGACAGGAGGGAAGGTAGTTATCTCCCTGTCTCTGATGTAAATTGAGAAGGGTTAATCAAAGACAATGGAGACTATATTGGCATATCCAGTCAATAGAATATGCAAATTAATAAGGTAATGTGATCATGTAATGTGGCATCTGTACCAAAAAGATAACACAGCAAGGAAGAGGAATGTGTCTGGGTACATTTCAAGGTGTACTGGACTATCAGATGAGGGGGAAAAGAACATTTTGGTGATCCATCTCACTGAGGAACATTCCTGGCAGAAGGGAATGATTCACAAAAAATCTGGATCCTGATTTAACTGAAAATCAGCAAGGACTACAGAAAAGGACTTCGAGGGTGAGAAAAATCGCATGAGCCAAAGAACTGTAGCTGGTTTAGTTTTAGTCACTAGAAAGCATGTTATACTTTGATTTTATTTATAACCATCATCTGTTTTTTTTGTCTTTGCTTAATATCACCTAAATCTCTGGTCTTTAATAATAAACCTGTTCTTGTTTTATTATAAATTCATCTCAGTACTGTTATATTAGAGTAAGGTGTGCATCCTCAGCTAACCAACAGGTTGGTGTGTGTACTGTCTCTTTGGAGACAGTGGACTTGCTAATGTCTGAGCGTGTCCAGTGACAGAGGCTGGATACTGCAGGGGAACACTCTTCAAGGGGCGGGGCAGGGGAGGGTTGGCAAAGTAAGGTCTGGCAGAGTCATGAGGAGTTTGTTTGGCTCACACACTGGAGCGTCAGGGAGTTTACTCAGTTTTGCAGCAGCAAATCTCCCTCTTGCTGAGGCAGAGGGGTAACAAGGTGAGTTACATTCTGGATATCCCGAGAAAGCATCACAGTGTGATCATACGACATGAAGGATAGGCAGTGCTGGGTATCATCTGCATTTTGGTGGCACTTGAGTCCATGTGGTCTAGTGGCTGCACGTAGATGTTGAAAAGGACTGGAGAGAGAACTGATCCTTTCAGGACACTACTAATGAGGGTCTAGTGATACAGTTCAGTGTTTCATTGTTATTCACTGGGTGCATCCTTCCAGAAAGGTTTCAAGCCATTTTAGCACATTACTCTGGACCCCAGCTACCTTGGTCAGCTAAGACAGCAGTATCTCAGTGGTCAACGGTGTAAAATGGTGCAGAGGTCCAGGAGGACGAGAATGGATGTCTGTTCTCTGTCCACTGACAGGAGATCATCCATTTTCCACAGAAGTGGTTTCCATTTCATGTCCTGGCCTGAATATAGATTGTGCCATGTCTATAATGTTAACCTCAATTAGATGAGCTAGTAAGTGGCCTTCAGCTAGCTTCTCTATAAGCTAGCCCTGGAATGGGAGGTTTGACACTGGGTGATACTTGTCTAGAACTGATGGATCTAGTTTTTTTTCCATTGTTGGTCTGACTAGTATGTGTTTCAAAAAAGAAGGGAAGATTCCTTCTCTGAATGATGCATTGGCTGTTTCAGTCAGAAGTGGCACCAATAGATCAGGACACACACACTCAAGCCAGGAAGGGCATGGGTCAGATTCACAAGTCTTGGTTTGTAGGCACTCAGGATTGATGAATCACCTTGGATAGCTCCCTGAGGTAGTGTTCATAGATTGCAAAAAATCAGCCAAACCGAATCCATGTTTCTAGATGCAGTCAATATACAAGTTATTTTCAGTAAAATAAAACTTCCCAATTTGCTAAAATGCCATAACAGTTTAAGTATCACTATCATGAGATCCAAGTTGCTTCCTACTCAAAGAACGACAAGAATAAAATGCAACAGCACAATTATGTGATATATTCTCCAAACAAAAAAAACCCTTATTAAAAGAAATGTGCTTCATCAGCATGATATTGCTTGCTATGATATTCTGTGAAATCCAGAAGAAAAAACCTAATACACTGAGCATTTTCATTACTGGAACGTTTGGAGTCGTAAGCATGAATTACACAATAAAATAAGGAAGATTTCACCCAACATAAACACTGGTTTTCTGGGATTGTAATACAACACAGACAATATACTCCAGACTCTTAAAATAGGCTCTTGCGATGTGAAAAATACTACTTTAGAAAATACAGTTCATATTCACTTCTGCAGTTGGCTTTAAATTACATTTCAGAGTTTCTTAATAGTTTATATAAGTCACAACCTCAGCATGAAGCAATCAACATCCATGGAGTTTTTTTTGAACAAAAACAAATAGCTCTTTTTCTGATAAAAATAGTACTTATGGGAAATTGGTAACACCTAGGATCTACTTATGATAATTTGAAAGGCTTTTAAAGAACTTTTACATTGAGAATTGGCTTGTAATCATCATTCAGAAGTACAAAAGTTAAATGAGTTTGTAGTAAACTCCCATTAGGTAATCTGTAATCTGATTAAAACAAGGTAGGCCTGTTATTACCGACAGTAGAGTGTTCATTCATCTAGAGTTCATTTGGATAGGCTGAGAGACTATGTAAAAGAACCTTGTTTAGGGTGTTGTCACTGCTGCTGGCTTGTCAGAAATGCAACATGCTGAAAAACGGAGAAATCAATGTGCCTGTTACTTGCTTTATGGAGCATGACATGGAAAGCTGTCTGCAACCTGCTACAGTGCTTTCCCCCACCAAGGGATTTTGAAAAGACATTCTTTGGCTCCTTTTCCATCAGATTAACAGATTATTCATTAGGAGACAGCGAAGCACACTTGTTCGTACTTTTTCTGGTTAAGTTCCGCATGTTAGGTAGCTGAAACCTATCATTTCCCAAGTGAATAGTTATCCTTCCTTTCTGTACCACAGGAAGCAACACAGTGAAAGGGAATTCACTGAGCCAGAGAGACACTGTAGGCAATTAATGAGAATACCATATGCATAAAACAATATAAAACTCTGACAAAGAGCAGTGGGACTGCTAGGAGTTAATAGCTTCCTATTCTGGGCATTTATTAGATCCCTGTTTACACGTGCATTTAAACAAACGTAGTATCTAGTAATGAGTTTGAAAGGTTAAAAATATGGAATTTTGTTGGATGTAAAGGCAAATACTTGCCTAAACTCTGTGATTATTGCATACTAGAGCAGTTGAAGTTTTTCACAGGAATAATTTATTCACCAAAACACATAGTTTTGGGATGACCAAAACTATTCATGAATTCAGCACAAATTTGCCAAATAATTTTGCCGGGGTGGAGGTGGGAGAAATCAGGCCAGCTTCACAAGAGGAGTGCCAATCAGGATTTAGGTGCCAGTCACAAAACAGGAGGAGATGGTTCTAGTGCCCCCCTCTACCTAATAATCCAGCATGCTGGGCACTCAACTGGGATGTGTGAGACCCAAGTTCAAGTCCTCACTCTGCCTGATTTGGAGCAGGGACTTGAACTTGGGTTTTATATATTCCAAGTGAGTGATCTAACTACGGTGACATAAGGGGGGGCACCAACACCACCTGCTACTCCGGATGTGTGACAGGAGTTTCCAAATTTTCTTTGCCTTTAATGAAAAATTAGTTACAAATGACTGCGTGACGTTATTGACAGAATCTGTAACCGTACAGATCACTGTTGCAACCACTGTTAAATATTTGCAGCAAATATTGTACAAAGGTTGTCATGTGAGGTGTCTATGGGAAGGCTATGATTGGCTGGTTATAATTATGCTATCTGTATATGTGTATCATTTTTGTAGTTGAAGTTATGAATATTGGTTCTATACTGTCTGTATTTCAAACTTCTGCTATGCTTCTGGGTGACACCCCAGACAAGTTGGTGTCAGCTCTGCCTAACCTGCTTAATGGCCCATTAAGGACCATCAGCTATACAAGTGACCCATTGAGAGAAAGCAGACACACCTTGTGACCCAGCAAGGCATGCAGGGACATGCCTATGGACAGAGCTCTGAGGTTTTTCCATGCCACGTGACGGACAGCTTATCTTTGGGACAAAGAAAGCAGAGACCGCATGGCAAGAGACTTTAAAAAGCTGCTGCAGCTCCTCCATCTCGTCTTCAATCCTGCTTCATACCTCTGGAGGGACTTTGCTACACAAACGGAAGCTCTACACAAAGGACTGATAACCCATCCCAGCTGAGGATGTATTCCAGAGACTTGATTTGAACCTGCAGTTTATTCCATCACTGCTACAAGCCGAACTAAGAACTTTGCCATTACTGTATGTAATTGATTCCACTTAACCAATTCTAGCTCTCATCTGTATCTTTTTCCTTTTATGAATAAACCTTTAGATTCTAAAGGATTGGCAACAGCGTAATTTGTGAGTAAGATCTGATTTGTATATTGACCTGGGTCTGCGGCTTGGTCCTTTGGGATCAAGAGAACCATTTTTCTTTTACTGGGGCATTGGTTTTCATAACCATCGGTCCCCATAATAAGTGGCACTGGTGGTGATACTGGGAAACGGGAGTGTCTAAGGGAATTTCTTGTGTGACTTGTGGTTAGCCAGTGGGGTAAAACCAGAGTCTTCGCTGTCTGGCTGGTTTGGTTTGCCTTGGTGTGCATAGAAACCCCAGCCTTGGGCTGTAACTGTCCTGCTTTAAGCAATTTGTCCTGAACTGGCAATCTCAGTTGAGTCCCACCAGAACCAGCATCATTACAACCTGAAACCAAAATGTTTTGTTTCACCCCATATATATCTCCATCCTCAGTTCAGCCAGTAAACTGAAAAAAAAAATCAATAATTCACACAGCTCTACTGTATATATTACAGAGCAGTGGCACTTAAAAGCTTTTCAGTTTAACCTAAGATAATAAATGGGTAGGTTTACCTCCACATGCACAGTATTTCCCTATACTAAATATATGATAGAAGGAAAATCATGAGTACTGAAGTACTTAGTTTAGCTTACTGCAAATGCTCATTAGTTATCTAAGGCAACTGGCAAGTTTTAGCATTATCACTGTAGCAATGGAGTATATTTACTGTCAGTAAAATTGACAGGAAAGTCTATACATAATTAACTTCTTCCACTGCAGTTAAAATCTACTCCCCAAATGAAAGACAGCTTTGCATCACATGAAAATACATAAATATTTCCCATTTTTATATGCAGTATATAAAATGCTTAAATACAAATGCACACATAATGCTGTAACTGTAGAATGGAAAAAGCTGGGAGGAGCACAGAGGTATGAAAATAATATTTTGCAGATTTCCACTGGCCCTTTTTTATTGCAATTAGCAAGCTAACTTTAGTCTGTGTCTACAATAATTCTGCCCTTGAATGTATTCTCTCAAAATAATATTAGCTCTACAGCTCAGCAACTTCATGATCTCTTTATGGCAATTCTTTTTCTGTCAAGGATGTGTTTTAATGACTTTCTTCAGTTAAACTAGATTATATTATTTCTTGTTATTTTTGCTATATCTTTTTGCCATTTTGTCTGTAATATATGTTATCGATGATAGCACAGCTGAAACAATAAATATAATTTCTGAAACCTCATTGTAACTGATTTTATTTCATACATCACAAAGCACTTTCTTTTTGGTGATATCTCCTGGGAAACAGAGGGATTCTGACAGTCGTTTCTGAGATGCAGTGTGTTCTTTAAAGCACATTAGACAATATGTTTTTTAACACCCTTATAAATCCAGAGCATATAGATATAAAAGATCTTTAGTATATAAAACAAGACAAGAGCAAACGTGTAGTTCTGAGTTTTAATCTATTAATCTTCTGCACTGTTAAGCAGAGTGATATAACCGGGCATACACTGTCCCCATCCTCCAATGCCCCAGAACCCTCTCAGATTCTGTCCAGTAAATGGCAACTTCTCATGAATTTGTGTATATTCCCATTCCCAACACTAACACCAACAGTCTAGTGCAGCAAAGTATTTACAGTGTTTCTTGTCCTTTCTCACATGGTCAGAGAAGAACAGAGGTCTCCCTTTCTTGAGATTTCCAAGCATACTGGGCTCAACTAGCCCGAGTCCCACCCACTTCCTTCCTTCCTATGTCTTTTTTTATATCTGTCAGCTGATGGCTAATTGGTTCATCAGCCCTCCCCTAGTCTGATCATCTAATTAGCTGCATACCCCTAATCAGCCTTCTTCAGGGGAGCTGATTGGTGCCTAAGTGATCACAGTGGCGGATCACCTGTTAGGGTCTACCACTCTGTCACAAGTGGGTTCATGACTGTGCATGAGTTCCCAACTCGTAGCCCTAGCTATTCTATAACAGGAATCTCATTCCTGAGTTTGTCTTAGATTTTGTAGAGTTTAAAGTATTTAATTCCAACAGCAGTAAAACTGAAATATTATTTTATCATGACTTTTTAAGAACATATTCAACCTTCTGGTATAGCTCAGCCTAGATTCTTTTGCACATAGGAGAAGAGGGCTATAATTTCTTTCAGATATTTCCTCAGACGGTCAGAGCACAAACACCTCACTAGGATCCAATTTTGCATAGATAAATGTTTCCTGATATTATTCTTTAGATAGGACAATATATCACAGCACTTTACACAACATGCCAAAAGCCAAGATCATCAAAAAGTTGACCATCTAACTTGGACAAATATGATTCATATACCAAGAGTATGAGAACCAAAAAGCATGTATATATCTTGGGAAAGCCCAGGGTTGGAATGCTATGTGAAAGAAGTGTGTTTTAAGGAGGATTAGAATTGTTATATTTGGACCCAGCAAAGAAGGACATAGAAACACAGCTGTCTCCTGTACAGGGTTTATTGTTCTTCTGGTAGCAAAATTGTAACTAACACAAAATGGAGGGGAGTGTTCAAACATTTAAAGGGGCAGGACATCACATTCTTCCACCCTCCTATAAAAAACTTTCCAAATACATATACACATTATCATCATTTACATGGTTAGCATAAAACACTGTATAACTTAACTAACCTGGACTACTGCAGTCTCTTAAATTGCAGGGTATTATTCTGCCTGGAATGTAACTCACTAATGAAACTATTTATAAATTCAGGCACTCAACTGGTTTTTGCTCTCTCTTGGGATAATTCAGTGATGGCAGTGTGACAGTATCCTGGACATCAAGAAAAGTTGCTAGTATGGAATCAACTGGATCTAGTACCAAAGTCTCTTCTACCAAGCCATCAAAATCAGGAGTTGTAACAGAAGAAGTTTCAGTCAGAGAAACAGAAAGTCCTACTGGAACATCTCTGGGCTCCAGTACTTGTCAAGGCTGCAACTGATCCATGTGTCATTTCCATAAAATACCATTGGATGGTTTTACTACAAACACAACAGGTCCTGTGCCTTTTACAAGTTCTCCAGGGAGCCATTTCACTCCATAACCATAGTTAGGAGTCCATACTAAATCACCTACTTAAAAACAATGATGATGAGTCTCATGTCAATCAATTTGCATAGCTTGGGATTTGGCTACACATGAAGCAACATCAGGATGTAGCAGGTCCCAATAAATATTCAAAAATCACTTTAATAAAAGAATGGCAGGTGACACCTAGGTAGTAGCATGTGGTGTGCTCCTGTAGACAAGCAAGGAATTGCCCAGTTTCTACAGATCAACTAAATAGATGTGTTAGCACTTAAAGCATGATTAAGTGTTTGTACAAAGTATTCCGCTAGTCTGTTTACACTGGGATGGTATCGAGCACAACATATTCCATTAGAAGCTAGGAACCTCTGAAATTCAACAGAATTGAGGTTGATTGTCACTCACCAGCTCTAACAGTAGACCAAATCAGCTAAACAGATATGAAGATGTCCAATGGTTTTGACAGCTGTAGAAGCTGTCGTTTTGAAAACTTCTGGCCATTTGAAATGGGTATTTACTACCACCAAAAATATAGAACCTTCTAAATGTCCAGCAAAGTCCACGTGAATACATGTCCGCGGAGTCTGAAGCCACAACCAAGGACGTAGCCCAGCTAGCCAGGATCTTGTTGAATTTGCTGATATGTAGTACAGCACTTTGCCTTCCTCTCAATGTGTTTGTAGATCCGCGGTCAGCAGACGTGATTTTGGGCTATAGCGTTCATCTGTACAATGCCAAAATGACCCTCATGAAGAGCTTCCAAAACCTGAGATTAAAGTGATTTTGGAATGATCACTCATATTCCCTATAAAGTTGCAACCACGATTCACAAATAATTCATGTTGCTGTAAAACAAATTGCGTAAACTGGGATTCTTATAATCGTACACTGTACCTTGTGGTACTATTACTTTTACAAGAGAAAGCACGTCATGCTTAACGGTTTCTTTGTTGATGTCTGTGCTAGTGATGGGTAGCCTGTCTATCAAATTGAAACAGAACACTTCATTTGAAGTTTCTTTGGGTTGACAGGAGCTCGGGCACGGCAATCATGACAGTTCATCAGCATTGCCATGATGAGTCCCTTTACAAACTGAATCGCATAGGCACAAGCTGAAAGTAGCACTGCCATTGTTGCATAGGAGCAGCAGCTCATGATGGAATTCTAGGATTCAGTCCAGGTATTGAAAGTAACGGGCGATGATCCATCGGCAAGGTAAAATGTCTACCATACAGATAGGTATGGAAGTTCTGAATTCTGAAGATCATGCTGAGAGCTTCTTGCATAGTTCTTCTCAGGCATAGTCAGTGTTTGTGAAGTGAAGGCAACTGATTTCTCCATGCCATCAGGAAAAAAAATGTTAAAAAGAACTGTACCCACTCCATAAGGTGAAGCACCACATGCCAATTGCAATGATAGGCAGTCATAGAATATCAGGGTTGGAAGGGACCTCATCAGGTCATCTAGTCCAACCCCCTGCTCAAAGCAGGACCAATCCCCAACTAAATCGTCCTAGCCAGGGCTTTGTCATGCCTTACCTTAAAAACCTCTAAAGAAGGAGATTGCACCGCCTCCCTAGGTAACCCATTCCAGTGCTTCACCACCCTCCTAGTGAATTTTTTTCCCCTTAATATCCAACCTAAACCTCCTCCACTGCAACTTGAGACCATTACTCCTTGTTCTGTCATCTGCTACCACTGAGAACAGTCTAGATCCATCCTCTTTGGAACCCCCTTTCAGGTAGCTATCAAATCCCCCCTCATTCTTCTCTTCTGCAGACTAAATAATCCCTGTTCCCTCAGCCTCTCCTCATAAGTCACGTGCTCCAGCCCCCTAATCATTTTTGTTGCCCTCCGCTGGACTCTTTCCAATTTTTCCACATCCTTCTTGTAGTGTGGGGCCCAAAACTGGGCACAGTACTCCAGATGAGGCCTCACCAATGCCGAATAGAGGGGAATGATCACGTCCCTTGATCTGCTGGCAATGTGCCTACTTATACAGCCCAAAATGCCATTAGCCTTCTTGGCAACAAGGGCACACTTGACTCGTATCCAGCTGCTCGTCCACTGTAACCCCTAGGTCCTTTTCTGCAGAACTGCTGCTGAGCCATTCGGTCCCTAGTCTGTAGCGGTGCATGGGATTCTTCCATCCTAAGTGTAGGACTCTGCACTTGTCCTTGTTGAACCTCATCAGATTTATTTTGGCCCAATCCTGTAATTTGTCTAGGTTCCTCTGTATTCTATACCCTCCAGCGTATCTACCACTCCTCCCAGTTTAGTGTCATCTACAGACTTGCTGAGGGTGCAATCCATGCCATCCTCCAGATCATTAATGAAGATATTGGGGCACTTGGGGCACTGCACTTGATACCAGCTGCCAACTAGACATGGAGCCATTGATCACCACCCGTTGAGCCTGACAATCTAGCCAGCTTTCTATCCACCTTATAGTACATTCATCCAGCCCATACTTCTTTAACTTGCTGGCAAGAATACTGTGGGAGACCATATCAGAAGCTTTGCTAAAGTAAAGGAACAACCAATCCACTGCTTTCCCCTCATCCACAGAGCCACAGTCATCAAAGAGTATAAGAATGTCAACAATTTATTTGCTTCCGTAAATGCAGACTCAGACTCCTTAATCCACTTCCAATTTTCTTCACTTGTAACAGTTCATGTAAATGTGTCAGTATCACCACCAAATTAGGCAGAAATGTAAAATAGTACTTAAACAGTTCTAAAAATAAAAGTAACTGTGAAATTTTCTCCGGCAGAGGCACTTGAAGAATTGGTTTCTTTTTCTCTGGTGATTTGCTTAAGCTCTGGGGCACAATAGGACTGAATTCCAGAGCAGCAGCTCCTAAATTCTGCATCTTTAATTTATTTCATCACCCCAACATACCTTTCATTCCCATCCACCCACCCCCACATAAAACAACTGACCGCTCTAGCTTATAATTGAAAATAGTCATGACTGACTTTAAAATTGTTGATTATTTTTTAAGGAAGATTCCCCCTGGTCCCCTCCCGACACTGTTCTCGCCAAGCAACCTGGCTCAGAACCTCCTTCCCCTCTACATGAAGCAGGGAATTATTATCCAACTTTAGCGGCTCATCTCCCTGGCACCTTGGGCTTTGGCTGCTGCACTGTTTTCTAGTTTGTCAGCCTACACTTCTGGCTCTCCCTGCTTCCTGACTACAAGCTGGACTCCAGATCTGGCTCGCAGAATGAATGGCTCCATGGAACAGTACATGGAGCAAGCACTGTAATTCAATTAAGTTCCCCTTGTGTGGAAAGCTGGAGAACAAGAGCTAGCTACAGACAGATCCTGGCAGGGGAGGGAAACAACACAAAATGTCAGGTGTCTGGCTACGTCAAAATGGCACGATCTGTGGCAAGAACACTGAATTCCATATACTCTTGGGGAAAATGGAATTTTCCCATCATCATAAGTCCATTGGGCCCTGTCCCTGAGGTGAATGGGACAGGTCACGTCTCTCAGTGCTATTGTTTCAGTCTCTCTGGAGACACACACAGGTATCACTGAATTGGTTTACACTTGGTTCCCATTTTTGAAATGTTCTCATAAGGGCTAGAAACATTTTTTTAAAATGAAAACGGACATTCTGCAGCACAGGGGTGAATTCATAGCAAATTCTATGGCCACAGACTCCCAGAATATACAGGGGCCTGCCTACACTGTGCTTCTGTGGGGCTAGCCCCAGAGAAATTCATATTCCCTCCTCGGTGCCTCTTCCCTCAGCTGTGTGCAGCCTATGTGCTGCAGGGCTAGACTTCCTTATCCCACAATGACTGTAGCATAGAATAGAATTTTGAATACTCTCAAATTTTAAATACTTCAGAGCAACTCCAAATACACTTTTAATCTTTTAAAACTAAACCCAGAATCACACAGGGAAATGGCAGGCCAAAAGGGGATTCCTGACAACTGCTCACTCACCTGCTGGCCAGAATGCCCTGGGAGAAACTGTCAAAACAAAACTGAATCAGATAATATATTCATTGCCTACCAAAATACTTACTGGAGATTCATTTTCATCTTACTCTAGAGACACCATGAACCTTTATTTTTGGCTTGCCCAGAGATCTGAACAGAAGATATATTTGTTTGTTTGCTGCATCTCAGAGGGTGGTGCTCGCAGGGTACCACAGGAGTTCCACATAGGTAATGGGCTTGAGGGTGTGCTAGCTCAGTGTAAGGCCCACTCACTCCCTGATAACACAAGTTTTGGAGCTGGTGTAACCAGCACCCACTCAGTGTGGAGCGTTGTCCCTCTCTCTAGCGGTAGATCTCTGCTGCCAACATCCCGGTCAGGGCATTACACTGGATTGGCTAGCTGAAGGCCTCTGGCTGAGTGGAGCATGGGCACCTTTGCCTCTGCAATCATCTCCCCGCTCCAGGTGGACTTTCTGCCACCAGGATCCTGCAGCTTTCGTATACTCTATTGGAAGCAGTCATATTCCAGGGCTGAATTAGCCTGAAGGTAGCAGAAATTGCAACACCACAGGAGGGTATTTTCATTCTTTCCCAACGATAAATAAAGTTAAATGTTTCATTAACACTATTTTTTCTAATTATAAAGCTTTGGAAACCATCACAATGTTTTAATATTTATATTTAAATATATTTCAAATAAAATACAAATTTAGCAAATTAAAATATTTAATGATAACATCAGGTCTCATTAATGTAGTGTTCTTTATTTTCCAGAGTAACAATTCACAAAGGTTACTATCCCTTTTATCTTAATTAGGTAATGTATTCTCCTAAACATAATTGTTTAGAAAAGAACACTTTGTTCCTTTTGCTGTGACTATTCATAGAGATTATTAACCTCTGCAGTGTTTAGGATGTGTATTCCCCGCCTCATCATATAATATTTCTCCACAGTAGTTTACTATTGGGCTATATAATTAGAGCTTCATATACGAAATATATCTCAGATGACCTGCAAATAATTTTTTTTCAGTTTAATTTGTCTCATCAATATTTGTTGGCTATCACCATTAACCGACAATGAGCATAACAGAAAAAAAATGGAATTTTTTGAAGTTTGCACCACATGCATTGAAAATTCTTCCACTGACGTACTTCTCTCCTAGTGTGATGGATATATATTTAATCAAATCATCTCTATAGCCATGCTGGGCAGAATAAGACTTCTGTAGTGTCATAAGAACTGAAGCTATTTAAGCGAACTTAAATGTAGATATGGGTGATCCCTGTATAATCTGTTTCATGTGGGCCACACAAACAAGGACCTACAAAATCTGTTCACAGGGTACCTTTACGAGCTGGACTGGTTCACAACAAGCAAAAACCTTCAGGACATTTCCTATTTTCCTCAGTCTAATCTCGCTGAAGCCTCTAGTTTTCATTACAGAGTTAGCCTGGGCTCTTACTTGGGTGTTGCCTCTAATCCCCTCGCTGGGAACAGTAAGATTGTCTAGAAGTGGAGCCTCCCCTAAGGGACCCAAGGGCAAGAAACTCAAAGACACTATGGCTTAGCCCAAAATGAAGATTGGCCAACAACAACCCCTGCAAGTACAGTCCCAATCTCCTCAGCACCCTGGCATCCTGTACCTTTCCTGTTTATCCAGTGTTGTTCTTTATGACCTGACCCTGTGGTCCATTAAGCCTTGGATAATGAGTGAATAGTAACATTTTCTGTTCACACAGACTCAGACTTTAAGGCCAGAAGGTGCCACCATGAGCTAGTTTGACGTCCTGCACATCTCAGGCCACGGAACCTCATCCACCCACTCCTGTAATAAGCCCACAACCTCTGGGTGAGCTCCTGAAGTCCTCAAATCTTGACGTAAACCCTACAGAGAATCCACCATTTACTCTAGTTCAAACCAGAAAGTTTGAACCCATGCCACACGCTGCAGAAGGTGGTGAAAAATCTCCACGGTCTCAGCCAATATGATCTCGGGGAAAATTTCTTCCCAACTTCATTATGGTGATCAGTTACACCCTGGGCATGTGGGCGAGACTCATCAGCCAGACACATGGGAAAGAATTCTCTGTAATAACTCAGAGCCCTCCTCATCTAGTGTTCCATCTCTGCTCATTGGAGATATTTGCTAATAGCAGTCATGGATGGGCCATATGCCATTTTAGGCAACCTCATCATGCTATCCCCCCCCATAACCCTATCAAGCTCAGTCTTGAAGGCAGTTAGGTTTTTTACCCTAACTACTCCCCTTGAAAGGCTGTTACAGAACATTCCTCTAATTTCAAGCCTAAACTTGTTGATGTCCTGTTTATATTCATTTGTTCTTGTGCCAACATCGGCCACCAACTTAAATAACTCCTCTCTCTCCCTGGTGTTTATCCTTCTGATGTATTTATAGAGAGCAATCATATAAATATTAACCTTTTTAGTCCTTTTCTTTTTGAATACTTGATTCATTTATATATCAAGTTTTCTTTAGAATCTTTATGAAATTAACAGAGTATGTTGAATTCTAAGGCCCAGAACACTGGTCCTTGACCGATGAGTAACCCTATTCAGGAATTCTGTGTGTTAGACTGTATTTAATAATCCTTAGTGTGTCCATGTCTACAGAATTCTAGACAGATAGTTTAGATAGATAGTGACAAAGTTCTTCCTCTACCTTGGTGGGTCCTGTGCTTTCCGACAGATTTGCTCGCCTCAGAGAGAGGTTCACAGCAGCCCCCAGTTTGGCCGCTTTTGCTAGAGGCTCAAATCTGCCATTCATTCAGCTAACCTCATCACTGGCCAGCATGTGGGAAACTGGAGAATAATCTCTGCAGTCTTTGTTGTTCCACCTGTCGGGGACAGGCCAGATCCCTTTCCAAATTAGAACTTCCCCTCTGGTGTGTCTCACAAACCAGGTCAACTTCTCTTGTGTCAGACAGGGAGTTGGGAGGAACCCAGGACCACCCTCTATACCGGGTTCCAGCCTAGGGACCTGTGGATAGCAGCTGTCTACAACGTCACCTGTGTCAGCTGCATGACAGCTACAACTCCCTGGGCTACTTCCCCATGGCCTCCCCTCAGCACCTTCTTTATCCTCACTGCAGGACCTTCCTCCTGAAGCCTGATAACGTTTGTAGTGCTCATTCCTCCAGCAGCACACCTTCTCACTCCCTGTTCCTTGAGCAGCCCCCACTAACTGATGGGAGGTCCTTTTTAATTCAGGTGTCCTGATTAGCCTGCCTGCCTTAATTGATTCTAGTAAGTTCTTAATTGGCTCCAGGTGTCTTAATTAGCTTGCCTGTCTTGCTTAAGTCCCTGCTCTGGTCACTCAGGGAACAGAAAACTATTCATCCAGTGGCCAGTATATTTGCCTTCTACCAGACTCCTGCACTCCAGGTCCTGTGGACTCCAGGTCCTGTGGATCTCCCCCTTAGGCTGGGGGGAGATCCTTTAGCAGTGGGCGAGCTTTAGCCTGCCCACTTCCTGGATCCCAATACGACCAGACTCCTGCACCCGTCCCTGTTGTTCATTAGTTGTCCCCCGTAATTATTTGGCTTTCCAGGTCCTCTGGATCTCCCCCTTAGGCTGGGGGGGATCCTTTAGCAGTGGGCGAGCTCCGCCCGCCCACTTCCTGGATCCCAATAAGACCAGACTCCTGCACCCAGCTGGTTTGGGTCTGTCACTATATATATATATATATATATATGTATAAAAACCTGGGAAACTGATTGGGGATGATTGTTACAGCAGATGTTTCTGATGAGGGAATCAACAGGGAAGAATGATTATTGGGGAAGAAAGACCCATTGAAAAATATAATCTTGAATTATCTTAACAACATTATTAGTTGTAAATAATTAGACCTTCACACGTAAATCAGGTTAACTGAGAATGTACAGAAATGACATCAGAACATATATTTATTTAGGCAAAGAAGATCTCCATTAAAAAACCCTATATGACGACACTGGTGTTAGAACTTAGTTGGGGGAGTGAAACTGAGCATCTCTCCAGATACAGTGAAGAAGAGATACAGAGACAGCTCTTCATCACATCAAGGGGGTAACGTATCTATTCTTTCTATGTTTTGTATAGTGCTGTACTAATCTCTGATTGATAATATTTGACTACATAATTCCAGTTGAGCCTGTTCTTCAACAATCTTGAGTCATTATTAACTCAGACACACAACATCCCTGAGCCTGCATTTTGTTAGGCTAAAAGAGCTTGGCTTGGCTTTTGTGCCAAAGTCATGAAATGAAATATTAAATATGATTGTTCCCATGATCAGTCCCTGAAGAACTCCACTAATAACCTCCCTTCAGCCTGGCTGTCCACCTTTCAGCATGTGCTGTTGTAATCTTTCCTTTAACCAGTTCCTTACCCACCTTTTGATTCTCAGATTAATCCCCATCTTCTCCAATTTAACCAATAATTTCCTGTGTGGAACTATATCTGATGCTTTACTGAAATCCAGGTAGATTAGATCTACTGCATTTCTTTTGTCTGGAAAATTGGTTATTTTCTCAAAGAAAGAGAGCAGGTTGGTCTGGCACTATCCTCCTTTAGTAAAATCAAGTTGTATTTTTTACCAATTTCCATTTACCGCGATGTCATTAACTACTCTCTTGCTCTCTTAAAATTTGTTCTAAGATCTTGCACATAATTGAGGTCAAACTATCAGGTCTGTAGTTTCCCAGTTCACTTTTTTATCCTTTCTTAAATATAGCTACCATCTTTGCAATTCTTCCGTGATAGGGTATGACCACCCAAGTTTATGGAGTCATTAAAAATCCTTGCGATTTCATGTGCCATTTACTTTAATATTCTTCTATGGAGATTATCCAGGGCCCCCAGTTGGGTCCCATTAAGTTGATTGAGTTTGGCTTCCACCTCAGATGTGGTAATTCCTGCTTCCATATCCTCATTCCCCTTAGCTACCCTGCTGCTGTCCCCACATTCCTTGTTGCTCTTATTAAAAACTGAGGCAAAGCATTTGTTTAGGTGTTGGCCCATACTTAGATTATTTTTAATCTCCAAGCCATCCTCAGTGTTTAAAAGGGATCTGGATGCAGAGATACCACTAAACAGACCACTTTTTGGTTGCTTTGATTCCTTGCAAGCACCTTGGATGAGAGGAAGATGAGGCCACAGCTCACCTTGACGAAGGATCCTCCACTAAGGTGCATAAGGAAATATACTTTATTTCTCAACGTGAAACTACATTTTGAGGATTAAATCCCGGGACTGCAGTGGACTTTCCCAAAGGAAGAGGGAACGTCTTCACTAGACATGGGATTTTCCCCTCCCTTTTAAATTTCTTCAGTGCATTTTCAAAGTATGTTTAATGATATACCATTACTTTGGCAACCACAACTTTCATTTAAGAGCATGATTTTGATAAAAAATTGCCTCCCAGGATAATTAGAATGAAACCCAACTGTAAATCAAAGACATAAAATATGCTTTGTATAGATGACAGATGATTGGAGTAAAAATTAGATAGGAGTAGATGATTAATAATATTTTACTTCAGTGACCCAGGTTCAAAGCTAGCCAAGGGTAAAATGAAAAGTAGCTATTTCAGTCTGAATAATGTAAGTGTTATACGAAAAGATTTACATTCTGAATGCTATCTAAGCAATTAATCCAGAGGGAATTATTTATAATTGCTAATTAGTCAGAAGACTACAAATGATGTACAATGGAATTATATATCAGATCTCTTATAAAAGCTAGTGGGGTAATGTAATTGTGTTCCATTAATATAAATCCTCTTGAAATGAGAATTAAAATGAATTGGACCAAAACTTTCCTTGGCTTTTGATTCTAATACTTGCTATTAAGCATGCTTCAAGTACACATCAGGTATTAGGACTTCACAATGCAGCTGATAGGTTGAGAAATCAAATATTTTTGGACATTTGCCATTTCCTTCTATTATTTTAATTTTTTGCATGAGGTCAAATGCTAGCACTGCTCCTATACATTTTTGCTTTCTTTTCTCCCATTCCATTGTGATTCTATTCACAATAATGTAGCCCTATACCTGTTTGTCTCCCATTGCTGGGCTGATTACTGGAGCAGCAGTAGCAGACCGCAAAAATGAAAGAAGCCGACTGAAAGAAATGCTATGGTACTCCTGTAATATTAAGACTGACATTTTGCAGCCCTATGTTTCCAGATGCACGTACACAAATACCTAGTCTTTCCCACTATGACTCACTCTTCTATACCTGTTTAAAGTTGTTTAAAATAAAAATAATGCAAATGAAGCATACTAGTCAATATCCAGCACTGCTGCAAACATATGCTGTTTATTCCTCCCTCCTCGTGTCATGCCTTGTCATATCTAACCTATCTTCATTCTTTTTTGTAAAATCTCATGTATACTTATAGGACAACGTACATCTATAATAACCTCCTGTCAAGGTTCCTCCCCCACTCTGAACTCTAGGGTACAGATGTGGGACCTGCATGAAAACCTCCTAAGCTTACTTTTACCAGCTTAGGTTAAAACTTCCCCGAGGTACAAATTAATTTTATCCTTTGTCCTTGGAATATCCACTGCCACCACCAAACTCTAACTGGGTTTACTGGGAAACGTAGTTTGGACACGTCTTTCCCCACAAAATCCTCCCAACCCTTGCACCCCGCTTCCTGGGAAAGGTTTGGTAAAAATCCTCACCAATTTGCATAGGTGACCACAGACCCAAACCCTTGGATCTGAGAACAATGAAAAAGCATTCAGTTTTCTTACAAGAAGACTTTTAATAGAAATAGAAGTAAATAGAAGTAAAGGAATCACCCCTGTAAAATCAGGATGGTAGATACCTTACAGGGTAATTAGATTCAAAACATAGAGAATCCCTCTAGGCAAAACCTTAAGTTACAAAAAAGACACACAGACAGAAATAGTCCTTCTATTCAGCACAATTCTTTTTCAGCCATTTAAAGAAATCATAATCTAACACATACCTAGCTAGATTACTTACTAAAAGTTCTAAGACTCCATTCCTGGTCTATCCCCAACAAAAGCAGCATAAAGACAGACACACAGACCCTTTGTTTCTCTCCCTCCTCCCAGCTTTTGAAAGTATCTTGTCTCCTCATTGGTCATTTTGGTCAGGTGCCAGCGAGGTTACCTTTAGCTTCTTAACCCTTTACAGGTGAGAGGAGTTTCCCTCTGGCCAGAAGGGATTTTAAAGGGGTTTACCCTTCCCTTTATATTTATGACACCTCCTTAATACGTTTCATTTCTATTTCCCATTATTGCTGAACAAGGTAAATTCAACAAATGGCAAGACGTTTGTTTGTTTGTTTTCTCCCCAGATATTTAGGCTACAACATTTCTTAAAAATTTATGTACAATATTTACAGTGGTTCTATGTGCTGGATACAGAGCAGGCAAGCTGATTTGGCACCTGTTCATTTAAATTCTACTTGCAAGGGCAAGTTGAGGGACAACTCTTTCTACTCCAGCATCCCACAATTTTGAGAGCTTAAGTGGCACATAGGCTTTGCACTGGTCATCTTGTAATGGCAAGTTTCACCCTCTCTGAGTAGAAAGCCTCTGTACTCTTTCAAATAATCTTGGAAATATTATATAGACTTCTCTTGTATTGAGGTCCCAGGAAGTAGGACTTGTTATATCCTTCTAGAAAGGGGTGAATTTCACTCACAGTTCTATGTTTACCTCACCTATAGATTCTGTTTCTTTGCTTACTTGGTTTTTCCTTTATATGTAACTAGGGCTGTGCGAAAGGTTCCTCTCAAAACCTGACCCAACCCAACCTGCATTATTCACAGACAAGGACCAATGCATTTGCACAGCTCTAGGTATGACACCACATTCCAGTCTTCAAATATATCATTTGGCTGTTCCAATCAACAACAACATCTTTATCTTTTGTGGGGTGGTACCTACCTACACCAGCCATCTCCCCAGCTGTGCTCCTACTTAAATACACAGTGATTCCCATGGAAAATGTTAGGTTTTACCAACTGTTATGATATATTTCATGGAGTTTAATGCCATTAGATCATCTAGTCTGACATCCTATATATCACAGACTATTGTTACAGTATTTCACTGCACTTAGAATAAGAAATAACTCTAGTATCACAGAAACCAATTTGTCCTGGACACACAGGGAAAAAGGCAAGATTCAAGAGATGTGGTTTAATTAGGTCACAACTTTATTAACCGTATAGATGCAGATCTCAATTCTTTCCACATTCATCTCTACCTAGTAGAGAGCCCATTCTGGCAGCAAGAGAAAAATTCCCCTACAAAAAAGTCCCCCAAAAGTTGACTAGCACAGTGCACACAGCAGATAAAAAAAACAGTGGTCCTGTGCTAATTCCAGAGGTGGGAGGGTATGAGCTGCTAATCCAGGCATGAGAAGGGGATCCAGCCAGAGGGACAGAGTTTATATAGGGTATACAGGGGCCAGAGGCTTACCTGAGCCCCACCAGCCAGCCCACCAGCTTTATGTGATGCTTCCCCCATCCACCTCTTTCTCCCAACCCTGATGGAAAAGGAAACCCTTAAAATGAGCCAATACCCCTTTTTTCCACCAATCCTGACAAAGACCTTACACCTTTGAGATTGTGGGGGGTACGGTGTGGTAACTTTGGGCATGTGTTGACATTTGAATGACCACCACTGCATGTCATTCAAAATAAAGAATAAACTTTTGAGACAAATATTAGATTCTAAAATATTGGAATGGGTCTATATTTGAACCCACTGACAAAATTCATAATGCAGTATATTTCCACAAGAGTTTCAAATTAAGGGCCACTCACTGAACAAGCCCTGGTAGTGTGACAAAGGTATGAAACAGAAATTGGAACTGGAAAAAAATCCCCATTATGTATCACTGTAGGTTATATTTACCATTCATTAACTAAATCATGATAATTTTTTTCTATACTTCAAAATCTCTTTACATTTGGAATATATATCTATTCAGGTTTCTCATATTTTACCAAGTATTATGTTAGAAAATTCACATTTATAGTGAAGCTCCTCTTTTCAAGTCACTGTTAACTACTATTTTTCACATAGTTCAAGAAAGGTGATCTAAACATTTTATAATTGCAGGTAAAAACAAAAATAAAATTGAGTAATTTATTTTCAAATGTAACCCTTCTGCCAGGTGGATCCAGCAGCAACAAGAGCTGGGTTCAGTACAACACATAACTGGCTCAAGCCCCCACCTAATGATTTGGGACAATTACACTCCACCCCCTGGGCACCTCTAAGAGGCAATACTTCCCCTCTCTCAGGCACAGAGTCTGAGTGTAGCAAAAACTTGTAATAAAAGGAGGGAAGTAACTCAGCACTAATTTGGAAAAACACCACAACGAGGGTTCATAAACCATGCGCAAAAGACCCATCCCCAAGTAAGTTGGGCAGTGTCCTTTTCCCCTCAGGCTCTTAAGCCCAGCAAGCCAAAAGTCCCTTTAACATGCCTGTCCCTTCTCTGCACCGTCCTTAGCCGGTGCAGCTCCAGAGTTCAGAGGTTCATCTGCAGAGTTCACCTCCCACCCAGGGTGGAAAGGGGGCGGGGAGTAAGGAGGCACCTTACACACTCTGCTGCTTGGGCACTTGCTCGTCACCCTGCCGGCCAATTGCTGCACCTCTCTGTGGGGCTCTGCTTTGGCCCTCTCTACCAGCCACCCTGCTGGTCACTCCTGCAGATGTCATCAGGGCCCACCACTTAACACAGCTCTCAGTGATTTCAGCTGTTAGTGGGGGAACCTCACTGCTAGTGCACACTGGGCATCTCTTGCAATAGAGACACTGTCCCAAAGTAGGTCTAATACTTAGACCCAGGTATCAGTGATTTCAGCTTGGCAGCATGTAACAAGACTCTCAATAGAGTCTAAATTAGCTCTTTTATTATACCATGGAGAGAGGAAGGGTCAAATTGTATCTAGGACCCTTAAACAAGACCCACACTACCAGGTACAAGTACCTGTCCCCACCCTCTCTCAACTCATTGGGCTTTGGAACCCATGTCCCCTGCCCATCGAATGTCATTCAGTTGAGGATGAGTCCCTCCATCGGGGTATGCCAGGGACAGTTCTACTGCCCTCGGTTCACACAACAAGGATAACAACGCTTTATTACTCCTGCCCCAATAACAAGGAGACTGGGGATCCAACACCAACCATAAGTGATCATTTGGGCAAGCAGTCCCATCATGCTGAGCACCTAGGCAGGGTGGGTGTGTCCATGCAAATGAGATCAGCTCCTGACGTCCTTTTCTACAGCTCACCACTAGATGTCGGGGGAGAGCTCATTCAGACTCTGCTCACACAAAGATACAATTTTGTGAATTTCAAATGCGTGCGCACATAGAACGGCTGGAGAAACAGCTATCTTTGCATACATAATGAAAATAATCATTAAAAAAACTTTTCAAAGTGATTTTTTTTTTTAGTAATTCTGTGCAGCATTGATGTATTTCCACCAATTATAAACCAATGGGTTTAAATCAAATGATTAATCACCGGTTTAAAACATCAATACAGAAAATTGTTTAACATTTTAAAATGCAGTTGCAATTAAAATCTGGGGAGCTGGTCTAATAATCAACATAAATATAAAAGTCCTACATAAATCCATTTTACCTTTTTAACCTGTTGATTGTTCATGGAGGACAGAATTCAATGGCACTCATAGCAAAGTGATACGGAAGTTCTTATGAATTATGACCTGCGCACTGAGCAACTTGCCACTTCTTCTCTTCTGTTAGAGGAAAAAATAAACCTCTGTCCACCACCACAGACCTGGTTCTATGTATGGGAAAATGACTAATAGTTGTTCTTTAATTCAGTGTTTAATGTATTTTCCTAAAGTGAGAATATGACGGTCAAGATTACACAGGTTTCTCCCTGAACTTTATAGACAAATCAGATAGATAGTCTATTCCATGATCAAAGATTCAGTAAAAAATAAAATAGGCAAAAAAACCCCCCACACATTTAGGCACCCAATTTTCACTGAAAGTCAATGGGAGTTCGATGTCTAATTCCCACAGGGATCTTGAAAAAAATCTCCTCCTCCCATCCTAAACTATCTAATCCATAATTCAGTTTAACCTTCACATCATTTACAAAAAGCAATACAAACACACATACATGGCATTAGTCTATTACAGATTTATGAAGTTCCTTATTGTGTGCATGGATCAGCCAAAATTAAGATGGATTTCCACATTGCAGCAGTCTAAGGAAAATTGAACCCTTACAAGATACCTTTGTTACTATAAACAACCACATACATAGATACTTTGAGTTGTCTACATGGTGTGTTAGTCCGCACCAGAGGAGTGTAAATTCTAATGCACACTAATGTGTTCCACACTAACTGGCCTGTGTGGACCCTGCTGGTGCACACTAAATGTTTCCTAGTGAGTGTTCATGTAGTCATATTTCTAACAGTACTACATTAAGACACACAAGGGAACTTTTAGGGTATGCCAGCAGGGTCCACACTGGCCAATTAGTGTGGAACACACTAGTGTGCACTAGAGTTTACACCCCTCTGGTGTGGAGTAATGTGCTGTCTAGACAAACCCTTAGAACTATTTTATGTTTTCTTTTCATACCCAAGAAACTACATTGAGATTACTCATTTTCAAGCATAATTTGGATTGAAATATCTTTTAAAAAATTAATCAAAACACACCATCAGACACTGTGAATGTTGCAAATCATTGCAAATGTAACATGGAAACTTCAGACATTTCTTTTGCATTTGTCCATATGTGTTGTAGTTTTCCAGTTCAATTTAACGCACATTCACGTCACAGGCTAAATTCACATCATTCCAAAATATATCCTATTTTCCCCTGAGATCTCAAGATGGGTTCAGGCTATGAGATCTCAAGATAATTATTTTAATTTATGCATCCATATTACACAAATACACACCTGCAGGGAGATGAAATTAAATCAATATATATAAAAGAAGACAATGGTACTAGATCATTACATCTCTATTTTCATTCAGGCAGATTACAAGGCAGTGCATTAGCTACTATGAAACCAATTGCTTTTAATTTAAGTTTAATTAAAAGTTAATTAGTTAATTAATTAGTGCTGCTTGAGATGTACTAAAATAATTAAAAGTTAATCTATTAAATACAATTTAAAATCTTTTATAAAATATGGCACAACTTTCACTTAGTGATAGCTTATTCTAGCCAAGACAGCTGGATTCAGCTGAGCTCTGCTTTACACAGGATCTGGGTGTGGAGGTGGAGACAACAGGCTTCCCAGTCTTGAGGTCAACTAGAGTGCACTTCAAACACAATTTAGAGCAGCCTCAGGGTTGCTGTAAATTGCATCTGGGTTGAAATTGGTCATGCTGGAACTCAGGGACTGAAAAAGCACAGAAGTGCTCACATCCACTGCAGCATAAAGCTATTTCTTGGAGGTTTTTCATCCTACCACTGGCCTGGATTGACTTTTCTTTGCTTTATAAAAGGCTCACAAAACGAGGTAGCATGCACTGGCCTCAGCTGAGACTCAAATCTCCAGTGTGGGTTTTCTGAAAGATTGAAACATGAGAAAATTTTGCCTAACAAAATTGGACTTTTATTTTAGGTAATGTTCTAAGTTAATTAATAGATATTACCTAACAACTCTTCTGCTATGGGACTAAGATAAATAACTTAGACATGGCTACATGCCCCTGAAAATTGATTTTAGCAGTTCCTCTGTCATAAATTGGCAAATTCTTCAGATCAGTTAGATATTCCCCTGAACAGAACTGGTCAGATACTCTGACCCATTCTGCTCCTTTTGCACTACTCAAAAACCTGCCAAAGGGAGTGGAAAGTATCACAAAGCCTCTGCAGCACCACGGCATAGAGCTGTTCTCAGAAAGTTTAAAGCCAGTGTAACCAACTCCTCCACTCTCTCTCTAGTTCAGGGGATGTATGCTACGTTTGAGGAGAAGCACATCAGGGCCAAGAAGGGGGAGTAACTGGAGCCTTATGTGCTCTGGCAATCCCCAGATGCCATATGATCCCTTAGAACTATAGCCACATAGTGCAAGTTAGTACAGATCCCTGGTTACCCCATCTGCACTGTGCTGGCTAACCAGGGAATTGCAAGTGGCTTCCTGAAAGTCTCTCTTCTCTGCTCAAAGCTGGGAACAGCAGAGAAGCTGGCTCCATAGTTATATAGGCATTATTTGCAGGTAGAAACTAGATTTACTATTGGCTGGGTTCTGAGGTCCTTAATCTGTTTGTCACTTAGTCAAACTCTCCATGAAGTAAGCATAGTTTAAAACTGAGCACTTTAGTAGTTTGATTTCTGAACTAAAGAAGAAATGTGAAGGTTTCCATCTATAGGTGACAAAACATATTTGTCAGGCCATTTTTCACTGTGACTAAACAGTCAACGTTATATGCCTTTATTAATTAGCTGCCATTTATTTTCATTGTAAAATAATGAACTTACTAAATGACACAGACCTACATGCCATGATGCAGGGCACAATACAGGAATCTAAACAGCACAGTAGAGAATAGTACAAAGCTCTACTATGTCTTTAGGAATACTGCCTGAAAAGTTTGTAGGAAGGTCAGAGCTAACTCTAGTACAAATTAGGCTGTACTACCACTGTATTAATTAGCAATTTAATATGCACTGTAATTCTGTACTGAAGAGGCGACAACTGAAAATCAGAGTTAAACTGAAGGTATTATACCAGGGACTAAAAGTGGTTATTCTGTTTTCTGCCTCATTGATTTTTTTCAGATTAATTTAAAACCTGACAAATTAGAAAATCTGCCACATGACAGATCCCTGACATTTATAATCACACTATATTGTTTCTTTAATTACACAGACGGGCTACCATTAAAGTAGGTTGGGAAGGAACTGTGTTTTTAGATGTGTTAATTTGTATTCTTGGGGGAGGAGGAGGAGGAGGAGGAGGAGGAAAGGTTAAATGTGAATTAATTCTGTTTATGGCTATATGTTTCCTATAACTGAAAGATACTGAAGCAAGCCATTTCAGTTTCAGATTATGATTAATCATTAGCATTTAGTTTTGATTAAGATTATTTTCAAGAAGCATTGCAAGTCTAACAGTTGTTTTTTTTTTGTTTTGTTTTGGGTGTTTTTGGCAAAAGGATAGGCATCAGAAATGTTTAATGCAAAGGAAAGAATATGGACCAGATGCTCATCTAATTTATAGCATTGTAAATGCAAATTGACCTCCATTGAACTACTCCAGATTTACAGTTGTGTAATCTGACCCCCTCATTCTAAGGAAGCACGTGAATGTAAACTTGTCCTCAAATAATTATATTTGAATTTATTCCTGTGTTTCCCATGTAATAATTCAACTAAACTGTAATGTACAATTTTATTATTTAAAGCATTTTGCTCAACCACAAACATTCCTACCTATAATACATATTAATGTGTAATTATTTATATCTTATGCATCAATACAGCATTTACTATTTACAACAGGCAATAAATTAGATCAAAAGCCTCTACAACAGACAAATCTAGAGTAGCACAGATACCTGCAGTAGCTCAAGTGATTTGCATATAACATACCTGGGTATGAAAGTTATGGACTGTACAATGTAATTTACAAACACTTTACAGAAGTTACACCTACTTTAGAGTCTACCTCAATAAAAAAAAAAATAGAAATTACTATTACATGATCCTTCAAGGAACAAGTGGCCCATACTTGTCCATTAGCAGCTCATTACTGATACAGAAAAGTGGAAGTTTACTGCTTCCTTAAACAATATCATAAGGCACATAAAATAGATGAATGCAGTTACCACCCACAGAGTGCTCTTCATTCCAGCAGCAATCTTGAGTGACAGACCAAAGACTATCCGAGCAATTTAAAGATGTGGCAGTAAAGGATATTTTTAAATTGCTTCCAAAAATCACTATTTTTGTCAGTTAAAACATGTCTGTTCCCTGTGGAGCAGTTTATTAAATTCAGTTGGATTTTTCCTGGATTTTTTTTTTTTTGGGTACTCTTTACATCCATAGCACTTCCCTTTTTCAGGCTGAAGTGTGAAGGATTGACAACTGAACATGTTTTATGCACATTTACGCTAACGTGATTTCATTAATTTATTTGCTTAGTTTTACAAATAATTGAGTTAATACAAGAATTTGACAACACACATGTTTTGTGATAAAACTTCTGTAAGCAGAACTTTTAAAAGATAAGCAAAAAGAAAAAATGTCCAGAAGTGGATATAGCTCTCTAATTATCTAGCTCCTCCACCCCTGCCTAGAACAGAAATTATGGTCCTCAAAGGACCATATGACAGCTATGAATTGGTGTAGCATAGTGAAGACCTGCACAGCCTCTTCCTGCTTCCAATAAGCCCCCTAAGTGAGGGTGAGAGGAGTGGTCAGTGTAGGAGCTGACTGTCAGCTTAGAGATCCCCCATATCAAAAGAATTCTCAATGTGGCATCTATAGACAAATTCCTGCCCTGGCTCGGGTATTATCAAATGGTCAACATAGGGACAGAGAGTCTGGATCATTTCTTTTTTGCCTTTTTTTTGTTTTTTGTTTTAAAAGAATTAACAAGTCAGTTCAGGCACAATGAGCGGCCCAAACCTTTGTCTCAAATGGAACCATTTTTGGAGGTTTGAAACAGTTTTGATATTTGAAAAAATAATGTCAAGTAATCGTTTAGCATTCTGTAGTTCAACTATGCCTTTGTTCTATCCAGGACCAGGGGTGGAAGTGTCATAAAATTACTCTCATGGCATTTTTTTCATCCTGACTGGAATCAGGAATCATTTAAATCACATGAGAACTAGTACTTTCAATATGACTAACCCAATTATGGACTTGACTTCGTTTATGGATAGCTTGGATTAGCAGACAGACTTCTGGGTAATGCCTCTCAGAGCCCAAATTTTAGAGGTATACCATCAACAGCATGTTTGTCTGTCTATAATTCCTTTCCCTCACTTCCTAGTGTATCTTTATTTCTGGTTCCTCATCTCTCTCATAGCAACCAGAAGGCTGAACAGAGGGGCTTGTCCTAGATTTCACAAATTATTTGAAAACACTTTTGACTTTGTGAGAGTGAGATTCTGACTCCCATAATGAAACTACTTGTGATTTAAAATGCTACTCAACATGAATAAAGATAGTAGATCCAGCCCTACATTATTTGAAATGGTTCAATAAACATTACACATGAACAAATTTCTGTCTGTGGGTAACTCATGAGTTGTATTTGCTATTCTTTGTTAAATCTGTGTGCTTGGTCACTTAGGTTACATAATATCATTTCTGTTTCCAGGTTGAATGAGTGTAAGTGAAATAAGGAGGTAAAAGCCTTTGATTCTATCAGACAGAGGGTAGGAGCAGTATGAGGAGTTAAGAAAACTAGGGAAATGGACTAAGGAATTTTAACATTTTCCATTCTGGCCACTTGAGGCGGGCCTGTTGGAAACATCACCACCAAAAACACAATAAACGATTGTGTTATAAACTAGAGTCACATTTAAAGTTATTTTTCTCTGGTCACACTGAGTGTGGCAAATAGTCTTAGCTCCAAAATGCATATCTCAGTCTTTGCCTGTCATATGAACTCCCTTTGTGCCAGGGCTCTGGCCAAGAATCTTAGCTTCAATAGAAGTAGTCACATATACTCCAATTTGTGTCACCTCTGTCATCCAAGAACCCCTTAATGCCAGCTGGGAAAGGGACACAGAGGGTGTGCATAGAGGTTACCAGTATCTCCTTGGGGACAGCAGACCTGGTATTACTGTGTTCAATGGATAAGGGGCTGAGCACTACAGAGGCACCCTTCAAAGGGGCTTGGGGACTGGGATGCACCTATTGCAAGGCACAGTAGGGCTGGCATAGCCCAGAGGAGATTGTTTGGGTGATCAACACACTGGTGGAGTCAGAGAGCTGACCCAGTGAAGCACAAGCACGTCTCCTTCTCACTGGAATGGGGGAGAGACAGGATGGGACTGGTGACAAGGTGAACCATCACAATCTCATTGATATCAGGTTGCTCGCTTGGGTTTTTCAGAAGACAGTGTTCAAAGGGATGTCTTGTTCTTAACCACTATGTCCCATTTCATACAAAGCTAAAGCAACAGGTTGAGGGAAGAGAAAGGAACATAAGACCAGAGGAAATTCCTGTTCATTGTTTGTGACCACCTTCATAGGGGCTACTGTCATGATAAATAGCTTCTCAATAGGGGGCACTCTAATATGATTATGTATAAGAACTTAGAGGACTCTACTTTGAGGAAGTGCTTGATGAGAAAGGAAGAGCGTTACATATAGAATTAGGGAATAAAGCCTGAATGCTGCACTGTCATGGCTCTCGCTCTTTTTATGCTTGAACACTGAACATGACATTGGAGGAATTTAGAGAACTTTACTTTCAAGAAGTGCTTGATGAGAGAGAAGACGATGTGTGGAGGAAGGAATAAATGGTGCATTGCCTCATCTCTCTCTCTTTATGCTTCAACATAACAGCTACAGGAACAACACATCAGCAACGAGCATGTCCAAAGAGAGCAGTTTTTACTCCAGAGGGAGTGCCAGCAGATGAAACAACTGCAAGTAAGATCCCACCCAGGTGACACTCTCTGGGACTGGCTGTTTCTCTTCTTTTTAAAACCCCTAGGATTGCTGGTCTTCACACAATCTGGATCAGAGGTGGTGAGCTGACCCTCTCTGCAACTTCCTCCTGTAACTGGTTCAAAATATGACACAAATTCTGTGGTCAAAATTGCTCCCACATGTGCAATATTTCAATGAGGTGTCACACTATCAGAAAGCTATGCTGCCTTGATGAATCTTTGCTGGTGCTGTCCATGTTCAGGCTACCCAGCATGTGTTTGGCACTGACAGTGCTAATGACCAGTAAAGGCAGTTACAAATGTTTTATACATTTGACTTAGAGCTCATTAAAAATGAAGGATTTGCAACGATGAATCTTTATAATGCTTTATATGGTTTGGTTAGTTTTCATATTTTAATCAGACAGTGGCAATGGCCAAAAAACAAAAGGACCCATTTCAGGGATTTTGCATTTAGAAGTATTTTAATTTGTGAAGCAAACACAGCATCTGAAAAATTCCATTAGGGTAGGGTACAAAATACAATGCTACAGAATGCATTCTTACATAGAACTTTCTCCATACTGAACATCACAAGATTCTGTGCCAAGGGAGTCAATCATAAGCTAAACAGAAAAAGGAAGGTTTTAAGGTGAGATTTGAAGAGTAACGGGGTGAAGATAGAGGTGGATTAAGGGAAAATGGAACTCCTGCATTCAAGGTACAAACAAATTCATGCATTTTCTCCGTCTTCAAAAGAAAGAATATAAAAAAGCAGCCCACACTGCCATTTCACTTAAAGCCTGTCATATGCTGTAAGTCCCCTCAATGAGAATTCAGGGCATCCCTGAGGTTCATCTAAGGTTTACAGTTCATGCATACTTGGACCATGGAATAAAAAGAGAGGGCTACTCACTCACCAAGAGGTACCACAGGCATCACTATCATGCATTTTCTAGTACAAAGAGTTCTGAATGTCAAAGTTTTGTAAACAGAAGTAACAGCTAACTTGCACTTATATCAAATATCCACAGCTCTGGAGATTTCTGCTTAAACCTTCAAGAAGAAACACAAAAATAATATCTACAAAACTAACTTATTTATATCTAGAATTGTAACAGTTGCCTAGAGGGGATAAAACTGGTTCCCAATTCAAGCGCTAGGTAAATCGATAGCATAAATACCAGTCCTACTGACATTAACAAATGCCAGTTACCAGGAGAACAAAAAGGTTTTATTATTACTATCCACCTCTAACAACACAATTTTAACAGCTGAGCAACTATTAACTTTAGAAAGCAGCATTTTTTTGTACTTTTAGTGAAAGCATGACAATCAATATTTCTTGTTACCATGACCAATTTCTCAATATTCAGTTCTTAAAATAAAACATGTAATTCTTATACATCAAAACTATTTGCAACCACCTTTAGCCACTAAACAAACAGACATTTTTTATTCCCTGGCTTTTCTTTAATACATTTCCTATACAAGAATTATCTTAAATGATTTGCAGGTCTACAATAATTTACAAATGGTAAATGATCTCCTTATTACTAGGTTTTATTTAACACAGTCTGACTATTTCAGAAAAGGTGATAAGTATCCCCGTCTATTAACATTAATAAGTCTTTCAAATTACGATGGAAAGTCCATTGTTATCCTCAAATAATCAAGATCACCGTTAGTGTTCTTCCAAAATAATTTGCACTGAAAACAAAATTTAAAGCATGGATTCTTTCCCATAAGTATTTACCATAAGAAATTCTGTATGTTCCACTTTTGTAAATACTGGAAAAATCAGTTACTGCCTTTGATATTAGCTGGGATAATTGCAACTGTATTGAAGTAATTTGAATTGCTTTGTGCAGAGTTCCCTATAATGCTGTAGGGCAAGACTGCAGCATAAGTTTGATTCCAAACTGACAGAGGCAAGAACGTTGCTCCAAAAAGTAGAACCAATACAAATGAGGGACTACATGTTGTCTCCATTTGAAAAGGAACTTCATCAGGACACAGTTGTGCTCAAAAAGACACATTAATTTAGCACAGGTGCATATGCATACTGTTTCCAGGACTGTATAGAATCCCAGAAATTTGGAGGTTTCACTCCTACGTTTCAGGTACTCACATACTCCCATCAAAAACAACTGGCACTGTCACATTTCATGAGTGCAACATGTTTTATTATTTGCTGGAATAAAAAACACAGTGGAGCCTCCTCAGACGTGAAGTCAATAGGGAGCTGCATATTTGTGATTTTCTATATCTTTCCATGAACTCTGAGATCTAAATGTAAAATCCATCACTCAGGAAGATTATATGGTTGTGTGACACTTTACAGATGAGTATGTGTCTATTCAACAACGAATGAATGGATCACACCCTTTCATAGTGAGGTAATTTTTAAAAAAATCTGACTGATGCAATACAAATTAATAAGAACCAAATATTATTCAGAGGGAGTTATAGTAGCATAATTTAGATATAGTCTTACTTCTAATTCTTTCAAAACACCATATATGAGATGACAACAGAGAACAGAAATAAATTTCAAAAATGTGAAACTCTGTATGATTTTATGACATGTCTCTCCTTGAAGTGAAAGGCATGTCACAGTCTAGTTTTTTTTTCCAATGAAGTATAGCTCAGGTAAGAAGGTGGCTTGTGAAATGCCTCTGTTCAGTAAGAAGCATCCCATATGTTATGAAACCTCTGTAAGATATTGCAATACTTATCAACAAGGTGTGTATTACTAGGCTGTCACTTACAAATGTAAAACAATCTAATTCAGTAGCTGGCACCCAAGCACTTCCTTGTGGCCAGGGTGCCTCTCCAGTGTCCTCCTTCTCCTTCTTCGGTGCTTCTTAAACAAACCTTACACAGCCTCTCTCATTCAATTACAACCCTTCTTCGGGTCTGGTTTCTTTATTTACGAAGTTCCTAAGCAAATACAAAACAAATCTTCCACCCAACCTTAAACTGGCACAGCCCCTTCTCCCTGAGGAACTGTCTCAGCTGCATCTTCTTCCTCAGCCCCAGCACCTTTCTTTGAGACCTTCTCTCCCTCAAGCTGCAGGAGACCTTCTAGCTTGGCCCTCACTGAACTCCCTCTGACCCTTTATAGCCCAGGTTCAGTCCCACCCACTCAACCGTCTCAACTAAGAGGGCCTTCTCTGGCACAGGGGAGTGAACCTATTCTGAATCAGAAAGGCCATCCGCCCTCTGACAAATGACAACAAGGGGAAAAAAAAGCACAAAAATCCTGTCCTTTAAGGGAATAACACAGTTGCATATTTCATGTAAGAATTCTGAAATAGTTAAGCTGTGGAAACAGGCAAGTACATTGGAGACCGACATATCAAAAAGGTCAGGTGTCAGATGAAAAACCTTTTGAGGAGTATCCCTAATTCGCATAGAGAAGAAAAGAGCTGTCACACAGAAGCAAGGTCTTTTGGATTAAAAATGTGATAAAGTTATTCAGACATTTAGATGCCACAGTACCATAGCTTAGTGAGAGAGACAGAAAATACTAGTACTTAAGAAGCTTTTTTTGTCAAAAGACTTCAGGCATACAGGTGAGACATATTTTTTTTTAATCACAGCATAGATTACTGGACTAAAAACCCCCAGAGATGCAATTTACTGTATATAAAAACACAAGGAATAAAACTCAAGTAAGCAGGAGAAATGTAGGGCCAAGTTTCTCCAGACCTACTCATTGGGTCTCCTTGCAAAAGTGACAGGAAAAATCTGTTTTTGCACACAAGGGCTGGGTAATTGTTCATACAAATAGGCAATTAATTGTGTGTGCAATTATCTTTCATGTCAAAATGCTAACTTGTAGGGACTGTGGGCACAGGTAGGTGAAAAAGATAGGCCCCTTCTCAAAATTAAGCCTAAAACTGTAGTTTCTTAAGAGCACAAGCTGTCACGGTTTCAGGATAATTGCACCTTTATTTCCCCTCTCCCTCAAGGACACCCACTTAAAGTTTTCTGGCTCCTAGCTGTCACCTCTTTTAGACACCCACATCTCACTCCCTCCTGACCAGGAATTCTTTAAGGCTGCACAGTTTCCTTGCCTATAGCATGATATCACCAACAGGCTAGACTGCCTAAACGGTTAGTGTCTGTGCTTTGCTTTCTCCCCAGAGCCTATGTCCAGTGAATTGCTGGCAGTTATAAGTTACCATACATCTCTTTCTATGCAAGCACATTTATTGTTAAAGTGAAAGCAAAAATATATTGAAAACAATAAAAGAGCCTATACTCACGCTAAAAAGCTTACCAGAGGTCATCCCCAACCCCAACCTCAGACTCTGATAGGTGTCAGTCCTTCAGAATCCATAACTGGGTTTTCCCCATGGTTACAAGTTCATATCTATCTTAGATTAAGATTCCAGACCAGAACCCCAGCTCTGCAGTTCCGCCATTTCTTCATACAGCTAGGGCCTTTGATCTCCAGCAGACAATTACATGCTCCTTGGAGTGCAGCTTCAAAAGGCTGGGTCTGCATAACTGGAACCAAGGTAGGAAATTTGTATTAAACTCTCCCAAGGTATAACCCAGGAAATCTACTTCACACTTACTATCCTAAAAGTCCATTCTTGTCTTGCACATTTTCAATATAGTCCTCACATCATATCTTCCAGGCCTCACATCACATCTCCCCATAGGCAGATTACCCACAGTCCTAGCCCACAATAATATATAAACTTAATACAATAAGGTTTTTCAAGGATATTGCAGGAAATCATCATATCTGTCACAAAAGGCTTTAGATTTTAACGATCAAAATAAATTTTTTATCCACATTAACTTTTAAGGGGATTTTAAAGTAAAGTGCTAACACCATCAAAATATAAGGGAGCAACTTCTGCCTGTAGAATAAAGGATCAGTTGGTTAATTTAAAAAATCAAATATAATAATAATAAACTAACAAAAATTGGAACTGAACTAATTTTTCAGATATCCTTTCAGTGTTAAAATTTTTTGCAACACTATGGATCTTATGACCAAAAGAAACCCAGTTTATCTTCTCCAGGCTGTCTGTCTCAAAATATTTGTGGAGTTGCTGAGTGACTCTCTGGTTTTACTTTTTTGGGGAAATGCTGAGAAGAACAAGTACTGGCAATATGGAATGCTTTTAAAGTTGATGACCTTGCAAGACTTTCCAGGCCTACACTGGAAAGGAAGGTTCTTCATTTACATGAAGGTGATCTAATCTAACTATTGGACTGCCAAGATGGAAAAGAGTGCCCTATTTTGATTAACCAAAGGGATTCTAAGGAGAGCTACAAAGCAGAGGAGAACCTGAGACAATACCCTTTAAAAGCGATAACTAAGAATGATCAAGCCTCCTGGACACACCATCTAGAAGCTATGCAAAGCTGAAAAACTTGAGGCCTGCAGTTCTAACTATTTTAATGAAAGTTGAATAATGTTAAAGCATATCTTTGTCCATTAGATCTTGACAGATGCCTTTGTTAATGCAATGTTTCTAAGTAATTGTATTGGAAACTGACAATGTACCGGTAATTGTTGCACTGGCCACAGACTTCAGGCTACAAGAGTCTGAAACTTTAGTCATAATTACCATCAGCTATTATTAACTGTCATTAAAATAAAATGTCTACAATGGAACTCAGAACAATCTGTCGACAGAAGAAAAAGAAAAATGTAAATTGACAATTAACATTTAGAATAATGTTAATGTGAAAGTTAGAAAAAGTGGTAAATCGTAGTATACTAGTCTAAAGTATAGACCAAGTACAGAGAAATATGTTGAAGCATCTTAAGTAGGTGAAAGCTAGGTTTTTATGGTGATTACTAAAATTTGTCTAAATTCTGGGGTCTTTAGTAACCCTTCCATACTAAAAAAAAAAAAAAAAAAAAATTAATCAAATTGCAAAACACATGTAGACTTTTCCAGTAAGACAAAGTGAAAACTTGAGATTAGAGTCTTAGAAATTGATATTATCTACTACTATATGTTCTCAACAATCTAAACACAGTAAAATGCCCAGGACATCATAAACCACACAAACAAAGCCAAGTGTACTCACCAACTTAAGATGCTTTTAGGTATGGAGGAAAATTAAGTGTGGGGGTTTACTTTAGAGCATATATCTTGGGTACAGATAAGCTTTCAAAATGGGACTTTTCTGGTGGCTTCGTTTCTAATATTACAGGGGAAAAACACTGAAATTCATACATAAATGTTATTTTGACAAAACCACTTTTTTCATCACAAACCCGTTCGTTCTCACTCTCTTAGAAATGGAGGTAGCATAAATTGACTCACTGGAGTAGTCTGGGATTAAAATAAATAAATAATAATAATTAAAAATAAAAATAAATAAACAAACAAACAACAACAGAGCAAAGCTGTCCAACTCATTCTGTGGAGAAAACAATGTAATCTGGTCAATTGTGACCTGAGTGCGGGGGGCTCAAAAGTCAGACCATATGCTACCCTAAATCCACAGGAATTGCCTACCGATGACAATGGGAGATTAACATAAAAACAAGGTTAGAAAATAGGTCTTTTGCAGTAACTAAATGTTAAAAGCTTGACACTGCACCATTGTAGTGAAGGTGAATTTTAACAACTTCATAGGAAACAGAAAATTTGATAATAGAGCAAGGCTCTTCCATGTACTAGAAGAATGTACAACAAGCTGGAAGATGAAGCAAGACAAATTCAAACTCAAAATGAGGCATACATTTTTTACAGTTAGGACAATTAACCGTTAGAACAATTTACTAAGAGATGTGGTACTCTTCCATCACTGAAAATTTTTAAATCAAGACAGGATGTTTTTCTATAAGATATACTGTAGTTCAAACAGGAATTAATTCAGGGACGTCTTACCGTCTTTGTTGTGCAGGAAATCAAACTATCGTCCCTTCTGGGCTCATAACCTATGAACCACAGACTTTGATGGGAGAGAATCAAGCCCTTTTGCCCAAATTCAGGAAGGTACTTCAGCCACATGCATAACTTTAAGCACGTGAGTACTAGACACATATTTAAAGTGAGGCATGTACTTAAGTACCTTCCTGAATAGAGGCTTTACTTACCTAAGTTGTTACATTCAGTATCACTTGATGAGAACATTTTATATAGAGGTATTTTAGGATCACTGCTGTGGCAAATGGACCAATTACCCAATAATGACAATTCTGTGAGAGTAAATTGACCAAATACACAGTTGTAATAGTAAACACAAGTCCTATTCTAGTCTATATATGTTCTTATGCCATGCTCATCACCACAGTGGCTGAGCGGCTTTCAATAGTACATTAAGCAGCATGATTACACATCTGTCACATGCTGTTTGTTCTCTGAGCCTCTCCTCAGGGAAAGAAGCATGTGCAGTGGAAGCGTCTTGTCAGGTAGGGCATTCTTTGTTTTTAAATATACATGTTGCTACTGTGGCAAGATGGACGATTTTAGTCTGGTGGGTCCTGCGCTTTTCTTGGTGGGGAGCTAAGATGCCACCCTTTGCCCCTGCTCTTGGGTGCCGAGGGCCCCGCTACTAGAACGGAAAGGTGGTAGAGGAGGGAAGCGGGGGAGGGGTCTGGGTTTGCTCCTTGCTCTGAGTCCCAGCCTCTCTCAACCTCTGTGGTTTTCTTACCCTCGTCCCCTTTAGGTGGGGTTACCCTCAGTCCTTAGATGCTGTGGGTAAGGGAGTCTCCCTGTCCTGCTGGGCAGGGTCTCCCTTACTCCAATTCTCAGGTCTTCCAAATCTCTCAACACCCTTCCAAGCTCCAGCCCTTTCTCCTTCCTTCTCCTTCCCTGTCTGCCTGACGCAGTGGGTTTTATTAGGTTCCTAGCAGGGCCTTAATTGACTGCAGGTGCTCCAATTAACCTGCAGCCACCTTCCCTAGTCTACAGGGAACCATGCCTTAATTAGCCTTGAGCTTATATATCTAGCATTCTCCCACTGCTCCCTGACCCTCCAGTATCACACTACATATTTATGCTAGAGAAGGCAAGGTCAAAACAATACACCTTGCACTTAAAGCAGATGGATACAAGCAGTGAATATAGTTCATAAACAACTGTAAATACACAGGGGTTCTGGAACAATTTTTATAGTGCAGGTGCTGCTGATGGAAACCATGTATTTGGTGTTTGTTATTATTCTTAAAGCTAGGGGGTGCAGTAGCACCCCCAGTACTCCTAGTTCCAGTACCACTGTAAATACAAAAACAATAAACTTGTTGGCATGAAACATTCACCAAATAATTTTAGGTGCACAGGGCTTGGGTTTTGAAAATCTGCCTCAGAGTATTCTACAGTAACCTATAAAAAGTTTCTAGGAATCTGGCCTACAAGGCACCAAACTCTTCCACAGACATGCTGAACACCCTAAGTACCCACTGAGAGGTATGGTTACTTAAACAACCCAGAGAGTGCTCACCACCTTATAGCATCGAGTCCATATTCCTTACGCACAAATAGACGTGTTATAATACCCACTAATGTTACTTTAACTTCTCTATCTAAATCCTTTGTGCATCTGCAGGAGAATAGAACCCTTACATTTAATGTTTTATCTGGAGATTAATTTGATCAAATCCTTCCTATTGCTGTTTTCCCTCACTAATCCGCTTCAAATTATTGTTTTGGTTGGCGCTGTACTCTGGAAATATACAGTGTAATTTTATTCAACAAAAATCTTACGCTGAATATTCCACTTTTGATATTCATTATTTGCGTCACTCCTACTTACTGAAAGTAAGCATACTTGCCATCAATAATGTTAAAACAGGTATACATTACATTATACAAAACAGATATACATACATTAAACACCAACTACAAAGTATAGAACTTAAGGAGAGTTGCCTTTGGGTGTAATTTGCAAATCTCTGGTGCTACTATGAGGCAGCATTTGCAGACCCTGGTAAGATAGTGAATTTTATCAACAAATAATAAAGAAATGTTATCTTCACTCAATGGGAGAGTGGATATTTACTCTATTACATTGATTTACAAGACACTCAGCTTGTGTTTACCTTAAATATAAAAATGGTACTTTGCAATCTAAAATGAAAAATCAACTTTTCACCCCATATCTACTTATATAATTTTGTGGGTCTTTGTAATCTGTATTTTCCCAACTAACATATTCCAGAAATTTCTCTGTGTAATAAATTATTCAGATTTGCCTGATTTATTTTTAAATTATTGTAATTTAGTTAATCAGAAGCATAACATGTTTTTATCCTAATTTTTACTTGAAATATTACATTATGACAGAGCATTTTAAAAGAAAAATGTAATTATATTCAAGACACTGATTGTTAAATCATTTGTTTGTTTTAAAGATAAAACTGGGGACTTAGATGCCAAGTAATCTATTTTAAAATTGTTCATTTAGAATAATTAGCTAAACATTTAATCATTCATGCATTTATATCCAGTGCAACAATTTCTTTTTCTATTAAAAACCAATATGTAGAAGGAAAGGGACTAGGATGAGCTTTCTAGATCATCATGGGGCTCTTAAAATTGCTGCTTCCTACCTTTTCTGTTGACAAAATTTGATTTGAAAATGTTATATTTGATTTAAAAATTAAAGACCATATCTTGAACTTTCAATCAACCCATACAAATTGCAGATAGACAGTGGCCTGGCTGAGTCCTATGCTAAAGTACTTCATGTTCCCCATAGTATGGAAGGTGCTATACTGGGGAACATGAAGTACTTGGGGTAGCTTCACAGGCCATTGGAAGAATTAGGCGTATGCCTTAGAGACTGGGAAGTGTGGGAGGGAAAGGGGAGAAAATAGCTAAAAGAAAGATGGGGGAGGAGGGAGGAGGGAGGATCTATAAACTTAGATGTTTCCTCTTGCTGAGAGAAATAGGCCAATGATGGTATTTATAGGTATAATTATTTGGGATGGGGAGTCAGACAGCTGCACAATGCCAATGGAAGGGAATTTTCAAGTAAATTTTATATCTCAGAGGAAGAGCAGGAGAGAGTTCAGAAAAATCTAATGACCTACATCAACCACCTGTGAAATGTCTCTGCCAATAAAAGAAATACAAAATTGAAAACAGCAAAATCAGTTCTGCAGCACTTTATCATGTAATAGCTACAAAGAAATCTGTCTATATGAATGTATAGTACCCAAAATAGATCTAAAGTTTATAGGGATAGACTGACCCAGAATGAAACACCAGCCTCAAACACTCCTCCCTCCAGACCTTCTTTTGTGAAATTCAGAACCAGCTCTGGACCAGGTCTCAAATGGGTGCATCAGCTTCTCTAAAATTATTCAAAATGTTAGTGATAAATGATTCCTAAAAAGCATTGGAGAGAGAAAATGAAACAATAATCATGACAATTTCAGTATAATCAAAATTAGGAGCCCAATTAATGTTTTTATTAAATTACAAACATTCTTATTTTAGGTCTAAAAATCTGTGAAATTTAATTCTTATTTTTCATTTTCTAATTATAATCATCCAATTCAGCAGAAACATCCAACAGCAAAAATCAGTTGATGGTAAAATATAGAAAGGCCATAGTGACCAATTTAAAAAGTAATCTTATAATCAACTTTAATAAACTTTAAATTCTAAAGTAAGCTGTACAAGAAATCCTCCCTGTCCCTGAATAAAATATTTGATGTTGGTGAACTGTATATTTGGTGAGCACATAATGAACATATCAAAAACTGCATTTATTTTCATGTTATAGATTCACAATCATGCCATAAGCACTTAATTAACAAGAAAAATACAATAGTGACCTTTACTTTTCAGTTTGGTTTACCTATTTCCCTTACAATGTGATGAGTCTGATAACCTTTGGAACTTGACAAATCCAATAGTGTTGTGGTAACTTTTTTTCTTCTACTTTTAAGAATATTTCATCTGTCAACTTAGACACATAAGGTGGAAGAGGTAATTGTGATAGTCTGTATCCTTATGTTCTCCCCTTTTACAAGACTCTGATACATTTTGTACAATGTATGCTATATGAGGTATCATTTGAAAACTCAATTTGCTGATCACTACAAACCTGGTAAAATATGTATGGCAATACTGTATGTACATATTCCAAGTTTAGAAAAGCAGGCACAAACTGATTCCTTGAAGATAAAAGGCAGGGAGGTGTGAAGAAAATCAAATGGACTATCACCTTCTTAAGCAGCCATGCTTTGGCAGGAAAAGGGGTGTGAGCGAGAAATCTTGGCAAAGGAACAACTGGAGGTTCCCGTCCCCACATACTGTCCGCCACCTGAATCCTGCTGGAGATCATTCTTGAAGAAAAGGAAAAATATAAGAGTGAGAAACAGATATCCCAAGTTACTCCTCCCTTTCTCTCTGCTCATGACATCAACATCACCTGAAGGACCAGGGAAATAACACTGGACTGGGAGAGGGGTCCTGGCTCAAAGGCATCCAGCAAGACTGCTAAAGTATGTGGTGAGAGAAACCTTTTTGCTTTGAGTTCATTTTGCTTCTTAAGTTAGATATTAGTGTCTTTTTACCTTATATTTCTTTGTAACCAATCTGAGTCTTGTGCCTCATTACTTTTAATCACTTAAAATCTTTATTTCTGCAGTTAATTAACTTGTTTTTATTGTTTTATCTAAACCAGTGTGTTTGGATTGAAATGTTTGAGAAATTCCATTTGAGATAACAGGATTTATGCAGGTCATTTTCTATTCATAAAATGATGGACTTGTGTTGTCCAGGAGGGTGTTGGACAGTACAAAGCACACATTTCTGTGGACAAATCTGGGACTAGGAATTTGCCGATGTTGCTCTGCAGTGTAATACAGGAGTGGCTGGCTACAGCACTCATACAAAATAGCTGGGAGTAATTTACATGCTAGAGACCATGTGTAAGTAGACCAGGAGTGGTTGCTTTCACAGTGAAGCAGTGTAAACAACACCCCAGTTGAAAGACTGAGGGAACACAGCTGTTCAACAGTCCAGATACCCTGTGTAATGTCACATTAATATCTTTTATTGGACCAACTTCTGTTAGTGAGAGAGACAAGCTTTCAAGCTACACAGAGCTCTTCTATCCTGGGACTGACACAGCTACAACATGTCAACTTTTATGTCAGTTAAAGAGTAGTCTTTTTATGCTATTACAGCATTGTATGTGTTTAATTTACTTAGACCCCAGTTCAGCAAGGTACTTAACTATATAGCTAAACAATTCGTTAAACTGTGGCCTTCTTCTGGAACAACATTTTATGTCCGAGATTTAGTTTTGTTGAACTTACAGTCTGGTTTAAAATAATTAAAATTAAAATAATGTCAGTATCAGATCACTGTATCCTAGAAAGCAGCAGCTCTGAAAAGGATGGTGCATAACCAATTGAACATGAATGCACAGTGTGATGCTGTGGCTAAGAAAAAGAATACAATCCTTGGATGTGCAAGCAGGGGAATATCGAGGGGGAATATGGAGGAAACATTACTTACCTCTGTATACAGCATTAGTGAGACCATTACTGGAATGCAGTATCCAGTTCTAGTGCACACACTTCAAAAAGGATGTGAAAAACTGAAAAGGGTCATGGACAGACCCCATTTATTATTGGGGAAAATTAAGAAATGGATGATTTATTGAATATGAAACAGTTCCTGAGTCAGTGCAACAGGGTTTCTTCTAAAAGGAAGATTCAAAGCCAGAGTCGAACCTGAAAATTAATTTAAATGCACTGCAGGGCATTAGGTCTGGGGATTCCAACCAGAACAAGCAATGTTGATTAGATCTGGAAAGCCACAGTAGAAGACATAACGCTCTGCAAGTTCCTTCCTGTCCTAGTGGCATCGATTACCTGCAGGAAAAAGAGAGGGGATTCTGAAGTAAAAACCAGGCAGTGATCCATGTTGGTAACAGCCAGTTCTTTAAGTTGCTCAAAATATGAGGTGGACAGAATTTGAGAACCAGTGCTGGGAGCCAGTGGGAGCGCATTTGGGTTCAGAGGCCTCTGGAAGCTTGGTTCTTGACTAACATTGTCTTAGTTCAAAGCAATTAGCTCCATCAACACTCATGTGTATGTTGGGGCTGCAGAGGATAGAGTAAGCCATCTGAGAATTTCACCTATTTCTCAGTTGGGTACACCAGGGTCTGACATCATTATATATTTTGGATCATTTACAGCACAGCACACTTTAAAGGAGGATATTGGATTACCAGAACTCTGGTAGCAGTTTTCATTAGAGACCTGGGGGCAGGTCTCAATCAGGGCTTTTAAGGGACCAGCAAGGGAAGATTTAGATAGGATTACGGAGTTTATGCATCTGCAATCAGGAGGAAAGATCAGACATCCTACCTCTCAATATGTCAAAAAAACAATTAAGGAATGGCAAGATGAGCCACAGTACTACAAGAACATGAGGAGGGTTTAGACAAATCTGTACTGTTTTTACAGAGCCGGTGTGGAAGCCGCTTGTGCCCGGCCACGCTTTCTTCATGAGGAAGGGAGTTACTTTGGAAAAGAAAATTTCAGTCTCTTGTGATCTCATCATTGTAGCCCATCCCAAAGTTGAAAAAAGAGGAGGGTTGGTGTAAGACTGGCATCTGGCCATAAAGAAATTTGCCAAAGAAATCCATAAAATGAGTGTTTTTTGTGCCCTATATAAACTAGGGCATTCTCTGGAAGCAAAATGCAACACCCTCATCTGAGTGCAACTGCCAGTGGTTACTGCATCCTTCTGGATGTATGCAGTCAAATAAGAGTGTCCAGAAAATAAGAAAGCTATCTCAAAATATCAGAACATTAACTGGAAAAACTGCAAAACTGGCTTAGCTCTTGATGGGAAGAAAAATACACCTTGTTTGCCTTCAAGAGTCCTAATGGAAGGGAGCAAAACCAAGAGAGATTGGGGAAGACATTAGCTCCTACACATTGGAACACTGAATAAGAGAAATGGAGTTAGTATAATTTTAGACAAAGTGATGTGGAAATAAATAGTGGTTGGGGATGGGATAAGTGACAGGATAACTTTGGATAAGATAGCTCTAGAAAACTCTAGTTCTTTAACTATGGATACATATCAGACATTAAGAGAAAAAAATGGCCCAACCCAATACAGAAAACCTAGTGATGGACACTTAATGAAGTTAGCAGGAATTTAAAAAGAAAGTGTTGGATAATCTCTCTTTAGTGGGCTTACAAGAAAATAGAGTTAATGGTAGAATCATAATGCAAGTAGGACTGTCAAGCGATTAAAAAATAATTGCTCTGTTAAAGAATAATAGAATACCATTTATTTAAATATTTTGGATGTTTTCTACATTTTTGAAATATATTGATTTCAATTAGAATGCAGAATACGAAGTGTACAGTGCTCACTTTATATTTATTTTTTATTACAAATATTTGCACTTTAAAAAAGAAACAAAAGAAATAGTATTTTTCAATTCACCTAATACAAGTACTGTAGTGCAATCTCTTTATCGTGAAAATTGAACGTACAGATGTAGAGTTATGTACAAAAAATAACTGCACTCAAAAATAAAACAATGTAAAACTTTAGAGCCTACAAGTCCACTCAGTTCTACTTCTTGGTCAGCCAATCATTCAGACAAACAAGTTTGTTTACATTTGCAGGAGATAATGTTGCCCGCTTCTTGTTTACAATGTCACTTGAAAGTGAGAACAGGCGTTTGGATGGCACTTTTGTAGCTGGTGTTGCAAGATATTTACGTGCCAGATGCGCTAAAGATTCATATGCCCCTTCATGCTTCGCCCATCATTCCAGAGGACATGCTTCCATACTGATGACAGGTTCTGCTTGATAACTATCCAAAGCAGTGCAGACTGACCCACGTTCATTTTCATCATCTGAGTCAGATGCCACCAGCAGAAGGTTGATTTTCTTTTTTGGTGGTTTGGGTTCTGTAGTTTCCACATTGGACTGTTGCTCTTTTAAGACTTCTGAAAACATGCTGTACACCTCATTCCTCCCTCTCAGATTTTGGAAGGCACTTCAGATTCTTAAACCTTGGATCGAGTGCTGTAGCTACTTTTAGAAGTGTCACATTGGTGTTCTTAAAATGAACAACATGTGCTGGGTCGTCACCCAAGACTGCCACAACACAAAATATATGGCAGAATGCAGATAAAACAGAGCAGCAGAAATACAATTCTCCCCCAAGAGTTCAGTCACAATTCAGTTAATGTATTATTTTTTTAACGAGCAATATCGGCATGAAAGCATGTCCTCTGGAATGATGGCCAAAGCGTGAAGGGGCATATGAATGTTTACCATACCTGGCACATTAATACCTAGCAGTGCCATGCGAACACCTTTTCAGGTGACATTGTAAATAAGAAGTGGGCAGCATTATCTCCTGTAAATGTAAACAAACTTGTCTGTCTTAGTGATTGGCTGAACAAAAAGTAGGACTGAGTGGACTTGGAGGCTCTGAAGTTTTACATTTTGTTTTTGAGTGCAGTTATGTAACAACAAATCTACAGTTGTAAGTTGCACTTTCATGATAAAGAGGTTGTGCTACAGTATGTGTATGAGGTGAATTGAAAAATATTTATCTTGTTTATCATGTTTACAGTGCAAATATTTGTAATAAAAATAATATAAAGTGAGCACTATACACTTTGTAATCTGAGTTGTAATTGAAATAAAATATTTGAAAATGTAGAAAAACATTCAAAATATTTAATACATTTCAATTCGTATTCTATTGTTTAACCATGTGATTAAAACAGCAATTAATCACGATTAATTTTTTAATTGAGATTAATTTTTTTGAGTTAATTGCGTGAGTTAACTGCAAATAATTGACAGCCCTAATTGTAAGCAAAATTCAAGAGTGTCTGTTTGTTGAAACAAAAGGACTCCTTTTTCCTCAGTGAGATGTGGAGGTGCAATGACAAAGTTTAAGGAGTCATGAAGGAAAAAATGTGTTTTCAACTTTGGCAAGTAAAGCTCCAACAGCAGGATTTTCAGGAGTTTAAAACAATCCCCCAAAATAGTGAAGAAAGAGGTGGCAGCCAAAAGGCTAAAGTGACGGAAGATCTTCAAATGAGGGAGGTTTAGAAAAATACATAGACTGTCAAAGACCTGTGATAAGAGAACTAAAGTCATCGGTGAAATCAAAGTAATTAAAGATGACAATGGAAATACATAATTAATGAGAACCAGATTAAGGAACAGTGGAGAAATTATTTTGAAAAGTTTATGAATGAAGATTATCCAAGACAACTATGTTGTCTGATAAAATTGAACCAGGGTCTAATTTCTCCACTCCTAGACAAAGGAATCGCAGAACCATTGAAAAATATGACAAACAAGAAAGCTCTCAGCCCCAGTGGAATACCAGCAGAAGTATGGAATTGCCTGGGGCAAGCAGGTGTGAATATATCGACACAACTATTTAATTTCATCAAAAGGACTGAGAATATGCCTGATGTCTGGAGAATGAGCATATACACACCACAATTGATTGTACTGACCTTTACTTCTCTTTGTAGCTTCATATAAATAAATTTTTCCCTAATTTTCATCATCTGGCTCATGAGTTTAATGGCATGGTAGTTCCCATAGTCTAGTATGTCTCCTTTTTAGTCTAGAAATAATTGCAATTTTTAAACAGAGAGTCTAATTAACCATTGGAACAATTTACCTCAGATTATGGATTTCCCATCACTTTATGTCCATCAAGATTGGATATACACCTCTACCCCGATATAATGCTCTCCTCGGGAGCCAAGAAAATCTTACTGTGTTATAGGTGAAACTGCGTTATATCAAACTTGCTTTGATCCACCGGAGCAAGCAGCCCCGCCCCCCCCCCGGAGCGCTGCTTTACCGCGTTATATCCGAATTTGTGTTATATAGAGTCACATTATATTGGGATGGAAGTGTATTTCTAAAATATATGCTCTAGCTCAACCAGAGGTTATGGGCTTGATGCAGGAATAACTGTCTGACATTCTCTAGCCTGTGTTGTGCAGGAGGTCAGATAGAGGATAATAAAGTCCTTGTCACCTTAAAAAATCTATAAAAAAATAATGTCTTATTTGTAGTAGAAAGCCTCTGTTGCCACATGGGTGTGGCAGTTGGGCCAAGTAATCCACCATCTGTGAAGTCTCCCTCCTACAACCAATGAAACTGTAGCATTCAAATTAGCTGTACAGTAAGGGTGATGATTGGTTGAGTTACCAATGATATCAGAATGATCTAAGACTCTTGGCATGACACAGATAAATGCCTCACTGTAGTTGTACACCACAGAGGTGTAATTCATAAAATCAAAATGTCTGAGAACTTAAAAATTGGACAGTAACAGACATCATTTTATAGTCAGAGTCCTTCCTCTTGTCCACCTCTCATTGAGGTCTCTCAATTCACCTCTCCATCCCTGTTCAGTAACCATTGTGCTTAATTGCGCTTCAACTTGTGCAATTCCAAGACAGAAGCTTGGTAGAAAACAGAAACTAACCCCACTGAAGTCAATGGTGTTGCTTTCAGTTTTAGTCCAGCATGGTTTAAATTATTCAAGCAATGAGGCTCTTACTACTTGCACTGGGAAGCTATGCCAGTCTAATAGATTGCACCATTAGGAGTTTTCTCCTGATATTTAACCTGTTTTTTTTTCTTTTGCTTAACTGCATTCCATTACTAGTTATATTCGATTGTATTACTCTAAAAAAAATTACTTCCTCAGTGTTTACACCCCCCCCAAGTAACTCGAGATCATCATCATAAGATAATGCTGTGAGAACTATCAACAAACTGCAGAAGTAGTTGCAATCAGACTTGATTTTTGTGACAAACTAGAAAAGAACTATTATTTTTATGACTATTGTGCATACTTCTTTGTTTGGGTTTTTTATGTGTTATTTGCTAGAAGGGTTTGTTAGACAGACCGAGCAGAAACCTGACCTAAATCAGGGAACATCCCAGAACCTAAAACATGACCTAAATAAGGGAACACTCAAAACACAATAGTCAGATTATTAGCTGTAAAAAAGCTACCTCCCTAATGCCAGCAAAGTTACACCGTGGTTTTGCTAAGGTTGAGAAGAGAGAGATCAAAGGACATCAGATAGTTAAAGGATTCAGCCTGCAGAAAGGAAGGGGAGTTGAGTGGGTTGTCAGCATTCTGCAAACATACATACTGGGACAGAGTCAGAGAACATGCTACAGAAGGCAGTCTGTTTCTCCCAGCCAGAGATGGGGTAAACTGAACTGAAGGGAGATTACAAAAACTGGCAAGGAATGTTTAGAGCATAGGTCAATCCCATACATAAAGGCCTTTACACCTTTTTTCTGGGTGCTATGTACTCTCGGAAGAAGAGATAAATTGTTTGTTTTAAATAAGCTGTTTTTAAGTCACTTTAATTAGCCACGGTCACAATCTCCCAGAAACTGGCAAACCCAGTTTGGTCTGTTGTATTAACACAGTTGGGAAACAGGAAGCAGCTACCCAGGGATCAAGTCCCACAGAAGTTGAACTGCAGGTTTAATTAATCAGAGAGGTACACAAGAGAGGGACAAAAATGGTTTGTACTTGCCTGCAAACCAGCAGCACTTTGCTTGAACTTTGTTCATGTTTTCAAACCTTCTTTTTTACAGTGCCCAGAACAACAGGACCACATTTTTGGTAGACCAATACTGTGATAATATGGTTAATAATACTGTAATATATCAGAACTAGACAGACAAGGGCGTTTGGAGTAGGACAAAATGTTTTTCCCGCCATAATTTTCTAGCTGGAATGAAGATCTCATTTAAAATTCAATTTCTCTCCTTGAGAAACCAGGTAAAAATGTCCTTTGCTGAGCTAGGCTGATGTGCCTGTTCACACAGACAGGCTCAGCCAATCATAGTCAAAGCAGAATATGCCTCGTGGTATTGCCACATTGACTTCCAGGCATAAAGCTCTGGAGGAGTTTAGTAATTATTTTTCTCCCTCAAGACAGAAGTTCCATTTTATTATTTCATCACAGCTATTTTTTCTAATACTTTTTACATGCGTTATATTTTAAATTTTCATGTTTTCTTCTCCTCCCTCCTCTTTCTATTGAAGTTGCTTAAGGGGGAGAAAATGCTTCTGGATATGTACAGTAGAGCACTGACAAAGTAGTACTTAATGAAGGAGCATGCTTGCACTACATTTACTCTACACAATAAGTTTAAGCTGTTGTCAGAAGAATAGGGTTTAATTAAACAAATTTTCCACTATGATACACACAATGTAAATAGTCTAATGAAGTACTTAGGGACAAACATTCAGATCTTGTCAGGGCCTAAGGGAATTAATTCAACTTGGAACAAAACACCACGAACAGAGCAAGTAGGAATATTCTTTGCTTGTTTTATGTTTTAAAATTCCCATTTCCTCATGAGATTGAGCGGAGCTAGAAGATCTGCAATAGAAATCTTTAACAGATGAGTCATATTACTACTGAAAATGACTAATTTACAAGTGCATAAAATGACCACCCCAGATTCAGTGCTGCATGAATGATTTCTTATGACCATTTGGCTGTTTGTCTTTATGTCAGCCTTATCCTCTTGGCCAGATTTATATTTGGGGAGGACAACCGATGATGTAGTCATCTTCAGAAAAAAACAGCTTGACAATATCTATTTTAGATAAACCTACGTTTATTGGCATTAATTATATTACCCTCCTTTAATTCTTTATTAATCAAGTCTTGTCTCAGCCAATTCATTACCTTGCATGTGCACAGGCCTATAGTTATCCGGGTTATCCTGTTTACCACTTTAAAAAATTTGCACATTAGTTTCTTCTGATTTATATTAGTTACTATCAACTTCCCCTCTTTCCATTAGTTATTTTATCAGCTGCCATCACTTCCCTCTAAATCAGGTTGTTTTTTAATTAAGACAGCCTTCTTCCTTGATTATAGCTTTGGGGGAATTTAATAAAGATTTCCCAATTATTGTTCATATTTTCTTGACTAAATTCTTCCTCCCAGCACATGTGGCTCAAAATAGTTGTCAGTTTTGTGAAATTGGCCCTTTTAATGCACTAAGTGTGTGCGTGTGCGTGTGTGTGTATATATATATATATATATATGAAGAGAAGAAATTCTTGAATTTCCTACATACCAATGGATGTGTGTTTGTGTGTGAACATGTATGTATACACACACACACAAACACATACATCCACTGATGTGCAGATAATTCAAGAGTTTCTTCTCTTCATGTCCTTTGGCTCTAGGTTAATTTTTTTCTTAATATCTCAATTTTGTGCTAAAGGAACACTAATATCTTTCCTCTTTTTGTCCTCCCCTTTTGTTACTAACTTAATGCCCTCCTGACTACTTTAGCCAGCTTGTACCTGAGAAGATTGGTCCTCCTTCTACTGAGATCAGGCCATCCAAACTATACAACCCCGTCTCCTCATAAAAAGAGGACCAATGTTCAACAAAATCAAACCCTTCATCCTATACCACTTACCTAGCCAGTGTTTCACTTCCAGAATCTTCCATCTTTCTCTGCTTATGGGATAGGAAGGATCTCAGAGAAGATCATTTGGATGACGTTCTTCTTCAGTACACTTCTGAGTTCCCTGAAGTAATCTAGCTGCAATATATCCCATGATGCAGAGTCATTAGTGCCAATATGAACCATCACCAATGTACCTTTCCTCATTGACTTCAAAAACATAACCAATCTTGGAGTGATATCTCATGCCTTTGCTCTAGGAAAGCAGCATATCATCCTGTTGTCTGCATGTCCCTTGCAGAATGGTCTTTCAATTCCTCTGAGTATTAAATCCCCAGGCAGGATTATCTGTCTTCCTTAGATGGTTGGAGAATTCTTTGTGGACAAGCTTAGTTACAGGCTTGGCCAAGATACCATCCAACAGTATCTCCCATATCTCTCTCCATACCCTTCATCCAGCTGGACTTGCAAAGGTATCTTCCACAGTTTCAATGTTTAGGACCTGGCATTGATTGGAAACTTCTATCTGTATGGAATTGCTCCCAGTCCTCTTCTCTCTGGTGGTCACAGCCTTCCCATCCTCATCCTCCAGCTATACAGAATGGAACTGTGACCTCTAGCCTCTGGTGGTTATGAACTGCCAGGCCTCCTGCCTGACTTCCTCTCTCCCAACTTCTTGGTGGACAGCTCCTTTGTTTCTTGAACCTAAAGTACTGACATTTCCTGAACCTGGCTGTCTAGGAACTCCTCAACTACTCCAGTTCTTAGTAGTGTCTCTACATGCTCATCCAATCAAAGTATCTTCTCCTCCAGCTGGCACCAACTCACACTTCATGCACAGAAAATGCTTTCTGGCTTCAGGTAGAAAAGAAAACATGCACATCTATTATACGTCACCACCACTATTCCATTTCTGGCCAACTTGAAATCACACATAGATCAGAACCTGGAAGGAAAACCTTTTATACTCCCTCCCTCCACTCCCCGCAAAACTCTGTTAGCTGCCTCTGTTTGCAATTCTCAAGTTTGCCTAACAAGTGATTTTTTATACAAAATCTCCTTGCTTAGTTCAGCTGAGCTCTGCCCCTCAGCACCAGGGAGCAATTAATTACCTAGATTTTCAACAGTGTACATAATCTAAAAATAACACAATCTGACTTTTACCATATTGCCAACCCCATGCACTCAAAAATCATGCATCAGGCCCAAAAACATGCCTTCTGGTTTCTGATTTTTGAATACACTCGGATCACTTTTTCAGGCTTTTCTCTGCAATCAAGAGGACAAGAAACTTACTTTTTTTAAAATGAAAACCAAGATTCTCACATAATTAGTTGCCACCATGAGTGAGGCTTTCAGAATATACCACGTATCTCAAAACTCACAATAAAGTCATGAGAGTTATCAACACTGCTTTTATTCCACAGGATGAGTTGCCAGGGCTGGCAAGAAGACTAACTGTCATTTTACTTATCAATGGGGAAATATTTGAGAGAATTCAAAGAAATTAATAAAATTCTATTGAGAACAAGCAATTACCCAATAGTAACTAATCTTCCCATAATGTACATTTAGAAGAAATCTAAAAGCAGGAAGCGTTCCCAAAAGTAAAACTGGTTGAGCTAGTCTTCATTCATACAATTCGTACAATTTAGCTCCCTCTTTTTGGTTAACTGGAAACCTAGCCTAATTTTCGTTGTCTTCATTAGTCATAAGTATATACTGAATACTTTGGGATGCATATTATATTACAGGTTGTTTATGAATAGTTCACTTTGATACGTTGCTGTCTGCGTGGTTGGTCACCTATGTTACTGCTTCCATTCCTTCACTGGTGACAAACATTTTAAACAGGAGACCACCCATGCTACTCTTCTGGTATGAATATCCGGACAAATAATTTTTGGTACTAAAAATTAAGAGACTTTCAGTATTCACAAACATCTGAACTACCTACTAGATGCCTGAAAATTCTCAAACAATGAAGAGTAGCACTTCATGAATTGCAGCAAACTATGCTTGGGTACGTTTATTTGCCAAAATATTTGAAAATCAGGGTTGCTGTTTATATATTTATTTTTAATAGAAATACAATCTGCTGCAATTAAAACCCAGTAGACATACATGGAAATAGTGCAAACCATTTCTAGAAGTGTCTTGTTCTTCACATCTGTTTTGCAGCATTTTTAATTCAAAATATGGAAACATTGTCATACAATCTGAATAAAATAAAATTAAGAAACATTAATAGATCTGAAGAGTTTTTCACTTAAAGGGTTATTAGGCAATTGAAAATACTGTCATGGGAAGGTCTGCAATTGAAGCTACAAACAGTAAAACATTTAAGGCTGGAGCACATAAGTCTCTGGGAACTCATAGCATATCTATGTATACCTGCTGAAAGGTGGATTACTTGTGCCATAGGCAACATGGGCCACTGATTCTTTTTATCCAAATTGGCTATGTTTGTTCTTAAATAAGTGAAAATATGCATGAGATGCCACTGACTGAGTATAGCAAGAGCTAAATGTGATGATGTAGCAGTGGTAGGTGCATAGGTTCTTCTAATTTGTTCCTAAATTTTATATACCTCGCTCCTTAAATTCTTAATGGTCTAGGGACACAGTTTATGAAATGTGCTCAATTAATTTGACATACTTTTTTGGTAGAAGAAGATATGTTGCCTGGCAAGTTGCCTAGTTGTAAATGATGTTAAAAACACATATAAAATTTTTTTCTCGGGTGAATTGTGCTAATTTATATCACAGCAAGCTGAATTGTAAAATACAACACAGGAGCAAAGACAGCTACAAAGTCAAGGAACTGATGTGACAGATATTAAAATCTTTGCATTTTATGGTTATAAAGGAAGAATATAAAAGAATTACTGCTTAAGGAGAAGGGGCTTAATGTGTGGGTTATACCTCAAAGCTAAGGCTGATCTCCATCAATATTAAAGAAAAAAAACATTTCAGAAGTTTAAGAAACTTGTTACATTTTCATACAATCTTCTTGACATCTTTGTGGATTACAGAAGCCCAATGCATGTAGTTTTAATCTCACAGAGTCCAATTCCTCTCATAGATACACTGGAACAACTACACCAAATTCAGAGTGAACTGAACAGGTGCAAATTGAGGAGAGAATCTGGACCCCTTTCTGCCTCGTTGAGCAAGGTGTTAACTACTAACTGTAAGTAACTGTGGAAAAGTTCGACTTCTTCCTGTACGTAATTTTTTGCCTTCCTACACCTAAGACTACACTGAAACAGGAAAAACAATATACAATGGGGATGTACGAAAATTCATCTATTCTGTAATCCACAGGAGTGCCTTCATGTTCATTTCACTCTCATTTCCACTCACTTTCTTCCATGCCATCTTTTAAAATTTCACTATTAATTTGCTCTCCCTTCCACTTCCAAGCTTTCTTCAGTGACGTACAAGGAGTTCATTACTGATCCTCTCATTCTTCTCCTACCACTCCTCTTCTCCCCCTCCTCACCCCCCATTCCCTGGATAGGGACATTTTCCTGCCCCTGAAGAATTCGATACATCTGTTGTAACTGCCTATTTACTAACCTTTTCTGACCCAGGGAAGTACTTGAGAAGGTAGCCTTTTTCTTATCTCTTACACATCCATATCTTTGATCCTTTTGAATCTGAGCTTTGTCTGTCTATAACACAAAACTGCTCTCTTCATACAGTTAGCAACCATCTCCTAGTAGATGAGGGTTGTTTTTCCTGGTTCCTACTTCTTCATTTCAGCACCATGGACTACTAGGATACCTCTTTAGCCATGAAGAGCTCTCTCTCTTGTTCTAACCTACCAGGGTCATTATCTTATCTACCACACCTCTCTCATTCCCTCTCTCCCCATCCATTACTATATCCCCTGGTAGTTTTCATTCTAGCCAGAACTGCTCTATGAAGTTCTAAAAGACTCAGTTCTCATCTTTCTGCTCTTTTCATTTTTGCTGAAATCCCCAACCGTGCCTTTACCCACTCTTACCTTCGCCACCACTCCCTCATCTATGGCCTTGCTAGCTTCTAAGTCTCCAAACCCCAGCAATCAGAGAATTCTGCTACATTAATTCTGTCCAACAAATTGTCCAACAAATGGTGACTGCATTAGTTTCAACCTCAGACACAACCACTGACTCTCCAGGATTTAGTTCAGAATTATCCCTTCACTTAAAAGGATAAAACATCAGACTAAATCAGAGATGACAACAAGTTCCCACTGTTGGCATCATGCAACTTTCCTTATATATCTGCTCAGCATGAAACTAGCTGCAAAGTTGCCTTGATGAGCTGTACACATGAATTATCCTACTTCTAAAGAAAGCAATGGGGGCTCTACAGCTTGCAGTACATGTGACAGTTTAAAAGCAGGCAAGTGTGCATGCCTTGGCTGTAGTTATATTTGGCATCAACTGCTCTGTTAAAAAAAAGTGGCACTAAATTGCTCCCTTAGATTACATTGATTTGTTGCAATTTACTGTGAGTTAAAAGGAGCCTTTTCATGGTCTTTACTATATAATGATAAACAATTGAGCTCTATAATCTGTTACATGAAGACAGGACTTTAATGTTGGGAGACGGGGTAAAAAAAAAGAGAATGACTGAGGATTTTCTTCTGTTCAGATATATCTGGGTAACTTAAATACCTACTTTAAGTAACTGTTACATTTTTATGTGCTAATGTTAAATATTCACGTCTAAAATTAATCAAATAAATTAAATTACACTGTGTGTCATAGTGTTAATTAATCTACACAGAGAGCAGAATTGCTCTCTCCCCTTGCTAAGTTATGGTTATGATCACTTGAACAGGATGCTGCCCCATGGAGAAAGCATACAATGTTTTTTCCTATATTAAGATTATTGTACTCTGCAGGATGTAAATTCCTATACAGGGTAGTCCAACAGTCAGGAAACCACAAATCCACGGATGATGTCATACCAACATCAACCTGTTCAGTCAAAACTTGTTAAAAATGGATGCAACTACAGATCTATTCCAAACATATTTTTTACTGATATTGTAGACTGGAAATTACTCATAAAATGCCACTTTGAAAATGAAAACCAGGCCATTGTTCAGTATCTCTTTAGTTTCTGCCAGAGTAGTTAGAGTTTTCATTCCTGTTTTATTTTCTTCCCATGTTCACATGAAAGTGCCATCTCTGGTAAATAATATTAAAAATGCCAGCCTGAACAAGAAAACAATGATCCAATGGCACCTTTCAGTACTACAAATTGGGACATTTTAAATTCTTATTTCCTAATGTAAAAGCAGGAGTAGTTAAAAGCTGCCTGACCATTCTTAGAGTCATTAAAAGCTGCTGCCAAGCCACCATAAGCATTTTTAATTAGAAACAGATTTGTTTTTAATCATTTTCTAATACAGTATTATCATTTTCATTTCCACATGTGTGAATAATGAAAGAGAGAGTGAAAGTTTGCAAGTGACCAGCTGGTAAAGAGATAATGAAATCCATATCAAGGGAGGCATTTCATTTTTAAAACAACCCATACAGGGAGAGAGAGGCAGACTAGTGGAAAATGGTTGTGTTCTTTTTAGGATCCTTCTTTTTATTATATGAATTTATAATATCCATATTTCATTTTAAACAATATTCCAAAACCAATAAGCAACCACATACTAAAAAGCATAATACAAGTCTGAAATATACTCATAAGTTAGGCTGAGTGCATACTGGCTCCAGCCTAAACCCTAATGAAGCTGACTTTGCTGTTGAACAATTCAAGTTTCACATCCACGATTTCTGACGTTCTAAAAACCTATCAAGAACAGGTTTTCTGTTATAGCATCATATTAGCAACCGTGTAGCCAACAAGGCTCTTTATTGTAAGCTCCTATCTGCAGGTGATTGTAACTTTTTGAATAAAAATTACCTCTTGGGTTGACACAATTCTCTATATCTGGAGCGTTACACATAGAAATAGACACCACTGCATTTATTTCACTGATTACACATTCATCTAAATGCATGTAACTTGTTAATTGAAATGTGACTGAACAATTACAATGAAAAGTTTGCAGAAGCCACTTACACAGCAAGTGTGATGTTACACATTGAGAATCCATGCAAATAAAGTCACTAATCTGATACATTTACGTTTGAAAATTATAGACACTGTTCCTGAATCATCTTGACTAATATTTTATATAACTTTAATGTTTATAAACTTGTTTTTCAACAAAATTTTATGTGAATATATTTCAGCCTATGGCTTGCCCAAACTTGTGCCTTGCACACCATCATGTTAGTTCATATTTGGATAATTGCTCATATAATTCATTAAGTGAAACCTGCCTTAAGCAACCCCTCACAGACTGACATTTGGTTTTTTAATGGATGGAGATAGAAGAGATAGAAAAGAGACTGGTGAACTGTGTCACTTGCGCATAATGATGTGTAAATAAATGCCTAATAATTTCTAAATGAGCCAGAGCTTTCATTTTTTTTATTTTTATAAACTATGTTTGAATAAACTTGTGTAAACTCCCAGAATTTTTGTGGGTTTTTTTGTTTTGTTTTTTTGCCTACCTATGAAAACAGAGGGCCAGATTCTGATCTCCACTGTATGTAGATATATCTGGAGTTACTGTATGAAACCACTAAAACTTCTAATGAGGTTACTTCACATATACATATGTATAAGAGATCAGAATCTGGTCAACAGTATTCCATGCCTTAGTGTTCCATATCTATATAATTTACTTGCAGGTTACAATTATTAATATGTTCACCACAGACCAGTGGGCAACTCCATGTTTGGATGGGCTTCTTTTATTCTCTGTTATCTTTGGTGTTCAGAGGAACAAAACTTTCCCTCAAACTTTTCTATAATGCTGAAAACATGTGATAACTGATGTGTATATTCAGTACAGATACGAGCATCTAACTAAAAGAGCGATTTAAAAAATATTTTAATCTAAATGATTGCTTCTTCAGGATGGAGACTGTGTCTCTAGAGAGCCCACACAGTGGGACTCCAATTCCATATAAGGCCTTGGTGTGCTACTCTAATACAAGCAACAACTTAGGTAAGAGATTTAAAGTATGATTAAATATGGAATAAAAATAGTTTATGTTTGTAATTTAAAAAATTCTGGAGTTCAAATCCAGTTGAGGTTAGCTGCACTGTTTGAGTTTTAATACAACTGCATATACAGCTTTTAATATGGAATAAAATCTTCAGACTAACTGTCTGAACAAAAACTTCTTAAGCCTATAAACCTCGAGGGAGATTATAGTGAATTCTGATTTATTTATATATATAGATTCATAGATATTTAGGTCAGAAAGGACCATTATGATCATCTAGTCCGACCTCCTGCACAACACAGGCCACAGAATTTCACCACCACTCCTGAGAAAAACCTCTCACCTATGTCTGAGCTATTGAAGTCCTCAAATCGTGGTTTAAAGACTTCAAGGAGCAGAGAATCCTCCAGCAAGTGACCCGTGCCCCATGATACAGAGGAAGGCGAAAAACCTCCAGGGCCTCTTCCAATGTGCCCTGGAGGGAAATTCCTTCCCGACCCCAAATATGGCGATCAGCTAAACCCTGAGCATATGGGCAAGATTCACCAGCCAGATACTACAGAAAATTCTAAAACATATGTGTGTGTGTGTGTATATATATATAAACTCCTACGCTCTTAAGAAACCTAACCATGCATATGATATTTTTCTGAATCACATTTGATACTTAATCAGTGTTAGTTTATGTATTTGACCTGTGTTACATTTGGAGGTCTCCGTGTTAACCTTAATTTCAACAGAAGAGAAGATTTCACTGATTCAGCAAGACTGCTGATACAGTTTCTGGAGAAAGAAGACTGTTCCCTCAAAAAGACTTTTCTCAAAATCTGCAAGATCAGACGTCTTTCAGGAAAGAGAAAAGCATCTCCATAACTAAGATGAGAGAATAAGATTTAATCACATATGAGATATACAGAATAATTACCAGGAAGAAAGTTAACAGAGTGAAACTTTCAAATCAAGAATTGTCTTTAATAAAAAAAACAATTATCAAGATTGTTTGTAATATTAGTTGTATTTTTGGGGTTTACAGTGATTTATTTCAAGACAGTTGAAAGTTGTATAACAGGGATCAGCAATCTTTGGCACACGGCCCGCCAGGGTAAGCCCCCTGGCGGGCCGGGCCTGTTTTCTTTACCCGCTGCGTCCGCAGGTTCAGCCGATTGCAGCTCCCACTGGCTGCGGTTCACCGCTCCAGGTTAATGGGGGCTGGGGGAAGCGGCGCGGGCCAAGGGATGTGCTGGCCACCGCTTCCCACAGCCCCCATTGTCCTGGAGCCGTGAACTGCAGCCAGTGGAAGCTGCAACTGGCCAAACCTGCAGACGTGGCAGGTAAACAAACTGGGCCGGCCCGCCAGGGGGCTTACCCTAGTGGGCCACATGCCAAAGGTTGCTGATTCCCGTATAATATTGGTTCACATGCCTAAATATTTTATGTTTAAAATGTCTGACAGCTATTTCCCTTTAACGTTTTTCTTAGTGTCATAGACCAGTTTGATAAGCTGTGTCATGTATCTATGATTCTCTTGACATGACAAATGTGTGAAAGGCAACAGATGCAAGCACACAAACACCTTACTATTTTCTGATCACTGCACTATGTTTCTTAGTTTGCCACTCACCTGCAGTGTTGTCTAATCCACACACCATTTTTAAAGTAAGAGGTATATGCAATTCAGCTGAATTAGTGGAGACCTGACTTTCACCAAGGCTACTACGTTATATAGAGAATTCCAACAATATATTTTGTTATGCTTAGTTTTACATAAACTGGGTGATATCCTGACTCCAGGTCACCACCCCTTTGCTCTGCTTCAATGGGGCACTAAATTCTTCTGGTGTGAGGGAATGCCTTCATGACATAGAGCCAGCATAGCATAGGGGACATAGGGTGTGACTGGAGAGGGAGCAAGGCCAGAAATCCTGTGCTCTGAAACACTGAGCTGCCACAACAGTGGCTAGAAGGTCATTTCCAGGCAGCACAAGTTAGAATAGCTGTGAAGCTGTAATACAGCCATCTTTTTTCCATCCCCCCACCCAGGTTCTGTTCAGAGAGTAAGTGAGAGAGACTCAAAGAGTAGTCACTGTGTCTTTTATGTTACCATGTATATCTTTGGAAAGTTATTTTTTTAAAATAATTTCAAAATCTCTGACTTCTGTGTAGTTTCTCCAGATTTACAGAAATGCAATTTAGAAAATAATTTGACCCAAAGTTTGTAAGATACTTTACAAATTTGTTAAGTATTAATCTGTTCAATAAGAATGAAATGTAGAACCACTAAAATGAAATATAGGCATTGGAACTTGTTGCTGACATGTTATCAAACTCTTAAGTAAATATACCTAAGCAAAACGGATTGTGTATATGCCTTTTAACTATTTAGAAAGCCACTTACAGTTTAATGATCTACGTAACCCTTAAAACGTCGTCTCCAGTTTGTCTGTTGAGTCAAATTGTGGGACAAGATTCCCAATATTGAAATCTTTCATCATTGTTGGATGTCTGGCATTCAAAGCACATTCATAAAAGCTCAGCTGCTTTGCTCTGGGCATCTTATTGATATGACTGACTTGAGAATACCTCAGGCCATATGTTATGGTCAGCTAAAGCAAGGCACCCATTCTCATGGTAACCAATACAAATGATATATTCTACAAATACATTAAAAGCAAGAGGAAGATCAAGGACAGGGTAGGCCAATTACTCAATGAGGGCAGAAAGACAATACCAGAAAAAGTGGAAATGGCAGAAGTGCTAATTCACATTTTTTTTTTCAGTTTTCACCTGACAGGTAAGTAGTGATTGGATTTCTAACATAGTAAGCACCAGTGAAAATGAGGTAGAATCTGAGGCTAAAATAGGGAAAGAACAAGTTAAAAATTACTTTGACAAGTTAGATGTCTTCAAGTCACCCAATGAAATACATCCTAGATTACCCATGTAGCTAACTGATGAGATATCTGAGCCATTAGCAATTATCTTTGAAAACTCGTAAAACAGGAGAGATTCTGGACTGGAAGAGGGCAAATATAGTCCTAATCTATAAAAAGGGGAATAAGAACAACCTGGGGAATTACAGACCAGTCAGCATAACTTCAGAATCTGGAAAGATAATGGAACAAATAATCAAGTAATCAATTTGCAAACACCTAAAAGATAAGTATCATCCAACATGGATTTGCCAAAAAAAAATTATGTCAGAATAACCTAATAGCTTTCTTTGACAGGGTAACAAGCCTTGGGGTTAGGGGGAAGAGGTGGATGTGGTATATCTTGACTTTAGTAAAGCTTTTGATACGATCTTGTATGACCTTCTCATAAACAAACTAGGGAAATATAGCCTAGATGAAGCTACTATCAGGTGGGTGCATAACTGGCTGGACCAAAGGACAGGAGACATCTGACATAGGTTTAATCAGGCCTCAACTTTATTATTAGATGTCGGGGACTACCCAGCAGACAAAAGTGTACAGTGCAGGTAACCCCATGTTTATTCCATAATTACACAGGGGCTTTTACCAGCTCCCCATCTTTTTCCATCCTGGTCCCTCCAGCAAATCCATTGCTGGGACCTTACCATCTACCCCTGCCGGTAGAGGGGTAGATGGTAAGGTTAAGGTGGGGTGTAATAATGGGGGTTTGTCTCCTTGCCATACCAATAATAGGAGTCCCCAACTGCCTCCCACCCCGTTCCCTCCTTTACAAAACACCTCTTCTTAAGTCCTTTTCCAAGCCATTTATCCGGTCCCTCTATACCTTTCCTATGGAGTACCTGCACTGGACATATAAAATCATTTGTATAGTATTTATGCATTACAGAAAGTATTGTGGTTTAAAAACATTCTTCACAGATAAAGCTTTATCTAAATTTTACATTATTAAAAATTGGAAGCTTGGTCTTCCTAAGAGCCTTGTTTTATAAAATTCACACTTCTTTACAAGCTGTTTAAAAAAAATCCCAACTGTTTTTCAGATAATGAAATCAAACTTGTCATGTTTGTAGCAATTAATATGTCAACTATATATTTCAAAGTTTAAGTCAATTACTCTTTCCACTCAAGAGATGCAGTTGTCTGAACAACAGTTATATAACCCAAGCACTACTCTTATTACACAGTTGCTATTCAAGCACCATATAAAAGTATGAATTTCCAAGTATGATGCATCTATTATAGAGATAATAGTACAGTAAACGGAAAGAGAATCTAGTGAAAAATAGCACACATACATTTTCATATGATATAAATGATGAGCCCAATCGCAGTTGCATTGAAATCAATGTGAGTTTTCCCATTAGCACCAATGGGAATAGAAGCAGGTTCGAAACAAGAGCTAAAAGACACATTTATAGTTGGCAACAGAAGAAGGGAGTGTTAAAGATTCACTGAGCTTTCTTGTTTTGTTAATGCTCAAACTTTATTTTTAACATGCAGTCTGAAAGTTATATTGTTGGTGCTAGCAATCAAACTTTTTTTGTACTTAAAAATGGCATATACTGAGACTTTGGTGATGGGAGTATGTGGCTAAGGCTTCTATATGCCATTTTACTACAGAATAAAAAGAACATCTGGCAATTTTACTGATTTCTGATGTTATTTTGCATTCTTTTAATTAATGTACACGGCAGTACAATATGAACTTCCACAAAACTGGAGTGCCTGAACTTTTCGAAACTTGACTCATCTTTAAGATAGTTTCCATTTATACACTATTGAATTATGATGAAACCAAAAAAATCTATAATGTTCTTTAACAGTGTATTCTTAGAAATCTTACTGACTTGGATAGGGCCACGATTTCACCACCTGAATCAAAAAGTCAGGGGAAGATCAATACTCAAAGTCCTAGATCTAAATCCAAGCCTATGATCAGAACTAGTTCTGATCCAAAACTGGAAGTGATTTATTTCACATTTCTGATTTCATGAGGCCCAAATCCCACCATTCAAAACAACTATCCAACTTTTCTTGGTATTTCTGCCTTTTTGTGCCAAAGCATGATGAGATTTCAGATTTCAAGGTAGTCAAAGCCAAACCTGAAGCATAGTCCTGATTGGCCTAAAAAAGGCTAAATATGAGGTATCGTGCTTTCCTTCTTAAGCCATATATCTGACATTTAGACACACAGGGAGCCTCAACACAGCACTTTACAGCTTATCATTGCTGTACAAACGACAACTGTGTGTAACATCATGTTTGGCATATCACAGATTGTTGAGACTGCCTCCTAACAAAGTAGAAATATTCAGATAAGCTCTGTTGCCAAGCATCAATCCTATAAAACAAATTCATAGGATGCTAATACTGCTGACAATTGAATGCATACATTTTTAAATAGACTGGTTAGCAAAGAGCAAGGAGACAGGAGTGACATTTGCTGAGCTTTACTTTAATCAACCTTGTGACAGTAAGACACATATCTGTTTAAGAACAAGGACCGTAACCAAACACATCAAAGCATCTCTTCTTTTTTGCTCTTCTATAAACTAATCCCAACTCAACAAAATATAGTCTACAAATAAGAACCTGGTTACAACATTTAGGTTGTTAAAATAAATCTGTAATTTCTCTCCCATTGCATCCTATTTACTTTAATATAATCTCAGAGACATAACTGCAGCTGGAATCATCTCAATCAAGAACACTTCATTCATATGCAAGCTCCCCCCAACCCAAAAAACAACAAAAAAACCCAAAAAACAACCTCAACAGAAGGGCAAGCTGTATATTTAGTGAATGTAATTAAAGCAGTGAGCTGGAAGTCAGAAGGCCAGGGTTCTATTCCTAATTCTCTTGCTGACTTGCTCTGTTACTTAGGTAATTAATCTATCCTCACTATGCTATAGTTTTCCTGATAAGCAAAGCTATCACAAAGCATATGTAGAATTATGGTTTGGCATTCCTCTCATAATTTTGCATACTGGGATCTTCCTTCTTTAAAATAGAAGATGTTTGGTTCATTAAATTGGAAATGTAATACCTCTACAGCCCATAATATTTTTTATGTCTACCAAAGGTGGCAACCCTAGTGAAGTAAACAGTATTTTTTTTTAATGCCAGCCATCCATTCATTGTTCTAAAATGACAGGAATTGTATGGCCCCAACCAACATTAGAGAGCATGCAGAAAAAAACATTTGCTATTGTATGTATAAATGATGATTTAAGTATGTTTTGATATTCTATTTGGCTTTCCATAGAAAGCACAGTACTCCTTAAAAACTGTGGGATGGCAGTAGCCATCATAAATCTCTTACTATTAGATACATTCATATCTCTATAAAAGAAAAATTATGAAGAAGTTTCTTGTTGATGTGTAGTAATGTCTTAGTTTCTATTAGCATTCCAAAAGGCAACAGTTTGCTTGTGTTTCTTTAAGTGGAATTTGAGCTCATGCATAAAGAAAAAGAGCCATAAAGAGTATTCTACTCATTGTACAGACATCCAAAGAGACAAAACTAGTGAGAAAGAAGGAACCACTCTCTTGTGCCTAATAAGGTTTTCACTGCTGTTTGTGGGTCCTAAGCTGGTCATAGGAGATGGGTGGAGGTGGAAGTTCTTTTGGCTGTCTTCGTTTTAAATTTAGAACATAAGTAATACATTAAAATAATTACTTACAATTTTTAAAAAGTCTTCCTTCAAACAATAAACGATTTTCATCCAACATAGTTCTAGAAAAAGGAATATTGCATTTTATTCTTTCAGCATGTGATTTATTATTTTTCTTTCCATGTGACATCATCTTAGGGAAAAAGATGCTGTTGACATATCATGACTGACAGACATGATTTTTATAAAAAACAAGGTCTCAGCTTTATCAAACAAGCATGAAAATGAACATTCTAGATGTATGTGCCCTCACCAGACTAATTTACATCATAATACTGATAAGCACACTGAAGTTCTGACTTAAGGCTACCTTGTCATAATCAAAACACTCTTCCCCCCAAACACTCATCACTTTATGGATTATCAAGGAACGCGGGGGGTTGGGTGGGGCAGGAGTCCCGGGGGGCGGGGGTGGGCAACGACCCCCTCATGGGGTGAGGAGGGAACCCGTTGTTAAGATTTTGGCAGCTCATCACTGCCCTCATGTAATTGCCCAGATCTCAAAGGCTGGTTACCTTATGTGTCTGTCCAAGTTAATCAGATACAAGCAAGACACCTTGCTTTCACCTAGTCCAAACTTCTCTAAACCAGGTGACCTCCGCTTAAAAGATATAACTGGTCATGCTGTGAAGTTCAATCTCCTCCTGCCTCAAAAGGCCAGCTTCCTGTTTGAGGAAAGAACAGACACCTGTAAGTCTATATCACTACAGAGACACCTTTAAACCTCTTTGATTACACAGGGCTTTGCTTGGTTTAAATATCTGTAAAAGTGCATGTCGAATGTGTCAAATTAAGCCATGTGTGTCACTAATTAAAGTGAGTGCAACTTGAGTAGGCCTTAAGGGCAAAAATCTGTTCATTTTAAAGGAAGCACTTACAAATACACTGGGAATAGTTAAGTGTAATTATTGTAGCCTTCAGGATTTTGGTCTGAAAATCCTGCAGACAGGCTGCTATAGCAATAAAAGCCTAAGCATTGTTTATTTTTATGCAGTCATTATATCAAAGCCTGCAAGTGACACTACAGTTAAAGATCTGATACCATTTCCATTATAAATCACAGTTTTTTTTTGTTTTTTTAATTAGTTTATTTTTTTAAAATGAATTTCAATGACTGCAAATGGTGTCAGAATGACAGCCTGGAAAACTGAAATTCTGCTTATGTACAGAACAAGGCACCCATTAAATTTTTGTTGGCTTCAGCGCCAAAAGTCAGATAGGTTATAACTGTGCAGAGTCCCTTGACTCTTCTCAAAACTGGAAACACTATATCCACTTTTAATTTTCATTACATTGAGGGACCCCTGAAAATGAGTTCCCACCCCCCCGTTGTTGAAAGATTTACAAATACCATGGGCCAGTCTTAGTACACAGCAAGATGCATATGGAAACAGGTAGACTTCCATGGCACACTGAGCACATTTGAGCCTGCCAAAAGCATAACCTGCAGACCATATTTATAAAATCCAAGACCCAAATGTGGGATGCAATGTGTGATAAAGACCCAAAATGGGAACAGTAAAACCATTATTCACACAAGAAACTTAAAATGCTGCATGGTTTATTTTAAGTGTAAATAAATATTTCTGACGTAAATAATATTCCACAGTAAACATGAGGAGACACCACCATTGCGAGGAACATAGATAATGTTGTAACTAAAATGAGAGAAGTCTCTTGGATCAAGGGCCATTTGAAAGGTACCTATGGAGCACTGTTCAGGTCAGTCTAGGGATACAAGCCAAGAGAAAGATGTGGAGGAGTTTGGGCAGCTGAGGGAATCAGAATGAATGAGCACTTATGGCTCCCGGAGATTGTTTTTATCACAAGGGGAGGGTTTGCCTAACTGAGTAAAAGCAGCAGGGCTCAGGCAGGCTGCTTGCCTGCATGCTGTGGCCCCACACCGCTCCTGGAAGCGGCCTGCAGCTGGCATGTCTCTACGCGCCCCTGAGGGGAGGGGGACAGAGTGTCTCCGTGCACTGACCATGCCTGCAAGCACCACCTCTGCAGATCCCATTGGCTGGGAACCAGTCAATGGGAGCTGTGGGGATGGTGCTGGGGGCAGGGACAGTGCGCGGAGCCTCCTCTCCCTCCCGCCAGGGCCGCAGAGATGTGCCAGCAGCTGGCTGCTTCCGGGAGTGCTGTGGAGCCATGGCATGCAGACAGCCTGCCTGAGCCCTGTTGTGCTGGGACCCCCCTTAGTCTGGGGCCCTGGGCGGCAGCCCCTAAAGCTCCTGTGTTAATCTGCTCCTGATCTGCTCCTGTGCTTCACAGAACTTCCTTCTTTGTAACTGAGCCCTCCAGCTGGGTCACTATATATATATATTTTCATTCCTGAGGGCATTCTGTGCCAAAAAAAAAATTGTGTGCCAAAAAAATTTAAATTCTGCGCACAATATTTTAAAATTCTGCAAACTGTATTTGTCAAATAAATGTGGAGGCTCCAGTATGCCGGTAGGGAGCACAGGGCATTGGCTGCACAGAGGTGGGAGATCACTGTGCAGCTTCCCCCATGTCCCCTGGGACACAAACTCAACAGTGAGGCTGCACTCAACCCTCACACAGCGCGAGGACCACGTCTGCCCCAGAAATACCCCAGGGCCCTGCTCCTCCATGTTGGAAGGCAGGCTCAGCAAGGCAGGATCCAAGTGTGGACAGGCTTAGTGTGGGGGGATCCACTTGTGAGTTGAGAGGGTTCTGTATGGGGAAATCTGGGTGTAGGCAGCTCAGAAGGGGATCTGGATGCAGGGGGCATCTGGATGCACAGGGGCTTGTTCAGGGGTTCTGGGTGCCATGGTAAGGCAACTGCAGGGTGGTCCAGATGAAAGTGGTTGTGGATCAGCAGAGAGGATCTGGGGGTTGGGGACAGAGCTCGGCAGGGGGGTCTAGGTGTAGGGGGCCCAGATGCTGGTAGAGTGGGGCTCAGTGGGTGGGGATCCAAGTGCAGCTGGTTGGGTTTAGATGGGGTGGGGATTTGGGTGCAGGTGGCTCACTGGGGTGGTGCAGGTGCAGGGGGAGTGGGGCTCATTGTGTGGGGGTCTGAGTGCAGGGCGGTGAGGGTCAGCAGGAGGGTTTGGATATGAGGAGGTCTGAATGCATGGGGGTTGGGCAGATGGGGGTTCAGCTCCCTGTACAGGGATCCCTCCCCATGCAGCTGAGGAGCAATGGGTACAGGAAGTGGGGGAGAGGGAGTTTTCAGAGCTTCCTACAGCTTGTCCTCTCCAGCCCAGCCAGGACTAGTAGCTGAGCCCAGCGCAGAGTAGGAGCCACCAGCCAGGTCTTCCACAGTTCCACCTCCTGTCCCACAGTGATTTGTCTGTCTGCTGGCTGCTCTGGGCACCCAGAAGATAGTGCTGAAGAGGGTTGCATGACTGCTCTTGTGGCTTCCCTTTGCTTCCCCATCAGAAATTTATTTTTCTGCGGGGAAACAAAGAAATGTGTGGGGAACATAAATTCTGCACATGCACAGTGCCAAAGAATTCCCCCAGGGGCACAAACTCTTACAGTCTCATATAGTCTTTTCCTTCTAGAGTAACCAAGTTCCACTGGACAATCTGCCCTTGTGCCATCTCTGGCAGTCTTCTGTAAGTCCTGGTCTGTTCCACTTTCCCTGTGGCTTGTAGGGGAACCTGGGCCCACCTGCTACTCTGGGCTCCAACTCAGGGACCCTACAATCAGCAGCCAAGGTCTATACTGTCTCAAGCCTCGCTGCTCTTTTCCTGGGCTTCTTCCTAACTCTGCCTTCCGCAGATTTTATTCCTTACACCTCCCCTAGGTAAAACCCTAACCATAGGGCTAGGATCCCAGGGCTTTTGCTCCCCCCCGGGGTTTCCTTCTGCCTGCCTCTCTGTGCCCAGAGAGTGACCGCAGACGCTGTCCCTAAAACCTATTCTGCTCTCAACTTCCTGACTTTATACAAGCCCAGCCTGCTTCTGCCCAGTTGGACTTCATCTTCAATTTGTGCATATCAGTCAAACCACACTCTCCCACAGGTCCCCCTTCTAAGCCACCTTAACCAATTCAGGGTTGGTGTGGGGTGAACTTCCCATCACAGCTTGTCTATCTGTTTAAGAGTGAAGTGGAAGAGGAACGATGTTTTCCACTTAATAAATTGAGTAACTTTTAACTGCAATATGAACAATATTGAATAACAAAGTCAATATGGATCTATTTTGAGTGAGATCATATATTGAGATTATCTACCTCTCATGCAGATTGCCCCATAAAATTGAAGGTTTCTTGCATACTCTGAGTTAAGCAAAAATGCTTCTTTATCAGGGCCCAATCCAAGTCCTAGTAAAAGCAACTGGAATCTTTATATTGACTCCAGTAGAGTTGGGTTTGGCCCTCAGAGAGGAGATGTTTTGTAGAAATGCCTTGTGTGGAGACCATCTTCCTGTATTTCTGGTATAGTCTGATCTACTTTCAAGAAAAGCCATCCTTATTTTACATCATCTTCCCTCCCCTGTGCCCCCTTCCCCCCTACAAAAAACAGCTTACATTAAGAGGGCATTAAGTTTATCACTAACTTAATGACTAAAAAAATATTACATGGATGTTGTAAACATCGCAAAACCAAGAATTTAAAACCTAGGGAATTCAGTTATGGTTCATTGTTGTGCAAAATTTCATACAAATGTCCCTTCTCCCTGACCAAAAATGAATATATGTGTTTACTGAAACATTTTGTGAATTCTTGTTGAAGTCAACAAAATTGTTTTCAGGGGGAAAATCCCCCCAATCAAGATGCCATATTTAGACATTTTCAGAATGAAACATAACAATTTTTGCTTCAAAGTGACCTTTGGTTTTTAAATTTGCTTCAAAGTGTTTTTTTTTTTAAGGTGAAAAACCTCAACAACAACAAAATCTCTTTCGTTCAACTGATTTTTACCTTAATACTTTCGTTATGTGTCAGCCCCAAACTATATTCTATTTATATAAATATTTAACTATATATATTAGCCCTGGTCTACACTAGGACTTTAGGTTGAATTTAGCAGTGTTAAATCGATGTAAACCTGCACCCGTCCACACGATGAAGCCCTTTTTTTTGACTTAAAGGGCTCTTAAAATCGATTTCCTTACTCCACCCCTGACAAGTATATTAGCGCTTAAATCTGCCTTGCCGGGTCAAATTTGGGGTACTGTGGACACAATTCGACGGTATTGGCCTCCGGGAGCTATCCCAGAGTGCTCCATTGTGACCGCTCTGGACAGCACTCTCAACTCAGATGCACTGGCCAGGTAGACAGGAAAAGAACCGCAAACTTTTGAATCTCATTTCCTGTTTGGCCAGCGTGGCAAGGTGCAGGTGACCATACAGAGCTCATCAGCAGAGGTGACCATGATGGTGTCCCAGAATCGCAAAAGAGCTCCAGCATGGACTGAACGGGAGATACGGGATCTGATCGCTGTATGGGGAGAGGAATCCGTGCTATCAGAACTCCGTTCCAGTTTTCGAAATGCCAAAACCTTTGTCAAAATCTCCCAGGCATGAAGGACAGAGGCCATAACAGGGACCTGAAGCAGTGCCACGTGAAACTTAAGGAGCTGAGGCAAGCCTACCAGAAACCCAGAGAGGCGAACGGCCGCTCCGGGTCAGAGCCCCAAACATGCCGCTTCTATGATGAGCTGCATGCCATTTTAGGGGGTTCAGACACCACTACCCCAGCCGTGTTGTTTGACTCCTTCAATGGAGATGGAGGCAACACGGAAGCAGGTTTTGGGGACGAAGAAGATGATGATGATGAGGAGGAGGTTGTAGATAGCTCACAGCAAGCAAGCGGAGAAACCAGTTTTCCCAACAGCCAGGAACTGTTTCTCACCCTGGACCTGGAGCCAGTACCCGCCGAACCTACCCAAGGCTGCCTCCTGGACCCAGCAGGCGGAGAAGGGACCTCCAGTGAGTGTACCTTTTAAAATACTATACATGGTTTAAAAGCAAGCATGTGAAAGGATTAATTTGCCCTGGCATTTGCGGCTCTCCTGGATGTACTCCCAAAGCCTTTGCAAAAGGTTTCTGGGGAGGGCACCCTTATTGCGTCCTCCATGGTAGGACACTTTACCACTCCAGGCCAGTAACATGTACTCGGGAATCATTGTACAACAAAGCATTGCAGTGTATGTTTGCTGGCATTCAAACAACATCCGTTCTTTATATCTCTGTGTTATCCTCAGGAGAGAGAGACATCATTCATGGTCACCTGGTTGAAATAGGGTGCTTTTCTTCAGGGGATACTCAGAGGTGCCCGTTCCCTCTGGGCTGTTTGCCTGTGGTTGAACAGAAGTGTTCCCCGCTGTTAGCCACGGGGAGGGGGGAGGGTTGAGGGGGTAGCCACGCGGTGGGGGGAGACAAAATGCGACCTTGTAACGAAAGCACATGTGCTATGTATGTAATGTTAACAGCAAGGTTTACCCTGAAAGAGTGTAGCCACTGTTTTATAAAATGTGTCTTCTTAAATACCGCTGTCCCTTTTTTTTCTCCAACAGCTGCATGTGTTTCAATGATCACAGGATCTTCTCCTTCCCAGAGGCTAGTGAAGATTAGAAAGAAAAAAAAAACGCACTCGTGATGAAATGTTCTCTGAGATCATGCTGTCCTCCCACACTGACAGAGCACAGATGAATGTGTGGAGGCAAATAATGTCAGAGTGCAGGAAAGCACAAAATGACCAGGAGGAGAGGTGGCGGGCTGAAGAGAGTAAATGGTGGGCTGAAGACAGGGCTGAAGCTCAAATGTGGCGGCAGCGTAATGAGAGGAGGCAGGATTCAATGCTGAGGCTGCTGGAGGATCAAACCAGTATGCTCCTGTCATAAATATAAAGGGAAGGGTAAACCCCTTTAAAATCCCTCCTGGCCAGAGGAAAAATCCTCTCACCTGTAAAGGGTTAAGAAGCTAAAGGTAACCTCGTTGGCACCTGATCAAAATGACCAATGAGGAGACAAGATACTTTCAAAAGCTGGGAGGAGGGAGAGAAACAAAGGATCTGTGTGTCTGTCTATATGCTGCTTTTGCCGGGGATAGAACAGGAATGGAGTCTTAGAATTTTTAGTAAGTAATCTAGCTAGGTATGCGTTAGATGACGATTTCTTTAAATGGCTGAGAAAAGAATTGTGCTGAATAGAACGACTATTTCTGTCTGTGTGTCTTTTTTGTAACTTAAGGTTTTGCCTAGAGGGATTCTCTATGTCTTGAATCTAATTACCCTGTAAGGTATCTACCATCCTGATTTTACAGGGGTGATTCCTTTACCTCTATTTACTTCTATTTCTATTAAAAGTCTTCTTGTAAGAAAACTGAATGCTTTTTCATTGTTCTCAGATCCAAGGGTTTGGGTCTGTGGTCACCTATGCAAATTGGTGAGGATTTTTACCAAACCTTTCCCAGGAAGTGGGGTGCAAGGGTTGGGAGGATTTTGTGGGGAAAGATGTGTCCAAACTACGTTTCCCAGTAAACCCAGTTAGAGTTTGGTGGTGGCAGTGGATATTCCAAGGACAAAGGATACAATTAATTTGTACCTCGGGGAAGTTTTAACCTAAGCTGGTAAAAGTAAGCTTAGGAGGTTTTCATGCAGGTCCCCATATCTGTACCCTAGAGTTCAGAGTGGGGGAGGAACCTTGACAGCTCCAGTGAGCTGCAGCAAAGGCAGCTGGAGCACAGACTGCCACTACAGCCCCTGTGTAACCAACGGCCTTCCTCCCCAAGTTCCATAGCCTCCTCACCCAGACGCCCAAGAACGTGGTGGGGGGACCTCCGGCCAACCAGCCACTCCACCACAGAGGATTGCCCAAAAAACAGAAGGCTGGCATTCAATAAATTTTAAAGTTGTAAACTTTTAAAGTGCTGTGTGGCATTTTCCTTCCCTCCTCCACCACCCCTCCTGGGCTACCTTGGTAGTCATCCCCCTGTTTGTGTGATGAATGAATAAAGAATGCATGAATGTGAAGCAACAATGACTTTACTGCCTCTGCAAGCGGTTATCGAAGGGAGGAGAGGAGGGTGGTTAGCTTACAGGGAAGTAGAGTGAACCAAGGGGCGGGGGGTTTCAGCAAGAAGAAACAAACAGAACTTTCACACCGTAGCCTGTCCAGTCATGAAACTGGTTTTCAAAGCTTCTCTGATGCGTACCGCGCCCTCCTGTGCTCTTCTAACCGCCCTGGTGTCTGTCTGCGCGTAACCAGCAGCCAGGCGATTTGCCTCAACCTCCCATCCTGCCATAAACGTCTCCCCCTTACTCTCACAGATATTGTGGAGCGCACAGCAAGCAGTAATAACAGTGGGAATATTGGTTTCGCTGAGGTCTAAGCGAGTCAGTAAACTGCGCCAGCGCGCCTTTAAACATCCAAATGCACATTCTACCACCATTCTGCACTTGCTCAGCCTGTAGTTGAACAGCTCTTGACTACTGTCCAGGCTGCCTGTGTACGGCTTCATGAGCCATGGCATTAAGGGGTAGGCTGGGTCCCCAAGGATAACTATAGGCATTTCAACATCCCCAACAGTTATTTTCTGGTCTGGGAATAAAGTCCCTTCCTGCAGCTTTTGAAACAGACCAGAGTTCCTGAAGATGCGAGCATCATGTACCTTTCCCGGCCATCCCACGTTGATGTTGGTGAAACGTCCCTTGTGATCCACCAGAGCTTGCAGCACTATTGAAAAGTACCCCTTGCGGTTTATGTACTCGTCGGCTTGGTGCTCCGGTGCCGAGATAGGGATATGGGTTCCGTCTATGGCCCCACCACAGTTAGGGAATCCCATTGCAGCAAAGCCATCCACTATGACCTGCACATTTCCCAGGGTCACTACCCTTGATATCAGCAGATCTTTGATTGCGTGGGCTACTTGCATCACAGAAGCCCCCACAGTAGATTTGCCCACTCCAAATTGATTCCCAGCTGACTGGTAGCTGTCTGGCGTTGCAAGCTTCCACAGGGCTATCGCCACTCACTTCTCAACTGTGAGTGCTGCTCTCATCTTGGAATTCATGCGCTTCAGGGCAGGGGAAAGCAAGTCACAAAGTTCCATGAAAGTGCCCTTACGCATGCGAAAGTTTCGCAGCCACTGGGAATCATCCCAGACCTGCAACACTATGCGGTCCCACCAGTCTGTGCTTGTTTCCCGAGCCCAGAATTGGCATTCCACAGCATGAACCTGCCCCATTAGCACCATGATGCATGCATTGGCAGGGCCCATGCTTTGAGAGAAATCTGTGTCCACGTCCTGATCACTCATGTGACCGTGCTGACGTTGCCTCCTCGCCCGGTATCGCTCTGCCAGGTTCTGGTGCTGCATATACTGCTGGATAATGTGTTTGGTGTTTAATGTGCTTCTAATTGCCAAAGTGAGCTGAGCGGCCTCCATGCTTGCCGTGGTATGGCGTCCGCACAGAAAAAAGGCGCGGAATGATTGTCTGCCATTGCTCTGATGGAGGGGGGGTGACTGATGACATGACTTACAGGGTTGGCTTACAGGGAATTAAAATCAACAAAGGGGGTGGCTTTACATCAATGAGTATTTCAGGCAGGACTTCACGGAGGGTTCCAATAAGAAATGGTGCACCTAAGTAATTGTTCTTATTGGAACAAGCAGGTTGGTCTGGCCTCTGATTGATACATGGCTAGATTTACCTCGCTGCACCTTCTCTGTGAGTGACTGCAGTGTGACCTAGAGGAATGAGTCCCCTAGATGGGGGAGAGGGGGAAGCAAATGCGTACAAAACAAATCTGGTCTATTTCTTGTTTTGATCCACTCCATCTATCTTTTACATCTTTGGCTGGCAGCAGACGGTGCAGAAGGACTGCAAGCTATCCACATCTCATGGCTGCTCGGCAAAAGATGGTGCAGTAGGACTGCTAGCCATCCTCATCTCTTGCCTGCCTGGCAGAAGATGGTACAGTAGGACTGCTAGCAATCCGTATCGCCTGCCTGCTCACCGTAAGATGGTTCAATAGGACTGACTGCAGGACTAAAGAGAATGACCTGGTCAAGTCACTTCTAATGTAGTCCCTGCACCCATGTTTGCCCAGGCACTCCTGGCCGATGTGGCCAGGAGCACCTCGGACATGACGATGACGGCTACCAGTCCCACTGCACCGTCTGCTGCCACAAGGCAAGGGGTTGCTGCTGTTGTGTAGCAATGCAGTACCACGTCTGCCAGCACCCAGGAGACATATGGTGACGGTTACCTGAGCGGACTCCATGCTTGCCGTGGTATGGCGTCTGCACAGGTAACTCAAGAAAAAAGGTGCGAAACGATTGTCTGCCCTTGCTTTCACGGAGGGAGGGAGGGAAGGGGGGCCTGACGACATGTACCCAGAACCACCTGCGACAATGTTTTAGCCCCATCAGGCATTGGGATCTCAACCCAGAATTCCAATGGGCAGCGGAGACTGCGGGAACTGTGGGATAGCTACCCACAGTGCAACACTCCGGAAGTCGACACTTGCCTCGGTACTGTGGAAGCACTCTGCCGAGTTAATGCACTTAATGCACTTAGAGCATTTTCTGTGGGGACACACACACTCGAATATATAAAAACGATTTCTAAAAAACTGACTTCTATAAATTCGACCTAATTTCGTAGTGTAGACATACCCTTAGCCACCACACCAAAAAATCAATCAATCAATCAGTTATTTGCACAGGCCTACTAAGGTTACATTTAACTCCTCATTTTTTTACCTTAACATATTTTGTGGGTACCTAAACTAGTTTAATGCTGCCTTGTAGTGATGCCATATAGTAACCCCAGGATTGTGACTGAGGCATTTTAGTATCTGTGGTCCCAGATTACACTGATGACATTGATTTTTAAAGATTTTTTTAAAAAATATTTATTTCCCCCCATGGTTGCACTATAGGGTAGAGCTAAGATTGTTCGGTGCCTTAACTGCATTTCCTACCTTAACACATTGGAATTTGTGTGTGTGTGTGTAACCTTAACTGTAAATTGTAAATTAACTCTTAACTCTGAAGTGCCTGCAAATAAGCTGCAGAGGAAGGTTGGTGATCGTTACCTGTTGTATCACAATGACCCCACCTAAAGAATTATCTGAACTTTTGACTTGAGTCTGTCTTGACTTGAGACAATAATATTAACAGCTGCCTCTTATTTAGCACTTTTCATCACAAAGTGTTGATAAAAGAGGTATCATCCCCATTGTACAGATGGGAAAACTAAGGCAATCAGAGGCAACAATTGTTAATAATGTACCTTAATTACAACCTATATTCTTCAAGTATGCACAAGATTTCATTTAAATTTAAAAATATGGAAGGTTTGAAGTGTCTGTTGTTTCATTAGATAAGTTATGAGAAAGTAGAGATTTATACTTATGTTACATTCCTTAAAGAACCGATTTTTAATTAATTAGTTTACATTTAAACTAATGTATTTACTTATAAATGTTCAGAAAGTTCATTCGATACTCAAAGAGTTAAGGTAGTAAATTTGGGGAGATTTTGTTGTATTTTTCATACAAAACAAAGATACTGAATATCTCCCTTAAGTGCAAAATGGAATTCGGCTTTAACTCTGGAGTCAAGACATTGAACTTCTTCTGTCTATCACACTCTGGGATTTAGCATCTATCACAGCAAGAGGAAACTGGGATTCTTTGACCTGCACTACAACTACTAAAAACAGAAATAGAAATACAAAGCTTGACTGGTCAGGTGATTTTTTCCTGGCCCAGTCAGAACATAATACACACGTGAGCACTTTTTTACTTGATTAACTTGTTGCTAAAATTAGGGAGGCACCATAGTCTAGCACATATGACACCAAACTGGAAGTCAGGATTAGACCTGCATCAAAATAAAATAATAAATAATAATAATAATAATAATAATATTTTTTGATGAAAAAGTGTATGTGTGTAGGGGGGCTGAGGGGGGGGCGGGCGTTCTCATTTTTTTTACTTGCTCTTGTCAGGAAACGTGGGTTGTAACCTCATTTCCCTTTTCTGTGACTGTTTCCTCTTCCACCACTTCTCTGTCTTGCCTATTTAAGTTGGAATCTCTTCAGAGGTTTCTCACTATAAATATATATATACAGTTCTTGGCAAAATGAGGCCACAATCTCAGAGGGGACTTTCAGGTGCTATGGTAATACAAATAAGTACTAATAAAACACTACTAATAAAGTAATATAAAATGTGTTGGACCTGTTCTTTAGCACCAGCTTGCTTCTGTTAACAGTGGATTTCACCAAGCAAGTAGTAAACTAACCCCCAAACCATCTGGGTATTAGGTCCTGATTCAACAAAGCACTTAGGCACATGCCTAACTTTAAGCAAGCAGTTAAGCCCCAAGACTTAAGCATAAGTTTACAACTAAAATCACATTTAACTTCGCTCCCGAAAAGGAATAAAGTTAAGCAAGTGCTTAAAGTACATGCCCAGTTGTTTTGCTGAATCAGGGTCTTAAAAGGGAAGTTAGCTTACTGCACATCTACATACAACACATGGGAATCAGCACTATCCTGCCTCACTGATTCCTATACTTTTCTAGTGTGTCTGTAAAAATGCACGCACTTAATAAATCTGTTCTGGAAGGTCATCGGAATGGTACCTCTGTCACCTTTCCACTGATCTTTACTCATTCATTTTATATTTCCTATAAGAAATTTTAAAATAAATTACTTTTCATTTCACTTTAGCAGTATAAGGTAGATACCTAATGGGAAATTTTCCATAATGAACATTTGCTCACTTTGGACAGCTGCCTGTTTACATATGATCTCCTTTAAACCCACTGAGAATCATTACTGTCAGCTCCTCAGTTTTAGTCTCCTCATATTTAATCTGTATGTTCTTTAAATGCAAAGCATGTTATGCTTACTGTTCAAACTGCAGCATTAGTAAACTGAGCCCTCATTTGTGTGCGCATGTGGGTGAACTGGGTGCCTCACAAAGGATTCAAACAGATGCCTTGGCTTTAATGATATTTCTAATCATCTCACTTATGCCCCAAGGATATTTTTTTTAATGCTTTATACTCCTGTCATGATTTCCCCTCATTACTGCAAAGTACTATTTTAAATCCATTTTTTATATTGGAACTTTCTTCAGCATTAGTCTTTTATCAGTTCAATTTTTCTGAACTCTCACACACTTTCCTGCTACCCTTGCTCATTGGTGGTGTCCACAGAGGTACAGGCTATACAGATGACAGCAAACTGCCATTACCATGGGCTTTCCCCCTTGTATTTCACACCGAGAGATATATTTTGATTTTCCAATGATAAAAACCAATCAAATTCCTCCCCTGACTCCCTCCCCCCATTTTATTTCTGGTATAAAGCAATAATTTGAAGTGTATGCAAAAAAAAATAATTCTTGGACTGTGAGCCACTAACTCTGTTTGTCACACCCTCATTTCCTTATTTAACTAATGAAGATGGGATCCAGAGTTTGTAAGTCAAAAATAAAAACTTCCATATCCCCAAATAAACATGTTAAGCAAGCAACTGTTTTTTCACATATGAAATTCTTCAGATACCTCATAACTTCCTATAAAGCAAAGAGCCTTTATGTTACACACAAAGCAGCAAGGCAGCCATCACAAGGAAAGAGTAAAATGTCAAGCAAAAGTCACTTGCCCTTAGCAATTCAGCTTATGTACATGAAAATGATTGCTCAGTCTCATTGGGTTGAGACAGCTATACAGAAATAAAGTGGAGGCGGGAGGGAATCTATAGTTAGGACATGATACAAAGTGTAAGAGAATTCACCGTTATTAATATATCAATTCCCAGTGTAAGGTAGGTGTAGGTGTACACTCTAACCGACAGAGAAGGATTTAAAAAAAAAAGTGAAGCCATGGCAAAACACGTTACCTTATAGTAGAGGATAAACTGATGTTTAAAAGGAAGATTTTTGAAGACACTGAATGCTACACGAGGGGTGGGATGGGGGAACAGGATTGTCAATGCTGAAATGTTTTCAAGACTGTGCAATGAAAATTATGGGCTTTATCATTCAGTATTTACTTAGGCAAAACTCTCACTGAATTCGGGGGAGAGTTTAGTGAGTGAGGCTAGAAAGATTTGTTCCATTCTTTTGTTCTGGCTTCACAGCATAATAAGGAAAAGTTCGAATTGTCTGATTAAAAACTATATTTAAATTATAGTAAAAGCAAGATACCAGATACTGTCAACAAATCACTACCAGGATAAATCAGGCAAAACTGAACTGGAAATTTACAAATTGACAAAGACATTGATATCTGCTGATTAGTGAGGGATTTACCATAGCCATGTGTGTTTACTTTCTGTGAACATTTATGAGATTGAATTTTAGGACATACTGAATTGCTTTTAGAAATGCTTAGGCATTTATCCCAACAATGAACATACCACCACCATGAGGATTTATCAGAATGGTACCTGAACACCACAGCTCAGACTGAGAAACACTGAGTATTGAATGCTTGCAGGGGACTATTCACAACCTGTAGATTTTTTTAATTCATCAAATGTACCTAACGCTACACAAATCTGCTAATAAATATTCTATTAAAAAGGGAAGATCCATAAAATATATTTCTTGTGAATTATTTTCTTGGTTTTCCACCGTAACATCCAAACAATGTTTTCCATTTTTGACAGTTACTGCTCTGATGCAGGTGAACAATCTTCATATTGGATTTTAAGCTTTTGTTAGAAGTTGATCAAAGAATTCATTGCCATTTAATGATGGAAAGGACAAAAGTGCCCCTCCTCTTGTTCTTAATTCCCACTTTTGGCAAGCTTATTGGCTGATCTCAGAGATAATGTTTCTAAATCATCTCAAGTCTTTGCTGTTGTCCTGTACATTGCATTTGTCAGAGTTAGATAGTCTGCCAACAATTACAATATAGTGGTATCTGAATTACTACAGTATTTCTGTATATTTTTAATAGGAGATATTTGTGGTAGCTGTGTGGGGAAAAAATGGCAAATGTGAATTTTTTAATGGTTCCTATACTTTAGATAAGGATCTGTTTGGAAGAAGGTTTAAAAAAAAATGTGTTCATGTATATTTACTGAGCTTTCTCTCTCTCCACACACACACATTTGTAATATCCCGAGCCTGAGTATGCAAAACAGGTTATGCTCCGTGCTCCCCTGCTCAGATCTCTCTTAATACTGTGTCTACAAGGGGTTCTCCTATTTAGTAAAGACTGGAGACTAATCTGGATAATTTTTGATCTTGGATCTATTGCACATACTCTCAGAAATATGGCAGTTCTGAGTATTCTATTTCTCTGATTTGAAATGCAGAAGAGAGAAAAGGATAGTTTACACTCAGATGTTTTAAAAGCATCCGATTGTCAGAGGAATTCACTCTGACCATAAAACCTTTATTTTATTCCTTCATTTATGTTTTAATTAAATAGCATATTTGATCCTCTATCTTTGGGTTTTCTGAGAGCTTAACACCAAAAGCATTTTTTATTAATGGACAGTTGCTGAAATGGCAACCTGTGTAATCTCTCCAGACTCCTGTTTTGTCATTACCAACATTCATTTCATATACACTTTGAAAGCTAGATTCAGAAAACAGGCCTGGGAAGGATGATGTATCAGAAAATGGTGCCAAGTCCCTAGCTAGCATTAAGATGGGGGTGAGGGAGGAATTGTCCTCAGCTTAGGAACAGTTTTGCTTTCAGGCCAGATAAGCGAAGGTCAGTATCTAGCAGATCAAAAAGCAGAAAATGTTTGGGAAGGATGCAAGGCAGGGTCAAGCTGAAGTGACATAAAAGCGGGTTAGAATGGAACTCTGCAAATAAGCATGCCTTTTGCTGCACAGTAGCTGTTTAACGGTACCAACTACCATTTCATCACCATTTAATCATGCTGTAATGCCTGTGAAAACTGGTCTTTGTTTTCAAGAAGCATTTGCAGTAAGAACAACAACAAAAAAAAGTTTCCCTCTCTAAAACGTTTTTTCCCCCATTTTCCCTAGTAATGAGGACTCTGTTGTTCTGTCCTGCCTCCTTCTTTCCAGCTATTGTGCAAAATTATATGCGTGGCAGAGCTTTACCACTGCCTATGGATGACAATCTATTGAATTTAAAGTATATATTAATGGTGAAATTTCTGTATCAGAGTTTTATTAATATAATGATTAAAACTAGGCTATCTAGTGGGGTCAAGAAATGAAAAGACCTTGATGTATTTTCTTCATATTTTAATTGGCTATGAAGCCTGAAAAGTGATAAAAAACTGAAGTAGTTTGTGTGATTGAGCATTTTATGCTGTTTATTTCTATATATTTAGTTCTCCTTGCTCCATGTTCCTCTCCATTCAACCACAGGAAGCAAAACTGGAGAACCAACTTTTAGTAATTTTCAACATTTTTCTTTTAAAAAGTGAAAAAGTCATTTAACCATTTAGAGTCTCCTATCCCCCCCCCACCACCAAAATAAATAAATAAATAAAAAAGCAGCAAAGAAAATTGCACTCTCAGTTTGTGCCTGAAATGAAGCTCTCTGGTAGAGAGCAGGATTTTTTTTTTTTGGTCTAAACCAGCTACAAACATTTTTTAAATTTTCCAACATCATTTAAAATCTCTCCCTGACATTTGTTATTCTGGAAAAGGGTTTAACACTGAAACTGGGGTAGTTTTAGTTTGCTTGAATAATTACATTCCACTTAGTAGGGGTAAAAAGGAAATAGCTTCCAAACTCTCCTCCTAATTTAAATCACTCATAATTTTCATCTGTATGGTAATTACTTTTGCTTACAATGGTAGTGTTAATGGTTCTTACAGTTTTTGAAGGTTTGGGAGGGAAAAGCAGTGTGTGTGGGGTAGGGAGTGGTGTTGGGCTCTTGAATCTTCTCAGAAGAAATTATATTTTATGAAAATGTGCTTGGCTGAAGAGGAGAACAACAATACCCTATCCTACATTCCAGTGCTTTGTTTATGATATTCTTTCAGTAATTTACAATATGTCTATATGGGGTGATTAAAAGCAAATGGATCAAGCAATGTAACAAACACCTTGTTTAGCCTACTTTATGTATGTAATTTCTAACCAAGAAGATGACAAATAGCCCCAGAGTCAGTCCTGGTAAGTAGATTTAATTCCTCTGCTTTATCACTATAACCTATGAGTATCAAGGCAGTATAAAGTATTTGCAACTAAACCTGAAACTATGCAAGACTCATTTAATTTGAGGAGGTTTCATCACAAACTCAGCATTCAGTGGTAATATCTGATAAAGTTCACTAAAAACTTTTGACCAGAATTGGGAAAATCTGTTCTGTTTAATAATTTTAGAATAAAGCCATACATAATGTGCAATGTCAACACTGAAGTAGATAAAATCAGTGATTGTCACATTTTCATTATGACATTGTGAATTCTGAAACACAAAGCAAAAAATAGGGCATTGATGGTTACTGCAAAGCCATAAGTATTTATACCAAACCATTGCACAGTGTAACTGCCACATTTCACACACTTTTAGTCACTTCTCTACATTGTTAATTATTTATTAAACTGATTTAAGCTACTTCCTTCTATAGCCTGTTAGAAACACATTCTATATCCTGGCATATGTTGGCATGCACTCCATGTAGTCCAAAGCTTCTATCTACTTTTACATTCATCATTTTTGTTTTTGTCTCAGTTTTGAAAACCCGTCAGTAATATGAACCATTTCTGATTCCAATTTTTCAAATATAGGACATTCTACCTCAAACATATTCTCAGTGAGCTAATATGGTTTGGCCTGGAATGTTTATTTCCTTCCCTTGCAAGGAAGGTTCTAATGGGAAGTGTTTTGCCCTCAGGGCTCCTGCAACAAGAAGCTGAGCAAAGTACACAAATGGTTTATAATCAAAGTTTTAAATAAAAGTACATATCTTCAGGACTTCTATATATATAGATTTGAGGAACAGATGGTAAAACTCTCCATTTCCCTCTCTTTCCCCATTCCCCTTACTCCCTGCACACATTCCTTACCTGAATTTTAGACAGCTGGGTTACGAGTAAGTATTAAGCCATCTGGGACTGGCAATCTCATAGACTAAATGCAAGTGGTAAATATTTTAATAGTTTCACAACTTTCATGTAAATTCCACCAAATGGTTATGCTGCAGACTCAGTTCTCTTCCAGAAAAGAATTTCATGCAATAGTGACTAAAGCTATTATATTTTTCACTCCAAATACAATTTGTTAATAAACACTACCTTCTTGGATAGTCAACACTCTTCCTATGTTTTAAATTAATTCAAATTCAGAAAGATGGCACCTCTTAACTCTTTGCAAAGTGAAAATATGATACCTCTTTTTCCTGTACATGTGTAAAATATTCGGCCATGAATGTATTCAAATTCACAACTTTGTATGCAAAGTTTGAGACTGAAGGAATAGAATTAACCTGCTTGGAAAAAAATCTCTCCCATTTTCTAATACTTTAAAAACTGAATTTCTGTTTTTCACAAATAGTTCATTACTAATTCTAACTTGTGAACAAAGAGACTGGTGTCTTTCATGCCCAGTAATAGCCAAATGCTTAGTAGTTTGAACCCTGAGATCCCAACCAAATTTGAAAAGGAAAAAATACAAAAGAGACAATCAGATTTGGATGCAATATGAATCAATCCAGAACTTTTCTACACTGAGAACTAGAGCTGTCTCAAACATTTACAATTCAACCTTTAAAAATTTGCTTGGTATAAGGATTTGTTAGAAACTTGCACATCAAAAGGTTTGCAAAGGTCCTCAGTAAAAGCAGAATTAGTTTTGAGTTATATGGGCCAATTAATGGTTTTGCACGGAGATAAAGCAAAGCACTCCTTGCCTCCCATGCATGCACTACCCATTAAGTACTAGTCACTTTAAAGCTTCAAATTTTTACTCTCAGAACTGCAGTTCATATAATCTGGAAAGATGACACATTATACTAAGATTTGCTTTACGATTTTTTAGTTAATTCAAAATCTAAACTCAGATCAAAGCTCAGGGGGATGCAAACCCACATGGATCAAATCTAATTTAAAAAGTCATACACACTGCTAATTTCCTTACTCAATCTAAAATTTCTTTGAGGTTCAAAATGAAAGTTTGATTAATTCCCTCCTCCCCTAATGCCCCCCTTTATTTGTTTGCACTTCTCAACTCACTGGTTTGCTCACTAAGAGAAACAACGAAATTAAAACAAATAAAAACAAAAAAAAAATTAAAAAAGTCTGAATTGAGATGGTAAATACCAGAAATCTCATGCGAAAGCCTGTTCTTTTAAGTTTTCCAGCCCAAAAGCAGTTTAGAGAGGCACTCAGTTTTGGATGTTTATCTGAACCCATACTCAAAGCCTTCTGAGACGAATCCATCTAAATACCTCTTTTCATTTTAACTGAAAAAATCATCCTTTGGTCTCCTCCTAAATATTCTGTCTTATAATTTTGTTCATGGAGAGTGACTTCTATGTTTCTAATGTAGGGGTGGCTGTATTTCAGCAATGGAGTGAACGCTGAACATACACAAGATAAGCACTTCAGGATTCTTTGGGATGGACAAGAATTGGTCTAAGGTGCACTCTCACTTTTGGAGGCATTTCACTCATGTCATGTAGGGGCAACTCAAAATACTAGAAAACAAATTTGGCAATGGCTTATTTTCTCCAAACAATTTTATGATTAATGCCCTGTGTCTTCAATATCTCAACACTTTAATTAGCTGCTTGGATAACTGAATTCTAAAAACTAAAATTACATTCTCTAATAATGCTGTGCCGTGAAAATTCCACCAGGCGTGTCTTTTATCTTCTTTTATATTCACTTTTCCCAGTGTGGTAGCCCATTACATATCTGAATCGGCATCATAGCATTTGTTAAAGTATCATTAAAGTTTATATTATTTATACCATCCTAAAGGGATAGTAATATTCTTATGAAGCATTTAGAAGGTGTATTTTTATGATAATATTGCAGAATATATATTAGTAGATATTACACAGTGAAGAATGTTAAAAGCAGAGAGACTAAAAATGAATATTGTATTAGAGTTTATTCTCATAGCAGTTATTCTTGAATGAAGATTTCAGTCCATTACTGAACACTGTATCGAGATTCCATCTGAATTATGGGCACCCCGCTAATTACAACAGTTTACTGTTTTTGAGAAAGACATCTTTCTCTAAGAAGAAATTCTTATAAGAGAAAGAATGGAAGAAATGTCTTCCAAAGCTACTTTTAAAAAATAACATGCCTTTAAAAGGCTCATTTCCCTTTGTATTTAAAAAAAAAAAAAAAAAAAGATTAGTCCAATTTAGAGTGGCAGCAAGCTGCTGCTGAGCTCAAACAATGAAGCCCTCTTTACTCAAGCTTTAGCTCAGGAGCTTTCTGCCATTTGCTGTTCATCATAAGCCTTAATGTCAACACTGGAATGCAGGTAACAGCTGGAAGAAAAAACTGTTACCCTCACGTCACCATAAGAGCAAAATATTTTAATAGTTTGCAAGTGTGGCCATCCAACTGGAGGCTAAAGTTAAAATATAATATAAAAGACCTAAACAACTGTGTCACACACTCATTCCAATTTTTCTTATCTTTTTCAGGGCATCCTAGCTGTGATGTGGGCTTTTTGTTTGTTTGTTTTTTATACTTTATTGGTGACACAAATGCAACACAGATAAGTATAGAGACCAAATTTTTCCCTTCTCCCCATCTCTCACATACAGAAATTACAGATATTAGGCCCACCACATGGTGTGTGATATGGGCATTTTCCATACCACACACCACCAGCCAACCATGGGGGGCGGGGGGAGCGGGGAAGGAGACTTAGATCAGAAGTGACCTTAGTCACCTTTCAAGGTTGTTCTAGTTGACGTAGTTATAGATTTTTCTGACAAAAACCCTGGCATAATTAATGTTAATTCATTTTATTTTCTGTTTTTACATGGTGTTTGGCCAGAGCTACATTCTTCAGTCAGGTCATACTTGTCCCCACATGACAGAGTAGATGAAAATATCCCAGAGAGCATCAACATGGAAGATGATTGGTATCAGGGCCCACTGTGACAGCATTTAACATGGTAACTATGCCACAAATATTTGATCTTCAGCATGTATCATATATCCTGCTCAAACCTCTTTAAAACTACAAGTTAAAAATCCTACAATTTAGTGTATCCTTTACATACCTTCACAGCTAGGTTTTTAATGATTGTGAAGCACTTTAACGTCAGCAGTTGAAATGCGGTATAAAGTCCAAAGTAGCTTTATTTAATTGCAAGAAAAGATAATTAAAATAAAACAAAATACATTTATATTGTCCAATGCCAAAGAGAAGATAATGATCAGGGAAGTTTGTTTCTATCATTCAAAGATGAAAAAGAGGAAAGACAGCTTCTGACCATTTTTTGAGTTCCATTAGTATTGCGAGCTGTGCTGAACGGACCAATAATGAAGACAGAACAGTAATCAGAAATACTGATTGATGTATGCATTGCATACTTCTCTCCCCCCATTTTTTTAAAAAAAAATACTTCAGTATTAGGGGGATGCTCTCCTAAAGCACAGAGTGTGTTTAGTTTCGTTCTATGCAAACAAATCCTGCACAAAATTAATCTTGTGTGTTTCACAGCACTCCGCATTACTTGTCTTGAAGATTACATTCCAAAATGATGTATTTATAATTGGAGTTATTCTGATTGTAATATAAAGTATGCTGAATAAGTTTTGGAACTCTAAGCCAATAGTTAACATGGGAATCTGTCTTCAGATTTATGGGATTTGGTACAATATATTACAAATACAATGGCAAATTGAAATAGGAAAATTGATTATTTAATCTTAACTAATTGGATTACAGAATCAGTTCATGGTTTTCATTTGCAAGCATAACTCCAGATCCAAACACTGCTGAACTTTGGGATCATTCAAATCTGAATTTAAATTTGGAATGTGGGAGTAATCTCCACAAATAATCAGTATATTACAATTTAATCACATTCCACTATGTATACTTTTAGTCTTGGGGATAGAAGAGATACCATAGAAACTGTTCAACTCATCTGTTGTACTGTAGAGTATATCTGTTTATTTTATATTGCGTAAAGCCACATGCACAAACTAGATCTTCCTACTACATGTTAGGTTTTAAAAAAATATTATTAATGAAATGCTGTTGAAAGGTACCATATTGATGACTAAAGCCCTCTTTCATGCTGCCCCCCCCCCGCCAGTGTTCTTTACTCCAATCACCTCTGTTCTGGGGTGTACTCAGACATTGGTCTTTCCGGCGAGATTGCCAAAGCGTGTTAATCTTATTGGTATCTATTATATGGACACTGCACTAGGAACAAGATTTGAGACTAGCCCACATATTTTACAGGTCATTACCAACCTAGACATGATCTGAACTGGTGATATAGAGGTCAAAAACTCTATTTCCCTTGGCAATTCATGATTGAAATTAATTTGGTTCTTGAATATATTAAAGAGAAATATTCTCCAGATGACAAAGAAAACCACATTTATAAACATAGTTTAAGTTCAGCATAAGAATCAGCATGAATTAAGGCTTGAGTAATTAATATGAAACTGCTGCATATTATCACTGCAATGTGACAGATTCCCCATGATATATTTTAGGATAAGGGCAGGAATATGGACCATCTGCAGTTATTTCTATCATAATTATTATTACAGTCTACATCTGCTGTCTGCAAAAGATAAATAGGAAATCTTAACTGAGCATTTAACCATCTTAATTAAAATAACTGTTAGATAATTAAAATCAAATCATTAATAATTATTTTATTAGATTAGGGGAAGAGCACAAACAGACAACATGTTTGGAGAAGAAATTATATGCTATTTTCCATGCAAAGAAGTGTAAAACAGAAAAATTGTTCTGTTTAATGGATATTGGCTGTTCATCCCATCCATTCATTTGGCACAATGACATGCTAAGCCATATTATCTTTTCTAAGCATACATTAGTCACTCAAAATGAAGCAAATGTTTAAAGTTTTTTATCAAATGTCTTCAGGGGACAAAATATGGACAATTTGAAGTGTGGGAAAAAATAGTAGCAATTTTGGTTTGGGTATTTTGTTATATAATGTTTACTTTCAATATTAATTCTATTATCCACAGTTACTGTACATATAACTGTTAAGGTTTGTGTTTGAGCAAGAAGTCTCTTTGAGCAAGAAAACCCTGTGTATTATCAAAAACTACAAAATATGGTTTCAAAGCAAAGCCTGAAATGGTGTTTGGAGCCATTCCTGGTCTCCAGTAAAGAAGACTGTTTAATGCCAACTATAAAACATAATATTTTACTTTTCTTTTATAGAATGATCTGCCACATTCATGCTAACAACTTTAAAGAACAAAATCTTAATTTTTATTTTTATTAAAATTAGCATTGCTTTAGCTGACTTTCACAACTTTGTTTGGCTTTCCTTGTCCTCTTCCTTCTGCCTTGACTATTTCAAAATCCACTGTCGGATCAGATTTAGGGTATGCCACCAGACTCTCCTCTTTGCTCTCCCACCATATGAGCATATATACATATACACAGATGCAATCCTGTTTTGGCCAAAAAAATCGTCCTGCAATCCACCTTATCCCAGAAACCTATCAGAGGGCAAAGAATCGTGGGCTTGGTACTATGAGACTATTATTGAGCCACTGTAGGAAAGCTGGTGGGGTGTAGGGGGAACTGGGCTGCTCAGAAAAGGCTGGACTAGTAGTGTGAGGGTGCTTCTGGAACAGGCAATGGCCTTGGAGGCTGGGGAGGGAGGGGCGTGTGACATAAGGCTGGTGCTTCAAAGGTGGGGCTGAGCGAGTGGGGTTTGGAGGGGAGACATGGGTGCGATGAGATGGGCTATATCTGATGGAGGCCTGGTGCTTGGGGTGTGATGGAGTGCTAATGAGGTGAGAGTTCTGCTGTGATAGAGTGAAGCTTCTCCATCCACTGCCCTGCTAACTCCACAGCCCCCTGAAGAGCTGCTCACTTGATTCCCCAATGCTGTGGGGAAGATGGGAGCACAAGAGGCTGTTGCATAACTGGGTCAGAAGAGGAGGGAAAAGTGGCTGTAACAGCAGCAGAGGGGGCAGGGTAGCAGCTCTTTCCTTCCTCTTCTCGTGTTCCATCAGTGGGTCCTTGTGATTGTGGGTTTGCAGATGTCAGCTGGTGGGTGATGCTCCACTAGTTGAGAATTGCTGCATTGGGACCTTGTTATGCCAATCTAACGTATTTGTGAAGTGCCATGGTGATGGGAGCTACAGAAGTCTCTGAGATGTCAAGGAAAAGGGGATGAGTAAAATTATTAAAAATGTAAAAATTCCATCCCTTAAACACTAGCTTACTTATTTTACCAAATACAATAAAATAAATCATTAGTAATTCCTCATAAACAAGTAGTGATAAAACCAAAGACAAAAGTATGCATGTCACTTAGTGCCAGGATGTATGGATGTAATGTATTTTTTCAGCATGACAACAGTACTGGTTTTAGTCTCTTATTTTTCTTGTTTGATATGCCTTAAAAACCTGACTGAGATATACCAGGCCATGATGCATTGGCTAGGTGGTATGGGTTATGCCTCCAGTCATTCTTATTTGAGCACTACCTAAAGAGGGAGTGCTATAGAGTAGTTATATCCATGAACTTAAATAGGGATTTCTTAGTTCATTTCTCAGCCCCATAGCCTATCTATGCTTCAGTTTATCTACAAAAATGGGTGCAATATCACCGCCCTCATAAGGTTGTAGTGAAGCATAATTATTTAACTGAACATTTTGAAGTTTTTTGTACAAAGTATTTACAGACAGTAAAGGCAAGAGTTGTGGTTGGGTAGGTATGGGAGAGGTCATTATTCCTTTAAACACCAGCTCAGTGCAATAGATCATCTGCCTAAATGCCCATGTTTCTGTTAAATGAATCCCCCAGATTGTGTCCCTTAACCTTTGCTCTTTAGTTTGTCAAGTAGTAAAAAATAATAATAAAATATTCCTATAGTGTACACAAGGAAATCTGAAATACAAGACACAAGTGCTACCAACTATACCCTCTCCATCCAAAGGAGTTTTTCCTTCTTCTATGGCAGCAAAATAACCTCACTCCCTCTTCAATCTCTCTATATTTTGAATCGTGACATTTGGACTGAAATTCACACTTTATCAAAACTTACTCTTTTCAGTAAGCACAAAGCTGTTTCACAGATGAAAACAGATTTCCACTTCTGACAGGGGAGATTTAAAATACAGCACTATTCTTAGCATTGGTGAAATGGCCTTGTCTGTGTTCTGTTTGTACAGTTCTAGAAATGAATGAGTTAATAACTGATTCAACCCTATGTACTAACTGTGTGTGCTGTAACCAACCTTTTATTTGCTACACTGGTATGTTACATAACTACGCAAAATAAATGGGTCCCTAAGCAGATGGATCCAACAATTCAATTGTGGCATCATCTCTGCTGGAAAGTTTTAGACCTACATTTTTTGAAGAGGTGTGCATTTGTATGTTTCAGTTAATTTTTTTTAGCATTAAAATGGTTGAATAAATATTCATTTATTTTGCATTACTAGTAACCACAAAATAGTCCTTCTTTTGATCAATTCCTTCTTTTCATGGAGCTTTACACATACTCTATAGAATGCTTTCCCTGAATGTTTTAACAAACGTGATTTAGCTATGAAATAGGAAATGATAGGAGTCTTCACCTTTTTTCTCCTAGTGTTATTTTTATTCTTGTCCATCTGAATTTTCCAAGAACAGAAGTGGGGAAATGCAGACAAAAAAACACCTCTGCACTTTGGGCTTTCCAATCAAATTTTGCAGACCCAAAATACACATTGGTTCTTTGTATATAGCTGAGTTAAAGACAGCAATAGGTTAGGAATGAAGTCAAAATGCCTGAGTAGAAATCTGTTTGGCCTAAAGATATATTCATTCTTCCATTTTAAGCGGATAGTCAGTGGATTCATGGCCGGGTCTATGATTTTTAGGAGTTCAGATGACTCCAGATGTTAATACTTCTGAGTACTCAGAATTTCCCCATCACGGTTGCGCAGGCACATGCACCTGCACGGTTTCACACTAAGTGCAAGAGAGGATAAACAATGTTTGAGCCTCTATAGAAGTTTTCACTTCAGAGGCTTTTCTACAAATCTAAGTTTAATATCTCCCCAGACTATAAACAATGAATGGAGGTTGATTGATTTTTCCTCTTTTCAAATCGTGTATCAATAGATAAATTATTTTCACTGGTAGATTTTTTATCTGAAATACAGACTGTTTGGATACATACAATCAGGTAGTAATTAGAGAAAATTGATTATATTCCTAGTGTATACTTCTGACTCACTGCTGGGGATGCCTAGAGCTGTGAGTCACTGTGTTACTCTCTGCCTCAGCAAGAATGAGTTTTGCTGGCGATTAGACTGTGTGTCAGCTCCCTGCCACACCAGCCTGCCTTTCTGATCAGCAAAATCCTCAAGGCTCTCCCACCCCAGACCTTGCCTAGAAGGTAACAATCCGTAAACTCCAGCCCCCGTGTGCCTCAGATGTTTCTCTGTAATGCACAGCCTGTACAAGTATGTATCAATAGAAGATATTAAGTTTCCAGCTCTTTTAAAGAGTCAGTACATCATGGTTTATTAATTTAACAGGGGTAAATACATCCTTCCTGTCAAACACAGCACTAAATTGGTTTGCAGTAATAGTAAAACACATTTGTTAACAAAAGAGCATGGAGTAAGTAATGGAGCATGGAGTAATGGAGTATGGAGCATAAGCTTTCGTGAGCTACAGCTCACTTCATCGGATGCATCCGATGAAGTGAGCTGTAGCTCACGAAAGCTTATGCTCAAATAAATTGGTTAGTCTCTAAGGTGCCACAAGTACTCCTTTTCTTTTTGCGAATACAGACTAACACGGCTGTTACTCTGAAACCAGGGTTTTTTTAAAATCTACAGTCCCCTTTCCAGCTATTCACTAGCCAGCCTGGCTAGGAACCAACACAGAGATTAAATTGCTTGATTTTTTTCTCTCCTAAGGTGAAGGATAAAGATGGAATCGCTATCTGTTTCTTATATCCATCCCCAAAGGAATGCCTTTGTCTTACAAGTCAGGAAAGCCCCCTAGGGATTCAGTGTCCTGTGTCTCACTAGTATGTAGGAGCCATGTTAATTCTCAGTCTCTCAAGTTCAGGATAACCCCTGCTGGTTTAACTGACTAGCTGTATTTACTAAAAATATGTAAAATGAGGTAAATCCACATTCCTTTGTCTAGGACAGATCTATTTGAGACAAGACAGCCTAGCCTTGGTAAAAGTGATAAACGTGTTCTAGTAAGATCATACAGAGGGAATTCATAACTTCACATATAAGGTTACACTCAAATATCACAATATTAATAACCAGTATATTATTAGCTTTCATATGATCCCTCACAACACTATGGTCTGAAATAGCTTAAATTCTCCCATTGGTACTAACTTCCATCTATGGGGAGGAATTTTGTTTTTTTCCAAGGACACTTAAAGCAAACATTCATTTGGAGATGATTAATTTCCCCCAAATAATTTAATACTAATGAGAATAAACTGTTTATATCATGATTACTAACATTTTTGATGGTTAGATATGTTTAACATGAACATAAATTGCAAATATGGATCTACTAAAGTAATAAAATCCTAGGCACTTGCTAGTTAGAAGTATTATGAAAAGAGTTTGTGTCAGAGTGATAAAATCTAAAAACCATTTTGTTCCTTGAATGTAAAATATGTAAGTGATAAATTCTTCAGGGCAAGGACTGCCTAACATGCTCTGTACACCTATGATACTGTATAAACAATAAACCAAACAACAGTTGAAAAATGTTCCGGGTTCATATCATGCCATGGATTTGACTATGCAGTTCTCCTGTCATCAGTGAGGTGGTTTCTCAACAGCAAGGTAAGACTCATAATTTGGATGTGGAATAATTACACACCTAAAAATTGTATGAGCTACAAATAAAATATATTAATGAGGAGTGATTTGAGAGCATATCAATGCAAAATCCTGATGGGGAAGGATTGTCTTCTGCAGAAAACATAGCAATGGGAAGATTCTATTCCTTGATCTGCCACAAATTTCCTGTGTGACTTTGGGCAACTCTCTTAATGCGTCTGTATTTTGGTTTTTCCTTCTGTAAGACATATATACGAATACAATCTCAAAGGGGGTGTTGTGAGGCTTCACTCATTAATGTGCTTTGAGAGCTTTGAATAGAAAACACTACAGAAATACAAAAAATAATGAAACACTATTGCTGCAGAACTCAGAAAATGACTGGAGTGTTTTCTGAACATAACAACTGTATCCTATGTTAAATAAACTTTGAGACCCAGGACTATGAGAGTAAAGAGGAAAAAGCCTTCAATTTATAGTTAGGTGAAATATGCTCTTCCTCCTCTCAACCCTGTGCTCTGAATGGATTCTAATCTCAAAACTACCTTACCCATACACTCACAACAAGAATGACCAACTCAAACTCTCAGCCGCTCTCCACCGTTATATCACTTAACCCTTCTGCTCTGCTTCTGTTTGTACCTTGGAGATAAGTTAGATCCCTCTCTCTCACTAGAGGAGTATTATTATTTTTTTAAATAGTAGTTTTTAAATAATGTCAATAAAGAACAGTTAAATTCAGAATATTCAGCCCTCCTACATTAAATACAAAATAAAGCAAGGGACGGAGGAAAATAATCATGGGTACGATAGGGCAGAGCAAATCTCTGGAGCTGGAGCCAGATATGGAGTGGAGGATATACAAGCAAATCTCATGGGGTGGCAGAAAGCAAATATTATGGGATGCTGGAGAGGGCAATGCAGAGGGACTTTGGGGAGAGCGCAGGAACTTTGATATGTGTGTGGGTGGGGGGAATGGAAGAAGTCATCAGAAAAAGCGACAGAAGGATAACAACTACAGGGAGGAGTTCACCAAGGCAGGGGAGAATGGAAAAATGGGGAGAGGCAATACCTGTGAGTGTGAAATGTCAGGCCTACTTCCCCTTCCTCTTACACTAGTGTGAGGCAAAATCCACCTCCTCCTTTTCCCAAGTTCTCCATTCAGTCTACTTTAGGGAAGAAGAATGAGAAATGCAGCAAGATGAGCAACATTAATTTCAAATAATCTGTCATTACCAGAGGTCAGATAACTCCCAAAATAGTCCAACCTCTGGCTAGTCGATTGTCAGGGGTGGGAAGAGGCTATTAAGGTTTGCTGCAAGTGTTTTGGTGTACCTTATTTGTGATTTATCCAAATAAAATTGTATTCTGATACAGTGCCAAATAGTCCTGGCACTCTGATCTGGATTCAGTTTTGCCATAGACTCCCCATGTGACCTTGGGCAAATCATGAACACCTTCTGTACCTCAGTTCCACATCTGTAAAATGGAAACAACACTTTCTCCCACCTCTCTTCCCTAGTTTATTTGTAAGGTCTCTGAAGTAAGGACTGTCTCTTAATATGTGTATGTGGTTGTTCAGAGACACAAAATATTTAAGAATGTGTTTCACTATATATTTCAAATATGGAAAAAGAGCCCCAGCACAGGCTACAATAAAACCAAGCCTCTAATATTCTATTGAAATAAATAACTTCTCCTGACTTACCCAGCTCACTAGCTAAATACATTTCTCAGCCTTCTGCCTACCCGTGAACCATCTTTTCAGGGGTCCCACGTGTAAGCCGTTAGCTCCTTCCTGATTGAACAGTCAGAAATCATGTCTGATTACAAGCAGAAAAGGATGGGGTACATACTGGACTTCAGTATTTAACACAGTTTGCCAGATCCAAGGTACTACAACATGTAAGTATACGTGAAAGCTTTATTCAGCTCTTTGTTTTGCAACTTGACAGGACAGCTTAAATATCTGCCACCAAATATTTAAGGAAATCTGTAACATACACAGCACAGTTGCAAATGCTGAAAGCTAAATAAAGAGATTTCCCCTGCCCTACCAGAAAAAAGGGAAAATAGCAGGAAATATATAGTTAAACACTTTCCTACATACTTTGCCTCTCTGAACAATAAAATTGTTTGACCATCATCACATTCTACATATTAAAATTTTAGGTTATTTTTCTCAAAATATCAAATTGTATGGATTTCTATAAAGTGTCCCCATTTTGGAAAATTGCAGATCATGACAATGTTTTGATACAGAATATTGGAAGATCAAACACCACATTTCTGTAAGACTAACTAGTGTTGTATAATTCTACAGACATGCTACTGTTTGGAGGATTATGCATTATGGTACTAAGTGAGTAAATCTCTGTGGCCAGCAACTATAGTGCTGGCAACTAGATAAAGAAAGTTTATTATTAATTGAGTAATGAAGATTAATGTTTATCTGATGTAGGTTTTACCAGTAGCAGCGGTGAATAATTCATTACAAGTATCTCAAGTCAAATTTAGTCAAAATTGTATTACATTTAGAAGATAAATCTAGCACTTTGGGGTTATACAAATGAAGATATAATTGCTAAATTATTATAACACTAGGTTTGTAGATTACAGAGATATTTATCAACATAAGAGATAAGTTCAGCTCTCATAAGAGAAATAAAGAATGCAATTGACTTCTACAAGTATGAGAACCTGTACTTTATTAAGTTAAATCTGAAGTGTACCGAATAAATTTGACATAATACCATTGTTAATTGTTTTCCATGTCTTTGGGGTTAAATGCTTGGAGCAATGTTTTGATTGTACTGGCTTACTAGAAAATATTTCTATATATTTTAATCAAGATTTCTGGCACCACTCATATAAATTTTCTTCATGGTCAATAGAATTTGGTTTCATGCAGGCATCTTCAATACATAAGGTACTGGACTCTCAAGTACTTTACAAAGTAATCAGACAAATACTAGTAGAAACAGCAATTGTGGAGGAAACCGGAGCAGTTCTTATTCATCCAACAATAGCTTCAGATAAAACTAGTGTTTCTGGGAAATGCAGTGGCAGATTTACATCTGGATTTCAGCAACAGAACTGTAACAATCCTTGCTCTACTTATGTTAATTAAAGACATTCTGAAAGTGGCCTCAACAACTGTCATTGCCAGGTTCAGTAAAGTCCTGCTGCTGTTTTGGATCCTTGCACTGGAATGTGTACTTTATACAGGCAACTGCCCTATTGGTTTCTTAATCTGGAAGAGATACTATATTCCATTCAGTATCAGGGGGTAGCCGTATTAGTCTGTATCCACAAAAACAACAAGGAGTCTGGTGGCACCTTAAAGACTAACAGATTTATTTGAGCATAAGCTTTTGTGGGTAAAACGCCCACTTCTTGTTGTGCAGACACAATTAGGATGAAGGAAATTTATTTAGTTTTGAATTTATTTTCTCATTTTTCTGACTGCCTTAAGTGCAGTGGTCCCAGTGTATTAGATACAGACTGCATTGGAGATAGCTTATTCTGGACAGCACACAGGGTTTACCGTTTGACAAAAGTGACATGAGGTCATTACATCTGTGCACTTTAGATGCTTAGTTAACACGGTGATGAGCACAACAAAACAACTTAGATAGATGGCTAAGCTTCTACCTGGAAAACCTCACATGGAAAGGTGGTATCTTGTATTAATGTCTCATTAAAGGTTAGGCAACATGGGAGTAATTTGTTAGATAATCTTTCTTACAAGTAGGCACACCAAGTTGTGTGATTGGTGTGTTCAGATTTGTCTGAGCAGATATCCTGGAGGCAGAACTATGTATTGTCACTTAAATGGTTCTTTGGGAACAATCTGGAATCACTTGTCTCATAGGTATGTGGGAATTGGAACAGTTGCCATTTTTAATGTTATTTCGATGCTTTGGTGATTATTAGGAGGGTACCATCCTGAAGTGATCATGAAATGTGATTTATTTGTAATGAACATTTGTGTCTGTGTTCTTGACTGTTCACTAATGTTCATTACAAAGTTCAAGAATACATAGTACAAGGAATGCCTACAAACATAAGGGACTTGCATGTGTACATTTTTAGACTTGTTTTTAAGAGAATTAGTTGTTTAACACTTAGAATGACAGAATCTGCATACTTAATTCCTCATACACCCACATAGACAATTTAGCAATTATAAGAGTTCACTGACTTTTGTAATATGAATCTAAAGAAACAGTTTGTGGGGAAAAAATCATAGAAATTCAGAATGACAGTTAAGAATATCTGTAAAAAACAAGAACATTTAATTAACTATTCATTGGCCTGACATTATAACAAAATAATTGTAGTGTTGTGATGTTTTCTTGTATATAAAGAATCTGGTTTCCAGGTTATACAGGGTCTACACTGCATTTAATGGAGCTATGTATGGGAACAAGGGATAGGGAACAACCAAACACCCTGGACTGGCTCAAACCAAAGCAATAGTGATCCAAAGACCAATAAAGCTGGTCTACCATCTCTTGGCAATAGAGCTCAGGACCAGAACGGTTCGCAGAAAATGCACCTTTGGAAGGGTTAATTGTAACTTGCATTTATGTATGAAAATCCCACAAACATGCACTGAATTTCAAAGAAATTCTCTCTCTCAGCTAATATTTAGAGGCCTCCATCATTACTCTGCTCACTTAGCTAAGCAAGTCCGTAACTATAATCCATAGTGTAATGGTTTTCATTGTATAGTATGATCTATGCTTCTCTCAACCTCAGCGATATGTGTATTTAAATGTATGTTACAACCCCCACCCAAAAGTATCCTCTTTAACATATATTTACAAGTTACTGTACTGTTGAAGAGTCGTGTGGCACGTTATAGACTAACAGACATATTGGAGCATACGTCTGTAAGTCTATAGGGTGCCACAGGACTCTTTGCCGCTTTTACAGATCCAGACTAACACGGCTACCCCTCTGATGCTTGTACTGTTAAAGTAAATCTATGCAGATGACGCAATATCAATAGAGAGAGTAATAAATGGGTGAATAAATAATAAAATCATAATAATTATACCTAGTTCTAATATAGTACTTTTTATCAGTAGAGCTCAAAGTACATCACGAAGGTAGTAAGTACTATAAACTCCATTTTACAAACAGGGAAACTGAGGCACAGAGGGTCACAAACAAATGAACTGACCCGGCATGCTAAGGTCATCCATCAGGTTGGGGGCAGAACCAGGGGCTACTAAGTCCCAGTACAGTGCCCTGTCCATTAAGGCACATGATTCTCTGTAAATCATTGTGAATATTATTAGAATTTAGTCCTCTTTTTAGTGCACCGAGATTCATGTGCATATTCATTGTTCACAAGCATGCCCTGAATAGTTTCAACAATTTTCAGGCCATTGGCTATTCTCAAACTGTTAGCGGTTACTTGTATATGTGTTTGATCATCTTAATGTCACGTTATTTTTCTGATAGGATGACATTTCACATGCTAGAATAATATGACCCCACAAACAACCATGGGGAAAAGTTGGCTTGTAAATTCATAGCTATATTAGCAGATCAGTCTGTTTGTTTTCCCTTTTTAACCAGCTCTAGTAACAAGGTTTTTTAGACAAATGCTCAGGCTAAATACTTTATGTAGTATTCAAAGGCATTTAATTTGTTAGAAGAACTCAATGCTTTAAGTTTTTTTTCAATACACTAGGGAGCATTTAAGCAGGGATTAATACATTTTCTCCTTCAGTATCTATGCACTGAAGGCAAAACCACCCCCAAATGTAGTAGTAGGATTAGCCCAAGGATTCTCAAACTGGGGGTCGTGATGTGAGCGGTTACAAGCTGTCAGCCTCCATCCCCAAGCCACGCTTCGCCTCCAGTATTTATAATAGTATTAAATATTTTAAAAGTGTTTTTAATTTATATGGGGGGGAGGGGGTTGCATTCAGAGGTTTGCTGTGTGAAAGGGGTCACCAATGCAAAAGTTTGAGAACCACTGGATTAGCCACTTAATATGCGCCACCTCCTGACCTCTTCAGCACCCTGCTAACAATTTCTCCCCTCTTCAGGGATCTTTCATTACATTCCCACCAAACAAACAGTTTCACAGGCCCTTCTGGCCAGGCTTTTATTCCTTTTTAACTTTCCCAATATGGAAATCCAAAACTGAGTAAAACTTGATTACCCTGCTAGTGTTAGGTATGTCTGTTCTACAAGCTTACTGCCAGTCCTCAGCCACTCTCACAACCCCTTTCACGGCAGCTTCCTGCTACTCTTATAGTGGAATCACCTGATCAAGCCCAGGGGTGGCTCCTTCGTAATCAAAGTTGGCTAGCCTTGGGGCCTCCAGCACCAACCTTGTTACACTTGACTTCTGAGATGTCTGTTTCAGAGTGGTAGCCGTGTTAGTCTGTATCAGCAAAAAGAACGAGGAGTACTTGTGGCACCTGAGAGACTAACAAATTTATCTGAGCATAAGCTTTCATGGGCGAAAATCCGATGAAGTGGGTTTTAGCCCACGAAAGCTTATGCTCAAATAAATTTGTTAGTCTCTAAGGTGCCACAAGTACTCCTCGTTCTTTTTGAGATGTCTGTGTTTCCATGAGGGTGAGCAGAACTGATGGTTAAAGTACAGGTCTAAGAGTTAGGAATTCTGGGCTCTATTCTGCCACTGACTCAGTAGGCAACTTGCAATCTCAGAGGGTCTGATTATCAGTCCCTTGCTTGCACTGGTGAGTAGTTACTCACATGAGTAGTCCCAGTGACATTTAGAGGAATAATAATATAAGTAACTGACTTGCAGTCTGGCCCTGTGTGCCTTAGTTTCTCCATCTGTAAAATAGGAATTACAACCTTTGCCTACCTCATATGGATACTTTGAGGGTTAATTAATGTTTGTAACACACTTGGATGAAAGACACTATAGGAATCTTAAGCATTGTTTGTCTGTGGCCTTTGCATACTGTATGTTTCCAGCTTAATATCCGATACAATTACTACAGATGCCTCTGATCTTTGTGAATGGACACTGCTGTCGAGCTATTGATAAATATTTAGGGTCTTTCATTATGATTCATGGTTTCATGAATTCCCTACCCCTTGGCAAGAATGATTCCTTTTGGTCATCAAAAGCAGTAATTTAAATAGGAGGAAAATGTTAATATATAACGTTATCTCAGGATAATGCTTTTTTCCTTATTTGATATGAAAGAGTTCTGGCAGGCTGAAGTTTGGCAACAAAACAGTACATATTGATCCGGTGGCAACATTCTATTCAGAGACTTCCTTTCAGTTTTATGTATGCATTGCCAATAAGGGATTCATTTCTCACTCAGGTATTACTGAACTGATAAAATGCATTATCAGTGTCTTTAAAAATTGATTTTTTCCTGTGTTTCAGTCATTCAAAGCACACCTTATTGTAGTAAAGACATTTGCATTGGGAATCCCATTATAAAACTTTATTAGGACTCACTCACATCAAATATTAGAGGGGTGAGCGATCTGTTTTGTAATTTTCCCTGTGCAATGTAGGCTACAGATTTGACTGAAAGATGCCTTTACTGGAGAGTCAGTGGCTGAATAGTAATCCTGAATGGACAGACCCACAAAGAAACTTTCCATTTTATTATAGCTGGAAAGATCAAAAGGACTGACCTGGACTTGCTGTGCATTAGATAATATGTAACTTGAAAGACTGGGTCAAAATCATTCCTGACCAAACTATGATGACTTCAGTGGTGTCTTCCCCAGAGAGAATTACATGTCCTTGGGTTTCAGATACTTCCTATTTAAGTTCTCTCTAACATATTTGGTTTGAATGGGAAGAGAAGCCTGCACCATGAACACTCAAAATACGATAAGCCTTTACTTATTCGTCCACATGCATCGGGTGGCTGAATGTATGTAACTGAAAGGTAAGGATTGATTGAGTTTATTGTATGCATTCATTATGCTACAGATCAAATGAATAAAATGGTGGCCTTCTGTTTACCAGTTGCATTTTATTCAATTTGGTATAGGGGAGAGAAAAGCCTTAAGGCAAAACCACATTTTACATAGTCTCCTAAGAGACACTCTTAAGTTAGTAACAGAAGACATTCAAACTAGTCAATTAAACAGATGGTCAATACAATAACAAATTATAGTTGTAAAGCACATGTTAAAGACGACACTTTTTTCAAGGTCTATGCCATTATCAAACAAGTACATCAACATATAATTGCTCTACTAGGAGATATACATTTGTTCCGGTTGAGATAGCGAAGCTGCACATAATCTGAGGTAGTAATTAGCAATGTGAATTACTGAAATATCTGCCACAGTATATCTGGTCCTAATAAAAATGTTCTTGCCATTGTAAGCTAGCCTTATTCAGATATTGCATACTGTATTAAGGTTGGTTATTCAGTTTACTTAATCAAAACCCCAACAGTGATGCAACTGAAGATATGACTCTTACAGCTGGTTGCAACACTGAACAAAATTGAGACATGACATTTACGGATTTAAAAGGTAATACAAGATTTAAAACTTGTAGTACCTCAGAACAATATGATGTATGCTCCCTCAGTTAATATATATTAACACATAACAGTATCATTTCTATAATTCTGCTTTTTATTCATCTGAGAGCAATATGTCAGAGCACATTAGGAATCTTTTAGGGTACATCATCAGGGTTCACAACACATGGACAGTTAGTGAGTGGCACGATGGAGTACTATTGATTTACATCCCAGCATGCCGTGCAGTAACTGTTCATGTAGACCTGCTCATAGGTTCTACTTATCCTGGCATTTATATTGCACCCTTCACATAGTGTCCGGTCAAGTATCACCATGAGAGTGTAGATTTTCTCTACTGAATCTTTTGTTGTTGAATACAACAATGGGTGGGGCATTTTATTCATTATCGATCAATTAAACAGTAAAGTATTTTTTTTCTCAGATCTAACTCTAAGACAAAGTCTACAGGACAATATGCTTGATGATTAAGGTCTGAGGGGAAAAAAACAGCTAACAACAATTTTGGTTTTTGTTCTAGCCATAATTTGAAGATTTAAGAGTTAGCTAATTGACATATACACAGTAGCATGTTGGGGGGCATCAAAGAGTACTGTGTGTGACTAATCCTTTGTCTTTTAAAGTGTTGGTAGACTCAGAAACGCTGGCTTTATGGCTCATTACAACAATTAGTAACACATCCAACTGCCTACAAACCCCATAGTTGCCCATTTCATTTTAAGTGGTCTCCCACAATATGTGTTAACCCATTATACTTAATCTGTCCCAATTTGTATTTAGATCAGACACACTGGTTTACTTCCCCAGATCTGCAGAAGACCTCCGTGAAGCTCAAAAGCTAGTACCTTCTAGCAACTGAAGCTGGTCTAATAAAAAGATATTACCTCACCTACCTAGTCTTGCTCGTATCTGAGGACCATCCTAGCTACAACACCAATTCAAACAACATATATAGTTGTCCAGCACAAACAAAATATTTTTTTTCCTTTTTCCTTTAAGAATTTAGTTTAATCACATCATCTGGAAAAAAGCAATTTTTAAAGTATTTTTGTAATAAGGCTGGAAAATAAAACTGCAGCTTCTGCTAAAGTGACACTTAACATCATTAATTAATCATTTTTATTTCATAAGGCAAGCCAGATGTAATTTGAAATAGCTCAATGAGCTGTAAAGATTGACAGTAGATATATATGTGAGAAGACTTTGACAAAGCAATTATCTGAAAGTAATTTGAAAAAGTTTATCAAGCAGAAATCAGATTTTTTAGCAGAAAGTTATCAAGATTTTGGTTTAAAATTACTATATTAAGTGTATAGGAACAGCCATACTGGGTCAGACCAAAGGTCCATCTAGCCCAGTATCCTATCTTCCAATAGTGGCCAATGCCAGATGTTTCAGAGGGAATTAACAGAACAGGTAATCACCAAGTGATCCATCCATGTCACCCTTTCCCAGCTTCTGGCAAACAGAGGCTGGGGATACCATCCCTGCCCATCCTTGCTAATAGCTATTGATGGACCTATCCTCCATGAATTTATCTAGTGCTTTTTTGAACCCTGTTATAGTCTTGGCCTTCACAACATCCTCTAACAACGAGTTCTACAGGTTGACTGTGCGCTGTGTGAAAAAATACTTCCTTCTGCTTGTTTTAAAGCTGCTGCCTATTAATTTCATTTGGTGATCCCTACTTATAGTATTCTGAGTAAATAACGCTTCCGTATTTACTTTCTCCACACTAGTCATGATTTTATAGACCTCTATCATAACCCCTCTTAGTTGTCTCTTTTCCAAGCTGAAATGTCCCAGTTTTATTAATCTCTCCTCCTATGGAAGTTGTTCCATATCCCTAATCATTTTTGTTGCCCTTTTCTGAACCTTTTCCAATTCCAATATATCTTTTTCTGAGATGGGGCGACCACATCTGCACGCAGTATTCAAGATGTAGGCATACCATGGATTTATACAGAGGCAATAGGATATTTTCTGTCTTATTATCTATTCCTTTCTATCCCTATTATCCCTTCTTATCTATCCCTTTCCCTATCTATTCCCAACGTTGTTCGTTTTTTGACTGCCATTGCACATTGAGTAGATGTTTTCAGAGAACTATCCACAATGGCCCCAAGATCTCTTTCTTGAGTGGTAACAGCTAATTTAGACCCCATCATTTTATATGTATAGTTTGGATTATGTTTTCCAATATGTATTACTTTGCATTTATCAACATTGATACAAGAACTCCTGGACTGTACTTCCCCAGAGCTGAGAACAAAGGTGTGCTTTCTTCCACTGTCTGCCTCCCTCTGAGAGCTGCTCTGCTGCCATGTTTTAACTCAGCCGGCAGCTTGTGCAGCTTGGCCCAGAGTTGCTCCTTAACTCCTTGTGGGGTATGTATATCCCATCACAGGACTCAGTTAGCCAGAGCTGTCTGGAAAATGGAAATCCCTTTGCATGAAACGGTTCCTGTTTTTAGATTGCCTCTAAGCAGCAGTCAACTTTATCTCTGCCAGTCTGAAAATAAAGTTTTCTGTTGGTTTTGTGACACCTGAGTGTATTAACATACCAGGGTTTACACACTGATGTGACTGTGATAGTTAGAGCCCCAACAGTCCTGTCTCCAGGATTTGTGGTATAGTAGTAACAGCTGCCATATTTAACCTTTTTTTTTTTTTGCACCACTCCTCACATGGCCTCAGGCTTAGGCCTATCAGGTACAAGAGGGGTTCATAGTTAACAGTATTTTATTCATGTTAAAATTTTGTACTAATGAGGGCCCTGAATAAGTGTAATCTGCAGAGTTCAACAAATTATTACAGAAAAAAAAATCAGACAACTGTATCCACCTATTTTGGGGAAAAACAAACAAACTAGAGTGATCTTTTACACACACTATGTCAACTTGAACTGACTGTTTTAACAGCTAGCATTTTCTCCATTGTAAGGATGGTAAGGAACCACTGTGCAGTACAGTACAGATAAGAATGAGCTTGAAAAGACTAAAAGCAGTAAAGAAATGTAAAGGTTATAAAGGAACAAGTTGCCAGTTCCTTACTGATCACTCTACAGGAAGATAATAAGGATGGCAGTCTGTAAGCTTCCTTCTCCTTTACAATATATTAAGCTACTATTATTTAAACAATCAGAACAAAACTGCTTTCATTCTTCGTTCTGGAGGCAGCTAGCATCCATAATGCTGATGCTGTGATCCTCTATCAAAGAAACACACATATAGGCTCCACATGCAGTGAATCATTTACATAATATTTTATATTATATTGTTTTTATATTTATTAAACACTTACAGCACCACAAATGCCTTGGTGGAGAATGCTTTATAAGTTAAATTTATTACTATTAAAGACTTATTAGATTACCGCATCTGTCCTGGGCCACTACAGTATTGTTCTCTATGGTGAATTCTCCAAACTGTATCTAGTTTGTCGGGTCCAGCCTTAAACAACTCAAATGATGAAGTTTCATTTACTTGCCCTTGGAAGGCTATTCCACAGCATACTACAACTTGTGATTTGAAAATTTTCATAGAACCTTTTAACATCCATTTAAAATATGAATTTCTCATACTTGCAATTCTTTTCCATTGCATTACTGGGAGAACTGTTGCATCTTATTTCTTTATAATTGTTGGTGCTTTGCTTTGTTGACAATGTTGTATTTTACATGCCTGGTATTCTATCCTCTGGAACTTTCTTGCATTGGCAGAAGAATATCTGCAGTTTTAAGCATGCATTCTAGTTTTTTCTGCTGCTCCTATATATCAGTTGTTTTTTCCATAATGACCCAATAATATGCCAAGGCTTTCTTGGGTCAATTATATCTGCATCAAGGGCCCTAGTTGACATTATAGAGACTCCCTGGCTTGATGTAGGAGCTGTCTCTTGGGATATGCCTCTTATACTATTGTCCCTCCGTCTTCTTGGGCTATATTACACTTTCAGTCTTCTAGTCAGTGCAGAGTGAAGGGCATCCAAAAATGTATAGCCTTTCTCCCCTTTGGTGCCTCTAAACATCCCCAAGGTACAAAGGAACCCAGCATTCATGTCACTAGTTTTGCCAGATTCTACAAAAAACTGTCTCACTTTTTTACATATTTAACCTAGGAAATGAAAAAAAATCTTTAAAAAAATGCAGAAAGTGAACATCTTTTATTACCAATTTTACCTTTGAAAGTATGGTCTATCCTTCACATTTTGTTTCCATGTGTCCACAAGTTTGAGTTTTCCTATAGAAACTTGCTATAGTTTGTCTGAAATCAAATACATCAAAGTAGAATACAAGAGCATCTGTCTCCTCATAATTAAACAACAGGAGTTTTGCCATTGACTTCAATGGGGCCAGGATTTTGCCCAGGATGATTAAAAGCACATATTTTCAGGAATAGGGCATTATCGCTCATCATGTCATATCACAGAATTGCAAATGGCCAGGGTCATTAGATTGTGTTTTACGTAGTGTGCTCATTTCTCAGTCTGCCATTTTCAAAAGCAGAAGTACCTGGAAATGTCAAAAAGTTAAAAAAATACGAAATATGCATATTGGGGAGTTTTTTTGCATGTACCTTTTTAAAAAAGACTGAAAACTGAAACAGGATCCCGAGATTTAACTTTGCCTGAGTCTACGAACATACCTAAATAATAAGAAAGAACTCCAATGAAAACAGAAAACTAATTCCAGATTACAATACACATTGTTATATAGTTCTCTCAACACTGCTCTATGCCATTGTATATGCTTTTTTAGTAAATATCAAAATAATAAACATATCTTGCAAAGACAGGCAGTCCCAAACAAAAATCAAAGTTCCACACATTCCTGATCATTGTGGTGTTCAAAATATGGATCTGAATTCTGCAACTCATTCATCTTTCTCTAAAACACACCTACACTGATTACCAGGCATACAGAAAATAAATTGCATCTATACCATCACATGGAGAAGTGGATCACACAGTATATGTGGAAGAGTTATGAAGACCAAAGTAATTAGTTGATTTATCAAATGAAAACTGATATTCAAGCCACACTGCAATGTTATTTATTAGGTGGTGAGTGTCCCAAAATGTTTTAGCCCAATAATGAGCTTTTATTAAAAGGAAAAAAAAAATAAACTAAACTAAAATCTAAGTTATTTTAGGTGATATGAAAAGTATTAGAGATAGATGTAGTCCCATATTATTAAATTTGATGATTAAATGTAGTGCAGAATTTGTCATGAAGAATTATAGTTCTTATTTCCAGTGGACCCAAATACAGGCTGCAGTTTTCTAAACACCGAGTGCAAATCTGCCTCTTTCTTACTATCCTGAAGAATGCGTATTCCTGAAACTTTTAACTGAAGATTGCTTAATTGTAAGAAGTCAATAAGTAGTCAGCAAGTAGACAAATTAGATTTCTTCTACTGTGCCTGTGATTTCCTGAAAATATTAAAGCATTTGAACTTTTTATTTCCAGCTCTGCCTTTCTCCCCTTAATTTATCTGCTTACCAACCGCCAAACTCACATGTTCAAGGTAACAAAGGAGACAAAAAGGCGGGAAGAAGGAAGTCAGATTGACTCAGCTATGCCTTTTATGGGCAGGATGACAGGATGCTCTGCCCCCTGTGGATAAGGTTTCCCAGACATCAGGAAAACCCTTATCTCATTTATTGGGCAAAACCCTGAGAAACTCCTGAAATTTCCAGGTGGAATGGGGACAGAAGGGAGTTCCCAAAATGGCAATTGCCACCACTAAAAGACAATGGAAGATATGGATCAGCTGCTGCTCCAGAAGACTTTGAGCCAGCCACTAAGGAGAGCCGAAAGTGAGCTGGGGATATTTAGGGATGGACATCCAGAAGGTGCAGTCAAAGAGGAGTTGTGGAGGAACTGGAAATTGGGTTGGTTAGGAGAGCAGGTGCTGGGAGGAGCTGAGGAGCAACCAGGGATTAGTGTGGCCACAGACTGAGGGAAATGAGACTTCTAGACTTTGAGGGCAATTGACGGAGGCCTGGAGAAGCTATAGGGTGCTTTCAAAGGTCAGCAAGAGGAAGAATATGGCAGCAAAGTGTGGAGAGCAGGATTTGGGGGTGACCTACAAAGATTCTTCTTTACCCCTTTCTTGCCAGGTAGGGGGAAGATGTAGGATAGGAATTGAGAGAGCAGACTTGAGGGGATAGGGTGATTTGGGATTTCCTTGAAACTGAAATTCCTCTTAACCCTTCACTTCCTGAGGTCTGCAGTCCAAACATCTACAAATGATGTCTATGGTTTTGGATCAGACATGGTACCTGAACTACAAGGACCTATTCACACATTTGGCCTCAAATCCACCCACCAAAACTTTGGTAGGAAATTGAGTAGATCAGCTACAATATTCCAAGTTGTGCCCTTCTAATTCCAAGTATAAATAATAGGAAACACTTTAGGAAACTGGCCCTTATGAAATCTGCATTATGGCTGTGGCTAATTAAGCAGTGCCATCAATCTAATTTTAGCATGAAAATTCATTACATTAAAGAAATATTCAAAGGTGAGCCATCTGAGGCCTAGCGTCACCAACATTTAGGCCTGATTAATATATAAAAACATTGAATTACAAGTGCTTTTTTTGCAGCAAAATAGTCATTTTTTTTCTGAATGCTCTCATACTAGGAAACTTTCAAACTTAAAATCTGAAAAGTATGGAAATGAATTACATCCTTAAGACATTTGTGTAAAACTAAGTATCAGAGTGGTAGCCGTGTTAGTCTGTATCCACAAAAACAATGAGGAGTCTGGTGGCACTTTAAAGATTAACAGATTTATTTTGGCATAAGCTTTTGTGGATAAAAAACCCACTTCTTCACTTCATGCATCTGAAGAAGTGGGTTTTTTACCCACGAAAACCTATGCCCAAATAAATCTGTTAGTCTTTAAGGTGCCACCAGACTCCTCATTGTTTTTGTATAAAACTGTATCTCATTATTTTAGGGTTTTTTTTTTTTTCAGAATCTCAGTTGGCTAAATAAGAATATATACAAACAAGAGGAAGACCAAGGATAGGACGTTACTCAACGAGGTGGGGAAACAACAACAGAAAATACAACAATGGCCAAAGTGTTAAATGCCTTTTTTGTTTCTGTTTTCACCGAACAAGTTAGCAGTGATTAGATGACTAACAAAGTGAATGTCACTGAAAACGGAGCAGGAGGTGAGGCTAAAATAGGAAAAGAGCAAGTTAGATGTCTTTAGATGTATTTAAGGAACTGGCTAAAGAGATCACTTAGCCATTAGTGATTAGCTTTGAGAACTCATGGAGAAGATCCCAGAGAAATGGAGAAAGCCAAATACAGTAGCTATCTATAAAAAAAGGAATAAAGACAATCCAAGGAATTATAGAACAGTCAGTTTAATTTCAGATAATGGAAAAATAATGGAACTAATAAATCAATCAATTTGTAAGCACCTAGAAGAAAAAAAATGTGGTAAGTAACAGTCAGCATGGATTTGTCAAGAACAAATCATGTCAAATCAACCTAATATCCTTCTTTGACATGGTAAGAAGCCTTGTGGCTGGAGGGAAGCAGTAGCTGTGATATATCTCAGCTTTACTAAAGCTTTTGATGTGGTTTCACATGACCTTCTCAAATAAACTAGACAAATATAGCCTAGACAAACCTACTCTAAGGTGGATGCACAACTGATTGGAAAATCATACTCAGAAAATAGTTATCAGTGGATCACCATTGTGCTAGAAGGGATTATTGAGTCTGGTCTTTCAGGAATCTGTTCTGCATCTGGTTTATTCAATAACTTCATAAATAATTTAGATAATGGCATAGAGAGTGAATTTATAGAATTTGCAGATGGTACCATACTGGGAGGGGTTGCCAGCATTCTGGAAGATAGGATTAGAACTCAAAATTATCTTGAGAAACTGGAGAAGTGGTCTGAAATAGGATGAAATTCAGTACGGACAAATGCAAAGTATTACACTTAGGAAGGAAGAATCAATTACACAAATACAAAATGGGATATGACAACTGAGAAAGGATGTGGGGGTTATAGTGGATCACAAACTAAATACGAGTCAACAATGTAATGCTGTTGCAAAAAAAAAAGGGAAAAAGGAACATCATTCTGGCATGTAAATTAGCAGAAGTGTTGTAAGCAAGACACAATAAGTAATTCTTTCACTCTACACAGCACTGATAAGGCCTCAACAGAGTATTCTGTCCAGTTCTGGGCACCACACTTCAGGAAAGATGTGGACAAATTGGAGAAAATCCAGAGGAGAGCAACAAAAAAAGTAAAGGGCTAGAAAGCATGACCAACCAGGAAAGATTGAAAAAAATGGGTTTGTTTGATCTGGAGAAACAAAGACTGGGGGGGGTAGGGCGTGACATGATAACAGTTCTTAAATACATAAAGGTTGTTTTAAAAAGGAAGTTGACAAATTGTTTTCCTTAGCCACTGAGGACAAGACAAGAAGTAATGATCTTAAATGCAGCAAGGGAGATTTAGGTAAGGCATTAGGATAAAATTCTTAACTATAAGGATAGTTAAACACTGGGACAAATTACCTAGAGAGGTTGTGCAATCTCTGTCATTGGAGCTTTTAAAAACAGGTTAGACAAAACACCTGTCAGGGATGGTCTAGATAATATTTAGTCCTGCCTCAGTGCAGGGGACTGGACTAGATATTATTGAGATCCCTTCCAGTCCTTCATTTCTATGATTTCCACTGCAGACCAAATGTTGGACTTTGTGGGCACATTTCACATACAATTGTCAGAAAAGTTGGTTTTCTCTTCAAATTTTCTTGTGGGTAGTGTATAAACTGCCATGAAACAATGTGTAAATAGCTTATATTATTCTCCTAACTCATAATATTGCACTTTGCTATCAGAATCTTGGTTGGAAAAGTCCTTCATTATTTTTCAACCAAAAAAAGACAATACCTTACTTTATTTTTAAGTAAGGTTTTACACAATGATCTAATGAGGTTTGCTAATTCTTACATGTGGCACCTAGGTACCATAGATAAAGATACTTCAGAAATATCAAAATAGCTATATTAGACAGATAGAACTAGCACTATATTTGCTTAGGTTGATGAGTAATATATTCCTCTTACTATTCTCCAATTCCCAGCTTTATTAATGCTAACCAATTTTCTCAGTCTTTCATTTTCTCAGTCTTTCATTTGTAAAACTAATTGTGGCTCATCTCAGTTTTCTCCTTTTTTAGTTGATGAAGGACTTGAAAGCAGTTTTTTTCTAGATATACTAAAATCTAATATATACATATGAAAAACAGTTTAAAATTCCAATTTCAAAGTCACCTTTTTTCAAGAAAACAGAACTGCTTTTAAAAAATGTATATAGAAGATGACAATTTAAATTCTTTGTCACATTGGTTTTCCTCTTGCAAGAAATTTTGTTCGACCTTTATCAAACTCAAGTGCATGTTATTCAATAATGTTAATAGATTGTTTTCTTATTAATAAAATGGCAAAGTGAAATTTGCTTTGTTTTCATTGTTTCTATATTAAATTTAATTTATCACAATGAAATCCACTCCCCTGATTTATTGAGGAGAGGTGGCTTTTCTCCGACTCAAAGCCATTGATTTTCTATAACAAGTTAAAGGAGACACTGCAGCTATATGAACAAGTAATGAATAACATCTTCATAGCCTGAAAAACATTCTAAAAGAATATTTGCAAGATACACCATGGACTTAAGTTTTGCAGGAATTGATTTTGCCTTTGTGTTGCCCTCTCTTAGTGGACGAATGTTGTGTTCTTCTGTTATTAATATTAATTTTACTTTTGTGGCAAAAATGTGATTAATGTGCTCTCTAGCCTGACAAAGATAAAAAACTACATTAAAATATTAATTATATTCAGATAAACTTACAAACACACAGAAATTCAAATTTAAGACTGTCACAGCTGCCTTGCTGCCCAAGCAGTCTAAAATCCTACCTCAGAACTTAGATACATCAAATTACTGAATACAATAGTTTAGAAAGAGTTTAGAAAAAGATCATACCACAATAAGAGGTGTACAGAACAATTGGATCTGTGCGAACGCATTGTGTGTTTTATATGTTTAATAACTGTTTTCCCAGTTAAAAATTATTTGTGGAGCAAACTCAAAGAGGACCATTATGAGTTACAAGATATATTGTTGTCACAAGAAGACAGAGTTAAGGGTATTCTGGTTGTCAAATCAGCATTTTCTTGCTGTGGTGTATTTATGTCTCTCAGCCTTTTATGATATCTGAATGTAGTTTTACAACATTTTTTTTCTGGCTCTATAACTTGCATTGCCATCTTTTCATTTTATTCTCTTATTATAACTGAATCTCCACAGAATTATATTGAAAATGTTTTGCCATTATACAATCCTCTCAAACAGCAGCAACAATATAATTAAGTCTCTGTAGACTTAATCTGAAACCATTTAGCCCAAAGTCGTAATCTCCTATCATGACATAATAATGGGGTCTTCATGGACCAGCTTACATATTGCTTTGACATTGTAATGGCAACATAATAACCTAATACTGGACTCCACCTAGATTTCTACTGAAGCAACTTGAGCATTCTAATTTCACATAATAGAAGCACTGTAATGCCTTCATAATGCAACCATTATAATGTGAACTCCCCGTTCAAGTATCTGGTGTATTGGCCTCGTATTAAACAATTGTGTCAATGTGCTATATATTATTCTGTGGTTACTTTTCAAATTTAAATGCATCTGTAATTTCACCTTTGCAACAAGAACAAGAAGAAATTCAAGATACATTTTTCATATAAACATTTTTAAATTGACAACATGGCAAATTCGCTACAGTAGTTGACACCAGACATTGTTTTTCTCTTTTTGACAACATTTAAAGCAACTTAATACATCTGACAATTTGCAGGATGTGATGAGGTTTAGATAACATGACATCTAGCAGCCCCATGGAACCAGAAGAGACAAAACAATTAACACACCTGTTAGGCTATAGATATTCAGGCCTGTCTACAAAGGCCTGTACTTTAAGAATTTAGGTGTATTCTTATCACTTGGCTAGTTAGAAGTATAAAAGAGAATCAAAATCACTGTCTGCCAGTGTAAGGTCCTTCTCTTACTGTGACAGTCTGAGGTCCTGTTCTCAGGCTAAGGCCTTTGGCTAAGCGACAGAGGCAGCCATAAGCTGGGAAGCGACCGGTCACATCCTCACATTCCAAAGTAGTCACATTGAAAGAAGGTGCTATTGGGCTGTTAGGAATAAATCCTGTCCTGATAGTGCCTATCACCTCCAGAGAAAGGGAAGTGCCTAGAAGATGTAAAAGGAAATTGAGGTTGATAGTTTTCTATCTGGTAAGAACTCACTTATCAATAGACACAGCTGGGAAACTCTTATGTCTTCGTAGATGTAGTTGTGAAATCCTCACTTCTGTATTGTTTTGTCATTATAGTTCCCACTTTGCTATTGTTTATTGGCATGGTCTCTGTCTGGTTCTGTGATTGTTTCCGTCTGCTGTATAATTAATTTTGCTGGGTGTAAACTAATTAAGGTGGTGGGATATAATTGGTTAGCTAATCATGTTACAATATGTTAGGATTGATTAGTTAAATTTCAGTAGAATGATTGGTTAAGGTATAGCTAAGAATATTACTATATAAATTAGGGGCAAACAGGAAGTAAGTTGGGATTCGAAAATAAGGAAAAAGGAACTTGTATTTAAGCTTGCTGGAAGTTCACCCCAATAAACATCAAATTGTTTGCACCTTCGGACTTCGGGTATTGTTGCTCTCTGTTCATGCGAGAAGGACCAGGGAAGTGGGAGAGTGAGGGAATAAGCTCTCTAACAACACCCTTCTTCCCTGCCCTATCTTGCATGCATACCTCCAGCCCTGCCCTGTCCCATGGCTTACAATGAAAAAAGGTTTGATTTCTGTCTGATAATCCTCATAGTTTTCTGATTCTTATTATGAACTCAATGCTAAACTCTTGGTGTGGAAATATCACAATAGTGCGATCTTCAAGATTCACAGACTTTGTGGTTTTAAGTGAGGTTTACTTTGAAAAGAGGCAACCCACTTGAAACCAGTAAGGAGCGCAACAGAAAAATAAAACTAACTACAGGCAGATTTCCTGGGGCAGTTGCTCATGTCAATGGCTCTTTGTCCTAGGGATGATGGTGGTGGCATGGTATTTCTTTCACAGCAGCAAAGAGTCCTGTGGCACCTTATAGACTAACAGACATATTGGAGCATGAGGTTTCGTAGGTGAATACCCACTTCATCGGATGCATGTAGTGGAAATTTCCAGAGGCAGGTATAAATATGCAAGCAAGAATCAGGCTAGGGATAACAAGGTTAGTTCAATCAGGGAGGATGAGGCCCTCTTCTAGCAGTTGTGGTGTGAACGCTAAGGGAGGAGAAACTGCTTTTGTAGCTGGCTAGCCAGTCACAGTCTTTGTTTAATCCTGAGCTGATGGTGTCAAATTTGCAAATGAACTAACCCTCTGAAGCATTTCTTTCATGGCTTCCTTCATATTTCTGTGGTCAGGGTCACTACAGAATCACATTGAGGGCAGCAGTCAAACTTCTTCTAAACAAGGAGAAATTATCTTCATGTAAGACCTCACTAGACCTGCCACCAGCAATCACACAGCATTGTCATCCCCCCAACATTACAGAGCTACTTTGTTAGCCAGGCAATGATCACAGACCTCTCATTGGTCCTCAAATTCTCAACCAATGTTGGGCTAACCCAGCTGTTCTTATGACCATTGATAACTGAAGACAGGAGTAGGCTTACAGTTTCTTGTTTTTTTACTACTTTGTTGCAGAAACTAGTTACAGATTTTAAAATGTGTTCAGGTACACATAAAATTACGAAAATTTAAAAATTCACACACAAGTAGTTCTGGAACATTTTTGAATCGCCATAGAACTAAATAATGTTTGAAGTTCATCACATAGTCCAATTGCTTTTGGTGGCTGAAATACTTTTTAATGGGTGTGATCTCTGAATGGATGAGAGATAGGACTGAAACCAAACTCCAGGGGCTCAAATCAACAACCATGGTTACAAATCAACCCTACTTGTTTTGAATCCCACTTCATCCAAAACCGCTTGCAAGGGGGGATGCAGAGAGGGAATACAGCTCAGATGGCCAAATCATGCTGGAACACTCATTTCTAATAAGACTGTGGACATCCTCCAAAATCAATGAAAAATAGCAGCAGCTTAAGGTGGAAAGAGCAGGTGGTCTGGTAAAGCCGCCCATAATTCTTTGTGAACCCTGAGGAAAGTGGGACACGGTAATTTGTAGATCTTGAAAGAAGATGAAGAAAAGTCCTTTCTTCACTTCACCTCACCTCGAAGTTCCTGACCAGACATGCAGATTTAAACAGAGCAGCAGGGTCACTACAGAATCTACAGACTATTCTGCTCTGCACACCCAAATTGCCGTCCTTGGATTTATGTACAATTTAGGGGTGAAGACATAGGGAAAGAGAGAGAATGCCAAGAGACACAGAAAGAGGGTGACTTCTCTCCAAGCACTGCTAAGAGGAAGTTTTTCCACTCCATTTAAAAGAGAAAGGTCTTATGGATACCTGCTCTGCTCAGATGGGAGCCTCCAAACTCCAGCTGAAGTGTTCTCCATTGTAGACAGAACTCAGATTTATAAAAATCCAAAGAGTGACGTGAACACTCTCACAACCACTCTATGGCTGGTAATTCAGGCCCTGGGTAGCAGCGCTATCACTGTGCTCCCTCACATCCTGTGCTTAAGATTCAAGTGGAGAATTGGGAAAAGCTTGGATGACCAAATTTGAACATATTAAAACATATTGAAACTTATGACATTGCAGTTGTGCACTAGAACCACTCTAGTGAGCTATGTCTCAGTGACCCCAATGGATCTACTATGTACATATATAGTACTAACCTTTTACAGAGATAAAATATCTTATTGTGTTGCCTTACAAGCCAAAGGTATCTGAGCACGTAGAGTAACATTTTAGCATTATAGTAACCACAACAAGTGACTATTTCAAAGAGTGATATATTTTTCATTGATACCAAGTTATTACTCTGTCCTGCAAGGTCAATTTATTGAAAAATGTGTGTGCATGGCTATCTATCTTCATAAATTCAGTGCTCATCCTTATATTGCATAGATAAATTCCTCATGTCTCATACTGAAGCACTTTTGCTATTGTCCTATTTTTCGTCCAAGTCTACCGACACTATAATTTCACATAATGTAGGATCTCGGTGACATGTGATCAAAACTCTTTAAGACTTAAAATTAAATTTGCAACTATGTTAACTGTCCTTAAAATGTTCTACAGATGAGATTGAATGTATTTACCCTAGCTTGATTCTTTTAGCTTTTCAGGATTTGTGCATATTGAATGAATTTCTAAACACATAAAAAATCCAAAGTTCCTGATTTTTAGGGAAATATTAGTACTATCGCCTTTTCATTTATTTTTTTGCTGTTGCCGCCTTTTTTGCATATTGAGCTAAACTTAAATGTTTTCAAGATTCCACAATGTGACCACACAAATAAAACCATACAAATGAAGGACTGGAAGGAACCTTAAGAGGTCATCTAATTCATCCCTCTGCACTGAGGCCAGGATACCAAGACCATACCGAACTAATGTTGATTTAACCTCGTCTTAAAAACATCCAATGATGAGGATTCCACAATCTCCCTTGGTGACCTATTCCAGTAATTAAACTCTCTTTATAGTTAGGAAGTTTTTCCTAATATCTAGCCTAACTCTTCCCTGCTGCCACATTCTTGTCCTCCCTTCAATGGACATTAGAAAAAAATTGATCACTGTCTTCTTTACAACAGCCCATAACACATTTGAAGACTGTAATCAGGTCTTTGTCCCGCATTCGTCTTTCCTCAAGACTAAACACGCCCAGATATTTTTCCACCTTTCCTCAAAGGTCAGGTTTTTTAAACCTTGTATCATCTTTGTTGGTTTCCTCTGGACTCTCTTCAATTTGTTCACATCTTTCTTGAAGTGTGGCTCCCAAAATTGAACACAATACTCCATCTGAGGCCTGACCAGTGCAAAATAGAGCAGAACAATTACCTCCTGTGTTTTATATGTGACACTGCTGATAATATACACCAGAATATTAGACTTTTTTGCAAGTGCATCACTTGCAAGAGCTTGTATTCAGTTTCAGAGTAGCAGCCGTTTTTGCTTGTGGTCCACTATAACTAGGGCCCTGTGTAAATCATGTTTCCCCAGAGTACACAGAAATTGTGAAAATGTCCCCATACTCTATTTTTTAAATACTTTTTTCCTAGAGATTGACTACATTTACTTGTGAAATTCATTCAGTCCTTGCAACTGATTAACATTAGTTGCAAAATTCATTCAGTCTTTCAAAATGACCAACTTTAGCTGTAAAATTAATTCTCTGCAAATGCTGTGAAATTCAGTACTTTGCCATTACACTCTTATTTTTCTTTAAAAACATAAAATAAAAATTCTGATTTACCCAAGACCCTAACTTTCCCAGAACCTCTTCTGCAGTGCTACTTACTGTCTAGACAATTATTCCCCATTTTCTATTTCTGTTTTTCTTCCTAAGTAGCAATTTGCACTTATCTTTATTAAATTTGATCCTGTGAAGTGATATTTGAATATAAAAAGCTTACAGATTTTTTTAAATTAAAGTGAAGATACAAATTGTATGGCTCTTCAATCTATTCAATATTTTATGACTGACATTTGTGGTTTGATTTGGTGCCTCGTATTGAGCAACAACTTCTCTAAACATTTGACACTTAAATCGCTAATTCTTGTCTGTCTTCATTTCAGACCTTATTAAAAGGAGGTATGTCATAAATATAAAGGGAAGGGTAAACCCCTTTAAAATCCCTCCTGGCCAGAGGAAATCTCCTCTCACCTGTAAAGGGTTAAGAAGCTAAAGGTAACCTCGCTGGCACCTGACCAAAATGACCAATGAGGAGACAAGATACTTTCAAAAGCTGGGAGGAGGGAGAGAAACAAAGGGTCTGTGGGTCTGTCTATATTCTGTCTTTGCCGGGGATAGACCAGGAATGGAGTCTTAGAACTTTTAGTAAGTAATCTAGCTAGGTACGTGTTAGATTATGATTTCTTTAAATGGCTGAGAAAAGAATTGTGCTGAATAGAATAACTATTTCTGTCTGTGTATCTTTTTTGTAACTTAAGGTTTTGCCTAGAGGGGTTCTCTATGTTTTGAATCTAATTACCCTGTAAGGTATCTACCATCCTGATTTTACAGGGGGGATCTCTTTATTTCTATTTACTTCTATTTTTATTAAAAGTCTTCTTGTAAGAAAACTGAATGCTTTTTCATTGTTCTCAGATTCAAGGGTTTGGATCTGTGGTCACCTATGCAAATTGGTGAGGCTTTTTATCCAACATTTCGCAGGAAAGGGGGGGTGCAAGTGTTGGGAGGATTGTTCATTGTTCTTAAGATCCAAGGGTCTGGGTCTGTAGTCACCTAGGCAAATTGGTGAGGCTTTTTACCAAACCTTGTCCAGGAAGTGGGGTGCAAGGTTTTGGGAAGTATTTTGGGGGGAAAGACGTGTCCAAACAGCTCTTCCCCAGTAACCAGTATTAGTTTGGTGGTGGTAGCGGCCAATCCAAGGACAAAGGGTGGAATATTTTGTACCTTGGGGAAGTTTTGACCTAAGCTGGTAAAGATAAGCTTAGGAGGTTTTTCATGCAGGTCCCCACATCTGTACCCTAGAGTTCAGAGTGGGGGAGGAACCTTGACAAGGTAACTCAGGGAATTTGATTCTTCTTCCATTAATGGTTAAAATCACTAAGAGAAATATAAAAGGCGAGTGTGAGAATAACAATGGGAATGTTGACTTAATGGTTTCTTTGAAAAGAGAGATGTCAGACTTCCCTTAAAAAAAAAAGTAGACATTTGCTACAAGAATATTAATCTCTTATGGGAATGCAATACACTACTCATGATAGGTTAGGCTATGTAAAGTATTGAAATGGACTGTTGCAAAATATCTTAGCACATGAAGAAATCAGATGATTCAGAGACAACCACTTTGCAGGAAGCCATTCAGAAATGGCTTGGCTAACTGGGCCCATTCAAATACAATGCATTGTAATGTATTATGTAGTCCGACTAGGTGATCACAAAAGTCCTTTCCCACCTTTAAAAAAATATGAATTTTAATACAGCAAAGAAAGTCATATCTAAGAACAAAGAATGTAGGCCTTACTGACAGAATGGGGGACTGTGTCTTTGACATCAGTAAAAAGAAAAGGAGTACTTGTGGCACCTTAGAGACTAACCAATTTATTTGAGCATAAGCTTTCGTGAGCTACAGCTCACTTCAGAGTGAGCTACAGCTCACTTCAGAGTGAGCTGTAGCTCACGAAAGCTTATGCTCAAATAAATTGGTTAGTCTCTAAGGTGCCACAAGTACTCCTTTTCTTTTTGCGAATACAGACTAACACGGCTGCTACTCTGAAATTTGACATCAGTGACTCAAAAAAGGACTTAGGGGTCATAGTGGAAAAGCAACTCAATATATGCAACCAGTGCAATGCTGTGACACAGAAGGTTAATGTGATCCTTTCATGTATAAACAGCGGAGTAGGAGCAGACAGGTGATTTTTACCTTTGTTTATGAAATAGGTGAGACCAATACTAGATGCTGTGTTACAGTTCTGGTGTCCATTTTTTTTAAAAAGATGTTGAAAAACAAGAGAGGGCCAAGAAAAGAACCACAAAAATGACATGAGGGCTGGAGGATATGCTTTACAATGAGAGACTTTTAAATAGCTTCATCTGTTTAATTTATCAAAAAGAAACTTGAGAGGCAATTTCAGTACAATGAAAAAGCACCTTTATGGGGAAAAATTGCCAGTACTAAACAGGGCCGGATTTCCAATTAGTCATAGTAGGCACATGCCTAGGGGTGCCTAGAAGTTAAAAGTGGGTTAAAAAATTCATTTTTTACAGAAAACACGAAAGTCAGCTGTAGGCAGGGGGAGTGCTGAAGATTCTGTGCCTAGGGGCGCATGGGGTGTAAATCAGGCCCTGGGACTAAAGGTCTCTTCAACTTGGCAGAAAAAAGCATAACAAGAACCCATGTCTAAAAGTTAAAGCCAGACAAATTCACATTCAAAATAAGGCACATTTTCATCAGTGGGAGTGATTAACTATTGCAACAAACCACCAAGGGATGTGGTGGTGCATTCTCCATTCCCAGATGCAATCAAAATCAACACTAGATGCACCTCTGTAAAAGGTATGCTTAGTCAAGTTATTGGGCTCAACACAGGGGTAATGGGGTGAAATTATATGGCCTGTGTTATACAGGAGATCAGACTGGGCGATCGAATGGTTCGTTCTGGGCTTAAAAATCTATAAAAGGGAAGAAGTCAGTTTTCATCTAGTGTAAAGTTGATTAATTCTATTTACTTCAATTGAGCTATGCTGATTTACACCAGTTGAGGACCTGGAAATATTCTGATGTTAAATAGCTGAAAGATATAAATTATTAGTGTTAACATTTAAATCAGTATTCTAATCTTTTTATTTTTAAATAGAGAATCCAGTCTGAGATTCTTACACTTGTTCAATTCCCACTGACAACAGTGGATACTTATAGGAGTAATGATTACAGGACCAGGCCCCAAATTTGCTTACTGCAAACCTTTAACTTTACGGAACTTAACTAATACATATAGAGTAAAATATAATGCCATTCATTTAAAATTAATGATTTTCTTTCTTACTGAAGTCAGATTCATTCACTTCTAGCTTTAGAGAAATAAGCCATGTTTGTAAAGCATACCAAGTTAAAATTTAGAGTCATTAAAATAGTTCTTGTCTCTGCCATGCTAGAAGCAGCCTTTGTTTTATTATCCCATGTTTTATTTTTCAAGCCTTCAAACAGTATTTGGTATAAAAGCTCTAATTGCTCATCACAGACATAGGAAGCAGGATTGCTTTGAGTCAGCAAAATGGGATTCTGAGGATGCTTGCTGAAAATTAAAACAAATTAATTTTCCAGTAGTAAAAAAATCATTTGTAAATATAAACAAACTTACTGAAGAAGGATTTTATTATCCAAAATATGAACAGTTCATTTTGATTTACCTTGATTTACCTTTACATTTTCATTACTTTAACTGCAATCCAGTTACACATATCTTATAATAAGCACTGTACTAATAAACGACTTTCGTTATAATGGCCTTAGGCAGGACAGGAAGTGTTGGAATATTACTAATTCAGATCTATTCCCCATAATGCAACAAGAGGATTGTATGACACCACAATATGTTTGACATTATCACCATGGGGCAGAAGAAAATACTAGGCTTGCAGTAACTTTCAGATATTGATGTTGATTGTAAAATATCAAATATTAACTGAGCATGCATCCACCTTCTGTTTTTGATATAGCTTCAGCTTGACAGTGTAAAGATTTGAAACACACATTCTTGCTATAATGGGGACTCCTCCTGTGACTTTACTCTAGGCCATATTATACTCTAGGTCATATTATTAATCCAACATATGTTCAGGTAAACTATATCTCTTTAAATTGAGGGCACATATTCTGAACCATATCTTGTCAAGTGCTATACTGCACATATGCACTGAAAATTTGAGTCTTTTTGTTTTAATGCTTAAGATTCATATTTTAAAAACGTATAGGACTATCATACACATACAAACGTACATCAAATATGAATCTCAAAAATATTGCTAATAAGTCTATAAAAATGCAACTGTTCTAAAATAGAAATACTGAAAATTCAATACCAAGGTTTCCATGCTATCACTTGTTATTGAATTCCCTAGACATCTTGTATCTCACTGTTACCTTTGAAGTATTTTCATTCTAACATATATAGTATGTAATATTATAAGTATATGGCCAAATACTATGATGATGAATGCCTTATAAATGCATGTAATATAACCTGTAATTTATATAAAAGTACCCAGCATAGACTCATAAATTAGTGGCTTTTAAAGGCCAGTCTTATTTTCCCTATGAGATATTATAGCCAGTAACTAAAGGCCACATTCCACCAGGACACAATTTCATTAATTACTTATTTCCCTTTGGGTCAGCAGTGCTCCTTGTACATACCCCGATTGGCTTATAATAAAGGTCTGATTCCAGAAATGCTTTTATAGCATACAAATAAATTTATAATCATAAAAATATATATATTTCATTAAAATAAATAGTATTTATTGTCATAGTGCAACACAAGAAGTTATTCCTTATGCATGGCATGAACAGTAGCCAGAAGTTTTTCATTTTTATGTACCGTTCATTGTTTCTTGTATCAGCACTTTTTTCCTTCTGACCATCTGACAGATTCCAATTTATAATATTCATTTTCATATTCTCAATACAGCAATTAAATCTTTAGACCTTGAGGAGAAGGAGGAAATTAAAGCTATTAACATGTTAGAGGATTGTTTGATTTACTCATTATAAATTGTTCTTGATCTGAAAAGCTCACAAGAGGTGTCCACAGGGAGGACAAATTTTGACTGGCAGTGTCAAAAGAGCCAAGGACATAGGAAGGTTCTTAATAATTATTAAGTTTCATTAAGAAATGCTGTATTCTAAGTGGTCAGAGTCATGGTGATATTTTGAACCAGAACTTCCCAACTATCAAATATAACAAATTATCAATGTATTTCAGAAAGATTAATGTTACCATTTATCTTATTATACTCATTTGAATTCATAAATATTTTAATAAAAACGGTTTCCATATTTTGGGGTACTAAATGTATCAAGCTGGGAACGCTAAACTTGAAGCACTCAAAAAACCACTTAACACATATGCAGAACCACACATACACACTCAGAGAAGATAGAATTTTAATCCTCTTAATACAGTTGCTTTGAATTACCGATATTGAAGTCTGTGGTCCAGATTCAGCAGTGTGGTAACTCCACTGCCTGCAATGGAGGTTAGACTATTTACACCAGGTCTGCAGCTGGCCAATTGTTCCACTGCTGTTTTGGCCTTCTTCAGAGCTGGGGAGAAGTAGCCTACTTTGTGCACAAGGGCTGACAGTCCCATGAAAGGTGAGCCTGATTACCATAACTCTACACCATGCCTCTATATTGATGCACAAACCTGGTCCAGGACTGGACGCTAGTGTCTGCAGCTTTTTAAAAAAAGCATAATATGCAAATATGTGCTAGAATGTGGTTGTAAATGGGGCTATAATAACACTGTCAGAGCTAATTGCGTCCCTGATTTACAAAATTATTAACTATGTTGCTTGTATGTACACATGCAGAGTTGATGTAGTGCATGAAAAAAAAAATCCAGTCTACCACCTTTTGGCTCTCTCTCCTAACAACTTTCGGATCTCTCTCTCTCTCTTCTGGATTTATCAAGCATTCTCTTGATATTTTTTTTTTGTCTTCACTAGTTGATAATCCACTCTTGGTTTTGAAGACTTCTCAATGGCTGTTATTTCATTTCATTAAAGGAATAAGGTAGTCAAGCTACAGTGTTGGGTATGGCATATATTTCCAACACGTTTTAGTTAAACTTGAGTGATGTCCCTGCCAGTTTTCAGAAATGGTGATTTAGTGCTTTGCCTTCAGTATTGGAAGCACTCTACAGGTCTGTTTACTATACACAAAAGATTCCTCAAAGCCAAGAGTGAGTTTGAAATGTTCATCTGGCTATAACAACAATTTAATTTATTTGAAGAGTGCCACGTTATTTTTTACTGCAACTTTGTTTATTATTGTGGACCAATAAAACTTCAAAACAGGTTGATGTAATATTTGCAGCTATTATATTTCTCTATTTTATTTGTAGTGGATCACAAGTAATTAATATTTTGTTTTTTAAAGCAGAGTTTCTCTTTCTTTAAAAAAACAGACAACAATCCAGGGATCATTCATTTTTAATGTACTGAGCCAAGAATTTGCCTTTGATATAATTATTATAGACACTGCAGCTCTGTGGATTTGAAACCATAGGAGTAGAGATTCACCTTCAGAAGGACAGTCATTGCCTTTGAAGTCAGTATATATGGTTTAACACAAATGTAATTTCACAGCAAACTGCATTTTATTGTTCAGTATTATTTTGTCCTGACACTTACGGTGTCTTGTAAAGTATACTCCAAACTAGAAAAAACAATACTTCAAATACTTTCCTTTAAACACTTTTTTTAAAGTCTGTCACATATGTTGAAATACAGACAAACAATTAAGATGGTGAGCAGTCTCTCTTTCACACACACACACCTAAACGTGACTTAATTGGCATCACAGAGACTTGGTGGGATAAATCTCATTACTGGAATATTGGTAGAGAGGGATACAGCTTGTTCAGGCAGGACAGACAGGGAAAAAGGGAGAAGGTATTGCATGATACATCAAGAACATATACACTTTTTCAACTGGTCTGCCTCTCACTGCCTTCTGGACCTGAGAACATGTCTGGGTGAAGATAAAGGGGAAAAACAGAGGTTTTGGGAGAGGGGGCTTCTAAATACCAAATCAGGAGAAGGTGGAGGATGAGGCATTTCTGGGACAAAGAAGAGAAATATCCAAAACACAAGACCTGGTGGTAATGGAGGATTTAACTACTGAGACATCTGATGGAATAGTAATATAGCAAGACACAAAATGTCCAATAACTTCTTGGAATGGATTTGGAATAACGTTTAGTTTCAAAAAGTGGAAGTAATAATCAGGGGAACGGCCATTTTAGACTTGATTCTGACTTACCGAAAGGAAATGATTGCAAATCTGAAGGTAGAAGGGAATTTGGATGAAAGTGATCATAAATGATAGATTTCATGATTGTAAGGAATGGAAGGAGTGAGAGCAGCAGAATAAAGACAATGAATTGCAGAAACAAACAAACAAAATCCAGACAAACTTATAACTGATAGGAAAAGTCCCATGGGACGAAAATATAAAAGAAAAAGGAGTTCAGGAGAGTTGGCAGTTTCTCAGACACACAATACTGAAGGTATTCAAGCACAATCTATCCTGGTGCTAAAGAAAGATAGGAAGAAGAGTAATAGGCCAATACGGCTTTATCAGGAGCTCTTTAATAACCTGAAAAATCAAAAAAGGATAAGTTACACCTAGAAAGGAACATAAAGAGCAATAAGAAATGATTCTATAAATATATTAGGAGAAAAAGAAATACAATGGAAAGTGTAGGTCCTCTACTTAGCGAGAAAAGCTAATAATAGAGACATCAAGATAGAGAAGGTGTTTAATGCCTATTTTGCTTCAGTCTTCTCTAAAAAGGTTAATGGTGGCAATATACTCAATATTAATAACAAGGGTGAAGGAACATAAATCAAAATATGGAGAGGACAGGTTAAAGAATATTTAGATAAGTTAGATGTATTCAACTGACTAAATTAATCCTAGGATACTTAAGGAAGTAGATGAAGCAATCTCAGAACTAGTGATTAACTTTGAGAAATCATGGAGAATAGGTGAGGTCCCAGAAGACTCAAGAAGGGCAACACCTATTTTTGAAAAGGGGAACAAAGAGGACTCAGTGAATTATAGACCAGTGAGCCTAACTTTGATATCTGGAAAGATACTGGAACAAATATTAATCAATCAGTTTGTAAGTACAAAGAGGATAATAGGGTTATAAGAATAATCAGCATGGATTTGTCAAGAACAAATTATGCCAAACCAACCTAATTTCCTTCTTTGGCAGGGTAACTGGCCAGGTGGATGAAGGGGAAAGCTGTACACATGATATATCTTGATAGTAAGACTTTTCATGCCATTCCACATGACATTCTCTTAGTTAAAACTAGGGACATGTGGTCTAGATAAAATTACTATAAGGTGAATGAACAACTGGTTGAAAGACTGTAATTAAAGAGTAGTTATCAATGGTTCACTGTCAAACTGAGATTGTGTGTCTAGTAGTGTCCCTCAGCACTCTGTCCTGGTTCTGGTACAATTCAATATTTTCATTAATTACTTGGATAATGGAGTGGAGAGTATGCTTATAAAATTTGTGGGTGACACCAGGCTGGGAGGGGCTACAAACATTTTGGAGGACAGGATTAGAATTCAAAATAACTTGGACAAATTGGAGAATTGGTCTGAAACCAACAAGATTAAATTCAATAAAGAAGTACAAAGTATTATATTTACGAAGGAAAAGTCAAAAACACAACTACAAAATGAGGAATAACTGGTGAACTGGTAGTACTATTGAAAAGGATCTGGGGGTTAGAGAGTATCACAAACTCAGTATGAATCAACAATGTGATGCAGCTGCACATAAGGTTAATATCCTGGAGTGTATTAACAAGGATGTTGTATGTAAGACCTGGGAGGTAATTGTCCTGCTGTACTTGACACTCAGCAGCAGTACTGTGTTCAGTTCTGGACACCACACTAAGTTGTGGACAAACTGGAGAGGAGAGTAACAAAAATGATAAAAGGTTTAGAAAAACTGATCTACAAGGAAAGGTTTGTCCTGCCTCAACATGGGAGGGCTGGACTAAATGACCTCTCGAGATCCCTTTCAGTCCTACATATCTAGTCTTTTCAAATATTATAGTGTGGTTAGCACTTACTAACTATTCCCACACACTGGTGTCCGAGGGCTTGTTCCCAAACCTGTTGATATCAATGGAAAGGCTCCCATTGATTCCAACGGGCTTGGGATCAGGCCTTACAGGGAACAATTTCATAACGTAAGAACACTAGTGTGGGTCAGATCCTGTTTTTCCATTGGCTTCAGAGGCCTAGGATCTATATGGTAAATGTGGATAATAGTGATTAAATACTCTGTTACTACCACCAAATATAGAAAATAGAGAGACCATGCTGTCGGTTATTTAATATTAACCACTTCTGATTTTATTTGATTATTGTTGATTAACAGAAGAAAGAACACCTCAGATATTCTGTAAGCTTATGAGGCCTGGAAGGATGCTGCTCATTGTTACAAGAGTGTACGCTTCCACAGTCAATTAAGATTTGGGCTGGAATCATTCGTCAGACATCATAATAAACCATATATGGCATAATGTCTGTAGCTATCAGCCTTAAAAAACAAACAAAAACAAAACAAAAAACCCCACGCTAAGAATTTCCTCTCTCAGTATTTACAGTGTTCCCAAGATGATATGTTTATTACCTACAACAAAGTTTAAGGAATATTTATCTACTGATCTAAGAAAAGACAAACAAGCTTCTGTGGATGACATCCAGGGAACACCATCAATGTCAGACCACGAGGAAAGAAAAGTAGAAATATCACACAGCATAAACCACTTTGTCTTGACTGAGCTCCAAAATATAGATAAAAATCAGCCTTCATGATTACACCCATGGTGCTAAATACAAGGGTGGTAGGTGTTGTATGAAAACTAGATAGACGGGTAAATGGTCAGACAGCTTGTGATAATGGTGTTCATGGGGGATGTAAAATCATGTCTATATCAATAAAAGTCTATAAAATCATGACTGGTGTGGAGAAAGTAAGTAAGAAATTGTTATTTACTCCTTCTCATAACATAAAAACTAGGGGACACCAAATGAAATTAATAGGCAGCAGGGTTTTTTTTTTAAAAAAAAGGAAGTATTTTTTCAAAAAACACAGTCAACCTGTGGGACTCCTTGTCGGAGGATGTTGTGAAGGCCAAGACTATAAAAGGGTTCAAAAGAGAACTAGATAAATTCATGGAGGATAGGTCCATCAATGGCTATTAACCAGGATGGGCAGGGATGGTGTCCATAGGCTCTGTTTGCCAGAACTGGGAATGGGCAACAAAGAATGGATCACTTGATGATTACCTCTTCTGTTCATTCCTCCTGGGGCACCTGGCATTGGCCAATGTGGAAAGATAGGATCCTGGGCTAGATGGACATTTGGTCTGACCCAGTATGGCCATTCTTATGTAACCCCAAGCTCCAGCACACCAGCAGAGAGCTGTAGCAACAGGATGTAACTGTCCACTCCTTAGCACCACCAACAAAACTCCAGTGGGAGGGCAGAAGTTTCCTCTATTTCTCACCAAACTCCCAAATCAGTGCCAGTCATCTCCCCATTAAGGGGTTACGCAGGGAAGCTATTCAAGCCTAAGGGCTGTTGAAGCTCCAGTGGACTGTGAAGTTCCAGTGAATGTAATCAGCTCCAGCATATATATTCTAGGAGTGGCAGAGGCAAGGAATTCACTTACTTGAGCTCTGCTCTCCTTGATGGTGCACCAGGACAGTGTTACAGGGTTTAGAAAGTCAGAGGGGATGTTGCTTTTCAGCACTATTTCACTGTCCTTGGAAACCTGATTTTGAACTAGCTTCTGCACCCTTCCAAGGAATATCCAAGAGGGCCATGGGTATTTTCCATAATAGGAACTATAATATTTAAAATTATGAAAACTTTTGAAATATGATTGCTGTGTCATACTGCATTGTTTATGTTTCATCGGCATGAAAAAGTAAACCGACAAAGCCTAATTCTCCTCTCCTTTACATCAATTTTACACTGGTATAACTCCTTTGACTTCCGTAGAGGTGCTCTTGACTTACAGTCTGTCAGTGACAGGGGCATCAAGCCTAGAAATCTGATGTGACTGATGAAACATGACAACTGTCAAAATTTAAAGAAGAAAAAAAATGGTTTTGATTGGATAACCACAATCAGCTTGACAGCCAGTTGGCTATCTGAATTTTTGGCAAACTAAAGTCTGGTAAAATGTTGATAAGATGGGATGATTTCCAAGTCCCTGAAAAAGAAATAGTCCCATTTTATCCAGGAGTGTGCGAAGGAATTTGAATTTGAATACTTTTGGAGGGGCTCGTTAAACACATACAAATGAACGGTTTGCGGGATGCCCCACCCTTTCTCGGGATGCCTCTGGCAGGGGCGCTCAGCCGCCAGGAGACAGAGGCTCTCCCGGCAGCTGCACTCTCCATGTCCCTGCAACCTGGGCAGGAGGAAGCAGCAGGGTGGCTGGCTGGCTGCGAGGTACTCCCCTGACCCTTACAGCTGCAGCCTGCTGCTTCTCCTTCCCTGCTGCTGGGTCCCAGCATTGCTGCCTGCTTTGCAGGCACCCATTATGTGAGCCAGGGGCTGGAGGCAGAGGCAACATGTGGGACTCCGACAACAAGGAAGGAGAAGCAGCAGGCTGCAGCTGTAGGTTGTGGGGTGGGGGGTGGGAGAAGGAGCAGCTCAGCTGGCAGCCTGCTTCCTCCCTCACCAGCTGCAGGAACACAGAGATTTGGGGGGGTGGGGGGCAATACCCCTGGTTGCCCCCCACCCCCTTGTGCAAAATAACTAGATACAAGACACTGCTTCCAAACCTTAGCTGGAGTTCCTACTTATTTATGGCATAACTGGTTACACATTTACAACCCATTACCTTCATTAACAGAGATGGTCCAGCTAAGACTGAGACTAAAATACATATGTGCATTCTGAACGGTACAAATGTGATTAAATTCAACAATTTTCTAAAGTTTCTGTTTTGCCTGAAAGTAAGAGGAATACTCTTTTTAAAAGAAAAGTGATACTAGATAGATACAAATTTTAATGTATCTCTATTACTAAGCATACCATCTAACCTCATTCCTTCGAGATGACAGCATAATCATAAACATAAAGTAACATCCAATTAATGTCACCAAAACCTCACAGAATAGCCATTAGGTAGCACTTATATCCAGGCACACACCACAATGACATATTTGCAGTCTTCTTCTAAGCATGGAATCCTATAGACTGAGAACTGTATTGTTAAATTAAACACATTCATTAAAAACATGAAAACATTTGTTTCTTCTCCTGTATTTTACCAAATGCATCAGAAAATTCAGTCCTAGGCCCCAAATGTCACTATACAGTTACATTTAAAACTGTCCTTTTAAAACAAAACAAAACTTTTCATTTTACAGAATAAACTGAAATCTGAAGACTGAGCATTTATATATAGCAACATACAGATCTCTGTTTTCTTGATTCTAACAAAACTCTAGATATACTGTGCAAAAAATTGGTTAAGGCATAGGAGTAGTCAGCTTGTATCACAGGTATCTACAGCTACAATAGCATATGCAGTTGTAAAATTGTTTGAAAAAGATAAAGGTTGTTCAGTACAAATTATGCCCCAAAGCAGTATTAGCACTTCTAGAATTATCAAGAAAATTCCTTCATCTCATTGCCTTGCATTTCAGAAACAAGAGATTAGCCAGCACTTACTGTTTGTATCCAAGATTAGAGTGTATGGACATATTCAAATGGTTTCTTGTGATAATTCTACAGAATTACTCATGGACAAAACCAAAACCTGGCTTTCTACACAGTCAATTTGTTATAGAGTATGTGGTGCTTAATATGCATACTCATTAAAAATGCAACTGTGCAGCTTACTGTATGTGGCATCTTTTATCAGACTTGTTTTTTTCACTTAAGTCTCATTAAATAGGAATTCTGTAACAGCAGGGGAGCATTACAATAGGCCATTGCTACTATACTAAGTTTAATAGAAATTGTCATAGAGGTAATCATCCCACTGATTGGGGTTTACTTTGCAACATGAACATTGCTAAATAACAAGAGCAATTTAATGACATATGAAAACTGCTAGCAAAAAAGTAGTGTTCTAACTAAGGGAAACTCCAGTTTCCCAAAAGAAAACTGTAGAATTGAAATTCTTCCTTTCCGAAAAAGAACCATTTTATTTTCCTATATTCTGTTTGTGAAACCGTGGGAAGAATGTACAATGTTTGTTTGGGAATAATACATTTTAGATACACCCTGGGCACGCTAGAACACAAATAATGAACAGAGTAGTTCAAAGAAACACAGGAACACAAGGTAGGTTTTGCATATAAAGTCACTTATTAGTCCATTGTTACACAGGTTAGATTTTAATATGATCGATATTCTGGCATCGTCCCATATGAATATTGCATTAGTTATATTAACTCAGAGTGAAAGACATTACAAGCTCATCTAAAACCTCAAGTACTGTAAAAACATTACTTTAGACATTACTAATCATTAAGGTGTAAGCGAATAATTAAATAGTGCACTTAAAGAATACCTAACACCACATATTTACATTTTAAGTCCTTGCTACATGCATTGTCAAACAAGATGATAGTATATTCTTGCATAGGCAATTGCACACTTGCATTAGGTAACAAATTAACCTTAATGTTTCTATTGCAGAAAGAATACAACTGATATTTGAATCAAACTAACATGCAAAGAGAAGTTGAGTCAGAATAAGAACTCATTTAAGCCACTTACAAAGGTCTAACTGTATATCATGAAGTCAAGAAATAACAAGCATATGATGCCAACAGATCCAAAATGCCCAGTTCCTTATATAATTTGGATGGTGTAATGGCATGGAGGTCACACTGGCTTGCTCCCCTGCAGTTAGGTATGGTGCCGCAGGTGTGCTCCAGCCTCAGGTTCCCTTCACCGGGGGTATAAACAAATCCAAGCAGCCCTTTCTAGTATTACAGTGTACCCTCTTTGGAGGTTACTATTTTATTTATCAGAGAAGGACAATATGAAAAGAAACAAACGCTTTAGTCAGCTACTCCATCAGAAACTCTTGGCCTCTGGGTTAATCAATCTTATGTCTTGCCCCGCTGTCCACAGAACACCCTCCGGATGAATTCCCTGCTTGGGGCTTGAGCCTCTGCTGGGGGTTCAGATACATGCCACTCTTCCCCCAACAGTGCATCACTCTTTGCTGAGCCAGTCTCTAATACAGAGGTGGGCAAACTACGGCCTGTGGGCCACATCTGGCCCGCAGGACTGTCCTGCCCGGCCCTTGAGCTCCCGAACAGGGAGGCTAGCCTCCAGCCCCTTCCCTACTGTCCCCCCTCCCCCGCAACCTCACCTTACCATGCTGCCAGCACTATGGGCGGTGTGGCTGGCTCCGGCCGGGCCGCGCAGCTGCGAGCTCCTGCCGCTCTGAGCTGCATGGTAAGGGGGCGGGGAGCGGGGGGATCGGATAAGGGGGAGGGGGTCCCAGTGGCCAGTCAGGGGACAGGGAGCAGTTGGATGGGGCAGAGATTGGGGGGGATCAGGGGACTGGGAACAGGGGTGGTTGGATAGAGGGTCGGAGTCCCAGGGGGGCTATCAGGGGGCGGGGGTGTAGGCAGGGGTCGGGGCAGTAAGGGGACAGGGATCGGGGGGTTGGATAGGGGGTGGGGTCCTGGGGGGGCTGTTAGGGGCAGGGGTTCCGGGAGGGGGCAGTCAGGAGACAAGGAGCAGGGGGGGTTGGATAGGTTGGGGGCTCCGAGGGGGGTAGTCAGGGGGCGGAAAGTGGGAGGGGGCAGATGGGGGCGGGGGCCAGGCTGTTTGGGGAGGCACAGCCTTCCCTACCTGGCCCTCCATACAGTTTCACAACCCCGATGTGGTCCTCGGGCCAAAAAGTTTGCCCACCCCTGCTCTAGTAGCACCCCAGTTAAGTAATTAACAATCCACAGGTGGATCTGGGGGAGGTTTTCTTTTCAGCAGAATCTGACACAGGTAGGGCAACGGCCTGTCCCCTTCAGGGCCCAACTACCATGGGACAGATAGATTGATCTATTTTCATCTGCTTGTCCCTCTTTCCTCAAATTCGTATTTGTGCTTCTGTTAAACCAGTGTAAGATTTATATGAAGCTTTTATATACTCCTTGTTTTCTGCTGGGGATGTTCAAGTTCTACGTTTGGTAAGTTCTGTGTTGAACAAAAGTATTGCTGGAGCTTAGACTGAGAAATTGCAAAGACCACACCACCACAAGTCTATTTCTGGCTTCTCTCTGAATCATATGTTAGAACCCTGGAACTTAAAATGGGTTTCAGCTGAGGATGCATTTTCACACAGAGGCTCGTAAAAAAAAAAAAGGCAAACCAAGGCTCCATGCTGTAAAGTGCTAAGTTTCTGTGGAGAGGAATTAATTACGCTCCAGTCGCTTTGGCTTCAATTATTATTGTGAATGCGCAACACCTCTCAGGGGAATTCAGAACCTTGGAGGACTGGGTTCCAAGTGAGCTTGTCCACATGTGCCCCACCTGTGCATTCTCTAAGCCTTAGACTCTAAGGCAATACAGCCAAACTGCACTCATGCGCTACTTGCCCAATATGCCTTAATTACAGTGATTTTAAAAAAAATCCTTAGCACAGAAGCTTATTTCTCTTTCATAGGATGACACATGAAATAGTAGGTTGCCTTAAATCTGTCACCAGCTTGGAAGTATCATAGAATCATAGAATACCACAGTTGGAAGGGACCTCAGGAGGTCATCTAGTCCAACCTCCTGCTCAAAGCAGGACAAATCCCCAATTTTTGCCCCAGACCCCAAATGGCCCCCTCATGGATTCAACTCACAACCCTGGATTTAGCAGGCCAAAGCTCAAACCACTGACCTATCCCTCCCCCCAGGGATATCTGGATAGAGATAGATTAAATCTCATCCCAGTTAATGTTGCTGCGTTGTTACATCACTGATCTATTAGAGAACACACTCATTTAAAGTTGCACAATGTTTGCTTATAACATTGTCTGGCTGCCGCCTGCTAGTGAGTGGGGGGCTTAGAACCAGGGTGGGCCGGCAGCCCCTCATCAGCTCCCTCCCAACCCCCCGCACCTCCCGCCCACCGGTGGGCCCCATGATTCAGTAACTCCCCCATCCTTCCTGTGCCTTCCGCTTGCAGCAATCAGCTGTTTTGCGGCATTCAGGAGGCTTGGGAGGGAAGGGGGAGGAGTGAGGACATGGCGTGCAGCCTTCCTGTTCTCCCCCAGAGCCTTCTGAATGCTGAGAAACAGCTGATTGCTGCGGGTGGTAGGTGCGGGGAGGGAGTGGGGAGCCTGCGCGCCGTGTCCTCACTCCTCCCCCCAGAGCCTCCTGAACACTGAGAAACAGGCAGCTGATTCCTGTGGGTGGGAGGTGCAGGGAGGCTGCATGCCGCGCCCTCTCTCCTCTCCCATCCCCCTGAGCCTCCTGACTGCTGCAAAACAGTTGATTGCTGCAGGAGGGAGGCATGGGAAGGAAGGGAGGAGGCTGCATGCTGCGTCCTCGCTCCTCAACCCCTGAGCCTCCTGAATGCTGTGAAACAGCTGATTGCTGTGGGCGGGAGGCGAGGGGAGGGAGAGGGGAGTAGTGAGGATGCGGTGCACTCGGGGAGAGGGGGTGGAGTGTGGGAGGGCCTAGGACAGAGCTGGGTGGGGGTTAAGCACTCCCTGGTGCTTTGGAAAGTTGGTGCCTGTGCAGCCATGCATGCGCCATCCAGAGGAGAGAGTGGTGTGCTCCAGTGGGATAGCATGGGTTCATCATCACATTCAGTTTCCGCAGGGAAGTGTTTGCAGCCACTGCCATGCGACTGTTGTGTCTCCTTCCTCCTGCCTCCTTCGGTGCCACCTGAAGAGTGGGAAGGCTAGATTAACAACAAAGTGTTAACCCTTGAGGGCTCAGCCGAGTGCTAGTTCATCATTTAGCAGCAAGGCATTCCTTGGGAAATATCCCACCTCATATAAACATGGTTGCTTTAGGAGAATCTCAGGGAGCTCCTGAGCAGACAATCCTCTGATTAGAACTTGTTTAAAACTTATACTGCATATGTATATAATGTCTTTTGTCTGGCAAAAATTTTTTCCCCTGGAACCTAACCCCCCCTATTTACATTAATTCTTATGGGGAAATTGGATTCACTTAACATCGTTTCGCTTAAAGTCACATTTTTCAAGAACATAACTACAATGTTAAGCAAGGAGTTACTGTACAGTATATTGCTTAGGAATGCTGCAGCTGAATCCCAGAAATGATTGTTTTCTGAATGATCAAACACAAGCATATGTTTAACTACATACTAAATATAGCATAGTTTTGAAATTATACAATATGCTACAGTGACTCATTTAAGTGTGCATTGAAAATGCTTATCTTGTAACTCATAAATAATACCCTGGAAATGAAATCATAAGGTTAGTGAAACTAACTTTGTATGCTATCAGAAAACGTGTATAGGGTGCTAACAAAAATACCTACTGAGTACTTTGAAAAGCATGAGGTAACAGTGACACACTGAAATCAAATAATGAAATGTCCCATCAGTAACAACACAAAATCTACAGTAAACCCTATGAATGTTGTACCTAATGATTATCTAATCAAAACATCTGTCTTTTTCTATAACTACTTTAACTTCTTCCTTTACTAAGAACATGAGATCCAAAGAGTACTTCACTTGGCACTCCCCCTCCCATCCACTGTTCCCTCTAAGCTGTGTGCGTGTGCGCGTGCACACAGATGCTAAACCCTGCGCACACGGCAAAACACCGCACACACAAACATTTGCACAGAAGCACAAACATTTGCACAGAAGAAATTTTTTCTGCACACAGAAGAAATTTTTCAGCCTGTCAAAAATTAGAAAGAACATTGCTCCCATCCCCCTGCCCTTTTTAGTACATAAACTCCACTTCTATCCATCAAGTTGTGTGAACTGCTCCCTTAGAGATTGTATCCCACAAATCATGTAGGAAACTCCAGGACCTCAAACTGATCTGGAAACCCTTCTGAGTAAAAAGAAACAAAACACTGATTCAGACACAGCAGGGAATGAGACATGCACAGGAAAGTGTCGATATAAAAAAATCCCAATTATTTATTTGTTCTGTAACTATTGTTCTTCAAGATGTGGGTGCAGATCTGTATTCCACTCAGGTGTGTGAACATTAGCACACTGAGCTCTACCCTGGTAAACTAACACTACTCTAAACTACAGGTACTAACGCCTACTCAGGGGCAGTGAGTTATATGGGCCCGTGGTGCCCGGGCTCCAGCAATATTCAGGGCCCGGGGGACAGCTCCACCAATGTTTGGGGCCAGGTCTCTCCCCTGGCCCCACCTGCTGCCCCCGTGCGCCTCCCGCGAGTGTCCCTCAGCCCCCACTTGCTGCCCCCGTGCACCTTCCAGGCCCCAGATCATCCCTGCCTCAAGCCGGTGGCTGCCCCCTGCAGCTGCATGCTGTGCTCTGCTCTGCTGGCTCCTGGAATTAACTGCCGCTGCAGGGTCCTAGTGCTCCCTATTCACTAGTGCCAGGGCTGGCTGACCCTGACCCTGCCCTTCTGCCTCGGATCCTTCCCTTTTCTGGAGGGACCCTCCACCAGCACACGCCCCTCCTCCCCACTGCCCACAGGAGCATGTGCAGGAGCCCAAGGAGCATGTGCAGTGACAGTGGTGAGAGAGGAGTGTGCTGCTGCGGGGGGCGAGAGCTCCCCTCCCTCAGAGCTCGCTGCTGCTGGCAAGGAGAAGGCTGGGGGAGGCCTCCTCTCTGGTCCCAGCCCCGGGGCAGCCTGTCTGCACCCCAAACTCCTCATCCCTCGCCACGCCCCACCCCAGAGCCTGCTCCCCAGCCAGAACCCTCACCCCCCTACACCCCAACCCTCTGTCCTAGCCCTGAGCCCCTCCAACACCCCAAACCCTTCATCCCCAGCCCCTGAAGCTTTCGCCCTTCCCTTCACAAATATTATGGAGAGTACAGCACGTGGCTATAAACATAGGAATATTATCGGCCATGTCCAACTTCCTATACAGGCATCACCAGCGGGCATTTAAATGGCCAAATGCACACTTCACAGTCATTCTGCATTTGCTCAGGCTGTTGTTGAATCGCTCCCTGATGCTGTCAGTTGCCCCGTGTATGGCTTCATAAGCCACGGCATTATGAGGTAGACGGGGTCTCCCAGGTTCACAATGGGCATTTTGACTTCACCTACAGTGATCTTCTGGAAAGGGAAAAAAGTACCTGCTTGCAACTTCTTGAACGGGCCAGTGTTCTGAAAGATGTGTGCATCATGCTCCTTTCTGGACCAGCCCGCGTTAATGTCTGTGAAACACCCACGGTGATCCACAAGCGCCTGGAGAACCTTTGAGAAATACACTTTGTAATTAATGTACTCGGTGGCTAGGTGATCTGGTGCCAGAATTGGAACGTGCGTGCCATCGATCACCCTTCTGCAGTTAGGGAAGCCCATTTGTGCAAAGCCATCCACAATGTCATGCACATTGACCAGAGTCACAGTCTTTCGGAGCAGGATGCGAATAATGGCCCTGCACATTTCCATCAACACGAGTCCAACAGTCAACTTTCCCACTATGAACTGGTTAGCAACTGATCGGTAGCACTCTGGTAGTAGCTTCCACAGTGTAATCTCCACATGCTTCTCCAGCAACGGGGCAGCTCTCATTCTCGTTTCCTTGTGCCGCAGGGCTGGAGCGAGCTCATCACACAGTCCCATGAATGTGGCTTTCCTCATGCGAAAGTTCTGCAGCCACTGCTTGTCACCCCAGACGTGCATCATGATGTGATCCCACCAGTCAGTGCTTGTTTCCCGAGCCCAAAAGCCCACTGTGGTCACAAGCAATCTCGTGTCGTAGCTAGTATGCATGGCAAGATCAATGTCACACTCCTCTTGTCTTTGTAGTTTAAGGAATAACTCCACTGCCACTTGTGACGTGTTGGTTAGTGTGAGCAGCATACTGGTCAACAGCTCGGGATCCATTCCTGCAGCCCGAAAGCGGCCGGGCAGGGCGTGCAGCATACAAACCGTTGAAAGATGGTGCCAGATGTGGACGGAAGCACAGGGATTGCAGGGATGCAGAGCAATGCATCACGGGGCATTGGGACAGGACTCAGGCTGCCCCGCAACCCCTTCTGCCTTCCCACAAGTCTTAGCGGGAAAAGAGAAAGAGGTGCTTTGTGGGGTAGCTGCCCAGAATGCACCGCTCCGAATAGCGTTGCAAGTGTGAACACACTATTGCACAGGCAGCTGTCAGTGTGAACACACAACAGCGGTTTTCCTTCGGCGCTCTCTGAGTGGCACTGTAACTGCCGGCGCTGTAACTTTGCAAGTGTAGACATGCCCTAATTAACATACCAAACACATGGCTGGAAAAACTAACACCATTGTCCGGCAGTACCTGGCAATAATTGTGCAGACCCAAACAATCAAAAGGAAATCCAGATTTAGCCCTACCTCCTATGCGATATGTACCATAATCTGTCTCTGCAGCTAAGATCCCTGCCCCCTCCTCTCACATGATGGATAGGACTACAGACAAGGGTTTACATGTCTGGATTATTGCAAGATGGTATAACCTTACTTATACCCTGTAACATACTGAAGGTCCAGACAAACACTTCCTGATTCTATGACAGAGTGTTCTTCACGAAACTGAGTCCTGCTAGAAGACTCCTCTCACAATGTATTTTGCCAAAAGTTGTCACAGCAAAACATGACTGTAGAAGCATTCAAAAACATCCAGCTTTTCCTGGGAAGGTGAAAAACCCACAATGCTATTGCTAATTTAGCACAGATTGAAACAATATTCTTTCCTAATCTGTCAAGGTGAGCTTTACTTTTTTGTTTCTGAAAGGGTATCTTGAAGGGTATCAACGGTTTGTTGAAGACGATAAGATTTACCATAGGATTTTGTTGCATATATTTTATATACTATAATATGAAAATAATATAAATGCTAAAAATGTCTAAAATGATCATTAAAAATAGAGCTAAATTATACTCTCTTTTTCACAGCAAAAATATATTTTCAATTTTATAAATCAAGTGCTCGAGGTCTAGGAGAATGCTAATATATAAAAGTAATTAACATTTTAATAATAAACTGCAGGATTCAAACAAATTACATTTCTTAATGTCTACATGAACGCAAAACGTGATGGAAATTAAACTTAATTGACCATGTTTTCTTGCCTGCAGAATTTCTCAACTATGTGGTATGATAGTTACATGAGTGTTAGAAAAAATTTGCACAAGCAAGTAAAAGAGGAACCTATGTGACCTTTCTCTGGCTTTCTCAAAAACTGGTCAACTAAAAATAGTCATGGTAATGTTCTTTTTCTTCCTCGTTTAGGAGAAACCATCATGAAGATTCTCAATACAGTTTTTTTTCCCACTACATACCAGACAATTTTACTATATGATATAAGGTGTAGGGGTAATGTGTGAGTAATCTACTTGGCTTGAGCTAAAATCACAAAGGAAGCAAGTGACAAAGATAGGAAAATAATTTAGGGTTGTCCTAAGTCCGTGTCCTGTGCCTGTACCACAAGACCAGCGCTCCTCCCTTAAACTAGATACTCCATCTAGTTCTATAATGTCAGTCCGCAACCTTACATAGGCATCAATTCAGAAAGCATACCCACTCAGGAAGGGTGCTTTGAGTTACACTGAAGGTCAACAGGACTTAAAGCACCTGATTAAGTGCTTTCCTAAATCAGGCCTACTTAGTCTTAATGCAATAGTGACAGAGTGAGATTCCTATAAATTACAGTAATTCTCAGAATATCATATTACAGAATTGTTCAATTAATGTTGTAAAGCATTGGAAGGATAGTTTTGCGGTCACAGTATAGGATCAGTATTTGAGAATTGTGGGTTCTATTTTTGGTTCTGCCACCACAGACTTCCCATGCGATCTTAGGCGTGTCACTTAATTCTGCTGTTTTTCATTATCTCCCTCTAGAAAGAGTTAATAATATTTACCTACCTCAAGCAGATGTGCTGAAGCAACATTCATTCAAGGTTATAAAGTGCTTCAAGATTCTAGATATTGTGGAAGAGCAAAGTATTATTCAAAGCGTCTGTGGTCAGATACATAGAGCTCAAGGCCGTGAGTCAGGAAATCTTGTTCTGCTCCTGAAGGATAGATAGCAGTACACACAGAGATCTTCAGATGAAAGTGTGCTAGAAGTGCAAAATATCATCATCATTGCATCATTATATTCATTTTTATAAGCCAAAATGTAGACCAAATGAATACATCTTGGAGTTGATGAGGATATTAAAGCTTTTTTTTTTTTTTAAAGAAAAGCTCCTGTAGCAGCTATTCACATTTTAGTACTTTAATAGGCAAGCACCATATAATATTGCCAAACCTCATATATTTTTCTTTGTAAACTTTATGCTGACCTTCCAAACTGAAGATGAATCAATATTACTTTACAAAATAATATAGACTATATGAAACACCTACGTCAATACTGCATTTTCATCATGTTTGTAATTTAATGTAATGCAATTCTATACAACATCAAATAACCTTGGAAAATACCTGTGAAGGCCAGAAATTTTGTGTAGAAACATTAACACAACTAGGCATTGGCCAGCAGAAAAGTTATCAATTAAATGCCCCAAAACTTTGTTAGTGGAGGGTTAAGGTTGCCCAGTGATGCCTCATGCCCTTCCAGAATATGGAGAATAGCTAACAAACCTCTGAAAACCAGGAAATACAGATAAGTTACACAACATCCCAGCAATGCAAACTGAAATCTGCCCCTGGAGCAGGCAATAACCACGGAGAATGACTTAGTAATGGGGTGGGGTATCAGAATAAATAGATGTGAGGAAGTTTTAAGAGAATCTGCCATTGTTTGTGCTGTGCTCCACAGATTTATCTGCATGCAACTTGTATAACTGTATTGAACGATGGAAGGATTAGTTGGAACATCTTGCCAAAGATGTCACTGTGATATGACAAAAGGTGTACTTTGAAGGATCATGTATATCTCATTTCAATGCTGAGTTTCATAGGTTGTGTCTGCAGAAGTGCACATGGTGTCTTTTTACCATGGGGACTGTCAGCAGGCTGTGGCATACAAGACAGTGTCCTCCCTGAAATAGTGAGCAGCAGATGAAGGAATGTGTCAGAAGGAATCCTCAGGACAAGAGTGGAGGGCTGGTAACATTTAGCAAGTGTGGGGTGATTGGCTCAGGGTTTTCATGTAGGTCACATGTAGGTACCTTCTCTTTGATATGTCCGACCTAAACCTGAGTTTTGCCTTAGCAATTTGATGGTGTTAGACATTGTCCTACAGTGCTCATGTGCTCTGTTAAAAAGCATTCTATAGAATCTGTTTCAATGCTAGGATTAAAATCTCAGAATACTCAGTGTTAAAAATATATAGATAGTTGTGTATGCATTGATTCATCATCACAGTTCAATATAATTTTAATGATATAAAAGAGAATAAGGAAAATATATGTCTGAGGAAGGGAGGAAGATGAGGGCAACGTGTAGCATACCCCTGTGTTCTGATTACCTTTAGCTCTTTGTTTCTGAAAACAGGCCTCTACCTTTCTGTTTCTGTTGTGAGGGCAACAAATGTAGGCACCTCTTTTGAGACCAATATCCATTCTACCTGTGGGTTAGCCTGTAAGGATGCAGAGAGACTAGGTCAGTTCATGTCTCCCTTCATAAAGATAGTTCTCTTTTTATGACAGTCTCAATCTCCTCTGGCCTAAAATCTGACACTTATAGCTTTGAATCTATTCCAGTGTTAGTTTTCTCACAGGGCATCTGATACACCAGCAGGCTGCCTTGTTTGACATATCTTTAATCAGAACTATTTTCCTCAGCTAGTCAAGGCATTTATCTTCCCAATTGTCAGCTGTTCACCATCCTTTTTGCAATTAACACATACGCAAGCTCTGCAGCTGGGAGGTGTACAATACTTTTTTCAAGGGCAAAACTCCTTTATTGACCTCAGCATGAGAAATCCTTATACATCATATGTGTCCCTTGTAAATGAAATCCCCACCCACCCTATCTCTAAAGAGAGAAGTATTTCTTATGTTCAACTAAAGCTGTAAAGGCAATCTCCAAACAAGCATTTGGTTGGATCAATAGCTAGAAATTGAATAGAACAATGTCTCATGCTGCTTTATAGAATTTTCAGAAGATTTTAACCACACAAACCCAATTTTTCAAGTCCCACCACTGGGATTTATAGTCTTATTTTCTATCAGTAGAAAAAAAGATCTTATTCACAGACAAAAAAATCGACTGTGTGTTCAATAATATCAGGGGTCTAAGTCACACCCACAAGAGCAAGGACAGTCAAAGTTAAGCACAGTGTTTAGGCATACCATAGAGATCTCCAAAGACTGAAAGAGATCTTCAATGTCACACAGGACATTAAATACCCAGGTGAACCAGATATAATCTGAATTTATTAAGACCCCTGGCATCTCTTTCAAAATAAAGGTTAACAAGGAAACCAAATAGGAAAACAATCTCTGTTATATTTTAGAGGAATATTTTTAATTCCTTTGGCATTTTGTTCACTTTTTACATGATTATTTTCTAGCATCTTCATTGACATGTGAGGTAGGGATTACTTATTTATTTATAAAGCATATACAAACACCTATGCCATGCTTTGAGGTCCCTTACATACTTTAATTTTCATAATCAATATCATATCAGACCATTCATTACTCTCGAACAATAAATACACACCATAAGTTAATGATGTCATCCAAGGAGCCTTTTCATTTTGGAAATGTAATCTGTTGTCTGGCTGCACCAAAAAGAACACAGGGTTGGACTTTCAAAAGCTCTGTGTTGATCTATCTCTGATCCCATTGAAGTCAATGAGAATTTTACCCCCTTGACTTCCCATACCGAGAGGTGAGAAAAATCCCAACCAACAGGATATGTATTTGAGAAACAACTGCATAAATATATTTGATGTTTCATGTCACCCACTGAGGAAAGGGAGCCATTTTGGTGCTGGAAAGCAAATTAGCCTTACCATTAAATGACAGTCAATAGTGGGAAAAATTAATTTCAAACATTTTGGTGATTTAGAATCTGAATTTCAATTTGCCATTTTTGTATTCCTTTTATATTTTCTTTTCACAAACATCTGGGTGATTAAAGTTTTGTTTGGGTAAATATTCCTGGAAAACAAATGTTTAAATTGCAGCTGGAATTTGTTTCCTGATAGAATTTGTTTCGGACAGTAGTACAGTAGCCATTGTGACAAAGTTCCTGCTCTACCTGGGTGGGTCTTGCGCTTATTGGCGGATTTGCTTGCCTTGGAGCTTCACGGCAGCTCTCAGCTTGGCCGTTTTTCTGAACCCACAGTCCAGGTTGACTCCTCCTGTGTCTAGCCAGGAGTTGGGAGGATTTGGGGGGAACCCGGGCCCGCCCTCTACTCGGGGTTCCAGCCCAGGCCCTTTGGAATGCAGCTGTCTAGAGTGCCTCCTGGAACAGCTGTGTAACATCTAGAACTCCCTGGGCTACTTCCCCATGGCCTCCTCCCAACATCTTCTTTATCCTCACCACAGGACCTTCCTCCTGGTGTCTGATAATGCTTGTACACCTCAGTCCTCCAACAGTCCGCGTTCTCACTCTCAGCTCCTAGTGCCTCTTGCTCCCAGCTCCTCACATGCACACCGCAAACTCCTCACACGCACACCTTTTTAAACCCAGGTGCCCTGATTAGCCTGCCTTAATTGATTCTAGCAGGTTCTTGATTAGAACACCTGCAGCCAATCAGCCTGTCTGTCCTAATTGTCTCCAGAAGGTTCCTGATTGTTCTGGAACCTTCCCTGTTACGGAGACGGAATCGTTTCTTCGCTCGCTCCTGAGCTATCTGCTTTCCTTTCTTTCCTAGAGCCCCCCGGCCCGGATTTTTCACACTTTTCCTTTTGCTTAGTTTCCCCCCCCCGCGTATGGGCCGGACGCTTTGTTTTTTTGGTTTCGTTTTTTCCCGTTTTTCTGAGCTGCGTCAGTGTGCTGGCCGGTCGCCAGCACCCCCCCCCCCGACGCCTGCTTTTGGACTTTGCTCTTTGCTTAATTGAAACCCCCGGAGGAGGGGGGGAGGACTGCCAACCCGCTGTCCGGAGAGGGGAGTGGACGCCCCAGACCCAGCCGTTTTGTTTTTTGCCTGGACTTTTTCCTTATCATTACAACATTCCTAGCTGCCGAGAGCCTTGGGACAGAGCCAACAGCTGCAGCAGACGCCAGAGGCCGGAGAACTCGCCCGGGCAGCTATGAATCATCGTGGAGAGAGGCCGTAAGACTGAGGGATTTCTTTTGAATTATACCCTCGGGGGGGGGGGAGTTGACTGCGTTCCAGCTGCGTCTGTGGCGGCACAGGGGTGTAGCAGGGAGCTAACCCCAGATCCATCGGTGCCCCCAACCCCCCCACCACTACTACGACTATCACGGCCCCCGCTGCTTCGTCCCTGCTGGCAATCTGCCATCTGCCTTCGGATCCAGCTGTTTGCTTTGGACTTTGCCTTTCGGACCGGGCATAACAACCAACCAAACGAGACTCTTTGGACAATTGTGGTGGGTCGTCCTCCCTCCACCTCCCCCCCCCCGGATTGTTTATCCCATAGCCTACCCCTACTACCAGACCCCGATTTTTGCCCCCCCCACTCCTTCCAGTGTCTCCCTGTCTCTCCCTGCTTACAATGGCAGAGAAGGAGGGACGCAAGGCCCCTCCAACGAAATTGGTTGTCCCTTCCCCATCTACCCCCCTGCCCACCCCTCAAGATCTCCCCACCGCCTCCATTGTTAGGACCCCTGCCACCGCCCCCGCTGGGGCATCGGCAGTGGGAGGCACCGGGGCAATTACTACTGCTGCTTTGGTTCTTGCCCCATTGGATTCCAGGAACCCCCCCCCAGTTAGACGGAAAAGTCGGGGAGGGCCAAAAGGGAAGGGCCCCGCTAATGCCGCTGGGCCCTCCATGGCGGAGGCCGCCCCCACCACTGTGGCCTCGTTGTCGATCGTGGCACCCCTCCCAGCTGTTCCCTCCACCAGCTCTGCGACCGTCCCTCCCCCGGCCCCCAGGACGTACGCCCGGGCGGCGGCAGGCTCCCCCTCGCCTGCCGCCTCCTCATCTCGCCCACCCACTGCCTCCGCTACCATCACTAGCGACCGGGGCCCTCTTCCCGCCCTGACCAGGAAGCACGGTGTCCGTTGCCTCCTGGTTCCCGCCTCGCCCCACGTGGAGGCATACGTGCAGGCGTTGGCAAAGGTGGTGGGACCCATGGCCATTGTGGCGGCCTCCAAGATGTATGGGAAGGTCGTTTTCTTTCTGGCTTCGGAGACTGCCGCCCACGAGGCGGTGGAGAAGGGCCTAGTGGTGGGGGGGGTGTTTCTCCCCCTAGAACCGCTAGAAGATCTGGGCGTTCGCCTCGTCCTCACCTCCGTTCCTCCCTTTTTGCCTAACGTCGCCCTGTTACCCGCTCTTTCTGCCCTGGGGAAACTCGTCTCTGTCATCAGCCCTCTCCCGTTGGGCTGCAAGGACCCCGCCCTCCGTCACGTCCTTTCGTTCCGCCGGCAAGTGCAGATTTCACTGCCGGCGGGGGCGCGTGACGGAGAGGCGCTCGAGGGGTCCTTCCTAGTCCCCTACCAGGGAGCCCGCTATAGGGTCTTTTATTCCACCGGAGAGGCCCGGTGCTACCTCTGTCGCTCGGCGGGGCATGTCCGCAGGGACTGCCCTTTGGCCCGGGGGAGAGGGGCACCTGAGACCCCCGAGACCCGGCAGGATGTCGGCCCCGTCGTTGCCGACACCCCTGGCCACCCGGCACCTGAAGCCACCCCTCCTCCCACCCGATCCACCGCTGCCCCCGTCCGGGCCCAAGAGGCGCCTCTCCAACAACGTCCGGGCGACCACGGGAGTCCCGCTCTTGCTGTAACCACCTCGGCAGAGCTTATGGAGGAGGGTGTGGCGCAGCTATTACCGGGTGCAGGAGAGGGCTCGCCCCAGGGAGAACCCCCCGCCCCTCATGCTGCCTCACCGCTACCCCCCCGAACCCCTGAACCTCTGCCTCCGCGCCCCGTTCCGCCCCCTGCTACCCAACCCCCAGACGATGTCATGGAGGGCTGGACCGTGGTCCAGGGGAAGCGAGGCAAGCGGAGGGCTCGAGCTCCGCTGCATTCATCTGACGCGGAAGCCCCCCGGAAGACCAGGAAGGGAGGTACCGACCTTGAGCCTCCCGCTTCGGCCACGAGTGAGATCCATTCGCTGGTGTCGGGAGGTGAAGATAGACTAGCATTGGAGGGCGGAATCCCCCCTCCGCGGGGGACCCTCCCCTCCGAAGCCCCGGAGGAAGCCCCTTCTAACCGGATACCATCTGAACTCCCTACGAACCCCGACGTGACCGTTGAGGCGGGCCCTAGCGGAGAGGCCCCCAGGGTAGTGGGAGGCGGCCTCTCCTCTGTGTATGCAGAGATTGAAGCCCTAGATTTGACCCCGGTCACCCAGGGAGGGGATGATTTACTGCCGGCCGGCCTCGATTTGGGCAATCTCACCCCAGGCCCCCTTTCCCCATGTTCTTTCCCCCTGACTGCCTTTCCGGGTGAGCACCCCACGGAAAGTGGTTTACCACCTGATGCCATGGCTGCCATGACCACCCCGGAGCCAGTACCTAGCATTCCTCGGAGCCCCCTCCCTTGCCCCTTAACCCCCGACCCTGTTCAGGAGGCACCTTCTTTTTGCTGCTCGCCTCCCGAAGCCCAGGGCCTTACCTCTGCCCCTGCCCCCACCCCTGTCCCGGTTCAATTTCCCTCCTCCTGCAAGGCTACCGCCGCCCCTGGGGTTATTTCTTTTCCGCCTTTTGCAGACTCCCCCCAGGGAGCAGTCTTTACGTTTTCTAGTTGCGACTCCTCAGGAGTTGCACCTTTCCCCCTGCCATCCCCGTCCACCCCAAGGCATGAGATGGATTTAGTAACCCCAGCCTGTCAGACGCCCCGTCGGCGGTCCGCACTCTGCCTACCCGCCTTAGCGGACCACGAGGCTGTATCAAGAGCCCCACCAGGGACTACTCTGGGAATCGTAACCCCACCCCCCCATGAGCTGCGGCATGCACTACGGGAGTTCTTAGAACACACCCGTGGTGCCCGCAATAGGGCACAGCTGGCTCTCCAGCAATGGGGGGACTTTGATCAACTCCTTCGGGCCGCAAGAGCCCTTATGAGGGAGGGCAGAGGGCAAGGGAAGCGCGGTGCCGCGGCCTACGAGCGGGCCCGCAGCTTCCGGAGAGATCTACTTACTCACGGGATGGGACACGGGTTGCTACGCGACCCGCCGGGGGCCGTGAGTACCCCCACCAATGGGAACTCCCCACCCCCCCAGCCCTCCGCATGACACCTCTCATTATTGTAACCCTGAATACCAGGGGCTGTAGGATGGCTCTCCGCAGGTCCCAGGTGCTCTCCTACCTTCGGGAGGGGGGGTACTCTGTGGTTTTCCTGCAGGCGACCCACACGGACCTAACCGCTGAGGATAGGTGGCGGCTGGAGTGGGGGGACGGGGCATACTTCAGCCACTGCACGACTTGGCAGGCTGGAGTGGCGACCCTGTTCTCCCCCACCCTGCGGCTCGAGGTGCTAGGGGTCACTGAGGTCGTGCCGGGCCACTTGTTGCACCTCCGAGTTCGTTTGGAGGGGCTCGTGGTCAACCTTGCTAATATCTATGCCCCGCAAGTGAGTTCATAGCGGCCACAATTCTACCAGCAGGTGTCCGATTTTCTCGACACCCTAGATTCGCACGAGTGCCTGATCCTGGGAGGGGACTTTAACACCACCCTCGAGGAACGGGACCGCTCGGGGGCCGAGCCGAGCCCGGCCGCCGCGACCATTCTCCGAGACATAGTCAACTCTCACTCCCTAGTGGACGTCTGGCGTGACCATCACCCAGATGACACTTCCACGTTTACCTTTGTTCGGGTGGAGGCCCATCGGTCACGCCGCTCTCGGTTAGACCGTATTTACCTATCCCGTCTCCATCTTTCACAGGCTCACTCCTCCACCATTCGGCCGGCCCCTTTTTCCGACCATCATTTGGTTACCGTCACGGTCTCCCTCCGTGCAGAGGGACCGGGGCCGGCTTACTGGCACTTTAACAACAGCCTGTTGGAGGACGAGAGCTTTGTGATGTCCTTCCGGGAGTTTTGGCTGGCCTGGCGGGAGCAGTGGCGTGCCTTTCCCTCGGTGCGGCGCTGGTGGGATCTAGGGAAGGTACGCGCCAAGCTCTTCTGCCGCAACTACACTCGGGGCACCAGCCGACGGAGAAATGCGGCGATAGAGCAGTTAGAACGGGAGGTCTTAGAGCTGGAGAGGCGTCTGGCCGCCAGCCCCGGGGACCCGTCCCTCTGCGGAGCATGCCGGGAGAAGCGGGAGGAACTTTGAGCCCTCGAGGACCACCGGGCCCGAGGTGCCTTTGTCCGGTCCCGCATCCGCCTCCTTCGGGAGATGGATCGCGGCTCCCGCTTCTTCTATGCCCTGGAGAAAACGAGGGGGGCCAAAAAACACGTCACCTGCCTTCTAGAGGAAGACGGCACCCCCCTCACGGATCCGGAGGAGATGTGTGGGAGGGCCCGTGACTTCTATGCAAGCCTTTTCTCCCCGGATCCGACCGATCCCGACGCTTGCGGGGTGCTCTGGGAGGAACTCCCCACGGTCAGCGTGGGCGACCGAGACCGGCTAGAGCTGCCTCTCACCCTGGCCGAGTTCTCGGAAGCCCTCCATCGCATGCCCACCAATAAATCTCAGGGCATGGACGGGCTGACCGTGGAGTTTTACCGCGCGTTCTGGGACATCCTCGGCCCAGACCTAGTCGCTGTCTGGGCCGAGTCCTTGCAGGGCGGGGTCCTCCCTCTCTCGTGCAGACGAGCGGTGCTCGCCTTGCTGCCGAAGAAGGGGGACCTCCGCGACTTACGAAACTGGCGTCCCCTCTCACTCCTTAGCACGGATTACAAAATCGTAGCGAAAGCAATCTCGCTGCGGCTAGGGTCCGTGATGGCGGACGTGATTCACCCAGACCAGACCTATACTGTCCCGGGTCGCAGCATTTTTGACAACCTCTTTCTAGTCCGAGACCTTTTGGAACTCGGGCGGAGAGACGGTCTGTCGTTCGCCCTCCTGTCTCTCGATCAGGAGAAGGCGTTCGATAGAGTAGATCATGGGTACCTCCTGAGCACCCTGCGGGCGTTTGGATTCGGACCTCAGTTTGTGGGTTTTCTCCGGGTGCTGTACGCCTCCGCGGAGTGTTTGGTTAGGCTCAACTGGACCCTGACCGAACCGGTCAGCTTCGGGCGAGGGGTGCGGCAGGGGTGCCCCCTCTCAGGCCAGCTGTACGCTCTGGTGATCGAGCCTTTCCTCTGTCTCCTCCGCAGGAGGTTGACGGGGTTGGTGCTGCGGGAGCCGGAGCTGCGGCTGGTCCTGTCGGCGTACGCCGATGACGTCCTCCTCGTGGTCCAGGACCCGGGCGACTTGGCACGAGTGGAGGCATGCCAAGCCATCTATTCGGCAGCCTCCTCCGCCCGAGTCAACTGGGTCAAGAGCTCTGGCTTGGCGGTGGGGGGCTGGCGGCAGGTAAGCTCCCTCCCACCCGCGCTTCAGACCATCCGGTGGAGTGCCGGCCCTCTGCTCTATCTCGGCGTTTACCTTTCTGCCACGCACCCTTCTCCGCCGGAGAACTGGCAAAATTTGGAAGGCGGCGTGATTGAGCGGATCAGGAAATGGACGAGGCTACTCCGCTGTCTCTCCCTTCGGGGGAGAGCACTGGTGCTTAACCAGCTGGTCCTGTCCACGCTCTGGTACCGGCTCAACACCCTAGCCCCGGCCCCGGGTTTCCTGTCCCACCTCCGGAGATTGATTCTGGAGTTCTTTTGGTCAGGATTGCACTGGGCCCCTGTTGGAGTTCTTCATTTGCCCCTGAAGGAAGGAGGGCAGGGCCTGAAGTGTCTGTACACTCAGGTCCGCGTTTTCCGCCTCAGGCCCTGCAGAGGCTCCTTTATAGTGCAGGTAGTTCGACGTGGAGCATATTGGCGCATGCCTTCCTACGCCGCTTCCATGGGCTCCGATATGACCGGCAGCTCTTTTATCTTTGTCCGAGAGGTTTTCCGCGAGACCTCTCCGGGCTGCCGGATTTCTACCAGGACCTCCTCCGGACCTGGAAACTGTTTTCAACGACCAGGTCCGTGGCGGCCATCGTGGGGGCAGATCTCCTCACGGAGCCCCTGCTACACAACCCCCAACTTTGTGTGCAGGCGGCGGAGTCCCGCACGGTGCGCCAGAGGTTGGTCCTGGCGGGAGTTACGAGGGTCGGGGACCTCCTGGACTACGACCGGGGAGACTGGCTGGATCCCCTGACGCTCGCTCGACGCATGGGGCTCTCCAGCCTTCGCACCCCCCGGCGCGTGCTTCAGGAGGTGGAGGCCGCTTTGACCCCCGCCGCTCGGGCTTATGTTAGCCGAGCCTTGCGCGAGGGCGCACCCCGCCCATCCTTTACCCCAGGCCCGCCGGACCTTTCCATCGGGCCCCTACCCTGCCGATCCCAACACACCCCTCATCCTTTCACTGCAAGCCGGCTGCATGAACTGCAACCGGTCGGTTTTCAAGTTGCACCACGGCAATATTTATATACACTCACGCTTCATACCCTTCACGCCCGCACCCTGGTGTCCCGCCCCGATACAAAGTGGCGAGATCTCTTACCACCTTTAGAGGGTGAGCAACCTCGGTGGGCCAGCCTGTACTCCACCTTGGTCCCGAGGCCCGTCGGGGACATCAGTTGGCGGCTCCTTCACGGGGCTGTGAGCACGGGCGTGTTTTTGACACGTTTTACCTCCATCCCGGAGACTTGCCCTTTTTGCAATGTGAGGGAAACCCTGGCGCACGTCTATTTAGAGTGTGCCAGATTGCAGCCTCTTTTTCGGCTCCTCACAAATATTCTTTTGCGCTTTTGGCTTCATTTCTCCCCTCACCTCTTTATCTATACACTCCCCATCCGTGGCCCCACCAAATCGCGGGATCTCCTGGTTAACCTCCTCCTAGCCTTGGCTAAAACAGCCATTTATAAGACCAGAGAGCGGAGGTTGGCTCATGAGGCGTCCTGCGATTGTAGGGCCGTTTTCCGATCCTCAGTACATTCACGCATCCGGGCGGAGTTCCTCTGGGCGGCGTCCACCGACTCCCTTGACACCTTCGAGGAGCGGTGGGCGCTGTCCGGGGTTCTCTGCTCGGTGACCCCGTCCGGTTCCCTCCGCCTGACCCTCTGATTGAGGGACAGAGCGAGAGACGCCAGCCACAGCCGTTAGCTGCTGTGAATACCTTCATTATTGTCATCTAGGAGGGGTCTTATAATACATGGGTGTACCCCCCTCCCTCCCAACCACCCACCCCGCAGCCGTGCCCATCTTGTCGGGCACTCTCAGGAGAGGGAGGGTCGGTGACCCTGGGCGCGGCACTAGGTAACTCGAGGGGGTGGAAGACCACGAGTGTCGAGGAAGCCCCCCCGCTCTAGGCCACCAGGTAACTCAGGAGGGTGGAAGACCACGAGTGTCGAGGAAGCCCCCCCGCTCTGGGCCTGGGCTAACCCGAACACCTCTCCCTCCTGAAAGCTGTTGTGTTATACCTTCTGATTGCGTTGTTTTGTTGCTAAGTTTTTCTTTATCTTTTTGTAATCTCTGTAACTGTTACAAATAAACTTCTTTTCTGTTTCAAAAAAAAAAAAAAAAAAAAAAAAAAAAAAACCTTCCCTGTTACCTTATCCAGGGAAAAGGGATCTACTTATCCTGGGGCTAATATATCTGCCTTCTATTACTCTCCGATAGCCATCTGGCCTGACCCTGTCACACCATGTAGCATAGGACTATTATTTAATTTCTAAGACTACATGACAATAGAATCACAAAAGAAATTGCACACATGGACATGGTGCCACTAGTTTCTCCCAGATTTAATTCCCTCTTGGCTTCAGCGTCTACGAGGTAAGACAAAAAACCATGTTCTTTCCCACACCAGAAAGCGGATGTCCAGGGAATATGCACACCCCACTACTGATAGTATTTTCTGGAAAATACATATTCAGAAAGAATAGATAAACAAATGTGGCTGGTAGGCTTGGGTCCCACCAGTTTACCTGGTTAGAGCTGGCAGCTAAAAGGTTGGCAATAGAAATCTATGCTCAGCCCACCTCAGTGTCAGCACATCCGATCCACACCTTATTTCAGAGAATTTGAAAGGTGGTTGGAAGGTAAAAAGTAAGTGTAAGTGTGAATTTGAAAGGGGTTCAAGGTGTTTCTTGGTCATATGCATACATTAGCACCGACAACCATATAAGATCAGAGAGAATTTTTTTCCTTTGAGATACTGGTCGATTATAATTTATTTATCGTAGATTTTAAAGCTAGATGGGACCATTATAGTCACCTATCCTGACCTCCTGCATTACACAGGCCAAAGAATTTCACCCCAAAAATAAAGGAGTGGACCTGGGCAAATTCGTTTCAACGAATAGAAATTTAATTAGAAAATGCATTTTTCATGGTACCAAACCCTTTGTGAATTAAACTAATAGTTTCAGCTTGTGGGGAAAAAAAAATAACACTATTTTTTTAGGCAGTGCCAAACTCTTCCATTTTAACATTTCTGAAACGTTTCAGTTGAACAGCTTTGAAACTAAACATTCTGACTGTTTTAAAATGGGGTTTTGTTTAAAAAAAATAGCTGATTTTGAGAAATCAAAGGTGAGGTGAAAAACACCTGAAAATTTATTTGAAATGAAAATGAAAAACTAAAAACAAAATATGAAAACCCAACCAGAATATCTTTTGGATTTTTCAGTTCGACCCCCAAATGAAAAAATCCACTATTCTCTTAATTCTATAAAGGAGCTATAGATTTAGCTCTTGCCACTGGATATCTCCTAGGTTTAAATCCAGGACATCTGTCACCAAAAGCAAGGGCTATCTCCTCAGGCCATCAAATGTTTGGCATTTTTCAGGCATTCAAGAAGTGTTAGTTCCTGGTGCAAGGAGTAAACAGTCCAAAAGTAGACTGGGGACATTTTATTTTTAAAGCAACCCTGCACGGAAGACTGACTCTGGAAAAAGGGGTAGTTTGAGGACTTAGAGCTTAAGGATTGATCCTCCCAAAGAGTGAGCACTGGGAAATCTGTCGGCATACAAGGCTTAATATGGAGAGTTAACACAGGAATTTGATTTGATGAGTGACAATTTATGGATAAAGAAAGGAGTACTTGTGGCACCTTAGAGACTAACCAATTTATTTGAGCATAAACTTTCGTGAGCTACAGCTCACTTCATCGGATGCATACTGATATGGATATTTATATATATTTATGTCATGTGAAATTGCAGCCTGTTTCCTTTCATTCCCCTAAACACACGTCATGTCTTTTTTTTTTTTTTTTTGGCTGAGGCCAACCTACAATAGGCAAAGTAAATTGTTGTTGTTGTTAATAATAATACAGACATATTTTTCCACTCTAAATTATACTGTATTTGTAGTCACTCCAGGGAAACTTAGAAATGCAAACACATTAGTCTCTTGGCATCTTCTTTGTCTTGGATGTCTCATGGGTAATTCTGCATTTTATGGAATATGTGAACAAATAAGTCACCAGAAAATATGTTAAACTTGAAACTTTCAAGCTCCAACAACGCAAATTGGTACCACCCACTCTTGTATTTTGTAATTAGTTCTCATTGAATCATGTTTTTTGTGTTACCTACATTCCGTATGTGGAAAGAGAAGTATAAGAATGAAAAGGAGGTAGGGGAGAGTAATAAGAAAGCAGTTAATTCACCCTCAGTATACCAAATAGAACACCAGAGATAATGAAAAATATTATTACATTAATCTCTAGTTAATCTTACTTGAGGCCATTAGCCTGGAGAATCTACAGACCAGCACATTTATGTTTCAATTTAAAGTGCATTTACCCATAATTCTAGGTACATATACAAAAGCAACATTGTTACAAACAATATCTACAGTTAAAGCACTCGCCCAAACCCACAAAATGTAGACTTTTCTTCCTCAACCATCCCATCCTCTCTCACAAGGACTAATTCAAAATGCTCTTACATCTATATACGAGGATTTTACCCTGAGTACCTCATCTAATTCCTAGTGGTGAGCATGCTGCTGCCCATGTCTTAGAGGGCCAGGAGCAATGACTTCAGTCACCATGATGTTCAGCCTTTCTTACAAGTGGGACCTGCCTCCCTGTTACCTGGGAGGATGGAAACCATGATGCTTTTGACTCGGAGTTCTAGATATGTTCCCATCAAGTAGTGCTTCTGCTCCCCGATGATGTGGAGGTGGCATATTCCTAGAAGAGCAGAAGGCATGATTCCCATCTACCAAGGATTCACAACTGTCATCACACTTTAGACCTCTTCATGTAGGTCAGTTTTCTCCCCAACAGATACTGTAAGAGAATTACGTGGCTAGTTCCAGCGTCATCCCTGCTGACTAGCTTTGTGACTTCCAAGTAACCTATGACATCTATTAGAGTCACCATGAATGACCAGTGGGAAGGTGACAAATGGAGGCTAATGTCTGTCTATGCTTGTCTGGAGCCAGGGATGTAGAATGCTATCACTCCTACTATCTACTCAGACAGATGTTCCAGCCTGTGAAAGGTGGTGTTCCACATGGTCCCCACCTTCTGCTTCATCTGCTGGTGAGGCAGAGAAAGTGTCCGCCTTAGCTAAGTATGTGGTATGCTGCACTGTACCTGCTGAAATGGCAACAGATCTTCCAGGCCACTGACATAGTGCCTTCACCCAGGCATCGCTCTCCAGCAATTGCCTCACAACCATTAAGGTCAGTGAATGAAGCAAGGGACATGTTGGAAAGCCTCTTCCTGCCTTGCTTTTGCAATATTTAATGCATTACTTGTTGCCACAAACCCAGCATGGAGGGTGTATAGTCTTCACCACTCCTCCACGACAGCACACAATTTGTCTGGAAATAATTTGATTCTGGAGGTATGCTGTGTTTCGTAACATAAGCAAAGAGTGGTGGGCTGTCACATGAGGGTGTACAAGTTCCTAGTGCTGCGGCTAGCCTTTATGCTGCTGCTCACTCAGTGGGGAGTAACAGATATGTAATCAGTTGCACCATCCATTCTTCACAGATATCCAGGGCATTCTGTGCTGCAGTTCCCACAGCAGCACACAGATCTGGTCTTTTTAGCAAAATAGAAAGAGTGGAAGGCATCTCCCCCCTTGGGAGCAGCTGTAGCCATAAGGCCTCTGAAGCCCTCATCCTCTATCCATCAGGAGAGAAGGAAGCGTGTCCACAGCCAGCATCCTCTCACATGTAATGGTTAGTGACATAGCGTAGGGTATTTGTGATCATATTTCTGCCCCCCCTGAACACACTCTGCTGTGGTCTGTGGAATATTGCTGGGAGATTCAGCTGATAATACCATGGAAACATTGCTGGTGTCAACCTTTGTTCTGTAGTGGACCCAGTCCTTGTTTGCTTTTCTCCTGAGCTAGCCCAACTACTGCATGCGCTCTGTGATTATGTTCCATGTGTTTCAGCACAGCTAATGTCCCCAGCCTTTTCGGGTCATAGCTCAGAGTGACCCTATATCTTCATAGTTGGCAAATGGCACTGGGACTGTTCCTAGCATCAACTGTGAAATGTTGCCTAACCCAGGAGGATGTCTGGTTAATGCATCTTGCAGGAGGGGGCTGATGTGCGGTCATGGTTGCAACTGAGAGAAATGCAATGTGGGAGCACTACCTTTCCCACTCATGTTCCCATCAAAACCATGTTCAGCAGAGAAGGAAGTTGTGACTAGTAATTGAAACCTTTCTAGAACTGAAGTAATGAAGCAAAGACTTAGAGGGAGCTTTAGCTGATGGTCTAAGGCATTGGCCCACTGGGAGTCAGCCTATAGAAGAGAAACAACCTCATATAGTACTTGATGAATCAGAGTACACTAACCTCCTCCTCCAGAGGAGATGTCTGCCTGAGACAAAATTAATTCTGCTGACTGCCTCTCTAGGCAATCTGGTTTCTCTCCCTTCACTTCCTGGGGTTCATGGTGTGGAGCTTCCACAACACTTTCTCTACTGAGCTAGTGCAAGCCTCGAGTGTTGGTCTTTTTCCCACTCCAAATTGCTACATAGAAGAATGCTACTTCTGAGCAGCCTCATGCTGGGGCCTTTTGGATCCATTAACACAGCTCTCATATGGGACCTGTGTGAGGGATGGTGCAACGTTACTTGTATTAGGAGCAGCATCAGAAAAAAAAAACTTGTTTGTTTGTGAGGGAGTCAGACAACTTCAGTGTGACTTGAACCACTTCCACTCCCTCTTTTCATCATTCAGAATGGGGGAAAGCAGTAGGAAGGAAGAGAAGAGGGGGTTTGTGAGGTGAAATCAATAAATATGCCTTTCTTCGTAACAGCACATAGGACCTGTGGGGGTCACAAATAGACACAGTGCCTAGTAATCACTGCTCTCTTTCTTCAAAGATGCATGTCCTGCAATCACAGCCTCACCCAAAGTCGGGGCTTGCTACTATCTGAAAGATGCTGTTCACCATGTCATCACAATGGTAAAACAGAACCAATCTGAAACAATGTGCACTACTCCAACAACAAAAAAGGACCCAGGGTTACATGTGACAAGACAAAGCACAGTACACTGAAACATTTCCACATCAAATCCAAATGAAATTAAAATGTTGGAAAGAAATGAACCAAGACGATAAGCTCAAAATGAACATCAAAATGAAATACCCCATTTTGATTCAAATTTTCTCAAAAATTTTCAGTAAAACATTGTGTAAAAATTGACAGTATTTTCTGATGGAAATATTTTTGACCAGCTGTACTCCTGGCCAAGCAAAGACATAACAAAGCTTTTTGATCACTGCTGCTATATGAACATCCACAAGCATCTGAGAATTTAACAAAACTCCCAGGTTGTGAACCTGCCTACCAAAAGGCAGACAAACTCCATCAATCAAGGGAGCTAAAATCAGATCTACTGTTTATTTTGGTTGTTTCCTCCAGCCAGACTCCAAACATTACGTGGATTTACCCTTCAATAGTCAGCTATTAATCAGGTCCCAGTTGTGTCTAGACAGAGAATGAATCGATTGACTACCAAATCGGTCTCCAGTGAAACAGAGATGTGGAAGTGTCTCTCATACGCACTCTGGAGAGAAGACAGGTTACTCTGTATCCCTACCTTCACTAATGGTTTCATATATGTACTTAATCAGAGAAGTGAACAAAATAAAACTCTTGGTATCCTGTTGGAGAGTATCCTTGGCAGAAAAGAGCAATGGCCCAATAGTACCCTATGGATTATCTCAGGAAAACAATTTTTTAAAAAAAATCAGTCATTCAATTGCAATTATACCCACTGCTGCAAGAATCCACAGGCATATCAGCAGCCTCAAAATCTGCTTTAAGAGAATTGGATGCAGATGCTGGATTTTTGTACATCATCAGGAGAGAATTATATCAGTGAAACCAGTGCTAGGCTAAAAAGTCAGCCAGAGAGCGGCCAAGGGAATCTGAGGACTGCAGGCATTGCTAGAGTGGCCATCCCAAAACCAACTCAAAATTATTCCCTAAAGAAAGGCAGCAATTGGCAAAATTCTTAGCTTCAAGGGATAGTTTCTTGGCCAAGAGCTTAAACATTGTTTCTTTAAGAGATATTGGCACTCTGCCTTCCTGAAGAGAAGCATCAACAATCTCTTCCAACAAAGGACCTACTATCACCTTGCTAGATTTTATCAGCTAGGAAGAAGGGGGTATAACTTCCAGATGGTAATCCAAAACTCCCAGAGCACTTCCAGACTTCAATGAGTAACATATGCTGAAACCCAAGCAGTGAACTACCTGTACACCAGACAGTTAAAACACAAATTAGTAAAATAGAATTACAATAGGTTTCAATTATTACTAGATGAGTAATCTTACATCAACCTGATTTTTAGCAGGTGTGAAATAGATTCATGAACTTTTGCTATGCACAGTCTTTCCCCTAATCCACAGTATGTTGAATCATCTGTTGAACTTTGTATTTGTAGCTTCATTTAAGGATAATTACTCTAATACTTATATTAATTTCCAGTACAGTAATAGTTTTATAGTAATAAAACTTTGTGGATTTATACAAATCGTTATTTTTTTCTGTACAACTCTTCAGTTCATTAAAGCTGTGTTCCTCAGTGTCCTTTTCGAATAATGTTTCCCTACCTTTTAATTTGTTTCAACATACCATAAACACAGTGAACGTCAGAATGACAGATAGGCTAGAACTACCTTTACTGACAATTCTCTTCCCTGAGTGTATACACATGAATATGTTATGTATTTGTGTATGCCAAACACTATAGTACAATGCTTCCTCCCCTGCCCTCCTCCCTCCCCCGCCCAGAGTACACCACCATTGTCTTAACTCAGTATTTTTGAAAATAAAAATGTCATAGCACCAGCAAGACAGAACTGTCTTTGGGGGTGTAACATCACTATATTGAAAGTGATTGAGAACAATGTGCCTCACATGTCTGAGGGAAGGACACAAGTAGTCCAATACTAGCTTCTACTGCCATTATGCTGTAACACGGGCCATCCCATCTGGTTACACACTAGAGGTATGATAGCTTTACCAAAATGACCTTAATAATAACAACCACTTCTCTTCCATGAAGATTCCTGTCTTCTAGTTTGGGACTACTGAATGTAATTTCATGCTCCATTTAATCATTTATGATTAGAAATGTTACTGTCATCCCTGGAAATATTCAAGTATCTCTCAACACAGTGTCTACATAACACACCTATACCCACCATTACAAAGTTGGAAACGAAATACCAGTCTCAGAGATCACTCTCAAAGATAATCCCTGCCAATGGCTTCTAGGAATTATGGCAACGTGTAGCATGTTTTTCCTGTTTAGCCCATCTCTAAGCATTAAACATAATTAATCTCTACATTCATGATAAGATGAAATGTTCTCATATGGTTACAACTTTATGCATACATTTTAAAACTAGGGATTACCAAAACTTGTCTCTTTCTAAGACATAATAGACTTCAGAAATAAAATGTATGTTTACAAATTACTTGGGGAAGGCTACAGCACTCCTTGTTTCCTTTCCATATGATATGTGATTACTTTCCATTCCTTCTGGTACTGTCTCCATCATCCATTTTTCATAATGAGACTGTATAATTCTTTATCAACACTTGTCAAGTAGCATTCATTACTGCTGGGACTGTCGCCAATAAATAAATTTCTCTAATATTTCTAAATGGCTGTCAGACTCTCAGCTGGCTCTGGGTGCCATCTCCTAGTAACCCAATGACCTTGGCAGGGCCCACTAAGCCCTCACTAATTGATGATTGATAATTCCCTGATTGAAACGAAGGGCCAACAGCCTGGTAGCAACAACAGCACAGTGGCTACTCAATGTGTTCCATACCCACAGCTGTGCCAAGTCTGCTTCCTGTACCAGCCCTTGCTTTAATCCAAGCCTGCTCCTGCTCCAGACCTAGTTCCTACCTTCCTCAGAACTCCCAACTCCTGGCTATGACCACTGGCTTGTCTCCTGACCAAAACTCCAGATCTGCCTCTTCAGTTCTGGTCTGGCTCCTGACTCCTGGCTCTGACCACTGGCTTATCTCCTGACCACAACTCCAGTTCTGCCCTGATTCTGCTCCAACCACTAGGTCAGATTCCTGTTCTGACCACTAGGATACCCCACCTACACCTCAGTGTGTTACAGTTTGAGCAACCCACTAGAAGATAAGAGGGGACTTTGTCCCATGGCACGGAACTCCCCTCCAGAAGGGCCCCAGCAGGAGCCCAACCCACCTCAGATGTTGTTGGGGACTTGCAGGACCCGCAAGCTCATGTTGTTGCACTACATAATCAGAATGCGACATTTCAGGCCCAGGTACAAGACCACGGAGTGTCTTCTGTCCTCCATGAGCCCAAGCTGCTGCTACCTGATAAATTTGATGTGGATTATGCCAAGTTTCAAGGGGTTCCTTAGCCAATGACATCTCCAGTTTGTGTTGCTGCCATTGTCCTACCCCACAGATCAGTCCCAAGTAGGATTAGTACTTACTCTGCTCACCAGAGAGGCCCTTAAATGGGCATCCCCGCTTCTGGAGGAGTCCAGTCCTCTTTCTGAACACTTTGAGAACTTTTACAGGCAACAGCAGGCATCTTCAATAATCCTAATTAAAAATGTAATGCAGAGACTGTTCTCCATGCCCTCTGGCAAGGTCCTGGGTCTGTTGCCAAATATGCAGCAGAATTTCAATGCCTGGCTGCAGATACCCACTGAAATGAAGCTGTTCAGTGATACCAGTTGAGGCGGGGACTCTACAGCTCTATCAAAGATGAGTTAGCATGGGTGTAACCTCCACCTAACGTGGAAGTCTTAACTAATCTTTGTATTAGGAGTCATTGGCTAATAGAGTCAGCCCAAGAAAAGCAACATACCACCCGACCTCTGCCAGCCAGAGTTCTTCTATCTCCTGGTGCCCCAGTTGCCCTATCAGACTTTGAATTGATGCAAGTTGACTGAGCCCAGCCCCACCTCTCCGCTGATGAAAATAACTGTCTTTGGGCATTTGGATTGTGCCTGTATTGTGGGATGCCTGGGCAACTTGTAGCAGAGTCCCTGACCAAAGACCAATCCACCTGCAGGTTGGAAAATGCCAGAGCCCATCCCCAGTAAGGGGGCCACTTCTTCCCATAGTGCTCCCTCCTCCACATAGTGAATTGCACTGATGCGTATCTGCCAGAATCATGCCAACCCCTATTCAGCAAACTACCTCTCCCCATCTCCCTCTTCACCTCCGGCATTCTGCCATGCCACTTCAAGCATTGGTTGACTCAGGTGCTTCTGGCAACTTCATTGACCAGTAATTGGTTAAGGGGCATCAAATCTCATCCTTTGCAAGGACTTCGCTGAGCTTGTCAAGGCTATGATGGGTCACTTCTCTCTTCAGGACTCATTGTGGATCAGACAGTCCCCCCTGAAGTCATTACCCTTGGCGATCACAAGAGATCTTGCAGTTCAAGGTAATCTGCACTTCATACTTGCTGCTAGTCCTGGTAGTATCTCCTGGCATGTCACTCATGACCCCCGAATCAACTGCCTCTTGTGATCTGTACCCTTCTGTTCCCTGCGGTGCTGATGAGCATGCCTCCTCAGCTCCAGGAGACAAATGGTCATGTTCTTCAGCATGCTCCCGCCCTCGAATGATTCAGAGTCACAAACTGAAGATTCATTAGCATTGCCTGAACTCCTGCCAAGTACCTAGAATATGCCAAGATATTTGACAAACAGAAGAAAACATGCTCTACTTCCTCACCATAGTACAATTGCCCAATCAACCTTCAACCTGGAATGGAGGTTTGTTTTAGATACATTTATGCCCTATCCCAACCTGAGCTGCAGGCCTTGTATGAGTACCTTGAGGAAAATCTGTGAAAGGGGATTGCCTTCCCCAACAGGAACACCTATCTTCTTTGTGGCTAAGAAAGATGGCTCCCTACAACCTGTACTGATTACTGATCCCTAAATAAGACTACCATCCACAGTTGATACCCGCTTCCTCCCATAAACAAACTCCTGGAAAGATTCCATTTGGCTTGGGTCTTCATGAAACTAGATGTGCATGGAACATACAACCTAGTTAGAATCCAACAGGGGGAGGCATTGAAGACAGCAGTTTGGAGAAGATACAGCCATTTTGAATACCTGGTCATGTCATTTGGTCTCTGTAATGCCTCCGCTACCTTCCAGCATTTCACGAACAATGTCTTCTGCAACATCTTCCACAAATTTGTGATGATTCACTTAGATTATGTTCTAATTTTTTTCAGAAAACCAAGACCACCACGTGTCCACCATTGTCGATCAGCTTTGCCACAATCAAGTTTATGTGAAACCCAGGATATATGAATGTGACAAGGATACTGTGGAGTTTCTGGGCTATGTGGCGGGACTCACCATGGACCACTAAATCCATCACTGAATGGAAGGCAACCGCAAATATACATGGAGTACAATGGTTTCTTTGATTCACATTTTTTTTTACCAGTGATTTATCCAAGGATTCTCTGACCTGATAACTTCTACAATGTCTCTTCTCAAGAAGGAGACTAAAGTTCATCTGGTCCAGCAACACAGGGGTGGCTTTTGATCACTTGAAAAAAACTGTTTATTTCTGCCCCCATTTTGACCCATCCAGACTCCACAAAAATCATCATAGTCAAGACTGACACCTTGGACTTTGCAATAAGGGTGGTTCTCTCGCAATTTACAGGTCTCACCAGTTGCTTCATCCCTGTGCTTTCTCTTAGAAATGGATTCCTGATGAGAGAAATGATGACATATGGACCTCCTGGCCATCAAGGCCACCTTCGAGGAATGGTGCTGCCTCCTTGAGGGGGCCCACACTCCTGTTCAAGTCTGAACAGATGACAAGAATTTGGAGTGTCTACAGACAACATGATGTATCAACCAACATCAGATTCACTTGGCTCTTTTCTTTTCCCCATTTAACTTTATGATTGTGAAGAACAAGAAGGCAGATGTCTTATCCCATGAGGATGAGTACCAAGAGCTGAAGCAGGAGGCTCGCACCACCATTTATAAACCCTCTCACTTTGTCTGTGGGACCCTCACTGCTCACCTGATGACCACTAAATGTTCTTTGCTTCCAAGTGACCTATTTGTGGCCCCATTTTCCAGACTCTAAGAACCACTGGTACTTCCCCAGATTCAAGATTCCATCTGCAACAAAACAAGACACCCTTTATCATGGAGATTGTTTTTTTACATTAGTGAGGGCAACTCCTGGCTTTAGGTGCTGATGTTATGCCCTTGACTCACCCATGGCAGGACATTTTGGCCAATTTAAAACCTAGACTCAATCTCTAGACACTTCTGGTGGCCAACCCTACAAATTCACGTTAAAAACTATGTTAGATCCTGCAACCTCTGCATCCACATGAAGGGACCACAAACAAGATCTATGGGCCTCATATAATCCTTTCCCATACCTCCGCATCCTTGGTCCATTCTCTCAATGGACTTTATAGTGGAGTTACTTCGCTACCAAGAATGCTCAGTAATTCTGATTGTAGTGGACCTCCTCACCAAAATGGCTCATTTTATTCCCTGCTGCACCATGCCTTCCATTCATGAAGCTGAACAAGGTTTCCTGAAGCATGTCTTTTGGTACCAGGGCATGCTAACTAACATCATTTTAGATTGAAGCCCACAATTTGTTTCTTGATTCTGGCATGAATTTCTTTGCCTTCTTGGCACCAAGACCCTCACCTTGACAGCCTACCATCCACAGACTGATGGTCAAACCAAAGGAGACAGAGCATGGAGCAGTATTTTTGTTGTTTGCTGAACTTCCATCAGGATGATTGGCTTTCACTGCTGTGTTGGCTGAGTTCACATACAATAACTTGACCCCTTCAAGCCAAGACACCCATTCTTTGAAAATTTTGGTTTTTATCCCTGATTCCATCCAGATATGCCTGAACTCTTTGCCATACAGCAGACATGGACCTGGCCTTCCACCTCCTGAAAACACACCAGCAACTCAAAGAGCACTTATTTTCCACTAAAGAAACTTATCAGCATTATGTGGATTGAAAGCACTAGGCCGCCCCTAACCTTGAAGTAGGGGATAAGGTTTGGCTCTTGACTCGGAACCCAAGAATGGACTGTCCTTCAGCCAAGCTTGACACCAATGCCTGGGTGTTTGCACATCATCAGACAAATAAACCCAGTGGCCTTCAAGCTTCAGCTCCCAGAATCCCTCAATATTCATCCTGTCTTCCATGTTTCTCTCTTTAAACTGTTTGTTGACAAGCCCTTCCCCAACCAGGTAGACCCTCTTCTACCCCCTGCAATTGTCCATGGGCAGGAGGAATACAAAGTCGATCATCTCCACAACTCCTGACAGGTCAGGAGGAAGCTCCAGTATCTGATAGATTGGAAGGAGTATGGGCCAGAGGAACAATCCTGGGAACCAGAAGAAAAAGTTCATGCTCCCAATCTCCTGAGGCAATTTCACCAGTGACCCTAACAACACAGGGTCAACAGCATGCTAGGCAAGGTACTGCTAGGAATTCAGTTGGCTCCGTGTGCAGTCACATAAGAATACAATAAGCTTGGCTAGGCTCAATAAACCCTCACTAAGTGACTGTGCTCTCTGATTGGACAGAAGGGCCAACATTTCCTTATTTAAGGCTGGTAGTAATAGCAGCATAGTGACTGCTCAATGCGTTGCACACCTGCAGCTGTGCCAGACCAACTTTGTGCATCGGCCCTTACCAGAACCCATGCCTGCCTCTGCTCTAGCCCTAGTCCCTACTTGCTCAGAACTCCTGACTCTGATCACTGCGTTATCTCTGTCACACTGCCTGGATTGGCTCATGATGGGGCAGAATGTGAGAAACAGGCCAGGCACCCATAGTGGAATGGTCTATAATTAGATTTCATCAACTCAGTAATAAATGTGAACTCCTAGACCACTGTAACAGTCTTACCATAGGGTCACAGACTATCACCTTAGGCTCTCCAGTCTATCTTGCCACCCAGACAAATTGGACTTAGTGATAAATTACTTATATCACAAATCACAAAAATATTCAGGTTGCTTTCAGTCACTTACCCTAAATCAGTGGTCTCCAAACTTTTTATGCCCAAGATCACTTTTTGAATTTAAGGGCAACACAGGATCTATCCCGCCTCTTCCCTGAGGCCCAGTCCCTTCCCCAAAGCCCCGACCCACTCACTCCATCTCCCCGTCTTTCCGTCATTCACTCTCCCCCACCCTCATTCACTTTCACCAGGCTGGGGTAGGGATTCGGGAGGGGGTGCAGTCTCTGGGCTGGAGCTGAGCAGTTCGCAATGTGGGAGGGGGCTCTGGGATGAGCCTGGGGCAGGAGATTAGGGTGCAAGAGGGGGTGAGGTGTGCAAACTCTGGAAGGGAATTTGGGTGCAGGAGTGGGCTCCGGGCTGGGGCAGAATGTTGGGATGTAGGAGAGGGTGTGGGGTGTGGGCTCTGGGAGGGTGCTCTGGGCTGGGGCAGAGTGTTGGGGTACAGGAGGGGGAAGGGGTGCTAGCTCTGGAAGCAGGCTCAGGGCTGGGGCTTGGGGTGCAGGAGGGGGTTTGGGGTGCTGGCTCCGGGAAGGAGCTCAGGACTGGGATGTGGCCTCCTGCCAGGCAGCACTGACCTCCGGCGGCTCCCAGTCGGCAGTGTAGCATGGCTGCCGCTAAGGCAGGCTTCCTGCCTAACTCCGCTTCACGCCACTCCCAGAAGGGACCAACTACTCATGCGACTCCTGGGAAGGGGACGGGGGGGGAGGGGTCGCACGTGGCTCCGCGCACTGCCTCTCTCTGCAAGTACCTCCCCCGCAGCTCCCATTGGCCACAGCTCCCCGTTCCTGGCCAATGGGAGCTGTGGAGGCAGGAGCCAATGGGAGCATGCAGGCAGGAGCAGCGCGCGGAGGGAGACTCCTGCTGCCCTGTCCCCCGGGCCATGCTGACCACTTCCAGGAGTGGCGTGGGGCTGGGGCAGGGAGGGAGCCTGTCTTAGGGGCAGCCCCTCTGTGCCACCAGAGATTGCGATCGATTGGGAGATCCTCTAGGATTGACCAGTTGATCTCGATCGACTGGTTGGTGACCACTACCCTAGATCAATTGGTACCTAGGTCTTACACCAAACACAGTGCCTGTAGTCAATCCTGTAGTAAACTATCTAAAGGTTATTACAAGGAAAAGACATAAGTTATTTACAGGTAAAAACAAGCAAACATATACACAAAAATGAGTCGCAATCTAAATCTGAAGAGTTCTAGTGACTTTTTCATTCAAAATGTCAACAAGATAAAAATGATAAAAGACAAAAACATCCTATCACCTGTTGGTGAACCATATCACCTGTGGTGAACACTTTTCACAACGTGATCACTTTGTGTCTGACCAATTAGTCCCCGTCATCAAAGGAATCCTGCATAATACTTTCAAAAGACAAGAATGGGCGCTTACATTCATTATTGTGCTAGACACTAAAAATCATGGACTGGACAGGGACACTGAGTTTACAGTTTATTACAACAATCTATAGCCCACTAACCCCATATTTTTGTCCTATGACTGCAGAGGTGTTACAGCCCATTCTACCTTGAATGGTCCCTTGAAATATGTGCTAACTACTTATGCTAAACAATCTGGACCCCCTTGCATTTTGCTGTGATGCTGGGAATAACTTTCCCAGACCTGAAGAGGAGCTCTGTGTGGCTTGAAAGCTTGTCTCTCTCTCCAGCAGAAGTTGGTTCAATAAAATATATTAGCTCACCCACCTTGTCTCTCTAATAAATTTATTAAAATAGATCAGGGTCTGTTGACTGCCTGACTAATCTGGGCCTTTATAGAGCCTATACTTCTTGCACATCCAAAATTACCAAGCAATAGCAATATGTGGTGTGCAAAAAAAGGCAAAATTGGGTACTACTACTACTATTGAAATTACAACAAATATATAATATACTTAAAATCAGTGGTGTTTTTAACTGCTAACATATGTTTACAGATTTGCAGAAATCTTCTTTCCTGCATTTACAGTGTAGACTAGGGATATCAAATGCTAAATACATCTTTCCAAATGTCTGACACTGATACCCTTTTGCAATGTTTCTGTTAATCCAAAATCTTGCTTGCTGCCTAAATCTTTTACCAAGAATTTGAGACATTTAACTGTACGGACTGCATTCTATTCAGTGTTTCTTTTCATAAAATTTGAGAGTAAAATAAGTAGTTTCTGCCCTATGACATCCAGCCAATTCTCTCTGTCAGAATGCATGGGGTTACTCTTATATTTATTTCTCACACCTTTCCCCCTGAAATCCCAAGATTTCTGTTTACATGAAGAAAGCCATCCTTCATTGTGACAGTAACCAAAATATGTATACATACGATTAAAATAACACTCTTCAAGGTTACTGCAGAAATTGCAACTTGTCAGAAGATGGTGCTATTAGGCCATTTATATATTCTGAGCATACTTTTAATTGTAAAAAGAAGTTAAATCCCCCACAAAATTTAAAATTGTTGATTAGTTTAAAATGCATTAAATTTTTATGAAGCAAATTATTTTGAATTCTACTAAAGCAGAACTTTGACCTTGAACTACTTAGCTAAGTATTTACTGTGGTATTTTCTCAAAGCTAGTTTCAACAACTTTGAACAAAACTACAGTTTTGAGATACTAAGTAAAAACGACAGCTACACGAAATTACTAGAAACATACAGCTGAAACCTAAGGTAACATTATTCATAATTAATCTGCAGATTTTCTCTCTTTTTTTTTCCAAGGATTGTATTATATTAGAGATATACTCTTCTCACTTTCTATTCCACTATTGACCATTCGTATGCTTGGTATGAAAGGAAACCTGCTGGGCATGTCAAAATTATGCAAAGCACAAAAAAGGAGATATTGGGAAAAAGAAGTATTCCTTAATTAGCATTAATGTACAAAGCTAGAATTAAAAAAAAATAGCATTTGTTTTCACATCAGGAAGGTTGTTTATCATATCCCCGTACATTACAGTGCTTGTAACAGAACTTAAACTGTCTAATTGTAATTTTTTTGGTATAAATACATCTGCAAACTTTATAGTTCGAACTTTAACATTCTTCTTTCACTGTCTCTCTTATTATTTGGGACCTTATATTTGACTTTATTTTCTTCATGTCATGTTGATAAGGAAACCAGGATTGCAGGCTCGAGATTTACAACAATCTTTTTTAACCATGCATGTGGAACATATTGTCAAGTGTTCTTTTGACTGTAAGTTAAAGCACTATATTTAACCTAATAATATTCAACCTTTAAAAACGAAATAATTTAATAATTATGTAACTATCTGGCATTATTTCTTGAAGAATGACTGCGTAATCAAGCTTAAGAGCAAACTCGACTGCAAGTCCTTTCAGAACTGTTATCAAGAAAAGATGGTCAAAAGGAAAAAGAAATTGAGAATGAAGATGACACAGAATTCATACAATTATTCTCTTCCTTCCTCCTATCAAGTAAGATGCATTTCAGAATAAAAATTAAAATGGTACATAATACAGGCAGTCAACATGCTAGGAAAAAAATCCCTCCTAAATGCAGATTCATTCAGTCTTGACAGAAGTCTATTCTGTTCTATGGGGGTCTTTCTAATGCACTTGGCACTCTGGTATCTGAGCCCCGGAAAGACTTTTCATGTAGTAGTAGGTTATGAATCCATACTAAAACTGTGCAGGACGACGCCACTTCTCTGCTGACTTGTGTGATACCTACTGTCACACCAGCAACTGTGGCTTTGGGAAAGAAACCGCACGGAGAAGCCATGCCACTGCACACCCCCCCCCCCCCAGACTTCTCCCACTTCCATGGTTCAGAAATATCCATGGTCTAAGGATATCCAGAGGGATGGGGAAAGTAGGATGTGAAAGCACATAACAAAGCACTGCTAGTCCTCAACCAGCAGTACTCAGAAGACAGAAAAGGGCTTAGATGAGCATCTTTATGGCTCAGTTACAAGCAGAAAATCGAATCACAATTCCAGTAAGAATAAAGGCAAAGACAGCATCTGCCATTACCCTGTGACTAGATGCCCTCTCCTTCCCCACCTGAAAACCCTTAGACCAATTCAAGCATAGTAGATTGTTGTTCCACAACAGCCACTAACTACAGGTAGCACCTCTGGGTGCAAGAGTGTCTAAGGTTGCGAGCAATTGAGTGCTCCTGCTAACAAAGGTTTGTAAACAAGCATGAATAGTGAACATAAAGTGTTTTACAGTGACCACCTTACAACTTGGCTGACATTCTCCACAGCACAACCCCAACCCTAATGTTTAAAACTCAGGGACCTGTCCTGTTATGCAATGTCTGCATGTCTAAATTGTCACAGGAATGAACGGCTACAGACTGTCAGTTCTTTTTCTTAGCAGTTTTTGAACAGGATGTGAAGGTTTTCCCTCAGCTAGGCAGATGTCATCCTCTGCCTCCCTCCTGTGTCAAGATGTGCGCACATATGGCATCCCTGTTTTCTCTTGCCTGAAGGGAACCGGGACCAGTGTACCTGAGGATAAGACCCAGCTGCCAGTGCAGAGACTGTAAACCAGACTTGTCCTGAGTCCTCTCGGGATAGAAGCCCTCCCCTTTACCCTCTCAAACATTATGGAGTGTGCAGCAGATGAGAATTATATGACTGGTGTTTGCCACATTGGAATCCAGATGGGTGCATAAGCAGTGTCAATGAGAATTCAGTCTGTCAAATGCGGACTTAATGGCCATTCTGCGGCTACAGAGCTTGTAGCTGAATTCCCTTTTTCCAGGGTCATTGATGTTAGGCTATGATTTCATGAGCCAAGGTAGGAGCAAGTATGCAGGGGCCCCAAGACACAGACACGCGGGATAGAATATAACATCCTTTCTGGGTAATAGAGTCCCTTCTTCACTCTTCAAGTACAAACCTGGTCTCCTCAGCAACCAGGCATCTTGAATGTTTCCATGTTTGTATTCATGAATCTGCCTCTGTGTTCTATCAAACCTTGCTGAACAAACGAATAGTGACCTCTTCAGTTCACATACTCACTTGTTGTCGGTGGCGGGCAAAGTACTCGCCTTGCACAGTTTGGAAATATCATCCTCTTAAATACAGCTATTAATTTTTCAGCTTTTCCTATTACTTGTGAGTAGGTCACTGTGGTAATTGCCTTTCAAACCTGCATCACCATGCCCCCAACATGGTGGTCTTTCCAACCCCAATGTGGTTTGCAACAGACCTATTGGTGTTGCCAACTTCCATAGGGCAATAACCACCCACTTCCGCAGCAGTACAACTTCCCTGACTCGAGTGTTCTCCTGCTGGAGGTTTGGTGCAAACTCCATACACAGCTTCATGAAGGCCTGTTTCCTCATTTGGAAGTTCTGAAGCCACCATTGCTCATTCCACTCTTCTGAAATGATGTGATCCCACCACACAGTGCTTATTCTCCTGCACCAGAAGGGATGACCAGCCCAACGGCATACTGTGGCAAAACTGACAGGTTTCAGAGGAGCAGCCGTGTTAGTCTGTATTCGCATCCGATGAAGCGAGCTGTAGCTCACGAAAGCTTCTGTCTAATAAATTTGTTAGTCTCTAAGGTGCCACAAGTCCTCCTTTTCTTTTTGTGGCAATACTGACATTCACCATATCTGTGCTGTGTGAGCTGAATGAATTGTTATTGACCCTGAAGACCAGCCATCTTCAATGTGTCAGAAAGTTCTGCCCAAATTCAATCCTGCCTCTCACCTGTCAGCTACTCCACTGCACAATTATTTGTCCTGCAATAAGAAGTAGAACCAGATCATCATCCTATTGCCCCAAGTCTTCCACCTAGTTTTGCAGAGACAGGGAGGGGCAACATGATAGGAACTGCCTTCAGCAAATGTGTGATGTGTGCAGAGCCAACATCACACAGCAGCAGCGTGGACACACTTATATACACGTACGCATCATTATACCCGAGTCCAGCATAGCATAATGTGGACACTCGGCATAAGTATGAATATGTGCACCATGTGTGAGTATGTGCACTAGTGTGGACAGCTGTAGTTGGAAGCAGGGAGAAGAAGCCAGGAATGGTGTTCTGTGTAACTCTAGTTTATACACACACACAATGCACACATATAATTCTGTAGAAGTGTTATTCTGATCAAGTCAATAATGGTAAAGGACTAGAGATTATTAATGCTGACATCTGCATTCTAAAGTGCTCTGTTGGAGACCTGCATAATTTTGGATCGCACATAGCATTTGACATTGTTCCACAACATAACAAGAACTTATTAACAGATATAAATGCCACTATGGTAAAAGAATGACAGAAAATCACTTTCTATAGACTTTTCAGCCTAGCTGAGGTGGAACCTGTATTCTTGACCTACCTAAAGCTAATGACACAGAGGAGACAGGACTTAATAGCTCAGCAATTATGCAGGTAATATACAAGACTCAAAGCATGAGCACTTCATTTTTTTAAAAGTTGATAACTCTCACACCTAGTCACATTAACTTTGACCAAATACAAAAATAAATGGAAATTACTAAAAGTAGAATCAGTGGCCCAGAGCACAGGAACTCATGTAACTCAGAAAAGCTAAGGTTCTCTGCACTTAATGAAAAAGCTACTGACCTTGAAGATTGCTCCAGGAACCCAATTTAGAATCATTGGGAAAGCAGAAGGATGATGAGGCAAACAGCCATAACATAATTCCTGAATGATATTTTGGTAAGGGCAGCCATTTAGAATATGAAACAGAACAAGGAATTAGAAGTCCAGAATTAGTCACATAAGAAAGCCAGTACATGAGACCCCAAAATAAAATTCAATACAAGGAGACCAGATACTCCAATAATCCAGACTCTTGTAGCAATTCAAATTTATCAGCAACTCATTCTATTTCCACCCAGATTATTGTACTGAAACCCAGAAAACAGGGGTTTCCTACCTACTGCTGAGAAAAAAAAAACAAACCAGGTGAAACTGGGAGTAAAGTCACTCTATCTTACAAAACTGAGAATGACCACAAGCAAACAGATGCTTTTTAGTCTCATTATTCAGGCTTGTTATCACCACCCCCACCTGGTATTTCAAGTGTGAAATAAGGCTGATCCGTGAAAGCAACAAAAGGTGGAGAGTTCCAGAGCCATGCGGAATCTGATTTCATACCTACTGAAAGCAACACAGAGTTAAGCACCAGACCTGTTATTCTTTTTCTTATACGTCTTACCAAACTAACCTCTCTTTAATTGGGAATGGATTAAATGATCCTCACTATATTCAATCATTCTCATATATAATCCTCAAATATGTTCTAATATTTTAATTGAACTGAAAATATGGCATTGACAGGTTGTGTAAGAGCATTTAAGAGCAACTATTTGTGGACGGGAGGAAATGGGAAATATTTTAATAAACTGTGTCCAGGGATGGAGGGACTATAATTTAACCGCAAGTTCCTCAAGAATGTAGTCATTAATGTGCATGATTGTTCTTTTCAAGTTAAAGTGGCTATTGCAGCCCTGAAAGACATTCTTTTTGTATTTTTGTAATGTTGTAATTTAGTGATTTTTTTTTCTTACAATGAATGGGTCAAATTCTGGACTTTTATAAAATAGGTAAAAAAAGTTAAAATCTGCTTGCATTAACAGTAATGGTATGCACTAACTAGCTGCAGTCCCACTCATAGGTTACCACTGGGCAGGTAAAATCTCACTTACTGCTGTGTTAGGTACTATTACCAGATCAGAGGACCACACATTGGATCGCATCCACTGACCAACAACCCTCACCCTGGAATACTTCTCCATAGCTCCTATTACAAACAGCCTGTCCAGTAGCTCCTCTATATTTTAATTTGTCACTCAGAAGGGGTCAACCTGCATTCTATACGCTAATGCAAGGGTTCTCAAACTGGCGGTCGGGACCCCTCAGGGCGTCATGTGGTTATTACATTGGGGGTCACGAGCTGTCAGCCTCCACCCCAAACCCCACTTTGCCTCCAGCATTTAAAATGGTGTTACATATATTTTTAAAAAGTGTTTTTAACTTATAAAAAGCACTCAGAGGCTTGCTCTGTGAAAGGGGTCACCAGTACAAAAGTCTGAGAACCCCTGCTCTAATGGACTTTCGGGAGCACTCTGAGTACAGAACCAGGTGGAATTAAGTCTAACATTTTCTTTTCTCGAAGAGCAACACTCGGATCACTGGTAAAGCGGATACAATCAATAGATAGGAATTCTTCATTTCAAATGAATGACTGCAATGAGATAATGGATGAATTAAAAACGGAATCACATCAAATCACATACCTAAATGTCATTTGAAAAAAATGAATCTTACCATTGCCTGAATTTAAAATTTAAAATAAAACATGCCTTTCTCCTAGGAAGCTCTTTAAACAATATAAACACTTCTCAAGGTAAGGGAGAGGGAAGAGGTGAGGTGAATTTTTCTCACCTTTGGTTGTTTTTTGGGGGGGGCGAATAATAATAATATATTAACTTATTTTATTATTTTAAATACCAACATGATTAAGGGCTCTAAAAGACATTGTATACGGAGCAGAATGAACCTTTGATGAGCAACTCCTGACTTCATTGGATATCTGTGCACTCAGTAAGAACTCCAGGGGAGTCTTTAACCTGATCTTTCCATTACTTGATGGTTGTATAACAGGCACAATCCTACTCAATGCTGAAAGCTGGAGCATTCACTTGACCTGGACAATTTCTTTAAATATGCTTCTTTCCACCAATATACTTGAAAAAGACTAAAAACACCAGAGTGTATTGGTATAAGTCTCCACCAAATTCACGGCTGTGGAAAATGCGTCATGGACTGTGAAATCTGCCTTGGATGGGCAGGGCTAGGGGAGCCCCAACTGAGGCTCCTACCATGCGCCAGGCTCCAGCTGCTACTTCTGGAGGGGTTGGGGAGGGATGGGATTTCCTCTTCTGCGGCAGGGGCCACTCCTGCCCCCATTGCTCCCCAGATGTGGGGGGAGGGGCCACTGTACAAGGAGCAGCTGCAGAGCGTCTTGAAGCCAGGGGACATTCCCGGAAGTGGGTCTGACATGGCTCTGGGAGTGACCGCTGCAGCAGAAGAGGAAGACCCATCTCTCCCCAGCCCATCTGGGACGAGCAGCTGGAGCCCAGTGCACCGTGCCCCCCAGCCAATGGTGCAAGAATTGGTGAGTCCAGGGGGCCACACCCCCTTTTAACATGGGCTTAGTTTGAGGGGGTGCAGAAGGGTGGTGTTGCCACCTCTCCCCCAACTGCAAGCCTTAGGCAGGCGTGGAGTGGCACAGGAAGGGGCTGGAGCGAATAATGGTGACTGGAATAGCACCTGCCTGAGGCTTACAGTTTGGGTGGGAGAAGGGGGGCAATGCTGCCCCCTGTATTCCCAAACGAAGACCATGCTAGAAAGTGGTGAGGCATGGCCCCCAGTCTCCTCTGGTTCTGGCGCTGGTGCCTCCCCATTTCTGCAAAGGTTTCCGTGCCCTTGTCTCCAGCCCTGCCATCCCCCAGCTCTGGGCCCAGCACTCAGAGGTTAAAGGGGCCTTGGGCTGGCTGTGTGGGGGGGCGGGGGTGGGAGGGACAGACCACAGTGCTCTCCTGACCATGAGGCCCTGGGTGGTCACTCAACTGTAAGGCCAGTCCTGTCCCCTACTGCAAAAGTGATGACCCCCGCCAATACCATCCAACCCTCACATCTGCGCTGCCCACTGCTCTCCGGCTACCCAACTCTGAAGGTAGCACCTCCATCAGCAGCAGCACAGAAGTAAGGGTGGCAATACCACTACCCCCCTATAATAGCCTTGCACCCTCAACCCTCTTTTGGGTTGGGACCTCCATGGTTATAACACCCTGAAATTTCAGGTGTAAATATCTGAAACCATGAAATTGACAATTTTTAAAATCCTATGACTGTGAAATTGACCAGAATGGACGGTGAATTTGGGTAGGGCCCTAACTGTATATATATTTTTTCATTCCCTCATGGAAAAGAAATTGTATTATAGATTAGATTTACTAATTTATATCCATGTTATTTTAAGACAATAAACATATGCCAGAAAAAATAAGAGAAATTATGATTCTGGGTCCCACATTGTGTGTGTCATGAAACTCAGACCTTCCTTCAGTCGGTCTAAGTACAAAGTGACGGAATGCTTGTTTAATAATTAAAGCATATGACTAGAAGCCTGAACTCCTGATTCTATCCTTCATCCAGACACAAACTCCAAATGTCATTTTACTGACGTCTCTGCCGCAGGTGTTCTGTGAACCTTAATTAACAAATGTAGTCCATTTTCAGATTCTCAGATGAAAGGTCACAAGGTTACTAGATCACAGGTCCTGGTTCTCATGGGGAACTTCAATCACCCCAATATCTGCTGGGAGAGCAATATAGCGGTGCACAGACAATCCAGGAAGTTTTTGGAAAGTGTAGGGAACAATTTCCTGGTGCAAGTGCTAGAGGAACCAACTAGGAGCAGAGCTCTTCTCGACCTGTTGCTCACAAACAGAGAAGAATCAGTAGGGGAAGCAAAAGTGGATGGGAACCTGGGAGGCAGTGAGGATGAGATGGTTGAGTGCAGGATCCTGACACAAGGAAGAAAGGAGAGCAGCAGAATATGGACCCTGGACTTCAGAAAGGCAGACTTTGACTCCCTCAGGGAACTGATGGGCAGGATCCCCTGGGAGAATAACATGAGGGGAAAGGAGTCCAGGAGAGTATTTTAAAAAAATCCTTACTGAGGTTGCAGGAACAAACCAACCAGATGTGTAGAAAGAATAGTAAATATGGCAGTTGACCAGCTTGGCTTAACAGTGAAATCGTTGCTGATCTTGAACACAAAAAAGAAGCTTACAAGAAGTGGAAGATTAGACAAATGACTAGGAAGGAGTATAAAAATACTGCTCAGGCATGCAGGAGTCAAATCAGGAAGGCAACTGGGAGTTGCAGCTAGCAAGGGATGTTAAGAGTAACAAGAAGGGTTTCTACAGGTATGTTAGCTACAAGAAGAAGATCAGGCTAAGTGTGGGCCCCTTACTGAATGGGGGAGGCAACCTAGTGACAGAGGATGTGGAAAAAGCTAATGTACTCAATGCTTTTTTTGCCTCTGTCTTCACAAACAAGGTCAGCTCCCAGACTACTGCACTGGGCAGCACAGTATGGGGAGGAGGTGACCAGCCCTCTGTGGAGAAAGAAGTGGTTCAGGATTATTTAGAAAAGCTGGACGAGCACAAGTCCATGGGGCTGGATGCGCTGCATCCAAGGGTGCTAAAGGAGTTGGTGGATGTGACTGCAGAGCCACTGGACATTATCTTTGAAAACTCATGGCGACTGGGCGAGGTCCCAGATGACTGGAAAAAGGCTAATGTAGTGCCCATCTTTAAAAAAGGGAAGGAGGAGGATCCAGGGAACTACAGGCCATTCAGCCTCACCTCAGTCCCTGGAAAAATCATGGAGCAGGTCCTCAAGGAATCAATTTTGAAGCACTTTGAGGAGAGGAAAATGATCAGGAACAGTCAGCATGGATTCACCAAGGGCAAGTCATGCCTGACTAATCTAATTGCCTTCTATGATGAGATAAGTGGCTCTGTGGCTGAGGGGAAAACAGTGGACATGTTATTCCTTGACTTTAGTAAAGCTTTTGATACGGTCTTCCACAGTATTCTTGCCAGAAAGTTAAAGAAATATAGGTTTCAGAGTAGCAGCCATGTTAGTCTGTATTCACAAAAAGAAAAGGAGTACTTGTGGCACCTTAGAGACTAACAAATTTATTTGAGCATAAGCTTTTGTGAGCTACAGCTCACTTCATCGGATTCATTCAGTGGAAGTGAGCTGTAGCTCACAAAAGCTTATGCTCAAATAAATTTGTTAGTCTCTAAGGTGCCACAAGTACTCCTTTTCTTTTTTTAAAGAAATATAGGCTGGATGAACGCACTATAAAGTGGATAGAAAGCTGGCTAGATCGTTGGGCTCAACGGGTAATGATCAATGGCTCCATGTCTAGTAGGCAGCTGGTATCAAGCGGAGTGCCCCAAGGGTCAGTCCTGGGGCTGGTTTTGTTCAATATCTTCATTAATGATCTGGAGGATGGCGTGGATTGCACCCTCAGCAAGTTTGCAGATGACACTAAACTGGGAGGAGAGGTAGATACGCTGGAGGGTAGGGATAGGATACAGAGGGACCTAGACAAATTAGAGGATTGGGCCAAAAGAAATCCGATGAGGTTCAACAAGGACAAGTGCAGAGTCCTGCACTTAGGAAGGAAGAATCCCATGTACTGCTACAGACTAGGGATCAAGTGGCTAGGCAGCAGTTCTGCAGAAAAGGACCTAGGGGTTACAGTGGATGAGCAGCTGGATATGAGTCAAGTGTGCCTTTGTTTCCAAGAAAACTAACGACATTTTGGGCTGTATAAGTAGGAGCATTGCCAGCAGATCGAGGGACGTGATCATTCCCCTCTATTCGGCATTGGTGAGACCTCATCTGGAGTAGTGTCCAGTTTTGGGCCCCACACTACAAGAAGGATGTGGAAAAATTGGAAAGAGTCCAGCGGAGGGCAACAAAAATGATTAGGGGGCTGGAGCATATGACTTATGAGGAGAAGCTGAGGGAACTGGGATTATTTAGTCTGCAGAAGAGAAGGATGAGGGGGGATTTGATAGCTGCTTTCAACTACCTGAAAGGGGGTTCCAAAGAGGATGGATCTCGACTGTTCTCAGTGGTACCAAATGACAGAACAAGGAGTAATGGTCTCAAGTTGCAGTGGGGAAGGTTTAGGTTGGATATTAGGGGGAAAAAATCACTAGGAGGGTGGTGAAGCACTGGAGTGGGTTACCTAGGGAGGTGGCGGAATCTCCTTCCTTAGAGGTTTTTAAAGTAAGGCTTGACAAAGCATTGGCTGGGATGATTTAGTTGGGGACTGGTCCTGCTTTGAGCAGGGGGTTGGACTAGATGACGTTCTGAGGTCCCCCCCTGATATTCTATGATTCTAAGGTGCTATAAGAATACTGTATTTTGATATTTCCTTACTATCTCCAAAAACAGAACATAAGAAGCTATGCAATAGGCTCAAGTTAAAATGGGAAATATGAGAACAGGAATAAAAAAAGAAATGTTCCCCATTTTTTAGCCTTTTCAAAAGTTGAAGATTATGTTTATGTTAAAGAAAGTTAAGTAGTGAAATCCAACTTCGCTAGATAGCTTCATCCTGTACAGAAATTCAATGAGGCGGAGGCCACAGAGACAGGGAAGCCGTGCACGGATGTCCTTGAAAAGTTTTCCCCAAGCCGTTGTATGTGTGTATGGGGGAGAAGTCCTATTTTCCTTTCCTGCTCACCTCCGCCACAAATGACGAGGGTGATTAGCCCCTCGAATGCACATCTATAGGGGTGAGGAGCTCCTCAACCTGTCTCTACCCTTCAGTCTGTTCTAAAAGAATTTCCATAGGCCAAGAGTGCTGTGATGAAAAAATAATGCACACCTCAGACAATAACTTTTCAAAGATTCCCTCCAAGGGAGGACAATGTGCATTAGTGCTGTTGTTTACCCACTTCTCTCTTATAGACAATCAGTCTCATGGACGTATTGACACTTAAGAGGCCAAAGAAACAACCCAAGGCTTGTCTGGGAGAAAGAGTCTTATGAAGCTTTGCAGTGAAGCTAAATTTAAATGGAATTTTACTAAGCAGTAATCCTTTAGCATATTTTAAAATAGCTGAAATAGATATTTTAATAATTCAAACTGCAAAATATGTGCAAGAGGTATAATGAATGATATTACCCAAAATAAGGGAATGAACAATGACTAAGCATAAGGTTTAAGGCATTTGGAATTTTACAAGGGAACAAGGAACTTAGAAAATAACCTAAAATAAGGAGGAGGAGTCCGGTGGCACCTTAAAGTCTAACATATTTATTTGGGCATAAGCTTTCATGGGTAAAAAATGCCACTTCTTCAGATGCATGGAGTGAAAAGTACAGATACAGGCATAAATATACTGGCACATGAAGAGAAGGGAGTTATGCCTGTATCTGTAATTTTCACTCTGTGCATCTGAAGAAATAAGGTTTTTTACCCACAAAAGCTTATGCCCAAATAAATCTGGTTAGTCTTTAAGGTACCACCAGACTACTTGTTGTTTTTGTGGATACAGACTAACACAGCTATCCCTCTGATACTTAAGAAGAAATTTCCCAAAGGAGGAAATCAATAAAGCTTGTAATGATAAACAATGAAGAATAATAATGGTATAGTTACCCTAAGAAACCAGGGGGAAGTAACACCATCTAAAGATTGGACACAGTTTGTCAGAGAACTACAGGAAAAATCTTCTGCAGCAGCTGGTAACTGTATACCTTTCTGTGTATGTGCTATCTTTACTAACTGCTAAATCAATAAATACAATCAAAAATGACTTATTCAAGGTTTATTATTGAACTAATCCAGACTCAAGAGAACCCCTTTCCTTCAACACCAAACACACACAAACACCAGGAAAATACAGGAGTTAGCCAGTGGTATCAGCTGCAGTGATGGAGGAGAGATGATTCTGGAACCAGTTTTTTCCTCTTGGATAGCTGGGGGCCTCTACTAACCACTGGAGAAGTGAAGTTTTGGGGGGTCATCCACACTACAGCTGTCTTGTCTTCGCTGTCTACCACTGAGAAAGGGAATCATCAAGGCCAATGGACCCCATCTCTTCTCCCTGACTGAGAGCTCTGAAATGGAAAGACTACTGCATATTACCTGTAGTACACTGGGCTTGGTTGGTCCCCTGGTATATGGAAAGTTCAGATGGCATGCTCTTGTACTATGGGGACAAGTATACTCTGTGGATGATCCATGCTTGAGTTGGTGGTGCACTCGGTGAGTTGAAATTGGCATGTTCCCCAGACACATGCCCTTCATGCCAGTGTTGCCCACTTTTGTAACAATGGGCTAAGGGTCCCACAGCAGATGAGTGACTGAGAGCATCTTGAACCATTGCAACACCATTTTAGGTACACTTTCCACTGTTGGAAGCCCTTGTCTCTAAGTTGGACCAGCAGAGGCCGGTAAAAACAGAACTGAATAAAGTCCGTTGGTTATTACTTAGAACTCATCAATAGACAAACCTAAATATAAAAGCACTAGTGAAAGTTTCTTGGCCTTACACTAAAACACCCCCACTCTGTTTCACTGCTGTGTCTAGCCGTAGCTTGATTTTCTTTGAATGGATTTTCTGCTTTTGTAAGTTCTGGGTCAAGGTAATTTACGGAGAAACACTGGATACTTCAGAGTACTTTTGTATTAACTCATTTGTAAAATAATGATTTCATTTAGAACACTGAAACTCTCTTTCTAAATTAGAAATGGTCTCTTTAAAAATGGTCACTTCCCCCTATTCAAAGGCTGGTTGGACAGGCTCCCACTCATGCCATTGTGTTGGAAGAGGTAAGGTAGCATATTTTTAAATGACAGGTCTAAAGAGTCTTGGTGTCCTATATGAAATATTTTTTTATGACTCAACCTAATGCTAAGGTACTTTATAATTAGATTTTTTTCTCCAACAAGACACTTTCAATAAATGTCCCCATAGCGTATTCACAGAAAAAGAAAGAGACCCTCAATTAGCAGTGGATATAGTGGATGACTTGGCCATAGCATCAGAGAAAGAGCATGCATGTAAGTCACCCCAAATCTGAACAGGAGAAGAAAGAATTATGACCAGCATTTTGAAGGCCAAGAGTCAGACCTTCTATACACACGCACTCTCACTTTTCTGGACCTCACATCAGAGCTAACAGACCATTTTTTCTAGTAACAGGGCATATTTGATGCTAGAACGTATTGAAATATATAGAATTTGGAAGAGAAAAATCACCTGTGGCAAAGACTTCTATCTTCACCATTAATGGATTGTATCAGTGGGACAAATTTAGTCGAGTCACTAGTACAGTCATTTTTTCTTTACCAGTTTGAAGTTTCAAAGATAGTAATTTGACTTATCTTCTTGGGGTGGGAGGGAGAACAGCTCACCTTTTAAAAACAAGCTCAAATATATTTTTTCCTATCTCACAATTCAAAAATAACGCATTAATAAAACATCCACAAAATGTGGATGTTAAACAGATTCATCATCCTTGATATATTTATCGGGCACAGTTATGCAGAATCTATGGTTGCATGAAAAAGAGTACATTTCTAACCATAATAGTTGCAAGGAATGCCTTCCAAATGTGCACTGAGGATGTCTGGGGCATTGAGGGTAACTGGGGGCAGTGATTTTTGCCGAGTCTGAAGACAGCCTGAAACAATTACTCAGTGATGTGAACTTCCTTGTCCTCTATTAAGTTCATAGGAATGTAAAATCTAAAGACCAAGGATGCCATGTTGGTGTTAACTAGAATTGGATGAATAAGATTTTTGGGTTAGCTTGCAATTCAAAGGGGAAAAAAAGGGAGGGTGTGTGTGAAGGGGTTTAGTATTTTAGGCCCCTGTAATGGAAAGTGTTCTGCAGCTTTACTACTGAGCACCACTATTTGTAGCAACACGGGAGCTGCTCCCTTCAGTGTCAACCTCTAGTTTCATGGTCTATTATTCATATAAAAACTGCTTACGGCTGAAATTTGGTGTTCAATATCTCAGCCAGGGAGAGGGGGAATTGTTTCATATAGAACTCTGACCCCAAACTCCAAAGAAGGATTTTTTTTTTTTAATAGGAAAATGTGAATTGAGGTGCTTCATAAATACAAGTCAATTCAGTAGTGGCATTTGAACAGCAGTTTACAAGAAAAAAAGAGCCCCAAAATGTTTAATGAGTTTGACAATGACTGTCCATCAAAAATATCCAGCTTTGCCTTGGATAACAAAATAATGTCACAGATGTATTTGCTGTACTCCCCAGGCTTACTAAAGAGAATACAAATAGGAAATCTTATATAAACTATTTTAGTCACTAAGGCAAGAGAACATTTTTTAAGGGAAACCACCATGCTCCAAAATGAAATGAAAAATGTCCTGTTGGAAATAAGTCAACAAAAACGAAGGTAAAAGAAACTCTTGCTTTATTTACATTTCTTCATAACAACAGATAAAGTGTTAAAGTAGAAGCACTGCTGATGTTTCAATGCAAAAAGTGTGATTTGAGCAAAAGGAATGCATGGTATTTTTTTCTCTTAGGAAGACACTTTGGCTCCAATCCTGCAAATACTTACACATGTGCATAATGTTACATATGTGAGTAGCAACACTGAACTCAACAGGATTGTCCACATATGTAAAGTTACTCATTAGTGTAAATGTTTACAGGAACTGTCTTTGAGCTGTGCTCATCACTTGCCAAATTGAAGAGCATAAATAAAGTAGGAGGGTTTTTTTATGCTATTAGTTGGCTGGCTTATTTCCCAAAGGAAGTTCTCTCTTTTACTTTCGATTACACTGACACAAGAAGCTCATTATAAACATATTTTCCTGGCTGTAATTGAGCTGCAGACGTTTTCTTACTAACATACAAAGCCTCAGCCCAGTAGCTATTGTTTAAAAATTCAAATGAAACTAGTTTACCATCTTTTGAGTTATGTGAGTGCAGAGATATTACATCTGAGGTACAGTTCTGCATCCTTGCTTCCCAAAATCTCATTCAAGTCAGTGGGGCATGTCATGGAGCTGTGGGTAGCAAGCAGCCATTCTCCATGGCTTGCGACCTCCTAGTTAGGAGAACATTCAAGTGTAAGTTTATGCCGCTGAGGGAATGTGGATAGCCCAAGTAGAAACAAATGGTTAATGACGGATGGAAAGGAGAGGCTGGGAAGCATCATACAGGTGGTCCTACATACCTGAATAAATACCTCCTGAATACCTCCATTCCATGCAGAACTATAAGATCTGAGGGAGTTTGAAGGCTGCTCCTCCTCACATATATCATCCCAAGAAGAGTATTTGTCAGAAAGGTCAGAAAGTAACAGTCTATCTTTATCACTATAGTAGCTGAGCAACTCAAAATCTTTTAAATGTATTTATCCTCAACACCTTTTCAGGTGGCTCCCCATTTTACAGATGAGAACCTGAGGCACAGAGAGCCTGTAAGGGTATGTCTACTCTGAATCTGGGAACAAGTCTCCCAACTCAGATAGACTGACTTGCACTAGTGGGACTCAAACTAGTGATACGATGCTCAAGCTAACAACCTAAAAATAGCACTGCTGATGTTCTGGCTTGAGCTGGAACTCAGGCTTTGAAGCCTAGGGTGTCAGGTGGGCTTGAGAGCCTGAGCTGGAATGTCCACCCTGCTAGCATACTAGCTTGAGACTCTTTATTGCCTCATCTAGCAATGTGTATCCATGCAAACTGAATGTAAAACGCCACCATTCTGATGTGGCAGCATTTTATCGTCACTCACCACATGCATAAATGACTACCCAAGTGGGAAAGCAGTGGAGAATCAGACACTTCTATTGGATTTGGGTTAAAAAATTGATTTCTACATGTACAAAGTATTACAATTGCTGTGGAGAAGAGGAAGCTCTGGGTATTATATGCACCTCTGCTTACTAGTTTACAACTGTGCCTGACTATATAGAGTTAAATCATAGAGCTACTCTGAAACCAGTTAAATCAAAGAGACTGTGGAGAAGCAAATGGAAAACAAAAGAATGGCAAAGTTACAGGGCAGAGAATACCAATGGTCCAGGAAGAAACAAGTGCAGAACAATTAACAGGGGAATACCCCCAGCCTATTTCCAACGAGGCTTCCAAAAGTTACTTTTTCCAGACCTAAGCCTAGGTATAAAAGAAATACTAAAACTTTGAAGATACTGGCCGAGGGAAGAGGCGGGAGGGATTAAGTGGGTTGTCAGCAGCTATCCAGGGTTAGATGCTGACAGAGGCACACAGGTTACATCTACACTCATGGCAGCACCTACAGCAGTGGTTTTCAAACTTTTTTTCTGGCGACCCAGTTGAAGAAAATTGTTGATGTCCGTGACGCAGTGGAGCTGGGGATGAGGAGTTTGGGGTGTGGGAGGGGGTCAGGGGTCTGGACTGGGGGTGCAGGCTCTGGGCTGGGGCCAGAGATGAGGGGTTTGGGGTGCAGGAAGGGGCTCTTGGTTTGAGGGGAGGGTCAGGGATGGGGCAGGGGATTGGAGCATGGGGCTGGGGCAGAGGCTTACCTCCAGCGGCTCCTGGTCAGCGGTGCAGTCGGGGTGCAGAGGCAGGCTTCCCGCCTGTCCTGGCAGCAGGGACCGTGCTGCACCCCAGAAGCAGCCAGCAGCAGGTCCAGCTCCTAGGCGGAGGCTGGTGACCGGCCAATAGGAGTGCAGAGCCAGTACTCGGGGCAGGGGCAGTGTGCCAAGCCCTAAGGCTCCCCCCAACACCTAGGAGCCGGACCTGCTGCTGGGTGCTTCCGGGGCACAGAACAGTGTCGGAACAGGTAGGCACTAGCCTGCCTTAGCTGGGCAGCCCTACCGATGGGACTTTTAACTGCCCAGTCGGCGCTGCTGACCAGAGCCACATGACCCAGTGCCTTACATTCTGTGACCCAGTACTGGGTGGCAACCCAGTTTGAAAACCACTGACCTACAGTATGTACATTACAAGCTCCCTAGCCTGGCGTAAGACAGTCATGTAGCTGGTGAGGCACTGCTTAGGTGAGTAGAGTACAGAACCTTAGGGCATGTACCCTACACAGCTCTCTAAATGCACAAGCAATGTCTCCTGTGTCTACTCTGCTATTTTTAGCAGTATAGTGTCCCATTGCCTCCCCAGAGCAGCAAATTCTCCACAGCAGGAAAAGGCTCCGGCAGCAGGGAAAAGCTCTGGCAGGGGGAGGGAGCGAGAAAAGGTTCTGATAGCTCCCTGCTGCTGGAGCACTTCACCACAGGGAGCTTCTAGAGCTTTTCCCCACTTCAGTGAAAGACTCTGGCAGCAAGAAGGCCTCTGGCAGAAGGGAGGCAGTAGGGAAAGGCTCCAGCCTAACTATCTCTCCCGCCTCTGCCCCTGCCAGAACCTTCTGCTGCTTTATGGAGCAATACACCACAGTGTGGACGCAGCCTGTTTTTTATGTAGCTACATGTACTCTACACCACCTCTGTAGACAAGGCCAGAGAAAGAGACCAAACTTACAGCAAGCAGGCCAACTCCCCACCCAAAGATGGAGTAATTGGGCTCAATGAAACTTACTAAAGCGTGGAAGGAAAGCTTAAGGTTTACATAAGGGGAGATATGCATACTGGGCTCCTCGGTGCTACAGTAACAGAAGTAATAATAATATAGTTTTTTTTGTTTTATCCTTCCCTCTGATCTACATGCTAAATACCTTTGTGGTGCACTTGAGAGGGACTAAAAGGGATCTTAAGCACAGCTTGTCCTGTCACTGTGACAAACGCATTACAACTAAATCATTGGCTTTATTATAATTTTTTTCTGAGAACACACAGTAACTTGAGAAGCAATGCAGTGGAATTTCCAATCCAAAAACAACCCAAACAAACCCAACAGATCTTGTGTATTGCTTGCTAACAGACTGCTAAAAACAAGGAATCTCCTAAACAGTCTACAGTACAATGAATACCGAGCATTATCACTTCAGTACTCTTCTTAGTCCTCACTTTGAGTAACAGCTGTCTCCTTGGTACACAGATGGCTCTTACACTAAGTACAAAATAATCAGCCATAGCATGGGAAAAGCAAGTGATAATGAATAACAACAGAGAAGATAATACACTTTCATTTGGTTGAGACTTCTGTTTTCCATGTTTCCCATTTACTCCTCTATCAACTCCAGCAATTTTACAAAAAGTCTTCTTCTAACTTATAAAGGGAACAGTGGAGGAGTCTGATAATTCTGATGAAAACTAATTGAAGTTTAAGTTTCGAGTGCTCATATTTGGAAACAAGAATCCCTAGCTTTCACCACAGCTACTTGAGAAAACAGCTCAATAACTACATTGCTGATCTGTCTGAGTACTGGAGGGAACACCATAAGATCTGGGTATTACTACTATCCTCCTTTGCTGCATAACATCTGAGCTAGCCATTCAAGAGGGGTTTTTTTTTTAATGCTAATTATCAGTGAAGGAAACGTCATCTCTGATAGCCAAATAAGTGTTATATGTTCAAAGCCCGTGCCTTCCTCAATCTAAGAAAAAACACTATTATTTCAGAAACAGAGGACATTAACCAACTGTAGGACTGAGGAACAGTATCAAACACACCAGCAATTAGCAGTGCACTACATAGCTGGCGACAACACTGAATTCCATACATATAAAAAAATCTTACTATGAAAGCTAGAACCAATAAAAACATACCAAAAGAACCCTCCAAACAATACATCTCCTGTAAGTGGAAAATAGTGGTGTCATTAAAAACAGGCAATGTTCATGAGTAGAAACTGTTAAACAGGCGGGGATACCCAAACACTGGTTTGAAGGAAGGTTGGGAACAAGTCTTGGGAGAAGAACACGATCATAAATTTGGTAAGTAATTTTAATGTAAAGAGTGATCAGAAAGCATCCTCTCTGCATGCTTCCATTCAGTGCACAGCATAAGATAAAGTTTTCCAAAAGTTAATTTGGGTAGCTGCTCTACTCAAGAGTTGTTGGTGGTCTTTCAATCATTAAAGTATATGTTGGATATGTAAAATCCATTAGGGTTACCTTGATATACATGAAGTCAGAGTTGCCTAAGATTATAGAGCTTTATGAACTAGAAAATATGAGCTTCACCTTGGGCTTACAGTATGGATAGAAAAATTGTGGAATCCTCTAGTGGCCCGGATTTCTTGAATCCTTCTCAGAAGCTTCACGTTTTGAAAGTAATGATGATTGCTATAAATAAAGGATGTTGTTTTTCCAATATGGATGAAACCTACTCTTTCAAATATGTTATATATTAATCATAGTAACTTGCAAAATCAGCTAAACTAAATGCAAATATCTGTCACCTGATCTGGTAAGGTTTAAATATGCTGTGATAACCTTTCTTGGCAATGCCTATGAACTGACGGCATATCAGTATTTTAGATATGTATTTTGTTTTGTATCCTAGTATTATAACATGTAAACTAGTATAATTTATTTCTCTTTAAAATTAAATTATATATTTAGTGCATACACACATCAAGGTATACTTTGATGTCAGGGTCATAGACAGAATTCAGGGTTCTCTTTAGGTATTTTCTCTTTACCTACTACATGCAGGCTATTTCTCTTCATAGATGATTCTCGCTTTGTTTGCTATTTTCATTTTTAAGCAATGATTTGGGGAAGGGACACAACTCTTAGACTGAATTATATAGTTTGGTAGATATTTTAATGTAAATTTAAGTTCTATTTTCATTGTATAATGCAAGAATTTTCCAACAGAATTGTAATTACAAAAAGAACACAAGCTCTGGAGTAGAATTCTTTGATACAAATCTTACAGGGCTCTTCTGCGGAATGCACACCACAAGCAGGCGTTTGCTATTATATTTAGTCCATGTAGTGACAGGACAGTGTAAAAGTAAAAGTAACACACATTTGAAAGAACGGAGTTGTATATTTTACTGAAAAATTGTGAAGATTATTTTTAAACTATACATACATAAAAGTAAGCAGTTGTATTGAATCTTATTTTATTCCATGCTTGGTTTTAGGTGCCAAATGTGCCCTGCCTTTATTTCTGTTTAGACATTTAAGTTTTTAAATTGCCTTTTAACAATTAAGCAGTCATGTGAAAAATTTCACATGTGCAGCAAAGGTAGTCAGTTAGGAAGGGTTGGAAAATGCTAGGCTGAAATAGAGATTGTTCCTACGCTGGGCCCCAGTCCCCTTGCTCGGGTCAACAATGGTGGACATCTGGTAAGTGTGTGGGAATCCCCCACTGCATGAGGGGAAACTCAGCACTGCCATGTTAAATGCAGCTAGGAAGCTAAAGAGCATATTGTGGGGGAGGGGACTCCCTCACATGGGACTGAGAGCTCTTAAATTAAGTGTTGCCAAGGCCTCCAATGTATGTTTCTTTCTTCTCTCTCATAGCAACAGCCTTTTGGGGACAGTGGCCTCCACCTGCTGGGCATAGAAACAATTCAAGACTAGAAGATGGCTAGCTCCTTATGTGCGGACATGACATAATCAGAAGTCTTGATGTCTCATTTCCATCTGTTGGTTGGGAGGAACCATACCCCAAGCTTTGGCACTGGTATAGAAGCTGCGAGAGATTGAAAAGCCTAAATCACATTCGCCAAAAAGATATGCCATTGATGCAGTCTTGTGATGATGGGGTACTGAGGTAAGGCATTGAGAAATCTTAACTTGGCTGCACCTTTACTGCCCAAAAGGGTTTGTATGTACAGAGTAAAAGCTAACACACATTAGTTATCTCACTGCAAAACCCTAATGCAGTTACATTCCTTCTCCATGGTCGACCTCACTTTGCTACCTCATGGTAAAAACTAGATCCCTGCCTCCAGTAGGATTTTACAGCAAGATAACTAATGTATGTTAGGTGTGTTTTCTACCGCAAGATAACTTTTTTTAGCAGTGAAGAAATATCTTAAGAGGATGTAAGTGATTTTAAAGTAGATTTGCAAAGATACAAACAGGAGTTGAGTGCCCAACTCCCATTGCTTTTCAATGGGAGTTGGACACCTAACTCATTCCCATTTATGCCTTTGAAAAAATCTCTCTCTCAAATCTTATTTAAAAGGCCTGTTGACATGATTTTTTCATTCTACCATTATGGCTAGACTGGGTTAACTCTAAGCCTGAGAAGCTACGGTAAGGTTATGTGCTATATCAGGATATAACATGATCAGTTTTTCTTTGGCTGACCCCTGAACCTGCAAATTGTGTAGGTTCTGGGTAAAAATTGGCCAATTAATTCTAGGCAGCTTTGAAGCCTAACTCCCTTCAAGGCGAAAGTGATCAAAATTGCACTTTATGTTTTAGTTGCTGAGAAGATAATATATACTATCTCTATGGCAGAGCGATAAAAATCTCTGAAGAGATTTAAAAAAAAACAACACATCGTGAGATTAATTCCATTGGTTGGACAGTGTTTGAATTCTTAAAGTATGGCCATGTAATGGACACCAAAACTGAGTTTGCAGTTTTGCAAATCCCTCAAGCTTCAGAGTTATAGGAAAAAAAAAAATCATTTAGAGGCAGAAGAACTGTTGTGCCTACCCCTCAAGGATTCTTACATTCTACCTCTAGGATTATTATTACACCACAACAGAAAATGTGTATTTTGGGGGGATTAGAGGTAGGTGAGGTAATACCTTTTATTGGACCAACTTCTATTGGTAACAGAAACAAGCTTTCAAGCTACACAGACTTCTTCAGGTCTAGAAAAGGTACTCAGAATGTCACAGCTAAATACAAGGTCAAACAGATAGTTTAGCAAAGTAGTTAGCACGTATTCTAAGGGACCATTCAAGGTGAAGTGTCCCATTAACACCCCTGCAGCGATAGGAAAAAAAAAAAAGGGAAGTTAGAGGGCTACAGATTGTTGTAATGAGCCATAAAACCAGTGCCTTTATTAAGACCATGATTTTTAGTGTGTAACAAAGTGATGAATTTAAGCTCCCAGGCTCACCTTTTGAGAGTGTTGTGCAGGTTTCCTCTGAGGAAGAGGCCTGATCGTGATCACTCTATATCTGACCTTTGTGAAAAGTGTTCACCTACAGGTGATAAAAGACAAAAACACTTGAGCTAGTGATTATTTGGTTTCCCCACTCAGTTGTTATTGGGGCATTTAACTCACTGGATGAGGTACACCACATGTTGCGATAGGCATATTTTTTAGTAGATAATTAGATCGTTCTTTCCTCCAGGAAAAAAAAATATAGTTGGAGCTAAGCAGGACTGGACACAACTCTGAAGTTTCACTGGTGGGGATTCAGAGGCATGGATTTGGAGGGCCACATATCCTCCCAATCTTAGAAGCCATGACCCCACTAATTGGGTTCCTCTGTGGCTGTTCAGTAGCAGGACCTAGAGGAACATAATAGAACTCTAGCTCTATAAAACTCTCACCCAGATTTCTAGGGATGAGATCATGGAGAGTGGACCCTGTCCTGCTGTATCATCCCCTCTGAAAACCATGAACATCCACATGGAGCCAGGGAGGAAGGATGATTATGAAGAAAATAAACTATGCTGCACAGGAGGATTCTCTGCCTCTGGCAAGTGGATAATGTAGGACTGTAGTGGTGACCTATTTTTCAATCCATCATTCCTAACAGAGACATAGAAATGCAAACAGTTGTCTGAGTTGCTCATTTTAGGGAAATATACAGGTGTACTTTATGTACGAGTGCAAGTTACGTTAGTGAGGAATAAATCAGCAGTTTAGAGCCTATGTATTTCAACAACATCTGCACACACGAATGCCTGAATAATCTGCTCTTGTAGCTTAATTTTATTTCAAGGTTACATTTCCAATGAATTGTACAGTTGTCCTGTTGCTTATCAAACCTTTCAGTCTTCATGAAGTGCCTTTCCTCCATTCAACAATGCTTAAAGAACTGATGCAATGTTGTGATGAAGTCCCCATAAAGCATATTTGGCATGAGTTTAATGAATACTAATGAATGAATATTACTCTCTCCCATTCCCCTCAATAACTTGTGTGTACTGTATCAATCTTTGGCAAATCCCGCACTCACAATCATATCACCTTATGCTGCTGAAATTTATGGTAGGTCTAGACATGAGTAACAATACTTTTCAAAGCTATTAGTACATTACCATACATCTTATTAAAACAGGAAAGCCCAGGGAAGAAAATATTACAAATCAAGCCACTTGAAAATAACCTGAGGTAAAGTTATCTTTACAGAAGAAATTTTTTTCAGTTCCAGAAGAGCATATGTGCCAGTATATTTATGCTGTGCAGCAATCTCAATGTCACCTAATCCTTAGGATTCTGGACACAAATATCTACATCAGTGGTGGGCAACCTGAGTGTGTGGAGCAAGAATGCAAAGTCAGGGGCTTGGATGATGGAACATAGCTGCTGTGTGTTAAATAATCAGAAGACTGTGTTTAGTTTAAGAAATTTCACTCAACCTTTCATTAGCAGTATAACTTTGATTACATTCCCTTTTCACTTCCTTTCAAACCAATTTTTTATACACAATATACTAAATAATATTGCACATGACATTATTTTCACTGGTGTTGTCTTCTCTTTTCAAATTCTATTGCACAGAGAGGAAGAAAATGGGAGGACATTACATGATAAGACCCAGATTCAAGAAAAGAATGTGTCACAGACATTCTGTTAATCACAGAATCACAGGACTGGAAGGAACCTCAAGAGGTCATCTAGTCCAATCCCCTACACTCATGGCAGGACTAACCATTATCTAGACCATTCCTAACAGGTGTTTATCTAAACTGCTCTTAAAAGTCTCCAGTGATGGAGATTCCACAACCTCCCTAGACAATTTATTTCAGCACTTAACCACCCTGACAGGAAGTTTTTCCTAATGTCCAAACTAAACCTCCTTTGCTGCAGTTTAAGACCATTGCTTCTCATCCTATTCTCAAAGGTTAAGAAGAATAATTCTTCTCCTTCCACCTGGTAACAACCTTTTATGTACTTGAAAACTGTTATGTCCTCTCTCAGTCTTCTCTTTTCCAGACTAAAGAAACCCAGTTTTTCCAATCTTCCCTCATAGATCATGTTTTCTAGACCTTTAATTATTTTTATTGCTCTTCTCTGGATTTTCTCTAATTTGTCCACACATTTTCTGAAATGTGGTGCCCAGAATTGGACACAATACTCCAGTTGAGGCCTGATCAGTGCTGAGTAGAGAGGAAGAATTACTTCTCATGTCTTGCTTACAACACTCCTGCTAATACATCCCAGAATGATGTTCGCCTTTTTTTTTTTTTTTTTTTGGGGGGGGGGGGAGGAGGCAACAGTATTACACTGTTGACTCATATTTAGCTTGTGGTCCACTATGACCCCCAGATCCTTTTCCACAGTACTCCTTCCTAGGCAGTCATTTCACATTTCATATGTGTGCAACTGATTGTTCCTTCCTAAATGGAGTACTTTGCATTTGTCCTTATTGAATGTCATCCTGTTTACTTCAGACCATTTCTCCAGTTTGTCCAGATCATTTTGAATTTGAATCCTATCCTCCAAAGCATTTGCAAACCCTCACAGCTTCGTACTGTCCAGAAACTTTATACGTGTACTCTTTATGCCATTATCTAAATAACTGATGAAGATATTGAACGGAACCGGATCCAGAACTGATCCCTGCAGGACCCCACTCATTATGCCCTTCCAGCATGACTGTGAACCACTGATAACTACTCTCTGGGAAAGCTTATGCTCAAATAAATTTGCTAGTCTCTAAGGTGCCACAAGTACTCCTCTTTTTTTTTTTTTTTTTTTTTTGCAAATACAGACTAACATGGCTGCTACTCTGAAACCTCTCTGGGAACAGTTTTCCAACCACTTTTGCACCCACCTTTTAGTAGTTCCATCTAGGTTGCATTTCCCTAGTTTGTTTATGAGACGGTCATGTGAGACAGCATCAAAGGCTTTACTAAAGTCAAGATATACCATGTCTACCACTTCCCCCCTATCCACAACATTTGTTATCCTGTCAAAGAAAGCTATCAGGTTGGTTTGATATGATTTGTTCTTGACAAATCCGTGCTGGCTGTTACTTATCACCTTATTATCTTCAAGACTCGAGAAAAATAGGCTTCTAAGAACAAAGAAATGATCTTTTACACACACTGCACCAAACCCACCTGGCCCAGGTGTAAAATCATACAGTCGGCATATAGTATTGTAGAAAACAGCTGGCAAGGAAAATTAAGTTATTTATCTCCCTTTTGCCTTTAATGCTACAAGGGAACCCTTAACATATTTGTAATTGCAAAATGTTACATTTACAAGACCCCCACTCCTCATATACATGAGTTTGGCATGTACGCAAGCCTGAAGAAAACCAAGAACATGGAAACATCTGGGAAGATACAAACTGCTTAATGAGGTTTTGGGAAGACTGAACAATTGGATAACAGAGTTGGATTTTGCTTGTTGGGTAGTGTTGGTGGTCTGATACACAGAAGGTCAGGCTAGATGATCTAGTGGTCCCTTCTGGACTTAAACACTGTGACTTTATTACATTTTCCATCACAACATTCTACCTTTCCCTTTTAAGACTGCAAAATGTTAAATTGGGCTTCTCCTTGCTTCTGTGGGACATCTTTCAGGCCTCTAGTATGCTTCAGTAATTCAAGTAATTTTTGCTTCAATAGCTCCTCATTATTGTTAGAGCATTTACTTGTGACTCAATATATTTCTTGTAATAGCTTTTAAGCAGACGGTAGTTATAAGGGGAAATATCAGAACAGGTAAGGTGGGCGAGGATTCTGCCAAAGTACAGTATAATGCAATGACAAGTGTGGGATTTTAGGAAAAAATAATTAAAATAATACGAAAATTACATATGGTTTTGTGCCTCCTTGAAAAATGGGAAAGGGCCTTTCACTGAAAATCGTATGTTTAGCAGTTATTCAGCCATTTTAATTTTAATAAAAGGAATGAGGAGTACTTGTGGCACCTTAGAGACTAACAAATGTATTAGGGCATAAGCTTTTGTGGGCTAAAACCTACTTCATCGGATGCATGCAGTGGAAAATACACTAGGAAGATTATATATATAATCCACTGCATGTGGAAAATGTGTATAGAGAGAGAACATGAAAAAATGCCTGTTGCCATAACAACTCTAATGAGACTAATCAATTAAGGTGGGCTATTATCAGCAGGAGAAAAAAAAAACTTTTGTAGTGATAATCAGGATAATCATTTCAAACAGTTGACAAGAAGGTGTGAGTAACAGTAGGGCAAAAATTAGCATGGGGAAATAGTTTTTAGTTTGTGTAATGACTCATCCGCTCCCAGTCTTTATTCAAGACTAATTTAATGGTGCCCAGTTTGCAAATTAATTCCAGACTAACATGGCTACCACTCTGAAACCTTTAATTTTAATTATAATCTTTTTACTGTGAGGGACAGATTGCCCTCTGGGGCCTCTCTCTTTCATTAGGGGCTCTTCTAGACTAGGTTTTAAGGTGTGATGTTAGCCTGTATTTAGTTTTAGTTAAGGACTAAAAGATTACTACACCTCCCTCTGCTGAAAAACTGCCAAAATGTTTGCTGAATTAATTAGCTCATTGTAATGCACTAATAAAGTGATTTCCCCATGTCAGTACCCGAGAGATATAATGCCTGCTTCTTCTCCCTTTCAAGGAAACATAAAAAGTGAGTAGTAAATTTGGGTACCTCCAGTTTTTTGGGCCCCAAAACATGACAAGGGGTCTGATTTTTAGTGAGGGATGATCACGTTCAGAAAATCCCCCTTTTAAAGGTCTTTCAAGTTGGACACCCAGAAATCCTGGTCAAATTTTGTATTGAGCTAATGGAAGCAAGATCAAAGACCAGTTCTGAAAAAGACAGAGCTAAAACACGAACACAAAAACCAAAGAGAAAAGCTTAATAATACGTGTTTACCACTGTGATTAAAAATAAAACAAAAGATGACCGAGTTCTGTTTCTCCATGGAAATCAAATCATTCCCATTCATTAATTATCACGATTTTTTCATGTTTTGTTTCAGGGAAATATGGATCGGTTCAATTCATGAACTGGTTATCCTTCACCTTTCTCTCATCTTCTCATGCTTGGTTCATTTACAGGTTGACATCTCCACATTCATTGTGGATTTCTTGAATGACTCCTGCTTCAAGTCAATAGGCTTAATCCGACCTCCTGATCAGACACTCAAGCTGACAGTTCACATTAGAGTGCAAAATCCAAATAAAGATCCACTTTAGAGATATCTAAAGGGAAGAGCGAATGCTAGGAATAATAATATTTATACAGCACTTCAAACACAGAAAAAAACATGGTCCTTGCCCTGAGGAGTTTACAGTCCAATTCAGATAAACAGGATACATAGGAACAACACAGACAGAGCACGTCAAGGAGATGTCTTTGTAGAGACTCTCTTTGGAAGAGTAGTGGTTTTAAGTCCCTTCTTTAAACCAGAAGTGGTATATAATATAACTTTGTTTGTATTATTTAATTGGGCCTTTAACTGCTGCCAGTTGTCAAAAGATTGATATTTTCTTTAATGCATTTCTGTACCACTGTGTACCCTCCAAATATGTTTCCTGCCTTAGAAGAATATCTCACATTAATAAGAGGACCTTTACAACACATGCTGCAAAGTTAATTGAAACAGGGTAAGTACTAAAGTTAATTGAAGCAAAGAAAGTACAGTACCAAGGTGAAGTCATCTTCACTTAAGGTTTATATTTAGTGGGCAGTCATCCTAACAACACGACTAAAGGGAATAAAATTTGGTATGTCAGATTTAATGATACAGAAAGTAGAGAGATCGTATTAAAATGCAGTACAGGTACATAGTCTGAGACAGTTTATGAGCCCTAGGTTTTATTACTCATATTCGCCTATATGATTGGATGCTGTATATTACAATGCAATCTTCAGATGTTCAGAGCCAAGGTTGTGACACTGCTGTATAAACCTTTTAAAGCTAAAGAATTTAGTCTCCACAAGGTAAGTCTCTATATACATCGTTTTAAAGATTATGTGAAACATAATCTTCTGTACTGAATGAAATCTGAAAAACAAGCTCACACCTGGTTTCCTCTGACTGGTTTGGTTGTACTCCTCGACTTCATTACTTTTGTCCGAAAATCTAAATCTAACATAGTCACTCACCACGATATATCTTTCTTTGGTCATTAATTTGCTATTCTTTAGCTTCCTACAATTCTCACACCATTTTCCTTATTTTTTCCTTCCAAATCTAATACACTTGGTCTTCTTTTTTTTCCCCTATATACTGCAATGTAAACTTTAACAACAGACCGATTTCTATAGAATCCTCATCCCTTTTTCAAGACCCAGCCTCTATTCTTTTTAGGTTTAGCAAATTACATTTAATTAAAAAAAATAATGTGGACCATCTTGAACTTACTGCCTTTTCTGAATCTATAAGTCACCCTAATTTCTTTTAGTTTTAATTTCTTTAGATAGTTGATTAAACAGTGAAGAAATGTCTGTTCTCATACGCTGAACTGATAGACTGTAGATTAACAAAAGCAGAGAATGCCAAATTTCATCTTTGTTGTGTTGCAACATTTAGACTGTGCATTTTATCTGTAACAATGATTTAATACATTTGCCACTAGGAATTGGGTATTGTGGACTGCAGTAAACATTACAAAGGACAGATTCAGCCTCTCAATGTAAGAAATGACTAAATAAATAAATCACACCGTATAAACCAGCATTACTACACTAGATCAATATGCAGCATAACAATAAAGAATCACACAAAAAATGAACTGGTAGGGCTTTCAGCTATTTCTAATACTCAAAAAAAAAAAAAGCAGACATATTTAAAATAATTTCCCTTCTTCCCTTTACTTTCTTTGCATGACCCGCTAAGAGTTCTTTCCCCTACCCTGAAGATGTTATCTGGATCATTTGGCAAAATGTCAGAGACTGTTATGTCACACACAAGTGGGTTCCCCCTCCTTCCATTCCATGCAGTTATATGATCTTTACCATGATAGCATGCATATTTCCTGCATTTCCACTTATGTAGCTTAGGTGATAATTGACTGACTTTTCTTGTCCTTGGGCAATCATTAGCTCTTGCCTTTCTGTCATAGGTATTGAATTCTTGCAGTGTGATCACTATTTTTGCCAATGGAACTGGATCACCATAGGAGCAAGTGTCTAGAAAGCCCCCAGCAGTGGTCACTTTCAGGAGGGCAATGATTTCTCAAACCCCGGTGTTTTTAAAAAAAAATGAGGACAAGTTCCCTCCTGCAGAACATTTTAGGTATTGGCCAAAAGTTCACCTGATGTAGTGTGGTCCCCAAGAGCTCCTCAGGGAAAGAAGAAACACTATCACTGATGGCAGGAGCAGCTGTCAGTAGGAGAAGCCTTGGTTTGACTTAGTTTACTCAGTCTTTGAGTGTGCACACAGAGTTACTGATGCAAGAAATGGCTAGTGACCAGGAATGGCCAAACTAAGTATTGACCATTTCTGGAGCTGCCTATACTTTAGGCCCTTCAACACTGAGTATCTTCACAAAGACTGACCTGTAATAAAACTGCATCCTTATCAGTCAGTTTTAACACACAAGTTCTTGTCAACATTTGAGAGTGCTCTCAACAATAATAAATGTGTCTTGTTTTAGGGGGAATTAGAAAAAAATGTTTGGAGAAAAAAAGGGTGAAGATGATGTGAGGAGCAGATGAGAACAGAATACTTGGTTTTACATCTCCTGCACCAAATACATTTTTCTTCAAATTGGAGCAAAGAAAGGGAAAGGAGAGATACTATTCAAATTGTGGCAGAAAAAAATAGTTCTAAAACCCTAGCAAATTCCTACAGAAGTGTTCATATCACAGGTAACCTTGGGAGAGAGAGAGAGAGAAACATTAGCAGCTAGTGCACAGAAACTAAAGCGGAAATGTGCCTGACACACAAACTTCAGATCCAAACTTCCCCCAAAGTTTCAACATTTTTGGATCCAGGGTTTGGTTTCAGGCCTGTTTCTTGCAGCCAATGAGAACTTGATTTTCTACTGTCCGTGTAATTATTTACATCTCTACAGAACCTGTGTAAAATGCTACCAAATCAAAATGGTAGCATTACACACACACACACACACACACGTTACTGTTGTAAATAACTATGCACAGGGCCAGATAGTAGAGATATAGGCCTTATCCTTTTGCATTCTTCCACATGGTAAAGTCAGCAAGTGAATCAGGTTATCATCTTGCATCAATCAACTTTATCCAATGACCAGACCATTTGTACAGTCACAAACATTTATATGGTATATAAAACATGACTGATTCATTAAAATTTACAGCTTTGCATAATATCTCCCATAGCTGGACTCCTTTTGAGCAAGGGTGTGTGAGGGATGAAAAAGAGAAAGATGTTTTGGAAAACAGCGGAGACATCATATCAAGGATTGAAATGTTAGTTGTCTAGGAGTCACACACTTTGTAAATTGTGTAGACTGAACATACTGCACATACCGGGGCTGCCTGCATCCCTCCATTCCACCCGACAAGCTCCTTGCGTGCCACCTTCCCATCCTGCTCTATTTCAGGGATGCCCTGCAGGCATCTCCCCCTCTGCCAGGGGTTTGTATGCTCCCTATATCCCTCAATCTGCCCCCAATAGGGTTTCTATGTGCCCCATTCCCCTCCTTCTCCCCCATGCCAGGAGCTGTGTGGGGTCCACCTTCGCCGCACTGGTAGGGTCTTCCACTATGCCCACTATGGCTGGGTTCTGAGTGTGCACCAATTCCTCCATTCTGCCCCCCACATTACAAGTTCTGTGTGGCTCCCCTAATCCACCCTTCACCCATTCCAAGGTCCCCCATTTTCTCACCCCCCCATTGCAAGGCCTAGGTGTAAACCCTTATTTCCTGTCTGCCCCCTAAGCCATCTAGGGTAATATTTAAAAACCAAACACTCCAGCAGGAGTGGCGGAACCTCCTTTGCCCGGCCCCTTCCCCCTGAGGACCCGCCCCTGCCCGTCCCTTCCCCCTGAGGCCCTGTCCCTGCGCCCGAGGCCCCACTCCTGCCCTTTGCCCCTTCCCCTTGAAACCCCGTCCCTGTTGGCTCCTCTTTCCCCCTCCCCCTGTTGCTTGTTGATCTTCATCTCTCTCCCTCACCTCTGCCCAGGTTGGGAGAGACTCGCCTGCAGAGCCGGGGCTGATAGCTGCACCCACCCAATGCAGGTAGGAGGCAGGCCTGGATAAGTAGGGGCTGGCGTGGGTGATGACTTGGTGCCTGCCCACCTGCAGTAACTGGATATTGGGTGTCTGGTCAGTAGATCTGACCAGACACTGTCAGGTCCCCTTTTCAACTGGACTTTCTAGTAAAAAAACAGGCATCCCCTAAAGACACCCTTCTCCCCATTCCCACCTTCATGCTAGGAGCTCTGTGTCTGCCCCTTCTCGCCCCCCTCCATGCCCAAGTTGCCCAAACTCTCACCTCCCCCGCAGCGGGGGTACTGTGAGTTGAGCTAGGGAAATGACATTGAGTGTAAAGCCATGTATTTAAGAGATCTGTCTGAATTTTCCCCCCACAAATAGTCCCTGAATTTTTTTTGCCATGCCTGCAGCCTACCAGAGTTCTGCACAAGAAGCAGGTCTGCAATTACTGTGTAGAAAAAAAAAAGTGACAGGGTGGAGGGGGCCTCAGTGATTTCTACTGTCCTTGGTTACAAGTCTGTCACCCAGCAGAAGCTGCGGGGCACTTGCTGATATTGTTGTTCCAGCTCTTCCGAAGTTACCCTTGCGGTGAATGCTCCCATAGGCGTTTGCCTGTGTCTTCAAGGTTGCGTGAAGAAATTGTGTGGTCTCTGAAGGAGCCACTGTCTTCTTGGACAGAGCTAAGTCATGCCTGCCAGAGACGATAGGTCTTTTGTGCTTATGCAAATCTCTGTTGGCAATTTTCATTTTTGCTTTTAGAATGAATTAGGTAACACCACATTTAAACAATATTCTAACCTGTTTTCTTGAACATCCTCCTAGTTTATCACCTCCTCTTGAGTCACTTCACTGGCTCCTCTCCTCTATCACATCGAGTTCAAGCTTCTTAGCCTTCACAACTTTGCCTTTCACTTCTTATTGCCTCCTAATGCATTGCCATATCATCTCCACCATGCCAAATATGGAAATATCAACCACCTGCTTATTCCAGTCACATAGTATACCCACAGGCAGCTAGAAAAAGCACACAAATGGGTGAAGAAAATGTATAGAGGGGTTTCCACAGGCATATAGAAAATGTATACAAAATTATGACATGTTATACAACTGCATATATTTGACTGTCTCCCTTGTCTCCTCCCCACCCCATTTTATGTTGCCTATCTTCTGAGGTCAGATGCTGCAAATTCAACATACAGGAAGACCTGAGAACCCATGTGGAATCCCAATGACTGGAACCCATGTAGAGCTGTTCACCATGACTGGAGTATTATATAAAGGGATCTGTCGGGCACTGACCTTGTTAACCTCCAAGTTTGTAGTGCCTAGCACAGCAGGGTGCCAATCCTGATTGGGAATTCTGAGCACTACCATAATATAAATTAAACATAAGTCTAAATTTAGACAAGGAACAAAATATTAGTTGTACATAGTTCAGAAATTTGTAAGTCAAAATTTATATTTTAACATTGATTTACTGTTTCATACCAACTATTTTATTTTACACTGTATTTTTTGTGTGACACTTAAAAAGTTATCTTGTATTAATTATAACCATGTTCAGTTTCTACATCAAGAATCTCCATTATTTTTTAATGGTGCTTTTGATTTATTGGTTAATTTCTGACTCACAGGACAGTTCTTTCCATGCTTTGTATACTTTATTCATGGGATTTTAAAATATATATATGTATAATTAGAGTGCGTATTTCCTGATACAGTAGAAACTTCGCCAATTATGTTAACTTTCATTTATTTGTTGAGTTTGATTGTTTTGCTACTGCATTTCTCATGTGCTGGCTTTAATTACATTAATGGATGCATTAAAGATTGAGAGACACTCAGATACTATGGTAATGGGCCTATGATGGGGTGTCTACCCCACATATGGCCTGAGCCAGTAAAATAGGCCAACTAACCTTACAGGCTGCACCTGGAAGCATAGGTGCTAGAACTAGGGGTTTCCACCATATCATGAAGAGGGAATACCCTGAGTCTAGAGAAAGAGAGACTGACCGATCATGGGCCACGCAACCAAAGGAGGGGGCGCCAGATCAGGAGAGAGCTAATCCCCATATTAGATGGAGGTGCCACAGCAGTGAGTGTACCCTATTACAGAGCCGTATGAGTACTTATGATAGACAGACAGCTGGCAGCAGGCACCTCACCCTCCAGATCATTGTAGGATTAAGCTCTACTATTTCCACGTAAGGTGTTTTAAGAGGAAATATGAGAATCTCAGAACCCTTATGAAAGAATATTCACAATTGTTACATTTTATTTTCTTTGTTTGAAATATTGACCATGAGTCCAATTTAAGGTTTTACTTCATCCTGCAATGATACCTTTTTAGCACTTTCAAAGTGTACGACCTATACATACCAATCATTGGTAGCTCTGAGCTTTTCTCCCAAAATACCAACACAGTGACTGCAGAAGTTGTACTTAAAACTATGCTCTTGTCTTAATAAAACAATGTTTCAATTCAAGCAAGAATATGGTCTAAAATTACTGACAGAAGATAAATCACTGTTAATGTCTACCCTATGTTTAATATTCATTTCAAAGTTTTTTCTAGCTATATTATGAACTGTACTAAAATTAATATTCCATAAATTATAATTGGTCTCAAATATAACTGGACTAGTTAAGTGTAATTTACACTCTCTTTGTAGAAAATTCAACATTGCCTTTTGATCAAAACAGTCTTCAAAATGTTTATTAATATGCCTGATGGTGAGATTTTTTTTTAAAAAATAGGACTAAAATGTTTCATATACTTCAGATATATAAGGCAACAGAAATAGGAAATTAACTGGGTGTTAAAAAAGCATTTTTCAATGCTGAAGGTGAGAAACAGATAGGTAACAATTAAAAAACAATTAATAACTAAGTATAAAGAGCTCATCCCCTACATGTACTGATTCTACAATAGGGACAGGAAACTCCAAATGGGTTCAAAACACACACATCCTTCGACCTTGCATAAGTAGCAAGGAGTTTGGTCATCAGAATACAGTATAAGGTGAATCAGCTGATGACCTGTCTCCCCAAGCTGCTGCCCATTCAGTACCTTTGCTCCCTCCAGGCCCCTTGTCAGGAGTTATACACAGACCAGGGTTCTTCTGCTGTACATTCCCACAGAAATTTCTCTCACATTGAGCAAGGGAAATGATACCACAGACAGCTATCCCCATTCCTTGTGAGACTCAGGATATTCAGGATCCCTGTACTGACTACTCCCAAGAGCAGAGTGAAAAACAAAATGGTTCATTAAGCCTTCTAATCATTAAGTTCACTAAGTCTTCCTGTGCTCTTGACCAACAGTCTAAATTTGTTTAAACTGGAAGGCTTATCATTCTAGTTGTGTTAGCTCCAAAAACAATACACTAGAATTTTGCATCCAACTCTCATGGGAAAGTTTGGTCTTTTGTATAAAATACTGAAACTCTTTAAGCAGCTGAAATGACAAAAACAATTGCTCTGAGCTGATGGCAAAATGTGAATTTCGGATAGGTTTCTTTTTAGGAACCAGCTGCAGAAGCCTTCCAAAGCTGTGATGTTAGAAGCAGCAGCAAGCTGGAAAAAAAAAAAAAATCAACACACTACCAAAACAATATAATGAAGAGGGGGAAAACTGTTTTTTTTCGAGTCTGAGATCTTTAGAAATTACTCATATATTCAATGCTGAATTAGAGTTTTGGAATACAGTGAATTATGGACATATCAGGTGAGATATACTTTTTAGTACAGCATACTTCTAATACCTTCATGTCTTCCTTTGGATATCTTTGTGACTAATGCCTTTTTTTTGGCTGTCTGCCCTGAAAGAGACTAGCTAAGGATAGCACGGGATTTTCTTTTGGGCATTGATCAGAAGAAGGGAATGGGAAAAGAAACTGGATAGAAGTCTTCAGCTTACAGAAAAGTGAATAGTTTACAATATGTTCAGAGTGCATGACTGGGTGGCTACCATCTGGAGGAAATTCACACACACACGTTCTGAACAGGGAATACAAAATAACAGAACTGTCTACTTCCTGAGTTACCAAGTGATTTTGGAAACCAAATACTAAGACATTAGCAACAACTGATGTCCTGTAGTGTAAACCCCATCATTTTAAACACGGCACTTAGTTTTTAGGGGTTTTTTATGGACCAGAGCCCAGTACATTTCCTGTTTGGATAACAAAGTTAAGCTTATCTGATTTATCAATATTAACAAAATAACCCATATTTTGTAAGTCATACAAACAATATTTCTGAAACGTTAACAAACCATTCCAATAGATAGGTAGATGAGGGCTCCCATTGCTAGTTACAAGGTACAGGTTATGGTCACTTTTCACATTCACACACTCGACTTAATGGCCAACCCCACAGCAGAGGGGCTGACACAAGGGCTCCTTGGTTGGGCAAAAAATCAGGGGGCTCTCACTTCCACCCAGAAAATTCAGCCAATTTTGGGCTAAAACACAGCAGCTGTTGAACAGCATACAGCACCATGAGCCAAAGATTTAGGGCATAAAATGAAAAGTGCCACTGTTTCATATTGTAGGGGACATTTATATAAACAAAATATATGACTTGAGTTAGAATATGATGACAAAACTGTAGTTAATGTAACAACTCTTATGGGCTCCTTTAATAACCACACGAGGTTAAGACACTGGTTTTATATCTCATTTGAAAGACTCAAACAGCATAACTCCTACTTATAGCATGCTGAGTGGCACCAATTCAGTACTTGTCTTAAAGGGAAATGCACTAAATACTAAACCACTAACCCCACTACCTGCAGCACTTAAGTTTTCCATAAAAGTGTGTCTTTGAAACTATGACCTGACCTGTTCTTGCACAGCTAGTGATGTAGAGTGGATATCAGTTGTATAATGAAGCAACAAACAGGCATAAATGGGTTCTGTAATACGCCACATGCCTTAATTATAACTCCACGTGCCTGCTGTGTTCCCATTGGCTATTAGTGCCTATGGTTAAACACAGGGCAAGTTTTTTCTTCTAAACTGCTCGGCCCTGAATCCTAATTGGAATTCTAGAAGAGCAGCTTCTGATCTGTCTGGAATCCAAGGAGAGCAATTTTTTCTCCGTAATTCTGTGGAAGCCTCTACTTTGTTTAATAAAAGTGACAGATTTTGTTAGAGAAATTAAAATGGGTACTTTGAATCTTCAACAAAAAAAAAGGATCACAGCACAAAGTGGTTTATGTGGCTGTAGCGAAACATTTATGAGAAAAGGAAGAGAGTTAGAGGGGACTTGATTAAGCTATTCAGAACAATTGGGGTTTGAGTGAAACCTGAAAGTCCTCCTCCTTCATCCTGTTAGGATGTGCAACCAATATTTTAACAAGGGGCTTCTGCAAACATTTTTCTCCTATCCTGCAATAAACTCCATATCCCAGGGTTGGATGCAAGGCAGAGAGGAAAGATAAGGGACTGTGGAATCTTGTGTCTGTAACTATTTAATAGAAAAGGTTTTACCGTAACCATAAGGCAATAACCCCATGACAAACAAACTGCTAAGAAGTGCAGTTGCTAGAATTGTTTACTTGATCCAGAAAAATTAAATTTATTAAAGATAAGGCCTCTTACTCAATTACTAGTGTAACTTGAAATAGACAGCAGAATGAAATCCTTGTATATTGTGGACAGGGTGGATGAAGCCTGGGAGTCTCCCCGCACCAGGAATTCTTTTTCTCTGAATGTCTGCTATATAGTACACCCTTTCTAAAGGAACAAATAGACTATAGATTATTTTTATGATGCATGAACTCTAGCAGAAGTGATTTAACACTATCTAGTTTTGGTGTCACTCTAGCAGAACTCTAAACACCACCCTTTTAACTCAGTGAGTGAATATTTAACAAGATTCCCCCAGAAGCTCCTCTCATAACAGAAAAACCAGTGGGTCACCCACTGAGATTTATAGTTAATAAATATATAACTCAGACAAGGCAATAATTCTTCATACAGTGCAACAGAAGGACAGAATAAAATAGTGCAGATGAACTTTAATATGGGCTGAATAATTGACCATTAATAATAATAATATGTGAAGTTAAGAGAAGTTTAAATTTAATCTCATTATACAGGACATAAGCCCATCACTGCAGGGGCCAGGAAGGCATTTTACCTTATGTTTGCCTCTGTACTTTTGGCTAGGTGTATAGATGTATTATGGGATTTTTCCCTTCCTCTGAAGCATCATACATTAGCAATAGCCAGAGGCTGGATACCAGGTAGTCCTCTGTTCGTACCTGCTCTATTGTACAGGCTAGTTCAATTTTATAACGAGGCATTCTAGAAATGAGGTAGAGCTGAGTTCAACAACAGTAAGCCTGAGGCTGCTACTTGTTATTCTTCACAGAGAGCTGTAGGCTGGCTAGGCAAGCTTCCTTTGTAATGCTGTGAAATTTACTAATGTGTTAGCCATGGCAGATTTTTAAGTACAGTTTCATTTATTTAAACTTGACTTTTCCAATTGATTGTTTCATTAAACAAGATTAGGGTAGTGGACCAATTTTGTTGCATTTTAATATATGTCTATTTGATCACATCCCCCCCCTCCAAAAACAAAACAAAAAACCCCACCCTCTTTTATGCTTTAAGGCCACATCCTGCTGCCATTTTTCCAATGCGAATCTGAAGCTGCTGCCGACATGATGTTTTGTCACTGGAACTTCACAGTGTTGTACAACCCTTTCATTTAAACTTCACCAATATTCTGCTGCCCAGGGAATTACTCACTGTAACATAGGGATAGTGAAATATTTATTAGTAGAAAGTGATGGAACTTGACCAAAAGAGCAAGTTATTGGCATTGAACCAAATGAAGCCTCATCTAGTCTGACTGATTTCAACACATAGTGCTGTATTTGACCAATTCCGCACTTGAAAATAAGAAGAGAGTTCATAAAGATGGAAGAGCATGAACTACAGCTCAGTAAGGAAAGCTTGTGTGGTCACATTGGCACCCAACTCATGCTTTCATCATCTAATTATCACCGTAGGGACATGACCTAATATCATGTTCATTAGAAGCAATGACAATGAAAAACTGTACTTACTATGAAACTGTACATGAAAATGGAAGACAGACAATTAGAAATTGCTCTAAAATATCTAGTTAAACAACCCTTTCATAGATTTAGGTTAATATTTTATTATATCAATGTTACAATTTTGTATTCTTGCATTTCATTTTTATACCAGCGGATCTAAATTTCATTTGTCACACAATCATTTTTATGGGTATAATGAAAAGATCTATCAATAGCAGCTGGAATTGTTTATAAAAGGGAGTGCATTGTACACTGCTGCACATATCATCATAGTAAAGTTATCCTTATTAAGAGCAACAGGAGACATATCTGTAGTCAGTATAATCTGAAATTTTTTGCAAGTTAATTCTGAAGAGAGATCTATTTTCCTCTAACTCTTCTATTTTCAAACTATTAGCCCTTCTTAGTATTAGATAAAGGATATGGATTAATTCTGCAAATGTGCTGTACTTTGACTGAATAGAAATAAAAACAGGTGTTAGTTTCCCCTTTAACATGTGTCATATTCCATTAACATTGACATATACCCATACCTGATTCCTGTACTGTTCTGGAAACTGTTATAGAATGTTTCCATGATATATTTAAATCGTACTCCAAATACAATGGAATGTTTTATAAAGGCTACTCAATGTGCCCCAAGTTAAAACAGAGATGGAAGCTGGAAGAGACCCTTGCTGAAGAAAAAACAAAAACAAAACAGGCTAACTGGGAAACTGTGATGTATCCGATGAAGTGAGCTGTAGCTCACGAAAGCTTATGCTCAAATAAATTGGTTAGTCTCTAAGGTGCCACAAGTACTCCTTTTCTTTTTGCGAATACAGACTAACACGGCTGTTACTCTGAAACCTGTGATATTGACATCATCTCCCCTGCCTTCACTTCATGCAGAACTTAGGTTGAATGATTTTTGGACTCCAGAGGAAGACTGTTCAAGGCCAAATTAACAGAATGTGTTTGCTATTGGAGATGCAAACATTCCCATCTAAATTTTTCCCACACTATATAGTGCTGAGAAAAATGTTGCTCCCATGTGGAATCTTCACTGAAGTAAGATGAGTAACTCATTCTGCTTGCATACTGTAGCCACAAGTGAATTATGTCTCTTTGGATTAGATGAGATGTCTCCTACTATTCCTTTTATTTAGTAAATTGTATACAGGTGTGAATTTGAATTAAATGAATGCACAGGGAGCAGGGAAAGATCCATGTCACTTTGCTGTGGCAAATCCAGGGATCAGTTACAAACATGGAAGTTTTATTGATGCACCAAGTGTCTTCTCATCAGAAAAATCTGTATTTTATACAGAATTGTCAGCTACTTGAACATTGGTCAGAGTCAGTGGTGACAAAGATGGTGGTGTTAGCTGGTTAGAAACCCAAGTGTAAGTGGCAAAAATAACATAACACAGATAAATCTGTCATTCAGTGGGGATGAAGCCTGAGTGTAAATTACATCAATTTGGTATTCTGCAATGGAAAAAATTCATTCAGGCATAAATGGATGCAATTCCCATTTAAATCAATTGGAGCTACCCATGCTTTATGCCAGGATTGGCTTTGGCTCTTGGAGTGTTGGAAATTAAATCTGATCTCCCGCTATTTTAATTTACACTCTCCTGTAAGTTGCTTTTCTTGCTACCCGCCTACTCCCTCACACATAAGTTATATCCATTTTATCATACAAGCTATGTCCATTTTGAAAACCCAGCAGAATGTCAACTAGATGAAAGTTATATGAACTTGCCATTTACATCCATTTTATGCTCAGTTTACACTGTTACTGAACTAGGCACAAAGTCCTTAATGGGAATTATATACACTTATTCCAGCTATATGTTTGGGGAGTCTGGGCCCCTGTGCATTCCATACCAACAGTTTTACAATCTACAGTGTGCAGGTATGCAGTACTGCCAACCACAGGTATTAAAATATCATGAGTTGGGCTCCCCTAAAATCATGATTTTTTTTTTTTTTAAATTTTTTAGCCTGAGTGCAACTTTTAGGACTTCAATGTTTTCTCGACAGCAATAAGGTCAAGAAACTTCTTTCCCTGTTTTTAAATAAAAGCAGAGATTTTCATGGAATCACATGAATCCAGGAACCTGAGCTATAAAGAAAAACAACTATTGCGAAACTTGCTAAAAATAGCAAGAATCAGCAACAAATGATGAAAAAAAAGCTCATCTTGTTCAGTGTATTCACGTATACAGTTTGTGGTCTCTCTCTTTTCAGGCCTGATCCCTCTGTGAGCTTCCTGTTTCTGCAAGTGTACAGGCAGTGATTTCTAGGCAGTCATAAACTAGGCAAGGAATATCCTCCTGTGGATCATACTTGAATCAAGTTCCTATTCTGACCTAACACTGGATATGCTATGTGTCTGCTTCCCTCTTGACACACTTCCACCTCACTTAGGGTCCTGAGTTTTAGTACTTTTCTTTTACCCAAATCTCTCTGTTCACAATTTATACACCACCAGCCTTTCTCCTGAATTAAAGGAAATATAAGGGAAGTTTCAGAAAATATTAAAAACTAGTCACTAAGAAGAAAAAAGGAAAACACCATCTTCTTACTCTAGGTATTGAGCAAGCTTCTTTCCTTATATTGAAAATAATTTGCCATTCCACAGGGTTCCGAGTGGAGATACAGTCCCTCCACTCAGTCTAATCTGTGGATTGAAACCTTTGGGTTCCATGCTGCTTCTATAGAGAACAGAGTCTCTGATTCTTTGATGTGTGTTTTTTTTTCTGCATGTATCTGATTTTAGCCTGTCACAATCCTTTACAAGTTTTTCCTGCTTGGGGCAGCTAACTAGCTGTAACAACACATTGAACTTAAATCAGCTAACAAAAGTGGCAGTCAGAGATGTTTGTGAGTGCTCCATATATTCTCCTTCCACAGTCTGACACAGACTCACAAAAGAAAAGATTGCCTTATTTGCTACTTGCATACTACAATATCCCTGCAGACCTTATACACTGCACTCTGTAGGCTCCTACTAGCACAGCAAACCATACCAGAGTTAAGCTATTGGTAAGACATGTTTTCACATTTAAAGGGAAGGATTAAAAAAAACTATTGTAGCATATAAATATGTCCTCAGCTCAACAGCGTTGGTCAGTAAGAAACAAATATGAGCAAAGCACCCTCTTCCTGACATTTCTGAATGGGTCAAACAGCTTTTGTTAATCTTTGTTATGGAGAGAGGGGAAAAACACTATGAAAATCATTGAATTGACAGCTCCGTAATGACTTTATTATATAATAAATGTACAAATACCTTTATACAAAACTATTTTTGATCTATTGGGAATTATTTGTTTGTAAATTTGAAAGATACAATTTAAGATTATTTTGTCCTTTTTTTAAAAGTCCAGTTAATTCTAAAATTACACCAAAAATTACATGATGATGTCCCCTATATATTCTCTCATCTCCTGTATTAGACTGGTTCAGTTTAAATCAAAAGCAGATTTTTCCTGCACTACCAGTGCATCTAGCTTGCAATGGAAAGTTAAAATCTAGCTAGGTTTTTTACATCACTTACACCAGATCCTAAAGAAGAATGTGCAATTAGATTTATGATCACATACCTTTTAGATTGACATTTTCAAGGACCGTAAGGGAGTTAGACACCCACTTCCCATTGAATGGCAATATGAGTTTTGTTGCCTATCTCCCATAGGTGATTTTGAACATCCCTGTCTTGCAGTACAGGTAATGCTCCAAATATGTGAAATCTGGAAATGTCCACTAAACAGGAATTTCCCACTCCAGTTCTGATTTTCCTAGATTTTGATGTGAACTTGCATGTCTTTCAAATAAAGGAATTTCCTGTATTTATTAAAATATCAAACTTATTCTGTCATACATGAATTGGGTCAAATGTACTAAATATTTCAGCTGTGACTTAATGATCTAAATGGAACAAAGAAGTAGAGTATGTTGGAGGTCTTTGCATAGCTGCATTCCTAACCGCACTGAAAATAAAATTTTAAATAACCCCTTTAAGACCCCAAGCCAGTAATGGAATACTTATGGACTTGGAAAATTACCAATAATTATATTTTATAACTAAATATTTGAAAATAAGTTCCTTCCAAATACTTGGAAAATTGTAAGTAATATCATTTTCTCCCTGTAACACAGGAGAGATGAACACTTAAATAGTGAAAGAAGAAATTTGTATAGAAGATTACTTATTTTTATAAATTAAAGGGAAAGCGTTAGAATAATCCATGAAAAGATAAACCACTTGAAATATTAATGATTCAGACTGTTTCCTTCACTGTGATGAATCTAGAAAAGATAAAGTAGGTGCATTCCCCCTCCTCCCACTCAGGAAACTATGGGGAAATTTTGTTTATGCGCCTTCCAATTTACTCTAAACTGTGCAGAACAATCCTGACCAGAGTACATATTTCTTAGCGGGTACTCTCATAATAGAAAATACCTTTTGTTGACTATCATTTTTGTTTTTTCACAGCATTCTTGGCAGTAGCCCCACATCCAAGGAAAAGTTTCTTTTGATCCGTTTAAAAAAGTACCTTACATACAAAGAGACCTATTGTAGCTCACTATTTCTCTCTGCTGGCTGTGCTTCAAAAAACATCAGTCAATGTATATAAACTTTTATGTATACACAACTTTTCACGTATATGGTGTTTTTTTTTTATTTAACCTGTTTGAAACCTCTTCTGTCTTTTTGGTTTGCCACAGCATCTTGAGAACACCTTGATCTAAAACATCAGACTTGGTTTACACACTGTATTTCAAGGAGTACTATTTGTCTGTCATTTATATTTGTTGGATGCAAAAATGTGGACTTAGAGATGCAAAATTTTGAAATTCTAGCAGCTCTGTGAAGGCCTTTGTGATCATAAACTATATGAGAGTATATGCAGAGTTTGTGAATTCAGATAAAAATTAGACAAATATAATGTACAATTTATTAGAGCCTACTCTTTTTGCAAAATCTATTTCTCACCAAAATTAGTTTTCTTCTCCCATTCCCTACCCTGCCTTTTCCATTCCACTTGCCTCACTGCTACCCATGGTCTTGTCATTCTGTTGCTCTTTGTCTGGCTATACTGAAAGAAGGGCAGGAGACATCAGATATGGTTTTAATCAGGCTGCAACTTTATTAATAGATATCTGGGACTACCCAGCAGATAAAAGTGTACGGTGCAGTAACTCCCTGTTCATTCAATATTTACTGCTTCCACCAGCCCCCTTCTCTTTTTCCATCCAGGTCCTCCAGCTAACCCATTGTTCAGACCTTACTACCCTCCCCCCCGAAAAGAGGGTTAAGATGGGCTATAAGAAAGTGGGGTTGGCTCCCCGCCATACCAGTCACAGGAGCCTCAAATTTCCCACGCTGTTCCACTCCTTTAATCAAGCCATTTATCCAGTCACTGTATCCCTTCCTTATGGAGTACCTTGTTATACCAATAAATTAAAAACTAGCAGGATCTTATTAAAAGGGAGAAAAGCAAAATACCACATTTATTGTGAATACAGAAAGAATCATAGTAAGCAGTTAGTTATAGCTATAACATTCCATTCAATCTCATATTTATTCACACATTCATTCATACAAACACACACACACACACAGGTTCTCCAAGGTTGTTATCATAGTAACCAGCCTTAGAGTTGCTCATGCCAAGCCACTGGCCAGGTGGCCTGGACATGAGGAGGGAGCAGGGCCTTGTCAGATGCTCATCTGATGCTCCTGGAAGTTGGTTTGCAGAATCAGACCCCCCCAAAGTTCTCACTTTCTAGAGTCTATTTTTATAGGAATTTATCCCTAGGCCAGTCTGTGGGAATTGCTTCATCATGCTGTTGCTGAATCAATCAGCAGATAGCACATTCCTGACGGCTCCGTGCTGCTAGATGTTATCTTGTTCTTTGGTTCTCTCATTCTTGAGGCTGTTGGGTGGATTCCAGTCTGCCCTCCGGGGGTCCTCTGGTTATTTCCACTAGATGCCTTCTTCAGCCGATGGACACTGGATTCTTAGGCTGGCACCTCCCTGATCATTCAGTTATTATCCACACCAAGCATCCATCCACATACATCCTCTATCTCTATTTTAATCACAATTGCTAATACAACAAAAGGGTGGGGAGTCTCTGGGTGCTGTTTCTGTTGTTACAGAGTATTGCTTTGAAGAACAGACTCTGTCTTAGAATGTACTAACGCAATTAGCAGCTTGCAAGTTTCACACATAGAGGGAGAGAAACAGTACCAAAAACCAAGAGACCTCTTAATTAGTAATACCCTGGAATTTAAACTATGGGGAATCAAACTCATTTGTGATTTTAATACAGAACTTCTTTAATATGATCCAACAACCTGCACTGAACATCTGCCCCACACTTACATAATGAGTTGCAACATCATAGCCTAACACCCTTCTCTATTCACCTTTACAAAGCCCTCTCTGAACCCACTGTGCGGAGGAGACCCCGCCCCCCATGCATACACACACAATCTAAGTGAATCTGGTGGTGAGGGGGAAATTCCTTCCCAGCCCCCTAGAAAGGAGCAGCTAGCACATACCCACAGCAGGTCCTGATCAAACTTGGTATTTTTGACACCTCAAGGGGAGGGAAGGTGGGTGCTCCTCCTCCTGGTCCAGGAAAAAGGGGGTTCTCCTGGCAGGCTTGCCCCTTTTGAATTCCCAAGCCATTCTGGTCCCTGGGGATGAGTCAGTGATGCCATGCTGACCCACTGTCCCTTTTGCAGCAGCTTTAAGTCCCCGCACCCATATAATGTTATTCCTTCTCCCCCTGGGAAGCTGGATAATGCCCCTGCCACCTGCACTTACAGGTGCGGTCATTATCTGAGATCCTGCCACCTTAGTTACAATAAGTACTACCTTTGACCACCAGTAGTTTGATTGGAATTAATGGAACTACCCGAAATGCAAGGCACAATCTGGTCCTTAATTTGTAAGCTTCTTTGGGGCAGGAATTATTATATTTTCTCCAGTGGTAAAGTGTTAGGCACACCTTTAACTCCATACAAAAGATAATACTTTCAGGATTAAAGGAAGGGGCAGGTTTGATGCAATGATCCTTTCTTATGAAAAGTGCCAGCACAAGGTCTATGCAGCACTTATGTGCCAGATAAGCATTTAAAACTGTGCTGAAGTGGGACTTTAGTGGTGCATTGGCCTAATGTTGGCCCTCTGCACAGAGATAAACACCACTCAGTTGTTACTCAGGTTAATTCCTGCTGAAGTAATTCCAAAGCAGGAGAATTTTTCCTCAGTAATCAAGATATGGCCCATTGACTGTCTTAATTTGTTCCTTACCAAAATAATTTGTTATTTCTAAGGTGAAACTGTTTAAGAAATTGGACTTTTTATTGGTATAGATACATTTATTTCCAGACCTACGGTAGCTAAAGATATTTTAATCTTCAGCAATGAGATTCTAAATATATCATATGAATGAAGGAAGAGAAAAGGTATAGCCACAGACTGGAGATACACATTTGCCCCCTCAGAATATGATGTGGCAAATCAATTGTTTAACACCCAGTATGTAAAAAATATCCTGTGAGTATGAAGAAGAATGCTCTGAACTGATCCCAATAATCAGCAGTCTCAACCCCATAATTTCAGAAATTGATATCCAAAATTTTACCTTTATCTTCCTATTATTCCCAGAACACAGATGTCTTTTTGAATGCTCAGTTATAACTTTTAACCTTTTCTAGAATTTTGTATATTACATTTAATGATTTCATTCTATCACTATTCTTAGTAGCTCTGATACAGTTTTAAAAGCCAAGGCATAACAAAGACCTTAATTGTAGTTTGGCACATCTTGCCATTGACCTAACATATAATTGTGTGCATGATATGGGACTATACAAATAAATATCATTAAACAAAATACATTAGGTGGGAAAACACATTGAAGGAATAATGCTGGTTTGTCCTTCCAAATTATGAATTCTTTTTTATTACATTCATCATACTTGTATTTCATCAGGAGATCATCTGGTTTAAATGTGTAAAATGTCAGGAAGTTGTTCCCCTACACAAAAAGATATACAGTGCAATAAAGAATAACCTGCACAACCCCCAGTGCACCCTAGTGACTTTATACTCAGGAAAGAAATTGTTCACTACTGCAATAGTAGTATTAATACACAGCATGTTGTTGAGTCTGTCTTCCTATTGCCTAATACATTTATGTAGGCTTAGAGGCAGAGTTTTAGTTTGGCCACCAGATGGGAAACTCTACTGTGACAAACTGAATGCAGTGATGACAGAGAATGCTAACAAACATCAAGCAGCTGGTTTGGCTATAAAGATGGATGGAAAAAAAAACCCAAATGAATGTTAAGCAGAATGTATTATTTAGAATAGGCTTGGAGAGAAGTCACTTGTGCAAAAAGATAAATCCAGTAAATAGCAATGGGACATTCATCTTATACCATAAAAAGAATACAAAAATACCAAGTCAGTTTATGAAAACAGAAAAATAAAAATTGGCGGTAAGTATTGCACAAAGAATTCTCTAAAATTATGTATAGTACGTGAGACCAATGAGAGAAGACATATTTTGGTGCACTGGAGAAATGAGAGAATAACCCTACTTCTAAGTATCAACACTGTGTTTTCTGTAGTATACAAAACTGGCAGGTTATCCTGCCTCCACATTTGCAGTCAGAATATGCTAGAAACTAAAAAAATCTCAAGTACTCTTTGTAAACACTGCAGAGAGCCAAACTCATATTCAGATTAGCACAAGTTAAACACACATGAACTATTTCGACACTCAAACACATTTAGCATCTAAGCTTTACTGTTCCATCTAACATATGTCTCTAAAATCACTGACTTTGCACCTGTTTTTCCCCTATAAAAGTAAACTGACAGATTTAGATCAAGATGTTCAAATTTCAAAGGTGAAATTGTTTTGCAAAGTTCTAGAAATAAGACTTGGAAAAGGAATTGTATGAAAATAATAATATCATAAATAAAGAAAAATTATTTTAAAAAATGGAACGACCTATTCAAGTGTGTTAAAAAAAATCTGATTTTCTATTGAGTTATTTGAGAAATTGTATTTAGTTAATCATGTGATCAAAACCGGTGAGAATGTTTATATACTCTGAGTCAGTCTTAAGATTTTCTGTGCAACTTTATCTTTACCATTTCTGACTTTTGAAGGCAACTCTGACTACAACCTTAACAGTCACTCAATTTAACATACTATTCTGTATGGAAACTACTTGTTATATCAGCATATTAACTTGCATATGTTGATTTTATTTCAGATAGACTGTAAACACCCACTCTATAATATTATAGTAAGAAGATAAAGGAAAGAGCTCCTGGTGATTTCACTAATTCAGGGTTTGTTTCTTTAAACTTGGACGTTTCAGCAGTTGCTGAACATAAGATGTTATGCATCTTTGTAATAAAAACATGTTCAGTTTAAGCACCATGAAAGTTAACAGCTTTAAAAAAAATAAGACTATCTTTTTCATTTCAAGATGTTATTAGAATAATAACATTAGAGCCTGGTGGGCTCGAAGCAGACTGCAATTTAGCATATTTAAAGTCCATCTGGAGATTTCTTGTTCAATTTTATTTCTTTTTTTCTTTTTAAAGATTTCTTAAGTTTTTAAGGGAAAAACCTTACAAATTCTGGTTTTGGCCACTTAAAAAAACAACACCACAAATATAGAGGCTTGTTCTTTTTTAAAAAAAATTATTTATACCATATTTCTTTGTCTGTCTTCTTTTCTGTTTATATGGTGATTGTAGACTACTAGTTCAAGTGATTGTCCTCACCTGCAGTGCCAAAATATACATACCACCTACTATTTATGTAGGGCTTTTCATCAATAGATATCAATACACTTTACAAAAGGAAAGCAAGTAGCATTATCCCCATTTTATTGTTGGGGAAACTGAGGCACAGAAAGGTGACATGACTTGCTCAAGGTCACCCAGCAAGGAGGTAGTAGGAATAGAACCCAAGACTCCTGAGTTCCCACCCAGAGCTCTAACCACTAGGAAACAGAACACACACAATCCTGCATCACTATTGCCTGAGCAAGTACCATAGTATTAGTCCTCTAGAACACCACTTTTTGTAATCATCATATATTCACTGCTCCACATTTGTAAAACTAGAAATTGAGGGGGCGGGGGGAAAGAAGCACTATTTATTTTTCCCATAGCTCTCTGCATTAAAGTTTATAGAGACGTTCCTAATCTTAACCACACATTTGCAGAAATGATTAATACTGGACCTAATCCAATCAGTGTTGTCCTATCACTAAAACGTTCTGAAGGGGCACATTAAATTCTTCTCACTGTTCTTAAAGACAATGCACTTTAATTATTTAAAACTGGATAGGACAATGAATTTGAACTATCCTGCATTGCTGGTGATTAGTCAGATCACCTTGGAATTTGATAGGATTTTATTGGCCAAATGTTTCCCAGACAATGGGTCCTCATCCACCAGTCGGTCACAGGAAGTTTCTGGAAGAGTTTCCCTTTCCAGGGCCTGATTAACTCATCTTTGGGGCCTGGCCTAGACAGACAGACATTTCTCACAGGCTGGTGCTTTGGAAAGCAAGCCTGCTCCAGATTCACCCTGCAGTGGCAGCTCCTGTCACATGTGGCTGGGTCCAGATCCCCACTCTGGGCATTGAAACCTAGCACATGGGGTCACAGTGCCTCTCAAGTTTTGCCCAGACACCCCATCCAGATGAAGGAGCGTCTGGGCCAAATCTGGGAGGCACTATGACCCTGTGTGTCAGGTCACAACACCCGAAGTGAGGAGCTGAGCCCAATCACAAGGTAAGTGCAGGAAGGGATCGCTCACCAAAGTCCCAGTGCCTCCCCTCTACACTGCACCAGGATTAGAGTTACAGGACTAAGGTGGAAGGTGCATATATGTAATGTGGGTTGGGAAAAAAAACAAAATAAAATCCAGTTGGTGGATTCCTTTAGTAAAAGTTTGGGAACCACCACTGTAGGCTACAGTCATACTAATAATAAAAGTCACCCACTTGCTCTGGGGGAGTTACTAGGGAAGTTGACCAGACAGACTGGCATGCGGGAGGGGGAACACCGTTGGCTACTTTCTAGGATGGAGATGTGCAGCACCCCTCACCACTCCAGCATTGTTCTGGGGACAGACTGACCTCAGGCAGAACTTGAGGTCCCTTAATTCCCACCCCCAAGCATGAATGTGTCCACACTGTCCAGATGCCAGCTCTCCTTCCCTCCCCCTTATAAGCACCTCTCAGGCATTTATGGCTGTTTGGAAATTGAACTGGATTTATTCTCAATAGGTATTTTGTGTAAGGAGGAGTTGATGGCTGTCCTTGCCAGTTTTAATATCATATTCATTACCACAAGGCAAACAGACATCATCATGTGCATTATTTCAAAATGAATTGATAATACCCTTAATCTGTTGCTAATCTAATATTGTCCTTGCATAATTGTGTGCTATGTGATTGTGAGCTGTTGATTGGCCATATTGTTTTAAGAGATAAAAGTAAATGGGTACATGGGCATTGCATTACAATTATGCATGGATTAGTCTGCATACAAAGATATTATGTGAAACAAAACCAACAGGCATTTTTCCAACTATTTCATTTTTTTGTAGGAGCCTTTTCTCCAGTTTTGTTCAAAGCCCACTATAAAAAACTAACAGATGAGAGGATCTGGCAAACTTTCTACCACCCAGGCCTTAGGAGTTTGGGCACATGGTATTTTATTCTTTGCTTATTTCATGTTTTGAAGGCAATTTTCTTACTTCCCTTTACCTTTGCTGTTTGCTGCATGACTTGGGAAGAGCAAGTTACAATGCTGTTTGTGCTCCTAGGTAGCTTGATTCACATGATAAACTTCTTTGTGTGTTAAAATGTCTTTTTAAAAGGAAAGCTCTTTTGTGATGGGGTATGCAAACCCCACACTGGGCTCCCACTATAAAACAGGATTGAAAAGGAAGTAGATCAGAATGGGAGAGGCTGGGGAGGAAGACAGACCTAACCTGAAGGTTTTTGACAAAAGGGACAGAGAAGCCTCCCTGAGGGACTAGGACTGTATGTTGAGCATGGTTGAGGCTGACGGTTTGTTTTGTTTTGTTTTTCTTTTTACCTTCTTAGGAATCAGAAGCTGAGTAAGGAAAGCAGTGGTAGGAGAGTATCTCAGAGGGCCCCTCGGAGACTAAATGCTGCTGATACTCCTAGGACCCTGGGTTGGAGTGGGTGGGCCGGGATCCCCAACTCCCACCCCATTACTGGGTGGGTGCTAACCGCTAAGCCAGGCCACCAAGGATGCTATTACATGTTTTCTTTGGAAAAAAACTTAAGGAGAGAAATAAAAAAGTATCAGATAACTTTAATTCCGGATATATATATATATATTTATTTTAAAACAGAGGCAGGAAAAAGTGCTGCTTTGGTTTTCGGGATGGTGGGAGTCATTGTGAGAACACAGATGAGAGAAATATGTATGTTATCTAGTTAGAAAACATGAAAATTGAGCACCATTTGTATTCGGACAGATTTTGAATGAAATCATAAAATACCCTCTTCCCATCATTAGCAGGGGTGGACCTTGGACCCAAAAGTAGGGAGAAGTCCAAATTCATTTGATGCTGCCTGCCACTGCTCTGCTGGGTAAATGGGGTTGGGACCAGCTGAGTGGCTGCTGTGTGCTCCCCTTGCCTATTCGAGTTAAGTCAGGGCTTTGCAAAAAGCCTCTTACTCCCCATGTAGCTGCTGAAATCAGAAAATGAAGAAGTAGCACAAACACATCAATAAATATTGCCAAATAAATGACTAGGAGGGTGTAGCGGTAAAGAACAATTGTGTTAACTACATGCCTCCAAATGAACACAGAATTAATTTTATTTGAACACTTGTTTATGCATTCAACTCTAATATAACATGAAATTTGAATTTCAAAAGACAATTTATTTGAAAGTATCCAATATATTTTGAAAGCTGTCTTTGTGACCATCAGCACCTTCTAAGTTCAAGTAAGCCAGGGAATTTTAAGCAAGTGGTTCATATTCTGTATGAAATGCTATTTCTCCAATTCACCTCTGTTTACTAGTATCCATAGAAGACTTGCAAGACTGCTGGTTTCTGACCACCATGTGCAGACGCACATTTTAGTCAAGCTTTAGTCTGTCATGAAATCTGAATTGCATGATCACAAAAAAAAGGATCTTGGTACTTAAATAAAGACTAGTGACATTTCCTTAATTTTAAACAAATTCATGATAGGAAGGACCTCTGGTTTCTGACATCACTGAGCAGTTCCGCAGACTGTAGCATTACATCAAATATGAATCTCCCTTGACTCATGTTCACGCACAAACACAATTTGAAAAAAAAAAGTCTTAACAACAATGCTTTATAATCTAGAGAAAGAAGGCCAAGTTTAATTTATTTTCATAACATTTTGTGCAAATGCCTCCAACTTTAAAGTCATGCCTTATGCTTTCTGTTAAATAGCCTGAATTCTAATAACTTTCAACTTACATTTCATATGAGAACAAATCACGGCGGTAAGATTGCTTTTGATTTAGCCCCTTACTGTTGATGACAAAAAGAAACCTGTCCCAGATTTCCTTCACCCTTCGAAGCCATATGTCCAAGGTGGACAATATACATTTGGACGCTAAAATGACTGAGTGGGGGGATGCAAAAAAGTAATGGATAGATGGAAAAAAACACACAGCGAGGACAAGAAGCAAATACGACCAAACTAGAGAATGGCTAAAGCAAAAACTAACTTTATTTACCTCAATCAGACCTAATGGGCCTGGGTGCTGATTTAACTTAGACTTGGCAATTGTTCCAGAGTGAAATTCAAACTTTATACAGAGGGCCAGGAGAAGGCCTATTGACTCCTCAATTCAATTTAATACTGCAAAATACCTGGGGTGAAAGGAAGGTTGGCTACCCTTCAGGAATTGATAAAGGCATCTGGTCCCAGCTGCCTAAATCTCCTTCTACCCAATACCCATTTACTCACCAACTGAGTTCAGGGCATCACAAAACTGGTATTTGCTAATATGCAGACCACACTGAATATCTGCCAAAGTCACGACTAATATAAAACTAGAAATTATAGAAATGTAAAGATGAAAGGGACCTCAAGAGCTCATCTAATCCATTCCCTTCTCCTCTCCTTGCTCTCCGCTCCTTCCCCCTCACCCCCATGCTGAGGCAGGATTAAGTATACCTAGACCATTCCTGACAAATGTTTGTCTAAACCCCAAATTCAGACCCCCCCCCCCTCCCGAAAGGTGAACAACCTACATGCCAATTCTTCCTTGTGGGAAGTATCCTTTCAGATCCCAAACAATGAGCAGACAACACCTAAACAAATCAAGATATCTTGCAACTCAAATTTGTAATACCAGAAACACAGAGCAGATGGGGAAAAAGAAAATGGTACCAAATACTAACAGCCCTGGCCTGAGAAGTACACATACCTCCTATTTGGGCAGGAAGATTATGATGGGACTGCTGGCCTCCATGAAGTGACCAATCATGGCCTAGAGTGAGCATAATCAGCCCCACAGCCCCTCCAAAAACTTCACATGCTCCATGTGGGGGTGCGCTGGAACAGGAGGCCCATGAAAGGATCTCGAGGGGATTCAGTTTGGCTTTGGGTTAAGGGGCTGGTCTCGACTGGATAATTCATTCAGGTCTCTTCCCAGCAGGCTTAGCTCCGGCCAAAGCCCCAAGCCATATGAGCAGTCAACAGAGATACTCAGTTGCCTAAGGACTTCAGAATCATACATTGTGGTTGTTTACAGTACCATATTTTACTTGTATAGATCTGAATAGTTACAAATAAAGGTCACTATACCTTTTGGCTGACAAGTCAAAATAGATCTCAAACGTAACAAGAACCATAAAGACTACTTTGTACAAAACCTTGTTTTTCCTATTTGCTTCCACTGCACAATCTATGTACAGCTACCTTTATATTAGATATTTATGTGCCGGACCATGAGATATTTTTAGAAATTAGCTACAACATAAAACAATCCTGCAAATATAATTTTAGCGATATTGCAAGCAAACAGTGGATGATGGATTAGTACCTACACTTTCAACTTCCCACAGCATATGTATATTCATGAGATATAAGACAGTGGTGAGTAACATTGAAAAGTCCATGAAATATGTGCCTCGATATGGAGGGTAAAGTTGCACAACTGCTATAATTCTTTATCATAACAAAACAGAAACAACACAGTGACAGCAGAGCTGCAGTATAAAGCTAACACAACTGAACTGCATTTATCTTAATTTGCTTCACTGAGCTATGCATAACATTTGACATTTAGTCATAAATTTTATATTTATGGAGCTTGACTGTGACACTGCTATCTGTTTTGCTATGGTTAGCTTGAGAGGTTATGAGTTCAAAATTGCTAGAATTATCTTTACTTTGGTTGAGCCTCTTAATTGAGCTGAAACATAATTGAAGCAGCCCAGTATATGAAGCACTTTCCTTTTGTGTCCAACTGACAGAAAAAATATAGAAGTATTTTTTCATTAGTATTTCACATTGCAAAATAAATTGCTCACCAGCATTGCGACACTGTAATTGCTGAATATTTATTTAATGATTTAACAACTTTTGGAATCCCAAAATTTCATTCAACAGCTGTGCACTACTGAAATTAAACATTATCATTATAGTCTGATACTCCAAGAAAATTGTGTGTGTGTGTGTGTGTGTGTGTGTGCGCGCGCATATATACACACACACACACAGGTTTGTATGTTTGATCTGTGTAGGTGAATGAGTACACGGAGACTCCAGAGAGTTTAATCTGCAACACCATATATATCAGCAGTCATCAATATTAATCCATGGCTCACATGGTCCTTCATTTTTCTCCCTAAGCCCAGCTTTACTGGTTTCAAATTTTAGAACACACAGTCTAACTACTGCCTGTCTCAAATGAGAAAAAAATGTAGCAATGTCAGGCCTCTGAACTACAACTTCTGAACGTTCACATGCCACTGTATGGAAATGAAGTTTAATGTGGGACTGACACAAAATGAAACAAATTTAGACAAGATTGTACAGAAACTGCATTTTCAGTAAAAAAAAAAAAAAAAACAACATTACAACAGTAAACTCCCAACCAGTTCTACTAATAAATAATAATATATATGAATAGGTTTTTGTTCCTTGGTTTACAATGTTAGTGTTTAATTTGGTTGTCTTGCTTCTTAGGGATTTATACTGTGGCTCATGATTGTATCAACTCTTACACCCCTTGTAGTCATTTTCATATATTACTTTCCTAATCCCATTTTACCTCTGTTCAACCTGTAAATGGAAGACAATGTATAGAATAGCATGGGGTTTTTTTTCCCAAGGACATCCTATTAGATCTCTCAAGTGCTAAACAAGATACCCAGAAAAAGGATTAACAACAATTAAAGATATAATACAAGATGATAGATTTGATTCCTATTACATGTGTACCCTATGTCAACAAGCGCTGTCTCTCAATTCCTTCTTTCAGCGACTATGCTCAAGGATTTATTCAAGGATCAGGGACAATTGATCTGTTTCAACTCTCTCACCTGTAGAACATGTTAAGAAATGTGAGAACAAAAGTCACTTTGTAGGAATTACTTATAAAGGGCTTAATGCTTTCCATTACCCTCTCAATGTCAATCTCAAACAAACATGGGAAAAAGAACTTAGCCTTACTATTATTACAGAAACCTGGAATGATAGCTGGCTTAATTGGAAAGCTACTTCAAGTTCTTTATCCATGCGATTCTTCCAGAACAAGATATTAAACAGGTAATACTGGACTCCAGAATGTTTAAGGCTAGATCGGCACCACTCAGCAAATGCTGGAGATGCAAACGGCCACATGCCAGCCTTTCACACATCCTCTACACCTGTCAAAGAATGCATGAGTTCTGGAACACCATATTCAGTGCTGTCTCAAAAAAAACTTCAAGTGTTTCTGTCTTTCCTTCTGCAAGTTTGTGTATTTTAGGGGTGCTGGATGAGTTGGTATTACCAGTTAACATTAAGAAACAGATTGTAGTAACTATTTTAGTGGCCAAAAGAGTTAGTTTGAGAAAATGGAAATCTGCAATTCCTCCTTGATACACAGACTGGCTTAGTGAGCTCTCTATTATTGCATTGATGGAAGAAATGGCTTTGTCTAATAGCCTCATATTTTTCAAAGTGTTTCTATCTGGTCACACAAGAAACTATTGCATAGTTTTAGTATGTATTAATCCATTATACTCATAGGTTATGTTCTCCCTTATTTCTCTGTTTAGTCATTAACAATTCATGCAGTGCATGACCTCTATGGATTCAGGTTTGTTGCTGTTTTTCCTGCCCAGATTTTGCAAATAATGAACACTGAATTTCATTATTTATATGCTATTTCTGTCTTGCGAATGTACTTATATGTTTAGTTTCATTGTGTGTTTCTGTGTATATAAAAACAATAAAAACAAAGTTAAAAAATAGTACTGAGGGACTGTAGCAAGTGATAATGGTACAGACTTAGTACCGGAGTTTGTAAGGATAGTTTAGCGTGGTACTTCAATTGGATACCCACATGCCGAAAAGATGTGAACCACGTCAAACAATCTGCTCCACGTTGCCCCATCATTTGTACAATAATCTTATCTTCTTGCATCTCTTCACTGTGGTGTGGCTGAAAGATCCCCTCCACATGCACAGGGTGAGCTAGACATATCACATCAGTATAATGTCATTAATTTCTTCTATGGGAATGAAGTTATTTCAGCCAGATGAATTACCCACAAAACGGTCAACTAGAATGGGTAAGATTTGGGTGTTATACAAAACATCTTGCACTACAGGATGAAACTACTTGGTGTTATCCCAGTCCACTGGAATGCCTGGTGGTTCAGTACCTTAACACAGGCACAATATCCCTAACATAAAAAAAAAAATTACAATGGGTGAGCTGAAGAGAGAAACAATAAAACAGTGAGTGAAACATCATGAAAAAAGCCTGGCCCTTCTTATTCACATAGATCCTAAGAAAGGTTAAGTGCTATCTCCAATATGCCTGACAGCTCTGCTTGTGAGGAAGATGTGTGATCCAAACTGTTCCAGAAGAAGAATGGAACACATAGCAAAACAGCACTTGGCACTTATGTGCACCTTCTTGATAACAAGAACCAATGATGGGCCAGTGACATGATGCACCATTGCCAGGGAAACAAGGAGTGCTGCATTCCATTGTGGATACAATCTCTGCAAAGTCTGGTCTGCTTTGGAGAACTGTCCAGCATGAGCTATGTATCAAGGATGTTCAGAAGGCATTCGCCTGGCTGAGTTTGTGGACTTGTGGACGTCATACCGTTCCAGTAAGGGGACTGCGGCAGGTCAGTGCTAACTGAAAGCCCTAAAAATAATTACCAAGTAGTGAAAGTTATTTACTTGAGTGTTTATACTACTAAACTCTGTAGCTGTAATATTCATGCCACCTTTGTTGTTTAACTTAAACTATGTCACCTTAAAAAAAGATGTGACAGTAATTTCAAATATTATACGGATTTTAAAGATGAGACATTGATATTTTTTTCTAGGCCACACTTCATGCTGTTCTCACTTTTTATGCCTATTAGTTGGAAGCATGACAGAAACAGAAACATAGCAAATTTTAAAAAGGTGCAATCTTTTAAAAAGCTACATTCTGTCAGATGACAGCATTTTTCATGTTCCAGTACATCATCCCATAATTTATTTTTAGTTCTGTACTTTGCATATTATGGAGAAAAGAGTTTATTTTCACAATTAACGTTGCAATTAGTAACACAATATGCAAAGTTCAGTTTTGATCCCTTCTCCCACAGTGTTATAAAACTCAAACCATTCTCGGCATTTTCTCATGTGCAGCATTTTGTCACAGGTAAACTTGACTGCAAAGTTTGGGGCCAATGGAGAAAGGAATTTATGAGCTTTAACAATTTGAATCAAATCAGAGATTTTTCCATTTCTAAAGTAAATAAACAAACTTTTGTGCATATCATCTCAAAAATTGCTTGGTCTAGAATCACCAAATTTGATTTGATAATGTTGGTCTTGGTGAGGACTAATGCCATGACAATTTTCAAAAAGTTCAGGTGGTTAATTTTGAAACTGTTTACTAATATTTGAGAATCATAGATTGCTTAATGAAGCACAATACACTTTTTCATGAGGTCCCACACAATGAATTTGATATTTGTAAAGTCCTATGCACATATTAAAATGTTTGCAGGTATACCCCCCGTGGAAGCTATATTGTCTGGCACAGGTTTGGAATACAGTGTAGCTTATAAGAGTATTAAACTACCTTGAACTCAAATCAAGGTAACAATCCTATGCCTGCAACACTAACATCTTTTGCATACTGATTCTCCTCTCACCTTATAAACAGTTCCTTCACATCAGACACTGGAAAATTCACAATAACGTACTATCCACAATAGGCTGTCACATTGTCTTCCAATGTCTTTTCTTTTTTATTAGTTTAATTATAATTTTAAAACATCTCCCCTTCTTCCTCTCCAAATTTACGTTATACATTTATAACTCCAGCTGAATTAAGTTTTTCTCTGAGACTAGCTATTATTCTCCAGTCTTCATTGCTCACATAGTTAAAAAACTCTATAGTGGTATAATAGACTTAAAAATAATTGAGTACTAACGTTCTCCTAGACAAATAATTTTAAGTTGTTTTAAGTAAAAATAGAAGCAAATTGCAAACTATAGAACCAGATCAAAAGACAAAACACATTTTGGAGGGGTTTAGCTGTGGCTTTGATCTAGATTTAGAATCTGATCCTGAATCCTTGTGGAATAATCTTATGCCCATGTACAATGCCCACTGAATTGAATTTCGATATACGACATTCAAAATATGTGAAGCTTATAAATAATATACAATAAGCAATACACTGGGTGGTAGGTAATTGTCATAAGGTACAAGCTCGAGTAACTTGTACTGAGAGTCTTCACACTGTAGAAATGGGCACAACAACTAGGCTAAATTCCTCAGTGCGTGTGGCAGGAAAAGCACTGAGAAAAATACATAAATATATATTATCTTTTCAGCTGTGGTGTTCTTAAATAATAAGCTTGAGACTGCTTCCACTGAAGCCAATGGAAGCTTAGCCATTGACCTCAACAAGCTCAGACCTTTGATAGTCTTTAATAATTTATATAAACTTAACCATAATTTATTATTCAGTGGAACTGACATTCTAGTCTAGGTTTACCAATTAAGGAACGACTTGTAAATACCTATGTACTAGAAAACCTTTATACCTCCACTACTTACACATGAAATACATATCAGAGTTGCCAAACTTCACAGTTTAGAAAAAAAGTAATTGAATGAGCACACAATATAATGGTCAAAATGCACTTTTAAAGACTGTCTTCTCAGTTTTAGTAGTAAATTGAACATAGAGAAAAAGTTTAGGTGGCAAGGGTACAGCAAAGACAAAGCTGACAAAACAACATGCAATCAAAACTGTGGATTCCATAAAATAAGCTTGTTACAATCACAAGAGATGACTGTCAAAAATTTATCAGGGTTATAACCATTAATCATTTTATTTAGCTGATACGCAGGCAGCTTGCGGACTTAATTATATATAACAGCACTCTTAAAATTCCAGTACTTGCACAAATGTTGACAATGCTATCACTCTGTATATGCCCATATATGTTACTCAAGTGACTTCAGAGTCGAAACATTAATTACACTCACATAATTATCGCGCTGACAATTAATCTGAAATTCTGTGCTGAACACAGATTGCTTGCTTTTTTATCTGAATTGACATATTTGGCTTATTCCCTCAGTCACAGCTGTATGACCATCCCTTTGTTAATTTAGACTAAATTCATTATGTTAATTAGAAAAGAAAGTTTGATTTTTCTCTCCTTATGTACCCCAAGGAACCAGGAGGATGTGGTTGTTAAGACACATCCTTGGAGAAAGAAAAGAGTTTTTACTTATTCAGAGCCAGCGAAAGGCTAAGTATCTATGCTGATTAGGTATTGAAAACACACTCCTAGTAACTAAAAGCAATGAACTAAATTTTAATGATTAAAGATTATTGTGTAAAACTGGAAGAATCTTAATGGCTTGGATTTTAATTTGTGATTAAAAACAGTATGCTTGGCCTTTAAGCTTGATAGTTAAGGTTGAATTGTATGCTACAGGGAAAAAAATAAATATTCAAAAAATATTTCTAATAATTTTAAGAGCCACTAGTACATTTGTGCATTAGTATGAAAGCCTTTTAAAAACTTGGGTATTGCATATGCATAGACTATGAGACACAGTGTTTGCATATGTAAATACTTTCACTTCATTGTTGGTATATATTTCAAATACAGATGAGTTGCATATATTTTAAATTCATATCTGTTTTTATCTCTATCAACTGTTGCAAGGCATCCATGCAGAGTCTACCCCTCCATGTTGTCAGATAATTCCCTCTTCCCTTGCACTATGAGCTGGGTGGCTATATTGCCCCTACTGATAGCCCTGCCTGGGCTGTGGCTGTTCACTCCTAACACTTCCCCAAGGGTTCTGTTCAATGCACATATTCTAGAAAATGAGTAACAAAAGTAACCACAAAACAGAGATGAATTAAATGATTGTACTGTTATGCCAATCAATTTCATAACCAAGAAAAAAATGCAGCCCTCTACAATTCAATAACTGGTTCTATGAAATGCCAAGCCCCTGGTCTAGTCATATTCTTTAAAAAGTGTCCAATAACTAATAGCTTAGTCTGTGATTTTTAAAAAAGCCTAAGCACATTTCAAAAGTGATTTGGGTGCCTAACTCACTTATGCTCTTTTGAGAATCCTAGCCTAGAGGTACTGCAAATATAAGTACCCTTTATTGGTATTCCTCTCCCCCCACCAAATATTACTTGAGTCTGACTACAGCTACAGTTGCAGAATAGAATTTTTAAGGAAATATTTCCTGTTCTCCTTCTTCACAGGTTTAGTCCAGAAATTATCAGTTCACCTTGTTAAACCTTTAAAGTAGAGCAAAATGAGTAAACCCCTTTCTCCACACAGCAGGCCAGACAGCACCCACACTCCTTCCCCTTGAGGTGTGACTATCAGTTGGGTTTTGAACATGTTGAGGGCATTGTGTTAGTTGCTCCTTTTTAGGGGGGATGAGAAGGAACTTTTCCCCTCACCACCATATTGACTTTGGTGGAGTGGGTTTTTTTTGCCTTCTCCACAGCGGGTGTTAGGGAACCCTTATTATGGTGCGTGCAAAAGGTATGGTAGGCTATATGTCGCAACTTATTTGGTAAGTGTGGGGCAGACGTCCAGTGCAGGTACTCCATAGTGAAGGCATCCAGTGACCAGATAAATGGCCTAGTAAAGGACTTAGAAAAGAGGTGCTGGTTAAAGGAACAGAACGGTGTGGGTTTGGGGTTCCTATGGTTGGAAGGGCAGGGAGCCAACCCCCCTTTCTTATATCTCACCTTACCCCTCTTACGAGGGGGGTGGATGGTAAGGTCCTGGCAATGGATTTGTTGGAGGAACCTGGATGGAAAAAGAGGGGGAGCTGGTAAAAGCCTCCCAGGTATGGTAAGGTCCCAGCAATAGATGTGCTGGAGGATCTTGAATGGAAAAGAGGGGGAGGGGGGCTGGTGGAAGCCCCCAGTGTAATTACAGAATAAACAGGGGTTACCCGCACTCTACACTTATCTGCCGGGTAGTTCCAGACATCTAACAATAAAGTTGTGTCCTGATTAAATCCATATCAAGTGTCTCCTGTCCTTCTTTCAGTACAGCTGGATGAGTCTAATATAGCTTCCCCTGAAACGTTAACATTAACAACAGGAAAGTTCTGTATAATCCTTGAAGTCTTAATTCAGGAAGGAATTTATTATCCCTTCATGTTATTTCAGTGTACATTAAATGTACATTAAAATGGCTATCATGAGACAATTTATGATTTGTCATCTTCAAATAAACCCACACTGCTTGACATGACTAAACTGTACAGTACTTGTCATTTCAGTACTATTGTTGTTTGAAAATATTATGGCTCTAAGCAGCACAGGTACATCTTAGTCTTTTGTTACTATTAAAACTCATATCAGCTTAAATGACTTCTGAGAAGGCTTAAGAGGCACAGCTATATTGGTAAAGGACAGATAATATTTTTCATTTAAAGACTTGACATTTGAGGGACATATTAAACTTTAAAATAGCAACTGCTCATAGATCTAAGTTGGACCAACTTTCCAGTGAGGTAGCACTCTGTTTTCACACTTTGTATCCTAACAGTTTGTGCTAGAAATGTACTATCAGTTTAGTTCTTTTAAATGAGATACAGATGGCCTTTCTTAGTCTTCAAAAGAAAAATAGTTGTGTTTGAAGGTGACTACTCTCTGTAATGAAAGTACAGTAGGGCAAAATAAAAAATAAGTAACTTCTAAGCAAGTATTCACTTTAAGGTCATCTTCAAATTACTTTTTTCCCTAGATCAAAAATATGGATGAATGCATATTTGCATTTATATAGAGCTGTTTATCCAGAGAGAATCTCAAAAGACTGCACAGTAGAATCACATCACAACAATCAAAGTGCACCCACCTGTAAGGTGAAACGTGGCAGCCTTTCTGCACCAGTAACTTCAGCATAGGTGGAGAACTGAAGATATTAATGTAAAATTTAATAGTTATAGTGGTCATTTAGTCAGGCTGGGATATACTGGACACACAAGAGAACCAAAGTAAACTCAGTACAATAAATACAGTCTCAAAATCCTCAGCTTCTGTTATCTAAGTAAGAAAGCACCAAAAACCCAAATACAGGGCCCGATCCTACTCTCAATGACAGTGGTATAAATCCATTAAAATCAGTAGATTGATACTTATGTAAGTCAGAGGAGAATTTGGCTCATGGCATATGCTGAGAACACACTGTGCACAGGGGGGCAAAGTTTAGATTAACCATAAGCGATTATTCTAACAGATAAGTCATATGAACAAAAATAGAAATTGTTAACCTGTGTTTTCTCTAGGCATATGATATAATAAATATAGCATAATTTCTAGGCATTTTTCTGTAACACTTAAAGAGTTCTCCAATCCAGACAATGGAACCAATTCTTCCTTCGAACATACTCACGCAAACCTGATCCATGCGATTTTGGGATATGGGATTTGGGATTTTGCCACTATACCACAGGGCAGAACTATACCAATATATGTTGCTGAGTCAGGCTTGCAGGAGTATATTCAAAGGAAGAGTTGGTTCTATTGTCTGGATTGAAGTAACAATTAAACAGGAATCCCAAGAAGTTGCCTCTACGCATAATCAAGTGAAATTACATTCCAGTCATGTCAGACTTGTCACCCCTTCTTTTAGCATCCAAATAAACCACCTTGTGAGAGTGTGTAATAATAGGTGTTGCAAGGCAAATCTCATGAAACTTTGATTATTTCCCTTTAAAGAGAAGAGCACATCTGGAATTCTAGAAAAGAAATGTGCAAATCACGGGTGCTCAACCAAAAGGAATCGCTCAAATTCTGAAAAGCACTTCTTATAATCAATACTAACCAATTAATGTAATGAAATAGCCTAGGAACCGAATTACTGATGAACTGATATCAAATTACATTTGATACAGTACCACCTAAGGAACTCAGTTTATTAATCAAACTACTTGTATGGTATATTAAGTATAGTCTATAATCTTTGCAAATAACCAGTGGAACTGGGAAGCGAGACTTGCTTCAACCTTGAAATTAATGTGTATGCTTGTGTTTCTGTGTGCGTATATATCAATACCTATATATCTAAGAGGTAACATTGCAACAAGAAATTGTACAGTCTCATTAAAATGCATCATATTTATATAATAAGCGCTTTAGCCAACATTTTAAAAAGTCAACAAATGTCTTAGAAGAAATCTTTTCATTAAGCTCTATCTTTTTAAGACTAGCTATAACAATTACATTCTTTTGTAATTTTTTTCTTCGGTCAGTGATTCTCATACTTTTGATAGCTTGAATTTTATCATTATATCCTAATCAGACAATTGTTTGACCTCTAGATTTAAACAGTTTTATTAATTTTGTCAGTCATTTCCACCCACATGTTCCGATGGCTTTGCAAGTTACTAAGCCAATTGTTCTCCGATACCCTCAGGATTTTCCAGTCACTTAACTTATTCCAGTTTCAGCCAAGCTTGATCTTTGTATTGATCTCAGCAAAAGACTGATAGAGCCAAATATATTACTACTACTGTGACTTTGTTTTTAAATGTAAGAAAGGTTTTGGTGATCCATTATGATGCTAGTTTTTTGCTCCTCCCCGCCTTTTCCCTTGTAATTAACCTTGTACACTGCCAGATTTGGATACCCTTACTCACATTGCATAGAATCTCACTCCATGAAAAATCCTATTGAAGTCAAAGGAGCTATGTGACAAATGGTACTTCTCAACATGTGGAAAGTTGGCAAAATTTGGCCCACAATGTGTACACATGTTATTTGCTTGTTTAGAGGTGTGAACAGGAAAGGGGGAAAGTGCTTCAGTTTATATATTATATTGAAAATTAAAATGGACTGAAGGTTGACTGAGCAGAATTTTTCTTTTTAAAAATAAATGTTAGCACAACAATTGCTTCAGGCTGAAGTGGTGCTTTTGAAAAGGCAAGATGCTGCTTCTCTCAGCAGCATTGAAAGTCAACAACCATTGTTGAGACGAGAGAGGATTCAAAGTGCAAGGTCAGCACAAGGAGAGGAAAAATTTACCCAGATGGTAGTATTATACAAAGTACTTGTACAAACTAGTGAACAAACAGGCCCCTAAAAAGAAAAAAAGTATAAATAATTAAATTCTCAATTAATCTCAGGGCTGCTATAATTGTAGTAAAGAACTAGATTTCCAACATCTAATTTTCTTGTTTTGGATTTTAACAAATAGCTTTTGATAAGTTACTGAATTCCTTATTGAAAACTGATATGACACGACTGAAATTACTGATTGCCTATACACACTTTCTGTAGATTGGTTCAAGTTTGAACCTTTCAAAGCAGCAGTTTCCTACAGATAGAGAAATGTGGACATTATGACTGAAACTATTCAATTGTTTTTCAAAATAGATCTTGCCTTTAGTACTGCCTCTTCTAACTCCTCAATAACAAGATATCAAGGCCATCAGAGGTAAACATCCACAGTAACAGGGCTAGTGCTGTTGGCAATATGATGTAAAGCGTTGGTAGTGACACAGATGACATTGACAGTCTGACATTGTAGATTAGTTTATAATTAAAATAACTGGGATATCCAGACCACCATGTGAGACCATCTGTACTGTTATTCACCCCTAAGGCCTTGGGTGGGTCATATAAAGACATTACTCAAAGGGGGCAAGGCCTTGCTTTTCAGTCAGAAAATTGGCTAAAAGGGCTAGAAGAAATTTAGAGGAGAATAAATCTAAGACTTCCACTTTCTTTTTGGTTTTGCTGTTATTTTATTTTTACTTTATTCTACCTCATAGGACCTATGACGTTGATGTGTGCACAGTCTCAAGCAGTGACTTTCCTTAAACACTACCTGTAAGTAATAGCAAACATACAATTTAAGCACAATCCTCTGGTGAAATATGAAATGAAATGTAATGCACAATGTTCTTCTGTCCCATCCAGAGGAAAGGAGGTTACATTACTAGTATTTTCTTCACTGTAACTGGTGGTAACAGCATGGCCACAGTAGACCTACCCCGCACCTACATACTGAGGATCACCCTCCTAAAAGTTGCCTTCTTTTAGTAGGAGGCTGCCATTGATTGGCTTGTGTTCCCTGGTAACATTAACCTTGGATTTGAAATATTAAGAGCATTGTCTGAAATGTGTGTCTCCAACTACTACTTACAATAAAGGTGAAAAATTCCCTTTCAGAAATGAGAGCTAAAGATGATATAAAAATTCATAACTCTGGAAAGGTACAATTATACACTCAGAGAAAAGCACTATAGAATTTAAGAGGGTAGGTGAAATGAAACCCACAGAATTCTATAGAAACTAAATGTGATTTTAGAGAAATTGTTCTAAGAACTGATAGCTCCTCTAAGAAAATGAATAGTTATTTTTAGGATTATGCCCTGTTCTAGTTCTCTCATACTTATTTATTCCCATATTGACATCATCTGTCCACACATATCTTAACTTTATCCATGAACCAAAAGAAGGCACTCAAAACCTTAGGAAGGAATCTATACCATTCACAAGTTAGCACAGTTTCCACCATAATGCTCTCAAGTTTCTATTGGCAGCATACAGCACTGCCAATTATTTCATAAATAAATGTGTACTTGCTTGACCTTATAAGAGAGTAAATTGTCAAATAAAACACTTAATTTTATGGCAAGTACTGCAAGTCATTGATGCACCAAGGCAAATAGAATTTATAAGACCTTCTTATTGATTTTTTCCTCTTCCTTAACCAATGCATATTTTATGCTGCATGCCTTTTGCTGTCTGTGCTCTCTTTTGGAATTCTACACTTCCTGGAAAACATACTGAGAGAGGTATTCACTTTTGCATATGAAAAGAAAATATTTAATCCTATGAATTTGCACAGTCCGTCCACTCATTTAATAATACTGGGTAACACTGACCAATTGTAATGAACTACTTATAGCCTCATTAGGCCCTACTCATCATGGAAGTTCTATGGAAACCTTCAGGATCAACAGGTGGTCATGCATCTGGCTTGTGCATGACATGTAAGCATCATGTATTGATTAAATACAAACTTGAAAAAAATTCAGAAGTCTTTGCTGTTTTACTGCACAGGAATGAACTGTAGAAAGAGTGAAATGGTGCTAGAGGCTTAATATAAACAAACATATAGCCCTAACTCCAATATTTGTTTATACAGCCACAGATATCAATTTAACCTTCAGTTACAAATTACAAACACTCAGTGAACAAATACCCAGCCTCCATCTTACTAACTTAAATCACAAGAATGTGTATTGATGAAAAGTCTGTCCAATTTTACAACAGAAAATAAATACCTGACTACTTGTCTTTAATATCCATCCCCGCCCTTTTCTGAGGACCTGATATCTTTATCCAACACTGTTTTGAGAGGTTTAAATGCATCTCCATCAGAGTAGTAGTATTCTTGAACACTGCAGACTTGTCAGAAGGTAGGATAAAGTTTTTGGTCTTGTGTGCCAGCCAGCTGGAGACAGGCTCCTACAGGCTATCTGGATAGCATGATTTCAATCCTTCAATTTACCAGAGGCAGGCCATAGGCAGAAAAGGGGTAGGAGGGCAGGTCCGGAATCATCAACAAAGGAAACTAACAGATGTCTATCTTTTACTAGGTTATTCTTATAATTTGCTATCAGTGTGTTGGAGAGACACTAGAAAACACTATTATATTCCGTTGAGAGAAGTATGTGAACTGACAAGATGGAGGAAATGACTTGAAATCCCCATTTCACATCTGAGTGGAGCTTGAGAATTAGACTCTATACAGAAAATATAGGTTAGAGGAGGTAACTTGGGTAACATTTATCATTAAAAAGTAGGACAGAAAAAATGAAAACTTTTCTTTTTGAACACTAATCTGTGATGCTTTTAAATAATGATACAACCAAATGTTTTGTTTTTCCCCCCTTCACCTCATGACAGTTTGTTTGTGTGTTTATTTTACGATGAGTCAATGTGGGTGGGATGGGATGGGATGTGACAGTGAGTAGGTTTTTAGCAATTATTACCCATCAAGGATCATCCTGAACTGATGGCAGAAGAATTCCTCTTGGGGCTACAAATGAAACATTCTATGTGATATTCAAGACAATGAAGTGACTGTTTACTGAGCTATAGAAATCTGAGAGGATCAGAAAAGCTGCAGGATAGCAGTGGGCGAGTTTAAAAACGTGAAGGTGACTTTTATACAGTATTCAGAGGTGCATGGGCATGTTGTACCTGATTTCCCAGCTGAACATTTGAAGCTGTATATGATTACAGGAAGCTGACTGTGAAGTACTGATTAGGTATTGTTATAGGGAATACATCCTGCGAGCAATATTTACAAGAGTGTAATTTAGATGATGAGGCTGATTGGTCAGTGCAGATCTCATTTCTGGAAGCGTCCCATTTTGTAAGAGTCTCACTAGAAATGGCTTGCCTGTGCACACTACCCTGCAGGAGGCTCACTATTTTGGGTGTGCCGATAGCAGCACAGTGCCTCCATTGCTGCTTTCGCCCACATGTGCACACAGCACAGGGGGAAAATCTACCCCTCAGATCCATGTATTGGTATTAAACTGTGATACTCTGCCCTTTACTTCCAGGTAAAGTTTTCTTGTTGACATCAGTAGGAGTTTTGCCCACATAAAAAGCACAGGAATCCAAAGCCAAGTACTGCCATATACATGAGGAAAGAGACATTTACCTCTACTGTCCACGTGCTTCACAAATGCCCAAGCTTCAAAGTTAGTCCCACAGATGGCATATCTGCAAAGTAAATTATTCACTGAATAATGTTTTGATGGGGATATTCTGCCATGGGTGGTCAGCCGACCCTCCCATCTGGCATGTCCCCTTTAAAGATTCAGAAAGGTCCAACAGATATATAGATACACCTGTGGGTCCTGGCAATGACTGGTGACTGGAGAAGGAATCTTGACACTGTACCTATAAGGGTCTGAAGCCATCCAGAGCAGGCAGGGCAAGACACATGCACACCCCTTTTGGGAGCTAAACCCAAAATAATGTTGTCTTGGACTGAATAGAAAAATCTGCACAGCGCAAGCTCATACAATCTTTCCTCTTCCTCAATGTGAAGAGAGATATGCACGACTTCTTGCTCCCCTCCCCCCCATTAGATATTATTAAACCCAGTTTATGTAATTAACAAAATAAGTTTATTAACTACAAAAGGTAGATTTTAAGTGGTTAAAGGGAGAGCAAACAGAACAGAGCGGATTACCTTAGTAAATAAACAAAAGCCACAAACTGAGTGATAAACAGGCTGGCGGATTATTAAGGTACAAGTTGCCTTGGCTTTCCCAGGTTTTCTCAACCCTAAAGGTCTTAGCCTGGGACTATCACTTCTCATAGTTCAGTCTTTGGTCCTCAGGCATTTTCAGGTGTGTTGTTGTAGGGGGAGAGGACCCCTTATATTGTCATTGTCTTTCTTTTATATCTTCCCCCAACTCGCTGAAAAGCTTTTTTGCTGTGACATGGGTCAAACATTTCCCATGGTGCAGAGCTCTCTCTCAGAGGTTTCTATTGCACACAGTTCCTGGGGTAATCCTTATACTTTTGTGCATTTCTTCAATAAGCCACTAACATTGTTTGGCCTCATCCAATGTAGCACATTTGAAATACAGAGTCATGGTCAGTATTCCCAGCTTCAGATACAAAAATGATATATGCATAAAAATTGGATAAACACATTCAGTAAATCATAACCTTTCCAATGATACCTTACATGAATCCTCTTGCATAAAGTATATCTCAGTTATGTCATATCCATATCATAAGTATATTTCCATAAATAATATGGAGTGAAATGTCACAGGGTCATCCAGTGGATGTAGTGTACTTAGATTTTCAGAAAGCCTTTGAAAAGATCCCTCATCAAAGGCTCTTAAGCAAAGTAAGCTGTCATGGGATAAGAAAGGTGGTCCTCTGATGGATCAGTAACTGGTTAAAGATAGGAAACAAAGGATAGGAATAAATGTTCAGAATGTTTTCAGAATGGAGAGGGGTAAAAAGTGGTGTCCCCCAGGGGTCTGTAGTGTTCTGATTACCTGAAGCACCTGGCAATGGCCATTGTCAGAAGACAGGATACTGAGATAGATGGACCATTGGTCTGACCCAGTATGGCCGTTTTTATGTTCGTAAGTGTGTTGTCTTCTGAGAAAGGCGAGTTTCCTGCTAACTTAATTATTATACCTCCTTTACTAATTCCTGCTGTAGGCTTCAAGTAATCTGAGGTGCAAAATGTACGTGTTATTAATAACAGATTCTTTAATTTTAAGTGATCATCTGAATAATTAAGATGATGAAATTGTTGGGACACAAATATTCTCTGGGTTTTATTTAATATAAACAACTATAACCGAACTAGAAAATGAAATAAAACAACCTAAGTATAACAAGATGACTCCCCTTAATAGTGCATATTTACAGCTGTATGGCTAGTACAGGATATAACAATTCCCAGTGCTGACATATTTACAGTATCAGAGAATGCTCACTTTTTCTTCTATCTTTCCTGTTGAAATCACCACAAGAGGGCTTGTTTGTACTCAGGCTTCTACCATTTGATCATCCCTGTGTCCCAACTAGGGCTGGGACTGACAACCTTTTATAACTTTTTTTCCTTACCCCCTCCCCCCACACCTGCAATATATTTGATTACATCTCAGGCCCTTGCCCATACTTGGTATTCCAGGGGACCATAATTATACTTTCAGTGGTTAAACAATCCATTTGAGTCCATTATTTTCACCTCCAGGTGTCAATGTGTTTACCTGTATGGTTACCTTATTGCAAAAGTACATAAAAATCTACTATTTTAAACTTATTTCTGCAAATATGCAGTGTACTTATTATTTTGTGGTTTATTTGGTCATGCCAAAGCACATATTGCTAAATTTCATAGCATAAGCATTTTAACCTACGTTTAAGTCAAAAGAGGTCTCTAGGCCTCAACAGGATTTATGCTAACTCTTAAACCTTAATTCAAACAGCAAAGCCTACTGTGCTTAATCTTTTGTTTACTTCTACTTGTGTTACTGCTTAGCATACAGACCATACGTTACTCAGAAATATACCTCCCCTAAAGATGTCACTAATAAGCTAATCTAAATCACTAATAAGCTAATCATAACTCTCACCCTTATGCTAACAACTTATTATGCTAAATGCCAACTGCTAGGCCTCAAGCATATTGTAAAGTCTGACATCAACACATTTTATGTTCATCTACTTGCATAATAGCATTTCTTTAAGCAGAAGCTACTACATATAGGTTACCAAAATCAGGTCAGTGTTCGAAGGTCAACATTGATACGGTAAAGTATTTTTCTGGACACCCTTCCTTATATATTTTTATACCTTCTTCTGCAATGTGTTTATTGAAGAACTATACTGAAGTGGTCTTTTTAAAATTCCATAAAGAACCATTTCCATTCCAGTCCTATGGTATACATCAACACTGGAGTTAGTCACCCATTTCTACACAAATATTGTATTGAATTACAACTTTAAGTTATATATAAGCAAAGTTTTTATACAAAACCCACTTTATGTTTTCCACCTCATTATGCATAACAAGCAACATGTTTCATACTTTGTCATGTGCCCTATTACAAGAGTGCCTGGATCCTGAATTCATGGATCCAACTTTGTACCTACTGGTTCACTACATTGGTTGTCTGTTTAATAAAACTAACCAAGGAGCAGTGCTACCTGGGATGGAAATTTTTGTTGCTGTTGTTGAACTTAAAAAAAAAAAAAAAAAAAAAAAAAAAAGAAAAAGAAAAAGAAAAAAAAAAGAAAGGGATAACGATTTAATATACATTGCAACTCCAAAAGGTATCTAGGCTCAGCTGTGCCGTTACTATTAGACGATTCATGCATCCAGTCCATTACCTCTGCATGGATGCATTCAGCTGCCAAACAAAACTGTCATACTTTGGATAGTTCTAGTCCAAAAACCAGGGCCGGTTATAAGTTCTGATATTTCAAAAACAGAGAGTGATAGAAAATATGTCCAACTTCTGATCTCAACTTCCACTGAACTGAATGAGACTCTTACTCTGCCTAATCTGAAGGCACATTTTAGTGCACAGGTTTTACCTCACCAGAGAGCTAGGATTCTGAGTTTTGAAATGATATACACAGTATTTGTATACAGAGTTGGTGGTTTCCTAGACACCACGCTAAAACATATTGATACTATATAAGCAGGTACTTTTCTGAGAGCTTTACATTTTTTCCCTAACATTTTTGTCACTTCAAGGTCTGTACATCATAACTAATGAAACCTTTATTTTTTTTTTTATATTCCTCTGGAAAGAAATTTGTAAATTTTAATTTATATGTAAAATTTTTTTTTATTAATAAAAACTTTTAAACATATATGTAAGAACATAAGAATGGCCATACTGGGTCAGACCAAAGGTCCATCCAGTCCAGTATCCTGTCTACCAACAGTGGCCAATGCCAGGTGCCCCAGAGGGAGTGAACTGAACAGGTAATGATCAAGTGATCTCTCTCCTGCCATCCATCTCCACCCTCTGACAAACAAACAGAGGCTAGGGACACCACTCCTTACCAATCCTGGCTAATAGCCATTAATGGACTTAACCTCCATGAATGTATCTAGTTCTCTTTTAAACCCTATAGACACACACACACACACACACACACACACACACACACACACACACACACACAATAATAGAATATCAGGGTTGGAAGGGACCTCAGGAGGTCATCTAGTCCAACCCCCTGCTCAAAGCAGGACCAATCCCCAACTAAATCGTCCCAGCCAGGCCTTTGTCAAAACTTACCTTAAAAACCTCTAAGGAAGGAGATTCCACCACCTCCCTAGGTAACCGACTCCAGTGCTTCACCACCCTCCTGGTGAAAAAGTTTTTTCTTAATATCCAACCTAAACCTCCCCCACTGCAAATTGAGACCATTACTCCTTGTTCTGTCATCCGCTACCACTGAGAACAGTCTAGATCCATCCTCTTTGGAACCCCCTTTCAGGTAGTTGAAAGCAGCTATCAAAAGAAGATAAAGAGGTGACTTGATCATGGTGTACAAGTATCTTCACAGGGAGAACATACTGGGTATTAAAGGCCTCTTTAATTTAGTTCAGAAAGGTATCAAGAATCAATGGCTGGAATTTAATGCCAAACTAATATGAAACCTGTGAGGATGGTTGACTAACTATTGGAACAGACTACCAAAGGAAAAGCTGGATTCTCCCTCTTGATGTCTTCTGATCAAGTCTGGAAATCTTTCTGGAAGATATGCCTTAGTCAAACACAAATCCCTATGCTCAATTACAGGGGTAACTGGGTGAAGTTGCATGGTCATACTAGATGAGATTGGTTCCTTGCGGCCTTAAAATTGTTAAATGTATGATTTCTTAGATATTTTATTGACATTTGTTTGGGAAGGTGTTAAAGCCACAAGTGAACTATGATCACCCATTATTTAAGCAGATATCCTTTAAACCATACACACATTGTTATGTGTATAATATTCTACATATATTTAACATTTACAAGTATTTCCTGGTTGTGGTGTTTGGAGGCAATGTGCAAATATAAACCATTCAAATACAGAGCCACACAAAATAATGAACATCCTTCTTGAAACAAAAAATATCTGGAGCGTCTAATCAAAATAGAAGGGATGTAAGGGGTGAGGGAGAAGGTAATTATGAAGGCTGAAGTAGGAATTTCCAGCTGGAAGTATGTGGAATAAAATTGTGAATACAATTCTGAATAGTGAGGCATGATGCACTATGACAAATAGAGGTCAAGGAGGAGGGGAGTTCCAAATTCTAAGGTCTGCCACAGCAAAGACACCCAAGGCAAGATGTAGGGATTTCTAAAGTAAAGTAAAGTTATCTTCTTTTGAGCTACTCGGTCATTAGCAGAGCAATTTATTAACCTATATGGAAAAATTCTCACCGTGTTGATTAGATAGGAAACCATTTAAAAATATATCTTTCAATTTTCATGAAATATAAGTCTGAGACACCCATCCTTTGCATATAACTGGTATTTCACCAGAAACGGGGATTTGATAGGATAGTTATGGAAATGTACAAACTGCACAGGGCCAAAACTTCATCATATTTTGCAGTGAAAAAGTGTTAGCAAAAGAGATGAAACATTTCTCAGTATCAAAAATTTACCAATAGTCGTGTACATTCACAAAAACATCAGTTTTCCCAATCAAATCCAAAGCAAAGACTGACACAGCAGTACCAAAGCTGTGCAAAGGTATCTTGATTAAAATGATATACACGATATAAATCTTTTCTGTAAATAAATTTTAAGAACTTTTTACCTATATTCAGTGGGTAGCTATTCAAAGGTACTCCTTATGTCATACATGTTGCACGGTATATTCAGTAATTACCTTTATATTCTTCAGATTCCCAGGTTTGCATGGTTTTTGTGCATAATTATGTTTATGAGTAACATATTTTCCAAAAATACCATTAAAACCTAGTGACATGCATTCAAAGCTGATTATTATTTCAAATAGACAGGTACTAAAGGTGAACTGCCGTTCCCAATTAGCTAAAGTTTTACTATTGTAGTTGTTGCAGTTTTACCAGAGCTGAGAAATCATTATACCAGAATCTACTAGCACTAATATAGTAAGGGGTCAGTTACATTATACAATCTAGCTTGTTAATGTAGTCTGCCCTTACTCCCCAATTTGCATTTCAGAGAAAATGGACGAGTGTATGCAGTTTAAAATGGGTTTCACTTTTATTTTCCTACTTAAAAGAATCAATTTTGAAAAAAAAAGAAGTCACTACCACATTTTTAGCATGTGCCTAACACCTTTTTGCACAGTAGCTTTTTCCCTCTTTCAGATTTTTTTTTTATCACATTATGTAGTGGTAAGTTATGACACAAATTATGATTATTTATTTCTCTGACTTTGGTTAAGACAGTCCCCATGCCAGTCAAAATGTATGCACCAGTCAGTCACTCAGTGGCAAAGCTGACATACAAACTCCAGAACAAAGCAGAGTTTCTGCTCTGGTCTCTGATAGAGTGAAGGGGAGAAAAGGGATGTGTGTGCCCATGGACAACTAGGCTTATATTACAGCAGTCATATATCTAGTCAATTATTTCAGAAATAAGCCTTGCCCCAGAATCAGAGAAATGCAAGGGTAGCCAAGGATAGCTGCTGGAACTAGTGGTGCTGCCGCATCCCCTGGCTTAAGGTGGTTTCCATTATAAACAGGGTTTACAGTTTTGTTCAATGGCTCTGAAGACTCCCACCATAGAAGTCGTTCCAGCACCCCTGGCACTGAGCCACCATCCCCCATTTCAGCTGCATCAAGTCTAACTTAACTACAGATGAGGATCTAGCCCACTGAGTGTAAACAGGAGCCATTTATTTACCAGGGAATCGAAGGGCAGGGTTGTGTCAAGAAAAGCAATCAGAAAGGAGATTTAGGAAGGTATAAGTCAAAGTATGGAAAGGTGCCTGATCTTACAACTTGTTTTGACTCTGGCTTGGCATAAAGTTATACCAGCTTTCCTTTACAATTGCTTACCAACATGTGACTTACAGCATCATTTACATCACTTCTGAATCTGACCCTAAAGAGACAATCTGAACTGACAATACCGAGCAGTTCTGAGCACAGACTGTCAATCCCATTTCTATCTCACCCTTTGTGCTAAGATATGGCAGCGTATACAGTGCTGACTGACCCCACCATTATATTTGCAATATCTAATCACAGCAGTAACTTGTCTTATAGAGTACAAACTTACATCCAACAGAGTAGTAACTATTTAGCTTTGGACATGTTTTCCATCCTTTTCTTAAATTCTTACAATTAACCATCTTGCTTGAAATTCACTAATTGAATAGGTGTGCCGTATGTCACAGCACAAAAGGGGTTATTTAAATGACTGTTTCTGAATGCCATTGACTTTTCTGTTTAAAGTTAGACAATTTAATTATTTTGGCATATGTTCTTCGTATGGGCAGTACCCATGTGTTCATGAGCTAGCATTTCAAAAGTATGTTAAGGTTAATGAACATTAGGGAGACCATATATTCTGGGAATTCTGTTGCTTTTATTAAAGGCATCTGTTTCATTTTCTTGTACTGTCGTCACCCTGATTAACTGCTGTATTTAATAGGAAATTATTTGTGTAGTTTCACAACTTAGATTTTTATTCACAAAACAGTGCCTAACATAACAGTGCATCCACAATTTTATCTTCCATTTTATGCATTTCCATCAATTGCTATTATGGGATTTTCCTTTTGAGACCAAATGATCCGTAGAGATTTATCTTTCCACAGATTTTTTGATTGCTTTAGTTTTTGTGAAGAGTGACAGTGACTTTAATTTTTTCAGTTTACCAAGAACAGTAGCACGCACTGTTATACAATATCTTCTGTCATTTGGGTTCAAGTGGTTTTAGAATTTCAGTGGTAACAATTGTTTCTGCATATTTCAGTTTATGACCATAGCATGGATTTCTGTTCATCTCATTATTCTGCACTTCCATCCATACTTCCACCCAAAAGACCTGTCTATTACTGCAGAAATTTTATCTTGTTAGAAAGGATTGATATATAGCTTCCACTAAAGCTGTAAAATCACTGAAAATTGTTAAGCAGTCTAGAAAGTAATTATATATCAAAGTTAGATAACAACAACAACAGTAAATGTGTAGCTGGGAAGGCTTTTGCGGTGCCAGGCCAGAGGATCTGGTTTTTTGCTTCTGAGGAAGGATACACTAATACTGGTAAGAGACACACCTAGTCTACATATATCCAAACCTGATATACTCTAGTACCTCAAAATCTCATTTATTAGAAATGAGGTTCTGTATCCCAAGTATGTCCAGTACACTGAGGACTCCTACGTTTACCCAAGGCCACATTTATCAAAACCACTTGTATAACCCCATAACATTCAGATGTATATTACATTTACATCCAGCTTTCTAAAGTAATATAAAAATGTTTTGTGAGGCAGTTTTAGATACCAGAATGTTTCCTTCAGCAACCTGCATGTGCCATCCCAATCTGCTTGCCGTGAAGCTGAGACTAAAACTTAAACTAACTAAACTACCTAAAAGATAAAAAAGACTACAGATTGTTGTTAGAGTATGTCCGTATCAACATAAATGCTTGGAATATACTTCAAAGTCTTGGTGTTTCACACAAATACAACAATGAAACCACTGTATAGGATAAGTAGAAAAGTTTAAGACAACAGTACATATGGCTACTACACTGGATCCAGGAGAGACAGGACATAATGGTAAGCAACCATGGATGACTGACAAAATTGTAATCTTAAACACAAGAAGAGAATGCAAAGATCAGCTTCTGAACTAAATGACTGGAGGATAGCTAATGTGATGCCAATTTTTAAAAAGGGCTCCAGAGGTGATCCTGGCAATTACAGGTTTGTAAGCCTGACTTCAGTACTGGGCAAACTGGTTGAAACTATAGTAAAAAACAATATTGTCAGATACATAGATGAACATAATTTGTTGGGGAATAGTCAACATGGTTTTTGTAAAGGGAAATCATGCTTCACCAAACTACTAGAATTCTTTGAGGGGGTCAAGCAGCATGTGGACAAGGGGGATCCAGTGGATATAGTGTATTTAGATTTTCAGGCAAGATCCCTCACTGAAGGCTCTTAAGCAAAGTAAGCTGTCATGGGTCCTCTCATGGATTGATAACTGGTTAAAAGATGGGGGGGGGGAAGGGTAGGAATAAATGGTCAGTTTTCATAGTGAAGAGAGGTAAATAGTGGTGTCCCCCAGGGATCTGTACTGGGACCAGTCCTATTCAACATATTCATAAATGACCTGGAAAAGGGAGGTGGCAAAATTTGCAGATGATACAAAACTACTCAAGATAGTTAAGTCCCAAGCAGGCTGTGAAGAGCTACAAAAGGATCTCTGAAAACTGGGTGACTGGCCAACAAAATGGCAGATGAGATTCAATATTGATAAATGCAAAGTTATGCACATTGGAAAACATAATCCCAACCATACATATAAAATGATGGGATCTAAATTAGCTGTTACCACTCAAGAAAAAGATCTTGGAGTCATTGTGGATAGTTCTCTGAAAACATCCACTCAATGTGCAGCGGCAGTCAAAAAAGCAAGCAGAATGTTGGGAATAATTAAGAAAGGGATAGATAATAAGACAGAAAATATCATATTGCCGCTATATAAATCCATGGTACGCCCACATCTTGAGTATTGCGTGCAGATGTGATCACCCCATCTCAAAAAAGATATATTGGCATTGGAAAAGGTTCAGAAAAGGGCAACAAAAATGATTAGCTTCCATTGAGGAGAGATTAATAAGACTGAGACGTTTCAGCTTGGAAAAGAGACGACTAAGGCGGGATATGATTGAAGTCTATAAAATCATGACTGGTGTGGAGAAAGTAAATAAGGAAGTGTTATTTACTTCTTCTCATAACACAAGAACTAGGCGTATCCAAATGAAATTAATAGGCAGCAGGTTTAAAACAAACAAAAGGAATTATTTCTTCACACAACTCACAGTCAACCCATGGAACTCTTTGTCAGAGGATGTTGTGAAAGCCAAAACTATAACAGGGTTCAAAAAAGAACTAGATAAATTCATGGAGGATAGGTCCATCAATGGCTATGAGTCAGGACGGGCAGAGATGGTGTCCATCGCCTCTGTTTGTCAGAGGCTGGGAATGAGTGACAGGGAATGGATCACTTGATGATTACCTGTTCTGGCCACTGTCGGAAGACAGGATACTGGCTAGATGGACCTTTGGTATCACCCTTTACGGCTGTTCTTCTGTTGTTATAGGAGAAAGGAGAATACTACAAGGCACATTTCTCTTATTTTTGCATTCCCTTCTTGCGTTTAAGATTACAATTTTGTCACTCATCCATGGCCATACAAGAAATGACAAGAACAAATATGCTTTGAAATGAATTAATATTGAACCAGAAATACCTACAAAGAAATACATTTCTCTGTAAAAAGAACCATGAGACAAAAGTCAAGAAAAGGAATTAGCTGCATTAAATCTAAGGATGGCAGGGTGAGCTACAAAACCAAAATCATCCAAGAAAGATGGAGGGACTATATGAAGAATCTTTTTGAGAATTCTGAAAAATTGGAAGATATAGACATCAAAAAGGAGAAGAAAAGGCACCACATATATAATTTGTGAACTAGAAAAAGCATTCAATCAGCTGGAGATGATAGTGCTGAGATTCAAATGCGACAACCCCTGAATGAAGATTCAAAACCTTACCTGCTAAAACTTTTTAATAGGAGAACTTTTAGAGGATTTAAAGAGGCCAGACTTCATTCCTTTCCTGAAGATTCATACCAGTAGAGAATGTGAATTACAGCTAACTATGAACCTGCTAAGCCACACACAAAGTTTTGTTGAAAACTGTTGGCACATGGATACAACAACATCTTGAAACAAAAAATAGCAGAAGTTAGTTTGGTTTTCTCTAAGGAGTAGGCATGAGGGAGGCAATCTTTGCCCTGAAGATCTTATCAGAATGTGCGATAGAAATACAAAGGGAAATTTATACTTGTTTTGTAGAGTCTGAGAAGATATATATTCTTAAATAATGTAATATTAACTCAAGATATAAAATCAATAAAAAGACTGTACTGGGGACAGGAAGCAACAATCCTAACAAACTATGAGCTATCTGAGTAATGCAGTTTCAAGAAAGGTATACAATCGAAAATGCATTGTATCTCCGCAACTATTTAATGCATATGTAAAAAGTATATCAAGGCAAAATTTAGAAGACACCAACCAAAGCATACAGGTCAATGTCCAATACATCAACGTAAGATATGCTGATGATGTAGTATTAATTGCTTTGACTAAATAAAATGTTAAGAACATACCTTATTGCTGTGACCAATGACAGTAAGGAATACTATCAATCAGTGCTAGAAAGACAAAAAGTATGATGATAAATGAACACAGTGACTTGGAAACAAGGCAAGAACCTATACTATGATGATCAAGTTGTGGAACAAGTGTATAGATTCACCTATTTACGGAGTCTAATATCATCAGATGGAAGATGTGACAAAGAAATCAAGAGAAGGATACAGCTTGTAAAAATGTATTTAACAACTTCCAAAGAGTTGTGGTGTTGAATGTTAAAATGGCACATCCATACTAGAATGATTAAGTGCCACATGTGGATAACTATCATGTATGGATGTGAGAGCTGGACACTTAAAAAGGACACCGAGAAGACTGAGCATTTGAGTTTTTGTGTTACAGAAGAATGTTAAAACATTATTTGGATAACTGAAACTACAAGCAAAGATGAATGAATGGATGCATTTAAGAAGAACACAATTTCTTGAGACGAAAGGTAAAAACACCTTTCTGTGGACACATACCTTGCTAATTGCAGAGCATCTGTCTTCCAGCACTCATACTACCAGGCAAGGTCACAGGCAAACGAGGAAGAGGAAGAAAGAGAGCCAATTACATCAGAAATATTGCCAGATGAACTTGTATCCAAAGGAGAGTGGAAGTCTTACAACTCTGTCAAGAAGCCTTCTCTAGCCTGGTGGTTTGGGTACTTGCCTGGAATGATGAAGACCCTGGTTCAGGTCTACCCTCTGGCACGGGGAGAGGGATAGCTCAGTGGTTTGAACGTTGGCCAGTGTTGTGAGTTCAATCCTTGAGGGGGCCATTTAGGGATCTGGGGCAAAAATTGGGGATTGGCCCTGCTTTGAGCAGCGGGTCGGACTAGATGACCTCCTGAAGTCCCTTCCAACCCTGATATTCTATGGTTCTATGATTACAAAACATGGAAGATGATGGTCCACAACCTCTGCATCAGAGACATCACTAGAAGAAATAGGCTAAAAAGAATCTACAGAGTAAGGGGTCACAATATCCTTAACCTTAGTTGACTTTTGTACATCCAGTTATACACATACACACTCTTCAGATATCTACCAATACCTGGGCACAACAGTGCAAGTTAAGAATAGGATATTTTATATTTAATTATTTTGATTTATAAATGACTTAGAAATACTTTTACTTTCTTGTCTAACATTCAAATTGACAATGGATCATAAAAAATAGGCCCTTACGACACTTTTCTACTGTTTATCCCACCTATTATTATTAATTGATTTCAAACCATTTCTCCACTTTCAGCGAAACAAAAATAAACCCTTGCTCATGGAATACATCTCTGACTAATTTTTATCTGGCCATTCAGTGTGGCATCTAACAGTTGTTTGTCTAACATTTAAGCTGCACAACTTCATTTATATGCACAATGTGGTTTCAAGGTATAAAAAATGGTTACTTACTTTCTCGTAACTGTTGTTCTTCGAGATGTGTTGTTCACATCCATTCCACATTAGGTGTGTGTGCGCGCCGTGTGCACGAGCATCAGAAACTTTTTCCCTTAGCGGCTCCCATCGGGCCAGCGGGGCCCCCAGAGTGGTGCCACTGCGCCATGCATATATACCCCGACGGCCCAACCCCCTCCAGTTCCTTCTTGCCGGCAACTCCGACAGAAGGGTCGGAGGGTGGGTGGTGGAATGGACGTGAACAACACATCTTGAAGAACAACAGTTACGAGAAAGTAAGTAACCGTTTTTTCTTCTTTGAGTGCTTGTTCATGTCCATTCCACATTAGGTGAATCAGAAGCTTACCTCTGGAGGAGGGTAGGAGTCATGGAACAACTGCTCGGAGGACCGCTCTGCCAATCACCGCTGCCTCTCTAGCCTGCTGGTTGACCGCGTAGTGGGTCGTGAAGGTGTGCACTGAAGACCAGGTGGCTGCTCTGCAGATCTCCTGGATCGGGACCTGTGCCAGGAATGCTGTGGAAGTCGCTTGCGCCCTGATCGAGTGCGCCGTGACTGCCGGGGCTGGAAAACCTGCAAGCTCATAGCACGCCCGGATGCAGCTTGTAATCCAAGACGAAATCCACTGTGCCGACACTGGGAGGCCTTTCATCCTCTTGGCCACAGCCACAAACAGCTGCGCAGATTTGCGAAAGGGCTTGGTGCGCCCCAAATGGAACGCCAGCGCTCGATGCACATCCAAGGTGTGCAAGCTGCGGTGACTCGGGTCCGTATGGGGTTTCAGAAAGAACACCAGCAGACAAATGTCCGGGCCCAAATGGAATTGAGAGACCACCGTAGGGAGGAACTTGGGGTGCGGCCAGAGCTGCACCTTGTCCTTGTGAAATACTGTATATGGTGGTTAAGAGGTGAGGGCCCTCAGTTCGGACACCCTTCTGGCTGAGGTAACGGCAACCAGAAATGCCACCTTCCAGGAAAGGTGGAGAAGGGAACAGGAAGTGAGGGGCTCGAAAGGGGGTCCCATGATTTTAGAGAGGACCAGGTTAAGGTTCCATGGAGGGACTGGTGGGTGGGAGTACGGGAACACCCTCTCCAATCCTTTAAGGAACCATCCCACCATTGGGTGGAAAACACCGAGCCCCCCGAGAATCCCAGATGGAAGGCAGAGATGGCCGCCAGGTGCACTCTGAGTGAGGGGCTAGCCCTTGCTGCTTGAGATGCAGGAGGTACTCCAGGATGGCCGGCACCGGGGCCTAGCACGGCTGCACCTGTCGGGGTTCACACCAACACGAGAACCTTTTCTAATTGGCCATATAGGCTGCCCTGGTAGAGGGCTTTCTACTGCCATGCAGAATCTGGTGCACTGGAAGGGAGCACTGGCTCTCCAGGGCATTTAGCCACAGATCCTCCACGCCGTCAGGTGCAGTGACTTTAGGTCGGGGTGGAGAAGCCGCCTGCCATCTTGTGTAATGAGGTCCCGGTGTAGGGGCATGTCATAAATATAAAGGGAAGGGTGAACATCTTTAAATCCCTCCTGGCCAGAGGAAAAACTCTTTCACCTGTAAAGGGTTAAGAAGCTAGGATAACCTCACTGGCACCTGACCAAAATGACCAACGAGGAGACAAGATACTTTCAAAGCTGGAGGGGGGGAGAAACAAAGGTTCTCTCTGTCTGTGTATTGCTTTTGCCGGGACCAGAGCAGGAATGCAGGTCAGAACTCCTGTAAAGAGTTAATAAGCAATTTAGTTAGATATGCGTTAGATTCTGTTTTGTTTAAATGACTGATAAAATAAATTGCTGAATGGAATGGATATTCCTGTTTTTGTGTCTTTTTGTAACTTAAGGTTTTGCCTAGAGGGATTCTCTATGTTTTGAATCTGATTACCCTGTAAGTTATTTACCATCCTGATTTTACAGAGGTGATTCTTTTACTTTTTCTTCAATTAAAATTCTTCTTTTAAGATCCTGATTGCTTTTTCATTGTTCTTAAGATCCAAGGGTTTGGGTCTGTGTTCACCTATGCAAATTGGTGAGGATTTTTATCAAGCCTTCCCCAGGAAAGGGGGTGTAGGGTTTGGGAGGATTTTTGGGGGGAAAGACATTTCCAAGCGGGCTCTTTCCCTGTTATATATTTGTTAGACGCTTGGTGGTGGCAGCAATAAAGTCCAGGGGCAAAAGGTAAAATAGTTTGTACCTTGGAGAAGTTTTAACCTAAGCTGGTAAAAATAAGCTTAGGGGGTTTTTCATGCAGGTCCCCACATCTGTACCCTAGAGTTCAGAGTGGGGAAGGAACCTTGACAGGGCAGGACTACTGGGGCCTCCACCGACAGCTCTAGGAGCGATGTGTACCAGTCCTGGCGGGCCCAGGCTGGAGCGATGAAGATGACCGCCGCTCTGTCCCTGTGTACCTTGAGTAGGACCTTGTGCACCAAAGGGAGCAGGGGGAAGGCATACATCAAGCCCCTTCTCCACGGGATCGCAAACGTATCCGCAAGCGAGCCCGGGCTGTGGCCCTGGAACGAACAGAACCGCGGGCACTGGGCGTTGGCTGTGGTGGCAAACAGGTCTACCCGGGGAAACCCCCACCTGCAGAAGAGCGAAAGCACGACGTCTGCCCTGAGCGTCCACTCGTGCATGTGGTACGACCTGCTGAGGGAGTCCACCAGCTCGTTTCATACCCCCGGGAGATAGGACACCTCGAGGTGAATTGCATGAGCTATGCAAAGGTTCCAGAGGTGGAAAGCCTCATGAGAGAGTGGCAAGGAATGAGCCCTGCCCTGTTTGTTTATATAAAACATGGCAGTAGTCTTGTCTGTCAGAACTGTCATGCTGTGACCACTTAGAGTGGCGTGAAAGGTCTGGCAGGTGAGACAAACCACCCTGAGCTCCTTCACATTGATATGGAGCGACCACTCTGCTCCAGACCACAACCTCTGCGTCATGAGGTCCCCCAGGTGAGCCCCCCATCTGTGTTCTGACGTGTCTGTCACCAGTGTCAGGTCCGGTCGTGGGGCGGCCAAGGGGATGCCTTCGCAAACCACAGGATGGGACTGCCACCACAGCAGGGAGTCCAGCACGTCCCTTGGGGCTGTCACTACCAAGTCCAGGGGGTCCCTGCCTGGGGGGTACACCCGAGCAAGCCACGCCTGCAGAGTCCTGTGTCTCAGTCTGGCATGCCTGACCACGTGCATGCATTCTGCCACATGGCCCAGCAGTCGCAGGCAGCACCTGGCCATTCTCGTTGGAAATGGGCGCAGGGAGGCCACCACTCGCTGGATAGCCTGGAATCGGGATACCAGAAGGCTTGCCCTGGCCTGCATCATGTCCAGGACCGCCCCTATGAATTCCACTCTCTGCATGGGTATGAGTGTGGACTTGAGGACGTTGACCAGGAGCCCCAGCTCGCGGAACAATCTCAGGGCCACCTCCACATGGCCACGCACTTCCGCCTCGGATTGGCCTGCAAGGAGCCAGTCATCGAAAAGGTCCTGGCGTTTTGTCTCCTTGGTCTTAGGGGCCGGGGCCTACTGTCCATGGCACTCCTTTTGTTTACCGCTGAGATCACTAGGGAGCATGGACTCAGATGGCAGAACCGGAACTCATAGCCCTTAGATGAGGCAAAGTATTTACGCTCCACTCCTTTGGCCGATGGGGTGCTGGAGGCCGGGGTCTGCCATATAGTCTTATAGTTGGACTGAATGGTCTCAATGAGTGGGAGCGCTATTCTGGATGAAACTTCAGGGCTCAAAATGTCCACCATGGGTCCCTCCTGCTCAACTGCCTCCTCGGCCTGCAACCCCAAGTTTTGGGTGACCCTGCGCAGCAATTCCTGGTGGGCTCTATGGTCTATCGGCAGAGGGCCAGACACCTCTGTACCTACCACTGCCTCATCGGGGAAAGATGAGGAGGTTAGCTGCCGCTCGACCCCCTCTGGTTGGTCCTCCTGCTCCCCTTCTCCCATGGGAGGGGCCTCTGGCTCAGGCTGGGGAGAGAGTCCATGGGACAGCACCAGGCTCGGTGCCAGTCTCTCCGGTTTATGCTGGGGGGGATGCTGGAGGCCTGGATGCTGTAGCCTTTGGCACCATCTGGCATCGGTGCGGGGACTGGGACCACTGCACCGAGTAACTTGCCCTGGACGGGGCCCCTTGGCGCTCCTGATAGGCCCAGGGGGTCCAGAAGGGCCAATGGCCTGGCGGCCCCCATTGGGGTTCCCAGCCCCCCTGAGGGTCCCTGCCATCTGGGACCCGGTGCGGATAGCTATAGCGGCCGGAGTCAACACCGGACTGCAGCGATGCCGATAGTGAAGTCCATGGCGGTACCAAAGATCTGCGCCAGCGGCAGAACGAGCAGCTCCTGGCTGAGTGGGAGCAGGAGCAGTACCGCCCTAGGACCGGGACCGTCTGCGGGAGTCCTCTGGCGAGGGCCATCTCAACTCCTCCCAGTGCTGGTCTCTGGGTGGTGCCGGAGAGCGGCGTGCCTTTTCCGGTGCTTCTTTGCGCAGACCTGCTGCAAGTGCTGCAACCTCCTTCTGGGCTGTTGGCAACTGTGAGTCCACGGAGTCGGAGCTCGACCAGGACCAACTCCGGGACTGGTGCCGGGACAGTGTCCTCGAGCTGCACACTATTGCCGGCTTACCCCTCAACGGCACCCGAGAAATGGGTGCGAGAGGGTTCTCCCCATACAAGAGGGGGCTTGCCGCCAACAGCTCAATGAGGTCCTTTGCAGCCTCAAAGGTGCCAGGTGTAGAGGGCTGATCCGTTATGCCCTCAAGCCCATTGTCCGCACTGAGCTCACTTAGGTCTGGGCTCGGTGGGGCTTGTGCTGCCAGGACTGCCGGTGTCAGCGCCGGTACCACGGCCTTCCTGCTCTTATCAGCGCTTGGGGCCTTGGGAGGCACCGGCCTCCTGTGCGGGGAATGACCGCGCCTTCCTTTCGGCCGTGCCGAGGCTTAGCCTGGCGCTCTGGGGCTGACAGTTTATGGTTCTTAGCAGGTGCTGGGTCTCTCGACGGCTCCAGGGCACTATGCACCGAGGAAGCCTGAGCCAGCGTCAGGCGCTCTGGGCCCGGCGGCTGCAATACGGCCTCCATCAACAGTTGCTTTAGATGAAAGTCTCTTTCTTTCCTTGTCTTTGGCTTAAACAGCTTGCAAATCCTACACCGTTCAGTTTGATGTCCGTCCCCCAGGCAACGTAGACATGAGTCGTGGGGGTCACTAACTGGCACAGGTTTGTGACATGTGGCACAAGCCTTGAAGCCGTGGGCCTGCATCATGCCCCGTGGCCCAAGGCGGGTGCTGGAGGCCTCCAAGCACCTAATGACTTAAGTGTCCACAATAGGTATGCTAATGAACTGATAACAGCTACTCTAAAGGCTAAGGGACTGCTCTTCTCTGAGAAAGAAAGAGAGAGGTTGTTCCAATGCCGCTACGGACGGTAAGAAGGACTGGAGGGGTTTGGGCCGGCGGGGGTATATATGCACAGCGCAGTGGCACCACCCGGGGGGCCCCGCCAGCACGACGGGAGCTGCTAAAGGAAAAAGTTTCTGACACTCGTTCATGCACACCTAATGTGGAATGGACGTGAACAAGCACTCGAAGAAGAACTGATATCTTCTAAAGGGTAACCCTGTATTGTCTTATATATCAAATTCTTTTCAATATTTGCTCAAGTTTAGAAGTTAGAAGGATTGTGAAGCTCTGCATTCAGTTTCCGGAAGCACTGCTATTAATTCAGAAACCTCAACTGAATGCACGATGACTGCTTGCTTTTGTAATAACAAGCACAGTACTTCCTTTGTAGCACCTCTAGAAGCGTTTATAAAATATACAGAGATATATATAGAGAGAATATAGAGATAAATATACACACATACAATCAAAGATGTCTGTGGGAGTATCTTAAGCTGTTTTCCCTTTTTTAAGCATGAATTATAAATTTTAATACTCTGCCTGGCTTGCCAAAATGTGTCCCAGAGGGTTCTTCAATGCAAACTACATCTATAATACAGAGAAACCATACATTATACAGTTGGCAAAGACTACAGGTCTCAGCAGATAATAGTCTGTCTTCATCTGAGAAGCATCTGGTGTGATGACCTGGGTCTTGAGCCCAGGCCTGGGACTCCGCAGACAGCTAGTGAGTTGAGAAGCTATTAGGACTATAGCCTCAACCAAGGCATTACCCATGAGAGCCCTGATTGGAAGATTGCCCAGCTCCACGTTATTTAAGCCAGGAGGAGGCACAAGAAGTTTGTCTGAGCAATGAGATGATTACTTGTTGTGCCTGTCTCCTGCACTCAACCCCATATCTGATTCCTGCTCCACTCCTGGCTCCTGCCTCACTATTGCCTTTGCTCCTGTTCACACCTTGCTCCGCTCCATTCTTGATCCTTGCCTTTCCTGAGGTTCCTGCCCTTACATCTCACCTCCAGTCATCAATGGCTCCAACCCCAACTCCAAACCCAGCCTCCAACTTCTGACCCTGACTCTCGCTTAACCATTGGCTCTAGCATTTGATATCTAACCTTGACTCTCATCCTCAGCTTCGATTCCTGGTTCTTACTCTGGATGGATCCCTGACTCTGGTAACTGGCTTCGTTCCCCAACCTACATGCCTGCTCCACCCACTGCAGCTGACTCCTGCTCTGACTACTAGGCCAGACCGCCAACATCCCAGTCCATAACATCTGGCTGTATTTAGTCAGAGTATTTCATGCAGGGACTTATAGCCTCCACTGTCTCCTCTTCTGCCGTAATGGAGACATTGCATGTCATGTTTTCAGTTTTATGCAAGTTAGGCAAGAGTCTCATTCTCTAAACAGACTGCCAATGCAATCCTCAGATGGGAAAAGCATAGATTGTAATAAGCAAGTTTCAGAATATTGCAGTCTAAAACTATTACCTCCTGCTATTACTAGAACCCTTCCAATCTCATCTTTTCCATGCTATTAACATCACTGAACATTATCAGGAGAGTAAATATTTGGAGCTGTTGATATCTATGATTTTGTAGTGCCTTCTACAAAAGTTAAGGTATAATTTTAGAAAGGCTTTTCTAGCATGGCATTTGTGAGTATAGGATAAACAGAATAAATATTTATGGACTGAGATGTTTTACACTCTTGCATATTTAAGTGGTTTTTCTTAGCATGTTATTTCATAGCTGATATTGTAAACTGGGGAAAGTTTCTTGATATTAATTTTATTATAATGCAATTTCAACTCTCAAAACATAGATTCTGATTTCAGGCTGTAGGTGGGCTACCTGATAATTAAAATTACAATCTATACTAAAAACAAAGAGAGCAGTAGCAGATGTAGAAGCACATGCCACCCAACACCTAAAAGTAGTCACCCAAAGAGAGGTGCCCATTACAGCTGCCAGAAAAGTCTCAAATACCATAAAACCATACACCTCAGGTTTTTTCCCAAATGATCACCCAAAAGATGGGATGCTCCAAAAGATATAGAATATTTAAGACCAAGGGGAGTTCATCTCTAAATTCAAGAGTCCCCAGAGAAAACCCCTTTTCTCTTATAAACCATGGGGGATTAAACTTAAATGTTTTCACTTGAGTGTCTCTTCAGGGTACAGGAAAATAGATGAGTCGCAAGCCATTTAGGTCTTTATAAGTCAAAACACCGTAAACTCTACTGAAAACCCACAAACAGCTAGTGAAGATTTTGGTGCACTGATGTCATGGACTAATGGTAAAAGCCCCTGGTTAAAAGGTGAGCAGTTTCAGTTTCCAAGCTTATTTAAAGTGTATCCATGTAGGGAACACTGCAGTCGTCTAATGCATCACAGTAGCATGGTATGAGAGGAAATTCTTCAGCCTGTGAATTTCTTTCCAATTGCAGAAATCTGCGCAACATATAAATACAAATGTAACCTATACAATGTAAAAATGCATCTATTATATTCAGATAAGATAGACTAAGACACATTTTCAGAAGTAGGAGTTGCTGGGTATTTTTGAAGATCAGGCCTCTTATGTCCAGATTTTTAACTGTGTTTAGGTGCCTAAAGATGCTCATTGGCACCTTGGTGATTTGAAAATGCCACTAGGGGTTGGATTCACAAGGGGGACTTTCAGGTGCCCTGCTAGCTAGTGGAATTCACAATCCTGAACCAGTCGCCCAGGCTTCCTAAACAATGCATGCGGAGTGTTAGACACCTGAGAATGGGATTCACAAAAGCCAGCATACTGAGCAGGGAGATGCCTATGCTAGACAACAGGAAATGTTGAGGAGAGGGATACGGCCTAAGTCCCACACAAAAGGTCTTAGTTGGTCTGGAAAGATGCACCTCCACTCACAGCTGTGAATCCTTTCCTGGATTTCAGCGTCTAAACCAGGTAAGTGGTTTCTCACAAAAAACAGGGGAGGGAGGATATAACCTTTATCCCAGTGGTTAGAACACTCTCCAGGATATTTAAATCCCCACCCTGTCTGATGTGAAACAGGCATTTGAACTTGTCTTGAAGCAGAGTGGGGATATGAACCTGGGTCTTCCACATCTCAGCAGACTGCTCTAACCACTGGCCTAAAGGTTCTAACACCATTGCTGACATCACCATTTGTCGTATGCAGGTTTAGGCATGCTCAGAGCACGTCTACTGGATCTCCTTACACAGAGCGTTTCAGGTCAGAAGCGCTCTGTGTACGCTTGAAAGCTTGTCTCTCTCACCAACAGAAGTTGGTCCAATAGAAGATATTACCTCACCCAGCTTGTCTCTCTAATATCCTGAGACTGATGTGGCTACACTGCCATTTCATACACAAAGAATAGTACTTTGATAGAGGGGCTGGTTTCTGTTAATATGATATTTAATCTGGAGTAAAATAATTTTACTGGAAATAAACTGGCAAAATCTGTCAATTACCTTTCTAAATGCAGATAAAGATGTAGAATGGGTTAGACCAGGATCTAATGGAGGCTATCTAGCATCACTAAAGGACTTTCTTCAAATATTATACAAGTAAGAAATTACATTTTAATGAACAAAAAACAAACAAACCTCAAAACAAGTTCTAGAGTCGGAGTTTAAGGACAGAAGGGACCACCACATCATTCTAGTCTGACGTCCTGTATATCACAGGGCACCAACACCTGCACGCTAAATCCAACAATCAAAATTAGACCAAAGTATTACAGCCCTCAAGAGACAAAACTATTCCATGTTATAGGCAGAGAATAGGAGGGACTGAGGTGCACCAAATTCCAAAGGTCTTGTAATGGTGGGGAATTAAGTTAGTTGTACCCAGACAAAGTCAAGTCAAACTCTCCAGCCCTGTTATGCTTAGTACTCTGCTGAGATTTAAAAGTGGAGGAAAAAAGAAGGACCAAACTCATCCCTGGAATATATCCACTGATGTCACTGGGCCTAATTCTCCATTGCCTTGCTCATTTTGTAGTCATTTACACGTGTGCAAAGTCAAGAGAAGGGGCTGTTTTACACCTCTTTTGCATAAGTTGTAAATGACAACACAAAGTGCACAACAATGGAGAAGTAAGTTACACCAGAAATCAATGTTGTCCAATATCAATTGTATTTTAAATATGGTGTATAGTTATGAAACTTTTCTTCTTGATTGTTCTGCTAAGTAACATTAAAAAAATAAATAACTGAATGTTATCCAACCTCATATGTTCAAATTGCAGTTTACAGACAATTTACTATTGACAGACATATTGTTGACAAATACAGTATGACTGAAGACATTTTTACCTCAGAACATTGAGAACTTCTGAAACTCATGGTCATTTAGAATGATTTAACCTTTACATCTTTTTTAAACGTAGATAATTATGTACTTTACTGTCCAAGGTACTTGTCTACTCTCAACAATTTGTATGAAGTATTACTTTGTGTTTTGCATGGTTAAAACACAGCACAAACTTTAATTAGTTCCCACAACTCCTTTTTCATGGAAGGTAAGTTATCTCCAGTAGTGGTCAATGTCAGAAATGGGATTAGAACACAGGTGTTCTTAGCTTCCAGTCCCATTCTCAGATCACTAGACCATGTCTCTTTCCATTACAACTCTATAAAGGCATACCAAAGAGATGATAGGGACTAAGAGGAGAAGGTCATTATGACTGGAACAGTATCAGAGAATTTTCCTTTTCCACCACAAATTATCTAAAAAAAGGAAGGAGATAATTAAATCTATTACAGCTAACATTAGAACAAGCAATCTCAGTGAACTATGGAGCTTTTTCTTAAAAGACGCCCTAGTAAATATAAGGAACAAATACAGGAAGATGGAAAGAACCTGTGTAGGAAAACAGAAAAAAAGATATGTTGTATTGCATCTCAACTCATTAGCAGTTAATGAAGCAGAGCATAACAGGAGTCCAGAAGGAATATTGAATGATTCAGTTGAAAAAGGCCAGGGAATGAAGACAGATAATGGGTGTAATGAACCAACACAGGAGCTTTCAGGTTTGCAAGTCTGGATTCATAGATAACTCCAGATGTTTTTTTTCCACCATTCCCTCAGGTCATGAGAACTATGGAGAAAAATCACTGTCCTTTCTGTGGTTAATGTTTTCTCGTTTTTACTCTCAAACAACAACAAATTGGATTATGTCCAGCTACAATTTTCCTTTGTCATAGTACATCTTTGGAAGTGCTTTGGACAAAGTATGAATGAAGATCATTGGCACGTAAAGTAATAACCTCTCCAGAGACTGGGCCAATACATGTGCGCAGCTCCTACAGAAAAGAATGGGAATTGTATGCTTATTGTGAAGACAGAATTTGGACCACGGTGTTTAAAAAAAGATGGCATAGGTGAAAAAAACATGTGGTCAGTGTAATTCTCACTAAATCAGCACTGGGGGTGTTATTTCTAATAGTTATCTGAAATGTATTGTGGTTCTGGATTAACAGGAAATTCAGCAATTGGAGAAAGCAGAAGTGGTGGCTGGACCTCTCAGACAAGTCAGAAAAGATTCACTAGTGTTGGGGCTTGCAAGACAAACATCCAGTCCTCTATTTGCCTTCTGAACTATCCTAGCAAGTGTTCCCGAGATATATTCCCTTCAATACTGGGACAACATAGGGGAAAACGTTTCATGAAGAACCATGACAGCCACAGACTTGATTCATATACTGAAATGGGGTCTACAGCAAAAAGCAGGCGAGGTCAGGATTTCTCTCTTGCAGAATTGGACAGGGAGTTGAGCTGGAACTGGAAAAGCAGTTCAGACTGATATTTTTTACTTGAACTGGAATGGCACCTGTATAATAATTTTGTCTTACTTACAGAACCAGAACTGAACTGGGGAAAATATCAGGTTACTGGTTAAAATAAAGGTCTGGCTTTTTAAAAAACTCAATATTTCAAAACTACCATGATCTTATTTTCATTATAAAACAAAACATAACAAACAGGCATGGGATAGCTACCAGAAGGACATGCCTGAGTAAAATGAGGAGGAGGAGGAGGGTAGGAGGAAGCCAGCCCACAAGAGCAGGGAGGGAAAGGGAAGATTAGGAGCTGCCTGCAGAGCACATGAGTATGGCCCTACCAAATTCATGGCCATAAAAAATGCAACATGGACTGTGAATCTGGTCTCCCCACCATGAATTCTGGTCTTTTGTGTGCATTTACCCTATAATATACAGATTTCAAGGGGGAGACCACTTCATAAAGTGGGGGTCCTGACCCAAAAGGGAGTTGTCGGGGGAGGGGGGGTCACACAGTAATTTTAGTGGTGTTGCAGTATTGCCACCCTCACTTCTGTGCTGCCTTCAGAGCTGGGTGGCTGGAGAGCGGTGGCTGTTGGCCGGGTGTCCAGCTCTGAAGCCAGCACCCCGCCACCAGCAGCATAGAAGTAAGGGTGGCAATATCACATCATGCCACCCTTACTTCGGCATTGCTGTCTTCAGAGCTAGGTGTCCAGAGAATGGCAGCTGCTGACTGAGAGTCCAGCTCTACAGGCAGCAGTGCATAAATTAGGGAGGCAATACCATATCATGCCATCCTTACTTCTGCGCTGCTGCCGCCGCCAGCGGCTTTGCCTTCAGAGCTGGGCTCCGGGCCAGCAGCTGTTGCTCTCCAGCTGCCCAGCTCTGGAGGCAATGCTGCCACCAGCAGCAGGGCAGAAGTAAGGGCAGCAGTACTACAACCCCTTAAAATGACCTTGCGATCCCTCCACAAGTCCTTTTTGAGTCAGGACCCCTGCAATCACAACGTCGTGACATTTCAGATTTAAATAGCTGAAATGAAATTTATGATTTAAAAAATCTTCTGACTCTGAAATTGACCAAAATAGACCGTGAATTTGGTAAGGCCCTACACATGAGGCAGCAGGGTGTCTCAGAGATAGAGGAACCATCTCTAAGACTGCCCCCTGGGGAGAGAAGAGGTGGAATGCTCCCTGGTTCCAGAAGTTAACAATAACTCTTCAAGCTCAAGGAAAAGGTAATGGCCCCCCTTGCCCTTCTTCCCCTTAGACAGGCCTCCCCCCGAGAGCAGCTCCTCACTATAGCTGCCCCATACCTCAAAGTTAAATTTATCCTTTACCACAGTGGTGTAATATGACAGAGCAAATATTAGTTCACTCAAATTGTTCACAGAATAATTGTTTTCTCATTACACAAAAGCTCTAGAAAACCCATGAAAAGTTAAAGTTAAAAAAAATAAATAAATGGTCAAAAATCAAAATAGTTTAAACTAACTTTCAACTCGCTTTTTTGAATTTACTTCACTAAGACTGAAATTTGATTTGAACTGTTTCAAAATGGTAATCAAACTTTGGGAGGGGCGGGAGCGCGGCTTGAACCGGAACTGAACCCAAATGCCCTGAACACAACAGAACCTAACCTTGACCCAAATCAAAACAAATACCAGTTCAACTCCCTGGAACTAGGTCCTGTGGTTCAAAGTCAGAGCTGGGATTAGAACTAGTGATTTTGTTCAATAAATTCTAATCCCAGCTCTGATATTAAGTAACATGAAGGATCCTTCCTTCTCAGCCCTGACAAACAAAATTCAATCCTTTACAGTTTAGCCCCCACATGATGGGTTCATGTTTAATATTCTTCAAAATATGTAATTTTAAAACAAAATTGCTTGTAAAACCTATTCTAATTGCTGTAATAGTGATTTAGCAATCTCTCACATCCCATAAGGCTCCCATGTTGCAGTAATTTATTTTAGCTGCTACAATGGTCATCTCCACAATTCCAAACAATTTCAGTATTTTGGCTGCTTAACCATAATGAAGAAAAGCTGGAGGGACATCTGATTAATGTAGCTCACCAGGAATGGGAATCTATAAAATGAGCAAGATACAATCACACCACGGAGATACACAGCCGCCCTTTACTTAATCCTAACACTACCATAAAAGTCTTAGGGTATATCTAGGGCGCACTTAGAAACCTATGGCTGGCCCATGGCAGCTGACTCAGGCTCACAGGTCTTGATCTAAGGTGCTCCCACCTCACAAGATCCTGGAGACCAAATGTCTACACCACAATTAAACAGACCCTTTGCCCGAGTCAGCTTGTATGGGCCAGCTATGGGTTTTCAATTGCAGTGTAGACATACCCTTAATGAACTCTCCGTAAGTTCCATTCCTCTGTTCCCCCCATCACTTCCACAAAGAACACCCACAAAACTGTATTTTCACACACACACACAAAATAAAATAATTTAAAAAAAAATCAAGCAAACGCTTTTTCCTCCACTTTTTTGCAAATTATTCTTCTCCAGCAGTGGGTTGTTTTTCATACACTGCGGAGAGTTATTTATATCTTTATTATGCTTCCTTCTTATCTCTACCAAATCTTTGAAAATACTAGTTGATGAAGCATGACCTTTAGTTAGCTAAGGTGAAACTTTCTGGCTTACTCCCAATGTTTATAGTGGCTTATTTTGAATAATAATAATGAGCTTTACATTTTCTGTCAAAATCTGATATAGGAGGAATTAATGACCAGGAGTTCCATTACTTATAAAAAAGGGTCTCAAGTTCTTTTTAACTTGTTTCTCTAAAGGTCTCTTTTTTTTCCTGACAGTATAACAATTGTTTGGTCATGTTGTTGTTGTGGAGAATACATCCCCCCACAACCTTAAAGGTTGTGGGGGCTTTGTCTGACTGGCAGAAAAAAGGGTACTGGCACCTTTATGGATCCCCCCTCTCCTTCAGGGACTGGGAAAGAAGGTGACTGGCGGAGAAAGCATCACCTCAGCAGGTGAAATGCCAGTAAACCATTGGCCTCTGCAGACCTGGGGAAGTGTAATAATAAACCATGTCCCTCCAACCTATGCCCCCTCTCATTCCCAGGTTAACAGCTGCAAGGAGGTAGTAGAGTCTATGGCTGAGATCCCTGCCAAAATTGGGGAAACTGAGGCACAGCTGAGTGTATTGTGGCTAAGAACTCAACCAAAAGTAGGGAAAATGAGGTAGTTAAGAATACTGAATAATATGTGATTCCTAACCAAGAGTGGGAAAAGCCCAAGATATGTGTGCAGCAGCCATGAGGTTGCTGCCTGTAATACAGGACACTTTTCAGGGGATGGCCATGGATACTGGAGGACACCTGTCTTGCAACCACCATGGAAAAAGGAACTGGTCCCTGGTGACGAGAGAGAGTGTTATCCTACAGACAAGTGATCTTTTTCTCATATACACACAGCCAGTGGTAGAGACAGAGACAGACCTCCAGAGAGGGCATGCCATGAATCCCTTCCCTACCTGACACTGGATAACTTAATGCTTTGTTAAGATCAATGTTGCAGCTGGTGGGTTACCTGGATACACTTATTTACAGCAAGGGGAGATTCAAGAAAGGATACACGCCTGTTGACGTCATTGCTCATTTGATGGTAGATTAGGGGTATTGCCAGAAAAAAGGAAACAAAGCTCATATGTAATGCAACTGCCAATGTTTTCATTATATATTGTGACAGGGTCGGGCCAGATGGCTATCGGAGAGTAATAGAAGGCAGATATGTTAACCCCATTCTAAGTAGGTCCCTTTTCCCTGGATAAGGTAACAGGGAAGGTTCCAGAACAATCAGGAACCTTCTGGAAACAATTAAGACAGGCTGATTAGAACACCTACGGCCAATCAAGAAGCTGCTAGAATCAATTAAGGCAGGCTAATCAGGGCACCTGGGTTTAAAAAGAAGCTCACTTCAGTTTGCGGTGTGCATGTGAGGAGCTGGGAGCAAGAGGCACGAGGAGCTGAGAGTGAGAACGCGGACTGTTGGAAGACTAAGGTGTACAAGCATTATCAGACACCAGGAGGAAGGTCCTATGGTGAGGATAAAGAAGGTGTTGGGAGGAGGCCATGGGGAAGTAGCCCAGGGAGTTGTAGCTGTTGCACAGCTGCATTCCACAGGGCCCTGGGCTGGAACCCGGAGTAGAGGGCGGGCCCGGGTTCCCCCCAAATCCTCCCAACTCCTGGTCAGACACAGGACGAGTCGACCTGGACTGTGAATTCAGAAAAACGGCCAAGCTGAGGGCTGCCGTGAAGCTCCAAGGTGAGCAAATCCGACAATAAGTGCAAGACCCACTGAGGTAGAGCAGGACCTTTGTCACTATATGTATAGATATATATATAGCGATATCTATCTATATAAAATCCTTTTCAGAATCCCATTAAGCTCTTGGTATAAATTATATCTTCAGTCAGTGAGTGTCACAGGTTAATTATATACTGTGTTAAAACAAACTATTTCCTTTCATCAGTTTTTGTTTGTTTCCCTTCAATTTCACTGAAAGTCCCTTTGTTCTTTTACTAAGTAAATAGGAATCCTCTATCTGGCTTATCTAAATCATTCATTATTTTGTATCATACTTTCTCTTATTCTTCTCCTCTCCAAGTCTCAACCTCTCATACAAAACTCTGTCTCTAATAATTTTTGCCACCCACGAATCTTTTTGACTTCTGTTATATCACATGGTGACTAGAACTGAACAGCGTATTCCAGGTGAGGGTGTATGATTGATTTATCTAATGACATTATGATATTTTCAGTATTCTTTTCCATCCCATGTTTATACATCCAAGTATTTTGTTTGATTTTTCCCACCCTCATTTCAAAATGAGCAGAAGTTTTTGTTTACCTATCCATGTTCTGGAAGCTTTTCTCCATGAGAAGTGACAGCTAATTTTGAAATTTAAATATACCCAGACCTTTCTAAAGTTTTTCCCCCCAAGGATGTTAAAGTTACAAGGTAGTTTCTATACTTTGTGACTCAGCTACAGTTAGTCTTGCCTTCTCTAGAGCCAGGTTGATAAGGACATGCAAGATAATAAAACACAGACTCAGGGATACATCTTTAAAGTGGAAGGTTTCAACTTTATTAACTTTTCTCAATAAAGGGTAGATAGCTTTTCTCCAAAACATTTACCTGGGTCCAATGCAATATTAAACAGTCTCCATTGTAAATAAATATATTAAGAGTTCTCTCTCCTTTCACCTAAACCCTAAGATTCAGCCTCTATCTGAATCATCCCACTCTCTCGCTGTGACAAAGTGACACACAAAGTATGCCTCAGTCTATGAAGACCTAAGGGGATTTCTCTTTCTCCCTCCTAACGAGTAGGATCCACCAATCATCTTTCTGACTCATGACCACCTGTGGCGGCTGGCCCCTTTGAGCCTCTGAGCTGTCCTTGTCACAAGCTGACAAAACCCACAACCAGCACTTACAAATGTATAACTTTTAAATCCCCTTCCTTACTCCATACTAACCTAAAAACAGACACCCCCCCCCCGCCCCTGCCCCCGGAAAGTGAAAAAGACAAAAACTATAGGATATCTTGTCTGGTTTGCCTTAGGGAATTTTTTTTCCTGATTCCAGAAACTGACAATTGGTCAGCACCACAGCATCTTAGAAATGCAGTTCAAACTATATAGAGTTAAAGAGCAGAGGGGTTGAGCAGCAACTGCAGCAAAATGGCTACCAAATGCCCTGAAGGCATACAGGAAAGTGGATGGTGAAGCATAAGAAACAGTCAGATCTTGCTTCCCCCCAGCCACATACACCTACCTAACCAATGCAACAGGAAGAGGCAGAGAAATCTCTCCTCCTTTCCTCTCCAAATGCATTGTGGGTGAATGAGGGGAAAGCTCCAGAGCAGCAAAACCTGCTCCCTGTCTTTCCCTTTCAGGTCCCCCAAGGTTGTCTTTTCTCTGCCAGTCCAAACAAACATTTCCCCCAAGCCTTCCTTGTTGCTGAGATGGGGGAAGGGATTGGAGGGCATGTCATTGTCTAAAAAGCAATCAAAGGTGCATATAATTGCTTCCCTAAACCTTATCCCATTATGAAATTTGATCACTTCATGTGTTGGTAGTGGCTACTTCTTGCAGTTCTTATTTAAGACAACTATATGAGAGTTGATTCTGCCACATAAAAATGCTTTAGTTATTTTCCGTGGGACACTAGGGTTAATGGATCATGAAAAAAATTTGTCCCAAGGGGAAAAAACCCTAACAGGTTTATTATTATGCCTATAAGATTGTCAGCAAGATCTTATGTTATTTTGTTTGAACAGTAGAAAGATGAAACTGAACACAAGCTGATAATACTTCATGATTTTCCCTTTGCTGGTTTCCTCAAGACTCTTAAATGAAGACTGGAAAATTAAAAACTCATCTTCCCTAAAGGCAGAGATATCCAGAATTGTGACAAATTTGTGGCAATGTTCTGCAAGGTGCATTATGCACCAGATATCCATTAAGACTAAACCATTATCTGTTTTGTTAATATGGAGACAGACTATGGAACTGAAAGATTCAGCCCTTCATCCTTCTCAAACACACTGACAACCTTGTCAAGATATGACAATGTTGTGTATGAGAATCTAGATATGCCACATATACTAAAACTAATAAGATACCTAGAATAAATGGAATAAATTATATTAGAAAACTGTTTTTTTTTTAATAAAAACTGTTAGTATAATGGATTCATGAAATGGGACTCTATAAAGGGTACTGGGGGCCATTAATTTGTACTAATATACACATGTATTAAGAGATGACTGCTTCAATGGTGCTGTATTCATCTATTCAGTAAAACAATCTGATTTGGGCAGGGGGTGGGGTGGGGTGGGGTGGATGAAAAGCATTATTGCATCTGGGCCAAATTCTGCCTTTGGCTATACTCATGCAACTCCTATTCACATCAATAGCCGTTGCAAGGATATATCCAAGGATGGGATTTGGTCCAATAGATTATCCTTTATTTAATAAATAAACATGCTCTTCATGGTATTCTCTACCATGCCAATCATGTGGTTTCACTGTGACCAATCTGATCATTTTATCAATTGTTAGGAGAAATGTTCTATCAGACTGTTCAATTTAGTGTATATTTCCCCTAACTATACCAAAAAGCCTTAGGTGAAAATCTTAGCAATAAGAGGTTTAAATGTTCACAAAACAGTGATTTCTGCAGCATTGGGGCGGGGAGGAATCATTCGTTTGCAGGTGCCTTCTCACTTGCTAGGATTTTTCCCCTTTTGGAGCCAAAGGCTTATCAGGGACATACACCACTTGGCAAACAAGGAGGGATTTTAGTCTTTCATACACTGCCCATCTGTTTGCTGCTTTGAAATATAACTTTTAGGTGCCATTCACTGGATAGCACTCTCTCTCTCTCTGCATTACACCACCTTTTGCTCTGTTACTAGTGATAGTCCCAAACATCATCCCTGATGCTGGCACCCCAAAGTAAATACACATATTGCATTGTGTAACCAATGACTGAATATAAACCTTGAAGGCAGCAGTGTAGTGATTGCCATAAACTCATCTGTAGGATCCCTAGCAAATGGTAAGCTGACAACTGCAGAGTTGTTTTTAGACTTTTAAATAGGGACACATCTGGTGTAGGGATATTAATTAATGAAGTGTGTTAAACCTGGTAAGACATCACAAAAATCTACAGAGGGAAACACTGAGTTTTTACAATATACTCTGGTATGTCTGGCCTGATATCTTTGTGTGCTGTTTTGAATGCCAACTGTTAACAATAATGGTGAATCAAATTCTGGCACAATATTCTCTTTATAACACTAGCCATAACTTCAGATTCTTCAAGGTGTCAACAGCCATCTTCACCTCAAATTAAGTAAGTTCAAGCATTTGGAAATACTTGTAGAATGATATGAAATATTCCATGCATAAACTGTATTTGGCGTCATCAACAGCACCTACTATTAGACCTAACTTGGAAGTCATTGATGGTCTCACAATTCTGTGCTGATACTGTTGATAGCTTAATGAACCCTACCAACTTCACATGAGTTGTTATACATTTTTCATGTTAACAGATATTGGCCAAAAACATTCAATATGCTACAATCACAAAGTCCTACATTTTCAGCTACTAAAAATTATATCTAATCATTTTTATTTTCAAATAATTTGCAGTGAAGTGGGAAGATCTTATGTAAATAGTGATGCTTGACCATTATCTCGAATGTGTCATGTTTAGAGCTAACCTGAGTAAGATGTCTTTGCTGGACAGGCAATGTTTTTTAAAAAAAAAACAAACACTGAATATTTGTTCCATCTTTATATCCATTCCATTACGAACTCCGACACATTTATTTATTCAAAAAGTTTTCTTCTCTTTGACTTTTGAACAGTCATAATGCGCATTATTAAATGCACATGCAGAATTCAGCAGAATATGCCCAGCCTGTATTTTATGTGCTAATCTAGGTTTCCTAGTGTGCATTTGGTTTTTCCATTGTCTTACTATCAACTGTTTTCTATCTGAGAACTCCAATGAAAAATAAAATTACACTGAAGTTTAACAAATGATTTAAACAGAAGTTCTGTTGTCTGAAGAATGAAAATGAATTTCTGCAAAAGAGAAATGCAGAGAGAAGTATTGGATGTTGGATAAACAAAAATGGGGCCATAAACCAGCACTTAAAACTTTGGAGACTATGAAGTGCTCAGATTATTTTGAAGTATGAAATAATGATGATTTACCTTCTTGGGCACAGTGTGGTGTTCTTTAAAAGTGTATTTCCAATAGTAATTTAATGCACATTTTTACAGGAAAACCCTTCTTTGCTCTGTTTAAAGGCATTTCATTTTCTACTCTTTGCTAAAGATTTGTGACAACTGTTGTCACTGCATCTTGTGATTTGGTAATGATATAAAACTTATGCCCAATGCAACTAGTCAGAACACTGAAAACAAGAAAATATCATTACTTATTTACTTTGTGTTAATGATGCATTTGCTGTCAGCAATACTTGTGGCAATGTAAACCTAAAAATTGCATGCTCACAATGTATCTTGGTAGTGTAAAGTGAGGATGGTGCCATTACACAGATTGTGCTGGGATTGTTCAAAGCTGTAGGTACAGGGCTTGTCTTCATCGCATTCTTAACGTAAGTACACTCAGAAGGGTGCTCCACTTGAGCTCCACAGCTTGAGTTAGAGCAAAGGCTAACTCAAACCATCCATGAGCCACTGAATGCACACTCTTGCACTACTGACTTGAGTGAAGGTGTTTGTGTTATGGGGACATTTCCCTTGGTTCTTAGCACTGCATTATTCCCAGCCACACCTTACAAACTTTCATGGGGTATTTCAGGAACATTTTCTGAAACTTCTTGTCACCTGGGTGGAAATGGTGTTCACTGGACAATTTATTGCAGCATATCACGCCCAGAAGGGAATGGTGGACGCGGCAGTACCTGAAGTTTACCCTCTGAGTGCAGAGGGGTGGGGTGGTGGAAATGGATACCGCGCTGAGTGTAAATTGTGTTTGCCACATCCAGAAGAGAAGCTAAATCTGACATTTGCGCACCCTCTACATCCCACGTTTCAGATAGGTCCTACACATGCAATGACAGGCATCTTATATCACTTCCTCAGAACAACAACAATGGGGAATCAAGTCCTTATCTTGTTGAGATCATGCTCATTCATCTGCCGCTTCATCCACATCCCATTCCTGTGTCTCCTAACCAGAGTCCTGGATCTGGTCAGAGTGCTGTGGCCCCCAGTGCTAAGCATCAGCTCTGCTTCACTAAAGATTGCTGTGGCCAGTGGGGACCTCAGTTCCAGGTCTTCCTTTGTTGGTCGCCCTAGAACTTGCTCAGGAGCCCTTGAGCTGTTCAGGGCATAGAAGAGCTCCATACAAAGGGTGCTAAAGAGCACCTGGTCAAACTGCTCATAGGGCAGTGAGCTCACTGGGGTTTCACTGGCCTGAGAGTTCCAGTCTAGTCCCCAGTGATGGACAGCACTGTTGAACAGTCCAGTTGACCACCTTCCTCAGACAGTATTTTAGATATATCATCATAAACATGCTGATTTCCAAACTTGGGCCCCAATACCATAAGTCCTACTGGGAATGCACCACACCTGAACAAGATATTTGGTATCAGTCTCAGGCCAGATAGCCACACACTAGGAGGAAGATTTCCACCCAGTCACCATCCGACTCACCAAATACAATAGCAAAGCTGGAATAAATGCTCCAGGTGCAGAGAGATACATGCAAGGCAGGATCTGACCATTAAAGCTGTGTATTATAAATGGGGATAACTTCCAGTCTGGCGGTAGAAGGGAAAGACCTAACCAACACACCTTGGCAGAAATTTTGGGAAGTCACTGGGGACTCCATGCAGCAGAGTGGACGATAGCTGAGTCCCCACTACATTACTACCTTGAGCTTCCACAGCCCTTGAGCATCAACCCACACCCCCTAAATGGCAAGCTACCTCAAGCTTAAAACACCCACTTAACTTGAGCTAAAGATTTTTGTATGTGGATGCAAGTCAACTTAGGGGCAGCAACAAGGGGCAACACTTGAGTTATACCTTAAGCTAAAAACAGCAGTGAAGACAAGGCCACAAACAGTTGTTCAATTATAGGAATTTCTCTCTGAACAATAAATCTGCTTGTCTCTTGTTAATGCAGATAGGAAATGAAAGCAAAAGGCTGCATGTTAGTCTATCCACTTGGTCATACATCTTTCATCTGAAACTTTTTCTAAAGCCTTAGGTGCTTTGGCTAGAAGAATTTTGCTCAGACACTTTACCCACTTCGTTAACATTTTGCTTATTCATCTACTGGGCAGTTCAATTTTTTTCTGAAATCAAATTATACATTAAAGCAACTCATTTTTCTCCCTTTGCTTCCTTCTATTTTACCACTGTAAATATACCACCGCTGGAGTTTAGGATAAACCCAAACACTGCATGTTAAAAAATCCATGTCAGGAACTTTTAAAAGATGGAGTAACAAGAAAACCTGAAACTTGAAAGCTACCACTTACATTGACTCTCTTCCTTCTCCCTCAGACAAGAACATCTGAAGCCATTTAAGAGAATTTCAGTCATGTGTTTTTCCCTTTGTAAGATTCTATTACAACCAAAGAAGGAATGAGGGAGTTGGAGTTGAATGGTGCTATGGTAAAATTTGAAAGTTAAGGGGATGTGGGCTCATAGGAGCTTACATGTCACTGAAAATCAATGAAACTTTGGCTCCTCAGTCACTTTTGAAAATGAGAGTTAGGCACTTGTGAAAATGTTACTCTTGATCTTCTATTTTTAAAAATGACAGAGAAAATAAAGTACAAATTTAATTAATGCTAAAAAAAATTATCTGTTTGGCAGCTACTACAGGCAAAATCAATCACTGGAAACAGACCCGAGGCCAAACTATTAATGTTTTTTGCAAAAAGTACAAAAACAACTTTAAAATTATAACACACAAAAACCTATCTGATCTTCGTAATGAAGTCTTTTTGAAAATCAGGATGATTCTAGCCTCCATATACATGATTGCATATGTTATTAGTACGAACCAAGAAACACAACTAAATTTACATCAGGATTTTCCTCACTTTAGTAGCATTTGTTATAAGAGAATTAAAGAATAAATTTCTCCAATTGACTTTTTATATTTTTATACAAATGTATTATATAAATCAAAGCATCAATACAGCTTGAAAATTGTTGTACATTTTACCAAGAACATTATAAGAAACAGTAGTGATCAATTATTATTTCAGAACTTACCACTCACAAGCGTTACTAGTTCAGCTGTCAGCACCTTCCTTTCAACTTGTTCCATCTCCATGTGCTCTGGAACAACTCTTTCAATGCTGCACGCAAATTTGACAAGCCTGTAAAAACAACCCAAATGATAGCACATTTCAGTTTAAACAAAAATTTTGAACTCATGCAGATAAAGCCTTTCATTATCCTTTACCAAGTCTGTATTTAAGACAAAGAATGGAACATCATAATCTCAATATGCTATTATATTATTCTGTGTTTATTTTTTCTTTTTAATCAAACAGTCACTTTAAAGATGCTAATGGGAAAGTTTCCCTGGATATGGTGCCAGCTTTATTTTGACTTCCTTTCTCCCACTCTGCTTCCCTCCCTGCACTACTCGGTTGTTTTGTCAGCTACACGTTGTACAGGGGATACAAATTTTCTCGCTTTCAATTATTTATTACTAACTCACACATTTTAATACTGTGTAAAATTAATACCTTTAGATTTACATATGTACCAATATTTAAGACAAGTATTTTATCTGAGACTGTCCTTACATGTAAAAATGAAAGGGACACTGTTTAAAAGTTGGTTAACATCCTCATCTAAAAAGAAAATACATTTTTAAAACAATATGAGCTGAGGAGGACTGAGCCACTGGCCACCCCATCTAGATGCCTAAATGGAAGCAAAGATCTGTTCAAAAAGTAAGTCACCCTATTATGGGTGCTGAGCACTTTTGAAAATTGGACTCCTAATTTGGTTGTTGCTGCTGTTCGTGCTGTGTTTCCTTCTCCCCATTGTTCAGTAAATTCACAAGAGATTTTTACTAGCTAGTATAAACTAAAATATGCTGTATACAATGAGTTATCCAGAAGTCCTAGATTAATACCCTTGTAAGAAAGTTAACTATCATGTCTGCAGTGTTTTGCCTATTCCTACATTTTATAGTGGAGAAGTTCTGTTTATTTAAAACTGAAACATTGGATCACTAAGATGAACAATGTCAACATTTTCTCACTATGAAAATCATGTTCTTTGGTATCCAAGATATTTTTTAGATAATATAGACATAGGAAGGTACCAGCCATATATAAACAGCTTTTTTTTAAAAAGTGGTAATAAAAACCTAAAGTCATTAAAAATCATTGCTTCTTGCTGATGACCTTTACTGGAAGCAGAAGCATTTATACATGTATATACTTACACGACACCTGCCCTGTTCTATTTGCTATGTCCTTGCTATTAATGTGAATAAAGACTACTTATTCAGAAGTACGTCACATTCAGTAATACATGCTGAAGATAGTTACTCTCCCTCACCTTCATCGAATCCTTAAGGAAGGACATTTGAGCATACACAAATCTTGTTGATGTACATGCCTCCTACTGGCTTTGGGAGTTAGTGATCTAAGTATCTCCCAGGGTATTAATGTGTATGAACTTTGCCTTGAAACTGCTTCTGGTTCCTTGAAACACTATGCTCTGAAGGGCCATCAGAAATTGAATGGGTGAGCTAGTTTGTGAAGTATTAGAACATGAACCAAAGCAATTTCCATGAAGCAAATGTATGCTGTGATTCTGTGCTGTGTCTATTGGAGGCTTCAAGCCACCCATGTGCCCTCCAAATGCTGAGTTGCTGCATGGGCCAGTGGCTGCTCTGATTTAGGGCAGCCTCATGAGAGCTGCCCACACGCTGCTTTCCAGCAGCACAGAATCTCCAGAGTCACCATTTGCACAAACTCCACCCTCAAAAATCTTCTTGCCCTCACCATACCCCCATGGTAGAGCTTCCAGGCCAGGAGCAACATAGGACCACTTTTGGCCTTGACCAGCTATAGGGCGTTTCCATCCCCAGTACAGCTCAGTCCAGGGGGAATCCTTGTCAAAACTTTCATTATGGTTTAGCTTAGACCACATAAGAACAAACAGTCCCACTTCTCTCCATGAAATCTGTAACTAGCTTTTCTCATTACACAGGTTTATCTGGGCAGAGGAAGAACATGTAGTGCAGCATATGATTAAGGAGTAGAGGAATGACTGAGAGGAAGGTTGGTACTGTGATTCAGGCGATTGGTACTTGGGAGATATCAGTTCAAGTCCCAGCTTTACTACATACTTCCTCTGTGACCTCATTAAGTCACTTATTCTTTCTATATTCTTTCTATGCCTCAGCTCTCTACCTGTAAAATGTGAATAGTATTCCTTAATCCCCTTCTGTCTGTGTCTATTCACGCTGTTAGCTCTTCAAGAGAAAGTACTCTTACTACAGTTCTGTACAGCACCTAGCACAATGGAGCTTTGATCTCTTTGAGTGTCGTTAGGGGCCACTATAATACAAATGGTAAGTAATTTAGAAGGTTCTGGAGTTCCTATATGCTTTAGAGAAGCATCAAAATGCATGAGCAATCCCTTAAAATGCTAGATTAGACAATGAGCCTGCAGAGGAGTTACATTTGTTTTCATTTGTAGAAGTTACAGCAGCTTTTAGCAGTGTTGTGTAAACCAGTTTTATGTCCAATAACCTTCCCTTCCCACCCTCCCCAAAAGCCATTAGGGATGGTATTTCCGAAGGAACAAAGGGCAGTTAAGTGACCAATAGTAAACAATTTTGTAAACATTTATCGTGAACTCCTCTTGTGACAGAACAAAGTGTTACTTCTTTTTGTCTTATAAGGAAAAAGCAGTTTGGTTTTGAGCTGGCTGCAGCATGGAGCCCAAGGTCAGGAGACCTTGGTTCTGTTCCGTATTCAACTGTTGGGTTGGTACACAATCTTCAGCAAATTCAAAATGATCTGTCTCTCAGTTTCCCGATTTGCAAAATGGAAGAGGAATGACAACTGGTTCCCATTTCTAAAATGCTTTAAGATCCTTGAAAGGAAGGGGGTATGGAGTACTATTATTCTGTCTTCAGACAGTGTTATGGTAAACTATAGAACTAGTTTGGCTGGAATTTTCCAAAAATATTCAGCCTGTTGCAGAAACCTGGCTTTGAAAATGTCAGCCCAAATTATTGAAGATTGGCAAAGTTATAAGTAACTGAAAGCAGGGTCTTACAATGGGAACTGTCAGGCAACCTTAAAAATAGGTGGTACTACTAGCCCCACATATGTGATATACACACTTTACTCAACAAACAAGTGCAACAACCTTTTGGCTGAAATGTAGCTGCATTTGACTGCACATTGGGTTTTTGATCAGTATATGCTGGGCTAATATATATAAACAAATATGTATTAATTATATTATTGAGTCCCCAAAATGATATATTAATATGCATTAAGCACACAACAGCAATAAAAATTACATTGTTGTGGCAGGGCCCACTCACTCCTGCTTCTACTCAAGTCTACAAACTGATCAGAGACCTTTATGCTGGTAAAACACTCAGTACAGTTTAATTACAATGTCAGTTCCCATCATCCTTGTACAATATACAGCCATACACCTACTGTCTCAGGGAGCCCTCAGCTACTGCAGCAAGCAGGGAAGAGCAATCTCTCCCTCCCTCTCCTCTTACTGCCTGCTTTCCCCTCCTCCTACTTCCTTTCTGGGCTTTTATGTATCCTTTGCCTAATGGCAGAATTTAGCTTTCCAGCTCTCCTCCACTCACCAATTAGGCACAGCTCTTCTTAACCCCGTCCATTCTGTAGTGTTTTATTGGAGTTACAGTGACCAGAGTGCTGGCTCAGCTGTTGTTGCCCAGCACTGTCACAATTGTATATATATAGTTCTAGCAGTTATATAGTCCAATTCAGGCTACGTCTTTTTATTTATAATCCCTTTAAACTTATGCTAAGTATCCCATAACACTTCGTAAAGCTGAAGTCAGTGTTGGCATTAGAAAATATAAAACTTGTCAAAAGCAATATACATTCATATTCTGCCCCAGCACAAACTGGGGAAGTATTTTCACAGACCAGTACCAAAACAAAGATATGGAAAAGTACAGAACAACAAGTTCAGGAACTGGGACAAACTGATGGGCTGGATTTTAGTCCTGTATACAGAATTTCATGACTTGAAAAAGCCTACAAATACTGCTAGCTGAAATGTGTAACTTTGGGAGCACCCCTTCTGTGTGAGGTGAATTTGACAGCACTGCATGAGATGGCTTCCCAGAAACTGGTATGGTTCTGAACAGTTCTTCCTGTTCTATACTATTATCATTTTTTTTTTTGCAATAAACTGGACTGTCATTGATATTTTGGTCTCTTGAATCTATTTCATAATGAACCAAAGTGTGGTCAAGCATGGACTATATGATTTATCAACAGGCCTAATACTGTACAACTGAAAGTGAAGATTACAACTGAAACTGTGAGGGAACTTAGCTTGGCAGGATATAATTACCCACATTTGAACATAGCTAGAACACCACTGATGAAAAGTACACAGGGCTTTAACTTTCAAATCCCTTATTAGGGGATATGTCCCTGGAAATGCTGCCTAGCACCATGTTGAAATATTGGCCCAGTATAGATGGAGAAGAAAACACCTCATACTAGATCCCTAGAACTATTTCCAGCAGCTCCAGGTTTTCCTTATAGGTTGCCTGGCAAAATATGAATGTAACCTGAGACTCCTTAGTTTGTGATATCTGAAGGGAACATGGATGCTAACAATGTACAGTAGGCAAAACAATTATGATACCACAAGCACGGCAATTTTATGTTTCTCTATGCTAAATCATGTTTGCAGGTTTGGTACTGCCCTATATCATGTATCTGAACTCTATAACATTTTTCTGCCACAAATAGCAGCTTCTACATTCTTTGCAGTTCTACTATATCAGCCATGCACTAGAATAAACACACCATAAAAGAGCAGAAGGCACAGTTAAGATAGAATCATTATGCAAATAGGTTATGGCAAGCTTTATATGAGAACAGCTTCCCTAAAGAGACCTAATGGGTTGACTGACCTATAAAGCATTTAATTTGTTGTTAGCATTTCATTTAATTGTCTTCCAGTTCCTGTAGGAATAAAACTTTTAATTGTAAAAACTTCTAAATGACACAATGGTTGATTTCTTTTTGTGTAACCAACAAGTTCTCTCATAGTAGAAAATAGAATTCTACATTATAATTTCACATAATTTCTCTTTAGCTATGTTTTCAAACCCTGTAATAACTCTGGGAGCAAAGTTATCTAACTGGGGTTGTTTAACTGATGAAAATGTATGGCAGAAGAAAATTCGCCTCTTGGGGATACACAGCTTTGAGCAATGTTATGGGGAGTGACACAGGCATGTGGAAGATGGACTATACATCTTAATGTTTAGCAATGAAAACAGATGCTCAATTTTTCTCACTTATGATATCTGTTGTACAGACTGCATCTGTACTCCTAGTATAAATGATTATTTGAGAGTTACATACAAAAGGGTTTAAATAAAATGTATAAATAAATCTTTATTGTATTTGACCCAATGTTGTAAACATTGTTAAAAGATATCTAGAAATCTAATGTACAACGGTCTTGTAGCATCCAGTATCATTTACCATCTGTAAGTAAAGTGATGGTGATAAGCATACTGAGACAAATCCTGATCATCATTATTATAGGCCAGAACGACTAAAGTATAGAAATCCATTAGGAGACATAAATCAACCAGTACATTTATAAAGCTTAAGAAGTTTTCCTCTTTGTAGAGTGGTCAACATTTACACATATTAATCGGAAAAGGATTGTGATTTGTTCCTATCACATCATGCAAGGGAGGAAGGAACCACAAGGTTCCTCATCTGTTGCTCCCCAGTGTGGGCTACCAGCATTGCAGATCTCAGCAAAGAGGATGGAAAGGGAGACCAGACTTTGTGGGTCCACTAATCTCCTATCTTGCACAGGAAGGCACACAGAGGAAGGGAAAAGGTAGAGCTTTGGCCACAACCCACAGTGACACTCCCTGTCCAGTAGAGAGGAGACCACATGGCAGGTGGGGATGATAGTGACATCTGGTTGAGCAAGTACTGGATTACATTCCTTAGAACAATGGAGAAACTAAAGAAGGATCTGTGACTCAAAGAGCGAGTGTGCTTCTAAGGCAATGCAGTTATGTATACTTCTTACCCAAATAAAGTTGCAAACTCGGAATAAAGACCTAAAGATATTTATTAGTGATATAGATGACTGTACAATATCTTCTTTCTGCTGAAAATCAACCTCTGTTTTCTATTTAAACAAAATATTTTGATTATTGGTAAGAAGGGTCTGCACACCAATACTACTAGCTAGATACTTCTAAAAATATGATACATAATATTGCATTACATACACTGTCTGTTCCTAACCTCAGTGCAGGTGGAAAATATTTCACTGCAAGAGCACTTCCTAACTGTAAAATACAAGTAAAAATGTAACTCTTGAGTAAAGACATACATGCAGGCACTTGAGAAGGGATTGGGAGGACATGTTCTTTCCAGCAAAAGCCTTTTTAGTATTCTGTTGATGTCCTGCAGCTCTATGGAAAATAACTCATGCATTTTCATATAGGTTCCCCCACCTCAACTTTATTCATGTTGCACTTGTAGGTAAAAGTATGTAATGTGCATTACTTTATCCATTAATCTCTTATTCCTCCTGTTAGGGTACTGAGCACTATGGTTAAATGTTAATGATTCTGAAACATTTTGTCCAACTTAATATCAAATTCAGCATTCAACACAAAAGCAAGCAAGCAAATAAAAATGGAAAAACTATAAGAAACAGGAAAATCACCCATTGAGCCTTTTCTTTCCACTGTTTCCTGTTTTTATACATGTAAACACACACACACACACACACACACCAAGTATTTATATCCATTCTCTGAAATCCTATCCAGTTGCCGAAATTCAATTACATATCTTACAATACAATAAAATCTTATATAGTGATGTTTATAAGCAATGTCTCATTGCACTTTACAGGGAAACAAAACATAAAATAAAGCATTAACCAAATGCCAGCTTAAGAAAGATAAGCTAATTTGAATTTAAGAAGAGTAGAAGACTATGAATGGCTAATTTTGAGTAACAATGAATTCTGTAAATAGGGAAGGGAAGCAAAAACTGCCCTACTCTAATTTGAATCCTGATTGAATGATGGAACTACACCCAGCCTATACTCAGACGATTGTAAAGAGTGAGGTTAACAGTATAATCATTTTTATTTGGGCATAAGCTTCTGTGGGCTAAAACCCACTTCATCAGCTGCATGGAGCAGAAAATAAAGTAGAAAGATATATATAACAATACATGAAAAGATGGGAGTTGCCTTACTATGTGGGGGGTTGAGACAAATCAATTAAAGTGGGCTATTATCAACAGGATGAAAAAATCACTTTTGTAGTGGTAATCAGGATAGCTCATTTCAAACAATTAACAAGAAGGTGAGAGTTTCAGTAGCGGAAAATTAGCATGGGGAAATTAGGGTTTTTTTTCAGTTCTTGTAGTGACTCATCCACTCCCAGTCTTTATTCAGGCCTAATTTGATGGTGTCCAGTTTGCAAATTAATTCAAGTTCCTCAATTTCTCACTGGAGTCTGCTTTAGAAGTTTTTTTTGTTGAAGAATTGCCACTTTTAGGTCTCTTATTGAGTGTCCAGTGAGGTTGAAGTGTTCTCCGACTGATTTTTGAATGTTATAATTCTTGACGTCTGAGCTGTGTCCATTTATTCTTTTACATAGAGACTGTCCAGTTTGGCCAATGTACATGGCAGAGTGGCATTGCGGGCACATGATGGCATATATCACATTGGTAGACTTGCAAGTGAAAGAGCACCTGATGGTGTGGCTGATGTGGTTAGGTCCTACGATGGTGTCCCTTGAATAGATACTTGGACAGAGTTGTAACAGGGTTTGTTGCAGGGATAGGTTCCTGGGTTCGTGTTTTTGTTGTGTGGTATGTAGTTGCTGGTGAGTATTTGCTTCAGGTTGGGGAGTTGTCTGTAAGCGAGGACTGGCCTGTCTCCCAAGGTCTGTGAGAGTAAGAGATCATCCTTCAGGATAGGTTGTAGATCCTTGATGATGAACTGGAGAGGTTTTAGTTGGGGGCTGAAGGTGATGGCTAGTGGTGTTCTGTTACTTTCTTTATTGGACCTGTCTTGCAGTAGGTGACTTCTGGGTACCCTTCTGGCTCTGTCAATCTGTTTCTTCACTTCAGGAGGTGGGTACTGTAGTTTTAAGAACGCTTGATAGAGATCCTGTAGATGTTTGTCTCTGTCTAAGGGATCGGAGCAAATGCGGTTGTATCTTAGAGCTTGGCTGTAGACAAAGGATTGTGTAATGTGGTCAGTATGAAAGCTGGAGGCATGTAGGTAAGTATAGTGGTCAGTAGGTTTCCGGTATAGGGTGGTGTTTATGTGACCGTCGCTTATTAGCACTGTAGTGTCCAGGAAGTGGATCTCTTGTGTGGACTGGTCCAGGCTGAGGTTGATGGCGAGGTGTAAATTGTTGAAAATCTGGTGGAATTCCTCAAGGGCTTCTTTCCCATGGGTCCGGATGATGAAGATGTCATCAATGTAGCACAAGTAGAGTAGGGGCGTTAGGGGACGAGTGCTGAGCAAGCGTTGTTCTAAGTCAGCCATAAAAAATTTGGCATACTGTGGGGCCATGCGGGTACCCATAGCAGTGCCACTAACTTGAAGGTATAAATTGTCCCCAAATGTGAAATAGTTATGGGTGAGGACAAAGTCACAAAGTTCAGCCACCAGGTTTGCCGTGATCGTATCGGGGATACTGTTCCTGACAGCTTGTAGTCCATCTTTGTATGGAATGTTGGTGTAGAGGGCTTCTACATCCATAGTGGCTAGGATGGCGTTTTCTGGAATATCACCAAAGGACTGTAGTTTCCTCAGGAAGTTAGTGGTGTCTCAAAGATCGCTGAGAGTGCTGGTAGTGTAGGGCCTGAGGAGAGAGTCTACATAGCCAGATAATCCTGCTGTCAGGGTGCCAATGCCTGAGGTGATTGGGTGTCCACGATTTCCAGGTTTATGGATTTTGGGTAGCAGATAGAATACCCCCGCATCTGGTATTCTACCTAATTTCCCCAGTACTAATTTCCCCCTACTGTTACTCACACCTTCTTGTCAACTGTCTGAAATGGGCCACTCTCATTACCACTTCAGAAGTAATTTTTTGTCCCTTGGTATCCTGCTGTCAGCTGAATTGTCTCGTTAAACTAACCTCACACTTGGTAAGGTAATTCACATCTTTTAATGTAGTTACACCTGCTCCTGTATTTTCCACTCCATGCATCTGATTAAGTGGGTTCTAGCCCACGAAAGCCTATGCCCAAATAAATTTGTTAGTCTTTAAGGTGCCACAAGGACTCCTCGTTGTTTTTGCTGATACAGACTAACACGGCTACCACTCTGAAACTTGTGCTAGTGAGGCTTGCGCTAGCACACTAAAAATAAGTGTGTAGACATTGCAGCTCATGTTCTCAAACCTGAGGGGGGGGGGGGGGGCTTGAGAGCCTGAGCTCCAGCCGGAGCCGCAACATCAGAGCAATGTCTACACAGCTATTTTAGTGTCCTAGACTGGCACAAGTCTATGAACCTGGGCAAGGAGGCTTGCTCCCAGCTGCAGTGCAGACATACCCATAGAAGGTCAGTCTGGAGCTCCAGGAGCTGGCAAACTAAGTATGGGTACACAAGAAAATAGTCACTTACTACTGTGAGGATAGCCAATAAGTTTAGACATATAATTGTACGAAGTCATTTAAGACTACCACAATCAAGAATCCAAATCTTGAATGGGCTTGCGTGCTAAGCGAAGCCCAAATGCAGCAGCAATAGTGCATGCTCCATTTACTTAGGGGTTGTTTGTTTGTTTTTAAGGATAGTGTTGAACTTATAATTGAAACACAAAATAACTGTTTCAACATTGTCTCTACAGTAACAAAAACAGTATGGACAAATGATCGGGGTAGATGGCACTAGAAAATCTGAGAGAGAAATGTCAGATTTTGTTGAAAAATTTAAAAAAGTAGCCATATTAGGACAAATTCTGTAATATTATAGTCTGCGGATGCTAGCTTCACCTGGCTCCCATTTTTCTTCCAAAACTCCTAATGAACTTTGGTACTTAAAGGGGAAATCCAAGTTTGTGAAAAGTCTAGCTCAAATTCTGCACTCAAGAAATTGAGTTCGTTTATCACATAAATCAATGTGTTCAGACAAGGTTGCAACTTCAGAACTGGGACAGCCATACGTCAGGATTAGTGATCATTCGTGTTTACTAACTTCATAAGGATGTTTTCAAACAAAAAACAATCATCAACAAAATCAGATTTGAAATCCAAGAGTTGCTGTTTGAATTAAAGATAAATTCACAGGACTAACCTTGATTGCTTGTTTTAAATTTCCTGTTTTTTTTCCCCCAAGGAAAAAGAAAAAAAGCAAAGCTCTTCTTTGTATTTTTAAAAATATATTGTGTTTATCAATCTTAAGAGCTCTGTTACTCCTCACTTCCGCTCTTCCCCAAGGTCATGTACAGAACAGTGTAAGAATATTCACTGAAGGTAATTTTTTTTTTATTTTCAACACAGTATTCTATACAAATGAAATACTACATTTATTAAACCAAGCCAAAAAAACCTTAAAACCACGGAAATGTCATGAACTCTAGATAGAATCAACATTCAGATTTCTCTTGCTGAAAATATACTCTTATTTACGTTATATAGTTCCACCTCACAGTAGGATCTGAATACCTTCCATGTATTTAAGTTTTTTTTTAAAAAATCCCTTTTTCTCCTGAGCCTGTAGAAGAGAATTTGAACTGCACTCTGCATTCATTAGGGAGCCAGTGCAGAGAACAGAGCACCAGGGTGATGTATTTACTATGACCTGTGTTGCTAAGTGGATAGAATGCTGCATTTTGCACCACTTGGAACTTTTTCAATACCCTTTCCTAGATAAGAGTTGAAATAATCAAACCTTGAGGTCACAAACACATGGGTTGTAGTGGTCGGGTCTGTGCTAATTATGGTGTGTAATCTCATGTCCATAGCTATTTGGGCATCCGATAGCACTGAAGAATGCAAAAAGACCCTACAGTTTTAGTAAACTTAACATTCAGAGTAGATAGCCACAAAAGTGGGGGATGTTATAGAAAAAGTTTCCCTAGCCAGCTCCTCTTTACTCAGTAGCTGATTTCATTTATGTATTGAGAAAGCTGGCAGGCAGTGCTGTCCATATTTGATTGAGGTACAGAGCTAGGCAAGAACTCTGGAGCTGATGGAACGGTTGTCAATAATGATCCTGTGGGTGTGGTCTGAAGAAAAACCAGAGGCATTTCAGGGCCTTTCCAATTCCACCCCCCTCAGCTTCTTGGAGACAGAACAAAAATCAATGGAAATGATTAATTGCAGAGAAATCCAGCAGGATGAGTTCTTGGGTATATGTCCCTTGTCTGTTGACAGCAGGTGCTCATCCACTAGAGCAACAAAAGCGGTCTCTGCACCATGCCCTGACCCCTGACTGAAAGGGATACAGGATTTTGGCCATTGACAGGGAGCACAGGTGACTGAAGAGTATTGGCCTTTTTCACCAATGTTCCATGTCACAGCTGAACTCCCCTGCACACAGCAGCATCTCTTCTGTATAGAAGGTAAGTAGTAATTCCCCTTATTCCCACTTGAAGTTCACAAGTGTCCTTCCCCCATCATATAAAAGGAGATCCCAGACACATTCCGATTCTTAACTACTGGAGAGAAAACAAGTTTCAGAATCACAGAATATGTGGTTCTACCTCCCCACAGGGCTACAGAAAAAATCAATTGTACTCTGTATTGCCACTTAAATGTTCTATTTTCTTTCTAAAGTGAATTTAGTGTTCAATATATATATATAATAGATTAACAGCCCTGCAAACTAAAGACCTATTTATTCACAGATCCAGTACAGCATAGGCAGAAGCAGTTCAAGGTACCGTATACTGTCCCAACAATAGCCCTGAGCTGGATAGATTATCTATAGGGCCTAGTTCTGCACTTTACATCAATATGAGTTAATTCAGAGTAACAAGTGCAGGACCATTTCCGAAGGGTGAAAGCATGAGTCACCACAAAAATTCAGTCCTGAGTCAACCAGCTGTGGTCATACAATATTCACATATGTTATTTTATACATTTTGAAAAAAAATCATTAACTCATAGAAACATAGGGCTGGAAAGGACCTCAAGATATCATCTAGTCCAGCCCCCTCTGCTGAGACAGGCATGAGTACACCTAGACCACCCTGACAGGCGTTTATCTAACCTGTTATTAAAACTCCCCGATGGAGACTTCATGAGCTCTCTTGGAATCCTATTGCAGTTCTTAATTATTTGTATAGTTAGAAAGTTTTTCTTAATATCCAACCTCAACCTCTCTTGCTGCTAATGATGTCCCTTTAAGTGATCATGCCATTAGCATCCATGGATCCACAATCCAATAGTTCTCAGTCAGTTTTTTCTAATATTCAACCTAAATTTTCTGTATAATGTTGTTCTATTATTCCTTATTATACCCTCCTGTACTATTAATTCTGTAATTTGACAAATATTTTCCAATAAACTTAAGAGATGACTGATTAGGATGCAAAATATATTAATGAAATCTTTCACATCAGCTACAGACAGTAAGAAATAGTTTAGATACATAGCAGCTGTTGGCTCAATTTTAGCTGAAACACCAAACTAGAAAAATGCATATCCCACTTCAGTCCATTAAGTCTCAAGTTCCACTCCACTAGTCCTAGACAGTATAAAAGCGTCCTTCTTCCCCCACACTCTAACACACACGCACACAATACCCTAGGTCAGGAAGACCAAATTTGACCTGACAGAATCTGGAACTCAGCAGATCTAGACTCCTTTCCCAGACCTTCCACTGATGTCTGTATAACTTTGGTTAAGTCACTTAACCTCTCTGTAGCTCAATATTCCCATCTGTAAAATGATAATATTTCTCCACCTCACAGAGTTGATGCTAAGATAAATTCATGAATGTTTGTGAGCTGCTGGACACAGACAAATATCCAGATGAAGATATTCACTATGAGATTACTGAAATTAATGAGAATTGCAGCTGCTCTGCACCTTGAAGAATTAAGTTAAAAAAAGAAGTCTGTATAAATTCCAATGAAAGCCTGATAACAAGTATGTTTTGTTGACCTAAACAATAGTAGTAGTAGTAATAAAGTAAATATACATTACATATATAAATTCATCAAAGAGGAAAAGATATAGCATAGGGATGAACAAGGATGCAGAACTCCAAATGTGTTCCTTCATTTAGAACTATGAAATAAATAAGGTACCTAAGATTAGGGTAGAACAAAACCAAAGTGATGGGGTAGTGCATTCCATAAACATTAATGCTGTCGAAAATTAAAAGAATGAAAGGGAATAGGGGAACTGGCCACACTGGTGAAAAAAGAAATGGTGTCTGCCAGCTGGTAACATCAGCAGTGGTTTTGCTACAAGGTGATTAAACAATATGGTTAAAACAATGATTTCTCTAAAATATTATATATTTATAGGGAAATAAAAAAGCAAATAAGATAACATTGGATTACACACAGATAATGTTAGCTCATATAAGTGCTGAAACAGTGATCATGGGAGGTACTTAATTACCAAACACTGAGTTGAAATAAAACTCTGATGCTTCTAGAGTTATACTATACTAAAAGGTTTTTTTTCTGGAGTGTTTATTGAACAAACCAGAAAATTTCAGTTGAATCTGAAGACGGACCAAAACCAGAATGTCAGATCTAATAAAAAAATCCAATTTTAGGAGCAAGGACATGGATTTGAACCTGCCTCTTGATTCAATTCTATATCAATCCAAAATTTCAAGTTTTGGGCCAGTATTCCAGATTTAGAAGAGTCCAAAAATCCAACGAATTTGGACCACTTTCAGGTTAAGTGGTCATGACTGAAATAGGCACTGTGGGAAGCTATTTATGAGAACAGTCTTAGAAAGTAACAACAACAAAATACAACAGCCTTGAAAATAATCAATGTGAAAATAAATTTAAAGAAAACAAATGAAGTCAAAGTTACAAATATCAATTAGAAAAGTGAGGATTTTGAAGAACAATTCATATCAGGTCATTTTAATGCTAGATGTGGAAGGCTTTTTATACGGTCTCATATGACCTTCTCATAAACAAAGTATGGAAATATAGCCTAGGTGGAGCTACTATAAGATGGGTGTATAACTGGTTGGAAAACCATTCCCAAAGAGTAGTTCTCAGTGGTTCACAGTTAAGCTGGAAGGGCATATCAAGTGGGGTCCCGCGGAGATCAGTTCTGGGTCCTGTTCTGTTCAATAGCTTCATCAATGATTTAGAGAATGTCATAGAGAGTTCACTTATAAAAGATTACAGATGATACCACAAACTGGGAGGGATTGCCAGTGCTTTTGGAGGATAGGATTAATATTCAGAATGATCTGGACCAACTGGAGAAACAGTCTGAAGTAAATAGGATGAAATTCAATAAGGACAAATGCAAAGTACTCCACTTACGAAGGAACAATCAGTTGCACACATACAACATGGGAAATGACTTCCTAGAAAGGAGTACGTCAGAAAGGGTTCTGAAGCTTATAGTGGATCACAAGTTAATTTGAGTCAACAGTGTAACAGTTGCAAAAACCCGAATATCATTCTGGGATGTAGTAGCAGGAGTGCTGTAAGCAAGATATGAGAAGTAGTAATTCTTTCACTTTACTCTGTGCTAATAAGGCCTCAGCTGGAGTACTGTGTTCAGTTCTGGGTGCCACATTTCAGGAAAGAGTGGACAAATTGGAGAAAGTCCAGAGGGCTTAAATTGCAGCAAAGGAGGTTTAGGCTGGACATTAAGAAAAACTTCCTGTCATGGTAGTTAAGCACAGGAACAAATTACCTAGAAGCTCAGTCACTGTGGGGTTTTGAGAACAGATTAGACAAACACCTGTCAGGGACGGTAGTGATTACACAGCCCTGTCTTGAGTGCAGGGGCCTGGACTAGATGACTATTGAGGCCTCTTCCAATCCTACACTTGTGCGATTGTTTTATTTCCATGGACAGATTGTGGGAAAAAAAACACTTTACTTGGTAACATATGAATTTTGCAATTGTATTATTTTACCTTCTTTTGAATGTTTGCCCAGGAATGTATTAAAATATTTTAGTAGTTTTAATTAAGGCTTCCAGGCTCCCTGTTCTCCCATTCAATTTTCCTGAACTAAATGAGCATTACCAGAACTAAACTGTTTCCTGTGAGGAATCAGATTGATCCCTTTTTATACTGATACAAAAGAGAACAATTGAGCCTACTTGCCTCACAATTGCTCGCTTTGTTTAAAGCCACCCTTTTAAAAAATGTTATTAGACTTGGGCCATTTCTGCTGCACTTCAGTTTCTCAATGTGTTTTACTGTTTGTAGCTTTACAACTGTTCAGCACTTTGCAATCTTTTGTGAACTACACTACATAATTAAAATTGGATTTGGGAACAAAACTCAATTTGTAGCGGAGACCCAGCAACTGTAACGTCTCATGAGAGTTACCCTCACTGTATCTTATGACAACATCATTTTGTTTAAGTGAATAAACTGAATCCTTATGAGATCTGGTGGTAACTATAAAAGGAATATCACTAGTGAGGATCTGAAACAGTCAAAAAAACAGTAAACAGTAAATATCATGGAAGCAGATCAGCGGCTTGCTTATCTGGCTATATCATTATGCAAGCTGCAAATGCTTGTACATGCTCCTCTAGCGATCACATGATGCAGAAGACAGTCAGACTATGGTATTATGGATTTTAGTTGCAACTGAACACTGCTGTGAGCAACTATTTTAGCTGGTTTGTGCACAATTTAGCACAAAGTGTAGACAAAAATACTACATTCAGCTGTGTGACAGCTAACAGTCGTTAAACCTTCAATAGGTAACAGTCTCTGGAATAACTTAGTGTGAGCAATGAAGGTATTAATTAATTTATGGTCTCCGAAGATCTGCACTGGCTGCCTGTGGGTTTCTGGTGGTACTCAGGGTGTTGACTTTGACCTATAAAGCCTCAAGACCCAGCTCACCTGAGATACTACCTGTCTCATGGGAAATGCTGCTGCAATTGCAATCAGCAGAGTAACTGGAGTTCCCTCTATTTCATGGTGTAGCTAGCTGTAGCTAGCAGTGTATTCTGAGGGCCTCAACTTTGGAAACTACTTCTATCTGATCTGAAATAGCCCAAATCTGCTGAACTTCCAGGCATACTACAAATCCCACCTTCTTACAGGGTGTTTTAGGGTAAGGAAGGTGTCAGAAAATGGAGTAATATGGGTTAGGTTTTAAGATCTTTGCTTAAAAATTTTACTGGTTCTTTCTTTTGTACTGTGGAGTTCCTACCTGATTTCGCCCAGTCCCACCTTATGTAACGTATGTTTTAAAGAAATATCAAAGACTGGAATACACACCATTTTACTTTTTCATAAATCTAAATACATGGTGAGTCAGACCTTTCTGCTGGGTTTTGTTCTATATATTCATACACCAAACTCAATTCTGTTCAGTTTAATTTAGGTTCTTCAGGTTTTCTATTCAAAGGAAATATAAGCAGCGATGGTAGGCTTTTGCAAGCCAGCACTGTTGCCTAATCATGTTTGTGATCCTACAAGTAAGAGGAGATGAAAAAATCATGACAGTAAATTGCACATATAGCGAGAGTAAGAAATATGTTCTTTCACTATGTCAGAATAGGCAGCTGAATCATCGGTGCTGACTCCATGGGTGCTCCAGGGCTGAAGTCTGCATGGAAAAAAAATAGTGGGTACTCAACACCCACCAGCCACCACTGATCAGCTGTTTGGTGGACCCTGCCAATCTTCTGTTTAGTGCCAGACGGGTGGTGCTGTGGGAGAGGGGATAGAGAGGGCAGGAAGAGGGAAAGGGAGCGTAAAGAGCTTGAGTGAGGGTGGGCCTCGGAGGAAGGGGTGGAGCACCTACCCGGAAAAATGAAAGTCGGTGCCTGTGGGCTGAATGACAGCATATACTTAGATACCAAGTGAAAGCTTTTCCATAGGAATGTGTAATCAGTTTATTTATTCTGTGCTATACATTCTTTTCTCAATGTAAATGCTGATAAATAATCTCACTAATAAAAGTGCTTTTGGTCCTCCTTTTGCTGTCTAAGAAAGCTACTGCTATGAACAGTGCTCATAGAATGCGTTATCCTTTTTCATCATGGTATAACAATAAAAAAAGTTTCTGTTCACATCAGCCTCTTGGTACACTCATACTCGGCAAAAAAAAAAAAAAAAAAAGGAACAGAATTTGTGAGAACAGTCTGTCATCTATTACCTCATTCAGTAAACAATAGCTACCTTGAACATGAATGCAGAGTAAAGTCTTTGAAATAATTTCCACTGATGACCATTACTTAAAAGTATATGCATTGCGATCATTTACATACTTCACAAAGCACAGCCAACTGAGAGCAGTACCTTTCAAGACAATATTTCATCATCCACAGCTATCAATGCTCTCTAGTATTATCCTTAATAGGATAGGGTTTAATGCATTAAAGCTACACAGGAAAAATTAAGTCTACATGACAGATTAAAAAAAAAAAAAAAAAATCAAGCCAAGGCAAAAAAGCCAGAGACCAATCAGTGTAAGCTTGACCTCTTCTGTCCTCTCTCAGGGAATGGACATTCTAATCACATATCTGCCTGTTGCCTTAAAATCTGAGTTATTTGCAAAAAAGCCATGTCAGAAAGGGACTAAAAGAGTGAAATAATAGTTGAGAAAATGACAATGTTCTTTGTTGGTGATTTATTCAAGCTTCAGTTAATATGTTTTCTTAAGCTTTTGGATGGTGTCATCTTCACTCTGAATTGTTAAGTTTCAGACATGCAGCTATATTATTAAGAATTCCTTTTGATAGAATTAGACTATCATTACCAGGTAATGAGAAGAACATTACTGACTTCGTGAGGAATTATGTCTTCCAGGATTTTAATCTAAATTAAACTTTGGTCTGACTTAAAAGAATAAATTGTCTCTGAAGCCTAGAGTTTCCTTGGTGATTTCTTTTTTATCTGTGTGTTATAACACATGTAGAGGAAACATGGATAACATTTGGGGGCTTTTGTGATATTACTTTCCCATACTACAATATATTAAAATCACACAAAAACTGAACGATGCCAAGAGAATAGAGCAGAGAGTATGCAATTATGACTGCAGTGGGATAATACGAGTGAAGGTTAAATGTTGTGATGAGATGATACAACATGGACGAAAAAGTAGAATTTTACATGCTTCCTTTCAAAACTTATATGGCTAAGGGAAATGCTATAGTTTAATACAGAGAAATCACGCAATATGACTCTCTAATAAGAGATTATCAAGAGGTAGATACATTATGGAAGAAAGGCAGAGTTATATTGCGAGATTGGGTCAGATGTAGTAAAATTACTTGTGCCTTTAGCAATATACACAAAAAATCCATTATAATCCATATAGAGCAGAGAATGTGAGCCAAAGTAATTCTTTTTGCAAATGCAAACACTAGGGAAATAGGAATCAGAATGCCGAATAAGGATATGTATCCATATCCTAGTGAGAAAGCTCATCTTTCTTTTATAAACTATATTCTTCAAAAATTATAATAGATACAGCACTTACAAAGGATCATGAACTTGTGAAACAGTCACATCAATGGTCTGTATGAAAGAAAAGGAATAAATGAGTTCATAGTAATAAGTATGTCTAAGCATAGGACACTGAAGAGCAGGAAGGATATTTTGTAGTGAGTTGGAAATGGATAGGAAGGTGCTGAAAATGTGAGGATCTTGCAGGTATTGATAAGGGGACATTGAACCAAACATGTTGGGAGACTAAATTTTGATGCATGGAGGCACCAATGGACACCTCGGAATGCTGTGTGACCTTTGAAATATTAACATTTTTATAACAACTCATCATTTCTACAATGAGACTAGCTAAATAGCAGCAGCATTTAGATGAGAAATTTCCATGCTTACCTTTAAGAATGACTTTGCTGGGAAGGGGACAAGCAGAGGCAGCAGCTGCAACACAGGGCAGCCCCAATGGAGCCCGAGGGCTGGAAGAGGACCCAAGGGAGATAGTATTGCAGCAGGGGCAGGGAGTGCTCACCAGTAAGGGGGTTGCTAATGCCCAGGGTGGTGTGTTTAATAACCCATAGCATAGCCCAGGCCAACCTCATGGACTGAGGGAGGGGAATGACCGAGGGGAAGCGTCCACGCAGGCAGGTGGTGGGGATTAATGGGGTAGTCAGTGAAGTTGTTTCTGAGGTTTTCTCCACAGCATTTCAGCACTTCTAAAGGGCACAAGGTCACCCAGAACCAGGATGTTCTCCTCCACTGAACACAAGGGATGGGAGTAATGCTGATCCCAGAGGTGAGTGTGATCTGAACAAGACATAGGTTGGGGGGGATGGGTGACAGAGGTGGTATCTGGCCTTCCAACCTGGCAAGGGGTGGCAGTTGCAGGGGCCACAGTGCAGTGCAGGGACTGTGCTCAATCAGTCCCTCAGTGAGTTCACCTGAGGGGGACAGGAGTGAGCCTATTGGGGTAGTGAATACTCTGGGCCCAGGAGTGGGAGGTCCAGAAGCCTGGGCAGACCCACCTAGGGTGGCACCTTCAGTGGGAGCACTGATGGTATTACACAGCTACTGTAAGCTAATTTGCATTTACTGTAGAAGCTTCAGGCAGCTAGCTGTGAGGGGTCTTCACAGGGTGATGGGTAGGCCCAGCATGGGCTCAAGTTTGGGCAGCAGGACAGGAGCAGGACCCTGGCAAAGGTAGTGAAGCCTGTGTTGGGAATGAACCCCCTGGGCACATGGCGACTCATCAGCCATCGGGGCATGTAATCTCATAGGACAGAGTAGAGACTCCTGGGAGGTCTATGGGGGAGCAGGGCTCTGCGGAACTCCCTCCATGCAGTCCTGAGTATGGTTGTGCCAGGGTGGCTGACCCAATGGGAGTTCACCTACTCAGAACAACTAAAGATAAAATCCTGAGAGGCAAATATGTGGACATATTATTCCTATTGCACAGGGAAGTGTTGACAGACAGTAAACATGGGCAAGGCAAGCAAAACAGTGAGCTGCCCAAGAGGCCAAGGGTGCCAAGAACATGGGAAAATTGGGAGGCTGCCTTCCTTATCTATGTGGGTGCTGTAGTACAGGCCTACCCAGAGAGGAGCCCTGCCGTGGTTAAATATATGGACGTAATTAGGCAGGCACACAATATGTTTGGGGGCATGTCCTGGTTTAATTATGATGAGCAGTTTCGATGAGCAGTGGCAACAGCCAGCATAGCCAGGCCACATCATTACATACGAGTCACTAGAGAGATGAAGGAAGACTTGAGGGTGGGGAAAGTTTTCTGAGTTGATTTAATGGGGTATCATTCTGAAAGAAGGAATTGTTATTACAAGGGAGGTTAAAAATCCACTCAGATGCGGCAGGGGGCACAGGTTTTGGGGTGTTTTATCAAGGCAAATGGTGTGCACCAAAATAGCCCGCCACCTGGACACAAAACGGGGTTGAGCGTGACATGACCACCTTGGAATTTTCCCCCATTTTAGTTGTGGTGATGATTTGGGGATCAGAGATGGTGAATAAAAGGGTGTGCTTCTGGTGCGACAACATGGCAGTGGTACAGGTTATCAATCGCCAAACTTCCAGATCACACAGGGTTATGAAGTTGGTAAGGGCATTTGTTCTACAATCTTTACTCTTCAACATCTGTTTCTCTTTCTATCCGTGCTGGGCACGGATAATGGCATAGCAGACGCCTTGTCTCATTTCCAGTCTGACAGATTTCATGAGCTTGCACCAGGGGCTAGCAGCGAACCGAGCAGATGCTGCTGGCTCTCTGGAACCTCGGAATATAATGTGATCGGCGGAATTAAGATTTTTGGCTCCAGGCTTACAAGTTGTTTATTTTGTTTTCTCTTAAAGAGTCTTGTCAATTCAAAGATCCAGAGAGTGGGTCACCTATACGGCCCTCCATGGAGGGTGGTTGTTGCAGTACCAGGTCAAGGACAACGCTGCTGCTGGTGCCCCTTGATGATCACACATGGGACAATGGTTCTTTCTCCCCAGTAGGGCTGCTAGGCAACAGACCATTTGGAGATGTCTGGGAACCTGGCTGAGTTGCGGGGGGAGGCAGCCAAGCAAATTGCTGGCGCCTCCTTGTGGCGGATCTCCGGTGCAGGTACTCCATAGGGAAGGCACCCAGTGACCAGATGAATGGCCTGGTAAGGGACTTAAAAGGAGGTACTGGATAAAGGAACAGAATGGGGGACGGGGTTTGGCACTCCTGTGATTGGTACGTCAGGGAGCCAACCCTTCCCTCTTCCCCCCGTTCTCATAGCCCACCTTAACCCTCTTATGAGGGTGGTGGATGGCATGGTCCAACCATGGGTTGGCTGTGGAATCTGGAGGGAAACAAAGGGGGGCTGGTGGAAGCTCTGGAGAATTGATCTGAATAAACATGGATTTGCCTGTGCTGTACACTTTATCTGCCTGATTGTCCCAGATATCTATACAATAAAGTTGCGGCCTGATTAAAATCCATAACAAGTGTCTTCTGTCCTTCTTGCGGTGTATCCAGACAATACTTATCACAGGACTTTAAAAAAAGAAAAGAAAAAGAAAAAAAGAGGTGTTTCTGAGTAATCTCTGGCAGCAGGACTCATAAAACACTGATTTACTATAGGGCAGTGTTGTCATTGTTTCTCTGATGTGGTCAATCAGGGCAATGTCAGCCTTTTGCCACCAGAGAAGGTGGTCAGATACGAGGTCCAGATAATTGTTCTAGGACTCATATGTGGAAGCATTCCTCTATGCGTAGGTCCTTCCCTCCCACGTTGAAGTTTTGTGGTAGAGGCCTACACACTTTTTAATGACAAGTTGGTGCTATGGACATATCTACACAGAGGAAGATGTTTTACAACTCATAAAACACTCAGTGCAACAGCCAAAGCAGCAGCAATAGGGCTGCCCAATGGTAAATAAATGTAAAATAAAACCAGTGCTACCTAGTGTGGGTACATGAAGAACACCATCTGCTTAGCAGTTTAAAAACTACAATCTCTCCCTGCTTCAGCTTTCTTAATTCAGGCACAATGTAATAATTTGATTCATCTGATTAATGAGGTTTTACCATCCCCTAAAGCCCACATCTTTTTCTAATGTTCATTTAAAGCTAGTTCTTGATGAAACAGGGTACAGTGGAGACGAACTTTCTCAACTTAGGTAATTACAGAAATGTCACGTTGAGGGGTGGTGGGCTCTTTATTTTATAATTAAATGAATAAAAATAACATGAAAAATCCAAGATGACACCATAATAATCTATTCAGATATTGACTGATAGCTCCAGCTACTTTATTCAGAAATTTCAAGAACCTAGGAATGTGATAGAATTAGACAGAAATCTGATTTTGGCACAAGTTCTGTTAAACTTTGTGAAAGTCCATAGAAGCCTGGTAGCCAAGAACAGGCTACAGCCCCAGTGACAAAAAATAGCAGCAAGAGAAGAGAGAGCTGATTATTCTCTATTAATGAGGAAAGAACATTTGGAGAGAGTGGGCATTTTTGGCTTGTGTGAGGACAACAGGTCGTTATCTAGAGGAAAAATTGATCTCTTTTGGAAGAATTCTTATGCTATGAAGTGAGATGTGGAAAATAAAACCTGTAATTATTAGAATCTGTGCCTAAGTTGCCTATGGTTGAATATTTACTTGGATTTAGCATTCAACACAGCAGGTAAAGTTATTGGTAATACTAGATAAACTAGACCAGACCATGTGTAAGGGCTAAATTTTATAATTGTACTATTAGAATTGATGTAAACTTTTATTTCATTCTGCCAGCCACCCTTTTTGAACAACAGAAAGGAATGACCCTCTGGGACATTGGTAGGAAAACATCTGACAGACTGCCAGTGTCTGTACTGATGCTAAGGCAGGGACAGACCAGAACAATCCTTATGACTGATTATGGTCACCCTTTTGTTTTAGGATAAGTTACAATGTCTACTATGGTTTCCTATATGTATTACAAATTAGGCACTCTAGTTAAATATACATTTCTTTGTTTTAAGGTTTAGTGAGTAAAAGACAGGATCTTGTATTGTGTCCATGTTAATTAGATTAAAGGAATGTTAAAGCCTGAGCCACAATGTAAACTGTTTTGATCACAAGATTTAGTGAAGTTTAATTTACAATGTATTCTGCTGAATATCAAATACTGCTGTCTTCTCTGTAACAGATTGTTTGTGTGAATGAGGAATGCAAGCATCAGGAAAAGATAAGGTGTAAAAGCCATCACAAATGTCCAGATGGTCAAGAAAAAGTGAGATACTTGGAAACAGCAGGAGACAATCAGAAAATATCCATTGTATCCATGCTAAACATGGTAGCAGCATTGACGACCCCAGAGGTGAGGCAGGCACCCCCGAAGGTGAGACAACAAATAAATGATAACAGCAGAAAACCCCAAGATTAACCCCACTTAAGGACTAATGATTACAGGATGACATTGCAAAATGTATGGACTCAAATGGGAATTTATAAGTATAAAGATGGGGTGTTTTGCCATGGAACTCTGGGTTCAGTCCTGCAAAACCTCAGAGCATTGGGTCACGACCGACAGAACCCAACTCCTCACTCATGTTCAAGCTAACTGGCCATTAGATTGACTCGAGCTACAACAGACTGGTAACTATAAAAACATCAACTGGCAGGACTGTGTGCATGATGTGTATGTGTGTGTGTGACTGAAAAGCATATGCTAACTGTTGTATTTTCAATAAATATGGCATATTTGCCTTCACTCCTATAAAAGATCCCGTGTGCTTTGTATAGCATAACACATGTGAATTCCCTCACCTCCCCAAAATGAATCCATAAAACATTCTAGCTATAAATAGATTTGAAGAAAAAGGCAGACAGTATGAAAGTACAGTGATGCTAGTAAATATAGAGGTTATTAGCTATACTTCATCTTAAACATCTTCCAAAACATAGGCTCGGTTCAACTAAAGTTAAAGTTACACTGCATACGTAATGAATTTTTCCTTGTGCTTGTAACTATTTGGTTTCTACTCTCATAGACTCAATTGTTAAGGCCAGGGGGACCATCATGATCATCTGGTCTGATCCCCTGCACATTGCACACCACAAAACATCACTCACTCACTCATGTAATAAATCTGCACCTCTGGCTGATTTACAAAAGTCCTCAAATAATGTTTCAAAGACTACAAGTTGCAGAGAATCCACCATTTAAACCAGTTTAAGTCTGCAAGTGACCCGTGTCCCATGCTACAGAGAAGGCAACACCCTGCCTCGCAGGGTCTCTGACAATTTGACCTGAGGGAAAATTCCTTCCTGACCCCAAATAACACCATCAGTTAGACCCTGAGCATGTGATCAAGACCCAGCAGCCAGACACCTGGAAAGAATAAAGTTTACCATAAATATGCACTATATCTGTCTATCTCTGTAGAATTCCCCCCAAATGTTATGGTAGAAATTTCCCCTTTACTTTAATATACCTGAGGTCTGTAATTTAGTTACACTGTAGGATAATTTTTATTATATCAAATGTCCTACGATGCTTAGCACCCTAGTAATTGTGCAGCTCACAAACTAACATTCATCTTTACAACAAATATTTTTTTTTCATTTCATAGATGGGGAACCAAGGCACACAGGGCCTAATCCTGTAAGGTGCTGAACAATTCCAACATCCATGAAAACAACCATTAAAATCAATGGGAGTTGCTCAGCACCATGAGAGATCAGGCCCAGAGAGATTATAGACCTGATCCTGTGCCACTGTCATTCTGACCCTAAATGACTTGTCTAAGGCCATATAATAAGCCTGAGGCCTGGTCTTAGGGGGGAGATCGATCTAAGTTATGCAACTTCAGCTACATGAATAACGTAGCTGAAGCTGACGTACTTAGATATACTTACCGCGGTGTCTTCACTGTGGTAATTCGATGGCTGATGCTCCCCCCTCAACTCCGCTTCTGCTTCTTGCTCTGGTGGAGTACTGGAGTCAAAGGGAGAGCGCTCGGCGGTCGATTTATCACGTCTAGACACAATAAATCAACCCCCGCGGGATCGATCGCTGCCTGTCAACCCAACAGGTAAAGTAGACAAGCCCTAGACAGAGCTAGAAATAGAACATATATCTCTTGAGTCTCAGACCAATGTCTCAATCACATGACCATCATCCTTCACTATTATAAATGGTAGGTTATAGAAGTTAGTTATTTTTTTTCCAAATCACATGTTTTCTGAAAGTTTTAGCTATAGCCTTTTCATTTCCTTACTCTAAAATCAAGAAAATAATGCATTGTTGTCAGCAGAAATAAGGTCTTCTAGGAACACAGATGAACTTTGACAGTGCAGGTGTTGGGGTTTGGAGTGCAGGTAGTCTTAGAGGAAGGATGGATGGATTTCATTATACTACATTTAGTCTGTAAAGAGTAGCTGACCATTGGAGCCATGTGGCAGTGGAGGAAAGTAAATGAGTATTTGCAACCAAGTAGAGTGCTTTAGAGAGAGAGAGAGCAGTCATGCACATGAAGAAGAGAGATGGCCTAATACAGTATATACACCTTAAATTATTAAAATTCAAGAGATACTGAAAGTATGAAAGGGTTCTGTTGCACTTAAAATTCCAGGATCTTTCAGAGTTTGCCATTAGATCCATAACCATCTTTATTTTGTAATTACCAGTCCTCTGACAGCTTTACTGAATCTGCATGTAACTCTGGAGATGTAACAGACAAAAATAAGCAGCTGGCTAAGACAGTGGAAATCCACAAAGCTTTGAGAGATTAGAATAAGATGCCAAAAACTACTTTTTTTTGCTATTAAGATGTGTATGCCAACATCTATATTGCTCCTTATGTGTTATAAAGACACAATAAGTAGATTATGAATTCACACAGATACTTATATTACAGTATGGTATTTATGGATCAGCCGCCTTATTCTTGGCATGGTGTGCGATAACTTCAAATCCCATCAAGCTTTATAAATATACCCAAAGCAAGGAGATCACGGGGAAAAAATGGCATTGATATCAGTATGTGTAAAAAAAATTCTTTAAAATCTGTTAGACTATTTATTCATGCACAAAATTCTGGCTTCCTACTTTATTCACAATAGTCCCTCAATTAGTTTTCCCTCAATAGTCTCAAGATACACAACCATCATTGACCGCCAGATCCACTGCTTAAATTTTCCCTCAACTAAAGGTCTGACTCTAAAGAGGCTGTACTGGTGTGACAAAGCACAAGTTGACTCCTAACCTATTTTCTTCTATTTTACTTACTCTATTTTTTACTATTATATACACAACTCCCTTTCTTCCCCACACCACTCCAATGAATTTGAGGTAACTGAGGGATGTACATGAACTTTGTAGAAACAGCGGGTTGTACTGTGCACATCATTTGGAGGCTATCGTCACAGTGGTGAAAAATTGACATTCAATGGTACTTTGGGCACTGTATGCTGATTATATGAATTGTACTTTGAAATTGTGTACTACAGTAGATTGAAGAGACACCCAGTCAATGGATGGCATTTTATGTTTGTATAAAAAAATAGTTTAAGTTAGTGAAGACTAAGAAGAAATTAACATCCTTAAAGGACTAAAACAGTTAGCATTTTGAATTTCCAAAAAACCCAGTGAAAATAAAAGTAGAGAATTGAAAGAATGATGCACATGATGAGTCTCTCTTACAGCTGGGCTATTACTGCAAAAATAATCTGTAAGAATTTATTTGACTGATTTAACGGATTTGCTTTGACTCTTTACCCTCTTGGCGAGTTACTCTATTCTAATATTCTAATGATAGGTTGGGGAAAACAAATTAAAGAAATTTTAGAAAACTGGACTCTTGGACTGAACAAACAAGTCCAGACTGTTGAAGGGAACAAGAGAGGACACTGATGGGATTTTCTAAAGAAGATGAAATTAGTTCATTTTTACCAATATATTTTGAGGACCCTGTATATTTCAAAAATAGTTCAGGTCCTGGAGTAGGAATCCCACTTCACTGATCAATGATACGTAATAATGATAAACCCTCTGAAAAGAAACACTTGTTGGCCATTTGAAAATCTTTGGTGTAGCCATGATGACCAGGGGCAAAGTCAATTGCAATGTGATCCATCTGTCCAAATGCACCTGCCACACCACAAGATTTCTAGTAAGCCAGATGAAAGAGGTGAGAGTAGCAACTGTAAGCCCTGAAGAAGCCAGATATAGGAGGTCCATGGCCATACATGGAGTTTCCCCAAAAAACACCATTACCCTCTGACATGCTCCACTGAGGCACGTGCCCCCCACAAGGTTGATGGCAATCATGGGAAACCTAAGAAGAGGAAAAAAGGCATTGCTCCCTGATCGTCTATCCTTCCCCTCCACACTTCGACTCTGAGCTCCAGTAGGGAGGCAACAACAAAGTCCACATAGCACTGTACAGGTCAGAGCCCCTAAAATAATAAGGCAGCTATATTCACTCAAGGCCCACAGCTTTCAGATAGAGTTCCACTCCCTCTCATTTCATGGAGTCATCCGTTTTAATTGTGATCTACAAATCACAGAAATGGCTGTGCAGCTTCTCACTCAAGGCTTCCATAAGAGTTGAGTATCATATCCAGTGACCTCTGAAAGTGGCCACTTCTCCCAGAAGAAAAGTTTGCATGAACACAAAGACTTCTTGGAAGACTGCACTGATTATCAGTAGCACCGGGTCCTCCTAATGAATGGGATGTTCAGACCAAACAGACTCTCAAGAGGCCATTTTTCTTTCTCATTTCCAAATCCAGAACTCACCAGCACGGCCATAAATACCCTGGGCTAAGTTCATCCTTGGTACATTTGCACTGGAAATAAATGTTATTTTTCTGACTGTTTAAAACATTTTTGTTTTACAACCTTAATACGTAAGGAGCCACAAATGCTTGCCTGCCTAGCTTTGATGTGGTGGGGTTTTGATGGGGCCAGGAGCAATTAAAACACTTTCTGGTGTGGGGTAGGAGGATGAGATCTCAACCAGGAGTATCTAGGTCAGCGCACCATGTGCTCCCTCTGCTTTCCCCTCCCACTCCCAACGTGCCTTCAGCTTATAGGAGGCCTCCTTCTCATTCCCCTTCCACACATTCCTTATGCTGTACAGTGTGTAGCAAGAGATTTGTCACATGATTCATCCAAGCCTGAGCTCCAGAGCATGTCCCACCCACTGTTGCTGTCATTTGTCAAGCATGGTGGTGCTGGGGCCAAGGGATTGGCTCCTCTTTGGAGGTGCTGGAGAAGGAGCAGCATTGGTATTGTTTGCTACTTACATAGGGTAGCCATTGTGAGTTCCCTGCTTTGGTCCCACCCTTCAACTAATATGCTGTTAAGACTAGACCGATCGCTGCATCTGGGGTCTGGAAGGGATTTTTCCCCCCTATATGGCAAAATCGGCAAACTGCAGTGTTGGTTTTTCACCTACTAACCTGCACCCCAGAGCCCTGGTTTGGGGGTTTAAGTTACAATTGTCACAACTTTGGTGGGTTCCAGTATGGTTGGTGGATTTAAAAAGGGTCTGAGGGAGGTCTCTGTAACCTCTGAGCTGCCTGAGCATTGGTGCTGAGTACAGCCATTATCTGTGGAGGGGAAATGTTCTGTCCAATGCAGCTTGTGGCTCCTCACTTCTTGTCTCTCCTAACTCTGGTGTGGAGCAGGGGAGAAGGTTGGAATTCTGGCTTCCAGTCAGGGTCCCTGGGCAGGCCTGATGGTGTACAGGGGGCATGGCCTTCGCATCCATCCTCAGGCTAATAGTCCTTTGTGGACAGTAGTGTCCATTGAGAACCACACTGGAACAACCCTGCTGTGAAGTCTGGGGTGGTTACCCAGAATAGGTAATAGTTTTAAATAAAGTTGTGGCTTCTGCATTTAACCACACTATTGTTTCCATGTCCACATAATTAATTGCGTGTCTCTCCACATAATTGCCATATTCTGAACTTTGGAAATAGATTATAGTGATGCAGTTCTTAATCTACAAAATGAATGGTCAGAAAAAGGGATACATTCACATAAAAAAAGTCTGAATTTTACTTAGATACTTAAACTGTTCCTATATTAAACAAACTTATTTTTTTCAAAAATTTCAGTTCTCAGCAGCATTTGAAAAATGATAAGCAAATTACTTCCTGCTACTGAGATTTTATGTTCTGCTTCAGTAAAAATCAAAATGGAATGTCCACTTTATTTTCAAAATCCTTTACTTGGCTTTTACTTTGAATTTGTATTCAGCACGTATTCAAGACTTAGTATTTCCTGTGATCAAGCATGCATTAATCCTTGTTTCTACTTTGTATCTGACATCTAACATTATCCTGTGGACAGCCTATAGGAAAGGCATTACTGTGGTATTATTTTAAAAGAATTAGTATGCTACATTTTATATATTACCACAATTTTCTGCATTTCTTTCTTCTCAGCATTTAGAGTCTAGACAGTTACTCAAAATACATTGAGAAACACATTTTGCTAGGAATTATCTCCTGCCCTTCTGTTTTAAACCTGTACCAAGATTGCAGATTTTCATTTGTTGGACACTAATGCTGGGTTGAGGTCAGGTTAGTGTATGTCTGAGATAAATTGTTTCATCAGGATAATTTAGTCATACATCATGGATTAAAGCACACTAAATTTAATGCTAGTATATTCTTATGCATTTTAACCACTTAAAAGACAGACCTACTCAATTGATCCATAAATATCTCGTGGAACTGTCAACTCAAGTTTGGCTCAAAATGTAGGTTTTTATTTTAAAAAAAACTTGTTTTTTAATAATAGGTTTCTAGAATATTTTATTTTAATTTTAACAAACAAAAACCCTGTTTCTATTTAAATAAACAGTTGCTACAGTGTTTGCAACCAAACATTACAGCACTAAAGCTCTTTTGAAATTGACTTCCTTAGTTGTCATTGACATGTTAAGGAAAATGCAAAATGCCAGCAAAATAAAGAGTTAAGTATAAAGTTATTTTTGAAAGTTCTTTAAAGTATAACAATATACAGAGTTATTTATAACAAAAACATATTGAATGGAACACACACTGTCAACTTAAGTCATGGGCAACATCCTCATGCACATTGGCATCAAGTCCTTTTGGTATGATGTCCATCTGATTGCATTTGGAAAGGAAGATGATGTCTGTCTGTATCTGTACAAGTTTTTTCATGCAGTTGATAGATTTCCACTCCATACGGCTAAATCCATACTCCATTTAGCCGTATGGATTGGCATCAAGAATTTCCAGAGTTGAGATGTGGCCTTCCCTCAGTCTCCCCACTGATTGGGGTAGTTGAGAGACTTGATGCCATATCTTTCTCTGGACAAGGCATAAGTTCTTCTGGGAAAAGCAATAATCCAAAAGCAAAATATGTCCTTACTTGTCCACAGACCACAGCCTTCAGTCTTATTGTTGCAAGACTGAGACACACCAGGGTAGTAGTTTTCCTCCCCAGGCTAAATGGTTATATATAGTCCTTTGTCCCAGAGTCTACCCTGACCTTTGCCTTATAGCGCCGGGGGCAAAGTGGGGCCTTCCTCCCTTGGTTGTTCTTTTCAAAAGCATAGAGAGTATGTCTTTAATTTTTATTAAATTAAATTTAATTTTTGTATTAAAACATTACATAACTAACCCAACAGCAACCAAAGCCTATTGCTCCCTGCAGTCCAAGACCTGCATTCCAAAAGTGGAGGATGGTGTTTGGCATCTGAAGCCACACCCTCATCCTTGTACAGCAACAGCTACTCTGCATATGTCCACCATCTCTGAAAGCCCCAGACATGGGGCCGGAAACAGTGTTGCTAGCTCTCACAATTTTATTGAAAATCTCACAATATTTACTTATTTAAGGTGCCAGCTCCTGAAAGAAGGTAGGAATCAACTTTCATTTAAAAAAAAAAAGTCTGTAGCTCTCATGGTTTCACAGAAAACCTATGAGTCCCTTTAACAGAGTCTAGATATTGACAAACATACCATATTCATTCTTCCTCTCCAACATTGTTAATGTTGTGCTTCGCTGACTTATTTAGAAGCAATGTTTTATACCTGAAGAATCTCATTTTTGAATAATGTCAAAGCCTCTCTCTTTTGAAATTAGCTGACATTACCAGTATTCAGTATATTTCTGGATCCTTTGCACTCAATATCCATTGCACTGACATTATATTGTATTATTCTTACTATTATTTACATTAGGATAGCAGCTAGGGGGCCGATAAAAATACATAACAAAAAGATGCTCCCTACCCTAAAGAATTTACAATCCATGTGCCTGATCCCAGGTTTGTTAAAGTCAATGGGACTTTTATATGCTTCATTGGACTTTGGATCTGATCCCAAGTATATCTTATACTTTTACTCCAGAAATTAAAAATCTCCATATTTTCTAATCTGGTTTTCACACACCAGAGTTTTTAAAACTTACTTTACAAAAAATTGAGGATTGTCAGGGTTGGTTAAATAGACCATCTCACAAAGCTCATTCAAACTCTACCAGAAAGAACACGATTTTCATGTAGAGGCTTTTGAGACCATTTCAATTAAAAGTAAACTACTGAGAATTCAAGTGGTCTATGTATCATGAACAATTTTATTCACATACACTTTTTAAAGCAAAAATATACACTTGTTTTTAGGTACTGAACAGATTTTTTTTTTAAAAAAGCAAAAGCGGCCTTATAGTTTGAACAAAGATGGCCCTCACCTTTTTTTTTTTCCCATATTTTTTCAAGTTTTTAGGCAAAAATAGCCCTTTCTTTCAAAATGCTAATGAAATTACATTAAGAGACAGCAAACTATACAACCAATGAATGACTAGAATTATCTCTGAAAGACAAAGACAAATAAGACAGTTGGAAATTTTGCAACATATTTAAGACATTTCAATATTAAGCTTTGAAAAAAAAAAAATCTGTTCATATCTGACAAACCTGAATCATCAAATGGTAAAAAAAAAGTTCCAAACCGGAACTTTCAGTCATCACTCCATTGGGCTATATTCAATCAATAGCCTAGAAGTTAGCAGTTCCATATCCCATTAATAAGCATTAATAAGTATAGTAATGAAAACTAATAAAAGGGATTACTATAAAGACATTCTTTATATCACATGACTAAAACCCTAGAACACAAACTGCTTTATTTTTTTTTTTAAATAGACTACTACTGTTTTATCCATTAACTCTGTTCTGTTTTCATCTTAGCTTTTAATCAAACATTGAGTACAATCCACAGTCTTTTTGGATTCACATCTTCACAAATTTCTATTTCTTGTTCACTGCTATGTTTTAGCCCCAGTAAGATTATTCACATCATTCATTTTACACTTTAATATAGTAGTTTTCTCATTTTAAAACCTTAACTAGCTAGGTATATCCTGTGTAATTAAATTCATGTTCTCGCCAATATCTTTTCTGCAAAGTTTGATAAACTATATTTTTTTGAGAAAAACATTACATATTGTGGAATACAGCTGTAAAGTTACATGTTCCAATTTAGCAAAGGTGCTTAAATGATTGCCTAAGTATAAGTCCCACCTGATAGAACTATTTATATGATTAAACTAGACAAGTGCTTAAATACTTGCAGAACTGGGGTTTGTAAGCTGACGGGGCCGTCCCTTCGCATCTGCATCTGGGGTGGATCATGCCTCCTCACAATTTGGGTCTGCTACAGCCTTCTCTAAGCAGAACAAGAGCGGGTGAATTAGCCATTCGCAAGGGGGCCTGTCCTTCAAGCGGGCCATACACAGCATGGGCTCTGGCTGGTGACCTCGGCAGGCTGCAGCTATCTATTCACCCAGCCCTTAGGCAGAACGGGGCCGCCACCAGTTAGGGCTCTGGACTGAAATCAGGCAGAGTTGTTGTACCAATCCAGTCTCTGGGGCTCAGGCAAGGGTTCAGCACCACAAGCAGTACCTGGGGCTCAGGCAAGGGGTTGAGCAACAGATGCAGTCTATGGGGCTCAGGCAAGGGGTTGTGCTGGGGAGCACAGGCCTCCTGGCCTACGGAGGGGGTGGGGTGGCAGGGGGAACGTGGGCCCACACAACTCCAACACGTCCCAACCCAGGGCCCTATCAGTGGCAGAAAAGTCCCACCACTTGGTCAGTAGTGATCTGCCTGCAACACACTGGCTTGGTTCCAGGTTTGCTCTCCACCACACTACTGCCTGGTTCCCCTGGATTGCTTCCTTCTGTCCCCCTTGGGCGTACCTGCGTCCAGAGGTTGGACTCAGTCTCCCCTGGGTACACTGCCAGGGGTAATGGTAGCAGTTCCTCCACGTCAAGAATGTCAGGGCTCCCTGGAAGCTCAGTCTCCCTGGGATACATTGCCGGGGTAGTGGTAGCAGTTCCAAGAACAAGCAAGAACATCAGGGCTCCCTGGACGCTCAGTCCCCCCAGGGCAACAGCGGTTCTCCTTGGTGCTCCACTCCAGCAGCAGGGAAAAAGCATCTGTTTCCTCTGGCAGCTCCTCCTTAACTGAGCTGCTGGGCCAATCTTTTATATTTCCCCTTTCTGTCCTGCCCTTCTGCTTCTCGTATGCAGGGTGTGGCTCTCCTAGCTCTACACACCAGGCAGCTTGCGGTGCTCCCTCCGTGTCCACCTCTGAGCGGGGCCACACCTCCTCGCTACAGGGTTATAATGGGGTTATTCAGGATGCAGGGAGTGAAAGGAGAAGATAAATATTTCTTAATTTCAACTCCTAGCAAAATATTAGCATGACAGAGACTTATTTGGATATATAGAGTCCATATGTGAGCATTCTTCCACAGCATATAAGGACTTCCATGTAGAAAAAAGGGTTTTCAAAAGATACTGTTATAGCAGCCAGTCAGAGACTCTGGCCTTCAATATACGTTACATATCAAAGTGAAGAGATTTTGGCGAAGACACAAATTGTCTTATTTTTCCCTAATGTGTTATTGTTAAATACCTCAAATTTTTACTTTTCTATATCTTCATTCTAAAACTTTAAAAAAAACCCTGTGAATTTAAAAGTATTCTATTTGCAATATTCTCATACATTATATAACCTTCCAATTTCATTTTATTGATCACATCAAGGAAATGAATTATCTTCATTTACTTGCACAATGTTAAACTGCAAGATATATCCTACAAAAAGAGTTGAAGGGTGATTTTTGTTTGTTTTAAATGATGGAACTTTCAGACCCAACAGAAAACCTACTGTGATGTTGCACTCCATATGCTTTATGAAAATATGCTTATTAGTGTGCATATGATGTAACTGGAATGTGCTTTATGCAAAAGGTCTCTTGTAAGGTATCATTACATAGCTTATAATCTACTGTGTTCATCCTATTTGTTTGCATGTATTATTTCTATGTCTGGAGTTAGGAGAATAAGATATAAACTTGTATTACTGATGTAAACATATTAAGTGGAAGCCATTAAGGGTGTTTCAGAATCATTGGTCCTGCTTTGAGCAGGAGGTTGGACTAGATGACCTCCTGAGGTCCCTTCCAACCCTGATATTCTATGATTCTATGATCATTTGGAACACCTCATTTTTCACTGTTCATTTGGTGGAATTCTCTTTAAGGCCTCAGTAACAAGTTATTCAGATGCATTTGCATGGTATTTTTCAATCTTCCTACTTCACCTCACCAAAACACGACTTTAATTACACATATTTTCCTCATATTTTCTGGTAACTAAAATGAACATGTGTGTGTCTCTTCAGGCCCAATCCTTCAAATGCTTTACACACATGTGTAACTTTTCTTGCATGTGTAATCTCTTTGGGCCTCATTTTCCTTTCACTTATACCAGTGTATATCAAGAGAATCCACCCTGGAGTTAAACTAATGTAAAACTTGTGCAAGGACAGAATAAGTTCAAAGAGACTATTTACCGGACAAAGCGTTTGCATGACTACACCTTAATCTAGTTTCCCCACACACAATGAACAGTCATCTGTAACTCTCCTACGTCATCATTTGTCTATACCCGCTAACAAGATGGCTTTTTAGTTTCCTACTAATTCTCATCCGGTGTTGCATTTCCAGAGCCAGTGTCCATCCAGCAGCAAACACATGAAGGCTCTTTAATATATTATGCTTGACGGCATTTTCAAAAAGAGTAAAATTTTTGTAGCAAATGTGACTGTTTTTCATCAGTACTTCAGGTAAAATAGTTGGTCACAAATGTGTCACTACCCCCAAGATTTGTTCAGCCTTTTGCAGTCTCAAGTGAAGACGTCTCACATTATAAAATAGAAAGCTTATTTTAAACCTCCCCTCCAAGGCACAAATTCATGTCAAACCAGATCACATAAATAGATGCTCACATGGATCTTTCCATGTATTTAATTACATGCCAAATTTAACATGTATTGTAAATTAGGATCTAAAATATCCGATGAGTAGCAGAAATATGAGTAGAGATGAAGACAAAACATTGTGTAGACATAAAACTCACTGGTAATTACCTATATCTAATTTATTTATTTTTTGCAGTCATTTTGCTATAGTCTGAAGAACCACAACCTTGAACTCGAATAAGTAACCCCCTTAAAGCTCACTTGTAAAAGTTACCAAGCTAACTGGTGTTCTCCTGCATCCGATGAAGTGAGCTGTAGCTCACGAAAGCTTATGCTCAAATAAATTGGTTAGGTTTCTAAGGTGCCACAAGTACTCCTTTTCTTTTTGGTGTTCTCCTGTTAGTCTCATGACAAAAAGTGAGCCAAAAAGCCTGCCAAAAATCACACAGCACGGAACAAAAATGCAAATTGTTGCAAGCCCTGAAGCCAGGGGAGCTTTTATCATAATAACAGAACCACGTTCATGTCCTAATGATATCAATGTACAAGTAACCCTTTTTACAGAGGATATTTTGTGAATGTGAAAAGTGCCAGCACAAAATGGGTAAGGTGAGATGGGTGATTTAAAAATGTACTTAATTAGTTACACCAAATGGCTTGATTTTCAGAGTTCTTGCATACCCACCGTGACAAATTGGGTGTTCTTTCTGTATGACTTCTGAATTTTGGATTTTATGAAATTGTATCATGAAATTACTTGCGTCATGGAAAGCCTATTTGTAGGTGGACCGCTCATGAGTTAGCAGGGTTGTACCTCGTCTCTGCCAGGACAGAGACAGAGATAGAGACAATGGTGAGTGATTATCACTCAACGATCCTCTATTCAAAATCAAATACCTTGGGACAATGGTTTGTTCTACCTGGGAGAAGACACTTCCTCCTCTTGTCTGAAGGGAGGGGGTTTGGAAGTAATGGAAAGTTACCAGAAGAACAAACAATGCAGGTGACACTGGCAGATGCCTATAAAAGGACTCAAAGCAGGACTGGGTGAGAAACCCATGTTGCACCAGATTAAAATGAGGGTGTTAAACTGTAATCACAAGTTCCAACTTTTGGGGTGAAGCTCTGGGAAAGATGTGTGTTTAAGTATTGAAAGGTCAGCAGAGAGTCTAAGTGGCTGGACATCAGGTTTCAATATTTGGAAGGTGATTCCCAGGTAGAAGGTCTACACCCAGTGTGTCTAGGTACCCTGAGTCTGGCACAGCGGCTAGACTCCATTCAGACTCCAAAAGCTTAAGACACCCCAGGGGATCCAGAGCACAGAGGGTTGGGTTCCCCTCTCTGCAGCTGAGGTGGGCAGCAAAGAAGGGACACTCCCCCCCACTCTCCTGCTGGTAATAGCTCACCTAACCTGATCACTCTCATTACAGTGTGTATGGTAACACCCATTGTTTCATGTTCTCTGTGTATATAAATCTCCCCACTATATTTTCCACTGAATGCATCCGATGAAGTGAGCTGTAGCTCACGAAAGCTTATGCTCAAATAAAGTTGTTAGTCTCTAAGGTGCCACAAGTCCTCCTTTTCTTTTTGCGGATACAGACTAACACGGCTGCTACTCTGAAACCTGTCGCTAGGAAATGTGACATCCAAATCTGCTATTGGCCTCAATGAAAATTGTAGGAGCACAGCCCCTTTGAAAATCTGCATTAAATGACCCCTTTTCAATTAAAAAGTAGGCAGCACTTCAGCGTGTGTACAATGAAGCACTTTCCTGAGCACTCAGATACATGTTTTAAAAAACTAATAGTTAAAATATGACATCAGTGGCTTGTTCTCCTTATTAAAGCATGGAGAGCATGCATTTAACACTTATTACTTTTATTTAAACATTGCATAGCTAGCATGACACCCATGCAACTAGAGCCTGATGTTGACTGCAGCCTGCAGCTCCCCACAGTCCAGAACTCTGCCTTCCAAACTCAAGTATGACCTTTGTTCTCGGCAGCCACATGCACATCCTTACATAATGATAAAATACACTCCAGACAGTGACCGTACACTCTGACCTTCCCTCTCCCTCTCATTCACTGTTCTCCTGATTCCACCCTACTCTCACTAGCCTCTATCCTTCTCTCCCTACCTCATCCATTTAATGTCCCTTCCTTGCCTTCTCCACACATTTGTCTTTCCTACTTATTTGCTTCCATTAAGAACTCATCCTTTCCTAGCCCCCAGCCACATTAAAAACCTCACTACAAACACACACACGCACATGCACACACAAAGGAACATTTAAGAGTTATCAAGGCTTCATACATGGTAAATTAATGGTACATTTCAATCGAACATCCTAAAGAGGACTTGCATTCTGCACTGAACTCATAAGTAGCCCATGTGAAAAGGAGAAAGGAAAATAGCATGCATACTTTTCAGGTAGCCTTCATTGCAGAAAACAGAATTAAAGACGGAGGCTAGTTGCTAAAAGCAAAAAGAGCTGAAGTAGGTTACCTTTGGCTTTTCTTTCACTTCATCAGCAACATATGAGAAGATACAATTTTGACAGGAAAATGAAAGGAACTAACAAAACAGTAACCAAAGACATGTTCCAACTTTAGGTCCCAATTATAGCTTACATTGCTCAAAGCTAGGAAATGTGCAAACAACTAATACATATGAACAAGAGAAGTCAAACAAAAGAACACAATATTAGTTTCTTGTGCTTTCCTGTTTTTCTAATTAAAACTACAACCTATACAACTTACAAATGTAACACAAAGTAATATTAGGGGGTGTCAAGGTTCCTTCCCCACTCTGAACTCTAGGGTACAGATGTGGGGACCCGCACTGAAGACCCCCTAAGCTTATTCTTACCAGCTTAGGTTAAAAACTTCCCCAAGGTACAAACTTTGCCTTGTCCTTCAACGGTATGCTGTCACCACCAAGCGTTTTAAACAAAGAACAGGGAAAGAGACCACTGGGAGATGTCTTCCCCCAAAATATCCCCCCAAGCCCTACACCCCATTTCCTGAGGAAGGCTTGACAATAATTCTCACCAATTGGTACAGGTGAACACAGACCCAAACCCTTGGATCTTAAGGACAATGAAAAATCAATCAGGTTCTTAGAAGAAGAATTTTAATTAAAGAAAAGGTAAAAGAATCATCTCTGTAAAATCTGATTACAGGGTAATCAGATTCAAAACACAGAGAATCCCTCTAGGCAAAACCTTAAGTTACAAAAAGACAAAACCAGGAATATACATTCTCTCCAGCACAGCTTATTTTAACAGCCATTAAACAAAAGAAAATCTAATGCATTTTCTAGCTAGACTACTAACTTAACAGGAGTTGGAAGGCTTGCATTTCTGATCTGTTCCCAGCAAAAGCATCACACAGATAGACAGAACCCTTTGTTTCCCCCCTCCTCCAGAGTTGAAAGTATCTTGTCCCCTCATTGGTCATTTTGGGTCAGGTGCCAGCGAGATTATTTTAGCTTCTTAACCCTTCACAGGTGAAAGGGTCTTGCCTCTGGCCAGGAGGGATTTTATAGCACTGTATACAGAAAGGTGGTTACCCTTCCCTTTATATTTATGACAGGGGGAGACAGGGTTTAAGGATAAATTGGTAGCAACCTAATGCTGGTAATACAGACCAAAAATTAAAGAGTCTTCATAACACAAATTACATTTAATATATTCTGCTAGAATTATTTTTGCTACACCCTAAAAAAGAAAAAAAAAAGCATATTTACGTGATTTAAATGAACAATATAATTAAGAGAAATGGCCAAACCTCAAAAACTAGCCTGCTTAAATTTGATAGCCAGGAACACAACATTACTTCCACTCTCACAAATTCTACCCCAGCTCCCGCCTTTTGCATTTACAAAAATAAAAACTCACCAGGCAGCATTGTGAACATACACATGCTCGATGTAATATAGGTGTCAGGCTGACTATGGCTTGCCTAAATATGCATGGTGAAACACTTTAGGTGCCTATCTTATGAAAAATTAGCTGTTTTTTTTCTTAAAAAGCAGGAAAGGAATTTTACCCTCCCTCCCTACACCAAATAATAAATAAAATAATAATAATAATAATAAATAAACCAATCAGCAGCATCCCAGAGAATCAACCAGGAGTCAAAAAGGTGGAGCTCACTGTACCAGTGGACAGGTAGCAGGAACAGAGAGAGGCAGGCCAGTGTGGGTGGAATGGAAAAGAGAGGGGGCCCAATGTGCCGGGGGGGGGGGGGGAGAGGTGGGGAGGAGCTGAGAGGAGGGGAGGTGCAAAGTGTCCAAAAGAGATTGTTATGGGAGAGATCAAGTGGAGATCTAACATCCAAGGGGGAGAAGCAAAGTGCCTAAGAAAGCCTGAGGGAGGAGAGGCAAATACCCAAAGGGGCAGAATATGGGGGGGAAGGGGGGGAAGTACCCTATGAGGTATGTGAAAAAGATGGGGAGGAGCTGTGAGAGAGAAAGAAGGGGCCAAATGCACTGGGGAAGTGAAATGGTTAGAGGAAAAAATGCACAAAAGATGGGAAGTGGTACTGATCATATTAGGAATGCACAGACAGAGTAAGGGAGGTTGCATAAAATATGTGGCCTTGGGGGGGGGGGGAAGTAATCTTAAATGCAATATTTTATGTCACTAGTTAAAGTGACACACTCTGCAGTGTGTGATGACTGCTAAATAGATTTCTTGCCACTGATGTTTTTCCCCGGCCCACAGTAATTCATCTCACACCATTCAATGAGTTTGACATCCCTTCTAGGATAGCAGTTTTCAACCTGTGTTCCTGGGATTATGCCTAAGGGATCCGCGAAAGGTTGTCATTACCACAGACAGTGGTTTTCAACGTGTGGTCCACAGATCATGTCCAAGATTTCCAAAGGGGTCCGCACATCCATTCAAAATTTTTGGGGTCTGCAAATGAAAAAAGGTTGAAAACCACTGTTCTAGGGAAACTAGAGTAATATCTAATACCGTTAATGCTCATGGCATGCTCTTCAGGGATTAGATGCATCCATGAGCCTGCGACATCGCAAACAGACTCATTTGGCTGCCATATATAGCAGGGGGCAACAGGTGACACAGGGAGCCCCCCCTCCACATCTGGATGGGGACCCTGAGTCAGGACTTTGTTTTCCCAAAGATCCTGACCTCTTCCATTTTTTTGGCTCATTCTGCATCCCTCTGGCCCTGCACCACACATGGCAGAAGATGCCTTTGACTTGTTCATTTCCATCTGCATTTTTTTATGAATAAGGAAAACATTTGGTCTCTGGATCTTACCTAATTGATCTTTAATACCTTGACAAATATTGGGTTGCTCTTTTACTCCTAGATACTCCATTTGCCAGAAGCACAAGGAAAAAGTCTTTATGGGGACTGGCAGTGGCCTGTGAACCCAGCTGAAACATGTCTGACTATACCACCAAATTTGCCCAAGATTACCAGGTAGGATATTAGGCTACCCTGAAAGGTATTTTACTTCTGTTTTAGGAGGCTATATAAATCATAGGATTGGGTAGTTTTTTCTGTGAAAGAGGAAAAGGGGAAATTTAAAATTTTCTATAATAAACCTTGAATTTTTCTGCATTTCTGTAAATCAAGGAAGAATACAAATTTCTCCGGCTTCACTGTAGATGACGTGTTTTATAATGCTTCATGACCAAGGTTCATTGTAAATGTAGCAGCCCTCACTATCAACCAAATTATGAATGTTGAAGCTTCTTATGCTCCTACAGGTTTGGCAGGCAAGACATTGCACCCTGTCACATCATGCAGATACTTGAAATTTGTCTACTGAAAGGAAGTCCTTACACAGTGAACTACTTTAAGGACTTAGAATAGTTCTAAATTTTTTCCCTTTTTAGTTTTCATGAGTTACTTGATTAAGTTCAAAATATCAGACTCCATATATCAGAACCATGTATCAGATTCAGAGTAATGATTACATAGTTCCACAGAAATTAGACTTTTGCAATTAAAACAGGTTTGTGTTCCACATCACAACAGATAAACCCATATTAATTTAATATTAAGGCTTTGTATTTACTGTGAAACTGCATTCCATCTTTATCAGACAGACCTTTCTATCATTTTCAAGATCCGAAAGAAACTTTACAAAGAAAATATGTTTTTAATTGGAATTAAAATCCATACAGGCTTTCCAGGGTTCCATGACTGAACAGTTAAAACATCTTTTTCAAAGTATTTCACTCTGACCACTGAAAAACAAGACTTGGAAGAATGGGAAATTTTGCACCTTTGTTCCAGTTTTTGTTTTGGAAAAAATCATTGAACTTTTAAGATCCCCTCTGGATTAAAAATCTACAGATCAAATCAAGTCTGCATTCCTAATGTACACTATTTTCATTGAAAAAAAATCAAGTCTTTTGTAAATCATCTTATCTTCAGAAGATTAATTTCCTTGAGGAAAGATTTAGATTTTGCACTGGAGAATACTGAGACAAATCTTGCCATAGCTTGGAACAGTCTATTTTAGACTCTATAAAGCAGTCAGCTAGAGTATAAAGACATTTTTGTGAGAGACAAATGTTCGGAAAATCCTGTATTTACATGTAGTTAAAACATTCTAAATCTTCAGCGAGTCCCATCCAAGATTATGACTTGGCTGTCATTTGAAACATACAGTCTCCTTCTTGGACCTGGAAGAATACAATTGTTGCAACATAGGAACAACAACTGGGGAAAATAATGGCACTTTATTTTTAATACCTTCCTGAAATGGGGTCATTTATAGTAGCGTTGGCTTGTTGGTGTAGCAAGGAATCCTGAACCCCTGGGTACTTGTAGGTGGGAGGCATTTTAACGGATGCATTTTTCCTAATTGTACATGCCCTGTAAATCTCAGGTCTCATTTCTATCCACACTAAAATCAATAATATTTTCTTCCTGGGACTAATCCACACTCTAAAAATATCCCCAATAAAATTTTAAAATAAACAAAGCAATTAAATTTTAATGTCAAAAGCACTTGCATATCACATAAATCCTCTCATTCAGCTTTCTTTAAGAGCAGTCTAAACTAACAGGTTCCCCTCCCCTCCCAAATGACTGATGAATTCAAAATGTTAGAATGAAATGAATAGCTTTTGAATTAATAATTTAGAAACTTTTCAGATTGTCTTCAGTGAATAGCAACAGTGATTTTAACGAGTTGTTTTCAGTAGGAATATACTTTCATAAAGACATCTAGATTTTTTTTTTAAAATAGCCTACAGAGGAAGTTTTACCAGTGAAAAGCAATGTACTTTATTTTTCTACACATCAGACTTGTCATGGAAAAGCCAGTTTCTCTTCCCTAAACTGAACATTCAGCTGGCCCTAACCTGCACCAGTTCACATACAGTTTTTCTATTCTTAAATAATTGACTCATTTCCCATCTTACACCCCATTTTTTCTCACTAATCATTTTAGCTAAACCAAATCACCTAACTTTGTTATTGATCATTCCTTCTACATAATATGTCATGTTTTATTTCCTGTCTTCATGCCACTAAAGTGTAGAGGAAACACTGCCTTGCACCAATCTTGGCTCCAACTTGTAACTGCCGTACCCAATCTCTATCAATTTATCACTACTCTCTTGAATTAGAATTTCACGATCAATACCATCAAGTTCCACCAGTTTAAAAGTATAGAAGACCCACATATGTCAGTAACTTTCATAATAGCTTGACAATTAACTACAGCTAACATTTTGTATCTGCTCCTCAGGATCATCGTTTAAAATGTTAATATTTATTCTCTGCTATTAATTATTTATTTATTATACAGAGGCCTCAGTGATCTGTGTGTTGAATAGAAACAGGCAGGGAGTTCTCTGATCATAACTAAGCAAGTCATAGTGACACTTTCAAACCTTTCTGAAAGTATACTTTTTATTTCAAAATATATTTTTACATTACCAATAGAATTGAAACTTGTAAATAGTGCTTTTAAAGGCTCAGCATAAGTGCAGGGGCTCTCTCCTTTCTGGAAGCAAATTTAAAAGGCAACCATGATGTGCAGTTTGTCTCATGGCTCCACCAGAGTTCTCACGTTGATGACACTGTATTCAGCCACATATACAAAACTTTCAGATAGCAACCTATCAAAAGTCGTCTTTAAATCCAAGTAGATTATGTTTACTTTTTCAACCCTGTTAGCGTTCTCTTGAGAGAAATTAATCAAATTAGTTATGCATGACCTCCCTTTTATTGTACTGATCATCCACAGATATGTCTACACATTGAGAAGCAAGAACATAAATAAGGAGAAAATTATCTAAATGACAAAAATAGTGAAAGCCCTAATGAGAAACACTCAGATTTGTTTTAACTCTGTGTCACAGCCCAAGTGAGGTGATAGCCTTCATATTTTTTACCTTGCTTGAACTGAAATGAGACAGGTGGAATTACTGTATGATGTCCCTACCAATAAACCAGGAATAAAGAAAACTCATTACTATACAGCAGCAAGACCTATAATGTCATTAATGCCCTCTTCTTGATGCAAGAATGTTATTTATGTAGACAATGTGCTAACTGTAGATTCTTGCATACAAGGCATTTTCATATCCAATGAACTGGATTAGGAATTTCCTGTCAAGTCTGATTCTTCGTAAATCTCTACCACCTCTGAGAAAGGTTTATCTATTAAAATAATAAATACTCCTTTCCCCCTTCTTTTACACCTTCTATCCATCTCTAAGAATATTAATAAATTAAATTTCTCAACAATCTTAATACAGAAGTGTTATTATCCCCCTTTACTTGTGAGGGTGATCAAAGGACCGAGAGATCAAGGGTAACATTTTAAAAAGTGTTTTCAGAACAGCTCACTTAGGCCCAGATTTGTAAAGATATTTAGGCATCGTTGTGCTCAGCATTTCAATATCTAACTTATTAAGGAAGCCTAATATTTTAAAAAGCGATTTAGGCACTTAGGAACCAAAATCCCATTGAAAGTTTTTAGCTTTGGATAGCCACATCCAATTATTGTGATATTCACAATGCCCTCGTACTAAATATATGCTACACCAAGAATAGAACAGCATAATTAACTAGCAACAGGAAGCAAAACTGTAAAGATTTTAAGGGTGCCAGATTGCCAGATAGTGACCAGTCTGTCAAATACATTTAACTATACCCAATAAAATTGGCTAGTTTTATGTGAGCAAGGCAATGGCTCACTCCGCAATGGTTTAGCTTATGCTTTCCAGGTCTCTCTCATGATAGTGAGCATCACACTTGCACTCTATGCAGTTTTAGTCTATTCAGGTCTTTACACGTGCCATTACCATGGAATTTGAGCAACACAGATGAGCCGGGGAACCTCCTAATATGTAGAGAGCAGGAATATCAGCCAGTTTCCCAATCTTGCCAATTGTCTTTCATAGTTTTTTAAACATCCAATTTAACTGTGCAATGCACCTTCCCATCTAGAGATGGTATTATGTAGTGCTTATTCCCTGCCTCTCAAAGAATTGTGTGGAGGAGAGGGGAGGGTTTGGTTTGGTTTGATTTGGTTTTAATAGCACTGCTGTATTATAGTGTTTGCCATGAAATGTGGGGCTACAAATGCTAAACGTTTTCTAGTAGCAGGGAAAGAAAGAGCAAAGTACTATAAAACATGATCCATGTGCCTTTTTTTTTTTTTTTTTTTTTTTGGCCAAAACAGCCTCAACACTCAGGTACAAAAAGAGTGCTTCAAAGCAATCCTTCAAGTGTACTTTTTTCTCATAACTGTCTCAGAAACAGTGCCTTTTTTCTTGGTGATATGCTTTGTTATTATGTCTCTACACTCTAATCCAAGTAATTGAAAGACTACCGTGAGCAATAAAACAAAAACAAAGAAACACTAAGTGTTTTTTCTTAAGTATCCTACAGATTAGGAGTATTGGAGTGTTTCTTTTCTTCAGTGTTAGGTTGTTTGGGGGGGGGTGTGTGTGTGTGTGTATTTTTGTTTTTTTATCCTTACACCACATATCAGGGTTAGCCAGATATATTGTGCAACAAATTCAGTAGTTATTTTACATAGTGTAAGTTGGTCTGAGTATTTTTTACATCTAAGGCAAGTAAAGGGGAAGCCAAAAGTAAAAGCCTTGAATTCTGATACTGGAACATAGTTCTGACTCAAGCGGGGTAAAAACCTTGACTCAAGCACTGGTCAAAACACTATGAGAGCAATCAACCACAATCCACAGCCAAAAACATTTGTTTTCCTGGGCAATAATGAAAATCCCAAACTCCATCAAATTTAATAATAATAAAGGGAAAAATTGTTGGGAGGGAATACAAAGTGGCAATGTTATTATAATACAAGCTTAACCAGAACTAAGTTTTGTTCAGGTCCATGAGTGACATCTTATGTAAATTATTTAACGTGTTTATTTATATAGTTACCAATTAGCTTGCACAATAAACTCTGTCTTTAAAAAATGTGATATAGTTCCTGTGCGGCCCTGGTGAATGAAGCCCTCTGTTTATATATAGGGAAGCAGCAACAGCAGCAAGACAAGCTTCCCATACACCCTGCCAGCCAGTCTCACCCCTGATCTGTTGGGGGAAGTGAATTTTCTTTAGGAGTAATGGGCAATTTTGAGTCTCCCTGGTTCATGCAGTTCTTGTCCTCTCTGCTAAGCCTGCTAATTAGTGCAAAGCATAATAGTGACTTCATGACATGGGAGCTGGTACTGACATCCACCAAAAATGCAGTAGAGGGGAACAACTTAATCAACGTTAAATTAGGCTGGATTCATACTGCTGACCTACAGACAAAAGGTTCTGAAGCTCATTAGCAATTACTTGCATCCAGTCTATTAATGTGAATCATTGAGTGCTAGAGTGTAAGGCCAAAAGGGACCATTAGCTCATGTAAGTCTGACCTCCTTTACACCACAAGCCATTTCATTTCACTCAATTGCCCCTGTGTTGGGCCCAATAACTTGTGTGGCATAACTTCCAGAAACACATCCAGTCTCTGATCTGAAGACATTGGAAGATAGGGAATCTACCAGTTCCCTTGCTAGTTTCTTCTAGTGGTTAGTCACCATCACTGTTAAAAACGTATGCCTTATACCAAATTTGTATTTGTCCAGGTTCAGCTTCCAGCCAGCAGTACGTATTTTCTCTGCTAGGTTAAAGCACCCTTTAACGTATCAAAAGAGAGACTCAAGAGGTAACTTGATTCATGTATTAGTATGGTCATGGGGAGAAAACCCTGGGTACTAAATGGATTGAGCTCTTTAAGTATCTCACTAGTAGACGATTTCCCCAGCCCACAAATAATTTTTGTGACTCTTTTCTACATCCTCTCTAATTAGTCAACATCTTTTAAAATGTGGAAACCAGAACTGTACACAGTATTCTTAAACTGGTCTTTCTAATGCCATATACAGAGGAAAAATTACCTCCCTGCTTCCACTCATTATTCCTGTTTATACAACCAAGGATTGAATTATCTTTGTTTGTCACAGCATTGCACTGGGAGCTTATGTTGAATTACTTGTCCACTACGAACCCTACATCCTTTTCAGAGTCATTGCTTTCCAGGATACAATCCTCCATTCTGTAGGTATGATGCATTCCTCATTCCCAGGTATGAAAGTTTGCATTTGACTATATTAAAAGACATTGTGTTTAAATAGGCGCAGCTTGCCAGGCAATCCAAATCCCTCTGTACAACTGCCCTGGCCTCATCATCATTCACAATTTTGCCAATTTTTCTGTCCACAAATTTTATCAGCAATGATTTTATGTTTACTTACAGATCATTAACGAAAATGTCAGATAGCATCAGGCCTGCCGACCCTGCAGAACCCCATCCTAGTAACTCCCCCATTCAAAGATGATTCACCGCTGACAACTACTTTGAGAGCTGACAGGTCATAATCCACATAATGTGCTTTATTGATATTATATAATGCTATTTTTTAAATCAGAATCTCATATGGTACAAATGCCTTGCAGAAATTTATTACATCTCCAGTTACTTTTTGCAGCCAAACTTATATTCAAAGAATAAAATCAGGTATGTTTGACAACACTTATTTTCTGGTAAACCCATGTTGACTAGCATTAATTATATTCCGATCTTTTAATTCTTTATTAATTTAATCCCATAACAGCTTTTCCATTATTTTCCCTGGGACTGATGTCAGACTAAGTGGCCCTTAATTACCCGGGTTGTCCTACCTGCTCTTTTTGAATATTGTTACAATATTAGCACTCTTCCAGTTTTGGGAAATGTCAAGATTTATGAAAAGTGAACATCAGCAAGCCAGATATCTCCTCAGGCAACAGTTTTTGGATTGTTGGGTGCAAGTTATTTGGGCCTACTGATTCTCTTTAGCCCTGCCAACCATGGATTTTTCCCTGTCTTCCCTTAACAATTGGCTACACTTCCCAAAGCTGTAAAACTTTGGAAGTTAGACATTTGGAAACTTAATTTTTACACACACACACAAATTGGGACTATTGTCTGTTTGCCCATCCTGAATATAAGATTGTCATGATCCCTGGTATCTAAACAACCACTAACTTCCAGAGCAGTGATTAATTCATCATAATGAGGTCTAAAATGGAGTAATCCTGTGTTGGGTGCAATGACTTTTATATTAGAAAATTATCTATACCTTTTAAAAACTTCAGTGATGTTTTATTACTGGCTGCATGGGATCTCCAGCATATATCTTCCAAATTAAAGTCCCCCGTGCCAGAGGGTTTTTTTTTTTTCTTTGCACATATTACACATATACCCAAGTACTGGCATTACTCCTTCAAGAGTGAAGCTTGCTTTCTGTCAAGATAAATAAGTTCTGACCTTTGCATAGCAAAGAGGGATGGTATTCTGCTCTTTGCGCACATACACACACACACACACTGCTCTCAGCCTTCTTCCAACAAACTCTATTGTGTGTTCATTTCATTCTTGAAGGGATAGCTCCCATTAAACCAAATACAAATAAAATTTCAGCAATTATGCCATGATCCTCACACTGTCATATTTCTCCCCCTCATGACTCATCTTCCTCCTCTATGAAGAGCAGCCCACTGAGGGGCAACTATTTATGAACTAGTACTAGAATATTGGATTCCTGGGTTCTGTTCTGACTTTGGGAGAAGAGAATGATCTTGTAGACCCTCTGGGGATTAAGGCTTTCGTTAATAAGGATTGTGAAATGCACAGACACAAAGAGCAAGCAGTAGAAGAACAAAGCATAGAACTCATGGGTTCTCACCTAGTAACTCAACGCACCTTCTCCTAGCCTACCAGGTATTGTCTTAGTCGCTCTCTGGATGTTTTATAAATTGTATGGGAATGTGTGACAGACCTGCAAAACGTGTGACACTTGGCAGCATTAAACTTAGCAGGCCTTGTTTTAAATTCCTAAAAATAAAGACCTAATCACAGCCACCACACTTCAGACATAAGCCAACATTTTCAACAGTAGGAGCCTACAGGCAGGCCTTAAGTCTAAATTTAGACACCCACAGGTGGAATTTACGAGAGTACCTAAGGGACTTAGTCCCATTGAATATAATCAAAGTTGATGTCAATGGGACTTATGCTCCTAAATCACCTAGGCATTTTTTAAAAATTCCCACTCATGGGCACCTATATGTGGATTTTGAATCTTAGCCAAAACTTTCAAACATGGAACCTAAAGTTATTGTGCCTAACTCAGCCACCAATTACCTTTAGAAACCTTCTTCATAGGCATCTGTCTCCAGTTTGGCTTTTAGACCATGGTTATTTTTTTCCAAAGCCTAACGAGTTTAAACCTTATTGAAAGTTAATGATATTTGATTTAGTGTCTTTTGAAGTAGATATAGTGTCTTTTGAAAATGAGACCAGTGCTTTCAAAAAAATTTACCACTCTTCTAGTGCTATCCCCCTCCTCAAAAATGCACATATCATCATATCATCAACAGCTCTCATATATTTCCAGACTTGCTTGCTCTTCTATCCTTGGGCTTGGGCCTGGACTTTTGAAATGTTGAAGCCTGTCATCTGATTTAAGTAGGACATGGAACTGGAACCCTAGCACAGGAATGTAATGAATATACTAGAATTATAGGAAACTTTCTTACTACTACTATGTTCAACAATTCTTCCCCGCCGAATAACACTTCCCAAACACCACTCTATAGGTGTCTCAAAGTCACTTTGATGCAGTAGTGATGCAAAAAGCTCCTAAAAGCCAACTAACCACAGGCTTAAAAGTTTGGACAAATCAAGTTAATCTTTAAGTGCAACTCATGCTTTGATCCAAGGAATATCAGAAGTGAAAGTGGCCAGTTAGACTCTTTCTTAATCAAGATAAGCCCCAAATCTCTTTGAACTAAGGAACAGTGACTTGTGAAACAGCAGCAACAAAATCATCCCTGTTTTTTCCAGGTAATTAATACTGATTCAAATTGTCTTTTTGTCTGGAGGTTGGAGTTGACAATTCAGATTAGCCTTTCAAAATAAGTTAGATCAAACAATCATAAGTGATGTGAGTCATGACAGACACAAGGCTGAGGTAATTATACAAATGTGTTAAATCCTCAGTGACATCTTTCACAGTTTAATTATGCCTCTTGGGATAAGTAGCATGACGTCTTTGGGGACATCACATAGGACAGGTAATAAAGGTGGACAATCAAGTTAATCAAGGAATAGAACTGTCAAAAAGGGGAGAGATTTTCCCAGCTTGAACAGAGAAAGGAAAAGAAGCAAACAAGGAATGAGAGACTTACTTTCTAACAACAAAAAGGATCCTATATTAAATATCTCTAACCTCAGTCTGTAAAACCCTGTATGACTGTACATGTAAATAAACAAAGAATTTTCTAGTCTAACTTTTGTTTGTATATAGAAGTGAATTGAGCTCCCAGGGAGAGGGTAATATACATATTTTCATTTTTTAAAAAAAACTTTTATCCAGGGAAATTTCCTGTATGTGCAATACAGTCATATACACTATAAAGACCTAGACCACTGGAAAAATTCTTGATTTTTGATAGTTCATATCAATGTATTAAAAATAAACCTTGTGCATAGGTTGAATGTATAAACAACATAAAATTAGTAATATCTAGTTTCATATGACATATTATGGACTTCAAACTCTTATTTAGAAGCTCAGTGTAAAACAGTATCTTGTTAATTTTTGAAAAATCCCCAACAACTTTAGTTAATTGCACTGTATAATCCAACCAATGTTAATTTGAAATGTTTCAATTTATCCTTAAATTGGATATACCCAGTTACTTTTTGAAGAATCCATTTACCACTCAGATTCAGGTTATATGAGTAACAATATCTAAGACCTTAAAAATCATCTGGTTAACCTTTCCCTTGGCTCTTTCATTCTTTATTTATTTTCTACATATTATTTTTCAACATTTCTTAAATGATCTGGAGGATGGTGTGGATTGCACCCTCAGCAAGTTTGCAGATGACACTAAACTGGGAGGAGAGGTAGATACACTGGAGGGTAGGGATAGGATACAGAGGGACCTACACAAATTAGAGGATTGGGCCAAAAGAAATCTGATGAGGTTCAACAAGGACAAGTGCAGAGTACTGCACTTAGGACGGAAGAATCCCATGCACTGCTACAGACTAGGGACCGAATGGCTCGGCAGCAGTTCTGCAGAAAAGGACCTAGGGGTTACAGTGGACGAAAAGCTGGATATGAGTCAACAGTGTGCCCTTGTTGCCAAGAAGGCCAATGGCATTTTGGGATTATAAGTAGGGGCATTGCCAGCAGATCGAGGGACATGATCATTCCCCTCTATTCGACATTGGTGAGGCCTCATCTGGAGTACTGTGTCCTACAAGGATGTGGAAAAATTGGAAAAAAAGAGTCCAGCGGAGGGCAACAAAAATGATTAGGGGACTGGAACACATGACTTATGAGGAGAGGCTGAGGGAACTGGGATTGTTTAGTCTGCAGAAGAGAAGAATGAGGGGGGATTTGATAGCTGCTTTCAACTACCTGAAAAGGGGTTCCAAAGAGGATGGATCTAGACTGTTCTCAGTGGTAGCTGATGACAGAACAAGGAGTAATGGTCTCAAGTTGCAGTGGGGAAGGTTTAGGTTGGATATTAGGAAAAACTTTTTCACTAGGAGGGTGGTAAAACACTGGAATGCGTTACCTAGGGAGGTGGTGGAGTCTCCTTCCTTAGATATTTTTAAGGTCAGGCTTGACAAAGGCCTGGCTGGGATGATTTAGTTGGGGATTGGTCCTGCTTTGAGCAGGGGGTTGGACTAGATGACCTCCTGAGGTCCCTTCCAACCCTGATATTCTATGATTAGCAGTGGGATTTATCAATTGCTATAAAAGAGTTGAATTATTTAAATTCATTATAGTGGCCCTATTCCAAAGCCCATTGAAGTGAATGGAAACATTCCCTTTGGGCAATGAGTCAGGGCCTTAAGCCACAATTAAGGTCTCTCTAGAAAAGTTGCATCGTTAAGTAACAGACAGCACTTTCATTTATCTAACTTTCAGTACTTGTCACAAACAATTAACAATGCCTAATAACCACACTTTAACAAAGCTTGAACTACTTCTGTTTAATAAAGGCTTGTAAACAAGTGACACATACATACAACACACAAAGCCTGATCCCCACATGGGCCACCATGAATCAGAATTAAGGATGCAGTTTCTGTCTGTGGTTGGATGCTGGAGCAATTTTTGTGAATTTGTGGATGTGTGCTGGGAAGAGCACGCACTATGTTTGAGATTTCTGTTTGGATACTGATTGGTGAAATGTTCACTTCCCTGGTTTCGAACATTTGTGTTATTTCATTGCAGTCTTTGCTTACATTACATCTCACACAAGGCCATTACATTTAAATAGTGTATTTCCATTTTATTACAACATAGTTTTGTAGATTTTTTTATGCATCTTCCTTTAAGTCTTCTCCACATCTATGACCTATTTCATTCTTGATACAATGAGGGAGTTCACTTAAAAGTTACAATTCCAGGACTCTGTATTTTACTCCTTGAGGTACAATGCATCATTTAAAAAGAAAGCGTAGTTCTTAAAGTTGCTGTTAAGGTCCACAAAGCAGAGAAATAATATGCAGGTTCTCTGCAAGGGCTTTATTTTAACAGCATTACTAGCTGACATTTATCCTGCTTAACCTCACCAAATGCACCCTAGGGAAATGTCAACAGAGTCTTATGATTTTAATACAAATGAATTATCAAAGTGTTTGAACAATGTAATCATCTTAATGTATTCAGTTTTTATAATGAACATCTGTTATGAGGCTACAGAACCAAAGTGATTGGTTAATATAGCAATTAAACAAACAAACGTGAGAATTAAGAATATTGATTTACAGTTTGCAACTAGATTAATAATCTGAAACAGCCTTTCATAAAATACTTATTTTCATATTTTTAGTTCATACAATTTTTCTTTGATGTAATTAGTAAGTATACTTTCTAGATGTTTGTTATGGATATAAGCCTGTTTACAAAGACAGCTTGTTTTCAGATAGAATTGTTTTCCCATGAGTGATGCATATTTGTGGTATTAAAGTTTCTGCCAAATCTCTCATTTTACATGCTTCTGCCAATAATCCTTTTGCAGTGTATTTTCTGTCAATTCCACTTATTGGGAAGGCAGTTGTCAAACATCCTGCTAGAATATATTACAATAATTCTTCTCTCAAGGGAATATATTCTCTCATTAGCAAAATGGTTTAACTAAACTTCTCATTTCTTTTTTGTTACCATAATGCATCTGATCTGAATTTATATATAAAAACATATAAATGAGTAATATACAATGCTAGCATCAAGCTGTACTGGGATATGCTGATAGTTCAAAAATATACTAACTTTTTAAAAGGACACATACCACAATGTCTGTTTAGGAATATGTATTTTCATATAAATAATGGTAACTTTGACCATTTAAAGCTACTGAATAAATACTTCAGGCAACCTGCACTCTCTGAACCTTGTTCAAACACTGGAACCGGTCTGTTCTTTTGCCACTGAAATGTGAATATACTCCTTGCATGGCTGTCAACTTGTCAACGGGCATCTCACACTTCTATGGATAGTATTTTGTATATACTTGATATGCAAATCCAGTAGATTCAGATGAGCCTCCTTAGACTTCTTTTGCCAAGATAGGACAAGTCGAGGCTTGAGTCAATCAGCACTTTTGTCAGCATTTGCTTGATATCTGCCATCTGAAATCTACACTTCTTTAGATAGGATTAATATAAACTGGCTTTTGTATTATGCTGAACAATATGTAATGCAAGTGAAAGTTAACACAGGCATAACAGAAATGAATTACTGTTGGATTTAGCCACACAATCATAGTCAGTCAGATTAAAATATTCAAAAATGCCTAAGGAATAGTGTCCTCGATTCCATTTTCAAAAGTGACTTGAAAAAATCAGTAAGATTTAGGATCCCACATGCCTACGTCAATATTCAAAATGAGTGCTTGGCTCCTGAATCACTTAGATGTATTTGAAAATTTGTATCTACAGTGAAGATAATTACCAGGATCACTCTTCGATCTTCTTTTGAAAACTGTCACTTAATTTGCTTTGCTCCAATCTTAATTTACCTTCCAAGTTATACTTGGCTTTTTGTAAAGTAGTTTTCAGTTGTACAGCTGGGTTTGTTTGTTTTCGTGTTATTGTGGGTTGGAGTGGTGTGTTTTTGTTTGTTGTTGTCTGGGTTTTTATGTTACATTTTTCCAAAGTTCCTTAATACCCTAAGGATGCTTGTAATTTGGATTGTGAGTTGTGTGTTAACAGTTTCTCAACTATCCCCTTTATTGATCTACTGTAGCAGAGTCCTTATTTAAAAAACAAAAACATAAACTGAGTGTAGTATTATGAAGGTTTAGATAACTCCACAACTAAAACATTTCATTTTCACTGCTCTGGTGGTCTGGAGCAGATGCTCACCCATATTTTCTTTTCTTTTTCACTCCTCATACCTTTAACTCAAAGAACTTTGCCATCACACTCTTTGTAGTTGAATTTTCAGTGCCAGCAAGCTGAAGTGTTGTTTATCATAATACTAACCCCACTAATTTATTCTTCCCTTTTTTAGTTCTCCTTTAGGTATTCATCCTCATTTGTATTGACATTCCATTTATGGGAATACTCCCACCAGGTTTCATTTATGCCCAGCAAATCATAATCACTGTCATCTGTGATTACTTCTACTCCTTCTTGCTTATTTTCTGTGTTCTTTGTGTTTATGTACATCCATTTTAGTAGGCTAGTTCTTATTCTTCATTTTGTTCCATAACATACCTTCTATCTAAGTTGGTATGTTCAAACTACTCAAATGATTGTAGCCTATAAAGTGAAATTACTACCTCGTTTATAGCCTGCCTAGCAAAACATGGTAATACAGATGATCCAGGTAGCATTAAAGGTTAAACAGACTGGAAAACTACAGAAGACTCCTATTCAGAGAGGAGTTTTCATTGCAATCAAACAAGTTTGTGCTGGTAAGTTTTTGTGTGTGCATACATGCACGCTTGCTTATGAGTGTGAATTATAAAGGAAGAGAAGGAAGGAATCTGGAAAGAATTTTTTATCAGTTTCCAGTAAGACAAGTAAAGGTACATTATTTTAGTCCTTGAAAAATAAAAATCTGCAGATTTTACATTTAGAAACATACTATTTTAATAACATTTAAAAGAAAAGCTTATTGATGGTTAATCATTATAAGAAATATATATGAAACAATAACAAGGACTTTTAAAAAATCCTCTGTGATAATGAATCTAACTTTAATTGACATTCAAGATTTGATGAAACATTGGCCTATTGAACTGTAAGACTATTTAATTAAGTACAATACTAATATTGGAGAAAATATTTTAATTTTAAATATGATCATTAAAATACTAAATTGAAATGATAAAAATCTCCATTCTCATTTCATTTAATATACCAGTAATACTCCCTAACTCGGAACAAAATGTCTTTATAAGACCTGGTTGTCTTTTTAGGCCTCTTTTTTTTTAAATGACATTAACCATCATATTTTGTGAGCTCGTTAGCTTGCTTTTAAAAAAAAAAATCCCCTTCTCTGATTAAAAAAAAAGACAAAATCCTCTCTCCAGCAAGGATGAAATAGACTCATACAGTAGTTTGATCTGTTTTGTCAAGTATTTTATGGCAAAAGTCCATTTTTGCTTTACTTCGGCCATGTTTTTACCAATTTTTAAATATTTATACATTATATAATATATAGCAATTCAAAAGTTTGAATGTGTACTAGCAGCCCTTCTTACCAATGGAAAAGCTGAATTGTAAAATATTAGAAAAATACAGGGTGCAAAAGGAATTCAAGATTGGGCCCTTTGTATCAAAACTACTTTTAGCCCTCACCAGTGTTCTCAACTTCTGCCAGTGCAATAATACTGGAGAATTTCTTTAACCAGCTCTTTAGCTTCTCTTCTTGTTCTTTACTGAACTTGAATAAGACACCCACAGACATTTATCCTTGAAATACCCATTAGACATCTCCCAACAAAATTCAAGATGACACTGATTCTGAAAACACTTACACATGTGCTTAACTTTAAACACAATAGTAGTCCCATTTAAATGCACAAGATTGAGCACATGCATCTTTGTGGGATCACAGTGACATGTTACACCCCATATTTTTCATGGAAATATGGTTATGATATGAATGTGGGAAACTAAGATATACTTTATGCTATATCTTGTAAAATATCTTGTAAAATATCATTGGGTCTTGTAAAATATCATTGGTCAGGTTATAATTCACTGAATGTATGCATATATCTTTTTTTTTTTTTTAATCTGAAGCTGGGAATATTGACCATGTCTCTGTATTTCAAATGTGCTGCATTGGATGAGGCCAAACAATGTTAGTGGCTTATTGAAGAAATGCACACAAGCATAAGGATTACCCCAGGAACTGTGTGCAATAGAAACCTCTCAGAGATAGCTCTACACAATGGGAACTGTTTGACCCAGGTCACAGCAAAAGAAGCTTTCCAGCAAGTGGGAGGAAGATATAAAAGAGGGACAATGACAACATGAGCGTCCTCACTCTCCCTACAACAACACACTTGAAATCACTAGAGGAACAAAGACTGAACTGTAGGAAGTGATGGTCCCAGGTTGGAAGGATTTTTAGCCTGTGTAAGAAAACCTGGGAAAGCCAAGGCAACTTGTGCATTAAGAATCTGCCAGCCTGTTTATCACTCAGGGTGAGAATTTGCTAATTTGTATCCTACCTATCTAGTGTGTTAAGCTCAGTTTGTGGCTTTTGTTTATTTACAAAGGTAATCTCCTTTGTTCTGTTTGCTATCCCTTTATTAACTACAAAAGGTAGATTTTAAGTGGTTAAAAACTTATTTTATTTATTATTAAACCCAGTTTATGTAATTTCTAATGGGGGAAAGGGGGCAAGAAGTCGTGCACATCTCTCTTCACGTTGAGGAAGAGGGCAGATTTTTATGAGCTTGTGTTGTGCAGATTTTTCTATATAGTGCAAAACAGTATTATTTTGGTTTTATCTCCCAAAAGGGGTGTGCTCATGAGTGCTGGGGGAGTCCTCTCACACAGAGCTGACTTCAGTCTGTGGGTGCAGCTGGGTTGTGGCCCTACCTCTGTGTGTGTGCTGCAAGAGGCCGGAGAGCCTAATGTAGCAAAACAGGGAGTGGGAACCCAGGCTGGTGGAGCAGGAGAGGCCCAGCCCAGTACATCAGGTGGCATCTCAGAAGGGAAGGGCCAACCTATCACACACAGCTTAATAAGACAACTGTTCATAATTAGTTTTTAATAGTAAAACAATAATAAAAACACCACCACCACAACGGTACTCACTTACAAGATGTTTTCCATCTGAAGATTTAAAAAACCTCTACAAACTAAAGTTAAGTCTCACAACATCCCTAGATTTCTTCAGCAATTTTCATTCCAGGCAAATGTCAAAGTCATTCCAATTTGAATGTTTTAAATAAGGTTTAATAAGACACTGTATAAACTCCTCACATATATAGAACAGAGAGAAACAAACTGTACAAAAACCCCCCAAACAAACAAACAAAAACAACAACAACAAACAAAGGCATTTGTCCAGCAAGATTTATTCTTTACAGTTTTGAATGAAAACTTCTTTTATTATGTTACTATAGACCTCCTGGGTAATTGCCAGGAATATTCCTCTTTTGAACATCAGTTCCACATTTGCTTTTTTCCAGTCCTCCCATATCACCCTACTTTCTACTCAACTTCTCAGAAATAATTCTTGCATTCAGCAAATTCATCGACTAGTTTCCTGAACATCTGATTATACAGATCCACTGACTTGTTTAAATTCTGACTTTCCAATTATTCCTTTTACTTCATTTTACACAAAATCTTAGTTACTTCTTCACTGCTCAAACTTTTTTCTTTATTTTCCTTCTAGGAATCTGGAGAGGTTAAAATAAGGGCAGCATTTTAATTTTCAAATTAGGAAGTAAATGAGGAGCCAGCTGCCATGACAATGGATTCTGTTCCCTGATCTGCCATTGACTTGCTATGTGACTTTAGACAAATCACTTTAACCCCGCTGTGCCTCAGTTCCCCCATCTGTAAAATGGGCTAACACCTACTATACCTGCCTTCCTGAAATGTTGGGACATAATGTGAGTAAAGGGCTTGAAGATCTTCAGGTGAAAGTTATACAGTATCGAGAAAGTAACCTGAAGCACAGATATCAAATGAGAAACCTGAGACACCATTGTGGCAATGACTATTGTAAGGGAACATAATAATGGAATATTAGACCACAAAAGTCTACTTTAAATCTATGGCTCAGTTCATTCACACAAAAAATATATTCAAGAACAACCACATGAAAACAGCATAGTTCTGAGAACATCATTTCAACAAGTTCATTGGCTCTTGTATTTCCAAAATTTTAAATTAGGCATCTGCACACTGTTGCTCTGTTCGCCTTTCAGTGCTATTTTGTGAGTTAGGAATGTATTTTTTTTTTTTAAATGAATTGAAGAATAATACTTCTGGGATTATACTGAATCACAAGTGAGCACTGAAATGAATAACCTAAAAATGACTTAGTATCCAAAAATTCACATGAAACAGTATAATCCCTTGATGTGCATGCAAGACTTTAATTGCAGTTGTGTGCACAAATCAAGAAGATCAACAGAGCCAGACATGTACCCAGAAGCCTCCTGCTGCAAGATAAGCCCAAGAAAGAAACCAACAGAACTTCACTGACCATCGCATACAGTCCTCAGCTAAAACCGCTCCAACGCATCATCAGTGACCTACAGCCCATCCTGGACAACGATCCCTCATTTTCACAGGCCTTGGGAGGCAGGCCAGTCCTCGCCCACAGACAGCTAGCCAACCGGAAGCATATTCTCACCAGCAACTACACACCACACCATAGTAACTCTAACTCAGGAACCAATCCATGCAACAAACCTCGATGCCAACTCTGCCCACCTATCTGCACCAGCGACACCATCACAGAACCTAACCAGATCAGTCACACCATCACCAGTTCATTCACCTGCATGTCCACCAATGTAATATACGCCATCATATGCCAGCAATGCCCCTCTGCTATGTACATCGGCCAAACTGGACAGTCCCTACATAAAAGGATAAATGGACACAAATCAGATATTAGGAATGGCAAAATACAAAAACCTGTAGGAGAACACATCAACCTCCCTGGACACACAATAGCAGATTTAAAGGAAGCCATCCTGCAGCAAAAAAAACTTCAGGACCAGACTTCAAAGAGAAACCGCTGAGCTTCAGTTCATTTGCAAATTTGACACCATCAGCTCAGGATTAAACAAAGACTGTGAATGGCTAGCTGACTACAAAAGCAGTTTCTCCTCCCTTGGTGTTCACACCTCAACTGCTAGAAGAGGGCCTCATCTTCCCTGATTGAACTAACCTTGTTATCCCTAGCCTGATTCTTGCTTGCATATTTATACCTTTCTCTGGAAATTTCCACTACATGCTTCTGACGAAGTGGGTATTCACTCACGAAAGCTCATGCTCCAATATGTCTGTTAGTCTATAAGGTGCCACAGGACTCTTTGCCGCTTTTACAAATCAAGAAGATACTACCCAAAATGCATGGTTTGCTGGCATTTAAAAGTAATAGACAAAAATAAAACACAATGTGTCCTGGTTTTGGAAAAAACGCTAGGGAGAGAGAAACCAAAGACATTTTTCTCTTATGAAGATAGGTAATTATCCAGTATGAATTATTGTTTTAATTAGCTGCCAAGGTTCCCAGAAATTGGAACTGTTGCCTTTTTAAAGCTTGGGTGTCCACAAGCTCTCTCATAAACACACTTATTATGGTAGAAAGTACACACTTTTAAAGCTATTAACAGAAAAGAAAATTCCTCAGCTGCAAAAAAAGCATGACAATGAAAAAGTGTGAAAGGATTTGTGCCTTCTGTAATGAAACTGTTCTTCAGTGAATATGTAAATAAAATATGCATACTAGTGGAAAGTTCTTATTTAAACAGAAAAAGTAACATTCATGAACAGCATATAGGATTTAAAAGCAGAATGTTCTTACTCTGTAAAGATACAAATGTATAAAGATACCAAAAGTTAAACTAAGGTCTCCTAAACTCTACCACATGAAATATAGTGAATGTATAATCCACATTTTCATTCTGAACAACATGTTTTTCTTAATAAGGCCAATCTTTGAGTAAAGAAAATAAGGGTGCTTTATCAGCCGCTCTCAATATGGACTTAAGCAGATAATTAAAAGTAAACTATGCCTGAAATTAGATTAAACCCATTTAGAAGTGATTGTATAGTTAGTTGGAGAATGATATATTAATTGCAGAAAAATTAGAAGCATATATGCTTTTACAGTGCTGAGGCACGATTTATATGTCACAAACCTTCAGAGCCCAAGCTTCAAATGCGAGCCTTTTGTAATGCAAAAAGACAAGACAGCCTTTTATACATTTTCAAGCTTGTTCATACTGCCTTGTCACAGTAGCCAAAAAATACATCATATAAGACAATTTACAACCACTGTTTTCAATGGAAACCTCACAAATGGCTCAAAGCACACTAAGTTGCCTTGTGGTTTGTAAACACTTTATACAATTACTTTGTATCACGGACAATGACTAAACAAATCACAAAGGACTATGCTTTATTCTCACAAATGCTACTGTCAGAAATATCACTTACAGCAAAAATATTGGAAACACTTTGGATTGCACATTTGAACCTAAATTCATTGAAGTTACAGCTGAATGATCTCATATTTTTCTTCCAGTTTGTTAAAAAATAGATGACTGTGCCTATCCCAGGCTACGGGTGCCCTTGATAAGTGTTTTAAAACAATTTTTCTAGATTACAAATCTAGCAATTTCTGCCAACCCCGTAGCTAATGTGGACCTAGAAGAAAAACAAAAATCTCACGAGTCTAAACACTCATGACTCTCACAATACTATCATCCAATCTTAGAACTATAGGCTTACAAGGGACTGCAGGCGTCATCTAGTCTAACCCTCTGCCAAGATGCAGGATTTGTTATGTCTAAACCGTCCAAGGCAGATGGCTTTCCAGCCTCCTTTTGAAAACCTCCAGTGAAGGAGCTTCCACAACCTCCCTAGGCATTCTGTTCCATTGTCCTACTGTTCTTACAGTTCAGAAGTTTTTCATGAGATTCATGGGTGTCGGGTAATGGAGGCTGGGGGAGGCTAAGCCTACCCAAACCTCCCCTAACGCTCCCTGCCGCAGCCCTGGGGCCAGGCAGTGGTAGAGATCAGAGCTCCTTTGGACAACTGGGGGTTAAGCGCTGCCCTGGTGGGCTGGCCAGGGAGAATGGGAGAAATGGGTGCAGTGGAGGTGGGGCCTCAGGCGGAGTGGAGAGTTAGCCTTCCCGAAGAGGGGGTGCACGTGCTACCCATGCTGAGATTTAATCTAAATCTGCTATGCTGTTGTTTGAACCCACTGCCTCTTGTCCTGCCCTTTGTGGCAAGAGAGCAACTTCTCTCTATCTTTCTTATGGCAGCCTTTCAAGTATTTGAAGACTTCTCTCATGTCCCCACTTAATTTGCTCTTTTCCCAACTAAAACCATACCCAGTTGCTTCAGCCTTTGCTCATATGACTTGCATTCCATCTCTTTGATCATCTTTGTTGCTTGCCTCTGGATCCTTTCAAATTTTTCTACATCCTTTCTATACATTGGTGACCAAAATGGACACAGTACTCCCGCTGATGCCTAAACAGCACCAAGTAGATTTGCATGCTATGCTTTTGTTAACGCAACCCAAAATTGCATTTGATTTTTTTCAGCAGCATCACAGCGTAGACTCATGTTGAGGTTGTGATTTACCACAACTCTCAGATCCTTCTCAGCAGTGCTGCTGACAAGCCAGTTATCACCCCATTATGTATTTGTGGATTTGGTTTTTCTTCCCTAAGTAGAACACCTTATATTTGTCTTTGTTGAATTCATTTTGTCATCTATAGCCCAGTTCTCCAATTTATCAAGATCCTGTTGAATTTTAGCTCTGTCCTTCAAAGTGTTGGCAACACCCTCCCAGCTTTGTGTCATCTGCGAATTTGATCAGCATGCTCTCTATTCCTACATCCAGATCATTAATTAAGATGTTAAGTAACACCATACCCAGAACAGAACCCTGTAGAACCCCACTTGAGACCTCCTTCCAATCTGACATCATTCCATTAATAGCTACTCTTTGTTTGCGATCAATTAACCAATTATGTATCCATTTAATGGTAGTTCCACCAAGCCCAAATTTCTCCAGTTTACTTATCAGAATATCATGTGGACTGGGTCAAAAGCCTTGCTAAAATCCAGGTATATTATGTCCACCGCATCCCCCCCATGCACCAAACCAATTCTTACCCTGTCAAAGAAGGCAATCAAGCTCATTGGACAGGATTTGTTCTTAGTAAATCCATGATAGGTGCTAGCGATTATGTCTTCATCCTCCAGGTATTTGCAAATTGAATGTTTTATACATTGCTGTAGTAGCTTCCCAGTTATCTAGGTCAGGCTTACTAGTCTATAGTTCTCCAGCTTCTCCGTTTTCTCCTTTTTAAAATATGGGCATTACTGCAGCCCTTTCTCCAGTCTGCGAGGACCTCTCCTGTCATCCATCAATTTGCAAATATAATTAACAATAATTGCAAATGGCTCAGAGATTTCTTCAACTAATCCCTGCAGCACCCTGTGATGAATAGCATCAGGCCCTGCTGATTTGAATTCATTCAAATTAGTCAGAAGATCTGTGACATGATCTTTACTTATCCCGAATGGCCATCCTTCCCCTTTATTGTCTATGCTAAGTTCGCAGTCATCTAGTCACATTTTTCCCTACCCAAAAGCCTTGGAAAAAAATAGGATTTTTGCAGCAAGCCCCAAAGACCAACAGACTTGAAATGTTTTAGAATGAATTTGGAGCAGTTTACAAAGTTTAGGGATCTTCATGGAGAATGGGAGATCTCCAGATTATAAACCTGATAGAATTCCAAAGAGTTAGATCACAATGCATTTTGATCAATATGAACAGCTTACAATCCACCCAGAAGCTAACAGGCAGTGAGTGCAGATCAGCACTGGATACGGTGAAACATGTTGCTTAATAAACAGGCCATCATATTCTGCATCAGCAAACACTGAGCTCATTGCAATGGTCTCATCTTAGAGAGACAGAGAAATAGATGATGGTAACAAGAGGTTGCCTCCTGCCACCCAGACACAGATAGAAAAAAGGTCATCCAGACCATTGTTTCTACTTGATCTGACCCTAGAGTGCAAGCAACAGATACAATCCTCACCATCTCTTCTGGTTATTTCCCCACTCCATCATTGCCATCTCAATCTTCCTCAGACTGAAACTTGGCCAGACTGTTCTCAAGACACTGGGTAAGGCAGCTCTGGATTGATCACATGGGATGGAAATAGGAACACATGAAAGATCCCTGATAGTCAGCAGTGTCTTTTTGCTGTGTCCAGGTCAGTACCCAGACTAAAATGGCTTAGGGAGTACTGAGCAACTAACTACTTGGGTGAAGGTTGAAACTAGAGATTTTTTTCACCTGAGCTTTTTCAATAATCCTACAACCATCACCAACAGGAAGATTTGACTTCCCTCAGCACACTTCAGAGAAGAGGTCTCATATGTAGCTCATTTCAGCAGAATGCCAGAGGAGAAAAGTAAAAAGCTACCTAGATTTTCTGGAAACTTTGGTCCTCTTCCATTCTCTTCCTTAGAGATCCTTCTTCTCTGAAATTAATTGACAGATGCAAAGCCTGACTTGAGTTATCACACCTAACTTGTGCTGGGGGAAATAACCAATCACAGATGCCGAAAACAGCTACGCTGAAAATGCCGGGACTACCACCACACCCTTTATTCTGGCTATAGAAAGGGGTTTAAATCATTTCAAACCCAACATAGAGACCCTATCCAATCACAAATACCCCCAATGTTTCCTGTAGGAAGACAACCTACAGGTTCCTACAGTAGCACAATACTCACTTTATTTTCTCTAAATCTCTAACGACATTAACAGGAATATATAAATAAGAAATCTTAATGAAAAAGAGAAACACTTGAATGTAGAGCTATCATTTCTCGTTTATATCATTGCTTCTGATTTTTTTTAACTGTGCCAAGATTAACTGGATTATCTTTCACTGTATTGCTTTGCTTTAAATACCTCACCCAGAAATAGTTCCATCTCTTCTATTCCACAAATAAAATTTTTACAACTTTTAAATGTCATTCATTTTTAAAGTACATCTCCTTTAACATTCTTCTTGCACAAAAAAAACCCTTTACACATCCTATAAATAAATATGTTTCACAAATCCGACTCTATTTTGACCAATTTTCTGCAAGTGGTATTTTTATTTCACCTTGGTAACACTTGTGCCACGTATGGGTACTGGGCACAATCTCCTGATGTTTACATGATCTATATGAATTGGATAACAGATTATTTATGTGGCTCTGATATGCTCTTTACACAAACTGTATTTTTGCTCATTTAAAATTGCAGACCAAGGCCACTGTTGGCTGTATCCCTGACACCGCACCTTGACAAGGGCTCCTCTTACCTTTCTCCTTTCCATTCCTGGACTGGGAACAGCCATAGTAAATGATTATCATAGCTTCTCCTCTTCCTCATTTATTTTATCAACTCTTCATCTTCTTCCCCCAGTGACTGGTTGCTTTAAACCAGCTGGGTCACAAGGGTCATTCTAGTGATGGCAGTGGGAAGTCAGAGATGTTTTAAGGGGAGGTAGAGTGGGACGGACACATGTTCTCTCTAATTTGACACACACATCAGAACTTGAAAGAGTTGAGACAAGTTAGCAGAAGGCAAGAATGGGGCTAGGTTAAGTACCCCTGCTGTAATATACAGATCAGCCAAGCCACCTGAAGTAAATTGACTTTCTCTGAGTACCTAACGAGGTTAATGGGATGGGAGAATAGTTACCATTTCCATTTCAGGAACGTGATTGCTGAGCAACAAGGAAACATATGATGGGCAGTTATGATATCAGCCGATACAGGAGCCAATATGGAAAGTCCTGAAGGACTTGCTTTTCAGAGCTTTGGAATGGGAGCTTCTTGTGATTGGACTACTTATGCCTTGATCCATGATTCCAAAGTCCAAGATGGGGTTTGGAAAAAGGTAATGATTCAAACAATTGGTCACTGGTGTGTGTAATATCCCTGTTTTCACTGACTAATATGCATGTAAATTAGATGCACAGTAAAAGTAATATGTCAGGGACATTAATCTCCAAAGCAATATAGCAGTGCAGAAGGTTAAAGATCATTCATTGTGCTGAAGTCATCTGTCACCCAACATTTTTGACATGCTTTGGTTTAATTTATTTTATGAACTAAGTTCTAAAGCAGGAGCATCTGCTCTTCTCCATTTGAATAGCTTTTTATTGGTCAAACTCACCGTTTGACTATATTTTCTATTTCTTCCTCATCAATTCAGGGAATTCATTTTAGTACTGGGCAAACCTGTTCCATAGTTATGGTTTTCCTGTATACCTCCCACCCCAATAAAATAAAAACAACATCTATTTCCATCTCTCTTTCAACAGCGTAATTACTTGATTTTTGGTCATAGTTTTACATAAGAAATCAGCCTACTATATAATTATTCTTTTCTTCCACAACCCTGGCAACTAAGATTTGGACAGTATTTAATTAGCTGGTCTGTTCAACTATAGTAATGACAAGCTTTTATGTTGATTTTTTTTAAATGCATTGCATCTAAATATTATAATCCTTCTATTTACAATATAAACAATCCCATATAAACAGTACCTACTGGACTGAGAATAAATACAAACAAAATCTCACTTTTAATCCTTATCCCCAACAAATGAGAGCAACTTTAGAAAACAAATACGCCATGCATTTGGAAGTATGGTGGTTACTATTTTCAAGTCAGCATTTTACAACAGTGTCATAGAAAACAAGTTTTCCTTATTTTTAAAGATCCATGGTGCCTATTAGCTGGCGCTGGCTTTTATAATAGCAGATTCATAATGAATGATTCATAATGAAATTACTGTCAACCTACTAAAATTATTTTTACATGATTGATTTTTGTTAGCAATGGTGTTTGACTAACTTTAACATTATTTTATGATATTTTTGTATGTTATATACTGAGGGCCTAAGCTTTGCCTTTGGAAATGGACTGTGTTGCACAATCTATCTGGGGTGAGTAGGCAAAGAGCTGACCTTCCCACAGGCTTTTCAACACATCTGTTTGACAGAATATAAAAGTTCTCCGCAAATCTCTACTAAGAGTAATTATTGCAATTACTGGCAAGCAAGATATTTCTAATTCAGCAAATACTCATGCCTAAGGTGGATTTATCAGGCACAGGGCTTGAATAGGAGTTGGACAACACCATTATGCATTGAGGGTCCTTTGTGGGATGGGCTCCGGATCCACTCTAAAGCCATAAAATTCCCTTATGAGTTAACTTTTTTCAATTTTCTCTCATCTCCTAATTCATGAGCTGGGGTGATTATGAAAAGGCACAAAAAGTAGACAAAAACTCAGCTCCTATTGGCAGTCTATGAGGCTTGGATGTCTAACTCATCTGTGCCTCTGAAACCTCTCTACCGTCTTAATATAGTTTTATTTTTCCTGATATCCCCTTCTAATTCACTATTTCATTTTCAATAGGCAATTAATCCTAACTGAACTCTTGTTTGTTTTAGCCTTTTGTTTTAGCCTTTCCAGTGTAACATACTTTGAATACCCCACACCTCATAGCAAATATTCAGAAATTTTGCTTGTATCTCTGCTTCTGTAGGAGTCTGTTTACATAGAAAGAAAAGTTGAGTAGCCACAGCAACTCAAAAATTCTATATGCAAAGTTATTCACCTTCTTCCAATTCCTAACTCAGACTTCTCAAATTACCAGGGCCCAAACTTAAGTGATGGACAGGTGCAAATAAAAAAAAATAATAATAATAATAAATAATTATTAAAATGTGCTTAAACAGTTTTATACAAGATGGAAATAAATTTGAGCTAAGATGAGGTACAATTGAAAGGAACAGACTGAATTGTTTGAATTATACCCCTACTTCTACCCTCTTCTATCTTTGATTAAACATGACAACTAAAGACAAAAGAGTTTTATTTCCCTAATAACTTTGTGCAGGTAGTTTGCAGAATATGTAACGTGATATTTTGTGTGTGTACATTTACTTAAGCGATTGTGTGAACTCAATGTATTTCTGTATTTTTCTACCTTTCCATAAACTTGACTTCCATGTTATTAAATACTTTATTTGTAAGTGATTATGTCCCAAGGAATGCATCAATGCTTAACTTATTTTTTCCTGTTAATGATTACAAAGATTAAGCTGAGCTGATGCAATGAAGTACCATAATCCAGCATCTCTCTTAAAAAGATATTTGCTTAGCTAGACCAAGAGAAAGCTGCAAGCTATTTGGGGGGAAATACATCAATGGACTTCCAGATCTTTCAAAAGAGAAGACTTTCCTTTGTAATTTTCAGACTAACAATCAGCCACATTACCTCTTTCATTTGAGCTTTTCATATTTAGGACTTCAAAGGACTGGATGATAAGTTTTCAAAAGATCTTTCTTCTGGTAATTTCTTACCCTTTATAAGAGGTTGTGACACAGAATGACTAGACTGAAAATTAGGAGCTATAACTAATATACAATATGAAGCATAGGTGATGGCTTGCCTTCATTTCAAAAATATTAAGAAAGAAGCTAAAATTGGATGTGATACACTGATCCCATTTAACTCTTTCTTACATTCCTTTGGATTAGGAGTGGCCAATCTCTCTATTGCAGAAATTACTACAAAACTGCACCACCCCCTTTTTTGTTTTGTTCGGTCAAGAAAACTGAACATCACAATACTTGATGTGCTGGGCACAGCAGTACTGAAATGTGAATCGATCAGTCTAGTTTGAAATTCTCAGATATGAAGAAATCTAGCCATTTTCAAAAGACTTTAAGAAGGATTCATTCTTCTAGTGGACCAACATGATCAGGGTCCTTTTATTTATTTTTTTATCATGTGTTTGTCTGTATCCACAAAAACAACAAGGAGTCTGGTGGCACCTTAAAGACTAACAGATTTATTTGGGCATAAGCTTTCGTGGGTAAAAAACCCACTTTAGATGCATGGAGTGAAAATTACAGATGCAGGCATTATTATACTGACACGTGAAGAGAAAGGAGTTACCTCACGAGTGGAGAACCAGTGTTGACAGGGCCAATTCAATCAGGGTGGATGCCCAAATAAATCTGTTAGTCTTTAATGTGCCACCAGACTCCTTGTTGTTTTTATTTTTATTTTTTTGCTTACTTTTCCTCTTCATTATTATTACATCTTGTTTATGTGAAAAAGTTAAATCCCTTTGGGATGTTATATAGATATCCTCTTCCAGCTGAATTTGCTATGTTTGAAGTGTTATCTGGCCACACTTTACGTATGTATTTCCCTAGAGATTTTAAGATTATGCTTGGCTGTTGTCATTTGATTTATAGACTCTCTTGATCTAATGATACTGCTCATGTGTTTGCAGTTTCATGTTGCGTTGTTTCCCTGAAGTAAAAATATTTAAAAAAAAGTGTGAGTGTGTGTTACTCCTTTAGTATCATTTGAGTAATTACAGAGTAGGGATTCAGACTTCTTTTATCAAAGATGTATATAATGCTATATACATATACCCTTCTTTGTGTCCAATTCTGCTCTCACTGAAGTTGATGGAAAATTTTGCCACTGACTTGAATAGGAGGAGGAGAAGGCATTTTTTTTTTATCTGAAGTACTATACTGTCCATGTCACAAGAAAGATTTAAGGGGCAGAATTCTCAGCTTACCAAGAAGCCAGAAAGATCAACCGTCGGGGTGCCTAACTAATAGTTGACATATGGACAGTCACTTTTAAAATTCAAATCCTATAGAAAAGTAAGGTGTTTTGTTATTTCACTCAAGAGAATGAGCGAGAATAAAAATCCCAGTCTGAATTTGCCATGCTATCATAGCATTAGCTCACATTTAAGACATTCACTGCCCCCAATTAACTAACACAATTCTTATTGACATCTGTGAGCTCTACTGTGGACAACATGAATTATATGGCCTTTCAAAGTCTTCTAATATACCTTGAGAACTACATAATAAAAATAAACTTTCCTGTTAAGCGTTAGGGAGATCATAAGTGCACATGCACACATGCTGCTTTTTGATAAAACAGAATGGAGAACTGTGCTATGTTTTCGTGAAGCCAAAAGCAGATATATAAAATAAAAGCATTAGCATTATATACCACTGAAAAGCAATTGCACAGTCTTCAGAGGTTTTTCCCAAATAAGACTTCATTAGCAAAAAACTCCCACAAGCCAAAGTCCTGAATCTTAAAAGCACCATCCCTGGAAAGATACATTTTAGAAGACAATCCTAATTAAAATGGGTTTCTTCCAAACTATCAAGAAGTTTTTAGAAAAATGCAGTATTTCCAACTTCGCCCTGTCACAGAACTCTTGAATCAAGACTGCCACATTAGGGTTGAAAAATAGGAATATGTCTAACCCAGGGTCCTTTAAATATGAAAATACAAACTTCTGAACCTCAAAAGTTTAATTTAAATTAGTGAGAGACTTTCTTGTTGAAATACAAACCTTAAGAGAGATATCTCTTCAGTTATTAAGTGTTCAGCGGGAGTGTGACACCCCAATCAGAAAGGGTTAGTTATTTAGGAGCAAGACATCATTCAAAAGAGAAATACTTTTTTAAAGTGTAGAGTCTTATTCAGATGTGCCAGTAAGTAGAAGATAAACATCTATTCATCGCTGCAGAAGTGTTTTAATACTTAACATACAGAATAATCCACCTGAATATAAAATCTGAGATAAAAAGTAAGATCTTTCTAGGGGAAGGTACAACTATGGAGAAATGACATTTTTTAGTTATCTCAGACATTTAACTAAAACAAGTTTTGCTTTGTCTGCGCAAAAAGCTGTTGCACTGTATGTGATCCAGATAAATACCACCTTAGAGGACTCAGTGTTTACTGATGACTAGCTCTGTAGATGGTTTAACAGAATTGCACATCTGATTTTCTCTCACCTTCAAAAATAACCCCAGAATTCAACCAATACAACTTACAATGCTGGAAGAAAAGTGTGTGGCTTGCTATCTGGAAAATAAATGATCTGAAAAAAGAGTATACAATGAGGTGGCAAAATCTGCAGATGATACAAAATTACTTAAGATAGTTAAATCCAAAGCAGACAGCGAAGAGTGACAAAGGGATCTCACAAAACTGGGTGACTGGGCAACAAAATGGCAAATGAAATTCAATGTTGATAAATGCAAAATAATGCACAGAAGAAAACATAATCCTGCTATACATATAAAATGATGGGGTCCAAATTAGTTGTTACCACACAAGAAAGTGACCTTGAAGCCATTGTGGATAGTTCTCTGAAAACATCCACTCAATGTGCAGCAGCAGTCAAAAAAAGCTAACAATGTTGGGAATCATTAGGAAAGGGATAGAAAATATCATATTGTCTCTATATAAACCCATGGTATGCCCACATCTTGAATACTGCATGCAGGTCTTATCACCTCATCTCAAAAAAGATATATTGGAAATGGAAAACATACAGAAAAGGGCAACAAAAGTGATTAGGGTATGGAACAGCTTTCATATGAGGAGAGATTAAGAAGACTGGGAATTTTCAGCTTGGAAAAGAGACGAATAAGGGGCGATATGATAGAGGTCTATAAAATCGTAACTGGTGTGGAGAAAGTAAATAAGGAAGTCCTATTTACTCCTTTTCATAACACAAGAACTAGGGGTCACAAAATGAAATTAATAGGCAGCAGGTTTAAAACAAATAAAAACACGTATTTCTTCATACAATGCACAGTCAGCCTGTGGCTCTCTTTGCCAGCTGATGTTGCGAAGGCCAATACTATAACAGGGTTCAAAAAAGAACTAGATAAGTTCATGAAGGATAGGTCCATCAATGGCTATTAGCCAGGATGGTGTCCCTAGCCTCTGTTTGGCAGAAGCTGGAAATGCGTGATGGGATGGATCACTTGATGATTACCCATTCTGTTCAAAGAAAAGGAGTACTTGTGGCACCTTAGAGACTAACAAATTTATTTGAGCATAAGCTTTTGTGAGCTACAGCTCACTTCATCGGATGCTTTCAGTGGAAAATACTGTGGGGAGATTTATATACACAGAGAACATGAAACAATGGGAATTCTGTTCATTCCCTCTGAAGCACTTGGCATTGGCTACTATCAGAAGACAGGATACTGGAGTAGATGGACTGTTGGTCTGACCCAGTATGACTATTCTTATGTTCTCAAATGAATACATTTTCAGAAAAAATGCCAAGTATTTCAGGAATTGTTCTTTTCTTCACATAGTGTTTCATTGTACTCCATTGACTTCAGTAGGAACAGAAGTGATATCATAATTATACAAACCATTTTGATTAAGGTATCTTTACCACTACTAAGTTATGAATTCAATAATACTGTGGTCAAGAAATAAGACAAAACAATTAATAAAAATTTAAATGACCAAAATTCTGAAATGAAGATGCTACTAAGAAATTTTAGTATTCTTTGCCATAAAATTCATGATAGTTTGTGAGATTTGATTAGAATTCTGACTTTAAAAGGCTGTACTTTTAAATATGATATTCTCAACAGCAGTCTATAATTATTCTGATGCTGTCAACATTGAGTCTTGTCAATTTTGTATCCTGTCAGTATCAGATCATCTGCACACTGGGCTGAGTTACACATCAGTTTAGGTTAATCAATGGATCAAATCAGAACACTGGATCAGGTTAAACATCAGAGCAAGTTAGCATCAGAAAAAGTCAAACATCAAGGCAGGTTATATATCAAAACAGGTGAAATATCAGTTTAGATTAAACAAACGAGAGAGCTAACTGAGTAAGTCAAACATCAAGGCAAGATACATGTGTGTTGGTGTTTATAGCGGGGCACAATGAAGCATGTTAACTCTGGGAAGTGTCAGCATCAATCCCCATGAGGAAATTGAAAAAACAGAGAGTAACCAAATTTTTAGTTTGCCTCATTACGTTTAGGCTATGCCTTGCTTTGTGTGGGTGGTGGTGGGTAGTGGTTTCCGTTTGTTGTTTTTTGTAAATGTATATGGCACTAGTCATTTATTTGGAAAATACAGAGTAAGGCATGCCTGGAAGAACTTAGAAACTAAAAGTGATCCAAATACCATGGAAATAAATGGAGACACTCCCATTCACTTGCGAAAAAGGTGGATGTAACCCATACTTAGGGGAGGAAAAAAGCAAGGGAAAAAATTCTAACCTGGGATGGTGAGGAGACATGCAAGACGTTAAAAGGTGGGTACAAGATGCACAGGAAATTAGTGAGGGGACTCAAGGAGCAGGGGCTATCACATCTGTGTGGTGGAAAAGGAAATTACTTTAGCTGCCGCCTTTTCAATAGACTGGAGGGATGGAGAGGCTAGAGAAGGCAATGTAACAGAGATGACCAGAGTGTGGTTTCAGGACAAGATACAGTGATCAATATGGTGAAAATAGTGAGCTTCTATAGGACTAAAGTAATACACCAAGGCTTTTCGAGTATTATTTAAAGTAATGAAGAACAAGATGTCAGAACAGTTACCTATTTCAAAAATTCTGCCTAGATTCACTACTATAAAAAGAATCACTTTGGGGATAATTTTGTAACCATGTAAAAATTAAGTTTGCAGTCTATAAATAATTCATTTATTTATCTTCCAGAGTCTCTCAAGATAACATTATTAGGAAATATTTGAAGTCTGCTAATCATGGTTAAGACAAAAAACGGCCATTGTAAGAGAGTGTTTCTTAAGAGAGTAAGGAATCCTAATCATGTCATGAACCAACTACCGATTTTAGTGTCCAACCCTTTGAGACTCTGAGCATCCTAAACGCTTTTACTTCACCAGAAGTTGTGGATGCTCACCACTTTGCAGGATTATGGTTTGAGCTGTGGCTGCACAACACACTTTGAACTGCAAGAGTGAATTATAAAATTATCCACATGAGCCACAGGGTCTCACAGATGAGACCTCTGTTAATTAAATTACTCCACAATTAATTCAATAAAGATTAAATATGCAATCCCGATCAAACTGTCATGGTTACATAGACATTGTTGCCAAATACTATTCTTAAAAACAACCAACCTTTTTTATTCCCTACTCACTTCTCCTTGTATACAGAAAAAATTCTGTTCCACAACCGACTTCTCACAACCACAATTCTTTAAATGCACATTATAAACAACATTTGCAAGTTCAGCTATTTTGCCTGTAGTAACCAATTTCTATCCAGCAAGCAATTATTAATCAAAAGTACATCTATTATTGAGCTACACAAGAGTACTACATCTTCTCTGATACTATCTTGTACAGAAAAGTGTAATAAGAACAACAGGCCAGACTTTCAAATGTGAACACTCTGATCGGTGTGCACACAGGTTGAAAACTGGCCAAGTCAGTCCAAAAGGACTAACAACATTAGGCTTGGTCTATACTTAGATAAAGGACTTAAAGAAAAAAAAAGTAAGATTTCTATGGGAAACAATATTGCAGATTCAGCCGAAGACAATACAGAATCAGTGTTCCAACCAAATATTAGTATATGCTGCTAGAAGTATCATATCTGAAAGATATGTAAAACTGAAATCCAGAAAGCTTGTGGTTTATTAAAGATCCTACAACATTATGGAAAAAGTAATTTTAGTCCTGGCATTCCCAGCTGTGACCAAATGCATCCTACACACTATTGTAATAACCTTTGTTCATAACATGCCTTGCAAGGTATCATTTGGAAACTAATAATTCACTGGTCAATAATACCATGGAGAAATGTAAGTAGCAACATTGTATGTAAAGTTATGAATTCCACTGGAAGGATGTTGGTAGCACATATTAAAATCCACATAGCCCTGATTAAGCAGGAATGGTCAAGCAGGTCTATCTTAAACAAGGGAATGTGTGTTTACTTCAGTTTACATGTATGTAGTAAATAAGGTCCTTGAGACAGCAAAAGAGAGTTAAGGCAAATCTGCATTTTTGTGAATAGCAGGAAACCTCTTTCACTATGAGACCCCATGTCTCCATTCTCACAGTGAGAAGGAACTTTATCCAGGGGTAACCCTGAGGAAAATGCATTTCAAAGGATAACTGAACTATAAAAGTGATGAGCAAAAATACCCCAGGTATTCTCTCTCGCACACATACCTAAGATGACAAAAGAAACAGCCTTTGAACTTGGGGAGCAGATCCTGGCCTGAGAGATTGGTCAGCAATGTTACTGGGAACATGGGGGTAAGGACTTTACCTTGAACAAGTCTAGTTTGTTAAGTTTTAGTACGAGGAAGCCTTTTATCTTTATTAATCTTTTAACCATTTCTAACTTTAATATCCTACTCACTTAAAATCTTCGTAGTTAAAATTATCTTGTTTTATTTTTTAATTAAAACTAATCTAGTGTTGTGAATTGTTTGGGTACCTCCATTTAAAGGTAGCTGACTGTTATATATTGATCCCTTTAAAGGGTCAATGGACCTATTATAGGTGTATAGTCCAGCCCTCTACACACTTTTTGGGGGGAAAATCTGGGACTAGGAGTGTGTTGTGGTGACCCTGCAAGTGGTAACCAAGGCTAGTGGAAGCCATAGTATGACTGGTGTGTGCTGATGGACTGCTGGGGTCAGAGTTGCTGGACGAGGGCTGCAAATATGCACAGACATTCAGGGTGTAACCAGCATGCTGATTGTGAGCAACCCAAGTTGGAAGCTACAACAGCATAGCATAGTGAGGCACCCATGGTTGCAGGGCAGGGGCGACAGCACCTTACTATTTTGGATTATACCACAAAATGTCATATTGGCAAATTCCAGTTTGGCTAAATGCATTAAACATTTTTCCAGTAGTTTCAATTACTTATTTTTCATTTCCTAAATTCTTGTGTAATGTCATGTTGGTTAATTAAACAGCTGGCACATTTCAACCAGTGTGATCATTGATGTGATTCCTGTGTGTAATTTTCATTCTGAGTCAGATACAAAACTTTAAAGACAGGCACACAGAGAGCAAATGCTGTTGGTGATATTCATGATAAATGAAAGAGCCATGTGATAAATTAATGCACTTTTAATCTTCCTTCCTGAACTCCCTAATTAATCCATCTCTTTAGGACTCACTCTGACATTCTGAATTTCTGAGCAGTACCAAACAGCTGCCTTAAAAAAACCAAAACAAACCACTATGAGGCTTTCCCCTCCATTCTTTCCAATATACATAGAATTTTCTCACTCAAATCATTCCTGTACAAGACCCAGAAGGGACACATTTCTAAAGACAATTAAAGAGACAATTAAAAATTACACAATTTAAAATATAAATTATATTAGCTCAACATAGAGATTCAACAATTAGTATTTTTCATTCTTCATACCAGATATAGAAAGTTATAGTAAAATCTAATTAATTGATTGTAGTATATTTTATGTATCTATTGGCTTGCTAAACATGACTTTAGATCATAAGTACTGTTTGTTTGCCTTCATACATAAAGGGAGCTCTCTCCAAAAGCCTTGTGAATTTTGGTGTAGGTTAAGTGGCAGAAAACAGAATAGTAGTTTCTGTGTAACATTTAAAGCCAATGAACCTATTTTTCATAGTTAGTTTGCAATACATGTTAAATACTTCACAGGTAGAGTAATTGAATAAAAAATGCATTTATAGCACAAATACATTGTGAGACATTCTTCACCATGTGGAACAGCTCTGGCTTCCTTGACCATTTGGATACTCTTCTGGGAAGGGAGGGCTGAGGTTTTAAGGCCTGGCTTGACAAAGCCCTGGCTGGAATGATCTAGCTGGTGTTGGTCCTGCTTTGAGCAGGGGATTGGACTAGATGGCCTCGAGGTTTCTTCAAACCCTAATGCTCTATGATTCTATGATAGGGGTTCACCTAACCCAGGACGGGCAGAGCATCTTTGGACAGTGATTCACCAACTTAATGAGGAGGGCTTCAAACCAGGTTCAAAGGGGGTGGGTAACAAAAGACCATAGATGAGTATTAAAAAGGTGATTGATAGAGGCTTGGAAGTTAGGGGCAAAAGGGAAATTACAATGAGGCAGAGGACCAATAAGAGGGATAACATTGGGCAAATCTGCTCAACAGCTTAGATGTCTATACACCAATGCATAGAATATGGGGAATAAAGAACTGGAATAATTAGCCCATAAAATAAATGATGATGTAATTGGCACCACAAACTTGGTGAGATGCATTTCATGACTGGACTACTCATACAGAAAGATATAACCAAGTTCAGGAAGGACAAACGGGAGCAGCGGAGGGAAAGGGAGAAGGTGTTGCATTTTACAATAGGACTTATTCTGAGGTACAGAAGGAGATGAGAGGCAGACCAGTTGAAGGTTGACCAATTGAAAGTTTTTGGGTGAAGAAAAAACTGTGTAATGTCATGATTGTGGGTCTACTATAGATCACCAAATCAGGAAGAGGAGGTGGAGGAGTCATTTCTAAAACAAATATAAATATCCAAAATACAAGACCTGGTAGGAAAGGGGGACTTTAACTGCTCATATAGCTGTTAGAATACCAAAACAACTAAACACAAAATATTCAATCAGCGCTTGGAATATACTGGGGACAACTCTGTTTAAAAAAAGAGGAAGACATAACCAGGGAGGCTGCCATTTTAGACTTGATTCTGACTAATGTGGGGAATTGGTCATGAATCTAAGGGTTGAAGGCAACTTGAGTGAAAGTTATCATGAAAAGATAGCTTTAATGATTCTAAGAAAAGGAAGAGTCAAAATAAGAACAATGGACTTCAAAAAATCAAACTTTAAACTCAGAAAACTGGTAGGTAAGGTCTTACAGGAAGAGAAATCAAAGGTTAAAAAAATAGTTTGGGAGAGTTGGCAGTTTCTTAGAGACATTATTAAAGGCACAACACCAAGCTATCCTGTGTGTGTGTGGGGGGGGGCAGGAGTCCCCCCACTGCACCACTCCCAAGCCCCTGCCTTCACACCACCTCTCCTCCTTGAGGCCCTGTCCCTCCCCCGCCCCTTTCCTCCCCAAAGCCCCACCTTCCTTGCTCCTCTCTACCCCCTGTCCCAGTCACTCACTCTTACTACCAGTAAAAAGGTAGGGGGCCAGGATTTCCTGCCTGCCCCATTCTGGCTCCCTGATAAGAGGCCAATATGGTTCCATTAGAAGTCCTTTAATGACCTGAAAACCAGAAAATAATCCTACAAAAAGTGGGAACAGACAAATTGCTAAGGAGGATTACTGAAGAACAGCATAAGCAGGTAGCGACAAAATCAGAAAGGCTAAGGCTAAGTCATGCCTAGCAATAGACATAAAATGCAATAAGAGATTCTATAAATACTTTAGTAGCAAGAGACACAAAGGAAAGAGTTAATGATGGATGATATCAAGACGGTGGTGGTGTTTAATGCGTATTTTGCTTCAGCCTTCACTAAAAAAGGTTACGCGGCCAGTTACTCGACACAATTAACATTAGCAACAAGGGAGAAGGAACACAAGTCAAAATAGGAAAAGAACAGGTTAAAGAATATTTAGATAACTTAGATGTATTCAAGTTGGCATGGCCTGATGAAATTCATCCAAGGGTACTAACGGAACAAGCTGAAGCAATGTCGTCACAAGGTCTATGGAATAATGCATGGCACTAAGCCACAGAACATTTAAATTTCCCTCTTTGCTAAATTCTGCTTGTCTATTATCTTATCTCGGCTTTATAGAAATAAATGCAATAAAAAAAATGGAAGGACCATAGCTTTCAACCCAAATGATATACTTCAAATCTATATCTTTTAGAGCTCACTATACCAACACATTTAAGCAAGCATGCTTTAGAAATTAATCTCTAATAAATTATCTCATTCAGATTTGGGGATTACAGTGGATTATCAGATAAACTGGAGCTCTCAGTGCAATATTGTGGACAAAATAAATATTATGATCCTTGGATGCATGCATAGGGAAATCTCAAGCAGGAGTAGAGAGGTTATTTTACTTTTTGATTAGTTAAAGCTTCTGTAATACTGTGTCCAGTTTTAGTGTGCACAGCTCAAGAATGATGATGATAAATAGTAGAGGAGAACAGCCTCGAGAATGATTAAAGTACTAGAAAGCATGCCTTATAGTGACTGAGTTCCTTAAGTCCCTCTATTTATCTTAACAAAGATAAGGTTAAAGGGTGCCTTCATTCCTGTCTATAAGTAACTACATGGGAACAAATATTTGATAATGGGCTCATCATTCTATCAGACAAAAGTATAACTTTGGAATGACTGGAAGTTGAAGCTAGACAAATTGAGACTGGAAATAAGGAGTAAATTTTTAATCAGTGAGGGTAATTAACCATTGAAACATTTTACCAAGGGTCATGATGGATTATCCACCACTGAATTTTTAAATCAAGATAGGATGTTGTTCTAAAAGATATAATCTAGGAATTCCTTTGGGGAAGTTTCATGGCCTGTATCATACAGGAGATCGGACTCGATCACCACAACAGTCCCTTTTGGCCTTGGAACCCGTTCAACCATTTTTTACCAGTAACTGCAAAACTGAGGTTGTGAAACTTGCTATTGGATTTAAGATTGTGAGAAAAGTTTGCTAATAATTACCAGAGATTGCTATTTCATAGCATATGGAACAAGTGTTGTGTGTTCTTGTGCAAAGATGATGTAAATTAAATTAACATTTTGATCTACATTTCAAAACAGGAAATTTATCTTTATTGGACACACGTAGGTGCTTGGCCGAATTTAGACCCTAGGATAATTTCAGTCTTTCACGGTGGTATAAATAGGGGTTAATTCCACTGAAGCCAATGGATTTAAATCTATGTAAAAACAGTTTTATGGTACGTTTACACTGCCAAAAAAGTTGTGTTCTTGAATCACATTAATTAACCCATGTTAGCTAACTTAGGCCTTGTCTACACTTGCAGATGTAGAGCACCAGGAATTAAACCAGTCCTCTGAGACAGCAGCAGGGAAAGCACTGCCATGTGTTCACACTGGTAGCTGCAAGCACAGTGGCGTGGCCACATCATGGCCAGCTATCCCAAAGAACACCTCTTCCCATTCTGGCACTGAGGCTTGTGGGAAGGGGAGGGGGGCGCGGGGCATCCTGGGTCCTATCCCAATGCCCCGTGATGCATCGCTTTGCATACCAGCAATACCTGTGCTGAGGATTACGCTGATGGGTCTCACCGGCACATCATGAATTGCAGTCAAGTTACTCCTTAAGTTACAAAGTGACAGTGAGGAGTCCGACGATGATGTCGACATGCATAATGCATACAACATGAGATTGCTTGTGGCATTCACGGACATGCTCGGGAAACAAGCACTGAGTGGTGGGATCACATCGTCATCCAAGTCTGGGATGATAACCAGTGGCAGCAGAACTTTCGGACGAGGAAAGCCACTTTTATGGGACCGTGTGCTGAGCTCTCCCCAACCTTGAGGTGCAAGGACATGAGATTGAGAGCTGCCCTGCCGGTGGAGAAGCGCGGGGCTATTGCAGTCTGGAAGCTGGCTACTCCAGACAGCTACCGATCAGTTGCTAACCAGTTTGGAGTAGGCAAGTCTACCGTTCGAATCATGTTGATGCAAGTGTGCAGGGCCCTTAATCGCATGCTGCTCAGAAGAACCGTGACTCTGGGCAACATGTGTGACATTGTGGATGGCTTTGCACAAATGGGTTTCCCAAACAGCGGAGGGGCGATGCATGGCATGCATATTCCAATTCTGGAACCAGATGACCTAGCCTCTGAGTACATAAATCAGAAGGGGTTTTCTCGATGGTTCTCCAGGCGCTTGTGGCTCACCATGGACGTTTCACAGACATTAATGCAGGCTGGTCTGAAAAGGTACAGAATGACTGTGGATTGTGCTTTTGGCCATTTAAAGTGCCGCTGGCGCTGTCTGTATGGGAAGCTGAACCTGGCCGATGACAACATCCCTACGGTTTTAGCCACGTGCTGTATCCTCCATAACATTTGTGAAGGGAAGGGTGAAAGCTTCACTCAGGCATGGACTGCAAACGTTGAAAGCCTGGAGGCTGAATTTGAATAGCCAGAGACCAGGGCTATTAGAGGGGTCCAGTGTGGGGCCGTAAGGATTAGGGATGCCTTGAGGGAGCAATTCGATGCTGAAAGCCACCAGTAATTTTTGGTGCCTTGCACGAAAGTGAAGTGCAGTGGTTCCAGTGCTAGCAGGCATTTGTGTTTGCTATGTATGATGCACTGACTAACTGTGCCTGTTGCTTTCCTGGGCTATGCTGTCTTTTACTTTATGCAATAAAGGTGGTTTCCAAATAAAAAAAAAATCATTTATTGAAAAGAAACACAACTGCTGGAGAAACACACATGGCATGACACATTTGTGCTGTGTGGGAGGAGAGAAGGGGGTGGGGTGGGGAACGGAACAATCACAGATTTGTGTATGTTCTGTTATCATACTCAGCCATATTGTCTGGAGTGCCATGCAATGAGTGCTGCACTTCAGGCTGGCTAAAGTGCGTGGTGATGGGAGTTGAGTGCAGTGGGTAAGGGTCGTAGTTTGCAATAAAGGTGTTGGAGGCAGCTGGTGCCGATAAGAAATTGGATGTTGGAGAAAGTGGGTTGGCGGTGACATGGGGGCGCAAGGGAAAAAGTTTTGGGAAAAGGGCTGCAGGGCCGGGGGGGGGGGGGGGGGCACGGAATCTGCTCCATATACACAGCTAGGAGCCCCTGCATCGAGTCCACTTGGCGCTCCATAATACTTAGGAGCCGCTCTGTGGTTTGTTGCCGGCGATTTGCATTCTCCTGGGGGACACTCCTTTTGGTCTCCCACCGCTCCTGTAATTTTTTATTTTCAGTAAGGGACTGCTGCATGACTTCATGCAAGAGGTCCTCCTTGCTTCTTTGCGGCCACTTCCTGAGTCTTTGCAGCCTTTTGGCCGTTGATAACAAGGACAGCTGGGATCTCAACATTGCATCTGAAAAGCCAAAATGCAACATTTAACAGAGGCAGCATTGTTAACACTAGACAGAGCACTGATTCGGCCAAACTTATAGACAAGCCCAGAGCACAAAATAGCACAAACTGTCTTTCCCAACACGAGTGCACATAACCCACAAGAGCCCCAAAATGGTAAGTAACCACAGGGGCGGGGGGACTATTGTTCCAGGGCTGTACTGTCCTCTGGGGCCCTGTGTCTTGGGAAGAGCCAACAGCTGGGGCCCTATACTCAACACTGTCCCCACATTTTCCACAGGATGGGCTTGTCCTGGAAGATATCTCGCTGCTGAGGGTGACCTGGGAAGCAAGGGAGGGTCTTCTGCAACAATTTGGCTTCCGACCTGGCCCTTATGCGGCTTGCCTGTGTGCAGCAATGGTCCCCCCGCTCCTCATAGCACAGTGGCGTTGATATGTTAGCCTTACTGGGACAAGGGGCACAGTAGCTCTGCCAAGGAACCTGCACAAGCGGATTGCCCAGCTTCTTCATGAGACCTTCGATGAAATCTCTGAGGCCGATTACCATGATGTGAGATAGTATATCAATGCCCTATTCCGCATCTAGGCATGCATGCAGCCCTAACCCTTCATTCTGCAACCCTCCTTGCCCCAACAGCCTGTACCCAATAGCGCCCTTCTCAAAATAAAAGCCACCTACCAGGCACCTCATTTGCCGTTTGTTCTTCCCCAAGCATCGTCTGCTGCTACTGGCTACCTTCCTCCTGCCTTGAAAACAGCTCCTGGCTGTATGATTCCAGGGATGCCATGCCGTCCTCTGACTCTGGGCCCCCTGCTCCTCAGCACCCTTGCTCCTGCTTTCATCCTTCTGCCTTGTTGCACTCTGGGCTGCCACAGCTTCTGAAGTGTCTATGGTGCTCTTTGGAGCGAAGGTGGGGTCGCCCCAAGTATCTCATCCAGCTCTTTGTAGAACTGGCAGGTCGTGGGGGCAGCACCGGAATGGCGGTTTGCCTCCCATGCTTTGTGGTAGGCATTCCTCAGCTCCTTCATTTTAATCCTGCACTGCAGTGCATCCCAGTCATGGCTCCTTTCTATCATGGCCCTTGATATCTACCTGTAGGTATAATAATTCCTATGACTGGAAAGCTTCCTCCGCTCAAACACTGTTGAGGTCCAGTACCTCGCCATTGCTCCATACTGGGGATCTCCTGGAGTGTGGAGGCACGGTCACCTGGAAAGATGCGTTGAGAGCGCTCCAGGCCTAGCTGAGCAAACAGGAAGGGGACTTTCAAAATTCCCAGAGACTTTAAAGGGCAGGTCTGATGGTTGGTCACCTGAGGGCAGGGTAGTAGACTTCAAGGTGATGACCAGAGTGGCTAGAACAGGCATTGTGAGATACTTCCTTCAGGCCAATCAGAGAGTATTACTAGACTAGGGTGTCCACAGTGGCACCGCAGTGCTCCAGCCGGGGTGCAGCAAGCTCTACGCTTCTTGCGGAGGTGGATTACCAGGGGCGCTCCAGCTGCAGAGTCCAGGCGCACTACGTGCCTTGCCAGTGTGGACACCTCAGGAGTTAGGGTGCCTGGGGCTAATTTAATACTCTCTAACTTGCAAGTGCAGCCAAGCCCTTAGATTAAAATAGCACTAATGACACAGCAACTCAATTTCTAATTTGGGTTAGCAGCTCGAGTGCAAGACTATAGGGGAATCTGGGGTTGAACTTGATCTGTTCATCCAAGTTTCTACACCTTCACTGCTATTTTAATCTGAGTTAGCCAATGCAAGTTAGCTAACCCAAGTTAAGGACACATGTTTTATTTGCAGTGTAGACCTAACCTAAGTGGAAAAGCCCTCAGTCAGTAAGTCTCTAATGTTTTTCCTCTCCCTGCCCTCTGTAATTCAGAGATTTGTTTCATATGGTAACAATCTGTGCTACCACATAGTAACATCTATCATATGAATGACTAGAACATTGCAGTTAGATAATTTCCAAGGCACAGTCTCGAAAAAAGGCACAATTCATACACCAACGATTACAGACACAGTAAAACATCAGAATACAGCTTTGCTAAGCCACTAGAACCAAGCTAAACCCACTAAACATCCGGACTAAACTAATTCCAACTAAACATCCTGATTAATGTGCATTAACGAAGCATTATATATGCAAGTAAACCAGACCAAATCAAATTCATTTCCATGCCTGTTCACTTTCCCCCCCAAATTCTAATATCCTCATAAAACCACAATCAGCATGGTAACTGAAAGACAAATAAATTTGTCTTTGCCCTCTGCCAAGCTCTATATTCTGACATCGATCAGAACACCAAGTTACTTCGCAGAAATTTTCAGTTAATTAATGGAACTTTTCAAAATTCAAACATTTTCAACTATTTAAGCTGTTTCATATTTCCTGAGGAGGAGGAGAAATGTTAGTATAATTAGCACTAAAGCAGGAGACTTTAGAGTATGAAAGAACAACATGAACAGTAAAAATTGTTCACATTTTCCATTTCATACCATATTAGTGAACACCCAAGCGATTTTTATTTATTCACTGGGCCAGAGAGATTTCTTCTGTAGAAAAAGGAGACTACAGGAACATTCTCTAAGCTTTTCTTCCACAGTTTCCTATGCATCCATTTCTAATCTTAGGGAGTAAAGGCGAGGAGGTGTGCCTGAGGTATTTAGTTCACACTTAGACTCTCTGTGGAAACCAGTTTCTATCTCCAAATGCTTAGGGTCAACTACACATGCTTTTCTCCCTACTTCCATGGTGCTTCCTGTATTTCACTCTCCGCCGCACCAGCATCACTTGAGGGAGTGATACTAATGCTATCTTTCTGTGCCTGTGCCCTTCCCAAACTAGTACACAGATGCAGTGAGGTGTGGAGGGAGAGTTAATGGTTTTGTGAAAAGTACCAACTTTCAGTTAGAAAGTTTCTCTAGGGTAGCAGGCCACGGAGAGCAGCTGCTCATTGTTTCTGCCCTGTAGCATGCCATGCATGAGCTCTGGAGTGGACACCTTTTGGCACACTTGTTGAGGAGCTTCTGTAAGCTCCCTTGGATGAGGACAATGTAACAGGATGCTGTTGGAGGTTAGAAAACCATCAGCAATGAGGTAAGGAATATACCCTGCAAAATGCAGAGGTCAGACTGATCATTCTAAGAGGTATTTCCCGGCCTTCTGAATCTGTGGCAATCTTTGATAAACATTAAGTAGCATTTAGCTTGGTGGGACTAGCCAGCATCATCACACCATTTATGGAACGCCTCATTTGATCTGAATGCCGCTGGCTTACATGCAGCTCTCCTCAGCAGCAGTTTACTATAATAAAATAAATGAATGAAGCTTTATAATTACATGAGCATGATATAAACATTAATTGCATTTCCCGGTGTGAACATAAATAAAAGCAACTGCTATTTATTAAATTAATCCCACTCAAAAGGAAAACAATCATAACTCATACAGGCTCTCACATGATTATTATTTGTTTACAGGGAGACAGCAAAGCTTAGTGTGATGAAGGATCACAGTTAATACAGAAGATACGTATGCATAAAACTAATGCGCTGCATACCACATTTACTATGCTACATGCATGCACTGTACAGATGAATAGTCAACAACCACCAAGATATCCTCAGCCTACAGACATTCATAAAATGAAATTTTACTCAAAACTGAGTAATGAAAAAAATCTCTTAAAGAATGAGTATGAAGGGAATGGAATAGGGAAGGTGAGCCTGTAAATGACTATACTTAGCAATGTTAAACTATACACTTAGATTTGGATTACCAGGGATTACTTAAGTTTATTTTTACACTTTTTTTTTAAAAGGATGTTTTTGAAAAGTTTAGTGATACTTCTGATCAGCATAAACTGACTTAGCAACATGTTTATGGGATATGACATTGGTCTCTACGTTTCTTTCAATATATAATTTGATAGAGTAACAAGCAAAATAGATTTCAATGTACTTTAGCCTGCCTTTGAAATATATAGTTTTATCCAAAATTAAATGAGCTGTAACTCTTCATACTCAATTCCACTTACTTTTACCTAATTCATTACAATTTCAATATTTTTAAATAATTAATTAGGGAACCAGGTGGCTCAGGGAATTGGTTATTGGATATAGTTTCTTGTGCTTCTATAATACAGATTGAAATTCAACTCCTGTTAATAGCGACCAAAAGTTGCTACCTTGTGATGATGACTTGGTGCCCTTATGGAAAATGCATTTGCAGTCTCCACTGTTCTGTCTAATAGCAATTTTTTCCCTTTTTCATTATTGGTCATGTAGAAAGAGAAACAAAAGTCTGGTTGCGATTCACAACTTTATTTTCAAGAAGAGAGAAGTTTGATTAAATAGTGCAACATATTCAACTATCTATGGAACATGATAATACAAGAAATATTAAAAAAAAATCCATTTGTAACTTACGGCCAAATAACTTAAAGGCCAATTTATGCAATTCTTACTCAAACACCACTCCCACAGGAGTCAATACAAGTAAGGATTTAAAGATTTATGTTCATATTAAGTGAGATGAATTACACTAACATGTGACTAAGTGTATATATATTGTAATGCATATGTATTTTGGATATTCAATTTATTGATTTTAGCTATAGATCTATCATCACTCCAAGTGTATATACAAAACACAGAATCAATTATGAAAAACCAAGTAAGATTTCATTTAGGGAATGATTCTGCCTGGCCTTTACACAAATGTGGATTGTAGAGGATTGTCCAAGGAGTCTTCACTCACCTTCCACAGTCCACATAAAGCCACAAAAAATTGCAGTGCCACACTTCTCCCTGGGGATGTGGGGAGAAAGCATGAAAGGCACTGGTTAAGAGATAGAGCCATAGTTGTGGCATTCCATGCCAGAGGAGTAGACGGTGCACAAGTGGACAGTAAGCCGTACCTCATACAATGTGGTGAAGATAGTAGAAGTGCTTCCTGGGCATGCCTGGGAGCTCTGGGAAACAAAGTGCTTCCTATTGCTAGGCACTGACACCAACCCCGGGCTATGCCTACCAGGCATGACTGATTGCTTCAGTAATCTCCACTTTGTATTTGTACCTTCTTGCTTTCCTTGGCTGACTCCCTTTTGTTTCCTTCCCCAGCAATCCTGGTTACATGGATGATATTACTGCCCTTTCCCCACAATAAGCTCTGACACCTGTTTGCTATTCTTATCGGACTGTATTTGCATCTTAACAAATATCCAGTTAATTTTGCTTTTGCAAGGAACTTTGTTAATACTGATAAGGTAGTGGAATGTATGCTACCCTTCATCTCCCCTAATCTCTGTTGATTCAGCCTCCTTTTCTGTTTTTAGTGCCATTCTCTTTGTGAGTTCTATAATACCATCACCTGACATGAAACATCAAAGATATTACCAGAGGTAGAAAAGAAGGTTGAGCAAAAACAGGAGTGTTAGAAATGAAATGGAAATTAAGGGAATTTTTTTTTTCAGTTTGAAAAAAGTCCATACATTTTAAAGGCTAGTAAAATAAATATTTATTAGTCATCTTTTATTTATCAGAAGCCCTATTTGTGATGTCATCACTTAATGCAAAGTCTAAATGAAAAAACAGAAAACTTGGTATTTAAGAAACTGTTCCCAGGAGTGTCTCACTCTCTCTTTGAATCAAGAATATTCAAGCAGCTACTGTTAAGATGACAAAACTTCCCTGGAGGATGGTTGAGAGTGATAGAGACAAAATTCCCAGAATCATTTGCTGAGTTAAAAAAAATAATCCTGTTGAGGGAAAGGAACTACTGAAACAGGAATTCCTTCTATGTTGAAAACAGAACTGTGTGAAGCTCCGGTCTTCAATTCATGTGAGTTTCAGCACACCTTACTAGTTTGCATAGGTTAGTACAGCATTAAGTTTGCTTCAGGTTTTGGGGTCACAGAAACCTAACAAAATTGGAGACCCTAAGTGAACATAGATGAGTTTTGGTTTCATAGGGAGGATGGACTGTATTATCCCCATCCTAGGTTTTTTGGTGGTAACTGGTTGAAGTGCTTCCCAATGTTGGCATCATTTTGGGAGGGGGAAACGCCCATCCAACAGATATTGGCTTGGGAGTATGTATAAGGGTGATATATTATCCTCATCTTCCCCATGCAAACAGCCAGTGTGGGAGGAATAGACCAGTTAGAACCATGGAGAAGGAAGGGTCTGTCAACTGCATCATGAAGTCTTAAAGACAGTCAGTGGACTGAGAAACAACAATATTTCTGAAGCTACTGTGAGAAGGCCAGGACCTACTGTGAGGAAGCTTTTGGGAACACAGGATCCTGATCTGAAAGATTTGTTGAACCACAGTTAAGTTTCATGTTCCTCAAATCCTGGACATGGAGAGTTTTACATGAAATAACTGTATTGTTGGGGCAATACCCACTGTGACCCTTCAGGGGATAACTCACCATGCTGCAGGTTTGTGGTCTATTTCTGTTTGAGATGTCAAGGTAGCTGTCTTTTGGCCCTCCAGCCAAGGGGCTAGTGTCCACTATTGCTTAAGTCAATGTAACTAACGTGTGAAAACAACACTCCCCTGAGCAACGGTAAGTTACACTGACTTAAAGCAGTGTCCACACCATGCTTTGTTGGAGGGACACGCCCTCCCACTGACATAGCTTCCACCTCTCATGGAGGTGGAGTAATTATGCCAACAGGAGAGCACTGTCCCGTTGGCATAGCACATCTTCACCAGATGCACTACAGTGGTGCAGCTGCACTGATGTAGCGGGGTAGTGTAGACTTGCCCAAAGTGCCTTTCAGTCCTACCCATTTCAAGGCATTGAAGTTCAAAGAGTAATTGTGAATGAAAATACACACAACTCCTCAAAGCCAGGATTGTACCACAAACCTTCAGTGGGCCCTGCCCTTCTATCCTGGCTTCCAAACCACAGTGTGCTTCCAACGATTCTCTCCCAGGATCTGGTTGTCCCATGTAGGTGTGTTGGTTCAACTGGCAAGTGAGCTCAGTCTCAGAACTCCAACCAGGCTTCTCCCTGACAAAGAAAAACAGAACTCTCTCTTCCTTCCTCATCAGCCCTGAACTAAGCTAAGCACCCTTTCTTTTTATTTCCCCTCTCCATGCCTAACACTGGCTGCAGGTGCAGTGGGGTAGGGCCAACAGGCTTAACTCTTCCACCACTGGGGAGACTGTGCCTCCTTAACACCCTCATCATGGGTTGTGGGGCCTCTTTGGCCCATCGCACACAGGCTGGGTTTTACTGCAAATCGTTCAAGAAACTATTTAAAAACAGCATTCAGAACATAAAACTGCGGTCACTTTCCGTAACAAGAATAAGTGGTTTCTGAGCATTTAAATTTGGCAAATATGGACTTGAGTTCCTAATAATCAGCTGCTTGCAAAATCTGCTTTTGCGTTAAATCAGCCAACAAAAAATATTTTGCAGCCCTTAGAAAACTACCTTAACCAATGGTCTGAGATGTAAATAAATCATTATACTGTCAACTTCCAGACCTCCAACACAGGAAAGGAGAGAGGAGAGTCTGGAAAGCTTCCCAGAAGGTTTCTGTAATAACTGTCAGAGCATTAAATGTGGTAAAATTTGAATAAAATGACAGAGGTCTGCAGAAACCACCAGAAAGGCAGCCCTGAGAGTATACATTTATACAGGATAAAAATACTATATGTTCCAAAGTAAGATGGAATGAGGCCCATATTGAAGTAGTGGAAAAGAGGAGGTCTTATGAACAGAAACTCAGTAAACCTATACATAAAAAAATGTGGCAATGTGAAGAAACACTCAAATTAACTCAATCAAACTAGAACCCCCCCCATTTATGAAGCCCATTCAGAATTAAGATGAAGGTATTTTACCTTCATTTTTTGTAGGGTGATATTGAAGACCAAAGGAAAGATTACTTTATTTTGAAGGAGATTCAGGGAGGAAAATTTTGGAAAATTACACGCTTTGGGGGTCAAGGGAGGGAGTGGGAAACAAAGCATTAAGAACACTGATTTTGGCCAGATTTTCTCTCTTTTAAACTTTTATAAAGACAAATAAACTTCATAGACTCAAGAAGCTCCAGAGCATAAATCTTCTTTAGTGATAACATGCAATAACCATGCAATTATAATTAAAGGCATTTCAATGTTTATGCTCCCACATTAGATTAAACTTATTTTTAAAGCCATTACAATGTATGTAAATATTTTCCACTCATGGAATCACTATAGGGCATAATTTTGGAGACATAATGGTTTATTTCTTATCTTCCCATACCTTAACTATAACATCAGTTGAATTCCTAGGTTTATAATATTTCCTTTTGGAATAATTACAACTGCTGTGAAAAATTCTTTAACCTTTAAGTTACTGATACACCTTGCTCAACACCATCACTCCACCTTAACACTTTTTTGTTTAGGATTTTCCTTAGTTTTAAAAAGCTATTATAAATTTCAAACACTGAACAAGAAACTCATAAGAATTGTACTGATTATAAAGATATACAATATCAAAATTAAAAAAAAAATAGATTACACTGTTAAAAGCCAGTTCACCAAATTCACCACTAGTTCACCAAAGCAATACATGCATAGAGAGCACACTAGCCAATTACATTTGGTTTATAGGTGTTTTGTATTGCCAGAATACTGCAAAGCTGCCAAACCATACAGTAGAACCTAAGAATTTACAGGATAAAAGGGAAAAAGTAACTGTGAAACAGACATGCCCAGACAGGTGTATTACCTGGCCGTTTTCTGAATATTTCACTGAAGGGGGTTGTATACAGTCTCTGCTGAAAACTAAGAATTAATTGATTGTCAAGTTTATTGTGAGATGTTCATAGTTTAAGATATATTGAATGCAAAAAGTTAGGCTGCAAAACTGTTGAAGTGAGACTTGTCACCTGAAATGAAGTGGGGTCCCAGAGTTAGCAATCAACATTAGAATAATTAACATCTGCAGAGCCAGCACTTTGTTTACTGTCTGGATCAGGTGGACGCTTGAGCACTGACAAAGACAAATGAATCCGGGGAGTTCTCTAAAGAAGGGGACCCTGGGTTAAGAGACAGTAGCCTGTAACTGTAAGAGCAGAAGAAATGGCTCAAGTTGTTATCTGTTACAAAGGAGAGAGTCTGCCAGTGGGGTTGTCTCATGAAAAGTAGATCCCAGCTTTCTGAACTAGACAAATGCTGTAAGGATTGACCACTGAGTGAGAAATATCTTATTAGACAGGAAAGTAAGCTGTTAACAAGTATAGGTCATAGTTTGTGTTTTATGTTTTTTTTTTTTACCTGTAATCTTATGTTCCCAAGCCACTGTACCTTGCTTGCTTTTCTTTCAATCTGTATCTCAACTTCTGTTATTAAAGTTCAGTGTGGTTTTACCACATACATCTGAAAGTCTGTATCCTTATATTCTTCCTTTTACAAAGGGTTTGTTTCTGCTAGTGCTGAACTTTCTCCCATGGGTCAGCAGCAGTGGCTTTCTATGCATCCCAGTCCCAGCAGTGCGAGAGGTTAGGGGGAGGAGAGAAAGGAAACTGCTTCCTGGATTGTTGCATACAACTTGGGGGTGGGAGGAAGCATTATTTTAACTTTTTTTTTTTGCCTTTTTGTGATTAATCTTCCATATTTCACAGCTCTGTCCTTTTCTAACACTTCTGGCCCCACTGTTTCTCTTATTCACTAGGTATATGTAGGTCACAGCCTGTAAACCAGAAGGGAAACAGCAGGGCAGATAGGTGAAGTGTGCTTGTTACTGTAACATAAATAATATTATTTAGCTCCCCAATTTCCCCATTCTGTCATTCATAACAGCAGCAGCGAGGTGCATCTCAGTGGCTGTGGGGACGGGGTATGGTCAAAGCTGGCCATTTCTTCTTATGAGCAGACTCCATCATACTCTCCTTTGTATCCCGCACTGAGTGTGAAATGTGCCAAATAGCCTGACTGCCACTGGGATGCTTTTGTTCTCTTATCCAGCTGCAGAGTTTAGATGCTCCCAGGTCCCGGCAGGATGGGAGTGGAACGAGAACATATCCATGGGCAGGTGGCACTTCCACCAAAGGAACCATAGGTGGCATGCAAGGCCAGCTTACAGGAATGGCTCTTCCTGCTCTGTGCCTACTTTGCTATGGAACCATTTACTGTCTGCATTTCAATGATGTTTTCACTCCCATCGCTCACGGCTCCTTGTGAGTTATTTGAAAACCTAATGCGATCATTATCGTCCTGGTAAAATGTGTGGCAACATTGTACATAAAGATTCTACTTTATATCATTACTGATACATTCCAAGTTTAGAAAAGCAGGCACAAACCAGTTCCTCAAAGACAAAAGGCAAACTGACATCTCATCCAGGTACCAACAAAATCAAATGGACTATCACCTGGTTAAGTGGCCATTCTTTGGCAGGAAAAAAGGGTATGAGCAAGAAATATACATCTTGGCAAAGAAACAGCTGGCAGTTCCCATCCCATAGACTGTCTCCTGAACCCTAGCCGGAGCTGATTCTCAAAAGAGGAGGAAAAGATATAAAAATGGGTAAGAGATGCCCCAAATAATCTCTCCCTTCATCTCTACTCATGACATCAAAAACACCTGAAGGACAAGGAAATCAACATTGAACTGGGGGAGAAGTCCTGGCTGAAACCTTTTCTTTGAATTAATGTAGCTTGTTAAGTTCAGTATTAAATGCATATTACCTTTTATTCACTTGTAACTAATTATTACTTTTGTGCCTCATTATTTGTAATCACTTAAAATCCATCTTTCTGTAGTTAAACTTGTTTTATCTAAACCCAGTGTGTTTGGATGGGAGTGTTTGGGAAAATCCACTTGAGATCAGATTTATGCATATCATTTTCTATTTTAGAAATGACGGACTTTATATATGCTTGTATTGCCCAGGAGGGTACTGAGAAGTACAAGACACACATTTCTGGGGGAAAGTCTGGAACTGGGAATTTGCTGGTGTTCATCTGTAATGTAATTCATGAGTGACTGGCTATAAACTGATACAGTATAGCTGAGGTGATTTACATGATGGAGGCTATGTGTTGGCTGACCAGGAGAGGTTGCTCTCACAGCAAAGCAGTATGAAAGGCACCGCAGGTTGGAGAATTGAAGGGACACAGCTTTCAGGTTGTACCCTGGTAATGTCATAATGCCTTATGCTAGGAAGAGTGGTGAACTGGGGTGCACTGCATCCATGGAGGCAGTGGATCAGTTTATATTGCAGGTTTCCAGAAGACAAGGGGACTGGGCACTCACATGTAGCAAATTGAGGTGTGTAGATTGCTAGCCTGCATAGGGAAAGAGCAGAGTTTTTGGAACATGGAGTGCTTGTGTTGCCAACTGCCAGTAGTTGGGGAGGCTTTCCCCCTGGTGGTTGTAGACATGGCTCTGCCATGTAGTACATGGCAGTGATTCACCCCAGACTCCCTGGGTAACCCCCAAAAGTGTCATAGTAATCAACTAGTAAACAAGCCTGACTGTCACAGACAACTTGGGTAGACCGGTCTGCTCCAGAGACAGATGCCTCAATGTCACACTAAAGGCACTTAATCTGGGTATCAAAGAGAAAGTGAGCAATGAGACTTGGCAGAGGTCCCACTAAGCAGAAAGTAATTTAGAGCTGCTCAGAGTCTGGACATCTTTACGGAGGTTATAGATGCCAATGTGCACCCATTGTCACTACACCTGTTTTTGCCTCTGATTACATACCTAAACATCATGCTTTGTTTAAAACACAGGTAAATTTCCACCAACGTGCTTCTCTTCTAGGAAGAGATGGCATCAAAGAACCCAGGTCATTAACTGCAACAGTACAATGGCTTTTACATACACGCATCTCATTTGTGAGCTTGACATATTAACTCTTTTTCTGGACTCTGTTTGGTTTCGCACCCAGGATTATTAAGCTTTGAAAAAGTGTGTGTGTAGATACGTGTGTACACCAACTTATTTCAATTCATATTACTGTTAAATCTATTTGTGGCTTTTTTTAACCATGTTGCTTGAAACCTCTTTCTAGCTCACAGGGATATGTAAGATTTATTTATTTTACAGACATCAGTCTTTCACATAATTGTGTCTGGTTCAAAATTGGTTAGCTACTGATACAACTAACCTACAAGAGCATGAGCTTTTTGAAGTGAAAGTCACAGAACAGTCAACTGATGTCTGTGCAACGATGAGTCATTACTTCCCTACCAAAACAACAAGTATCTGTTCTTAATATTTAAAATGAAACTCAGTCTGCTCAGCAACACTTAGGAAAACCCTCTGTAAGCATCTACCACCTTCAAGTTAAGGTTATGTTAGAGAAAATGAATCATTATGCAGTCTTCTGCTAGGACCTCCTGTGACCGCAAGATAATGGACACACTGTAGCTTTGCCGCATTAATTTTCTCTGAAATTCAGACTAGTCTATCAGAAAATTTAAGAAGCAGGACAAGGTAATGTAAAAGCCTCACTAAATCTCTTTGAGATAAAGATGTTTCTGAAAGGCTTAAAAATATGAATTACAGCCCTTTTTCTTTAGAGTCCCTCCAGTTAAAGAATATGTATTTATCTAAGAAATCAAGAACAAAACCCATGAAATGCACCAGGCTTTGATTCATGATGAATACATGGGAGATAAATATCAGAAATAAATACATTTTAGCTGTTATTTAAGTACATCTTTCATAAAATACTGGAATAACCTCAGCAGTTCAGGTTATACAGGGATTCTGACATACATTCATCTTTGACAGACAGAATCTGCAGGTCTTATTATCGACTTAATGTTCTTTTAAGTTCTGGAAAAAAAATCAGAAAGATAAGCTTTTAGAAAGGATCTAAATCCATTTGGGGAATTTCTTGAATTGGATTCCTCTTGGATCAAAGTTTCCGTCATTCATATTTGATTCCTACTCACCTACAATGCTTAGACAGAAAGATGACATACATTAATTCTACAGTATGTCTTTTTGTAAGCATAACTGAAGTCATGTCATTAAACTTTTGAAGTTTATTAAATTGGGAGATAATGCAATAGACAATTCCCTCTGATGTATATCAGTTGTAAAAAAAGAATTTGATTTTATTATCCCTTAAAAAAATTGTATACAACAAAAGAACTCATTACAGCTGTGCTACAGCTCAAAGTAATTTATTTATTTATGTTCTTTGTGGGTTTCGTTCCCCCCCCCCCCCAAATCCACGGTCCTGACAGAATTTAAGTATGTATATCAAAATTAAGAAAATGCACACTAATTAATAAGTAATTTTGAAATATCTGTTATTAAAAACAAAGACAATGCCTTTATTATGGTACCACAGCAAGTTTAATATAACATCACAGTAGGGACATAGGTTAATGGTGATAGGTTTTAGAGTGGTAGCCGTGTTAGTCTGTATCAGCAAAAATAGCAAGGAGTCCTTGTGACACCTTAAAGACTAACACATTTATTTGGGCATAAGCTTTTGTGGGTTAAAACCCACTTCATCAGATGCATGGAGTGAAAATACAGGAGCAGGTATAAATATATGAAAGTATGGGGGTTGCTTTACCAAGTGTGAGGTCAGTCTAACAAGATAAATCAATTAACAGCAGGATACCAAAGGAGGAAAAATAACTTTTGAAGTGGTAAGAGAGTGGTCCATTACAGACAGTTGACAAGAAGGTGTGAGTAACAGTAGGAAGAAATTAGAATTGGGGAAATTAAGTTTAGGTTTTGTAATGACCTAACCACTCTCAGTCTCTATTCAGGCCTAATCTGATGATATCCAGTTTGCAAATTAATTCCAGTTCTGCAGCTTCACGTTGGAGTCTGTTTTTGAAGAGTTTTTTTGTTGAAGAATTGCCACTTTTAGGTCTGTTATTGAGTGACCAAAGAGATTGAGATGTTCTCCTACTGGTTTTTGAATGTTATGATTCCTGATGTCAGATCTTTTGCGTAGAGACTGTCTGGTTTGGCCAATGCACATGGCAGAGGGGCGTTGCTAGCACACGATGGCATATATCACATTGGTAGGTGCAGGTGAACGAGCCCTCGATGGTGTGTCTGATGTGGTTAGGTCCTACGATGGTGTCCCTTGAATAGATATGTGGACAGAGTTGCCACTGGGGTCTGTAGCAGGGTTTGGTTCCTAGGTTGGCGGTTTTGTTGTGTCGTGTGTAGTTGCTGGTGAGTATTTGCTTCAGGTTGGGGGGCTGTCTGTAAGTGAGGACTGGCCTGTCTCCCAAGGTCTGTGAGAGTGAGGGATCATCCTTCAGGATAGGTTGTAGATCCTTGAGGATGCTCTGGAGAGGTTTTAGTTGGGGGCTGTAGGTGACAGCTAGTGATGTTCTGTTACTTTCTTTGTTGGGCCTGCCTTGTAGTAGGTGACTTCTCTGTCAATCTGTTTCTTCACTTCACTAGGTGGGTATTGCAGTTTTAAGAACGCATTGTCTACAGCCAAGCTCTAAGATACAACCGCATTTGCTCCGATCCCTCAGTCAGAGACAAACACTTACAGAATCTCTATCAAGCGTTCTTAAAACTGCAATACCCACCTGGTGAAGTGAAGAAACAGATTGACCGTCTTAGTAGCCATGTCATTACTTGGCTGTACATTTTTTTCTAGTACTTAAATTTGTAATTGTGTTGATAAGAACAGTAAGAATGACTGGTGCATAGGATATGTTCCTCGGGGTTACATTTACTGGTGTTCCCACCATTAATTTAATCGTACTCTGAGACAGCACGTGCCAGATCAATGTGTTGGTGAGCCATCGTACCGTTAAACTTTCACAGCTGCTAGCTAGAAATCTAGACCCAAAACCTGAAAGTTAATTTTTTCCCCAAACAATTTAAGCATTATTTATGTGTGCAGTTCAAGAGATCGGATTTTCTACTTATGACATTTTGCAAATGTTTTTGTTTCATGTACAAAAATACCATATGCCATTTTACTAAATAATTGTGGAAATAATTCAACATGTAGAATGATTCAACAGTCAAAACCGTATAAACATTAAGAGTTTTCCTATCATGTCTAATTATTTCATTTAACCACATTTTAAGAAACATAAGCAGCACCCCTTTAAACCATTCCGTTTGTCATGTGTCGGGTAAGAGTAACTACAGTTTATATACTCTTGGCATTTTCATGTCTCTCTTGAGGTGAGTAGTAAAGCAATGTTATTACAATTGTTTCACCGATGGGAAGGAATTATTCCCTTTACTTTTATCATCTCCTACATTACTCCTATGTGAAATAAGCAATAGAAGGGGGCCATAAAAAGTTAGATACCTCGCTTTTTGAACCAGCTTGAATTTACATGTGTAAAAGGACATCAGTAATTTTCTCACATTTACCTAATCTTCCCTGATGGATTCAGGCCATGCTTTTCATTTACTCCAGATGCGATAACCAAACTGTCAGCTATATTTCAGCTTTTCTTATAATCTTTCCCTGGAGCCAATAATAAAAGATTAGTAATTGACAGTGGTTGCTAGGCTAAGGGTAATGCTTATTTAAAACATGGGAAGCCAGAGCTGTATTCTTTGAAGGGATAATTTGTGGGAGTCCAGAAAATTGGATTACTTTGTTATCAGTTGTGTAAATGACAAAGATATTCAGTGTCCTTAAAATGTCAAGGAAACTTTAATTAAAAATGTACTACCTAATTTTTTCTGAGGGGGGAAGGGAAGTGTTGAGACAATTTTACATACTCCACAGGGCAACAAGAGACTCTGATGAAAGTTATCAAAAAACCAAGATGAAGATGGCAGTGTTATGTTGTCTAAACATACAATGCCCATAGATCATCTTTCATCCCAATGGAAAAAAAAATCTACTCTTAATAAAAATGTCTATTTTACTTGGAAAATAAATGTAGCAATGTATTTCATTAATGTTTTAGCACCAGTGAAGTTACAATCTAAACTTTAAAGAAGGAAAGGGTGCTATTGATAAAATGTATATAACAACTAGCTTTCTTTGGGAGGGAAGACAGATGTAAGAAATTTATCTTGAGTAAAATTCACAAGGTCTATGAACCTCTTTATTGCATTAAGGTTCTCTACAGAGGGGTAAATATCAACTTTACTGTACAACCATTTAGTTATGCAGTTGAGATTCCCACAAACATCCTCTAAAATAAAAATAGAGCTATTCCTAAATCTATATGCAGAACAGATTAAAGTTTCCGCTAGAAATGCATACATTTGGGCCAGATACTGTGCTCAGCAGCATAGCTATGCTTAATTTCACTACTGCACAGACTAGTACCCAAGGGCCTACCTTGTTCAAATAGGCAAACAGCAGAGTACAGATATTCAAGGGAATACATAGTGATTCCCCTCTAGAGATATGTGCTGCAAAATGTGTGTGAAAGAGGTCCAACAGTACTACTTCTAGTTTTTCTTCTGTGCAGTCTGCCTGCTAAATGTAAGTTCAGACGTATTTAGACTTTTGATCTTGCTGACTCGGTCTCTCTCTCTCTCCTTATTAACAATAACTGAAGTCAAACTGGGGGAACCAAGGCATCAGCTCATCTGACTGGCACCCAATGACCCACAACTTTGTCTAATGTAAACAAGAGTTTTATGCCTTTCTTTAAATCTAAAAGCTGCACCAGTTTAACTAAGGGTGTGTTAAAGTGATTTATTTAAACCAGTGCAACTTTCCTTGTGGGCACACATTCGTTAAAACTGTTATATATAAATCTGCCTTGTGTATGAGGACACTTTCACCTTTAAAGGAACCATTTGTTTTTTTCTAGCAACGGAGGTCAGGCAAGATCCCAGCCCAGTCGCATAGAAAGGTGGACACTGCATGTATCATTTTTAAAAAATCCCGTAATTCCATCAGCCTAGTTTCCACAAACTTTTCTGACTCTCTTCTTGAAAGAATCTGCATTCTCCCCCAGTTTATTGTAGTTACATCATCCATTGTGGTTCAGAAAGAATACCATTTGAACTAGGGTGACTGTCTCAATGGGAATAATGAAAAGTAAATAGATGCAGTCATCACAGCATGTGCACGTCTCATAGCTATATCATTTCAACAATTAGGAATGAATGGACATATATGAAAAAAATAAATGCTTTTGTAAACAACTTATGGGGACAAAATGAGTTTTAAAAAGTGAAAACATAAGGAAAAGCAGTGAATGGCAAATATGATTATACATAACAATGAGAGAACCATTTTCAGAAATTGTATTGCACATTTGTAATTTAAAAACTTAATTGTGCACCTAATCTGTATGGAAAAGTACTGTGTTTACATGCTCAGTGACTAGACGCAAAATAGATGTGCATTTTCACACACATTTTGCCTTTGCACTTAAACATGTATTTTTCTATAAATTTAGGTCCCAAGTAACACATATCAAGAAGGCAGGCCAGCAAGAAGATTGGAGTTCAAGAACTCCAAGAAGATAGTGACAGCTGAATTCAATTTTGCGGAGAGCTTGAATTAAATAAGTAGTTTGCCTCAGTATTCATGAGAGAATCTGAAGGTCATATTCTCAAGACTACAATAAATTTTCCTGGGGCAGGTAAGTGAAACTATAAAAAGCTTTATGGTCACACTACAGCAGATCGTTTAAAAATTCGAACACAAAAGTGGAATAAAAACCAGGCCAAAATGATATATGACTTAGGTTTCTCAAAGAAAGGAAGCAGGAAAGCCGGGACTAAAGACTTTTGTAGTAACAGAGAATCTCTGGAGTCAGTGATAACTGTCTCCATATTGTAAGTAACAAAAATAGAGAGATGGAAACCATGTAACTGGTTTTCCAAATTTCTTGAGGTGTGTGGGAAATATTGGTAGTCAATCAGGAACAAGAGTGACAATTTAGAAATTAAATTTGAAAAAATAATACTAAAGAGTCCTGTACTGCAACATAAGTACTCATTTTAGAACTCCAGTGGTACACACACACACAGGTATATAGGCAGGCTTTGGAAATGGTGTCACTGAACACTTCTAGCAAATTCACAAGCAAATTTGGGGCTCCTTTGTTTTGGTGGATCTGGTGTTCACCTTTAATTATCATCTGACAGTTTACAATATTTCTTGATTAAAAGATGTCTGAAGAATCTACCTGAGTTTTTTTGAGTGTATCACTAATTTGGAAGACTGGGAAAGAAGAGTAGATCTAAAATCACCAAGTTATGATTATTATTATATAAAATAGAAGAGACAGATTTTTAAAAAAAACAAGCATTCCTTTTTGAACTACAGTTACTGATCCTGTTAATAATGCATGCAAACTGGGCCCTCAATTGTGTGTTTATCAGGTCCAAAGAGTCAGCAAGCAATACATAAGTTTCATATCTTCCTAGACATGCTTGAACAGATATACCTGTATAACCTGGAACAGCCATCTCACTGTAAGTATTAGTAGAGAACAGTACATAAATCAGATGTATTCCAGTCCATTTTTTAGTGATTCAGGTACATCCTTCTGTAGTTAGGCATTAAAAGCCCCAAACATTTGGTAGTGATAGAAGGAAAACAATTAGTGCTACAAGGATCACTGAATGATCAGATGTATCTTGTATTTAAACACCACAGGCATGTTTTTTTAGTCATAACCTATTTGCTGATGACTTGAAACTCCAAAGTCTCTTTTGCACATCATTACAAGGTTCTGCTCTGTCCCCCGAGTTGTTTAATGTGTGTATATATGTGGCTGCTAAGAAGAGTTGGCTTACAGTGTGTGCACCACAAAGGTGATATCCACCGGCACAGTTCCATTACAGCTGGCTCCACTGGTGGAGTGGAATGGAGGACTTTGTACAATGGCTCAGTCCAGACAAGATGAAGACAATATTCGCATGTGAGACACCACCAGAAGATTTGGCTAGTTAAACCAACCCCTCTAATAGATAGCATACAGCTGTTGGGTGTATCAGGTTCACAATTTATCAGAGCCAAGCTTGCAACTGGATGCCTCGGTAGCACAAATGGAAAAAAACCAGATGCATCTAATATGCCCTCAATCATAAAGTAACTGTGACCATTTGTTGTGTATGCAAGTCTTACTATGGGCATCCATGTCTTGAGAATTGACTGCTACAGTGTACTGTACTTGGGGTTATACCTTCAGAATATTCAGAAGCTGAAGCTAATCCGAATGCACAGCCCCATTATTAAATGACAAAACTCAGGTGCTTAACATAAGAATGGCCCTCCTGGGTCAGACCAAAGGTCCATCTTTCCCAGTATCCTGTCTTCTGACAGTGGCCAGTGCCAGGTACACCAGAGGGAATAAACAGAACAGGTAGTTATCAAGTGATCCATCCCCTTTTGCTCATTCCCAGCTTCTGACAAACAGAGGCTAGGGACACCATTCCTGCCCATCCTGGCTAATAGCCATTGATGGACCTATCCTCCATGAATGTATCTAGTCCTTTTCTGAAACCCGTTATGGTCTTGGACTTCACAACATCCTCTGGCAAGGAGTTCCACAAGTTGATGCTGCATTGTGTGAAGAAATACTTCCTTTTATTTGTTTTAAACCTGCTGCCTACTAATTTCATTTGGTGAGCCCTAGTTCTTGTGTTATGAGAAGTAGTAAGCATTTCCTTATCTACTTTCTCTACACCAGTCACGATTTTATAGACCTCAATCATATCTCCCCTTAGCCATCTCTTTTCCAAGCTGAAAAGTCCCAGTCTTATTAATTCTTATTCTCATACAGAAGCCATTTCATACCCCTAATCATTTTTGTTGCCCTTTTCTGAACCTTTTCCAATTCCAATATATCTTTTTTGAGATGGGGTGACCACATCTACACGCAGTATTCAAGATGTGGGCGTACCATGGATTTATATAAAGGCAATATGATATTTTCTGTATTATCATCTATCCCTTTCTTAATGATTCCCAACATTCTATTTTCTTTTTTGTCTGTCGCTGCACATTGACTGGATGTTTTCAGAGAACTATCCACAATGACTCCAAGATCTCTTTCTTGAGCTTCACTGGTTATTTATAGTCTTCTGTGTGAATATCAAAGTGGTGGAATTGACCTTCAAAGCCACAAATGGTTTGGATCCGGTTGTCTGAGACACTGCATTCCTTCAGATGATGTAATACTGCAGCCATGGTCAACAGAGGCGTCGAAGCTGCCAGCAGGGCATTCTCCAGAACGTGACTCAGCACTCAAATGTGCTTCCTCAGATGTGGTCCACTAGAGCGAAAATGTGTTAACTTTCCAGATAGCCCAGAAAGTTTGCCTTTGTAGTGTATTTGGCAAGTGGAGAGGATGAGGGTTGGGCACCATTATTTATTACTATGGGATCATTATACTTGAAGGTGGGATCCATTTGTGGGGACAGAGGGAGACTGTTTAAGTAGTTTCATGTAGTTTTTTTTTTTCATTAAATGGCAACCAGAAGTGGTGCCAGAATATGGAGTACCATTATACATTTAAGATGACAAAAAGAAGAAAAAGGTAAAGAGAAAGCGAGCATTTTTAGGTGGACCTCAACTATCCCTACATGATTGTGCGTGGGGGAATGTACATGTGTACGTACAATACTTATATGGATATTTGAGGCCCACTTAAAAATGTATTCCCTCTAGATTAACAGACCTAGAGACTGAAGATTTTTACTGCAGGGTTGATGAGAAGGATAAAGTTTGAAAAGCAAAAATGCTGTTTTCTTGGTTTTGACAAAATATCACAAGTTCTTTATAAGAGAAGCATCCTTTAGGAACATTGCAAGTGGATCCCCAAACTCATTTTGCTTGTCCATGACTTTTATGCATCCTTCATTGCTTGTGTGATTTTTTTTTTTTTTTTTTTTTTTTTTAAGACTTCTGCCTGCCAGTTGATTCACCAAAGGCTGTTGTTGCAATGTGCCAGTCTGTTCTCTTTTTCCCTTGCCACTCTGTTGCCCTGGTGGCTTCTCTCACATGCAGGAGCAGAAGAGCAGTTGGGGAAAACACAGACCGTAACAGTCCAGAGGTCTTTTAAGGAACAGAGCAGGTGGTCACGGATACTGGTTTCAGTGAGTGACTATGTGAGTGACATAGAATCCATGTGTCACACAGCGAAACCTTGAGACTTGGCAGGCCTGAAGGAGACTAAGCAGGTTATCATTGTGGTATGACACAGCATGGAAAGGAATAGAATGCTCCCAACAACAGTTTGAGAAGCTAAGCAAGAAGTCAAAGATTAAGGAAAGAAACTTGCCTATGTACCATAAGTATTCGGACAATTATTTTGAACAAGGGTAATTGGAACAAAACTCTAATGTCAGCACTAAAAACAAATCTGTATATGCCAGTTCAAGAATGGACAAAGCAAACTTCATTTTCTTAACACTACTCAACATTCTGGAACTAATAGCATTAAATCAAGTGAAATACAAATGGTTTTGTTAACTACAGAACCTCAACTTGTCACCATCTAAAATTAAAACAAAAATCTGCTACAACTCCAGAAACTTTTCTTTCCAGGAAGTCCTATTGGGGAAGAACATCAGGGCCCAGGGTGCAATGACTCAAAAGGGCCTTAGATGATGCATTCATTTCGACAACACACTTCCTGTTTTTCCCACCCAAACAAATATTAAGGAAATCATTGTATTAAGGGCTGTGAAATACTAGTGTGATTGTAATTGGCATGCAAACTACTCTAAAGGACTGCACATGATAAAACAAACTCTTGGTAGGCTAAAATTAATTAACATCTTTTCCTATGCCCCAAATGACACTGAACACATATTATATCCCTTCAATTAAAAAATAAAAGTAAAAAGGGAAAATTGTCAGGAAAGATGTACCCATAACACTTACATTAAAATTATCTGGGACAAAAGCAAATTCAGAATATTTACTGTTCCCTTAGCAATCTGAAAGAATACCAAAAAATAAACTTTTAGTGGTACAGTTCCATCGTGTAATTTGCAAAAGTTTCACAGTCTGACATTTCAGAGTTCTACTTTATAATATCAACAGTCCCTTTCATACATTAATCTTCATCAATAACTTAGTTCACCTTTACCACTGGTGTAGTTAGTGGAGAACAGAGTTTCCCCATGGGGTGTATAGGAAAGATCTTAAGGGTGGTCCATCTTGGCTGTAAATGACAGCATATCTGTTGGTAATAGCTTCTTTTGCACATCACTCATGGCAAAACAAAACAAAGATATGAACATATTGGTTTTACCGTGTCAAATTTCTGCTAGTAGCCCTTCCAAATATAAATGGGAACTCTGTTTTCCCCTTTGATATTGTTCCACAGATCTGCAAACCCACTGAGCTCTCCTTCAAGCAAACTGGGTGTAAAAGTCTGATACTAGGCCAGACTCAATAAAGGGCAATGACCTAGGCCAGTGGTTCTCGAACTAGGGCCGCCGCTTGTTCAGGAAAAGCCCCGGGAGGCTGGGCTGGTTTGTTTACCTGCCGCGTCCACAGGTTTGGCTGATCGCGGCTCCCACTGGCTGCAGTTTGCCGCTCCAGGCCAATGGGGGCTGTGGGAAGTGGTGCGGGCCAAGGGATGTGCTGGCTGCCCTTCCTGCAGCCCCCATTGGCCTGGAGAGGCGAACCACAGCCAGTGGGAGCCGTGATCGGCCAAACCTGCGGACGCGGCAGATAAACAAACTGGCCCAGCCCACCAGGGGCTTTCCCTGAACAAGCAGTGTCCCTAGTTTGAGAACCACTGGCCTAGGCTATATGTAATCTTCCAGACAGCAATGCTGTCTCAGGAGTATCAAAGAGGAAGTGCTATATAGAAGTCCACTCTCTGCTGAGTACCAAAGACACTAGGAGATCCCTATCTAGTCTTAAATCTGAACATGGTTCAATTTCTTTGTAACACCCAGGAAATTGAAGAATTCTCAGTGAGCCTGCCCAGAGATAACCCAGGGTGCTCCTAGGCATAGTCCATTCCAGACTGGTGAACTCCTTGTGTCTTATTAAGTATATTGGCTTTCTGTGAAGGTGATGACCATTCTGGAATTTGGACCCAAGTACTAAGATTTATTACTATTGGTTAATTGAAACAATGGTTTCAGAGTTCTGTTTTTTGAGTTAGTTCAAGCTAAGGAAGCTCTGACTGGGAATGTGAATCATATATTTAGAGAGATAACTCCAGGGTATCTTCTGTTTTCTTCTGGACCATGGTACTGTACAACTAATGGGTGATACAAGGTATTTTGCATACTAAAATATTGCCTTGGGGTTAGAGAGGGGAAGAAAAGCTGTCATATAATCTTGTTCCCGCTTTTGATATCAGCCACTAGAGAATGTAAAGAGATACAACTAGATATTTACTCAATTTTTAAAAAAAATGATATTAAATCTTCTCAAATGTATTTACTTAGTATCTGTCTACACTTGTTCCTAAGTCCCCCTACCAATTTTTTTGAGGAAGTACAGCCAACATTTCCCACTTTAACTGTTTTCCTTTCCTTTTGCTGTCTGAAAAACCCACATGAGCCGTTAAGACTGTTTTATAGAGAGAGAGTAAAGCAGCAAAACTGACTACACAAAGTACTTTCAAATGTACAAAGTAACTAAACTGAAAATAAAGAAATTGTCTCTCTTCAATCCCTTTCAGTTATAGCAAAGTGTCAATAACTACAAGAATAGGTTATAAAAAAAATCAGACAGAAGTGTGATTTTTTTTAATTGACTGTGTACCTTTTGGAATTGGTTGAGGACAAGAGAACATTAATTTTCTCAATAAGTGCATTCAGGGAGGAAGAAAGGACAAAAATCCCCTCAATCCAAATGGGAAACTAAGTAATATATCTTACCTGAGCACAGTATTTAAAATGATGTGTGTTTTACGGTGCCTGTGCTTTCTTTTGCATAATAGCAAGCTTAGCTTACTGTTGCTGTTACCAATATAGCAGCAACAACTGACACTCAATGAAGTCCATAAGGTCTGAGAGAACGACAGGGGTAAGTGCTCAGTTGTTGGGGAATGTAGGGCGTACCTCTCCAAGGTATTATCGAATGAAGAGTCTTGCTGTTGAGAAAATAAGCTCTGAAAAGCTTTCAAAATGGATTTTGTTTGTGTAGCAGGCAGTGATGTGCCAGGATGATAAGCTCGACAGTACTTAGCATAGTTTCATGCATGATTTTAAAAGATTTGGTGGTTCAGACTTCATGCCCACTTTGATAACATACTTGATTTCATAGTCCTAAAGAGAAGCTTCTGGTCTCTGGCTTTCTGTTTTCATACAGGACTCAAGCAAACATGTTCTAGATCATATTTATTTAATGAAAATATTAATGTGGAAAAGTATATACACTATAATAAATTGCTGTAAAATATCTTTTTAATAAATATATTAAAGACACTGTGCAACAAAGCTACAAGTAACTTTCTACTGCACTAATATGAGAAAATTTCTTTATATTTAATAAGCCAAATTCTCTTGTTACAATTGTGCAACACTGACTTCAGTGGTGTAAAAGAGAATATGGTCCTACATGACAGTAAGTTACAACGTGTTCTCTATTATAAAGGATTATTGGCTGTGCTGAAGAAGCTCAACTTATTGGAGTATTAAGCGAAGATCCTTCTTCATACAGTTTAATTGAGTCGGGACTGCCATGGTATCTAGCAACAATTCTGGAATGCTTTGTCATAATGAGATATAATAATTGGAAGCAATTGGTTCTAAAGAAAAAAAAGGCAACTGAAACTGACAAACTGCAGTAACTTGACACAAGGCAATTTACCACTTTTTCTCCCCAAAGTTTGATTATTATATGTGCAGGAGAACGTGAGTAGCATGAAGAGGCAATTTGATTTCCATGCTACTGTGGGTTAGTCCTTTAGGCTCCTGATCAAGGACTACTAGAGATGCTAAATTATGGCAAACTATATAACGGGTGGCTTCTGTGAAGCAACTTGATCACTAGAGACTGAGATAGAACAAAGACATTTAGTTTAAAGCCTAAGGTCAATGAGATGTCCACCAATCTTACAGATTTTGAGAAACAGGATATACTGTACCTCATCAGAAATTATGGGGTTTGGAGGGAGAGATGGAGGGTTGTATCACACCAAAATGTTATTTGCCATATGCTAAAATCTGTTACTGTATAGAAATGAATACATTCAATTTGATGTGTATATAAATAGTCTGTTACAGCAATGTAAGTGATGAGAACGTATGCCACGGCAGCTCTTTGTGCTTCACCAACTGCTAAGTGCAGCACTAGCTTTCAAAATAGATTAAAGTTTATGATGGTTCTAATTCACCTGCTGGGACTAATGGTTGTTGTTGCATCCCACATTTAAATTGCTTTCATATAAAAATTATGCAGGATCACACTCTAAAGATGTAAAGCTTAAAGCTATAATGACTATTTTAAATTGGTGCTATTAATTACAAGTTGTTTATATTTACAGTAGTGAATCACTTGGCATGTAACAAGGACAGATAAGACTATCTGATTCCAACTACCGGGATGTGTTGTAGAATTTTCAAACAGAGGTATTTATATGGCAGTATTGATCCCGTCTTCCTGTCGACTAGTCTTCAAGGATTTATGGACTTTGAAAACAATTTGGAATTCTATTTCTAATGGAACTTAAAAAAAAAGTAACTGTAATAGTAATGCAGGAACATTGACCCTGTACATGAGTTTAATTTGAAGACAATTTTGGTTTGGTAAGGTATGGTAGACATTCATTAATATTACCCTCAGTAAAAAACAATTTTAGATGGAAGGGGGAAATATTCACTCCTCAGACAAACAATGGTATTTGTTTCCTATCATGGCAAAACCCAGCAACTCTTATAGATATTTTACTTAATCTTAACTAAGGACAAGATGCAGAACCTTTTCCAATAAGGCTGATATCTTCTACTATAATATTCCCTGGTTCAAGTTTCGAAGTTTCGTTTTCCTTTTCCTAATTAACATCTTATCTTGATTCAGTTATTTGTTTTCATTGCTATCTTGTCAAACTTGTAAAACTTTACACATGAATATGCATGTGTTATTTATCTACATCAAATGTCTTCATGTTCTTTTAATCAGAAATTCTTGGGAATTTTCCTCTTTTGTCTCAAGGTTGTCAGAATGACAACTCTTTCATATACCAAACTCTTTACAAAGTTAATGCCTTCAGAGTAATAAAATTTAGTGGATGAAAGACTGAATCCCTAAAGATTCAGAATTCTGTGGTATGTTCACAAACTTCCTCTTCGCAAAATTACAATACATTGGGAGTATTTACTCTGTTAAAAAAGGTTCTTGTATCTTCACTCCCATCTGGCTTTACTCATTTTCTGCTATGCATGTATTCATTTTTAAAGGCCAACAACAAGTTAGACAAAACGGCAGTAAAAAATAAAATAACTGAATCAAGATAAAATGTTAATTAGAAAAATTCAAGGGAACATTAGGGAAAAGAAAACTATTGCAGGGCAACCCAGTTTAGAAGTTGGTTACCTCCATTTTTAATATCTCCATCTCGTGGGCCTTTCCTCCAGGCTTGAAGTTGTTGCATGTCATTGTAAGGGAGGTGTGGCTTCAGCTGATGTCTCCAAGACAAACCATTAACCTTTGCCACTGTAGATTTATCCACCTCATCCCAGGGTATCAGCTGGACGCCCCTGGGGAACACATTCTTTGACAGGTTTTTGGTTTGTTTTTTGCATTTCCCTTAAAATTAAAATGAGTATTAAACACTTAAATTGGGTTGGAGCCGAAGATCGACAGAAGAGGAAACATTTTATGAATAATCCGTAAGTAGTTCTTCAGGTTACTATCTGTAATCCAAACTGTTTTGGCAAATCTCAGACAGCTTCATGGAAATACAAGGAGAGACTATCACAAGTTTTAGGAAAATGCAAGTTGTGCCTTCTGATGCAATGCTGATCTGATGAATATATTGAACACACATGAAGAAACAAATTAATAAAATCACCAACTCTTTTCAGTGAAATTAGTGAACTAAGTCTCCAAAGGTTTCATAGCAAAATGTCCACAGATAGATTAAGCTAAAAAGCACATCAAATAATAATAATATACTCAAACACACACAAGCTGGTTTTTATACTTATTTGAATTGGTGAATAGTTTATGTATCTAGTCAGTCAGTTGACTGGACATGGCTTTATAACCAAAGACGTCACCTGTTTCAATAGGTCTTGTGTCTATAACATTTCAGCATCTTCTAAGGCCTCTGTTTGGGCGATGGGATGTCTGTGTGACAACTAAGACATGCATATTCAATGAAGTGGTAATGACAAACCTGTAATATGGAGCAGAAACATGGCTGTTAAAAACAGATGAGGAGAGAAAACTACAGTTTCCAGTCTCAAAAGTTACAGTGTATTCCTAACAGCCATTGTTTTGATTTTATCACATATTAGACACTTAGTTGCAGTCTTGTACCAGTTCAGAACAAGACATCTGCAATGGTGGGGGTCACGTCCAATGTGCAGAATAAGGCATGCTTTTACAAAAGGTTTATACAGCAGAGGTTGAAGGAAGAGAGTGAGGGTGGCCATCAATGAATTTGGAAGTTGCAACTTTCAGGGATTTAAGAAGCCTAAATCCTTCCAGATGGACTCTTGCCAAAGGAAGGAGACTTGTAAGGGACCATTCAAGATGGAAGTCCATTCTACACACCGCCATGGCTACATCATAGCCATGTGAATCTGCTGCTGCTGCTATATGCCATGATGAGCTAAAATTATCTACATACATTTCTGATCCGTTATAATCCCATTTGCTTCTACTAGACCAGAAATGCTCAAAGTGCTGTCTCTGGGACAAATGTGGCCTACAGAGTTCTAAAACAGGACCCTCACATTTCTTCTCCATATGGGTGTTGAATAAGAAAAAAGCTGATCAGTGTTGGGTTTGGTGCCTGGGAAATGTCAACCTTTTTGCCCTGTGTCAGTGAAGGAAACTTTTAATGAATTAAAACCAAATATTGTTGTGGGCATTCATTTCCTATTGACAAATAAAGACCTAAGTTTCTGGGAATTGGAAGAACATTGTATACTACTCTTATCTAGAGTCCTTGCCACGTTGTTCACTTTAAGTTATTGCACTGTTCTTGATTGTTGCTGAGACTAATTAGTTGAAGGAAGATTTATTAAAAGGAAATTGCCTACAAATACTCGTCTGTACTTTGTGTTTCATTAAATCAGCAGAAAAATTGGCAGGAATGAAAAAAATATTTAATTGGTAAGTGACAGAAAAAGTCTGGCTCATGACATAAATACATAGCTGGAGTATTAAAGTTCACACTTTTGCTAAAAATAAGCTACTTCATAGTGTTACTGCTATAACTACTGGACACAATCCTTTATATAGCTATATAGTCAGTCATGTAAAAGGAATGCAAGATCAGGCTCACCATAAAGCACTGCAAACTCATTAAAAACTAAGTCAAAGTAATCATTAGCAATAATGCTTTCAGTAGGGTTCTCTGTTTACAGTGTCTCATGCAGCTGCAAGCTCTTCAGGGCAGGTACAATATTTTATTATGGATCTGATGCTGTAATGAGCTCCCAAGCACAGAATAATGAGCTATTCAGGGGTGAGTGATCAAGGGTGAGGCAACACTTCAACCAGCTGATAGCTAGCACAAGAACAGAGAAAGGAGAGAGTGATCATTCTACCTCAAGTCCTAAAGAAAGTCACTTTCATCCAAAATTGCTGTCAATTGATTATAGAAAAGAATGAAGAAATGCTACACATCTACTCCTATGTCAATGGCTAAAGTTGTGATTCAGTGGGCCTTGCAGTATTGGGCTTATACCAATACCTAGGGTAAAGATGGATTCAAGTTGGTATCTACCACAGAAATCATTTCACTTTCCTGTTAGTTGCTATTCCTTGTACACTATAATCTTTTAGCCTTCTCCCTTATGCGAATTTTTCACACCCACTGAATAATAAAATTGATGAAAGTTAATTACCATAAAACCACTCTCACAACAGTAAAATAAATTTGTTGCATGGGGCAATATTTGAATTGCTAGATACCTTCCATTAGAAAAAAAGAGAGATTAATAGTAAAGAAAAGTACACCATCCAGCATACCACTGTTAAAATATCCTCTACACATATTGAAAATTCTGAAGACACTGGATTTTGGGGGGAAATATTTTAACTCTGTGTTCCATATTTTCTACAATCACAGGGTCTATACTGTCTTTTGCAGCTTCAGCAGTCACATGGCCACAGCTCTAGTATAACACAAGATGGCACAACCTTTTTTTCCTGTTACATGTTTTTATGAGCAATTTCTACAACAAACAAGTTGCAAACAAGTTACGTCAGTAATATGTTACTCCTTATTTCATTCTCTTTTTAACTTTACCCTCAGCGTCTGATGAGATCTAGATCTGTAGTCAGAGTTTCTGAAACCTGACCTTTGATTAATTTGATTTACTAAAGTCTCAAAAGTGATCGTTCCTTTTTCACCTTTGTTTTATATGGATGACATTTTCTCACTGAGCATTAATCTTTCATTATATTGTCGCCCAGCTACCTTAGATATATTTTAAATATACTGAAATGGTAAATTGTCATGAAATGGAAAGAGTTCAGGAAAAATTAGTCCTTGGTAAAGAATATTCAGTTGCACTTCTTTTGCCCAGTACCTTGTTAGGGTGGAACGTGTTGTGCCAGGACTATGAAATTTTTTCATAGTGTGCATCACATTTTAATAAATAAAGTTATCACATGGACCATCTAACTTCTCATTCATGAGTCCCCCTATTTGTTATTGCATAGCACCTCTGTGACCACTATAAACTACAGCTTATGTGGAAGAGTATATATTGTATTTTAGGTTTCTTTTATGAAACTTAGCTGCTAGAAACAAAAACAACCAGCACTATATGACCAGCCAAATCTCTGCAGCCCATCAGTGGTCCATGACCAAACCGAGAAACTGAGCTTTGTGATGGTGGTTAAGACTTCTCTTTGTAGTTTTATAATTTGGTCATTGATATTTACTTTAGTCTCTAACTTGGCATACAGTCTTAGCTTTGCAGAGAATTTGAAAAATAGGATGTGTGGGTTTTGCTAAGAAGAAATGTGTGAAAATATTTTCACCATCAAATTAAACATTTCTTTTTTGCCAGCTCCATGACTAGCAAAACACTGTTACTTCCATTAGCATGAAGTTTGTATAAGCCATTTGTTCAGCTTGTGACAGAATCACTGCTATATAGTTCAGCATTGCACTTCTGACTTTAGGTCATAAAATGTCATTGTTCTCAAGGCTGTTGGATATTTGCAAAGACTACTAAATTTGTTCGAATATATTATCACTAGTAGTCATCCTACAGTTGGCAATATACTTTAGCACAATGTGCTAAAAGTCCATAACAGGGGCATTGTCAGTCTTCAGTGCACAATACAATTAAAATTGGGTTTAGAACTGTTTGGCTCAAAGACATTTTCACTGAAACATTTGTCCGAGTGCATAAACCTGTTTTTCACCATTGTGAGCCTGCATTACTTATCCCAGCGTTTCTAGTTTCATAGAAAGAGTAGTAAATAGCAGTGCTGCAATATATCCTATCTTGTCTTCCTGCAGGATTTTCAATTTACTAGGTAAAGCTGTGATTTTCTGTTAAAATTGCCACACCTCATCATTCCACAAAATGTAAGTCACAACCATGGTATGATTTGTCTCCAAATTGTGTGTTATTTAAACTATTATTTTTAAAAGAAAATATTCTGAAATAGTGGGATTATAGTGAAATAAATTTTACATGACTTCATGGCTTTAAGAATTTTTCACATTTTTAAACAAAATATGCATAGGAAATCATAAAAATCTTAATAAAAATACTCGAGAGCATAGTTGTTTCAATATGACTGAAGGCATTCTAGTTAAGCATATAGTATAAATATTTATAAGCAAATGAAACTACTGTTACTGCAACATCAAATATGAGTAAGCAAGCAAAGCAGCACAAGTCTGGCAATTCCAAAACAAACTGGCAACAGTAATTTGGGCACAGACTATATATTTTATGGCATAAGTGGCTAACCAAGCATAATCTACTAAAATGTATAGTTTACAAAAGAAAAAAGTAATAGAAAATGCTACATGTGTGCCAAGTGGCTGACAGTGTTACCAAAGTAACCTTAACTTGGTGATTTTATGAGTGCTTACTTCTCCTCACCTTTACGTAGCAGGTGGGGGTTTTTGTTTTAAGGAGACCCAGGAAGACCATTTTAGTCTGGAAAGGGCTCTATGAAATCTTGTTCTGCAGTGCTGAGCTGTGCTACACTATACTTCTGTACAACTTGCGAGAGAGAGAGAGTGGACGGAGTGAAATGACTTCTTTAGAGTTTGTTACCATGTTAAAAATGTTACATTTTCTTTTTACTGACAGGCTTAAACGGCTAATCACAAAGGATATTGGCAAAGCACTCATACTATATTTCTGTTTAATTTGAGACTAGAGGGGTTCATCTCAGATACAGAGAACAAGTTTTAAGAGTTTTGAGAGAGAAAAAATAAAAATGTAGTTTACTTGATGTGGTTATTTATGCTCAAGACTGCCACACAAATAACATTTTTTGCCTTGAGGGAGTGGAAAGGGGTAGCAATTTGTGACTCCAATAGAACATTTCCTACTTTCTTCTTGGTTTCAGAAATAAGCTCATTTCCCTTCTAAAGCTATCTGAAGGGAAATCCTATTTAGGATTCCTCAAGGTAGCAGAAAGGTGGTACAGACAGGATTAAGCATCCTTTCCTCAAAACCTAGCAATAATTGGGTGGTGGGGAGGAACAAGAAGGAGACTGGGATTTGGATGAGGAGCTGAGCAGAGTACAGGGGCAAGAAAAAGCTGGATGAGCTAGGTACAGAAGGATCTATGGCCAGAAGAGTACAGTCCTCTCAGAACCTGGAATAGAACTCAGGATTCTTGAGTCTCATCATTCCTCTACTGTCACCAAATATCTGTGAAACCCACTGGCAAAAAGTGTGTGTCCCATTTCACTTTAGGGTCTGGCCCATGTAGTGGTAGTAGTGGGTAGTATCCCCTCCATCACTCACTACATTTAAATCAAGATTGGATGTTTTCCTAAAAGATCTGCTTTAGGAATTATTTTGGGGGAAGTTCTATGGCCACTGTTACTACAGGAGGTCAGACTAGATGATCATAATGGTCCCTTCTGGCCTTGGCTTCTATAGCTTCCCATTTTTAATGGCTCATTCTTCATATTGCATTCCATGGAACCATTGCAATAGTATTGCTCTCCATCTTCCATAAAGAGACATAACAGAATGCACCTGGAGGTTCACTAAGTTTCCCCAGGTTGTTTCATTTGGAGAGGGAAGCAGGGTTTGATCCCCCATCCCTGGTTCATGTCCCAGAAGGCACGGTTCTTAGGGGTTTGGTGGATTGCCTCAAACCAAATTGCAAGGAGGTCTATGCCTTCACACTCTCTTCAAGGCCCCCTTTTCTGACTTTGGATCCCTGACAGCATAGCCCCCCCAGCCTGTCACTGCCCCTTTGAGAGGTGTTGCAGGGTGAAGCAGAGGGAACTCTGGAAGACAGGTTAATACGCGTTTACACTGTGTTAACTTTACAGGATAAACATCCCAATGATAGCGAGTATAGGGCACCTGCTCCGCTCTGCTCAGCCACCCTGGAGTCAGGGACCTATGTCCACACAGGAACATAGGTCCCTGACTCCACACAAGTCTTTCCTGAAGAAGCTTATGGTGCCACAAGAAATAGCAAAGCCACTTCTCCCTTTTGCAAGATCCTTAAATGAGGGCCCCACCCTCTGCACAAACCTGCATTTTATACACACAAATTCAAAACATCAAGACTTTTGCATGAAGTTTCTTACTTATATATTTCCTGCATATTTGTTTAGATAAATTAGAATTTGGTAATGAAAAATGACAACAGTCCATGTTGTTTCATGAAGTTTTGCAACCAAAATTTCATTTTAATGATTCGAGGCAATTAAAATTTTTTACCTTAAATGTTTACACACACAGCAACAATGGATATTGTTCACTTCTCTACAATACGGTATCAAAGATGTTTCAAAAATAAAATAAGTTTCACTGACAAACAAGTGCAATATATCAAAAGGAAAAAAAATTGAACAACTCATCTACTCTCATGAAAGCCAGTTTCATGACCAAAAAGTAACCAAATGCAACTGGTATTCATCTACAAAGAAACTAGATATAATACAAGGTAAAAAAGTTTTGATTTTAGATTTGTGGCCTACATGACTACAGAGTAGTTTTCCAAGTTTTTCCCTGAACATTGGTGACGCCTAATACCTTTTACACTATATGTACTTCTTGCTCTGCTGAAGATTAGAAGAATAAAAAAATCGAACAGTTACATAGCAAAATTCTAGAGCATATATTTAACCAAAAACTCTTTAATGCAAATTTAACCCAAATTTCTGTGGAAAAAGCAAATAGAAAGTTAGGATGTGGAAGCCTTGAAAGACTCATTAGCATCCCAAATCTGTGTCTAATTTGTGTTTTCAACTATGAACAACAACTATAGCTATGTTTCACTGGCACTTCTGGTCCTAACAGAGTTAGTATGGTTCCTTTTTCATTTGTTTATGAAAGTTCTCTCTCCCCAAACCCAGCATTTAATGAAGTCAAGAGTCAATGAAGGGAAGTAGTGCTGTTAAGCAAAACGAGACAACAGAAAGGACAAAACAAGAATTTGCAATGGAGGAAGTCTGCATGGTACATTGGATATCCTCCATAGTGGTTTGCTGGTGAGGAAACACTGGCAGAGAAATCAGATTTAGATTGTGAGCCTGGTGGTTGATGGTTATAGACTAAGATGAGAAACCTCAGGTCAATATCTGCTGTCGTCTGTTTCACTGAGGTTTACAAAACTTAATTTGCATACAGAACAAGTTTTTTTTCTCTCTCAGATGAAGGAAGCTATTTCTATAGATGTTCTTATCAGTGCAGTTTTAATTCTGCTACCACTCATCTCAAAAAGGCTAGAGACCAAGTCCTTTTTCCTAATCATGTATAGTGAGGTAAGACACTATTATAGATTTGTAAAATGTTTTTTTAATTACATGGTATTTTGGAGATTTTGGTCATCAGTTCACAGACATGACAGCTGAATTTTCATCCTCAAGCATGTTATGGACATGCAAAATTGCACATGGAATCTGTTTCTTTATGGAGACAAAGAGCTCAAGATAAGAGTAGCAGCAGGAAGCAGTGACTACTGCAAAAATTCTAAAAGATTTTAAAAAAGCAAATCGAATACCACACCATCAGCGTTGTCCTTCCCCTGCCCAAAGTAAACAAATGCTTCTGTTGGTAGCAGTTTGACAAGAAAACATTCATGCCGTGTTATTCTTCTTTAGCATTCATTCATGCTACCAGTCACAACAACAAGAAGGAAGTGCCAGACATATCAACACTTCTGTCTGCCACCATCTGCCAGCAAACAGTCCCAATAGATAGATAGATAAATAGATATACACACACACACACTTTTACATCGATATTGAGCATATGCGTGAAGTCACATTCAGTTCCATAGAAGTGTCAGCCTAGGGAAGACAGTGGACACTTGGGATCTTCAGGATATTTATCAAAACAAGGCAGTGTGATGGCTGAGTAGTAAAAAAAACAAAACAAAACAAACCTCAGCCATGCTAAAACTACGATATTCACACAGGGCAAAGTAGAGAGAGTGTATTCAACAACAGGAGATTTAAACAAAGACTTGAAGGCATACCCAAGAGACACCATGAAAAGAGCACAGCTAATCAAATAACATGCTTTGCCTGGTACTCGAAGAGTAGCTCTAATGTTTAGCACCTCACCATATATATATATATTATTGCTGGAAGGAAATACAGTGCATTATATACTAATGTGTGTATTTTTCTGACACAACCAAAATGTGCTTGGAAGTATGGGACAAAAAAATCTCTCAGTACAGACGGGACCATGAAAAGCGCTGAGGACCCACATCTCTCTATTGACTTCAATGGAAGTCAACCAATTTCAGTGGGGCTTGCAGAGGTTCAACGTGCCTAAGGAGTTGGCCTTAGTTAAGTAATGAAAGGGACAAAAAAAATCTCTAAATTAGGAGGCAAATCAGACCTTGTACAATTCAGCAAGAGAAGATAGTGACCCTTGTTCTGCATATCCTGCTGACCACACAACTGATCTTAAGGACTGACTGAAACAAAGGGTTTAGTTTTCTCCCAAAGTTTGTTGGATCCAAGACCCAATTAGCTAGAATCCTTCTCCACGTAAGATGTGTGTTTGCATATGATTGTTATTTTCTGGCTACCTAAACATCTAATTATGCATATTATTTCATTTCACAGGCAGAAAGAATTTGTGATAACGTTATTCCCCAGGACATATAATTGCAATTTTGGTTGACACACTTCTACATTGCCTCTTCTTTTGCTGGATAGGAATACATATTTCATAAGTTTTCACTTTCCTTAAACCTTTGTAAACTTACTAGGTTTAATGTCTCGGGTCTCTTCTTTACTCAATGTAGGGCTTATATGGGAATCATTTTTTCTTGACATTTATTATTAATTACTAATTGCAGTGTGTTAATACCCAAGGACCCAATCAGGGGCCAGAGCTGTAGACTACAGAGCACAAGCAAACCATAAATTGATTATCTGTATTTTATATGATACCATTGTATTACTATAGTTATATCTTTTAATAGCTTTTGAAACTTTATTATTTTCAAAAGATCCCCATACTTTCCAACACCCTACCACAGCCAAATTCCGCCCTCAAAAGTGTGTGTGTGTGTGTGTATGTATAGCTCTCATTGCCTCAGAGATGATAGTAAGCAGGTCTGATAACTGATTGAATCAAGAGAACACCGTTCAGAAGAACACTGGCCATTCTAAGTAAGTATACTAACACCACAGAGAGAACCTTAAATGTGAAATAAAGAAAAACAAAACATTTATCTTATAAACTGTTTTGAGAAAAGGCAGCTGCTACTACTTGCAGCCATGGCTTTGAATATCAAAAAGTATCTAAATCACACAGCTGCCGAGGGTTGGAAAAGGAAAGTTGCAAACCATATAAACAGACTGATATTGCCATTTACTATTATGTCAAGAAATTACTCCAGAAACCCATGGCTTGAACAGATTCTTTTTAGCCTGTGCCCAGTAGGAGATCGTCTCATGAAAATAAGGTGATTCCAGCTAGTTATGGAGCACTTTATGACCACTCATGAAGGGCTTTTGCAGACCTGAAGAGCATAGCATGCCAGGAGTACCTGAATCTGTTAACAAAAAGCTTCTTGTGAATATAGAGAAGAATTGTAGGCAATTTTGCAGAAAAATATCTTGATTATACCAAATCAAACAATAAATGCTATTGCTAACAAGTATTTTGAGATGACCATGTTTAATCCTGGAAAAATCCATTTATGGATACCCTTCAGCCAATTTCTCCACAAATTCTATGATTTATGCACTAACCGTGATTAAGTAATATGCACACTAAACCATCAACTACATTACATTGATTTTTTTCTTCCTTTTATTTGCATTGTCCAACCAAAAAGAACTCAAGGGGTTTGTGAACTTTTTCTAAAACAAGGTTGTAATTAAACTATGACAGTACTGATGCTGTCCTCTGAAATGGTTGATTAAGGATTAAATCTTGCCTAGTGTTGCATGGGTGAAGTGTGGATGATGACTCCTCCTGTGAACTTGCAGACCAGCTGGGCAGCATTCCAGCCCAGTGCCCCCTTGAGTACAAAGCTGCTGGAGAAGCCTAATTAGTCTGTTGGAGCTCCATGGCTGCAAATAGAACTCCTCCCCACTTATCATTTGCTGGCTGACCAAAGACCTTAGGTATATGCTGCAGCAGGCAGCACACACTGGAAGAGTTTACACTGTTTGGAGTAGCAATGGAACACATAAGAAGTTTGGAAAAGCCTGCAATAGTCAATCAACAATATCTGACTATATAAAGTAAGACTCACACATCCTAGAATGCCTTGGCAAACTCAGTCCTCTGCTTGTGGTGTGAGCATCCAATAAGGAATGTGCTCCTACAATAGCCACTTCACTCCTCCCCGTCCTTTGCAACGCCATTCACTGTTTGTGGCCCTCGGCTGGAGGAGTCTGGAGTTTGGGTAGATCCATCTTCACAATCCAGGGATGGAAGACGATTTGGCCAGGGTAACACCCTCCCCTGAAATCCAGGCACATTTATTGCAGTTCTTTTGGCCTTTCATTTCCTGAGAGGTATAAGAGCACTTTATTATCTCAAACTCAAAATGTAACTGAATTTTGACCCAAATGCCACAAACTGTCAAGTAACAGAAATGCAAGGCTTGGCCCATTCAGTCATTTCTCCTTGTTCACCACCAGATGCCAGCAGAGAGCACCCTCTCTTTAGGAGTCCCTGCCCACCTGAAATTCTGAAGCAGTTCTGGGTTGCTTTTTTCCCCCGTTCACAAACCAATGTGAATAGTGAGCTGCCTACGGCTTCAGGGTTGACATCTGGGAATAAGAGCACCAAAACTGATATAAACCACTAGGAAAGCATGGAGCAATGAACGTAATTAAAGCAATACTAGTGTGCACTGCAATGATTAGGGTCATTGCCACACCTACTGTAGTCGTGTGCTTGTTTTTAAATGAGAAGTTTTGGTTAAAAATAACACTGTAGATAATGATGCAAGTTTATCTTTCGAAGGTACAAGTCATTTCAATTATAGCAGAATGCATGGCCAGTACTGCAGGTATGAATATACAAAAATGCTGACTGACGGACAGGGTCGAAATGACAGTCTTACTGAATATGGGCCATGTTACAGTGCCAATGCTACTACTTTATAATCCTCTAGCTCTTTGCATCTGAGGACGTAAAAACACTTTCAAAAGATGAAGTACCATTATTTATAGGTAAGGCAAAGATGGGTCTAGGATTAAAGAGTGGGTGGGTTGACAATAGAACCCAGGACTCTGTTTCTTTAACCACTAGGCCATTCTGCTTCCCATTTGCACACTATTGTACCATTGCTCACATTTTACTATTAACAAGCATTTGTCCTATATAATTATATAGTTTAAGGTGAGAAGGGACCACCAGACCATCCAGTCTGATCTCCTGTATATCACAGGCCACCAACACTACCCTGTCATCCATACAGCTGCTGCAATTAGACCAAAGTATTACATCCATTAGGAGACTAAAGTATTGTGTGCCACAGGCAGAGAACAGGAGGGAGCAAGATGCACCAATGCCTGAAGCCCCAGCAATGGCAGGGAACTGGTCTTGGAAAGTCCTGCCGGGAGCCAGGAAGCGGGAAGGCAGAAGCCCACTGCTAAAGGACCTCTCCCAGCCTAAGGGGAGGATCCACATGTCCGGGATTCCAAATGATTGTGGGGGACAACTAAAGATATAACAGGAACGGGAATGAGGTCACAGGACTAAACGAAGGGAACCTGACGGGGACATCGAGCAGACAACCTCGGACAGCTCCCACTGCTCCTTGAAGGTGTCAAGGGAGCCAGGGAATGCCACCCAGAGGAACTCTGCCCAGATGTGTGACTGGACTGAGGAGAGGAAATAGGTGCCACAGTCGCAGGAAACTCCATCTGCCAACCTCCTCTCCCAGGTTTTGTAGATGGCCATTTTGGTCAGGGCTAAGGGAAGGTTGACAAGGAGATCCCGCGACTTTGTGGGGCCACGGATAGGGAGTGCATAGATTAGAAGGTGAGGGGAAAAGTGCAACCAAAAATGTAATAATATATCTAGGAGGAGCTGGAACAGGGGCTGCAACCTGGCGCACTCCAGATATACATGCGCCAGGGTCTCCCTCACACGTCAAAAGGGGCAGGTGTCTGGGAGGGGAGTGAACCACGCCAAGTACATGAAGGAGCCGCCAGCTGATGTCCCCGGCAGGCCTCGGGACCAGGGTGGAATATAGGCTGGCCCACCAGGGCTCTTCACCCTCCAGAGATCGCAGGAGGTCCCGACACTTCGTGTCAGGGCAGGACACAAGGGTGGGGACGTGAAGAGTGTGGAGCACGAGTGTGTACAGATTGTTTCTTGGCACAGTATGAAACCGAACCGGCTGCAATTCGTGCAGCCAGCTCATGGTAAAGGGGTATGATGGCTGGGTAGGTCCACAGGGCAGGGGCATCTTGGAAAGTGACCCAACCTCCACACAGGAGAGGAAGGAGAACCCTGTCCATCTGATCTGTGGGGAAATTGCTTCCCAAGTCTACATAAGGCAATTATGGTTAGACTCTGAGCATATGAACAATAACCAGCCAGACAAGTACCTGAGAGAGGCTTCTCAGTACCACCTCAGAGCACTAGCACGCCCCATCCAGTGTCCCATCTCTGGCTATGGCCATCTCTTGGTGTCCTTTTTAATTTTAAGCAAACATTTAAGAAGCTGATTAGAAGATCAAAACCCTAAAATGTAACCAGGGAAGATCATCGGAAGAAAAGAGATTGCTGTGAGATACTGACTACAAGTAGTGGTCCCCCTTAAAAAAAGAATTGGAGCATACTATTTGACAAATCTGATTTGCAAGCCTGCAGTTTCTATAAAAAAAACAGAGGTATAGATTTCTGTTTATATATTAGCTTGTGTCTGACAAGCCTTGCTCTTTTATGCTGAGTTTCTTTGATTGCTTCAGCTGGGTGTAAGAGAAGCTACTGAAATCACCCAGTGCTTTGCTCTGGTCCTGCTCTCAAGCTGTCAATTGAAATCATTGCAAAGAGCAGCAATTCACTTGGAGAAGTTGTTTTCTCTGTAATACACACACTTCTTATATAGGAACGTAAACAAGATTGTCGCATAAGCTTGTAGCTAGAAGGGGAACACTAGCACTACTGGTAAACAAACAAGTATAAACAGAAAAGATTATATTTGTTTAAATTAATATTAAACAGTGTTTCCATTTGCAGTAAAACTGGGGTAGAACAAACATTTCATAGCAGGTAAACCCCCGCCCTCCAAAACACAACACAGAAGTTTTAAAGGCACTGGATAGGCCGTATACTTTCTGACTAGTCTATGGCTGAGCCAAGAACAGAAGCTCTGGACTCGTGTTTCAGTCCTGTGTTCTAACACTAAATCATACTTTCCTATGATTGAACATGAATTTCAGATGATCGCGTTTGCATTTCAAATATGTAGATTTTTTAAAACAAACAAACCCTGGTTTGGGGTTATTACTACTAATGTGGGAGATGTTCAAGGGTCCCTCTCTTGTATACTTCACTTGATATTATCTTACCCTGCACAGTTTAGGCTCTGTAGAAGAAATGCTGCATTCAGGGAAAGGTTTTGATTATGCTCCAGAGTAATCTCTATTGGTTGATGTTCCTAAGCCCTTGTTATTTGTAATAACCCTTCCCTCACACGCACACCAAATCTGCTGCTTCTAACTAATCTGCTACCGCTGCTAATGAATAGTCACCCTGAAAGATGAAACAAGAATACTGGGTCTTCATATGCAATCCTCATTCCAACCTAAAACGAAAAGCTATTGCTGGGGAAAAAATAAAATTGACAAGTCTATGGTATCCAATTTTTTTTTTTTTTTTTTTTTCCAAAAAAGGAAGGTTGAGAGATATACTCAGAATGACAGATGACCATAATAAGCATCCTTTTTTGGTGTGGCAGATCAGATGTAAAAAACGGAAATATGGCTGGCTGGCTTTAGAAGAATGTATATTATGCTGAAAATGTCTTTAGGCATTTGGCCTAAATGAATCCATGTGACAGTGGCCCCTGTATAATCCGTTTAGTTCAATGAAGCCTACAGTGTATAGCCATTTGCTAATGCAGGTTTAAGGGCCAGGACAAAGGTGACTGGCCTAATGGTGTCTGCTGGGCCAGGATCAAAAGCAAGAGTTGGGACTAGTTACCAAGCCAAGCCAGGAGTCAAGGTCAAGTACCAAGGTCAAGTTGGATTGTGGCCAAATGCAAGAGTCAAGAGCAAGATTGGGCAAAAAAGCAAGGTCTGTAGCAGAAGCAAGGTTGCATTGTTGCTCAGACAGTTCCCAACGTAACTTCCTCATTTAAGCAGCTAGTGTGGACCAACCAGGTGACTGAATAGTTCTGTTGCTCTGGCGTCTCCAGTCAGTACTTATTGTAGTGCCTACCCCACTAGTAACTGTTGGGTGGTGCTTTGCCTGGCTCTCCATTCGCGACAGAGGCATCAGTTGCTCTGGATCCCAAAACACCAAGTTCTGGACTGATGAATCCTTACAGATGACAAATGAGGGGCACTCTTTCACACTTTACAGCAGCAAAGGAACAACTTTACAGTAGACACAATGTTTCAGACATCTCAAATACTTTTAAAAGAAGAGATATGAAAATGTTCACTTCTTCCTGTTCTACTTTAGCCCCTTGGGTACTGCACACATATCTCCCCTTAATACACCATCACCTTTGCAGGCAAGCATCCCAAGAAGCACAATAAATACCAGGAAGAAGAATATGCACCCTATTTTGAATTAGGCATGCACCATTTTTCTTTCAAATTCACCATGTTTTCTCTTCACGCAGGCAACAGATGTAGCTTGTACTCCATGTGGCACAATTATCCCAGGGCACCATGGTCTTACCCAGACATACCTCTAGTGGTACCACAAGTACTGCCAGGTGCACCACACACATCCATACACACTCCCCAAACACACCTTGTACTGCCTTATGCACAGCATCCAAATCATCACTGCCCCCTGGGTTGGTGAAGCAGCTATAGTTTTTCCCCTCATGCTATGTCTACAAAGCCTGTGGAAGGGAGCCTCCCAGCCTGGGTTGACAGACTTGGGCTAGGGGGGCTCATACAATCTCTCTCGAAATTACTGTGTAGCCAGTGTTTTGAAGTTGCAGGTCAGGCTCTGAAGCTCATCCCCACCATAGAACAAGGTATAACTGTTGATCTAGGTGTACCAGTAACAAAGGCATGCTGAGATTTCATATGCAGGAAAGAAAAAAAAAAGAGTAATTGATAAATTTCTGAATCAGCACCACTTTAATTTCCCAACAATAGCTGACATGGCTGAATTAGTGATGTGATCTTTATTCAAAGATCAGTCTTGAAACTTACAAAGTGATTAAATTGTGTGGTCATTTATTATTCCTGTAATCCCATTAAGTTTTTACTGAAATCCTTAACAAAAAAAAAAACACCTTTTACTGCCTCAAGTATAGCCATTTTATTTCTCATAATAATCATATTGATTTTACACACCATATCTAAATGCATTTTCTTTTTAAAGCATTAAAATGTCATTTACAAATTAAGCTAGAGTTGAGCATCTGGCAAAGATATTCAACTCCTTCCTGTTTGGAAGATGGCATTTTTCTCTAACACTACTTCCTCCTTTCCCCCACCATTGCCTTCCTCTCAAACAGCCATTGGAAAACACCAATAAACACAAAGATAATGAAACAGGATGGCACTTTTACAATCCACTGACCTCTGCATAGTTAACTTTGTACGGCTGGAATGTGGTCAGAATGCAAAAAGTACTGATCTACTTCTGCTGGTGCTTAGATTTAGGATGAGTCAAGTTAATTAAAATCTGTCTTCCAAGAAACAAATATTGGCCAATTCAGTAATTTGTGGGCAAGGTTTTGTACAGGCAGCAAACATGACAAGACAGCTTTGGGAAAAACTTATTTATATTACTATAGTGCAAGAGTCCTTGACTAGGATCGGGCACACCAATGGGGCAAGGAGCTATACAAACAGATTGCAAGCTCTTTGAGACACAGACATGTCTTCATATTTAAGGCCCAGATCCTGCAATCATATCTACATTGGTGAAAAGGTCTGTCCATGCAGGTCTGATAGCAGAATTAGGACCAAAGTGCTTATGATACTATTCTGAGACTTATGAGATTTTTGTTCTATTCCTGGCTTTGTTATTTACTTTGCATCTCAATCCCCCATCTGTATAGTGGCAATAATACTTCCTTTCCCCAAAGAAGTGTTATAAGGATGAATGCATTAATTTTTCTGCAGTGCTTAGAAAAGCCAGTAAGACCAAATACTTAGAGACACTCATAACTTCACTTACGTCAATAGCCCACCAAAGTCAAAGAAATAAAGGCAAACCACACTAACTCACATGAAAACTGAAAGCCAGTCAGGTCCCAATTTAAGTCCATGAGATTATTCATGCAAGTAAAATTATGTACTTGCCTAAAGGATCAGGGATAAAGTCATGTACATTATGCAGTGTTACGTGTGAATTCCACACTTTTCCCATTGCCATACCACTAACCGAGAATCTCAGTTGAGTACTAGGTGATCTTGCTGTCTGCTGGGTTTATTGGTGAAGTAATGAACCAAGTATTTCCCCTCACCCCTTCTCCCACTCCCACTCCCCCCAAAGCAATTTTTTTCTGAATGCTTGTTGAACCTGGAAAAAGTTGCAGAAGGAATCGGGTGGATCTCAAACATCTGATTACTTTAGTCTGAAGCATAGTTTTAAAAATATAGCTCAAATTTCCCGTATAAGCACTGTTACATATGGGGGGTGGGGGAGGGAGAAAAGCTGCTAGTCTTATTGTACAGACCTCCATTTATGGGGACAAAAATAAAAAGGCAATTGTGTGGTGTGAGTCCTTTCCCCTCACAGTTTTTGCCCAGGCAAATATTATATAAAGTAAAAACACTGCTTATGGATTACATTACTGGAGTTTTAGCAACACTGAAGTGCAGCAGCTGTGGGTTTGTACCCAACTAAGTCTAAAATATGAGAGCTTTCATTTTTATTGGTGCCAAATGATGGCAGGTGGGATGAAAAACTGTTACCTTTAGATACTTAAGCACTGACAATATTTACATAATTGCTATCATTTGTAGATAAAGACTGTTGTCTGGCTATGCCGAAAGAATGACAGGAGACAGTAGACATGGGTTTAATCAGGCCGCAACTTTATTATTAGATGGATGTCTGGGACTAACCCAGCGGACAAAATATGCAGTGCAGGTGCAAAATTTATGTCCCTCCAGCAGATCTACTGCTGGGACCCTACAATTCCAGCCATTTTTTTTTTGGTGGGGCGGGGGATGGGCTTCCACCGGCTCCCCTGCTTTCCATTCAGGTCCCTCCAGCAATTTCGTTGCCGGGATCTTACCAATTCCAGCCATTGGGGGAGGAGGGGCTTCCACCAGCTCTCTCCCCCCCCCCTTTTCATCCAGGTCCCTCCAGCAATTCCCTTTTCGGGGACTTACCAACCACCCACACTCGTAGGAGAGGTTAAGGTGAGTTATAATGACGAGGCGGTTGGCTCCCTGCTTCACCAATCAGAGGAGTCCCCAACTGCCCCCGGCTTGCTCAATTATCAAGCACCTCTCCTTAATTCCTTTTCTAAGCCATTTTTCCATTCTTTTATGCCTTAATTTATGGAGTACCTGCACTGAACATCCACACCCCATCCTCCTGAAATAACTCCGGTGCCCCATAGAATATCCCAGGATGTGAAATTACTGTGCCCTCCAAGAGTAACAAGAATTTGGCTACTTCCCTGTTCACATACTTCCTGGTTTTGTCCACCCTGGCAGGGTTCATGTCTCCCCACCAGACCCTGCGCTGAAGCATATCTGACCAGACAATGTTAACGCCTGGAAAAACTGCCAGGATCTGCATCAGGTCCCTCCTAGTTCGAAGCATTAACCCTACCCCTTTAAGTGTTCCCAGATCATTTTCTGCCAGGTGTATCACCAATATATCTGGTGGCCACTGATGCGCCCACACAGCATACAACAGTGGTATCAGTTGATCCCATAACATGCCCCTCTGTGCGTGTCAACTGAGTAATGCTTTACCACCGAATCCCAGCTGGGAGCCCACGGGCAACCTGGATGCATGCCTATGCACCCAAAACACAATAGTGTGCCCACAGATCCACACCTTCGTGTGTATAGCCTGGCTGTCCCATATCTGAAATGAGAACACAACCAATTAATGTTGATTTTCGACCTGCGGTCTTGCATACGTTCAAGACTGCCAGTGCCCGATTGCCTGAATAGCCTCTGCTTCCATATCTATCTACACTGCTGCCATAGCCACTGCTATTCTGAATGAGTGCGAACCAAAGTCATGGGCTGACAGCCCCAACCTCATTAGCCCCCCATCTCAACATGGAAATTAACTGATATGCCATGAGGGGATTCCCATCTCCATGTACAAAAAGGGGGCCCTCTCCCTTCCACCGTATTGCCATGTAGGCCCTCAAAGCCCGAACGAGGCAGACCCCAGGCTCACCACACTCCCATAGCGTAACAAATGCACCCTGACCAACTTGATCAGTCTTTGACCTTCATAAGTGTAATATCACTGCATGCTTGTGCCAGTTTACATCACGAAATTCCAAAGCCTTTCCTGTAGAATCCCTGATGGACCCAGGCACTAACTCACTGATCCTGAAAGCACCAAAAATTGCTGTCAGGAATACTGCCCTGAATAGGGACCTCCTGTGCACTATTACATATGACACCAAGGACGTGAAGGAGGCCCCTGAGTGTGGAAACCCTGATGGGACAACAGGAATCCTCCCTGGGTCCACCGCTACTTGACCATGCCGCCAAAAACCTTCGAACTAAGAAACCCCCACAAGGATCTGGGTAGCCATTTAGGCTACTGACAGATATAATGGCCAAATGACTATTCGAAATTGTGGAGGATGCCAGCTGACTGGTTGCCCACGATAGCATGTACAGCAGCACCTGTTCCTCTGTAATGGGCCATATTGCTGACCGGCCTTCCTGCTCCATAAACAGCATTTGTCTGGGTTTGTGGATGGCAATCCCCTCCTGAAATCACCTGAGTGGGATGTCCTGGATCTGCGTGACCTGTTCCGCTTTGCACAGCCAGTAGTGCTGTGGAAACCACCTCACACACAATACTTTTAATTAATCGTATCAGCTACATGCTAACTGGCCCTCCATCAGATGCTGCTAGCACAGTTGGGTGAGCGAGAACTGTACCTGGAGCCCCCACTTCCCCAAGTCCGATAGGCTGTCTGTGACAATCCAATGCACTTGGGTGAGCAAATGCTGCACCTGGTGCTCCCATTTCCAGTGCACTACCCCAGCCTCCCCCAAAGCCACTTGCCCTTACTGTATGGACTCTGCCGCTGGCTTGCCCTGGGGCCAGCCAACTGCACTGGGTCCGCTCTGTGTGTGATTTGATTGCTTTCTGGGTTCCTGTGGTAATGAAACTAACTGGGTGAGGGGGAGTGATGCAAATTCCTCCATCCTGTTGTGTTCTGACTACCGCAGGGAAAAACTGCACCATTATTTCCTAAACATTCATGTACATTGCAACTGCTATGGGAGGGGCCCACTCCCCCCTCCTTTTCTTTCCTGTACATATACCCCCTATAAAGAACGCTGCCTCCCTTCGTGAATCTGTTCTGCTATTGCTACCCCACTCCACTGAAACTAGAGGGAAAGGAGAATGAAACCTTCCCTTTTGTGCACCCCTTCCTTTCCCCTTTTTGATTCCCCCGGAGTCATGCTGAAACTGCTTAATAGCTTTTGCCCCTTCTGGATTCTTGATTGAAACAGGGAATGGCTTGTAGCCCGTTATGCACTTCTTATTCCCCAGTGCATCCCAACCACTGCTTTCCCAGAGAGTGGGAGGTTCCCCCCCTCCATTACATGGGCTATATGAGAAATTATGCTGGTTCCAGTGCCCTCTTTGTCCCTCCTGTAGTGATTTGGAGTGTGTGTGTGGGGAGGTTCCTGCCTTTCCCCACCTGACACTGTCTGGCTCTATGTGGGAGTGGATTGAGCACTATTTTTTGCCCCCTCCCTTCTGCCTTCCATGGCGTTTCTGCTGCCCCTTGCCACCCTGTCCCAACTAAACCCCGTTCCTATTGCCTGAATTGGGGAAGGGGCTGCTCCCCCCTTGCTGTTCCTGTTCACCATGATTCCACATGGGATCTATGGAGCAGGGAACCAGTGCCTGCTCCCCCACTGCTGCCGTGTCCCAAACTGCTGCCTACTTTTATGCCCTGCAGTGGGGGAAGGTGTTTCCCCACCCTATCCCCCACTGATCATCCGGATTGCTTCCATGCAGGGTTTCTATGGAGCAGAGAACATTTGCCCACTCCCCCCTGCCACCGTGCGCAATTCCTGCCTGTTTTTATGTTCTGAAATGGGAAGGGGTTCCTCCATCGCCCGCTATTCCTGCTCAACATTTGACTGCACGTGGTCCTGCAGCAAGCCATGCACCAGAGACTGCTGCCCAGCCTGTTACAAGTGAATGAGGGTGGCCAGGCCCAGGCTGACCCCACTGAATGCATCCGATGAAGTGAGCTGTAGCTCATGAAAGCTTATGCTCAAATAAATTGGTTAGTCTCTAAGGTGCCACAAGTACTCCTTTTCTAGGTGGTGAGTCATCCAGCACACTGACTGCTCTTCCGGCAGTTTTACGTCTCCTCTCCTCTGCCAAGCCAGAAAGCATTGCCCTCTTCTCCCAGCCAGCCAGCCAGCGAAACCCCTCCCTGGCTTAAAGTGCAGGGCAGTGATTGACATAAGTAGTGCTATTTTGCTACTGTGACAGATGCCCTCATTTCCTCATAGTGACACCTTAACAACTGACCCCAGAGGGCAAAGACCTATTTCCACTCTTCTAAAGCTGCTAATCTGAGTTAGACTTGAAAGGAAACAACCAGGTATACTCCATGCTGACAGACCCCTGTGCATAGCAGTCATTTTAATTCTACTTTGGTAGAGGAACAAATTCAATAAAACTTAACAACTGGGTTTCTAGAGATTTGTACATGTTTTTTGTTTTAATTCACATGAATCATTGTGGCATTTCTTTAGCATTACAAGTAGCTCCTAAACTAAGGACCTCGCTAATCAAACCAGTCTTGGGACTATCTAATTGAGCTGTGATCTACCACACACCATGCATTATGCATATTTTGCTTAGCTACATTGTAATCACAGACATGTCTCTTATGAGCCATAGAGTGGGGATGCCTTTTCTTGCCATTGCTGCTATTTTGAATATCTATCTTTGCCTTTTCCAACTGGAGCATTTCCACAAAACAAAGGTTTATTTTAGGCTGGTTGGTTGATTAGATGATTTGGTGAAGTCTGGAACAACCAGTCCCTTTGTTTCTTTGACAGGTTTCAGAGTAGCAGCGATGTTAGTCTGTATCTGCAAAAAGAATAGGAGTACTTGTGGCACCTTAGAGACTAACAAATTTATTTGAGCATAAACTTTTGTGGGCTAAAACCCACTTCATTGGATGCATGCAGTGGAAAATACAGTAGGAAGATATATATACACACACACACAGAACATGAAACATGAAACAATGGATGTTTCTTTGGTTTGCTGCAGACTCTGCTCTTTTGTCTGCTCAAATAAATCCAGAAATGTGTTTGGAAATCAAATTGCCAGGAGGATAAAGGGTAGCTACTGGGAAAGAGGTCACTGAATAGCTCTGCTATTTTTTGTTTTCCAATGTATGTGTTACTCAGTTTGCCAACTCTGATTTACAGTATTTTTAAAAAGATACCAAGGGTCAAGAGAATTTGTAAGGCAAGGCTTGAGTTTCAGCCACCAACTCAATATTTGACACACAGCCAACATACTGCATGCGCACACAGAACAGGCAAATCATATAGAAGACAGTGGTGAATTTTCTTGCATTTATCCTAAAGGTTACTTGTGTGACTACAAACTGGTCAACAGGGTTGCACAAAGGTTTGGGGGGGAGGGGGCAGGGCAAACTTTGAAAATGAGCCCCACCCCATCCTTTCACAAAAACCAAGGATTCAAAAACAGAGGGAGTGGGCACTGTTTAAGAGCGAGCCTGTCTGAACTCTCCCCAGAACGGTGGCTCCTGTCCTTGGAGCAACCATGTCAAACCTGAGTGGTGTATGGTTGCCAAGTGTCCAGTTTTCAACTGGAACATCTGGTTGAAAAGGGACCCTGGTGGCTCCAGTCAGCACCGCTGACCGGCTGTTAAAAGTCCGGTCGGCGGTGCAGCAGGGCTAAGGCAGGCTCCCTGCCTGCCATGGCTCTGCACAGCTCTCAGAAGCAGTGGCATGTCCCCCCTCCAGCTCCGATGCGGAGGGTGCAGCCAGGGGCTCCACATGCAGCCCCCGCCACAGGCACCGGCTTTGCTGTTCCCATTGGCTGGGAACTGTGGCCAATGGGGGCTGATGGGGCAGCGTGCAGAGCCGCCTGTCCACTACTCTGCGTAGGAGCCAGAGGGGGGACATGCCGCTGCTTCCAGGAGCTGCTTGAGGTAAGCACCACCCAGAGAATGCACCCATGACCCTCTCCCGTGCCCGAACCCCCTTCCCCAGCCCTGATTGCTCTTCTGCCCTCCAAATCCCTCAATCCTAGCCCAGAGTCCCTTTGTGCACCCCAAAGGCCTCATGCCCAGCCACACCCCAGAGCCCACCCCCTCCCAAGACCAGAGCCCCAAATCCTTCATCCCTTGCCCCACATCAGAGCCCGCACCCCCAGCCACAGCCCTCACCCCCTCCCGCACCCCAACCCCCTGAGCCAGCTCTGTTAAAATGAGCAAGTGAGGGAGGGTGAGGAGAACGAGTGACAAAGGGTGGGGGGAATGGAGTGAGCAGGGGTGGGAGGCAGGGTGAGAAGAAAGTTGGCAACCCTGGAGTGGTGCTGTGACCCTGCGTGTCAGGTTGGAACCCTCTGGTTGGGTGCTTTCTGGGCAGCCCTGTTGGTCAAATTATTTGAAATGAATAGTCCCTTCAAATGTAGCCCATTTTTTTCATTAACAAATTCTGACATTTTGCTAATGTGTATTTGTTAGTCAGAACTGTTTTGTCAATTATATCAAAATTTCCAGCCCATGGGTTGTTCACTTCAAGTATGTGCTATTCTTATTGTGTAATGGGCACATAAATGACATGTTTTCACTAAGCTAGGAGTTGGGAAGGTGAAATCCTGACCCCATTCAAGTCAATCACGAAACTTGCATCCTGAGTTGGGCCACTGTGTGCTACTACGCTACTAAACAACCACCGCTCCCCAGCATTGTTTTTGGTCCTATATTGCAAACTATTTATACAAGAGAATAATGAATAGCACAAATACCCATGGCAAGAAGCAAATAGAGGTATTCATGCTAACAGCCACCACTTTCCAAACTTTTGTGCAAACAAATTTGCATATTTGTGATTTGGGGCAACTGCATAAACAGAATCAATCACATGTTCGATTGATGTAGCATGTTTCTGAACACATTTTTCTTGTATTTAACTTAGCTCTGAGTACTATGTTAGTTTGACACATTACATCTCTATTTGTGATTCTAGAGATACATAAGAGTCGAGCATATCTTTCTTCCATAAAGCTGTAAAAGGGCATATATAAAGCTGTAAAGGGGAATAAACTCAGATCATGGTGAGCATTTTAAGGGGTCTAGTATATAAACAAGGTACCTTGATGGTTTTCCATCCTGATCTCTATCCGTCCCCTTTCCTTTTTAATGGGAGTCTCTTGAGTTTTAAATATTAAAATTAAAGAAAAACAAAATCTTATCTTGTATATTGATATCTCCTTACATATTTTGTAGCATCAATAAGTAGCTGCAAAAAAGAAGGCTTTTAAACCCAAGCTACTATCAGTTGTGTGTATGTGTGAAAGTAACTATAAGTCTTAGCATTATGAACAAGGTTTAATTTATACAAAATTAAATCAATGGCAAGCACACTTGACCTTGCTCAAAAGCGGGGACAAGAATGTGTGTCAGCATGAACTTGGAAAAAGAATCATGTTATTGGTTTATCCAGACCTACCTAGAAAAATTAACAATGCAGTCTCGTAAAGCAGAAGATCACAAACATTTTTAATGGGCAGGCAAAAGATGCGTTCCTATTTCCTTGTCATTAATTTCTACAGTGTCCGTGTTCAGTACATATTCTGTTCAGCAATGTTATTTATCTCATGGATCAAAGTAATTTTTACACTTTTAGCTTAAATATCAGCTGTCAAGCACAGTCTATAGCATTTTTGACAAGACCCTAGTGCAACGCTAACCGCATCTTTTACAGGACATGCGTTTTTGCAGTCTTCAATTTTATGTATTTATAAGTGATACCTTAACAAGATCTTCTGTTGTGTTTCAGAAACCAGAAACATTGTGTCATTAATTAGAACTGCACACAACTGTCGTTTGGAAGACTGAAAACAAAATATCTGGTTTTGAGATTTGTTTACACACTCCAAACATAACTGAGGGTCTACACTACAAAATTAGGTCAAATTTATAGAAGTCGATTTTTTAGAAAGCGATTTTATAGTGTGTGTCCCCACTAAGCGCATTAAGTTGGTGGAGTCCACAGTACCGAGGCTAGCGTCGACTTTCAGAGCATTGCACTGTGAGTAGCTATCCCACAGTTCCTGCAGTCTCTGCCGCCCATTGGAATTCTGGGATAAGCTCCCAATGCCTGATGGGGCAAACACATTGTTGCAGGTGGTTTTGGGAACATGTCGTCAGTCGCCCCTCCCTCCGTGAAAGCAATGGCAGACAATCGTTTTGTGCCTTTTTTCCTTGCAGGCGCCATACTGCTTTCAGCAGACGGTGCAGTAGGGTTGCAAACCATCATCATCGAACGACCACTTCCGCTGCCACTCTGCTCTCCTGCTGCTATGAATCCACCTTGCAGGTCCTCTACATGACCATCATCATCCACCGCTTCCGCTGCCACTCTGCTCTCCTGCTGGTCTGACAGGGCCGCTTCCACTGCAACTCTGCTCAGCTGCTCTTGTCTCACCATACCATGGCAAGTGTGCAGCCCGCTCAGCTGTTGTGTTCTGGCAGCAGATGGTGCAGTAGGTCTGCAAAACTGGCCATCCAACCACAGCTTCCCCTGCAACTCTACTCTCCTGCAGACGCCATACCACAGCAAGCATGGAGCCTGCTCAGATCATCGCAGTTATAAGCATTGAAACACCTCACGCATTATCATGCAATATATGTGGAACCAGAACCTGCAAAAGCAGGCGAGGAGGAGACGGCGGCGCAGTGACGAGTGTGACGAGGACATGGACACAGACTTCTCTCAAAGTACGGGCCCCGGCAATTTGGCCATCCTGGTGGCAATGGGGCAGGCTCATGTCATGGAATGCCGATTCTGGGCCCAGGAGACAACCACAGACTGGTGGGACCGCAGGGTGTTGCGGGTCTGGGATGATTCCCAGTGGCTGCGAAACTTTCACAGGCATAAGGGCACTTTCATGGAACTTTGTGACTTGCTTTCCCCTGCCCCAAAGCGCAAGAACACCAAGATGAGAGCAGCCCTCACAGTTCACAAGCGAGTGGAGATAACCCTCTGGAAGCTTGCAACACCAGACAGCTACCGGTCAGTCGGGAATCAATTTGGAGTGGGCAAATCTACTGTGGTGGCTGCTGTGATGCAAGTAGCCAACGCAATCACTGAGCTGCTGCTAGTAAGGGTAGTGACTCTTGGAAATGTGCAGGTCATAGTGGATGGCTTTGCTGCAATGAGATTCCCTAACTGTGGTGGGGCAATAGACGGAAGCCATATCCCTATCTTGGGACCGGAGCACCAAGACAGCCAGTACATAAACCTCAAGGGGTACTTTTCAATGGTGTTGCAAGCACTGGTGGATCACAAGGGACGTTTCACCAACATCAATGTGGGATGGCCGGAAAGGGTACATGAAGCTCGCATCTTCAGGAACTCTGGTCTGTATGAGCAGCTGCAGCAAGGGACTTTATTTTCTGGTCTGGAAAGTACCGTTGGGGATGTTGAAATGCCTATAGTTATCCTTGGGGACCCAGCCTACCCCTTAATGCCATGGCTCATGAAGCCGTAGACAGGCATCCTAACCCCCCCCGCCCCACACACACACCCAATTCTCTGGGATCATCGCTTCACCCCTCCCCCCACCGCGTGGCTAACAGCGGGGATGATTTCTTTCCAGCCACAGGCAAACAGCCCAGCAGGAACGGCCACCTCTGAATGTCCCCTTAATAAAATTCCCCTATTTCAACCAGGTGACCATGAATTATTTATCACTCTCCCAAGGATAACACAGAGAGATAAAGAATACATGTTGCTCGAATGCCAGCAAACACCGGGACCACACGCTGCCATGCTTTCTTATGCAATGATTCCAGACTATGTGCTACTGGCCTGCTGTGGTAAAGTGTCCTATATTGGAGGACGCAATAAGGCTGCCCTCCCCAGAAACCTTTTGCAAAGCCTTTGGGAGTACATCCAGGAGAGGTTCATGGAGATATCCCTGGAGGATTTCAGCTCCATCCCCAGACACGTTAACAGACTTTTTCAGTAGCTGTATTGGCCGCGAATGCATCCCAAGTCTTCAGGGAAAATCAATCATTAAACACGCTTGCTTATAAACCGTGTATTATATTTACAAAGGTACACTCACCAGGGGTGCCTTCTCCGCCTTCAAGGTCCGGGAGCCCGTCTTGGGAGGGTATTGGCTCCAGGGTGATAAACGGTTCCTGGCTGTTGGGGAGAATGGTTTCTCCGCTTGCCTGGTGTGTACTATCTTCCTGGTCCCCAAAATCCTCATCCCTGTTGCGTGAGACTCCCTTGCAGGAGTCCACATACAGGTGTGGGGTAGTTGTAGGGGCACCCCCTAGAATTGCATGCAGCTCATCATGGAAGTTGCATGTTTGGGGCTCTGACCCGGAGTGACCGTTTGCCTCTGTTTTTTTGGTACACTTGCCTGAATTCTTTAACTGCTGCGGGTCCCTGTTATAGCCTCTGTCCTTCATGCCCTTGGAGATTTTTTCAAATATTTTGGCATTTCATCTTTTGGAACAGAGTTCTGATAGCACGGATTCGTTTCCCCATACAGCGATCAGATCCAGTACCTCCCGTTTGGTCCATGCTGGACCTCTTTTGCGATTCTGGGACTCCGTGGTCACCTCTGCTGATGAGATCTGCACAGTCACCTGTGCAGATCAGCTTGCCACACTGGCCAAACAGGAAATGAAATTCAGAAGTTCCTGGGGCTTTTCCTGTCTACCTGGCCAGTGCATCTGAGTTGAGAGTGCTGTCCAGAGCGGTCACAATGGAACACTCTGGGATAGCTCCCGGAGGCCAATACCATCGAATTGTGTCCACATTACCCCAAATTCAACCCAGCGATGTCGATTTCAGCACTAATCCCCTAGTCAGGGAGGAATACAAAATTGATTTTAAGAGCCCATTAAGTCGACAAAAATGGCTTCATTGTGTGGACAGGTGCAGGGTTAAATTGATATAACACTGCTAAATTTGACCTAAACTCCTCGTGTAGACCAGGGCTGAGGTTCTTCAAAAAGAGCCACTAAGGTTTGTGGAAGAAATCTGCAGCCAGTTTTAATTCTGTTTGTGTTTTTTTTTATGTGAAATCAAGCAAAACTTGATAGGTTCAAATGACTTTTTGGATTCTTCAAATTCAGCCCTTTAAGAAAACACCAGAGGAGTAGAACCCAAGAGAACTGAAACCAAAGTTTACATGAAGCATCAAAAACAAACTGCTGAGTTTTAAACAGCTCAAACATGTTAAGAAGAAATATTCTCATCATAAAGTAGTTAGGGAGACGATGAGTATAAGGCACAATATGAAAATACATTCCCTTCCATTGTTCTGTTTTTATAAGCATATTTATTTTTAAAAAGCTAAACCAATCCAAACAAATTCAATGTCAGTGATTTATAAATCAATTCAAATGAAGTTGCAAGCTTAGATTTGCCCAGATTTTACCATGTTTTACAATGTGTTTAATAGCTCCTCTCTATATGACTCTGAGGTGGCCACATCTGGGAATGATGTGTTCAGTAGTGTGTGCTTCATTACCAGAATTTTATGGATAAATTAGAGAAGTTTCTTAGAGAAGTGATAAAGGATTCACTGATTAGGAAAAAAATACACAGGAACAATTATAAATTATTATACCCACCTGTAGAGTTTGGCTAAGCAACAGCTGTGATGGGGGCGTAGGAGGAACACGGTTACAGGGTACAGCTATTTAAAAGGAAAAACCCCAACAGGCAATTCCTACTTGCCTTACTCAATAATAAAAGCAACTAAAAGAGAAAAGAATAATTTATGATGGTACATGGGGTTTACCAGTTATGGGGTTGGGGGGGTGAAACTTGAAAAAGCATTTAAATTGGTATAACTACCAAGGGAAATCAGCAAGAGGGACATGTTTCTTCCTCAGACTGTTGAAGAGTCTCCCACTTGTTTTCCATATGCAAGTATAACATCATGCCCCTTAGGAGGGTCATAGGCAGCAGGGATTCAAACTGGAAGCTCTGATTCCAAAAGCATGAACCACTACTTCCTAAGCTAAACTACTCAAGTTTGTTAGCTCAAAACTGTAGCATTTCACAAACCTACATGCATGGCCCAACCACTATAGGGTGACACAGCACCACATTATGTTAAACATGGGTTATATTTAATCATCATTGAAAAAACAGGGCTAGGGAGCTTACAACAGGGAGAAGTCTTCCACAGTCAGAGAAATACACTGGATAACCAAGTGGACTTTTACATATCCAACTTCTATATTTAATAATTGTATGCTTCAAAATAGAACATTGTCATATTTGTACTTCTTTATATAGCTCTTGGTCATTCCTGTTGCTGCATGGATACTAGACTTGATCTATTTAAGTTAGAGTTATTTATTTTATGCTAATCAAGTAGTTGGAGAAAAATTGCTCAGGGTTCCCCCAAAGGCTTAGGATAACTAAATAATTCAGCTGTTGTCCGCTGCACACATCAGCTTTTAACATTTTCTCATAAATCTGTTTTACCTATCTCACACTGTTCTTATTTAAATGCTTACCTCGCACATGCTGAACAGGGCATATTTCAGAATGTTAACCACCACGGAGGTTAACCTAAGGTTAGCAGGTTAAATATTAGGCATTTCTCTTTAAATCCAGGAGGCTTACATAACAGAGTGAGGAAATCCCAAATGGTAATTGGTCATCTCCCTGCCCATCAAAATAATTGAGACAGAAGAACCCAGTGTCATATACCAAACCATGGAACCTTAATGAATTCTGGGCTAATCCTAAAGTGGGACTATTTGTAAATATGTGCATTGACCTACCTTAAAAGGGAAACAGTTATATTTCTCTGACAGGGACATGGCAATAAACTGTGATTTTTGCTATTCCTAGAATGTAACTGTAATGCAATGATATTCTCTCTTTTACTATGTTCTAAGCTGGTCATAGCATGATGTCAAGAGAAGTCATTTAACTATACCAGACACCTGAGAAGGATGTGTGTTACCCCCCACCTCACAACCTTGGGTGCCTTGTAATGCTTTGCTGAAGTAACTCCCACCTGGGCCACTCAAACAGTTTTCCAGCATGCAAGCCACACCCTCCAGTCAGTACAAGAAATGAGGCCTAAGAGTCAGAAACAGTTACAAGATAAAAGGCTTTCCAGTGCCTAACAAACTATAGTACATTTAAAGCAAAGTTTCTCACCACATGCTTCCAGAAGCATTACTGACCAAACTTTTCATGTAAGGATTCCTCCCCAGAATTCAATGGGTATTTACTTTGTCTTCTCAGGTGCGGAGAATGAGATTAGCAGGGAGAGAAAGAGGGGTGTCTTGGAGTGTTCACCCCTACTTTTTATAGTTCCAGCCCCTCTTTGGGAAAAAAAAATCCAGATAAGACCCAAGAGACAGGGGGTCTGGTGGAGGAAGGAGACATCATGCGGCTTCTTTGCTAAGATGTAAATCTTTTGTGCCGTCCCCCTTTCTTGCCAAAGAATGGGCACTTGATAGGTGATGGGCCATCAGCTTTGCTGATGCCTGCTTAGGTCACCACTTGCCCTTTGTCTTTGAGAAACAGGTTTGCCCACTTTCCAGACTTATCTGGGAAACACTCTTCAGTCATGATTTAAGCTTGTGTACACATTGTACAGATAAAGGCAACTGAGAATTAATAAATGGGGACTTTCTTAGCTCTCCTGTTCATGGGCACTTATATAATTAGTCATTTGTACAGCTAACCACCCGCAGCAAAACCCACATCCATTCCTAAGTGCAAACACAGTCTGGATATTCCCTCAATAGACTATTTTGGTTTCTGTAAAACTAAAAGTTTAGAACTGATGCCTTGGCTCAAAGACAGTTCTGCTCACAGAACCGTCACATGAAAAAGGATACAAGATTAATAGTCATTGACTTTAACTGCTAAAAGCTTTCAGTGAAGACCAAGGGTATGTCTTCTCTACCCACCGGATCGCGGGTCTAGATGCAATAAATCAATCCCTGAGCACTGTCCCGTCAACTCCTGTACTCCAGCACTGCGAGAGGCACAGGCAGAGTTGACAGGGGAGCGGCAGCAGTCGACTCACCGCGGTGAAGACACCACGGTAAGTTGATCTAGTATGTCGACTTCAGCTACGTTATTCATGTAGCTGAAGTTGCGTAACTTAGATCGATCCCCATCCCTCAGTGTAGACCAGGGATAAGACTTAAACCACAGGAAATACCACACAACAAGAATATCAACAGCTAGTTGCGATTTCAAAACAGGCATCTCTAAAGATGTTAAATTCTGAAAAATACAAAGATAGCCCTCCACACAAACACCTCTCACTATTACTTGTCCTTATTTTCTATTAATTCAAAATAAGTTTTTCATACTTATTGATTTCAGAGAGCAGAACAATTCATCTGCCGTTTTTCAGGTATCACATATCAGGTTTCCTGATTATTTTCAGGTATTTTGGCAGAATCAATGGCTTGCTGTGCAAGATGCTCCCAGGTGTGGTAATAAAATGTAGAAAGGGATATAATGCAGAATAGTATCCAAGAGAAGTTATAAGGAACAATTAAATACTCATTCTTCAGGGCAGCAGCTATTCACTTGTTGGGAATTCTAGACTGTACATATTTTACAAGAAACAAGATTTATGCAAAATTGAAAGTGAACAGGAGCAATAAGAGCTCCTAAATAAAAAGAGTTACTAAGAGTTGCCCTGTCTTGATTAAATGTATGGTTACAGAATTACACTGTTACCTGCATTTTTGATTGAAATTGGCATCATTGTCTTTGTTATCAGATTCTGAAGACTGATTATGGAAGCTAGTTTAAATTACTTGCTAGGACCTAGGAATGTTAAAAAAAAAATAGAAATGGTGGATATTGTAGGTATTCACAGAACAAAGACAGTGTTACAAGACTTTGATATGATATACTCTGGTGACATACTAATAGTATACAAAAACATGTCCCATATGACATTTTCCTGAGAAACAAATTATTTAAATCCTCCAACAATATAGCTTTCAGGCTAAAGAAAAAAGACTTTTCATTTGCCCACAGGTAACTACAATTTCAAACTTGATTTGCCAAAAAGAAAAAAACATGGTAGCCCCAATTCTAGGACTGTCAGCTCACTGACCAGATTCTCAGCCTGCACAAGTCAAAGTATCTCCTTTGAAATCAGTGGTGTCCTGGTGATTTATACCAGGACAGGCTCTCTCATTAAAATACAGTATTGTGGCTGCTGTCAATACCTAAAATAATTTATCTGAATTCTACTTGGTCTTTTTTTGAACAGTTGTGCCAGGGTTTCTCATTTTTATTCTCTTGTTTTTAGTCTCAGACTCTCACATGGTTATGCATGTTTAATTATGTCTTTGCTTTACTATAAATTGAAAAGCCATTAAAAACAGTGTGGTATTAAGACAGAATTGATGCTATATAACAAGCTATTTCAAATTCAAATAAAAGAATCTTAATACCTAAGCAATACCAAGTATTATGTCTTTGTCAAGGTTCCTTCCCCACTCTGAACTCTAGGGTACAGATGTGGGGACCTGCATGAAAACCTCCTAAGCTTACTTTTACCAGCTTAGGTTAAAACTTCCCCAAGGTACAAACTATTTTACCCTTTTCCCTTGGACTTCCACTGCCACCACCAAACATTTATCTGGGTTTATTGGGAAAGCGTTGTTTGGAAACGTCTTTCCCCCCAAAATCCTCCCAACCCTTGCACCCGACTTCCTGGGGAAGGTTTGGTAAAAATCCTCACCAATTTGCATAGGTGACCACAGACCCAAACCCTTGGATCTTAGAACAATGAAAAAAAAAAAAACATTCAGTTCTTGAAAAGAACCATTTTAATAGAAGAAACAGTAAAAAGAATCACCTCTGTAAAATCAGGATGGTAAATACCTTACAGGGTAATTAGATTCAAAACAGAGAATCCCTCTAGGCAAAACCTTAAGTTACAAAAAAGACACACAGACAGGAATATTCATTCTATTCAGCTCAGCTTAATTTTCTCAGCCATTTAAAGAAATCACAATCTAAGGCATATCTAGCTAGATTACTTACTAAGTTCTAAGACTCCATTCCTGTTCTGTCCCTGGCAAAAGCATCACACAGACAGAGACCCTTTGTTTTTCTCCCTCCTCCCAGCTTTTGAAAGTATCTTGTCTCCTCATTGGTCAGGTGCCAGCGAGGTTATCCTAGCTTCTTAACCCTTTACAGGTGAAAGGGTTTTTCCTCCGGCCAGGAGGGATTTTAAAGGTGATTATCCTTCCCTTTATATTTATGACAGTCTTCCTCGTTTGAAATGCAGCTCTAAATTGTACAGAAGAGCTCTAGTCCATTAGTGGTGTCTGTTGTTGATGTAGAGTGCTAACTTTGACTGTATCAAAATGTTTTGTTTCTGGTATCCCTTCAAGACAACAGGAAATAGTCTGGAAAACAATTGCATACTTCTCATTCACTTGAATCTGCATCAGGTCAGGGATCATGCTTTACTCCATACATACACATGGGATTGTTTTGATAGATTGTGGAAGTTCCATGTTCTCAGTTTGTAAAAGCATGAAATATTTTTGTGGGAAGGAGATGTCCATTTTCTAGCCTCTTCTACTGCTAAATATACAAAATTATTTACCCGTTTAAATTCGCCATCCTTAAGAATAAATTGACTATTGAGGGTTCAGATTGTCTTTCATTTCTAGCAATTTGAGAATAGACCTTTCTAGCTTCCCCCACCACAGTGACAGACAGGCAGGCAGACCTGATTCAACAGCCCTCTCCTTGAAAAGTATGAGACATTTCAGTCACAATTAAGTTGACAGGCAGAACCCACAGGCCCACAAACCTGTATATCTCCTTAAGAACACCCAGATGTCTGGCTACATCAGCTCTTGATTCAGTTTCCGCAATATATTCCAAATGGGTGACAGCTGAATGATAGAAAATTATCATAATCCTCAAAGCTTGTCTACATGGTGGGGTAATGTGCTCTACAGGGGTATGATGTAAAGTGCTGTGCATTAATTGGTCCATATAGATCCTGCTGTTTCACTTTCATGTAGTGCTATTTGAAACAGTACTATATTAAAGCACACTGGGGGACCTTTAGGGTGCACCAGCAGGGTCTATATGGCCCAATTAATGTGCAGCATATTACTGCACTTTAGAAATCACACTCCCGTCGACTGTATTACGTATACAAGTTCTAAGTGGTCTGACCTAAATAGTAACCCATGGCTGTTGCTTCCAAAACAGATTACACTTCCACCAAAATCATTAGCAATAACTGAAGTTATCTTTAAAAGCTTAAAATAGTAATATTTGTAAGGGCTTGTCTACAAGAGAGACTTACGGAAGTTCATCTGAATTTTAACTAAAAAGTGTTAAAGTGGATTAATTGAACTATATGAAACCCCTGTGCAGACACACTTTCAGAAGTAAAATGGATTTAATTCAGTTTAATTAACTTCCAAAAAAAAAAATCAAGGAAACAGAGGTTGAACAGTTCAACCTTTAGTGCCCAGAGGGTGGCAGAGTAGCCACTGCAACATATAAGAGTCCTCAGTTATATTGCAGCTAAATTGAGTCTGAGGTTTTTTCAGAAGATAAGATCTCTCTACTTCATCAGAAAGAAAATGTGTTAGACTGTATGGAACTGAAGAACTGCATGGAAAGTGATAGACATGGAATGATCAGAGGGATAGGTTTCCTCATACATATAATGGGCTGGATTGCATGATCGAGTGTACCAAACTGGAATGATTGATTTAACAGTTTCTATCCTCAGTCTTTTAGGATTAATAGTGATGGGTCCTCTTCACTTTCTAGTTGATAAAAATCATGAGGAAAAACCTGAAAAGTTATTAAAATGATTTGATTCAGAATGAATACGAGCTCACAATGAGGCAGTTTCCATAAAAGCCACTTTGAACAGTCTGTCTTGAGCAGCTTAGTTTATATGCCCTCCTTTTTACCCGAGTGTGCAGAGTGTGCGCGTGCACACTTACTTTTTCTGTTGCATTGCAGCATACCTTCTTCCTGCATGATTTCACTCCCTCTCAGTTTTCACTCTCCAAAACACTGTCAAATAAAATTTTTATTATTTTAAAATATAGAATTATGAAACAACAACAATATATGTATTACTACATTAAAGTCTCAGGTCATTTTTGGCAGACTACCAACTACATATTTCATTAATATTTCCCCACACCTCCTAAAAGCCTGGCAACATTTTAGCAACTTTTTTTCAGAGGGGAGGGGAGAAAGATGTAACTATTTCAGAGAACACCTATCAAAAAAGCCTATTTTATTTATATAGCTACATATAGATTTCTATACGGAAGATTCTGTCTCAGAGAAAGGTTTCAGAGTAACAGCCGTGTTAGTCTGTATTCGTAAAAAGAAAAGGAGTACTTGTGGCACCTTAGAGACTAACCAGTTTATTTGAGCATGAGCTTTCGTGAGCTACAGCTATGCATCCGATGAAGTGAGCTGTAGCTCACGAAAGCTCATGCTCAAATAAACTGGTTAGTCTCTAAGGTGCCACAAGTACTCCTTTTCTTGTCTCAGAGAAAGGTGTTCTATTTCCCCATATATACTCTACACATCCTCAGGCAGGTCTTCACTTTGGGGAGATCAATGCTGCTGCAGGGTGCTCTCCAGTCGAACCCGGTACTCCAGCTCCCAGAGAAGAGTAAGGGAAGCCAACTGAAGAGCATCTCCCATCGACACAGTGCAGTGAACACACCGGGGTAAGTCGACCTAAGCTACATAGACTCCAGCTACGTAATTCAGGTAGCTGCAGTAACATAACTTAGGTAGTGAAGGCAAGCCCTTAGTTTCTAACCAACCTAAAATTTTGCACTGCTAATGTACATTATTGATGGTTAAAAAATTAGGAGAGTATATTTTATATAAACAAACCAATATGACACCTACTACAGTGAAGGAAAAATAGAGTACACAACAATATTTTAGAAACACTTTTTAAAACTACACCTCAATCTTAACCAATGAGATCCTAGAACGTACATATGGTAGTCAATAGTGGTCTTTTGAATTGCTCTCTTTGCTGGTAAAATAGGTATGTTAGGTAATATTAACGCACAAACATGTTGAAGTAGTTTGGGTTGCTACACACACAACATATCATCCACAAGCCTATAAAAGCAAGACTTTGAAAGTTAACCCACTTAACAGTACATATCTATTCCTCCAACCATCTACAAGCACACGCCTTATTACCACAGCTACTGTACACCACAGATCGTGCACCATAAATATTATCTCTCCCATGTATTAATCTTTCTGCTCTTTGCCAGTTTATTCCCCCGCCCCACCCCCCAAGCAGCTGTGATGTTTGGTGTAGGGTCATTTGGTTAAAATGTTGTGTGAAGATGCGTTGTTGAAGGGGGTGATGTAAGGCAGAAGTCCCTGCGGAGGGGGCAGCAGCAGAGTTAAGTTGGCAGTGTATAGTGTTGTGGTAATAGAAAGGAATGTGCTGATGAACAGAGATGTAATTTAATGGAATGTACTGTTTGGTGGCTTAACTTTTCATTTCCTCGCCTCTGAGGATTTTTGTCAAACATGTTAGTGTAGCAATCTTAACTTTTTAATGTAGTAATTTCATAGGGTTTTTTGTAATGCTTAATTGGTGATGAAAGAGTCAGCAGAGCCAATCTATGGGAATAAGAGTGTAATGGGAAAACACTCTTATTAGAAGCCATGCACAAGTCCTCTGTTATAAGATGAAATCTGACAGTCAGCTATAGTTTCCTGAGGGAAAAAAAGTCTATTTGTGAGCCCTGCCCCCCATCAATTAGGTTGGCTTATACGCTTCCCCATCATTCAAGCTTTCATGCACCTAGAATCAACCCTGCCCCACCCCCAACTACTAGGTTGATTGGGGCACCCATGCAACCAGGTTAGTTTGTATCCAGCCTCCATCAATCAAGTTTGCTTACACATTGCATAATCTTTCAGTTTTAATGAGAGTAATGACTAAAGTGCTTCTAGATCCAACATTAAAAACCCTACACCAGTTGTCACACACATTGCTTTTGAGCGGACAGAATGTTTTTTTAAAGCGATAATCAGTCAACAATGAAAAATAGGACTGCTGAGTGGAAAAAATTCAGCCAAGTCCAAATCCAAACCCTTCCTATCAAAAGGATATGATAGAAATCAAACTAAAACTACACAGAATTTTTTAAGGGCAGAAAAATTATCCCTGTGTGACATTTCACATGAATTGGCCACCCCCTTTTAGAAAACCTTTAAGCCTATTTTAAAATGAAATCCCAACTTTAAGATCACTATCAGGCACCTGTAATTATTTTTGGGTCAGGCCTGCAGTTTTTTGAGAGGCCAAATTCCCATTCTTTTTCTGTTGTACGGGGGGGGGGACACAACATAGAAATAGACCTCTGACAGAGGCTACACTCAGTGCTTTTGGGAGGAAGGGTATTTGGATTCAAAATATCTTACAAGACTGCAATACTAACATCTGACTCACCACAGACTCTCAAGCGTTCTTGTCCCTGGCCCTGTGATATGCAATCCTGAGAGACTCCAAGATAGTTATATGAGCTCTCGGGGCCTCCCCCTACCCCATCAATGAGGAACAACATGTTCCCGTCTCAAGGGAAGTATGGTTAACATGGCCAGCACCTAGAGATTAGAGTTTCCAGGGTTCTGAACAGAAAATTAGGACAATTAACAGAAGTTTCCAGATCACAGGCCTTGGTTCTCGTGGGGGACTTCAAATCACCCTGACATCTGCTGGGAGAGCAATACAGCAGTGCACAGACAATCCAGGAAGTTTTTGGAGTGTGTTGGGGACAACTTCCTGGTGCAAGTGCTGGAGGAATCAACTGGGCTGTGGTCCTCTTGACCTGCTGCTCACAAACAGGTATGAATTGGTAGGGGAAGTAAAAGTGGATGGCAACCTGGACAGCAGTGACCATGAGATGGTTGAGTTCAGGATCCTGACACAAGGAAGAAAGGAGAGCAGCAGAATATGGACCCTGGACTTCAGAAAAGCAGACTGACTCCCTCAGGGAGCGGATGGGCTCCCTTGGGAGGCTAATATGAGGGGGAAAGGAGTCCAGGAGAGCTGGCTGTATTTTAAAGAAGCTTTATTGAGGGCATAGGAACAAACTACCCGACGTGCAGAAAGAATAGCAAATATGGCAGGCAACCAGCTTGGCTTAACAGAGAAATCTTCGGTGAGCTTAAAACACAAAAAGGAAGCTTACCAGAAATGGAAACTGACAGATGACTAGGGAGGAGTATAAAAATATTGCTTGAGCATGCAGGGGTGTAATCAGGAAGGCCAAAACACAAGTGGAGTTGCAGCTAGCAAGGGGTGTGAAGGGTAACAAGAAGGATTTCTACAGGTATGCAAGCAACAAAAAGGTGGTCAGGGAAAGTGTGGGACCTTTAATGAATGGAAGCGGCAACCTAGTGACAGATGATGTGGAAAAAGCTGAAGTACTCAATGCTTTTTTTGCATTGGTCTTCACAGACAAGGTCAGCTCCCAGACTGCTGCACTGGCAACACAGTATGGGGAGGAGGCGAACTGCCCTCAATGGTAAAAGAACAGGTTAAGGACTATTTAGAAAAGCTGGACATGCACAAGTTCATGGGTCCAGATCTAATGCATCCAAGGGTGCTGAGGGAGTTGGCTGATGTGATTGCAGAGCCACTGGACATTATGTTTGAAAACTTATGGCAATTGGGGGAGATCCCAGAGGATTGGAAAAAGGCAAATATAGTGCCCATCTTTAAAAAAGGGAAGAAGGAGAATCTGGGGAACTACAGACTGATCAGCCTCACCTCAGTCCCTGGAAAAGTCACAGAGCAGGTCCTCAAGGAATCCATTTTGAAGCACTTGGAGGAGAGGAAGGTGATCAGGAACAGTCAACATGGATTCACCAAGGGCAAGTCATGCCTGACCAACCTGATTCCATTCTATGATGAGATAACTGGCTCTGTGGATATTGGGAAAGCGGGAACATGATATATCTTGACTTTAGCAAAGCTTTTGATATGGTCTCTCACAGCATTCTTGCCAGTAAGTATAGATTGGATGAATGGACTATAATGCGGATAGAAAGCTGGCTAGACCATCGGGCTCAATGGGTAGTGATCAACAGTTTGATGTCTAGTTGGCAGCCGGTATCAAGTGGAGTTCTCCAGAGGTCTGTCCTGGGGCCGGTTTTGTTCAACAGCTTCATTAATGATCTAGATGATGGGATGGATTGCACCCTCAGCAAGTTTATGGATAACACTAAGCTGTGAGGAGAGGTAGATATGCTGGGGTAGGAATAGGGTCCAGAGTGACTTAAACAAATTGGAGGATTGGGATAAAAGAAATCTGGTGAGGTTCAAAAAGGACAAATGCAGAGTCCTGCACTTAAGACCGAAGAATCCCATGCACTGCTACAGGCTGGTGACTGACTGGCTAAGCAGTAGTTTTGCAGAAAACGGCCAGGGGATTACAGTGGATGAGAAGCTGGATATGAGTCAACAGCGTGCCCTTGTTGCCAAGAAGGCTAACGACATATCGGGCTGCATTAGTAGGAGCATTGCCAGCAGATCGAGGGAAGTGATTGTTCCCCTCTATTCGGCATGGTGAGGCCACATCTGGAGTATTGTGTCCAGTTTTGTGCCGCCCGCTACAGAAAGGATGTGGAAAAATTGGAGCAAGTCCAGTGGAGGGCACATGACTTATGAGGAGAGGCTGAGGGAACTGGGCTTATTTAGTCTGCAGAAGAGAAGAGCGAGGAGGGATTTGATAGCAGCCTTCAACTACATGAACGAGGGTTCCAAAGAGGATGGAGTTAGGCTGGTCTCAGTGGTGGCAGATGACAGAACAAGAAGCAATGGTTTCAAGTTGCAGTGGGGGAGGTCTAGGTTAGATATTAGGAAAAAACTATTTCACTCAGAGGGTGGTGAAGCACTGGAATGGGTTACCCAGGGAGTTGGTGGAACCACTATTCTTAGAGGTTTTTAAGGCCTGGCTTGAAAAAGCCCTGACTGGGATGATTTAGTTCAGGTTGGTCCTGCTTTGAGTAAGGGACTGGACTTGATGACTTCCTGAGGTCTCTTCCAACCCTAATCTTCTATGATTCTATGAAAATAATTCAGAATTTCCTTGCAGGAAAATTATTCCCACCCCTTCTATGCAATAGTCACCCTTCAGGATCAGTTCCTCAGCATCATCTCACTCTGAAGAAACCACTTTCCAGCTTGACACAGGGTGTTACAGGAATAGAATATCAGGGTTGGAAGGGACCTCAGGAGGTCATCTAGTCCAACCCCCTGCTCAAAGCAGGACCAATCCCCAATCAAATCATCCCAGCCAGGGCTTTGTCAACCCTGACCTTAAAAACTTCTAAGGAAGGAGATTCTACCACCTCCCTAGGTAGCGCATTCCAGTGTTTCACCACCCTCCTAGTGAAAAAGTTTTTCCTAATATCCAACCTAAACCTCCCCCACTGCAACTTGAGACCATTACTCCTTGTCCTGTCCTCTTCTACCACTGAGAATAGTCTAGAACCATCCTCTCTGGAACCACCTCTCAGGTAGTTGAAAGCTATCAAATCCCCCCTCATCCTTCTCTTCTGCAGACTAAACAATCCCAGTTCCCTCAGCCTCTCCTCATAAGTCATGTGTTCCAGACCCCTAATCATTTTTGTTGCACTTCGCTGGACTCTCCAATTTATCCACATCCTTCTTGTAGTGTGGGGCCCAAAACTGGACACAGTACTCCAGATGAGGCCTCACCGATGTCGAATAGAGGGGAACGATCACATCCCTCGATCTGCTCGCTATGCCCCTACTTATACATCCCAAAATGCCATTGGCCTTCTTGGCAACAAGGGCACACTGCTGACTCATATCCAGCTTCTCGTCCACTGTAACCCCTAGGTCCTTTTCCGCAGAACTGCTGCCTAGCCATTCGGTCCCTAGTCTGTAGCTGTGCATTGGGTTCTTCCGTCCTAAGTGCAGGACCCTGCACTTATCCTTATTGAACCTCATCAGATTTCTTTTGGCCCAATCCTCCAATTTGTCTAGGTCCCTCTGTATCCTATCCCTGCCCTCTAGCGTATCTACCACTCCTCCCAGTTTAGTATCATAGCATGCCTAGGCACTGGATAGGTCTGAGAAACAGGAAGGGCAGCCACATACAGTCAAAGACAATGTCTGTGCAGGAAGCAACCAGAATGTAAGTGTTTTTGGACATCATGTTATCATCTCAGACAGCAGGCAAGTAAGGATTAAAGGGACAGAATCTATTAACTCTCACTCAGCTAAGCGTCCCAGTAATGGAAACCTAAATAAATAAAAGCTAAGATGGGGGCAGTGTGGCTCTGATGGAATTCAAAGGAACCTTCTGCTGCAAGAGAGGGAGAACAAGAGAAATGTCAAAGGGAAACTAGCCACCCAGGAGCAAAGAGAAAGAGAAATATGCCTATAACCCTAAACTTTAATAAAAAAAATGTTTTGGATGTCCTGCTAGTACAGACATTAGCTTGACAGTGCTAGTGAATTAAATTCCCCCACATTCTGCCCCTTTTGAGCCTCTCATTCTGTTCTCTTGCTTTCCCACTTCCCACCCTCAGGGAAACACCACCTTTACCGTCATGTGACAGTGAAGGAGGCAAGGTCTCCCACCACCCTATGCATTCCACCATTTAGCAGCCATTACTGAGCAATGAGCCGATCCTCAAATCTACTCTAACCCCATGCCTGCACAGCAGGGCTTTGAAACCTCACCAAGCTCCTTTTTAATTGCGATTAGGACGTGAACAGTCTCAATTAGACATAGTACATATAATTTCAGTACTGTCCATTGAAAATCGGAATGTGTGGTAACCCTACCTTTGGGATGTGGCCCACCCTTATCTTTCCTCCACCTTTGACTATGCTTTGCCTCACTGCTTCTTGGTAGATAACAGCGATTATCTGGAATGTTCCACAGAATGGGACAAGAGAGGGAGGAATGAATCTAAAGAAATCTTCTGCTTTATATTTCCGAGTACAGAATTAGGCTGCCATTATATATCTTTTTCCACATTCCACTTTGTCATTTACAATCTACAATACTGTTAATTCGGACTAAAAATGTCCATCTATTCTTTGTGCATAGAAATTAACTGTAGGACTGGGCCATATTGATACCTCTTCCCTTAAAAACCATTACATATTTTTCTTACACTCTGATGTTACATTGCAGAAGTCCAATTGGAACATAAGCAGAAAGTGTATTCATTATTTTACGTTCATTAGAGCCCACCAGAATGTGTCAGTCAGTCACTCTCTCTCTCCCTCACCCATCTCTCTCTCTATATATTTATATTTTACACTCTTATTTCCAGTTGACCCAGCTACAGGGATGCTATGTTTGCGTTTATGGAAGTAGTACCAAACTCTGATGCAATTCTGTGCAACTGAATTTGCAGAACATTAAATCACAATGCTGTAAGGAATCAAAATTGATAAATCTGATCAAAGAATTGTTTAACTTTATTGTCAATATGAGCTCTAAAGAACTCTGTTGAAGAAAGTCGGGGAATTTTGATTGCCTGAGGGGTACGTAATGTTCTTTTTTATTCTTAGAGAGTATTCATTTTATTACATTTTTCTCTAGAAATTGATATAAACAACATTGACAAGTGCTCTACTGAGCAGAATTCTGGTTAACTCATAACTCATTCACAGCGTTGGTTTAATTTATTTTTATCCAGGTTATTCCCCTGCACCCTCCCCCCACCCACAACATCCTCCTTTACTTTACAGCAGACACCACACCACCTCAATACCTTGTAGTGTCTCTACTAGAGATGACATGTAGTTTGATATGAAAGCTGATGTATGTGGTGTTCTGTAGTTCATCTAAGAGACTCTGTATAGGAAAGGGCAAGCAGAGAAGGACCATAGATAGAGAAGAGTGTTTTTTTTTTCCAAAAACTCAACTTCATATTTCTGGTGGTTTAATTAGGACTTTTAGTGTTACTTAAGTTGGTTGTTTGGGGATTTACATTTTTAAAGGCAAAGTTACAATGAAACATTAACGTACATCATAAATAATCTGGTCCTTAATGAGTAAATATTCAAAGATGAAGCCCCACGCTCATACTGTCCTCAAAAAGGTAGAAACAATGTTTAACATTAGCTCTATTTTGGGGAGGCAGAGGAATTCTGCATCTAGCTCCGTAGCTTTTTGATTGTATAGTAATGAAATTGCTCACCCACCCAACACACCCTTACCGAATGAATACTCCCCACTCTTTCCTTTGCTGCTGCTGCCGCCAAGTGCATACTACACTAACTCTTTTACAAGTCCCTAGCAGAAAAAAACAGGGGATCAACACTCTTGTATTGTGCATACAGGGCGAAAAATATTTTCACAGGTTGAGGGAAGGGGTGGGGGAGAAGTCTGCCTCTTACTTCCTAATTGCTATAGAACTGAATGTTTTTTTAAGTGTGACAGCAGTGAATGATATGAAGCAACAGCTACCCTAAACTGTCAGTGGCCTATCATTTCTTGCATTTTTCAGATCCTGAACATTCTAACGACTTAAAGCTTAAACATTTTGCTGAAACACAAGGCTCTCCTAGGCTCATGCAATTCCTAGAACAAGGCTGCAACCTCCTTGCAGAGTTCTGCAAAAGGAAACCCTAGACCTTGCAATGAGAACTCAGGCATGCCTGCAGATTCCATTTTCTTCAGCATGGAAAAGTGGCTTGATGCCTAATTCCCAAGAAAAAGCATTACCCCATCTCCCAGTATCCCATAATTCCAATTCTATAAAAGATAAACTAAATTCAGTAGAAGTGACCTAGAATAACGATCATGTGAAAAAACAAGCCTTAAAATTTACCACGCCATCTGTTCTGGTAGTCAAAAATACTCATTTACCCTGACAATCAGATAATCTGAGGTATACCACATAATCCCATGTACCAAAATAAATTGATTTTGACACTTGTAATCATTTATCTATAAGGGAGGGAGGTACGTTTTGCAGCAGCTGGGCAAGGAGAAGGCGAAGAGATTTGTTTGGTCATTTCCAACATGATTTTTTTTTATGAACCAAAAATTAACATTTTGGAATTTCCCTCAATTTTATCTAAAAACCCACACCACCACCACATTTTAACTCCCCCCCCCGCAACAAAATATTGATTTTCTAACCTAAATGATTTTTTTTTAAATGTAGCTTTACCAAAAGACCCAAAAAAGTGTGTGTTTCAGGTTGATCAAAACAATATCCCTCCCCCTCATATGTTTGGTTTCTGTGGCCAAATTAAAAAAAAAAAAAAAAAAAAAAGTCAGTTACTTGCCCAGTTCTAGTCAGTATTCACCAAGAACCCTTAGCTCAGGAGGGCTGCAACTAGCCAGACAGTGCTGCAATATCAACTCAATCAGCAATTGGCTCAGGTGGTTGAGACCTAACAAAGTTTAAGTCTCAGGCAAATGGTCATTGCTGTTGTAGTTCCCAGGAACTAGATCTACACAATGGAAATGCTAACAAAAGCTTTAACTCGGAAAGGTGTGCACTGTTTTAATAGGTTTATGAAGGACAGTATTTTGGCTTTCAAAGTACAAGTTCAGGACAAACATTGATGTCTATGGACACCTGTCCTTCTAAGTTACTAAAAATACAGGAAGATAGTATTTTTTTTTTTTTTTAAAGAGTTCATACTTCTGCATTTAGAGCTTGATCCTGCACTGCTGAACCTCTGGTCATCAGCAAATCACTTAAGTCCACTGGACTTTTCATGTGCTTAATGTTAAGCACAGGCTTCAGTGCTATATTGGATTGGGGCAGATTACTCAGGATTTTGGAGGGTGACGCCTTTGCATATTGTAGGCTGTATTCGGTCATGATATATGCATGTAGGATTCCTATAGACTAAATGGAAGCCCCATATCTGCAGATGAAGGCAGAATTAGGTCATTTTTTTCATAAACTTTTTTGTTGTTTTTGCCAATTCTTTTAAGAAAGCTTAGAATAATACTGGCAAAACAACAAAAAGGTTATGGAAAAATATATAAATCATCTATATATAAAAAATGGTCCTACCTTCTGTTTAAACTTTACTTTGAAGTTTTGAACATGAAGTTGCCAAGTACTTTTCCCCTGTACTTTCCGGTTGATGCAACCCAGGCCTTTCCCTTTGAAGTAATCAGCTTTCAATTAAACCAATGAGCTTTGCAGATTACTGTAATGGCTGCAGTAATTATTATGATTCCATTATTTTCTTTGTTAAGCACATTTGTAGTTTTAGATGACAGGAAATCAAGCAGGTAATTTGTAGAGATGTGTGAATAAGGAAATTATTCTATTCATGAGTTCATAATGAACAGTGAGATATCCTAATAATGTTTTGTGTTTTCTCACCTAACAAGGAATAGAAAAAGCAAAAGAAGTGACCTGGATAATTTCCTGTGACTTTCCCTTTGTTCTTATGCTCTTTTTACAGTATTTTTTCAGGGGCAATGCAGAATAAACTGAGATGAATCAACCAGAGCCAAGCTTTGAACCTTTGCTTTGAACCTTTTTGTGGAACTATTTCTGTCCTCCTCCTCCCTCTTGCAAGAATATAATACTCCAAGTAAGCCAATGCAGAATTTCACACATTACAGTGCTCGTCCTGTATTACAGCTAGATCACAACGACTCATTTAAGTGCTTTCTAATTGTAATATTTGCAAGATCACTAGTGAATCACGCAGACTATTCCCAATGAATGCTTATGCAACCTTTAAAATCATAACACCATCATGCAAGTCTGCCAACGATGTAACAGAAGAACTATTTTAAAAGTGTTTAGGAAGATTTTCAGAACTACATTGGCTGGCTGAGCAAAGAGGAACCAAATGGGTTGAAGCTTCTGCGGGGAAGGTGCTTGGAGGGAAGCATTCCCACCTGAAACAGAGTATTTAAAGGCTTCATAATTGTATTTATTACAGAGATAAAGAGGAACAGTGTGCTGGCTTCAGCTCTCTGCATTCATCCTTGTCACACCTCCTTCCATACAGTTGCGTATGTGGAAATACACAAAGTCTTCAGCCATTCCACTGTACTCCATGCCTCATCTCCTGCTCCCTGTTGAGCTCCCTGACATCTGGCCAGCTAGATCCCTTATCTGAGCCTCTCTTTTCTGAAATCTCATTACCTATAAACAGTCAGGGAAAATAACCCTTTTGTAGCTAGCCACTTGTTCTCAGATATGAAAGGTTTAAGCATAGGCATAGAGAGAGGGAGACACACACACGACTGATAAAATGTGTACATATTAGTAACTGAGGGCAGAATTTTGTCCATATTCCTTAAATTCTGTACTCAGAACATGTGAATCCTTCTGAATTCTTAATATTTGTGGGGCATGTGGTTTTGGACACCAGAAACACATTGATACTATGGCTGACTATTGTCACTACTTTGAACAAACAGAAGCAATATATACCCTTTCACTTTCAGGAATTCTTATTTTACCCCTCTTCCAAGGACTATAATTGCTCCTATCTCCCCCTCCTCCCTGTGATCCACATGGAGACTCTGGGTCTTATCCCAACCTCATTCAAGCCAACTGAGCAGAGGTGGGCAAACTACAGCCCGTGGGACCCTCCTGCCCGGTCCCTGAACTCCTAGCCTGGGAGGTTAGCCCCCGGCCCCTCCCACACAGTTCCCTCTCCCCAGCAGCTTCAGCTCACTGCATTGCCGGTGCAATGCTCTGGGTGGCAAGCTCCTGGGGCAGCACAGCTGCAGAGCCGTGGCCTGACCCAGTGCTCTGTGTGCACCGTGCCAGGGCTGGCTCCAGCTGGGCGGCACGGCTGCCTGTCCTGGTGCTCTGAGCAGCAAGGCTGTAGCGCCCCAGCCACCAGTGCTCCAGGCAGTGCAGTAAGGGGGCAGGGAGCAGGGGAGGGGTTGGATAGAGGGCAGGGGAGTTGGTCAGGGGGCCTGGGTGTGGATGGGGTCAGGGCTGTCAGAGAGCAGGGAACAGGGGGATTGAATGGGGGCAAGGATCCCAGGGGGGCAGTCAGGAAGGAGGGGGGATTGGTTGGGGCAGGAGTCCTGGGGAGGGCCACACATGGCTGTTTGGGGAGGCACAGCCTCCCCTAACCAGTCCTCCATACAATTTCCGAAACCCAATGTGGCCCTCAGGCCAAAAAGTTTGCAAACCCCTGCAATAGAGTCTCTCCCAAGTAAATTAAGTGTAATGTCAATTTTATGTCAGCAGCAACTTTGGCTTTCTTGAATAGTGAAGTACAGTTGTTAGTGCAACTTGTAGTAAAATTAAAACTGATGTCTACCCAGAGATACTACTAAATTTCATAATAAAATCCTTCAATTTCTGAATTTCTTCTATTTGTGTATGTATGACATGACTGTGGTACCACAAGAAGTTGAAGGAAGCGAACAACTCACTTCCAACTAAAGGCACAGAGACAATATACACTGCAGTAATTTTAAACAGACACAGCTAAATTCAGTGCAGCTCCCAATTCTCAAGAAAAAAAATTTAAGGGGATATATTATGATTTTTTTCCCTCTGGAGTTAATTGAGGAATCCTATGAAACCCCATTTGTTTTTGATTCTAAAAATTGTTCTTGTTCAGACTTAAAAAGTCTTAACTTGGATAATTGGAAAAAAAATGTTAGCAATGAGATCAGTCAGGAACAAGAATAAATTTGCTGGGGGTGGGGGGCAATAACAGAGGTGTTCAGTAGCAGACTGGTTAGAATACCTCTCTCAAGTATATGGGGAACCCTGCATAGGTGGCTGGGTGGTTCTTTATCCTGGATCAGTTTTTGATCTATGACAGTAGTAACTAGAGGTTAACTCAACATTGTTGACCTATACTGCATAGAACTTTCATTACAAATGCAATACCACCAATCAATTGTTTCTGGCTTTTGTTACACACTTAACACTCAGCCCAAGTTCTCAAACCTTTGGATTAATCCTGAGTAAAGTATTAATATATTGTTTTAGGTCCAAACCAGTCGGAAACTCATGCACAAGACACTGCTTTATCCATCTACACTGCTTGCAAGTGGCATTTATTTCATGTACACTGCTTGCAAGTGGCATTTATTTCAGTTGGCCTATTCACCATTTTTCAGTCTCCTCCAGTTTTTGCCACTAGCTGCCTCTTATTTTCCTGCATTGTTTGTACTAAATGTAGGTTGATCATTTTGTGGGGGAAGGGAGTTTGCCAAAGAAGTTTTAAAATGTGCCCTTGTGAGAGTTTTGGGTGTCGTTGGCTGATGTGTACTTAGCTGGCTGGAATTTTTATTTTTTTATTTTTGTGGCCTAAGTCGCTGAGTATCTACAACTCCCACTGAAAATCAGGACTTGCATTTGGCGTCTACTCTATAATTATATCGAATCTTTGCGACAGATGCAGTATACTGGGTTAATATCCAGTTATGATGTCCCCTTAGGATTTCCCTCGAGCACTGCTACCCATGGTAGAGACAGTCAATGCAAGAGAGTAACAGTGATCTTTAGCCCATTTAACTCCCTTGTGTGGGTGATGTAGGCTCATGGGGATCTAGCCTAAAGGTACTAGTTGGTGGCTTCTTCAATACACCTTGACACAGTTACTTGTTATTTTTCTTTCAATGCTTCTGTTTCTTTCTTCAGAATAAACTGACTGAGCACAAAGAAAAAAAAACCCTTTTAAAATGCAGAGACTTATTTATGGGGAAAACATTTATCAGTTCAGTCATACGAGCCATCACATCAATTAATGTGATGTGAATGGACCTGACAACCTAATGAGGCATATCACAAGACAATACATCCCCGGAGACAGATTTGGAAGCAAGAGGAAATTTGGCTGTAAAATGGGTTTAAATACCAGATATTTAAAGAAAAAATAAATATTGTAGAATCTATGTTTGTGCAGGGATAATATCCAAATGCTCACCACTAATCATTGTTTCTGAACAATTTTTGCTATTTGTATAAAATGTGTGTGTGATTGAAGAGGATGACAATTGAAAATATTCAGATTTTTTATGAAGAACAACCACCTAATCACTTTACACTTACTTCTAATCTCTTACCGTAAGAAAATGGTTAATTTGCCAAAAATTACAGTCCAGGCAACAAAGCTGAAAAAAACACCCTTTTCTGTTGTCAGGGTTTCATACAAACATTTTGATACCTCCGAGGTTTTGCTTTGTTTCAGGTTTTCTGACCTTAAATTCAATATTTTCTTCCTCCTCTTTTAACTCTCTGAAAGAGCTTAATTGTTTCATCCTAACATTGTTTCTATGCCCTGATTTGGGGTTTGTAAGAGCTATTTTGCATCATTTGCTATTCCTCCTCTATGGGAGATCTATTCAGTTGCTGGATTAACTTTAATTTATCTAGGCTAATACTCATTCTTTAAGCCCCATCTAACATCTCTGTGAGTCCTTTAAATAGTTTAACATATGATTGGGGATGGGTGTTAATGTAAAGGTTGAACATACAACTGTTCGTTTACAAGCATGCACAAGCACTTGTGTGCATAACAAAGGGAGATTGGGCTCTGACAATATAGTCATTGTTTACTTCATAGCTTTCATAATCAAAGATGAAACATAATGTTATGGATTTGTTAGCATTAACATTAAATACCAAACCAATTTTTCCTGAATTAGTGGAGGAAGGGAATATTTATTTTTTTCCCCACTTTTTATTATATATAAAGTAGTTATTGTATAAAATACCAGGTACCCATGTACACTAAGTCATGTATGTGTTATACTTGGCAGATTTTCTCTGTGATTAAGTTCCACAGAAAAGGATTTTCCACAAAGACAGACCTAACTGCAGCCCAATTCTGACTGAATATGGGTGTCAGGAGAAAACCTGTCCCGGACAACCATAAGAGCCAGGTAGAGTCAGGGGAGAGAGTGTGTTAGTTCTCATATTTAAGATTATTATAAAGGGCTTTATATATGAATATCTAGCCCCTGAATTGTACTACATAGCATACTACCTGCCAACGTAGATCACCAAGAGTGAGCATTTCTGATTCCCACACTTCTGTCCCAGGAGCCAGCAAACAAGCGTGAATATATTCTCTAACAGCTGCAGTTTCTGTATCACTTCATTGTTGAATACCTCCAATGTAAGAAGATATGGATAACTGAGGCTGGTAAATTCCACGTCCAAGACCAAAGAAACTGAATTAGAACATAAAAATGGCCACACTGGGTCAGACCAAAGGTCCATCCAGTCCAGTATCCTGTCTGCCGACAGTGGCCAACGATCTCTCTCCTGCCATCCATCTCCACCCTCTAACAAACAGAGGCTAGGGACACCATTCCTTACCCATCCTGGCTAATACCCATCAATGGACTTAACCTCCATGAATTTATCCAGTTCTCTTTTAAACCCTGTTATAGTCCTAGCCTTCGCAACCTCCTCAGGCAAGGAGTTCCACAGGTTGACTGTGCGCTGACTGAAGAACTTCTTCCTTTTATTTGTTTTAAACCTGCTGCCCATTAATTTCATTTGGTGGCCCCTAGTTCTTATATTATGGGAACAAGTAAATAACTTTTCCTTATTCACTTTCTCCACACCACCCATGATTTTATATACCTCTATCATATTTCCCCTTAATCTCCTCTTTTCCAAGCTGAAAAGTCCTAGCCTCTTTAATCTCTCCTCATATGGGACCAGTTCCAACCCCCTAATCATTTTAGTTGCCCTTTTCTGAACCTTTTCTCATGCCAGTATATCTTTTTTTGAGACAAGGGGACCACATTTGTACGCAGTATTCTGAATGTGGACGTACCATGGATTTATATAAGGGCAATAAGATATTCTTGGTCTTATTCTCTATCCCTTTTTAAATGATTCCTAACATCCAGTTTGCTTTTTTGACCACTGCTGCACACTGCGTGGATGTCTTCAGAGAACTATCCACAATGACTCCAAGATCTTTCTCCTGATTTGTTGTAGCTAAATTAGCCCCCATCATATTGTATGTATGTATGTATGTATGTATGTATGGTTGGGGTTATTTTTTCCCATGTGCATTACTTTACATTTATCCATGTTAAATTTCATTTGCCATTTTGTTGCCCAGTCACTTAGTTTTGTGAGATCTTTTTGAAGTTCTTCACAGTCTGCTTTGGTCTTAACTATCTTGAGCAGTTTATTATCATCTGCAAACTTTGCCACCTCACTGTTTACCTCTTTCTCCAGATCATTTATGAATAGGTTGAATAGGATTGGTCCTAGGACTGACCATTGGGGAACACCACTAGTTACCCCTCTCCATTCTGAACATTTACCATTTATTCCTACCCTTTGTTCCTTGTCTTTTACCCAGTTCTCAATCCATGAAACAAACTTCGCTCTTATCCCATGACAACTTATGTAAGAGCCTTTGGTGAGGGACAAAGGCTTTCAGGAAATCTAAGTACACTGTGTCCACTGGATCCCCCTTGTCCACATGTTACACTGAATGCAACAAACAGGATAGCCCCCACTCTCCTGCTGGGCTTCTGCCTGCATTTACCTAAGTTAAGATAGGGGGTTGTTTAAAAATCAAGAAGTTTTGATTATAGTTTAGTGTAAAGATTTTAAGAATGGCAATAGTTTATTGCCCCCTTCCCACTCCCCTTCCCAACTCCCTCTCAAAACTCCCTGTGAGCTGCCCCATGTCACTTGCTCACTGCTTTATAAAGCCCTGGCCTCCTTGATAGCCCCGCCCCCGACTAAGGCTCAGCCAATAAACAGAGGCTTCTAGATTTCAAACCTTGTTATTTATTATCCAGAAAAACTGAAGGCAATTGTATATTTTCATTTGAAACAGACATTTTTATTTCTAGAACTATTTCACCTGCAAATATTGCACATATGAGCATTTCATTGAAACAAACTCTCATAACACTTTTCTCTAACCACAAGCATCACCCTCAGTTTTGTCAGGGTGGAGTTTTGACCAGCATCTCTCATCCTTGTGATCTCTTCTACCCCTATGATCCAAATAAAAACTGTCAGCTAGATAATTTTGATAATAAAGCCCATAACATTTTGATAAAGAACAAGGTACACAGCCATAATGATACCATGGTCTATGCATTTAATATAATCCACCTCCACCAGCTAAGTATCAATACTGAATAGCAGTGGGTGGGGCTTGTGGGGGAGGGAGGGGATAGAAAGAAAGAAGTGTGCTACATTCCATAAAAAGTAGAACCCAGATAAAGGGATGGAAGTATCCGTAGCTGTCCTGGAAGTTCAACCTTTCTACTCCCTTCAAGAATGAACACAACCATTTAAGAGTAGCCCACCCATCCACACCAGGTACTGCATCTTCAGACATGGACCACAGAGTTATCAAAAGAAGTTGGAGATCGGAGATCAGAAATCCACAAAGAACATTTCTTGTAGTCTCTGTTACCAAGGGGAAAAAAACCCAGCTCCATTAAGGCAGACTGTTCCAGTGCTATGAAATAAGAGAATTCAAAGCAGCCTATCCAACCCAGATGTACTCGGTACTATCACGGCACTGCCAATAACTTTCACAAAAAGGAGAGGCTGCTGATTAGTTGAGGCATTCACACCAAGAAAAAGATTTGAAACAATGGATGAACCTCTGCATATTTGAGCAATGTAGCTAAACCGCCCTTTCGGAATGAAATATAACCTTCCCAACGCCCACTCACCTACAACACAAACCAGAGACTCACTGCTGGGTTTCAAAACCAAGAAACTATGAGTCTATTACACAGAGCAATTCTGAACTCTGCATCCTTTCCTGGATCTCAGCAAGCAGACAGTCTAAAACTCAACCACAGACACTGCACATTTTACTTATTGTGCTCTGATACTTCTACAACACTACTGTAGAATGCTAATGTAAGTGTCTATCATAATACAGTCATATGCTCCTACAATAAAAAAAATCCCAATTAAAGCAAAAGTCCACAGAGTAATAGTTTTAATTTTAATTAGCCAAAGTTTCTCCCTCTGTCTCTGCCCCATCCTCCCATGAAATCTATGTATTCCTCATTAATTTACTCCTAAATTTTGGGAGACTAACTCACTGTTTGGTTGTTTATATTTCACCTATTTCTCTATTAAACTATATATAAGACAGTGACAATTTTAGGATTTACAATAGGAAGATCAGTTTCACGCTACCACTTCACATCATAGTTTCTATTATACAGCATTTGTGATCCACAGATTGAACTCTCATTGCTATCAGTGAGAGGTTGTGAATGTATGGACGGTAGTCTTTAGCTCTATATCTTAGAGGTAACAGATTCCTGTGTATTGAGATTAAAAGGAAATTTATAACCATAACTAAGTTTGGACACTGACCACTAGAAACAGAAATTTAAAAACAAAATAATAAAATGTAATATCTCCCTTATATTACAATAATGGCAACATTTTCCCCCAGGAAGGCATTTAAGTAACTGCTTAAGTCCCCACCTATTCATTAAAGCTATTAGGCACATATTAAGTATTTTGCTAAATAGGTACGTACTGCAGAATTGCAGCCAGACTTATAAGGTTTCCACCATTAACAAAAAAATAAGCAAGAACTGATAGTATTGACTACAATTACAAATACTCCTATACAGTATAAAATATCCTCCAACCTTCTACTTCAGGTCCTAAACTAGATTAATTACAGCATATATCAGTGGAAGTGTTGAGAACAGACTTCATCAAAGCAGGATCAATCACCTTGAGATAATTTATTTTCAGGTTGTTTGATGGCAATTATTTGTAACTTACTGTTAGATAGTTTATATTCTAGTTTAGAACAAAAAAGGAAGAATAGTTCAAAGTCTTTCCAAAAGCCTTTCTTGTAAAAGAAAAGAAAATAGTTCTAACTGATTAAATGATGATTTTCATTTCTAATTTCAAAATTTCAGAAACGAGTACTCTGACAATGCTTTGAAAGCTTGCAGTGAACATAAATATCAGCAACTTGGTATATTCTTGTTTCAACAACTTCATATAGACTTAGACTTTTGTCATGCTAACAAACAGCAAAAACAAAAAAAACCCACCACCCTCTTTTTAACATTTCTGTAGGAAGGCCTGCAATTTTAAGACGTATGCTGCAAGTTGTATGTCAGCTTTATTTAACACACTCCACATGCTCTAGTTCCTTTGATGCCCCCCAAAACAACAGATATACACTTAAAACAAAAGGATAGCATGTTTTACCTAGATAAGCGTCTCACAGCAGTTTATCATTAGCATTTTTATTGCTTGAGTAATAAAATCATATGCATGTATTCTGTTATAATGGAAATAAAGCTTTTTTCAGGGAGACCTGATCTCAACTCTCTGTATTTGCAATACTATTTAACTATTTGGGAAAAAGTAGACATATTTAAGCAGTTGGGAATTAAAAAAAAAATGAAATATGTGAACTTAAAAAGAGGCATTAAAATATTCTTCAAGCATCTGAAATACACAACTCACTGACCAGTTACTGCATCTCCCAATAGTGCCACAACACTAGAGATAAGGTTAAAAGAAAAGACAAGGTTCTAAACTGTATTTTCCAAGTACATATAGCATCAATTCATATTTGCCTTCTCTTCTCCCACCCAATAAAGACTATAATGAATATGTGTAGTACACAATCCTGTCCTTTTTCTGCAAATTTACAATTCATGCACCAGTGCTGTCTCTTTGCCAGTAGCCCCTCAGTAGCACTTTGTGGCTCTGAAAAGATAAACTCTTATTCCCATAAATTATAATATGCTAGGCTTGCAATTAATTAATTGACACCCCATCTCCTCAGTATAAAAATGTGCATTAGTTTATGCTTTGAACAAAAGATCTAGACTGTGTAATAAAGATTGCCACACCACTATGTTTTTCCATAATATAGTTTTGACACAGACTCATTTGTGATTCACTAAGATGTGCCAGCAACTCTGGTCAGGCCTGGCATGCTCATTATACCTCTCTGACACTGGTGTCATATTTATTTAAAAGGTAACATATAATATATAGTTTGAAAACCACCACCACACTGGTCAGTAGTGTCACTCTGAAGTGCATGTAACAACTCTGTAGGTGAAATTATGGATACTTTCATATTATGTCCGGGAGGCTAAACAGAAAAAGATAAAACAAGTTTCTCCTATACAAAGAAGAAAATAACTATCATAGCAGATGCCCTGTCCAGGAAAAATGGCTCTGACCTGCTGTCTCTGGATCAGCCAGGGGATAACCCTCCTTCAGCTTTGTAACAGGGGTGGTGTAACCCTAAGAGTATGCCAGTGCCAGAGGGCAGGTGGTTTACTGATTTCATTTCGCCTGACCAATTCAATGTACCACAACTCACTATGGTTATAATCTGTGTCTAAAAGGTGTTATGTCATGGAAAAAATAATAACTTCTGGATCATTAATCATCCTGCATGATGGATGGATGGATGGATGGATGTGGTGTGCATTAAGAGTTCTAGAAATATGCTAGAATGACAACTAAAATGTGATTAAGTCAGCCACATCAGGGCAAACAGGTCTGCCCTAGACAAAGGAATGTGTATTTTCTTCTTTGAGGACGCTGGTCATCAAGCAAAGACAATGAAAGTCTATTTGCATATTAGGCAAACAAAGCTATCAAGCAAACAAATAGGGGAGTAGACAGCATGGTGTCTATACCCAGCAGAAGAGAGATGCTTGGTCTGGGTTTTACTTTTCAAAGAATACATTATAGACTAGTAAAACTTGGCAGAGACTGGGAGGCTGAACCACAAAGTATAAGCATTTGAATCAACTGACTGTATACAATATTATAAAAGTGTACATAGGGAGGTCTTTTATGGAAACCTATGACAATGGTGATATCATTGTGTATTGTATGTATTAAAATGACAAGTATTTATTGATATTATGCTTTACAGTCTGTGACCAAAGAAAGGGAGACACAGGATTTCCCTTACACAGGTAGATGGAGACAGGAGGGAAGGCAGCTAAATAAATTAAGCAAGGTGTGACCAAAATCAATGCCAGCCCCATTTGCATAGGAATCAGCAGGGAATGGGAAGACCCCAGGAGAGAAAGAATAGTATGAGGTCATCCTGCTTCTTGAAACAAGGTCATTGAACGTTAATTTCTTCAACAAGGAGAGAAGCCATCTTTGGCACCCATCACTAGACGGACACAAGAGGCCAGAGCTCTTTCAAGCTGAGAAAGTTGGGTCCTTCAATCAAGGGAGGGTTGAAGTTTCTGAGAACGGAATATAAGGGAGAAGCTAATGTCTTTCACCGAGGAAGACGAGGGAAGCCAGCATCTTGTACTTTTGTAGAAGGTCCTGAGGGAAAGTCAGCCACGGCTGGGAAGAAAGAGTGGTGGGAGAAACCATTTTGAACAAAACCTGTAACTTTCTAGATTAAGTTGTAAACTTTTAGATACATGATTTCACTTTTATTTGCTTGTAATCAATTCAATCTCTATATCTTGTACTTGATCTCACTTAAAATCCTATTTTCTTTTTGTTAATAAACTTATTTATAAACAGTGCTTTCTTTAATTTAAAGTGGTAATTCCAGTTAAAGCGGTAAACCGTACATTATGTCATGTCATTATACACACAGTGTCACACCAACTTTAAACTCTTCTAGTTTATTTGATCCTGAATAACTCAGCTTTCATCTCATTGGATGGACTGAAGTGAGTTTCAGAGTAGCAGCCGTGTTAGTCTGTATTTGCAAAAAAAAACAAGGAGTACTACTGCACCTTAGAGACTAACCAATATATTTGAGCATAAGCTTTCGTAAGCTACAGCTCACTTCATCGGATGAAGTTGACTTTCTGTTGCTTAAATGTCCAACGTTCTCAGTGATTTGGACAGCTTCGGGATTTTTTGACATATTTCAATATAAAAAGCAGAAGTTAAATGTTTACATTTGAGCTGTTATGCCAGCAATTTGAGCTCTCACAACAGGATCTCATGTTACATCCTCTGTAGTCTCCAAAAGTGCATTAAGTGCAAGGTAGTTCCCAGAAACCTAATGCTTCTGCATAAAGATGCCAGCTTGTTGGATAGAGGACAGAGATGCCTGGCAATGTACTCAACACTTCATATTTTATGTCCTAAAATATAGCTTCTCACCTGGGTCATTGTTCAAAATTAATTATGTGATTTCACAAAGTTTCAAGAGTAAAGAAATCTTGCCTATAAAGATTTTAAACACAGAATCATAGAAATGTAAGACTGGAAGGGATATCAATACATTATCTAGTCCAGTGCCCTGCTCTGAGGCAGGATTAAGTATTACCTAGATCATCCCTAAGAGGTGTATAACCAGTTTTTAAAAGCTTCCAGTGATAGAGGTAATTTAATCTAGTGCTTATCTAACTATCCTTACTAACCAGGAAATTTTTCCTAATGTCTGACCTAAGTCTTCCTCCCTGGGTTACAATTTAAACCCATTATTTCTTGTCCTGTCCTCAGTGGTCATGCCCTCCTCTTTGTAAACACTTTTTATGTACTTGAAAACTGTTCTGTCCCTTCTCTTCTCCAGACTATACAACCCCCTTCCCCCCCCCCCCCAATCTTTCCTGATAGCTCATTTTTTTAGACATTTAATCATTCTTGTTGCTCTCTTATGGACTTTCTCCGATTTGTCCACCTCTTTCTCCATGTGTGGTGCCCAGAAATGGACATAATAATACAAATGAGCCCTTATCAGTGCTATGTGGAAGAATTACCTCATGTCTTGCTTACAACGCTCTTACTAATACATCCCAGAATCGTGTTTGCTTTTATGCAACAGTATCACATTGTTGACTCATTTAATTTGTGATGCACTGCAACCCACAGATCCTCTTCTGCAATACTCCTTCCTAGGCAGTCATTTCCCCTTTTTGTATTAGGAAGGAATAATCAATTTCACAAAGTATAGTACTTTGCATTTGTCCTTATTGGATTTAATCCTATTTACTTCAGGTCACTTCAGTTTGTCAAGATCATTCTGAATTCCAATCCTATCCTCTCACGTGCTTGAAATCCCTCCCTGCTTGGTATCAACCACAAGCTGTTTAAGAGTGTACTCTATTCCATTTTCCAAATCATTGATGAAGATAATGAATAGAACTGGCCCCAGGATAGATCCCAATAGGATCCCGCTCAATAGGCCCTTCCAGTTTAACTGTGAACCATTGATAACTACTCTGAGTATGTTTTTCAAATGAGTTGTGTAGCCACCTTATAGTTTCATTTAGGCTATATTTTTCTAGTTTATGAGAACATCATGTGAGAGCATCAAAATTGTTACTAAAGTGGAGATAATCACATACACAGCTTCCCCCCCATCCACAAGGTTTGTCACCCTGTCAAACAAGGATATTAGGTTGGTTTGACAAGATTAGTTCTTGATAAATCCATGTTGACTGTTAGATATATCTTTTTTCATGCATGTGCTTACAAATTAAATTGTTTGCTTCTTTATCATTCAGAGTATGAAAGTTAAGCTGACTGGTCTATAATTCCCCGAGTTACACCTTCAGTTAGCTCCTGTATACCATTCATTCAGGTTTGATAAAATGATTAAGGAAGTAAAATCCTTTTATTCATGTCTGAACACTGAAGACAAAATATAATTTTGAAAGCCTTCTCTATCCATTGCTAGCTTTAAACACTCAGCAGCTGACCTCTTAGTGATCTGCTGCATACCATCCATCAGTCTCTTTGATGACTGTCCCCTGCTACAAGGGCCTGTCCCCATTCTTTCCATGATAAATTTCTTGAGGTTATTTCCATCTCTAGTACATGTTGATTTTCAACAGCAGGGTCTGCTTTTCTCCCATAATATTTCTAACAAGCATTCGTCTACTTTTCTGTCTAGGAGATACGCAAGGGTCTTCACCAGCACTCCATCTCAAAAGGTCACACGTTTAGAGATCACACATTTCCCCCCAACTTTCATAAGGGAAGCTAGGAATCTCTCACTCAACCACAGTCTTCTGATTTCTTAAGAACAGCCTCCTTGGCTTGAAATGCAAGATCCCAGATAATTGAATTCATCTAATGCCTCTACAACTTGACTGTTTATATAATGTCCTCTTGTATCTTATTTTTATTAATTGTATCAATGTGCAAGTGTTTTGTTATTTAAAGATAATCCATATTCCTCCCTACCTGTTTTAACAGACTCCAACATTTGTTGCATTTCATCAGTGGTGTGGCAAAGTAGTGTCATATTGGCCTCTGAGGTCAGTTAAGAGGTGTCCACTAATGTAAATACCAGCTCCACCCACTTTATCAAAGACATGAAGGCCTATTCTCATAATAAGTTCGGTATATACATTGAAAAAGTTTTTGGACAAAAATACAGCATTGTTTTGCACTTTGCCCAATGGGAAGCCACTCATTCTCACCTGCTACTGTTTTCACTATGATCTCCTGTTGATTGTAAAGGCTACTGATGAATTCAGTGAAACACCTTGGATAGGTAGAATAGGTTAAATATTAACTGTGACTAATTATGTTTAATTAACAAATCCAACAACTACAATGGTTAATAGTGACTACTGTGTCTTAAAGTGACATTTTAAGTAATATCACTACCTTATATCCTGATAATTAAGGAACTATTTCCATCTCATTTTCATATTCATAAGACACAAATCTCAAAAGTTACATAGATTTAGTCCGGAAAAGCATTAAAATGTTCATAGATGGCAATATAAGCCAGATTTACTCTGTAGTTAAGGTTACCCAGTAGTTTCCATTATTACCCCTTGATATCAGTGATAACATTTTTGAACTTTCAAATTTTTATTTCAAAAAGTCTGAGCAACAACAGTACAGCTGTTTCATATTTTGGGGGGAAGAGAGGGGAACAGTTCATTGTGTGCAGATAGCTGATACTTGTCTTCTCAAGCAAGTCTTTTCTCAACTTAGTTATCGTAAGAGGAATCTGGGGGATGCTACAAGGACACCCTGAAAGTATATCTCAAGAGAGGCATTGACCCCTTGAACTGGGAAGAGCTGTTTGACAATAGATTGCAATGGCATTGCAACATACATCAAGCCTCAGCCCGTTTTGAAGAGAATTGCCTTGCTCAAGAGGCTGAGAAATGGCACAGGAGAAAGGAAAGTGTACAGCATCCCAGCCAGCTGTTGTGCGCTCTCCAAGCAACCCCCTGTTATATAATGTGGAAAAACCTGTAGAGCATATTTTGGATTCCTCAGCCATCTTAAGTCTCATCAATGACTCCCTCCCCGCCGGCAGACATCCTCATATTGAGGGATAGCTGCTGCCAACAAAGGGGAAAACAGTTTATCTGCTTACAGTGGGAAAAATCCTGGTTCCGTTCAAGTCAATGGCAAGACTTCCACTGACTTTAATAGAACCAGGATTTCATCAAGTATATGAAAATAAACTGGTGGATTTGTTGATATACAGTGTAGTACCATTTGATGTATCACTTTTTAGAATAAAAAAACAAACAAACAAACAGTATGTGGTCACCCTCAAAAACTTGCCATTTTTGCCATAAATAATGTTACCTCAATAGCAGTCAGATTCCCTGCTATAAATATAGGGATTAATAGGCTGCAAATAGAAAAGGTTATGTGTTCCATTTAAGGCAAAGTTGACAAGTTTTTAAATCCAGATAAATGTATCCTATTGATTTCAACTGGTGCTGTTCGTGTGATATGGTAGAATGCCATGGTTTAAAGTTCTTAAATACTTGGATATAAAAAAGTACAACATATGTTCAAATCTACTTTCACCTCCAGAGCAGCAAAATAGCCTAGTTATTTTCTTTTCAAAGTAAAATAGGAATTTCTTTAGGAAAAAAAAAAAAACACCACAAAGTTGCAGTGGAGGAGGTTTAGGCTGGATATTAGGAAAAACTTTTTCACTAGGAGGGTGGTGAAACACTGGAATACGTTACCTAGGGAGGTGGTGGAATCTCCTTCCTTAGAAGTTTTTAAGGTCAGGCTTGACAAAGCCCTGGCTGGGATGATTTAGTTGGGGATTGGTCCTGCTTTGAGTAGGGGGTTGGACTAGATGACCTCCTGAGGTCCCTTCCAACCCTGACATTCTATGAAACTAAATACTTGTCATAGGTAATGGAATATAAACTTAGTCCAATCCTGCCCTTGGTTTCATTTTGCATCTCCCATTGATTTTTACCTCTAATTTTATGGAGTTGTACTCTGGTAACACAGGGATGAATTGGGCCAAACAACAAACACAACAACAACAACAACAAAAAACACACCATGCTTCTTGCATATGTATCTGTTTGGACTATATACAAGTGCCTATAACATATCTTCAAAGTCATATTATTAAGCAATACTATTTTTCTTATAGCCTAAAATATACGTGCATTTCCCCACAATTACTTAGCCATTTGAATACTTACAATAGAAATGACAGGAAGAGCTGAATTAGAAAGCCATCAAAACTTTACGCCAGTTTTCTTGCTTTTGTATTTCTTCCTGTCTTTTTTTTTTTTTTTTTTTTTTGTAGATAAATCTCATTTTTCCTTTGGTTTAACTAGTTCACCTATTCTTTGTCCTGCCATATAAAATGGCTGTCAAAACTCGACCCTAATATAAATAATGTAACAAAACAGTAAAAACAGTATTATGCTACATTAAGAAGCCTTAAACATTCATTTTCAAGTTGACTCCTAAACCCTTATAACTTTTCATTCATCAGCAATGCTACCCTCTTCTCATCCTCTCCAATAAATTTGAAGGCTCTGAATTTTTGGCAAAACATTGAGCACTTCTCTGGCAACTACTGCACATTATTCTTCCCCGCTGACAAAGCGGTAAGACCCATACCAACTCCAGCTCTGGCTGGATGCATTTCCTTTGAGTGTGAAAGCCACGATTCAGCTGGAGGAATAAACTCTACCAATATACACTATGTACATTCTTTAGAGGTCTTTTAGTAGGGATAATCATGTCCTGATGCAGCTCTACATCATTTCAAACCACCTGTGACATTCATTGATTAAAAGTTTTATCCTTGAGTGCAGCTCCAAAAAAAAAAACAACAAAAACAATGCTGGGCCTAAATCCAGCAGCAAGCAGCCATGGCTTTCCAAGGCTCAGCTACAAACCAGTTTGGGAGAATGGCAGAGTTGATGAGGAAGGTGAAACAGCCTTGTTCTGTGCAACAGAGTTGCAGAGCAGCTTATCAAGATAAGAAATCACATCCATTCCCAAATGGGAATTAAGTGGTTACTGAGGACTAGATAAATATATCTTTCAAAATCAATAGTGTTCAACTTCTTTAACTACAATGATCCACAGGATATCAACTGGATAGAGGCCTAGAAAAAACTGATTGCAGTGCAGATATAAAGTAGAGAACTGCTTACAGACAAAGATTCTGGTGCTTAATAAAGAACTTTTTTCCCCACTTGAAGTTCTCTTATTTTGTGCATTACACTTCTTGGGTAACTTTGCAGAGTGGTATGCTGATAAGTGTGCAATTCCAACTAATAACCAGCAATGATTGTTTGAGTCCTTGTGCAGCATGTACAAAAATGTACCCCATTTAGCAATTCTAAATTTGCTCCAAATCTAAGTTTTTATTGTTGCACGGTTGCGATAATATTTTTACTATTGGACTGTTTTCTATTTGTTTTGATATACTGAGCAAACACAACATATGCACCACTTCAGTTTCAAATGGTATTTGGCTCAATGAGCGCACTCTGTAAAGCTCAAATATGGGTTGTAATCCCATGCTCTGCCACCAATTTGCTGGGTAACTTTGGGTAGTCAGTCACTTCCCCCCACACATTTCTCCACTAGAAGAGCTGGGATGATCGTACTTACCTCCTTGGTAAAGGAGTGTGAGATCTACAAATGTAGAGTAATAGATAAGACCTTAGTGGTAGTGTTATAGGTTTTTTTAAACTAGTTTAGAGGGAGCATCTGTACCACTTACAGCACAATAGAGTCAGAAGACCTGTATTTTAAACCTGACTGGTGCTGAGTCAGTGAGGAACCTGGGGCAAGATTTAGTTTTGGTTTCTATATTGGAATCTTCTCCAGTGATATCTGGAAGCTTTCCTGTCTGCATTTCTCCATACACTTCCTTTTCTCCAATGCTTCATTAGCTTTCTACATGGATTTTAAGTGTTCCAATATTCCATTTGCCTTCTGCCAGCCTGTTTGTGTTCTTTAGGAACATTTCCATGGTGTCCTGGAATTTTCCACCTTCTCCATTGCTTCCCTGTACCTCCACTCTGACTAATTTCTCCTCCTCTACACCCCCTCCCCCCAAGAAAGAGAAAGGGATCTTGGATTATAGAATCAACTTCATTTTCTAGGAGTGGATTTCCATGTAATGGATGCATAAGGATGGTCTAGAAAGGAAGGGTGGCCTTGTGGTAAAGTAACTATCCAGCTCTACCACAGATTTCCTTTATGATTTTGAGCAAGTTACTTAGACAACCATGCATATTTCCATTAACATCAGTAGGGTTTCATGTGGGCACAGGAGTTTGCTTATACACCTATCTTTTCAACACACTCTCTGTGCCTCAGTTCCCCAACTGTGAAACAGACATAATATTTTATCTCACCCCCTTTTCTTGTCTATTTAGATGATAAACTCTTGTCCTATTTACCGTATAAACACGTAAGCCTGATCTCAGTTGAAAATTCTAAGCTCTTCTGTAAGACTTCTAATCGTAGTCCTGTTAATACCTTACTTTGAACACTTTAGATGACCAGTGTTGGTATCCCCAATTTAAATTACTTTCCACTGGGCCGATACCACGTGGAATTATAGACCAGTCAGCTTAACTTTGATACACGTTCCCGTATATTTCTGTGTAACAAATAAATCAGTTTGTAACCACCTAAAGGATCATAGGGTTATAAGGAATAGCCGGCATGAACTTGTCAAGAACAAATTGTGCTAAACCAAACATAATTTCCCTCTTGCACAGGGTTACTGGCCTAGTAGATTGGGGGGAAATGAGGTACATGTGATATATATTTTGGTTTTTGTTAGATTGACAGTCCCACATGACATTCTCATAAGCAAAATGAGGGAAAAGCAGTCTAGATGAAATTACTAAGGTAGGTCCACAACTGGCTGAAAGTTTGTAGTTAAATATTACTTATCAGTGGCCCACTGTCAAACCAGGAAAATGTATCTAGTGGGTTCCATGTAGGGGCGGGGGCTGTCAATCCTAGGTCTGGTATTATGCAATATTTATTAACTATTTGGATAATGGAGTAAAAAAAAATACTTTAAAAAAGTGTGGTGGACATCAAGCTTGGAGGGGTTGCAAGCTCTTTGGAGGACAAGATTAAAATTCAAAAGAACCTTGACAAATAAGAGAATTGGGCTAAAATCAACAAGACAAAATGCAGTCTAGACAAGTGCAAAGTACTCCATTTAGGAAGAAAAAGATCAAATGCACAACTGCAAAATGGAGAAGAAAGTGGCTACAGCTGAAAAGGATCTGAGGTTCTAGAGGATCACAAATTGAATGAAAGAGGCAACAATGTGAGGCAGTTTCAAAAATGGCTAACACGATTCCCGGGTGTATTAATGGGAGTATCACATGTAAGACACGGAAGGTAATGGTCCTGCATTACCCGGCACTGATGAGGTCTCAACTGGTGTACTGTGATCAGTTCTGGGGGCCATGTTTTAGGAAAGATGTGGAAAAAATTGAGAGAATACAGAGGAGAGCAACAAAAATGATAAAAGGTTTAGAAAATCTGACCTATGAGGAAAAGTAAACAAACTGGGCATGCTTAATCTTGAGAAAAGAAGACTGAATTGGGTAATCTAGAATTCTTCGAATATGTTAACGGCTGTTATAAAAAGGAGGACAGGGATCAAATAGTTTTCTTTGTTCACTGAAGGTAAGACAAGAAGTAATGAGTGTATTCTGCAATAAGAGAGATTTGGGTTAGATGTTAGGAAAAAGAGTGATTAACATCTGGAATAGGCTTCAAAAAGGGGATTCTACCACTTTCCTCACTTTTATAAAAAGTTGGACAAACACCTGCCAGGGAGGGTGTAGATTTACCTGATACTGCCTCAGCAGAAGGGACTGGGCCTGGTGACCTCTTGAGGTCCTTTTCCAGCTGTACGTTTCTAAGGGAATTATTTCAGAGGAAGATGAAACTGGTTAGTGGCTGTCAGTTCAGAACTACCTTTCATCCTTTGAGTAGTTCTCATATGCTTTTGAGATATTCAGAAACTATATCCTCCTCAGTCTGAAGTCTGTTTTTCAGAGATTTTTTGGAGTTAAATAGCTGCTAACCTTCTGTGGTAGTGGAGACACCATTTACTGCTTCTCATGCAAAAATGCAAACCTTGGGTTTCAGAAATAGAATCTTAAATCAAGGCTATCCTCAATTACAACAAACAGATACATTTTTGGGGTACAATTTACTCCCTCAACTTTTCTCAGAATGCTATATATATAAAAATAATGTAGAAAAACATCCAAAATATTTAATAAATTTCAATTGGTAGCTTATTGTTTAACACTGCAATCCACCACAATTCACTTTTTTAATCACAATTAATTTCTTTGAGTTAATCGTGTGAGTTAACAGTGATTAATCGAGAGCCCTAATTTTAATCAATTCAGTCTTGACATTCTGACCAGCTTGCTGTTCTCATGTCCCACACTGTACAGAGAATGACCCAACACAGCTTCAATACTTTAGCGTGATGGATTTCCTATAGGAAATGTTAATCTTATAGCTGTTATAGCAGTCTCTCAAATTCTCATCGCATCCTTCAAATTCTTAGCATATGATTTAGCTATCTCCATTGATAAGCTATGCTTGTTATGCTAATCACTTTACATTCCTTTATGAACACATTATCAGCCTTAGGCAAGTGCACGTGCAAAAAACTGATCATAGCCAGGTTTCAGAGTAGCCACTGAATACATCCGATGAAGTGAGCTGTAGCTCACGAAAGCTTAGGCTCAAATAAATTGATTAGTCTCTAAGGTGCCACTAGTACTCCTTTTCTTTTTGATCATAGCCATTTACTCCATTATACTTGCTAGTTATATTATTTTCCACTTTATGATAAGCAGTAAAGGGATTTCTTCCTTCCTGTGTCTATTCACACAAGTTTCTCCTAATAGCTCTACAGCACTTATTGAACTGCAAGTTTCCAAAAACTGTACAGAACCAAGTAAGAGACACACTACTGGCCTGCTCTGCAGTTATCAGCTTTGTGAAGTATTTCCAAAATTGCTATTTTCCCCCCAAATTTGTAACTTATCGATGTCCAATGCATGTCTGATAAAAATCCAAGCAGGCCCTGTAATAAGAATTTCAACCCTTTGTAACCTGTAAACAACCAGATTTTTTTTTAACCTAATGCAGAAGCAGAATGATGCAGCTTTCATGGCTGAAGATCTTATCAGGTTCCATAAACTTCATAAACAATTTAGGACTATCAAAATATGTGAACCTCATTTTTTATGCAGTCCAATTTCTATCATATGTTCTTCATTTTTCCAGTAACTGCTATTATCAAAGAAATGCAGTGTTAATAATGTTAAACCATCTTTCAGATCATCTTTTGACCAATAGCCTTCTCTGGCTCACGCTAGTAACTCACGGAGTACCTCATTAAAATGCTACCAGTTTATTAATTTGGAGCCTGTAATCCTGGAAAAGCACATTTTTAGGCGTCCTCAACTCTGTATGTTTCTCCACTGCTGTAACCTTGTTTCACATCCCAGTTCTCTGAGATGCAGTGATCCTTTTTTTAAAAAGCCCAAAGTCTCTCCCTTGAGCAATTGTGGCAACAGACTGAGTTAGAAGTTCATGGTAAAACGCACAACAATCCAATACTGTATCTAAGATGAAGATAACTACTACAGAACATTATACAGTCTTAATTTACCAACCCACATCATGTCTTTCCTATCTTATTTCATATGTAAACAACTCCTCTTTTTCCTCTGAGGATTTGTGCCTTGTCTTGAACACAGTTCAATCCTATCAAACATATTTTTGAAAAGTTCCTATGTCCTTTGGTTATATTATTTTCCACTACTCAACTGTTAGTAAACAGACTGACTTTAAATTCAAAACATGTCCAATTTAATTGAAAACTAATTACTGTGCCAAGTCTGACTAGTACTTAAACTACAGATATTTGTTGTCTGTTTCAGACAAGTTATGCATCTTCTGCCTTGTCTCAATTTTTTTTAAAAAAGTTTCAAATCAGAGTTTTGACAGATTCAGAAATGTGACCTATAGTCTCAGAAGTCAGGATGCGATTTATTCTTTCACTTCTTTTATATTGTTAAAGTTAACCAAGAGAACCAAATCAAAAACATATTTGGTCAAAATAAAGGTACATAACGCTCTCCAGTACACAGTGTAACTATCACAGCAATAATAAAGTTACTGGTCTATCCACTAAAGAAATAGCTGGATGGGAAACTGAAGTAAGGCATAGAGTTTCAACACATAGTATATTAAAAGGGTAAGGAATACAGCCTTAACCCTGCAAGCACTTGTGCCCATATTTCACTTTAAGCAAGTAAGTAGTCCTGTTGATGTCAATGAAAAAAATCACATATAGAAGTGATTGCACGATTGTGGTCTATAGTGGAACAAAACTCAAATAAATTATGCTACAATTAGAAACCTTTGTATCACTTTAGATTGCCCTTGATAATATAGATCTATATAGAGCTATTTATGGGACACAGGTAGGTATTGTTAGTGACTTAGATAGATTAGATTGACTACCTGTGAATAGTATATTGTCAACATAGATTTAAATGGATGTTCTAATGAAGTTACTCTTCTTTTTCTTCATGTGCCAAAGCAGGTCTCTATGCCTACATTTTATCACTTGAATCATCTCAAAACTAAAACATTTGACATGAGAGGAAGCCAACAACAGAACTTGAAGCCACTTGAGTGAAATGGTGGGTTAGCATATCTAATTTGTTGCTGTTATTATGGAGCACAAGTTGAATTTATTGTGTACTAGATTTAGAATAGAAAAAGATCATTAGTGGCTCAGCAATTTATTTGCAGTTAAGGCCAATTGCACTGCAGATAGAGTTTTATTTTTGATCATACAGGGCTGAGGAGAAGAATCCTTATTCCACCCAGTTTCAAGTTGCGGGAGAAATAGGGAATAAATTGAATGTTTCTGTGATACTAAATTAACTGGTTTTCATGAGAATCATGAGTCAGTCTGGGTTTTACAACTCAAGTAAAGGGATAATGAGTAAGAGCAGAACTTATTTCCGGCAATATTTCTCAAACAAATTAAATTCTTCTCAGCTGATTTCACTTCAACGATACATTTTGTACAACTACTCACAAATTAGACAGTAACCAACTATCTACCAGCAAGTTTCAGAGTAGCCGCCATGTTAGTCTGTATTTGCAAAAAGAAAAGAAGTACTAGTGGCACCAAAGAGACTAACCAAGTTATTTGAGCATAAGCTTTTGTGAGCTACAGCTCACTTCATTGGATGCATTCAGTGGAAAATACATTGAGGAGATTTATATACACACAGAACATGAAAAAATGGGTGTTACCATACACACTGTAAGAAGAGTGATCACTTAAGATGAGCTATTACCAGCAGGAGGGTGGGAGGGGTGGGGGAGGGAGAAAACCTTTTGTAGCGATAATCAAGGTGGGCCATTTCCAGCAGTTAACAGGAACGTCCGAGGAGCAGTGGGTGGTGGTGGTGGGGAAATAAACATGGGGAAATAGTTTTACTTTGTGTAATGACACATCCACTCCCAGTCTCTATTCAAGCTTAAGTTAATTGTATCCAGTTTGCAAATTAATTCCAATTCAGCAGTCTCTCGTTGGAGTCCGTTTCTGAAGTTTTTTTGTTGAAGTATTGCGACTTTTAGGTCTGTAATCGAGTGACCAGAGAGATGGAAGTGTTCTGCGACTGGTTTTTGAATGTTATAATTCTTGACGTCTGATTTGTGTCCATTTATTCTTTTACGTAGAGACTGTCCAGTTTGACCAATGTATATGGTAGAGGGGCACTGCTGGCACATGATGGCATATATCACATTGGTAGATGTGCAGGTGAACGAGCCTCTGAAAGTGTGGCTGATGTGATTAGGCCCTATGATGGTGTGTATGATAACACCCATTTTTTTTTATGATCTGTCTCTATATAAATCTCCTCACTGTATTTTCCACTGAATGCATCCAATGAAGTGAGCTGTAGCTCACGAAAGCTTATGCTCAGATAAATTGGTTAGTCTCTAAGGTGCCACCAGACTTCTCATTCTGTTTAGAAGGCTACATTCTAACATTGAGAAATAATAGTTAAGACGAACAGTATTTAATACTGTTTAATACTGGAAGGTTGGACATATGACCAGGGAAGAGTATAAAAATATTGCTCGGGCATGTAGGAATGAAATCAGGAGGGCCAAATCGCACCTGGAGCTGCAGCTAGCAAGAGATGTCAAGAGTAACAAGAAGGGTTTCTTCAGGTATGTTGGCAACAAGAAGAAAGCCAAGGAAAGTGTGGGCCCCTTACTGAATGAGGGAGGCAACCTAGTGACAGCTGATGTGGAAAAAGCTAATGTGCTCAATGCTTTTTTTGCTTCTGTCTTCACTAATAAGGACAGCTCCCAGACTGCTGCGCTGGGCATCACAACATGGGGAGTAGATGGCCAGCCCTCTGTGGAGAAAGAGGTGGTTAGGGACTATTTAGAAAAGCTGGACGTGCACAAGTCCATGGGGCCGGACGAGTTGCATCCGAAAGTGCTAAAGGAATTGGCGGCTGTGACTGCAGAGCCATTGGCCATTATCTTTGAAAACTCATGGCGAATGGGGGAAGTCCCAGATGACTGGAAAAAGGCTAATGTAGTGCCAATCTTTAAAAAAGGGAAGAAGGAGGATCCTGGGAACTACAGGCCAGTCAGCCTCACCTCAGTCCCCAGAAAAATCATGGAGCAGGTCCTCAAAGAATCAATCCTGAAGCACTTACATGAGAGGAAAGTGATCAGGAACAGTCAGCATGGATTCACCAAGGGTAGGTCATGCCTGACTAATCTAATCGCCTTCTATGATGAGATCACTGGTTCTGTGGATGAAGGGAAAGCAGTGGATGTATTGTTTCTTGACTTTAGCAAAGCTTTTGACACTGTCTCCCACAGTATTCTTGTCAGCAAGTTAAAGAAGTATGGGCTGGATGAATGCACTATAAGGTGGGTAGAAAGTTGTCTAGATTGTCTGGCTCAATGGGTAGTGATCAATGGCTCCATGTCTAGTTGGCAGCTGGTGTCAAGTGGAGTGCCCCAGGAGTCGGTCCTGGGGCCGGTTTTGTTCAATATCTTCATAAACGATCTGGAGGATGGTGTGGATTGCACTCTCAGCAAATTTGCGGATGATACTAAACTGGGAGGAGTGGTAGATACGCTGGAGGGCAGGGATAGGATCCAGAGGGCCCTAGACAAATTGGAGGATTGGGCCAAAAGAAATCTGATGAGGTTCAATAAGGATAAGTGCAGGGTCCTGCACTTAGGACGGAAGAACCCAATGCACAGCTACAGACTAGGGACCGAATGGCTAGGCAGCAGTTCTGCGGAAAAAGACCTAGGGGTGACAGTGGACGAGAAGCTGGATATGAGTCAGCAGCGTGCCCTTGTTGCCAAGAAGGCCAATGGCATTTTGGGATGTATAAGTAGGGGCATAGCGAGCAGATCGAGGGACATGATCGTTCCCCTCTATTCGACATCGGTGAGGCCTCATCTGGAGTACAGTGTCCAGTTTTGGGCCCCACACTACAAGAAGGATGTGGATAAATTGGAGAGAGTCCAGTGAAGGGCAACAAAAATGATTAGGGGTCTGGAACACATGACTTATGAGGAGAGGCTGAGGGAACTGGGATTGTTTAGTCTGCAGAAGAGAAGAATGAGGGGGGGATTTGATAGCTGCTTTCAACTACCTGAGAGGTGGTTCCAGAGAGGATGGTTCTAGACTATTCTCAGTGGTAGAAGAGGACAGGACAAGGAGTAATGGTCTCAAGTTGCAGTGGGGGAGGTTGAGGTTGGATATTAGGAAAAACTTTTTCACTAGGAGGGTGGTGAAACACTGGAATGCGTTACCTAGGGAGGTGGTAGAATCTCCTTCCTTAGAAGTTTTTAAGGTCAGTCTTGACAAAGCCCTGGCTGGGATGATTTAATTGGGGATTGGTCTTGCTTTGAGCAGGGGGTTGGACTAGATGACCTCCTGAGGTCCCTTCCAACCCTGATATTCTATGATTCTATGATTAAGTAAAAAAAAAAAATCCAGAAGTCCATTTAAGATTATGCTTACTTCCCAAATGATTTGCATTGATCTCCCCACTTGGTCTGGAGAAATAAGGTCTAACCTTCTCTTCCAAAGTATGCTGAAATATTTAAAAAGAAGTTCCTTTTTTGGGCATGAGGCCTGTACTTCTATCAGACTAATTGGGAAAGAATCTAAAAGATTTTTTTTATTATTTTTAGCTTTTGATCTTTAAAAAATGTTGACTTCTGTTTTATCATGTGTTAAATATCCAGGTGAGTTATTTTCTAGTTGACTGGGAAAAAAAATCACTGTATCATTCCTGTACATTTTGAGGTCTCAGACCTTTGAGTGTTCTCTATGCTACTACAAATACACATCCAGGAATTTTGATAAAAATGAGAATCAAACAAACATTCATTTCTAGCAGGTCTGTTAGCTTGATTTTTCTGCTCTTGGTTAATGTGGTTAAATAATCTAAAAGGCAAGTGTTTTTGTCATAAGTAACTTGTACAGTTGACTGGTTCATATTACAGTAAGTGACATTACATCTCTTCAAAACACTAGTGGTATATTAATCCAGTGGCATTAGTATCTATATAAGTTTGTATATGGCACTGGATAAAAAAAACTTTTACTGCATGTACTCAATAAAAGATGTAAGATTAGGCCCACATTTTTGACACTTCTAACTCAAGTAAAACTCCTACTGAAGGTCTCTGGCAGTTCTGCCAGAGTGAAAGGTGTTGGATTCAAAAATTGCTGTATGAATCCTTTTTTGGTAACAGGGTTCACACAAGTAATTTTTCTCCATTAAAATTCAAATGGTTTAACACCTCCTGAGTTTTGTTTTAAGTTTCAGGTGTAATAATGAACTAAAAAGCTCAAAGGGAAACGGAGCCAAAACTCAGTTTATCATCAGATTTATGTCTGATGATAAACCCCAAAGCTAGCTGGATTCCAGCTTCATTATTAAACATTTATAAAACTCAAATATTTAGAGAATTTTCATTAAAATGTATAACATCTAGTTTTTCATGTTTATTTATACTGTGGAGCAACAACATGACTATGGAGAGACATATGAAAAGAGTGAACATACATGTCAAGTTGTAAGTTTTGAAAATATGCAAACTTATTTGAAATATTAAAATGAACAGAAAAGGGCCACACTTCACATTAAAGAACAAAGCCTGGCAATTTTCAAATGAAGTTATTTGGGGTTTCAGTACAGTACAGTACAGATGTCTGATACAAAAGAGGAATCAGACAGAAGTGGCGTGGGGATGTTAACTTATCAACTACTGCGCTCATACAGCTCACTTGTCCTTGCATACATACTTTTTATCCCCAAAACCTCTATTTACAGTCACGCTACATGTCTCTGAAAAAGGGATTTATATTAGAAGTACACAGCCAAATTTTCCTCCAAGTTACAACGCTGCAACCTTATTGGCTTCAGAATTCAGCCCACTGAGTTTGTTATAATAAAGCAAAACCTACATTTCTATAATAAAATCAACTGTAATAGTATACAGCTATGGCTCAGTGTCCCAAATCTCATGTTTCGCCATCATAGAATGAACCATATGTACGGTCCATATTTCTCTATAAGAAGTGATCAGAGAGTCTCTTTACTCTTATGATATCCAGGTACCCCCTTTAATATTTAGTTCACCTTTTCCCCTCCTTCTTGAGAGCACAAGTGTGGATATGAGAGATTAATTGCTTCACTGGCCATACCAAAATAAATAAACAAAGAAACAAACTTTTGGGTCAACCCAAAATGATTTTATTTTGAATAGAAAATTGGAATATTTTTTAAAAGTTACTTTTCAACCAAAGCAATTGTGCAATTTGACACGAATTCACAAAATGTTTTTGTCAACTCCTACCTCAATTTTTCATTGGAAAAAAAAAAAAAAAAAAAAAAAAGAGTTCGACAAAAAAGTTTGTCAAGCTGTTAGTGCCAGTCAAAGGGGAAGGAAATCATCCCAGGATATATATAGTCAGTACCTGTACTCCCTCATTCCCCCTCAAATCCTAATTATAGCTACAGTTATACAAAATATTGCCCCTTTGAGTACTGGACTAAAAGGTGAAAACACACACACATATATGTTTACTCTTGTCTAGACTCAGGTTGTGGTATTGTTGGTTATGAGGATAAGTCTCAAAAGGTTAAAGATTAGTGGAATAAAAGGTTGCTCTCGGTCCAGAGAGTTCAGATTCCACCAAATCTCTTTCTTGGCTTGTCTTTTGACTTTCAACCCCTCCCTCTGAGGACTGGGACCACAAAATTGTGTGGAAAGCATTTCCTTTGTGGTTGGCAGAGGCTGATGTCAATGTTTTCATCATCAGGTTAAGGTACTTAGGTACTCTGCCATGTTTACCCAGCACCCAAGCTAGTTGCCATAAGGACATTTCAAAGGAGTTACCACCTTCATTTATCATTTTCAAAGGTTAATCACCCTCCACATTAGGGGCCAGGTAATTTAAATTTGAAAAGACTTTCTCTAGAATTTTAATTGATGTTTTCCCATGACAAGTCCCAACCCAGTCTGTCAAGTACAGAATGGTTATAATATCTCATGAAAATATATGCAAGCAAGGGATATCTCACCACATAGGTATAGTTAATTGATACAGTATCAAATACAGCTTGACAACTCACTGGATCATTGTTTTCCAAAAACAGCAAGTCTAACATTGTAAACACGTCTCGTTCCCTTCCCACTCCCCTCCCCCCCATATTTCCAGATTTGGCTGCTCAAGCAAACCAAAGTCCCAAAGCCTTTCCATCAAGGTTTTTGTTCATCTGAAAAGTAATGTTTGATTCACTATTAAGTTACTTCAGTTTTTCAGGTTTCAGAGTAGCAGCCGTGTTAGTCTGTATCCGCAAAAAGAAAAGGAGTACTTGTGGCACCTAAGAGACTAACACATTTATTTGAGCATAAGCTTTTGTGAGTTACAGCTCACTTCATTGAATGCATTCAGTGGAGAATACAGTGGGGGAGATTTATATACATAGAGAACATGAAACAATGGGTGTTACCATACACACTGTAAGGAGAGTGATCACTTAAGGTGAGCTATTACCAGCAGGGGGGCGGGGTGGGGCAGAAAAACCTTTTGTAGGGATAATCAAGGTGGGCCATTTCCAGCAGTTGACAAGAACGTCTGAGGAACAGTGAGGGTGGGTGGGGGGAGTAAACAAGGGGAAATAGTTTTACTTTGTATAATGACCCATCCACTTCCAGTCTTTATTCAAGCCTAAGTTAATTGTATCCAGTTTGCAAATGAATTTGTTAGTCTCTAAGGTGCCACAAGTACTCCTTTTCTTTTTGAGGATACAGACTAACACGGCTGCTACTCTGAAACCTCTCTTTTTTCAGTACCTCATGTTAGAAAGCTGCAGATCCAGGGAGAGATGTTCTCAGCCTGGTGCTGTATCACCTATCACTTCAGTGCCAGTCAAAGGGGAAGTGTGTTAAAAACTAAAGCACTCATGACATAAATAGGAGACTTGCTATGGATTTCCACAGGTTAATGAATCAACCCCCTTGAAAGCGACATATGATAATTTGTACTTGTCAGCATATATACTATGCAACATACTGTGTCATGTTGACTGGCTCTGTTTTATTGCAATCAGAATAGTAACCTATTACTTTAGTGACTCTTTAGTGTTAGTGTATGACAATGTACATTTTTCATGCCTGATGATTCATTATAGAAGTGTCACAAAATATAGGAAAGAATGTTTACAAAAAGCCAGACTAGATCATGAATCATGATAGATGCTTTGTAGTGAGCATTTCAGAATGAAACAGTGTTAGATCTGAAGAGGGATACAAGCTGTTTATTTTCTGCATAAAATAATCAGATTTATCAGGTATATTGTTAACAGTGCAAATTCATAAAACATTAATAAAAGGAAAATATAAATCAGGTTTTGCATCTCTTCAGAGAGCCTGTAAGTTTCCGCATATAAAGCTTCTCTCAAGTCAAGATGGTAGTTAAAGAAATGTTCTTCCCCCAAAACCAGAACATGTTGAGAATTTTACTGCAAAGCTTTTTCTTACCAAACAAACCTAGTCCTGACAGCTAAAGTTCCTCAAATGGATACTCTTGTGATGTACTTGATGATCCATTTTCACCATCCCTTTAGTCAGTGGCTACAATTTTTTACTGAGACTAGAACTGCCAAAGAATCTAGCTTTTCAAATCAATCATAACAGAGACAAATTAACAATGCATGTATTTCTTTGTGTTGGTATGCATACCCCAAGCTCACACTTTCCAGCACCTTATACATGGTCTACAAAAGAAAAAAAAACAACAACCAGCAACAACAAAAAACCATCAGAATTCACAGCACATTCTGTAACTAAAAGGGAAGTGATATAGTGTAAGGATATTCCTCTTCTGAATATGAAAGCAGCTCTCTCTTAGAAAAGAAACTTTTAACCCCAGACCTCTAGATCTCAGTTAATATGAAGAATGAAATCAGGTTGTCTAAACCAGAAAATAAAGACTACAAATTTGCTACAATAAAGACAACAAAATTGCTTAATTCTCTGGTAGTGCTATTGAGGAGGCTGTGCTATTTCACAATGAAAAGACTAGTCAGGACACAGCTAATGGGTAAATTCAGTCAGCCAAAAAAGTGAGTTTGTTAGTTACACAGGTAAAGTCCAGCTCAAACATAGATTCTTCCTAATTCTTTAAATTCTTCCTAATTATATCTATCCAATCAAGAATTTAGATTAAATAATCACATTATTTAATCTGATAAACATACAACTGCATCAAATGTATCTGATTCTTCATTGCTTCTGCTTCACTAAATGATCAGTACAGGATTTCTAATATCATCTGAAACTTAAGTACATTACTACCTCTGCAAATTCACTTAGAGAAGGTTTCTTCTTGGAAACAATAGATGATACACAATATTTAAGATGGCCATGAACTACAAACAGCTTCTATCACACTGAATACAGAGTGCTCAGAGGGACTGTAAAGACAGCTAAGAAAAGAGTTTTAGAATGCCAGCAGAGGGCAGTATTTTACCATGTTTTAAACTTCAGACTTACCTTGGCTCCCTGAAGCCACCATAAAACGGGTACATTTTATGCAAAATATTAATCTTATACTAAAGCCCTATATTTGATTTAAAATATTCCCTTTTTTCTCCAGTGTTGCATACTGCAGTACATCACTTGGTAAATTAGATGTTTTTAAAATAGTCTTCCTTAAGCTGTTTACTAATAACAAGTGATAACATTTGTTAAAGTAAAGTCACTTATCTTCGCATATCTAGTCACAGCTTCCGTTTTTATATTGGCAAACGGAAATTTAAGGGGAAGCAATACACATCTTATAAAGAGAGACAAGGCCAAACGGAACACCAGGTCTTGACACCCTTGGAGTTTGACCTTGATCTGAAGTGTGTGGCTCATGCTCAGCTAAATAACTTCTGTAAAAATCAGAAAGCTGAATGCATCTGTTTAATAGTGAATAAAGTAAATCTAGGATTGTGTGTGTTAGTGTAGGTTAATGTAATAGCTATAAATTGCACTTCATAATATTCTGTATCTGAGTGCAACCTGTATAGACACATTATAAACACATTTTAAACAGAAAAATACATCTACAACTTAATGATGGAATTTAAACTTTTACACAATTAGGAAAATGACAAGTACATTTGTCTTAATGTTTACTAATGTCTACAAAGGAAACATTTAAAAACGCTCCTTTTATCCACATTCTGGCAACTATGGTTTGCATAATCTGCAAATCTCTAATGCAGCACAACTCTACACTTGTCAGCTTTTAAAATTAGGTAAAAAAAAACAGGTTTTCATTCCTCTGTTAGTCACAGACTAATAAGGTGTTCGCAAAATTAGCTGATGGAGCTGCTGATATCTGTCAACTACTTCAGTTTGCCGAATCTGCAAACCAATAGGCTGATTAGAGGGCCACTTAACACAAAAGCTTTCCAAAAATTTACCAGTAAGAGCTACAAAACAATGAGATCTATTAAAAAAGCTAAGTTTGAAGAGAATAGTCTTTTCACTCAGAAAACAACCTTAAAAGCAACCAAAAAACCCACCAGCAATTTGTTCCAAATTTCTTGTGTCTCAGTGATGGAATTTGTTCACTTGATAAGCTTTTTTAAAAAGAAGTTTCAAATATTAACCACAAGTAAATTCATGCAGCAGTGCCCTTCAGTGTGCAAACAGCACGAATCATCATCTGGCAAACATGTCTACCCCACAATCAATCTCCCCAGGTGCTGAAGAATCCAGTTTCCCTATGACTGCTTCTGAAACAAAGTTCTGCATTGCCAATGCTAAAATCTCAAGTATTTGAAAACCCTTGTTATGGTGCCTAAAACCAAATTGAATTTTAACATTAAAAAAAACAAAGGGGGGGGGGGGTCCTGTATTGTCTATATTGTTTATTTTCTTATTCAGTTAATTAAAAACTGCAACTTTTTAAAATGTAAAGTAAGCTGCCTTAGAATCTGCATCCTGCTTCATCTGTGTGCACAGAGTCCAGGGCCCTTGGTGCAGAATTTCAATCCATCTTAAACACAATATATTCCCCTGATAGAGGCTAAAATGCGTGCCAACAACAATGGAAAGGCCCTTTTTGGGGTCAGAACTAATGCGATCTCACAACCTTTAATGAAATAATTAACATGTGCAGCCTTCCCTGAAATGGCAATATTCTAACTAAATACGATACTATAAAGATACATTTTGAGAAGTGTTCCTGTTCAAAATACTAGGATTTATTAGAGTGTCAGTAAGCTATCTCCTTGGTTACACAATATCTGGTATTTCTGACAGGTGTCTACAGCCTCATCCCTTTAAACTCAGATAATTTTCTAATGCCTCAATTCTGAAGGCAATTATGAGGTGCTTAACTTTAAATGCGGAACTACTCATATGCCTATGACAGGCATAACTGTTTGTAGGATCAGGGCTTGAATGCCCAATAACGGGGAAAAATGTAAATATGATGAATATAGGACAAGGGGGAAATCAGGCTGTCTTTACAAATTCACAGCCTAGCATTAAGGAATTAAATCAGACCACTAAATGAAAACTTCAAAGCAATGCAAGGTAAGAACAAATACTAATTACATGTTTTTCCTACTTTATATGACTGTTATATTTACTCATTCTTTACTCCCCCATACTTGACTCCATTTTCCCTCTGTATTTAATGATCTAAAAACTAACCAGTTTGCTCTCTTTAGAAACTATCTGCAATTGTAATACACAGAACACTTACACATTTTCCAATACCGTTAATGCCCCAAGCGATCTGTTGCAATATTTAAACATACTTAGTAGCAGCCATAAGCTATGGAAAGAGGTATATCAGTCCATGGAGCACGTCAGTTGGTTGAAGGCACTGGGTCTTTCGGCCTGTATTTCAACAGTCATCTACAATCAGGTATTATACTACACATTGTTTAATTTTCCATATCTTGATTTAACCGGGTGAATGTATACGTTCCATCCTTATGTCTGAAATACTTGGTTTTACAGTATGAACCAGACACTTCGTGTTAGCTGAATGAGGTATTTTATAAAAACAAACAAACAAACGTTTGACACAAAGACAGTTGTGCAGAGAAGCTTTACTATTCCACACTTAAGAGCCTAAACACCTACAGGTTTGCACTGCAAGTGGATTCCTAGGTTAGCTGAAGTATAGAACAAGGTGGAAACAGTGATGATGTAATAAACATAGACTTGTCTAAGGCATTTCACTTACCACCACACAAAAATTTGATTAAAAAACAAATATAAAATCATCAGCACACATTAAATGGATTACGAACTGGCTAAGTGATAGGTCTCAAAATATAATTGTAAACAGGGAATCATCATCAAGTAGGTATGTTTACAGTGGAGTCCTGCAAGGACTGGTTCTTGGCCCTATGCTATTTAACATTCCCCCCCCTCCCCACCAATGACCGGGAAGAAAACAAAGTCACTGATAAAGTTTGCAGATGACAAAAATTGGGGGAGTGGTAAATAGCATCTCTTGGTAAACTCAGTACGAGTTGACAATATAAATTTTGCTATAGCAAAATGTAAATGTGTGTGTCTAGGAACAAAGAATGTAGGACATACTTACAGTCACTATTGCAACTGGGTGAGAAAAATCCGAAACAAGCCTGGTGCACTTACCATTGTGTCTAGTTTCCTCTGCCTGCTGCTTTCAAGGGCACAGGGACAGCCTCACTGCTTCAGTAGCTGCTCTGCTGTCACTACTTAGTCCAATGGTGATAACAACTGGCTTCTCCAGGGGAGGAGGTATATCCTCCTCTTCAGTGATGCCATTGTCTAGCCAGGTTTCTTGTGGTACTCAGTTCAGCTACCGGGATAGGTTGCTAACAGCTCTGGGATGAGGAGAGAGAGGACATTTCCCAAGTTCACCCTTCCTTGTCCTCTCTTGCTGTAGGGAATTAATAGCAGCCATCTTTAATCTCTTCTCACAGCTAGACTAAATGTTATGGAAAGCACAGAGGAGCAGACTGAAGATGAGGGTATGGATTTGTGACAGCAGCAGCCTTTCCTGTCCTGTGGTAATGCAGGGTTTTTTGGTTTTTAAAAACACCTATGGTGGACACAATAGAGGTGCTGTGGGACCAGTAAGGTCCCAGCTTTGCTTTCCTCCGAGAACAACTACAGGATGGAGGAAGTGGACAGTCAGCAGGATACAGTGTGAATTATATGGATTACAGAGTAACAGCCGTGTTAGTCTGTATTCGCAAAAAGAAAAGGAGTACTTGTGGCACCTTAGAGACTCATCAATTTATTTGAGCATGAGCATATTTCACATCCGATGAAGTGAGCTGTAGCTCACGAAAGCTCATGCTCAAATAAATTGGTGAGTCTCTAAGGTGCCACAAGTCCTCCTTTTCTTTTTGTTTATATGGATTAGCATCCCATGACAGTGATGGTGCCAGCCTGTCCCACTAGTCCATGGGAAGCAGGATGCCACTGAACAGGCCCCATTCCCAGCACTTGCTGGTCCTCAAACTGAAGTAATCTGCATTAAACTCATTCCCATGAGTCATATTAGTGCTGTTTAAGGTATTTAGAATGCACTATTTATTGTGTTTGAAACTTTTGTATCTGCTTAGCTAAATCACTGAGAATGAATCACTTACTTCCTCTAACATTCATCTTTGTAATGTGTTTCTCCCTAATCAAATAATCAGTAAGTGTTCAGATCTTATAAAGGTACAATTTACTGTGCAATGCAGTTAAACCACTTCATTTGTTTTAGTAACAAATTACAATAGAATTACAACTGGAATGCAATATAATTCTAGTTGAATATATAATTATAAAATGTTATTCCTTTGCCCCCCAAAATCAAGACTGAAATTTTAATGGAGCAAATATGTTACGTGTAGGGTTTACATCTCAGCATTTAAGACACGCATTTATCCCCATGAAGGAATAATCGATTAGTTTAAGTAATCGCTTCTAATAGCGAACAGTTAAAAAGTGATGAAAACAGGTAACTGTTTAACAATTTCTGAAAGGTTTATCTGCTGAACTGTAATCCATATTGAGGAACAGCCACCAGATGTTTCAATTACAATGGAATCTGATATTAACAGCTACTCAGTGATTAGAAAATAAAGATCTCTACAGACAGGTGGTCTTCGGAGAGGTGCATTTATCTTGAAGTTGCTTATTGAGGATCAAGCAATGCAGAAACAGGTGGCCTCCATAATGAGCTAGTCATTATGCATCATTCATTTATTGTTTGCCAAGGTGTTTGATCCAACACTATCTATTTGTGGTATTATGCACATTATATAGTTCCCCCCCCGATAATGAAAAAGTGTGTCTTTTGTTCAGGGGAAAGACCTGCACTACCTTCTTTAGGCAAACAAGAACATGTATTATTTGCTTTGAAGCTCAGATTCCTGGATTGTAAGGTACTCATCTTGAAGCATACCCAGAAGCTTTAGGCAACATAAAATGTAGCTACTCTCCTCCTGAATGGACTGAGCTGCAGTTAGTGTACAAACAAAAGTTCTCCTATCTCTGCACTGACTCCCTGGGTCACTTCCATGCACAGTTCAAGGTATTGATAACTTTTAAATACTCAGTCACCAGTGGACTAGTTACCTTATAAACTCTCACTAAGGTTAATATAAATTATGCCTTAGCATTGGACTTCCTAATAGCAGCAGCAAGGCATTCACCGATGAAGGCCTTTGTAGCATTCATTCATAGTAGGGAAGAGAGGATTCAGTTGTGATGAATGGAAGAACATCTCTTCATTCAGGCTGCTGAAGAGCAGAGTGGACTCCAAGTTTACTATCACCACACAGGTGTTTTTACCAAGTCCTGGCCTAGAGAAGACAAACACAGAATAACCATGCTACATCATCTCCCCCTCTCCCTTTGGAATTCATTGATTTTGATGGTCTAACAGAGCTTAGGGTGGCTACACGATACAAGGACTATTTATCTTATTTAAACCGCAGGGAGGGGAGAGCTCGGCTTTGTTTAGTAATTTAAAACCAGAACTAAAAACAAGACTCACATTTGAGGTCTGCCATGGTTTAATCTCACATAGGATGGGCATTTTTAGTTTTTAATGCCCCTCTTGCTGGAGACAACCTAAGTTACTTATTTGTTTTTAGTATTTTATTTATTTTGTAGTCAGGGCCAGCTCTAGGATTTTTGCCACTCCAAGCAAAAATTTTGGCTCCCCCATTTGTTTTTCGTGCCCCCCCCGTCCCCAGCTCCGCCCCTTCCTAACCCCTTCCCCAAACAGCTCACCTCCCCCCCTGCTCCCCCCGCTCCCCTGAATACGCCGCCACTCCGCTTCTCCCCCCTCCTTCTCAGGCCAGGGAGAGGCAGCGTGTTCAGGGGAGACGGCGGAGCAGAGGTGAGCAGGGGCGGGGGGGAGCGCAGGAAGTAGTGAGGGGCATAGAGGAACCGCTCCCTGCCCTAGCTCACCGCCGCTCCACCACCGCCGCCTCCCCCCGAGTGCACTGCCGCTTGGCTTCTCCTCCCTCCTTCCCAGGCTTGCTGCGCCAAACAGTCGTTTGGCATGCAGCAAGCCTGGGAGGGAGGGGGGAGAAGCGGAGCGGCGGCGGCACGCTCAGGGGAGCGGGCGGAGGCGAGCTGGGGCGGCGGGGGCACATTTCTAGGGGCGGCATGGCCAGCGCCGGAATGCCACCCCTAGAAATGTGCCGCCCCAAGCAGCTGCTTGTTTTGCTGGTGCCTAGAGCCTGCCCTGGCTGTAGTTCATGTGCCTAGTAGCTATTGTGATTAGAGGTACGGAAATAAGATGTGAAGCAGGGACTGAGGATGAACAGTGGCTTCACACAAAAAAAAAAAAAAAACCCACAAAAAATACAGTATTTTAAAATTATGAATTGTAACAGTTGAATAAATTATGATACAACTGGTGTAATTACATCTTCTTTGAGCTGTTGGCTAAAGAGAATTAAGTGTCTAGTAAACAAGTCCCTCTGGCTCTGCTTTGGAAAAAAAATTGAGAACCAAACAATTAACCCAATAGGCCCAAAAAAGGAAAAGGAAGCCTAAAAGCATCTGCTATTTACATATTTACTTTTAAAAAAATCATTTGTTTTGTCTAGAGAGAGAAATGATGATTTGGGAAAGGCACCAGGGAGCTCAAAAGAGAAGCAACAGTTCTAAGTGCGCAGGAAAGGTTTCTAATGTCTAAGGTTTCTCTGCTAAAGGACAGTCAAGGTGGCCCAGAAAACCGAGGCAACAGTTTCATTAAGTTAACACGAGACAAGGACAAGGTTACTCAGCCTATGAGGTTCCTCTCTACATAAAAAGTGTTTCTCATCTCCCAGTGAATGGTTATCCTGTTCATAAATAGGATATAAGAATTAAGGGCTAGATCCAACAAAGTGCTAAACACTCTGCTCTGTATCCAGCAAAGCACTTAAGCATGTGCTTAAACTTTAATTATGTAAGTAATCACATTGATTTCAGTGGCTTCAAAAACTTCAGAGGGACTGCTCACATGCGTCATGTACTTATGGCTATGTCTACCCAGCCCTGCAGTTCAGAATGCCCGGAGGCGGGTGGGAGGGAGAGGGTATGTGTGAAATGCGGGCACATTAGCATGCTGCACTATAACTTTCCCATGTGAACGCTGTGGGCACAAACTAAAAAGTTACCTAGTTCGCATTAACATCGTCCTCTTTAGTTAACACAGACTAGGTACCTTACTTTTTAGGCTGCCCTTGCAGCATCCATACATGGGAGTTACAGCACAGCACTTTAATACATGCTGCAATTCATACTGTAGCCAGCACTTCAGGGTGCTGTGTACACAAGCGCTAAGTGCTTTGCTGGATCAGGACCTTCAAGGATCAAGTCTTAGAATGAAAATGTCTTTGCTCTCCTGCCCCCCAATGCCATATTTTTAAACCATTCTTTAAATTAAAAAAAAATTACAGTTACATGATTGTAAAAAAGGCACATATTGTAAGATTCTCATGACTATAAAAAAATAAAGAAAGCCACCCACTCTTGTCAAGGTGTCCACTAAAAACCCAGTTCTACTCTCATTGAGGGGAATGGTGAAATGTCCATTGACTTCAGTGCTGCACAGTTAGAGTCTAAAAGGGTTTAGGAACAAAGAAAAATAATAATGATTTTTTGGCATTTATCGTTAGGCACACAAGAAATCAGCTCGCCTTCCGAGACACCAGCATTACAGAGACAGGCAACAAAGGGTTATCCAAGACATCTTCCTGAGGTCATGCATCATCTTCATTTAAATGAGTTTAGGTTTGGCCCAATTGTATTAATGAAGGATGTGCTATATCCTTGTAGTAAAAAGACAGATCCAACAAAAATAAAAGCCTGTCTCAGGTGCCTATCTGCCCCCCAGTCACCCATCTCTCACCTTGCAGGGTCCCAGGATCCAGGCTGATCCCAGAAGTCTACACAGCAATGAAACAAACCTCAAAGCCTGAGCCCGGGGGCAGATGTTTTTTCTTTATCGTGTAGACATACTTACTGAAATCAATGGCAAAACTCACATTGAATTCCACAGGGCCAAGACTTCACCCACAGTCGGACAGGGCTAAGTGGCTGAAAGCGAAGCTGACTCAAGTGCTCCTTTGTGAAAATGTAAGGACTAGATACTGCACTCAGTCAGATTCTCTCACAGAAATCAAAGTAAACTTAGTGTGGAGATCAAAGCCAGAACTGGGCTTTAAGTGGTCTATGGGAATCTGAGCCTCACAGCAGAAAACCACAAGCAAAAATGAAATGCACACCATTCCTCAGTGAAATGAGGTAAACCATCTAAAATACAGAAGATGGAAGAGCTTAGTGATCAAAGCTACAGAATGCTCATTTTCCACTCCGCTACCCCCATGACAAACAAAGGTCAATATGCTTTTATCTAAAAAAAAATAAAATAAAGTATCCCAAGAGTAAAATCATTTTCTTAAATTGAATATGTAACAGCTTGCTATGGAATACCTAATGTGTGTGTTCATAATTCAGTTAAGGGTCTTTTATTAACATGGATTAATGCAACCTATTATAGCACATCTTTTAAAAAACAGACTCATGGTTAATATGAGCGGAGAATAGTCTAGAGCTGGAGTTGCAAAATCAAAGTTTTCAGAGAGTTATCCTAATCTTTACAGGGAAACTGGAGAAACATCTTTCTGCCACAATATAGCATCCAAGTGGTCTTATTAAAGAAGTGTGTTTCAGATATAGTTTTCATGCAGTCATGTTTAACGAGATTATTAGTTATGCAGAACATTTATGCAGATAAGTGGAAAGAATCAAATATATTAAATAGATTTTCAAAGCTTGGACCAAACCAAGACTAGCTATAGACCGAAACTCATTATGGATTTTCTAATATTTTAGGGAGAAATTAGAGACCTTCCACTGTTACAGAAGGGCCAAAAATTAATTGCAACTACTACTGTTTCACAGCAGAGGGGGAGAAGATAAAGAAGCTACAAAGGGAGACAACTTTCCTGTACACTACAGAGCTGAGCTCCACATCAGCTCACAACATAGCAAATCAAAAGGAGCAAAACTGTGGAAATGCAAAAGTATGCTCTGCAAGTCGACTAATGCCAAATCCAGCTGTAATAGAAGTCTGGATCTGTGCTGTACTAGAACCCCAAAGCCCTCCCGCCACATCAGGCAGAGGGAATTCATTCAAGAATGCAAACCTATGTTCAGACCCAAATTTTACCGATGTGCTGAGTCAATGGGAGTTTTCCCTGTGTAAGGGAGGGTGAATCAGGCCCCAAGTGTAGCATCCTCTCACTGCGAGTGTGCACTACACAAGAGTGAAAAAAAAAAGTAGGCTGATACACACACACACACACAGTACTTTAGATTAAGGGGTTTGGCAACACGTTCAGGCCTTCAATACCCCTTGCCGACTGTTTTTTTTTTTTTTTCCTGGGGAGCCAAAGAAAGAATCCTTTAACTACAGTCCTATTGACAAATGTATTTGTTTCTTTCTTACACTCCCCCAACACACACGCACGCTTCCAACTCCCATTCTGAACATAAGAACGGCCATACTCAGTCAGATCAAACGTCCATCTAGCCCAGTATCCTGTCTTCCAACAGTGGCCAATGCCAGGTGCCCCACAGGGAATGAACAGAACAGGTAATCATCAAGTGATCCATTCCCTGTCACTCACTCCCAGCTTCTGGCAAACAGAGGCTAGGGACACCATCCCTACCCATCCTGGCTAATTGCCATTGATGGACCTATCCTCCATGAATGTATCTAGTTCTTTTTTGTTATAGTCTTGGCTTTTACAAGATCCTCTGGCAAGACGTTCCACAGGTTGACTGTGCGTTATGTGAAGAAATACTTCCTTTTGTTTTAAACCTGCTGCCTATTAATTCCATTTGGTGACCCCTAGCTCATGTGTTATATGAGAAGGAGTAAATAACACTTCCTTATTTACTTTCTCCATACCACTCATGATTTTATAGACCTCTATCAAACCCCTCCTTAGTCATCTCTTTCCAATCTGAAAAGTCCCAGTCTTATTAATTTCTTCTCAGATGGAAGCTGTTCCATATTCCTAATCTGCTATGAGCACATGATGTTTTCTGGATTACCATAACACAACTTTGTAGAACTGGTGGCTGGAGGTGACTAGGGTCTGTGTCTGAATAGCTATTTCCATGTGGAATTATATTTGACTCTGTCCTACGTGTACTCAGTTTGTAAATGAGATGCAATACTTGAAACTGATCCTATTTAGGGGTAGGCATGAGCATTTCAATATGCAGCTCTTCTACAGCATCTTCATCCAAGGATCCCAAAGCACTTCACGAGCATTGACCATATAAATCTTTATATCCCCATAAGATAATAAATTGATTAGAACATGGCAGCTGGGTAGCCCTGTAGAACAAGGCAGGAAAAAAATCATTCAAATGGAGGAGACTACAGTGGATGTTTTAAATAGTCAAGAAATAGTTGAAGTTTGGCAAGGTATTAGGACTACCACCAAATTTTTCCATACTCCTCTCTAGAAGTTATGATGGCTAGGCACCTCTTTTTGCTGGAAAGGCAATTAGTTTATATTAACTGTTGGTACAAAACAGTTCTGTGAACGGGAGCCTCTTTAAGTATTGGTGTATCTCTAGCATCTTTTTGAAAAAGCTGAGTTAGCCCCATGAAAGCAACATCTGAGCCATTTAACTGCTCTGTCAGCATTTTATAGTAAACACACACACACACACACAGAGAAGTCTGAGGCATTTATGCCTCAGGCTCAAACTGTGCGCACTGTTAATCACATCGAAGATCGGCTAGTCCATATATTTTGTAAAAGCATAACCACAAAGATGTATCATGGGAAGACAGGGTGCCAATGACTTAAGCTAAACTACTTTTTTTTTTTTTTTTTGGGGGGGGGGGGGGGAAGGAGGGAAGAATGACAAAAAAAAAGTCAGTCAACAACAAAGCATATTTTAGATCAAATCCAAAGGATGAGCTCCAACACTGGATTCTAATTTTACTTACACAAATGTAAACCAGAAGTGACTTCAGTTATTCCAATGCAACATGCTTACTTGAGATTAAACCACCATCAAACAGAAAACCTCACTAAAGAACTATTCCTTAAAACACACTAAGGCAGTTTAAAGGAGAACTATAACAAACACCGTAGTTTGTGAAACTTCTCTCTTAAAAGAGAAGTTCTTCAGCTTGAAGACCTGCTCTATGGAGTATTTGTTCACAAAATGAAAGACGTGCCCAGAACTGGCTGAGTATCAGAAAGATTCTGCAGATCACTACTGGTTCCAGTACATCAGGTTTAGACACAGGAGTGGAGTTTGTATATGTGACAAGCAATGGCTGATAGGAGAAAAATGAAAAGGGATTTATTGCTATACATCATCCAGTGCCAAGGGAAGCAGTTTGCTTTGATTCAACATGTGGAAACAACTCCTAGACACAATTTAGATCTGTCATAGATTCATAGATATTTAGGTCAGAAGGGACCATTATGATCATCTAGTCTGACCTCCTGCACAACACAGGCCACAGAATTTCACCCACCACTCCTACAAAAAAAACCTCACACCTATATCTGTGCTATTGAAGTCCTCAAATCGTAGTTTAAAGATTTCAAGGAGCAGAGAATCCTCCAGCAAGTGACCCGGGCCTCATGCTACAGAGGAAGGCGAAAAACCTCCAGCGCCTCTTCCAATCTGCCCTGGAGGAAAATTCCTTCCCGACCCCAAATATGGCGATCAGCTGTACCCTGAGCATATGGGCAAGATTCATCGGCCAGATACTACAGAAAATTCTTTCCTGGGTAACTCGGATCTCACCCCATCTAATAGCCCATCACAGGCCATTGGGCCTATTTACCATGAATATTTAATTACCAAAACCATGTTATCCCATCTTACCATCTCCTCCATAAACTTATCGAGTTTAATCTTAAAGCCAGACAGATCTTTTGCCCCCACTGCTTCCCTTGGAAGGCTATTCCAAAACTTCACTCCTCTGATGGTTAGAAACCTTCGTCTAATTTCTAGTCTAAATTTCCTAGTGGCCAGTTTATATCCATTTGTTCTTGTGTCCACATTGGTACTGAGCTTAAATAATTCCTCTCCCTCTCCGGTATTTATCCCTCTGATGTATTTATAGAGAGCAATCATATCTCCCCTCAACCTTCTTTTAGTTAGGCTAAACAAGCCAAACTCCCTGAGTCTCCTTTCATAAGGCAAGTTTTCCATTCCTCGGATCATCCTAGTAGCTCTTCTCTGTACCTGTTCCAGTTTGAATTCATCCTTCTTAAACATGGGAGACCAGAACTGCACACAGTATTCCAGGTGAGGTCTCACCAGTGCCTTGTATAACAGTACTAAAACCTCCTTATCCTTACTGGAAATACCTCTCCTGATGCATCTCAAGACCGCATTAGGTTTTTTCACAGCCATATCACATTGGCAACTCATAGTCATCCTATGATCAACCAATACTCCAAGGTCCTTTTCCTCCTCCATTACTTCTAATTGATGCATCCCTAGCTTATAACTAAAATTCTTGTTATTAATCCCTAAATGCATGACCTTACACTTCTCACTATTAAATTTCATTCTATTACTCCAGTTTACAAGGTCATCTAGATCCTCCTGTAGGGTATCCCTATCCTTCTCTAAATTGGCAATACCTCCCAGCTTTGTATCATCCGCAAACTTTATTAGCACACTCCCACTTTGTGCGCCAAGGTCAGTGTGTCTGTCTGTGTCTCAGCCGATCCTGGCTAAAAGGGATTGAGTTTGGGCTGGCATTCGTTTGAATGCTTTAATAAAGAAGGAATAGAACCTATCAAGGGGGATTACTGGCAGAACTTTTGCTAGAACAGTCACACTACCCTTCCCCATGCAGAATAAAACCAAATACTGCAGATGCAGCAAATGCAGTCAGTCACAGTCATACAATACATTATACTTCTCTGTTCAAAAAGGCACACAGTGTCCATGTCAGATACCAGCAGGGTTGGGAGAATTTTTTTTGATGACCACAGTGCCATGCTATTAATAGAGCTAGCCTCCCAAAACTCAAAAAGTGTTCCTGCTGTAGTCTGGCTACTCATATCTTTTAAGCAAAACAATGCCATTTCTATCCTCTAGGTGATTTGGAGTCATGGTCAAACAAGTTTGGATCTATTAGGTGACCTTTACACTCACACAGGACCCACTCCTGTTCTCACTGAAGTTAATATGTATTTTCCCCACATACTTAAATAGCAGCAAGATTTTAACTTATGCAGTTAAAGTATGGTTTTATCCTGAATTTGAATAACTACACTCTGGTAACATGGCTGCCATTTCTTCCTCCAGCTAAATACAGTCCAGAGGAAAAATGCACACTCAATTGTCCATAGCTGAAAGGGGATAAGACACCCCTTTTTATCTTGCAGGGATGTTGTAACAATACATTACTCACTGTGACATGGCACATGTTCTGTTCATAGAAAACCCAGATTCTAACCTTGCAAAAACTGTGCCATTGTTCAAGCCATGCAGAAAAAAAGAAAAAAAAAATGGTTTGGATCAACTGTCTCTTTGCTGTTGCCCCCCTGAAAGGCAAGCCCTAACCAGCTCCCATTCTTCCCCACCCCCTGACCATTTACAACATCCTTACTCTGAAGGCCAGACTTCTTGCTCAGTATCTAATCCTTTCTGTAGTCTGTGATGCTCCAACCCACAAGTAAAGGTACCAAATTTGCCTTAGGAAGCATCCCTTCCTCAAAGTGATAATGGGGAATTCTTAATTAAAATAATTACTACATAATCTATAGAGGAGGCTACAAAGTTTTATGATGTTTATTCCTGAAAAATTATTTTTCCAGGGCTTCTTCATATATTGCTTTAAGAGCTATGCAGGCTTAGAAATTAATTCCAATTTCTCAGTAGAACTTGAATTATGACTGTCTGTAGTAGTTTTCCTTTACATGATAGCACTTTTCAAATTGGCCACTTTTCTGAATCAATGAGTTACCCAGGAACATCATCTGAACAAGTGCAAAAAATCCCATTGAAGGATATACTAAGAAATTCTCTCTCATACTTCCGTCTTCAGTTAGAGGAAACTACTACTAGGAAAGTGGCATGTAATGCATAATTTTGGATTTTTTGTTTTGCTGGGGGTGAGGTTCTCTTGTATTTTGAAGGGGAATTTAAAAAAAACGGCTTTGCTGATTTTAGTTTTAAAAGATCTAATAAGAACTGACTCTTGCAATAGATAAAATACATTCACTGTCTGAATAAGCACTATTTTTCTAGAATACTAAACTCAGTGATAAAGTGCAAAAGCTTTAGCCTTAAATGAGCTTCTCCCATTTTATTTTTAATGCTGCTTAGAATCTTCAAACAGATAATCATTTGTACCTCAGGCAATTATGCAGAGAATGCTGCCATTAGTTGCCCAACATTAGATATCAGACAGTGCAAGAAGATGTTTCAGTTACTCACGCTCAAAAGCAAGTGATCTTAGATCTCCTACCCTTTGCAAAGAGTGCTAAAACCAGGAAGTATTCGAAGTACAGACAGTGAAACCACCACTTGTGTGTGTGCGCGCGCGCTGTTCTATCATTTTGAAAGTTAGTTTTAGCATCACAGTTTCAAGAAGCATCTAAAACTTTCCATACACAATGAAGTTACACAGTCACATCCATGATGGTACACATATACAAATACTGTTTAACCAAAGTTATAGTATAGGATATCAACTTTCAGTTACATTGGCCATTATTTTCCACTGTTCTGTGGCATAATATAGGAATCTGAACACAAATATTTTAAAATGAAAAAAAAAAAGCATGACAGTCAAATTTTCTTCTTCAAATCTCTGTTTGCATGGTGTTGGGGTTTTTTGTAACCCATAACTTAAAGGCCAAAAAGATTAGGAAAAGTTGAAGCTTGTTAGTATAGCATCCATGTAGGTTTCACACAATTTTGGAAGTTCACTGTTTCATGATGCTTATTGATTGTCCCTTGGCTTAAGAACTTTGATTTACTCTTCTGCAAGAATGCTGTAGATGTAAAATTATTTACATCTATAATGTATATGCTGTAAAATAATATACTCCTTAAGCTTAATAGTTTATTGTATGAGTTGCTGGCCAAAGGTAGGAAAAAAAATATATGAGAATGCACATCACAATAATACAAATAGTTAGTTTAATAAAAACATTTTCCTGAACACTATCATTCAGCTGTATCAAACACTAATTAGTGCTCTTCCCCTTGCCCCCAAGCCACAAGAGTGATTTAACTGGTTAGTCTCAAAATGGGGGGGGGGGGGGGGGGGAGGGGAACAGAGGAGGAGACTATCCAACAATCATCTATGCTCATCCAAACATTCTTTACCATGCATATATTCTTTTATTATTGCTTTTTAGGTATCTGAGTCAAAGCACTTAAAGTCAATGAACTTTAAAGTATGTTCTTAAAACTTACCATGTAATTTAGGTTACGTGAAATCTCTATGACAGTGTATTAAGACATGACATAATCTCACACTTTAATGGTTACATGAGTTAGATTATCAAATGATACGGTGGACTGACATTTTAGAGACTGATCAAATTAAACATTTTTGGGATGAAATAATTTGCGGCTAAATTAACAGATACATAGATTAAACAAACTGAACGGAGGTTGAAAAAAATTGAAATAATCTTTCCCACACAATTTTCATGTTTGCATGTCTATACACCCCAGTAGAGCAAGTTGTTTAATTTACATTTATCTGTTAATTAGCCCCTTGTTTATTTAGTGCACAAGTCACAAACAGATCCTGATTAATTATGAAAAAAATTAAAATTAATTTAAGAGTTTACACAAATAGTTTTGCAGAGCAATGCAACTACATCACATGGTATTGCTTCCATGTCAGATACTTTCAGAATTTGTATTTTCATTAATAGTCGTAGTTGTCCAAATATTCAAGGATAATGGAAGTTCATGAGTCTGAGTAAGCCAAAGCTTGGCACATTTATTTATAAAAAAACAAAACTAAACACTAATCAATGTTTTTACTATTTAACCAGCTGTACTCCCTAGTTCCAAAGTGTCTCAGTGACAAATTCCACATATACAGAGTTCTTGATACATTAGACAAGTGGCAAACACCACCAAAAAGATATTAGAAACCTGTTTCCAGCCCTGTCTGGCAGATTCAAGGAATATGGAGAAGTACTCTACCATTGGAATGCTTATCTCTTACAAATATCCAAAACTTTAAAGCCTTGCCATCCTCAGAAGTTATATAATGCAAGAGTACCACAGCAATTGATGCACTGAATTTCATGTACAATTCCTGTCACCATCATACAAAATTAATGTTAACAGTTCTGAGGTAATTAGCACGAATTAATGTAAAATGTAACTTCATTTACAAAGCATATCATTCAATATGCAAGCCAAGCTGTGCTAATTCAATAACCCTTCATTAAAATATCTTACTTATTAGCAATGATTGGGTAATGTGGTTGTCTAGGGTGAAGACCAGTTGAAATTGGGTATTTCACTGTCAGCAAGTTGGAATTGTTTCATTACTTTTAGATCAATTTACTAATTAAGAAATTACAACTTATTTAAAAACAAAAGAAGCTAGAAAGATGCAATTTATATTAAATGCTTTAAAGACTGAAATTCTCCTGACAGGTATTGTTCGTCTCAAGATTCCAACTCAGACCTTAAGCTTCTAAGCTGGAAATTTTGCTTCTGTCATCTTCCTTCCCACCTTATTAACTTGGAAAAATTTCAGACATACATGCACTAATATTCAAAACAGAATCAGCTCAGACATAAGCGTGCAGGTCTCTCCATGGGTTGGGTTTTGGTTTGTCTTAAGAGTTGACTACTTACTTCAAAAACATACATACTCGTGTGCTGCTGTTATTGCTAATTATGAATAAAAGTTCTCTCACTATGGTTTATAAGTTAAAGAAGAACAGAAGGGGTAAACATGATAGCAGTGATGAGTATGATGGTGGTATATTTACAGTAATGTGGTCACCTTTCAAATTTGAAAGTTTATAGTACAGCTGTACTCGCAAAACTCGCAAAACATTGACATAAATGAATAAATAGCAACTGGTAATGTAATTTAAGATTCACCCAGTTTGTCACTATATTTTACTGTCAAAATGTGTGACCACGAAGCAGGTAGGAAGGATAAATGTTTTTAGTGAGGGGAGGAAAGTATTTTGATTTGTAAACAGAGCAAACATGGTACGTGTAGTTAATTATATGTATGAACCATCAAACTGTCATTTTGATATTGTCATCTTAAACTGGAAAGACACGGCAAAGACGCTACTCTAACAGAAATTTGAGCAGTAAATGAAATCATTTTTTAAAAAGGTCCTACACATTTTAAGAGACCAGATTTTGGGGCTTATAAGAGAATCTATAATCTCATTAAGAAAGTACTTTATAAGCAACAATGGTTTTCTTCAGTATTTATGAGAGGTTTACTCAATGTCACCAAGGAAAATAGCAACTTAAAAAAAAAAAAAAAAGGGTGGGGGAATTCCATGAAAACATAATAGAAAGTTTCAGCAGCACTATACTTTATCTTGTCACATGCAGTAGGACCTTGAAAATAGTGAACTGCACCACATATCTAAATGATGTGAGGAGTTTTGGCTTTAGACAGGTATGGGTTATAGCAAGAAGTGTGTTCCTCAAGAGTCATCCACAGGGTATTTAAAGGAAAGCCATATTCTCTCTTTAGTATCTGAATTTTGTCCACAGCCCATTTTCACTTTGCTGCAAGTGCCTGCCCACTGGGAGAGCATGTGCATGGAAAGAGCAGCACACCTATATATGGGCATGGCTCCACCCACATCATGAAGAAGTTATGTGATTTCCCCTACTTCTGAAGTGACTACCAGTAGTCACAACAGTAGAGGAGGACAGAAGATGCTGCTTCTCTTTATTCCAAAACCAAGGGATATGTAGGTGCTCATTTACAGAGTGAAAGTAAAACTGATAGGACCTACACTGCCTCCTCCACAGCTGGGAGTAATTACTACCTGGCTTCTATCTCCACTTCATGCAAAATGTACTCTCTGTCCCAGAGTCAGAGAGTATGAAACAGTCTCCCCTATAACTGCTCACTGTATTGTCTGTAAGTGTACCATTCAACATTAACACAGCAGGCTCTGAGGGGCAAAATGAGTGGGACCCTGCTTCAGATTGGGTGAGTGCGACCTGGGAACATAAGAGACTACATTTAGAAAACACCAGAGCAGACATCCAATCCAGCTTGTTTTTTGCAGGACAGAAATCTATAGCAGGGGAACAGAAACTCTTTAAGATGCAATTCTGGAACTACCCCCAAAATTTTTTAAGAATGGTTAGCTTTCCATACCTGCTGGAGTCTGGTCTCCTGAGTCCCTCAGTGGTTTTCATCTGTGCCTGAAATATTTACTATCTACTGTACTGAGGTTGAGCTAGTTTGTAAAGGATAGACTGGAGAGAAATTATACAGGATGAAAAAAAAATGACACAGGCATGCTGCATAGAAAGAAAAGCAACGTCTCACTTAATAGGTCTGCATTTTGCTATTATGGCAAAGATTAACCTACCAAAAGTTATTTTTAAATTATCTATGGTATAGACTATTATTTTCTTGAAAAAGTTATGTTCTGAATCAATTAAAAAAAAAAAAGACCAATTTTTCCATTCTCCACTCTAAAGTGGTAAACCAGTAGCATTATTCAGGCATAACTAGGTATAACTATCCTTCCAAACTCTGATTTTGATCCCATTCTTCCCCCAATAGGATTTGACTGAATATTGGATTGAGGCTTTGACAGATTCTGCTAGAAGCAAAGCTCATTCTCAAAGACAAGCAAAGCCACTGAAGATGCCCTGGAAAATAAATGGCGCTGTGTTTTGTGAAGTACTTCAAAAAGGATGATTTGGCAGAAAAAGGATACAGACCACAGTTAATTTTAAAAATCTATATATTCCAGATAGAAGAGGATATTGGATAAAGTAGTATGAGAGCCTGGCTGTTTGAAAATGAATGCAGGACACGGTCATTGTCGAAAATGGAATCTCATTTGTTTACATTTGAAAGCTGCGCTTGCTACAGTGCAGTGTTCGCTGTCATATTCCGTGGCCCTGACACGGAATATGGGTTTGGTGCATTGGTCACACAGTCCTTGTAATTATATATCTGTATGTTATCACTAATACACACTACATGGCTACAAGTTTTACTGTTTATCAGCAAGCACCATTACTCTCCCACCCCCCTTTCACACTCACCTACAGAAGAGAGAAAACAAATATACTTTGAGAGCACATTCTTGAAGGTAAGGTCTTATCAGTCCAGGGCTAGTGTCTCTCTTTGAATGACCTTGACAAGGTCATAGGGAATAGGAATTAAATGATTGCAGGCTGCTGTGCTCAACAATACACATCACAAATTTGTTTGCAATGTGTTCTGCAGTCTCAGCTCAGAAAAGCAGAGATGGAGTGTTAATAGTATTAAAATGTCTCCATGCTGCTACCAGACTTGCAGTATAAAAAGCAAGAAAAAAAGTCTTACAATCAGATCATTCTTTACCCATATCTATTTAGATGTATGCTCTTATGCTTTGTACACATTCATAAAGCAGTTGTGTCAGGGCCCCCAAAACATTGGTAACATCCGAGAAATAAGTTGTAATATTTACACACACCCCCCAAAAAAATATCAGATGTGATGGCAATTGGATCAAAAGCATTACCAGTATGTTTTGATTGCTTTATAAACAACAATTAGGACATTCTCTTCCTTTCTAAGTCACTGCATTTATTTCTTTTTAATCTTCACCATGGACCACAAAAAATTCAGAGGAAAATATTCTCTTTCCTCTGCCTGCTATAAAAGCTTTCAATACATCTGTTAAATTACCACAGACAGGTAGGATGAGCCTTCTCATGCCACTGTTTTCAATGCGATCACTGTTATTCAGAGCACTTGCCAAGAGAGTTTCCCATTGTCAGAAAACAGAGGAAGGTCTCCCACGCAGACTGAAGGAGCCCCATCAGCTGCAATGTGCTTAAATATATGAAATACATAGTTGTCAGGAATTCCAGCTTTTAAGAGTTTGGGTGGGTTGTGGCCTCACCAGAAGAGAAGCAAATGAAACAGACTCAGGATATTTCCTCCTGGGCTATTTTAGTCACAATCTAAGTACAGAGTTACTTTTCAGCCTTGAACAACGATAGCAACAAAGTTCTGCCAGAGAAACTCTGTCTTCAGAACTCCAGCTACTACATACATTTCTCCTCACCTGTAGCCAGAGGCAGTTCTTTTCCTTTCTGTTTCTTCAAATACACCCATTACCCAATCTGCTGGGTGTCTGGGTCTGCTTACTCCACCCCCACCACACACACAAAACTCCCAGGCTACACTCAAAGTGCCTCTTTCACCAGGCTATCAGGCACCCAAGAGCCAATGTCTATCTCAGTCCAAACAAGCATGCTCACATTCTTCCACTACATGGGGGGGACACAACAACATTGCCTTTAATGCTGTTTTTACATGTTCCTAGCTACACTGTTAACACTCACCTAATGACTGAGGTAGGAGAGATTGCGTTAGCTAGGTCCATCTGATACCATACAAGAATTATAATAGAGCAAATATCAGTTGTATTTTATTCACCCATAACTATTCTTGGGACATATAAGATCAATGTATATAATTTAGGAACAAGTTAAAAGAGAAAGCCAGCAGCATATCCAGCTTTTTAGACTGCTAAAAACAAACAAAGTCTGCTATTTACTTCTCAGGCATCACACCCTTTACTCTACTCTGTCAGGCCATTATGGCTCTCTCTACCACACAGCGTGTACAGGGATATTGACTCTCCCAGCCCAGCATCTTTTGCTCCATTATTTGCTCAGCACTCTAACTATTTAGGGAACGGTCTTGGGATTGGTGATCCACTTGCTGAGCCTGGGCAACATAGTGTGCTTCCACACCACTGGTCAGAGCAAGATGCAGGATACAGATGAGGAGAGGTTACTCTATCTTGCTTATCAGTATGGGTACTACTAGACTGGTATCAGCCAAGTAAAATGCTATATGTATCTGCTTATGGCTGCCGGTATTTCAGATTATATCTGTATACTTTAAAGGAGAGCAGCTTTCTTTGGCTAAAACAACAATCTGGGGTTTCCTATGGAGGTAAGATTCTAGTAAGTCAGCAATGAGTATTTATGGCCTAACTTCAAGTTTCTCAGAGAGGCTGGAAAATTTGGGGAAACTCCCAAAGACCTCTCTCTTCACTTTCCTCCCCTTACTGCCATGCAGTCCTTCCCTTATAGGAAGGATGACTCTGTTTTCCCCCAGCTGGGTCTAATCCTTAATTACCTGTCTGCCTTCTATGTGCCATAGAATGAGCTAATTGGGCTCTCCAGTTCCCCATGATTCTGTCCCTGCCAGCGTGTAATTCACATCCCCCTCCCAAGGACATTTAGAAATAGGTGACAATGTTTAATTCAATTTTGAAATGTTGATTCATAACCAAATGAACATTTCTTTCCAATGTGGTGTTTGTTTCAGTTTTTCCAAACTGACACGTTTCATTTCTTTTTGGCATTCTCCCTGCTTTTTCCTCACCTAACCCCCCCCCCCACCCCCCCGCCAAAAAAAAAAAAAACCACAACCAAACAACCAACCACCTCTTTCCTTCCACTTGAAGGGGGCAGGGGGAGAGTTTTACAAGTGCAGGAAAATTCACTCTAACTTTAGTTTACTTATTCTAATTGGTAAATGGCGGAATAAGACTATGTTTTCTAATGTTCAAAGGTTGATTAGAAGCAATCCTGAGTTTTTGGTGTTTTCATTTTTCCCCCACCCCAATCGGGGGAAAAAAAGTTTTACTGAAATTAGCATTTTCCAGTGGCAAAAACTGATTGCCCTTAAATTACATTTTCCAATAGGAAAAAAATGGTCAACAAATTTCAAGCAGCTCTAAGCAATACTATGACAGTACTCCATGTAGTACCAAGTGGTAGAAGAATCATTAAATCTGAAATATAAAGCCAAAATGAATCTTAAATAATTCACACCAGCCTCTAATATACTCCCTATAATCACTCATTCAGTATTTCAGTGACAAAAAATATAAATCTTGTCCGAGATGTTAATCTTATAGCACTTAGGTCTGACTATACATAGGCATAGGAGTAGGCTATGACAAAATTAGGTCAGTTTGAACATGATCTTCTTTCTATTATCAGAAAAATATATCCCCACCTACCTTTTCAGGTTTTTATTAAAAATTTATTTTGGACACTACAGAATAACAAATTGCATAAGTGGCTCCACAGATAATGATATCAAGCACGGGCAACTGGTTTACACTGGAGTTTATTGACCCTGTTTTCTTATATTATGGCAACATTATTGGAAATGTTAAGACAAAATACAGGAAACACCTACACAACAAAACACAGCAGTGTTATCTGAATTATTTTTACCTGAGCCCCAAATCCTAAGAAATTACTTGCTAAATAGAACATCAAGTTAACATTAGACTCTAATGATACTGTAGCACAGTGGTCACTTACTGAGGGCCCCTTCAGGGGCACAGTTTACTTTACAGGCAGTCTGCCCCTAATAGCCCCCAACGCCTTCTTCTGGGCCCTTTAAGCACTCCAAATAGAGCTTCTGTGAGCCAGACCAGAGACTTCCCATGCTGGTTTAATATCAAATAAAGCTCAGCTAGACCTCAGAGTCCTTATTATAAAATAATCCAAACAATCCTCAATAAGCCCAAGACAAAGTCCAAAATCAAAATTCAAGAGTTCATACTTACTTCCCATTCTTCAGCCACATCCAGAGCTCTTCCACTGTCAGACTGCTCCATCTGAGTGGAGTTCATTCCTGCTTCATTTTGGTGTTAGTATCTCCTAATTCCTGAGCTTCTCTCAACTACCCCACCACCTTCCTACTGCCTTCTACATTTGAAATTATCTGATTCCCCTCAGGTGGGGCTCATCTTGTTTAGCCCCAGGCTCTCCAACCAGAGAGCAAGCACCCTGTTACAGATACCATAAACACTCCATAAAATTATTTACTGCTCCCACAACTTTCCCTCTCCCACTCTTGTCCCACTGGAAGACGACATGATTGGTTTTGCTAATTTGATTTACCTCTGAAGCCTGTTCACAGTTATTTTTAAATACTTCCATTTAGCAACAAAGCAGCTTGAATGATTACTTTTGCAGAAACATTCAGCAGATATGTAGCATAAGGCTATGGCAAAACTTCCCTCAGCAATGCTGTGGCTGCCTTGAGATTTCCAAATACTGTATGTACAGTATTAAATCATAAAGTACTAAGTAAAGATAAAGGTATTGATAGAAAGCAACAAAAGCAAAAACACTCTAGTTAAGTCCTAAATTCTGCCCTTAACTCACTGACCAGCACAGACCTACATCGTCTTCCCCTCATACTTTAGATTTGGCTGCACATAAAATTGCTGGCCATAATATCCTTCTCTAAGGACGCTTTCTTTAAGCCAAGGAGAGAGAGATTGATGACTAAGACTATTGGGGGACTGAAGTCAGAACTAAAATAAAAATGCCTGTCCCCAGATTTCTTGCTTTATCCCATTGATAAATAACATCAGATATAAAATAATAGCCCCTCTTGCCATTTTAAGCTTCCTTTGCCACCTTCAGAACCTTTAAAAGTTGCATTTCATGTATAGCACTTTCTTTTCAAAGGAAATTTGAAGCCAATACAGTTGTGACAAGTGACATGCATTCTCTCACACTCAGCCATACATTTTGACAGATTTTGTTGTTTGAGGCCAGGAGTAGTTGGAAGAGGCAAGCCAATTTCCTGGAACTACCGCTGTCTGTATGTAGCCTTGTATCCCTTGGCATTCACCAAAGGAAAAGATCTTGCCAGAGCCTTTGAAATTCAAGCCTGCCTCCCTTCTACAAGTTTAAGTTGGGAGTATAAAGCTTGGTTAGACTGTCTACTAAATACTGAGGGTACATCTACACTGGCAGAGTTACAGCGCTGGCAGTTAAAGAGCCACTCAGAGAGCACTGAAAGGAAACTGATGTTGTGTGTTCACACTGTCAGCTGCCTGTGCAATAGCGGTGTTCACACTTGCAGCGGTATTCGGAGTGGTGCACTCTGGGCAGCTATCCCACAGAGCATCTCTTCCTCTTCTGCTGCTCAGAGTTCTGGGAAGGCAGAAAGGGTTGTGGGGCATGCTGGGTCCTGTCCCAATGCCCCATGATGCATTGCTTCGCATCCAAGAAATCCCTGTGCTTCTGTCCACATTTGGCGCCATCTTTCAACGGTTTGTGTACTGTGCGCTCTGCTCTGCTTCTTCGGTCTGCAGGAACGGATCCTGCACTGTTGCCAATATTCTACTCACTCTTACTAACACATCACAAGTGGCAATGGATTTATTCCTTAAACTACAAAGGAAAGAGCAGTTCGACATTGATCTCGCCACGTGTAATAGCTATGACCTGAGATTGTTTGTGGCATTTACGGAGGTGCTGACCGCAGAGGAATGCTGCTTTTGGGGTCGGAAAACAAGCACTGAGTGGTGGGATCACATCATCATGCATGTCTGGGATGACAAGCAGTGGCTGCAGAACTTCCGGATGAGGAAAGACACTTTTATGGGACTGTATGCTGAGCTCGTCCGCACATTGCGGCGAAAGGACACAAGAGTGAGAGCTGCCCTGCCATTGGAGAAGCACATGGCGATTGCACTGTGGAAGCTGGCTACTCCAGACTGCTACCGATTGGTCGCTAACCAGTTCGGAGTGGGAAAGTCGACCATTGGACTCATGTTGATGGAAGTGTGCAGGGCCATTAATTGCATCCTGCTCTGAGAGACCGTGACTCTGGGCAACGTGCATGATGTGGATGGCTTTGCATAAATGGGCTTCCCTAACTATGGAGGAGCGATAGATGGCACACATATTACAATTCTGGCACCAGACCACCAAGCCACTGAGTACATTAATCGGAAGGGGTACTTTACATTGGGGTTCTCCAGGTGCTTGTGGATCACCGTGGGTGTTTCACTGACATTAACACAGGCTGGTCCGGAAAGGTGAATGATGCACGCATCTTTTGGAACACTGGCCTGTTCAGGAAACTGTGAGCAGGGACTTTCTTCCCAGACTAGAAGATCACTATGGGGAAGTCGAAATGCCCATTGTGATCCTGGGAGACCCCGCCTACCCCTTAATGCCGTGGCTCATGAAGCCATACACGGGGCACCTCGATAGCAGCAAGGAGCTGTTCAACAGGCTGAGCAAGTGCAGAATGACTGTTGTGTGTGCTTTTGCCAGTTTAAAGGCCCACTGGTGCTGCCTATATGGGAGGCTGGACCTGGCTGATGACAATATTCCTACGCTTATAGCCGCATGCTATACACTCCATAATATTTGTGTAGGGAAGGGTGAAAGCTTCACTCAGGGCTGGACTGCTGAGGCTTAGTGCCTGGAGGCTGAATTTGAACAGCCAGAGACCAGGGCTATTAGAGGGGTGCAGCGCAGGGCCATAAGGATCAGGGATGCCTTGAGGCAGCAATTGGAAGCTGAAAGCCACTAATTTTTATTGCTATGCTCGGGAGTGCAGTGCTTGTAATGCTAGGAGGTGATTGTGATTGGTGCAGACGATGCAATATGAAGGTTTAAGAAAATTGCCTGTTGCTTTGAAGGGATCTGTTTGCTTTCAATTGATGGAATAAAGAGTGCTTTCAAACCATAACAATTGTTTTATTAAAAAACAACAACCGGAGGAGAGAGAGAAACAAAAAAAAGCACATCAGCACTGAAGGAGATGGGGGAAGGGAGGGTCCCAGGAGGAGGTGTGGTCCCAGGTTGGTTAAATATTTGTGTATGTACAGGTATCATATCCAGCCTTCTCCTTTGGAGTGGGTACTGTACTTCAGCAGGGCTAAACTGGGTGTTGAGTGCAGCGGGTACTGGGAGTTCGCAGTGTTGGACTCTGATGGGCAGGAGTGGAATGTCACGGGTACAGACTGGAGCCAGGAGCTTGATAAGAGTGTGTTGGCAGTGTCTAGGGGAAGCATGGGAAAGAGTTTTACGACAGTGGCTGCCGGGGAGGTTGGGCACGGAGCTGCTCGGTTTGAAGAGCTAGTAGCACCTGGAGTGCGTCCATTTGGTGCTCCATAACGTTTAACAGCCCGCTCCATGGCTTCATTCTGGAATGCCACATTCTCCTTTCCATCCCTGTTCTCGCTGTCCCACCACACCTTCCATTCTTGTTTTTCAGCTGCCGAGTGCATCATGACATCATGCAGAAACTCCTCCTTAGTTCTTCATGGCTGCTTTCTAATTCTGCACAGCCATTCAGCTGGCAGTAATAAAGAGGGAGGCTGGGCTTCCAAGGCCATCTCTGTGAAGTCAAAAATGCAACGTTTTACAGAAGCAGTATTGTTTGCAACACACAGACCACTGATTCAGTGATTTAAAACGCAGCCACTATTCATATAACTATCACTAACTGGCTGACCCCAGGCAAGCACACATGAGCCACAAGACCCCCAAAATGGTGAGTAACTGAAGGGGCAGGGGAAATCAGTGTTCCAGGACCATACTGCATGCTAGGCATGTGGCTCTTGGGAAGAGCCAGCACTGTAGGGGTGGGGGTGGGGGAGACTTATAAATCATTCCTGTCCCCACATTTTCCACAGGCTGTGTTCATTATGGAAGATACCTCACTGCTGAAGGTGAGCAGGAAATCAAGGGAGGGTCTTTTCCAAGACTTTGGCTTCTGCCCTGGCCCTTATGTGGCTCATCTGTGTGCAGCAATGGTCCCCGTCCCGCCCCGTGTGGTGGCAGAGTAGCACGGGAAAGTTACCCTTAATGGGGTAAGAAACAAAGCAGCTCTGCCAAAGAACCAGCAGCAGCTGATTGCCCAGTAACTCCATGAGAGTTTCCTGGAGATCTCTGAGGCAGGTTCCTGTGAAGTTGGGGAGTCAATCAACACCCTGTTCCACCGCTCAGACTACGCATTTGGTGGTACGTGCATCATACAGACACAAGCCTGCTTTCTGCAACCCTCCTGCCCCCAACAACTCACTTCAGCAATTCCCAAAATCAAAGCCACTTACCAGAGGCCTCCTCTCCTGTTTGTACTTTGCCAAGCTCCAACAGCTGTGACTGGCTAGCCTCCTCTGGAGTAGAGAAGAGCTCCTGGCTGCATGCATCTCTGACCTCCTAGTCATCCTCCGCCTCTGGGTCCCTCTTCCACTCCATATCTTCATCCAAGATTTCCTCCTCCTGGCTCAGTCCACTCTCAACTGGCACGTGAGCCAGTAAAGTATCCACAGTGGCCTTTGCAGTGGAGGTGGCATCAGATCCAGCTCTTTGTAAAACTGGCAGCTCATGGGCGCAGCACCAGAGTGGTGGTTTGCCTCCTGCGCCTTGTGGTAGGCATTCTGCAGCTCCTTCACTTTGACCCTGCACTGCAGTGTGCCCTGGTCATGCCATGCATGGTGAAATTTGTCCATAGGTATCATAATTCCTATAGCTGGAGCACAACTGGGACTGGACAGCCTCCTCTCTCCAAATGCTGATGAGGTCCAGCAGCCCAGCATTGCTCCAAGCAGGGGATCGCCTGGTGCGTGGAGCAGGCATGGTCAGCTGGAAGGATGCACTGAGACCACTGCACACGTCACCGAGCAAACAGGAAGGGGACTTTCAAAATTCTCAAGTAATTTAAGGAGTGGGTCACAGTTGGTCACTTGAGGGCAGAAGAGTAGAGTTCAAACTGATGACCAGAGAAGCAAGAACAGGCACTGTGGGACACCTCCCAGAAGACAATCGCAGCACTGTAATCGACTAGGGTGTCTACACTGGCACCATGGCACTGTAGCCCCGGTGCAGAAAGCTGTATGCCTCTCATCGGAGTGGTTTTTTTACAGCGCTGCAGCTGCGTGGTTTCTGCACACTAAGTGGCTTGGCAGTGTGTGCACCTCGGGAGTTACAACGCAGAAAGCTGCTTTACTGCGCAGAAACTTGCCAGTGTAGACAAGGCCTGACTTTTAAAACTTCTGGAAGCACCAATGTAGGACAAGAACAATTTGTTACACATTGTTTTTATATAAATTAGATCTAATTGATCCCATCTTTCCAGAGAGCTTCCATTATTATAAGTCTCCCATTTTCAATTAGACCCAACAAAACATTTGCAGCATAATCACTTGTTTATTCAAGCACCTGCCTTTGTACATACCAAAATATAGGTTTGTTGATGCATTTATGTCTCCTTCCCTCCCACCACCAAACTGTAAATTAGGGTTAAAAAGCAAACCAAAATCCTCTTACCCATCCATTTTTTTCAGGTCATGGCCAACACCTGTATGGTCCTCCTTAACTGTCACTAATGAAGAGTATAGATATTTCCATCCAACCCAGGGATGTTTCAGATGGAAGTCTGCACTTATTTGCTCATGATGTGGAAAACAAACAACAGTGTTTGTCCCAGAAAGTATCTGCAAGCACCTCAGATCTTAGGAATTATAGATGATTAATTAGCGTGTTCTTCTCACTGAGTTTACACCCACTAGACCAGGGGTGGCCAACCTCAGCCTAAGAAGGAGGCAGAATTTACCAATGTACATTGCCAAAGAGCCACAGTAATATGTCAGCAGCCCCCCATCAGCTCCCCTAACCCCGACTCCCAGCGTCTCCTACCCACTGGTGCTTCTCCTACCTCCCTGCACCTCCCGATCAGCTGTTTCGTGTCATGCAGGAGGCTCTGGGGGGGAAGGGGAGAGGAGCGAGGTCACTGCAGGGGAGGGGGGCAGGAAGGGGTGGAGTGGGGGCAGGGCCTCTGGCAGAGCCAGGAGTTGAGCAGAGAGCATCCCCCGGCACATTGGAAAGTTGGCTCCTGTAGCTCCAGCCCCGGAGTCAGTGCCTGTACAAGGAGCCGCATATTAACTTCTGAAGAGCCGCATGTGGTTCCAGAGCCACAGGTTGGCCACCCCTGCACTAGACAATGAACTTCCCAGGAGAGAAGATATAAAGGAATAATTCAGAGGTTCAAAGGGCTCAGTATGGAAAAATGGATTTTAAGAACCAGATTCAGTCTCCAGAGGTTTTAATCAGCGTTCTGAGCGAAGACACCACCTAAAGCATGGGTTCCCAAACTGGGGGTCAGGACCCCGCAGGGGATCACCAGGTTATTAAATGGGGGGGGAACGTCATGAAGTATTAGCCTTCACCCCAAACCTTGCTTTTTGCCTCCAGCATTTATAATGGTGTTAAATATAAAAAAAGTGATTTTTAATTTATAAGGGGGGTCGCACTCAGAGACTTGCTCTGTGAAAGGGGTCACCAGTACAAAAGTTTGAGAACCACTGACCTGAAGTAACCCAGTTATTGTGGGATGATTCTAACCTGATACACTGCAGAGATTCTGGGAAAGGTAACACTCAATGGTTGAACCCTTCTCAATCACCTCAATGAATTTTGAGAACTATGGGAAGGATTTTTTTTAAATCAGGAATTAATTCAACTATGTACTAGAGTCAGAACATTAACTAAACAATGCAGTACATGACTGAGGTCCCTTTTTTTTTGAGAATGTGAGTGTGCATAACTAGGGCTAGGTTAACTCATAAGCAAACTAGGTACTTGCTTAGGTCCCATATTCTGGAGAGGAAGGGTGATTATTAAAAACAAACAAACAAAGAAGGTCCCTTACTTGAGCCCCTGGTGTTGCCACCCAGAAAATGGGATTGCACTCACAGCACCACTCAAATTTGGCTCAGGGTTTTCTCCATCATGAGGGAGGAGCAGCCGGGCAAATTCAAGTGGTCTTATGACCCCATATGCAAGATCACACCACCACTCAATTAAGTAAGTGACCTTCTTTCAATAAACACACAAATCTGTACCAGTGGATGAGTGGACAAAGCCAGACACACAGCTGAGACTTACTTTGCCATTCGCAACAGAGTAAAGGACAGAGGATAGCACTTGGTAAAGAAACCACCTATTGCTGCTGGAGAAGGAAGTGAACAGGCTGGAATGGGAATTTACTGTGGTGAGATGTATGGGAGGGAATATCATGCAAATGTATTTTTCCCTTCTTTCCATTTATTGGCTCTTTATTGTTATTCATATTTGAAGGGGGCCCCCAGAAGTGAATGTTTACCTAGGGTCCAGAGATGGATTAATCCAGACCTATGCATAGCTCTTCCTGAACCAGCAAAAGGACCCAAGGTAATCAAAGTCTATTTGTCCCAAACCACATAGATATCCCTACTTTGCACTGTCAATATCTAAGGGTAGAAATGAGCCAAAATTGGTTGCAATTTGGCTTGCCTGAATGCTCAGAGAACTTGAATTAAGGTTTCTGATTTACACAATGTTCACTATTGATTCCATGGGCAATCCAGCAGCTACTTTTGCTAGTTACTTGTTAAGTCTAGTATAAATGTTTCCACTTTTTTTCTTTTGCATTTTTAAAAACCTTGAACATCCCCCTACATAGGAGATACAATAATATATAAAAGCCTGGGTTACTATGATTTTTATTCTAAACTAGAAACCTCTCTTCCTTTAGCACTAGGACAGGAGAGCTTTCCCTGAATCTGCAGAAGACAGGATGCTTTCTTTTTGTATAGTGTGAGTGGAGGGGGGTTTGTGTTTGTTTTTGACAGTTCAGAAATTTAGTATTCAGACTCTTAAATTAACATTGAGCATCTATCGTATAATGGTTGGAGACCTTGTAAATATGAAAAACAAAGTATAGAGCCTGCAACCAAATATACACCTCCTGAAACAGGAATGACAAATGCTGTGTACTACAATGGAGAAGAGGACAGAAATTCCCTTTCATGAAGGCTTTTGAGATTTGCAATTTGTGTTTGTTCCAATTCAGAAGAAAACTTGAAAAATGCTAAAATCTCAAAAACAAAATCAGATTCAAAATGCTTCATTTCAATTTCAATTTTAAAATTACAATATACAATACAAAATAAAAATTGAAACAAAAAGTAGTTTCAAAATGAAAAAGTGAAATACTTCGCACATGTGTTGAATTGGGATGTTTTGACAGTGTTTTACAAAACAAAATGTAAGCAAAATCAACATGGTTTTGTGAAGCATCTGAATTTCAATAAAACTGCATTTTCCAGTGGAAAATGGTCCTGTCAAAGTTTTTTCCCACCAGTTTTACAGTATACATAATTTGTTGTCCGAGCCCTATTCTGGCATGCTGAAAACATTTGGATGTCCTTGTAAAATTCTTCTGTAAGTTACTCATTCTCTGTCAGATTTTTTATTTGCTTTGGGTTTTTTAAATTTGGCAAGCAGAGAATAGTAACATCTCCATTTACAGTATATCGATTTTTTAGAAATCAAATTGCAGAGGCCATAAGGAAGAGGTGAGAAAAGGTCTCAAACTCTTAATGTAGGAATCAATAAGATTCTAGAGAACTGAGTGAAAAGCAAGAATAGCAAATCAAGGAAAATGACAGAAATACACAGCATTCATTTCTCAATTCAGAAAAAAAAAATACTGAAAGCTATAAAATTAAAATCGAAACTGCTGATCTCTGATATTATTGGACAAACTTCCCAAACTCCTTGTTCCACTGCCTCTATCCTTTATTTATTATTTTTCTTTTTAAACAGTTCGTGATAGCTGGACTTTTGCTAGACACCAGAGTACATGCTTGGACAAATGTTAGGTCACAAGCAAGAAACAGGTTTCAGAGTAGCAGCCGTGTTAATCTGTATCCGCAAAAAGAAAAGGAGTACTTGTGGCACCTTTGTTAAGCAAGAAACAGTAAAGTCTCAGTGTTTTGGAGTGAGCTCCGTTTCAGTAGAAAATTGGAAATACAGACATTTACCAAGCCCTGACTCCTACTGGCCCCTTGAATTTTATTCAAAAGCCATCCAAGTCAATCACTGCAATACTGGGTTTGAAATAACTAGTCTTCCATTCCTTAGAGAGTAGTATTGACTGTATAAAGCAGAGAATGATTCAGCTATGTAACCAAAAAGCCAACAAGTAGATACTTGTACTAGGGGATCAAGCACTGACTATTATATGGGAAAGGGGTAACAAAGTGTCAAGAATCAGATTATTAATGTGTCCTCAGAAGTATTTGGTGCAACTTGAAAGAGAACCTGAAATTCTTATCTTGAGTGTGAATGCTGACACCCAGCATTGTTTTACAAGCATAAGCTTGTTTAGCAAGAAACTTCTGGTGCTCCATATTGCAGGAGAGGGTTTCTTGTGAGACACTTAGGGCTTGTCTACATTACCCACTGGATCGATGGGCAGAGACTGATCCAGCTGGGGTCAATTTATCGCATCTACTAGATGTGATAAATCGACCACCAAGTGCTCTTCCATTGACTCCGGTACTCCACCAGGGTGAGAGGCGCAGGTGGAGTTCATGGGAGAGCGTCAGCCATTGACTTACCACAGTGAAGACATCATGGTAAGTAGATCTAAGTACGTCGACTTCAGCTACGTTATTTTAAAAAAGATTTGACAGGTCTTATCTGATCCTGCAGATTTTATGATTCAAAAGATTTAAATGAGCATTTAGAGTTTTCGTCCCACCACTTTCACAGAATGTTCTGGGACTGTAACTGAGTTCTCATGGGTTCTATATATCTTCCAAAATGCTGTGTGATTTCTCTTTTAGAATTAGTGATGGGCAAACAAATATCTGATCTTTTGAAGGGTAATAACTCCCTCATACTCACATTGCACACATTTGGCTAAACCAAGTCCCTTGTGCACCAGAAATAAAGTTTAAAACTAACCACTCCAGACCAGAGGAGCCTTTACATAACCTCCACTATATTATTCTATCACCTCAAGTCAGGTTTGGATATCTCTGACCCCCTGATAGGCTACTAAGGTGGCCTGCAGCAAACTTGATCTTCCAGGATGGAGTTACGTTTTTAAACAAATTAAAAAATGCACTCTCTTCCATGAAGCTCAGCTGCCTTAGAAAGCTTATTAAACAAACAAAAATACATTTTGCAAAATATGCTGTCATGGGCAAGGCAAGCACAACCTGTGGTCATCACTGCATCTACTTGCAAAACATACCTCTTAACACTCAACCATCAAGGTTGGAATTTGGTGTTGCCATTTATATCAAGGAACAACACTTACTTTCATAATGTTGTGTGTGTTGGAAATCCCCAATCCAAGCTGAACTTCAAAAAATAATGGTGAGTAAAAAAGAAAAGAAGCAAGAAAATTCTTAAATCACTTCTCTCTCTGATGTGGAGAGAGAACTGGAAGTGATATCTAACAGCAATCTTTCCACATCACTGCAGGAGGGTATAACCTGGCTAGCACCTCATGAGGACTCTGTCTCAGGGCTGGATACTCACTGGGCTTCTTCCACCCCCACAGCATCCTTTCTGTTCCCCCTTCTCAATAAAAAAGAAACATCTCTGAGGAGCTCGGGGATGAAGTTATCTAGTTACCTGCTAGCAAGGTTGAGCCAAAAGACCCTTGAGGAGTTTGCTGATGAGGAAGACAGTCTGGTGAGACAGGGAGTTGACACAGTCTAATCTCCAGCAAAACTCACTCTTGCTGGGGCAGAGCGGTAACAGAGGCTCACAGTTCTGGGTATCCCCAGCAGTGTGCTCAACCACCAAGTCTTCAGCACCACTAAGCAATGTCTAGAGGACCCTTGGACAGGACTCTCTGTCTCTTATTATTGTATTACCAGAGTGTCTAGGAGTCCTAGTCAAATTGTCATTTTCTGCAAAATGGTATCTGAAGGATTAAGGTACAGGCTTCCAAGGTATTTGGGTTTTTTTAAATGCCATTTGGTAGACCATGGCAAGGAAAATGATAGGCCCCAATCTTGCAATGACTTACACAGGTTATCTTTATGCAATGAGTAGTCTCATTTACTGCAAGTGTGTAAAGGTAAGCACATGCACAATTCTTTGCAGGATCAGGGCTTAAATAGTAAAACCTTTTTGAAAGTATTGATTTATTGGGTCTGCTCTTCCTGTGTTGAAGTATAAACCATACCAATGTGAAAGTAGTGAAAAATATTTAATCAGTCAAGCAGTCTAACTGGACAAATTCTTGGATGATATCCCCAAATCTGAGAAGTGCTAGTTTATTCATGTCCTGACAACATACAAAAAAACCCATCTAAAAATTGGAAGTGAATGTTAAAATACAATAAAAGGACAGGATTAAGAACAGGATGAAAGGAGGGAAAACTTTACAACAATGGTTCATTTATCAACGTTCATATGAAAATATATATTACATTAATAACACATTGGTTCATCATGATTAACCTTATTGCACTGAATATCCAAGGGAAAGAAAATGTATTTAGAAAGCAATACAGTATCTGTGACACTGAAAGAAGGGGCATGCTCTGAATCAGAAATGAAAACGTATTTGATTGGCCAGAATTACAGACCATTTGGCTAATCACTGTGAGCCTGAACCTGCTCCCACTGAAATCACTGAAGATTTTGCCAGTGCTTTCAAAGGGAACAGGATTGGATAGTTCTAAAGAAGCTCATGTCTCCTCAAAAAGAGTTTCTGGGATCATTGCCCTTATTAAAGATGTTCCTAATATCTCTTTCCCACCATTCTACATTCTTAAAACACACAGGCTTTCTACCTTCCTGCAATGTACTGCTCACAAGGACTATTCAGGATACTGACTCTTGGCATCAAATTTATCTTGTTCAACTGGAAAACCCAGCTGCAACATATCTTGACCATAGGTGGCATTTTATTTATTTATAGGCATTTCTACAACATTCATCACTGTAGTTGGCATTTATATATAAATGCCTTGCTATTATCCATATATGAACACTTTACAGAAGAAAATAATTCATTTCTATAAGAACTCATCTCATATAGGCTTCAGTCATTCATTACTTAGTACAGCATCATGTTTCTACATTACACATACACACATGCTAAATTGCTGTGGAGCAGCTGGGATTTTTAGAAGTCATCCTATGGGAGATAGGTAAGTCGGCACAGTGCAGAAGAAGTAGCTAAAGGGGCATTGCACATGCAATTTACCACATGGTTCTGCAGTTAACTCAAGGATATCACCGCTGTCTAGATATTATTATATATCTATGTCTCCAATGTAGGCAATTCTCTATGTACCAGATTTTTAAAGGACCTTAGCACCCAACAGCTCCCATTTAGGCACCGAACAATGGGAGCTGCTGAGAATTTTGGAAGTCTCCAGTAGCCTGTAACCTATCATATCCACTTACTAATAGACATGTGCTTATTACCTAGATTAGCCCAAATTATTTTTTTTCTGGGGGGTGGGAAGGGAGAAGTAAGATAAATTGTAATCTATGCAGTCTCCCAGCTAACTAAGGATATGTCTTCACTGCCGAGTTAACTCAGGTAATTGGTTCTTGCGTTAGCCTTGCCTAGATGTGAGCAATCACACTGCAAAAAGATGCTCCAGTTACTGTGTCCTCACTGGCACTGCACTCCCCAATGTGTGTCACTACAACTTCTGGGGGCCTATCCTGTGGTTCTTTGTGCTGCAATAAGCTGAGCAGATCTATGATTTTTTCCCAGTGAATTGTGGGGGGAAAGTGTTTGTCATTCTGAGCACATCGGGGGAATTGTGGGAAGGCATCGGAGGACTATCAGTATGTGAGTGATTGAGCCTGGGTCCACACTGCGAAGTAGGGGGGTTACCAGCACAGGCAAAATCAGTAGTAGAGGTTTAGCCCACGGCACCAGCTGTGTCAACTAGGCCAGGCAGAAACCACCACCACCCCAGTGAGGGGATTTTGTTTATGGACAGGAGGGAAGATAGGGGCAACATCCACATTAGAGCCTTGGTTAACTCTCCAGTGAAAAATAGCCTGAAGGTTTACAGTGTCTCCATATAGCAATGTGTATCCTGTTTCCTCGAGCTGCTTATCCAAAGCCTCATTTTTCGTATAGGCTTAGACCTGTCCGTGGACTTCTTGACTGTACTTAAAATATGCATGTAGTACAAAGCAAATTTTGAAAAATTTTCCTGGTGCTTTGTTGTGAACATAGGGCATGATTTGCAACCAGCAGTCTCCATCTTTTACATTCATAGTTTGCAGGCTCAAATAACTGCAGGCACATTTTGTGCTATATAGATGACTTACTATCTGTTTGTGACTAAAAATTATGAATGACAAATTGTATCTGCAAATAATTCCAATGTGCAAACACTTAACTTAAAAAAAAACAAAACAAAAACCTTTACAACTGCAGACATAAACAAACAAACAAAAAAGAATTGGAGGTTGGTTAGGGCCAGGCTGAAAATGTGACCCTTAATTTAAAAATAAAATATAATGAATACAACACACTTAGCCTAGTGGAATTCAAAATAGAAGAGCTAAGGTCATGGTCTTTTTCTTGGTCTCCAGCAGAATTACATTAAATTGATTAGTGTAATACTGTGATAAAGTTCAATAAAGAGGCACAGGTCTCTAAGTTTCGGAAATAGTACTTCTACTGGTGTGGGCTTAGCATGTCACAAGTACTCAGATAACTGGAAATCAGTTTGACAGGCTGCTAATGATACTGCTGTCTGACCCTTTGCAGTCTCAGTTGATGTGACAGAGAAAGGACAATCTCTCACATAATTAACCCAAACCACATTGGGCTTACAAGTTCAGTAGTAAGGCTTGAACTGAACCTGAAAGTAAGTAGAGAGCCAGGGCAGATTATAGAGTAGCAGCCGTGTTAGTCTGTAAAAGAAAAAAAGAAAAAAAGAAAAAAAAGTACTTGTGGCACCTTAGAGACTAACAAATTTATTTGAGCATAAGCTTTCGTGAGCTACAGCTCACTTCACTGGATGCATGCTGTGGAAAATACAGTAGGGAGATTTGCATAAACAGAGAACATGAAACAAGGGGTGTTACCATACACACTGTAACAAGAGTGATCAGGTAAGGTGAGCTATTACCAGCAGGAGAGCTGGGGGAAAAAAACCTTTTGTAGTGATAATCAAGGTGGGCCATTTCCAGCAGCTGACAAGAACATGTGAGGAACTGGGGGGGGGGGGGGGGGGGGGAGGAATAAACATGGGGAAATAGTTTTACTTTGTGTAATGACACATCCACTCCCAGTCTTTATTCAAGCCTAAGTTAATTGTATCCAGTTTGCAAATTAATTCCAATTCAGCAGTCTCTCGTTGGAGTCTGTTTTTGAAGTTTTTTTTTGCTGAAGAACTGCCACTTTTAGGTCTGTAATCAAATGACCAAAGAGATTGAAGTGTTCTCCAACTGGTTTTTGAATCTTATAATTCTTGATGTCTGATTTGTGTCCATTTATTCTTTTACGTAGAGACTGTCCAGTTTGGCTAATGTAAATGGCAGAGGGGCATTGCTGGCACATGATGGCATATATCACATTGGTAGATGCGCAGGTGAACGAGCCTCTGATAGTGTGGCTGATGTGATTAGGCCCTATGATGGTGTCCCCTGAATAGATATGTGGACACAGTTGGCAATGGGCTTTGCTGCAAGGATAGGTTCCTGGGTTAGTGGTTCTGTTGTGTGGTGTGTGGTTGCTGGTGAGTATTTGCTTCAGGTTGTGGGGTTGTCTGTAAGCAAGGACTGGCCTGTCTCCCAAGATCTGTGAGAGTGAGGGGTCGTCCTTCAGGATAGGTTGTAGATCCTTGATGGTGCATTGGAGAGGTTTTAGTTGGGGGCTGAAGGTGATAGCTAGTGGCGTTCTGTTATTTTCTTTGTTGGGCCTGTCCTGTAGTAGGTGACTTCTGGGTACTCTTCTGGCTCTGTCAATCTGTTTCTTCACTTCAGCAGGTGGGTATTGTAGTTGTAAGAATGCTTGATAGAGATCCTGTAGGTGTGTTTGTCTCTGTCTGAGGGGTTGGAGCAAATGCGGTTGTATCGTAGAGCTCAGCTGTAGACAATGGATCGTGTGGTATGGTCTGGATGAAAGCTGGAGGCATGTAGGTAGGCATAGCGGTCAGTATGTTTCTGGTGTAGGGTGATGTTTATGTGACCATCGCTTATTAGCACCGTAATGACCAGGAAGTAGATCTCTTGTGTGGACTGGTCCAGGCTGAGGTTGATGGTAGGATGGAAATTGTTGAAATCACGGTGGAATTCCTCAAGGGCTTTGTCAAGGTTCCTTCCCCACTCTGAACTCTAGGGTACAGATGTGAGGACCTGCATGAAAGACCCCCTAAGCTTATTCTTACCAGCTTAGGTTAAAAACTTCCTCAAGGTACAAACTTTGCCTTGTCCTTGAACTGTATGCTGCCACCACCAAGCTTATTAAACAAAGAACAGGGAAAGAGCCCACTTGGAGACGTCTTCCCCCCAAAATATCCCCCCAAGCCCTACACCCCCTTTCCTTGAGAAGGCTTGATAACAATCCTCACCAATTTGCATAGGTGAACACAGACCCAAACCCTTGGATCTTAAGAACGATGAAAAAGCAATCAGGTTCTTAAAAGAAGAATTTTAATTAAAGAAAAAGTAAAAGAATCACCTCTGTAAAATCAGGATGGTAAATACCTTACAGGGTAATTAGATTCAAAACATAGAGAATCCCTCTAGGCAAAACCTTACGTTACAAAAAGACACAAAAGCAGGAATATACATTCCATTCAGCACAACCTATTTTACCAGCCATTTAACAAAAGGAAATCTAATGCATTTCTAACTAGATTACTTACTAACTTAACAGAAGTTCTGAGGAGTTATGAAGAGCATTCCTGATCTGTTCCTGGCAAAAGCATCCCACAGACAGACAGAGCCTTTGTTCCCCCCCTCTAGCTTTGAAAGTAACTTGTCTCCTCATTGGTCATTTTGGTCAGGTGCCAGCAAAGTTATCTTAGCTTCTTAACCCTTTACAGGTGCCTCTGGCCGGGAGGGATTTCATAGTTCTGTATACAGAAAGGTGGTTACCCTTCCCTTTACATTTATGACAGGCTTCTTTTCCATGGGCCCAGATGATGAAGATATCATCAATGTAGCGCAAGTAGAGTAGGGGCATTAGGGGACAAGAGCTGAGGAAGCGTTGTTCTAAGTCAGCCATAAAAATGTTGGCATACTGTGGGGCCATGAGGGTACCCATAGCAGTGCCGCTGATTTGAAGGTATACATTGTCCCCAAATGTGAAATAGTTATGGGTGAGGACAAAGTCACAAAGTTTAGCCACCAGGTTTGCCGTGACATTATCGGGAATATTGTTCCTGACGGCTTGTAGTCCATCTTTGTGTGGAATGTTGGTGTAGAGGGCTTCTACATCCATTGTGGCTAGGATGGTGTTTTCAGGAAGATCACCGATGGACTGTAGTTTCCTCAGGAAGTCAGTGGTGTCTCAAAGATAGCTGGGAGTGCTGGTAGCATAGGGCCTGAGGAGGGAGTCTACATAGCCAGACAATCCTGCTGTCAGGGTGCCAATGCCTGAGATGATGGGGTGTCCAGGATTTCCAGGTTTATGGATCTTGGGTAGCAGATAGAATACTCCTGATCGGGATTCTAGGGGTGTGTCTGTGCGGATTTGTTCTTGTGTTTTTTCAGGGAGTTTCTTGAGCAGATGCTGCAGTTTCTTTTGGTAACCCTCAGAGGGATCAGAGGATTATGGGACACTGGTTCACCAGCTACTAGCCCTAGGAGAGTGGCCCACCCCTTCTACACCAGCTGTAGCTTCTGAGCAGTTTTTAGAAAAGCAGCTCAATTCAGAAGGCTTTATGATAAAGCACTCTGGAGATCAAGGTGGCCTGGATACCTGTGGCAAAGTCCCCATCTGAGAGAAATGGTGAAAATCATCTCAAGACTTGGCTACGTCTATACTATTATCTAGAGGTGTGATCCCCCTGCTCATGTACACACACCCACACCAGTTCGCATCATATAAATTGCTGTGTAGCCACAGTAACATGGGTAGCAGCAGCAGAAGCCAAGCCAAGCACAAACCTGCCTGAAACCAGGGGGTATATACACAGCATGGCTCAGCCATGCCTCCATTGTTGCTACCCATGCTATCACGGATATATTGCTATTTACACTCGAGCTAGCTCTATGGGAGCTGGTTCAAGTATGCATATACTAGCAGGGGAAATACACACTGAGCTCATAGTCTATACTTAGCCATACATGAAAAAGATTTCTGAACAATGAAATCACCTCGGACTCCAGGAACCCCAAGCAATGCTGAAATGTTCTTGAATCGCATAGTTCATTGATAGCAGGTGGAAATAGGCCTCCTCAATAACAACTGGAAACATTATGCCCTCTACATCCTTCCCCCAACCTGCATCATGTCCAATGTATGTGAAAATGGGCCTCAGGCCACTCATGCTCAACTGATACCCTGGACACTGGAAAAGCAGCAACCTTGTCCAGAACATCAGTGAACTTTACTGACAGGCTAAAGATTGGAGCTGGTCAGAAAACAGAATTTCTACCATTTCAAAGTTTGTTTTCCTTCCAAATTGGAACAAAGAGCTGAATTCTGAAATTTCCCACAAAACAAAAAAATCCCCTCAATTTGATTCAGAACAACTATGGCAAAACATAATATGACATACATTATGTGTTGTATTGACTATTCTATAAATATTAAATGTTATATAAGTCAAAATTACATCAAAATGGTATTCAAAATGAAATATTTACCTTATCAAAACAAACAAAGTTACGATTTGCTTTAACTTTTTCCCATCAAAAATTGCATCAAAATCAACACATTGCTTTGAAATGTTCTCATTTCAACAACACTATATTTTCTGACAGAAAATTGTGCTATCAAAATTTTTGAGCAGCTCTACTATGAACAAAGGTAGTTGAAACTCAGAGTGGCTAGTCTAGGCTACTGGCTTATATCCAAGAATGAGAAAGAAAACTCCTCATTGCTAGAAATATTAAAAATGTTTCCAAGAGTTGGAAAGCTGGATTCACCAAACTGTTGGATGAACTGGTGCTGGCAGAGCTGGTAGATTTATCTAAGTTTTGCTGGATGAACTATAAATGATTCTATTATGAGAGGACGAAAATTTTCTTCATTTCCACAAAAGATATTGCACAGGTCTTTGCAGTAGCTCTATGCTATAAATGACCTTGGAATGAGAACCCCCAAAAGCTCTCAAATTTCCTTACATATTTGTATAGCAAATGTCAATAATGAGAAGGCACAAATGTAAAACATTATGCAGTGTTTCACTGCATGACCAGGGAGGAAGAGGGAAGGGAAGAAGAAAGAGAGGCTAAATATGATACAAAAAGTAGGTCATTGAATAGCCCACTTGCACAGATACATTCCTCCTCTTTCTCAGCAAATTATTATATTTTTGTATTTTATAAAATCCTTGGATATAAATATATCCTCTTTGTTCATTGTTTATTATTGTGTAGTCTGCCTTGAAGCACATTGAATGGAATGAAAGGTTATTACGTTTCACTGTATTTTGTGTGAGTATCTCTGCTGTATTCTCTGCTGATAATGCAACTTCCTGCAGACAAAGGTAAACTGGAAGGCAATTGTGTGCAGCTAGGATGGCTGTATGTTGGAATCTAAAAAGAAAAAAAAAGACTTACTAACTACAACAAAAAAGCAGCTCCCATTTTATTTCATACTCCTTTACTGTTACTGTTCAGAGCAAGCATTATCACCCATGCCATCCCACCTCAGAATCCATTGATAACTTTATGATTTTATCAGAGCAAATGGTCACCTAATTACATATCATGAAAGCCACTTGTAATAAATATGGCATAACACATGCAGGAGGTGCTCTTTGGAATGAGTATAATGTGGGTACCAATTTCACCATAATTCTTTTCTCGTCTGTATGAGTGATGTACACCTGTAATCTATCAAAATAAGGTTTTATCGACATAATGGATAAAATAGCAGCTTTAAAATTGTTTAGTCAGTTGAACACAATGTATGCATCTAAAAAAGCAAAGGTAGCCAGGGGAGATAAACAGAGACGTTTTATTTCACAAGGCTTCATAAATACATTTCCCTCAAACTTGACCTGTATGGGTTTGCACACACCAAACCCCAAGTTGCATTCTAAACATGAATTAACCCTAAATAAAACCATATTAAAGAATTGGCCAATAATGCCTGGGACTCCATATAGCACTTGGAGTGGGAAAGGGTATGTTCGGGAGAAGGAACAAGGTACACGAATAAGGGACTAAAAGGAGTAGTGACAAAAGCTGATTTTAGCTGGCAGGGCTAACCCAAGGAATAGTTGGGCAGCCAGTGCATCTGCTCCAGCTGATTTCATATCTTGAAAACCCCTTCTCCTCTCAAGAAGAACCTCCCCACTTAAGGTCAGGAGCAAGGTACATTGCCCAAAAAGGATGGGGAAGATTATATCATCACTGCCTGTGATTGTGTTCTCTAGTTAAAGAGAGCAATTTATTCTCTAGGGCAAGCAATCCAGTATCCTTCATTAACATTACATTCACACACAGAAACAAGAAAAGGAAAAGGACAAATAAGTACTACATAGCTCAGGCAATACCATCAAAAGGGTAAATTAATAAAACCCAGCTCTGAGAAATGGAACTGTCCAGATATCATAGTCATTTGAGCAAGAAAAAATATTGTTGAACAATGTAATAAGGAAGTGAATTTTGATAACCTAAATGCAATAGGAATCTATAAAACTTATTTTAAATGATGGAAATTTTATTTCACCTTTAACTTGCATATTAAATTTCCTAATGGGGACAGCTGACATAATCCCCATGCAATGATATGAACAGTTATGAAAGTTACCAGTAAATCATGTTTTCAACAAACACATACCAGTGATTGACTTACTAGTAAACCTGAGCCTAGCCATTTACTTTTTTGACATGTTTGCTTAGTATTAATGTAATAATTTATTCATATCTTGCTACAAAAACATAGTCAAAATATTTCTTGAAGCATATGTGATACTGATTTGATTAAAATAGAAAATAAAAACATTTTTCTTTTTAAATACGTCCCAAACATAGTACAACTGTCTGAGCAACTGGTACTGTCCAGTCCCTAGTCATTACATTATGGCAAACAATATGTGCATCTATTTCTAATACACTAACTGAACATATGTCTGTCAGAGAGAGATGGTTGTACACGGAGGCTAGCATAATTTAAATAAACAGCTGTCACTTTATGCAAGACTGCCTTGGTGAGTTTTGCTTTATGTGTGTATCAAAAAGGAAATGCTATGGTTCTTAAACAGAATCAGAGAGCTACAACTTTATAAAGTAGGTAGGAAGGGCAGCATATTTGTCTCCCTTTTTTGTTTTAGGTCCCAAACTATTTAAGCCACAGCAACTCGAGTGAAACATGTGCATCCCTGTGATCTGTTCTCTTATTATCTTAATCCCTTTCAAAGGTTTTGACACAGCACCTAAAACCTTTTAATATTCATGCAGATATGAGCTGCATTTGTGCTTTCAAGGGGAAAAAATGTTATGTCTATGTAGTATTGTCTGCTCTGGCAGATTTGATAAGTTGTAAAATTGTGTAATTCCATAATTCTATCAGAGATCCCAAGAAACAAGCCGCATTTAGTAACATATATAAGCTGTAAGTCATTTACCTTTTGTACTTTCATTGTTTCTTTATGATTATTTTTTTTTTAAATTTCATACACACAAAAAGTACAGGCTAAACTTTCTCTGTTTTCCTTTTATTCAAAAATTGAAACATATAAAAAGAGTAGGCCTGTGAAGCAATAAAAAAATAATTGCACAATTAAAAAATGAATCATGATTAATTGTGCTGTTAAACAATACTAGAACACAATTAATTTAAATATTTTTGGATGTTTTCTGCATTTTCAAATATATTGATTTCAATTACATCACATAATACCAAGTGTACAGGGCTCACGTTATATTATTATTTTTTTATTACAAATATTTGCACTGTAAAAAAGAAAAAGAAAGAGTCTTTCAATTCACCTAATACAAGTAGTGTAGTGCAATCTCTTTATCATGAAAGTTGAACTTACAATTGTAGAATTATGTACAAAAAATAACTGCATTCAAAAATAAAACAATGTAAAACTTTAGAGCCTACAAGTCCACACAGTCCTACTTCTTGTTCAGCCAATCGTTCAGAGAAACAAGTTTGTTTACATTTGCAGGAGATAATGCTGCCTGCTTCTTATTTACAGTGTCACCTGAAAGTGAGAACAGGCATTCATATGGCACTGTTGTAGCTGGCATTGCAAGATATTTACATGCCAAATGTGCTAAAGATTCATATGTCCCTTCATGCTTTGACATTCAGCAATTGGCTGAACAAGAAGTAGGACTATACGGACTTGCAGGCAATAAAGGCTTATGCTGTTTTGTTTCTGAGTGCAGTTATGTAACAAAAAAATCAACATTTGTAAGTTGCACTTTCACGATAAAGAGATTGCACTACTGTACTTGTATGAGGTGAATTGAAAAAATATTATTTCTTTTATCATTTTTACAGTGCAAATATTTGTAATAAAAATAATGAAGTGAGCACTGTATACTTTGTATTCTGTGTTGCAATTGAAATCAATATATTTGAAAATGTAGAAAAAACATCCACAAATATTTAACAAATTTCAATTGGTATTTTATTATTGTTTAACAGTGTAAATGAAACTGAGATCAATCACAATTCATTTTTAACTGCAATTTTTTTTAGCTAAATATGTGAATTAACTGCAATTAATTGATAGCCCTAAAAAGTGTATTGTTATGTGCATACACTAGAATCTGTGTGCATGTATATTGCTTTTTGAAGTGTGCCAACAATCATCCACATAAATGCTTTGAATCAAATTCGTCCATATTTTAACTTCACCAATTTATTTTGAATTACCCTCAGAAAGACTATGGCTCATTAATATCTAGTGGTAATTGGTGATTCCCATCCTCATAAGTTGTGTATTCTTTTAGTTCACTTGGTTAGAATTAATATCTGATGAATAACCAGAATTCAAACTCTCTATGTTCTCAAAGGTATAAGGAAAGATTCTTTCTCCTTTTAAGTGTATATTTAAATAAGATCTCATGTGAATATAAATGTCAATAATACAAAATGAAAGTAAGAAACATCCTCTCAGGGCAGCACCATGTAGGGATTTTCTTCCTTTTACAATAGAGATAAAAGAATGTGCAAGTAATTTTCTAGCACACTGAGACTCCTTGACTTTGAAATTTCCTCCTGGATCTAAAGCCTTAGAACCACCTAAAGCCTTAGAACTATCTAAAGCAGCCCAGGAAAGGAAACTTCAGACCATCTACTCTTGCATGCGTAGTGGGGGTGACAATGGCTGATAAGGTGTGGGAGTGAGGAAACTCACTGGTTTCCCCATGAAACCTGACCATTTCTCAGTTTCTGCATTGCTCACTGCAGGTTATCAAAGAGTTTTCAGACACATACAACCCCCAAATTCCAAGCTAACTTCAGGCAATGCAAATTCACACAAACCGTATCTGTTTTGGTTCACCAAAGTCAGGCATACTAAAAACAATTGATGTCACACAGTGTGAAGGATGAAGAAGAATACAAGATTAGTGCAAAAATGTCTTTGGAGTTGCACACATCTGAGGGAGATTTGGTCTTGAGAAAAGTTCTGTGAATGTAATTTCTTTATATTTTCTCCATCACTTGTACTCTATGATGACACATTAAACTGTGCTAGTGCCTCTAGATATCTTCATAGAGTTATCAGTGTTTTAAGCCTAACCAAGAAGGCCCTTGGCATGGAATCTATTGTGAGCAAGTGTGAGGTTCAGAAAGAAGCCTGGTGGAACATGTCAGGAGCATTATTCACATAGAGAAGGGGCCTGGAAGCAGAAAAGGAAGCAAAAGATGGAACTATTGAGGATCATTAGGTGAGAGAAAAAATAGGCAGGTCTATAGGGCTTCACTTATAAAATACCTAAATGCATTCCGGAAGAGGAATGCCAATAGATTTTTAATGACCAAGAAAACAATCCTCTTTCATCCCTCCTGTTCTTTCCATCCATTCCCCTTCCCCACAGTCTCCCTATTTTTCCTATTGTCCTCACAGCCTGGGGAAAAAGAGAACACATTTTCCTTAAAGTAAAAGCTTTACTGGTGGGATCAGTTTTACTCCTGGCATTAGTCTGCATGTCACACTGTTGCATGGCACCAAATCACATCTCATCTACATTCTCGTGGAAGCAGAATTCTGAGGCTGTAGCTACATGTTCTGTCCTTGACAGTACCACAGGGACATTCAATATGCATTTTCAATGTTCCTCAAATGGTTCCTCCAAACCACAACAGACAGGACCATGTTCACATGCCCACACACAACTTGCCTCATTACTATGACTGCGTGCAGGGAGGACTGGAGATTAGAACTTACCAATACAAATGCCATGCTAGTCACTTTTCCTTCCCAATGTAGAAAACAGCATGACAGACTGAATCTGTGCAGCTGGAGCAGAGGTAAATACTTGAACGTTGTCTACTACTACTATTACTACTTCAGGAAATTGAACCACTATTGAATATCATTTGCTGCAAGCATGCAGTGTTATTGAAAACAGCTTAAGTGATAGCATAGACAACAAAGAACTGTTTTCATAAGCATTTCAACAATGAGTCTGAGACTTGTTTCCACCAATCTCCTACTGCTGAGAGGACTACTGAGAAAGCTATTGCAAACAATGGCCTTGCCTACAGTACACTGTTTCTCTTCAAAATTTCCCATCATTATTACCACCAATGCAGTTCCACTGTTATAGTCAAGGCATTGGGAGCCCCCAGTGTTTTAATTACTGTGATGGGGTATACCTGCTCTGAGCAGGGTTAAATGACTCTGATTAAGAAGAAGGCACTGACAAGAGAGTGGTACAGAATAGATGTTCAGTACTGGTAGGAATTCTAATGCCTTAAAACAAGCTACCATTTCAACATTTAACGTAACATTGTGTTCATCAGTGCCACAGGGCACAGGCTAAAGAGAAGCTGAAAAATGAAGGATTTGAAAAAGCAAAGAAGCTATCTGGGACACAATACCATGTACCAGCTTCTCAGCTATGCATTCAAAGAAAGCAAAAGCTACAGCAAACTGCAGGATAAATACACAGAGTATAAGCTCTGAAGTATTCCCAGAGCTTTCTGGAGGGGCACTTGGACATTGCATTGTTTTAATGATCACAGTGCTTTTGCTGGAAGCAATAATGGTATGGCAGGATTCCTTGGGATACATGTGTGTTCTTGGCTTTATCCTGGGGACTTCAATACTTTGTTGTACCCCAACGACGTTTAGGTCTCGATGATGTCAAAATCAAGATAACACACAGCAAATATAAAGCTATACAGAATTTTCATACTGACACACTATGTGTTCTGATGTGAAAGTCAAACACTATGAGGTATGAGCTTCCTCAGATTTCTAGAAGACTTCTGTAGTAAACCCAGGCCTATTGGTTGGGACCCTGGTGAAGGTGGATGTGCAGAAACTGAGTAAGCCCTTTTGTTTCCTTTACTTCCCTAAAGCAGCCCAGGAAAGGGAACTTTAGACCATCTACTCTTGCATGCGTAGTGGGGGGTGACAATGGCTGATAAGGTGTGGGAGTGAGGAAACTCACTGGTTTCCCCATGAAACCTGACCATTTCTCAGTTTCTGCATGACTCACTGCAGGTTATCAAAGAGTTTTCAGACATATACAACCCCCAAATTCCAAGCTAACTTCAGGCAATGCAAACTCACACAAACCGTATCTGTTTTGGTTCACCAAAGTCAGGCATACTAAAAACGATTGATGTCACACAGTGTGAAGGATGAAGAAGAATACAAGATTAGTGCAAAAATATTGCTTCTTTGAGTATGTGCTCCAGCAGAATTTGCATCATGCTAAAGGAAAACAAATGACCTAAAATAAACAAATTAAAGAAACAGTTATTGGACTCTATGGCAGGATGAAAATGTAGGCTAAAATGTTCAGTTAAGAAAACCTGCAGGAAGGGTAGGATGTTGATCAAGGAAAATTGCTGTCTGCATGACATTGTCTGGAATAGAAACTAAGAAAGATCAATGAAAGATGCATTGTCTGGAGATGTTACAAGGGTATTTTAGAGAAATTAACAACACCAGAATTAATCCCCTTCCATGGCAAGTCCAATTTTCTTGGCACCGCATCTGATGCTGGCAATAAACACAGCAAAATTTCAAAGGACTGAATGTGGGATTCGATCCTGAAAGACAAAGCAGATGTGATACATAAAAGAGAGATGGTGAAGAGACTTGAACTTTTGAGACTTCCAATCTTTTTGCCGCTGTGAAATGGGATATGTATAAGATATCCAATAGTAGGTATAAGATACATAAGAAATTATGGTGAGGCATTTGAAAGGTAGGAAACAAAGACTTGAAATGCTGACACTCCAACTCACAATTTTAAAACTTTTTGAAAAATTTGAATCAGCTGAACTGAATGGCTGACAAGGGTGGTCATGTATGGCATTTCATTTTTCATTTGTCATTTTAATGTAGTCCAGCAGTGACTGCAAGTTGTTATAATGCATTGGGTGTTGGATGGCCAGGTGGTGGCCTCAGGCCAGTTCTTGGTGGACCAGGGCCCACCTTTACAAGTCATCACCACAGCTGGTATTGTTGTGTAGCCATGGCATGGATCCACAGTTAAACTTACCCTCTCCCTCCTAGAGGTGGTAGGATGTGGATACTTGCCCTGTCTCTAGTCATTCAGTATGAATCCCATGGGTAAACAGAGGCTTGCCTATTTTTTAATCTGCCACTTTTCATGAGCACTATATTCAATTTAAAAATACAAAATGTTGTTACTCAAACATGAAGCTGTTTTTGTACAGCTGGGATTTCTGGAACAAATGACTCTGGGAACTCCTGAAGTAAATGGCATCATTAATGTTCTGGGCAATTGACATATAGAGGACCTTTTAATAACCATTTATTTTAAAAGTTTGACTTTAGATATCTATATATCAATAAAAGGCATTTATCCAATAAAGTAAAAGTCGATTAAAAATGTCTGAGGTTAATTCCACTGTGTGGTTAATCAGTTTCCTACACCAGAACTCTCAGCCTCACTCACATGCCTCTAGCACACCTCAACTGTGGCTGAATCAGAGGAACTAGGATTAACCAACACAAACAGAAAATTGTGCTAGCAGTTTTATAATCTGAGATTCATTTGTTTGAGCCAATGCTACTAAAATGACCCTGTTCTGCAATGCTCAGTCATGAGGAGTTCTAGTTATTTAGTTGACTAGTATCGATACCACATATTGAAGCCAATGGGGTTGCTTGTGTATGTGCCACTCAGTGAGAGTGGCAGAATTCGATCCTAGTTTTGAAGTTTGTTTTCTTCTGAAGAGGAGAGGCTAAGGAAGACACTACAAATGCAATTGTTTGAGAGCTAAGCCTATTTTCCTGCATGCACAGAAGTTTCTCCATCAAAAGCAAAGGAAGATCAGAAAAAATAAATCTAATGAAGTTGTTCATTTGATGAAAAGATGAGAAGTCTTACTGCAGATGGATTGGGAACTCTATGGGTGGGGGATAAAAATCCATGTAAGAAATTGTAGAATTATAGTTTGCTTTTGTGCATATGTTTTGCTTTGTTATCAATTACTAGGTCTTGGATTGTAGTCTATTTGATTACAAAATAAGCAAAGACCCTGTGCGATTCTATATTAATCTTATGTAATTTGTTTGTGGTTTTTTAATCAAAGTATTTTATTGCAAACACTGAGTCAATTTTATTACCTATGAATTTTTAAAAAATCAACAAGAAATCAGTTTAAATTTCTACAACCCAATGAAGACTCCTTTTAAAAGAAAGTAAACCTCGACACTTGAACCTTTGAATTTGTTTTAAAGCTTTATTATTAGTATTAGTATTCTTTACTTTGCTAGACTGCTGACCATTAACAGTTACCTCCGGGGCAATAACTTGAGTCTTTCCGTTTCATTTGAGTGCACATGCACATGAATTGTGTGGTCATGCTCCTGCAGATCTTGCTGATGGGAGTAATACTTACACAAATAATTTGATTCAGATTATATTATTCTCCTGCAGGTTGCAGGATGAGAACCACACAGTAGAAAATGTGGGATGAACTAAATACCTGACACCCCGGGTATTATCTACAGAGAGGAGATAGAGGTTTTGGATCTCCAGATTCCCAGTATTCCAAATCTGAAAAAATATAGATCCAGAGTCCTGGTCTAGTCCATTACAAGGATAAGAGCTAATTGAGAAATTCAAGTCTAGGTCAGTTTGGATTCCAAAAGTGCTGACACTAAGATGTATAGCTCTGGGGTTTTGATTTGAGCCCATACACGTGGGTTCCCTTTCAGGAGAGACCCAACAGGCTACAGCAGGAGCTGAAGAGATGGACATTGCTCCAGGGTAATGTTAGGGAAAAGAAAGAATTCTTTATTTAAATTCACTAGTTAAGCAAGGGCCACTACTCATGGTCAGGCGTGGGCTGAGGTCAGGCTCCAAAACACTTCACCCACAGGTAGGCCTTTCCTCTGGGACCCAAGGCCAGCAAACGGTCAGACAGTCTGTAAATGAAGGTATTCCTTTCTCGGGCAACTGCCTTGTGTTTCACTGGAGATCTGCAATCTTCAAACCTTGCAAATCCACTTCCCTGACAACTTGGAAGACATGTTGTCATAAATATAAAGGGAAGTGTAAACCCCTTTAAAATCCCTCCTGGCCAGAGGAAAAATCCTCTCACCTGTAAAGGGTTAAGAAGCTAAAGGTAACCTCGCTGGCACCTGACCAAAATGACCAATAAGGAGACAAGATACTTTCAAAAGCTGGGAGGAGGGAGAGAAACAAAGGGTCTGTGTCTGTCTATATGCTGTTTTTGCCAGGGATAGAACAGGAATGGAGTCTTAGAACTTTTAGTAAGTAATCTAGCTAGGTATGTGTTAGATTATGATTTCTTTAAATGGCTGAGAAAAGAACTGTGCTGAATAGAATGACTATTTCTGTCTGTGTGTCTTTTTTGTAACTTAAGGTTTTGCCTAGAGGGATTCTCTATGTTTTGAATCTAATTACCCTGTAAGGTATCTACCATCCTCATTTTACAGAGGTGATTCCTTTACTTCTATTTACTTCTATTTCTATTAAAAGTCTTCTTGTAAGAAAACTGAATGCTTTTTCATTGTTCTCAGATCCAAGGGTTTGGGTCTGTGGTCACCTATGCAAATTGGTGAGGATTTTTACCAAACCTTTCCCAGGAAGTGGGGTCCAAGGGTTGGGAGGATTTTGGAGGGAAAGACGTGTCCAAACTACGTTTCCCAGTAAACCCAGTTAGAGTTTGGTGGTGGCAGTGGATATTCCAAGGACAAAGGATAAAATTAATTTGTTCCTTGGGGAAGTTTTAACCTAAGCTGGTAAAAGTAAGCTTAGGAGGTTTTCATGCAGGTCCCCACATCTGTACCCTAGAGTTCAGAGTGGGGGAGGAACCTTGACACATGTCTTCCTCTTGGCAAATCAGTCCCCTCAACCACCTTCCATTTACATTGCCTTGTGATCAGCTATTCCTGGAAGATCTTACTTTCAGGCCTGAAACTCAGCCAGGTGCTGCAGAGAAGCAATGGTTTAATGCCTGTCTCCAGGACAGACAATTAACTCCTTCCTGCTCTGACCCAACATCGGGTTTGTAAACCCATTATGTAATCCAGCATGTAGCCACCTACTTGTACCCAATGGACAACTCACTCTACATTCAGCACTACAGTCTGTGCTGTGAAACACCATGACAGAGCATACAGAATGTACTAGAAGGTAGCTGAAGAAAAGATCCTACAAAAGCTTTATCAGTAATTTCTTTTTACTTGTAGGTCTCAACGGTTTTGTTTTTGCCACAGAATTTTCTGTGTTTATTGTCAAATGATTAAAATGTGTACTTTGTGTGTACAGTTTTTAGTTTCCCACCACAATGTGTGGACAAGTGATTTTATTTATACAAGAAATCCTCTTCCCTGAGATGAAAGGATCCACTTTCCAGCCCCTGAAATCTCTATCCCATGCCTACATTCCTACTATTCACTTTGAAAAATATATACAAGGGACACTAAAATTGCACCTGGTTTTACCTGTGATGAGTAGCAATTCCTATAATAATCTGCCTAGTATATTTTCCTGAAGTACAAATATGTTGCCCAATATTAAAACTCAGCTTACTCACTTGTTTCCAATTTACTGGTTAGCAGTGAGGCAGAAAATAACTGTGTTCCTATATCTTACTAATATACATTTAGGAGTGCTTGAGAGTGTACATCTTACTTAAATACTCTGTTCCGGATACATGCAAAGAAAATTGTGTATTGATAAAGTAATATGGACATCATTGCTGGCTTTGATTTTTTTAACAATAAATTTTACAAATCGGGTTAAGGTTGGTGCAGTTACCACGGACAGCCATCAGAGCCCAGGCTGAGTCTCGCAGGTGAATCAGGAAGCAGAGTATGCTTCAACTTCCACCTGGAAAGTGGACCTGCAGCCACTCTGGGAAGGTTTACTGCTCATGCATTGGGCTCTTTTCCCATACCATTGCTACACACCACTAATTGACAGCATCTCCTTTCATCTGTCAAGATATTGGACAGCCATATAATTTACAAATCTAAACAGTTGAATATTTAAAAGCACTTTGCATTGAATATGCACTAAATAAAAAAATTGATTTTATAATTATTACCTTTAACTGTGCATTGCACTGGTTTTTACAGTTGTAGTTTACTTTTATGTATAAGGAAATTTTCTTGTAAGAGTTTATAAATTTATGAATGTTTGATTGCATGCCTGGGTTCATAATGTTCAATGCACAGAAAAATCTCATCCTGCTTTTGCAAACTTGGACTCTGCAGAAGAGCAACAGATAGACGCTTACATTGTAGTGAATTTATGAAGTACACTTGTATATAGCACACTGATGCAAAATACATGAAATACTTTTTTTTTTTTTAGCATTTTGTGTAGTGGTTTAACAATACTTTAAGTGCATGTCATGGGTACAATAGGACTTTTTGGTCATTATCCTTTTCCCCTTCACATTTATCATCACAATTGGGATTTATTGTATGTTTAGGATTCATTCTTTTGAGAGATTTTGCTTTAGTTTAACTTATTCTTTCAGCTTGATATTTGGGAACACTAAACAGCTCGCTGTCAGAGGAAAGAGGTTCTTGCTTCTTCCACTGCCTGCAGCAGGTTATAGGCACAACCATTTTCAAATCAGTTCACTTTGTTTTACCTACGCTGCATAGCTGGAGTGTTTAATTCCACACCAGGGCAGCAAGAGGACCTAAACACTTCAGGCAGAGAGGGCTTATTTATGTCAGCAATTATTCCAATCCATTGTCTGTATGATGGACCAACAAATAGGACATTTTTGGGATACCAACTGGTAAGCAGGACAGTTTCCAATTGTAGTTCCACCCCCCAAAGATTTTAGGGAAAGGTTGCGGCAAGGATATTGTAATGATTAATGTTGACAGATGATGTTCCACCAATAGATGATGCTATATCTTTATCGTAGCCTTGTTGTCTTGTGTGTTATTATGTTGTTGATCTGACCTGGGGGGGCTTAGCAGGAAGTTCAGTCCTGCTTGTGTGCATGCACTGCAGATGGTGCTTGCAGTGTCCCAGTAAATCTCTGTGGTCCAATACGTATCACAGTATCATGTCCTTCATATGCAAATTTAAAGGCTTACAATCGTGCTCTCTTATTTGTACATCCAGTGAAAAAGTGGTGAAGGTGCAGGAATGCTTGGCATGGAGACAGAAAACAGAATTATATTTGGACACCGACCTTCAAAGTCTGGGTGAGAATCCAAGAACAGTACTGCTGGCTAGAGCACATTTGTGCCTGAAGGAGCACAAAGACTTGATTCAATTAATCAAGAATATATACCTCCACATAAAAGCTGCTTTCTGAAGGCCTCATTCTGCTCTACACTGCACCTCATGTGCTCATTACACCACTGTGAAGTAGGTGTAAAATTATGATAGCAATCACTGACGAGACAAGGTAGATTTCCTGAGAATGGGAAAGCTTGCTGCACAGTCTGTCTGACTATTTGCTGACCCTGTTTCCCAGAGAAAGGTAAGACCTACTGATTTGATGGGTTTTTAGACCCAGTTTGTCCTCACATGCTGGTGGAGAGCAACCCTCTCCATCTCTATATTTGTAATTTCATGGTGCTAATTGCTCTCTCCCATCACTCGCCAGAGTAACAGTTTCTAGGAGCTACAGGCGTTGCACAAGAATATTCCCCACCAGACTGCTCAGCAGAAAATGCCATGGTCCTCGGGCAGCAGAAGTTCCACTTGGTGGTCAGCAGTTGCTGACTGAGAAACAATGAGAGATTCATCAGCCCCTCTTCTGCTTATCTCTCAGTTAAGCTGCTCATCCATAAATCAAGCTGCATGGGGATGCGTAGGAAGCACTTGCAGAGCTGGAACCTGTTCCCTCCATGCAAAAGCTTTTCAAATCCTGCCTTCCAATGTATATATTGCAAGGACCTACACATCCTATATACATCCAATATACTTATACAAATTAAGAGCCATATCCTCGGTCCCATTACATTAAATGGCAAATCTGCCGTTTACTTCAGAAGTGTTGCAATGTCACCTAAAATGAACAATAATTTCAGTACTGTAAGACACAGTGAAGCAGTCAAGTACGCTTAGGGTGACAAGATGTCCTGATTTTATAGGGCCAGTCCTGATATTGGGGGCTTTGTCTTATATTTTCTGGTCTCCCTAGGTACACTGTAAATTCCATAGTAGCCCAGGGCCATTCAGCTTGCTATCTGATCAAGTTCACACCATTAGCAAGTACTTTGGACAGAACACTGGTTGTCTTTGGTCTGCTAAACAGCTCATTATGAAACCTACTGATTGTCTGCATTTCTTTTTTGGCTATTTTATCAGCCACCCTGGTGAAATTAACCTTGTTATTGTTTTAGAATGAAAACAAATCTGTTGAAAGCCTCACTTCTACCCCACTTTCTGTGCCCCTCCCCCAACTTTACAGCTTTAATCAGTATATTAAAAAAACTCCTCAGAGATGTAGAGAACACAGCAGAACTTATTTCCTTAATGCAGCAGACCTGCATAACCTTAAAATACACTGTATCCTAATAAAGCAAACCTAAAAACATTCTGGTGTGAAGCACAATATTTTAAAATAAATTGATGTCGGAAGGACAATATGTGTGTTTGAAACCTTTGAAAAATATTATTACATCTACTATTTTTTTCTTAAGGTATGAAATAATTATTTTATTTTACATTAATGAAATATAATAAAAGAAATGGAGACTATGCATTACAGTTTTCAATTGCCATTAATATGACTTCTGTAAGCTCTCTCATTCTGATGGACTTTATACCTTTCCTTAATGGAATTCAGACTTCCTATACAGGTGAATTTAGTTTTTTAAGGTGTTAAAATTTTAATGACTTCATTTCTTGAGAGAGACAAAAGGTGCTGTGTGCTGAGGATTTTCTAATATTAAATTTATTAAAAAATACAACTGTAAGTAAAATAACAAAAGCATTTAAACTTGGCATACAAATTAAATTAAAAACCAATTTTCTTTAAGAGCTGCACGAAAGTAAGATATTTGCTGAATTTATACATATAACTGGGAGTATGCAATGTTGTTGGCAGCCTGTGTAGAATTTAAACATAGATCAAGGTGACTTGCACCTCTATTTAAAAACAATTTTTTAAAATGTTTTAAAGCATTTTATTATTTACAACTGCATTTCAATAAAACCCTTAGATTAACTGTAAAATGCAGCAATATAAAAGACAGATATAGGACTTGTGGCTCAAATATCCAGACTATAGTTCAAAGAGTCTCAACTTGCCCTATAAGTTGCGTAAGTAAATGTGCATATGCAAATTATAGCACAATGTGTATGCAGAATAACAGATACTGAATCCCAGACCCAACCCAGGGGCAGAGAGTGGGGTAGCCTCACCACTGCTACCACCCCAGCCTCTGCTTTAAAACAAGGTCCCAAACTCCTTTTCAACCCCTAAGAAGAGCTTTGTGACCACTGGCTGTGCATAATCATGAACATACTGATCATGTCCCTGGTTAACTCAAATCAACTCCCAAGCTTGGGTTACATGTAGTCATATGGAGCTTTGCCTCTGACATATGCAAGTGGTGCAGAATTCCCACATGTGCCCACACCACTAAGGGGTACTCCTTGTTCCTTTCTCATGACCCTACATAGGAGAACTGCAGAGATTCCACTTTGCTGGGTGCCTTTCATATCCCCTATTCTGACAGGTGAATTTCAACTTTAATGAGCAGTCTTCAGGGTCATTTGCAATGGGAACCTTAATCAAGTTAATCACAAACATGTACAGTAACTACTAGCCATTACACAAAATAGATAGAAATAATATATTATTTACTAGTATATTAGAATGGCATATACAATTTCTGAAACCTCACTGCCCAGTATAAAAAGGAAGGAAGAAAACAAACTCTACTGTCATTTTTAGCTTACTAGACAAATATTTCCTGACATTGCACTCGTGAAAGCAGGTAGACATTTGCTTACTATAAACCTAGTGCTTTATGCTTGGTTTGGAAAAATAAATGAATTCATGTGTGTTACATTTTGTAGGCCACTAGATATTTCTCCCACCTTCCGTAGACCTCCCACCTTATGTTTAGGTTGAAATGTTGAAATAATTTAAATTGTTTAACAAGCCAATGTCAGAATTTTAAATTCTTTTTTATTCAGGCCTACAATACGCTATCAATCAAATACAAAATAAAAGAACATTGCCCAAGAGTAGATGCTATGACAGCCCAGATGTATAATTACTAACCTATTTAGTAACACACTGCAAATGTGTAATAAAGATCAATGGCTTACAGAATAATTTGGCATCTAAAGCAGAGCACTATGATTGTATTGTATTTGTAAACATGTTTTAAGCTGTTGATAAGATAAGGTCTGTCAAACAGAGGAAATTGAAGTCACTGTGCAAAGATCCCTGAGATAGTTAGCAGCAGAAGAGAAAATGATATGCCAACTTCTCAGAGCATTCCTGCCATTTGTGACATATGCTGCCATATAGAAATGGCTTGTGGGAGATCCCTGAACTAGTCAGAGTAGACAGTGCCATACAAAATAAAAATCCCAAAGGCAAGGCTTCTGGTAGCAGCAGGATAATTTTAGGTATAGGAAAAATATGTATTACTAAAAACAACAGTTATGATCTTGTCAAGACATTTCTGTGCTAGTAAATTAGCCATTCCTTTAAAAACAATAGCTATGAGTGATTCATTTCAGGTTACTGGTAACGGATTGATCATTAGATGACGCTGAAGAGCTATAGATGCTCCCCAAATGAACCACACTCAAAATTATTTACCAGTGAAAGTCTCTGAGTTGTTCTCACATGTTGATGGCAAATTATCAACATTAGAAACACTTGGAAAACTTTCAGTTATAGTAGGCATTCTTTCTGGGACTTAAAACACATTTGAGTTATATAAATCATTTTTCTTAATCCCCAGGTAAATAACACAAAAATAGATGGTCCATTTGCAGACCTATGTTTCCATGGAAATGCATTTTCTCCAAAGCTAAGATGATCCTAGATATTTATTTATTGGAAATAACAGTAATAAAACTAAACTATAGCAATAAATATTCTGCAACTGAGTTCAATAATCATATATTCCACTTATTGTATGCAATATTTTTTAATTTTATCAAATACTGTGGCAATTAAAATTTTGCTATCCTATTCAAGTATAGACAACTTGCAAAGGGAACTGTGAAAACCAGGTAACAATAAAAAGAGGTGCATAAATGAACAAGATGGTAACGAAATGGAGAAAAGATGGAGTGAAAGGACAGAAATCCCTGGGAGATTTCCACTCTTATGATATCAGGTTACCTATAAATTAACAGTTTAATCAGTTCAATCATGTTTGCAGGAGTAAAGTGCCACAGTGGTTAGACTTTCTTTCTTTCTCTCTTTCTTTCTCAAACCTATTTAGACAGCTGCAAGCTTTCCAGTGTCAGCCTCAGCTTCAACACAGACACTTTACTGGTATTTCCCATCCCAACTCCACCAAGTTCAGTGGTCCATAGACAAAGGCAAAGACAATTTCCATGCAGATAACAGCTTGGCTAATTAAGTCACGTATTTAGAGACAGGCTAATTTTTTAAGGTATGCTAAATGTTAAGCCATGGACTTCAAGGACAATTATCAGCACATTACCATTATGCCTTCACATCAAATTTACCTGCTTTTTGCTCTGGGCCGAGATCTTTTCACTACACTTCTTTGACGCTCTCGACTTAGTTTGGTCTGGAGTCAGATCCTAGAGTCTTCTCTGTGGTCATGGTATTGGACATCTCCACCATCACAATTTTCATATCTGGCCTTATGTCAGTAATTGAATTCACTATGTCCAGAGACAGAATGGCCCAGTTGTCTTTATTCCTGCAGACTCAGTTCAGTGATACTCATGATAGGCACTCACAGTGAACTTCAAGAAAAGACAGGTATCAGAGGGGTAGCCATGTTAGTCTCGATCTGTAAAAGCGTCCCGTGGCACCTTATAGACCAACAGACATATTGTAGCATAAGCTTTTGTGGGTGAATACCCACTTCGTCAGTTGCTAATCTATAATTGTGACATTATGAGTAAGTGGGTTAAAAGATGGCAGTGGAGAACAGAGTTCAGACAATGGATGTAATTGTATGTCATGTCCACTGGATATAGCAGAGAAGAGAAGAGCCTGGTTTAATAAAAATATAGGGGATCACTTCTTGTTGAAACTGGCCATTGTGGGCTACCCTAGAAGAGGCACAAGCCATCATCCTAAAGATAATTATGTCCATGAAGATCTCACTTTTGATTGGCCTGGTAGCCAAATGAGTGACATAGGATTCATATTCAGAATGCTTTGATAACAGTGCGGTCCACTAGCCTATCATACTGACTCACTGAGACATACAGACAGTTTTACCTGGTCTCAATATGCTGAATGTGAATCAATAAAGCATTTAAAGGACAATTTTCCACTCACTCTGAACGTCACTTGAAATTATTTAGTCAATCAGCAATCAGGACCTCAGATTGTTTAACGATAATGCAGTCACTTAGCATTTTCCAGAAATTGTGTCATCATCATTTCCCGTAGAACACTCTGATTTTTCACTGGCAATAAAATTACACATCCTTTTTTCTTTATTACTAATGGGATTCATAGTAAATCATTATAGGACAGTATACTCTATGCTAGGAATTGTCATATTCAGTTGTAGCCCATAACAATCAATAGTCTTTCAGCAAATGCCCATATCTTTAGAATATTTTCTTTTAACATAACTACAAGGGATATTAATATTCTCATTTTGTAATGATGGTTTTTCCTTAATATTTATGAGTTACACAAAAACCCTGGTGTCATTTATAGGTGCCAATTTCATAATAAAAAGATGGTTTACTCTACTTTTTGAAGAGGCATATGGAAAACGAGTCTTAGTTGACATCTTGGTCAAATGCTAAAGCCTTAGAGATATAGTTATATACAATGGGAAACAATAGGGAAACTAACAAATGAAGGTTATTTTATTTACTAAATGGAGAGGTGGGATGATCTTGTAGTTAATACACATGACTTGAGGTAGTAAGATCTGGATTCATTACTACTTTAATCCTGGCTCTGCCGCAGACTTTCTATGGTATCTTGACTCAGTCACAACCTCTCTGAATCCCAATATCCCAATTTGTAAATTGGGGGTCACAATACCTACCCATCTAACAAGGACTTTGGGAGGCTTAATTTGTTTATGTTTGTGACATGCTTTGAGATCCATGAGGGAATGCATTACAGTAACATTATTAATAATATAAATGTTAATTATTCTCTCTGATCTCCAGATATTCACTGTGACATACTTGGGTGCAAACCAGACCAGTGAGGGGCTGTGTTACCCCTGCACTGCGACCTTGGGTGACTTACAAGATCTTGCTGGTAGTAGCTCCCAACTGGGCTGCTCACAAACAGTCTTCCAGGGTGCAAGTCACACCCTGAGTGTCTGTGTGTAACTGCAGCCTCCCAAACACGCTTGGGCTACACTCTGGCTCTCACCAACCTTAATTATACTGCAGGGTGACTCCACTACACCCTGAGTCCTGGATTTCTCCCTAGAAATCTATGTCTTGTACTGCCCAGACCTCTCCTGGAGAAGTCCAAATATTAAATCCATTATTCCTTTATGGGAATAAAATACACAATTTACCACCCTAAATAGAGTTAGCCAGACATTTCAACTTAAACACACTGGATTAGATGAAACAATAAAACAAGTATATTATCTAGAAGGAGATAGATTTTAAGTGAGTACAAGCAATAAGGCATAAAGGTCAGAAATGGTTACAAGAAAATAAAGATAAAAATGCTTTCTAGTACCTAGTTTAACAAACTATATTAGATTTTTAATTATATGCTTTGAACAGCATTACTGACCAAACTTTTCAGGTCAGTTTTCCCTGAACATTTGTTTACTGCTTAAATACAAATTAAGACAAGCATACACTCCTTTCTTCAAAACAGACCTATTTGATGACTTTTGCCTGGGCAGGGCTAAGGGGAGTTTTGAACACCGGCTAATAACATAGCACAGAGGGAAAATCATAACTTTATACATAATGCTTCTACATTAATTTAACCATGACAATATTGAGTAGCAAGTTATACGTTTTCAAATGATACCTCACAAGGTATACGTTGTACAAAGATTATTACAATAGCGTGTTGGATGCGAAGACAGTGGTGCATTCCATCTCTCTCTCTCTCTCTCTCACACACACACACACACACACAAAAGCAAGGAATATAATAATGCACAGGAGGGTGGAATAGCAGTCTCTGTGCCAAACTGATGCTTATCAGTTGTCTTTCAAAAAAGCATTGTCAGATGCATACAAAATAAACCATAACAGTGTTCAAAGACAAGCATAATATGGCTCAGTGGGAGATTTTAGTTTTAAATGTCATATTTGGAAGCTCATTTTTGAAACTTTTTTTCCAGAGAATATTTTGAAAGGAACATGATATGTAATTAATTCCTTGGGCCCGATTTTCAGAAGTGCTGAATATTCAAATCACCCTTTGAATTCAGTGGGAGTGTGAGTTGTTCTGCTCTTCTGAAAATCAGGCCCTCCCTGTCTAGCTGCTAGGACAATATCTATAAGAAGTGCTCTGCATAAGATACTTCCCCTCAAAAAAAAAAAAAAAAAAAAAAGACAAAGGAAGTTCTATTTAGATGAAGGTGACAAGATGACTGGGCTACTCCCTCTTGTTAATTTAAGGGAGCAAGTGTAAATTTGCTTCAAATCCTTTGTTCATTTATTGTAAAGTTACATACCTTTGTATTAAATTAAAACACTATAAAATGTATTCCAACTATATTATAAAAACAAGGAAGCATATATCAATAAAGTTAAGGGTCTTCATTACAGTAAAAGAATAGTTAAACAATCCAACTGCAGCTGTCATTTTGATGATATCATGAGTCAGACTGGACTGAGAAAACTCCAGTCATAACAAAGACAATTGTTTAAGCATACTTTATCTTACACAAACATACCCTTGAAACACTTCGAATTCTCTCAGTCCTAACATGACTCATGATTAATCTAGACCTCCTGTTGAGAAGTATAAATATATACTTCTGTATAATAGGACATCCACACATATATTCTCTGAATGGTGATACTGGCAAATAATTGAAAATTTCATTTCTAATTCAGAGCAGATATTTCATTTCTAATACAGAGCAGATATGAATCAATGTCCTAAAGGATAAAGCACAATATGGGGTACTAGTTGGTGTCTGCTACAAACCACCAAATCACACTAGAACTCAGATGACCAGCTACTTATGCACCTGTTTATAATGTATAGGGAAAAAAGCTGTGTAATCATGGGGAACTTCAATTTGAGTGGGATATGCTGGTGCTCTCAGGCTGCCAGTAGTAAAACTTCTTTGCAATTTCTAAATGTTATAGATGATAATTTCCTACCTCAAAAAGTATTGCAGTAAGCAGGTTGAATTCTTTATTAGATCTCATTGTGACAGATAAATAGGAACTGATTACAGAACTAAAACTGAATGTAGATTAGATATAGACGATTATGACCTGATCATATTTATAATGTGGAAACAGAATAAAGTCCAGACTAGTAAATTGAAAACAATTATGAGCCAAATCAGTTAAGAAGAATAATTTAACCAGAAAAATGTAAATGATAATTGGGAATTGTTTACAAGCATCCTATTTGATACCCAAAAAAGCCACAATCAAGGCTGAAGGCCATATTGGTTAAAAAAAAAAAAAAGACCTGGTTTAGAGAGGAAGTGAAGGCAGCTAAAAATATAACAAATGGAAGAAAGGAGAAGTTGATAGGAATGAATATAAACCAGAAGCTAGGAACTGTAGAAAACAGATAACAGAAGCAAAGGGACACAAAGATAAATCTATGGCTTGCAGAGTTAAGGATAGTAAGGAATATTTTAAAAAGTATTTTAGTAACAAAAAGTATCCTAACAATGGTATTGGTCCATTGCGAGATGGAAATGGGAAAAATATTGATAATAATTCAGAAAAGGCAGACTTGTTCAATAAATATTTCTGTCCTGTATTTGGAGAAAAAACAGATGATGTAGTCATATCATATGATAACAATCTCCATTCCACTAATATTCCAGGAGGATGTTAAACAGCAGCGACAGCAGTTGGAGACTTTTAAATCCGCAAGTCCAGAAAACTTGCAGCCAAGAGTTTCAAAGAAGAACTTGCTGGACCATTAACACTGGTTTTCAATAACTCTTGGAACAATGGGGACGTTCCAGAAGAATGGAAGAAATGTTGTGCCAGTATTTAAACGTGGTGAACAGGGTGACCCGTATAATAATAGGCCTGTCAGTCTGAAACTGATCCAGGACAAGGTAATGCAATGGTTGATACAAGACTAGATTAATAAAGAATTAAGAGGAGGGCAATATAATTAATGCCAATGAACACAGTTTTACAGGATCTATTTTCCATAAAACTAACTAACTTGATATCTTTTTTTATTAGATTACAAGTTTGATTGATAATAGGTAATAGTGCTGATGTAATATGCTAAGACTTCTGTAAGGCATTTGATCAAGTACCACACAATTTATGGATTAAAAACCACACCCTAGAATGATATAAAATTAACATGTCACACATTAAATGGATTAAAATCTGACTAACAGGACTCAAAATGTAATCGTAAATGGGGAAACATCAAATGAGCAGTGGGGTCCAACAGGGAACTGTTCTTGGCCCTGTGCTCTAACCTTTTTATCAATGACTTGAATAAAACAAAATTATCACTGATCAAATTTACAGATAGCACAAAAATTGGTGAGTGGCAAATAAAGCAGAAGAGAGGTCACTGATACTGAATGATCTGGATTGCTTAGTAAACTGGGTGCAAGCAAACAATATGCACTTTAATATGGCTAACCGTATATGCCTAGGGAAAAAAAAAGACTGTAGGCATACTTACAGGATAGAGGACTCTATCCTGGAAAGTAGCAACTCTGAAAAAGATTGGGGGTTGTGGTGGATAATTACCTGAACATGAGCTCCAAGTGAAGTGCTGTGGCCAAAAGGGCGAATGAAATTACCAAACAGCACAATTTTGAGTAGTAACATAAAGGTTATTTTACCACTATATTTGGCACTGGTGTGACTGCTGCTGGAATACTGTTCCAGTTCTGGTGCCCACAAGTCAAGAAGGATGTTGATAAATTGGAGAGGTTTCAGAGAAGAGCCACAAGAACAATTAAAGGATTAGAAAACATGCCTTACAGTGATAGGCTTAAGGAGGTCAATTTATTTAACTTAACAACGAGAAGGTTAAGGAGTGACTTGAGGGGGGGTACAAATACTTAACAATGGTCTCTTCAACCTAGTCAAAAAAAGGTATAACATCATCCAATGGCTGTAAGCAGAAGCTAAACTGGAAATAAGGCATTCATTTTTTAACAGTGAGGATAGTTAACCACCAGAACAATTTACCAAGGATTGTGGTGAATTCTCCATCACCATTAATTTTAAAATCAAGATTAGATGTTTTTCTAAACAATCTGCTATAGGAATTCTTTTGGAGAAGTTCTATGTCCTGTGTAAAACAGGAGGTCAGACTAGATGATCAAACCGTTGCTTCTGGACTTGAAATCGATGAATCTGTGTCATCCCCTAGCACTGGTGCCAGAAGGGGGTGGGGTGGGGGGGTGGGGAGGTCAAGGGGCCACGGCCCTCTCATTTTTGAAAGTGGATGGGCCTGTCCTTTCCACTGCTTGCCACAGGGAAGAGCGGCCTGGGAAGCCCAGGCAGTTGTGGGGATCCATGGACCCTCCATGTGCCCGCGTGAGGGGCCTGAGAGCAACCTCTAGTCCATGTCCCCGACCCCCGGAACCCTGTCCAGGGAAGATGGAGGGTCCGCGGCTCCCCATAGCTGCCCAGAAAGCTCTTATCATGGCCCAACTGTTGCTCTTCAGCCCCCGAGGCCTTGCCACCAGAGCAGACCAGAAGCTGGGTCTGGGTAAGAGCGATGCAGGCAGCTGTGGGGAGCCGCAGACCCTCCACCTTCCCTTGGCGGGACACCCAGGGACTGGGGACATGGGCCGGGGGCTGCTCTAGGATACCCCCACCCCTGGCAGGTGGAGGGGCCCAGGCTCATCAGGCCAGCTGCGGCTTGGCCAGCTGGGCAGTGCCTCAGGGGGAAGAGGAGGGGCAGGGGCAAGGCCATAGAGGAAGCAGGGCCTCACGGGCCCCCTGCTTTTAGGAAGAATCCATCATCCTTATTCCCTAGTTTACATTGGGTTGTTGCTGCTTTGTCTCTGGGAAAGATCCAACTGGCCATTCTTCAGCAGTAAATATGAAAAGGCTTGCACAAATCAAAGTATCTTGAACTTCTACCTGAAGGTGGAAAGACAAGAAATCAGGTTGTGCTTGAATAATAGGGACTTCCATAGTAGAGGGCCTGTCACTGAGAATTTCTGGCCCCAGTGTTCCAGTATTCCTTTGAGTGGGACTTGATTAAACAAAAATCCTGTTAATCACAGCTGGAATACAAAAGCTGAACCTGAGCCTCCTAGATATTTTGTCAACAAGGTGCTGTCTCTCTACATGTGATTTAGCTGAAATCTTATTTATATAGCTTTTCATCTGTGACTGGTATGATTTGTATTATACTCTAATTTAATTAAGTCATAAAAGTGTAAGAGGAGTTCATGTAAATTTTAAATGATCCAAGGTCTCTTCAAAATGGAAAAGGCACAGTTCCTATCCTGAGAAAATTATCATGTTAATACAAACAGAAAGATCAGGTGGAAGAAGAAGAAGAACATTTAAATAACAAAGACAATATGGTGATTGGCCATGTATTGTAAAGCTAAGATTCTGTTACAAACAAACACCACTTTTGATTAAGTTATTCCCAATTATTCCTCAAATTTTTCAGTATAAATCAATAACAGATGTCTCAGCAGAAGTGGATCTCAAGAGGGAATTTTTTCAGAGCAACATGAATGAAAGAACATAACTGTATAGAAGTTACATGTGCCAAACAAGAAAGTTAATTGCACTATTGAGTGACATGTCCCTCCTTGAAGTGAAAGGCAGGTCAAATTTTAGGTTTTCAGCTGAGGCCTACCTCAGTTTGGCTGGCATATCAGAGCTGATAAGACAGCTTGTGCCATGCCTTATTCACTTGTCATGAAACGCTGCAACCAGTGTTGGCTGAAGGTCATGAGCCCCCTTGCAAATGTCCAAACAGGAATCCTCGCATCATCTGACCTTCATGAAACCTACAGAGAATTGGGTTTCTCTAACACCAAGGAATCTATAGGTTCATAAGCCTGATGAGGTCACAATCTGTATATATCAGTCAAGCACAAAGTATTGTGTGTGTGTGTGTGTGCATATAAACTTGAGTGCAACAGTCATTGATATGATATGTATTGTTGTATATTGTATGTGTGTTTGTGTAATATATATATTGGTTAGTCCCAGGATATTAGAGAGACGAGGGGGGTGAGGTAATATCTTTTATTACACCAACTTCTGTTGGTGAGAGACACAAGCTTTTGAGCTTATATAGCTCTTATTCAAGTCTGCAAAATGTACATAGAGTGTCACAGCTAAATACTAGGTGGATCAGATTGTTTAGCATAAGTAGTTAACACATGTTTCAAGGGACCATTCACGGTGAAGCCCCATTAACACCCCTTCAGTCATGTCCAGGAAGGAAATGCTGCGTAAGGAGGTGTGTAGCGGGTTATACATTGTTGAATCCAGTATATCCAGTATTAATAGGATATGGATAATAAATGCAAATTTCCTGTTCCTACACAGCTTGACTAAGCAGTTTGGGCTTCATGTTTACAAATAGGTATTCATTTTTCACACAAAGCTAATTTTACTTAGTTGCTGTTCTGGCATATGAAAAGAAGTGGCTGAGAAACCATCCAGGACAGGACAGTCTAAATAGACTGGAGAACAGCCAAAATAGAAGACCACTAGGGTTGTCCAGTTTTGGATTGGAAAGTCTGGTTAAAAAAAAAGACCAGTTACATGCAGTAACCAGCCTGGAGGTAACCCACTGGAGGTGGGGTGGGAAGAGCAGCAGCTGTGGCTGGAGCCTGGAGGAGCTGCTCTCTGCTCACAGAGAGAAGTGGGTGGCTGGATCCTGACCAGTTCCAGCCTCTCTAGCAGAGAGGCAGATATGGGCTTGGAGAATCCAATCTTCTCCTCTTCTGCCCCACTGTGCCCCAATTGCCCCTGCCCCTTGCTCCAGGAACTGACCCCAACCCCTCCACACTACCATGCCCTGACTGAGCAGGCAGGCAGGCTCCGTGTCAGTTCCTCCCAGTCTGGCTCTGTAGGCAGCAGGTGAGTCCCAAGACAAGAGGGAGTGAGCAATGGAAGGAGGAGGGGAGAGGAGGGAGCAGGGGGTGGGGTCTGGGGGAAGAGGAGGGGCCAGGGTGGGGCCTTGAGAGAATGGGAGGGGCAGAATGTCTGGTTTTCAGCAGCTAGGAAGTTGGAAACCCTACCATGATCATTCTGTAGCCCATAGCTACCAAAGGCAGGAACTAACAATTTCCACAAACCAGCAGGAAAATGTCCAACTTCCACTGTGGTGCATTGTATAAATTTCATTGTATTTGAGAACCTTAAAAATATGAAATACACACAGAGTAGGAATAAATTAATTCTACTATTGACAGTCATTAATGAGCCTGTCCTTGCTAGGTAGATACCAAATGTTTGATAATCTCCCAACGTGTAAATAATGAGTACCTGACAACATTTATCTGACTTATTTATTGTAATATGAATTTTTAGAAAGCAAAACTGTCTGACAGTAAACCCATTGCAAAGTGATGAGTTTATCACTATGGAACTGAATTAGAACTACAGCAGATACAAAATCTTTTTTGTGATACCTTTGCGAGAAACAGGGCAGCTGATCTTGGATGTAGGGATATACAATAAGATAACATTAAAACGAATTAATAAAGGGGCCCTGTGGTTTAAACATAGGCTGTCACATGAAGACCAGATTTCATCCTTGGTACCCCATCTGTGGCTTCCAGAGCCAGCAATGGCTTGGAATGTTGAGAGTGCAGATCTCTCAGCTGCCAGGAACTGAGTAACCCTCACTGCTCTACAGCAACCTCAGTAGTGCAGCTACTTTTGGCTCTGAAGGGAGTTCCATCTATGTCCTTTTCTCCCTAAGGAATATGGCCATAACATAGAACACAGAGAGGGAGAGGAAAGGAAGGAAGGATTTCTGGACTGAGGGCTGCAGCTGGAATACTGTAAAGCAACAATAGTAAGTAGGGGACAGAAAGATTGGTTTGTGAGCAAAGAGTAGAAGAGTTAAATATGGTCCGCTTGGCTAAAACGTAATTTGGATTGGGTGGACAAGATAATTGTCTCCACTTTTTCCATAGCCACCCACACATAAGGTGGAAGAAAGGGTTTTTTTAATGGAGTACAAAAACCAACAACTGCTGAAGAATATCTGAAGGATAGACTTTTGTGGAGGCCCATATCTTTCTCCCTTGTGAAAGGGTTCAAATATATCTGATTACATCCACTTAGCATATTTCCATTTCCACTTTACTGTCAAAACCAGTAATTCTAGTTATATCAGCCTCCTGAACAGTCATATTAAATTATCATATTATACATATTTTTCACTTTCCATTGCCTCTTAATGGGCAAACATCAGTAAGTCAGCGAACCTGCTAACCAGAGTTCAAGTCCCCAGTGACTCACTTGCTTGCAGCTTTTAAATTTTATAGCCTATTAGTTTTAGACCAGTCCAGACAACCTTCTGTTTATGTTTAGAAAGAATTATCACATCTATCAACAAGCAAGGGCAAACAATTAAGGAAGCCAAGACAAATTAAGTAAAACCACAGGAAATTATGAGATTCAAGGATTATCTACACATATTTGGGTGTCAATGTGACTACTTCCCTATTAGAAGAGACTGCCCAGGACACTTAAAACCACTTCAATATCCCTCAATCTTCTGTTTGTTATTCCCTTGGAGGGTGCTGGTTCTAAAGTGCAGGGGAAAGAAGGTTATTTCATGTCTGTTTTTAAAAAGTACTTCAGAAGCTATTGACATGTAGAATTCAATAGTTTTCACCATCCATTAGTCTAACACATGAATTGGAATATTTTCCCACTTTTGACTGGCCAAATTCAAATAACAGAAAAGAATATCACCCCAAAATGTTATTGAATTATGCTTAAGAATACCATTTGCATCATCATTCTAATTTTAATAAAATCTTCACTCTAATTTTGTGTGTTATACTTTTAAGTTAATCGTAGTATACAATATATGACAAACCACAAAATGTTTGTCCTTTTTGATAGAAACACAATTGCAAGAAATATTACAGCCATAGTTTATCACTGATGGCCTACAGTTAATAGTTATAGTTAATAATGAATGGTAGCTGAAATGTGTAGCGATGCTACTAAATACAGTAAAGAACTCAGGGTTGAAAAGACCTTTGCTGAATTGTGGGAGCCTAAGCCATTACTTTCTGCTAATTTATTGCTCTTTTATATCTCTCTACTCTTTTTGATTGTGATGTGAAGCATTATTGCCAACTTTCAGGTTCAAAACTTTCAAAAATCATGAGTCAAGTCCTCCCCCCTCCACCCACCCCAAATGAAACTGGCATAAAAGTCAAGAAATATTAAAAAAATAAAACAAAGAATTCTTTGTCTTCTGGTTTTTGAGCCTGGAGAATTCACTTTTTAAAGATCTTTTATCCACAAGTATGAGGGCTAGATTTTTTTTTATTAAAGTCAAGAGTCTCATTAAATCACTTGACTCAGAGCTGAGGCTTTAAGGAAAACTCAAAATTATGAGAGTGCTGACTTGTCTTCACATGTGCTGAGTTGTCTTCTTAGTCTTCAGATGCAGTTATAGTGCCTTTGCTGATGTGTTTCGCTTTTTTTAAGAAGCAGAGTTATTGTTAGGATTTGTCACTCTACCTGTTTACTTCTACTGCTGGTACTCAGACATGTGAGCAGACCTGAAACTGTTACCAGCCATGTTAATTCTGTACTTACTGCTTAGAAAAGAAATGAGCAGCAGCAGAGGCAAGAACTGGAGCAATTAATTGGGAGCAGGATCTTAAAAATGGATGAAGGTGGGGTAGAGTATCATTTTCTTTTCCTTCATATTCCCTAACAATAATGAAGCTAGGCTCCAGGGTTTAGGGTTGGGGGTAAAAGAGTAGTATGTGCTAGAGACAGGGAGCCTTCACAGAGCTGATCTGCCTACAACTCCATCTATTCTATAATCCAGGGAGCTCCAGCCCCTCCAGTGACAAGTAATGAGAAAGTATATCAAAATGGCAGAGGCAGACTCTCAGGCTTTAGAAGGTTAATAGCAACTCCTTGAATTCCATCAGAAAGCTCAAAGGCAACCAGTAGGAACACCAGTGTTACATACTTCCAATGTGACGATCCACTCAGTAAACAGCTGCAATATTCTGGATGTATTTTTAGCCTCTAAATGGTCTGCAGGTAAAGGCCCAAGTAGAATATGTTATGGTAGACTAATCTTAAAGTGACAAAGTCGTTGATAAGAATATCAAGGTCTTCATTCAAAACAAGAGTAGATAGTGATGTCATTGGCATCACCTGTTTTCTTAAAAACAGAGAGGACCACTGGGTTTCAGGGTGACTGAGCTATGTCAGCAAAGGTCCCAAGTATTTCCTGATGTTATTGGTGTGAAAGAAAACAGTCTTCACACTGAGTTTGTCAGCAACAAGTCAGAGACAATTTATTCATGCAATTGCAGGGAAGACAGCAATTGGACAGAGTGTCTGTCCTTAGGCAAATCTTCAAAGTACAAACAATATAAAGCAATATTTAAACCCCTTTGTTAAATATAGCTGTGTCCTGTTTATACATTTTTCTTCCCATTATCTTAGTCAACATTGCATTGCATTCTTATTTTAAAGCAAGGTCCCTTGTAGTTTTCCCATCCGCCTCGCACAAACCCTGCTTCTACAAATCTCACATTATTAGGGTTAAGGTTGGCCTGTTTCTTGCTCTGTCTCTTAACCAAACTAAAATAACTGCACACAAATCCTCTTTTCCCTTTCACACTTCCACATTGGTTAGCCATGAAAGGGCACATATCTACTGTTTCTACTGCCTCATTTGCAAGACTGGGGACAATTTTGACGAGGAGAGCAGCGTGACTGTCCCTTCCCGCTAAGTTAGTTTAAATAAATCTTTAGCCCTTGACACTCCAGCTTTCTGTCTTCACGTTTTGCATTTGCATGACCATCACAAATTCCTTGGATTTAATATTTAATCTTGTTTTTATAAAAAGGAAATTAAATTGCATTCTGGAACACTATTTCTTGTCTTCCCAATCAGTAGGGATGGGCAATTAGAAGAATGATTCCAAATCTCCAGCCTTAATTCCTAAGCTACACTCCTCTATATTTACTTATTGTGCCAAGAGACTATAAATTACTATGTACTATAATATAATGAGATATATCTAACCATAGCTGTATCACACAAGAAAGTGTTTCCAAAAGCCATTTCCCAGCCTTATTAACATGTTCCACTTATATGATTTGCTATAAGTTAACTAAATTCTCATATAATGCAAATTATAACTACATTTTTGTTGAAAAATTATGAAAAAATATGTTTTCTTGAGCATTTTTGATAACAGACCTAAAGAACAGTTGTTTCCAGCAGAAGTCATTAATTCAGACCAAATTTAAATTTTGAAAGCTAATTAAAAAATCTGTTGATCTTCATTGCTTTGTGATAAAGAAAACACAATTTTAATGTTTGCACTAAACTAATTTTATTGACAAATGCTTGGCAACATGGAATGCCAAAACTTCAAATTTAGTGAAAAGCTCACAGTGTTTTGATGAATTCTGAAATGTATCCAAACACTTAATTTTGCAAAGCATCTGTTACAAACTAACTCCTGTAAGGCAAAGCATTTCAGTGCATGTTTTAGTTTTATAGAAAAAGTTCAGTTTAATTGTGCACATGATCTTCTGCCAAACTAAAACCTCAGGAAGATACAATCACAAATTGTATTGTCTAACTACTCTGTAAAACAGGCTTTATTATGGAAAACTGGAGTGCTTATTCATTTGGTGGTAAATTTTCAATAAGAGCTACTTTACTGTGGGGGAAAAAAAAACAACCAACTCTCTTTAAATTATTGATGCTTTTCAAACCTGATGGAATTAAATACAGTATCAAGAACTGTACTGTATTTTGCTTGTGCCCAGCACCAACAGTATAAGGTTTTTTTGTTTCTTATAAATATCATTAGGTATACCAATACGAAGAAGTCACAGTTCAAAATACATAAATTAACCACATTAATTTGACTATTGTATCACTAATCTTTCACTTTTTTCCAAATTATTTAATCAAAATATGGCATGTGCGTGCATATAAGCATTCATATTTACTTTGGGGGGAAAGGAGGAAATGTATGCTTTCCAGGGGGTAGTAGAGTATGAAGACTATCAGATTACAAAGAAAGGAAAAGTAAAACAGGAGGGTGAGATGTAATTCAGTTATAATCCTCTATGTATATCCTTTTTGATTAGTCTATAAATATACAATTACTGTGTTTATATCAAAGCATCTCAATGACTTCAGTATTTCTGCTGTTATTTTCCTGTGCGATATAGACAATTACTTTTATCCATACTATTATTATTTTGTGAATATGTTTAGCATATTACTCACAAAATGTGTTAAATCTTCCATTATAAGATATTCAGTTAATATTTTTCCCTCCTATTGATCTACACCAAAAATAATTTCCTGGGTCCAAAGATTTGAGATTTTTGTGGGGGGGCAGGAGGAGTCCCATATTTTGCATATGAAAGAGCACCTGGCTGTTTTGCATTTCACACAGATAACTAGGGTAATATTAGGAATTTTATTATATAGAGATTATATTCTATAAACTAAACAGTACTGAATTTGCACTATTTGTTCAGAATTAGAGCCAATATTTACTGTCTGCATTATCTCATTCCATTCTTTTGTTATTTCATATTTACAGTCTCCACTCCATAACTGGCGTTTGTCCTTTAAAAACAGACACAAGATCACACATTCTAGACGTAATTTTGATTTCTGAAACCCCAAGCCCTTATATAAATTATTGTAATACTGATAGTTTATTGGTTACTTTTTTCTCTGAATATATATTTTTAATAAAGTAAGCAATCTACATAAACTAAATGTGGAACATTTTTTAATATATCGTAGAATCATAGGACTGGAAGGGACACCCAGAGGTCATCTCCAGTCACCTGTACTCATGGCAGGACTAAATATTATCTAGACCATCCCTGACAGGTGTTTATCTAATCTGCTCTCAAAAGAGGCAGCACCAATGAGTGGGCGAAATATATAGGTATGCTGGTGGAAGGAGACATGGCTCTTTCACTTATGCTCTTTTGAGTTGGGGGACATGAATTTCCCAATAGAGAGGGCTTGTTATTGGAAACTGAAATGCAAGGAAGTTTATTGTTATATTTACATCACAAGATGTAAGCTATGGCAACTTTCACAACTCTAAGCCTTGCACCAATTCATGTCTTTCAAGTTCTCAAAAAAATGTACTTTGTTGAGGATAATAGAAGAAAATCTCCTGAGGATATGTAGTCTCCTTTGTGATTACTGTTCAGCAGCATATACTTGCTTAGGTCCTAAGGTGCACTGTATCATAAATCAGTATTAATATTTAGCTATCTGACACCTTCTGAAAACTGTGACTGAGTCTTAGGGGACAATGTTTGCTGTAAATGAATTATTCTGAGTTGTGCTGCTTGCTTTTCTGTTCTGGAAAGAAGCTGCTATGAATAAGCCCCAGTGGCGTGCTGTTTGATTGGACTTACAATATTTCCATCTCTTTTCTTTACACATATTATCTTTGTAAACTGTCAAAAGATATGTGGGGAAAAAAAAGATGCCTTCAATGCCAGGCTTTTTAAAAGAAGGATATAAATAAAGTTGTTAAACAAAAAAACAAACAAAATCTTTCACTTCTGCATTTTCCCTTGCATAGTATCATTGCTTATATGGCAGCATCTTACTTAGGCCATCCCAAAATTACAACCAAGCACATCACATATCTCTTAGAAAGAATTAGCAAAAGGTGGAACTGACTAACTAAACTAGTTTCCCAATGAGTATTTTCATATTTTCACATATATCCCAATGCACTACCACCTGTGATGGATGGAGTTAGTATTGTAGATAGATAGATACTTATAGTTTAGTGGATTTACTTTGAGCTTCCTCACTAAAATAAATCCTTCTTTGGACCAAGGTTAGGCACAAGAACTTTCAAGGCTAAAGGAATTTATTCATTTATTTTTCCTTTATGTCAAAAGGATTTGAATAAAGTATATAATGGGAAATGTAATTGTGTGGTAAGGCTCCAATTGCAACCAGCAAAAGAAGAATGAAAGCTCTCTCAGAACTTTTTGCCTGGCCTGTTTATGTCTGGCACTGTAGCGCATGAGTTTCTCTAGGAAACGCTTCCAGGACAATGGCCAATATGACAGTGATTCTGTTAATAAAACGGTAATATTGCAGTACATGAACATTGTTCATATTGTTAAAACAAATTTGTTTTCCCAGTCAAATGTAGCATTGCCTAGTGCTGCGAGATGATCCTCACAGAGACAATGATAAATCACAAATACTCCTAAATAGGATAATACTAGCATGAAAGTGAAAAGAAATAAGCATCTACAAAACACAGAATAAAAGAGACAGCATATTTAATAAGAATTAATGTAATATAATGCCAACTGGAGACAGCAAGACAACACGTTTATTCAGTTAGCCATACAGACAAACCATGAATGCAAATATTCAGTATCAGCACTCCTGAGTAAACAGCAAATCAGAAATTATGTCAGAATAAACCAGGTAAGTCCAAACACATGAGAATGAGCCATTGATCATCTCTCATCTATGATGGAGATGTCAACTCCCAACATCTTCATGCCATCCTCACCCATTTTCTAAATTTTCAAACAAGCATCTTTGTGCATACTACTGTGGGACAAGCTCCTTGTAAACATTCACAAAATCACCTCTCTCATTGTCTACCTTGTTGGTGTAGGGAAATAAGCATTGCTCCTCCCAGTGCCAGCAACAACCTAGGAACCAGAGATGGGATTCAAGGTGATGTTTCCAGAACCGCCTTACCTCCTGGGTTAGGCTCAGGTAGGGCAGCTTTAAAAATCTGGAGGCTCCAGACCTAGTGGTCCTTCTGTTGGGGGCAGATGGTGAATCAAAATATCTCCTGACCATCTTAGCACTGTCCACTTCTTAAGATTGTTGACTACCTGTAAGTTCCACGGTGATAATGTGCCACTGTTACCTTCCCCAAGCAAACTTTCTACCACTAAGGCTCAATGCTTATGTGTATTTGAATCTTCAAAGCACTGCAAAACTGTTCACTGAAGCTACTGGTTTGTATATTTGCTTGTTCTGGCTTGCTGTTCATCCAATGTAATTGATCACCTCAGTCAAGTGACATTGTTTCTGTACCGTTACTGGATGCTCCAAATCCCACAAAGAGCTTTCAAAATGGATGTCAACCATACGTTCACAAACACTCATCCAAATATATTTTTCTGAAGCTGTCTCTTTTTGGCAAACCTTCTTGTGAATAAAATATTCCCTCATACACACATTGCAAGAAGAAAATAGAAAGATTTTGGAATACCATCAAAGCAAAATGGGTGTGTTTTTATTCAAATCAACATGTATGAATACTTTCTGCCAATTTTCTCAGCACTGGTATTGAGGAGGCTAACTGAACACAATATTCTGAATGCAGGACACATGGAGAGTGGGTGATTCTAATTATAAAGAATTCCACTTTTTAAAAAAATGTCTTCAAGCACCATATACTGTCTATTAAACAATAAATCAGAAGTAATTAAAGAAAAATATTCTAACTCCTGCAGTTTGAGTTCCAACTAGTACTGAACTGACAATTGATTATTATGAAGTTGTTGCATCTCAGTCCTACTGTCGTGGAGGTCTCTTTTGTATCAACAAAGCCAGCACCTGCCTGCTGACTGAGGAGCGGTACTGGCAGTCATGGAACATAAGTAATCCTGTAAATCCTCACCTTCATTTTTTCTCTGTAGTTGCTGCTAATGAAAATGGTAATTAAAAGATGTAAGATGTTTCTATGGAGATCTTAGGTAAAAGAAAGAATTTAAATAATCAGCTGTTCAGGAAAGTTCAGTTTGGCTGCATTTGTGAGTCATTGTGCATTTTAGCAAAAAAAAAAAAAAAAAAAAAAAAATCAGGAACCAGTTTAAATGTATACTTATAACTAAAAAGAGCTTCAGGTTCCGTGTCATGTTCTGAGCACTGAACTGGGAAGCTGGGAATTTCTGAACTCTAATCCTAGAGCTGAAACATGAATATCTCAGTAGCCTTCAGAAGAATAATACTAGATCTGTGCAACAAATATAAAGTAATACCGGTGATCATTAATTAAAACAAAAATAAATTCACCTTGAATTCTTTCATGGCCTCTTTTATCCACTTGTCAGAAATGTTTGTGTACGCAAAACTTTGGAAGGCAAAATGTACAAAATGTTAATGTATGTACTCAGGTGAACATTCATTCTGGAAGTGTTCTAGCTGACATCTTGGAGGCTCTTCTAAGTTTTCAGAGTCATCCAGTCAGGAATTGAAAAGTGCACTTAAAGATTATCTTGCCTTTCCCCCCCACCCCCAATATAGGCAACACAATTGCTTTTTTGGCTATTTTCTGGTGATTAGTGAATGACTAGCCTGTTTTCTGTGCAGGCAACCTTTAAAAAATAACAGATGCCCCTTGCACCTTTCAGTGGAATCAGACCAGGGCTGCTATGCCAGCCAGTTATTTACAACAGAAAGATTTCATATTCTTGCTGTTGGAACAACCTTGTAAAATGGCATCTCTGAAAGGATACATGTTTACCTGTGAACAAAACTATAGAATTGTCCTCTGATCTGGTTTAAAAAACCAAACCAAACCAAACCAAACCAACAACAACAACAACAACAAAAACCTTTCTGCCTGTGAAACAAACAGCATAGTAGTGGCTGGCAAATTACTTCCTTATGTGGCAGGGAATTCCCAACAGCAATAAATATTGCTATTTTCCTTTAATCAGTCCAATAATGTGTACCACTCAGGCTGTGCAACTGTCACTGCATTTCTCTGATATATTAGATAATCCTAGTGCTGAGAAGAATGCAGGCCATACTTATAGAATGGGGGACGCTATCCTGAGACGAAGTGATGCTGAAAAAGACTTGGGGTTCATGGTGGATAATTAGCTGAGCATGAGCTCCCAGTGCAACAGTGTGGCCAAAAGGGCTAATGCAATCCTTGGATGTATAAACCATGGATATCAGGTAGGTGTAGAGCAGTTATTTCACCTCTGTATTTGGCGCTGGTGCAACCACTGCTAGAATACTGTGTCTAGTTCTGGTGTCTACAGTACAAAGAGGATATTGATAAATTGGAGAGGGTTCAAAGAAGAGCCACAAGAATGGTTAAAGGATTGCAAATCATGCCTTATAGTGATAGACTAAAAGAGATCAATATATTTAGTTTAACAAGCAGAATTTAAGGGATGACTTGCTCACAGTTTGAAAGTACCTACATAGGGGAAAAATGATAATGGGCTCTTTAGTCTAGATGACAAAGGCATAACAAGATCCAGTGGCTGGAAGCTGAAACTAGACAAATTCAGTACACAGTTTGAACATTAAGGGTAATTAACCACTGGAACGACTTATCAAGGGTTCTCCATCACTGAAAACGTTAACATCAAGACTGGATTTTTTTCCTAAAAGATATGCTCTAGTTCAAACAGGAATTAATTCAGGGAAGGCTTATGGTCTGTGGTATGCAGGAGGTCAACTAGATGATCACAATGGTACCTTATGGCTTTATAATCTATGAACCTGTGATGAGAACTCAGAGTGGTATCCTCAGATAAAACTGCTATTGCTCCAAAATGGGTAATTTCGTCAAGGACTTACAGCCAGCATGGTCCATCGTACATGGATATAAATAAAATGATAGTTTCTGTGGCACACAGCGGAGAGTCATTCACTAAGAAATTTATATAACTCTCTCAAAACGTATGTTTTTCAGATAAACTGAGGCCCAGACTGCTTGGTAGCAGCAAGTCCTACCTAAATAGATTGGATCCCACAATTAATTAATTAATTTTACAAGCATACTCTGACTGCCTTCAATTCGTGGTGCAACTACTCAGATCTGTGCTGACCATTTAACAGCAAACGTAAATTTTGCAGGTGCAACTTCTGTCTGCAAAAGGAAAGCCTCCCTTCTGAAGATTTACCCATAAACATATATTTAAATCAAAATGAGAACAATGACTACATATTAGAAATAAAAATCATTATTTCTATAAAATCTCATACTTGTATTATCAATGATTTTAAATATTTTTTTCAAGATAACAGATTTTGTACAATAGACAACTTTTTCTGAAGGAAGGGTATTTGTTAGCAGTTATTGAAATGTTGCCATCAGAAAGCATAGTTTGTTCCCATTCATAATTCAGAGATGGCAGAAGCTGACCGTTCAACATATATTGGAACTACAATGCCCTGCAGCTCCTGCTGCAATGAATTATTGATATCCACTACTGGCATTGACGCATCCCTGTGAGTGCATTCCCTCTACACGTTGGTATTTTAAATGGAAAACTCTTGATTGTGGGCTTCCTTTTTCTGGGAGTTCCGTAAACAGATGGATATTTGGAAAAGATGAACATCCTGTATCATGCTTTGAACTTATGGTGTTCAGAGAAGGCCTGTATGCTACACCATTTATATATCAGCCTAGTTCTCAGTGCGTAGGCATTAGTGACTTTTCACATGAACAGTTTCCAGAGCTACCACCCCCCTTGGGAGCAATATCAAAGTTCTAATTGGCTGATCCCAGGACTCATGTAGGCAGGTTTAAAATCTGAAGGCTCCATATCTGTGCTTGTACTGAATGTTAAGAGATACTCACAATTACTTTCAGACACATGATGTTTGGAGAATATGATAACTCACACACTTATATTTTTGGTTTACTAACCTGATAATATGAAATGTTCAGGCTAAGGAATTTGCTGGGTCTCTGCTTTCTGTCAATCAGGGACAGACCAAAGCGTCAAAGAAGATAACATGCCTGAGCCATAATACCTGTAAGCGTGTTTACACAGATTCTGGGATGAAACTTCATAACCTCTATTATGTGTTAACATTCTAGACTATTTTATTTTACACTATGTTTTGAAAGAGTTATTCTGATTGTTGCACTGGATATTTAATAAGAATCTTTCACTCCACTTTGTAAATGCAATAAAATGGTAGATTGTAAAACTAAAAACCACTTGGTCTAAATACAAATAAACTTATGAAGTTGTCTTTTCAAAGACCAGGCATATCCATCTTGTATAAGATTCCAGTTTTGTACAGAGATAATCCTATCTCAAGAAAGCAACCTCAGTAAGACATTTATGTTTTAGCAAGTATCGTGATTGTGTAAAAAAAATGTAATGACATACTCTATTCAGAATACTTCACAGAAGAGTGATATATAAGAGATGTTGTTGTTGTCAGAGCTATAAACAAAGCAGTAAAAGAGAGCATTCTTCCCCACTCCTTTTTACAAGGAGAAAAACATTGGCTTCATTACAGAAGTATTATAATTCATTTCTTTTATAAGCACTCTAAAGTCTTCATTCTGTTAACTTTAAAGAAAGCATTTAGTGTTGGTTCTGGTTACTTCTAACCTCATGTTTCCTCTTTCATGTGGAAACCTTTGTTTATTCCTTAAATGCTAACAATGGTCTACGTTCCTTTTGTGATATTTATTTGCAAATATTTTACATCTGAATGCAGTAACTTTTTGAAACCACTGTAATGTGAATAGCAATATGCTTTTTGTACAACTATAGCTACGGCATTTGTTGTTATAACTAGTTACTAATATAAAAAGCCATTTGAGAACAAAATTATTTATGTTAATTGGGGACTTGGTTAAGTTAACCAACTACTTAAGTAACTTCTTAAACTCAAAGAAAAAATACCCTCTCCAAAGACTTTTGAGTGGCAATGCCTTCTTTGATGACTGAAGAATTGGTTTAAGAATTACTGAAGTTTAAATGCTGAAGCAGAATTCCAACTCTCATTAAACCCTGTTGGAGCTAAAGGAATATCTCAGAAAAATGACTGAATAATGATAAAAAAGTTAAAACTTCAAACTTTAAAAATTATCTGAAAATTCCCATCACAAGAACAACGTCCGTTAGAGAGCTGATGAACATTCATTAGGATTGCATATTCATGAGATGAAAATGCAAACAAGACCAACTCACAATGGTGTTGAGCCAATGAAAGGGTGACAGAGTAGCTGATATTTGATTCTAACTAAACCCCTAAAGGAGGAGAGGGAAGAGTATAAAAACTCTTTGAATTGAGCAAGTAGCAACACACTGCTCATCTCTCTCAACTTTAATAGCAGCATTAAATACAGCATACTTCTCTCAATTCTACCTGTGCCAGCTGACATCTCTACAAGCAAGATGAAGCAAACAACTAATAAGAACAATGATCTCACTTTAAGCAGCGAGGCCTTTTGTCTGGCTTGTCAGAAAAGGTGTTTTCCCCATTAGGGGCTAGAGAGCCTGAGATTTACCTGCAACATGGGGACAGCTCCACACTAGGTCAGTATGGTGACAGCCCCTCCAGGTAAATGATTATGGAATTACCTGCACTGTTCAATTTTATCTGCCAGATACTCCTAGACATTTAGGAATACAGTTGCGGCCTCAGAGGCATGTGCAAGGGGAGGCAAGCAGGGCCATGCCCCACCCTCAATAATCATCATGGGGCACAGAACTTCTCCAGCCCTGAGGCCATGGAGGGAGGGAAGATCGGGCTGGGGCTGGGGGGTGGGGCAAAGGGGGCGGCAAGCTCCTTCTGGGCCAGGGGAGCAGAAGGGGGCAGCGCACTCCTTCCATGGTCAGGGGAGGAAGGGGGGGCAAGCTCTTCCTGGGGCCTGAGGGAGGAAGGGGGGGCAGCGAGCTTCTGTGCCCCCTGCAAGTGGGGTCAAATTTAAATTCCTGCACACACTCTGTGCAGCCTAATTCAACCATATCTAGTAACTCCTGTCCTTCTTCCAGCATATCCAGACAAAAAAAAATGACAATCCAACATCAAGAAAAGTTTAAGGGGGACAGAAAGCTTTAATTTTGATTGCTCCTTCATCTTTGTTCCTACACTCTTTTAAATTGAATTTAGATCTTCTTAAAAAGGCCCAATTCTCATTTACACAACAGACATTTTATACCTCTCTCATAATATAATTTAATTCTACTTTAATTTCACCCTACTAGAGCAACATAGAAGGGCCCAAATATAAGTGAGAATCATGTCCACAATGAATGTGCCTACTTCACTGTTTTGAGCCTTGTGCACTCATTTACACCCGTATAAAGAGGATGTAATTAATGGCCATTCTGGTTTGATACCACTTTACATCCACTGTGTACTGGTGTTCATAACTACACAAAATGCAAGAAAATGGGAAATCAAGCCCTATGTCTTTAGCATGGCATTTAATCTGAATGACCCACATTTGGTCCTGAGTCCAGTCACAATAGACACAATTTATTCCAAAGATTAAAAAGCATATTCACAATCAGAATAGAATGATAAATTTTTAATGTTACTTTATGTTTCAGCTGTCATGTTGCCTCCCACACTTGGAATAATTTAAATGTCTTTGAGGCAAGTTTCCTTTCCCCCCCCATCTCCACCACCCACCCTCTGCCTTCTGTAGGTTCCCTCTTCATTGAAACCCTAGTGACTACATTCATGCTTCAGGTGTAAAGCAGGTTTATAGGGTGAATGGCAGTAAACATGCAAGCTTTAAAGGGCTCCTACAACTGATTTTGAACCCCCTGGAACACAGCTGTTATATTTTGTCTAGAAAAATTAAGCTAATGCCAGGTTAACAACACTGCCACTTATTTAGTAGAATAACTTGAATTCCAATAAACTGTTTAGAAAATGCTCTTATTTACTCTTATTTACTCTTGGCTGTTATGGAATTCAAAATATAACTTCAAAGGCCATTACAGTGCAGTGTATATTCACAGCATTGCTATACGTTTGGTGGAATCTAAATATTTTTTAAAAATGAAGGAAAGAAGATAAAATATACTTTAAGAACAGATACAGAAACTTCCATTCTTAAAGCAGACCCACCAAAATATGAAACACAGATATAAAGAGAGGGATCAGTAAATATTAAGGTCCCATGACTGAGGGGAGATATTTTAAAACTATCTGAGTAGATCTCAGATCAAACTTGCCATCCTTGTACCATTATCAGCTAAAAAAAAACCAACAACAACAATCCTCTTGCTTCAGAAGGCCAGTCATCTCTTGAACTGAATTTTATATATTTTGGTCTCAGTATAGGTATCCAGTTTTCCAAGAGTACAATATTCTACTGATTTTATGTATTTATTTCTGTAAACAAGCTCTCCTTCATAGTTAAAATTATCTTTGATTTACAGGGACTTGCAAGAGAACAAGGATAATACCCAGGGTAGTTACCACATGACATAACTTTCTAACCTCTGTACTTATTGTAGAAAATAAGAAAAAAAGATCTAAGGCCAGGGCTGGTGGGAGTCCAGATAGCCATGTAGTTGGTTAAAATAGATAAAAGGTTTAACACAGATAATATTTACTACTCAGTGACCCAGCAGAGATTTCCATAGTCTGCATTTTTCACATGAAAATAATTTTTATTTTAAAATGATCATTTACATGGCAACATTAATTTAGATTGTAGATAATCACACTGCAGTCTTTTCTCAATCCTTATTGATACGTTTTTGCCTGTAGTAGGAGTTTCACTTGGATAAGAAATATTGGCTTCAGGATCAGTCCCACTGGAATTATGTTAAAATGTATATTGAAGAGTTCTGCTGCCCCGTGAACTGTGGGAGGAGACAGGAAGAGAAGCAGCAGCTCTTACCGAGGAGGTCCAGCTGTGAATCTTTCCTCTCCTCCTTTGAGATGTCACCACAGAGGTAGGGAGAACCATGTGTGGACACACCAGAGGATCACCTGAGACTCTGAGGGTTTGGATCAAAGGACTATAATCAAACAACAGCCAGACTCACTGAGACATCAGGTATGGTAGGAAGTAGCCCATGGAAGATATATAGGAGGTGGGCCAAGTGTAGGCCGGTGTACACTCTCACAATTTCAGAGCCCTGGGCCAAGACTTGAGTGGAGCAGGAGGGCCCAGGTCCCCCTGTGCACCTCACATCCCCTACGCCTTTGGATGGGCAGGACTAGGGGTTTACTGTCAAGGAAGCTGACTGACTTGAACCCCATCAAGTGCTCCCATACACACTGTGTGAAAAGAGAGATGGGGAAGCAGGTCCTGACCAATATTCCCTCTGACCAAACCAGCAACCGCATTACAGAGATACACTTAGAGAATCCTGGCAAGTGACCCACATCCCCATACTGCAGAGGAAGGCAAAACCACCAAAAAGTAACTGCAAACCTGACTTGGGGGAAAATTCCTTCCAAACTCCACATATGGCAGCCTGTTAGACCTTGCACTCGTGAGCAAGAACCAGTCAGCCAAGCACCCAAGACAGAAAATGCTTGGTGCCACCTCAAAGCCCTCACCCTCCTGGTTCAATGTCCTGTTTCCAGCTGTGACCATCCCAAATGCTTCAAAGGAAGACTAAAAAACAAACAAACAAAATGAATATATGGGGGGGTGTCGGCAAAGAGTGAATTCTTTTCCTGACTCCTGCAATAGCCAGTTGAAACACTGAAGCTTTTGGAAATATAACACAAATAGGGCTGCTGATCCCTGTCCCGTCACATGCAACCTTGTCATACAATCACACTCAAATTTGTCTGGACTTCTCTAAAAACTAATTAAATTATTTGCCCCACAACCTCTGTTGCAGAACTTTACTCCTCACATTGCCCCACAACTCCTCTTCCAAAACCTTCTAATTTCCATTCTGAATTTTTTCATGGCCGGTTTATATTCATTTGTTATTTCTCTACATTGTCCATTAACTTAGACATTTTGTTTAACTAAAAAAAACAAAACAAACAAAAAGACAAAATCTTATAAAAGCTGAACTACTGTTTTTGTATTGATTGAACTATACATTAGCTCCAATTGATTGTTGTTGGCATTAGCTCTTAGAAGGTGACTCAATATTATTAAGTAAAGCTTCCAAGAATTCAAATATGTTTAATATTTGACCACCATGGATACAAATATCTTCCTTTAATGCTTGACCAAGGCTCTCTGTATCATTTTAAATACCAGCAAGGTGATCACAGTACAGCTTTCAGTACCATATGGCCCCTAATGCATGGGATAAGCATTTTTCCTTGGATAGACCCTCTTATAGGAATGGACTTTGGAGCTGAAGACTCACTTGCATCAACTTCTTTGGGTCGTGGGGATGTATGGGGAATAGATCCCCATCCTACAAGGGATGCTGTGCCTCCCCTGGCTCTTCTCCATGACAGCACCATTCCTGCAGGAGGTATACTGCCATTGGCTGGAGTCTCCTTGGAACTGCTTAACAGCTGCCATGCAGGGGACAAAGAGGACTTAATATGACTCTGGAGGCTATATCACTCCTTTTCCAGATTTCTCAATGCAATTCTTGGAACAGCACCATGGACAGCAGCTCCTCTCCTGCTCTTTCTGCTTCAGTTCCAGCATGGGACCATCTGCATGAGGTGAAGAATGGGGATAGTGCCCTGAAACCAGGACTCTTTCCCCTTCCTCCCCAAATCCATTTTCAGGGGAAAAGGGAAAGTGTGTAATGGGATGAGCTGGCCCTCAGTTTGGATAGCAAAGCTTGTACAGGACCACCACTCTCAGTCCCCTAAAGTTGGCTCTGAGGTAGATTTAGAATGAAGACTGTCCCTAGCAATCAGAGGCAGCTGAACCATAAATGTATCAGTGCCACAAACAGCTGGTTGCATTCCATGCACTATCACATTTATGAGGCGACCTTGACAAGTAGTTAATTAGGATAAACAGAATATCAAATAAATATAGAACAGTAGACTTGGCTAGCACTATCCCCATAAGCAGATGTTTATTAGCAAATACTTAACTACTTTAGCCTATCGGGATACAGCATTTTGTATAAAATAGGACCTCAGTTGCCACACTAACTCTCTTCCATCAATGGTGCTAACCATCTTGTCATCAATAGCTACATTCCCATATAGTGTGATGCGAGCATGCCAGAAAAACATGTGCAAAACAAACCTCAAATGCACAGAGGATCTGGACCTACTTCCTCTAAAAAAACCCAAACAAAAACAAAACAAAAAAACCCCAAGTCTCTTAAAACAAGTTGAACTGGTGTTTTAGGGTCCCACCTAGTTCCCTATGAGATTGGGTGAAATTTACTATGTGTATATGCAGTACAAGGTCTATACTCCAATTATGTCCCATCTAATCCCTAAAAATAGTACTTAAATGGGGTTTAGACTTAATACTGACCCTTTGTATGGGGGTGAATTTCACCCACAATTCTTATGGGGACAGATCCTGTCTCAATTCTTCATCAAAATCCCCATCTACTTTAATCGGCGTTCAGCTGATTAAAAGCAGAATAAAGTCCTCAGAATCTGACCAATAGTTTTAATTTAATTTTGACATGCACATTTTCTGTTAATATTTTAATTAGAACTGTTCAAGGTTAGTTTGAGCAAAGTTTGTGTTATTGGAAAGACGAGGATACTCTCAGACTCAAAGTCAATATCCTGTTCAGGGACAAAATTTGCAGTAAAAAAGGATAAAATGTCTGGGGTTCAGTTTATGAAATATTGGCAGTGCAACCTGAAGGCTAGGATTATCAAATGAGCCTAAGGGACTTAACTCCTGTTCAGTGGGATTTAATTTCAATTGGATTTCAATTGGGGGGTGGGGGGGGTGGTGGAAATCAATGGCTTGCTGAGTTTCATCTGTAACAATCCAGACAGATAAACAATTCCACAGGTACTTCTTGAATGTATGCGAACAAGGAGTAAACCACAGAACTATTTATAGAGATTTTCAAAGACAGGAGAAAATAAACACTGCTATCTCTGTGCATGCAAATCTCCCATTGGTTTCAGATGGCCAAAGCTCTACCAAAGTAAGGATTGTGGGATTGGAGCCTTAGCATTCTTTTCTCTTTCATACTTCTCCCCCCGTAGTCCTAACTGTTTACATGTGAAAAGCTATAAAATAAGTCTGTGTAGGAAATTGTTGTTTCCTTTATAAATGCCTGACAGATCAGAAAGAGGTGCACTGTAATCTAATTTATACAGATCTCTCTAGTAAACACGGAAACTACACCATATTATCCTGTCTTTTTAGCTGTTACTTTATAAAACTCATCAGTCCTGCGATTGAATGTGGATGGCATAAATTAATTCGTCCTAATGCAAAACAAACACTCATGAAAGTGTTCTGTAAAATTTATATTAGAAAAAAATGTTTAGTTTCAATTACAGATATGAATTACTGGTATCGTCTAATTAAAAATCTTGTTAATCACTTAAATCGTTTGGATAACTGCACTGGAGATATGGATAAACAAAATCTACATTAACTCGACTTGGCTATCAAATGAATTTAATATGAGAAGAGCTTATTCTGCAGAAATGTGATGTGTGTAGTGACAACTACAAAGTCCTTATGATTCTGCTGATTCTCCCCCTGTAGAACCGATTCCAATTTACTAACTCTCCCTTCTGCTCTGAAAAGACAATATGTATTGCTTTTTCATTAATAATACTTCACACCCAAAGGGAGAATTCTAGAGCATTTTACAGTCAATTTCTAAGCCTCCCAACCTTCCTATGACAAAGGTATTCATCATTAGGCCCATTTTATATGTAACCATTCTGGAAGACATTTCTGACACAAGCAAATAATAAATATTTATTCTGTCAAACTTCAACAATTTGAACAAACTTCTGAAGAATCATCCCCTCACTCAGAGAGACTTGTTGCAAAATGCTCAGTGGTCTTTCCCAGCTCAGAAAGTGGTTACGAACAAAAAAATCAAACTTGAATGATTAAAATTAGCAAATTCCACATTTAAGCACTTAAATCAGTGGTCCATTCCCTGGAATGCCACACATTCTCAGCTCCCAGTAACTTCTGTGGAAATTGTAAGTGGCAGGAACCTCTGAAAATAGGAATACAATTTATGTTTGGAAACTAAATATTGATTTAGTTGCCTAGCTATAGGCAAAGACGTTCGACAATTTTGGCCAGAGAGTTTTGTAATAAAAAAGACCAATTTTAAAATCCAAACTTAAAAGCTGTATTATTATTAAAAGACTGAGCTTTGTTACAGTTTGTTGTTAAACATAATTGTGATAAGTGTATTGGTACTTTGTGAGGAATATCTATATCAGTAACTAGCATGACACATCTGTCCTCCATACACAAGGATGGCAATTTCCCCTAGGGATATGGCCAGGTAGCAGAGGGCATGAAGAAAGAGGCCCTTCCTAACATTCACCGAAAAGCTTACTCTCAAGGGTTATTAATGCCAGAGCTAGTCACCATAATAGTAGCAGTCCGCTCTTAATCTTGTGGAGAGCACCCAAAAATAGGAGAGAAAACTAGATTGAGACTCCTAAGAAGATCTGAAATTGCTAAATGTAAATTGTTTCTGTTCTGTTCCTATAATTTAAGAAGAAAGACATTAATTTAGGTTGTAGTGAAGCATAAGATTAGATGAGATTAAATCTGTATGTAGCCTGTTTGTTGTTGTATAATACCTTTTTCTCTAATGCTTTGTTCCAACCAGTAAATATAGATTGTTTTAAGAAGGCTGTTGGTGACTATCGCTGATGACAGGTTCCTGAAGGGAGGGAACACGTATACCAAAAACCCAGCTGGACCTGCATGGTGATAAGTGGTTGGTATACATGGGACAATGTACTTTGGACCTGGACTAAGAGTAGAAGAAAAGCAAGATTCCATCATGAGATGGGTAAGGGCAAGAGGCGTAATATCTGAGAGTGAGAGCTCAGAGACTAGAAAGGGGGCAGAGGTGTAGCTAGCTCTATAATATTGACAACAATCACAGTATGCCTTTGTACACACTACATATCAGTCATGTGCACAAAATGCTCACTGTTAAAAAAGGGGTGGGGGGGAAATATCTTAACTACTCTCCTCTTTTACAGACTATAGTCATGGTTAGAGCTGACTGTGATAAAACCACATAGTGAAACAAGAGGGTAAAGACCAATTCCCATTTCCTCTGAAAGTTAATCTGGACTATAACAGATAAGTATAATCAGCAAGGCATTTTAGTATATTATGTGACACAAATGCCACTCACCAAAAACTGGTCAGATCTGCAAAATCAACAACTTATGGCAACCTCTGAAGAGCTTAAATACAAATGGAAGCAGCTTTGGAAACAGATGTGAATGGAATCTCATTAAACATGATTACCAGGAATGCAAAAAGTAGATTACAATCTACAATAGCGTCTCCACTTGCTAATATAAAAGGTATTTTCATGCAGACATTTATGTTGACCCCAGTAAGTATGACTGCCTCAAATTACACTCAAGGAATTAATCATATAAAACACTTGTCACACATTTCCAAAAGCCTTTCTTTTGACCTTACTTTCGGGTTTTTTTAAAAAAGTGCATCCTTAGGAGCAACTTTTGTTTAATTTCTCAATTTATAGTTGTTTAATATAATGACATATTGTACTCTATTGTAACTAACCACTCCTTTGTAAATTCTTAATGTGATAAAAGAACTGTTCACCTCCTGTTACACTGAGCAAGTATGGCTACATTTTTCCATCAGACATTCAGAATTAACAGCTATTGATTTAAAAAGGAGTAACCCACAGGCAGAATAACCCTCAGGCATATGAGTCAAGACTGCACCCATAGTAAGGGAGGAGGTGGGGAAGGGAGACCATGTTTCTAAGTTGATTTCCATTGGTGTAAGGAACAGTTAAGTCAAATGCATTGAGGCACAATAAAATCTCCCTCAACAAGAACTAGTGCCAGCTAGAAATCAGTCTTTTCACTACTGGTACTTACAAAAGGTTTGTTCCTTTTACAGTTGCAATTTGATAAACAAACACTGTGGTTCAGCACTGCAAGATTCTAGATGTCCACTTACATCAGGGGCAACTAATATTCATTTGAGAAGTAAATAAAATGCCCTTTAATCACCAGTTTAGGCCAGGTGAATAGGTTATGTGCTGATAATTTTTCATGACAATTTTGCAGTCCTGTCTAAGATGATATTTATCAGAGATCAGCGATTACAAAGGAGGGGGCAGACTGGTAGACTGGTAATCCACCTGAATTTCACACACAGCATAATATCTTGAACTGGGTGACATTACAGCAGAATTTCCATTTGTGATGTTTGGGTTCTTGAAGAAAAATTGTAATGGGAATGTATCCCACTGACATGAATGACTCAGGAATCAATACAAAATTTACCATGGTTTAGTCCATTACTATTCTTTTCAGCAGTCAGATTATGGATACAAACATTCACAATAAGGTGCATTAATTAATGGAACTGCATTATCTCCCAGTATAAGTGGTGTGAATGTGTTTCAGATATCTGAACTGTCATACTGATGTAAAACCAGAGGACTCAACCAACCTCTTTTGGGGGTACCCTGGTGTAACTGAGAATGGTTCAGCTTGTTAAAAGACTCATTGCTTGCAGCCATATCACAATGCAGAGGGCCAGGCATTTCCCCCTTGAAATTCCAGCACAGTGGTTTTCAAGCTTTTTTCATTTGCGGACCCCTAAAAAATTTCAAATGGAGGTGTGGACCCCTTTGGCAATCTTAGACATAGTCTGTGGACTGCCAGGGATCTGCAGACCACAGGTTGAAAACCACTATTCTAGCATAATAGTTGCATCTGTTAACAAGAAGAAAGGGTGGGAAGGGGAATAGTCAGAGATCCCAACATATTCCTGATGACACCAACACTTAGGGTCTTGGGCTTCTGAAGAAGATGAAGGAATAAATTCACCCACTGGGAACAGGCTATGTAAATAGCTACTATTCTGGATCCTTCATTCACAGCTTTAAAAAAAACACTTTTGGTTTGGTTTTTTTGTTTCCATGGAGCTCTGAATGGTGACAGTGATCACAGACTTATTGCTACTTTCCATGTCTACTTTCTCATTAGTGTGCATTAGATCATTGGGATAAGCACAATATTTTTTTTTTTTCATTTGTAAGGATTTTCCAAGTTGTTTTTGTTTTTGTTTTAGCAAGGAGTATGTTAATATTGGCAGAAATGTTTCTGCAACATGAATGAATTCCTTCCCGGATGGCTCAACCAGACGAAGAAGCCAAATCCACAAGTTTCTGATATGTAGATAGCTACATAACGTCAGCCCTATAGATCAGTAATTTCATTTTTTTCTGTATATGGTTACAAAGTAAAGATAGGACTAACCACAGTTTCATTACAGTGCCGTGTTAACATTAAGCTGTCAGTGACTTGATATTGAAATTGTGACATTATAAATATTATGGCCCTGGCCAAGGTGGGCTCAGAGCAAGATACAGGAGGAAAAAAGGCAGCTTTGGACTCAGCCAAAGCTAGGAACAGGTCTTATTCAGTCCCACAGGTAAATTAGAGGAGCCTCAGGGCTACTTTAACTTGTGCCCATTTGAAATTTCCTCCAGGGAGCCACTGCAGCAGCCAAGGATAGGCGGAATGTAGTATGCTTCAGCACATTACCTCCCACACTCTCTACTCCAAGGGGAGGGCAGTTGGTGGTGGAAAAGGGCTTGAATTCACAGCTAATAACTTAGGCTACCTTTGGGGTTTTTTTGCACTGTCATAGTGGCACAAAGCAGCCTTCTCTGGGCCAAGGACGTGGCCCTGGAAGAGTAGATCAAAAGCTAACAAGAAACCATTAGGAAAAACAGAAAATATATGTACTCTGAATAAAAAAATACAGCCTACAGAAGTGGGTTAATTAAGACAAAGTGCATATTACTGTGCAAAATCTCTGTTTATATTTTCTTTATCAATTCCTTGTTCAGAAATATACATGGATATAATGATTTCTTCTTGATTTCTACATATTATAATAAATGTACTTCATGTTTATCTCCATGCAACTGTGCATTATTTTTGATTAACAAACAGAATAGGAAAGAAAACACATTTACTAAGACTATTCATTTATCTTATAAAAATGGCAATATAAAATGAATCAAACCCTCTTTGTAAATTAATCATTTCCGTTTGGCTCAGAGCAGTATGCCACATTAGAAAAAGATGCTTAATATGCGGATGCTTTAGATAATACAAGTAAATCTCATCAATCCACAATGGAATAATTAAGGAAAATAGGTTAACTTAACCAGAATTAATGTATTATATATTTTCTGACTTTATTTTTGTTTTTTCATACAGTCTCTGGACTGGGTTGTACTTTTCCTAAAATAATTTGGGTCTGATATTCAGACACATTTCTCAAGTGTCCTATTTTCATGTGTTTCATGTAAATATTTCATCAACATGGTTTCTTTCAAACATCTAGTCAAATGGTGGCTGTTGTAAACGCCATACAAAGATCAAAATGGAAAAAAAAAAGATCAATGTAATTATATAACTGGTCCCAGATGCACATATAAATACAGAAATATGGCTTTTTATATCACAATAGCATGGAATGTTCTTATTCCAACAATAGATTTTCTAATGAGTAAGCTTTCTCCAGCTGCCTGCTGTGAAACTCAGAAGCCATTTTCGTAATACACGATAATCTAGTTTGTGCATAACATTTGGAATAGAAAAATGGCAAACGCTATCACAAAAAAACCTTGCAATGATGAACAATAATAGTTCAAAAAAATCTCCTCCAGGTCCTCCTCTAATATACAAAACATGCAAACATCAAAATAGATATATGTTAGGTTCACACAACTTTATGTGACATGGCTGAGTCCATAAGCAGTGTTTTAACATTGATCTGTGAAACAGAATCTTAAAAATAGCGATTTTGTCAGGGTTCCTGAAAGAGCATTGAAGTATGTGGCTGCCTTTTTTTTGACAGCAGTCTTATCTGAACAACTATATACTTCTAAGGAGCTAATTACAATTCCAGAAGAGTAGAGTAGGGCAGGGCAGAAAAGGTAAATTTGTAGTCTAATGAACATGATCTGTTCTTTAGGGCTACGTGGCCAAGTCAGAGATATATGCATCATAAGCATGTGCTACTCAAAACAAAGGGTGCATATTGTCTCCACAATTATGTCCTTTTGAACTCTGTGATAAATGAAAGGGGGGAGCTCCCTTTTATGGACACCCAGCCAGCCAGTTACCTATAAAGTCCCTCTTGGTGGCTGCTTGCTTTACCTGTAAAGGGTTAAAGAGTCTCCCAGGTACCTGACCAAAAGGGAGTGGGCACCTGACCAAAAAAGCCAATGGGAAGGCTAGAGCTTGTTAAAATGGAATAAAGCTTTCCCTTTGTCTCTGTTGTTCTCTCTTGGCTGAAGAAACAGGGGCAGCGGGAATGCTGTGTAAAGTTTGAACCAGGTATGAAAAATTATCTTCCATACCGAGAAAGATTCACTGGGATAGGGAATGTTTAAATATATGCGATCAGGTTTGTTTCTTTATTTTGGCTTGTGGATTTCTTCTGTGCTAAACTCAGGTAGTTTTGTTTTTCTTTTGTAACGTTAAACTGGACTCCAGGGAGCCATTTCTTGTGTTTAACCCCTTTTCAGTTGCTTTATAACATCCTGCAATAGCCTGATATTCCAGATGTGTTTCCTTTCTTTTTTTAAAATAAAATTGACCTTTTTTAAAAACCTGATTGGTTTTGTGTCTTAAAAGATTTGTGCATATGTTTTTCAATTAGCTGGTGGCAACAGCTGGATTTCCCTTTTGTTTATTTTCTTTCTTGGCTTCCCCGAGGGAGGGGTGGAAAAGGCGAGGGGCCTCAGGGAAAACTTCCCAAGTGAGTTTTCCCCGGATTTGCAAGAGGCAGTTTTTTTCACTTGGGTGGTGGCAGCGTTTACCAAGCCAAGGTCAGAGAAAAGCTGTAACCTTGGGAGTTCAATACAAGCCTGGAGTGGCATATATTAATGTTTAGAATCCTTGCGGACCCCCACCTTCTGCTCTCAAACTGCCAGAGTGGGGAATCAGCCTTGACTTCAGTGAAACTACTTATGTGAGTAACTGCTCACCAGCGTGACTAAGTGTTGTACAATCAGGGGTTCTTTACTTGCAGGACATCAGGATCTACCTAAAGTTAGTCCATGCACTAACAGCACAGACAGAAAAAAAGGGAGAGTATAAAACTGCAAACCTAAAAACCTCATGCTAAGCCAAATATGTATTACTGTAGATACTGAGTAAGGTCATATTATTACAGAAAGCCTGTATGGCCTATGAAGGCAATCACACCAGTATAAAGTATGATAAACATATGTTATCCCAAATACTGTTATAAAGCACTCAGTCTATATTTTTCAAATATTTCTGTACTTATTAATATTGGAGACCCAATTTCATTAAGTCAAATTGTAATGTTCCCACCTCTGAAGTAGGTCCTTGTCCTGAGGGAAAGGAGAAGAGGCCTGGACATTAAACTTTCTTCTTTATTATGTGGTAGGACAGCTGCAGCAGTGCTTTAAAATTAACCTTATAGTTGAGCTTCAGAGTTCACCATGTGCTTCTGAAGCCCCAAACCATGAAACATAATATCTCTAGGGGGGGTTAGAAACACGGGATTTCTATTGTGGATCCCAGCTCTACTGGGCTCTTCCATCTAGTTGTTGTCAAGAGTAATTAGAGCATAGAAGAGAACCTACTAGGAAAAGGGCATGCGTGCCTGGAGGGAGGAAAACCTGCACATGAAAAACATGTTGTTATCTTAATATATAGTAAAAAGTAGGGAGCTTCAAAAGGCCTGTCTGGGAAGGAGAGAGAGATTTTTATCATGTGTTTGGAAAGACTTAACTCTGTTAAGGATTGTGGAAGGGAGGGCTATAAAAATCTAGAGATGCAAATAAACTTTGGATAGTAATCAAAATCCAAGCAAACTGTATCTAAGGGTTTACTGTCAATAATCAGGGCCTCTTATCCCATCCCATCCTGCTAATGGGATACCTTACAAATACAATAGCTGGAATAATTAACTAGCTTTAACAATGTATGCAAATCATAAGGCACATTAGTATACACCTCAGTATTAGTGGCATATTTAGATACATAGTTTGTCTTTGTCAGGATTCCCCTACAAAGACCTCTCTATCCTAGAGCCCAGTTTGTTTTTACCAAATAAGCATTCTGGCTTCCTTTATATAGAGAATGGTGTTCACAAGCCACAACAGTCACAATGACTCACCAGGAATCAATCCCCTGTTAACAGGGGTGGGTCAACAGAATGCTGCCATGCTGTTCCTTGTATATGCTACCCAAGCTCCATATGTTAGAAGTCAAACTCTTCACCTGCAACCTTCATTAGAGCATCATTTGTGGAGCTGACATCATATTGGGGAATTGAGACTGGCTGCGGAAGTTTCTTTTCCTTCTGGTAGAATAAACCATCATGGCAGGCATCTTTTCCTGTATCCACAGCACCTGTTGTGCAATCCAAGCAGATATCACAAATCCAGCAGGGTTGAACTGCATCAGTATCTTGCATGGACAGCTCTAAGAAAAACCCAGGTGATTCAGGCAGTATTACTAGTGATGGAGAAGATAACACTCTTCTCTTCAAGCTAGCACTGAACCAAACCTCTCACATCATTCACAGGGGTGGGAGGTCCTGTGTACCTGTGGTCATTAGTGATTTTTGAATAAATATTATTAAGGCTAACAGGCCATTAACTAAGTTCTCTCATCTTCTCTTCTGAACTGTTCTGCAGTGTTGCTGTGTGCTATTAAACATCTGCTGAGTGTTACACTAGTAGAGGAGTAGTTGTATGATACTGAGGGATCATGTGACCACTTGATAGAGTTTGCATGAAAGTTTTAAATGTGTCAAGTGCTTTGGCATCCTTTGGGACGAAGAGTTCTAAAACTATGTAAGACCAATTTGCATATAAAAACAAATAAAAACTAACTACTGTGACAAAGTTCCTCCTCTACCTTGGTGGGTCTTGCGCTTATTGGTGGATTTGATCACCTTGGAGCTTCACAGCAGCCCTCAGTTTGGCCGTTTTCATGAACCCACAGTCCAGGTCAACTCCTCCTGTGTCTGACCAGGAGTTGGGAGGTTTGGGGGGAACCCGGGCCTGCCCTCTACTCCGGGTTCCAGCCCAGGGCCCTGTGGAATGCAGCTATTTAGAGTGCCTCCTGGAACAGCTGTGCAACAGCTACAACTCCCTGGGCTACTTCCCCTTGGCCTCCTCCCAACACCTTCCTTATCCTCACCATAGGACCTTCCTCGTGGTGTCTGATAATTCTTGTACTCCTCAGTCCTCCAACAGTATGCGTTCTCACTCTCAGCTCCTAGCACCTCTTGCTCCCAGCTCCTTACCCACGCACCACAAACTGAAGTGAGCTCCTTTTTAAACCCCGGTGCTCTGATTAGCCTGCCTTAGTTGATTCTAGCAGCTTCTTGATTGGCTGCAGGTGTTCTAATCAGCCTGTCTGTCTTAATTGTCTCCAGAAGGTTCCTGATTGTTCTGAAATCTTCCCTGTTCCCTTACCCAGGGACAAGGGACCCACTTAACCTGGGGCTAATATATCTGCCTTCTATTACTCTCCTGTAGCCATCTGGCCCGACCCTGTCACACTACCATCCTGCAGCCCCCTTGATCCTTCCTTCTCCCGCACTCCCTTAGAATCATGGACTCATTCCTTGTATGAATATCCGTTTACGCATTTCATGCACCTACTCCACCTCTGAGTGACATTGCAACAAGTATCTTCCATTCTACCATTTTCATTTTCCCTTTTAAACATCTACAGTCATTTTAATTATTCATTACTTTGATCACCATATTTTGGATCCCATCATGAATGGATGTCACCTTTGGAAGGATAAACTGTGAGTGACTGCCATTAGGTGCTCAAAAAGTCCTCATTCTGTCTGAATTTGCACCTGTCACTGGCTGCCAAACCTAATTTACTGCCAGCTTCTTGTCACAATTCTGCTTGATGCCAGATATCAAACAGACCCTTTAGATACTCACAGAACAGCACACTTACTACTTTAAGAGAGCATTCCTCCCCATCCCTGCACCGTCTGGCTTACGCTTGAGTAAGTCTGACATTTGTGTCTTCACATCAAATATAGAAAACTAATTCCCTAACTCGTTTTTAAACAGTTTACTTGAAAAGCATTCTGTTTTTAAAAGCACTTTTTAAAAATGATCTGCAAACAGCAGAAGTCTAATTTTATCCTAACCTTGAACTCCTCTGCCAGAGTGTTCTATTGGTTTTGATTATAGATTATTGACTGTGTTACGACAAAAAATATTGTGCTCCTTTTGCTTTTACATTTAGACACGCCACAACTCCTGAAACATCCCACAAAAACAGTTTAAAAAAACATTTTTCACCAATATCCCTGATAGAATTACTCTAGTCAGTTCCTTTTAGAATAAATCAGTATGGCAGTTATACAAGGGGGTCTCTTTCTTTTCTCATAAAAAGTATTTATAAAATTTATATTTCCCTAATAATATTCCTACACAAATTCTTCCCATACACATCCTGTCCTAATTAGTATTAGAATAATACATCATCAAACTAAAAGCAGCATTGAATTTAGATTATTAAATGGTGTCCCTGGCAAATATCTAACAATATTACAAGGAGCAACTATATACTGCATAAATATATAGACTCCCATTTACAGCCATAGAAATATGCACACAGAAGCCCGTTACAAAGACTTCAGAATCTATATCAGTTGAAATCCACCCAGCAGTCCCGTCCTCCCCCAAACAGAAGGGGACTGTTGCAGTTCTGCTTCAAAGATGGGGCAGGGCAGCATGCATTGCAGGGGACTCCTTAGCTGTATGTGCATCACAGAGCCAAGTTTCAGGATAATCCACTCTGTGGGAGTTTGCCTGGTGAAGAATGGGCTGTGGGCAGTCTTGAAGTGTGATGTAAGTAGGTCAGGAAACTACATAGCTGTCCTCGGTACAAACCCTACAAACCACACAAAACAATGGATTCTTCCAAACAGGCTGTGCAATACCACACACCCTAGTTTCTAGGTGAGAGGGGATGATTCCCCATATTCCCTACCCCTGCATTTATTTGAACTTTATATGGGAATGAGAATTTCACCTACTCTCGCCTTAATTTTTGGACTAATTTACACAGAAGCATACAAATGTCTCAAGTGTGTTTATCACAGCTTGTTGCATACCATTATCTATTTTGTGCATTTTATCTTGCCTCAAACAGAAAATTAATGCCAGAGATGAGGGTATCTTGATACCTATCGGGGTGGAAATGTCTGAGAACTTAAAGCCAAACTCATCATGGATGAAATTTTACCCTGTGCAGAGGATCTATGAACCATTTCGGACTTGCATGGTATATTCTTGCAAAAACATTTTGTTTTGGTCAACATTTCTTAATTTCTTAGTATCTTAATGAATTTTTTAAACATTTTTATTTTGAAAAATGTTATCTTATTTGGGGTTGTTTTTAAAAGTTTGGTGGGTTTTTTGATTCCTCCCACTCTCCCTTTCATGATTTTACTTTTCAGTGCACTGCACTGGAAGAGGGTGTGGAGGGAAAGGAGGTCGAGAGAGAGAAAGTGAGGGAAAACAGGAAAAACAAAAAAACTGAAAAGTTAAATTTACAAATTTAAAGGATGCAATTTTCATTTATTTAAATTTCTAATTTCCTTTTAAAAATAATGAAAAGTTTGGGATAAAATTAAAAGTTTTAATTTCTTTTGAAATCTTTTAATGAAAATAGAATTCTGTTTTTCAGCATGTTCTATTGTTAACTTTTTTCAGACCATGACCCTTCCCCTCCAGGTAACTAGGAACACCCCTCTCTTTTAGAAATATAGAAAAGCCTGGTTGTTTGCAAACCCCTGACACCTTGTTGAGAATCCCTGGAGATTTAGCAGCACAGAGAGCCAAGAATGCCCCAGATTTATTCCCACTTATGCCACTGACTGGCCTTAATAACAGTTTGCAGAAAACTAATGTTATGTTGTTAGCCTTCACAACACTTCTACGAAGTAGGAAATATCACACTGTTTTTTCAGACAGATAAAATGAGTACCAAGGTCACACCATACTCAGTGTCAGAAACAATAGAATCCCATGACCCTCCTTGCTTGATGCAAAGTTGGGATTCTCATTTGCTGCCTGGGGCGGTGATGTGCATGGGAAAGACAATTCTAGTAATAGACACATAGATCAGTAGTCAGACTTCACACCCATGGAGTTAGCATTCAAAGAAGAAACTCAGACAGGAAGTAGGTAAGGGGGAGGAGACAAAGGCCATACCGCAGCAGCATGTAGCCCGATATCTCATTATGCATATACCTTTTCCACAAATTACAGTTGTTACTGCATAAACTGTGAGGAATGAGTGGCTGATGAGCTCTTCTCTTCTCTGGGTTTGTGGCTTCAAACAATGGGATAAGTGTGCTGAGGCATTGCTACTATACCTTTCAGTCAGTCTAAGACTGAAGTTAATGCCAACCCAATTTCTCCCACCTTCTCTTTATCCCCTTGGCTGGCCTGGATCTGCTAAGCTGAAGCCCTCACATTATGAAAAGCTGGCATTCAGGGGAAATATTGGCTCTCCTCTGGTCACTGTTGTTCTTTCCTCTTCCAAGCTGCAGGTGACACACTATATTAATAGTACTTACCTAGTGTGTTACATTGTCAAAGCACTTACAAACATAACTAATAAATCCTCACAACCCCCATGTCAGGAAGATAATTAAGTTTTTATCCCCAAGGGCTAGGTAAATAAGCAAAATAGTTAACTGTTTGTAGCCATTTCACAGTCTAGATTTTTCTCCAGTCAGGAAAAGGCTTCAGAGCAAGAGTTACTGTTGTTAGAACTCCTTGACTCAGCATCTTGAAGTTATGTAACTACTGGTGTTGTGTTAACTTAAAGGACAAATTCACCCTTGCAGCAATCAAGTGCAGCTCCCACTGAAATGGGGGGGAGTTTAACCCATTTTCCCCAGGGCTGGATTTGGTCTTTTGGGCCCAATTCTTATTTCAGAAATATATGCCCATCTCCTGTTGACTTCAAAACTGTCTACTTTAGGTATTTACATGGCCTCTATGGCTGCAATATTGAGTGCCTCAAAGTCTTTAATGTACTTATCCCTACAATACCTCTGTGAGGTAAGTACATGCTATTATCCCCATTTTGCAGATGGAGAACCAAGACACAGATACTAAGAGCAGATCCTCAGTAAGTATAAACCTTTGAGAATCTGGGCCTGAGTGATTTCCTCAAGGTCACACAAGAAGCCTGTGGTAGAGCACGGAATTGAACTCAGCTCTCCAACTCACACCCTAACCACTGGATGAGCCTCTCTCTCAAAACTGACTTTACTGGGAGCATGTTAAGGGCTGACATAGCCACTTAGTCCCTGGTTTAGATATTAAGGGGGTGGTACTGAAAAGCTTGTCAGTTTTACCTTAGTTAAACAGATACAGTTACCTCTTTCTTCTCTATATTTTCGGTAGGGAATACACTGTGTACTACAAATACTGAGGTTTAATAAACTGCTGAGCTCATTTAGTTATTTATGGTAGCTAGCAAGTTTTAAAGTATGTCCACTCTACAGTGGAAGTTTCAGTTTCTCTCAGCATCTACTTCACTATCTAAAAGTATATTTAGTAGAAATGTTCTTATGAAGAAATAAATACTAGAAAGAATCAGAAAGACACTATTTGAGATAAAATGAGCAACATTTCTTTTTAAAATGTTAATTTTTTGTATCCCAACTGGTTTATCATAAACCCCCACAGGGGAGCTTGATTTTGGAAACCAGATTCAATTTAGCCCTAACGGTTTTTAATGCAACTGGAGCATTAAAATAGCTAATCCGTTTCAAAATACAAAAATCAAAATCACAGCACAGAATCATTGAAGTTTAGGGTTGGAAGAGACCTCAGGAGGTCCTCTAGTCCAACCCCCTGCTCAAAGCAGGACCAACCCCAACTAAATCATCCCAGCCAGGGCTTTGTCGAGCCGGACCTTAAAAACATCTAAGGATGGAGATTCCTCCACCTCCCTAGGTAACCCATTCCAGTGCTTCACCACGCTCCTAGTGAAATAGTTTTCCCTAATATCCAACCTAGACCTCTCCTATTGCAACTTGAGACCACTGCTCCCTATTCTGTCATCTGCCACCACTGAGAACAGCTTTGCTCCAAATCCCCCTCACTCTTCTCTTCTGCAGACTAAAAAAGCCTAGTTCCCTCAACCTCTCCTCATAAGTCATGTGTCCCAGCCCTCTGCTGGACTCTCACTCCAATTCGTCCACATCCATTCTGTAATGGGGACCCCAAAACTGGACACAATACTCCAGATGTGGCCTCACCAGTGCTAAAGAGAGGGGAATAATCACTTCCCTCGATCTGCTGGCAGTGCTCCTAATAATGCAGCCCAATATGCCGTTAGCCTTCTTGCCAACAAGGGCACACTGCTGACTCATATCCAGCTTCTTGTCCACTGTAATCCCCAAGTCCTTTTCTGCAGAACTGCCACTTAGCCAGTTGCTCTCCAGCCTGTAGTACTGCCTGGGATTCTTTGGTCCTAAGTGCAGGACTCTGCACTTGTCCTTGTTGAACCTCATCATATTTCTTTTGGCCCAATCCTCCAATTTATCTAGGTCACTCTGGACCCTATTCGTACCCTCCAGTGTATCTACCTCTCCCCCCAGCTTAGTGTCGTCCGCGAATTTGCTGAAGGTGCAATTCATCCCATTATCCAGATAATTAATGAAGAAGTTGAACAAAACTTGCCCCAGGACCAACCCCTGGGACACTCCGCTTGATACCAGCTGCCAACTAGACATTGATCTGTTGATCACTACCCATTGAGCCCAATGATCTAGCCAGCTTTCTATCCACCTTATAGTCCATTCATCCAATCCATACTTGTTCTTTAACTTGCTGGCAAGAATTCTGTGGGAAACCGTATCAAAAGCTTTGCTAAAGTCAAGCTATATCACATTCACCACTTTCCTCATATCCACAAAGCCAGTTATCTCATCATAGAAGGCAATCGGGTTGGTCAGGCATGACTTGCCCTTGGTGAATCTATGTTGACTGATCATCTTCCTCTCCTTCTAGTTTTTCAAAATGGATTCCTTGAGGGCCTGCTCTATGATTTTTCCACTAAAGTAGGCTGACCGGTCTGTAGTTCTCTGGATTCTCCTTCTTCCCTTTTTAAAAGATGGACACTATATTTTCCTTTTTCCAATCATCTGGGACCTCCCCCAATCACCATGAGTTTTCAAAAATAAACATGGAAATAACTTTTTAGTTAAAAATTGTAAATTCATAATTTTCATGTTTGAAGGTTGTTATTTAAAAAATAAATAAGCAAGTGGTTTGGAGGAACTGAACATATAACTGTTTCCAGAGAGAAAAATAATGAAATATACATACAGTATGTATTCCAGTGATTTCCCTCAGTTACTTACATAAATTTTGGATCAGCTACCAGAACTGAACTGACACAGCTATATTGACCAGAAATATGAAGCAAATGCTCCATTATAACACTGATATTTCTCCTTAAAGAATTTTTCACTCAAACCTTCCAATGTGATATCTTTCCCATAAAATCAACAAGAGCTTGATTGACAGGAAATCACACTAGGCTTTGAATAGACATTTACTCTGAAGATGATAACAGAGTTATCACACATCCATGTTTGTGAACAATCACTTTTAAATAATTGAAGTATGTTACTATATAAAAAACAAAGCAACCGTTAGAACTATTATGATTATCAGTAACCCATTACATAAAAGGCACTGTGTGCAATCCATCCACAGTTACAGGACCGTGTTTGTTTTTTATGTTTTGATGCAAGGACATTCAGAGCAGTTGTCATTGCCAGGGTAAATGAGATGATGGGCCAGATCCTGGCATGTGGCCAAACTGCATACAGTTTATGTGAGAAGGTGGTTGCAAAATTAATCTCTGCACAGTCTGGACCCTGGGGCCCTTTTGTGTAGAGCCAATCTTCCAACACTATTTAGAGCAGCCACTGCTGCAAACAGTCCCAAGGAGATAAAACCATAGCCAGGAATGGGTGTAGTGTGGAATTGGCTTTGCCTTCAGCAAGGATGGGTGGGGGCAACAAGAGCCTTTGCTCCCCCAGGCAACTCCCCTTACACTTGGTCACTGCACCATGCCAGGGGATCGGGGCCATAATCCTTTTGACATAATGGGCCAGCTCCTCAACTGGTATAAATCACTGTCATTTCATTTAACTCTGCTACCAGAGGTGGATTTATCATGAAACAAACAGTTTAGTGGAATGGGTCCTCCAATGACAGGGAGGCCCCCAAAATGCAGGACAAATCTCATCTGACAACCTGCCCGAGTCCCGGCCGGCAGCTGCAGCAGGGCTCAGGCAGGCAGGCAGGCTGCCCGTATGCCATGGCCGGTGGCCTCATGCCGCCCCCAGAAGTGGCCAGCTGCTGGCACCCCTGGCGGGGTGAGGCGGCTCCATGTGCTGCCCCCACCAGCTCATGGAGACCCGCTGCCCCCCTATTCCCAAGGGGCACGCAGAGATGTGCCAGCAGAAGTGCAGCAGGGCTAAGGTGGCTCCCTGCCTGTGCTGCCTCCCTCCCTCCACGCTGCTACTGGAAGCAGCTGGCATGTCCCTGTGGCCCCTGGGGGGAGGTGTCTCCACACACTGCCCCTGCCCTGAGCACCGACTCCACAGCTCCCATTGGCACGCAGAGAGCCCCCTCCCCCCTGGCCTCGGAGCCGCTGCCAGAGGGGTGTCCTATTTGCTTTGGGAGCCATGCCGCCCAAGGTAAGCGACCCCCTGACCCTTTCCACACCTCAACCCCCTGCCCCAGCCCAGACCCCCTACCCAGCACCCGAACTCCACCCCCCCGGAGCCCGACCCCTCACACCTCCTCCTTCACCCCAACCCCCTGCCCCAATCAAGGTACCTCACTTTATTTTCATTTACTTCCTATTACTTATAATACAGGAGGAGGATGAAGAAAAAAAAGAATGAAAACTGGGCGGGGGCAGGGCGTGGGGGGGGAGATAAGAGAGAATGTTCTTTTTCTTGGCTGGGCCCTGAAAATGAAGCTGCGCACAGGGCCCCACTAACTCTAAATCCTCCACTGGGTGCTATATTGATTTACACTAGTATATCAATTTTTTATTTTGTTGTCCATGCATTACTTTCTGCAGCTAGCACCATGCAGACCTATCATGTACATCTGTGTTGCATTTTAGAACATACATTAGCTACAGAGAGCTAGCAAAGTCTGCAGACTAGATCTTGTATTGATATTGTTTCCAGGACACTTGAGAGAGCATAGATGAAAAGTAACACATGGTTCTTAGTGTTTGTACTGATGCAGTTGGATTGTCTACGTATGATCATTTACAATTCAACAAAGATATTCCTTTTAAACTGTACAGGCAGTAGTGATGGCAAATTACAGTCTGGCTTCTGAAAATATTTGTTCACCATATTACTAAGCCACCCCCACAATTCTGCTAATACACCTCAGTACTATCTAATAGCATTATTGCTATTTCAATTCTGACCTTCCTGTGAGCAGAACCTCTCGGTTGTGTCTAACAGTGTTATGGTTTTATGATGTAGTTGTCAGTCATGAAAATCATATCCATTTAAGTTTTGAGTCTCATACTAGTCCTAAATAGGGTACAAGTCCAGAGCACCTGAACAAAATTGTAGTAACTCCAAATTGTGCAGTGTTATATAAATCTCTAAGGCTCAGAAAGACCATTTTAATATGTACTCCCAGCACTTCAAGATCCAGTCTTTCTATAGCACAGTGGTGTGCCTGACACTTCTACAGGATTGAAAGGAGAGAAGGTTCCTCCCAGGCGGAGATCATTATCTAAAATCTGTAAGATAGCACAATGTACAACACCAGCCAAAGGAGGGAAAGAGGTCCAGCGGCCACTCAAGTGAAAGCTGCTAATTAGCAGATCCAACACATCCATCTCTTGGTCCAGGCAGTGCCAACATACCTATCAGAATCAGGGCCACCAGATATTCCCCCTGTTACTGCACATTTATGTGGCAGGGGAAGGGTTCAATGACTAGCAGTTATCCTTCCTACCTGCCACACCATGCAGACCCAAGAAGTGTGTCAATTCAATACATTGATGATGGGAACAGAACAAAATGGAGAACACTGACTAGGAAGTAAACAACTCCCCATACCTCTCTAGTGCCTGGCACCCAAAAATATTAAAAAAGACAGAGTAAAACTGATTAGCTAAGGGCTCAAGCCTCAGAACAACTGGTAGAAGTTCCTGGGTACAATTTTCAAAAGTACGGAAGTAATTTAGCGGTACGTCTACACTGCAATAAAAAACCTGTGCACCAAGTCACAGAGCCTGGGTCAATTGACTCAGGCTAGCAGGGTTGGGCTGCTGGGATATAAAATTGTGAGGGGAGCAGACATTCACACTCTGACTGGAGCCCTGGCTCCAAGATCCTCCCCTCTCACAGGGTCTCAGAGCGCGGGCTCCAGCCCAAGCCTAAACATCTACACTGCAGTTTTATATCCCTGCAGCCTGAGCCATGTGAGCCTGAGTCACCTGAGATGTGCCAACTGCAACAGTGCTCCCGCACCCCATTCCCCAGGTCTTTTATTGCAATGTAGACATACCCTATGAGTCTAAGTCACACTGACTTTAAATGACCCTTAGGTTCCTAAGTACTTAAGTCACTTTCAAAAATGGGGCTTAGGCTCCTAAGTCATTTAGATACTTCTGAAAATTTTACCTCTTGTTACTTGCTCGAGATGGGAAAAGCTGGAACCTGCCAATTATTGCCTCTCCATCTCATCCATTGAGGTGTGAGGAGGGATCGTTAGGAGCAGAGTCACTGCTATCCCGGTTGTTTTACTGGATTTGAGTCTAACGAGAACTATGGATAAAGGTTAAAAATCTAGGTTAACTCCGCCCAAAATCAAAATCTGTTCATATGGATTTGCATGATACCCAAAAAAGAGTAAAAAAACACCATGCTGCCCAGCAGCTGAAATACTTCCCATTTTGACTTGATCTAAGTGGCTTAGCAATGCAGAAAGTCCACGACAGGCTTACTCGCATTGGAGAAATGTATAGGTAAATGGAGGGCTTTATTTTTCACTGTGTGGGATAAAATTAGCCAAAAGATAACGTATAATTCTTGTATGCTGAAAAATATCCATATGCTGACAAAATCTATAAGTCTTTGTCCCTTTATTAATCTTGTGACCAGATGACATGCTTGGGGTTATTGAGCTTTTTATGCGTGGCTTTTGCTAGAGAGGTTTGAGGCCAGGAAACATCTCCTTAGGTACTCCTAACATGAGCTCTAAAGCAAATAACCAGCTGCCTCAATCTAAGAAGTGACCTAATTTAAAGTCCCTCCTGTGATCCATTAATTAATTTATCATGTTGATTTATCCCATCCATTGCCTGCTTTGTCTATTCCCACTACCTCGTAAGAAAATTAAAATTTCGTTTAATTATTAAAGACTAAAGAAGACATATGAAGTATTTTAATGTATTAAACAATTTTTCATGACTTTAAAATAGATTACTAGCATTCATGAAAATGACTTTGTAACTGAAATAGTATGCAACTTATGCCTCCAGTGTCCTAGAGATATCCACTCTGCGGGCCTGCTTGCCATCACCCTCATGCTAATTTACACCAGTGTCCATGAGATCAAAATCAAGACCTATTTCTGTAACCAAGCCCTGGAAGTGCTAAACTGGTGACAATCTCAATGGGTGCATCTCAGGTTTTAATCAGGGCCCAGTGCATGGTGGGACAGAACATTAGGGACATTTATTTCTTGCTGCACAAGGACAATAATGCGTGTAATCACAATAATACTTTGAGTAAGCAAGCAACAATATTTTATAAAGAGATGTTATGCTTTAGAATTCATTGTGGTCTGTTGCTTGTAACTGAACATGTACAACGTTTACACCAGTAAAGAACAGGTGTTCCAAATTTTATTCATTTAGAGCAAAGGTCTAAGGGGGCTTGAGGGTTCCAAGCACAAGCTGTTATGGGGGATCTATGCCCAGGCTGATGGGGAAAGGACTATCTGTTTGGGTTTCTTGTGAGGTACCAGAAGGTAGGGGATCATTTTTGAAGATAGCCCTCTGATCCACAAGCAATTAGTGCTGACTACCTCCAGACAATGAACCCTAGCAGGGCCCTATTTACCTTAGCTGGCTGGGTAGGCACCTACCTCACCCTCAGAAGGTCTCTCTGCTCTCAGGACTAAACAGAATCCTGTGAGGAAAGAAGAGCAGCTGATGAAACCCTATCTGACGATTTTAAAAAGGAGGGTGATGGAATATACCATTTTTAGAACAAGGAAGATTGGCTCTGGTCCCTTCTCTCTTCTCACCTTTTGCAAATAATGTGTTAGGCCAGCCGCCCCTCCTCACAGCTGGCCTATCTTAGAACTAAGCTCTTGTGCAACACAGTTCCTTCCCTAGGGAGAGAGGAGCAGGAGGCCCAGAGCTGAAGCTGGAGGTTTTCCTCTTCCTTCAGTTGCCAATCACCAGCCCTGCTCTACACAGTGTTTCCAATGCTTTTGAATCTTAAGTCTGGTGATATTTAGTGTTTTCCTTAAAGCCACAGCAGCTCCCAGAATCAAGAGATTGCATGACAAATTCAGTTTTTCATTAAGTCTCTAGCTCTTCTGGTTTCCGAGAAAAGCTTGAAACCATGGCAAAAGTGCAAGGCTTAGAAACCAGAAGAAAATATACAAGAATTAAAATATATCAATTTAAAAAAAAGAAAAGATGTTTAAGTCAATTTCATGATTTTGGGAGCATGACATGATTTTGGAATGATTTTTAGATAAGTTTTAGAATTCATTCAAACTTGATACTTAAAGTGAAGCATTTAGCTTCATGCAAATTTAAACAAATTGAGGCTGCTACATTAACAAAGCCCTAGTTACAATTCCCAGGGTATTTCCTGATTCCCAGAAACTGTGTGTGAGAGTACTTGAGTTGCTCCCAGGACTCCTGTAATTTAAAAATAATATATAGCTATACAGGATTATTACACATTTGAGAATTTTAAAATGTCTGTAATTCAAACACACTGGACAGTATTCTTGATTTCTAGTAGTATATAGTTCATTGGAGATGAATAGGAGACAAAGGAGTTTTAAGGAGCAAGTACAATATCACAAAGCAGTCACCTCCAGCAGGAAGATTGTTCCAGTTCTGAATAAAACTATGCACCTGGGGAATGCTTAAAATCTCTAAAATAAGCTGCACATTTTAGAGGGAAATATGAGACTATTTGAACTTTTAGCTGAAAATAGGTGATAGGAATTGGATCCAAGCCTTAATGCATGGTTTTATCTATCATTCAATCTCAATATCCCACCAGTGCAATATAGTCTAATCTAAAATAGTGATGTTCAGCACTTACAAAGGTTAATTTGAACTGTTTTATGTGGCCCTACGTATAATAGATCATTTTTGCACATTAGCTTAGCTACCCTGTTCAACCTCATCTTTGAAGCTGTCAGATTCAAATTACAAATGTGCTGCACTATCCAACAATAATTTGAATGACTGGCAAACTATTCTAGCTTCCAATTGAAAACAGCGTGGATAGCTGAATACAGCTATGGGATCATTTTGAATAAAGATACTTCATGAATGAAATCCCAGCCCTATTGAAGTCAATGGCAAAACTTCAGTTGACTTAAAAAAGGCCAGGATTTAATCCTAGGTGGGTATTTGAATACCTGCTACTGCCATTTCTAACTGTGGGTACTTTCAAACTGTTTTCTTTCTACATGAAGTCCCTGTATTAAATGGAAAGCATGATATTAATGAAGCAGGGCTGGGGAAATTTAGAAGGTAGAGCACTAAAATTAGCTAGCAAGAGGTTGTTGTGAAATATGACCTGGGGTGGAGGAAGATCCAGGGTTGGCAGGTTTGTGTGAAGTCCAGCATGACCCCACCACACTCCTTCTGGGTGTTTCCCAATGGAGTACTGGCCTATCTCCCTGCTGAGTGGCTTCATCTTTCATATGGGCCTTGCCTTGTAAGCGTCTCAACCTTCCACTGATGGAAAAAAAGGGAAACATCACTTTCTCTCCTCCTTTCCCCTGCCTCTGTTTCCTTTCTCTATCCTCCTGGTTGCTACCCACTCTCCTTGCTCCCTATTGAGAAAGGGGGTCTAAACTCTTCCCTTGCCTTCCTGGATGCTGGAGAAACAAAGGTAGCTTTGCACTAATCTTTACTTACCCCTGACGCGTCTCTCTTGCTGTTCTCAGCCAACAGTGTTTACAGCAGTAGCAAAACCAGCCAGTGGTAGTACCACTGAAATACCTTATTGGACGGCTACAGGCAGCAGCCAAGGCGCACAGACTCAGTCCTCTGTTACTGAAAGACTGAGGAAACAAAGAGAGGAAGTGGATATGAAGGACAGTCCTCTGTTTTCTCCTCACCAAAAGTACACTAAGCAGCAACAAAGGACTGAGGCTGCAGGCTTCTGAGAAGTAGCTCTGGATCTGGTCAGTTTTACTGCTACTTAAAATTAGAGACAGTTATGCAGTGAAACAGACAGGATACTTGCTATTTTCTTTTTGCTATTCTTGATGGCACTTACCACTGGCCAAGGAAAGTCTGCTCTCATATCTCAGCTTGGCCCTACACACATCACATAATAGGGTGGAACTTGTGGGGGCAAGGATCCAATACAGACTTGATACCAATACTGCCTGATAGTATATGTGTCTCTGTGTATAATTTATTACAAATATAGTCAATCCTTTCTCTGCTGCTTCATCACTCCTTGTCTTTTCTCCACCAGCAAAAATTATCAAAGATTAACATTTCAAATGCACATAACTTGAAGTTCACTGGACTTTTGAAATGATTAGCACAAGAGTTCTGGAGTCATAAGGTGGAATCTTGATGACCTAAAAACTTACCTATGAATTTGCACACATTTGTGGTGACTGTTTCTCCAGTTTCACCCAATGCTAATAAATATGAATTGATGTGATACATCACTCAGTATGTCAAACCTGCCACCCCAATACTTTTCAAAATAAACCCACGAAATGGAAACTGCTGCCATAGAAGAAATTATGCTAGACAGCAGTCCCAGACAACTCATATATATACAAAATAGATTTATTGATGTTTTAAGTACTGGTTTCAGGTAGTTCTTGATGGTCTCTTGGGGATCTCACTGTATCCTACAAGGGATACTATACATTTATACCAATACCTACAGTGCTGCAGTTCCAAAATCCAAAAATAAGTTATTTTTTAAAAGGTAATAACTTTTACTGCTTTGGGATATTTTTAATGAGGTTTTGTGTAGCAGTCAATTTTATATGTTCTTTGCTTTTGCCTGTTTCCACATTCCAGTGAGAATGGCAAACTGAATAAAAGGATAAAAAGATAATTTCCCCAACATGGAATTCAAGGATAAGCCCTAATTATGGGAAACCATCTTAAAACTGCAGTGAGGACATCTAAACCCTAACCCATTTCAAAGCATGAGAAGACTGTCGAATATTCAGGTTTCATTTCAACCTTTATTAAAAACAGGATGTTGAGGACTTGCAGGCACTGTCTTGCTATGCACATACAACATTCTTCCATTTTTAATATATTGTGTGAAAATGTGAACATGGGCCATTTTTAAAGTTGCTAAGAATATTTTATCCAGCTCTGATTTAAATAATGACTTATTGCAACATGTCAACAGTACTCAAGTTTCCCTTTAAATACATGGTTGCAATTTGAAGTCATTGAGAATTGTACCCATGAATATGAGCGCAAAACTGGACCTTATACTTACACCATCAGCCAGATCTTCAGCTAGTATAAACCCAAGTAGATGCACTGAAGTCAATGGAGTTTTTGTTAGTTTATACTACCTGAGGATCTGGTCCATACATATGTGTGTGTGACTTGAATTGCTTTTCCACCCTTCCCCTTTGTACAGAAAGATTCTCTACCACTTCTTGAATTTCTGTACCTCACTGTATAAAACACCACTGCATTATGGTGGCAACACAAGTACTGTTCCTAATTTTGCACATCCAGCATTACTGACATTGAGGAGTAGGGACAGCTGTGTCACTAGCAGAAGTAACTAATAATATGAGTCCTGTAATACCAGTTTTCAGTGTAATACTAGACTCCCAGAGGAACACAATACAAGCACAAAAGAAGCAGATATAGCAGCATTCAGTGCTAGTAATGGAAGGGAATTGTAATTCTAGTTACTTGCTGCTTATTCAAATCTTGCCCATTCTACATAATATTGTGACTTTCATTACACTCTGGAGTGTGACAAACTTTTAAGACACAAGAAAGAAGCCCGACTTGGTTTCCCTTTCCCTCTCCCGCAGACTTTTTTTCTAACTCTGTATACTGTACTGGGATTCCCCTCTGACATAGCTGAAGTTTCAAAGAGACGCTTGGGGGAATGGAAATTGAAACAAAGACTTCACAATTTGGTCTCATCTCAGTCCTTTGGATGCTCCACATGCTACAGTACATAGACAAATGTATTTAGATCATTCTTCAAATTTTGGTCTATTAATTGCTCTAGAAGTTTTTATTTTACTATTGCCTTAACTAAATTGTGATTTTTCCATGCATTTTCCTTCCTAGTAGGAGCACAGATACAATAAAAAAAAAACAATTTATTAGAAAATGCACAAATATAGGTATTCTTCATCTGCAATGTCTTTTTTCATCACAAATGTTTGCAATCATACAACTATGCAATAAGCGATAAAAAAGCAGCTTAGATTCAATATGAGTGGCAACAATGTACCAATTTTGGGGTGGGGGAAAAGGGAGTTTTGTTTTGTTTTTACTAAATTACTGTCTTAAATTCTCTTAAAGCAAAAACACTTAAAACTAAAAATGTTAAAAATATTTCTTCATTGTTTTGCACAGCAATGTGTAATGTAAAGTCATCTGATTAATTAAACAATGCCATTTCTGTACATGTGAAACTCAGGCAGGACAACAAATATTGAACTGTTTGCCATACATTTATACTCTGAGCATGCAGAGAACTCAAGTCGAATCTGATTATTTGTAAAGCTTGCATGACTATACTTTACCAAACACCAAAAAGAAAATCAGAGAAGGATTATTCTTCTTCTGTTTAAAATGTGATTAACAGAGCCTTTTAAGGTCCTTATTCTAGGGTTTCAAGACATAAATGCAGTAGAAGTAAGTACATGTTTCTTATCCTATATTTAAAAATTTTCTGTTTACAGAGTGTTATATGTATAGTAACTTTGCAGTAAGAAAACCATATTGTAGTATCTAAAAATCTGACACGATACAGTAAACAAAATGTATCAGTCAAGGTATTTGAGCTCTAGACTTCCATCTATAGCTTAAGGGTCACAGAAATGACTAAAACACAGCTGAAATCCACAGCAGCCCTCTAAGCACTTTTTTGCCATGTTGTCAGATTTAAAATGGTTCCTTGATTGATGGTACAATAGAGCTAGGTTGGGATGGAAAATAGCAGTGGCTGAGTTTAGTTACAACACTTCATTGTGCTTTATCAGACATTTTCTTGATTCCTGAATTTTATCCCTCTCTTTTAAACCTAGGCATTATGTGTCTGGTGCTTGTCAATATACCATCATTTTAATTTAATTCCTCTTCATCTGAAAATATTCCAAATGTCTTTGTACAGTTTTGATGAAAACATTTAATTATGACAAGTGTTGTGTTTATTTTTATTTTTCTAATTGGCCCTAAGATTGCTGTAGTCACCATTATTTTCCTGTTGCAAAAATGGTACTTATTCCTTAGAGTCTCTTGTGTCTTCCACACATACTATACAGTACAATACAATGGCCAGTGAACTGTGCTTCTGTTGCCCTTGAATGTATATTATACAACATGACCCTCTTTGTATTTGAAAACAATAAGACGATATCAATGATGCAGTTTAGGTGTGTTAGGGAACCTAGCAGCCAATGGATTTCTATCAGAGCTGCAAGAAAATGTTCCCTAGGCACTCAGCCTATCTGGAATTCAAACCTCTATACATTCCACTGAAAAAGGCCCATATGGTCATTAATTTCTGAGTTAGGTTCACAAAGAGCAAACCTTAGAAATACCAACAATTGCACTGAGCCGCGAGAGGAATTTAAGTTCCTGTGACGACAAAAGCTAAAAAAATATTTTGGCACAAATCAAAACCATAATGCAGCTTTCAAACTCATTATTATTTATTAAGGCTCCTTAGTATGCTTAGAATTGTGTATGGAGGATAAGAGGGTCAGTGCTAAGAAGGGATTTGAATAAAGGAAGCTGTTTATTTTGGTGTGAAATTCACCCTCTTTACAGAAAGACTGCATAAACATAAGTCCTACATAAGTCCAAGTGGAGAGATGTACTTCCAAAATGTATGATGGAAGGGGAGGATGGAAGTTGAAAGGTGGCACAAGTGGGACAGTAGAAGTAGAACAATGATACAGTAGAAGCTGTAAGAAGGATTGCTTGGAAAGAAATAAGGAAAGAATGATAGCAAAACAAAGGAGTTGTGCAGTCCTGAAGATGAGGGAAGATGTATAACAGTCTGAAAACACAAAAAAAAAAACCTTTCTAGAATTTGAAAAAAGGATATACACCCTACGTATAAATCAGACATCATGCAGCATGTTGAACTCCCTTCCCCAGTCCTTGTGAGCAGACCAATAATTATTAATGCCAAACATGCCAACGTAAGTACCCCTGTTATGTTTATCATGCCATTTCATGAGACCTTTTACCTAAGTATTATGCACACATCAAAAAATTAAACAAAAAAAAGATAATGACAAGGATACTTTGCTGAGGGATCATAAACATAATTGTGCACCCAAAAGCTTCTTAAAAAGAAACGTAATTGGTTATAAGAAGAACATGGCGAAAGATAAGAATAATGAACAATAATGGTAGGTAATAGAGAAAAGCAAAAATCAGAATTTCCATCCTATGTGAAATTCTAATGTTTCAATATTTGAGTTTATCCCTAATAGGAATGAAAAGATGAAATGTCAATCCCCAACCCAGAACTGAAATTTCCAAATAATTTCAATTGGAAAATGTCAGAACATTCCAAATGTTTTGACATTCCCAAATTGAACTGTTGTTAAACTGTATCTAAACATATATGCAGTGCAGTTGTAGTTCCAAGTTCTTCATCAGAAGCAAGCTCCCTACAGATAAGGCACATTAACTCAAAGTGGCACGAGACCTTGCTGGAACAACAGACGCAAAACCTCCAGACATATCCCCACTGCTACAATGATCAACGACCAGGGGTGGCAGGTTTGTAGAAATTTTGGTGGTGCCCAGAACCCGCGCCCCCCCAAGCACTGCCCCCCACCTGCCTAAGGCTCTGGGAAAGAGTTTGGGTCAAGGGAAGAGGTCTGAGGTGCAGACCCTGGGCTGGGGCAGGGGATTGGGGTGCAGGAGGGGTGCAGGATGCAGGTTATGGGAGGGTGTTTGGGGGCAGGAGCGGGTGTGTGGGAAGGGGGTTGGGGTGCAGGCTCTGGGACAGAGTTTGGGTGCAGGCTCCGGGCTGGGGCAGGGGGTGGGAGTGCAGGAGGGGGTGAGGGGTGCAGACTCTGGGAGGGAGTTTGGGCGTGGGAGGTGGTGCAGAGGGAGGGGGTGCAGGGGTGAGGATGAGGGGTGTGGGGTTAGGGATGTGGGGTGGGGCTGTGGATGAGGGGTTCATGATGCGGGAGGAGGCTCAGGGCTGGGGCAGAGCGTTAGGGTGCAGGGGGATGAGGGCTCTGGCTGGGGATGAGGGGTTTGGAGGGGCTCAGGGGTGGGGCAGAAGGTAGGGGTGCAGGGGGGTGAGGGCTCTGTCTGGGGCTGGGGATGAGGGGTTTGGGGTGTTGGAGACTCAGCGCTGGGGCAGAGGGTTGGGGTGCAGGGGGGTGAGGGCTCTCGCTGGGGCTGTGGGCTCTGGGGGAGGGCAGGGATGGGGATGAGATTGGGGTGCAGGCAGGCTGCCCTGAGGCTGGGGCCAGAGAGGAGGACTCCCCTCAGCCCTCTCCCTGCTCGCAGCAGCAAGCTCTGGGGGAGGCCGCCCCCCTCCGCCCCAGCAGCACATTCACCTCTCACCACTGTCACTGCACGTGCTCCTAGGGCCCCTCTCAGATCTAGGAAGCCCACTTGCCTCCCCTGCGGTGTGGGCTGCCATCACATGTGCGCCTCCTCCCCTCCTGCTGCCCCTCACTGTAGCCTCACTGGGAGTGGGGGATGTGGCTGCCCCTTGCCCAGCATCCCCTGTGCTGGTGGAGGGTCCCGCTGGAAAATGAAAGGGTCTGAGGGGGAAGGGTAGGCTCAGGGTCAGCCTGCCCTGGCAGTAGTGAATGGGGGGCACAAGGACCCTGCGGCAGCAGTTCATGCTGGGAGCCAGCAGAGTGGAGGCAGCATGGAGCTGCAGGGGAGAGGCAGGGATGCTCCAGGGCCCAGGGGAGGTGCGCAAGGGCAGCAAGTGGGGGCCGGGGGACACTCAGGGGAGGTGCAGGGGGGCAGCAGGCGGGGCTGGGGGAGAGACCTGGCCCCAAACATTGGTGGAGCCGGGCCCCCAGGCCCTGAATATTGCTGGAGCCTGGGCACCACAGGCCCATACAATTCACTGCCCCTGTCAACACCCCCCACAACACACCTTTCAAAATCCAAGGATCTTACACATGCCTATCACAACACGTGATATACCTCATCCAGTGCACTAAATGCCCCAGTAACAACTATCTGGGTGAAATAGTCATGATGCTCTCAGCTGAACTCACATAAGAACATGATAAAAGACAAAAACAGCCTATCACCTGTGGGTGAACATTTTTCACAAAGTGATCATTCACAAAGGCCGACCTATAAGTCCTCATCTTCAAAGGAAACCTGGGAGCTTAAATTCATAACTCTGTTAGACACTAAAAATCATGGACTGAAGGGACACATTGGATTTATGGCTTATTGCAACAATCTGTAACCTGCTAACCCCCGCTTTTTGTCCAATAACTGCAGAGGTGTTAACAGGCCACTCTACCTTGAATGGTCCTTTGGAATATGTGTTAACTACTTATGCCAAACAATCTGTTCCACCTTGCATTTAGCTGTGATGCTTGGAATACCTTTCCCAGGCCTGAAGAAGAGCTCTGCCTAAGCTTGAAAACTTGTCTCCCTCACAAAAGGAAGTTAGTCAAGTAAAAGATATTACCGCACCCATCCAGTATCTAAATGTTTCATTAAGAGTCTATCTGATGTGAAACGGCATCTACTTGTGGTGCTGAAGTGACTTGTGAGAGCTGTAGTTTGGGTGCCTCCTGCCTTCATTCTCTCCTGTTGGAGAGGCTCCCTGCCCAGAGTACGCCTCCCATGATGCACCCACAGTGATGTGACTCCTATGATTCACCGTGTGGCTTGGTCAGAGGGGAGAATGTACTGCATCATGGGAAATACAGTCCAGCAAAGGAGCCCAATCCACAGGGCAGAAGAGATGAACGAGGCACCCAAACGACAACTGCCACGATGTGCCATGACATCATAGGCAAATGCAGTTTAATTTTGCACAGATTCAAAACAAAATGTTTAGGTTGAGTTCAACAAATCAAATTTTGTTTTGATTCAGATCAAACGCACCTGAAACAAGATATTTTGTTTCAGTTTTCCTAACAGGAAATAGAAATAAATGACAAAACAGCACGGCAGATTACAGTTTGCAGAAACTATATTTTCTATTGAAAAAATCCTGGCCAAATCTATTAGATAATATTTGTAGAAACAAAAAATTAAACTAGCTAATGAGATTCACAAACAGCATGGGCTGGGAAGCTTTGGCCAGCCTTCTGCAACAATTATCTTCCCAGTCTATCTAGTCTCTTAAAGGGGCGGACTGCTTCAGAGCCACATGCTAAGGAGATCACACTGTACTTCAAGCTAAGACAGACAGCCACATAATGACTTTCTCACATGCAAATCCCACAGCAGTCTTAAATGGTTTGGAGGTGACATGCACAGAAAGTTCATCAAACAAAATATTTAAGAAGTATAAAAGAATATCCAAACAAAAGTGCAGCAGCAATGAATTAAACTGCCAGAGTAGCTGAAAGAACAAACAAAACACAATTATCAATATCCCATAGAAAAAATAGGTAGCCCTAATTGCATGCCAGTGGAAAAATTATTGTTATAGAAAAAAATCTGGGAAGTACTATAGCTATAGATATATAGTATATACTATACTAACAATAGCAAAAGTAACATACAATAATTACATAACTATTTGACGGGTTGTCCCTGTTTATTAAAGATATTGAAAGAGAGGTTTTCCAAAAACCTGTAGAGGTTGATTTAGGGATATGCAACACAGCTATTTTGAAGGACTTAGGGTAGAATCATAGAATCATAGAATATCAGGGTTGGAAGGGACCTCAGAAGGTCATCTAGTCCAACCCCCTGCTCGAAGTAGGACCAAGTCCCAGTTAAATCATCCCAGCCAGGGCTTTGTCAAGCCTGACCTTAAAAACCTCTAAGGAAGGAGATTCTACCACCTCCCTAGGTAACGCATTCCAGTGTTTCACCACCCTCTTAGTGAAAAAGGGTACTTGAATAAAAAACACTGTTAGAATAAATAATAGTACAATTTTTTTGGCAATGTTTGTCACAATGTGATTCTAGTTGACATATCATATTCTTCCCTATAAAACTAGGTGGGAAAGTAATAAATATAACTTTAAGAACATACCAGCATCTGATAAACTCCATTATCAAGTTTCAGCTATCAGTCCACCCAGAGATTCTTCATGTTCTTCTTAGTTTGCCAACGTCTGCTAATCCATAAATCAAATAGCACTCTCTTCAAGAAGTAAACAAATGTACTGTATTGTCTTCCCCATCCAGTTTTCAGTGTTTAGGGAAAGAACAGAACATATTTTTCCTCAGGGAAAGAACACAACATAATTTCATCCTAAACTTTCCAGATGCCTTTCTCCAAATCCATTTCTTTAAAAGTGGCACATAACCCACTAATGCTCTTTCCCCTTGGCATGATACACCTTTGGCGTCCCTGGCTGTGTGAGGAATCTATTGTTAGATTTTGAAAGCTGAACAGGCCATCAACACAATACATATTGGTGTCAAAGGATTGATTTTTGGTTGAGGTACTGCATGCATTTGAAAACTCTAGACTGATACATTCTGGGAAGCTCTATGAAATGGATGCCTGAAGGATATAGGTTTACAGAAACTTTCCAAACTATACAGACCAACAAAACCTGAGACTACAACCATTTTGAGATTCCAGATCCTAGGCTATTCTTAATTAATTTCACTGTTCCTTTCAGTCCTTTTTCTTTAAAATCTGCAAAAACAGGGCATCATGTACATTTTTGCTGACAGTTTAGGAAACTTCCTGTCTCTTCTGCTCTCTACAAAGTACTTTCTTGTGTGTTATCTCAGTGATTTTAAGACAAGGCTTTGCACAACCTTACATGATTCAATTCCTTGTCTTAGTTTCTTTCTTCTTGAACTAGGAGGGACATGCAGTTCTGCAAATATATTGTCCTTAGAGCCAAATTCTGAGCTCCTTTTTCAATAGATTCTAAGGCCAAGAAGGACCACTGTGATCATCTAGTCTGATCTCCTGTATAACACAGGCCATAGAACTTCCCCAAAATAATTCCCAGATCAGATCTAAAAGAGCAGATCTTTTAGAAAAACATCCAAACACGATTTTAAAATCATCAGTGATGAAGAATCCATTGCAACCCTTCATGAACTGTTCCAATAGTTAATTATCCTCACTGTTAAAATGCACCTTATTTCCAGTTTGAATTTTTCTAGCTTCGTCTTCCAGCCATTAGATCATGTTATACCTTTATTTGCTAGACTGAAGAACCCATTGTTAAATATTTGTTCCCCATACAGGTACTTAATCAAGTCACCCCTTAATCTTCTCTTTGTTAAAGATAAATAGATTGACCTCCTTCAGTCTGTCACTATAAGGTATGTTTTATAATCCTTTAATCATTCTTGTGGCTCCTCTCTGAACACTCTTCAATGTATCAACATCAATTTTGAATCATGAACACCAAGACGGGACACAGTATTTCAGCTCCAGTCACACCAGTGCCAAATACAGAAGTAAAGTAACCTTTGTACTTCTACTCAAGATTTCCCTGTTTATGCATCCAAGGGTTGTGTTAGCTCTTTTGGCCACAGTGTCACACAAGGAGCTCATGTTTAGCTAATTATCACTAAGCCTTCCAAAGTCGCTGCTTCCCAGGATAGCGGTCTTCAGCCTACATTCTTTGTTCCTGGATGTATACCTTTACATTTAGTTACATTAAAACACATAGTGTTTGCACAGCTTAACAAGCAAAATACACTTCACTCTGTGTCTGACTTCTTCATTGCTGACCACTTCCCCAGTTTTTGTGTCCTCCACAAGCTTTAGGACTGATGATTCTATGATTTCTTCCAGGTCACTTATAAAAATATTAAATATAATAGGGCCAACAACTGATCTCTGTGAGACCCCACTAGAAACACACCAATTGATGATGCTTCCCTGTTTACAATTAGTTAGCCAGCTTTTAATCCATTTAATGTGTGCCATGTTAATTTTATATCATTCTAGTTTTTTAATTAAAATGCCATATGGTACCAAGTCAAATGCTTTACAGAAGTCAAAGGCAAAAAATGTTGATGTACTCAACGAAAAAATATCAAGTGAGTTTGATAAGATCAATTTTCCATAAACCCATGTTAATTGTCATTAGTTATATTATCCTCCTTTTAATCGAGTCCCATGTCAGCTGTTCCATTACCCTGCCCAAAATCAATGTCAGGCAGAGAGGCCCATAGTTATCTGGGTCAACCTATTTACCCTTTTTAAATATTAGCACATTATTAGCTTTCTTTCAGTCTTCTGGAATTTCCCTGGTGTTCCAAGACTTATTGAAAATCAGTATTAATGGCTCAGCAGGTTCCCCTGCCAGTTCTTTTTAGAGCTCTTGGATGCAAGTTATCTGGACCTGCTGATTAGACAAATGTCTAACTTTAGTAGCTGCTGTTTAACATCCTTCTGAGATATTAGTGGAATGGAAAAAGTGTTATCATATGATATTTCTACATCATCTGTTTTTCCCAAATACAGAACAGAAATATTCATTCAACACAACTGCCTTTTCTGCATTATAATTGGTAATTGTAACATTTTGATCAAGTAATGGACCAATACCTTGTTATGGTTCTTTTTATTTCTAATATATTTTAAAAAATCCTCCTTATTTTCTTTAACTCTACTAGTCATTGATTTCTCCTTGTGTCCCTTTGCTTCCCTTATCAATTTTCTATATTTCCTAGCTTCTGATTAATATTGATTACTATCAACTTCCCCTTTCTCCCATGTATATTATAGCTTCCTTAATTTACCCTCTAAACCAGGCCTTTAAAATAAAAAAAAAAGCCAATATGACCGTCTTCCTTGATTGTGGCTTTTTGGGCATCAGGTGTGGTGTTCTTAAACAATTCCCAATTATAATTTAAATTTTTCAGATTAAATTCTTCCTCCCAGCTGATCTGCCTCAGAATTGTTTTCAGCTTTGTGAAACTGGCCATATTAAAGTACCAAGAACAGGTATCGGTCATCTGGACTTTCTTCTGTTTCTCACAACGTAAATGTTATCAAGTCATTTTCACGGGTATCTAAGCTACCATTAATTTATAGTTCTGTTATCAGTTCCTCTAGATCTGTTAGGACAAGGTCTAATTAAAATAATCTGCCAGGTTGGCTTCAACACTTTTTGAGTTAGGAAATTGTCATCTATAATATTTAGAAATTCCAAGAATGTTTTACCAGTGGCAGCATCAGACCTCCTACATATGTCACACAAATTGAAGCCCCCCCATGATCACACAGCTTTTCCTCCTACATATTATAATAGGTTTGTATGCTGTTCCCTAGTGTGTTTTGGTGATCTATAGCAGTCACCAACTACTACCCCATACTGTGCTTTATCTGTTAGGACATTGATCCATAAGCATTCAAGATCATTTTCATATGAGTTATCCATGACTCAGAAATGGTTATTGCAATTTTTGACAGAATGCTACTCCTCTTCCCCTTTTGCCCACTCAATTTTCCTAAACAGGTTCTCACCATTCATTTTATTCCAGTCATGTAAATTATCCCACCAAGTTTCAGTAATATCAACTAGATCAAAACTATGCTAATAAATGAGCAATTGCAATTCTTGTTTGTTACTCAGGCTGCTAGCATTATTATATTGTCAATTAAATTTCTTTTCTTCATGTACTTTCGTCTTTTGATTGATTTTGTTTTCAACACTTTGATTTTGTGTTGCTCATATCTTCCCTATTTTACCCTCCTCTTTTGTTATTCGTTGAACTCCTTCCTTATATTCTCGCCAGCCTGTCCCCAAGAAGATTGGCCTCCTTCTACTCAAGTGGAGGTGATCCAAATATACAGCCCCCCTCTCCCCAGAGAAGGTGGACCAATGTTCCACAAAACCAAAACCTTCCACCTAGCCAGCAGTTCACTTTTAGAACCTTCCGTCTTTTGTCTTCCTTTGGTCGTGGGATAGGAAGGATCATAGAGAAAACAGTTTGGACATTCTTCTTTAGCATATTTCTGAGTTCCCTGAAGTAATCTAGTATCTGGAAGATATCCTGCAATTCAGCATGACTAGTGCCGACATGAACCATCAGCAATGGATCCTTTTCCATCGACTTCAGAAGCCTTAGAGTAATATCTTATGTCTTGGCTCCAGGAAGGCAGCACACCATCCTGTTGTCTGCCTGTCCCTTGCAGAATGTTCTTTCGATTCTTCTGAGTATTGAATCCCCAATGATCATCTATCTTCCTTGGGTGAACTCTTTGTGGACAAGCTTGATTTTCTTACATGTTGGGCTAAGCTGTCAACCACAGGTGTATTCTGTATATCTCTCCATTCCCTTGGACCAGCTGGATTTTAGAGATATCTTCCACAGTTTCCATGCTGAAAACCTGGTATCAATTGGAAACTTCTAGCTGTGTGGAATTTCACCCTGTCCCCTTCTCACGGGTCGCCACAGCCTGCCCATCCTTATCTGTCTCCAGCTGTGTAGAATGCCATTATGCCCTCTCGCCTCCGTTGGTTATGAATTGTCAGGCCTCCTTCACTCAACCTGTATTCAACCTAATTCACACTAACTTCAAGAGCAATCACTAAACTAAGATCTCAACATTTGACACTAACAGGATCCAAAGAAGGCTCTGTACAGTCCTGCTCAGCAGTGACAGTGTTTTGGTCCCTATGCAATACTTCAAAAGGTGCAAAATCAGGAGTATGTTTGTTACTATTTAAGAAAAATCACCATCTCCCTATTGTTACCACACAGTGATATTTGAGAATATGTCTCAGATGCTAATGTGTGCTAATTGTGGCTAAATGGTGAATACTGGTTGGGGGTATGGAGGATCCACAAATCTCCAATGCAGATGGGAAAAAAGAAAAAAAAATAAGCTATTTCTCAACTGTCTTGTTACTTGCCAATATTCCATCTGTGCTCCTCTGAAAGTCAGCATGTAGGAGGCCTCAACACAGTGGTGGCCCCAAATCATGGTGGGTATAACTCACTCTGCATTAGAACAGTGCTTTGGGCAGAGCCCAGCAGTGTCAGAACCAGGGAGCAGGTGAAAGCAGCAACAGCCACTTCTATCTCCTGCCCCTTCCCCATGGCAGGGACCAGCAGTGGCAGAGCACACCCTCGGTCAAGGTTTTTTCGAGGATATTTCTCTTCTTACATTTAAAAGCACAGCGCGGTGACTTTGTTTTCTGCTCTGGCTAGAGGATCCATTCACTTTCCCTTTAAACAATACACTATGAGCAGCAGAGAAGCCTCAGAATGAGAGGTATAAAGTGTGGAAACAGGAGATGTCAATGCCTCCAGTTGCCTCACCTCAGTGGGAGCTGCCATCTTCTTTCCTAAGCTTCCTGCCTCTCTCCCCAACTGGCACAACAGCTGCTGAATTGCCTCAAAATTGGGAGCATGGAATGTGGGAGCTTTCACAGCTGCTTATTCCCACTCATTCTGTCTGTGGGGCCACTGACGTCACCTTGTAAATTAATAGGGAGAGGTGGTGGGCATCCAACATGTGGTAAAAAGCTCCACAGTAAAAAGCTCCATTTCTACATCGTAAAAAGCTTCCCTGTTTTTAAGAAAAACTGCATTTCATCCAAATGACTACAAAATAAAGGAAGTAACCATAATCAGCAAAGTATGCCCTTGGGCTAATACTGGCTTCCAAATCTGGGAAATGTAGTCAGTAGCCTAAAATAATAGAAGCAGAAAAATCCCAAAACTGGTGATTCTGTGCGGAAGAATGAACGAAAGAAAGAAAACATGTATACTACTGTATCAGGCAGCCTATGTTTACACACCGGAGCTTCTATTTGTGGCCTTCTCACACAATTATTTGCAATGAGTACTTTAATTGGAAATGCACCCCCACCCCAAATTGACCTCATTTTCAGAGAAGCTGAATACCCACAACTCCAACTCAATTCAAAGAGAATTAAGGGGGCTCAGCACCTTCAGAAATGCAGCCAGCATCGCATTGAAGGATAACGATGATGACTGTTTAAATAGCTTAACTGCATAAACAAGTAAAAATTTCATAAAATAAAAGCATTACTGTACTGTAACTGAAATTAAAAAAATTTCTTCACTATCTTGTCACCAGAAAAATTCAAAGATCTCTTGATGAGATCAAATTTAGAGTGGAAAAAAGGCATCATTTTTAATAGTGAGGGTAATTTTAGTCACTGGAACAATTAACCAAGGGTCATGGTCAATTTTTAAATGAAGATAACATGTCGTTCTAAAAGATCTGCCTGAGGAATTATTTTGGAGAAGTTCTCTGGCCTGTGTTATATAGGAGCTCAGATTAGATGACCACAATGGTCCTTTCTCGCCTTAGAATCTATGAATAGATGAGTGTCCACAAACTGAATTATAAATTGTGAATATTTGCAGATATTTACATCAGAAATGTTAGCATGTTTTATCCCATCAGTGAACAGAAACAATGCCATACATGCTTTTCTGACTTCTCCCAACTAACTAACTTTGTAAGGAATCCCATGGATGTCAATGCTAAAATTCCTGTTGACTTCAATAAGAGCAGAATCAGGCCTGAAACAATTAAAACCAGTCTGATTTATGTAGACTTTAAGTGGGGTGGGCAAACTTTTTGGCCTGAGGGCCACATCAGGTATCCAAAATTGTATGGAGGGCCGGTTAGAGGAGGCTGCGTCTCCCCAAACAGCCAGGTGTGGCCCAGCCCCTATCCAACCCCCCCTGCTTCTCACCCCCTGACAGTCCCCCCAGGACTCGTGCCCCATCCACTACCCCCTGCTCCTTGCCCCCGGACCTCCTGCCCCTGACTGCCCCCCACCATCCCATCCAACCCCTCCTCTCCTTCCTGACTGCCTTCCCGGGACTCCTGCCCCCCATTCAACCCCCCTGTTTCCTGCCCTCTAACCACCCCTAACCAGAGCCCTGGCCCCTGACCACCCCCTCGAACTCCCATTCCCTCTATCCAACCCCCCGTGACCCCCTACCACGTTGCCTGGAGTACCAGTGGCTGGCAGAGCTACAGCCGTGCCACCGCGCAGCACAGAGCACTGGGTCAGGCTGGGCTCTGCAGCTGCACTACCCCAGGAGCTCGCAGCCCTGCTGCCCAGAGCATTGTGCCCACGGCGCAGTGAGCTGAGGCTGCGTGGGAGGGGAAACAGCAGGGGAGGGACCAGGTTGAGCCTCCTGGCCCACCTCTGACTTAAAGGGATATATTTTCCCCATATTTTCCTTATTTGTTATTCTTCTGAGGTTAAATAATGAAGAATGTGTAGGTAAGTCTTAAAAAAACAACTTCTAAAGGAAGCTTATATATATTTCAATAGTTTGTGAAGTTCTACATTATGTAAACTAATTCAGCACAAGAACAAGACTGGATATAACACAGCAGGGCACAGATTATCCAACAAGTTCATGGAGTGTAACGGAGACAATTTTTTTATTTCAGAAAGTAGAGAAAGTTACTAGGGAAGAGGTTGTTCTAGATTTGATTTTGGCAAATATAGAAGAACTTGTTGAGAATTTGAAAGTGGAAGGCAACTTGGGTATAATGGATTTCAAGAATGCAGACTTAGGGAATTGGTAGGTAAGCAAGTTTAAGAGGAGAAACAGTTCAAGTGAGCTGGCAGTTTTTCAAAGAGACATTATTAAGGGCACAAGAGCAAACTATCTCACTGTGTAGGAAAGATAGGAAGTATGGCAAGAGACCACTCTGGCTTAACCAGATCTTCAATGATATGAAACTCAAAGGAGTCCTACAAAAAGTGGAAACTAAGTCAAATTACAAAGGATGAATATAAACAAATAACAGAAGTATGTGGGGAAAAAAATTAGGAAGGCCAAGGCACAAAACAAGATTATACTAGCTAGAGACATAAAGGATAACAGGAAAACATTCTACAAATACATTAGAAGCAAGAAGATGACTGAGGACAGGGTAGGACCATTACTCAATGAAGGGGGGAAAGTAATAACAGAAAATATGGAAATGACAGAAGTGCTAAATGACCTTTTTGTTTCAGTTTTCACCAGAAAGATTAGTAGAGATCGGATGTCTAACATAGTAAATGCAAGTGAAAATGAGGTAGGATCAGAGGCTAAAATAGGGAAAGAACAAGTTAAAAATTACTTAGGGCATGTCTACACTTGCAAAGTTACAGCACCGCTCAGAGAGCGCCAAAGGAAAACTGCTGTTGTGTGTTCACACTGACAGCTGCCTGCGCAATAGCGTGTTCACACTTGCGGCGCTATTCGGAGTGGTGCACTCTGGGCAGCTACCCCACAAAGCACCTCTTTCTCTTTCACAGCTAAGACTTGAGGGAAGGCAGAAGGGGTCACAGGGCATCCTGGGTCCTGTCCAAGTACCCCGTGATGCATTGCTTCGCATCCCAGCAATCCCTGTGCTTCCATCCGCATTTGGTGCCATCTTTCAATGGTTTGTGTACTGCACGCCCTGCCCTGCCTCCTTCTGGCTACAGGAATGGATCCCGAGCTGTTAACCAGAATGCTGCTCGCACTGACCGACATGTCATGAGTGGCAGTGGAGTTATTCCTTAAACTACAAAGGCAAGAGGAGTGTGATATTGATCTCACCACGCATACTAGCTATGACATAAGAATGCTTGTGGCATTCACAGAGGTGCTGTCCACAGTGGAATGCTGCTTTTGGGATCGAAAAACAAGCACTGAGTGGTGGGATCACATCGTGATGCATGTCTGGGATGACAAGCAGTGACTGAAGAGCTGTTAAATGAGGAAAGCCACATTCATGGGACAGTGTGATGAGCTCGCCCCAGCCCTGTGGCGCAAGGACACGAGAAGGAGAGCTGCCCTGTCACTGGAGAAGCGCGTGGCAATTTCACTGTGGAAGTTGGTTACTCCAGACTGCTACTGATCAGTCGCTAACCAGTTTGGAGTGGGAAAGTCAACCGTTGGAGTTGTGTTGATGGAAGTGTGCAGGGCCATTAATCATATTCCTGATCTGAAAGACCATGACTCTGGGAAATGTGTGTGACATTGTGGAAGGCTTTGCACAAATGGGTTTCCCTAACTGTGGAGGGGCGCTAGATGGCATGCACATTCCAATTCTGGCACCAGACCATCTAGCCACCGAGTACATTAATTGCAAGGGATATTTCTCAATGGTTCTCCAGGCACTTGTGGATCGCCAAGGGCGTTTCACAGACATTAATGCAGGCTGGTCCGGAAAGGTGAATGACACACACATCTTTCGGAACACTGGCCTGTTCAAGAAGCTGAAAGCAGGAACTTTCTTCCCTGACCAGAAGATCACTGTAGAGGAACTCAAAATGCCCATTGTGATCCTGGGAGACCCCCCGCCTACCCATTAATGGCATGGCTCATGAAGCCATACACGGAGCAACTTGACAGCAGCAAGGAGCAGTTCAACAAAAGGCTGAGCAAGTGCAGAATGATTGTTGAGTGTGCATTTGGGTGTTTAAAAGCCTGCTGGTGATGCCTGTATGGGAAGCTGGACATGGCCAATGACAATATTCATATGCTTATAGCCGCATGCTGTACGCTCCATAATATTTGGAAAGGGAAGGGTGAAAGCTTCACTCAGGGCTGGACCGCAGCGGCTCAGCACCTGAAGGTTGAGTTTCAACAGCCAAAGACCAGGGCTATTAGAGGGGCACAACATGGGGCCATAAGGATCAGGGATACTTTGAGGCAGCAATTTGAAGCTGAAAGCCACTAATATTTGTTGCTATGCTTGGAATTGCAGTGCTTGTAATGCTAGGAGGTGATTGGTGCACATAATGCAAGAAGGGGCCTTAACATAATTGTATGTTGCTTTGCAGTGCTCTTTTTGTTTTCACTTAATAGAATAAAGATTGATTTCAAACAAACAATTCTTTTATTGAAAGACAACAACCAGAGGAGAGTCAAACCAAAAAAATAATCAGCAGGGACGGGGGTGGAGGAATGGGAAAATGGAAGGTCTCAAGAGGAGGAGGGGTCCTGGGACAGCTACAGATTTGTGTATGTCCAGGGATCATACCCAACCTTCTCCTTTGTAGTAAGATGCAGCGGTGCTGTACTTCAGCAGGGCCAAACTGCAGAGGGATGGGTGCTGAGTGCAGTGGGTATTGGGAGTCCACACTGCTGGACTGTGAGGAGGGAGAGGTGGAATGCTGCAGGTAGAGAGGAGTGGAGCCAGGAGGTTGATAAGAGTGTGTGTGTGGGGGGGGGGGCAGCATGGGAAAGAGTTTTGCGGCTGGAGTTTCCTGGAGATCTCCGAGGGAGATTCCCATGAAGTGAGGGAGTGTATCAACAGCCTGTTCTGCCACTCAAACTAGGCATGAGGTGGGAGTCAAGCCTGCTTTCTGAAACCCTCCTGCCCCCAACAACTCGCTTCAGCAATTCCCAAAATCAGATCCACTTACCAGGGGCCTCCTCTCCTCTTTGCATTTCACCAAGATCCGACTGCTGTGACTGGCTAGGCTCCTCTGGGGTAGAAAAGAACTTCTGACTGCATGCATCTCTGGCCTCCGAGTCATCCTCTGCCTCTGGTTCCCCCACCCCCTCTTCACCCAAGATTGCCTCCTCCTGGCTCGGTCCACTCTCGACTGGCATGCGAGCCAACGAAGTATTCACAGAGGCTTTCGCAGTGGCAGTGGGGTCATCACCGAATTTCACATCCAGCTCTTTGTAGAACCAGCAGCTCGTGGGCGCAGCACCAGAGCAGCGATTTGCCTCCCACGCCTTGTGGTAGATGTTCCGCAGCTTCTTCACTCTGACCCTGCACTGCAATGTGTCCTGGTCATGGCTCCTTTCTATCATGCATCTAGACATCTGTTCATAATTACAATGGCTGGAGCACAGCTGTGACTGTACTGCCTCCTCTTCCCAAATGCTGATGAGGTCCAGAAGCTTGGCATTGCTCCAAGTGGTGGATCGCCTGGTGCGTGGAGCAGATGTGGCCACGTGGAAAGACGCACTGAGACCACTGCATGCATCACCGAGCAAACAGGAAGGGGACTTTCAAATTTGCAAAGGAATTTACGGGGTGGGGCTGACGGTTGGTCACCTGAGGGCAGGGCAGTAGAGTTCAAACCAATGACCAGAGAGGTAAGAACAGGCATTGTGGGACACCTCCCAGAGGCAAATTGCAGCACTGTAATCACCACCGTGACTATGCTGGCAGCACAGCGCTGTAACCCCGGCGCAGAAAGCTCTATGCCTCTTGTTAGGGTGGGTTTTTTAGAGCGCTGCATCTGCACAGTTTCTGCGGTCTAAGTTGCTTGGCAATGTGTGCTCCTCAGGAGTTACAGCGCTCAAAGCTACTTTACAATGGCAAGTTTGTGCACAGTAGACGGGGCCTGAGTCATTAGCGATTATCTTCAAAAAGCCACAGAACATGGGAGAGATTCCTGAGGACTGGAAAAGGGAAAATATAGTGCCCACATGTAAAAAGGGGAATAAGGACAACACGGGAAATTACAGACCAGTCAGCTTAATTTCAGTACCCGGAAAGATAATGGAGCAAATAATTAAGCAATCAATTTGCAAACACCTGGAAGATAATAAGGGGATAAGTAACAGCATGGATTTATCAAGAACAAATCATGTCAAACCAACCTAACAGCTTTCTTTGACAGGGTAACAAGCCTTGTGTGGAGGGGGGGAACCAGTAAATGTGGTATATCTTGATTTTAGTAAGGCTTTTGATACAGTCCCACATTACCTTCTCATAAACCGAATAGGGAAATACAACCTATATGGAGCTACAAAAAGGTGGATGCATAACTGGTTGGAAAACCATTCCCAGAGAGTAGTTATCCATGCTTCACAGTCAAGCTGGAAGGGCATATCAAGTAAGATCCAGTAGGTCTGGTTCTTGTCAGTATCTTAATCAATGATTTAGCTAATGGCATAGAGAGTACACTTATAAAGTTTGCAGATGATACGAAGATGGGAGGGTCTGCAAGTGTTTTGGAGAATAGGATTATAATTCAAAATGATCTGGACAAATGGAGAAATGGTCTGAAGTCAATAGTATGAAATTCAATAAGGACAAATGCAAAGTACTCTATTTGGGAAGAAACAATCAGTTGCACACATACAAAATAGGAAATGACTGCCTAGGAAGGAGTACTGCGGAAAAGGCCTGGGGGTCACAGTGGATCACAATCTAAATATGAGTCAGTGTAACACTGTTGCAAAGAAAGCAAACATCATTCTGGGAAGTATTACCAGGAGTGTTGTAAGCAAGACACAAGAAGTAATTCTTCCGCTCTACTCCACACTGATTAGGCCTCAAATGAAGTATTGTGTCCAGTTCTCGGAGCTACATTTCAGGAAAGATGTGGACAAACTGGAGAAAGTCCAGAGAAGAGCAACAAAAATTATTGAAGTTCTAGAAAACATGACCCATGAAGGAAAATTGGAAGGGGAAAAAAAGGGTTGTTTTGTCTGGAGCATAGAAGACTGAGGGGGCGGGGGGCATGATAACAGTTTTCAAGTACATAAAAGGTTGTTAGAAGGAGGAGGGAGAAAAAAAATGTCATCTTTAATCTCTGAAGATAGGACAAGAAGCAATGGGCTTAAATTGCAACAAGGGTGGTTTAGGTTGGACATTAGGAAAAACATCCTAACTGTCAGGGTAGTCAAGCACCAGCATAAATTGCCTAGGAAGGTTGTGGAATCTCCATCAAAGCAGGTTAGACAAACACCCTGTCTAGATAATACTTAGTCTTGCCTTCAGTGCAGGGGACTGGACTAAAAGACCTCTCAAGGTCCCTTCCAGTCCTACATTTCGTGATTCCATATGCTGATGTGAAATAACGTAAAATAATCTATAAGGACATATTACTTATTCTTGTTCTACCAGTAGAAGTAGTATTATTTTCCTCACCTCATGTTAGGTTTTTGAATTTGTATAGAATCATAAGCAACTACCTGATTCTACAAATATCTTGAGACAACAGAGTAACACTAGATTGTGGTGGTTTTTGTTTTTTTGTTTCCTTTTTTCAGGCTACGGAGATCATCAGGTCATAATTTAGGTGACGAAGATCAGAAGTGACTTAGGTGTGGTGGCGGAGGGTGCAGATATAGGCCCAATCCTGCAAACACTTACACTCTTGAGGTCACTGTGACTTGTTTTGTGTAAAAAGTTACCCACATGCATAAGTCTATTCAGGACTAGGTCCTTTATTATTATTTTTAATATAGTTCCAAATTATGATAGCCACTTTCTATTGCAATCTGCAGTGTTAATGAGTGTCCTCAACTTCCTTTGATTTTTATTCAAATTGAGGGTGCTCAACACCTTTCAGGATCCATCTTAAATATATAGGCTTGATGGAATATTGCATGCAGAAATCATACAGACTCCCAGTTGTTCCTTTATATAGGCACAGAGGATTGTTTTATTGTACACTCTACATTAGCGCTAACAAATCACAGTAAGAACAATTTGGACCCTAGTTTATAGAACGATCGCCCTGAACTTTTAAGTGGCGGGGAGGTGGTGTTTGGCTGACTGGCTGAGTGAAGGGAACAGTACTTTATGGCTGGGGGGGGGGGGGGGGGGGCGGAAGATGAAAACTGCTGCAAAAAAGGGTCACCGACTCATCCCCTGGGAATGCAGGGTTTAAAAGGGTCAGCCCTGGGCCTGACTCTCCCTTTTTACAGGGATTGAAGCTGAAGCAGGACCCACCCTCCCTCCCTTTTAGGTGGGGAAATACCAGGTTTGGTCAACACCTGCTGTGGGCATTATGCTAGCTGCCCCTTTTTTAGGGGGTCTGGGAAGCAATTTTTCCCTTACCAACATATTGGCTTGGGTGCAGTTGGGTTTTTTTCGCCTTCCCCACAGTGGGTTCAGGAAGTGCTCTGTTCATGCATGGCATGACGGGTGACAGGCCCTATGTCGCAACTCATTATTTAAGTGTAGGGTGGATGTCCAGTGCAGGTAACTCATAGGAAAGATATACAGTGACTGGATAAATGGCTTGGAAAAGGACTTAAAAATAGGTGTTCATTAAAGGAACGAACGGGGGCAGTTGGGGACTCCTATGATTGGTATGGCAGGGAGCCAAATCCCCCTCCCCCATTCTTATAGCCCATCTTAACCCTCTTACGAGGGGGGATGGATGGTAAGGTCCTGGCAATGGATTTGTTGAAGGGACCTAGAGGGGAAAAGAGGGGGAGCTGGAGCATATATGTATCATATATATATGACACTCAGTTGCTCAAGTTTATCATGGACTCTCTATAGAGCTAATGAATTATACAAGTTCAGCTTTTCTAAACAGACAGACAAAAAAATATATAAAATATTTGTTCATGGGAGAAATGGTACATTCTATGTTTAATATTTTTCCAACAAAGCCATTCATTTTGCCCATCAAAAAAAATTCACATTGGTCTGGCTGAAGTTAAATAAAATACAGGATTAAGTATTTAAAAAATGAGTTCCTAAGACTTTAATTTGTATTAATGCTCCCTTTTTAAAAAATTTGACAGAATTCCATTCATAATGAAATGTTCAGAGGTAATTATTTCTTTCTTCTCTGTGAATTATGAGAATTATTTATATACTCAATCTTAATATCATAGCTTCATTGCCTAAAAGAAAAAATCCACAGGATATGAATCATTCAGAGAAAGAATTAAAATCTTTTCTTCTGTTTTAAATAAAAAAAAGATGAAAAGATTTCTAATGACATAAAATCCACATTGCTGCAGGCTCTGCTTGCAAATCAGAGCTATTGCTATGTTACTCAAAGCTACTGGTTAATACTTGTAGTCTCTTGCCTGTAAAGCTATAAACTGCAATGCTGTAATGATTAGTTAATGAAATAGTGGAGTGATAATGAGGCCATAGAAAATGTAAGTTAAATTATTAATTAAAAAAGGTAAAGAAAAAGTAATGAAAGTAGCAAGCTACATGGTCTTTTTTGTCAAAGTATGGTCAAAAGATAAAAACCCAGCAGCAGTTTAGCACCTAGCCGTCAGCCTGCGGTCATGTTGTAATGAAACTCCTGACATTACAAATACATTCATTTGACAGTTGTTCTCGCTCATAAAATAATGGGTCATGCACAAAGCTTATTACAAATTGCAGATAAGCTGTAAAACCCATAAAAATTTCTACTGACATTTATTACCAACAAGTAGCTTGAGGATGTTGATACATATTGATAACAGTCTGCTTTGTGACATTTTGAAAGTTTACTCATAATTCACTTGCACAACATGCAAAAAAAAAATTACCGTGTCTTCCAGTCATTAAGGCATATTGCAACAGGTAACCGCAGTTTTCAAAAACAGGGATTATTTTCTTTTTATCATTTTCTTTCTTATATAAAGAGATGTTTTTTTACCTCTGAAAGATACTATTCTTCTGACAAGTAAACAATGCATAAGTGATCATGAGTAAACTGATTAATTGTAGCTATAATTGGAGCTGGCTGTATAAAAATACTTAATTCAGTAGAGATAAATACTATGAATATAAAGATATTACAGTTCCTTTAAAGCATGAGAGGAAAAATGTGTCTGTAATGCTGATAAAACCCACTTCATCTATGTCAGGGAATCTTAACTAGGCATCACTACCTACAACACCTATCATTTGTATTCAGGCTTCCAAATAAAGACTGTGTTCCAAACAAATTACTGTTTACAGTAAAGACTCACTACCTTCACTGGGAACAGAACATAGTCCTGTGATGATGTTCTCTACAGCCTGAGCTCAATCCTCAGCTGTCCTTAGTTTACATTCAGCACAGTTCGGTGGACAATAGGAAGAGCTTTAAACTCTTCTGCTCCATTGAACCTGGGGGTGTTTTGGCTGCTCTGTATTTCCCTTGCGACAACCAACCAAGCATTCTGTCTTGCCCTTTGTTACCCCAGGCACACCCCGTGGCAGGAGATCTGGGTTCCATTTCCAGCTCTTTCACTGATTTGCTGTGTAACCTTGGGCAAATCATTTCATCTTACTGTGTTTCTGTGCCCCCTCCCCTTTGTCTGCTCTGTTTACTTTGTAAGCTCTTTGGAAAAGGGACTGTTTTTACTATGTGTTTGTACAGCTCTTAGCACACCACGTTTATGGTCAATTAACTATTTCAATAACTATTTTGATAACATTTTAAATAAAAAGAAAATGTAGAAAAAGTATTGAAAAAAATACAAATATATAACAACGAACAGACAAACCAGCTCCACTTCAAAAACTTTGAAATGAAAACAACTTTGAAATGTCTCGTTCTTTTGTGAAAATAGGTTTGCAGTTTTTGGATAGTGCTCATGTTTAAGCACCTGAATATTTTTTTTTTTTTTTTGAAGTGCTGAGCACTCGTCTCCCATTAACTTGAATGAAAGAATCATGGAGAACATAGAGCTCTATGTATTTATTATCATAATGCTGCAACTCACAGTTTTGCATTGCAGTGTTCAGTCTGAAAGTTAGAAGAAACCTGTATGTATGACATTCAGGCCTGTCATCTCAGGGCTAAATGAATTCAGCAGCACAACATGGCAATTTATTTATTATGTGCTAATGGCCTTTAAACAATTATAATCAATGGAATTATACCTGTGAGGAATTTGGGCCTGGAAGTGCAAAAGTTAAATTCTTTTCAGCATAAACAAACTGTGAAATATATTTGGAAATAAATGTTTAAATGGTTTGCAGTACAAACTTAATTTTCAGACACATTTCACATTTTATTCATGCTGGGAAATTATTTTTAATCCTTTAACTTTCAGAGAACTGGACTGAGCAAATGGGTTTATTGTCCTTTAAACAACATGAAATATACTGAATACAGATTTTTTCTGTCACAGATGAAACTGCTATATTTACAATAGGTCTCATTGTACTAATCCATTCATTGGTTTATGGTCTCCAGTTTCTCCAGGAAATGTCACAGATCCACAGGATGTCCCTGAGCATTATATTTTCCATTTGGATCTTTGATTTAGCTGATGAAAGATATATAAAACTACATTTACTCAGACAACTCCTTTAGTGGCTCTACATCCATAAAGTCCTAGAAATGAGTGTAAATAATTCTAGTGAGCATATTGTGTGAATTATGATAGCTTGCCTCAAAAGTCTCCTTTCAGATATTTGTCCCCAAACACCCATTGGTGGTCAAAACATTCCTGATTCTGGAGATCTATCAATACATGGATATGATGTACCACATTTGTTTCAAGTTAGAAGAACACTAATAAAACAAATCTTTGGGGTTACAGCTAGTGTAGTGGAGAGACATCATTCTGTATATCAATAGGCATTAGCTGAGCATATATTCTTAAAACTAGTGGTATTGAGGCCCATTTAATATATTTTCTAGCAGAACTTTTTCTGCTTGCTTTAAAATAAAAAGAGAAAGGCTTAAAAAAATTGAAGCATTTTTATGAGAAAGCGGTTTCTTCAATAATGTTGTTTACAAGCACCATTTTAAAAAGTTCTTCCAGTTAACAACATTTTGTTTCACATCAATTTTTATCAGTCAGATAACGTAAATGAAAAAGAGAACTCTACTGATTGGGATGAATTTTTTCTGTCACTTATGCAGTTGATTGTATATTAATCATTAGTTAGAACCACTACTGCTCCTTAGTCTGTAGTATACTCCTTTTCAGAAGATTGACTCATTAAAACACTAAATCTGAAAATGATCATCACATGTAGAACTTGACATTAGTTGAATCTTACCCTATGAGGGATCTCTATTTTTAAAACATTTTTCCTGAGTTAAAAATCATCTGATCTAATTTCCCACCTTCCCCCCAAGGATTCATGTTTACTTATACAACTGGAAATATTCAAGACCTGTGGCTATATCACTGATATTTGAGCATAATCCACAGTAAAGTTCCAATTCAGCAAAATATTTAAGCATAATAGTAATTCCATTGAAAGCAATGGAACTACTCATGCTTACTGTCACAATCTGGCACAGTCTGTTGTGTGCTGTACCCCATGTGCTCCTAAAACAACGAGATCTCAGCAGAGCTGGGTCACTATAGCACATTCCCAGATGCAGAGTTTGTATCTGCCCCTCTTCCTTAGCATATGAGGCGCCATAGCCCAGCCACCTTAGACCCCAAAATCAGATCCAAGCTCAATACTATATGTGTTTCCTCAGAGCTCCACCTTGCAGTTGACAGTGAGCTTCCTTATTAACTATTCAGGGACAATGTGGCAGGAAAGTAAGGCGCACAAGCTTAGCAAAGGAATTTCTTAACCACAGTTACATTTACTCTTAAGAAAGCACGAGAGAGTTACACATCTTCGCCAAATAACAACAGTCCTGAGATATAGCTCTCCTTAATCTGATCTCATCCCTTCTGTGAGCTTGAGGCCTGGTCAACATTTCAGCTGCCTCTCCTGCCTTCTCTCTCCAGTCTGGTCTTGTGGCTTCTGGCAGTGGATTGCCACCCCTCTCACAGGGTACCCTTCCTTAAATACCGTCTTGACTCCTGCTGGCCATGTGCCCAGGCTCTCACATAATGCAGCCACTTCCCACTTTATGCCCTAGATAAATCACTTTGGCCATCCTCACTCTACATTTCTCCAACTTTATAGTTGACCTGCACTCTGAATGTGGTTAAGAACCCTCTCCATATGGGAAACCTGCTCATCCCTGCTTAGCTCATCAGTTTAAAATGCAGTGTGGACTTTTAAACACGGGTTTGGAAACACCAGATTCACATGCTTGAGTCCCATAGCACCTGGCTTACAATGCAGTGTAGGCGTACTTGAAGAGATTTCCTCTAAAGGAGCACACAAGTTCCAATATCAATTCCTCCTCAGGAGAGGTCTTATCTTCCCATTCAGCCCTCATTAAGTCCAGAGGCCCCAGAAGCCTCCTCTGAAAGAGCAATTCAAAAGAGGAAAACCATGTGGATTTTTGGGGAACTTCCCTATAACCAAACAGATAGGGCAAACATTTATCCCAGTCATCTGAGGGCTGATCTACAAAAGTTTTCAGTATCCTTCTTAGTGTCCCACTGAACCTTTTCACCAGTCTCTTGGTTGGAGGGTGATGTGCACAGACTCAGAAGAAACTGGGTCTCTGGTCCACGAGGATCTTGCTGGGGAAACTTGCATTTTGTCAAGTATGCTGTGAAAGTGGTCTTAAAATGAACAATATGTGCTGAGTCATCATCAGAGACTAGTATAACATGAAATATATGGCAGAATGTGGGTAAAACAGAGCCGGAGACATACAATTCTCCCCCAAGGAGAAATTTAATTAATGCATTGTTTTTTAATGAGCATCATCAGCATGGAAGCATGTCCTCTGGAACAGTAGCCGAAGCATGAAGGAGCATACGAATGTTTACCATATCTGGCATGTAAATACCTTCTAATGTGAACACCTGTTCTCACTTTCTGGTGACATTGTAAATAAGAAGTGGGCAACATTATCTCCCATAAATATAAACAAACTTGTTTGTCGTAGTGATTGGCTGAACAAGAAGTAGGACTGAGTGGACTTGTAGGCTCTAAAGTTTTGCGTTGTTTTGTTTTTGAGTGCAGTTATGTAAAAAAAATATGACATTTGTCAGTTGCACTTTCACGATAAAGAGATTGCACTACAGTATTTGTATAAGGTGAATCGAAAAATACTATTTCTTTTGTTTTTTACAGTGCAAATATTTCTAATATAATAAATTGAGCAGCGTACACTTTGTATTCTGGGTTGTAATAGAAATCAATATATTTGAAAATGTAGAAAAACATCCAAAATATTTAATAAATTTCAACTGGTATTCTAGTGTTTAACAGTATGATTAAAACTGTGATGAATCGTGATTCATTTTTTAAATTGCGGTTAATTTTTTTTAGTTAATCATGTGAGTTAACTGCGATTAATCAACAGCTCTAATAAAATTATTTATAGATTTTTCTATGGCATTCATCACTTTAGTATCTGAGCATATCTCAATTACTAATGATTTATCCTCATAACTCACTGGTGTTTCACAAGTTAATTAAAATAGCCAGAACCCGCAAAATGTAGGAAAATTGGTCCATACATTTCTGCTGTTATTTAATGAATATATGCCAATGCCTTTGTTTATAAATCAAAGTAGCCAAAGATAGCAACACACAGAGGAAGAATGTATATTTTGTTTTCAAAATGTATTTGTATGCAGAAAAAAACTTTGAGTTCCTTAAATGCTGATGCAATGACTAGAGATGGTCAAAAACAGGACTTTTTTCAGGAACATTTTAATGAAAAAATTGTCCCTTTTCTAACCAAAAAAATTGGAATTTGAGTTTTTTTAAAACTTGATTTTGAAATGCAGGCAACTTATCTGCTTTCTCTCTTACAGCAGGCTAAGCTAAAGTAAGAGAATACATGACCCATTCTTTGTTAGCTTGAAAGAACTATTGTTTTGTAATTAAGTAAAAGCCCAACAGCGTGGTCTTTTCTTATTTACAGCTAAAATTTCAGATAACAGAAAATTAACTACCATCATAGTACATCTCAGATAAGTACACAAACCATTCTGATATTTTTTTTTAAGGAGGGTATTTGAAGGTTACTGCTCGTGCTGGAAACTGAAACCTTCTATTCACAAGCCAAATAGAAACCTATGCAAAATCTCTTGTAATGGCCTGCCAATTGTTTCAATTTGAAGTTTGGAAGGATTAGAGATAGTTCATTCTCTGCTCTAGCATGCTCTTGGGACAACTCTGCACAATATGCAAAAGCCATTTGAAATTGTTTCTGGCAATTGTATAATATTTACTATTGCCACTGAAGATTAACCTGAAACATCCAAATCATTTTATTTAGGAGTTCAGAAGGAACTGAAGATGAAAGGCCAATGTTAATTATTTTGATTACTGAGTCGTCTGTTTCAAAAAGTTAGCTGCCTAAGGTCATTTGAAAAATTTATACCACAGTCTGCCACAAGACCATAATGGAAAAAAGAAGACAGGACAAGATTACCATTATCTGTAAACAACCACAGTACTGGCAGCCGTACCATTCACACTGTGATCCTGTCAGGAATTGTAAATTAGACAGTTTTGTGTGTGATAAGTACTTGGATGGGAGTCCTCCAAGGAACATATGGATTTTACAGGCAATAGTAATGAGATTAACCACTGACTCGGTATTGAATCAGAGCTCCTTCACTGGTGTACGGGGTGCGGGAATGGGATGCTATGCTGATTGCTTTGACATAAAACTGAGGCTCTAGGCCCCAAATACTTATGATGATTAAGTAACTAAGGGAACATTTCACAAGAGCAGAGATACAAATCCAGGGTGCTGTGCAAAATTTGATTCTGGTAATCGCATACTAACCGTCTAAATTCCCTGTATAGATTCAACTGGGAAAATATTCTTTTCCTCCTTCCTTAAACTGTGGTGTGTTGCTCCTGGATCCTGTTAAAACAACTGCTACATATCTTCCCAGAGGTAGCTCCACTTCAGTGATTGGTAAACCGAACATAAAATGGAGTTGAAACGTCCCTCCTATTTAGCTCCTCCCTTAAAGATGCAGGATTGTTCTCTACCATCAATTTTCTAATTCAACCAATTTGAAATGTCTTAACTTTCCCTGTCCGATAGGTCTAACAACCAGGAAGCTATCATGTATATATCTAAGTTGTGGGAAAGGGGCTTGTCTGCATTATACTGTACTTTGGCTATGCCCTCTGGTCTTTGGTTAAATGTCTGCTGAAGCAGAGGAATTGGTGGTGTCAGGCAGAGAATAAAGAAGTTGTCACCAGCTCATTGACAGTCTTCCTCACTGATGCTCCAAGTGAACCTCAACTGCAGCAGAGTCTACATCAAGAGCTTCTAATAAAGGGCTCATTTCCCTCCCTCATTTCCCAGTAAAGGGCCTGGTCCACAGCCCATTGAAGTCAAAGAAAAGGCTCCTATTAACTTCAAAGAGCTTTGGAACAGACCCTGTCCCACTTAGAGTCATATTAATGCTTTTTTTGGCTGAGGTGGAGAAAGGATGCTCCTTTTTCATTTCCCAACACACAATTGCCACATTTTCCTTTTCTCTTTTCTATTTCTTATATTCTTATTTTATAAGAAAATAAAGTCCAGAGGGTGAATTCAAGTATACATTGTCTCTTCTCCATTTTCAAGGACTGGCTTTGAACTTGGAAAGAAGATGCTTTCTACCATCTCCTCTTGGGTAGGAAGCTCCATCCGATTTGCCTCAGTTATTCATTCCTTCATCACCTCTTGTTTGGACTACAGCAGTGAGATATACGTGGGCATCAAGCCTTCAGCACTTTCAAAACTCCAACTAGTTAAGAACACGGCAGGGAGGTTCCTCAGCAACACAGGCTACCATGAGCATATCAAACCCATCTTCCACTCTCTACACTGGCTTCCCATAGGATTTTTTAAATCAAGTTCAAAGTCTCAGTCCTTATCTTCAAAGAGATCCATGACCTAGACCCAGGATACCTAAAAGACCCCGGATACCTAAAAGACCATGGTTGACAACTATGCTCCTCGGCACACCAGGGAACTCTCAACAATAAGAGTAAAGCTCATCTGTGGAGGACACAAACCTTCTCCTGTGGTGGTCTGAGATTGTGAAATGAATTCCCCCAGCAACAAAGGACCATCACAAATCTCATCACCTTCCGCTCCAAGCACAAGGCACATTTTTTTGACCTTGCCTTCTCTAGCATAAGCACAGAGCAAAAGATATATTTATATTAAAAAAAGAGACATCCTACCAAAACCAGACACTCCACTGCCCATGCTTCTCTCTTTGGGGAGAGGATGAGAGCACAAATATGTGACAGGTATGACATTGCTTAATGCATTACTGGAAGGAACTCAGGTAATATGGTGAAAAGTGTGGTATAAAAACCCATGTAGAATAGAATAGAATAAAGGAAAATGGGCCTGGCAGAATCAGCAACTTACAAGCAAAATTGGTGAAAAAAAGTTTAATAATAACAAATAAAAATTAAAAAAACCTGTAAAGGGCAGTCAGATTTGTGAGAGCTCTACACAACCTAATCGGAATGGTGACAACAGATTGCATTTTCTTTTCTGTCATGACACAATATGTAATTCTGCTAATGCTTAATTCCAGCTTGCTCTAACTAGAGGACGAGTAGTAGAACATTTTATCCATATGACGTGCAGCAGCACATTCTAGTGATTTTTATAACTTGCATGAAGTATGGATTCTACAAATTGCAGATGGTTTGTATATTGAACTTTTGGGGCCAAAGTTGGAAAAACTCCAAATTAAGTGAATGAGAGCAGCACCCGCATCTACTCATGCCAGAACTAAAGTAGGCCCTTTAAACAAAAGGCACTGGGGACTTTACTGTTACAGCATGTTTTGCCTTATCTTCATTCCATGCAGCATATAGAAAAGGTCAAAATAAATTGCTTGGAGGCACATCACTAGCACAAATTGTTCGCCTCCTGTTGCCTTGACATCAAAGTGGTTTCTGAATTAGTCCACTTAACCATTGAACGCAATACCTGACTTTATAAGAAACCACACAATGGGGTTATTGTCCCATCAATCAACACTGGATTGGCTCAATTACAACTTTTGCCTCCAAATTGTGCTGGTCTGTAATAATGGTCATGAAGAATCATAAACTCTCCAAAGATATGGGCAAGTTCAGTTCAAAAAGTTCTGTAGAAGGCTTCATTAGTCAGTTAGCATTCTATACAATGTATATGTTAGAAATTTTGAAACCGCGTCTATGTCCCATACAACTACAGTGACAAAAAAGAGAAACAATTTTTAAAGAGCTATTGCATTCAGTATTTGGAATTAAATTTACTTAGGGAGGACATAGAGCTGAGGAAATTAAAATGGCTGCTTAACACAATCAGCACACAATACTCTGATTCCTGGTTGAAAAAGACATGTAGTGATGTGGAAGTAATGTACAATATTAATACCTGCAGCTCTGTAAAACAAAATATGTTGTATAAAAAGATCTCTATTCATTTCCCTACATAATATCTTCAGGTTGAAAGTGAGGGGGCTTTTATTATTATTCTTTTGGTGATATATTTGGAAACACAAACTACTGTAAAGAATTACACACTACTGATGAATGAAATGCTGCAGAGATGCTCCATTGCAATCTAATGGGAAAGGGACACACTGAATAATAAGGAACCACATGATGACAAATATCTTAATTAGCTAGATTCTACTATAATGGGAATGCAAATATTGCAGCACTATTACAAACTATTTTGTTTAATAATTGGGTTAGAAATACAATTGTCCAGTAAATACACTATATAATATTTTAGAATTCAGGAGCCCAATCCTGCTCCCATTAAACTCTGACTGACTTTAATAGGAGCAGCATTCAGTCCCAGAAGATAAATTCTGATAGAGGATATTGTTTATACAAATAATATGCCTATTAACTACATTTTTTGTTTGGGGGAAACATGGGAACCTACTCTATGCTTCTGCTTCAGCAAAAGAGTGGAACTTAATAACCTGTACCTCCCTTTACCGCCCCTTTCCCTCCCCTTGAAAAAAAAACCCCAAAACACAAAGGTAGAAAGCAAACAACATTAAAGCTGCTGCATTTTAGGATCACATTTCCTTTGGGATTCCAAAATGCTCTTATGAGCACATCTATTTCACCCAGACACATCCCTCATATCAAAATGCATTTATGCATCATATTAAATAGCTAAATTTCTGCACGCCTCTTCTCATGACTGGGTTTCACACAGCAAATAGGTATGCCCACAATATTTACAGACACATTTCCACAGGCCCAGCGAATAGCCACTAGTATAAAGTATTCCATTTATACATGCAGAGTATATATTAAGGAGAAATATTATCCAACTGTTTAAATTACATCTATGATGAGTGTACTTTGGAATCAAGGGCATGTTATCTTATAAGTTCCTCACAATTGGAAAGCATATGTTCTATGTTTTGCTGTATAATATTATCCTACTTTAATAGAAAAGAGGCAGAAGAGTGGAAAAATGCACATTATTCAATGATAGCTGCTAAGTTCAGGTCCACTAGGAAAGATCTAGTGTAATCATGAATATTTACTTAACTTGATCAATTACATATGCTAATGAATATTTAAGGACTTGATCCAAAACCATTGGAGGCAATGGAAAGTTTTCCATTGACTTTGAATTATGCATTATAAGAAAAGGTGAAATAGAGAGGAAGTATAAGGCCTTATATATTTACTTATTTGTATTCTTATGTTCTAGTTGGAGGAAAGCCGTGTTACACTATAAATACATGATATATTTGCATGAGGTTTTTTTTTTTTTTGTGGGGGGTGGTCATAGAAGTGGTTATGTGAGTGCACGGAGGATGGAATTTAGAGTTTTAGCAAACTTTTTTTTAAATTGATTTTTAGTCCTAGAAGCAGAATATGCCTGTCATGGAATCCTGCACACCTGCTTCTTATGGGCCCTTTTTGTCCTGCAGGCACATTGCACTTAGTGCTCCCTTGGGTTCTTTTACTCAATTACTATGACAAGATTGGTTCAAAACCTGTACCCTCTTTGTGGGGTCTGATTTATTAAGTCTTTCTACACAATATAACCGACATTAGTTGCCACAGTTAACACCTACTTTGGGTCCGTATGAGAGTCCTGGTCAGCTTTCTTACCACTGTTCAGGAGGCCTCCCAGCTTCACCCTGGAGCCAGGTTGTACTTTAAACAATCACTCTTCTTTCTTAATAATAGAAAATGGAGCTCTTTTCCCTGGAGCTGGGTTGTAACTTTGGCCAGCTGTAGGGTCTTAGCCAGCTTCTCCTTCAGCTGGCCCTTTTCTCCAGTTAGTCCTCAGGCTCAGAGGGATCAGCAGGCTGTCTTCCCTTGCTAGTGTCTGCCCTCCTGTGAGGGAGGAGGCAGCATATAGACGAGTCCCTTCTCCAAGCTCATTACCAATTGGTCAAGTAGAGGGGAACCTTGCCCCATCCATTCTACAAGGCTTTTGGGCCTGGCCCTTAAAGAAACGGTAACTGAATTTCTTCCAAACACCACTTATACTGGGATCACCACCTCTCTACCAATCTCTCTTATTTCTTAGGGCTTTATATACATAAAAAATTTCCAAAATCTTAAAGGGCCATGCCAGATGATGTGGTAAAAGGATGGGCTGACCCCTAGGCACCACTAACGCATCACAATGGCACATTAGGATGGACATAACAACCATAGTTATTGAATACAGGTAACATCCTCTTAGCAATCAGATAATTAGTATTCGTGTTTAATTTAAGTTCTTACCTAATAAAAATATCACAATATTTTCAAAAACATAAGACTACATAAATTTTAACTTTACCATTACGTTTGATCTTGCCCCACTAATATTCTTGTAATAACTTTTATTGTGTGCTCATCATTATAGACTTCAATTATAAACATTCATTTACACAAAGAAAAAGAAAGCAGGATGGGTTGTGAGTTGCTGGGGGGTGGGGTAGGAAGCTAGGAGTTCAAAGAAGGGTATGATCAAAAATATATTCTCTGGATGGTAACAGTTGATTGAAGTATACCTCATCAGTTTTGCTCTTTTTCTGAGATTACAGGAGAGGGTGGGTTGGTTAAATTAAAGGATTTTTTTTAACAGGGCTTTAGCAGAATTAACAACCTAGAAAATCATAGTTCTGGTTTAAGAGTGCTCGGTGCAGCTCAGAGGCATGGGGATACAATAGGGGTGCTCTGCTAGGATCTGTTAAGGCAGGAATCATTGAGATGCAAGGATACTTTGCGATGTTCTTTCTCCCCGGCTATGCCACCTGGGCTACAGGGAGGGAGAGTGCATACTAGACATTATAGTAGCTCTTTATAACTCCATCAGCTATCAGCTGTGTAGTGATCCTCTCCAGCTGGTTAAGCCACATTCTCCAGTGCAGTCGTGCAAAGCTGCCCAATTGTTTTTTCATGCTGATGCTTTCCAGAGTTCTATACCTTAACAGTTTTATAAATAGGATTCCCATATTGGAAAAAAGCAGTGAAGAGAGCAGACAGGGGTCATAGTTCAGTATCCTGTGCTGAGAAAGACCAGGGTCAAGTGCTTTAGAGGAAGGTATAAGAATCCCAAAGTGGATAATTATGGAATAACTTGCCCACAGCAGAAGTTTCTTCCTAATCTTCTCACAGGTTGACTTGTATGTGAGGCAGGAGCATTCACATCCCTTTCTTTTGTATATACATCTATCCTAGCTAATGTAAGTGTGAATGTTCTCACTGGGCCTGATCCAAAGCCCAGTGAAGTCAATCGGAGTCTCTCCACTAATTACAGAGGGGTTTGTAGATAAGGTCCATTATCCAGATAAGTGTCTAATTTGTTACGGAATCCTTCTAAGTTTTTGGTCTCAATAATATCTTGTGGCAATGACTTACAAAGATTAATTATGTATTGGTTTTTAATTTGGTACCTTTCCATTTTATTGACTATCCTCTTGTTCTGGGATTGAGAGAAAGGGCAAATAGTAGCATCTAATTTACTCTCTAGGAATGACAGGTTTCAGAGTAACAGCCGTGTTAGTCTGTATTCGTAAAAAGAAAAGGAGTACTTGTGGCACCTTAGAGACTAACCAGTTTATTTGAGCATGAGCTTTCGTGAGCTACAGCTCACTTCATCGGATGCATAGCATATCGTGGAAACTGCAGAAGACATTATATACACACAGAGACCATGAAACAAAACTTCCTCCCACCTCACTCCCCCGCTGGCAACAGCTTATCTAAAGTGATCATCAAGTAGAGCCATTTCCAGCACAAATCCAGGTTTTCTCACCCTTCCCCCCCCCACACACACACACATACAAACTCACTCTCCTGCTGGCAACAGCCCATCCCCCTTTGAAACCCCTCTTTATAATGCGCATGATAATCAAGGTGGGTCACCTCCAGCACTAATCCAGGTTTTCTCACCCCCCTCCCCCACACCCCCCGCTTTTCCAAAAACCACACACACAAACTCATTCTCCTGCTGGCAACAGCTCATCTTACAATGTGCACAGCAATAATCCAAGTTTAACCAGAACGTCTTGGGGGGGGGTTTGCAGGAAAAAAATAAGGGGAGACAGGCTACCTTGCATAATGACTTAGCCACTCCCAGTCTCTATTCAAGCCCAAATTAATAGTATCCAATTTGCAAATGAATTCCAATTCAGCAGTTTCTCGCTGGAGTCTGGATTTGAAGTTTTTTTGCTTTAAGATAGCGACCCTCATGTCTGTGATTGCGTGACCAGAGAGATTGAAGTGTTCTCCGACTGGTTTATGAATGTTATAATTCTTGACATCTGATTTGTGTCCATTTATTCTTTTACGTAGAGACTGTCCAGTGTGACCAATGTACATGGCAGAGGGGCATTGCTGGCACATGATGGCATATATCACATTGGTGGATGTGCAGGTGAACGAGCCTCTGATAGTGTGGCTGATGTTGTTAGGCCCTGTGATGGTGTCCCCTGAATAGATATGTGGGCACAGTTGGCAACGGGCTTTGTTGCAAGGATAGGTTCCTGGGCTAGTGGTTCTGTTGTGTGGTATGTGGTTGTTGGTGAGTATTCACTTCAGGTTGGGGGGCTGTCTGTAGGCCAGTCCTTGCCTACAGACAGCCCCCCAACCTGAAGCGAATACTCACCAACAACCACATACCACACAACAGAACCACTAGCCCAGGAACCTATCCTTGCAACAAAGCCCGTTGCCAACTGTGCCCACATATCTATTCAGGGGACACCATCACAGGGCCTAACAACATCAGCCACACTATCAGAGGCTCGTTCACCTGCACATCCACCAATGTGATATATGCCATCATGTGCCAGCAATGCCCCTCTGCCATGTACATTGGTCAAACTGGACAGTCTCTACGTAAAAGAATAAATGGACACAAATCAGATGTCAAGAATTATAACATTCATAAACCAGTCGGAGAACACTTCAATCTCTCTGGTCACGCAATCACAGACATGAGGGTCGCTATCTTAAAGCAAAAAAACTTCAAATCCAGACTCCAGCGAGAAACTGCTGAATTGGAATTCATTTGCAAATTGGATACTATTAATTTGGGCTTGAATAGAGACTGGGAGTGGCTAAGTCATTATGCAAGGTAGCCTGTCTCCCCTTGTTTTTTTCCTGCAAACCCCCCCCAAGACGTTCTGGTTAAACTTGGATTATTGCTGTGCACATTGTAAGATGAGCTGTTGCCAGCAGGAGAATGAGTTTGTGTGTGTGGTTTTTGGAAAAGCGGGGGGTGTGGGGGAGGGGGGTGAGAAAACCTGGATTAGTGCTGGAGGTGACCCACCTTGATTATCATGCGCATTATAAAGAGGGGTTTCAAAGGGGGATGGGCTGTTGCCAGCAGGAGAGTGAGTTTGTATGTGTGTGTGTGTGTGGGGGGGAAGGGTGAGAAAACCTGGATTTGTGCTGGAAATGGCTCTACTTGATGATCACTTTAGATAAGCTGTTGCCAGCGGGGGAGTGAGGTGGGAGGAAGTTTTGTTTCATGGTCTCTGTGTGTATATAATGTCTTCTGCAGTTTCCACGATATGCTATGCATCCGATGAAGTGAGCTGTAGCTCACGAAAGCTCATGCTCAAATAAACTGGTTAGTCTCTAAGGTGCCACAAGTACTCCTTTTCTCTAGGAATGATGGCTTATTTTGTATTCCTCTCTATATTAAACAGTCAATACTGTGGGGGAAAGAAATTATTGACAGCAATGTTGTCTGAAACAGTGACTTTCAGGAAAAAATTAATGTTTCTGGGAAGTGAATTTTAAACTTATAAAAGCAAATATTTGCATTAGAACCCTGTTTCTAAAAAAACAATGCTCTTCCATTCTGGGAACAGGAACAATATCATGTGACCTATGTGGCCAGTCAAAACTAACAGGCACAGAATTAGTTGAGAAAAATCAAGAATTTAATCAAGAATTACTTGAGAAAATGTTTCTGAGAAGAAGTTTAAATAAGGTATATATTAACAAAATTATGAGCTATTCACAAATGATTTACAAACAGAAAGAGGCTGAATTTTTCCACTAAAATATTTGCTCATTTCTGATTATGACATAAGCAATAGAAATGAACAGAGTAAGAAATAAGGGTATCTCTCTGAAGGAATGGGTATGCTGGTCATTCAGTGTCCATTATCAGTCTAGTTATGTCTGGATTATAATCAGACTGATCTGCTGAAGAACAAAACTATAACATCGCTGAGTACTGATACTATTGCAATATCCTAACCTCTCTTTCTTCTCAAAACTAATGTGATCTATGTTTTAGATCAATATTTTATTTTTTAAAATACTAACGGGTATCTGGAGATGTGACTTTTAAAGCTATTAATTAGATTTTTAACTTATGCTTATGCTAATATGAGGAAAAATTACTTCTGCACTTGGATGTGGTGTTAACATCTGTGGCCCCTAGGGCCAACATACTGTTCCTAAGTCTAAGATAAATGTAGATATTTATTTACTTACTTACTTTTGTAATTATTTAATCAGGAGGAATCTCTTTATCCTGACTGAGCAATTTCCTTATAGCTGCTAATTTTATCTTAGTCAGAAAGACACTTCATCACCTTTAAAAGCCGTAACTGTCAAAATCATATTAATGGAGGAAAAAGTATTTTCATATCGACGGACCTCAGCATTTTATTCCTAAACAGTTATCTAAATAGGTTAATATGCTATGGGTCTGATTCCCCACAGACTTACCTCCTGTGTAATCATTTATACATGTGCAAACTGAGTATAAAATACTACCAAATCCTACTGATGCATTCAGGGCCCTCGGATTTAAGAAAGTTAATGTCATTACCCTTCCATCAGTCATCTGGAATTTGGTCTCCAGCTTAAAATGAAATGACATAGTTCAGGCCTTTGGATAGCCCTTGGAATCAACTTACTGCCACATTAAAAAAATAGAAGGCAACTATCCTCTTTTATTTGCCCATTAGAGTTTATCTGCCTGTCTCTTTTCTGGAATTATAATATGTTCTTGTGAATTGTTTGCTTCATACCATGCAAAGTAAAGCAGCGCTGAGTGTTTCTTGGAGTAGTCCAAACACTCAGAATATTTATAATCCCAGAAAGAGAAAGACACGAGGCAAGCCATTATCTATATATTGTTACCTACTTTCAGGCAGATAAATATATTGGAAATGAATTTTATTTTCTTTAAAAAATATTTTTTCTAATGCCCTGCTTCCTCTCTCTCTCTTCCCACTTGTGATAACAGAAGGTCCCTTTACACTTTGTTTCTCTGAAGTAGGCCTACTTTCAATGCCCTTTTCTCCAACGTGTATATAAATGCTCTTCAGCATGAAATGGTAGCAGATGTTCTGGGAAAATGAGGTGTTTAGAGTCTTGGTGTAGCCTGTGCCATGACTGGTGGGATGTGTTTCACTGCTTTAATACATGATGTGACCTTGGAGTAGCTTACCGGAGACGTTTACTGCAGAAATGCGATGATTCCAATTTTTCCTCGATTCTACTTTACAGTCCTACAGATATTAACTCACTGTCAACCAGAGCTAGACATTGTACCATATGGTTTAATCACAGAGCTGAATTGTATCGTTCTGTTCTAAAAAGGATTTGGGAAGCTGTGAATTTCTCTTTGCAGAAATCTACTAGATGAATCCATCCACCAGATGAACGAGTTTGACTTTCCACAAAACTGGCTGAAATCCCTGGGGAAAAGAATTTCCAAATCATAGTTCCTAGGGCCTCTGCCTAGAATGCCTCCACTCCCCAGAACTCCTTTCCTCCTCAGCAACATGGACCTGTAGAGAACTAATTTTAAGTATTATGTTCCATTAAGTGACTGAATAGGACTAACTGTCAATCTGAACTCGGGGTGTATATAAAGAAATGGTTATGATTGGTTCCCTTTAATTCGCTAGTCAGCAAATTTTTTATTTTGCTTTCTTGTATATAACAATATAACAATCTTAAAACATGCAAGTATTATGCTGTGGCAGGAAGCATTTTAGTTAAAGGAATGTTAAAAGGCCATAAACCTATAAGAGGAATTGTGAGTTAATAATGGGCTATATTAGGTTTCTCCTTGGAAGGATAAATAATTAAGATTCTCATTATGTAGTTAAATGATGCAACCCAGAAAGGGCTGGTGAACAATATATTGATGCATATATTATTTAAAGATACCTTATCTTCTTTGCAAGTTCACATATTTGCTTATACACCACTGTCATGAGAGCCAGAAAACTCAAACTTATGCTGCACATCGTCCTTTCACTTCAGAGTTTCCAGTAGCAAACGCACAGGGGTTTATACCTGGGATAATTGGGTAACCTTTGACCTTAAATCTCACAATCTTTTGAGAAGTGTAGTTGATTAATGGAGTTGCCATTTTATTGCACATATTTTGTTGATTCAATCAAACTGAAGAATATAGCTTTATAAAGAGAGGTCTTGCATTAAAAGGTGGTTATGAGTGCTGGAACATGTATGAGAAATGGGGCTATTTATGAATTGAGGGGAAGTATGAATTCTTTTAGCTATGGATTATGGATAATAACCATGGAGGCATCTTTTAATGGAGTTCAATTACTGCTAGAACAGACAAGAGCCTGGTTCATCAGTAGCCCGAAATCAGAAGTATTACTCTTTCTTTGCTCTAAAGAATAACAAATAATTCTTGAAATTTGGTAGTACTAGCTTTTTTTTTTTTTTTTTTTTTTTTTTTGCCATTTCCTTTCTCTCTTTTAAAATATCTTCTGTTGCTGCTTAATGAGATACTGGATTATCTCACAGATGCATCTCTAATTCTTGGATCAGCAGCAAATTTGGCCACAGATGAATTTACACCACAGAAACACAACAAAGAAAGAGACATATTAACAAATGACAGCTCTTATGGAGCAATCATGACAGGCATAGACACAGAAGGGAGTACTTGCAGGAATACAAGGAAGTTCTGCTTAAAGACAGAGGAGAGTTGAACTTTTGTGGAACTGTCTTTTTTTCCCCCTCTACACACAACAGTTGGAAGTCGTCAGTACTGGACAGATTAAGTAATGCAGTTAATGTATATAGTGTTTTTATTTCACTTTTCCTCTCCTGTAGGCTGCATCATTGTAAACAGAATTAAACTACAGGACATAGTTTTACTTATTGAATGCATTATAGCTGACGTTATCTTTTCAGAGGATCTTTTAGACACTTCCTACAGGGAATCTATATCTTATAGACACAAATCTGTCTGACACTATGAGCAAGGCAGCAAGGCAGAGAGTAGTATATATGAAAAATAGACCTCAGATATAGTGAAACTCCCACTCATTCTAAAACAAGGGAAGGAGATAGTACAACAGAAGTGAGGCTGTAGATGTCACAGAGATTCAGGCTGAATCAGATGTATGACTATTTAATAGACACAGCATACAGTGATCTGAGAGAAAAAATTATTACATTTGTTTAGCAAAATAATGACTCATTGACATATGGTTAGTAAACATTTATGTAACCAATAGTTATATATGGGATTATGATGGACTAAAGTCAAAGCATATACTTTATGTTAAAGGGCAATATAGAAACTGTATTCACAATAATTTGTTTGAGGTTTCAGAAGTAAATCCTGTGGATTTAGTGAGACCTCAGGCAAGGAAATAAAAAGATAAAAGAAAGAAATTAAATGTACCCTACATTGATAGGCCACTGTCATAGCAATATGGAACAATGGGTGAAGCTAGCTCTGATCTGCTACAGCTGAAGGTCTGTCATCAAATTTGCAGTGATGGTATCAGTAAGCGTCATTGCGTTCTTTTGACAGCAAAGTTCAAAGAAAGTGATAGGAAAGAGGGAGGGAAGAGAAAGGAGAAATACATATTTATACATATATATAAAATCGACACAAATAGTACAATGTGTAAATGGTAAAAATCTAAAAAGAAGCACAATTAAGAGAAGCCTAACTTACATTAGAAATTACATATAGAACACAGGAAACAATATGCCTTAGAAGTGCTATAGGCTTCACCTTCATATTGATACAAGAGACTCCTAAATCTTAAATCCTAAAAATTGAGAAACGGTATGTGGCTGATAAGACATATCAAAACTAAACAGATAGAAAATTCACTGCTGGAAGGAACAAAGAATAGATTTGAAAGAAGGGCGGGGGAGGGTGGGCAGGGGAAAGAGCACCTGAAACAGACAGCATCTATTTTTATTCTCTTTAAAATACATTTCTCTTTTATGTCTTTTTTTAAAGGAGGAACATAATTTTCTCTTTCTCTGTCATTAGGCAAAATAAATAAATAAATAAATAAAAAAACAGAAATAACTTCATCTCGTTTTAGCTTTTTTTCATTTATAATTACCCAAAAAACTAGAGAGGGACTGCGGGCTACAAAGGGTGGAATTGAAATCAGATTACTCACTTTTTTAAAAAAAGGATAATAGGTTGATAAGAAAGGCAAAAGTTTCTTTTATGATCTGCCCCGATGATCTAATTGCATAATCTTTTAAATTCTTTAATTTTCATTGAAAAGAGAAAAAAATGTACATTAATATTTTCTGAATAAATACAGACCACTAGAATATACCAGGAAAAAAGAAAGCTCTTATAATTCAGACCCATAATTAAAACAGATCTAATTAAACCAACATTTAACGTTATTCAGACACACATGATTCAGAAAACACTTATTCCCTACAGTGCACTCCCACTTACAACAGTGGAAACTTGGCATGGGAAAGGAATGAAGAATATACATTAGAAAACCCAAAGTGCAAATCAAAGAGGAGAAGTTTAACCTTTCTTTTGAAAGCTGTGATTTCCTTGGAATTCTGAGACAAGTCTGTTTCATTTTCCGGGCTGAGGCATCAAATGCTGTTGTGATGTTTTGATAGAATTGCTTTAGTACTATAACATTATTATCTTACCAATAACATACACACAGCAATACACGGAGGGAAGGTGTTGGTCAGGGAACTATCAGATTAAAGATAAATAGAATATTTGAGTCCCTTTCCTAGCTGTGATATCTTTATTAGCTCTATTAATGACCAAAAAATCATAGTGGCTTGTGGCTTGAATTTTTGTGGCTAATTAGCAAGTAGTATTGTCATTAAGTAGCAAAATATTTCTGTGCTTAGTGGCCATTTACAGTCTGGCACATCTGTGCAGTGAGCTTCTCCCAAGTCTCAAGATGAAACACAGGAATAGATGGTTTTCTTTAAGGTGACTTTGACTTTTTCCATCTATTTCTGTGGTAGAGAATGATGCCCTGAAAATTGTAGGAAACTAAACAGATTTCAGCTCTACAGGGATAACTGAAACAAAATGTTTAGTTCACAGAGTTACACAGACTTTTTTAAAGACTTAACACACACTTAAATATAATACATAATGTGGCCTTTTTACCTTTTGTATCTGTCAGGAGTAAAGAGAGCTTTTAAGATGCAAAGTTTGAGTCAGAATAGTATTTGAATTTATCCAGGGTTAGGGACTGGTCAGATACGGGTTTAGTTCAGTTCATTATACTTAGGCATATGGCACTTATTGTCCCGTTTTTAAGCTTTCATGAATAAGTCTTTCTTGACTGTTAATAGTAAAACTGTGTCCAATTAATAACAGATTCTTTAATACCATTGGAAGTGGAACGTCCTAGAGAAACTCTTTTGCTATAATGACATTGATTCTAAAGGAAGGGATATGACTGACAGCACTGCTCCCATCTGCTATATCCATCTGTCTGATCTGACACATATGCAGCATGCTGGTTTGGGATCCAATATGGAAACGGGGACACTAGTGGCTAAGTTAATTATGGTCATCTGTCCTATTTTCATATCAAGTGTCAGACTAAGTGATATAAGCTAAGGAGGACAAAGATTAAGAGCCAAATATCAGGCATAAGAAATGCTTACAGCAAAATCCTCTGTTGATGAAATGGCTTTTAGTAAAAATGAGCACTGTCACATTCTTTACATGCATTGAGTTAGAGAGCAAAACACACTTTGCACATGGACATTTAAACTATGGAAGGAAAATGTGAAATATAGTAAGTCAAAATCTATATGTAATCCATGCAGTTGTTAGAGGAAAAATTTTCATTCTTTAAAACGTGGAATATAAGATTTCTTGATATTTTGAAGATAAATGTGTTATCAAAAAATGTTAACAGTAGCTAGCACCAAAAGAGATTCCTGTTAGAGGGAAAGGTAGCAATATGCTCAGTAGTAGATCACTGTGAAATCTTTCGTAAACACTTGGCTTAAACAAGCACTGTTTATAAATATTAAGCCCAACGCTGTAAACCCTGACTTGCAAATAGTAATCCCCCACTGAAGTTTTAATGGCCATCAAACTGATCTACAATGTTCTATATCTTCTATCTTTCTAGATACTTATATGGCCTCCATTACTGTCATATCTGAGAGCTTCCCAATCATTAATGAATGCATCTGTACAGTACATCTGAGATGGAAATGATACTAAATTTTGCTCTGCCTCACATTTCCTATTTGTAACAGGAGGAAAGTGAGTCGCTTAAGGTTGCATAGGATGTCAGTAGCAGAGGCCAGATTTCCTGAGTTGTATGTCACAATTTTAAATCACTGGCCCATTCTTCTGCCCTTTCTTTTCTAGATTAAAAAAATAGATCAGATCATAAATACACACAAGGAATGAAATGGTGCTGCATATTTATTGTGTGGCAACTGAAGTCTTCTCAGTTCATGCATGCAAAGGGACATATGCTGCCAACTTTACAGACCAAAATATTAGCCATTATAAAATATGAGAACAGGCTTCCGTTTAGGTGCTGATGCATACTGTAACACATGTACAGAGATGGGGACATGCATTAATATGTGCCTCGCCTATGGATAGAATAATTTTAGCAGTGGTTTTAATTAATAAAACTAAACAAACTAAATACAATAAAAACTAAATAAAACTAAACAATTTTAATTAATAAAACTAAACAAACTAAATACAATAAAAACTAAATAAAACTAAACAAAAAGTTTTATTAGGCAAAATTCTTTGGGAGCAGAGACAAGACTGGCCGTCCCGGTGTTTCTACCCCTCTGCCCAGCTAGAGGAAGCCAGAAGGTAAGAGAGCCATGGCTTTGCTCCTGCTGTGATTGCCATTTGCTGCACTCGGAAACTCTGGGGCAACAATGCATGATGTTCTTGCCTCCAGCTAACCGCTGCTGACATTTCCCAGAGACCCATTGGTGAGTCTGACATGGTGTCTATGTCTCCAACTTAGCTTTACTTTGGTTCATAAAAATATGGAAGTGAAAGAGTGGCTAACCCATAAGTCCTTCTTGAGAGCTGCTCCATTAGAGTGCAAACAAAACAAAATCAAATCCAGCCTGTGCAGCTTTTACATATCACAAGGAAAATGGACTAAAAGCTCAACACACATTTGTATGTATGATTGTGCTTGTGAAATTGGCTTGAGTTCCCAAATATTTTATCATGGTAGCAGGATATAGAAAGAAAACTTGGCACGGTACAAAAATTCAGCATATTTGTTGGTGTCAGGGACTTTGTCCGAATCAATGGCCCTGAAAAGAATGGGAACATTCCAGAGCTACCTGTGAGGTATCAATAGAGTGGGTGATGGAAAGCAAGGATGCTTTCTGTGAAGTTGGCTTACTTGGCTTTACTGTTCACCATGGAGGAAGTTATGATGTCCAACAACATGTTATTTCACTGAGGCATCAGAGAAATGCCAGATGAGCCATCAGAGCAGAAACTGACAGATCTTTGAAGTGAAGCCCTATGGTTCAGGATACCGAGCAGGTGCATTTGTGATGTGCTGTCAGATTGTCTTTTCCATTTACTTATTGTAGATCAAAGCACTGACATGAGGGATGAAAAATTGCTGGCTCTGTAATATCAGCAGGATTCTTTGATCACAGACTACAACTTTTTTTTAATTTATTTCTTCATTATGCCTCAGTGCACTTTTGGGATCTAGAAAGTCTCTATTTGACTGCCCACTGAACTCCCTTCAAATAATATGGCATCCTTCTTCACAACTTGATTGGATTTTCTTTGGATACTACCATTGCTTCAGCGACTGGAAAAAATCAATTCTTTTTTTTTGTTTCATATGAAGGAAATAAATTCTAACTTTGCAAATACATGGTGTGTGATGAATCCTGTTCTCTCACTGCAGATTTCCAGTGTAGTGCATGGTGAGAAGTCAGACTTTTTAAATTGTTTGCAGTACATCTGTGTATCTTCAGTAGAGATCCAAATGGCAAACGCTCTTTCCACTTCTTGCACTTCAACACCACAGATTTTTTATTAGAATACATTGACTCAGATTTTCAAAAGTGTATAGCACCCACGATTAATGTCTAAATGGGACCAGACTTCTACTGAAAAGGTGATGCAAGTTGCAGATGTTGAACCCTTCACAAACTTTAACCCTTATGTCCAAGCAAATGAAGAATTAATAACATGATGCACACAGCACTGGTAATAACTCTTTCTTGCTTCTAACTGAAAATATTGTAAAACCCACTTGAGGTCAGATTTCCTCCTCTTCAGACTGAGGTTAAATCCTGGAGGGTCCTTCCGAAATCTTGTGATAGATACACATTTCTTTAGTGGTGACGACTCATATTTATAATCATTTTTGAAATAAATGAGTAAATATGAACAACATATGTATGCCATTCCCCACTAAAAGAACTGCAGGGGGGAAAAATCAGGAATTTTGCTAGAATTCACTTATAGCCCAAAAGGCATGAAATGCTCATATTCCAAAGTGTTTGTGTAATATGAGCAAACAGTCAATGAGAAAATAGGAGCTAATGCTGTAACAGCCTTCTAACAATTTAACCTTTGTTAGATAAGATAGGGAATGATCCGGTATGCCTAATAAAGCTTATCAATGCCTATTGCAGGTGAGATCCACATTCAGAAGTCCTTTATGTAATGTACCAGGGAAACCCCTAACAGTTAGGAGGTTTTATTGCATTCCAAAAGGTGAGCTTATTCATGGCACAATTATTCAGACAGTTTGGGCCAGATCCTCAGTTAGAGCTTGTTTGACATGAATTTAACCTATCAATTGACACAAGCTGTCCTCTAGCTCTGTAATTCTTGATATCAGGCTAGAAATCTTCTGAACTCAGGATCTCTCAGTAAGTTATTGATACTTATTGTTTATGGAGTCTGAAATACCCAGAGAATAAACTTTCTGGCAGTATCTTGTCATCTCCACTTCTGTTGATCAGACCGCCCTGAAGTAGGTAGTGCTAGCCAGGGAAAAAGCATCGGAGATTCATTGCAGGTAGCTTTCATCATTTGAAGGTAGTTGCCCTTCAGGAAAACTGAAGGGGAGGGGAGTGGCAGAAAAGCTCCCTACTTTCCCACAGAGGTAATCCCCACGGAGGTATAAGAAGATATGACATTAGTGGGGAAACAATTATGGTGGCCATCTTCTATTTGATGAACTCAAAGAGGGCTGGCAGCTGACAAATCTTCTATTGTTTGTATAACCTGGAGAAGTTTTCATATTTCTGAGGTCTCTTTCCAAATGCCTGGCTAAGAGTTTTTGCCTGGATTTCCTAATATATGGTATAAACGGAGATTCACACTCTGATATTAGATTTAGATTTTGTCACACAGCATCACTTTTCTACACCACATCAGCAAACTTTGGAATGCAACTTTTTTTTCAACTTAAGTCTGTTTAATTTTAATCACTAATAGCAGCTTTCACCCCATCCTCACAACATAAGGCAACAGTGACAGATGTACAATAGAATCAGGGAAGTTTCATTTTGAATGTATTTATTTGAATCAGTTACACAGAATGAATCTGCTGTGATGCTCGATACTGTCCTTGCGCTTGTTTTATTTTCAGTAACAATGCCACATGCTGTGCTAAACATAAGAGATGCTTGAATAGATGCTTGAAGTGCCTGTTCTCTTTGGTAGCAGCAGCAGAGGAAGGCTATTGGGCAAAATCTATATCCACAGTATGTAAGAATCTCCAGCTAGGGTATTTGTCCTCTGGCTCCTATCTGATATTCAAGTATTCCAGCAGTTCTTTTCATTATAAATGCCTCTGAATCAGTCTAGTAGAGCTACATTAGTTATGTAACAATATCTGTGCTGTCCGTGCACTGAAAGGCAACCATCAAATATATCAGTGCAGCCTCTAGACAAGTTCAGAATAGAAAAGCCACAATCAACAGCACAGTCAAGCAGGATAGGACCAAAAAACAGCAGTATGTGACAAAATTCAAGTGCTGCAAAACAAAATGTTGGTTCTACGGTATAACAGGATCATGATTCAAGATGATTTAGCAGCACAGACTAAGTGTCTAGGTGCAGGACAGAATAAGCATATCTGGCTAGCTAAACTCAGACTGCTTGGAAGAAGTCTGGGTATTAAAATGTAAACTGCATTTTCCCTTTCCTGCCTAGCACTGAATGGGTGAAAATACATAGTCATGTCAACTTTCATTTCAGGGATAAAGCAGATTGATGCAGCTGAGTGCTAAAACTTTTACTATCACTGGCTATGTTGGACCCGATGTGGATTAAAACAGGACTTCATTCCCCAAGGTTATCAGTTTATTACCTTTCATGAACACCAAACTGACACAATTTTTTTTAAATGATGCTTTCAGGCAAATCAAATAAACATTTCAGTCTTGGTTTATTTTAAAATATTCTATCCAACAAGGTGTTTTTTTAATCATAGACATGTTTCCTTGAAAAAGAATTAAATCTGATTTTTTTCCTCCCAATCTCACCGAATTAATTTTCAGTATCCCTGTAATCCCATTTATATCAGGTAACAGCCGATTCTGTTTATTGCTTCAGTACCTTATACTTCTGAGCCTTCTTCCCCGATTTCTGACTCAGGAGACTCATTTCACTAAGAAGCATTCAGACTAAGATGGCTTTGGCAGCTTCAGAACTAAAGAGATGCATGATGATGGTGGTGATCTTCACTGCTGATCAATAAAAGAACAAGCAGATCTTATTAATAACCTGTAGAATGTCCCCGTGAGAGTAGTTCAAAAATAGGATCAAACTATATGTGGTTGTCAATGCCAGCACATATTCCACTCTGTCAAACATTTAACTGACTTCAAGCATGTAGAGAGCATGAAAGTCCTATGTTAGCGATATTCTATTTTTAAAGTGGTTCAAATGTACATAGTGTATAGCAGTATACTAGTATATAGCATGTTATATAGGTATTTGGCATATGCCCTGTTAACATTTTTATATAAAGTATCTAAATTGTAATCAGAACTGAAAACAGGAAGCCACTTCAAGGCAATTGTCTTCCTTTCCCTTCTTTTCTCCATGTATGTTCTCTTCTCCATTACTTCTCTTGAATGGACTGTTCTACTATCAATTATTGCTTATTATTTAGTTGTATCATGACAACACCCAAACATCCCCATCAAGATTGGGGTCTTTTTGTGCTACAAACACATCACAAGACCATCTTTGCCCAAGGAGCTAATGTTCACTTGATTCTATGCCCTTTGACTTATTCCACACCTTTCTATTGTCCCCTCCCTCTGTCTTACTCTTCTCATGCTTAAAACAGGCTCAGTTTTTACAAAAACAAACCCTTTTGTTAATATTATTTCAGTGTCTGTACCTCTTCGGTTCTAAGCTCTGATCTTCACTGGAGTTGTAAAATGCTGTTATGGAGGTATTTCTGGCCCATCTCAAACCAGAAAGTACCAGGAATCTTCTGAGAAAGTTAATTCTAATAATTTACAATTCTCCACAGTTTCAAAGATTGGGACAGTATGTCTGGGTCACATGGGGAAAAGAAAAACCTTGACCCCTTTAAGGATTGCATCCCCCGCTCTTGTTTCCACCTTTCCTCATAGGCATTCAGCCTCCTTCTGGGCTCCTTGTCTGACTGGTTGGACAGACAGGTGCAAAATAGGCCTAAAACCTTCCTGCTGCCTCAGACACCAATAGAGGCCCAGGTAAAAGTTGCCCTTCTATCCACATTTTGGGATTAGAGTAGAGCCAAGGACTTGGGCTGTGCCATGGACATCATGCCAGTCGCCTTTCCAGGATGGGAAGAGATTTTTTCCTGCACTGACAGATTGGCCTAGGCAGGTTGTTCAGCAGTCCAGAGATCCAATGGGCAGGTAAGTTGTAAAAATCACGTTGTTGCAACTTGGCAGGTGCTCAGTGCAAAGTAAGCAATCAATGGAGTCTGGTTCCCCAACAAACCAGAATTGCAAGACAGTTAAAAAAAGCCATCTCCTAAAGAAGGTAAGGAAAGGGGTTAGGGCTCCTAATGTCTGGTACAGCAAGAAGATAATCCCTTTTCCCTAGTGCCCCCTTTATCCATCATCTCTTGCCTTTTCATTGTTGTCTCTGTAGACTTATGCTGAAAGTACGCCTGGAAGCACCAATCTCTGGTGGCTAAGGCAAACACCACAAAACAACCCTTCCCCAAACTCCCTAGCTTGGTGTCTTTCCCAGTTCTATGCCCCTTTGGCACTGAGCCCAACCTTCTCAAACCCATTGTACCCTCTCCTTTTCCCCATGTAGTCCTTCTTATGAATGCCTGTGCATTCATAAATTACACGAGTTACATTGTACCCCTGTGTGACATTATTGACATGAATGGTGACCATATAGATCATTGTTGCAACCAGGGTCCTATGGTTACACCGGATCTTGTACAGAGGAGGTCAAGTGGGGTGTCTATGGAAAGGCTATAGTTTTCTGGTTATGATTATGCTGCCTGTATGTGTGTATCATTTTTGTATTTGACCTTATGAATATGTATCTCAATGTGTTTGATTTTAAGTAGCCTCACTGAAGCATTTGGTCAGCTTCTTGAGAAAGGACTATTCTCAGTAAATGCCCAGTCAAGAAACACTTAACTGACAATGGACTTTGGGAGATGCCAATCCACATCTGAGCTTTCCTGGGAACGTTCAAACTAACATTTGCAGGCCTGCAAAAAGCTGAATCATTCATGTGACTTGCCCAGGTGGCTACAAACTCCATCTTGTTGCTGTGATTTTGAACAGGAGAACAAAGGGGTTTCTGCCCACAAGAGAAAGAATATAAAAGGGCCTGGAAACCCCTCCAATTTGTTTTCAGCTGGCTTAAAAGATGGCCTCTCCACCCCCAAGTGATGCCTGAAAGAAACTAGAACAAAGGACAGTAACTACGGGGGTGAGAGTGATTGCTGGACCCAGACTAGGAAGGAGACCAGTCTGTGAAAAAAGCTTACCAGGACATCTCTAAGGGTGAGATTTACCTGTATGCAGTTTCTTAATGTATAAGGCTTAGACTTGCATGTTTTGTTTCTTTTTGCTTGGTAATTTACTTTGTTCTGTCTGTTATTACTTGGAACCACTTAAATCCTACATTTTCTACTTAATAAAATCACTTTTGCTTATTACTGAACCCAGAGTTAGTGACTAATACCTAGCGGACCAACCAGCTGTGCATATCTCTCTGTCAGTGTTATAGAGGGCGGGTAATTTATGAGTTTACCCCATATAAGATTTATATAGAGTAAAACGGATTTATTTGGGGTTTGGATCCCATTGGGAGTTGGGCGTCTGGGTGCTGGAGACAGGAGCACTTCTTAAGCTGTTTTCAGTTAAGTTTGCAGCTTTGGGGGTGTGGGTCAGACCCTGTGTCAGTGTTGCAGCAGATTAGCATATCTGGCTCAACACGACAGAGTTCTGGAGGCCCAAACTGGCTGAGAAAATGGGCTCAGAGGTAGTCTTAGCACATCAGGTGACAGTCCCAAGGGGATCTCTGTGACCAAACCTGTCACACCCTGGTTCATTTCAGAGCAGATAGCTCTCATGTGAACAGGCCATAGGACAACCCTGTGACCTGACATGCTAACGTTTAAAGTTCTTGAGAGTCAGCACCCCCTTGCAGTGAAAAGTGAAGGCATCACCACATTACTCAAGAGCTCAGCTGAAGTACAATAAAACAGTACTTATTTACATCACACCTGGGATCAAACATCCAGTTTGTTCAAAATTCTGACCAGATTCTAAAGACTTAAAATGATTTCACATTTTAAACTATAACACGATTTCATGGATAGTTTATAACCCCTTTACAAAACCATTTAATAAGATCAACAGAGACAAAAGGCCAAACCATCGCCTCATTTATTCCATGCTATTGAAGTTAATACGGTTGCCTAAGCGTACATTTAGCCCCCAGCCTTTACCACAATGACACTAGCAATAGGTGTGGGATGTCAGACTATGATTCATTCAATGTAAGATTTAGAAAATGTAAAAGAGATACCAAATCATGGGAAAATATTTAAATTTCCATTTTAACCCAGATGGCAAACATAGAGAATGATAAAAATAAATCTCCTGATGCTCTGGGTAGCAGCACCCTGAGATGACTGCCAGCTGTTCAGCTATCAATATTTCCACTGGTTTCTATTGCAGTTTTATGCTCCTTTGAAATACACATGGGCCTACTAAACCCATGGACCAAATGCTTTGTATAGCTGAGTAGGTGCTGGGGATCTCTATGGAGATATGTAATATGCCATCTATTTAACAGATACATTCATAAATACATAGTTTACACACATTTTCCAAGTCTGCAACAGGAGCCGCAGAGTGACAAACAACTTTATAGTCATTTCATTAAGCTCTATGCTCTTTCCAGTTGCTAATCCATTGTGCAATTAACTCAATACGTTAATATGTTTAGCAATGGTTAGCTCATCTGAGCTGATCATTTGAAGGGTTAACAACAGTTTATCAATATGCCTGGGTTTTGTTCCTTCATCTTTAAAGATATTGCACTTTTAATTATTAATGGGATATAGAACCTTTAACCTTAACATTTGCACATTTTGCCTTTATACTTTATTAAAATGTGAAATATTTTATATCACCTAAGTTATCCATAGGTTCGGATTTTTACTATATGAGGTAACAACTGTTTTTGAATAATGTCATATTTTAACATCATCTTTGTTCTCTGTATTCATTTTTCCTCTATATTATTCATAAACTCTATGGAATTACTTCTGGTAAGGGCTGGTCCTTCAGTCACTTCAGTAATGAGAAGTCTAAGGTCAATGAGTTTTGCATGTATGTGCCGGATACCCAGGGTACAACATAGAACTGTGGGACCACCGTGCCCCCTTACCTCTGCTCCCTGTGCTGTCTCTTGCCATGCACCCCAGAAATATACTGTCTAACACTGCTCAAGACTCCTATTGAACAATGCAAGCTCATTAGTTTGCCACTTCATTAAAGGATAGTGGATATGCACCAGCCTTTGTAAGCTGAGGAGGTTCCCCAAGCACTTAAGACAAACTCACTGGTAAGGATAAAACATTAAACTAAGTTTATTAACTACAGAGAGATAAATTTTAAGTGATTATAAATGTTAGGCATAGAGGTCAAAGTTGGTTACATAAAAATAAAAATCACAGTCTAAATTCTAAACTTTAGCATAGTAAGCAACTTTTGAATCCAGCAGTTTTTCTCACCCCATTATGAACTGTAAGCAGTTCACATTTCTTAACACACAGGCTGGTTTCTTTTTTCAACCTGGGACCAATATCCCCAGTTCAAAATCTCTTCTTCCAAATGTTCGTTTTGCCTTCCGAGTAAGTGGGAGAGGAGAGAGGCCTTGGGCTGACACCACAGACTCCCATTTAATCCCCCAATCCATGTGCATGGAAAGATACTATCTCAAACATGGAGTCATGGATCACATGTTCTATGTCTCCTCCTGAGGCACTGGATTAAGCAATCCCCATTGTCTATATGCTTTGGGAGGCACCCGCTGGGAGAGTGGATTTTCCTTAATGGGCCATCAACACATGGCTGGCTAGTCCTAATATAAATCTGTCTTGCGGGGATTAGTTGCTCCTCTGTTGCCATGGAAAGGCCAGTTGTTGCCGTCTCCCAGACTCAAAACACATTTCAGTAACACACACATAGCAAAACTTCATCACTTCGTATATAACGATAACACACATAGTTCAACAAGATAGTAATGTTCAACAGATCATGACTTCTCAAATGATACCTCACAAGGCACACTTTGTACACAACATATCATAATCATGCTACAGTGGTGAATATGGCTTCAAGACAAAGTTTGATAAGTTTATGGAGGAGATGATATGATGGGATAGCCTAATTCTGGCAATTAATTGATCTGCGACTACTTGTGGTAAATATGCCTAATGGCCTGTCATGGGATGTTCGATGGGGTGGGATCTGAGTTACTACAGAGAATTCTTTCCTGTGTGTCTGGCTAGTGAGTCTTGCCCACATGCTCAGGGTTTAGCTGATCACCATATTTGGGGTCGGGAAGGAATTTTCCCCTAGGGCAGATTGGCAGAGGCCCTGGGGGGGTTTCGCCTTCCTTGATCTACTGTGGGTGAATAACTGGCCTGACTGATTTCAATGGGATAAAGTTTTTGTCCAATATATTTTATTAGGCTGGATTATGATCAGCCCTTATACTGACAGTGCAAAGCACACTAAGCAGCCCTGGGAGAAATGCACTTCCTGAGTCAGTTTTTCCAGGTTTTCTCCCCAAGGTTTAGTGCAGCTCTGCAGCACCCCATATGCAGGGTTTGGTGCAAACTGCCCATGCTAGTCATTAAAAATGACAGTACAAAGTGTTATTTTATCAAACACCATTGCAAGTGAGCAGTAACAAATGTATCACATTCCAATAGTTAAGATGAACTGAGCTACTAGTTGACATAGTAAACACTGCATACCTCTTTCAAAGCACGTTAGGGATCTGAACCTCTGCTCTCACTGAAAGCAGTGGGAGTTTTCCCACTGACTTCAGTAGAATCAAGCATATCCCTGTAATATATTTGCCAGTACTATTGGCAAGAAATGGGATATCTTTAGATTTCAGGTGCTAGGTTCTGTCATTTATTCAAAAGTTGCTCTTTGATCATCAAGACTTAGGGAAGCAATTTTCTCCATCTGCAATATCGTCCTTACAGGATGAAGCTAATTGGAGAGGTGATCAAAAGTCACAGCTCCTTTGTATTAGTTACTAAAAAAAGATATATAACTGATGCCAAGGACATTTTATTTAAACAGCCAAAGGCAATTCAGTCATTCATCCAGGTATCCCATTATCCTTTCCGAGGAGGTGGCATCTAATTGAATTGTTTGAGTATATTTTTTTTGGCACCAGTAAATTTGCTTAGTATGATGGGTGCCATTCACTGCACACTAACAGTAATTTAATTAACTTGGTGTGTTCCCAACTCCTGTTATTGACAGTACTACGGTATAAGAACATGAAAATAATATAATAGTAAATATAGGGCTGCAGTAAACATCAAGGAACAAATTTTGGTCAGAATTGGTCTGCAGGGAGCAGAGAAGAGCTAACCGGCTACTACATCTGACCGTACTAGCAGCTGCCCTCATGGGGGTATATCTGGGCAGAGAAAGCCAAGGCCATGCCCGCATGTGCTGGAAGAGATGTGCTGGGACAAGAGTGTCCAGGTACCCACTGCAGAATCCATCATGCTAGGTAAAAGAGTGGGCTCCAGTGTGGTAAACACAAAAGGGATTCTTTGCTGAGGCTCCAGGGGCACCTGTAGTTCTCCAGCTTATAGACTGATAAATCTCTCTAGAAATTTACCGAGGCATTTCTATATTATGTTGTAATAACTGGGCCTACAAATTTACCATAATTGTAAGCTCAATTGTAAAAAGTAGATAAAAGTTAATAAAATGTCAAAATAACCTACAACAACAAATGTTGATGCGAAAAGGTATGAAATGCAGACAAAGATTTAAATAATAAAAAAAAAGACCTAATGATATAATTCAAGAACTGTGTTTATCAAGCATGATCATGATCAGAGGAAAAGAAAATCAAAAATTGGCATGTCAGATATTAGGCCTAATTGGTGGACAAAATAATAATGTGATGGGCTACTCCACCTATCTCTTAATTTTGGAGTCCTTAAGAAAGATTCTTTGGAGAGAAAAAATGGCTATTGGAGTGACTTTCACCATCATGGTTGCCCCACAGATCATTGTTGTCCTTATCCTGAGAGATGTCCCGTGCAGATCAGGCCAGAGAAAGGTACCCAGAGGACACTGCCCCTCCACCGGCTCCAGCTAAATCCCAAACAGCAGTTGGGATGTGAGATTTCTCTCTCTCTCCCTTATGTCATTTTATTCCTTCAGCTTATTTCTTCTCTTTTCTGTCCCTCTCTTTTTTCCTTTCATTGAGAGGGGAGGGGGTTTCCCAACACTTTGGAGGATAGAGCTAAAATTCAGAAGGGTCTTGATAAACTGGAGAACTGGGCTACAGACAACAAAATGAAATTCCACAAAAAGAAATGTAAGGTGCTATACTTAGGGAAGAAAAACCAAATGCACAAAAACAGAATGGGGGAAAACTGGTTTGGCAGCAGCACTGCTGAGAAGGATCTGGTAGTTATGGTGGATCTCAACCTCAACATGTGTTAGCAATGCAATGTTGTTGCAAAAAAAGCAAATGCAATTTTAAGTTGCATTAACAGAGGCATAGCATGCAAGTAACAGATAGGATCTCTGTACTCAGCACTGGTTAGGCCTCCCCTGGAGTACCTGGTGTCCAGTTTTGGTCACCAATGTATAGAAAGGATCTAGAGAGGTGAGTGACAAAGATGATCAAAGGGATGGAATGAAGGTCATATGAGCAAAGGCTGAAGGAACTGGCTATGTTTAGTTTGGAAAAGAGCAGATTAAGGCGGGAATTTATAGTGGTCTTCAAATATTTGAAAGGCTGCCATAAAAAAGATGGAGAAAATGTTCTCTCTTGCCACAGAAGGCAGGAAAAGAGGCAATGGGTTCAAACTACAGCATAGCAGATTTAGATTAAATCTCAGAAAAACTCCCTAACTGTAAAAATAGTAGGACAATGGAACAGACTTCCTAGAGAGGTTGTGGAACATAAGAACGGCCATACTGGATCCGACCAATGGTTCATCTAGCCCAGTATCCTGTCGTCTGACAGTGGCCAGTGCCAGGTGTTTCAGAGGGAATGAACTGAACAGGTAATCCTCAAGTGATCCATCACTTGTCATCCACTCCCAGCTTCTGACAAACAGAGGCTAGGGACACTTCAGAGCATGGTTTTGCATCCCTGCCCATCCTGGCTAATAACCATTGATGGACCTATCCTCCAGGAACTTATCTAGTTCTTTTTTTAACCCTGTTATAGTCCTGGCCTTCACAACATCCTCTGGCAAAGAGTTCCACAGGTTGAGACTGTGCATGGTGTGAAGAAATATTTCTTATTGTTCGTTTTAAACCTGCTGCCTATTAAGCTCTTTCACTGGAAGTTTTCAAAAGGAGTCTGGATAAGCATCTGTCTTGGATGGATGAGACACAACATATCCTGTATCTTGGCAGGGAATTAGACTAGATGACCCTTGTGGTACCTTCTAATCCTGTGGTTCTATGATTCTAATAAGAATCTGCATATTTTGCATTACTTCTGTGAGTACGTGACCTGCAAGAGGCAACGAAAAGCAATATCCTAAATAGCCCGATGATGGTACAAATTTGCTAGGTCTCAGAGTGGTTGATAAGATCAGATGCTATGCACCTGTGTTTCTCCAGCAATGAGGATGCAAATGAAAGTTAACACTGAGACAGAAGCTGCATTTTCTATTTTTTTGCTGGGATGGTGGGGAGGGGAACATTTCTTCCCTTTTGCATGTGTTTGTCTTGTTTTGTCTTCAAGGAAAAGGGATCAGACTTTAAAAACAATGACAGCTTTAGCCCATCTTAACTAACTTCCCTTTTCCCCCAAAAGGGCAGTTCTTCCCATCTTTGATATGATCCAAAAGACTGTCAAACAAGGTATTTTTCCCTTCTAAAAACTCTCTTCGGCTAACAGGAAAGGCAACAAGGGATGTTGTTAAAATGAAATCCTTATTTAATACTTTACATTTCAAATTTTAACTGATTTCCTGTATCTTCAATTAAAGGTTAAAAGATTAATTTGTAATGGTGTGTTTGCCCTGGTACTAAGCAGGGTGAGGTCTCTGCATACCAAACCCTGAACCTTGTTTAACTCTGTTTAATGTTGGACAGTGACTGGGTTATGTAACACCTTTGACTCTTTGGTCCCTTTGTTCCATCTAAATTAACAGGCCCCCATCACTAAAATATCCAAGTGCCTTGTAAACAGACTAAATTTCTCCTCACAAAACCCCTGTGTAGTGAAGTACTATTATTCTTATTTTACATATGAGGAACTGAGCCACAGAGAGACACAGTGACTTAACCAAGGACATACAGGAAGCCTGTGGCAATCAGAAATTGAACCCAGGTGTCCTGAGTCACAGTCCAGAGCAGCAACCAGGTAAGCCCTCTGGCGGGCCTGGCCAGTTTGTTTACCTGCTGCATCCGCAGGTTTGGCCGATCGCAGCTCCCACTGGCCACGGTTTTGCCACTCCAGGACAGTGGGGGGTGCAGAAAGCGGTACGGGCCAAGGGATGGGCTAGCCGCTGCTTCCCGCAGCCCCCATTGGCCCAGAATGGCAAACCGAGGCCAGTGGGAGTCGCGATTGGCCAAACCAGAGGACGCGGCAGGTAAACATACCAGCCCAGCCCACCAGGGGGCTTACCCTGGCGGGCCATGTGCCAAAGGTTGCCGATCCCTGGTCCAGAGCCTTAACCAGAAAATTATCCTTCCTTTTCTATTAATTGTTAACTATACTACATCAAGTGCCCTCTCTCCAAAGTTCTGGGAGCAATATGCCTTCTAAAAGGTATCAGAGTATTTTGACAAACAAATAATCTGTTATATTATTATACAACTATGGAGATGGTTTTATAAAAACACAACAAAACATGCCAGTTATGGGGACAAAGATTACATATCCCTTTTAAAAACATGTTTTATGATGTGCTCAGCACAACATTCATACCTAATTCAATAATACATTCTTGAGACTAAATGTAAACAGTCGAATAAACAATACTAAATTTAGCAGATACTCAACTTCCTGAGTGTAACAGGTCACCAAACCTTATTTGAAAGGCATTATCAGTAACTCTCAAAAACAAGCTAGATGTTGTATAACTAAATTCAACACAAATAACACAGCTGTGAAGATACAATCAAAGATAAAAACCTGCAGAAATATGTGGATTATTACTGCAAATTTACATTTGTTTTCTCTTTTTACTGAAAGTAAAGGAAGTATTGTTCAGAGATGTACAAAATGGCAAAATAATGTATGTTCTATGTGCTACATACTGTCTAGACCTGCTGAGACATTATTGTATTTAGAATTAAATTTAGTACTGAACACCATGATGTGCTGGAGAAGGCTCTTGGGCATTTCAAGGAGGCATCTGTTAAAATTCTGCCTCTGAACTAGCTGGTGCAATTTCCCTGCTGCTGATGGAGTCATGACATCTAGACACTGATGAAGATTACAAAGGGACTTGGGCAGGCCAAAGAATCTGGTCCTATATGTTAATTATATTTCTATGACTTGGACAAGATGGACAGAGACCCCTACACTCACAGCTTTGGTCTTACTCTTTTCCATCTGTACCCTTCTGCATCTCACTGGCTCACATGCACAGTAGTTGTATGGTATTACACAGGGAGAATACTGAAAATGTAAATATGAGAGTGCATGCTCTTTGTCTAGGAGACCTGTATTTTGCCTGCCTTTTCAAATATGATGTATCTCACTGTTACTGTAAGCCAGAGACTCAGCAGGCAAAATACAGTCATCACCAGCAAAGTCAGTCCCTCCAAGTGTTTAATACAAAAATGTAAAGTAACAGTACAATATAATCAGGAAGAGAGCAAAAACTTCTCATATTTGGAGAACTGGCTGTAGTGTCCAATCTTCCCAAAGGCATTATGTCCCTGCTCGTTCCCAACATGGCACTCTCACAAGAGTGGCCCCGCCCATGAAATGCTGTGAAAATGAATGGGGAAGCTTATACGCAGTTATCCTGTTCTCCTTTTGCTTCTTATCACAATTGCTTAAGTTGCAGTAGCTGACCCTCCTGTGTCGCCTCCCTGTTGTACCTTAGCTTGATTATTTTTCTAAGGACCTTCTCTTTCTTCTTTGTAACCAAAGTATAACTGAGGTTGTTATTGTAATGCTCCTATTTGTCACTTTGATTGATCAGCTTTGCTGAGCTGCATAGAATTAGACTAGTTTTAACTGCACATTTACGATCCCGCTTCTCCAGCCAACTCTTTTGATGTTGGGAAAGAACCAGTAAAACCAACCCTTGTGAATATTAAGTGGTATAAATAACGCAGGCCTGAATTACTGTTTGCTACAAATAATAAGACCATGAGTCATAAATGGAAAAGTATGGAAATTAAATAATACAAATTCAGACAAGTGATGTTAAGAAGCACTTTTCCAATTTAGGTAACATGAATATGAGTAATGGCTTATTTACCCACAAACATCCTTTTTTTGCAGCCAGGGAAGACAAGCTGTATGAAGGAGTTTGATGACATAACTGTGGTGCTAGTGGGGAAAATTAAATTAAGTCCCCAAAAGAAAATAGGAAACTATAAAAAGGGAATAATTCTGATTCACTAAATGGTCTTTACACTCTCCCTCATGAATTAGTTGATTGTTTTTTTATAAAGTCTTAAATTACTTGATAGAAACTTGTATAAAGATTGGGGTCTTTTGGGGATGGTGGGGAACTGGAATTCATCTCACTTCATTTTAAGACATTTTCAGATATCCTATTCAATTCAATATGTGAGAGAAGGACTGTATTTTATAGATTTCAAATCATTTTGGGAATACGTTGTGAGAAAGATATTCTCTGAGCTGATTACATTGTGTTGGCAGAAGCAGTAGATATCATATTATCTTGTTGTGTGGCATTCATTATTAACATCTCATTAGTGACACCTGGTTGAATTATCTCATCAGGTAGTACTCAGTTCTAGACTTTTCACAGATGACATTTTGTTCCCATTATTATTATTATTGAGGCTGGAACAAGTTTTCCCAGAAACACTTGACTACTTTGATTGATTGAATTACAAAATTAGTGGATCAAGTGAAAATAGCAGATGTAATAGCTTTGATTTTAGGAAAGCATTTGATGCAGTGTCTCATGAAATCTTCCTTTCAAAATTAATCCAAATCAACTTGAATCTAAACCCTGTTGATTGGACTGTAACCTGGCTACTGGAGATGGAAAAACTTTTACTATAAACAAAGGGACCAGACTGGGTGGAGAAACTTCAAGGGCTACAGTGATTCTGTATTAGTCCAGTCTTATTACATATATTCATTAGTGACTGGGAGGAAATGATAAACACAACATTAATGAAATTTGTGAAGGATACTCATTTGGGAAGAGCATGTAATGCCAACCTGAATAATACAAACGGATCCAGAAAGATCAGAAGTATGAGAACCAAACAACAAAATGAGATTGAACTAAGAGAAATAGATGCTCATACATCAGTGGGAAAATAAAACACATATATACTATGGGTGAGAAACCTGGGAAGCAATAATGCCAAAATAACCTAGGGATGATATTGAACAACAAATGATATAGCAGCAAAACCAGGTTAATGCAATTTTAGCTGCATATGCAGAGGGATCGCATCATAGGACTGAAGGTAAAAGTGCTTCTGGAACAGCAAATTTACTGCCAGACTCCGAGATAAAAATGGAGGAAACTAAAAGAAGAACTACAAAATTGGCAAGGCACCTGGAAGAACAGACTTATGAGTTGCTAGGCCCCAACAGGTCACATTGACTTCAGCGGTAATAGGGACATAAGCACTCAAATGAAAAGATGGAAGCTCTATAACTTAGCACATTTAATACAAGAGTAGACAAAGCACTAGTAAAGGCTCTACATGAAACAATTCTGCATTAGAAGATTGCATGGACTAGATAACTTGTTGGAAAGGACCTATCACCACGTTCTATGAACCATAAAGCCCTCTAATGCTATAATAATAACAAAGAAGTAATAGGCAAAAATCAACTGATCCTTTAATCAGCTACAGAAAACCCCCCAGAACCAAACAGAAAAGCTCTTGACAGAAACATTAGCATAAATGGAATGTTTGCTTTTTGGATTTTCACCAAAAAGCCCTCATATATCTGGTTATTTATTTAATGAAGCAAAGCACTGTATGCTGTAGTAAATATTATCTCTGATGAAGTTGTGTGTTGCAATCGAGGCCTTTATTATTAAAGCTAGACTTTTGCAACAGCTGACATGGATATAGGTCACTTTTGGCATAGGTTCTTCCATTACTCATCTGGGGGATTTTGTGAGCGTGGCAATGGATTTGCTATAGTAGATGAAGAATAGCAAATGAAAGTCTTGCTAAACTCTATACTCTGAGAGGACCACAAAGAGCATGAATATCAGGCAACACAATGGATTGGACTAGGGTGCTCTCACAGTGTGAATTTTAATTCTGCAAGCAATTATGGGATTTCCCTCCCTACTGTTTTTTTTAAACAATATTTTAAAAAAGAATCAAGCAGGTGTATTGGGTTTTGAAGACAGTCTGCAGTATTGCAGTCCCATCCTTGTCACAACACTTTATTGTATCTTATTATCAAACATTTTGAGTACAAAACAATGCCAGGGACTTTTGATATTTACCATGACCAATTTGTGACTTCTGAATTACATTCCTGGGGTGTGATTCTGCAACTTTTACTCATGCACATAATCCCCATTGAACTCAAAGAGGTCATTTATTATATTTGTTATTTTTACTGCAGTAGCGCCTATGTGACCAGTTAAGTATCAGAGCCTTATTGGACTTGTCACCATAGAGAGCTCACAATCCAATGTACGCCAAACAAACAAGAGAGAGATAAGGTAACCGTAAAGTAAGCAAGCTGTTAAACAGAGGTCTTAACTCATGTCCTTTCTAGCTCTTGTCAACTGTCAACTTTATTGACCTTGTTGCAGGCAGTAACCATTCTATTCCAATTTTACACCCACCTGTAAAGTCCTCCAACAGACAGAGAAGCTGCACACACACACAACATGAAAGAAAGGAGGAGGAGGAGTACAATGTTAAACTAATCAGAACTCCAGCAATTTATAGATGGAAGGAAAGAAAAGAAAAGAATCCAAATATATGGGTTTTTTTAAAAGCACCAATATTGCAAATAATTCAAAAGGTATCAAGCTTGCAAAATAATGCATCTCTCAAGCAGTCTAGAAGCTAACCTAAAATTTAAAAAAAAAAAAAATCAGGTGAAAATGTGTGCCTTTGCCTGACAATCAATCATTCTTTCCCATTTGTCTAGGCTTTGCTGCATTCAATATAAATTAATAAGAATACAAAAAAATTCAGATCATCAGCACTCTCACAAATATAATGCATTATATCAAGAGTGGCTATCTCCAAATGACAGCAGAGTCAGAACATTATAGACAGGTGGAGTCATACTGAAAATAAATTAATTTGAAAAGAAATGTCTTTAAATTAAAAGGGGTTGTTTTTAATAAGGAAAGAAGGCAGAAGATGGCTCCTGTTAGATTACTCACTTAGAAAGATTTAGGTGACAGACCATTATCTATAGAAAATATAGGAAAGTAAAGAGCTGAGAAAATCTGTCTGTAGAAAGTAGCCATCATAAACCTAAATTCAATCTCACATAGAACCCAAAACACTTCCTAGGATTCAGAAAGTTTGGTAAAAGCTCTTCCCCCTGCCAAAATCCATCAGGATGATCCAGAACACTATATTTACTGTAGCAGGATGCAGAAGGATTTGGTTTGAGTTGTAGACTGTTTTCCTTTCATTTCATTTTATCAGGGTATATTGACATATTATCATCGCCTTCATTCTCCATTACTTGCATTTAGCACTAGATACTATTTTATGTTATGAACTGATTTTAATCTCTGTTACCTCAGTGTAAATCCAGAGTACGCTATTCAAGTCGATGTTTCACCATGGATTGAGGTTAGAAGCTAGCCCAATATGTTCACACACTATGGGATGAATTGTAATTTGTAGATTACAAGGCGAGAAGGGACCATTGTGATCATCTGCTCTGACCACCCATAAAATATGGGCCACAGGATATTCCCAAATTAATTCCTGTTTGAACTAGAGTATACTTTTTAGAAAAACATCCAATCATGGATTAAAAATTTCCAGTGATGGATAATCTACCATAATCCTTGTTAAATTGGTCTAATGGTTAAGTATCCTCACTATAAAAAAAGATGCATTTCTAGTCTGCATTTTGGGCAGATTCAAATATCATACTATATAACTGAACTTTTTATTTCCTTAACTTTTTTTTTTTTACATAAAAAACTCAATAAAAAGCTAATTAAATCAGAACCTTTTAAAAAAATCAGTATAAATTTGCTAGATGTCCTTAAAACCCAAGGCTTATTGATATGAACTTTAATATAATGGTGGATCCTATTAGAGACCATATAATCTATGAATAACAATAGGTTCATCAGGGGACAAATTTTGGCCACCCCACTGTGGGTGAATAAGCACAGTGAGCCTTCAACCCCAGCATAGCCCTACAGTGGAGCTTTCTGTAACAGTATTGACTGAAAAAAGAAAAGGAGGACTTGTGGCACCTCAGAGACTAACAAATTTATTTGAGCATAAGCTTTCGTGAGCTACAGCCTCACTTCATGATGCATTCAGTGGAAATACAGTGGGGAGATTTATACACACAGAAAACATGAAACAATGGGTGTTACCATACACACTGTAATGAGAGTGATCTGGTAAGGTGAGCTATTACCAGCAGGAGAGCCGGGGGTGGTGGGGATAGTAGTGATAATCAAGGTGGGCCATTTCCAGCAGTTGACAAGAACGTATGAGGAACAGCCGGGGGGGGGGGGGGGGGGCGGGGGCGGGGAATAAACATGGGAAAATTCTTTTACTTTGTGTAATGACCCATCCACTCCCAGTCTTTATTCAAGCCTAAGTTAATTGTATCCAGTTTGCAAATTAATTCCAATTCAGCAGTCTCTCGTTGGAGTCTCTTTTTGAAGTCTTTTTGTTGAAGAATTACCACTTTTAGGTCTGTAATTGAGTACCAAAGAGATTGAAGTGTTCTCCGACTGGTTTTTGAATGTTATAATTCTTGACGTCTGATTTGTGTCCATTTATTCTTTTATGTAGAGACTGTCCAGTTTGACCAAAGTACATGGCAGAGGGGCATTGCTGGCACATGATGGCATATATCACATTGGTAGATGTGCAGGTGAACGAGCTCTGATAGTGTGGCTGATGTGATTAGGCCCCATGATGGTGTCCCGTGAATAGATATGTGGACACAGTTGGCAATGGGCTTTGTTGCAAGGATAGGTTCCTGGGTTAGTGGTTCTGTTGTGTGGCGTGTGGTTGCTGGTGGAGTATTGCTTCAGGTTGTGGGGCTGTCTGTACGCAAGGACTGGCCTGTCTCCCAAGATCTGTGAGAGTGATGGGTCGTCCTTCAGGATAGGTTGTAGATATTTGATGATGCGTTGGAGAGGTTTTGAGTTCCCTAGTACACCCCCGGGGTACCTGTCTGCATTTGATGAGGACACAGTCAGCACTAGTTGTTAAGTGGACTGGAGTAGTTCAACATCTTGAATGCCAGCCTCAGGGTAGACTGTTAAGAAGCTGCACACAAATCCCAATGATTTGTTAGTTCTACACTTAGATTTCACCAATCAAGTACCATATGTGAACTCCTCAAGCACTGTAACAGCCTAACCATGGAGTCACAGACAGTCCCTTTGGGTGCTTCGATCTATCTTGCCACCTGAGCAAGCTTGCCTTTGTGGTAGATTGTCCCTTACACCAAAAGGCACAACATTCAGGTTACATCCAGTTATTTACCCCAGGTCAATTGCACCTTAGATCTTACACTAAAGACAATTGTAGCCAATCCTATAATAAACTAACTGAAGATTTACTAACTAGGAACAAGAAATAAGAGTTATTTACAAGGTTAAAGAAGGTAAACAAACACCGAAATGAGTTACAGGCTTAAGTTTCAAAAGTCAATAGAAGCTCTATAATAAGCAAGCTTCTATGTCCTTAGGATAACCCAGGCCAAGTAACTGGGGATCCTTTGCTTAGAAATTTTATCCTCGCAAACTCCAAGCAGCATAGAGATACAGTTTCTTCTTGTGGGGGATCTTTATTCCTGTATCCCCAGCGTTCAAACTGATGAGATGAGTTCACACAGACATACACATTTCCTCTTTATGCGGGGAGGGGAGGGATGCGATTAAAATCTTTGTTCTTTGATGTTTCACAATGGCTCATATGGTTTCAAAGGGACTTCTTGGTGGGAAGGACCTAACACCTTCCATAGGAAGCCAGCATTTTACATCAATTAGTGCTTCTTTCCTGTTTGATGACTTACATAATTATAGGCAATTACAAGGCGAACACTTAATATCACCTTATAAAATGGTGTACAGATGTTATAAGTGAGGTTAATGCATGCAGCATTCAAAGTTTTATAAAGTTTAAAGACAACACATACTAATAAACTTAACATCTATTTTATCCATACCACCACACAGGTGAGCCAGACTACTTCAGCCACAGATGCCAGCTTCCAGTTGTCCTGGGGGTGCTCAACCCCTGCTCAGGCCCAGGCCCAGGCCCAGGCCCCCCCCCCCACTCCACCCCTCCCTCCACACCCACTCCCACCCCATCTCTTCCCGCCTCTGGCCCTGCCCCCATTCCGCCCCACTCCCTCCCTGCCTCTTTCCCCCCCTGCTCCACCCCCACCTCTTCCCACCCCCCGAGCACGCCTGTCCACACTTCTCTCACTCCCTCCTACACACCATGGAACAGTTCCGTGGCTTGCAGGAGGTGCTGGGAGGGAGGGAGAGAAGTTGGTCAGTGGCGCCGAGGATGGAGCTTGGTTACCGATAAGCACTAAGCTAATTTTTTTCCATGGTTGCTGTTACTGAGCATGCATCCTTCGATGATGGAGAAGCACTGTGGCTCTCAACCTTTCCAGACTCCTGTACCCCTTTCAGGAGTCTGATTTGTCTTGTGTACCACCAAGTTCACTTAAAAACTACTTGCTTACAAAATCAGACAAAAATGTTACAGTATACAATTGCTGAAAAAATTGCTTACTTTCTCATTTTACCACAATTATAAAATAAATCAATGGGAATATAACTATTGTACTTACATTTCAGTATATAATATATAGAGCATTATAAACAAGTCATTGTCCGTATGAAATTTTAGTTTGTACTGACTTTGCTAGTGCTTTTTATGTATCCTGTTGTTAAACTAGGCAAATATCTAGAAGAGCTGATGTACCCCATGGTATGCGTATCCCTGGTTGAGAACCACTGCTCTGGCACAATGCCTCCCTCTGCCAAGGTCCAAAGCCATCATTCATATCTAAAAGTCAATGAGTTTTGCATCTGGACCTAAACTTTCATAAGTTTTTGGGATGCTCTGGGTTCTATTACTCCACCCCTCACTAATTCTGAGAATTACAATATTTCTCTTTCCTGTCCCTTTGCCATGACACCAGCTTTCCCTTCCCCATTTCAATATCTGTTTTACATGCAGTAACTCCTCACTTAACGTTGTCCCGGTTAATGTTGTTTCATTGTTATGTTGCTGATCAGTTAGAAAACATGTTCATTTAAAGTTGCACGACGCTCCCTTATAACGTTGTTTGGCAGCCGCTTCCTTTGTCCACTGCTTGCAGGAAGAGTAGCTCGTGGTGGGGGCTTGGAACCAGGGTGGGCCGGGAGCCACACTATCAGATCCCCTAAGTTCCCCGTGCAGCAGGCACCCAGCAGGCTATCAAGTGACAGGCAGTTCAGCTGTCCCTCCCCCTACTGTCATATGCTGCTCCTGCCCTCTGCCTTGAAGCTGTTCCTGGAAGCCTCCTGCTTGCTATGCAGCGGTTGGGGGGGAAGAGGAGTGCTGATGTCATGGTTTCCACCTCCCCCTGCTCCTGTACCCCATCTCCACAGAGCTGGGGGAGGGAAGAGATACAACAGGGCTCAGGATGGAGAGTGCTTGCTGGCAGCAGCTGCTGTCTCAACTTGCTGATATACTTAAAAAGGCAGTGAACTTAGAGTGGCATCAGCATACTTAAAGGGGCAATGCACATCTCTCTCTCTCTCTCACACACACACACACACACCCCTCAGCACTTTGGAAAGTGGAGGGAGTGGTGCACTCTAGTGGGATAGCGTGGGTTGATCATCACTTTCATTTTCCACAGGGAAAGTTTGCAGCCACTGCCATGCGTCTATTGTGTCTCCTCCCTCCATTTGTGCTGCCTTTTAGAGTGTGAGGCTAAATTACCAACGTGTTAACCCTTGAAGGCTCAGCCGAGTGTTAGTTCATCATTAAGAGAAAGGCATTCCCTCAGAAATATCCCACCCTCTGACTCCACCACCTCAACCAAGCTTCACAATCATCATTGCTATGTACAGTATTAAATTGTTTAAAACTTCTACTACATAATGTCTTTTGTCTGGCAAAAAAAAATTTCCCTGGAACCTAACCCCCCTATTTACATTAATTCTTATGAGGAAATTGGATTTGCTTAACATTGTTTTGCTTAAAGTAGCATTTTTCAGGACCATAACTACAACGTTAAGTAAGCAGTTATTGTGCTTTTATTTTAAGGGCCTGATTCTGTTCTCATTAAAAAGAATATAAATCAAGAGTACGCCCATTTAAGATAGTGGAGTTACACAGATCTAAAACCAGTATAGGACCAAAATCAGGCCCTTGAATCTTCTCTTTGTGAGTATTGGAATGTTCCATCACCCCTGAGGGAAGGTGAAGATTTCGATCTTACAGAAAAACCCAAATCTGCATATTCTGAGGGGAACCTATTTTCCCTTCCTTATGAAATAAGTGCATATATACCTCAGTTTTAGGTGAGCAATTCTACCTCATCCTCACAGATGTGTATAATGTGGGAATATGAATATTTTGAGAGTCAGAAAATGTTTCACTATGTGTTGGTATGAAGATCTGTACTTATGTATCACTAAGAGGGGTATCCGCAAAAAGAAAAGGAGGACTTGTGGCACCTTAGAGACTAAGAAATTTATTTGTGCATAAGCTTTCGTGAGCTACAGCTCACTTAATCGGATGCAAGTGTTTACACTCTGTACTCCTTCGTATCACTAAGTGCTAACCATGGAGTACTAACAAAGATGCTGTGAGGTTTAATGAATTAATGTGTATAAAATACTGGGAACCACAGAGGGCAGATGCTATGGAAGCATAAAGCATCTTTTTATTCTGTTTTCTGTCTGTGTGTGCTTTTGCTTCAGGGTGAACTGCTGTTTAATGACATCGGAATTAACAGAGGGGAAAAGGCTTCTTCAGGGTTCTGGCTCTACCAGACCAAAGAGCAGAGAAAGACAGACAGAGAACAGGTTTCAACAATTTAACACAGAGAATTGCATGAAGCAAGAAGTGGAAAGAGAGAGAATATACAGTACCTGCCCTGTGCTAATAAGACCATGCAGTATATGTTCAGAAAGCCATATAGACACAAGGACCTGAAGATGGACTTTTCTGTGTTTCTTTTTGAGGAATCTAAAATCTCTTGATTTCATAGCATATACAATATGGCTGCATTAAAAATGAGTGCTAACATGTACATATTTATAAACACATACACTAACAAGACAAGCTGATAAAACCTGCTGTGATTACAAGATCACAACATACATTCTGAGTCAAGTTCTGCTCCCAAATAACCACATAAAATCCCTAGTGACTTCAGTGGGAATTACAGATGCATGCAGAATTTCACCATTTGCCTCTGGGGTCCATATGTTTAGAACCCCTGTTATCTTTGGGGTGGTGAGCACATCTTACAGTTGGTCTTCAACCTGTCAAACATGTGAGTTAAATCATGACTAGAAACTCCCTTAGAAGGCAGTCATCTCTATTTAGCATGGCATCCTATACAGAGCCATTCTGTGGTTTCTGCAGTTTTCATCCAGACTCAGGACAACATTCCACTGTAATTTCAAAGTGCTATTGCTAGTGGTTTTGTACAGGGTGTCCATATAGATCATAACTCACGGAGTTATTTTGCAGCATAGTATGTCCATTGCAACAGAATCCTAGTTACAAATATGTCTTCTTCCATACAAATATGTCTTTGGATTACAAACTGGCAAACCATTGTGGATGGGGGAGGATAAAATTAAAAACACGGTACACCATAATACTAATAACAATATTAACAATAACTCAAGTATCATCTATTGTAGTCAAATCTTCTCCATCTCACCTCAAAAATATAGATTTTTTTCCCCATAAAACTTTTATAATCTCCCTCTTGGACTCCTGTTCCTACTGGCCATCACTTTAATGATATATAATAGTAACCTGTCTTGAGAGAGATGGATCTCTGATGATGTATAGCAGCATAATAGGTTCTCAGAGCACAATGATGACATGTTGCAGCTATACATCATCAGAACAGCAGTCAGCAAGATCAGGAGTTCAGGGGATACACATAACCAGAGTACAACCATAAAGAAAAATGAAATACAAATCCAGGGCCATTTCAGGCAACTCTGCCAATCTGTGGCAGATCCTGGGGCCCCTACTAAATGTTTACTGATGTTTACTGATCATGCTTCAGTGGCACATAGGAAGAAACATGCCCTGTTTAAGGCTGAGTGACAGGTCTCTGGTGATAAGAAGTTAGGCATCCTGGGAAATCAGAATATCTCCCTTAAATCACCGCCCTAATTACATTTCTTCTCCTCCTATTAAAAAGGAAACTTCTATTCACTATCTTCCATCGGAAATATCTGCATGAGTTCTTGACACATTTCCTATACCCTATCCAACTGAAATGGCATAAAAGTTTGGCAGTAAATGTAAAAGGGAAGAGCACTGGGATCTTGGGCCTTGCAAATCTGCTTGGACCAGACATGTACAGAACCCACATTTCCACATTTAATTGAAGTTTCCAAATGTGTGGCTTGAACATTTTTCTGTGTTAAAATTAACCATGTGTGCAAGTGTTTGCAGGTTCAGGGCCAAGATGACATGTGACATACAAAGAGTAGACAGAGAGAGAAATCAAATAGGTAGTTTGTTTTACACACACACACACACTTGAAAATATATTTTATATATAATATATAGTATATATATATACTATATATAAGTAAATAGATTGTCAGCTAACCCCATCTGCCCCAGAAAGACAACATCATTAATCCACGTTAAGTGTAAGGCTAACCATGACATACAGAAGTTATATGGTTTAGTCAGAGTCACACAGTTATTCCAGGTTTGAAATGGAAATAAAACCCAGGAAGTTTTCCTCCTATATTTTGCCTTACCTAGTAGAAAGCATTAACATATTCACAGAGTTTTGTCTTATTCCTGTTGCATGAACATTTCAAAGGAAACCAAAAGGGGAAGATGACTGTTACAATTTGTCTAAACTGAGTTTGCACTGGTTCCTCTAGAATTAAAACTGACATCATTGGGCAAAGCACCTGAGAATGTATGAGTTTGTCTTTTACTGAAAACTGTATGGATTTTTAAAAGTTTTGACCCCATACTGGAAATGAAAGCATCAGGTGGCATTTCCTTTTCTAAAGAGAGACATCAAAGTGTTCATTTATTCAGGACATTTGTCTACACTAAATGTTCAAAATATCTTCTACAGACAACACCCTTGGACCATCTAAACTTTTTCCTAAACAACTTTTATCATTGTATATGTCATTTAAAGGTTCTATATAGAAGGCCATATATTCCTTTGGGCCTGATCCTTCAGGTGCCTTAGAATCATAGAATATTAGGGTTAGAAGATACCTCAGGAGGTCATCTAGTCCAACCCCCTGCTCAAAGCAGGACCAACACCAACTAAATCATCCCAGCCAAGCCTTTGTCAAGCCAAGCCTTAAAAACCTCTAAGAATAGCAATTCCACCAACTCCCTAGGTAACCCATTCCAGTGCTTCACCACCCTCCTAGTGAAACAGTGTTTCCTAATATCCAACCTAGACCTCCCGCACTGCAACTTGAGACCATTGTTCCTTGTTCTGTCATGTCACCACTGAGAACAGAGGAGCTCCATCCTCTTTGGAACCCCCCTTCAGGTAGTTGAAGGCTACTATCAAATCCCCCCTCACTCTTCTCTTCTGCAGACTAAATAATCCCAGTTCCCTCAGCCTCTCCTTGTAAATCACATGCCCCAGCCCCCTAATCATTTTCATTGCCCTCTGCTGGACTCTCTCCAATTTGTCCACATCCCTTCTGTAGTGTGGGGACCAAAACTGGACACAATACTCCAGGTGTGGTCTCAACAGTGGCAAATAAAGGGGAATAATCACTTTCCTCAATCTGCTGGCAATGCTCCTACTAATACAACCCAATATGCCATTGGCCTTCTTTGGCAATGAGGACACACTGCTGACTCATATCCAGCTTCTCGTCCACTGTAATCCCCAGGTCCTTTTCTGCAGAACTGCTGCTTAGCCAGTCGGTCCCCAGCCTGTAGCGGTGCATGGGATTCTTCCGTCCTAAGTGCAAGACTCTGCACTTGTCCTTTTTGATGCTCATCAGATTTCTTTTGGCCCAATCCTCCAATTTGTCTAGGTCACTCTGGAAACTATCCCTACCCGCCAGCATATCTACCTCTCCCCCCCAGCTTAATGTCATCTGCGAACTTGCTGAGGGTGCAATTAATCCCAGCCTTGCTGCATAAATTCCCATTAACTTCAGTATTTGTTGAGGCTGCTTAGAAATGCGCAGGATATTACACTCAGACTATTTTTTTTCAATATTAAAAAATATTTTCAGACTTGATTTCCAGTACTGTGATTCCCTTAAACTGTTCTCTTTATTGTTAAAACACAAAAGAGTTGACCTGCAGTTGAAAACAATGGTGTGAGGAATGGCATGTATCTTTGCCTTAGGGTATTTGTCTGTTTTATTTCTGTGGGGTCATTTATAAACATTTGTTTATTTCAGTTTCGTATACTCCTATGAAAAGCACCTTAAGAAACTGATTATAACATAGGGTATGAGTATTTTGGCAAACATTGCTAAATCCAGGGCAGATAATTCAAATTCAACAATTATATACATGAATATGCGCGCCACAGGTTCACATTGTAAATCTTTGCATAGTGAGTTGTCTAGCATGACCAAATGTTCACTTGTTCATCTTACCCATGTAAGTTCATACAAATGAATTAAGAGACTTTATTGTAGATGCAACTGACTGCTTGAAGTTCTGAGAATGTGTCACTTATTTGTTTACGAAGGCTATTATTTTGATTTAACTTATTTTGTGTAATATCCCTTTGTTCCCTGGATCCTGCCAATGGCTTGATTTTACAATACAACCAGACCAGCAATGATGGACATTTACTGCTTTGTTTATGTCCAGTCCATCCACTGAAGAAAGATGAAAAAAGAAAAAGAAAAACTCAAGAATACCTTTTAATGTCATGACTCTGAGCTTAACATCTTAATATAAATTGTCACCATATTTCAGAGAAACCCATCAACCTCTATTAAATTCAAGTTTGAGTGTAACTTGGTTGTGTAGGGTTTTTTCCACCCTCTGATCCAGCCATAAATGTTTACAACTTCTCTCTCTGTTTTATAGTTTGTTCAAGTGGTTTTTATGAGCAGATTCAACTGGCAACATTTTTTACTTTTGAAATCAATCTGCTGCTTCCTTCTTCCCCACCTCCCTCCACATGGGACTTCTTGTGGAATATGATGCCACACAGATGGAATAAGGGAATATATATGGCTCCTTTATATATGTGGTTTGTCCAGGCTTATGTCCTTTATTGTCCTGTCTGCATTTGTAGGGTATGAGGAGGGGTGTTTTTCTGTAGGGTGGCTTATTTGGGGGGAGGAGGAGACTGTTGGTGTTTTTTCATTTCTTTGTAATTGAATTTGATATTTTAAATGTTCATTGAGTGGTAAAGCACTTTCAGTCTAAGGCTCCTGTCTGATAACATACTCTGTCCAGGGAGCCCCTTACTCCTGTGGAAAGTCCCACTGAAGACAATGTGTTACAGACTAACACGGCTGCTACTCTGAAACCTGAAGACAATGGGGTATCCTTGCAGAATCATAGCTCTGGAAGACAAGTGACATACAAAGGTTACGAGATGCGAGAGGGCTACGATCAAGTACATAAAATATGTGTGTTTGCACATTTTAATTATATATATATATATATATATATAGCTATACTCTATATAGTATATACTATAGGATGGGTGTATATTATATATCAGGGCCATCAATTAATCACAGTTAACACATGCGATTAGCTCAAAACAAATTAACCCTTTTTTAAAAAAACACACATTTTAATTGCACCCTAGGGCACTGTGCTCAGGAGGGGACCACTGTGCATCTCCAGGGGGAGGGTACCCCTCCCCCTGCCACCTTTTGTTGCTCCTGCCTCCCTCTGCCATGGAGGTGCCCTTGGCCACGCTGCTCTGGACTGGGAGCCTGCCTCCTGTCCGCTGCGCAGAGCGGGGGAGGAGGCATGCTGATGTTGGGGTGTCCCCACCCATCCATATATCCAGTCACTGCTGAGATGGGGTTAGGGAACAGGGGGAGGCTGTCTGCTGCTGGCTCAGGAGCAGGGCTAGCCTTAGGGGTAGGGCAGGCTGGGCAACTGCCCAGGGCACAGTGCTCGGGGGGGTCTCTGGAGCAGGGTTGCCCCTCCTCTACCCGTTGCTCTGCTGCCATCTGTAGCCACCGCCACTGCTCCTACATCCCACCCCCTTCTTCTGCCTTGGCGCTGCCCCTGGCCAAGTTGCTCATGACCAGGAACCTCCTGTGTCATAAACATACAACTAAGGTTAGCCTAGAATTCCTCCTTACCTGTAAGGGGTTAAGAAGCTCAGATAACCGGGTTAGCACCTGACCAACAGGGGAAAGAAGACAGTTTCAAATCTTGTGGGCGGGGGGGGGGGAGTGGAATTATTGTCCTTGATGGTATGAAGCCACTTCAGCGCAGCATGGTCGGTTTGCAGGTGGAAAAACGCTGTCCCCAAATGTATGGGCGTAGCTTTTCCAGAGCGTACACAATGGTATAACATTCCTTTTTGCTGATTGACCAGTAGCTTTCCCTCTCAAACAGTTTTTTGCTGAGAAACACGATAGGATGGAATTCTTGATGTGGTCCTCCCTGCATTAAAACTGCTCCCACACCACACTCAGATGCATCCGTGGTTACTAGGAAAGGTTTGTCAAAGTCTGGGGCCCTTAGCACAGGGTCCGACACGAGTGTCGCTTTAAGCTGGTTAAAGGCCTTCTGACCACTCATCAGTCCACTGAACTGCATTTGGCTGGTTCTTTCTGGTTAGGTCGGTCAGTGGGGAAGCAATTTGGCTGAGGTGCAGTACAAATCGCCTCTAATATCCGGCCAAGCCTCAGAAGGATTGGACCTGTTTCTTTGACTTTGGGACAGGCCACTTTTGGATGGCAGTCACTTTGGCCTGTAGGGGAATGATAGTTCCTTGACCCACCTGGTGTCCAAGGTAAGTCACTCTGTTTAGGCTAAGAAGTGTCAAATAGGCCTAAACAGTTAGTCCTGCCTCCCTTATGTGCTCGAAGACCTTCTGGAGATGCTCCAGATGTTCTGCCCATGAGTCAGAAAATATGGCCACATCATCAAGATAGTCCCCTAGCAGGATTGGGAGAATCTGCAGTTGCCTATCTACAAGTTTCTAGAATGTGGCGGGTGCATTCCGCAGCCCGAAAGGGAGTACATTAAATTCATACAGCCCTACATGGGTGATGAAGGTTGATCTTTCCTTGGCGGATTCATCTAGCGGTACTTGCCAGTATCCCTTGGTTAAGTCTAAGGTAGAGATGAACTGGGCATGTCCCAGTTGCTCCAATAGCTCATCTGTGCGAGGCATTGAATAGTTGTCTGGGCAAGTCACAGCATTTAGCTTATGGTAGTCCACGCAGATGGTATTTCCCCATCTGTTTTGGGGACTAGAACCACTGGAGATGCCCATGCTCTGTTAGAGGGGCAGATTACATCCATCTGTAGCACGTCCTGGATCTCCCGTTCTATAGCAGTTTTGGCATGAGGAGCTACCCGGTAAGACTGGGATCTAATTGGGCGAGCATTACCTGTGTGAATGGAGTGGTATGCCTGTTCAGTCTGTCCTGGGGTGGCTGAGAACATCGGTGTGAAGCTGGCTCACAGCTCCTGGATCTGCTGTCGTTGCATACGTCCAAGGGTCATGGAGAGGTTCACCTCTTCCATGCCACCGTCACTTTTTCCTTCATAGTAGACACCTTCAGGACACTCAGCCTCATCTCCTCTGTGGGCCGTAAACTGACAAACTTTTAATTCTCTGGAATAAAAGGGCTTTAGAGAATTAACATGGTACACCTTAGGCTTTAGGTTTGAGGTGGGGGATGCTATGAGACAGTTAACAGCTCCCAGGGGCTCTAGGACCGTGAATGGTGCTTCCCACGACGATTCCATATTATGGGCCTGGAGCACCTTCAAGACCATAACCTGGTCCCCGAAACTTCTTTGGTGGAGTTTAGCTCTCCAAGATTTTGATTTCGACATGCAACACATCACAGGAGCTTCTAACAAAGTGGCTGATGCACTCTCCCATGAAAGTTTCCCAGAATCAACTGGTTAAAATCGTCCTTAAAATGTGGAAAACATTGTTAGTTTTTATGTAATCAGTAGTATATCTAGGGGGGCATGTGTCTTATTAATTCTGTTTTCTCCTAGAACTCCAGGAAGAAGTTACAGCCAGTGTGGAACAGGCTGTCCAGCACGGTCTATGATTGGGGGGAAGGGGGTGTCATAAACATACATACAGCTAAGGATAGTCTAGAATTCCTCCTTACCTGTAAGGGGTTAAGAAGCTCAAATAACCGATTACCACCTGACCAACAGGACCAATGGGGAAAGAAGATACTTTCAAATCTTGGGGGGTGGGGGGTGTGAGGAAGGGTTTATTTTTTTTGTGCTCTATGTGTGTGTGTGTTGTCTCTTGGGACTGAGGAGTCAGACAGAAATCCACCTTCTCCAACCCATCCTAATCCAAGTCTCCAATATTGCAACCAGTATAGGTAAGTCAGGCAAGGCGGATTAGTTTATCTTTTGTTTTGCTTGTGAATTTTCCCTGTGCTAAGAGGGAGGTTTATTCCTGTTTTCTGTAACTTTAAGGTTTTGCCCAGAGGGGAATCCTCTGTGTTTTGAATCTGATTACCCTGTAAAGTATTTACCATCCTGATTTTACAGAGGTGATTCTTTTACCTTTCTTTTAAATAAAATCCTTCTTGTTAAGAACCTGACTGATTTTTCCATTGTTCCAAGACCCAGGGGTTTGGGTCTTTGATCATTTTGTAACCAATTGGTTAGGATATTATTCTCAAGCCTCCCCAGGAAAGCGGGTGTAAGGGCTTGGGGGGATTTCTAGGGGAAGAGGAACTCCAAGTGGACCTTTTCCCTTGTTCTTTGTTAAATCACTTGGTGGTGGCAGTGTTACTTAAACCCAAGGTATAAGGAAGAATTTGTGCCTGAGGAGTTTTTAACCTAAGCTGGTAGAAATAAGCTCAGGGGGTCTTTCATGCAGGTCCCCACGTCTGTACCCTAGAGTTCAGGGTGGGGAGGGAACCCTGACATCCTGTCTGCTGTGCAAAGAGTGGGAGGTGGGGGCTGATGTCAGGCTGTCCCCCTCCCCACACCCTTGTACCCAGTCTCTGCTGAACTGGGGTGTGGGGACAGGGTGCTTGTCTGTGCTGTTGCCTCTGGGTCAAGAGTGGGAATTGCCGGTGGCTGCTGCTGTGTGAACAAGCTTTAAAAGACTATTGAGTGCACTGCTTAAAGAGACAGCATACTGACACACTCCCCCAACACACACACAGACTTCCCCCAACGGCAACGGGCTTTGCTGCAAGGATAGGTTCCTGGGTTAGAACATTCAAAACCCAGTCAGAGAACACTTCAGTCTCCCTGGTCACTCGATTACAGACCTAAAAGTGGCAATTCTTCAACAAAAAGACTTCAAAAAACAGACTCCAAGGAGAAACTGCTGAACTGGAATTAATTTGCAAACTGGATACCATTAACTTAGGCTTGAATAAAGACTGGGAGTGGATGGGTCATTACACAAAGTAAAACTATTTCCCCATGTTTATTTCCCCTCCTCCCCCCACCCCATACTGTTCCTCAGACCTTCTTGTCAACTGCTGGAAATGGCCCACCTTGATTATCACTACAAAAGGTTTCCCCCCTCCCGCCCGCTCTCCTGCTTGTAATAGCTCACCTTACCTAATCACTCTCATTACAGCGTGTATGGTAACACCCATTGTTTCATGTTCTCTATGTATATAAATCTCCCCACTGTATTTTCCACTGCGTGCATCCGATGAAGTGAGCTGGAGCTCACAAAAGCTTATGCTCAAATAAATGTGTTAGTCTCTAAGGTGCCACAAGTACTCCTTTTCTTTTTGCGGATATAGACTAACACGGCTGCTACTCTGAAACTACGATTGTGACTTTTTTATCTTGTGATTAATGTTTTAATCATTTGACAGCCCTAACATACATATACACACACAACATATATGTATATATTTCACACAGTATCTGAATGGTTGCTGTGCTGATATTTTTAAATGAAGATTTCATTCTCAAAAAGTATTTTAAACTTTCCCACAGCCCTTTAAAGTTCAGACTCCATGTCACAGATGTGTATTGTTTCACAGAGATGCAGACAGTCAGACCTTTGTTTCCCATAAAGAAAAACAAAAAAGCAACCACACACACACACACACACACACACACACGCACTCCCTTAGGCCAAAATTGCCCAGCTTTGCACCAGGACCTGTAAATAGTATGGAGGACAATGCTTACACCAGTTCAGTGTCTGATCGAAATTAGTGGGATTTTTTGTAATAGCAAGAGCTATTCCTAGTCACATTTGCCAGATCAGGTCCTTGGATGCCTAAAATTAGACTTTACCTATAATATGGAGGTACCAATGCAATAATCTGATTTTGTGCCCACGCTGAATCCCACTGATTACAATGAAACTCAGTGCAGCTTTAACACTCCTCCTACATAGTCCAGATTGCAGGAACAGAGCTGGTCTAATTTTCAAAGAGATGAGCACCCACAGTTCCGACTGAAGACAATGGCTGCAGGCTCAGAAAATCTAGCCTCTTATTGACAAGTCTATACTTTGATGTAGGTGCCCAACATCATGTACCTATCTAATACCTTCATATTTTAAACAAAATATATTCCCTTTAGGTCAGATTGAGTTCATGAACTTATGTTTGTTTAAAATGTTGTGATGAAAAGATAAGACAGTTTCAAATTAAATACTAAGGGTCAGAGAAGAGCAACCTTTTAATTATTGGAATATTTCTTTTGGTCCTCATCCTTTGAAATATTTTGATTTATGCACAGTAAATGTAACAGCAACCAGCGTATTTTCATTCATCTCATGGATTTATTTCTATATAAATAGGAGCGCTCTCTCTCTCGTGCGCGTGCTCATTCCTCCATTTATAAATAAATACATATGCTTATAAATTCATTCATTCTCAAGCTTATATTTTAGGGTACATATATTTTACAGTTTTACATCTGTCTGAATAAATTTTCTCCAAAAAGTTAACAGAGAGCACTAAAATGTACAGATTCAAAAGTATCGTCAGTCATGGTTAACATCATATATTACAATTCATGGAAATCCTGATCTGCTTGTAAAATATCCACAAGCAGGAAGAATGTGTTACACTCGCTGGATAAATTATTTGTTGAAAATTATTCCCTCTATTCTAGTGTAAATATTTACTTCCTCTTCTTGTAGTCTGTGAAGGTCTATTGCCATTGCAAATTACATATAGCCAAGCCATGCTACAATGTAACTAAATTCCATTCAGTTATGCCCCCTCATATTGTACATGCTGTTGTGAAACTATTTCAAATGTACAATATGCATTAAATTACATTTGGATCACTCACACCTGAAGAATATTGCCCATACTACAATTCTGAGAGGGACAACACGACATGAATGCGTACATTTGATTGCTACATTGGTTAGTAAATGCAAAATGCCACAAATCTATGAGATGGACCTTACTGCTGAATTTTGCATTTGGCTCACCTAATTGACTGAAATCACAGTTAACTAAACATCTTATCAGTGTTTATCTCAGAAATGCTTGAAATATGAATTCCTGAAAGATGCTTTTGATACTCTTTGCTGTTTCAGACAGAAATAGCTACATAACAGTTGCCTATGTTTCAAATGTTTCTGTTTCTCAGGTTAGTCTATTGCAAACATTTCAGAGATGCCCACCCCCTCCAAAGAGAACTAGGAGAATTATTTATTGTGAACAAAGGATCTGATGCACCACTGAATGGTTGCAGTGTTACACCAGTACAACTTCATGGACTACACTGGAGTAGCAGTAAAGGCTGGTGTAATTTGTGGTGAATCATAGCTAACAAATTTTGGTTTAATTCTCAAACTAAATTATTATTATTTCAGTATTTGACCAACTCCTTAGAAGGTTGAAGAATATTTGTTGAATAATTTATCTGATGTATTTTTTTCTATTAATCATTGAATAAATTATTGGTAAAGAATTGTTTTCATTTCCCCTCAGCTGTACTCTCCACCTAACTTATGGAGGTCATCAGTGTCTCTGGGCAGCTACATTTTTATTTTTTTTAGCCAAGTCCTCTTCTAGCCCTTGAAATGCAAATACAATCCCACTGTTAGATGCTAAATATTGAACAAAAAGAAAGGTTTGTGCTGAAATGAAAGCTGGACAAAATTTTATATTGTTCCCTCTCCACATGCCATGACACCTTATTCCTGTATAGTGTTACTTTCCAGTTGAATGGATTTTGATATCAAATAGTACTAAGAAATACGGTTCTGCTATTTGAAGTCCAAAGGGAAGGTTTATGTGAAAGAATCAAATATTTTTAATCCTGCATAAGTAAATTAGTAGTTTTTGCTAATATGGTCTTCTTACGGTTTCATCATGGGCTGAAAAATTTTCATTTTAATTCATGTTGATACATAGAAGACCAAAAAATAAACAGACCAAGATCAAATTTAGTAGAAGATGCTTCTTATCCATGTGCCCTTTTCAGTTCAGTGAACAATGTTTTTCACTATTATTTTTCTCCCCACATGTTGCTCTCATACCCTATACTTCTGACATAAGGTACTGTAACATTGAATCCTTCTTCATGCACAGGAAACTAAACTTGTCAGTGCCAGAAGACATACAACTACTCTTAACAAGTAGAAAAGCGAGCCCTACCTTTCGACCATGGTCACAGAGAAATTATGTGGGTGCAATCAAAATATAATCTGTCCATCCATCTTGAACTGGACCTGATAGGCATTCTAATATATTCCCCTGACAGCACCAAGCACTGGATTTTTTTTTTCTCATTTTGAACTGAAATTTTTCTGACATATATATTAAAAAAAAATAATCGCACCACTGAGTACAATACTGATGCAGAAATATACATCTGAATTGTAGTAAAATTCTACCTTATTTAATTAACAGCACATATAAGTGCAATTTTCATGAAATATTACTTATGTGGAGACAGATATTTAAATGGGCCAGGGAACAAGGTATTTAAACTCTATATCCCAATGCAGTACTTGTTCTGTTTTTTTCCTCCATGTTTGCCAGTCCCTAAACTATGCCTAAGCTTATGTGCATACTGTACACTGCAACAACCAATGGCTGTCGCTCTAAGGCATTGCAATGCAAACATAAACAATACAGAAAATAAATAATAGTCCATGGTGTTGTCATGCCCTCCTGTATATAAGTATTGCAGGAGAGCTCAGAGGCTGCAGAGGTACATCTACACTGCAGAAGGGAGCAAGTCTTCCAGACTAGGTAGATAGCTCAAGTAGAGCTAGAGTGAGTCTAACACAGGAAAAACAGTACCATGGACATTGCAGCATTGGCAGCTGGTCGGGTTAGTTGCCCAAGTCCAAGCCTACCTGACCCCTGGTCAAGTCACCACCTGTGTCACAATATCCACACTGCTATTTGTAGTGCACAAGCTCGACTCGGACTACCCAGGCTGGAATGCTCACTCCCAGCTGCAGTGTAGACATATACCCAGCAAGGATAAGGCCCCATAGAAGTAGGTCCTGTGAAACACACAGCAGGGCACATTCTACCTCAAAGGCCACACAAACAAAATTTTGTAGAGATTGATTAAATAGGGCTTTGTTAAAGACTGGATTTGACCGAGGGGAGGGATGACAGTTTGTGTGCAGGAAGTGTGAGTCATCAAAGGAAGTCTGGAGCAGAGAATTGGTTATAGAACAAAGGAAGCTGTAATCAGCACATTAGAGAGAGGTGAAGCAGCAAGGGCATGAAATGAGAGCAAAGTCTGAAAATGGAGTGTGAATTATTGAGTTTCATGTGGAAAGAGATGAAGACAAGTAAAGGGATTCAAGGAAGGGATAATATGGTCAGGGCTGCAGAGAGGATGGTGAATGTATAGGAATAGTAAGGTATCTCTTTGGCGAACTTTCCAGTGGGACTCACTGTGTTCTGTTTTAGAAGACTTCAGAAACCCATCAAAGCAGCAGTATGTACTGTAGCTAGGCCTTGTGTGTTTGTGTTTATTTAGTAAATATAGTCATTTGGGATCCTGGTCTCTTCATATTACTTTTGTTGTATAAAGACACCAGGCACAGCAGATGGTAATTTTAGCAGTCACATTTTGAGCAGAGAAGAAGGAGGAAGACATGAAATACAGGGAGATCAGTGGAAAGCAGGCTATAGAGTGAAGGCCCCCACTGAGCTGAGCGCGTGAAGGTGCGTGCCGCCAAGGAGCCGGAGCGCCTGAAGGCCCCCACCGCCGAAGACCCGGTGCGCCGCCGGGTGAGTAAAAATTAAAAAAGGCATCTATAAGTTAAAAAGGTGCCACTTGTGCTCAGAGGGGAAGTGGCCGCTCCCCCCGCTTCCTCCCTGGCTACGCTACTGATAGTAGTTGAAGCGGGAGGTAAGTAAGGCACAGTCTAGGATTTTCAGCAGCACAATTAGAATTTAAACCACTCCATTTGATTTTGGAGGCAAATCCTGTCTCTTGCAGCAAACCCTACAAGAAGGACTTGGCGCAGAGAACCTTACCCAGCTTGATGGACAGATATTCTCCCACCCCAACACAACAGAGAGTAGCAGTAGCAGAGCAGTTACAACAGCAGGGCTTGCCGTAGTCTCTGCTATGGTAATGCCACCCCCTCATATGTGGGGAAATGGCAGACAGGCCCTTGGAGTAATGTCTCCACTAACCCCATCCCTGTTTCTCACAGGGCTGCTGCCCACATCTTGCCCCAAACATGCCCCATCCTCAGTGAATGGAAGGCGCTTCCAAAAACCGGATTTTGCCTTGAGCAGGTGTTTCCCATCCTACAATTTGAGCCTTAGTTATTTCTCAGAGGATGCACCACCCATACTTTGGAGAAGTGGTTGTTTGACAGCATTTTGTGAATCACCTACATTACCAAAAACATCATTTGAATTTTGAGTGTCTCCAAAGTCTCAAGGGATATTTTGCAAAAAGACAGCATAAACTATCTAACAATCTCTCAGAACTGTCATGACATTATAGCTCTGCCACCTTCTTGTGTTCCCTTCTTTTCAGGCCTGTAACAGCTTCAAACAGTTAAATCTCCTTAATTGTACAGCTGTTGAAGGTAATTTAGCTATTTACTGCCCTTTCCAGAGGCTTTGGCCAGTGTTTTATTGAATTTTCCTGATTAACATTTGTTTTATGACTGCTGTAAAATAGTCATATATAATCAGGAAAAAGTTGTAAAATAATGATTCAAGACTTCAGTCTCCCAGCCCTGTTACACTGAAAGTGACTCTCTTCGATAGAGAAATCTCCCTGAACCTTAATCTTTCTATAATATCTTTAGGATTTCCCCTGTAATTTTGCACTGCAATAAAATAATGTGAAAATATTGTCTGTCAAGCAATGCAATAAAAACTAAGTGGCATTTTAAATTGTGTATACACAATATTACAGCTTACTTGATGGAGAGTTAAGAAATATAAAATTGGTGATTAGGGAGCTCAATATAAATATCCATGTCTCTGGAGGTGGGAAAAGGGAATCCTTTGAAGTCTATGCTCTATATCACAGCAGCCGTCATTCCTGGAAAACTAGAACCACAACTATTGCTTATAATTTAATGCTCAGAAGACGTGATAAGCCCTGGTTCTAATGAGGAATTGTTTTTCAGCAACTCAAACAGTACATTTTTATTGATACATAAATCTGTTGCCGTTATGTTAAAAAATTGCGTTTGACAAAATCTGCAAAATATATCTTATGAAAAGCCATTCCACAAGCAAAATCTTGTAAAGAGATTTTATGTGAAAGACAATTATATAAAAAGAGGCGTGATCGAAAACCAGGATTTTCCCATGAACGTCTTTAAAAAAATATGTGTAGGGTTGAAAACTTTAGCTACTACAGACTCCAGAACAACCATATTCAGTCAGTGTGCATCTAAAACCGGTGGCCCAGATACCTTCTGGGGGCAATTCAAGGAATTGGGCTGCAAAGAAACTGGTTTGGGGTTCCTAATCCTGGGACCAATTTTAGGCTGGCCCCAGAACCAATTTAGTTTAGTAAGCTCTTGGAGCTGTTCTGCCAGCCAGAAGAATCCTCAGTTGGAGGAAGCCTGGGGTTAATGGTTCACTAGCACTGCCAATGTAGTGCAAAAGAGCTGAAATGAAGAAGCCCAGTGTCTATAAACCACATCCTGCTTGCTTTATTCACACTTCACCCCATTGTAGTCAACGGAAGAAGATTCTTCTGACCTAATCCCTCTGAACTATTTGTATCATTAAGTCACAACCCTGCATTGGGATGGCACAGCAAGGCTCAAAGGCACAAGGTCACCACAAGGGTGGTTCTGGGCCTCTGCAGGGAATAGTGAGGAAAGAGAGTTGATCCTCAGGGAAAAGGCACCAGTTTTCCCCCCTCCAACAGAGAGCAGGACAGAGTTTTCCTCTCCCCACCCCAATTCACTTCCACAGGAAAACCCACAGTTGGGTTGATCTAACACATGTTCTGGATTAATAAATACATTCTACAATTACAATAATGGTCCAATTCTCAGTGGAATTATCCCTGACTTGCCCAGATGTAACTGTGATCAGAATCCAGCCTTAACAAACCATTAATTTCTACAAACAACATCAATCACACTTTTATGCAGTGCAGGATTCCTAAAGAAAAGGATTCCACTTCCAAAAGCTTTATAGATACATAGCCATTTTGTGGATTACAGAAAATATAAACAACCTTTCATGTGCTTTTCCTACTTCCTTTCTTTTACCCGCTAGAATCTAGACCCTAAATTAAAAATCTGCGTCTCTGGGAGGAAGTTTCCTCTTTCCATCTCTCTTCTCCACCCCCAGCCACCTTACCTTGTTTCAAGATTACTACCTCCTGATGCAGGGAGCCATTTATTTAGAATAGATGAAGGGAAATTCAAAATGGGGGATAGGGTTTATATATGGTAAGCCCCGCCTACAGGAAGAATTGTGCCAATTAGAGTCAGGTTTGGGGCTAGAGAGAGAGAGACAGAGACTATGACTGTGTATATATTTGATCTTTGTAGCAGGCATTAGAGTTGGCTCTGCAGGACACTAGGGAGACTTGTTTGAGTAAAGCTACAGAAGGAAAATAACATTTCACATGTGTATAGTTATTTTGTTTTAAAACTTTGTCTTATCTATGTATTGTATTTATTCACTTGCTATACATGAAAAGCATAAACATAAACTTCCTCAAAATATGGATTTTGGAGCTCTGTTTACAAGTTTCCAATCCTTATTACTGTTCAAAGTTGTGACATAAGGAGGTAGATCCTCTACTGACGTAAATGGGTGCAGTTCCATTAGAGTTGAGCACAGCTTATTCACAAAAAAAATGCAATTTTACTTGACTTGAAATGATTCACAAATTTGCCATATATTTTTGGCCAAAGTTGGAGGGGGAGGGGCTAGATTCAGAAGGGGACTTAAGTACCATGCCTAAAACAACTGAAGAAGGAGCCTCACTTATAATCTGTAGCCCAGTAGTGAGAACACTCACCTGGGATGAGAGTATCTTGGAGTCACTTCCCCCTCTGCCTGACAAAGAGAAGGATAATCTTAGGGCATGGTTTTCTTAATCACTCCTGTTGAAGCTGTTCCACTGTGTATAACTAATTAAATAATCATTTGAGCAGCTACAGGAACCTGGGTCTTCGGGGTATATGCTCTAACCACTAGGCTATACAGTCATTCTCCTACTTCTTTTCTGGCCCAGTGGCTATTAATGTATTTTATACAAAGTGGAACAGCTCCATCAGGAGAAACTGTTAGACACCTAACCCAGACTACCTTTTAGCCTGATGCTTAGGCCATTTACCTTGCAGGTAGAAGGTGAGCCAACTTCAAGTCCCCCCACCAATGATTGTTTATCCTGGGGTTCTCAAACTGGGGGGTCACAACCTCTCAGGGGATAATAGGTTATTACCTGGGGGTTGCGAGCTATTAGCCCTGCAGTTGGCAGGGCTCAGGCTGTCAGCCCTGTACCCATATTAAATTAAATTAAATTTAAAATCCCCATTTTGAATTTATAATAGGGTCTCACTCAGAGGCTTGCTGTATGAAAGGGTCTCAAATACAAAAAGTTTGAGAACCAGTGGAACAGCTTCAATGACAGAGCTTCAGGGAGACCCACCCCAGTGGTTCAGGCACGCTACTGCAAGTTAGAAGACCAAAGTGCAAATGACTGCTCTATATTGGGGGGCAGGGGGAATTGAACCTAGGTCTCCTATATCCCCAGGCAGTGGTTTTACCAGTGGGATAAAGGTTAGAAAGAAACCTGGCTGAATCTTTTTAAGCAAATATAAAAATTTTCTAAAAAACGTGCTTTTCAGCAAACAAAACACTTAGTTTTGGCCAAAACATACTTTTCAGAATAGAGCTGTCATTCAAAAAATGGCCAGAGGAGGACATGGTGGTGCTTTCCTTAAAAGCTATGGCCCAGTGGTTAGTGCACTCACCTAGAACGTGAGAGGCTCACAGTCACAATTATTCATAATGAGGATTCACGGTTCTCTTTCTATGAAGTGCCACTGTAGCTATGCCTACACTATCAGCTAAGGGTGTGAGGCCCCTGCTCACGCACACAAAGTTGCACTAGCTGTCGCTGAGCTAGCATGAGTATAAATAGCAGTACAGCCACAGTAGCCTGGTAGTAGCTACAGAGGCACAGCTGAGCTGTGCACGTACTCACTGGTTTCTTGCAGGTTTGTATTCAGCCCAGCTCTGCCACTGATTGAGCTCTGCAGCAGGATAGCTACAGGTTAGGGAACTCTCCTAAGAGGGTGGAGACTTATGTTCAAATCCCTTCTTTACATCAGGGAGAAGGGGGAAAGTGAACCTGGGCTTTCCCACATCCCATGTGAGTAGGCTACCCACTGAGCTAAAGGTCAGAGAGAACACAGCAGCACTCTTTCCTCCAGCTATTTTGTGACTCTAGCCTTTTAATAGGAATCCAAAAATCCATTTTAGTTTGAATGAAATGTTTCATTTCACCCTCAATATTTTTTTAAAAAAATTGCCGATATTTTTCTCAATTTTTGGATTTGGTTTGAGATGGGTTTTTTTCCCCAAAACTCCCTGTAAACCAAATAATCAGTTATCTCCCAGCTCCAATTATGAGGGAGACAGCAGTAGCTCCTATCTCTGGCCATTTTGTGAATCTAGCCCTTCCTTTCCTTTTCTTTTTATTTTTAAAATGTCCAAAAAACCCTAAAACAAAACATTTTGGTTGACCCAAAACAAAGTTTTTGTTTACTTTTTTGATTTGCTTATTTTTTTTCCAGAATTTTTGGCTTTTGTTTGACCCAAATTTATTTTGCCCTGCCACTGCCCCACCCTTATTTTTTGGGGATTGCTGGTGAACCAAAATATCAGTTACACAGCTCTAAATTCTATTAAAGTCAAGGTACCCATAACTATACCAATTCACACCTGTTGTGGCTCTGGCCCTGTAGGTGCTTTATTTTCTTATTTCACATTGACTATGGGGAAAATTCATGTTCTTACACTAAAATCTAAAGTATAATAAGTCAGATTCCAATATCATGTTACACTGGCAAAAATAAACATAAGCAGCATTTGCTTGAAGTTATACTGTTCCAGTAGGATCAGAATTAGTTATCTACACAATAACTAAAGCATCCTAAAACAGAATTAGCTACTTATTATGGAATTATAAAATGCCTGTCACTTTAGTTTGCAGGCCCAAAGAACCTTGCTCCTTCAATGCCATGCACAATTATTGTGCAAGAAAAAATCTGCCAAATCTTATCCCTTCTGAGCATCAGTTCCTTGTTCTTTTTTGGTACTTCTGAATTTAGTCCCTGTCAAAAATCAGGATACGCACAGGGTCTCAAAAATGTGAAGGGAAGGGGGAAATCAAAGCTCTAAATCAGACTTTTGCAAAGAGGTTTTATTTAGATTCAATTTTGTTCAAAGGTTCAGCTCACTTCTAATTTGCACATCCCTACTTTCGTCGAGAAATCAGGCTGGAAGGGAGAGAAATCTCATATTCCTGGCTAGGTCAGAAGACCCACAAGACTTTCATCTCAATGTTTCTTTGATAAGAATGTCCTTAATAGTCATGGAAGAAAATATTTTTTCATACCATCCCTAGCTCATATTTTTATCCTCCACTTTCTGCCTAGGACAAGGATATGTTTGCTATGGCTGGGGTAGTTAAAGAAGTGTAATGGAATCAAACTCTTACTATTGCAGGTGTCAGCTGGTCACTCAGAGAAGTTATAATTATGTGCTGTTTAAGTCTGTTAATTTACTTGTGTAATTTTTCTCCCTTCTTTATAGTTCTGCTAATGTTGTCATACGATTGTAGCAAAGTTGTTGAGCCGGTTGAATTTGTCAGTCTGTTCCTAATCTTTTCTGACACTGTGCTTAGAAATTTAATGAGACAATACCCAATTTAACAAATGATGGCTCTGCTGCTTGCTCTCCGTTGTTGCAAAGAGAGTTCTTTTTCTGAATCATTTTGCTTAAAATGTCATGTGTTTAAGCTAGTGTGACCAGCGTCCTTTCTCCAAGTGCTATTTCTCTGCATGACATTGGGAAGGTACGAGAGGATGTTCTCTATACTCTGCATATTGTGATTGCACAATAGTAACTAAATGGTCAAAGGGGGAAAAAAAAAGATATTTTGCTGGAGAAACTGGCTTTCACATTCTCAGCGTTAGAAACAGCCTCGTAATAGTGGGCCAGGAAAAACTCAGGGCAAGGTCTGGAAGCTCTCTGAGGTAGGGTACCCCTCTTTATGGGGCTCTCAGTTTGGGTAAATTGCTCCCCCTGGATCAAACAGATTAGCCCCCAAAATCTGTAGATCTCTGGGCTCTGCAATGCTTCCTGCTCTCACTGGCTCCCTAAGTACATAGCTTCAGATGCACCTTGCTGCCAGGAGCTCCTATCTGTCCACTGACCCTAGAAGTGCCCTGAGATCCATAGATTCCAGGGCCAGAAGGAACCATTGTGATAATCTAATTTGACCTCAAGTATAGCATAGGCCATAGATCTTCTCCAAAATAATTTTAGAAAAACATCTAATCTTGATTTTAAAATAGTTCCACCATAACTTTTGGTAAATTGTTCCATTGATTAACTACCCTAATTTGTCTACTTTCAACTTTCATCCATTGGATCATGTTCTACCTTTCTACTGTAAAATCTCATTAATTCTCCCTGGAACTTGGTGCATCCATACAGAGAGCCACCTACTCCCTTCCACCAGGCATCAGAGCAACTGTCTCTCATTAGGCGATCTAACCACTGCTGTGCATGCTCCTTTCACTCTCTGATGGGGGTAGAGGCCATGGAGCAGAAGATATTGTCTTTTCTGGAGATCTTTGTGCCATTTTGCCTGGAGTCCACAAAACTAAGATTGATTAGCACCTGGCACTGCACCTCCTGCAACAGGCCACATGCCTGAAATTACTGCCAACCGCAAGTGGTGGTGATTACTAAAAAGGCTTCTTCAGTTTTGAGGAGAGGGTATAATGATACTTAATATAGTATTTTGTGTTCACTCCCTTTCGGTGAAATTTGAATAATGTTTGTGTAAATATTGCCCCTTGGAAGTATGCAGCCATGAAGATGATATGACCCTTCCTGGGAAGCATGCAGGAAGTTTCTACCATTTTGTGATATTTCTAAGGCAATGAACAACAGTGGATGGAGGCCTGGAGAAGTGAATGCTGAGCCACCCTATGCCAGGATTCAATACATATTCCCTGAAACAATTGTGGTTTGTTGACACTGCCCTCCTCCTACCTTTCTCAACCCTCTTTTGTCAAAACAACCACTTCTGGGACTGCTAGACTAAAACAGAGTCTGCACCAGAGAAGCATGATGTTGGTCCCTTCAGAGACAAGAAAGGGTTTGGGAAGAAAGGTTACTAGAGCTCTCTTTCTTCCTCTTTGTGAGCCCCCACAACACCTTACAAAATCTGCTCTGTATGTGCACAACCATGGGCATTTAAAAAATCATATCAATATACATTCATCGGTAGTAACTATTGAAATTAAAGCTCACCTTTCAGAGAAGAGTCATGCTTCTTTCATATCATTGTTAATGAATGTGCCCCTCCCCCAGATCCCAATCATACTACAGGCGATTTTTTTTTTGTACTACTCTTTCTGCAACTTCAGACATGAATCACTATTTTCTTTACAAGATATCTGAATAATAATGAAACCCTTAGCCTTGCCCAAATAAAGACAATAGATAGCAATGAGGAGAACATCATAGGGTGATCACCTGAGAGTCTTTTCCAGCCTCAGTAACTGACCACTACAACTCCAGGCGTTCCTAGTCACCACTATGTTTCTTATAGCCCTTGAGCAGACCACAACCTGGAATGTTATTTATTTACAGTCAGTAGCCAGCTTCCCCCACTTGCTTCTGGGGAGGGGTACTGTATTACCAGTAACCAGCACTGCCTACCTCCAGGCGCCCATCCTTCCTGACTGCTTGTATAAGTCCCAGCTGCTGGGGGAGGGAGTGGTTACTCCCACCCAATTAGCTCCACAGCTGTATCTCTATTCAGTTAATTGGCACCCTCTGCCAATTGCCTGTCTTTCAATCAGATCCCAATTAATGTATGGGGTGGAGATTTGAGTGACAGGGTGCTGAGTCAACTCTTGATTCAGCATGGCCGGTTATAGGAAAGTTTTCACGGGAACAGAACGGAGGCTTTGAAGGCAAAAGACAGAAATGCCACTCATAGGAGTACCCATATCTTTATTTGGTCCTTGACACATCCGGAAACATACAAAGTTATTATTCCTGAAAAGAAATGTTCCCTTCTTTTGTTCAAATAAGATTATTAATCTTTCACAGTAGATTGAGATAAAGAGGGAATCATTGTGTATGTGTGGTGCTTTGATGAGAGTAACTATTAACAATACGAAGAAGTTTGGATATGAATCAGCATGAGTGAAGTAACCAATACTATAAAACAATCAGACATTTATACAAATTATTTCCCTCAGAAAAGACTATCTCATACATAGGGAGATTTCTTAATACTTCAGTTTTACCATGGAGCATGTACTGTCTTTAATTAAGATGTCTTTAAAGTATTCTCACTTGCTACATTTTTTCTTCATTACCATTCTGATTTTTCATCCATTTCCAATTTTCTCCCTATATCTAGCATCTTTACAGACAATTAGTGTAATATTTGATTTTAAAAAAAAAATCAAACATCTAAGACCTCTATAGCTTCAGGAGCAACTTTTATAGTTAATAGTTGAATCAAGGACATATTTTCATAAATATACCCTCTTTGTTCACAGAATTTAGTGTAAACAGTGGTTGCCCAATGTATTAAGGCACCAGTCCTGCAAAGCACTTAAATGTGTGCATAACATTGCTAATGTGAGTAGTACAACTGAAGTCAGTGTCTAAATTCCAAATAAATAAATGTCTAACTAGTGTAAGCAGCAATCCTGTTTGCATAAACATCTTCTGCTATTAACCTATATATGGTTGCATGCACAAAACTGCGTGCAAAACATTAATGGCAGGAGGGTGGTCTTTTAGAAAATTTGGCTCAAGATATTTAATGTTTACAAAGTATAAATTTTAATGAGTACATAGTAATATTATATTTCTGGTGTTCTGAGAAAGATAATCTTCAGATTTTGAAAGCAGCATAGTGACTGATAGCAATGGGAAGTATATTAGATAATGTTTAACTGTTCAGAATTAAAGACTACACCGTTAAAAAACAAAAATACTGCAAATGTTTGGGCCCAATCAGTTGAATAATAAAACAGGGTTGACAAGATAATGGATGGGAAAGAAGAAATGCCTCCTACTGACAATGAAATTGCCAACAGTTTCAGAATGTTACCTGAAACTTTACACACTGACCTTAGCTGTTGTCACAATCTGAAATAGACGCTTATATTCGTTAGATGTCTTTGCCATTACCTAGACCCAAATGACATTTAGATGGGTTAATAGTAGCACAGGAGTTGGTCCAGGAAGACATTACTGCACTCCTGTACTGAAAGGCCTTTTGGGCAGACAATATATTATTGAGCACTACAGGATACCTTTGCTCTGGTGCTAAAAGAGTATTGAAAGTTAATTTGGAAATGGGGTGATTTCTTTCCCCAAGATAATGAATTTCATTACAAAAGAGAAAGAGACAATGGATATAAGTGCAACAGATATGGCAATTTCCTGCAACATCTTGAAAAAACTATTGTGAATTAAGATAAACATTACTGAATTAAGTATAAGTTTAGTAGTTGTTCACTGTATTAAAAATGCAAATTTTTATCTATTATTGCTGGATTATATGGAACTTATTTAAGGAGGAGACAGGACTAATGTAAACCCTTTAAAGAGTTATGAGCTGCACATGACTCACAGGTTTGGTTGTTCTGAGCTAACAGCTGTGATGAACTTGTGACCACAGGAAAACACCTTGGGTGGGGTTTCAACAACTGTTCACTGGACAGAGGCCTTGTTGGAATTGGGATGATCTCTGGTAATCTTGTTGGAATTGGGATGATCTCTTATTAGTGTTCATGCAGGTTCTTTTATTTTGTTACCATTTTCTATGTAATGCTTTAACCTTAAGAAGAAATGTACTTGCTTAACAAGAGATATATGGTAACTTATATCAGTGGAAAATTACACTGTTTATAGCAGGCGTTTTCAAACTGGGGGTCGGGACCCCTCAAGGGGTTGTGAGGTTGTTACTTGGGTGGGGGGGGGTTGCAAGCTGTCAGCCTCCACCCCAAACCCGGCTTTTCCTCCAGCATTTATAATGGTGCTACATACACAAACTATTTTTAATTTATTAGAGGGGTCACACTCAGAGGCTTGCTATGTGAAAGGGGTCACAAGTACAAAAGTTTGAGAACCATTGGTTCATAATATCTGAGCAGAAGGCAAAGCAGGCCTGCCTAGGCAGTTTGACATTGCAGGGGGTGGGTGCCATAATATTTAACATTGATTACAGCCAGATTTAAAAACAACCATGGTATAATTATATTTCATGGAGCTTCAAGTAACATTCGAAGGGTCCTACTGCAGGATACACTTTGCTTGGGTCAACCTCTATATCTTTTAAACTATTTTATGAGGTGATGTCTGAGAAAGTTCCCATTTCAGTAGATAAAGTCAGACAAAAATGTGGGCGGGAAGGTGAGACGCTAAATAAAAGAGTCTTGCATTTCAAAGATATGTAACAGGGGGCTTGGAGGACCAGGCAGCCTACTGGTTGGAGCACTTGATATCCAGCTCCCTGCTTGGTCAAGGTGCCTCAGTCTTTAAGGCTGGGGAGAGGTAAGGGACCCAGGCCCTCCCAGTCCAGGGCCCGGTGTAAATCAGCCCCTGAGTAGGGGACCTCCCAGAAGGGAGTCTACATCCATTGCTTTGGGCTACTTCCTACTGCTCTCCCTGTAGTTTGGGGTGTGTCCCCTATAGTCCAAGTTGTAGCAGCAACTTATCTCTAGTAGTGTCCCCTCATGGGTCCTAGATAGCATCTTCTTCTGGTCCCAGGTTCCTCCAGGCAGGGCAGTGATAAGGTTGGTGGGTTCAGAACCCAGCAAGATCTCTGCACTTTGGTCACCCAGTTCTGCATAGGCCTCGTCCTCAGTCTCCTCTGGCCACTGAGACAGTGGTTGTTCCCTAGTGGCTGCCTTGGCTGGCAGGGTAATGATCCTTCCCCTCCGGTAGGAAGGCAGCTAGCTTCTACCTCTTTTCCAATCAGCCACAAACTGACCCAGGTCTTCCCTTTTCTCTTCTCCAGGCCTGGCATTGTCTGCAGGTATAAGGGATGGGGCTAACTAGGCCCAAAATCTCTCTTTAACCCCTTCCATGTTGGTGGGTGATTTCTCTGCTTCATCACAGACAGGTTAAAAGAATTAGCATGAGTGGGATACATTGAACTGGCTATTTGCACTAGATGTTGTTAAGGTTATAAAGGGAATGGTTACATGGTATTAGTGAAGGAAAGAACTTGCAGTTCAAGAATAGGTCCATATGAAGAAGGGAGTAGGGTGGATAATATAGAAATACCTCATTTAAAACTATGTTAAATAATAGCTTAATTAAGGGTACAAGTGTTATGGCCAGTTGTGATTAGGCTGAAAAGGTGAGTGCTGCCTGAACCAGAAAGATGTACATCACGTACCATGCTTTAAAATATCACCAACTTTTCACCTTTGATAACCTGATTCCATTTTCGCCTTGAGTTGCACCAATCTAGCAATGTGTAGCTTACTGTATACCACCTTTTACATTACTTCTGACTGTAGTTCTCAGTCTAACTCTAGTATTATACACTAACCATCATGAGAACCACCATTATACTAAAAAACCCCAAATGATTAGGAACCCAAAACTCTAGATTTTGTACAGCCCCACATATACTGTCAGTGCTCTAATAATAGCAAAAGACTTAAGGACAGAAAAGCTTGGGAAGGTTAGTTAATTAAATTAATTAAACAGTACATTGATGAGACCTAGATCCTGATTCTTATAGACTTAAAGTTACTCAAGCACACATTTCAAGATCAGGTCTCTCTAGGTTATGGAGGACATCTTTCTTCTGACAGTGAATTCTTCTTGCTAAATACATGCAGTTATTGTTGATAATTATTATTTTTGCATAAATAACTTTATTTGCGACTTGACTAGTGAAACTCTATATAGCTGGACCATCTGGAGACCCAAACTAAAATTGGATTCCAGAGTTATGCTCCCAGGAATTTGTTCCAGATGGGGTGCATAAAATCAGACCACTTCAGGCTAATCTGTGAGGAAGCAGACAACTTGAAACAGAACATTTGGTAGAAGTGTTTTATAATTTGTAATTTTTGGAATACTGTATTTCAATGCATAAAGAACTATGTGTGTGGATTTGAAGTCTGGGTTGGATTTCTGCTATTAAAGATCTGTAATGTAAAACAAGAATTTAATGTGAAGTGGACTGATTTAGTTCAGTTATGTTATTGGCAACCTTTATGACAGTGAGCTAAGTGAAATAGTTTTCATTTCCTCCTTTTGCCTGGTTATGGATGGTTAAAATATTTTTCATTTTATAAATATGGTAAAAGTCTGAATAAGACCTTAATTATGCAGCGTTGCAGAAAAAAACTACCTCATTATTTCCCTGTATGCTCCCATACTCAATATTCATTCCCTGTCTAAGATGAAAGGTGTATAGGTCCCTTGTCCCCTTAACCAGCATTGTTTTACAGAAACTAAATAATATGTTCATTTCATGTTCTTAAGTTCATTTCATTTTCTTTGGAAGGCATGCTCCCTGCTGGAACTGTGAGACATACAGAGGGAATGTTCTTACTGTACCATCCCATAGTATGCCTGGATAATGCAAAGGGGGGCATTGCAGGGGCCAAATTATCTTTGGCTTAATAACATCATTCTAAAATAGTGGCCAAAAATTCAAACTTGGTGGTAAAGTTATGCTTTTTACCCATATTTAGACTAAAAAAAAAAATCCTGTTTTTTAGAGGTGTTGAACACCTACAGGTCCCCTTGAAGCCAATGCAGATTTGTCTGAGTAAGAGCTAAACTGATGAAGGAAGGGTCTTAGAATTCAGCCCTCTGTTATGGAGGTATCTTAGTAGACCCATAGCTTATGGCTATATTGAGACTACCACTAAACACACTAATTCTTCAGAGGACAATTCAATTTTCCATACCTTGGGTCAAAGATTACATTTGGCAAACGGAACAATTAAAAATGAGCCCTTATTGAAAGTTTTATCTCCTGAGAGCCTCACAATTTTTGCACTCCTGAAGCTGAAAAAAAACTACAGTCACTACAAACTGCAAACTTCACGCATACATGTTTTTTCATAACCTCCCAAAGTCATGAAATGTTATGTTAAATGCTAAAAAGAAAAAGTTATTCCCCTTATTGAATACAACTTAATCTACCTCTGCGAAGAGCAGCTGACAAAACTGCCCAGATCCACGAGCTACTTCTTTTCATGAGGGCTGTCAAGCCCAAGTCCCTAGCTCTACTCCTACACTAGTCACCTTCCCTATCTCTAGGAAGGTAGGTAAGCAATCTAGGCATGTTGTTCGATATCTTGTTTTCCTCTAGCTGAGGTCAGAATTCCTGCTGTGTGAAACTGGATTGTGGTTGGTTATATGTTACAAGTGAGAGGATATCTTTCACTATTAATGCATTTTAGTTGAGGTTGGGTGGAGGTGAATGTCCATTTAACTGGTGATTTCCCTGTGTTGATAGGAAGTAAAACTGAGGATAGTTAACAGAAAGTATATTGCAGATTGCAACGTTATTGCAGGGGTTCTCAAACTGGGGGTCAGGACCCCTCAGGGGGTCATGAGGTTATTACATGGGGGGTCGCAAGCTGTCAACCTCCACCCCAAATCTCGCTTTGCCTCCAGCATTTACAATCGTGTTAAATATATAAAAATTGTTTTTAATTTATAAGGGGCTGGGGCCGCATTCAGAGACTTGCTATGTGAAAGGGGTCACCAGTACAAAAGTTTGAGAGCCACTATGTTATTTAATGTGTTGGGTTCCATCCTCCCCCAAACACTATGCCATGATTATGCCTATCTCAGAAACAAAGTAATGTGGCATGGATACAGTACAAAGTGGAAAACAGCATCCCATGCCGATAGCTACACTTTTAATACTTTAGGGTTCGTCTGTTGAAATATTAGTATCCTATTTCTGTCTACTACCGTGACTGACAACTTACCAAAGCTGTAATTAAGTCCCAGCAGTATAGCCTGGAAGAGGTCACTTCCAGCTATAAGACTAGAGGAGGAACAAACTAGCCTTTCCTGTGCTATAGTGCCACTCTCAATGCACAAAAGCAGATGGCATTTACTGAAATAGTGGCTAGAAAAATATTGACAATTCAAAGCAAGTGAAGGCCTGTGTATTCAAGTACCACTAACATTACCTATAAATAAAGGCTATTAAGTTATATAAAGTCATGTATCCCCTTTCCTGTGTCAGGAAACTTACTCCTCATCTTTATACAAGCTTTTAATTCCCGGTCACATGGTGGGTCAACAGAAGAGTCCTGCCACATTGTTCATATATAGACACATAATCAGAGAGAAACATGTGACTTCTCTAATTCAAAGCAATTTCTATTATGTGCTGTTTTCTCTACTTCCAATTCTTTATTTGGTTCAGATAAGCATTAGATGCTATGGTACCAAAGGCATTAGGTGAAAGTGACATTTCCAGGAATCTGAATGACTCAACATGAGAATAAATGTTGCAGGAAGAATGCAGATACCCACAAGAAGCAAAAGTTCAGAGGGACCCAGACTCTTTCTAATCCATTTAGCAATTTACAGTACAAGCTAAAGGTCTCTCCTGAAAACCCATAACTGACCTGTTAGCTAAATCCCTGTTCTCTTCAAAAGGATCTCAGAAAAGGTGTGAATTATATACTATTTAATTCTCAAGTCTGCCTTCTGACTGTAGGAAAAAGGTTGATCATGAGCGGTTCCTCGACATCCTTCTGTCATTAAACTTCTGAATTGTCAAAGTAGTGTAAAAGTAGATGTAAAACTACTAATTATGCACTCGCTGTAATAAAACCATACAATTGACAATGTCTTCATCTGGGATGGGTTGCTATACTGACAGTATCTACTCCCAGCAGGAAAATGTGCTGTATGTCAAGGACATAATGATTTACAGAACTGCTAAAGATAACTTTTCTTTCTTGTCTTCATGGGCTATAATCCACATGGAGGAGTTAGCGAAATAAGACTCATCTACAAGCATATATTATAAATAATTCTTTATAATATATGCCTTCCTGTACCATACAAATCCTCTGACTTCCATGAACAGCTTACTGAATGGTGAGTTGTATATGACTTTCAGAGATAATTTCTGTGATTGCTAGTCTGTATCATAAGCATATACTGGAACCACTGGGAAATTGTCTCAAGGTCCATCTATTACCTCTGCATTCTGGCAATCCTACATCACAGGGTGTCATAACATTGTACAGGATGCATAAGACTGAGAATGAGAACATTTAATCAACTTATTTTCATCTTCTGCACAAAGCATTCAGTCTTATATAGTCAGAATAGAGCTAAGTGGCTGGTTTACTAAAGCATTACAAGAACATTCATAATTTCAAAATATAGTTTTAACGCCACTATTATGTCTTCTCCATTGCTCTTTCCTGTCTTCCTTTTCTTGGGCAACTCTTTTTCTCTCTTAGCTTTGTGTTAATAGCATCTCTATTCCTTTCTTGAAATATATTGATGCTTTTAAAAGGCTTTGTTTTCATGGAAATGTTTGCCTTATAATTCTTTCCGATTGTGTAAAAAGGAAATGTTTGCCTTAGCACTCTTTACTGCTAATTTCCTTTAAATTTATGGTTTTGTTTAAAAAGCTGGGTAGCAGAGAGAGGAAATATAAAAGAGAGTAAAAAATTGAACAAGAGCATCAGAAAACAAAACAACTTGCCACTGCGGTATGTTGGATAACTTTTGGACCGCTTATGGCCCTAATTCAGAAAACCATCCCTCTTCAGATCAGTGCTTAACTTCAGGTATGTGCTTAAAGCCCACAGAAGTGAGCGTGATTTCAGCACCTAATGATGCCTAAAGCTACAAAGCACGTGCTTAAGAGCTTTTTTGTGGCTCAGTGCCAATATCTGGAGTTCGGTATGTTAAGATGAGGGTAATCAAATTTCATGCTTTAGGATGTAAACAGATTACCAAAGAAGTCAAGAAGAATTTTCCCATTACATATTTGGCTAAGGGTATTGTTTAAGAAGAGGGAGTTGCTTCTTTTTATTGTGAGATTAAATGGCTTTGGAGAAGAACTCTGTTACTCACTACAGTCCCAACAACAGCCCCATGCATCCAGCTTATTATTGGTAGGTCATTCTGTCCTGAGCAGCCTCATTCTGGCAGCAGGAGGCCAATGGTACTAGGCACTGGCATTACAAAGTTTTAGCTTCATGTTTCCATCATGCAGCAGTTGTTAACATTATTTTTTACCTCCTTCCATGGGGGATCACTGATGCCTCATGCTAGTTCTCCTCCACAAGCGTTTCTTGTGTGACTATGTCAGGACTGAACTTTGACAGTCCAATTTGGCTGAACATAGAGAGAAAACCCCCTTTCAGAGAGCTCCTTTGCACAAGTCCACCAAGTTGTGTGATGTGTTCACTTTCCTTTTGGATTGCCGGAGCACTAACCCAGAGAGCAGTGCAAACAAAGCTAAACACTGAATTAATTATCCTACCCAGAGCTCACTGAGTCATTCTGGATCATGATGTCCATTGCTTCCCCTTGTTATCTCTACCCATTCCAATACTGCACTGGTCATTATAGGGACACAAAATAAAGTGGTTAGAATATGTCAATAATGCGTTATTTGAAGGCTCCTTTTAAAGAGAATTCTTGAAAGGAAATCAAAACCCTCTCATCTAGTTTGATAGATGTTATGGCTTGGATAGATGTTAGTACACAGTGCAAAGTAACCAGTTTAGGATTTCTCTTTCGCTCACTGTTTCTCCTCTCCACCCCCTTGGTCCCTCCCATATCAAATGAAAAGCAGTTTTCAGTTTAAAGTTCCCATTTGTTGCTTCCCTTTGTTTTCTACTCTTTAACTACTTTTAAATTCAACAAATTACATTTTCCTTCCATTTCATGATTCCGCATTCTTGACATTCACTTTAAAACGTTTGCCATGGCAATGGTCTCTTCAAAGAATGTCAATGTGTTTAAAGCAGTGATTTTGGTGGACCATGGGTTGAAAACCACTATTCTATGTTAACAACAACCTTTTGTGGAGCTCCTTCAACATAGTCTGTGGCCCCACACGTGTCCGTGGACCATCAGTTGAAAACCACAGATTTAAAGCATGATTACTATTTTGAAAGCACATGCTAGCTGTTGATCAGGCTGTGCTTTTCAAAAGGTTTCTCAGTTGATGTCTTAGAATGGCTTCTAAGATTTCTCTTGTGACTAATGTCAAAATGATTGAGCTGTAACCATAACCAGACGCTTTTGTTGAATATACCATAGTTCTGCTGCAAAATGTAACACACAGAAAGAAAGGACTTCTGTTTGTTTTCCAGAGGTCTTTTTTATATTATGAATTAACTTGAAAAAAAACCACAACACTCTTTATTAATTAGGACTGAAATGGTAATGCTATTTGTTCAAATGATTTGAAACCGTAGTTAAAGTTTATAGTGTTACTGATAAAAGTATAAAAGCTAAGCAATATTTGCCTTACATTTTAAAGTGAACTGCCTGTTCAAAGTGATCACTGCTAATAATATTTATGGAAGTTCCTTCTTGTCTCTTCATTAATTTTTACTTTTCTTTTGTTAGAGAAATGTGACTTGGGGTGGTTGTTTTACTTTTATAAGTGTGTCTGCATTTCAGCTACAGATTTGAAGCCTCTAACCTTGTAATTCCACTAGAGCTAATGAAAGCTGACCTTGTCAACCAGCTCACACCTCAAGAAAACCATTCTCAGTTATGTTAGGGCACCAATCTCCCAGAGCAAAGGTTCATAGAATACCACAGTTGGAAGGGACCTCAGGAGGTCATCTAGTCCAACCCCCTGCTCAAAGCAGGACCAATCCCCAGTTTTTGCCCTGATCCCTATATGATCCCCTCAAGGATTGAACTCACAACCCTGGATTTAGCAGCTCAATGCTCAAACCACTGAGCTATCCCTCCCCTCTAAAGCCAGTGGATCCAGCCAACAGAGACATCCTTATGAGTATGGCAATTCTCCAGTAGGGGAGGGCCACTGCAGCTGTTCCTGTGGAACAATCTTCCCAGCCTTTGGACATATCAGGGAATCCATGCAACCTAACAATCCCTGGCAGTAGGAACAGCCAACTTGGGGTTTTGGCAACAGACAGTTCCAATTTACGTTGGGCCCCCAATCTGTACACAGTTGCCCCAGGACTGGAAGAAGGGATGTGTGCAAACAATTCCTTTGTGCCCTTCCCCCACCATTATGTCTCAATCTCCTTCAAAGGAACTGAGAATATGGTCCTGTGTAGGTAGGAAAGCTCGCTAATTAATAAATGAAATCTTTTTTCCTCCATGAGTCCATGGGAAATGAAACATTTCTGGGACATATTGAAACCCGCTGCACATTTCTGACCAGCTAGGCCAAATCCTGCTCTCTCTGGTGGCATGGAAAGCCAGGTGTGCAAAGGTACGTGGGCAGTTCTACTGTACGAAGGAGCAAGAAGATTGGAGCCCAGCCATAATGTGCCCCCCCACAAGCAGTATGGTGCCCACTCCAACACAGATTATCATCGGCTGAAATACACAGATTTTTTTTTTCCTGTAGGAAATTTTGAAAATGTTTCACAGGAAATAAAGAACAACAATGTGGTTTTTTTTCAATTAAAAAAAAAAAGAACATTGATTCACCCCGCCCCATTTTCAAAAAGGTGTTTAAAATAAAAAAAAGTTGGGTTTCACTAAGATTTAAAAAAAAATTCAAAAAGATAAAATGATATTTGGTTTTAGTTTTCTATTAAAAATCCCAGAAAATTTCAATCAAAACTGGAATTTTCCTAATTTTTTTAAAATGCCATTTTTCTTTAAAAAAAAAAAAAAGTGTTGACACCAATCTTTTGGTCAGCTCTAGTGCAGACTATTTCTAAAGCTAACAGACATGGGACAATAGAGAGCATGGCAAGGGCCAATCCTAGGAAGAGATGGTGAGCGTATAGTATGTGCAACTATGGAGGATCCACTAGCCATTCCAGTACACGGAATAAAGACATTGGATCTTCAGATGCTGGAGCAGCTTTTTGGGATGTGAATCAGCTTTGTGATCATTCTGTGGCCTGGAGAGAACAATCCTTCTACATCTCATTGAACCATGATGCAAGCATTACTTTTATTATTAATATTTATATTTGTATATTACCCTTATTTTTATGGACATTCACTATGAGAAAATTAAAGTTTTCTCAGGCACTTGATCCAGTGATTACAGAATGTACCCACTGGCACATCTTCGGGTGTGAAGCTTGAGTCCAAGAATGGAATGCAAGGGCAAGAAAAGAAAGAAAAGAAAAGAAAAATGTGTAAGAGTATTGTAGTGTATAGTCTTCATGAGAGAAGAGGACAACTTTGAAAGCAGAAATTAACTATTAATTATATGATTTATCCTTGCAAGTATTATGAAAAGCAGGTTCTGATACAGCTCTATTATTTTAAAGAGTAATTTGGGGCAGAAAAAATGACTTAATTTTTTCTTTTCTGTATGAGGTGGGGAATCTGTTTAGTTTTGAGCATTTCTTGCCCCCCACTACATATCAGCATAAGTACCGTTTAAATGCCTCTTATTAATAGCTGGAAACAAATCAATATATGTAGCCTGAGTGTAAACACCCCTACTGCTGAAAGCTATTTCGGTCAGATCTAATGGTGACCCTGAGAAATGGAGGTATTTATGCCAAAAAAAAGAAGAGTATGAAATATTTCTAGGATTGTTACAATCGAGAAAAATAATATAAATATGATTACATTGCCTAAATCAGATAAAACCTACCAAATCTGCTCTTTGCAAAAAATAAAAACAGAACAAACCCCACAAAACTATTTAGTTTCTGAAATAGACATCAAAGGAATTTCAGTAATATTATATTTATTGTTAGGGGATACTAGCAAAGCTTTTTCCCACTGTTGTAATATTTTCTTAACAAAAAGCATTATGTCAAACCAAGTAAGCTTGGCTCATTTAAAGTTCCCACTTGGGACTGATACATTTTGAATGTTTCTGATTACCTAAAGGAATCATATTCCAGTTTGAGATCGCACTGTGGTTTTATTTTTCATACTACTCAGTTATTTTCTGATCCTCTAACCTCATTATGATATTCTTTGTCCCTGCTATTCAATTCTGTTGTTCAATAATAAAACTCCATGTACAACAATAAAACAAATCTAGTTCATGTATAGTATCTGCAACTAACAACTTCACAAAACATTTTAAAAATGTGATTTCTTTTCTGTTATATTTCAGTAATCTTGGAACTCTTAGTTTTGTGGAATATTACCACCCCATATCCAACACTATGGATTTACCTACAATGAACTAAAAAAATTAAAATCCATTATATCCACATCCACTATAGGACAATATAATAGCTTTCCTACTGTGTTTGTGTTTTCTTTTATAATGTATCCATTTAAATGCAGATGGCTCAAGACAATGAAAATTTCTTCCTCAATGTGATTCGCCTATATAGTAATTCTGGAATGGTAAAGACATTGTAATTTGTGCCTCTCATTGGGTCAATAGGATTCAAACAGTTTCACATTTATGATCTGGGTTTTTTCATACCTTTTTCAGATTATAATTAGTAGTTGTAGGGCTTTCATATGAAGTATAAAAACAGATATGAGTATAATAATTAATGAAAAGTTTGCAAATAGTTGGTAGTTAAATGAAGTCCAGTGCAGAATGACAAAAAATAGACTGGATTTGGTTGAATTACTGTACTGATGCTGGATAGAGTGTGATTTGGACTAGGGCACCTCATAAAGGGACAAGAGAGAGAAAGCACCAGCCTTACTTGCAAGTAGGTAAAAATAAGCAGGTCTATTTGCCTGCTTACTTACAGTAAGTGGGTGGGCAGGGATTGGATGAGGGGCAGATGCCTGTCCTCCTCCCCTTCTTACTTGCTGACTAGAGTAGCTGAGACAGTAGAGGGTGGATATCGACCAGAATCAGAGAAGAAATTATGGCTCAGAGATATCTCTGAGTCACAGTGCAACTAGCACTATTTTTGGACTTGGCTGTTTAGGTATCCCTCCTTGCCCAAAAGGTAGACAAAAATACAAGCTGGGGAATAGCAAGTACTGGGTCTACATTTTAGGATAAGTACTACCCTTACTCTGGTAGTAACCCATTGGAAATAATGGAACTACTTGTGACTGCTCTAAATCCCACTGGAGTCAATGGAGTCTGTCTCTGATTGCAGTGCACTTTGTATCAGACCATTACAGAGTAAGATAATAGTCATTACGAGTAACGGAGACAAGCCCAGCCCTGCGGGGACAGGCGCTGAGTGCTGGGCAGGTTCACTCTCCAACCCCATCTAAAAATTCATGTTGTACACTACCCTTTGTCAGCTATACAATATGCTTGAAAAGGCACCACGCAAACACCTAAAGGCCTCCAGGGGAGAAGAGCATTGCTGCCCCCTACCCACCTCCCTCAGCGCTGTCCTTGGAGAACAGGGTCTCTATCCAGCACTAGCAAAGTTGCTGTTAAGCATGTTGCGTGCATGTTGAGTTACTGGTTCATGATTCTTGGGAATGTCTACACCGCAAAGAAGGCCAATGAGATCAGGCAAAGCTGTGTGACCAGATTTGTGTAGGAGGTATTCTCTCTTAAGGAAAGCCTCAATGAAGGCAAGATTGTGTAGAATCCATATTCCAATATTAGAAAGAGAAAACAGCCAATGTTTACATAAAGTCTATTGGATCCCACCATAGTGTATATCAAATTTACATTCTGTAATGATAATGTGAATGCTTTACAGTTCATTTTTCCTCACATCAGGAACCCCATTTTAGATGACAGCTTAGTTTACTGTGTTGATGTTTTCAGAAAGGAAGAGAAATAACTCTTGCATTATCATGTAATTAAATTCTTGACCCTTGGGGTACAATGTCAGTAAAACAGATCTTGCATTTATATGAAGCTTTTCATCCCCAAACACTTCACTAACTGTATTTATGGATCAGTTGTCTAATCACTGAAACACAGCCAGAAAGAAACAGAGCTGCAGTTACATAGTTTAGGATAAAAGGGTAGAATTTCATTCTGTCTACCTATTTTTTCCCCTCTTACTGGAGAAAGTGATTTGAGTGGATTTTGACCAGGACATCAGGGTTAACACCTCTCCCTTATGAAAAGTATCACTGCATTTTTAATGACAACTAGTCAAGAACTTGGCTTTACATTTCATCCAAGAGATGGCACCTTGCAGTAACACATTGCTCTCTAATGCCATCCCGGTTCATCAGTTCATATACTGATTCAGAGGAGAAAGTGACATCTAATGAATCACTAGTGCCACTTCCCACAACACCTGAGGTTTCCCTGGAGGTCTTTCATCCAAGTATTGACCTGACCTAATCTTACTTAGCTTATGAGATCTGACAAGATCACAACCCAAGGTAGCATGGATGCTGGCCATGCCAACAAATCTCATTTTAACTAGAATTTTAATGAGAAAAATAGAATTTTGTCTATAGATGGTATTTCTGGTGATAAGTAAAGAAAGCAGTCATACATTTCATTTTGATATTTTTTAAACAAAACACATTTTGTTCTTTCTCCCCCTTTCTACACATTCTGTATATTCTAAAAACTGGTTTATACGTCTTTCAAAGTAACTTTCCATTTGGATTTATTATAAGTTTTGTTTAATGTAAACCTTTTAATATTATCCAATTTATTGAACTATTTTGCACTACTGCTTTTTAACCCAAATAATATATTGAATTTGATTTTCCCTCTCCCACTAAAATTTTATACCTTTGGAACTATATTGACTTCAGTGGAAGTACTCTGATTTGTACTAGAGAGAATAAGGTCTACTGCCTATAATGTTTATGGATAAACAGATAATCTTTCAACATCTCTATTAGCTATTTAAGTCATACGCTGAATCCACTGGCCTGCAAAGGATATAATTAAATATCGTAACTCAAAGGCAAAACTATGCTATATCCAGTTTTACCATTGTTCTCTATTTATCCCAAATGTGTGGGGGGAGGGGGGGGAAGGGCTGGGAGAAACCCTCTTTTATTAGACAAGAAAATTCATTATAGATGGGTAATTGAATCCTGATTTACAGCTCTGCAAATTTATCCTTAACATTTTGACCAAAATATTATGCTAACATAAACTGCAGTATATCATATGTCCACCAATTCATCAGAGACAGCTATTTCCTTTCATAAGAAGTTTTATGATTAAAGTTATATTCCCAGAGAAATAAACAAAATATTAGAGAAGAGATGATGTTTTAAATATACACTTTCACATGAGGATCATCAAATAATTACTTCTATCATGTTTATTAATTGATTCCATTAGTTAACTACTTGTCCAATCTCAGTTTCACAAACTAGGGCTTTTTCCAAATCCAGAAGAAGACAGAGCTGGACTGATTCACTCTCATCTTTCTCTCTTTTCAAAGAAAAAAGTTACATCAGGTTGATTTTCCGATTCCCTAGAAATAAAGAGGATAATCCCTAATGAAATGCGACCACCTTAAATTAGACAAAAATAATGTTTCTCCATTTTTTGCCCAGTTTGTGAAACAGACATTAAATGGGTTAGCATAGCCTCTCAGACCATGTGCAGAGTCCATTTCAGGAGTGTACAGAAATCCTATTCTCCGCTCCATGCACATGCAGAGATAGATGGAATCATTTACTTATGACAAACACGCAACACGGAAACTGTCTGACATAGTCTAAGCTTCATTAGCAGCAGTGATAATTTTTCACTGCTGACAATCACAACTCATGCTTTATTTCTTGCCAAAGAGAAATTAGCCCAGCTTTAGAAAGTAACACTACCTTCCTGTTTAGGAGTATCTATGTGACCTTAAAAGCCTCTCAATGCCTGCTGGCAGAGGGCTCATTATACTGTAACTCATATCAGGCCTACACACTCACTGCCCCCAAAACATTGTTGTCATAATAGGTGTTCAGAAAGTATCTTGTAAAATGGCATAAGTAAACTGGTGACACACTGGTCAGGTATATCATTTTGTTATGTATGTATGGGTTTGGTTTAAAGAGTTATGTATGTGTATGCTGGAAATATGTTTTTAAAATGTGTTTTGGAGGCAGTGAATACCTCAAGCCTGCACCAGACAAAGGAATATGGAATTACCTGTCTGGATTACAGTCAGAGGTCAATGAAAATACATTTACATATCAGGTAAACAAACCAACCAAGCTAACAAATGGTGGAGGAAACAACATAGTGAGCACACTGTGGGACAGTCTGCACCCCCAGTAAGTTTTCCTAGGTCTTGAGGCAGAGACAATGGACTTCAGAAGATATAATGGGAGCAAAAAGACATTCTAGTGATCTGTCACTTACGGGACCTGGAGAACGGCACCCTCTGAGCCTGTGAACAGTGGATCCTCTTGGCCTGAAGAGCAGGAGCTGCTTATCATCTGCTGTAAGTGAGAAACTCTTTAGGCAAAGATATAGGTTGCTAGAATTAAGTTTAAGGTACTAGAAAACCTGTTTTTTTTTTTTAGTTTGTGACACTTTTCTAGCTCTTTTATTCTTGCCTGGTATCACTTAAATCTATGTTCTTTATTAATAAACTTTTTATTGTTTTATTAAAAAAAACCCTCTCACTGCTGTTACATTGAATAAAGTTTCAGAGTAACAGCCGTGTTAGTCTGTATTCGCAAAAAGAAAAGGAGTACTTGTGGCACCTTAGAGACTAACCAATTTATTTGAGCATGAGTTTTCGTGAGCTACAGCTCACTTCATCGGATGCATACATTGAATAAAGTGTGAATCCTCATTTAAACCAACTGACTGGTGTGTATATTGTCTCTTTGGAGGCAATTAACTTAATTTCTGTGAGTGGCCAGTGGACACTACAGAGAGACATCTCTGGGAAACTCAGAAATTGGGTTCACTGATTGTTAACCTTTCCTTGCAGATATGAGAGGCAGAGTCTCAAAGAGTTGGCTGGTGAAACGGACAGTCTAATCTCCAGCAATGCTCACTCTTGCTAAGGCAGTGGCTTACAGTTCTGGTCTGCCTCAGGAGAAACTTGTGGTCTACATTATATACCTTACAGTGTAGCACACTTTCATATACACATATTGTGCATATGCTGTGATGGATAGGAGCTGCCCTTACAGAAATACATACTTCCGGAGAACTTTATTTTCAATAAGATAAGTGCATTTTTAGGTATTTTTTTGTTTAAGACTTAATTCTGACACCTTTACTCATGCTGAATAGTACCTTTGTCTGCAAGTAGTCTGACAGATTTCATTAATTCAGATAATCCCTCCCAGTTCAACTCATTGTAGGTCTCCCAGGTAGTAGGGGCTATAACCAACATGGAATTGTGCCCACTTCTCCAGACTCCCTGAAGGCTCGACCATTAGTGTGACCAGATGTCCTGATTTTATAGGGACAATCCCGATTTTTATGTCTTTTTCTTATATAGGCTCCTATTGCTCCCCACCCCTGTCCCAATTTTTCACATTTGCTGTCTGGTCACCCTATCCACCATAGATCTAGTATCTAGCCTGGGAGAAGGCTGATGGAAAGAGTAGGCAGTTCAGGGGCAGTGTTAGGAGGCATACACACAGTCCCTTCTCCAGCCCCACACAGATTTCTACAGAAAGGAGGATGCAGCCAAAAGCCATGTTAATTTTTCCAGTGATCCCAGATGCAGCTGCAATCCGGGGAAACAAAACTCTACTGGATGCGTGTGGAGGCAAAGGGTTTCCACATGGATGGCCTCATAGAGGACCCTCCAGGTTTGGGGGAGGGCCCCACATCCTCTTTTGCAGTTGGGAGTTCAGCTCCCTCTGACAGATAAATCAGGGGGATCTCTAAGTCAGGCTCCTTGTGGGGATTTTCATCCCCAGAGCTCTGTCTTCCTGGTTTTACTGCAACAAGGGATGATTTGAGCCTAAGTATATCACAGCATAGATAAAGATGGCAGAATAAGGCCCTCCATGAGAACCATCCGTATGCTCACTCCAAGGCAGAAGGAAACATAACCAATGCTCCAAGGCACTAACGATCTGAATTAGATAGACAATATGGCTGAGACATGCAACACACTAGTTGACCAAGTGAGGTCACATCTCAGTGTGGTGAGGATAACCATTATTTTACTGGGCTGATAGGCTACATGGGAGAAATGATTTTATGTACAGGCTGTCATCTTAATTCTGACTACTCAGAGCTTAGCAGATAAACAACCGTTCGGTAACAACCTTAATAGCCTACAGGGAGCTGGAAGAATGGCTAGGGCATAAAACTGAAAGATAGTTTAAATAAATAAAGTGGGATCTAAAACTACCTTTGCTTATTCTGTGTAGTGGATATTAACATTCTGATGACTCATTTTCATAACACATAATAAGGAAAGAAAATGTCATAAAAATAAATACCTTCACAAATTATCCCATTCTCATCATAGGTTTCAGACAGTAATTTCACAAGCTTCTAAGGGATTAGGAATGCTGTCTGTATTTTGCTCTTCTCTCAGATGTCAATTTTACTGCACATGATCTATGTGTTGATGGCTCTCTATTCAGAGGTGAGGTGGAGAAACCTAGAAACAAAAAACTACAAGTCAGCAATTTTAGCTTGGAGATTCCCAGCTTGACTATTAGATAACGTCAATGTGCACCTGTGAAGTAGAGCTGATAAACTACCGTATTTGGGACATACAACCCCCAAGCTAGCATGGAACACAAAGCCATACCATCCTCCCATGGACACATAGTATATGCACATTGTCTATACCCTTCTGAATTGCATTGCTAATTAATCAAGTTTGCATGCTCTGAATACAAACTGTGAATTAAATACACAAGAAGTGGATTGTAAAACTCCTCCAGAGCTGACTATCTTTAAAGGGAAACACAAGTCCTACTTGAGGGGTCAAACTCTGGCTGGCCCTGCACAAGTGTGCAAGGGTAGTGATGGCACATAAGGATCTGTGCAGGGACCTATCATAATCCCTGTGCAGAGCAGAAGGATTTTTTAGTCTAGTGTCTTTATAATGGTGCTAGACTTCCCATTAAGCAGGTTCATGGCCCCACACCATCCACATGAGCCAGCATAGCTGAAATGGCGTGGTGAGTGGGAGCATACTCTGCATCCTATAAAGAGATACGCTTACAGAGACATTCTGGCTGAGTCAGATAGAATGCTGCTGGGGATCTCTCTGCTCATGTACAATCCCTCCTTACCCACCCAAGGCCAGCTGCGGCTTAATACCTACAATATAGCCTTGTGCATATGAACACTGTCCTAATTATTTAATAATACCATTTTTCAAATCACATTCTCTAACTTTTTAAGTAATACCTTGCAAATGATAATGGTTTGAAACTTCAGCAAGGTGTACAGAATCCAGTGTGGATTGGTTCACAATGATTTGGAAGTCAACCCCATGTTATTTATGATCTTATATATTTAGTCTTCTCTTTTTATGTGTTGGAAAATGTCAAGATAGAAGGATATGGGAAGACAATTTTTACTGTAACCATAATATCCAGGGTTCCACTTCAGCCTATTTCAGTTGTAGAGGCTGGTGGAAATTAAAAGCAGTGCAGGACACATGCAAGTTGGAGAGGTTCAATTACCCCCCTACACTGAAAAGGCTTAATGTTTATTACAGTCAAGTACGAACATAGTGAGGGCATCATACTGAGCAAGAAATTGACTTTTGAGCTAGTGCTAATGGTTAATGTACTTTTCTCTCACAGTGGGAACTTATATATATATATATTTACACCTCCCCAGGCCTTCCCATCACACCGTTTGGAGGAGAAGAATGTTTTCAGAGACCATAAATTATGGTGATAAATGTGAGCCAAATATCTCAGTACGTCAGTGTGACCTGTTTCCAGGAATGATACAATGTTCACAGAGAATACTTAAGTCTTAATACCATCATGATCTCTGATCTCTCCTAATTTATTGTAAAACCAAAAATGCGGTAGTGACAGTTGTAGGTTAGATAGGGCCAGAATCACACTGCTAACACAGAGTGTTTAGTATATTTTAGACTTTCATACCTGGGAGATTTGTATTATTGTATGTTGTCAGAGAGTGTTCAGTGGTTCCACGGCCAAAGGGTACAGGCAAGGAGCAGCTCTGAAAGATGCTAGTTTCTGCAAAAATGCTTCATAGGTATGATCTCAGATGTTACCCATTCATATATGAGCATATCTAAAACTTTGTAAAGGGTAATGTTTAAGCTGAAATGTTCAATTGCAAAAAAAAATATACACCTGAGTTAAGACTATATCCAATGTATAATTTCTACCAAAAAAAGCTTAATTGCATTGGAAACTGAAGCCAAATTCAAAAAGATAGCTTCCTCTGCTCTACTCTAGACTTAACATATTCAGTGGTCACTCTCTACTGGTCACCATACAGTCTAAGGGGAGCACAGATAGAGGTGCTGACATACAGTGAATTGAGAATATTCTACTGTATTTAGACTGACATTTTGTCATCCAAAACCCCTGTAAAGCCCTGATTCTCATCTCAGTTATGCTAGTGTGAATTAGGAGTAACTGCACTGGTGTTAGTGGAATTACAGCAATATAAAATCAGATCAGAATCAGGTCTTAAAAAATATGCAGATAACATCTTTACTTTCTGCAGTCTCTGTGCTTACTTAACTTTCTGCAGTCTCTGTGCTTACTTAAAGAAGATTGGTTTTCTTAAAAAAAAAGAGAAAGTAGATGAAAATGATCAAAGCGATCACCCTAGTCCATGTCTAGAATATAAGTATATGAATACCAGACAGACATGCACAATTAAATAATAGGTTTCACAGACCGTTCTGAAAACGTATCTTTCAGCACCTTTCAGCCAGTAGAAATGTAAGAGGCCCACAACATAGAAATATTATTAAAAACTTTAAGACAAACATAGCAAAACAAAATCTTGTTGGAACCCCCCACAACCCAAATAGGGTGATACTATTAGTTGAAGTTTTCAGCCTATACTCATGTTTTGTTTTGTTTTTATTTTAAATTGACTTCTTGTAGTTGGAAACTACTCAGTAAGTGGCTGAGAAAAATATTTTGCTGATAGTAAATTCAGTGGGAATGCTGTGGATAAGCTTCTTTTGTCAAGGTTTAAACATTTATTTTGTATTTATAAGTTGAGGTTTCTTCTTTTTATTTCCCTGTACTCTCTATGGGTGAGCAGCATGTGTGGGTGCAAGGATCTTCCCTTCCGTTTGTGTGACATGAAGGCGAGGCAGAATTACAATCCTTGCATTCAAGGGAGCAAATGGACTGATCCCTACTCTTCCAGGGGAACTTTGTGCCTCAAGGGGGTCGGGAGGAGGCAAAGGCATAACTTCAATGCAGTTAGACTGGTGAAAAAACAGTGTGGGGTCAGTGGCTGGCCTTAGTCTATGTAGCTTTTGACTGTGTCTGAGTCTTGAACAAAAGACTCCTAACTTCTATGGGTTAACGTAACTTCTTGAAGAGCTGGAAACAAAATACTAGTTTAAGAACTGTGTTTCTCTCTTTCTACTTCTGGTTCATGCTTTGAGAATTTTGTTTAATTGATTGGGGTTTTGCAATCTTCCAGTGGTGAAAAATGGCAAGTGTTCAAAGTAGAAATTCAATTTACATGTGCTCCTAGAAGGACACAGACCACAATATGAAGTGGATCTCTGCAGACATATTTCAAGAATAACACCCCACCTCCAAAAATTTTGCCACTTTGGAAGTTGCATGAAGCCATTTCCTGCTTACTTTGATTTTACTATTGTTATTTCTATTTACTTATTTTAAATCTATTTGTACTAGTGGCTGGATTTTTCTCATAATTGCTGTACAAGCCACTTACCATTTTCTTTTATAATTGATCAATATGTTTACTATAAAAGTCTTTATAGCATGCTGCACTTAAATTTTAAACTCTTTCAGGGCTTATTTCTCTGACTGCGAAATTAGCATTATTGTTAGGTTTTGGTATTAGTATTAGTGATTTGTGTCATACAGAGCAGTAGTACAGGGGAACAGGTGCAGTATAAATCAATGTAGAATTATATTTGCCTGTTGATGCAAATGACTTCAAATTTGCATTAGTGTCAGTTCTCAGCTAACCCGCTGTGCAGCAATGGAAGACTCGTCGCTTTGTATAGATTGTCAGCCTGCTTGTGTCTGTCCTGGGCCCACACCTTCTTTCACTGAAATCACTGGAAAAAAAGCTCCCTTTGGCTTAAGTGAGAGCAGCACCAGCTCTTCTGTGGCTAAAAGGAGAGTTTCAGTTTCTAGTACTGTCAATCTGGCGCTTTGTCTGAGCACCCGATAAAGGGCCAGATTGTGTCTGGCCTCATGAAGGTGCATAAAGGGGACACAGGACCCACTTACAATATAGACTTGGTGGGCGAAATCTGGGCCCAACCGAAGTCAATGAAAGTTTCACCTTTGGCTTCAGTGGGTCAGGAGTTTAACTGCTGTGACAGCACTGCCAGAGGAGTGACGGCCACTGCCACTGCCAGAGGTGCTAGACTTCCTGAAAAGGGTGGGAGGGAATGTCCTCTCCTGGAGCTGGCCGGGGTGGAGGGAAGCACGTGTGACACTCTCTCCCAGGCTGGCAGACCTGCCACTTCAGAGCAGATCTTTCCACACACCTTCTAGCTGAGGCTGTTGTCACATACTGACACACACAATATTTTTAAATGAAAAATGTGTGTGCTACGTTTGTGTTTAGGCACATGGGAAAAGTTTCACTTCAGTAAATCTTCACTTTGGTTACCTTTCGATTCTGAAGTGATAAAAGACCAACTGGGGATTACTCTTTTCTTCAGTTAAATAAGTATAGTGGTTGCTTGAGGACGAAAGTTTTTTCTTACAGAGTAAGCTCATGTTCCAGTCAGGATTCCACTGAAATAGCTGTTTCATGGTTTTGTTGTTTGCTTTTTAAAGGATCCTGACTATTGCTTTAATAATCTTCAAAAGTAATTGAATTGCATCGTTACTATGTAAAACCTGTAAACACTAAACAGTAAACAAGAAAGGACAGGTCAGTATTTGAACATGCAAATACAGTTAAAAATAAGGAAAAGTATTTAAACTGGAAACTGCTGATGGCCTCTTGTTTGCATGTGACAGTGCATATGTTTTATCCTTTTGTTTTCATGTAGCCTATTTTTAAGTCCGTGCTTCTGCTGCATAATGAAGACACATAATTCTTGTGCTTATTTTCAACATGATCAAGACCTGTAAACCAAGTACTGACTGGTTGTGTCAACACTGAGCATTGACCTTTATTTGTAACGGGGCCAGCTGCTAGAAAAGCTCTTTAATTTCATTGACTTATTAAATTAAATTAATTTTAACTGAAATAATAATGGGTGAATCAGCATATGCTGCAAAATTTTAGGAGCTCTAGGAGAACTGTAGACAATTACAGTTTGGAACTGTTTATTTGAATTAAATGTCAACATTTCTGCATTGGTTTCAGTTACCAAAAAGTGAACTTTTCTCCAAACAATAGGTGAAATTTACTGGTTAGGTAAAGAATGTACATGTTGCATATTGGCTGTCAGTGATCAAGTAGTGAAAAATTCTTACACCATTTAAGCATTTAGGGGGCATACAATAGGAAATAGAAACAGTAGACAAGCAACTAAGAGGCATGTGTAAGATAAGGTCACTGGGATTCTTTTTTTCCCCCAAACCTGTTTTACTGTGTTATCCCAGTTCAAAGCAAGTATATCTGTATTCCCCTTGATGGCCCACCAAGGACTCCCACTCTACACTCCCAGCTCCTCAACCATCAACTTCCTTGGGCAAAGACCTCTCTCTCTCTCTCTCTCCCCTGACCATGGTTTTTCCAGAATGCAGAATTCCCTGCCTATACTGTGATGTTTGCAGCAAGCCATACTGCCTAAACAGACCATCATCTGCACTTTACTTTCTCTTCAAAGGCTATGAACAACATAATTACCATCTATAAGTGACTACACAGTCCTTTCTAAGCAAGCACATTTTTAACGTGAAAACATTACAAAAAAACTCAAAGAATAAAAGTTCCTATACACATGATAAAGCTTACCAGAGGTCAACAATGAGTCTTGCAGAGACACAATGGGCCAAAGTATTTCCAACCCTTCCCAGGAAGGACTGCTCTCCTGCACCCCCACCCTTCACCCCGGACAGAAGGTCCTGAATATTTGTGGGATCAGAAAGAAGGCCCTGAGTCAGTTTAAACTCTGACTGTTTATCCAAAACTCCGTCTTTTGCCTGTTGGTCTCCAGATAATGCAGTTTGAATTAATATAGGTGAGCCTCTCAGTGAGGTGGTCACTCTCTGGAGATGTTACAATCTTGGTGGATTTGACTTATCACCTCCACTGTTCCTCACTCCTGAAGGAGACATGGTCACCCTCCCCCATGGAATTACATATAGTCCCTGGCTCACATTGATACATAAACTTAAAACAGGATGTTGTCCCAAAGATATTGCAGGAAATTGTCATAAGGGTGGCAGGACTAGGCCCAACATTTGTAAATTCACTCCCTTTTTCTGCAGTGCTTTTCAAGCCTAATTTTTAAATAATAGAAACAGGTAAAGAACTGGAGTTTGTCTCCAGCAGGATTTCTGGTTGGGTGCCTTAACATATGTTTGGTGTACACTTAAAACATAGATTGCCATAGCTATGTCAGGGCAGGGGTGTAAAATACCTACACTCTTGACTAACATAGTTATGATGACAAAAGCCTCAGGGTGGATGCACCCATGGCACTGAAGAGGACTTCTGATAACATAGCTAGCACCATCTGGGGAGGTTGAAAAACTCTGCTGGGGTAGTCTGTGTCTCCAGTAAAGGTTATGGCAAAATAGCTATGCTGCCATAAGACATATGCCCAATATATTTAGGAGACGTTTATCTTCTACCATTTTGCAGATTAACTAATATTAGAAGCTTTCTGGAGGGAATGGGAAAGAAAGGCTGGGGAAGGAAGATGAATAAGAAAGAAAATACAACTAAATATAGTAGTTTTAATACTTAACTTTTCATAAAAATAAAAATAAAAAAGCTAAATCAATTCCACTTGCAAAAATTCCCTGATTTCAGGTGGTGGATATTCAGCAGATACTAGAAGGATGATTGTTGCCAACACAAGATACATTTGGCTTTTTTTAAGAATGCTAGAATGTGCTACTGAGTTACACATCCTTTCCAAAAACCTTAATTTTCAACACCAGTTTCACTCAGTGTATACAAATGGTGTCTACATTTTTTTGAAGGTATAATAAAACCAATTTGGAGTCATTTATATATGTAGCCCACTTGGGATCATTCCTTGTCCTGTGAGAGAGAGAGTCTTTTCAGTGCTGAACTAAGAAGCAAAGACCTGTGTACAAGTACAAAGTATCTGCAAAAAGTGGAAACGTATGCTCTTTGCAAGCCTATTGCTCCTCCTCTGAAGGAAGCAGTTGAAGGGGTGAGAGAGAAGGAAGCACACAGCAAAACAGATTTGGATTTTGGAGGGAGCAAAGAGCTCTCTGAAGCTTCTTGCTTTCATCCTGCTTCTCTTCCAGCCAGCATGCTATCCCCAAGAAGGGGAGAGCAAAGAAAGAAAAGATTATAAATGGTCCCACAGCACCAACCACCTTTGGAAATCGCTAGCTGATCTACTGTTCCATCCATGGAAATTTGGCCTGACCTCCTCTGAAGAAATGTCATTGCTTAGACACTCAGAGCTATTAAGTGTTGTGGGAAGATATCAGCTCACAGCAGGGTTTGAGTTGCCACTCTTCCTGAAACACTTAGATGATCCCCACATGTACTGTAGCTGCTTTTGTCAGTATCCGAGGACATGACCCTGAAACCATGTGTCTACAGAGCCCTGAGCAGATGGAGAGCCTGGCCAACGGGACCTTACTGTGTAGAGGACCCTGTCAAACAGCCTGAAACTCTATTTAGGAATTCTGTGTTAGACTGCATTTATAAAAATCTGAGCGTTTGCTATTTCCATTTCATATGGAAATCTCATATTGTTTAAAGATGCTTCCCATGTCGACTGACTACATGTGTCTGCCAGAACTGAACACGGAGAAAAGCAGGGTTCTAAGAACCCTTAGCTGTATTTGCATTTTCAAGCATGATTACGAGGGTAGCCTTCTTAGGCCTCAGGGATCTGAGTGAATAGACCTCCAAAAATGTACTCTCAGTTTTACTGTTTGCTTGGTAAGACTGATTCTCTGCTTGCTTTACACAACCATTCCTTTGTCTCCTTTTGTTCTAATCTTCACTCCTCCCGCCCCCACAAACACACACACTGCCTTGTGCTAGGAATTCTTACTGTGCAGTATGTATGCTGACTGATTCATTAAGTTCTTAGAGCCGTTTGTTAATTATATTGTGTATTAAAAGTCTTCCTGGAGGAAGAGTGACACCCATTGGTATGTGTCCGCATGAGAGCTAGAGACATTATCCAATAATACCAGGTCCTGGTTATATTGAATCCCATTGACAGAGACAGACAGTGCCTGAAGTCACTACCATTCTAGCTTAAGAATCCTGCCCCTCAGACACCAGCTACTACTGCTTAGTGCAACGGTTCTCAAACTGTGGGTCCGGACCCCAAAGCCAGAATCAAAGCCCGAGCCCAACCGCCTGGGGTTGAAGCCTGAGGGCTTCAGCCCTGGGTGGTGGGGCTCAGGTAACAGCCCCCCTGCCTGGGGCTGAAGCGCTTGGGCTTTGGCTTCCCACACCCAAGGCAGTGGGACTTGGGCTTTTGCCCCCACCACCCAGGGCAGTGGGGCTCGGGCAGGCTCAGGCTTCTGGCCCACCTCCTGGGGTCCTGTAGTAATTTTTTTTGTCAGAAGGGGGTCATGGTGCAATGCAGTTTGAGAACCCCTGGCTTAATGGGCGAGGGGTGACATATAGATTCAAGATTGTGGCACAGCAGAAGTGAGAATGCAGTAAATGCTCTAAGGAGTACCTAAAAATTTAATCTACATTAGATGCAGGAAATGCAGTTCATCATACATTATAGATGGAGATATGACAAAATCTTAGAGCTCATTTTTTAAACCTGTCATATAGCAAAATGCTTGATTTGCAGGCACTCATTACTTCAGTGTGACAACATAGTTCAGATCAAACTCACCAAATAACTGCAGAAATAACTTGATAAAAAAAGTTAATTATTTTTTCCTCTTTTACCATAATTTTTTATACCGCTAGGCATATCATAACTCAGGGAACTGTATGATACAAAACACTAATGCTACTTCAGCTAGGAGGTGAAAAGAAAAGAAAACCCTTCTTGACAGAGTCTAATGGAGCCTCTTGCTTGACGCAGATCTGGCTGACCTGAAGAAGGGGCAAAACTCTATCTAGCTGATAGGAACCCACTGGCTTGAGTCAAACGAGGAGAAGAAACTGGGTTGTTGGGGTGAACCTGACCAGTGGTAATGAAGCTATGGGGAGCATTTGGTTGGAGGGAGATAGTGGCTAGAGATTTGTCTGCCCTGGGAAATCTGGCTAATAGGCTGGAAGAACTCTGACTTGGCCCATAGGGGACTAAGGTAATAAAGGGTACAAAGAAGTAAAAGAGAGACAGGTGAAGAAGAAGACTGGAGGGCTTAAATGTGATTTGAGTGATACATGGGCTTATCCTAGACCTCTGCATAGAGGTGGACTTCACTTCTAGAGAAAATAGCATTCAAGTATAGGATTTGATAAAAATGTGTTTAAAAACCTATTTGTCTGCCTTGGAGTGGAACAGAGACTACACAAATAGCTGCAGTATATTGCAAACATCAGGTACGTAAAACACTAACCTTGAAAATGTCTTTCTGAAACAATAATAAACCTCTTCATACTTTAGAAATATTGTTAATGTAAGATCTTTGAATCCAATAATGTATATACCCCTTAATATAAGGTAGAGGGAGATACAGTTGTATTGTTTGGTATAGATACACTAGAATGTGCTGATCCATTGTCATTCGTTTTCATGATTTTACAGTTTTATATTTTTGAAATCTTTGTAATAGCATGGCAGTGAGGGACATCAGCTGAGGGTACCCATTTCCATGAAGGTAAAAAAAAGTAAAATCCATGAAAATGACTATTTACAAGAAAAGGTATAACCTCAAAATTTTCTCAGTACAGGTTCATTTGGGGAAAAGTTCAGAAATGATTAGATGTGTCTGCAAACCTCATTCTAATTATCCAAAATATTTTTGACCCCACCATGCTAACTCTTTTTATATAACCACAAACCTTCCACTAGGTCCAACTCTGTCTGTGGGGTTTTTGGATGGTGTGAGTGGCTTGCTCTGACTCCCTAGAGAATATCATTTCTTTCCATGGCTCTCTTCTCCAAACCAGTTTTTTTTTCCTTTTGTTCCTAGGTCAAGCTTTCTGTCCTACCACTACATGGCAGGTTGGTTCAGGATGGAGATCTCATCCCTTCTCTATCTGGCTTCCGTAGAGGATGCGGCATAGCCCCTTCCAACCCACCTTTTTGGTTGCAGAGGGAGGAGAATTCACTCTGCACCATGCCATGAGATTGTTCCTTCCATGATCAATACCACGACCCATTATTCAGCCATTAAAACTCTAACACAAATTTGGGGGCTCTTGAATAGTTTGGGGAATATTCACAGTGCATCACCACTGCACACAAATAAATCACACAGGTATTTCTGAGACTGATACATTCAGAAAATTCCCTGTGCTTAATTGCCCTCAGACTCTCCCTTTAGGTTTGTAGCAGGACACTGGGCTTCAACATAAAAATTTTACCCCCAGTTTACCAACTGCTACTTTTCTTTCAGACAACTCTTCCTCAATTAATTCCTTCATGAATATATGCACTAATATTTAAATGGTGGTACTTAAAGCTAAGTGCCATATAAGCATTATCAGTGTACAGTCATTTATTCTCATTGCTACAACAGACTGCAGAAGAGGTGAATTATATTTGCCTTTTCCCAGAAAATTAGCATACAGGCAAGATTGAAATTGAGGTGGGGAAGTCAAATATGGACATTATGATGAGAGCACCAGAGAGATTTGGTATTTTAATAGAGAGTTTCTGTATTTGCAAAGTGGAAATTTCCATTATTATTTTAAGGTACGAGTTTTCTATAACTGTACCCATTTCATAGTTATCTGTTTTAACTATTAACAAGTAATTCAAGTGATTTTAACTGTGAACAGAGATGGTAGGCCACATATTAACATTTTGCCAAAAGAGGCGGAGATGGTCTCTTCTGACTATAACAGTACCGTCTGCGTAGTGAACACCCTCTCCTGACTAGCAGTGTGTCTGCAGACTCTCCCCACATCTCTGTCTTATTCTCTCTTCAGGACTCTTTAAGAACTCGCAGAGGCTTTCTCTGGTTACCAGTGCCCCTGCCTGGACTCCTTTAATACCAGAACCATTTTACAGCAACCCACAGTCCCAAACTAAAGTCCATACTTTGCTCTGGAATTTTCTCTCACCCCCCCAAGGCTCTTCTCTCCCACTCTGACCTGCCATCCAATCCTCACAGCTCTACCTTCTTTATAGGGAATTGCCTAAATTTCCCTCAGCTGTGACTCATTCCATAATCAGGTTTGCCTTAGCGGGAAGGCTCTCCAGCCAATGGGGCAAGCCACTCTGTTACATGCACAGACCGCAGGCTTATTACCCTTCACAATACCAGGACACTGAAGTCAATACTAGTTCTACTTCAGTCGGAATTTCAAGGTCTGATTCAAACACATTAAAAAAAATTCACAAGCACTGTCCTTGAGGTGCTGTGAAATTCTTCCTTCACTCATCTTCACTCACTCATACAATCAAACTGATTTTATAAAAAGCAAACTACCATCTGATAATGTCCACAGGATTCTCTGTTTAACACAGCAAACTAAGCTTTTCACACACAATGTGTTTCTTCTATTGACTTTCAGTTTAGGAAGAGAGACAAGAGAAGAATGCTCCTATGTCCTCTTTTATTTAGCTTTGGAACCTGGATTGTGGCAATAACTTTACATCCCGCACTTCCCTGACACAAAGCGGTTTCTTCTGAACATGTGTTTGACTGCGCCAACAACAACCTTGTCTCCCACCTTTCCAAGATCCAATTCCCAGGCTTCAGCAGACAATTATTTTTTTCAGGCAATGAATTATATTCTGAAAAAACCTGAAAGACTAGCCCCAGTAGACCTACCTCAACAATCACCCAAAGTCTTTGCATTTGAAGTAACCAAGCAACTTACTTTCCAGGTCATAGTAATACTATGCAATATCAAGAAGAATGAACACCTTAACTTTGACACATTGTGCCTTTAAGAAACTAATTACAGATATGAAAATAGGAAGCACTGGTGATGCCTTTTATGAGATAGGTCATGATCCTGAATATAAATGTTGTTCCATGTATCCGTCCTGTTCTTAGAGTACTGCAGCACTGATTCTGTACAAGGATAAGCATTAATATACTTTGAAAGAGCCTGTTTTAAGAAAACCCAGGAACTTGTATAAATTAGAGCAGAAGAGACAATGTCAGAACAGGGTTCAACTTCTTCCTAGTATAATTAGATGTTTGACTTCCTATAAAAGTGCCAGCTCCATTCTGAAGAACAGGGGGTCTGTAGAATACAGACCCTTCAGGTACTTGTCTCTCTTTTGTTGCTGACTGGAGAGTGTTGAGAGAGATCCCACTTACAGTATTCTTAAATCAGAGTCTTCAAGCAGTTCAGATCTGAAGGAAAATTTTCAACTGTGAATGAAACTGACACTTAGCTAAAGAAAAAGAGAAAGTATTTAAGAGGTGTTTGAGTAGCAGACATTTAAATAAAGTCAAAATGGTCAGAGGGGGAGAAGAGGTTCAATTCTAGAGAACAGGAAAGCCATTGTTCTCCCTCTCATCTTGAAAATGTACCTTTGGTACTGTACCAAGGTAAAAGGTAACCACATGGCCCCAGGGGATAAACCAGGGAATGCTGATGAGGGATAAACCAGGGAACTGAGGAAATATGAACTGGGACTTTGGGAAAAGGGTGCCAGTTCAGTGACCATTGGAATCAATGGGCACTGGACCTGGGCCAGAGGGCACCATTAAAGCAAGGGCAGGTCTGGGACAGAGTGCACCATTAAAACATGGAGCCAGCCATTACAGCATGAAAATATTTTATTAAAAATACACTGACATATAAATATATTGATTGAGTAACCTCTTCCTAACAAATTACCTTTTTTTCCCCTACTATAAGAGAAAAAAATGGTCGACGGTTCACATTTGGCAAGCAAATGTGAGGACAAATGTGAAATTACCTTCCTAATTTTCTGTAATCTGCTCTTCTCTATCCCTCTCCACCCCTCATTTGAAACTCTTCTCAAGAAAAATCTATGGTGAGATTCTGTGCTGTGCTTCTCAGAGGTGCAGCACAGAACTAGCAGCCTCAGGGGATGTGGCTTTAAAATGGACCGATGTGCCCTCCTGATCCTGAGATGCTCTGGAAGATGGAGGTGGCTCCCAGGGTAAAACAGATAACCGTACAGGTTGCAGCATTGCCTGGAATTTCTCTAGCACTTCCTGCAGCCATGTCACTGACACACTTATCATCTGCCCAGCTCCTCCCCTGAAAACATATGCTGGGCCTATTGAGGGACTCCCTGGGGTTTATGACGGTCTTCCACAGTGCTTTTGCCACAGGAATCCTCCCCCTGATAAATGGGGGTCTTATGTTTTTGTTACTTCAACCCCACCACTCCGACATAAAGGGGCCAGAATAGGGCTGAGGCAGTTACCCCCAGTATGTAATTATTATTGAATATTCTGAAAAGAGTCTTCCCTTATTTAAATTTTTTCCACCTCCTCCTTCTCATCTAAGGATTAAATGAAAATTGTGATAGCAGTAACATAAAAAAAAGAGAGGACATGACAGACTCTGAAGCCTCCTTGTAGTTACAAATCAGACCTTTCCTCAAAGCTGTCCTACATACAACACTCAGCACTTCCCTGCTAGGAGACTTTGTTTCACAGCTAGACAACTATGTTTTAATGGGCACTGTTATCACTGGATGCACGCGAGCCCTCCAATATCCCTCACACCCACCTCAGATAAAGCCAAATTACAGAATGTAACCTAACATTGACTGAATAAAACTGAAATGCCATTGGGCAAATTGGTGAATTAACCTTCTCAGTTGGTACTATCTGACTAATGCTAAATAATGGGGAAATATAAAAGATTTTTAGGACTGCCAACTAGACCATATTCAGCTAACCTCAGACTTGACAGCCAGCTGCAGGTCTTAACATTCTCCAGAATCTTTGTTCCATGTACCTTTTGTCCTGCGAGAAAATTGCTTCCTTCTGGATATGAGTCTATGCCAGTAGCTGAGAAGCCCTGAATATCCCAATCATTGCCTACTACTAAACTTGTCTGTTAAGCTTGAATTCTGACAACCCTTATATAACTTTATTTTTAGGATGCTTTTACTAATAACCATCACTCTTGTCCAAAAAGTATCTTTATGACATTAGAAGTATCTTAATCCCCCTGCAGTAACAGAATGAAAGAGAGAAATTGCCAGAGCTATCATTATGGGGAAGAAATAACATTATATAAAATGGACTTATTCTGCCTAACCTGAAAACCACTCACAGGATATATTTACTGAAGCATAGTCTTCATCATTGGCTTGAATAAGTACAGATGTAATACGCAGATACAGCTTATTTCTATCTCTCTTTTAGCTTCTTCTGTCTCATGTTTATTTCCAGCATTCCTTGAAATGAATTGTTTTTATACAATTACTGTTAAAAATGTAGTAACACAGGATTACCTAAATTTGGTAGACTTCCTTGTATTAATCTGATATGCCTAATGTAAACACTGTTACTGTACTGAATCACTCATCTGTAACACAAGAAATGTGGATCCTTATTTTGTCCTTCAGTATATTGTTGCATTTCGGTGTAACTTATTTTTTTACAGTAGGAAACCTTGTTTTACAAATAAGTTCTACAAGCTCAACATATTTCATGAAATATATTTTGGAATCTCTAAATGACTAGCTAAGCCTGAACCTTCTCTGCATAGCCATCCTTAATCATAATCAGAAGCTAAAAATGGTGAAGTTCTATTAGCACTAACAATACTGCAGTAGAGGGTCCAGCTGTGCTGCCAATGGAATCAATAGGAACAGGATCTGGCCCATAGTCTCTAGTTCAATAAATGTTGGCCTTGGTTCTGCAACTCTTAGGAACAATTCCATTAGCTGCAGGATCAGGCTCTTATTGGTGCCACACTTCTTGTTCACTCACTGCATGTAGGATATTTGAAGTCACTGCAGGCAAGACATATGTCATTAAAGAGTTTTCCTGCTAGCCAATCTGCATGTGTGATTCTCATTGTACAGTTTAACTGATCTCACTAATATTTAAGTCAGGATCCACACATCTGCAAGAACATGGACACCTTTCCTTTCTCACGACTATGAGCCATGTAGGAGAGGCTGCTTCATGAATTATTTACCTTTTAGCATTGTAGCAGTCTCTTTTAAATCGGATGCTAAATCTTGAATGAATATTGATCATAACTTAATATCATCCATTATAAACAGAGCTTTTTATTCATTCAGAACAACAGCTTATTACAATCCCGGAGGGGGAAAATGAACACTTAATTAGCCTTGGTAATCTTTCATGGTTGTTTTGCAGGGACAGAGGATGACAAGAATTTGTATTTGGCTATCTAGTATCGCTTTTAATATTAGAATATCATATCAGATCTGCTGTTCTCCAAGCCTATATCCAAGATAAAAGGATTACATGCCTTTATATAAAGCCATTATTTTACATTTATAGCAGTACACGAGAGAAAGCAAAATTGTTCTTGCTGGAAGATAAAGTTGCTAAATTATTGATGCTAGCTGTCTAATTTGTATAATTTTATAAACTGTATCCTCTTATGCCTTGTTAGCTAATACCAGTTCAAACACATTAGAGTTCATGATGTTCGCTTTGTTAGCACCACTGAAATATGAATAACAAATATATCAAAATAGCCTATGTGAAATGCTTCTACAATGCCCAAAATTTTTCTTCACCTCTGAATGAAAGAGCCTCATTTACAGTTAGCGAGTCGATATGATAAATCTTATTCCATTTGCAGATCATGTCTAACAAAACCAGTCTGCACAAAACTCTTGAAATCCTTTTGAAATACATATCAAACAGCTATTTTCTGACTGCAGCAGAGAGAATAAGACAATGAGACTGTAAAATAGCCTTTGGTCTAACAATAGTTCTGCAGAGAAAATTGCAACTTTAGGACTCAGTTCAGTAAAATTTTATATTATATATGATGCTTCTACATCAAAACCCACACAAGGCTGAGAGCCTGACATTTTGCTTTAGTTTAATTGGGCCCTTAAAGAGAATATATCTAATTTAATTACAGTTTATAAAAATTTGAACAAACAAAATAAGAACACTGTGTTATATCTTCAGGTATAATGCAGTACAAAGAAATTTAGGTCAGAGAGTCTTACTAATGGAACCCTAAAGTATGCATGTCTCTTTTCTTTATTGACTCCTCAGGCCAGGTAACAAAGGGAGGAGAAAGGAAGTTCAGTTAGCCCTGGTCTACACTACGAGTTTAGGTCGAATTTAGCAGCATAGATCGATTTAACCCTGCACGCGTCCACACAGCAAAGCCATTTTGGTTGAGTTAAAGGGCTCTTAAAATCAATTTCTGTACTCCTCCTCAACAAGGGGATTAGTGCTGAAATCGACATTGCCGGGTCGAATTTGCGGTAGTGTGGGCACAATTTGACAGTGTTGGCCTCCAGGAGCTATCCCAGAGTGCTCCATTGTGACTGCTCTGGACAGCACTTTCAACTCAGATGCACTAGCCAGGTACACAGGAAAAGCACCGGAAACTTTTGAATTTCATTTCCTGTTTGGCCAGCGTGGCATGACCATGCAGAGCTCATCAGCAGAGGTGACCATGCACTCCCAGAATCGCAAAAGAGCTCCAGCATGGATCGAATGGGAGGTACTGGATCTGATCGCTGTACGGGGAGACGAATCCGTGCTATCTGAACTCCATTCCAAAAGACAAAATGCCAAAATAGTTGAAAAAAATCTCCAAGGGCATGAAGGACAGAGGCTATAACAGGGGCCCGCAGTAGTGCCATGTGAAAATTAAGGACCTCAGGCAAGGCTACCAAAAAAACCAAACAGGCAAACGGCCGCTCCGGGTCAGAACCCCAGACAAGTCGCTTCTATGATGAGATGCATGCAATTCTAGGTGGTGCCCCTACCACTACCCCACCCCTGTATGTGGACTCCTTTAAGGGGAAGTCTCACAACAGGGATGAGGATTTTGGGGACGAGGAAGATGATGATGAGGAGGAGGATGAAACTGTTCTCCCTGACAGCCAGGAACTATTTATCACCCTGGAGCCAATATCCTCCCAAGGCGGGCTCCCGGACCTTGAAGACAGAGAGGGCACCTCTGCTGATTGTACCTTCGTAAATATAATACATGGTTTAAAAGCAAGCGGGTTTAATGATTAATTTTTCCCTGAAGACTTGGGATGCATTCGTGGCCAGTACAGCTACTGGAAATGTCTGTTAACGTGTCTGGGGATGGAGCAGAAATCCTCCAGGGACATCTCAATGAAGCTCTCCTGGATGCACTCCCAAAGCCTTTGCAAAAAGTTTCTGGGGACGGCAGCCTTATTCTGTCCTCCATGCTAGGACATTTTACCACACCAGGCCAGTAGCATGTAGTCTGGAATCATTGCATAACAAAGCATAGCAGCGTATGGTCCCAGTGTTTGCTGGCATTCAAGCAACATCCGTTCTTTATCTCTCTGTGTTATCCTCAGGAGAGTGATATAATTCATGGTCACCTGGTTGAAATAGGGGAATTTTATTAAGGGGACATGTTTGCCTGTGGCTGAAAAGAAATAATCCCCGCTTTTAGCCACATGGGGATGGGGGGTCGTTCATGCTGAGCTGTTCACGTTTGGCTGGCAGGGATCTTCCCTGATACTAGTCACGCGGTGGGAGGAGGGGTGAAGTGATCATCCCAGAGAATTGGGAAGTGGGGTTTAGTTGGGTTTGTGCTGCACATTAACCCGAAAACCGCAGCCCCTCCTTTTAAATGGCCAATCCAACAGGTGCTTGGTACGGGAAAGGAGGGCGCTGCTGTTTGAAACCATTCACCGTGAAAGAGTCTACCCATTGTTCTCTAAAATGTGTCTTTTAAAATACTACTCTCCCTTTTTTCCCCTCCCTCAGCTGAATTTCAACGCTTCCCCTATCATCTCCGTCCCAGAGGCTAGTGCAGATAAGAAGGTGAAAAAAATGCACTTGTGATGAAATGTTCTCTGAGCTCATGCAGTCCTCCCGCACTGAAAGAGCTCAGCAGAATGTGTGGAGGCAGACAATTGCAGAGTCCAGGAAAGCAGAAAATGAACACGAGGAGAGGTGGCAGGAGCAAGATGATAGGTGGCAGCAGCGTGATGAGAGGAGGCAGAGGCAATGCTGAGGCTACTGGAGGATCAAACTGATATGCTCCGGCGTATGGTTGCGCTGCAGGAAAGGCAGCATGAGCACAGACCGCCACTGCATCTGCTGTGTAACCGCCCACCCTCCTCCGCAAGTTCCATAGCCTCCTCACCCAGACGCCCAAGAACACAGGGGGGTTCCAGGCACCCAACCTCTCCACCCCGAGGACTGTCCAAGCAACAGAAGGCTGGCATTCAATAAGTTGTGAAGTGCAGTGTGGCTTGGTCCTCCCCTCCTCCCCCACGCCACTCGCTTGTGAACAGTGAGGGCTGCTGCCATCTTGGTATTCTTGCGCTTCAGGGCAGGGGAAAGCAAGTCACAAAGTTCAATGAAAGTGCCCTTATGCATGCGAAAGTTTCGCAGCCACTGGGAATCATCCCAGACCTGCAACACTATGCGATCCCACCAGTCTGTGCTTGTTTCCCGGGCCCAGAATCGGTGTTCCATGGCATGAGCCTGTACTATTGCCACCAGGATGTCCAAATTGCCAGGGCCCGTACTTTGAGAGAAGTCTGTGCCCATGTCCTTATCACTCTCGTCACCGTGCTGCCGTCACCTCCTCGCCTGCTTTTGCAGGTTCTGGTTCTGCGCATGCTGCAGGATAATGTGCGAGGTGTTTACATTGCTTATAACTGCCGCAGTGATCTGAGAGGGCTCCATGCTTGCCGTGGTATGGCGTCTGTAGGAGAGCAGGAAAGCAGAGTTGCAGTGGAAGCGGTGGCTGACGAGGTGGCCTGCGAGGTGGATTCAGGAGAGCAGGAGAGCAGAGTTGCAGAGGAAGCAGGAGCCCATGACAGCCAACATGGAGAAATTTGCTATGGAGACAAGAGCAGGAGAGCAGAGTTGCAGCAGAAGTGGTGGTTCGATGACGACGGTTAGCAGTCCTACTGCACTGGCTGCTGAAATCGTATGGCGTCCACACGGAAAAAAGGCGCGAAACCATTATCTGCCCTTGCTTTCATGAAGGGAGGGGCGACTGACGACACGTACCCCAAATCACCTGCGACACTGTTTTTGCCCATCAGGCATTGGGACCTTAACCTAGAATTCTTGGCAGAGATTGTGGGAACTGTGGGATAGCTACCTGGGAGTCGATGCTAGCCACAGTACTGTGGATGCACTCCACCAGCTTAATGTGCTTAGTGGGGACACACACAATCGACTCTATAAAATCGCTTCCTAAAAAATCGACTTCTATAAATTTGACCTAATTTTGTAGTGTAGACATACCCTTAGAGAAGGACTAACAGTGAGCTGGTAACTTGAGAAATAGGGTGATATGCCAGCAGCATAAGGATTTTATCTGTGTTGGGTGGTGGGCATGAAGAGGTATAGGGAGGTAGGAAGCACAACATTTCCTGAAATGGAGAAGAGACCGGTTTGGGAATAGTAAACACAGACTGGTTTATGTACAGTGTGCTGGGTAATAACATGAGAGAATTCATGCTTGTTAAACTAAACAGGCTCTTTATTAAGGGAAGTGTTTACAGAGGTGCTGCAACTGCAGCTAGCATTCCAGCCATTAGCAAACAGAATAACTTCCTGGTGCCTCCTCCCAACTCTTCTCTCCTGCAACTTGTGCTCTTCACTCCAGGACCCATGCAGGCTGCTACACAGCGGGAATTCTTCATTTGGGATGTGCACATACACGCTTTGTTACTCTCTGAATCACTAGCTCTGAGGCTGAGTAACACAGCTTGTACTGCATAGCTACCAACACAGGGCCTGTGTAAACCTGGGCCTCAGTTAAACAAATATGGAATGGATTGCTGACTACAGGAATGGGGTCCTTACAGGGAGACATGGCTCCTGCTAATGGTGGGTGAGGAGAAAACATCATGCCTTCGGGATGGAAGTTCTTGTCCTGAAAGCTGTAGGAAGAAAAATAATCTTGCTGTGTGTTTGTGCCTGTTCATAATAGAAATATCCAGCTAGACCAAAAAAGATTCGTTAATGTAGCACCCCCCCACACCCACCCAAAAAACGTTGTTGGGGGGAGGAGGAGGTTGTTATGCAGGGACAGGTCGGAGATACAGCAGCTACAAAGGAAACTAAGGTTTATATGGAATGGTTTATAAATCCAATTCTCTCTCAAGGTTTTGCAGTTTCAAGAAGAACTGAGTGAATAAAATAATAAATACCATAAAAAACACAGGAGTTCTGGTGAGAGTCTAAAGTCTCTTTACGGGTCCCAGACACTTCTCCATTTATGAAATGCTATCACTTAATTGCATTGGTTTGTGGTTGTTAGTTGTTGAGTGGGGTCACAGTATGGAAAAGTTTGAGAACCACTAACGTAAACTGAATTCTGAGTTCTTAGTTTTAAACTCATTCTCTTTGGCTAGCTCCGCTCCTCTTGTGTTAACCTTCACGAGACATTGTGTATTCACATTTAACTAGCACAGATGTTTGCAGAAAGTTAATTTTACGTTTGCATGCGCAAATATTCTCAGAAAATGAACTTAAATTATTTTCTATTCACACTAAAACCCTGATTTACAACAGTAGTTCTCATCTAGTAATGGGACAGAAAAAATACTATGGCATGCTCTATCTACCTACGTTTCCTACATGCTAATATGTCATCCATTACCTTACTATCTAAAGGCCTCAAAAATTTTTAAAGTGTATTTATCTTCACAGTGCACCTGTTAAGTAGGAAAGTCGAAACAAAATTCAATGGGAGTTAGGTACCTAAATACCTTTGATGATGTGGGACTTATTGACTTTCCCAATGTCACACAAGAAGTCTATGGAAAACCAGAGAATTGGACCTTGGTCTTAAGCAACATAGCCTGGATTTTGAAAACCAAGCCACAGACAAAACAAAATTTGAAGACAGTTTTGTTGAATAATTTTGAATAATGATGAACATAGATGAGACAATCTCTTTATGGGTATTTCCCATAGTGAAGCAAACGTGTTGACTAAATTGTCTGTTACAAATTATTTGCTCTGATCTAGTTTTGAGTCAAGTCCCTGAGGTGTTTGAATAAAAGTTTGTTACAGGGTTTTGCTGCCTGTGTTACACAGTACGGATCTTGCCTAGTTACAGTTATGTTATATTAATCCTGCAAACAATCCTGAGTGAAAGAGTCATGCTGTAGTGGGTGGGATAGCATTTGGAGAAATGCACACAGAGAATTGCACCTGCTGCTTCAACTTCTATTTCTTCTCACTTTGAAAAGTCTGAGTTTTCTTTACAGTTATATATTCTATATCAAGAAAGCAACACATATCATACTAAATACACAGTCCTTTGGACATTTTCAGTAGCTTATAGTCACACTGTGTCCTTTATCTTAGTTAAACACAAAACTGGAATCCAATTCTGAGCAGTTTGTGGCAGGGTTGCAAGGATTTTCTTGTCCATGAAAAAATCTCCATGTTTGCTAATAAATTCTTTATATCTTAACTTAGACTAAGCAGTATAAAGGAAATAAGAAATCAGGCTGAATTTATACAACTAATTACTTGTACCTGTCTGCAAACAACATGCAAAACAACTCAAAATGCTCCCATGGATTAGATGGCATTAAACAGAAATTAATTAACACAAAGGTGAGAAGAAGTGGGCCCTTTCTTCAGTTGCTATTGCCTCCCCCAGTACACAGGCAGTCCTCAGATTTACAGATGTCTGATTATCAAAATGTTCTGAAATGCTGCTACTGCTAATTTTAGCAACAATCCAGCCTCCTAATTAAAAAAGATCTTTGTATGAGCAAAGTTTTATTACATTTCTAATAAATACAGCAATGGAATATTGTCATATGAACAAGTATACAATAACTAGATGGCAATATATTGGCATGGAAATACATCTTTCATATTTGTGTGATTTTTCTTGACAAGACTAGATGAGATATCAGAGTTTCTTTCTACAATAGAAATAATACAGGAAAGAAGAAAAGGAGGGCAGGGGAAGGAAGAGAGTGAGCTCAAGGTAGCATATATTTTTTTAGATTAAGCTTTGCTCTGCTGAACCTTATCTGACTGAAAAATAGTATGTCGTGTGTGTGTGTGTGTGTGTGTAAGAATCTGAATTGGTTAAAAGTAGGGCTAGTTGGAACCCAGAATGCCCCTTCTGCTGGTAATTCTGATTTTTTTTTGTTAAATGTCATTTCACTTCAAAACCAAAACCTGCAATTTCAGTATTTCCCATGAATTTGGGGTGGGGGAGGTGCAAAACTTTCATTTTTCAAAGCAACACTCTGTTCTTTTTAAAAATGAAGTCCATAAGGCTTCCCAAGCCACCTGGAGCTCCCTAAGTTTCTTCTGCCCACTTGTGGGTTACCTAGAAGCCAGGAGCCTGGAATCCCTGATAGCTCTGGTTCAAACTGGGGTTTCTACAGCTGGTAGACTCCCCACTATGGAACAGGAAGCCTAGAAGCCCTGAGAGTCACAAAAGTTGGGGGTTCCCAGGACTTCTAGGTTCATGACTCTCTAGGTTTCATACTAGAAATCTGCCTGGTTTCCATCAAAAGATTCGATGAAGGCAACACATTCCCTCAAAACATTTTTATTTCAATAAATAGGCATTTTCCAACCAAAAAATGTTTCACTGTAAAATTTCCAGCCAGTAGTAGTTAAAATCTATACTGCAAGATATTCCTTTAAAAAACATTAAAATTACTGACACATTCCAAGGGCAGAATTTGGCCTTGTACATTCAAGACAAGTCCAAGCATCAATCAATAAAGGCAAAGAAGGTTTTAAAATGATGTTGTGTTGTGCACAAGAAACTTTGGGGATGTGTATCCCTCTTTGAACTCACTGCATAAACCTTTATCTCAGATTGAATTGCACCCATTAAAACTGTGCATTAATAATATTAACATGGCACAGTGTTTCATGAGCACTTAGCTGCATTCTTACTAAGATATACAAAATGAGTAACAATTAATATTTGCTCATATTTTACATTGATTAATCAATGTTCTTTGAGGCTCTAGGAAGCACTAATGGTTGCTTGAAGTTTTAATTGAGAACATCAAGCAGTCAATCATCTGAAGGGGTAGTTTGGGACACTCCTTTAGAGAAGGAAGAGTAACAGATGGGTAAAATGGATCTGAGAGACTGCTAAATGAATATTGGACCTGTCTGGCCTCTTTGTTTGGGCAGTGTCTTTAGGTATCTCAAAGCTCTGATTTGCTTGCATAGCGGTCACCATCAATTTTATCTTTTAACGGACCGTTAAAACTAACTAACTAAAACAGCCCCCGGGATGAAATACATTAGACAATAGGCTGAGAATACCCAAATAACAGATCCAAAACATCAGTGTCATGGGATATTCTTTTTTTTTTTAAATCTATAATTAATTCTGCTGCTTTTTACATGTATGGTTGTTTAGACTGGTTTTCTAGTAGTTGAATAGTCGGTTTTGGTAATAGAATTATTTGAATGTGGTGAGCCTCCTCTAATTCAGTGGGTTGACCGGATTCCTGAGCTTATGCAAATAGCATTTCTGTGCTACATGTGTATTCAAATTAAAGCCTATACTTGAAAATAAAAGTCCCTGAGTATATATGTATGTATAAAACAAGGAAAATTGACTTTAAAAAAAAAGCCAATTCAAATGAATTAATACACTTGAACTATTGGAATTCATAGACTTTAAGAATCATAGACTTTAAGGTCAGAAGGGACCATTATCATCATCATCTAGTCTGACCTCCTGAACAACGCAGGCCACAGAATCTCACCCACCCACTCCTGTAACAAACCCCTAACCTATGTCTGAGCTATTGAAGTCCTCAAATCACGGTTTAGAGACTTCAAGGTGGGTAACAAGAATTCTGATGGGTAACAATGATTAGCCAAGTACTATAATTAATTATTTGTACTAGTTATGGAAACAGCTTATTCAGAAATACTCACATTTTCCTACACCATTTGGCTGGCTCATTCAAAGTTTAGGATATTCCCTTCATAATTTCAATGGAATAAGCGTTTCCTTATTTGCTGTTTTAAAATCTTCTCAAATTTCATTGCAGAGTTAAACAGCTCCTGAGTTTAACCTGTAGCAGCACTTCAGTTGAGGGCCAGATGATTAGTTATTACCTCACCCACTTTATCTTTCTAAAGTAACATCTTATACTGGACCAAATTCTGTTGATGAGATCGGGGTGCTGGAACAATTTGTATAGTGGGGGTGCTGAGATCCATTGAACTAAACTGTAAACCCTGTATGTAATGGAAACCACTTCAAGTCAGGGGGTACAGCAGCACCCTTAGTTCCAGCACCTCTGGGTGAGATAGATAAATTTTTGAGCCACAGAGAGCTCTTCTTCGGGTCTGGAAAAGGAACTCCCAGCATCACAGCAATATGCAAGGTAGAACAGATTGTTCAGCAATTTTAGTTGTTACTTTGTGAAGTACTTTGAGATCTAGCCACATAAAAGATGCCATATTAACATAAGATCACTATGATGACATTCAGAATGCTCAAAGTAATTGTTACCTTAAAGTTTCTATGATAAAACTGGCAAGTGAGATCCTCAGGATTTAGAATTGGTATCCACCTTCTTGTATGTGCCATGAATTGGCTTGCTATGTTATCATGTCAGTCCCAGAGGCATTGCTTTTGTCATAATTTAGGAATTTCTAATAAGTGTGAACCATAAGAAAACCATTAAAGTACTCCTAGAAAACAGGTTCTGGTAGAGGTTGTGATTTCATATAATCTAGGCATTCGAATATAGTTAAGTATTTGGTAAACTGTCCGTTAAACCAGATGAGAGAAGAAAATGTTCTAGGGGGTAAAGAACCCCTATCAGGTAGTTATCTGAGGGCTACACCATGATAAGATGTACTCTAGTTGCTCAGTGATTGCACAAATAAAACTTTGCACTTTTTTGCTGCCAATAGCATTTTATTTTAATCCCAGTGAGAACAAATACAGAAAAGGCAATGAAAAAATAACCTTAGCCAGAGGCTTAGCAACAACCTATTACTCCAGTGGGTCTCTGTTTCTCAACTTGTTTAGCCAGACAGTGCTAGAAAGCACTGTGTGTAAAGTAGCCGAACTTAAAATGTTGCTAAGCACAGAATAGTAGTTAAAATAAGGGGAAGTACTATTGCTAATTACCCATGCCCATGAATCCCATTAGATTCAACATGAAACCTCTGCCAACTCCATTGCCATTAATGGTTTTACCCAGGTGTGTAACTGATTGAGTTTCACCTACAAGCAGGGCTGGATTACCCAACAGGCAGACTAAGCACATGCTTAGGGCACCAGCAAAGCAGGGCGCTCCAAAAAAAAAAAAAAGATTTTTTTTGAAAAAATTGAAATTTGATATTTCAAAAAAAAAAAAAAAAAGCATCTAAGTAGCTATCATGGGAAAAATCAGAACTTTGTTAAACTTCCTTACACTCCACTACACACTCTTCACCCATTTTTCTGTTCTCTTGTTATTACTTATCCCCACCTAAACCAGAGGGGTGTCCTACTAACGCAGATCGAAATAATGCGAGGAAATCAGATCCTGTCATGTATTGCAATAAATTTATGTTTTATCACTGATATAATCTTCTGAGTTATACGTACTTGATTCATATTTTTTCGTTCATATATATATTACATAAAGACAGTGTATGTTGTATATTTTTTTTTAAGTTCAGATAACTGAGATAAGGGGCAGGATGAAACGTAACCAACTGAGTGGAGCACAGAAACGTAAACTGGAGGAAGAAAAGAAACAAAAAACTAGTGAAATTTTCCCAAATCTTCCAAAGCTGACATCATTTTTCAAAGCGAATCCATCAGAAGCAACATCTTCTCTCAGTAGCACAGACATCGTTCCAAAACCTGTAGTGTTTCAGAGACTGACCCTTCTTCTACTGGTGAAACAAACACCATTCCAGAACATGTGGATGTGTCAGAGACTGTAACTGATCATCCTACTCCTGGTGGTAAAACAGACATGGTGTGGATGTGTCAGAGACTGAACCTGCTCATGTTGTAAATAATAGGAGAAAGTTCCTGGTATGTGGGTTGATTTCAGTACTGATGATGTAGCTTACTGGATAGATCGTGGACCAAATGACTGTCAACACCACACTGGGCCATTTGAGAAATCACATCGGACTTTTACCAATGGCAAACAAACAAGATATTGTCCACAAAAAAGTATTTTTCATCATGAAAGCAAATGGTGAGAAATACACTCGAGAATGGCTACTGTATTCACCATCAGCAGGGTCTGTGTGTTTGCAAACTTTTTGCATATAAACCTTCAACAACCCGGTTTGCTGCAGATGGATTTAGTGACTGGCGGAATACTGTTTTAATTGAACAACATGAAAATAGCAGTACTCAAAGAGATTCAATGTTGACATATTTAAATCGAAGACAGGGCATTGGATTGACACAAAAATTGGAAGAACAAATTAAAGGGGAGCGTGTCATAGCTGTTATTCAAACATTAGCTGAATGTGGTCTGACTTTCTGGGGATCAAATGACACATTTGGATACTTGCAGAATGGAAATTTCTTGGGATTGTTGGAGCTTGTTGCTCAGTTTGACCCATTTTTAGCAGGCCATATCTCAAAATATGGGAATGCTGGCAAAGGTAACCCATCATACTTATCCAAGACAATATGTGATAAGCTCATTGGTCTAATGAGTGACAAAGTTCGTTCAGCTATTGTGAATGAAATAAGTACTGCTGGCTGCTTCAGTTTATCTGTCGACTCTACACCTGATCTTTCACATATTGATCAATTGAGTATTGTACTAAGATATGTGTCTCCCACAGATGGAAAACCAGTTGAACGATTTATAACATTCCTCAATTTGAAAAGCCACGCTGGTGAAGAAATGGCAAATCAAGTACTGCATTATCTGTGCCAAGTTTGCAAAATCGATTTCTCAAAGCGCAGAGGTCAGTCTTACGACAACGCTAACAACATGTCAAGGCATTATCAAGGAATGCAGAAGAAGCTTTTAGAACAGAACAAATATGCTATATTCATACCATGTGCTGCACACTCTCAATCTTGTTGGCCGCAGTGCTGACGATTGTTGTCCAGTGGTAGTAAGTTTTTTCTCAACAGTCCAGTTACTTTATACATTCTTCTCTGCCTCAACACACTGATGGGCAGTTCTTAAAAATATTTGGGCAATGATCGTGTGTTGAAATCTGTTTCTAATACTCGCTGGGAGGAACATGCAGCAGCAACAAGAGCAATTCTGGAGTCCTACTCAAAGATTGTGGATGCATGCTGAAGACCAATCACAAAAGGGAGAAACTATACGAGAGGCAGAAAACATTGCAAACAAGATGCAAGAACTAGAGTTTGATCAAGTGGAATGAAATTTTAGAACACTTTTACCACACAAGTCAAGAAAAAGAATTGGATTTGAAAACATGTGCAGACATCTGTCAATCATTAGCAGACAACTTGAGGAATGATTTCGAAAGGTTTGAAGGCATATCAAAAGATATCTTGCCTGATACTAACTACAAAGAAGCCCAGTCCCCCAAGCGAATCAGGAAAAAAAAAACAACAAATGATAGCAGTGCAACAGAAACAGCATTGAATCCTAGAGACAAATTTCACGTATCTACTTACTACTCTATAATTGATACACTTGAAGCTCATATGAAGAGAAGAGGTGAAATGTACAAAGTAGCATCAAGTAGATTTTCTTTTCTAAACAATATGGACTTATCTGATGAACAATATTCACAAGGTTTCCAAAAGCTAGTTGAGTCATACCCTGTTGACTTGAACATGAATCTCTGTGGAGAAGTACGGCAGTTCCACTGTTATATGCGTGCAAAGTTTAATGAAACAGGAAAAATGAAATTCAGTCACATTGATCTTCATGACACAATATTGAAAGACGGAATACAGTGTGTATTTCCAAATGTAGAGATCTCACTACATATTTTTCTAACGTTGATGATTACTAACTGCTCTGCAGAACGCTCTTTTTCTCAGCTGAAAAGAATAAAAAACCCTCAGAGAACAACAATGTGTCAGGACAGACTTGATTCACTTTCCCTATTGTGTATGGAAGCAGACATGCTTCATCCAGTCAGCTTTGATGAACTTATCCAGAATTTTGCAATCAGAAAATCTAGAAAGAAGCTATTTTAATTTCAGCATACATGTAAGTTTTGTGTCATTTCAAAAAATAAAAAATTAATTTTACTTTTAAAAAGTATTGTTTTTATTTTGAATTACATACCGGGGGGGGGGGGGCACCATAATCTTTTCAGTGCTTAGGGCCGCTAAAGGTCTTAATCTGGCCGTGCCTACAAGGCCAATGAACTACACTGCTGATGCACTAGAAGGAACAGAATCTACCTCACTGTCTTTTTTATGTTGGCTCTGCAAGCTAACAGGATGAAAATATAATAAAAACGGTCCTTTTGCCAGTGACTTAAATAAAAATGACTCTGAGCACACCCAAGAAGCAGATCTGTTCAGTAGTATGACACTGATTTTAAATAATCTCATTTCAAAAGAGAACTACACTTTAAAAAAATTGGGTCTATAGCAGGATTTCCAACCCCCAAGCAGTCACATGGAACTTCAAGCTCAGTTGCAAAGAACCTCTTTTATTGTGCCTCAGACAGTGTTACTCACCTATTCACTGTGCTTCATCAATCTTCCTTTGCAGTAGCCACCACCTGCCACCTTCAGGCCAACTGGTAAATACTCTCTCTTTGTCTCTTTAGCAGCACACTATCATAGTGCTCTTACTTTGCCAGAACTCTTCTTAGGCCTCCAATGAAAGAGGAAAAGTCAAGAAAGTCATCTAAAGTAGCACATTAGTAACAGGTCTGTAGGGAAATGCCTACATATCACAAGAAGCACTGCAATAGATTGGCAAACTAAGTATTTTTGCATAAACCCATAGCTTTCCAGAAATGGAACAGCAGAGGGGTTATTGCCCACAGTAGAGGTAGATCAAAGGAGCGTGTGGTGGAAAGCTTTTAAACAGCACGGAACTGCATGTAACATTTCAGTTTAGTAGGTACTGTTTATAGTTCACCTTCCAGAGCACAAAACTCACCTCGTGTTTTTTTTTTTTAAAGAAATATACATTTACATAATATATTTTCAAAACCAGTTAGTATATTTGTATACTATCTACTTGTATCTAATCAACTTTCCTGTTCATTTCTTCTAAAACATCATTTATTTAACAAAAGACGCTTGCATAATGATCTAGATTTAATATTTGAGGTTGACACATCTTCTTACTGTATAATGCAACATAATATTCTCTTTATCACCTATTCTCTTTATTAACTTTCCCCATCAAGCTCACTGCAGTTTTGTCTTATGCAAAAAAGTCAACGCTATGAATCACAATGCATTTTGAAAAACCTTTACAATGATCACAACAAAAAGAAAGATCAGTGGGCAGTCTCACAGATTACTGCTTCATCGCTTCAAAGGGTGTGCAAACTAAGTCTGCAAAAATCTAACCTTCTCAAGCACCAGGGGATCATGTTAAACAAAACAAATCAGTTCCTCCAGGGTTTGGCAGTGATTAGCACAGATGGCATTAGTTCTTTCTCGGTGGATTATATCCAGAGTTTGATGATGTTTCTTAGGAGTAAAGAGCAGCAATGGGCCTGAGAAGCAAAGTTCAGATTTGGCTCCAAAATCCTTTCCCTCAAAAGTTGGATGCTGGATTTCTGTTTGGTCTCATTTCAAGAGATAAAAAAGCAACATGAATTCTCACTTTGGGGCACACACACACACACACACACACAAGAAGTGAACAGCATTTCTGATGTATTCACTTTGGAAGAGTTCTGAGACAGGCTGACAAGCAAAAGTCACGTGTCTCAGATTACACCAGTATGACTCTCTCCAATGCAGAAACTGAAGAACCAAAGTGTGAGTTGATAACAAGAGACTAAAACAACCCTGAAAATAATAGAAAAAGTGTGTTAAAATGGCCCATAAGTCAGTGTTATTGTACTGTTGCTCAGAATCTGTTCAATAGAAGGGGAATTAGCATGAATGAAAGAAAGAATTTTTAGATAGATAACAGAGCCTGTAGGAGACATTAGTGTGCAGATATGCTAATACAAGTTTCTCTTTTTGAAATTCTGTATGATTTATTCAAAACACAGCACTACGTCTAAACTCTGATTCTGGGGGAGGTTTCCGAATATCAGGTTATATGAGTTTGGATAATGGAAGTCTGGCTAATTGGAGTGTCAATGTAATTCAATGAGATAAACATTTGCATTTCCCCCAACATCAAGACTCTATATATTAGATGATAGAAACTCACAATTTATGGCAGAAGTTTATTGACTGAGGAGTTTAATTAGTCCTCTCTAGAGGCAGAGACTTTTGGGAGTTGCTTTACTGCTCAAGTGGTGGTGCATTAAGTCTGGAGGTGCTAGCAGAGTTTTCTGGGCAGTAGGATATGCTATGCTGTCACAACAAGCTTGCCTAGCACTTTCTTCAAGTTCTAGTCATCTCCCTGTCATGTGCAAATGAGTGACTTACATCCATAAAGGAGCAGCCATAATTTGCCCCACTGCCATTACTCATCAGGAATATAGGCATCACTCTGACAGGACTGATGATTACTATATATATTTGGGACTTCTCCATGCCATTAGTTTGTGTACTTCTCTCAGTATATCCTCTACTCCTCTTCTTTCCATCCTGAATCATTTAATCTTATCAAACTTCTGTAGAAGATTGTATAGGGACCAATTTGTTATGTGTATGGAAATCTGGCAAATATACATGTGACAGATCTGGTAATTTCCAACAATATCTTTTGGAGATCTTACTGTATTAAGTTTATGTATCAAGGTGGGCCAGGGATTGTATGTAATTTCATGAGGTAGGGTGGCCACAGCTCATCCAGGAAATAGGAACAGGGGGGTGATGAGGTAAATTCTTTCAGATTGCAACACCTCCAGAGAAGTACCACCACCTCGAGAGGCTTGCATATACTAAAGCTTGCTCTACACTTCAGACTTACATCAGTAGAACAGTGTTGCTCAGGGGGGAAGTCTTCTCCTGTCAACATAGCTACCACCACTCAGGGCGGTGGAGTATGCCTGCAGAATAAGCTCTCCCATTTGGCATAGGTAGCATCTTCACAAAGCGCTCAATGCAGCTGCGCTCCTACAACTGATCCCACAAACGGACAGGAACTTCTGTCCAAGGAGGTGGGTCCCAATCTTTTCTGGGAAGGGTTGGAAGGACTTTGGCCTACTGATGTCTCATAAGACTTATGGGTAATTTCTGGTAAGCTTTTAGCATGTGTATAGGTTCTTTTGTTGTTTTAATAGGTTTCCTGTAACACTTTGACCTTAAGAATAAATGTGCTTGCTTATAACAAGTGTTGTGGTAACTTAAAACTGCTGGCAATTATGTTGTTCATCGCCTGCAAAGAGAAAGCAAAGCACAGATGCTGGCCTGCTTAGCCAGTCAGGCTCACTGGGGACATTACAGTATAGGCAAGGAACTGTGCAGCCTAGAAAAACGCCACTCAGAAGGGAGAGAGACATGGGTCTTTGCCAAAGAGAAGTTATGGCTGAAGAAGCCTTCATGACTGTTCTCAGTGGTAGCAGATGACAGAACAAGGACTAATGGTCTCAAGTTGCAGTGGGGGAGGTTTAGGTTGGATATTAGGAAAAACTTTTTCACTAGGAGGGTGGTGAAACACTGGAATGCGTTACCTAGGGAGGTGGTGGAATCTCCTTCCTTAGAAGTTTTTAAGGTCAGGCTTGACAAAGCCCTGGCTGGGATGATTTAGTTGGGGATTGGTCCTGCTTTGAGCAGGGGGTTGGACTAGATGACCTCCTGAGGTCCCTTCCAATCCTGATATTCTATGAACCACAGAGTGAGAAATACAGGTGCCATTGTCTGGAACTGTGGCATCTTACTCAGGAGAATTGTTCTGTAGCTTTCACTGGACTGTTCATGCAAGTGAGGGCTGCAGGATCATGGCCTTTAAAAGATGGGGAAATACCACTGTCATTTATAAGTGGGCCTGTCTCCTACAATTTTTATGAAAAATGGAACTAAATTATATCCAGACCTGGATGGGTGCGTGAGGATTAGGGAAAGGAAGGAAGGAAGGAATATTTCCTGAATACATGGCAGTTGCAGGAACTTTACCAGCTGTATAAGCAGGTGACTAATATGCACCGAACAATATAACAGGTGAATAATCACAACAGTCAGCCAACATGCTATTGATTGAATATTTTTTTCTTAAGATCTCTAGTTTTAACTTTACCCAAAATTGTAATTAATAAGTATTAACCCAAGTGTACAAAAAAATATGCAGAGAAGAAACAGACTATTATAGGACAAGGGGAAAAGTACCATTCAGTTCTTAGTCTTTATTTTCCTTTTTATATACCAGACCAAATCAATGGAATATATTCAGTGGAGAGGGCACAGCAAACATAAAATATCCTGAACATAAGAAAAGGCCATTTAACCTAAAGAGGATTGGCCCTCATAATACATATGTTCCCTCAGGACAGCATCTAATTGCTTCCTGAATGACTGCAATGTCTCGTTCCAACATCTTTGCCCAGTAGGCCATTCTAACCATATATTATGGTCTGAGTGAAAAAGGCTTGCCCTTATGTGGTCTGAAATTGTTTTTCCTTTTACTTCATTTTATGCTCTCAGCCTTATCATCTTTGTTGTGCTTACAACAGTAACTGACATTGATTTTATAGATACCATTTAAGATTTAATAAACTTCAGTTAGATTACCTTATCTTTTAATTTTCTACCCTGTCTAGCTGAAAATTTCTGTTGTCTCTTCCCTTTCACCCCCAATTTTACCTAACACTTTGAATAATAAAACATACTGTTATACTCCTGTATCCTGCTATGTCTTCACTATGCCATTTTCAAGGGCTACATGTGTTCTGCCAGAATAATAATACAACATAATAATATTTGGTTATTAATTATGAGTATGCATGGTATGTACTTTTATGTCAAATGTCATAATATTCTGTCTGCAATTATTCTTTCAAATTAAAATTTAGTCCTAAAATCTCCTCTCGCATATGTGTGTATTGGCAGAAACTGGAAAATCTGTGCATCTGAAGGGCTAACTTTAGTTGGCTAAACTGTAGTTCTGTGTGGTTGTGGCAGCCTCAGAAGGGTGCACTATTATGTCATACCTGTGAACAAAGATTTTCCCTTTCCCCCACCCCCGTGAAATGTTACTAGGTTGCAGGAAGTAGCTGGAAGATATTATTCATATTCTCTGTCTGTAAGGTAAATAAGTAGGTATTAGCTGAGTGCGTCACATACTTTAATGTATTTAACTTCACTACACTCTGTGAGCGAGTGAAGTGCTATTATCCCCATTTTACAGATAATCTCTGTGTGCCTCATCTCACTAAGGGACATGCCCAAGGTCACAAAGGACAGGAAATCTATGGCAGAACAGGGGATTTTGTCTGAGGCTAATGCTGAGTCATCCTTCCTATTATATCAGCTCCTCTGATTAAGAGAATATAACTGTCACTTGTCACTGAAGTTCATAATGTGGAGATTTAGTTAAACCCATAGTTGCTGTGCAAGATGCGCAAGTAAGGGACATAGGCAAGAGGTTTTCCATCCGTGTTTGGTGTGGCAAGTATGACCATTTCCTTTGATTGTGGTCCTAGCTACTTATCCATGCCTTTATCACCGCAAGGATAGACATGGCAATACATTCGACAGAAGTTAACATCTTTTAGCCATTCAGAAACTGAAGCTGGGGCATAAGTCAGTGGCCCATTTGCCAAGCGGAGCTTCCCAGCAGGAAAACATGATGCCAGTGCTCCAGCAGGTTTATTGACTACTGATGAATTTCTGGGTAGAATTCCACCTCTTTAGCTACAAACACCTCCCTGCTTTACACTCTGGTTTCCTAAGACACGGCATCTCTCCTAGAACCATAATGCCATAGTTCAGATCAGTAGTTTAAAAGGGAGGTACCTGCTGACAGTGGAGCCTTCATGAAGGCTCTGGAATTGCTCCCCCCTTGGCTCTCCAGAGCCTGAGATTTGTTCATCTTCTGGTCACACAATAAAGCTCATCTCATCACTGATGGAATGAGAAGCCAACCAATTGTTACACAGGGCAGGGTCATTCATTGTAATTTTTGTCAGGCCACCCAGTCCTCAGGATTAATGGGGGGTGGATCTTATGAATCAACATAATAAAATATATTTTAAAATCATATTTTTTACTTCTAGAGGTAATTGGTATCAGATGATCATCACTGAAATACATAAAAGAAATATTTTTAGTACCTCTAAGTTACAGAATATCTGTGCTGCTTCTATTCTTTCAACATTATATTTGATACATATAAAATTTGGCCTAAGAGATTTTATATATGATGGTTTGACCAAAAGAATCATGAAATAAGTGAGACAAAATAAAATGTTACCACAATCTTCTCCTCGGACCTTCCAATAACCTGTCATAGGAGGATTCAAAGGTGGGGGAAAAATCTGAGACCATAAGGGAAGTGTCAATAATACAGTTAACTCCAAATACATTCATGTATCTGTATATACTTTTCATTAAGTTCAGTAGGTGGTAGTTCTCTTGATGTAATGCATCAGTCCTCTGCACTCTTCTTTGCAATTTTTCTCTCTCTGCCTTAAACTGTGGTTTTGGTGTACATCTTTGAAACAATTGCTGCATTTTAACAAGTGTGTGTTGCAGAGTAATTGCTGTGTACAGTTAATTAGTAAATGGCTTTCAGATCCTTCTGGCTGAAAAGTTCTATGGATTAGCTATCAGAGGAAGTAAAAGATGAAATTCCTGCCTGGTATATGTGGGCACAATCTAGCTGACATCACTGAATTTGTGCTGGATATACTAGGTCAGAATTTGGCCCAAGAGTTTTAAGTAGCTCAGATAAGTATCTAAGAACTTCAAATATCCTGTAGAAACCCAGTAGATAATGAATTCATGAGTTGTGGGATATACATTCTCTCTCTAAACTCCTGGATCCTGTAGTCCTGAAAGTGTTTTAAAACAAACAAACAACAAACAACTGAGTTAGCTACTTCATAGTATCGCATGTATACATAGGTAAACTGGGTACACTTAACCAACCTAGTCGGGTGTTTCAAGCCATTCTATTGCTAGACAGTAGGGAAAATATCCATTCAAACGACCAAATAATTACTGTATTTCTTCATTTAATTAACTGGATTTGTCTAAATCATTTTCTACATCTCTAAACTCTGCCACTACAAATCCCAACCAATTATATCCCTGTTTTTCTGTTGAAAACTCAGGAAATATTCCCAGCAACCATTTGGTCTAAAAACTACTGAAGTACTGAATTTTAATCTTAACAGGTTTTTTTTTTTTAAATTGTCAAACTGTGTAAGAAAATTTAGCAATGTAATTAAATCCAAATTATCCAATTTCATGCCTAGAAATACTATGAAGTTGAATTGTTTCCTAATCTGCTTTGAAATACTGTTTTGGTATTCAAATAACTACTAGAGAAAAAATGTGGATGTTTACTTAGATATCAAGTGGACTTCTGCTGAAACATCAGAATTCACGGTCATCTAGTTATTATGGATCTGGTGGCTTACAATACTCAGCATTTTGTGAATAGTTTGCACATTTGGAAGTATTGCTCGGTTAACGGTACCACACTTTAAGGGGCACCATATGAAAATATTTAAAATTCATTGTTACACCTTGTTGACTTGTCCTGCAAAAATTCCCCTGGGAAGGAATGAGAAAGTGATAAACTTCACAGTAGCCAAATTTTTCAAAATTTTATTTTAGTTTGTAAAAATAGACCTGTGTTATTGCTATAGTATCTTTAAGTTTTAGAATACTGTTCATGCCTAGTTAAGACCAGAGAAATTCAAATTAGAAATAAGGCACACATTTTAAACATTAAGGTTGATTAACCATTGGAACAAGCTACCAAGAGACATTGTGAACTTTCCATCTCATAATATCTGCTAATCAAGACTGGATGCCTTTCTGGAATATGTGCTTTAGCAAACACAAGTTAGTTGACTCAATATAGAGGCAACTTTGCAAAATTCCATGGCATGCGTTATACAGGAAGTCAGACGAGATGATCCAATGGCCAGTTATTTTTGGCCTTAAAAATATATGAATTGTTTAATGGAGTTCAGTTTGAGTGTCACAGGGAACTGAAATCACACACTACCTTCATAGCCATAAACAATTTGGCTCATGTTAATTTGCTATCAGTACTAAATTATGTAACGTATTTATTGAGGCAAACTAGCTCACTGAAGTCAATGGATGTTGAGTTTGCTCAGCAGAAAGCACTCCATTTCTTGAAGGACCAGATTCAAGTAGTTTAATAGTTTGCATAAGCTTCAGATAAGTGTCCAAGCTGCCAATAGTTTGTCTGAACCAAACCAAAACTCTAAATCACTAAGATCAACCATCATCTAAAAAAAAAAATTGTTTTCCAAACTTTCTTTACACAAAAGCATCATAAATTAAGATTATTAATTTATAAATGGGATGCAGGAGCTTTGAACTTGGGTTAATTTATTGGACAAGTAACCTGATACTGATGTAAGGGTAGTTTTACCTCTAGTGTCATCAGTAACTGGTGGAATTCTTCTACTTTTTCCTGCACACAGAACACTTGAGCATGTAACCATCCATTGTCAAATGCTACCATTTTTCAAAGTATAACCCATTAATCTGTGTTAGCAGCATCAACTGAAGATGACAATTAAAGAGCAAGATCCATCGTCTTGGTAAACAAATGTTGGTAAACAAACGTTACACGTGATGGAGATTATCTTCCATACTTGTCTGACAAGACTTGAAACTTGAGATGAGAGAAAAGTGCCTTGTTAGACTTATTTAGTGCCTATTAAAGATTTATGGAAAGAATCCAGCCAACTCAGGAAAAAAAAAAAACACCCTGAAAGGGGAACTGAAGACTATGTTTTCAGATGTGATATATATTAAGAAAGCAAACATTTCTGTCTGAATGGCTTTCTGCTTTTCATTTTCCAGCTTCGAAGGCTTATTTGAATTCTGTTTATCCTAAGAGTCCCCATGTAGAACAATAAGATATAAATGTTAAATTATCGTATGTTGGCCTTTAATAATTGTATCACAAACCATTTAATAGCAGAGACCTACCTATTTCAATGGGAGTATTGAGGGAGAGAGAGGGTGCAGATGGGAAAGAATACATATATACTACTGCTTTCAAGGTCAATGAAGTTACAAGGTTAATCAGAGAATAATTAGGTCAATAAAGAGCAGTTAGGCACAAACCTGCATTTGCATGCTAAACTCCTGCTGGTTTCATTGGAAGGTTTCAGTGTCCAAGAGCTAGGCAGATAACTTTCCTTATATTTTTGTTTTTCACTTCTAAGTCCATGACTAGCTGAATTTGAACCATTTGCAACTTACACAGAGTAGCCCCATACATATATGGTAATTGACTATGAGCCCAATTCTGCAGTCCTCCTGTTGGCTACTCCTAATTCTGCAACCCTCCCACCAAGAGGATTTGATGTTTGAGCACGGCCTGCAGATTCATGTTGTGTGGCAGTTCTCAAGGCCCCTCATGTTACTGTGAACGCAGGGGACACAATTCTGACTTTACTTACACAAATTTACAGTTATGGTCATTGAAGTTGCACAACAGAGTTACTCCTATTTACACCACCATGAGAACCTAATTGGAACCAATGGGACAGATGGTCCCTAGTGATTGGGCTGCTTTGCCCACATAGTCAGTACAATGAAGCCCAAAAGCCAGCATAACAAATCACAGGTGGATGGAAAGGAGGTGTGGGCAGGGCTTCCAACAATCCTTGGATTCTGTCTTGACCAGGTGAAACACTGCAGCCAATGTAATTTAAAACAGGCTCAGACAGCTCTCACCTCTGTCATGGGGGACACAGACAGCCCAGCACAGAGAAAGCACAAAGGTGACTTAAAATCACTTTTGCACCACTCATTCAGACCAGTGGCCACAGTACTCCTTGGCCACAACAAAGGATCCGAGGGCCAGATTTTTTAGAGTATATAGATAGCTGTCTAGTGAGCTTTTTCAAAGTGCCTAGGAGCCTGTCTGTATCTTTAGGCACCAAATTACCATTAAAATCTGTCTCATAGCCAATACATTTTAAGTGTACACATTAATCCACATATTACTTAAGAGTTAGGTCGATAAATAAAATTTTGAAGAGCAAAAAGAAAAAAGTCAGCAAACCTTGAGTGAGCGTGAATACAATGTACATGCCTTGAACTCCAGCCATAAATGGAAGTGTGAGGGTGAAGGTCAAAGAACACTGATTCTTTCCAGTGCACCATAATTACAAAAGCACCTATCCTGATTCATTCTGAAAGCACAGCGTTCAGCATTCCGTACATTTCATCTTGCTTACCTGCACTGGAGGGTTTAATGGTTTTACATGACCTATGTCTCAACAAAAAAGCAACTTCAGAGAACATAAACAAGTGAAGATCTACAATATATTGTTTTGTACAAGATAGATGTCACAGAATTTAACAGAATTACAGTACTGCAGAGACCAAGAAAATGTATTCAAATATACTGTAGGTTATGTTACGTAAATTGGATTTAAATTCTCCTGTGATTAAAGTGTCCCTACTTAATGAATAACAGGTGCTCTAAATTAATCTGTATTGATTAGATTTCAGCAGTAAAAAAAAAAAAGCTTTTAATTTAGATTATCATCATGACATCTCAACTGAAACAATTGCAAGGTGAAGACAGACAGATGAGGTCAGCAAATATTACCGCTCTCCAATGTCAAACTGAAATAAGTAAGTCTTGCAAAAACCTAACGTGTCAACTCTATTGTTTTTTCTGACAGCTCTCGAAATTTCTTGGTCTCCAGGTCCATATAAATACTGTCCCATTTTTCAGTTCCGTCATTCAATGACACAGTCCACCCTTTCTTTCTTGAAATTTGTCATTAATGAGACTATTCTTTCTTTAGGTTTGTCCTATTAAGGTCAAATCTTGGAACCAACGGACAGTCCAAATAGCCCAAAGCAAATTCCTCACTACTGGCTCTCCACAGAGGCTACTAAGCCTTAAGACTGCATTAACAGCTGAAAGCTGCGTACTACCCCTCGTGGGGGAGATTTGTGCCACCTGGCCTAACCTCCCCCTCATCACCACCTCTGCACGCTGAACATCAGGAACTACTGCTGAGCGAAGTGCCACTGCATGCGGAGAGAGCAGACTTTATGTGTGGGGTTCTTAAATCTTTCCCCCTCTCTTCAGAATAACCCCTCTTTACTGATGGCTTTTTGAAGTTGTGGAGGTTTTGGTTTGTTCTCGTGCCACTCTCTGTCTTCTAAAGCATGTATCTGCCCATGCTTTGCAAGCCACCTTTTATTTTATAGTTCAGCTCTTTGGTGCTTGCTAACTTATCTCCTTTGGCTGTCATAGCAGAAGAATGCAGTATTGTTGTAACTGTGTTAGTCCCAGAATATTAGAGAGATAAAGCAGGTGAGGTCATATCTTTTATTGGACCAGCTTCTGGTGGTGAGAGAGACAAGCTTTCAAGCTTACAGAGAGCTCTTCTTCAGGTCTGGGAGTCAGATGTCAGATACGTCCTCTGGTAGCTCGCTTTCATGATGATGTTTCAATCTGAATCCTGACCACATGCAAAAGCCCTTGGAAAAAGTATCCAGCAAAAACTAAACTTGAAGGAGATATGTTTTATTTTTAAGATGTGAATTAAGCCTGTTTTAGTAATAGTTCTTGGGAAAGTAAATAGCACTCTGGAAATTGAAAACATTTTGATTGTGCCATGACACAAAGCTAACCGATGGCTACTTGCATTTCTGAATACAGTTTTTTCCCCCGATAGCTATACCAAGAGACTTTGGCCTTATCATTCAGCTGACTCACATGTAGTCCAATCAATTTAAAATGGGCTGCCTGCATGAGTAAAGTGAGCACAATTTGGTAATTGTTTCATAGACATTTTAATCTGCAGCAGGATGGTTTTACACTGCTGAACTTTAACACAGCTTCTTGGTGGACTATATTGTCCTATTTTTATAGTCTCATTCATAAGCTTTTGTTTATAGATTATGTAACATTTTTTACATTAAAAATATGTATGCCTTTCCCCTTAACACTTGCAGCATATAGCATGCTTTGAAGCATGTTTTCTAAGTATTCTCTTCCTTTCATATTAAAAAGAAACTATATAAAATCATTAGAACTGCAGAAATCTTTATTGCTTTTGCCTTGGTATTTTGTAGGCTATAATTCTCTGTATTAGACACTGAGCTTTAGTTTCTGACTGAGGCTTTAATAATTGTCAGTTTCTTTTTTCTCTTTTGTTTCCATACTGAAGCTTTTTAAAACATTGAATTCTTATAAAATCTCCTTCTTGATTAATCTAACATTAATTCCAAGGCCCATAAAATCATGTCAAGCCCTTTTTCTATTTTCAGCTATATACAAGAATATAAATTCTACATGTCATTTTCCTACCATACAGAGCAATATACCACAATCTAACAATGTATGATACCACGGAAATGATAATGTGTTAACTCTGAGTATATTCATTAAGTGCCTCATTTTGATAATGCATTATATGTGGCCAGTTATATTTGGCTGGAAATCAAGCAATCTTTATATTGCAGGATTGGCTGGAAATAAATGATCAAATCTTGCCTGCCTACACAAACAAATAGTTTAGGGAAGCCTCTTCCAAGGAAGATGAGAAGACCCAGGGTGAAAATCCTGGCCTCATTAGGTACATCTACACTGCAGAGACCCATGGTATGGCTGCGGCTGGCCTGAGTCAGCTCACCCAGCTGGAGGGCTTTATTGCAGCATAGATATACCCTTTGAAGTCAATGGGAGTCTTGTTAGTGACTTCTGTGGAGCCATGATTTTTCCCCAGTCTGACTCAAGCACATGGTTTTGGAAAAGGTATGAAAGTACTTTGGAAAACTTGCAGATATAACACAAATGAGAGGCATTTAGAGACATGGGTAGTGAACGATTGCAGATAAGGATTTTCCGTATGTACACTGCTGGATGGAAAATAAGAATTTTCTAACATTAGGTAATTCTTATTACCTAATGCCGGGTGAACTTTTCTTCCAGTTGAATTTTCTGCCGAAAAGCAGGTACTGAAAAAAAACCCCAACCAACTCATCACTTTAGTTTCCCACTGTCCCGGAAGTATTTAACACAGTACATGGGTTGGATTTTTTTTGTAAATTTGAACTTATTTACCTAGGATTTCTCAGCTCCATAGAGCACTTTTTTTTTTTAATTAAGTCCTGCTCCCGCCAGTTTTCCAGGTGGGGATACAATGACAAAATAAGAATGTTCAAAGCTGTTTTTTAGGTGGAGAATAAGTGTGATGTTATCCATGACAATGGTTTTCATATTTAGCTTATCAAACTCACTTTCTCTGCAGACATAACGTTGACGTGTCTCTTTGGTGAATGCTTGTAATCATTCCCCACCCCCACCCCATTGTCTTGGTATCAGCATGTTTTGGTGTCTTCTTTTAAACCTCATCAGTGGCTATCAAATGCTTATATTGCACGATAAGTTTGTATATCTTTTTGCAGAAAGAGAAAGACATAATCCCTACACCATAAACTTAGAAGGCGAGTGCCTGATCCTGAAACATTTAAACCCACGAGTTGTCCCCGAATCTAGCCTTTTTGCATTGTGTGCGCACAAAACTTGTCTTTCCTTCCTGCTATGGAGCTATATTTATGTACAGAACCTTGTACATTCAGTCAATAAGTAAGCAGTAATTGGAATAATGTGAGGCCTCATTCTGGTCTGATTAATATTAGTTTTACATCAGATTTACTTCATTGACAACAATGTTGTTTTTTCTAGGAAACCAAAGTCAGGCCCTGATTTAATACAGCAATAGTACTTGCTAGTCTTTCAGTGCATTCAGGAGTTTTGCCTGGTTTGCAGCAGAATAAATGAAAGGAGAATCAGGCAACAACTGTTTTTGACATGTCTTATTTATTTTAAAGAAAATATTTCTATTGTTTTTTCAGGTGAACTTTCTGCCACGTGTTCATGGGGGTTCTTCCATATATTACCAAAATAAGCTAGCACAAAAGAAAAGTTATATTCAGTAGTGAGGGAAGTCCATTTTAATAATTGCTTTAACCAGGAATAACCACCATTAGCCCCCCGGTGATATCAAGACCAATGAATCAGTTGGCAAAGAAATACCATGTCACTTCCTCTTTAAAAATTGCTAGTACTGAAAGCACAAAGCCAGAAGGTAAATTCAGATAACATACACCATTGGTAATTTTACATGAAACATTTCTGTAATGTATGTGATACCCATTGTTTCTCCAGGACTATTGCATTATGTGTTCTGATTTAGTGTATCTACTTTATCTTTTCCAAGCTACAGTATAATCAGATAATTATGTGTTGTATCTGCCTGGTCCCTTGGATGGCTTTACTGACACTTCTGTATCAAAAATGATCCTGTAAATGATCCTTAAACATGAGGTCAGACTAGCTCTAAATTGTTAGGTTTCTGCACAGTTTCTCTCCCCTTTCTTTTATGGTGTTAGATTTATTTACAGTGACACACATTCAGTAAACAGACAAGCAAGAGCTACAGTAATTTATGCCCTGATTCTGATCTCACTTTTACACCAACATAGCTTCATTGACCTCAGTGGAGTAACATCCGAGACCAACATTAGGACCTTATTATTAAATTTACAGCAGTAGTCCTGCCTGTATTGCTCAGTTATTCAGGAATTACTCCTGATTTTCACCAGAGCAAGTGCAAGGAGAATTAAACCCAAAGTGTTTTTGAAATATCTTTTTTTTAAATTACTCTCAAAATGAATCAGCTTGCTGTGTGTTCAAGAAATGTGGGTCCTTACAACTCATGGGGTGAAATCCAGGCTCCGTTGAAGTCAGTTGCAAAACTCCTATTAACTTCAATGGGACTTCAGTCATATGGTGCTATATAGTAGGAACAGGACTACACCTAGGATCTCCAGCCCACATATAGGGATTCTAAGCCAGGACCCACAATAGAGCAATAATCTGTATTTCCAAAAAAATGAAGAATTTACACTTTTCTCCTTGTCTAGGTTCTTTTTCTTTTCCTCCCTTCTTCTCTCTTATCCCACTATTCTTGCTTATTCCATCATTCATCCTTTCATGTTCCTTCTCTTGCCCTATCTGTTTTTCATCCCTCCTTTTACCTGCTTCTCCACTTTCATGTATCCTTAACATGCTCTGACCCATCTTTCTTCTTTTCCCAATATTTCTTTTTTCCCTCCTTTGGGTATCATCTCTTCACTACTTGAATATATTGGCTTTAAGCACATTTATGCACAAAGGCTAGTGGGTGCTGAAAAACATGAAGTTATAGCTGAAGAATCTACAATGTTATCATTTCTGTAATTGTTAAGTGGGCCTTCTAATTACCTACAGGAAGTGTTTTTTTTCTGGCAATACCTGTAGGTATATGAGGGTGGGGCTTATTTCTTCCCCATAATTAAACTTGACTCAATTCTTTTTAAAGAATACCACTTCTAATTCCACATGCCTACAGCCTGACAAGGATTCAGCTCTCCCCCCACCACACACACTGACCCCCTTTGTCCTCTAGCCACCCTATGTGATATCTAGGTAGGGGGGCAGAGCCCCTACCCCAGGACCACAAAAGGCCCACCCCCTTAGGTCAGGAGAGGGGACACATAGCCCATTTGCCTTCCACACAGACTGGCAGTTTGGTGAGGTGCTGGCTGAGTAAATTGGTTTTCCTGGTGTGTTTCAGTGGGAAGATCCCAGGAACTCCTTTCTCCTCCCATCCAATCAAGCTAGGTGCTGACCATACCATTAATCACTCCTTCGGTGCTAATAATCCATCTGATCTACCCCACTCCACACACACACTGTTAGACTAAGATAGAAAAGGTGGAAAGGGCATTCACTCTCTCCTGCTGCCACAAAGTTTTTGTAGGCATTCTGGGACACAGACATGAGACATTTGTTGATTTTCTCTAATCCTTGCTCCTCAGTGCACACACAAGGTTAATACAAGCTCCCTGTTTGCCCCAGACTACAGGCCCCTAGTTTAGGAGGTTAGAAGAGAATAACTGATGCTCCTTACCAGTTTTCCTCCAGGGGAAGAAGTGGGTGTAGCTGCAGACTCAACAGAACAGGATGTAACTAGTGGTTGAAGCCATGTGTCCAGGCTTGAGTGGGCTGGACATTTTAGCTGGCTAGGTAGCTATTGTTACATTTGGGTCCATCAGTCAGGCCAAAGATGGCTTAAGGGTGGGCAAAACAATTTCAGCCACCCCTTTGCCAAAAAGGCTATGCTCATCCCCACCTTTCATTTGTTTACATTTACTTACTGAATGGAGATCTAGATTTTGTGCCCTAGCTTCTGAGATGCTTTTTCTCCTGGGAGTTGGGGGGCAGAGGAGACTCATAGGGGCAATTCAATTCAGCTGCTTCTTTTTAATCCCTCCAGGCTCCTGGCTGGCCAGGTTTTCATCATAGATAGATGGCCAGAGCTCCTTGCCTGACCTATCACAGCCTGACTTTGTGATAGGTTGTGCCATTGGTCACTCCTCAGGGCTGAAAGGCGGGGTGGGGTAGGGTGAAGCTCCCCCCCCACCTTCAGCTAAACTGATGGAGAAAGAAGAGCCCAATCAGGTTCTCCTCCTGCTGCAGTAAAGGTTTTCAGGCACTGGGCAAGTAGCTGGTCCTTTTCCTTGGGCCATGCAAAATTCAGAAATATTGAAAGCATTTTTAAATGCAACTCCAACAACTTTCTTCCAGTTATATTAAACAAATCCATTGTGTGCTCACTGAAGTGATAGAAGGAGAGCCTAAAAACAAACCAAGTCATGACCACTGGTAAAGTGGTTACTGGCAGTACAAAACTTTTTTATTGACATAGCTTTTGTCAGTCGCTCTTGATTTCCATTTAATACTGTAAACAGGTGTTAAGAAGTTTGTCAGACGTTGTATAAATGTAATATCAAAATACGTAATGCAAAAAAGGTCTTTGGACAGTTTTTAAACCAGACAATGGCCATTTTAAATGTAATCACTTGGCAGACATAAAATCCATGTATTATAATGGTTTAAGTCTATAACTTGTCATGTATTTTCATTTAATACATTAAATTCCAGGTCAGTTGCCTAAATCCTTCATAACTGGAAAATACCCAATTTGTTCACATGCCAAGAGAAAATGAGTAATTATAAAATCACTAGCTAATAGTCCTTGCTTAAGCTGTGAGAACTGTTGTATTTAGGTACCACTTCTTCTCCCAAACAATATGTTATGTTGATATTGATACATAAATTCACTGAAATTCACTTACGTTTTTAATAGCAGAAAAAATACTAAGAAATTATGAAACAGACAGGACTCTTAATTATGTGGCCATTTTATATCAGAATATACATTTGATCCCACAATTTTGAAAAAAAGCAATAATTTGCTGAAATATAAGTCATCAATGACACTAATGAGCACTGGGAGATGGAGTGGAAAGGCTTTCAGTGTGTCCCATTATTTAGTAGGATAATTACCAGCACAGCTCTAGCATGGCATTTTATTACAGAAATACATAAGATCTCATCTTATTGCAAGCAGGTGCTGCAATGAAGCAAAGCAAGATCATTTTTATGAGATTCTTCTGGCCCAGAGAAGATTGCAGGTTTATCTTATTCCACCTAAAGCAACTTAGTTTTAAGGGCACCTGCTTTGAGTAAAGGGGTCAGCAATGTACAATATGGACTATCACTCCTATTAATGTTAAAGTAAGTAATTTGCAGGCACCGAAAAGAGTACAGATATTCCCCCACCCCCACAATGAATAAAGTTTCTCAGCAACTCTTTTGCTAAATGAAACTTGCAATATACAAATGGCATAACTGCTTAATATAAATGAAACATGCCAAATTATTTTCTGTAAACTTAGCACTTCTACTATTATTTTGATTCACTATGAAGGTTTAATCATCAATAAATACTGTAGTAAGCTTTGTGGTATAACTTGTTACAATGTAAATTAGCATTTAATATCAAGTGCTTCAAAGAACAGATATTCCCTCCCACCAATCTCTTTGAAAGCCCCTGCATTAAATTGAATTACTCCAGATTTACACTGCTGTAACAAGTGAAATCTTCCCTAATATTTGCTAATTTTATATTTCAAATAATATATCCAAGACTAACAGGGAAAAAAATTGATATTTTTTTCCTTTACTTTTTATATTCTGTCAAGGAACATACATTTTAACTGGTTTTAAAAAAGTTATTTGAGGGGGATAAACATGTGGCCAGCAAAACTTTACACTTCAGTTTGTAACTTCCAACAAGAGAATGATAATGTTTCAAATGATGATACATTTAAAGCATAAATATTTGAACACAGACATAAATCATGCAGCTTTCATTAAAACAGTAATTCTTCTTTTTGATACACATGATGCATATAACAAAATTCTCCATTAAAAAAAAAACAGAACATTGAATATGTTGGCTAGCTTCATCCATACAAAATTAGCACATGACTGGCCCCTTATGATGTAAAATGAGGTCAGGTAAACACAACCAATTATTATTGCCACAAAATAAAAGGAGATAACTGTGGTGACTAATTTGCAGTGCATAACGTACTGATGCCTTTATTTTTTGCTTAGAAATGCCCCCAAGCTGATGTTTGTTAGAAATATTTTGAAGAATTGTATTAGTTCTTTGGAATGATTGTGAACAGTTGTGACAGAGTTTGCTATTCAAGCTGTGTTGGTTAGTTGTGGTTATTCAGTTAAGACACCTGGTATTGTTTCAGCTACATGAGGATGCAAGCATCTTGCTTAACTAGTCATTTATGTGAATTTAGAATTTGGTTTCTCCACATGCCTGCACACATGACTTTGAAGTTTGATTTCTAACAATTCATTTTCAACAACTACAATTCCAGTACACAACTATTCATGGAAAAGTGAACACTTCAAGAGTGGGATAATGGTTGAAGCTATTTCATTTGAAGTTTTGAATGGACGTTTGTGGAAAGTTTTTTTACAGTGCTTGCTCAATGTACCCAAACCCTTAATTTGTTCCTCACTTAACATATTAAATATTAACAATCCAAATAACTAAAATCTCCATGGCTTCTAATATATGCATAAACAAAAAAAGGAAAAAAATTACGCTGAATCATAACTGTTCCCACGATGCAAATGCAGGCCTACCTTTGCTGTGATCAACATTTTCAAGTAATGTGTAAAGTTGTAAGTGAGAATTACCACACTGAAGTACTGCCTTTTGGTTGAAAGGAATGGGGCCAAACTGATTAAGCTATACAAAGGCATATAGTTCATAAGGCATTTGTTAGGTTTTGCAGATGTATTAACAGATGGATATTAGAAGAGTCAATGTCTGGCATAAAGATGTCAGAGATTATCTTTCCTAATTAGCCACTTTCATCCATTGCCAGACTTCAAAACTTCAAGGTCACCATCAGTTGATTCACAAACAGAACCCTGTCCTTGTACATATGCTCATGATGGATGAGCATTTGATATGAATGGTTTTGGCTGGAATTATATAGACAATGCAGGTGATACCTGCAACAAGTTATTTCATCTGTGATAGTATAATATAAACTGAGGGTGTCAGCCAGCTAACAATTTCTTCCAAGGAGGAAGGAGTTGCATTAGTTGTCCCTTTGAATTATTGGTGGTCTTCACTAACATGACTGCACTGCCAGGTTGGATAACTAGTGCAGTCACCTGTCAGATAGCACATCAACAATTGATACTGAAGGGCCATAGAATATCATGGGCAAACCCAAAGAATTTTAGAGCATGTGAGGCTCAGATTCATTGGTGTGCTTGTGACAGTTTCCCCCTTCACTATTTTCCTTTATTCTTTGGAGTTTGAGATTTGTTACACTAAACCTATGGAAATTAGCTAGATGGAAAAAAGTGAAATACAGAATTGAAAACTGAAATTTAGAGCATGGCTAATATCATTTGGCTGATTTTGCTGCAAAACTATTGGGAGAAAAAGGCAAAGTTCTGCAGTTTCTAAGTAGTAGCTTCATGAGACTGTAGCAATCTATGGTTCTCTGCTACTGTGCATAGTGAATGTTAGATTTTAGAGAGGCTAGAGTTACTCTTTTTATGTGGAGACTGAGAAGGTGTCATGAAGCAAGAATGATAATGTTGACTTTTCAGACTTTGGGTAAAGCTGACTAATAATCTCACATCAATCGAGCTAAACCAGAATATCCATTGACATCATAAAAGTATCTTCATCCTTATACTTTTAATTTCCCCAACATCTCCTTGTGCTTCAGCTTTTTTGCCTTTTCTTCAACCAAGAAGGCTTGTGTTTCTAATACTTTCAGGGCTTTTCAGGTTTTACTAACTGGATGGGGAATGGTTTTCATGAAATCTACAAGTTTTCCTATCCGGAAAAGTTTAAAAAAAAAAACTTGGAAAATTTTCATCAACCAAAAATGGATTGAGTTCATTGAAACTGGTTTTGATAATTTCAAAAATGTCTCATTTTCAATTTGGACATTTTTAATTTTTACTTTTACCTTAAGTTAATTTACCTTTTTTTTTTTTGGAGAAAGTTGTTTTGATCTGAAAACTCCCTTTTTCCTTTGAGAAAGTCTAAATGGGATGTTTGAAGACTATCAAAAATTTTACAAAGAATTTTCTTCCAAAATGGTAAATTTGTCAAAACCACCTTTTCCCATTTGTTCTGATAAATGAGCATTTCCAATAGGGGAATTGGGGGGAGACTATTGTTGAAAAATTCCTGACCTGCTCTAGGTTTTACCTGCTCTATAGTCCTTCCATCATCACACCACAGACTGAATCCTTCTAGCCTTGGAGAACTGAATCAGACTCCTTCTGCAAGTTCCCCAAGCTGTTCCTTTATCTCAGTCAATTTTTAGATAAAGAATAAACTCTGTATTTACACAATATTGAATCAGTATTTTGGAACATATTACTTCTGTTCCATAAACAATTGCTTTGGGAATAGAGCCCAAAAATGATTCTAGCAGCCACCTCAGTCTTTGGTTAGTGTAGAAAAAACACACCTTTAACTATTATGACGGTATAAATTTAGAATGCTGTGCCATTTAAAAGCCTGAAACTATTACAACTGAAGAGGAATTCTGCTATTTATTTGCAGTTAATGTTTTGCTTCACACTTTATTGCACACTAACTGTCTTCCCGCCATATCCATTAAGCCTGTTGTGAGCCATAGAGAAAATACCAATTTTGGTCATGGGGGAATAACATAATCTGAAATTTTACATTGATTGGATTGCTTCATATCCTGTGTGGTCATTCATTCTTAACCGTGCTTCTTAGAGTACCAACTAGCAATAATGACTTTATACTAATAAAGTTTCTAATGGCAACCCACATTAGGAAAGTCTCCAAATTATCCAGCTCCAGTAGTGCTACAAATTTTCTCGAATGCATTAACCATTTAAATCTTCAAAACAGGTTAAAAACTGAATGACAAGTGCTGCGATTCTTCTCTATTGTTCATAGATATACTGTAGTATTATAAATGTTCGGCGTTTTCTAACACATCTGGAGGGAGCATAAAGCATTAGGGTTCTAATTTAGTCATGTTGTTGCAAATTATGGAGCATAATTTGTTAAACAAATTACACATAATTCATCTAATTACTAAACTATTTAACCCTCATTTTCTTATTGAGGGTTTGCATTCTCCCCTTGCTATTTTGTGCAGGATATCAAAATAAAACAATGCAAAAACAGAAAGTGAACTTGGAGGGGAGGAATTCATGGTTTGGGGTTTTTTTTTTTTGGGGGGGGGGGTAAATGAGAATGTAAATGGCAATATATACCAAGTATATACAAAAGATATAAGCAGTCATGATTTCCTTGTACTGTAATATAGATCATATGACAGGAAGTAACAGAAATGTGACAAACTACTCGGGTTAGCAAGAATATTTTAAGAATTATTAATGTTTACATTTCTTAAATACAAAATGTGCACCATTCCCCCCTTCCTTCAATAAAAGTTTGCAGTCAAAGCGGAGGCCCACCTGCTGCTCACATATTTTCATTTTATGGGCCCATCCATTAGCAAGCTCTCCAGCTGTGGCTCATTTCAGAGTTCTCCCCCACACACATCAACTAAATTAGTGTGTAAATCGGACTAATAAAACACACTTCAATAGGTTAGATTAATTCAGTAAGTACTGAGGGCTACTGTAGGGAGTTTCTGGCTCTATGAATGTATCTGACCAGACTCCAGCACTAGGGGTTATGGCATGTCACCATGACTCAGGGGGCTAGAGCTGAGAATACCAGATTCATGACTAACTGCTGAGAAAGGGCAGACTCACCCTGAAATTGGTGGTTATTCTTCCACAAGTTATACCATGCCAGTAACAAAAGTAAACTTCTAGATCATCACACTGGTTAACAAGTAGTCAGAAATGCAGTCTCCTTAGGCATTCCAGTACTCATTTCGTCACCCAGACAATAGCCTTTATGATGAGTGGTTATTTAAAACCATCTAACAAAGGGCTCTTCTAATCCCAAGAGATCAGCAACACAGCCAGGTCAGCATATAACTCAGATTTTACCCAATAACGCTGTTGCCAATCCTTTAATATCTAAAGATTTATTTTCAGAGAAGAGAAAGAAGAGAGAGAGTTAAAATGGTTAAGGAAAATCAAATGCACACAATAATTGCAGAGTTCTTGTACCAGGTTTGAAGCAGTGATAGGATAAACTGCTGGCTTGCAAGTCTCTCATTGGAATGTCCTCAGTCCATTGGTTGGAATGCTTGTTTTAGTCTAAGTCCAAAGATCAGAGCAGGAAAGAGGCAAAATGGAGATGCTTTCATGGTCCTTTATACCTTCTCACATGTGAAGGGAGCACTCTCAGACTTAGTTTGTGGAAAATTACAGGCACAAGATGAAGTCCAGGGTCACATGAGCTGGTCACATGCCCTTGCATGATTTGATGATTCACAGGAGCAGCCATTACCCATTCTTTGGCTAAAGCAACCACAGGAAGGTTCACTGGCTAGGGACAAGCTTTTTCTATGGCCCGTTGTGAGGTAAGTATTCATTGATTGGGTCATCAACTTGACTAGTCCATTCACAATATGTTGTCTCGTTTCAATGTTGATTTTACCTGATGGGTGTTACTAAGGAATACAGCACATATGTAGGATGCCATTACGTAGTCAATATTTATAACTTCAGTTACAAAAATTATACATGAATAGGATAATCATATTAGCAAACAACTTTTCTATTGACTCCTTACATGACATAATTGCAACAAATCTTATACAAGTGACTAAAAGAGGCAATGTTATTGATGGCCATATTTCAATCATATACAGTGTCACAGGGCACAGTTAGGAACAGAAGAGATAAAATTAATCTTTTGTCACTGCCCATTTATGACCTCCTGCAGTCACAAATGAATTAAGGCATAAGCACTGTAGGCCCATTCCTTAAGCTGCTGCTCTTGGAATCACACAAGGTCAGAATCTGTTGCTGTGGTCAGAGCCTGCATCAATAGCTTTAAGAGGTCTATCCCATTCACCCTAACACTGAAACCTGCTACTGCATAGGTCTGAAGCCATATGGAGATGGCACATAGGGTGTACCTAGGGGTCCAAATTTCTATAATGTGGCCTCTCCCACATGTTCCTATTCTGACAGGACATAATTCCTGGGTAGAAATCCAGTTTGGATGGTCCAGCCACTGAGATTAATGGAACCTGTTAGGCTTCAGAGGACTCTGGGGTAATATACTGTTTTGCTTACAGACTACAATAGATCAATGACCTGGTGGGATATTATAATAGTCTTTTGTCCACAACCATTGAAATATACCTTCTTTTACAGTTCTGCTAGGGATTTGGGCTTGGATGAAAGCTAGCTGGCAGATGCTCAATCTAGGCAAACTGGAGACAAAGCTGACAGGCTGGAGGAAGCAAGCAGAAGAGGTGGGAAAAATTACTATGGCATCTTTGACAGATGGAGCACAACAGCCATTAGCAACACAAGTACACAATCTGGGGAGAGGCGTGCCAGGCCTAGGACTGCTGAGGTAGCAACTATGACTAAAAGTGTTCTTTTCGATCTGTATTTTTGAGATGGTGGCTATTGCTTGGGATGCAGACCTCACTACAGTTGTCATGTCCAAGAGAGACTGCTCCAAGTGGGCCTAAAGTCTTGAGGCATTTTGGAAACCAAAGACTTTGCCAGCACATTTATTGAGTGGGGCATCAGAGTCAAAGCATCTGACAGCAGTACACTGAGCTGTACACTAGCTGTGTGTAAATTTCCAGCTAGATTTAAAATGGCTGGGGTTAGCCTATGAAGACCTAATGGTTTAGATCTGGGTTACCTAAAAAACCTCCTCTCTCCCCCTGCAGTACTGGCACAGTTGAGATCAGTGGAGATTCTCTAGGTGGAGCTCTTCATTACAGAACGAGAGGGAGCTGGATTCCAGAATCTGTGATTTGTGCCCCACCATACTCGTTGGTCAGAACCTGAATTTGTTACTCCCCGGGATAAGCTACAAAGGCCAAGTCAAAGGAATTAATTCCTCTTTAATCATTGCTCTTATTCACCCATGGCCAATGGCTAGCTACAGTTATACGGAAAGCTAGGACAGTTTATACAATGGCTGAACAACACCTACAATGTGAATTTTAAACATTTGGAAGGGCTCCCCAGAGACTTATAATGGGTGACTATAGATGAAGTATAGATCAGAATAAATATAAAATGCATGGCTTTTTCCTTGCTGAAGAGACAGCCTGGACCTATGAAAATAACTTTTCAGAGACACCTTGCAGTACCTGAAATACTAACACTATCCCATTTCTAGCACAATGGTACATGTTGACATTGGGTCCGCCTATGTTTTTTTGTGCATGTTAAAGAATGGGATTGTGAATGTGCCTTTAAACACTGGATACACACTTTTATAAATCATAATGAAATCTGAGAGTGAAAAGCGTTGACTAGTTCAACTACTCCACACCCTGAGAGTCATTCACCTCCTCTCTTCCCAAAATAAACATCTCTTTAAATCTAGCACACATTCTTCATTTTGCTTGGACACACTCACATACAGTCTAAACTCACTATAATTTTTTATTATCCAATAAACCAACAGCCTCTCTATGCAGTCAGTCATTGCAATGCCCTCTGCACCATTTGAAAACATCTTGGTCTCCACTTAAATATTTCTCCAAAGTTAACACCATAAATCCAGTGGACTATGTCTTTAGTCAGCTTCCCTAATTGGTCTTCCCTGGAATTGCTCCTGCTAATAGGACTGAGACGCTTCAAAGATTGCATATTTATGAACTCTGATGCGTCCCCTCTCTAACTTTTTTCATCTTGTGGTCTACATAATGTTATAAACACCAGGAGTCAGGATTAACAGAAAGTGAAACTAATTACGCTTTTCACCTGAAGATCTCTGTAGTTCACAAACATTAAAGATTCAGAGCATTAAAGTTGCTTCATGAGGGCAGACCCCAGCATGCCCGTGGAACTACAGTGAGTTCCTTAAGGTTCTGCAAAGCCACATGGGGGAGAGAGTGGAATAACAGCTTGAGGGATTTGGAGCCTACCTTAGTTAATCTTCATATCCTCTGTGAGGTAAGCATTATAGCATTGAAGAGTAGGATTGATTGAGGTCCAGAGAAATTATGGGACTTGCCCAGGCTGAAGGCCTGGAAATCTGGAGATCTTATGCAAAAAGAGACTAATATTATTAATTATTAATCTAAAATTAAGAGCCACACTGAATTCCCAAGTCCAACTGGAGAAGCTTGATTTTTTTGTATTTAGATTTGCAACAAATAAAATGTAAGCAGTTTGCCAGTGATTTAGGGACAACTACATGTAAATACTGGGCAGGACTAGCACCTGTGCTGTCACTATCCATGTTTAACCATATTTGTATTTGCATGATTCTTACAGTTGTCTACAAGTTAAATGTTCAGTAATGTGTTTACTACTTTCGGCTTGGAATATCTTCCTGTTTGTAAACTAGGCAATTCTGGGGAAAACTTGACTTCTGTTAAAGGGATCATTCTGAACCCAAACACAAGTGTTACACCTTTGGAATCTTATCCTAAGTGACAATTCCAGACCCTCATTATAAGAATAAGGCTGAGGCTTTTATTGCAGTGTACTCAAGTGGGAAGTACCAGAAATCTTGAGCCGAGCATGATTCAGCCCAATTCTAGACTAGTGCAGTGTGGAAAGGCATTGAACCCAGCCTGTGGGAGGGTTAATTTTCATAAAGGAGTCTGCTGTCTCTTTTCTAGAATGATTATACTCCTAAAATCAACTAGTCCACTGTATACTATGCTCTGTCCTTATTGGAGGAAGTCCTGATTGGAAAGGGGTGGAGGGGGAGGGCAAGAAGAGGAAGAGGGGGAAAGGAAGGGAAGGTGGGGGTTCCCCTGAAGCACAAAACATTTATAATAAATTCTCAAGTCATTTCATGTTTATTTTTAATAAGATCTCTATTATCAACTTTGTATACCATGTTTCATAAGCCAGATTGTTTGCAGAAGAAATTCAATTTAATAATGGAAGTACCACAGCAGCTATCTTGCACTTACAAAAAAAGTTAATTAACTTACTAATGGGCTAACTTCTGCGGTCACTGAATTCAGTGACTCAGCCCTAACAATTATTTTTAAGGAAGACATCAGACCCTTTGTTATTTTAAACTTTCTTCTTGAGCATGTTTTCATGGCATACCTCCAGCATCTTTGGTTCTTGGACTACCATACTAAGGTCATTTATTTGGCCTGAGGCTCTTGACACTTCCTATTCAATGCACCATAAGAACAACTTGAGCAGAAATATCTGAAATATTTAGTAATTCTCTAAAACACTTCCAGAATTTTCCAGTGTTTTGGTCCCACTTGAATCCTTATGATTGTTTTCAACATCTTTAAAAAAAAAAAATCCGTGCTGCAGTTTGGGCTTGATTCATCATTGACAAAATTTGTTCCAGTTTGCTATCCTTCCCAGGAAATTGAGAGAAACCATACAGAACTTATTTTTCCTCTCCCAATAGTTATGAATTCACTCTATCATATTTAGGCAATCAGAAATTCTCACCTCTGTAAAGGTGGTGACTATCACATCGTACACCCGTTTCTCCATGCATGTTATTATTCTGCATATTCCTTTACATGATCAGAATGATGTAGTTTCAGCTCAGCTGCTCCCATAAAAACTAATAGTAGTTACGAAGGCTAAAACCACATACAGCTCTCTGAAACAAAAATGCAATTTTAAAGTTGGAATTGAATTAATGTATATTATCCTACTGACAAATCATTTAATTGAGGCTAGGTAAATATGTAACATGTATATTTCAGCAGGCATGCAATTTAACAAGCAAATATTGCCATTGCAAGTGACTAATGACCCTAACAGCACCCCAGTGTAAGAGGGAAGTGGACTCACTGGTATCTGGTCACAAATTTCAGCTGGCCTGACTAGTTCAGTGTATCACGACTCACCAATATTATAATTTATAACTAAAAGGTGTCATGTAAGATATCAGTAGAAAGCTAATAGCATACTGATCATTAATATTATTTCATGATGTATGTATAGAGAACAAATTCAAAATTATTATATATATATATATGGGGAATTATGTTCTTAAAGTGGTTCTTCCTGGCAGGGCTGAATTTATCCCACTCCAGCCAAACAAATGTGGTTCTGCCATCTTGGAGGTACTGCCAAGGTACATTGAGACAATGGGAATGAAGTTTACATAAAAGATAAAAAGCACTGTCAAGGCAACAAGGGCAGCAGGAGATTGCAGGGAACAGATTGATGTGCATTTTAGCAAACACCAGCAAGGGAAGAAACCAGCATGAAATTTCCTTCACCAGGAGACTTCATGTTGACCTTCCTGAAGACTGAATGAACTTTACTGGGGGAGGAAGGGTATTCTTCAGAAGAATCCATTTCAGAGCATCACTGGACTATAAAAGAGAAGATTGAAGAACTCAAGTTCTCTTTCCATGAAGGTAAAGGAGCCAAGCACTGGGGACTTTGTGGAAGATCCTGACCAGAGGGGTCATCAGCCATTGAGCTGGATGGTAATGTGATAAGAATCTTACCTTGAACCAAGACTGTCATTCTGTTAAGGTTTAGGCTCTAGCAACTGTTTTTCACATATTTGCTTGAAACCATTTCTTACTTTATCCTTTATACGTCAGCTCACTTAAAATCCTAAAATCCTACCTGACACTAATAAACTTGTTCTACTTTTAATCTAAACCAAACTAGTGCTCTGTTTGAGTTAGAGCGATAAGCTGTGCATTTTGCCTTAGAGGAACAAACAAACTGTGCTATTCCTCTGAATGGTCCAGGAGAGGACTGGCCATTGCAAAGCACACAGTTTTCAGAAAATTCAGGTCCAGGGGGGTATTGGGGTCAACTTGCCAGGTGTAACCAATGCTGGTGTATAACAGAGTAGGGCTGGAGTGTAACAAGCAGGCTGCTGGAATCAGAGTTGCTGGTTCACAGCTGCTTAACACTGAAACTCAGCTCATGCTAGTTCGCTGGCTGCAAGTGTCCAGGCTGTAAATCACAGCGGCAGCGTATTCAAGGCACCCAACAGTTACAGGGAAGATGCTGACAATCCCACACCAGGTTGGACTGCATCCTAGAACATGACACTAATGCACTGGTTCCCCATCATTTTTGGATAAATGAATCACAGTTAGACTTATACCAGTCTCAAACTCATCCCATTTAGCCAGATACCTCTCCCACATCCTGCTTTAGGGCTCCTTTGTGCAAAATATGCACAAGACTGTGTTGGGGCAATTCAGAATAAAAACACCCCTGCAAGAGCTCTGAGTCATTGTTCCTCTGATTGGCACAATCATTGCCAGTGCACAGGCGTACAAAGTAGCTTCCTTTGGGTCTTCAGCCATTGGGCTGTATGTGAGGGCCATAGGAGTTACCTCTTCTGCACCCTCTTTTGAATTAGCTAGCAGTCCTAACCCCACACAATTCTGGTGCTCAGGGGAGCTACTAGCCTGGGGGAACAAGGTTGCTCTGCACTGTCGTCTGCCTCTTGCACACATCCAGAGGTTCAGGCACAAGTGGCCCTTAATGATGAATTCAGCAACCAACTGGGTCAAATGAGTAGAACTCTTCCTGCCTCACATTCAATTGCGCAAATTAGAAATAGGGGAAAACTGCATCTTTAGATTTTTATTGGTTTTAGCTGTGTTTACGTGCCTATTGGGTATCCATTTTGCAAACTTTCATACAATTAGGTTTTATTGTTCACAGATGCTTTTAGAACATGAATTTGAAATGGGCACTCTAATGCTTGCAGGAAATAAATTCCAAATCCAAGCGCATTAGCACCAGTAGCCAGATAAGATTTATGTTATCTCCAACCCAGTAAAAGACTCATGTGACCTAAATCAAAACTGAACAATGTAGCTGGACTTGCTTTTTTGTACAGTGCCTTGTATAATGAGGTCCTGATCTGGATGAAGTGTCAATATACAACATGTGTACATACAGTATAAATAGAATATTGAATTCTTGACTTGGAATGACAACAAACAAAAATCATTAAAGTATTCACTGAATGTTCTGAACAACAATTAAACTCAAGGTCTGGACAATGCATGAAACATATAAAGTGTTAGGTAGATTTGCTGTAAGTTATTTGCTTGGCTGTAATACAGACTCTAACCTGCAGTGGAGGTGAGGACGCTCCAAATCTCACAGGATCTGAAAAGCTGATGGAGTTCTAGTCAGAGTTAGCATGCTCATAACTGGATGCATGTACAAGGCACAGCGGCTGGGCATTAATTTCATAATTAAGGCTTCAAGATGGGAGGCTTTGGAATGCAGACCACCAGAAGAAGGGAGGACCATTATCAAATTATCAGTGGCAAATTTCTGAAGCACCAGTACTGATAGGTGACCCATAGCTGGGGACCCAAAAGCACAGGCATTGAATTTAAGTTTAATATAGGCTATGTAGTTACATTGCTTTAGTACTTTGAATTAAGAAGCAATAATCCTGCAGTGAGAACCATATAGGCACTTCCCTTTGCTCATGAGGAATGCTGCTGACTTTGCTGTGGCACTGTGCAGGCCAAGGGGGTCATCTCTGTTGTTCTCAGTAAAGGGCTGGAAATGCATTACAACAGGGATTGTTTCTTCTATGTGTGTACAGTGTCTAGTGCAATGGGGCTCTAAACTACGTGGGCACTAAACTCTAGACTATTCTGTAAGACAAACAACAAAACATTCTTCTGAAAGGTGATAACGGATCCCAAGACAATCACAGGTCTCATTATAGCTAGTGGGTTGGCCAGGTACCTTCCTTTAGGCTACACCGAAGACTTAATCTAGTCCCTTAATATGTTAAAAACAGCAGGGGTTGTGTGGGGCTATCTGTCAAGGCACTAAGCCACATGGCAGGTCAGAGCTAAGTTATGAGGTTTTCCCCTGGTTGCAAATACAGGGGCTAAGATACTGGTTGCAGGGGGCCAGAGAGAGCTAGAGAAAGTTGTGAGTGTGACCCTAAGAGGAAGCAGAGGGATGGGCCCTATTGGACCCGCTGAAGAGACAGACTTGGGAATTTCTAACACTACGTCTACACTTAAAATGCTGCATCGGTGCATCTGTAATGCTTTAGTGAAGATGATGCTCTAATCCAATGGGACAGAGTTCTCTCATTATTTTAGTTAATCCACCTCCATGAGAGGTAATAGCTATGTCAGCAGGCAAAGCTCTCCCACCAACATAGTGCTGTCTGCATCAGTGCTTAGGTCAGTATAACTACGTGACACAGGGGTGTGGATTATTCACACCCCTGAGCAATGTATGCATTCCGAAGTAATTCTGTAGTGTAAACCAGTGCTCAGTAAGGAACCTGTCTACTGTCCTTGGTTTCTGTTTTGTTCAGAGAAATAGCATTTTGCATACACTTTTTTGTAAATAGGATCATATCAAGAATATATCTGAGTCATTTCACAGATGTCATTCTAATAGGATGGACTTAGCCAAAATCCCAGGGCCTTGCAAACTACTCAGGTAGTATGGGCAAGAAAGGTAGCAGTAAAGTGTATACCGTCACTATAGATCTTAAGAAACATGAAATAAACTACTATTTGAATAATATAAAGGATAAAAAGGATTAGCATTGTGTACCTTCTCCAAATGCTATTGTTGCTAGTAAAATTGTGAACATTTACTTTGCATTTCTGAAGACAACAAATTCTTAAAGTGACCAGTCAGATAGGGATTTTCAAAGTTTCTATTTTCATGTGTCAATGCTTATTTTTCCTGGTATAGTTGGCTGACTAAGTTTGTTTTCTGAGAAAATGAGTTTCCTTAAAGAGCTGCTGACTCATTATTGAAAACCTTTGAAAAACATATTTAGAGCTATTTCTGGGGACAGCATATATCACATACTAATCTTCATTACTCATGCTTCATTTTTAATTCATAAGGGCATCTGCATGAAGGCACAGACTCTCCAAATGCTGTGGCCCAAAATTAGCATTATACATTATAAACATTCATGTAGAAATTCCTTCTCCAGCCACCTTCTTCATCTAACACCTGTTTAAAAATGCCTAAGGAAAAGCATATCTATAAATGGCTTTTACGACGCTGACATAGTTAGAAGATCCAAATGGAAATTGAACGGTGCACCTGCACCAACAAAATAGATACAGGATATAAAAGTCATTTTACTTTTATAAAGTAAGTATTTCTGAAAAGGAAAGCATTTGACCATAACAAACAAGAAGAGCCTACTCATTAAGATTGATTGACTTGGCTCAGCCCAACTTTCTAATCTTCTAAATCCCACATAGGTCCTAACTGTGCATAGGAATCTTATGATTCACCCCATGCACGTTAACTGGCCCAACTCTTATTCATTAGGGCAGTGTTTCCCAAACTTGGGACGCCGCTTGTTCAGGGAAAGCCCCTGGCAGGCTGGGCCGGTTTGTTTACCTGCCGCTGCCGCAGGTTCGGCCAATCGCAGCTCCCATGGGCTGCGGTTCACTGTGCCCGGCCAATGGGGGCTGCTGGAAGTGGCAGCCAGTACATCCCTCAGCCCGCGCCGCTTCCCGCAACCCCCATTGGCCGGGCACAGCGAACCGCGGCCAGTGGGAGCTGCGATCGGCCGAACCTGCGGACGCGGCAGGTAAACAAATCGGCCCGGCCCGCCAGGGGCTTTCCCTGAACAAGCGGCATCCCAAGTTTTGGAAACACGGTATTAAGATGAAACAAACTTCTCTGAACTCTTGCATAGTTGTCATGCTTATATTAGGGGCCTCCATAGCAGTGGTTAGTTGGGAACCCCAGCCCTCTCTTTCCTGTGGGTTCCAGCCTAGGGATCCTGCAGTCATCAGGCAAGGTATGTCTATTCAGACTTGGCCCCTACTACCTCCCAGGGCTTCTGCCTAACATAGCCTATCAGCTGGCCTTTCATACAGCACCATTTTGGGCCCACTGTGTTCCTCTCAGACTCCTTCACAACCCAGGCTCACAGGGGTCCCTGCAGTCCTCCAAGAAATCCTAACTGAAAACATAAACAAACTTCAACCTTCTTTAGGCTTGACCTTTTGTCCCTCTTAAGTTTCCCCTGTGCTCTGTTGCCTATTGAAAACTTCCCTGGAGGTCTGGGTCCTGCCCTTTTGTCAGGACTCATTACTGGAGCTTGCTCTGCCCCAGTAGTTTCTCCATCTCTCTCCTGGCCTCTTACTGGAGTTGTCTGCTTGGAAGAGTGTCCTAGAGCCAACTCTTTCCCAACACTTCTCTTTTAGACCTACTGCTCTTTCTACTACTAAGAAAGTAACTACAGAGTTCTTTCCATCTCTGTCCTACAGCCCCTTTCCACTTGATGTTTCCTCTCTTAATAGCAGGACCAGCTCCTCCCTTACATGTGACTCATATTTAATTGGGCCTGGCCCACCCTCTAGGTGCATCCAGGAGCACTAATTAAGCCTTTAAGTTCCCATTAACCCTTTCAGTGTTAGTGTTGAGGTTGCACACCATCCATGGTCAATTGGAAAAAAAAAACCCAATAAGTAAGGTACTTTGTGATTCACTTGTGTGAAAGGTACTTTGTGATTGCTAGATCACATGCTAGATCAGCATGATTGTGATCATGCAAAACAAGCAAAATGAAGCCAAATAGGCTGAAGTCAATTAAGATGTACAAATCTACACCAGCAGAGAATTTGACCTTTGGTTCTAAGAAGAATGATTTTCAAGCTCATTAGCCACCTCACTACTACTTTCTTAATGTGCCAGGTACTTCAGGCAAAACACACAGAGTTTTGTCTAATTACCAGGCACATCATGATATTCTAAGTTTGCTGCATGTGGTGGATCTTCAGGGACTGAAAGGGAAAACCAGCAGTGAAACAGTTAAAGTCTGACATTTTGATATCACACAGTGCCAAGGTTCCTTCCCCACTCTGAACTCTGGGGTACAGCTGTGGGGACTCGCATGAAAGATGCCCTAAGTGTATTTCTACCAGCTTAGGTTAAAAACTTCCCCAAGGCACAAAATCTGTGCCCTTGGACTAGGGTATGCTGCTACCACCAAGCGCTTTAACAAAGAACCAGGGAAAAGTTCCTCTTCCCCCAGCAATCCCCCCAAGCCCTTACACCCCCTTTCCTGGGGAGGCTTGAGAACAAACAAGTTGAGCACAGACCAGCTTGGGTTTCTTAGGACCCTAAAAACCCAATCAGATTCTTAAAAAAAACTGAACTTGATTAGAAGAACAAAGCAGAGATAAAAGAAACACTCTGTAAGATTAGAATGGAAGATAATCTCACAGGCAGTCAGATTCAAAACTCAGAGAATCCCTCAAGGAAAACCTTAAGTTACAAAAAGACACAAAAACAGGAATACACATTCCCTCCAGCACAGCGAATTTATAAGCCAAAACAAAGAAAACCTAATGCGTTTTCTAGCTAGATTACTTACTAACTTTACAGGAGTTGGAGGGCTTGCACCCTTGAACTGTTCCCAGCAAAGGTATCACACAGACAGACAAAAGTCTGTCCCCCCTCCAGATTTGAAAGTATCTTGTCCCCTCATTGGTCATTTTGGGTCAGGTACCAGCGAGGTTACCTTAGCTTCTTAACCCTTTACAGGTGAAAGGATTTTGCCTCTGGCCAGGAGGGATTTATAGCACTGTATACAGAAAGGTGGTTACCCTTCCCTTTATATTTATGACACACGGTGTTCAGTATATTACCAGCTAAGATGAAACAATGTTATGTAATGTGTTATTAAACTCAATTCTAAGTGATCATTTTAAAAACTAAAACTATACAGAGCAATAAACTCATACACCATGTTCAGAAGTTGCTAACACACAGCAACATTATTATCAACTAGTAAACTGGAATAATACAATACCACCTACATAAATGTTTTTAATGACAAGACTAACAATGGTGATTTCACAATTAACAAATTATTACAACTCTACATTGTTAATCTTGTTGCTCACAATCATTCCTAGCCTCCTACATGAAAATTAGAAACAAATATTTTCCGAGGTGCTAATATGCCTACTGTAGCGGGGATGGACACCGCTCGGGCCCAGAGGGGTTTAAGATAGCCCTGGGAGAGGGCTGGGGCATGGGAAGAGCTGGGCTGATTAGCAGAGCCGCTGCAGCTGGGGGCCATGTCCTAAACAGACCCAGCGGGCCTTATAAAAGCCAGGGAAGCCAGGAGCAGAAAAGCACTCTCTCTAGCTCTGAGAGGAAGGGACCTGGCTGTAGAGACCTGATAGAGGACCCAGTTGGGAGCAGGGCTGGGGAAAGGCCAAGGGAGCTGGGGAGTTCTGGCCTAGGAAAGACCCAGGCTACAGGCCTGGGAAGGCCTATTAGGCACGAGGGTTGCAGGGGCAGCAGGTCCAAACCCAACCTTGCCGTTGATGAGTGGCTCATACTGCAGCTGCCTCAGGGCATGGGGACTAGCTGGTGACTGGCAGGAGCCTATGACCGAGGTGAGGTAGGGATAGTGGGTGGGGGGTTCCCCTGAGAGCAGGAGACCCAGGGACATGGGAGCTAGCAGCAAGGCAAGACATTGGCCTGAAGAAGGTGCTCCAGAAGCTGGAAAACTAATCCCTTGAGATGACCAGCAGGAGGTGCTGCCGGGTGAGTTTGCATCCCGTTACAAAATGGTGGAAAATGTGGCCATAGGTGGTCTGCCCCCGATACAAGGGGAAACAGTGTGGACAGCAGGACTATTGCCTGACAGGAGTGACCCGGGGGGTGATGGATCCTGGGTACACAGGGGTCTGCTATGGGGAGACCCTGGATGCAGTCCCTGGTTGGGCCCTGGGGGTTAGTGCCCTGGAGGAAGGGGACTGACCACCTGCAGGCAATCCAGGCGGCCAATGGGACACATGGGAGGTGCAGTGGGCACTCTATGAGAGCATAGGCCAGCTGGTGGAGGAGCAGCGGGCCCTGACAAAGATCCTCTGGCAGGAGTTGTGGAGGAAATGGTGGAGAGTGGCAGAACAACTGATGTGTTATGCCTGCAGAAGGCAGGGACATTTAAAAAGGGATTGTCCCTACTGGGAAACGGGCAGGGCGCCTTGCCTGGAAGGAGAAATGGGGACAATTCCTGCGGACAGTCCGCTGGGTGAGGGAACCTGGGTGGCTGCCGACCTGTTGGGCCTGTGGGCAGAAGGGCCATTTGTGGTGGTCATGCCCAGGCCAGAGGGACAAGGAAAGGTCCAGGGCAGCGAGGAGGTGGAGGGCCTGTTGGGGCTGCTGGGCACTGGGCCTCATAAGGAGGCCCTGTCCCCTTAGGAGAACGGAGGAGAAGCTGGAGGAGGTGCCTGTGGGCCCGGAAGAACCAAAACTGAAGAAGACAACCTGGATAGAGGGAACCCTGCAGGAGGTGGGACCCCAGACTGTCAAAGGGCCAGTTGCCGAGGATGAGACCCAGACCATGTGGGCCCATGCTGCTGTCATGACAGTGCAGAAAGGGGGCAATTTGTTTGCTTTCAGAACTTTTTTCTTCCAGAAATCAACATCTGGCCCTTTATTTTGTTGCCTTAATAAAATCCATTTACACACAAATAAAACGTATCCATGCAAATGGCAAGTTTAAATATCAATTATGTAATTGACAGCTTTATATTTCTAATAAAACATACCACATCAACCAAAGTAACCATTTCTGTATATGAATGAATGGTTTTAATGGAGCATTCAAGTTATACCAGTTTTCATTTTTCTTAATACATGAACCAGTCCACTCCACCCATTTACAATTAAATAGAAAGTCCATCTTAGTGCCAATATGACTACTATGTGTCTAATGTGTTGCCTGATCTTTATGTATGTATTATATTGATCATTTAAGAATCCCCAATTATCACTTTGAGGGGTGTCAGGTTCTTGTCCCAAGATTAGGCTCAATAGTATTCAAATTATTACACAGTTTGGAACCCCAATGTGCACAGCTGGAACGCTCTCACTATAGGAACTTTTATTTATATACAAATATAGTTTAATACATTTAGCACAGGCACAAACACCCCAACTCACTAAGGTAGGCAGAGATACTACAGAATGTACATCTGCACATTCATATATTCGCACCATCTCCTGTAGAACTTTAAATGTTAATCATCTTCCTCATCACCATCATCTTCACCCGTGACCATCATTCTGGCACCTCCCCAGGACTACATCTCTCTCTCCTGCTGCCCCTAGGCTGGGATGCTACTTTTATAATATGTTACGCTGACACCACTATGTTTGAGGCATATTCAGTAGGGGATTTTCCCCCCTTTTCCTTATTTGTATTTCTTCACCCTACTAATGTTGGAATTTCTGTGTTAACCAGTTCGGCTCTTTCCAAGAGTTGTGGTGTACTGTTAAGTTTATGGTATGAACTTAGGAAAGCCCCTAGGCCAACCTGCTTTAGCGCATACTCTATATTAAAGGTCGCAGCCATACATGGACCTTATGCTTTAGCTCATCACCATCTATCTAGGTTAAAGGTCCCAAACATATGTATGCTAACTTTGCCTTAGCTCACCATACAGGATGTGGCCTGTAGGTCCCTTGTGTTCCAGCCAAAAATACTCTAATACAGACCTATTATAATAAACTAATCAAACCCATAAGAAACTTTTAAAAATTTAGGCTAGCTTGCTTGCTTGCCTATATATCTCATGTACCTGTTATGTATGTCAGTTCATTGCCAGGACACTTCTGTGGTTGAATTATTTGCCTGTGGTCAGAACTTCCCCTTAAACTCTATTTTCAGCTCCCCAAATACTTAGGGTTTTCCATTGGGCTGTTTGTGCAAAGTCTCTAGGCCTCAAGCCTTATGCTAATTTACTGAAGCTAATGTCTTATAGGATACAGATCTGTAGGTTTCTCGCATTACTGCTGAATATAACGCAAAGCAGTCAATATAGCCCACTGGGCTACAAATGCACAATATGTAGTCTCCACATTGCTAAAGCATGCCAGAGTCCAGCTGAATTAATTGCTTAAAACTTGACACCCCCCAAAATAAGGTTAAAATGAATATCTGGTTTTGGGCTTTGCAGTTAGAAGGCTGCCAGAGACACTGAAGCACAGCAATTGGAGGATTTTCTGTTTAATTTCCTTACCTTTAAAGTAGCATTTTTAGACCTGCTTCAAAATAAGTGGATGAGGTTTTGAGGAAAAAAAATTTCTTTACTTTTGTTAAGTTTAAATCAAGGACACAGCTAATATTTAGATCTTTCAGATAGTCTGTAGGGTCATTAAATGGCTAATTACAAGACCGGTTTGCCGAAGGCATGCTTGACTGACGACATACTTGTTGGCTGGGAGAAAAAGACTGACTTTTTGTAACATTATCGTCCTAGCATAAGCAGCCCAGAAACAGGCAGTTTTTGCAGCTTGGCTGCTATGTGGTCTCCAACTGTTGCACAAGTACTAAATCCCCCAGATCCAACAATTTTACCAGAACACAAGACCCATTGTACCCAAGATTTGGGACCCTAGAATATGACACAAAGCCCACTGAAATCTGTGAAAAGACTCCCACTGCACCAGGCATCTAATTTTTTTGTAAAAGCATGTGCAATTCTTGTACTAAGATGCTAGATCTACAGTGGTGACATGGGCTCAATGGTGCAATGTCTAATATTTAGGCACCCTGCCACCCAGTGGAATTTACAACCCCAGGTTAGGCACCCTGGCTCCCTACACAATCTATAGGGAGAGTTAGGCACCTAAAAATGGGATTTCAAAAAGCCAGCACGCTGAGTGGGCAGCTGCCTTAGCTAACCAGTAGGAAATTCCAAAGAGGTTTGTGGGCTAAGCCGTAGCCTTCAGAGGGAATTAGTTATCTAGTGCTGAGCTGGAGGGAGATGCCTCCCTCCACTCAAGATTCACAGCAGTAAACTCCCTCCTCAGGTAGGGGGTTAAGTCAAGTCTGGCCCCTCTCATGAAAGAGTAGTATTGATAGTACCTTCTTATATCCAATAGTCCAGTGGTTAGCGCTCTCCCCAAGGCTGTGGGAAATTTGGGTTCATATCTCCACTTTGCCTGATTTGGAGCAAGGACTTTAACCCAGGCCTCCCACCTGTCAAGTGCATGCCCCAACCCCAGGACTATAGGTGTATCCTGAAGTAGGGCTCTCTTGGTCTCTACTGTTGAAGCTGTTTCCCTCTGTATAAAATACTTAAATATCCACTGGGTCACAGAGAGGGTAAGAATTACTCTACACAGCCCAGTGATTAGGGTACGAGGTTCCAATCTCACTGCCAATAAATCTTTAGGTGCCTACAGGCTTAGGTGGCAATTGATAAGGAAATTTTGAGGTTCTTAACTTTGGATTTAAGCACCTAAAGTAGTAGTTAGATCCTTTGTAGATCTAGCCCTGTGTGCTCATGCTGAGACCCTCATCTGACCTTCACCAAGCTTGTCTCTTGCTATTCAGAAGTCAAATCCTAATCCTGTTCCTTGATTCCAAAAACCTTAAACACCCCTACAGACACACACACACCTCTCAAGTGGAGGGTGCTGCTCAGCCCATCAGTGTTGTACCTGTTGTGTGCCTCTAGACCAGGGGTGGCTAAACTTTTTGGCCAAAGGGCCACATCTGGGAATAGAAATTGTATGGAGGGCCATGAATGCTCACAAAATTGGGACTGGGATGCAGGGCGGGTGCAGGCTCTGGTTGGGGGGGTGAAGGGTCCAGGGTGGGGCCAGAAATGACTAGTTCAGGGTGCGTAAGGAGGCTCCAGGCTGGGGCAAGGGAATCGGGGGTGAAGGCTGAGGGGTTTGGGGTGCAGAAGGGTGCTCCAGGGTGGGATTGAGGAGCTCAGAGGGTTGGAGGGGGATTAGGGCTCAGGCAGGGGGTTGGGGCACAGGGAAAGGCTCAAGGATGCAGGCTCCAGGTGGCGCTTACCTCAAGTGGCTCCCGGAAGCAGCAGCCATGTCCCCAATCCAGCTCCTACATGGAGTCGCAGCCAGGCAGCTCTGCGCATTGCCCTGTCTGCAGGCACCACCCCTGCAGCTCCCATTGGCCACAGTTCCTGGATAATGGGAGCTGTGGGAGTGGTGCTTCGGGTGGGGGCAGCGTGCGGCGCAGAGCCTCCTGGCTGCCCCTAAACATAGGAGCCAAAGCGGGGCCATGCCACTGCTTCTGGAAGTAGTGTGGAGCGGTCCCTGACCCTGCTCCCCAGTTGGAGCTGCGGAGTGGAGCCATGCTTCTGGGAGCCATGTAGAGCAGCCCCAGACCCCACTCCCTGACTGGTGCTCTAAGACCAGCTTAAAACGGCTGGTGGACCAGATCCAGTTGACATGCTGTAGTTTGCCCACCCCTGATCTAGACAGGACTTCATTTTCCAGAGGCTCCAATTCAGGACACATCACCCAAATTAAACAGTGAACTAAATAACAGTATGAATAATATATGGCACATTAAGTGCACTCTACCCAGTTCTTGGATATGTGAATCTTGTAAAGTCTGTTTCTGCATTTTGCATACAAATGTGCATTAGCAGATTTTACATGATACATGGGGATGTCTTCCTGCTGACATTTCTAAAAACCAGATTGAACCCAAAGTGCTGAAATAAGTTTCTTATTTTGGGGAGAAGGAAAAAAAGGAGAGTCTTGTAAGTTAGTTTGATTAGGATCACTTCTGTCCCTAGCAACAATGACTAACCACCTCATTATGAAAAAATTAGATCATACAAATTGTCATGTACAGATTAATTTTCATCTCAATCTGATATTCCCTGTGCTCAGAAAATATCTTCCTTTGAAACATGATTCTAAAGTCAAAGCCTGTGACAGGGTGGAAAAGCCAAAAGCTATATTTTTTTTTAAGTGCACAACAGTTTACTTCCAGGATGAGAGCTAAGAATGACTTCTTTGCAGTAGTTACGTTAATTCTTATCTGTCAGGAGAGCTATCTTCTTTCTCTCTCTTTTTTTAAAATACCTTTCAGTGAAAAATGACAGAGCAAGAGAAAGCAAATTTGTCTTCATTTTATGTGAACTGTATGCTGCTGTGTTCTGGATGCTGCATAGACATTAAACAACAGCAGCACACTTGCTACAACTTCCAAAAGGCTTTACTGACTTCCCTTTACTTTTAAAATTCTTATGTATGTATAAGATACCGAGCATACAGGGGAACCTCTGAGGGATGCCATTGTCAGGTAGGAGAACAATAAAGCAGAAGGAAATATATTGCTGACAGTTGAGCCAACTGGAAGACATACAAGTAGTGCCAAGCTAGGCACTATCCTACCTCTGGAAGACTAAGCAATCATGTAAGTGTAAAGGACTACTCGGTGACCAGGTTAGTCTGTGGTTTGATTAGTGATTTCTTGTTAACTGGAGGGGTCAGTCTTGATTTTAGCCTAATATATCTAAGGGCTGTACGTCTCTCAGCCCACGCCACTTCCCACAGCCCCCATTGGCTGAGCACAGTGAACCACGGCAAGTGGGTGCCGTGATTGGCTGAATCTGCGGACGCGGCAGCTAAACAAACCAGCCGGGCCCGTCAGCAGCTTTCCCTGAACAAGCAGCATCCCAAACACTGTCAGAGATGATTGGCTGGATTAAGGAGGGAAAACAGATTCTTCTATGGAGAGAGTATGGCTATAGATTGTCTAATCCATTTTTATGCCATTGTTAGTGTCTTACCACATGGAATACGGAGTAACTTCCACAATCGCAGAGCTACACATTTTTTTTGTGTTCATAATCAGCAATCACACCTCTTGCTTGGCTCTGAAAGAAAACAGTGCATCTAAGAGATAGGCATTTCAATCAGACTGGGGAGCTGAAGGAGAAGGTGGGTGATGTAATATCTTTTATTGGATTAACTTCGGTTGATGAAAGACACAAGCTTTTGAGCTACTTAAAACTCTTGTTCACAAAAGATGAACATAGCTTCCATGTCACCATGTTTACCTGTAGTGTCCGCAGGTTTGGCCGATTGCAGATCCCACTGCCCGTGGTTCGCCGTTCCAGGCCAATGGCGGCTGCAGGAAGCTGCGGCCAGCACATCCTTTGGCCTGCACCGCTTTCCGCGGCCCCGATTCGCCTGGAACAGCGAACCGTGGCCAGTGGGAGCTGCATGTAAACAAACCATTCCAGACCACCAGCAGATTTCCCTGATGGGCCACATGCCAAAGGTTGCCGATCCCTGATTTAGGCTATGGTCACATCTTTCACTTTGTAAGGAATGGATGATCCAAACAAGGCAAACATAAACAAGTAGCAGTGTTATTTATTGGCTTCCTTTTCTTAGGGTTAGATATAAGATATGGGAACACAGAGTAACCAGGTTTCCCGAGCCCATGTCCTTAATGGAATCTTTTGCAGTTCAAAATTTAAGTAAGAGGAATATCAAGCAAGGTCTCTTCAGCATAGGTGCCATCTGTAAACTTTCTTCTGTCTCACAGCATTTCCTGCTTTCTCAGACAGAGCTGAAGAAGCAAAAGGGGGGGGGGAAAGACCTAATTAAATAAGTAAAACTAAAATTATGTCCTCTAAAAGGACAAATCAATTCTATAATAATGCAAGGGATTCCAATTCTAACTGGATAGAGTTTACATTATCTGATGGGAGTTATGTTGTGCTATAGGGAAGGATGCCATTTTCCACTTACAGAGGAAGTATTTCCCCCCCCCTTTTAAGGATCTGACACATTTGCAATGGAGGGTGGTATCCTCCCATATTCACCTGTTCCTATACATGGTTATGCCATCCAAGCAAGACTTCAGCAGAGAAACTGGCAAAATTAGGATAAGGTATAATATTCTGAAGGAAAATACATGGTGACCCTAAAAGACTTTTTGCAGTTTCATTGATTGCATAAATGGATTGGAGAGATTTGATTACAAAGCAAAATACCCATTTAGCAATCAAACTGTCACTAGGAAATGAAACTGGAAGTCAGCTTACCCCTTTGGGAGTCATAAGCACAGCAAGTTCAAACCATGAATAAATGTGCTGATTCTGCTGGAGAAATGTGATATTATAATAAGCAATATTAATTCCTACTTACACATGTATAGAGGTGGGTTTGTCTATGGGCTGCTGTGTTTTCCTACATGTAGATTTACTGTTAATGAATGGTCTAACAAATTTTCTATTACTAATCTTGTAATGTTTGTTTGGTGGAAAATCTAAAAGACCTTTATATTTCACTACATTTACTGCATAGCTCTCAATATCCATCTGTCCCCCCCCCCCCAACAATGAAAGTTCCTTTTAAAAAAAATGGAGGAAAAAATGATTTCTCATAATTGCTTCTCTGGTTGGAGGATAACATAGGGATGGTAATATATGTGCTAGAAGGAAAGATACTGGTGTTCTGTCCTTTGGTCAGCATTTTAGGTGAGTAACTCCCCTTGGCTGCATATTTTTCAGAGCAAATTTTCAAAGGGTTCCTCAATATTTTAACTGCCTTGTTGTGTTAAAGAGACTTGCTGGATTAGGAGAGTTTGCAGAGCTCTCTAAATTACTTTGGTGTTAAATCACGTCTCTTACAGGATTTAAGAAATGCTCCATCTGTGCTTTTTTTTTTTTTTTTTTTTTTTTTTTTGCGCATGTGAGCATTCTTAGTGCCTCAGGTCCTTGGGGACTTTACAAAATATACAAATGGTGACTTCTGCTGATGTAATAGAAAGGTGTCTGAAGTGTTCATATTTTCTCAGTGTGGTCACCAGAGACATGCTCCTTAGGTGTGGTGAGATTTCCTGACTCCTATATCAAGAGCACTATAGAAGATTTCTCTTTTCTAAGGAAAAAAAGGGGGGTGGTGGGAAGCACTTTAATTCTCAGGTTATTGACATGGGAAGATCACCTATCTGGGTTTCAATCTGAGGCACAGCAATGACAAATTTGACATCAGAACCAATGTTCAAACCTCTAGCATGGTACAGAGGAGAAGGGAAGAGACAGCACATATAAATGTGAAATGGGGCTGGTCTAGTATTAAGGAATGAACTCCAGTATAATCTAAGAATGATCTCCAACTATGCCACTTTCCATTTCAAAAGCAAGCTTTGCTTCTTTCACCTTTCTTCAAAAAGAAAAGCAGATAGTAAAGCAGACTTAAAATAGATCAGCTCCCATATTTTCCTCCTGGTGAGAGGAAGAAAGGGAGAATCACAATTTCTAGTCAACATTGCTGAATGCATGTGTGCCAGGCACCCATATCGGTAAGGGAGCAGCAGCAGAACCTGAATAAATTAGAAGCAGAGCCACATGGAGTCCGAAGAATGAAGAGCCTGGAATAATCAGCTTCTTACTCAGAGTGCCCATCAGCACCACGTGGAAGTCAATGGAATCCTAGGTTCTCAGTCAGCATATAGGCAAAGTGTATTGAGAGTGATGGGAAACACCTATAGATAAGGCACCAGAATGCTAATTTCAGTTTATGGCGGTAACTGGCAATATTAGCTAATCTTACTATGAAACAGCAACAGTAGCATCACTTGAACAAAACAAACTCAATTCCAGGTACTTTCTAGATTACTAAGGAAAGAAATATAGCACATATAAAGCACCTCACACATGATCTAAACTAGCTTTTCTCTACATAATACCATGATCTCACTTTGTCCCTGGGCTAGAAGCAAGTGCTGTGTGTCAACCCACTGGGGAGATGGAAAACTTTCATTTCCAGTGGTACTTAAGCTCCTGTTTCTAGTGCTGTCTGGTCATGGAATATCAGACCTTCAACCTGTCACTTACACAGAACTAAATACTGATCATACTGAGCTCCAGGGCAGTGTAATTATGGTGCGTGCGTGCGTGCGAAGGGCAGAGGGGAATTCCAGGCTTGGGGGGAAGGGGAGTGGGAGAAAACATTTGAGGCAGATTTAAAAAGAAACCCAGACTGCCTGAAGCTTAATGGTTTGGAAGGTTAAAATGACAACTCTGGTGACATACCCAATTGCCTCCCACATCACCTGCTGCCTGGCCCCCAAGGACTAGAAGTGGAGTTTTGATCAGCACTCAAGCTGGAGCTTCCATGATTGAAAAGGATGGGAAGATTCTGCTAAGGCATTTTGCAAGAAGGCCCTTCATCTTGGGAATTCAATCATTGTCTAACCTAGTCCAGACAAGCCAGAAGTTGCCTGAAAATAAGCCAAGTGGTAAGTTCCATCTATCTTCTCCATCATTTGGATGATGGAGAGGCAAGGAGTAGTTTGGATTTTTGGAGTGTGCACATTTATATGCTTTTATATTAAATTACATGCTCAGTTGATTTTCTTACATGGGCTGGGTTTTTGTAACAGGATTAGCTGCCTCCCAGGCAGCACCTCATGGCCACAGGGTAGCTCTGCATCACCTGCCTCTGTTTCCCCTCTTCCAAGCGTCTCAAAGAACTCCACACACAAATGGCTTTCATAAGTCCAACAGCAAACAAGCCCTCCTTAGGGTCTGGTTCATTAACATAAGTTTCCAAAACAAATACCACAGTCTTCCACTGCAGATTTTAATCTGGGCATACCCCCTCTTCCCTGAGAGATTCTCTCTTACAACTCTGTGAGCCACTGGAGAAGAGTCAATGCCTAGCCTACCTTCTTTGCCTTCTCCCCCAAAAGAAAACAAAACTTACAGTCAGGATTTTCTACCCAGCCATGGCTCTCTTCCTCAGGGACCACTGCAGGAGACACTCTTTTTCTCTCTTCCTGCAGCTTCACACTGTGAATCCTTTTTGTCTGTTTTCCTAGACCTCCAAAGGCCTGGTTTAATCACACGATTGTAACTTAATTCCTTTCTTCCGTCTGGGGAGGCAAATCAGCTGCATCACAAGTGGGCTGGGATGTACCTTCCTTTGACAGGGTCAGCCACCCTGTGACAGGATTGTGTTAATATTTGCATGAATTTCACATTTTACAACGGAGTTAAAAATCCCACAGCTTTAGGGTAGATACAACATAAATACATTAAATTAAAGAAATAAAGGCTTGAGGCTACTTCCAAAAAATGAATCTTTCTGAAGGAAGCATACAGTTTACTAATACTGGGATATTCTTAAATAAGGCTTTATCTCCAAACAAAATTATCCCAGTTACCCCACAGAAAATACTTAGACACTGATTTTTTTTAAATATAAACCCCATGAATTTTTCAAACCATTGCCATATACTGTAGTCTTCAAATGCATAAGATGTTGTCTGTCTGTCCCTCTTTACTAGGAATTAAAAAAAAATCACTTTGTACTGCCCCTATTGTAAAAGTAGATAACTGATTTTTAAAGAGAGCCCTGTAATGAAGTCCTTGCTTAGAAGCATCATATCTCCAAATGCAGCCGAGAGTAGATGATAAAAGCAGAGAGTACAGAAGAGATGGTACAAATCATTAAAGACATCTGTTCAGGTATTACCTGCAGTGATAAAGGATTATTTTAGTAGCCAAGCTCATGCCGTTTCAGCCAAGACACATCAAATCATCTTCACAAAGTTCTGCAGCAGATGAAAGAGGAAACTTGAAACAATCCCTGCATATTTTTGCTAAAGGTGATGAATCAGAGTTCAGTGACATTGGAGGGATTGAAGGAAGAAAAGGCACAGTAACGCCTCTCGTTTGGTAAAGGAAATCAGCATCTAGTTTTGTACATGACCGGAACAGTGCTAGCATAAAAATGGGGGATAGGAGAAAATGGAAAACAATAGGGCATATTCTCAGTTACTAGAGGAGAGAGAGGGAGAACAATTCAAAAACATTTCAGCATTGTGGGCAATAATTGATCTTTGACAAACACTGAATGGTGGTGCTGAAATTCAGCTGAGATGCTGTTTGTTACCTAAATGACACATCAGTCCCTTTTACCTGTCTGCAAATCCTAGGGTTTCCTTGTGCTCTGAATGGCCTTGCTCTGGGCAGGGTGAAAGACAGCAGGGTGTACACTGGAGCAAGAAACCCATTCTCTGGGTCACAGGCTGCAGTTGGAGGCTGCTGGTGAATGGGGATTCTCAATTAAATGGTGGCTGCAGAAAGAGGCAGAAGACAAAAGTAGTAGGGGAAGGAAGGGAATGGACAAGTTCCAGGAAGAGGAAAGGGGATGAGGATGGAGTGGAAAGGATCTGAGTTAGAAAATGTGGAGGGAAATAGAAGACGAGAGAGAATAACAAAAAGGAGAGAAATGGATGGAGAGAGGAAAATATAGTAATAAGAGAAAGGAATGAAAAAAGCAAAAGGAGATAAACCTTACATCTGTGTCTAAAATTATGTTATTTATTCACTGTCCTCTGCTATTTTCTGGCTGATAAGCAGGAGCTGAAAGGATGGGAAATTGGGGGGCGGGGGGGAAAGAGGGGGTGAATGTGGACTGGCATTAGTGGAGCATTTGTTTTAGAATTGAGCACTTCTAATTGTCAGTCACCCTGCATAAACTTATGCTAATGATTGAAAAGCTTCTCAGAGATGAAATTTGGTAAGAGAAAAATCGCGGGGACAATACCTAATAGAATGAGGCCAGAAACACAGAGAAATATTGAACTTGGTAAGAGCTATGTAATTTAGAAGGAAGGAGAGATGTGAGTATATAGGCCACACAGAGACATTGATTGCTGGCTTCTGCTCATCTGTGTAAGTTGTCTTCCTCTACATACAGGGCTCCTAGCAACTTAAACACCTTCAGAAATCTCCTGGCAATCTTCTATTGAGTGACATGAATCAACACCACAAGAATACCAAATGGCATGATGATCTAAGGGATTAAATGCCAGCTAGTACCTCAAGCTGTTGCAGAGGAAAACCAGCCTTACGAAGCTATGGGCTGACTTTTAGCCTAAAAAGAAAAGAATTCCAGAAGGATTTCTAACATCCCTCCATTTCTGTGTCTCCAGCAGAGAAGAGAAAATATTTGTGGGGTTTTTCCTCCTTTGCTTATGTACTTTGTTCACCACAACCATTTGATTTCTAAAGATTATCTATAAACTCTGTTTCAGACATGACCTTATTTTTTATTGTATGTCTAGATAGGGTAGTGACTGATATTTTACCATCCCATATTGGTTTCTTTCAGTTGCAGAAATACTGAACTCTGAAAAGCAGTACTTATTGGAAGGTTGTCACAGCTCAGCAGATAGATAGAGATAGGGCAGAGTTATGGAAAAGAGATTACGCATTTTTTGTGGGTATTTACTCTCAGTACTTACCAGCCCTGAGAGCCTAAGAGGGGGACAGCGTGAGAACCCAGGCTCCAACCAGAGCCAGAACAACTCCACTGCAATTTTACAGCCCCACAGCCTGAGCCCTGTGAGCCCGAGTCAGCGGAGCCAGACCGGTCACAGGTGTGCTGCGTATCTTTTATTGCAATGTAGACATACCCTTAGGACAGTGGTTCCCAAACTTGTTCCACTGCTTGTGCAGGGAAAGCCCCTGGCAGGCCGGGCCGGTTTGTTTACCTGCCGCGTCCGCAGGTTCGGCAGATCGCAGCTCCCAGTGGCCGCGGTTCACTGTTCCGGGCCAATGGGAGCTACTGGAAGCGGTGTGGGCCGAGGGACCTTATTAGGTCTGCTCTCTGGTGGGATAACTCTCACACATCTTTCAAGATGGCCAGATGAACATTTGTGTGATGTATCTGCATCCATATTAGAAACACGAACATGTTTATGATCAACTCCATGAATGGTTGCAGAAAGTGAATAAAAGCAAATGCTGTTGAAAGATGTGCATGGTTTTATATGAACATATGTTTGTAAATAGGTTTTTGTTTTTTTTTTTTGCAGCATTTACCCAGTTATAGATGCAGGCTTCTTTCAAACTTCTTGTTAGGGTAGCTGTGATGCTACTTATTTTGGAAGAGAATCAGGAACTCTTGTGCTCAGAACCTAGCGGGGGCACCAGTTGTTATATATATTGTGAACAAACAGTAGTATTTACATTTTTTGTACAAATGGTTAAACAGTATATTTTCTTCCTTTGAAATCCTACCAAATCCTATGTCATAATTTTCATACTTGCAATCCCTTTGTTATTATTGTGGTGGTCAGTATGCATAGTACTTCCAAAAACATATGATGTACAGCACACACTCTGTTCTCAGAGATGAATCTGAACCAAAGGCCCAGATTCTAACATCCTTAAACTTTGGGAATGTTCATATCTGAACTTCATAGCTGCCTCTCTATTTATACTGGGTTCATTCAATCCCCTCCGCCCCAAAACTGTGTAACACTGATCTTTGGGAAAGTCTGGATCTGAATCTTGATCCAGATTTATCTCTTGGTCTCATTTTACCAGTAGTAATACAGGAGGTAAGTTAGAACTCCCCCTTTCCCACTTACAACACAACCAAACCTTGGAGTAGCTTTTATAATTAATGTATGTGCTACAGATAAGTCTTAATTATTAGATATAACATGCCCAGAGCAGAGTAGAATTCTTGACCTAGAAGCTTCGATTGACCTAAATCATCCTCAGACACACAAAGCCAGTGCATTAAACTATAATCCCTTAACATCTTCCTAACTCCACTGCCAAAGTATTATGCTACAGAAAGCATGTCCTCTGCAGTACTCCTGTGTGGGCCACTGAGCAAGAATCCCAAGGTCACTTATTAGACCTCCCAAGTGTGGGAACAAACTGTACTTCTAGCAGAGTAAATGAACCAGCTCACCCTTCAGTTTAAAGGAACACCATTTTAAGCTGGTAATGTATTTCAGCTCTTTAAAACCTAATAAAAATATAGCACACGTCATTTATTATCTGTTGCTTCAATATAAGTAATCCTTATAAAAAGTCAAACTTAAGAAACTCTACAAAAAGCTTTCTTCCCATCTCAGACAACCTCATTTTATATAATTTAAATGACATAGCCAAACGAATTCAATGCTGAATATTTGGGATGCTTAGATCAAAACCAATCGTGCAATGAAACTCAGAGGAAATGATCAGGCCTCACACCACCCCAAACATCAACTTTGCCTGCCAATACTTTTCAATACTGATTTACAAACCACTTTATACTCCACTCATACTCCTTTTTGATGTGTGTCTAGTGGTAGACATTACACAATCATAAAGCCAAGGTGTAGAAGCAGAATTAGGGAGGTATTAAAACCATTTCCTGACAGTGGCTGTAGAAACACCAGCACTAAAGACTGGTTATGTCTTGGTTATTCCCAGGGCATTGCCCCCATTTCTTTCAGATGCGGCCCTTACACCTATCACCTGAGAGTTTTGCCACCTCAAGATGAGACTACGGCAGTGCATTCTAAGGTGGAAGTACAACTTACATTGTATATTGATCCGGAAGAATTTTGTTACACACAGCTTTCTCAGAGCACATGATACCAATCCTTTGGATCAGCAACTTATTATGAACTGAGTTGAAGTTAAGGTGTTGTTAAGGTGAAGCTGTGAAGCTCCAGTTGGCCTGGGCCCTAGTTAACTGACAGGCATTCCACCTCATATGCCTCCTCTCTCCCCATAATACACTGTCAGTGGAGGCATATGAGGTGGAATCACACTTTTGTAAAAAAGAGAATGGACTGGTAGCAAGGCATTTGCTGTGAGGGCTCTTCAGTGTTGGATCTTGGTCGCCAGCTAGCACTGTGGTTTGAAATGGTCTTGGTTATGTGTTGTGTTTGTGGGTTTTTTGTTTTTGTTTTACTTTTCAGGGCATGCATCAGGGAACTTTTGCTTTCCCCAAGATGAGAGTCTAGGGGAAAAGGGGGCTCTGGTGGGAGATGATAAAGATTGACAGCATGTTTTTATGCGCTGCTTTATGATTGATATTTATTATTGTGCAAAGGCAGAGTAGTCTCTTTATCTAGTTGTATTCTTAAAATGTCCCAAAAGGCACTTAGAGTAAAAGTTGGGTGCTCCTGTTTATGGAAAATGTGTATGCATTGAATTTATTTATTTTTTTTAATGAAAAGCTACGTGCCCTGCACTACACAGAACATGGCTGAATTCACATTTGGCTGTGTGAATTGAGTCATGGGTGATACAGTTGTTGGATCCACAATGTCCACAACTCAGGGGGTGCATCTTTGGTGGGCAGCTACCGCTGTCCTACGGCTGCAGCAGTGGCTGTTCAGCAGCCTGTAGTATTATAAAGTGCTCTCTCACTGTGTGGCTGACACCCAAAACCAGACACAGAAAGTGAGCATTGCTAGGATTTGCTCACACAGTAAATGAGGAAATTTTGCAATACCAGACAGAGCAAAGCTGGGAAGGAGCATATTCTAAAGTAACAAGGATGTTAATTCATTTTTGCACACAGAAGACTCCACCCTTACCCTTGAAGTAACTGCTGTAACAGTTTGTCTTCAAACGCTCTCTGTAGGCTTTTTTCTTAAATGGGAAGATACAACAGCGCGAGGCAATATCTCCTTTGGAAAGGAAGACAGCCACAGATATTAGACAGAGTGTCCTAGAGGGATAGGTTTCATTGCTTGAGAATAAATATTTTTATTCCTCCAGAAAAAGATCATACTACTAGGGGCTGAGCATAGGGGCTATGCTGGAGTTTTATGCCTTTCTTTAAACTTTGCATTTTGAAATACTGTCTAGTACAGCACATCTAGGCAGAAATGCTGTTATCTCAGATGGCACAAAAATGGAGGGATGGAGACAAGATGTTGACTCAGAGCTTTTCAGTGTCTTATGCATGAAACTGTATCGTCCTCAAAATAACAGTATTTTTACCATAACTTCACATTTTATTCAGGTGTTTTTTTTCCCTGGGTTTTAGCGAAAAAAACCCCTCTTGATTTCAGAATTAATTAACATATGGGGTATATTCAAATGAATCAGTGGGTACTTTTACATCGCTCTTGCCCTAATTTATATTATCCCTTCTGGAGCCTAAAAGTTCATTTTCATTTCTATTTAACAAAAGAGTATTCTTATTTTAATGGACGATTCAGCTTGACAAGTGAGGTACCTTATTCTGAATGCACATCTGTGCTGAGAGGCTGGCATTGCATTGGTTCTGGGAGATGAATTACCAGTTTTCATACATGACAGCTAGTTTAATGCATAGTAAAACAACTACTGTGACTATTCATTCTGTTGCTAAGTGTAACAGTAAAAATTCTCTATGACATCAACATACCAGAGAAATATGCCTTTGTCTTGATAGATGCCCATAATGCAGTAAAAAGAAATCTCTGAATCCTATCTCTCAGATTTCAGAGAACAACTAAACTCATATGGTTTATTGCAATTTATTTTATTGTTATCATGTTCAATCTTATTAATGCTCATGTAATACTGTTACATATTTATTATTTTTCATGCTTTAAGAGTCCATTTAACTTTTGAATGAACAGAAGAACACTTAGAGGTGCAGTCACTGATGACAGAATATTGTTAAAAAGCTATCATATCTTAAAACCCATCTGGTGCTATCATGGGAGCAATGTGTTACAAGCTAATAAAATGACTACAGAGATAGGAAAAAAACAGCAAAAAAGATTTAAAAATGCAACTTCCCTTATTTGTTTTTATAGACGGGAGATTAAACTATTTTACACTGTGCAAAACAGATTTTTTTAAATAAATTTCTGAACAAAAATTATCCTCATTTCAAAATTTAACTGTCATCCAGTTTCATATTAGTCCAAAATCATTTCACTTCCCCATGAATAATACTGTACCCGAAAATTGTACAGTATGGAGATCCTTCAACAATGTAAGTGACACTTTTAGCATCCACTTTTACATTGCTGAGATTTAATTTAGGCCTTGCATTAAAAAATGAAAGCAATATTGTGCTAGTCATATTATTGGGGAAATGAATACTTAAAATTTTCTGATCAGTTCTTCTTTTTCAAAATGTCTTAATCTTGGATTATGTGTTAGTTACTTGAAGGTTTGTGACTATTCCACACACGCACACACTGTCCCCGCCTGCTGCATTAAAGAAAAATTGCATTGCATCAGAGTAATAGTTTTAGCATGTTTACTCTGCCATTGACTGATGTGAATCCCAGCCCCTCTCATAAATGATGGGGGAAATATTCATCTTGCTCTTAGTTTTATCAACCATGAATGCTTATTTTCTTTAGTTTGGATGATTAGCAATCCTTGGCAGAACAGAGGGTAAAATTCCAATCCAGTCACATACGGCTTTGTTTTCATTGCATATATTTGTGTAGTTTATATTTAATTGAAGAATCTCAGTGCATGTGTATGAATGACTTTTGGATCCCTCGTGTCTCAATCAGTGCAGAACAGACACACACACTGCAGGTGGGCTTCCTCGTGCTGTTATGCTGATGTATCTTCACTCTTAATATTAAATGACCACCTGAGCTGAATGTGATAGACATTTTATCTGAGCGTTTATTCAGTCTTTGGCCTTTTCTGAGGCAGCACCGTCAATTTTTCAACAGATCTGCTGCATGTAATTCAACAAGAATCAAGATTTCAGAATGCAAATTTTACTTTGGATTCCTGTAATTATCCATTTCCCCCTCTGCACTAATCAAGGTTAGATTCAAACCAGACTCACAAGGAAAAAAAAATACTCTAAGCATCAAACACATAACCCAGCAGTCCTATGGTGTGGATGTTAACTACTGTGAAACATGGCTGGTAAAAGATAATAAACGTGTTTATATATTTTGTGTGCAACTTATCTCTTAAAAAAAGTTATTACCAAATGCACTACACCTTTTCTGTATTCTCCCTCAGAGTAGAGATGACTGGGAAAGGAGATTCATTAATATACACATTAACATTAATGGGCAGCAAATGCAATCATTAGTGTCATGGCTCAGGTGTTTTGAGACTGCAGCTGTAGGATCAAATCATATCTCACTAATGTAGATTGTAATGAAGCCCCTACAGCAGATTTTCCTATTATTTGGGTGTTAAAGTAGTTTTACCACAGATCCTTTGGAGGACATAGAGAATGATAAACTAACTTTTTAAAAATCAATAATCAAGCTGTCATAATCAGTCTGTCTTCTCCAAGTTACATTTTCCAGTTCTGGTAGAGTAGATAGAGGGTACCATACAGTCTTTGCTTTAGAATAAATGTGTTTGACATAAGTATTATCTTCTTAGGAGTTCCTGAGATGCCCACAGGAGATGTTTTAACTGTGGGTCCAAAAGCAATAATGAAAATGATACATTATTATTAGGTTACAAATAAAATAATGTTCAGTTGACAGATTTTTAATAAAACTTCCCACAACTCTGAATTTGACACTGATGTGGAATCTCAGATATTTTTCCTAGAGAGGGGATGTATAAAAATCCCAGACTCACTTTAATTTACCTTTTGTTTGGTTCCGTATATGCTTTGTGTTTTCTATTTATCTGAACAAGAACACAGATTGACATATTACAAATGAGTAAATGATTTCAATGGAGCTCCATCCATTTACACCAGCTGAGAGTCTGGCTATTTATGTTCCATCTGCTCCATAAAGCTACAAGAAATAACCAATACTCAATTAGCTATGGTTGTCTCTCTCATATGTCATGTCTATAATTGAAATTTTATACCAGTGCTTCTACCAGTAGGGATTTCACTTGAAAATGGTTAATTTCCCAAATTAGTAATTTTTCATGCCCCCTCTTACTAAATGTAGTGATTCTGGTTAGAGTTTTAGAGGACTGATGATTTAAATGTAGATAAGCATTTTCTTCAATAAGTTTACCAAGACAGAAAAGAAAGAAAGAACCCTCATTTGAATGCACAGTTGATCCAACAGAACTCATTTTGTTTAATGCTTATTGTTTTCCTGTTATTGTGGCTACATGTAATACTAAATGCTCAGTGCTACAAGCCATCTTAATCATTTGTAACAATTCAGCCCTCAGGTGGTATAGATGTTTTTGCCATACCCCACTTTGCTGGGTATTATTCTGCCAAATTATGTGGGGAGTGTCCCTCTTAACATTCCTTATGGTGTTAATACTTTACCAGCAACTCCAAAGTAAGCTAAAAACATTGAAATTGTTATATTTGACCTGGCAGGTTAGGAAACCCTAGGGTCAAGAGGAGGGACTAAAGGGCCAAAATCCATTTGTTGTAGATGTAAAATCTTAACTACAGTTTCTGCAAAGAACTTTTCATATAGGCCCGAATAAGAACAAACTAACAAAAAAAAAAAAAACCAACCCCCCCCCCCCCCCCCCCCAATACATAGCTAGAAGAAAGTTGGGGTCAACAGGTAACCTTGTGTATTTCAAGTCAGCGAGCAGAGTCAGCATAACTCCAATGTAATTGGACATCCTTATCGTGAGTTATACACACATAAAGTGCTGAAAAAGGCCTTATGGTTACTCCCTAATGCAGGGAGGAGATAGTGGTACAAGACCCTTCAGATCCCCGACAGAGTTCGGGAAAAGGCCTAATATAATTAACATGAGTTATAACACTCTCCCCTCACAAATGTATGCTAATCCTAGCCCACAGAAATGCAAGGGTAAACTTACAAACAATTGTTATTGTTAAGTACTAATTATTGCTTTTTTTGCTTTTAATCTCCAGGAATGTACCTCTTGGTCAACTGAGAGAGCTGCTACCTCATTCCCCTCAACCCCCAAATTAAAATTTAACCTATGTACTTTGCCCCCAAACTATGTCTATTAATTACCTGTGTGTCAGCAATATGTTAATTTGGGACATGGGCGGAGCCATTATATAATCTTTTAAACCATTGGCCTATTTTGCTTATCTTGTCTTGCTGCTAAAACCTATCCAGGGGCTTGGAAAAACCCATCCCTGTCACTTCTCTCTGCCCAATGAGGACCCTATATAATCTATTGTAATTAATTGTTCTGCAGTGCCTCTAAGCCTAATAAGCAAAGTGACACTCCACCAGAGCTGTGGTAATAAACTCCTGTGCTTAACTCTACATGGTGTGGATTATTTTTCCTTCAGCCTCAGAACAGAAAGAAGATTCTTTTTCTCTCCAATCACACAGTCCACTATTTGGGCTGAGCACTGGCTCCTCGGATCTAGGCCTGTAATCAATGAAACTGCAACCATTGAATAATTTCTCTCTCTCTCTGCGCTTCTTGCCTTCTGAAGCAAATATATTAAATATAGAACAGTTTCTCTGATTGGTAATTGGTTAGACAAGAGATTTTCCTGATACTACAGATGCAAAATATTTCATATATTATCATTCACAAGACAGTGTGGTAGGTACGAATGGTTGCGTATAGGCAAATGTATTGAATTGTTTATAAAATTTATCCTGTCAGCTGTAATCTATTTTATTTTTTTTTACATTCAATGCAGTTTGTATTATTTTTAATGTCGCCCACTCTGTGCATAGCATTTGGATCCTAAATTTCTATCACTTGGAAGTAGATATTGCAGCTACATTTCAATTAGCAATTTCATTCCCACAACAAATAAAATAGTGTGGCATTTCTTAGAAATTTCCCCTCAACTCTAGAGCCACTTTACAAGATTAGACTTCCAACCCCAAACCTTCAAACGCCATGAGTCCTGATCCCAAAATCATGAGATATTTTTAAAATAGTAAATGTAGGGTTCTTTTATTTGCCTTCTAGTTTCTGACCCTTTAGGATGTTCTTTGTTCATATTTTCAAGGTTTTCTCCACAACCATAGGGGCTAGTAACTTACTTTTTAAAAATAAAAGCAGAAATTCTCATGCAATCTTCTGAATTCAGCAGCAGAATCAATAGGCTTATGGTAAAATGATGAGAGCTGGCAACTCTGCAAGGGCCTGTCTTATGTGTTTTCTGTGAAGCACGTAGCACATTGATGGGTGCTATGCAGTATTAATAATGTCAGTAATAAGACAGAGAAAATATAACTACTTTTCCTCATTTTTGCATGAAGACACAAATATTAAGTCCCCCCTCCCCCCAATCCAATGGCAACAGCCACTACTGCTGAATATTTTTCGTTGTCATTGACTCCATAAATCTTGGAAGCATGCTTTACCTCAGACTTGGGCTTATGATAGCAGTGATTATGATGATGGCTTTTTCCAAACTGTAGTTGTGCATCTTTGAATGCTCCAGAAAAATCACCAATCCCATGATTCTACCCAGGGCCTTACTGGTCTGAGGGCAATAGCTTTCTTCCAAACTAGACTTCTCTCCAGTATTGTGTCTCACTGTCTGTTGGGGTTACTTTTTTCCACACATACTTGGCAGACCCTTTTCACATGGTCTAGCACATTTGCTCAACACACCCATAAAATAGGGAAGGGAGGCAACTGGCTGAGGGAAACAATTAGAACAGTACATTTCCCAACACAACTCTTTAAGGCTTGTAAACAATTATTGCAGACAGACAGTAATATTCAAATATACATGCAATTACTGACATGAGAAGAGTTCCAATCTGTGATAGAGTATTTTTCTACCAGCTGAATTCTTCCTTTTCAATCTTATTCCAAAAATCAATGTGTTCTTGGCTGGTGATTCCAATCTGATTTGATAGAAAACTTGCTTCCTGTATTTAAAAATAATCTCAGTGGAGTTTCACTTGATGTGGTGCGAAAATTTATATCAAATTGCCTGAGCACCCATGAAGCTGAAGTGATCTAATTTCCACATCTTGTTCTACAGAATTATATATTATCATCCCATCCCTTAGGGTTTAACTTGATCACAATTTTGTAACTTGCATATATAAAGTTAGCATATCAAAGATTCACCCACAATGTGAAAATATTACATGCCTTTGGATTTTTCTTTTTAATACAAAGTGTCTTAATGAATAACTGGTCACCTGTTTCCAGTTCTTTAGCTGTTGGTGATTCTGTAAATTTAGGGGTTTGAGGTAAAATACTATGTGCTGTCAGAGGAGCTATATGTCAGAATTTCAAAAGGTACCTATGTACCCGGAAGTTCTTTAGAATTGCTTCAGAAATAATGTGCTCAATCCTGCAAGGTGCTGCAAACCCGCAACTCCCAATGTCTTCAGTGAAAAATATGAATTCTGATGACCTGATATTGAGCCTGATCTTTCCATTTGTATTATGTGAGCTTTGGTCTGGGCCCCTTACAACTGTGTCCAGATATATTAACCACAAATAATATGTCAAAAGTTCATAAATTCAGTATTTTCTTTTATATGGGAGGAAAAGCAAGGGCTTTCTCACTGGCCATTCAGACATACATGAGATATCAGAAATGTTTAGAAACAAACAAAAATCAGTTTCATAACTAGGTTTGGGGAAACTGGTTTGGAGGAGATAAGTATAGATCCAAACCAAAACCTTATGATGTTCAGAAAAGTTAACTTTTTAAATACCGCTTTTCCTTTTTCAGAATTTCCTGGAACTGGAAGTATAAAAATATCAGTCTGTTCTTGTGTTATTTCTGGCCTGATGAGAGACAGACTGCAAGGCTGTCTTTTCTAGTGAGATTTTCAGTCCTATTTTACAAACCCATAAGATCTTGATTTCTGGTTCACTTTCCAAACTTTTTGAGATTTGCTTCTTACAGTAGGATAGAGTGGGGCAAATTTTTTTCAGTCAACACTTTTTTTTTCTATAATGAAAAAATTGAAGATTTAGGTTGACTGAAACATTTAGTGAATTTCTGTGAAATTCACTGAATTCTTTCATTTAGCTTTGACTTTTGAAACTTTTTTTTTCAATTCTAAATAACTTTTATTTTGAAAATTAGTTCATTTTCATTAAATAACATTAATGCCCACCTCCTGAAAATTAAACATATCATGTCAAGTTGAACAAAATATTTTGTTCGACCCATTAGAATTTTTTTCAACTTTTTTAGTTCAACCACTAAACCAAAAAAAAAAAAAAAAAGTTATTCACACAGCTCTACAGGAGGGGCATGACACAAAATCCACTGAAGTCAGTTGGAAAACTGCCACTGGCTTTCAATAATTATTATAATTTATTATTTGTATTACCATAGCACCTAGGAGCCCTAGTCATGAATCAGACTGATAAGATTGCACATCTCCTCAATCTCGTGTGACTCAAACCATCTCTCACATTCATGCACAGTGCATTTGCATGTTGGTGAGCAGACAGATACTGTATTTTCAGAGGTTTTGATCTGTTATCACTTAAACTGCAGAAGTGAGAGCACTGCAGCATCTTTAGCTGGACATAGAAACCTTTAACCATTAGATATCCCAGTGTATTGTGATAATAATGCAAATATTTAGACCCATGAAAAAAAAACCCAGCAGATTAAATTATTTTTCTGGCAACTGACAAATCCATAAAAAAGCCCAGCCCTGTCGATCAAATACCGGCTAGGTGGCAACCCTACCGCAGATTGTCCATGGTCACTTTGGTCCTTGACATAAGTTAGAGAAGCCTCAGTTTTCTGGCAGCTGACAATCTGTTTGTGACCCTTTTCGGGCTATTATGTATTGGGGGTTGCTAGTGCACTTCAGCCATTCCCCTTTTCCCCTCTGACATGCTCTCCCACGTGGGGTCTGCCCTCAGCAGGTTGTCCCACCACAAAACAGAAATCCCAGCTGCCCCATTAGACCAGGTTTGCATTCCTTTTATGCTTTAGAGAAGTGCAAATTGGACTCAGGGGCTGAAGATCTTGCCCAGGATCCAGAAAAGTATTCAAGATTGTAGCAGTGAAAGATAAATTGTTACATTTTTAAACTCACAGTTTGGCTTATTATAAAGTAGTTCTACTCTGATGGGAAAATCCTCTGGACTTAAGTACTATGAGCCTCATTATGCGACCCTTACATTGGCAAGCAGTTACTCAAACCAGTAATCCTGATTAAATGAATGAAATCCCAAATGTGAATAAGGGTTGAACAATGGAATTCCATATGTACTGGAACTATGTCCATGAGTGACACCGGAGAAAGATAGTATCTTGTACCACTGCCTTCCAACCTCTCTGACAGAAACTTATCTTGTGGGATATGTACTAACAAGTGATCTGCACTTAGTGCCTCAGGAAGGCTAACAGAACCTCAGGTCACTGTCAATACACTATGGGAGTGTGGGATGGTGAATTCCTTCCTGAGCTCTAATTGTGTGATGTAACCTTTATATTATTGATGGGTTGATATTGCCAATGGTATCTTAAGCCATAGTAACCTGGGTCAAAGGTTCATGCTCCCTAAGGGTTACAGTGTTAGCATAAACAGACTGAGAACTGCCATTAGATATGTCATTAGGTCTGGAGATTCTAGGAGCACAGAAGGAAAAATGGCAGTGACCATAAAAAAATTCAGAAGTCATCAATCTTCCCTTTATTAAAAACCTTACGAGACAGATAATCAATGCAACCGTTAGAGACACATAAATGAAGGTGGACCTGCACCATAAACTGTCCACCATCTATGATTTCATACTCACAAACAGCTACAAGATCTTTATCAAGCATTCTTAAAACTACAATACCCACCTGGGGAAGTGAGGAAACAGATTGACAGAGCAAGACAGGTACCCAGAAGTCACCTACTACAGGACAGGCCCAACAAGGAAAACAACGGAACACCACTGGCTCCCAGCTACAACCTCTCCATCACATCATCAGTGATCTACAACCTATCCTGGAAAACAAACCCTCAGTCTCACAGACCTTGGGAGGCAGGGCCTTGTATTGCAGCCTTACTTTGCTTATTTACCTAATGCACACTTATCACTTATAAATGCTTCTCAACCTCATACCCCTATAATATTAACCTACTTATTTCTATACCTACAACTTAAATCTATTCATCACACATATGAATTAACCACAACAATAGATAACACAATTCAATGATTATATATTGTGATTAACAGTAAACAGTTTAACAGTTTAATCAGGATCATTTAAACAACAATCACTGTAGTAAAGCTTCCAGTACCACTTAGAGCACGTTTGTCCAAGCAGTTATTCATATTTTAATCATATCATGCAGGATTCTGCTGCTGCCTCTGGGCCAGACAAAGTGCTGATATTTAACTGAGGCTGCTGGTGCATAAACAAAGATTATAGAACATCTTGTCATATCACAAACAACCAGCCATTCATTACAGGAAGAATGAAATATTTGTCTGATCTAAACCACCAAAATTCATAGGAAATATGTTTTTAAATGTTTTTAAATAAGTGATTTAAAGAAGGATTCAATATTTGCATCAAGAGGGATAGTTCTTCATTTAACACCAGTATTATCAATTCTCAGGCTCCAGGGTGTAAACTGGTCACCAGCTGCAGTCAGGGAGGAATTTTACCTTCATGGTGTAAAAGTTGATCAGGTGCATTTTAAAGAGTTTTTCTTATTTTTATGTTATTTTAATTATTATTATTATTATTATCCTCCACTTACTTCTGAAGCATCATGTAGAAACTGTTGCTAGGGGTAGGACACTAGACTTGAGAGATTATTAGTTTTATTATAATTTTTAATGCTTTATTTTTTTCTCTCTATGAAGGAAATATATATTTAATCATTAATTGCCCAGTACTTTAGTCTACTCCACTGGTTTGGCTATAGATAGCTATCTTTAATTTTTCTTACCAACTACTCGCAGCATGATTAGGGAAAAAAAAAACATTCTAAGCTAATTGTTATAATCATAGAATCATAGATATCAGGGTTGGAAGGGACTTCAGGAGGTCATCTAGTCCAACCCCCTTGTCAAAGCAAGACCAATCCCCAACTAAATCATCCCAGCCAGGGCTTTGTCAAGCCTGACCTTGAAAACCTCTAAGGAAGGAGATTCCACCACCTCCCTAGGTAACCCATTCCTGTTCTTCACCAACCCCCTGCTCAAAGCAGGACCAATCCCCAACTAAATCATCCCAGCCAGGGCTTTGTCAAGCCTGACCCTGAAAACCTCTAAGGAAGGAGATTCCACCACCTCCCTAGGTAACCCATTCCAGTTCTTCACCACCCTCCTAGTGAAAAGGTTTTTCCTAATATCCAACCTAAACCTCCCCCACTGCAAGTAATTCAGAAAATCATCCGATTTTCCATTAATTAAAAACAAGTATGTGCTTTAATAAAGCACTGACTTTTAGAAACGGCCAATTTTTAAGCACAAAAAGCATATATGAAAAAAAATATAGACAACTTTTAACTATGTGAATGATACCAAAGTCACTAAGGGCTACATTCTTCTGTTGATCTGCAAGCAAACTTCCATTTTGAATGGGACTGTGGGTAGTATATGTTCCTAAATGTGATATGCATATGATAATGACTCTAAAATTGTATATGAAATGTGGGTACAGAAGTTTTCCTTTAACAAGACAGTGCCAGTAAAGTATATATTAGAAATATTGGGTTAGTCACCAACATAGTTTATGACTATGCAACTACCATTGATATCAGTATGCATGTGGATGTAACTAAGTCAGAAAGAAGAAAACAACCCAATTCTTTCCATGCCTGTGGTTTGCTTATGCTTCCACTCATGGCAATGGCAAACTGACTGATTTCACTTGCAACAGGCTTGGGCTCCCAGTGCCAGGCCACAATATTTTGAAATTTGTACATTAAATAGTACTTCAGTAAACAACTCTTTTCTGATCTGTGTCCTTTGAATATCTTTAGCTTGACATCTCATCAAACACAAGTGTCAGATTTGCTTTAATGGGCATGCTGATATTTTTGTTTTGAGCGATATTTAATTATTATACAAGTCAGATGAAATCTAAAAGTAACATTTATTTGAGACGTTTAATTTAAAGTCTCACACAAATCCTTTTAATTTGAATAGATTCTGCATACCAAAGCAGATTGAGGAGCATAGGACTGAATATTTATCCATTTTCTTTACAGCTTTTGTTTCAAGGAACTGCCATTTTCCTTACTTGCATTAGTACAATGAAACTACAAACTATAATCCATTGGAATTCTATCCATTGTTGCCTCTTCCAATTTATCTTTTGAAATTTTAAGTAAAGATGTTGTGATTATCTGGTTGGTGTTATTAATTACACACTGAATGGCAGTCTGCATGCATTAGAGAAAAATTAAAACACCTACCAGGTTTCCATGCAAGCACATTCTTTAGAGTGTACAGCTTTGGCTTTTCACCAGCCAATGACATTCACCTCTGTTAAGGGAAAAGCAATTCTTAAACAGTGTATGCAATGAATAAAAATAATTTATCAAAGGAAGAGTCTATTTTAACAGCAGGACATGAAATAGAAATTTGCCTTTGAACATCAAGGATTCTGAAGCTGACCAGCCAGCCTCACTGTTACCAATCACCCCTTGCCCAGGTAAACTCAAGCCTTTTTTTAAATTCTGAGCCACAGGAGTGAAATTGCTCATTTGTCAAAATGTTACACTGAGAAAGAAGGGACAAATACAAATATGGAAAAAAATGGAAGAAATGGACCTAGCTGAACAAATTAGCACAGAAACACTAGTAAGTTAACTCAAATCACATTAACTCTGGAACCAGAATGACCTCACAGTTGCTGTATTCTGCACTAAATACTGAAGGGGCTGATTCTGCTGCCCCTGAAGTCGGCTTAGGCCTGGTGTACGCTTAAAAGCTATAGTCACATTGCTATGTTAGTCATGGGTGTGAAAACACCCCCACCCCATCCTGCCATGACCAATGTAGCTATCTTCCTTCAGAGAGATGGTGTTTCTATACCGACAGAAAAAAACCCTTCTGTCAGCATAGGCTGTGTCTATACTATGTGACAATGCTGGCATACCTATGCTGGTATAGTCTCCAGAGTGTAGACTCTTGTGGTGAAAGCATGTTCCTGGCTCTGCCACAGACATCCTCTGTGACTTGGGCAAATCCTTTGATCTGTGTGTCTTAGTTCCCTATCTGTGAAATGGGGATAATAGAACTTCCTTTGTCCCTTCCTCTGACTGTCTAGATGTAAGCTCTTTCGGGCATGGACTGTCTCATAATATATAAAAAGAAAAGGAGTACTTGTGGCACCTTAGAGACTAACCAGTTTATTTGTTGTTTATTTATTAGTCTCTAAGGTGCCACAAGTACTCCTTTTCTTTTTACGAATACAGACTAACACAGCTGTTACTCTGAAACCTGTCATAATATATATTTATACAGTGCCTACTACAATGGTGTCCCAGGCATTAATATAAAAGAAATCTGAAATAATAACATGTTTTGTCCTTGACTTCAGTCAGAGCATAATTGGGCCTATATTAAATATGTGTCCGACTACAATATATACTTACAGTTAAAGACTTGATATAAAACAGGGTCATTAAATTGAATACCCAGAAACCAGATTATTGTGATAGCAGCATAATGGCTGTGAAGGAATAAAAGGTAAATAATTCACAAACTGTGAAGCATTAATGTGCTGGATATTTTTTTTTTTTAAAAATCATTAAAATATACTATTACATATCTAAGAATATAAGAATGGGCATACTGGATCAGACCAATGGTCCATCTTCTCAGTATCCTGTCTTCCGACAGTGGTGAATGCCAGATGCTTCAGAGGGAATGAACAGAACAGGTAATCATCAAGTGATCCATTCCCTGCTGCCCACTCCCAGCTTCTGGCAAACAGAGGCTAGGGACACCATCCCTGCCCATCCTCACTACTAACCATAAATAGACCTATCCTCCATGAACATATCTAGTTCTTTTTTTAATCCTCTTAGTGGCTTGGCCTTCACAACATCCTCTAGCAAGGAGTTCCACAGGTTGACTGTGCACTATGTGAAGAAATACTTCCTTTTGTTCATTTTAAACCTGCTGCCTCTTAATTTCATTTGGTGATCCCTAGTTCTTGTATTATGAGAAAGAGTAAACACTTATTTACTTTCTCCAAACCAGTCATGATTTTATAGACTTCTATCATATCCCCCCTTATTATACCCCCCCTTCATCATCTCTTTTCCAAGCTGAAAAGTCCCAGTCTTATTAATCTCTCCTCATATGGAAGCTGTTCTATACCCCTAATAATTTTTGTTGTCCTTCCCTGTACCTATTCCAATTCCAATCAAAGGTACTAAACTCATTCAGAAAAATAATCTCTCTCTATTGCTATTTATCTGTCTATTTACATGTCATGCTGATCACTATGATATCAGTGAATCATAAACTTGAGCAATGGAAATGACTTTTTGGGTCATCTACAGCAACCCAGCTCCCTGCGGATGTAGGTTCTTTCCAAGTGGTTCTTTTAATTGTATTTTATCCAGTTTTCCTATATGTTCCAATCACTGGCATTTCCACCAATTTCCTTGAAAGATGACTGCATGGCTCGGCAGACTTCTGAGCTCACTGTCAGGAATGTTAGAGAGACAAGGTGAGTGAGGGAATATCTTTTATTGGACCAACCTCTGTTGGTGAGAGAGACAAGCTTTCTAGCTACACAGAGCTCTTCCTCGGGACCTATGTCAGGAATGTATAATATATATTTCCATAAGTCTGACACATAGACTAAAGGCTAAATCTACCCCACCCACAGTGTCCAGCTGGATTGAGAGATGAGGAGGGAGGGAAAGGGCTAGATTAATCTCCAACACAATCCCTCCAGAGGAACAAGGGCAGTAGGAACTGCATAGCAGCAGATCCTCTGGTGCCATCCCCTCTCTCTGCCTGTCCATGCCTGCTTATTCCTGTATGCTGCCCTTAAGAGAAACCACAAGGAGCTGGAATCTGAACTGTGCAATAGGTAGTAATCCCTGCCTGGTTCTCTGGAAAGCAGCCCTATGTTCCTGTACAGAACAACATGAGTTCCACTCCAGGCAGCCTCTGTGGCTACAGGGTTGGAGGACTTTACAGGACTGATCAAAACAGAGCAGAAAAATGTTAAAACATTTATTCAGTAAAATACATATTAACTGAGGTAAAGAACAGTGCCAGGAAAAAGTCTAAATGTGTACTAGGGCTGATCCAGACCATCTGTTTGAATCAGCTCTTTGTTAAATAACAATAATGATTATATTTACACCTTTCTTAACTGAACATTTTGGGTAATCCAGAGTCTGGTCTATGTGGCTTGTCTGGGCATTGAGCAAATATGGATAGCCCTATCCCTATGGCTAAAGTAACCACTATGTGTCATCATGTGGCTCACGCTCACTTGGAGGAGGAGATCGGAGAATCCATCATCCAGTCCATACCATCCCTGGCCCATATGGGCCCTGCCCCCTTGTCCTCTGTGTGCTGCCCATCAGGGGATTCTGTACAGCAGAACTGGTGTGTAACCACGGGATGCCCACCTCATCTCCACAAAAATCTATCGAAGCAGGTAGTTTTCCACTTTGTGTGGGCAATATGCTAAACAGTAGATGGTTACTACCAAACCCAATAACAAGTTAATGTCCTGAAAGGGTTGTACACTAATGGCAGAAATGAAAATAAATAGGACAAAACATGCACTAAAGGTGTCGTGCATTTACAGCTAGTTTGGTTTTCTACAAAGTTGATGGAGTAGTTTGGACCAAGTTAATGTAAAAGATTATTTGACAACCTTTTTCCATGAAAATATTATTTTAGAAAATTATATTAAATACAGAATAGTTTATTTAATTATTACTATTCTTCCAGAGTGAGCTGAAATTCAGGGCTAAGGATGAAATTGCTCTGGATTCTATTGTGGTGTTTGTGCCACAATTTAATGTAACTGTTGTTTATGGCAATGAATTAGTCATAATAGGGTTCATAGGCTTCACAATGCGCATGGTTGGGTCAAAAATACTTGTTCACCATGTGCCCTTTTGTGCATTTTTGTAATGTGTTAGCTTGGTTCCAGACAGGGGGAAGGTGTGGCAGCTTGCCAATTTTATAAGGCAGTTCTTTAGTAAAGGTCAGCCTAATGCTAATCAGTATTTATTTTAATCTCTTCATTGAAAATAAAATAAAATAAAATAAAATTAAAACCAAGGGAGGATGTAGTCTTCTGTTAAGCACCCATTCAAAGTATAACAAATAATTAAATACAAACAGTTAAGCTTAAATACTGTTAGGGATGTGACAAAGAAATGAGGAAATATGAAATAAAGGCTAATGTGCCTTCCTTTGCTCATACAAATAAGAAAAGCAAAAATGCTGGAGTGAGTCAAGGGCTAATTTCTGTGGTCACCTAAGCAAGCCCAATAACGTAGCCCAAGTATTGAATGTTCTGGCCTGGTTTTTCAATCTGGACAAATTATGTTCAGTGTAGGTCTGGTGAGGAGCAAAGATGGTTTTGTGCCAGCTTTGCACTCTCCAGAAGCTGAGGCTTTATAAATTGTGCCCAGAATCTCTCATCCCTTTTGCCTGGAGATGCCCCTACTCTAGGGCTGTGAGAAGAGTAGCACAGAGCCACTACATTGGCTCATCACCACCCAGGGATTCCTCCAGTGCCGGGGAACCATTACATAGCAGGGCCTCTATGGCCTCTTGGCATCGAAGCTTTGTAGTGGACCAGAGAATCTAGTCATTTGAGTTTAATCAGTTTCTATTCCAACTGCAATGTTTAAGCATAGGTTTTTATGTATTTAATTTCCTTTTGCTAACTCCAGCCTTGGCAATCCTCAAAGTCTGTGACCTCCTTATCGGCACAAATACAAATATTAAAAAAAAAAAAAAACACCTGATGGATATTTTAATAACATGTGATAACACTAAATCATGTGTCATGTGGACAACTGGAAGAAACACTTCTTTATCTCTTTTGCTGAGTGGTTTCTGAGTTAGAAATTTGAAAAGGTAGGTGCTGAAAAAAGGACGCAATAAAGGTTCACAATATTGATGAACCTGATAAAAGAAACAAGCTATTTTATTTCTTTCCAAGCAAATATCCAACAATTCTTCCCCCTGTCTCCCCTCCATGGTTTCCCACACCCCCATCCACTCCTCTAGACGCACACACACACACACTTTTGTCTTAGACTCTAAGGACCAGATCCTCCTAACACTTACATATCTGAATAATTTTAATCACAGGAGTAGCCCCATTTAATTGAGTGGGACTAATCAATGAGCTAAGTTACACATGTGTCTAAATGGTTTTCTCAGAGCTGGTTGAAACTTTCCACATTTCATTCTTTTCTGTAAAGTTTTGGTTGAAAACATTAATTTTGACAAAAAAATAGGAAGAAATATTTTACCAGAATACTTTATAATTTTTTAAAACAAGCTATAGTTTTCAGGATCGGACCCTTACTTTTTTAAACAGTATTTTCATGCACTATTTAGTGTTATTGCATGCATTATCATTACACTTATTGCTATTGTATCTGAGAGCCTATTACATGGATTGGAAATAAAACAGAGTTCCAACAGGGTACAACACTCTGTGTTTCTCCCTAAGTCACTCCACTCCACCCACAGTTCTCTATACGAAGATGACAGAAACAAAACAAATCCTACATGACAGATGCTGGTAATGTCACTTAACAGAGTACTGGGAGGGTATTACAGTGACAAGGTGGTGTCCTGTATAGAACAGGAGAGACACATCCTGACACAGAAATTCTGTTCACTTCCATAGGATGAAGTAAGGTGAGATGGGGAGTATGGTGAACAGGATTTGTAAAGATAACACACTTTATACTCCGTATTTAACATTGTGTGTGGGTGGGTGTGGGTGTATACACACACACACAGTTTATTTATGATGATAGAAAATAGCATGGTTTACAAGAATGAAAAGAACAAATATTTTATAGCTAGCTTTGAACACGTGGTTTAGGATAAATATAACCTGCACTCCTCTGTGATGTGGTCAGCCAAGGAAATATTTATTTAGCTGTTTCCATAAAATGTCCATTATTTTTATCCAGTACATTGGAGCCTAATTTATAGGTCTGTACATTTGTGGATCAGGTTTTCTCTCTGCCTGTTTCCAAGTGAACTGTGGCCACAGCTACACCAGAGAGATCTCTGAGAATCTTTACTACCTCACTTTATAGCCTGCTGTATTGAGCTTATAACATTTTTTGAGCTCTTCTGATAACAAAACTATTTTTCCAGGGGGAAAGCATTCCCCCAAACAATCCTAATGTAGTCATGTTGAAAACAGCTGTCAACAGTGGCCATTTACCACTCTCCACAGAGCACAGATGAGGTAAGAATTTGAGCTCCATTTTCCTAAGCACTGAGAGAGCTGAGATCATTCCTAAAATTGAGTCTTCCACAGCACTTGTGGCCAATGGAGTTATGGCTATTTCCACCAGCTGAGTTTATAGATGTATAATGCTGTGACCTGTGATCATTTTGGCCAATCAATTGCTTTATTTCAAAGGGTGTTTTTTAAGACAATCAGCTATGAATCTGATCCAAGTCATTCTTAATTATTAGTCTCTTCTTTAAAACCATTTCAATGTTTCAAAATACCATGTCTGTGTCTAAAATTCATTATGTTTAATGATTTTGACTCTTTTTTGACAGAGCAGAGAAATAAGGATCAATTAATTAAATATGAAAAGAGCATAGTTATTAATTTTACACAAATTGTGAACTTGAAATGGAATAAGTATTTAGTTTGGCGTCAGGCTCCCAGGGAATGGATAGTAACGTGGTTTCCCAAAGGTTGTGTGAATTGTTGCTGCTAAGCATGCCAGTAAAATTACATGGGCCTTAGATGAGGCTGCTGCTACTGGTTATGCAGCTATCCCGTTAGAATTGGCCCTTAATTTCCTCTTCTACAGAGTACATTTGTCCGATTTGTACAAACCTTCCTTTTGTTAGATCACACTCGTGTATCCCGCTTCCATGGCAGGACAACAAGAATATGTTTTATAAAATAGTAAATGTAACAAAGAACATACATTCTTATTATGAACCATCTTTAGCCACATATTAACATCATTGCTCCTCAGACTCATATAATTCCCCTGTCAGACGCTCCACAAGCTCAAATAAACATGGGACAAAGCAGGCTGACTGAAGTCATTTCCCCATTCCCCTGCCCCCATTACACAAATCAGCTACAAAGAATACCTTCAAAATCTTCAATAATTTTTCTCTATTCATAAAGACCAAATTAAAGGAAAATAGAAATGTGTCAAACCCCAGCAATCACACTCTTTTGTTTTATTTTCTTATAACCTGACAATCTAAGGGGAGAGGGTTTGGTGCTTTTTTTCCCTTTTAATTAGTTTTTAATCTTTAAAATTGATCACGGGTTGAGATCCACCCTGGGAAGCTTCTGCTGAGAGTTAATATTGCTTCTGAATTATAAACAGCGAGTTACAGTGGAAGTTTGCAGACAATCCTGACTGCACTGGTAGCAACACCACTGCAATATTAGAGTTTTGCAGCAAGCAGTTGGAAAGCACAGGCAGAATCTACCCTCAGCTGGTTTTCTGACCTAGCATAATAATTAAAATTGCATTTTTAAAACACTAAAGTGAGACCATTCTTTCTGAGATTATAAAATGATTGCAATCAGTCCACTCTATTACCCCTCTCCTATTTCTCCAAAGATTTTTTCATGTTGTTGTTTTTATTCCATCTTCTCTTCTTGATAAGTGTTGTCCTGACCTTTTGGTCTGTAAAATAAAAAAATATATAGTCATTTCCCTTTTTATTAAAAGATTGATTGCAGGAGGCCTGGGACCACAATGAAAAGAAAGGAAAAGAGGTTTATCAAGGAGAAAATAATCTGTGCTCCTGACACAGCAAGCTTGTTGGACAGCCAATGATATTGTACTTTCATGCCTACTAGTAGCTGCAGCATATTCTTGCTTTCAGATGCAAAAAAAGTAAAAAATGTTGCAAATAAGCCAAAGGAAAATAAATAAATAAATGAAGCTTTCCCTAAATGAGGCTCTAGAGTGTTACAGAATAGTATAATACATGCATTTTAATGGAAAGCTTTCAATAATGCTATTCAGACTTGAATATACAGCTGGAGCAGGTCCATTGGTTTTTCATTTCAGATAAAGGTTATAGGTAGCTGCTGTATTTCTACATGAGAAAACAGAAAGAAGTGCCTTGCTCCGTAGAAGTATTGAGAGCAATAAATCTGAGGCTGGCTGTCGCCTGGCCAGCAATAGGAACACACACAAATTTATAAGAGGTTTATTGAAGAAGAAGCCCATTGGAAGTTGTCAGTCAGATGGGGCCAGGCTTCCTAAACTCTTTCACAGCACAGGCCATATCTATGGCTGGGTCCAAAATTTTCCAGCAAAACCTCGGATAGAAAATTAGATTATCAAGTTAACAAAGACATGCATGGAAAGTCTCTGCTGTCCTCAAATTTCTTTCATTGTTCATCAACCAGAAAACAGATATTTTCCCCCAAAACTGAAAATCAGCTGTTATTTTGGTTTTTAACAAAAAGTCAATTTTTTTCATGGAAAAAACGTTCTTGCCAGCTCATGCCATATCTTAAGAGAGATTGTCTCATAGGACACCTCTCTTGCCCCTCATCATCATGTGAACCATCTTGCCTCCGCTGGTGATTATCTAGCTATGATGATATCTCAGTATCAATTACAACAACTACTTATATGGAAAATTAAAATTAGAAAAATATTTAAACTATTTTAACTCTCTGATGAAATTTATCAAATGGAAATCAGGACACCTCTTGCAAATACACTGGGTCAGATTTTCAGGTGTAGCGTGGTCACTTTGTATCACACCACTGGTGTAAACTTGCCCTTAGCCAGTGTAACTGCTAAGATAAATCTAACATAAGGGTTTTTATGCCATTCCCTTTCTCTTCTTCCCGTAAATCAGGAAAAATTGTCATGACTAGAGGGAAGTGGCTGAGATTCTCCTGCACACAGATATCTGGCTATTCTTTTGGCCCATTGGAGCAGTTTCACACTAGCATAAGTTAGAACTGTCTTGGACTGTTCTAACCTGGGGCTGTGGGACAGGCCCTGCATAGAGCTACCCCAAATGGTTTTATGCCAGTATGCCCCTATTAAAGATGGGAAACTAAGACACAGAGAGGTTATGAGACTTGCTCAAGATCATGCAGTCAGTGGCAAAGTGAGGAACACAAGCAGCTCTCGATTCCCATTCCCACGCTCTGTCCACTAAACCTTTCTAAATAAAGAAGTAAAATAATAAAATAATACATTTAAAAAACTAATCTGCATTGATTTGTCATTGACTTCAATTGAAATGTGATCTGGTCCTTTGATTATTAAATTGCTCATGCAGGGAAATGGAAAACCTATCTAAATTTTCCCATGAGAATCTTGAATTTGATTTTGAAATGAATTTACAGTGCTCCCTTTTGTCCTTTCTTCTGCTTAACCTGATCTATGCCCTGTAGGAAAGACCCATCACTCTCACATAATTGTTTGATACATTTGCCCTCCTTTGTTTTTACCATGGAAAGTGGACAACAGTTCCCCTTACTTGCGAAAGCATAGGACATAAGCATGTGGGGGGTGCTACAAACCCCCACGTTTTAGCCCAGGCTGCGCTGCCGGTTCCCTGGGTCCCAGCTGCCGACCCCCCAGATCCCGAATTAAACTTTCCTCTTTTCAACTTAAAAGGAAAGTGTTAAAGACTTATAACAAATAAAATATCTCAGAAAACAAATTGCATCATCATCACAGTCCCCCAAACTCCTAGCCCAATTAGTTGTTACTACATTAAAAATTATGATCATCAGTTTTTGAGGATCAAAGCATTCGAGCAGCACACTATAAGGTCATGCCTCTATTTTACATTATTATACTCCCACTTCTGAAGGTCTCTGTGATGTTATATATTTGACAGTAATCATAAATAAAATGAGAAGAAAGGAAAATCGTCCATAATGTAACTATCTTTAGTTTAATTCTTCTCATTAATCTACCTTATTGGTTGTGGCATGCGCTTGTTCTACCCAGTGAAGGTTTAATAGCCCTGTTTCTCTTACCGTCATCCATATGCAGGCCTGTCGATCAATGACAATTATTACTTAATGAACATGTAATGACGGGTAGGCCCAGAGAAAAGGGAACAAATAAATCACATATTATAGTCTTGATTACAAGCCAGCAGTGTCTCTTGTCAGAGTGATATGCTCTGCAGTTTTGTTTAGCCAACATCTTCAGAAGTAATCAACTTGATCAGGTGCTTGGGAGTGCTGGAAATCTTCAATAAACTAAACTGATTCTACATCAGAAGGAGATACAGAAAAAAGGATTTTCACCTTCACACAAGCAGTCTCCTGGGATCTTTGAGAAAAGGACAGGCAAACTGTTTATCCACTCCACTCTCATGTTTCTAAAACTCTCTGTTTTGAAAAAATCTGAGAAAAAGTTTAATCATTTTTTCCAGTTTAAATGATAACATCATTTCCAGAAATGTTGCCTTGCAGCCCACAGTGACTATACATTATTTTAAATAAATACTGAACTTTCATGAAAAACAGCACAGACCAGAAAACTGATCTCCTTTGTTTATTCATGGAATAAAGACAGTAGCAAGGCGAACTTCACCACAGCCATCCGATCCATATACTGAAACCTTGACACGGAGGGACCATGTCTAGTAGTTGGCAAGTAGTCTGGGATGACTGGCAATAAGGATAGTACTGAGTGCCAACAAAATGGGTCTCAATCCTTCAATGAGCACCATGCAGGGATCTGCTTTTCTGATGTTTATTCCTGCTTCCTAGGAACTGGAGTGAGAAAAACAAACACCCTGTATCTTTATAGCAATCACCCGCAAGTGACCATCTGCCCTGCATAGACTTTTCTAATATTTTTGCTAATTAGTCATCTGTGTCCGCAAGGCCCTTTCAAATTCAGCCGCCTGCCACCCACACACACACAGAATTCCAGATTCAGTCTGAAATATTACAGTGAGAAAACAAAACAAAAAAATACCATAAAAAGCAGGTATTTCATTAAAAAAACAAAACAAACACCACAACACGAACTGTCCTGAAAACATTACAATTACCTAGGAACTAGAGCAGGGCAATAACCCGATTTTGAGTTTTGCAGGAAATCCTGCAATTTCAAAATTTGTTTTTGTTACAAATCAAAACAAAAACAAAGAATTATGAAATTTCCAGCAAAGCACTTTTTTTGACCCCCCCCCAAAAAAAAACAAAAAAAAAAAACACATTGTTTTGGGTCAATCAAAATATTTTGATTTGGACTTTTTGAATGTTATTACATAATACAAATGAATATTAAAAACTGAAATAAAAAGTCATTTCAAAATGAAAAATGGAAACATTCTATTCCAATGTCAAAAGAGAATGTCATCATCAAAACACTTTGTCTAATTTTTTTTTGTTTTTCAAAACAAAATTTCATAGAAATCAACAAATTCTCTTGGAAAGTTTGTATTTTGACGATATGACAGTTTTTGATGAGAAACTGGTCCATCAAAAAAATGTCAACTAGCTCTACAATTAGTTCTGACTTCAAAAGTAATACTGACTTCAAGTAATTTTCATTGCATGTTGCATAATGGGTTTTGTTTGGTTTGTTGCTTGGTTGGTTTCAGGTTGTTTTTGTTGTTTTTTTTAATCAAAAGCATAAGGAAGCCTATTCCCCTTTAATATCATTGTTTAGCAACACTTTATGAAAAGAATATGTGAAGCAGGAGAAGAACTGATAGCCAGCTACTGACTCAGAATTAACCAGCTGCACATGCTCATCGTAGAAAGGCAACCTCAGGAGAAGGGAACCATTTCCCATGCAAAGTCTCTTAGAAAAGGAAGGTCTCTTGTTTATTTTCAATCTTGAAATTATTTTACTTTCAATAAAAGTTTAGAGAACACTTCTGACAATATACAAAGTTTCCTTCTAATCCTGTGCACCATTTGCCTAGCACAAAGGGCCATGATAGACATTCAAATAACAGGTTATCTGGAAAGTGTTAAGAAAACACCTTTGTATTTTCAAAAATATCATTAAAGAAATGGCTTCTTTGAAAAAACAACCCCACAGATTTCAAAAGGTTTTTAGCTCTAAAAAAAAAGAAAAAAGAACTGTTTCAAGTCGATACAGGTAACCCGTCTAGGGCAAAATCATGTTGAAAGAGAATTTAAATACTTAATTGTAATTCCTATCAACAGAAAAACTCATAATTATCCTTATCTCCTACAGTAGCTTGTCAGACATGAAAAAGGCTTATTGCTGAAATACAGTCTGTATCTAGGTAAAAATCATCAGTAGAAATGTATTATAATTACAAAAAGAAAAGGAGTACTTGTGGCACCTTAAAGACTAACCAATTTATTTGAGCATAAGCTTCGTGAGCTACAGCTCACTTCATCGGTATGCATACCGATGAAGTGAGCTGTAGCTCACGAAAGCTTATGCTCAAATAAATTGGTTAGTCTCTAAGGTGCCACAAGTACTCCTTTTCTTTTTGCGAATACAGACTAACACGGCTGTTACTCTGAAACCTGTCATTATAATTACATTTCTCAATATCTGCATCTCAGTATTTCTTTCCCCCTCAAAACTAACTTTATCTGTGTTGCACTCATTCCCTTGCCCTATACTGCATTTTTTAAAAGATTGGCTTCTAGATTAGTTTGCCTATCAATAGAGAACAGGAGGATGGGGGTGGGAGAAAGGGTTTCTAGGACTTCACTTCCAGGAAAGAGTAGTTCAAACTAAGAAATGGACATAGGGACATTTTAATCCAGCCTGTTCTACACTGTTGGAAAGTCAAAATAAAAGTCTGTGCATTGCATCTGGATTTCCCTCCCCCCTAACATGGCGGGTTTTGTTTAAAATTCCAAGTGAATAATAAATGCTGAGGGAAGAGAATAGCCAATTTTACCTCCAGTTCAGGGAAGAAGATCTCCCACAACAGTCCTCCCACTGCAGTAGCACTGGCCACATCCTCCATAGAGGTGAGGGGCCAAAAAGATAGGGCCAACTAATAAAAAGGAACAAATCAAAAACTGTGAAGGCAGTTGCTGGCACAATGATGTCATTCTTTACCTTGAGAATGTACAAGCATCGGCCGAAGCAGTGCAAACTTCGCACATGCTGCTCCATGTGTGTGACTCATCCTAACTGGGAGAAACCAACCTTAGATTTTGCAGTCCTTGACCTAGTTACTGAAATTGCAAATGAGTCAGGGACTTGGTGCTAAATGTAGATGGCTTTGTTGTCTGTTTGTAAAAAGGACACCTAAATGTTAGGAAGTATGTGAAGAGACCACCAGATCATTTCACATAGATTAATGAACAGTAACCTGATTGCTAAAGAATTCATTCCATGTACATTTTATTTTTATGGTTTTCCCAGTTGTTCTTTTTTAAAACAAGCAAACAAAGCCAGGCCCCATGAAGGTGACTAAATGCTCTGATGACAATGCGAAAATGTGCAAAAAATTATTCCTGAAGATAATGTGCCCCACACTCTATAATAAACAGAAATAATAAAATTTAAACCAACTTGATAAACATAATGCCTCAAAAAGTAAAGCACTAAAACAAAACTGTTGTCCAACATTCCCCTCTCAGAGCATCTTGCTTGATTTTGACTCTGATATCCTGCTCTGCATACATGTACACAACTCCTGCTGACATTAATCTGTGCAGCTCTGAGAGATAAGTGTTTGTTACTGCTAATCTTATGTTTTAAGACATGACTACAATCCAGATGATAGAAGTCTCTGGGTTTCCAAATTGTCATTTTCATTTCATTTTTTTGGTAAAAATTATTTGTTACCTTCCTCTATCGATGGTAATAAAATCTTATTCAGAATTATTGTGAGATTACTAAATTGTTGTGCAGGAATAAACTCATTGCCCTTTTTATAGAAGTTTTAGTTTTGTAGAAAGAAGAAAGTAAGGGACAGCTAGAGCAACACAGAAAAACTAACATGCACATTCACATTATGATACATGCAATGTAACCTCTATACATATATCTTTGACTGTGTTTCATTTACTATTCACAGGCTTCTCCAATTGGTATCACGAAGGGCAATAGAGTCTGGGGAAAAATGTGAAAGCGACACCCAAAAGCACACTGTATCAGATGGGGATAGAAGAGGCAAGACATATCTTCAACATGACCAGAGTGGTATAGATCTACCCCATTTCCTGCCCATGCTCACTGAAGAGAATTTGAGCAGCAGGACTGAGGGATGGGGATTTGTGATTAAGAGCATTACTACTTGGTGTTGGAGTATGAAGCTCTAATATGAGAGTCATTTTCTGACTAGGTCCTGATATTGTCCCCAAAGAATTACTGAAACTTAATATATGTACCTTGGGCTGGTACATGGATCCTTTCCCCCTACTGCATTCACCATTACCCCAGTTACAGTCTTCTGAGCCCAGCAACTGCTTAGGATCAGCATCCCTGAGGAACATGTAGTCCAGTCAGCTAGCCCCACCTGATAGAGGAGAGTGGGCGCATACTTCACCTGAACTACAATTACCCTGTGGCACCACAGCTTCTCAGGAAGACAGTGAACCAAGCAGAAATGAAACATTTCAACTCAGGCAAGATATTTTCCCCCTGACTAGCTCCCAAGTAAACACAAAATGCAGCTAATTCTTCTGCAAAATTGAATCAAAGTAAATCGCTTCTGATAACTTCCCACACCACATAGCTAATCAAAGAATCAGAACTAAACTCAAGTGTGTTTGGTGACCTGTCACAATCAACCAACTCAGCCAGAAAGCATAAAAAGTAACACAAAAACTTTGTCACAATATTTCCACTGCCATTCTTGTTGCCAAAACAAATAAACCAACAAACAACTAAATGCTTGACATTTTATCTGAACATTTGGAATTTTTAATAAAATTGCTTTTGCTCTGTGGACATTTCACTAAGTCAGAATGTCTCTCAAGCCAGCAGAATCTTTCAAAAGTGAACACACACACACACACACACACACACATATACACATATATTATAATATTTGCTCCTCTCATTTAAACTAGTGTGGGGCCACAGTAACTCCACTAAAGATAAAATTGTAGTTATTCTTGTTGAAAAGCGGAGAGAGAAGAGAATTAAGCCCATAACGTATCCAAGCAGATTTGCATTGTGGCATCCTTATGAGTTTTGCCAGTCTACTGGGTCGAACTTTGATCTCACTCATGTTTGGATTAATCAGCAGTAACTTCCCAGAAGTCAACAAAATTATGCCAGTGTAAAAATGGTTCAAATGAGAGAAGATTCAGGCACACTTTAGTTCTTTGTTTTTGCTTCAGTTTTATTATTTGAAAACTTTAAGCAACAGTTAGATCTTCTTTTCTTCACAGCCATCAGCTCAGCAATGATGATGGGACCAAATTAATTCTTTCCACCACTCTCTGTTTTGTGCCAGCTTCACAGCTTCATTCATTTTTAAACCTTAATATCTAACAATAAGCATAAATATATCAGAAACACAGACCTTAAATGATTTTCTTTTGAAGTAGTATTTCCCGCAGCAGCTGTAAATTATCATCCTGTTTTTAGGATATATAAGTAGAAGAAATAAGTGTCAGATTCCTACTCTGTGAAAACTAGAATGCTGAGCTGCATGTTTTATACTCCAAAACTTGCAGCAGAGAGGCCTTGAGATGGTAGCGTATTTTGGGCAGGAGTGCTGCAACTGTTTGTACTGTGCGATTGCTGAGAGCCTTTAAACCTAATGGTAAACCCCATATATAATGGAAACCATCTCAAGCCAGGGGGTGCGGTAGCACTCCAACATACTGAGTTCAAGCATCTATGATTTTGGGTGGGTTTCATAATGCCAACAAGTGACGTGTATATTACACCATACATTTCAAGGTTTTATGCAAAATTTTTTTCACATTTTCTACAGTAATTAACAGGACAGTCTCTTGGAAATTACCATTTTGAAATATGAATACATGAATAGACACAGTGCTCTCATTTTCCAACACTACTTTAGAAACATGCAAATTTAAAGTGGGGACATACCATACAGCATTAGTAATAAAAGTACACTTCTATTTGGCTAGCTGCAGTAGATAGTGAGGTTCTGTGGTCTACTGAGGTTAGAGCAAGAAATTGGACTGAGGAAATTTGGATTCAGCTTCTGCTCTTCAATCTGACACTGACTTATTTGTGCATATAATTAAATTGGATTGTTTCTTAACATCTCCATCAGCAAAATGGAGATGATGATGTTCACTTTTGGCAGCCCACTAGGTTATAATTTGTGAACATCTATGAAGTGCTTTGAAATTCTTGGATGAAAGTTGCCATGAAAAGGTAAGGAACCTTCTTGATGCAGACTATAATTTGAAATTCCACCCTGCTGAACTAATTCAGAGGTGGGGATCGAGAATGCATACAGCCACGCAGAGATATTCACACTCTGGCATTCAGATCCCAGAGTTATTGGTGAATCAATCAAAAAATAGAATAGACCAGAATAGACTAGAAAAATCCCTTCATATAAGATGGTGTTGAAAGTTCAGCGTATTGGTAGGACTCATCCCTTGCTGGGTCTTTCGTAGTATTATTTGAAATACTTTCTCATTTTAACATTTATTTATTCATTCATTTTTTGTGGGTAAAAAGAAAACGAAGAGAGATATGTGAGTACATTTTGTAGTACTGCGTGAAGGTTTTCACTTTACAGTTAATTTTGTTTCTTCTGTCACTATATCATCTGCCCAGCTTTAGGGCGGAGTTTGATTTTGGATTGATATTATTTCTGATTCTATTTATGGCTGCTTTTTTTGCTGGCTCCCCTTATCAGATGTATCCCAGCCCTAAGAATATTTTCCCATAACAAAATACTACCCACAAGGAGAGTTTAGGTTGATAATTGTGTTTCCATGGAGCCCAGCTAACATCCTAAAATCCATAAAACTACATTTGCTTTACAAAAGTTTTACACTTTGTTACACTGAAAAACACAAATGTTAGAATGTCAGTAGATAAACAATTGAAGGATCCATTAAGGGATGAAATTTAAGAAGAAAAAGAATTAAGGATTTAAAGTGGAGAGGAAAGCTTGGACATTTGGCCATCTTCATTGTGAACAATCCTATTAAACCCACTTGGGCTACACACCTGGGCAACATCAATAAGATTTGGTCATACTATAAAAGACATCTGACACCTAGTCCCAAAAGGCTACTCCTTAGCTGTACAATAGATTAAAGCGGCAGTGGATCGTAAACTCAATTCCCTTCCCTTTGTTGTTGTTATATAGCAGGCCATTAATATTATTTTAATGACATTTTCTTGGGAAAATTTAAAGACTGTTGTTGAAAGTCTTTGGGAAGTCTGAAACAATAACAAATACAGGTGTAAAATATTCATGCTTTGTGATTTGCTTGGGGGCATTTTCAAATACAGAACCCATATAAGTACCTGACATCATTCATCTGACCTTGAATTAAGAGAAAAGAGCATTATTTCTTTTTAAAGTTTAAACTGGATATTTGCAATAAGTTTTGTTAACTAGTAATAGTGAACTGATTTGCCTTTTATTTTGTAAAAAGTGTTCGCTGAATAGAGAATGAAAAACTGAAGCTATAATTAAAATAATTCAGCCTTACCTTGTCTGTCTTGGGGACTCATAAAACCAGATTATTCATTACTATTAATTGATTATTATTATTATTATTTAGCACCCAAATACTGACATTCCTGTGCTTGCTCTGCAGACTTTACAGTTCTTTAAAGGCTTGATCTTGGAGATACACATGTAAGTAACCATACTCATTTAGGAGGAGCCCCACTGAACTCTGCACAGTCCTAAGAAGATAATTCTGCCAACTGTTATTTATGTGAGCAGTCCCATTGATTTCAATGGAATTACTCATGTGAGTAAGGACTACTCATACAAATGAGGGGTGCAGGATCAGACTTTAAGAGGGTCAGGAACTTGATGAGGTCATACCCCTACCCATCTTCCACGAGGCCAGCAGAGTTAGCTAAGTGCAGGGAGAGTTGCATGCTGCACTATTCTCTCAAGTGATGGTGGACATATCCCTGCTGGAGCTTCTACAAGCATCATCCGGAGCAGTTCAACATTCGCCAGCAGCATACAAGGTGGTGTGTGTGAATGTCACTCTGACCTTTACAAATAGTAGTAATTTAATTTATAAATTTCCCTCCTCTAGTCAAGAAACCAAGGGTGCTGTACAACCTGATTAAACCAGATTAGATGCCTTTGAGACACAGTAAGTCAGAGGATAGCAGAAAAAAACCAGCCTAAGTAGAAAGGAGCATTTGTAGACCTTTGATGATTTTCAGTTAAACAAATATTTTATATACATAATATCACTTTCCATTTACATTTTTCATTGACTCTAATTAAAGTTGCCTGGCTTCCTGATCTATGCAAATTCTATGAGATCTGAAAATATCAGACATGTTTCCTCTTGATGTAAATCTACCCCATGACATAAAGCTCTCCTGGCTTTACAAAATAAATAAATACATCTTCAAATAGTCATACTACCAGAGCTGCTATCAGATTAAGATAGGGCACTAAAAATACCAGCCAATTACATGTGCCACAATGCACTCTAGCAGATAAATCCTCAGTATTATTGTGTTCCTTTTCTATTAAATGTAAAAATATTAGTTGTAATTTGACACAGTGTATATCAAGAAAGGGAGGTTTGATGTTAGAATGCCACTTGGAGAGCAAATAGCCTGCAATGTAACATTCAGTTAGCTTGCTTTTGTTAGGATGAATAACACATTTATAAAGATGTATGTATTGAAATGTGAAACAGGGAAATGTACAACCAAAGTCCTGACTTGTCTGAATGTACCGTGACATTTCTGTCTGTGTAAGTATGTGAACTCCTATGCTAACCAAATTCCAGTGTGGGTAATTAAATACTGCATAATTAAAAACTTTCCCCTGTAGTTTCAACTGGGTAATATATTCTTCTTCACTTCTTGGTCTACAGTGCTTTGTAATGTTGCTGGGCACTACGTAACAGTTGTCACATCTCAGCTCAAAGTTGGCTCATTTCAGTAGTAAGAGAAACAATTCCTACAATATAAAGCTTGGACTAGATTCAGTGCATAGGTGACAGTGGCAGAATGGGCCCCTGGAGGAGGGAAGCTTGCGCTGATGATGAGTCACAACATTGCAACATACCCTCACCCCTGGGAAAACTTAGAGCTGACCTCATAGCTCAGAAAATGGCACAGGAGGCCCATAGCAATCATGTGGGTGAATTAAATCTATAAGCTATCCTCTAAATCTATAAAGTGTTTTGAGTGCCCTTGTAGGTCTGGGTGACAGTAGAATTTGCTCTGGCCTTTTATGTGCATGGAAAAGGCTGGTGGAGCTACAGAGTTGCAACATCAACAACCCTTCCATTCCTCTTCCTGGCCTTGTCAATGTCCCGTTCCTAGCTCTCGCCCTGCCATTCTAGAATTAGTAATAAATTAATAAAGCAGCGTGTAAAATATGGGGATCCTGGTGGGGAGCATGATGAATGATCTAATAGATGGTGCCAAAAATGCTTTGCTTTGTTTTCTTTCCATTTAACAATAAATAATAGAAAGAAGTGCCTATCCCATGTTCTAGGGGCCTTTTGAAAATATATTTATGCCACAATACAAGACACAATACAGATTTATCATCCTATAAAGCAAAATAATCAGGAAATCAAATGACCTTAAAAATATACAGTCCACCACAAACGCCTCTCTTCCTAAAGCCTTGACTAAGTAAATAAGTCCTGAAGGCCAAATGGCCCAAGCTGCTTTGGACTAAGAGGGGAGCATGTTTAAAAGTTGAGGATTCTTCATGGAGGCCACCCTGCTGAAAGTTTTGTTACTCTTGGGCTTCAGCTTGAAGACTTCCATTTATCGCAGCTGTAGCATTGTCTTGGTACACCGCAAGGACGACAGGAGACTTGCTATGGGTTTTAATCAGGCCGCAACTTTATTATATAGATGTCTGGGGCTACCCGGCAGATAAAGTGTACAGTGCATGCAAATCCACGCTTATTCAAATTAATTTTCTGGGGCTTCAACTAACCCCCCTTTGTTTAATCCATGCTTATTCAAATCAATTCTCCGGGGCTTCCACCAGCCCCTCTTTGTTTCCATCCAGGTCCCCCAGCCGACCCATGGCTTGGACCTTACCATCCATCACCCTTGTAAGAGGGTGAAGGAGGGCTATGAGAATGGAGGGGGTTGGCTCCCTGCCGTACCAATCATAGGAGTCCCCAACTCCCTCACCCGTTCTGTTCCTTTATCCAGTACCTCCTTTAAGTCCTTTACCAGGCCATTTATCTGGTCACTGGCTGCCTTCCCTATGGAGTCCCTGCACAGAACATCTGCCACATGGAGGCACCAGCAATTTGCTTGACTGCCTCCCCTCCAACCCTTTCAGGTTTCCAGACATCTCCATCTGGCCTCTTGCCTAGCAGCTCGACTGGGGAGAAAGAACCCATTGTCCCATGTGGGATCGTCAAGGGGCACCAGCAGCTGCATTGTCCTTGACCCGGAACTACAACAACTGCCCTCCACAGAGGGCCGCATAGACGACCCATTCTCTGGATCCTGGAATTGACAAGACTCCTTAAAAGAAAACAAAATAAACAACTTGTAAGCTGGAAACAAAAATCTCCCTTCCGCCGACCACATCACATTCCAAGGTTCCAGAGAGCCAGCAGCATCTGCTCGGGTTCACTGCTAGTCCCTGGTGCAAGCTCACGAAATCTGTGAAACTGGAAACAAGACAAGTCATCTGCTATGCCATTATCCATGCCCAACACATGCTTGGAAGAAACACCCTTACCGACTTCATAACCCTGTGCAATCTGGAAGTTTGGCGATTGATAACCTGTACCACTGCCATGTCATCACACCAGACGCACGCCCCTTTATTAGCCAGCTCCGATCCCCAAATCGGCACTGCAACTAAAATGGGGGAAAATTCCAGGAAGGTCATGTCATGCACAACCCCGTTTTGTGTCCAGGTGGCGGACTATTCTTGTGCACACCCTTTGCCATGATAAACCCCCCACAAAACCTGTGTCCCCTGCTGCATCTGAGTGGATTTTTAATCCCTTTTGGAATAACCATTCCTCCCTCCACAATGATACCCCATTAAATCAACTCAGAAAACTTTCCCACACCCTGAAGTCTTCCTTCATCTCTCTCGTGACTTATATGTAATGGTGTGGCCTGGCTATGTTGGCCGTTGCCCCGGCCAACTGGGCAAAGATGCCCACCCCGGGGCAACAACCCTGCAAGCAAAGTTCAGGTGCCCTGGAATAGATTGCAGTTCCTGCAGCCTGAGTTTTTTAGCCTCCAGTGCTCTCTGGAGCAACCCCGATAGCTCCTGAAGCTTATCCTGAGGGAGCCGAGACACGCCTTCCCTGGTGTCCAGCTCAATGCCCAGGTAGATCAATGTAGTGAAAGGGCCTTCTGTTTTCTCCTCCATTAGGGGTACCCCAACTTTTTAGCCAGGGCCTGAAATGTGTCCAACAGGTGAACACACTCATTTGACTTGGCTCGCCCTGCGAACAAAAAATCATCCAAATAATTCACCACTTGATTTAGTCCCACTGACCGCACCACTGCCGAGTGCAACACTGTACTGAAGTTCTCAAAGGCTGCACAAGATACTGAACAGCCCACGGGCATACCCTAGTCGAAATAAAATTGCCCCTCAAAACAGAAATCCAACAGGTCAAAGTCCAGTGGGTGCACCGGCTTGATATCACATTTAGCCATTAGCACCCCAGGGCCACATGCCCTAACAATATGAACGGCTTCATCAATGGAGGAATAGCGTACGGAACATAGTGCCGGGTCTACTCCATCATTAACAGAGCCACCTTGCAGGTATGACAGGTGATGAATTAATTGGTATGTCCCTGGGGTCTTCTTGGGACCAACCCCCAGGAGGGAAACTGTCAAATGTACTATAGGCAATTGATTAAATGGCCGAGCTATCCTGCCCTTCTTTAATTCTTGTGCAATCTTTTTTTTTTTTTGAACAATATGTCCCATCCCAGCTACTGACTTTAAATTTTTTGACATCAAATGAATTCTATTTCCCACAAAAGGACTCTGAAATCCTGTTGTAAACTCCTCCAACAAATATGCCCCATGTGCCCTGTTAGGATAATCCCATAGGAGCACCCTTAACACATCCGGCCTAACTGGCATTGGGGCCCAGGCCCATTGCACCACCATCCCCAGCTTGTGCTCTGTGTCCCAGACCCTGTTCCACCCACGCCAAACCTGCGGTTGGCGCTTGCACCACCCCCATTCCTGTTTCCTCCCTGTGATCTTTCCTTCCTGCTCTAGTAAGAACGGCCTGAATGGGTCCCAAAACATGTCTCGCAAACATGCATGTATCTACAGGGGTTGTGAAAACAACCACCGTCATTAAATGCCCAGCAAATACTATTGCATGCCTGGGGCCTCTCCTGAGCTTGCTGCAGTATGAACAAATCACTGTCTGTGTGAACTCCTAGCACCCTTGGTGTCATCCACTCCAATCACAGTGTGTGATGAGGTGTGTCCTACCTTATCCCATTTTGTGTTGCTGCCCTTAATCAAAACGGCTCATCATAATTAAACCAGGACATATTGTGTGCCCGTCTAATTGTAACCACATATTTAACCACGGCAGGGCTCCTCTCTGGGTAGGCCTGTACTACAGCACCCGCATAGATGAGGAAGGCAGCCTTCCAATTTTCCCATGTTCTTGGCACCCTTGGCCTCTTGGGCAGCTCACTGTTTTGCTTGCCTTGCCGATGTTTGCTGTCTGTCAACACTTCCCTGTGCAATAGGGATAATATATCCAGGTATTCGCCTCTGAGGATTTTAACTTTAGTTGTACTGAGTAGGTGAACTCCCATCAGGTCAGCCACCCCGGCACAACCATACTCAGGACTGCATGGAGGGAGTTCCGCAGAGCCCTGCTCCCCCATAGACCTCCCAGGAGTCTCTACTCTGTCCCATGAGGTTACATGCCCTGATGGCCGATGAGTCCCCATGTGCCCAGGGGGTTCGTTCCCAACACGGGGACCGCTACCCTAACCGGGGTCCTGCCCTTGTCCTGCTGCCCAAACTTGAGCTCATGCTGGGCCTACCTGTCACCCTATGAAGACCCCTCACATCTAGCTGCCTGAAGCTGCTGCAGTAAATGCAAATTAGCTTGCAGCAGCTGTGTAATACCATCAGTGCCCCCACTAAAGGTGCCACCCCTAGGTGGGTCTGCCCAGGTTTCTGGACCTCCCACTCCTGGGCACAGAGTATTTACTACCCAAATAGGCTCACTCCTGTCCCCCTCAGGTGAACTCACCGAGGGACTGGTTGAGCACGGTCCCTGCACCTCGCTGTGGCCTCTGCAATTGCCACCCCTTGCCAGGCTGGAAGGCCAGATACCACCTCTGCCACCCAGTCCCTCAACCTCTGTGTGGTTTAGATCACACTCACCCCTCGGATCAGCATTACTCCCATCCCTTGTGTTCAGTGGAGGAGAACATCCTGGTTCTGGGTGACCTTGTGCCCTTTGGAAGCACCGTAATGCTGTGGAGAAAATCTCAGAATCAACTTCACTGACCACTTGCTGCGCAGCTCCACTGACTACCCCATTTACCCACACAGCCTGCCCACCTGCATGCGTGGACGCTTCCCCTCGGCCATTTCCCTCCCTCACTCCATGAGGCTGCCCTGGGTTATTAAACACAACACCCTGGGCATTAGCAACCCCCGTACTGGTGAGCACCTTCTCCCTCTGCTGCAAAAAAAAAAAAAAAGTCTCCCTTGGGTCCCCTTCCAGCCCTCGGGCTCCATTGGGGCTGCCCTGTGCTGCAGCTGCTGCCTCTGCTTGTCCCCTTCCCAGCAAAGGTACAGACACCTGAACAGCAACCTGCTCACAGCCAGAAAGAATTGCAGCCTGATAGCCCATACGTCCTCTTGCAGCACAGCTGGTACATGAAACCATTAAATTCCCTTGCCTCCCTTTACCCCACCGCCCACCTCTCCCAATGTATGTGGATTGTTTCGGATGCTGACTAGCGTCGCTTGCCAATGCACCCTCGCCAATTACAGCTTCCAGCCCGCCTATGGGTGGAAGTACCTGGGGCAGGGAGATGATAGTTCCCCTTCTTTCCACGCTCCCTTTTCTGCATGAGCCTGAAGCCACGCTGTCTTGTGACTGCAGTAGACACCGAGCAGCGGCTTCACTTGCTAAATCACGCCCCCTGTGTCCTACTTGTAATTTGCCTCTGCCTGCCCTTCCCTGCCTCTGGGGCCAGGGGGGTAACAGTCCCCTGTTTTCCCAAGCTCACCTTTCTCCGTGCCCCTGGAGCCATGCTGCTTCACAATCCTGTTTGCTGCCTCTGTGAAGCCAGCCTGCTTCACAAGTGGGACCACAGTGGGTACGTGTGGGTGAACCTATAATATCAGCACTGGCCAATAAAACTTGATCAGAGGAAGAAGGATTAGGAGCATCATTCATTCATTCAAATTATTTATTGTTTGCATTATGTAAGCACTCCAGCATGTTTTCAAAGTACACTAATTATCAGGTATCAAACTTCTTTTTTTTCTTTCCCCTTTCATTTGTTGACCAAAACCCCAAAATTAAAAGTCATATATGAACACAATAACCACTTGCGTATACTCAGAAAATTCTTCAAGCACAATCATTTGAGATTTTTTTTGTTTGGTTGTTGTTTTTGTGTTTTTTGTTGTTTGGAAGTGAAAAACAATGAAGGCCCTGAAATTTCATGGAAAAGTAAATTGTAATGGTCACTACGCCAAAACTGAAGGCAATGATAATTTTGCTTTTGATTTCAATGAAAACATATTCACTCATAATAAAATGGAGACAAAACATTTCCGCACTTTCCTGCAGCTCCCTATTGTGTATTTTAATGCTGGTCAGAAAAAAATTGACAGAACCATTTTCTCTCAGAAACTGAAACATCAAAATAGAAAGATTTAGTAGGGAAAAAAAAAATTAAAAAAGTCTGACAATGCTGAGACATTCTGTTTTGACAGATTTTGAACTGAAACGTTTAGGTTTTTCATTTTGAAATGACTAGTTTTGGATTTTTTTCAAGTTTTGTATTATATTTGAGTAGAATATAAAAAGTCAAATTCAAAATGTTTCAAGCAATCTGAATATTGTTCTAGAATTTTCTTACGCTGAGAATTTTGAAATGTTTGGGTTTTGTTCTGATTCAAAATAAAACTGAATTTCCGTGTAGTTCTTATATTTTCCCTAAATCTCCATCTGTAGTCTCATGAATATGCCACTAAGTTTTGTCCAAATAAAGCTCATACATTAATATTCAGTTCATCAAATGAATTATGTGATGGAGAGAAAAACATATATGAACACCTGGGTGAAATTCTGAATCCAGTGACGTCAATGGCAAATCTCCTGTTGACTTCACTGGGCAAAGGATTCACCACTGATGCTCAGTTCCCAAGCCATTTATATTCTCCTATATTTCAGACATACATTGAATATCATGTAACACTTAAGCTATTAACTGATAAGATGAGCAAATGTATTTATCTACCTATTTTGAATCTTTTTCTGTTTCAGTCTTCTTTACCTAAAACTTTGCTGTGTACTTTTCATGTTTTATATATTCATATAGCATCTGGCACAATGGGGCCATCACATGAATTGAGCCTTTAGGTTCTATTGTAACACAAATGATAAATAATAAAACTAGTCTCTCTAATGCCTCTCTATTCCATGTGGAACATAGTGCCTTCACTATCTGACTTCACTATCACTTCACTGACTTCTATCTTTGCCAGCTCCTGCTGTAGTCTTAGCTTCCTCCCATGTCATTTTGATATCTTTCAATTCTTAGTCTATTGTGCATTTCCAGGTTACCCTTTGTCTACCTATTCATCTCTTGCCCTGGGATTCCAGGCCAAGGCCTGTCTTGCTATGTTATTCAGGTCTTTCCTCTATGTATTTCCTAAGCATCTCCATTTTCATTCCATAATTTCCTGTCCTATCAGTCTCTGTTTCATCCTTCTCCTCCAGAGTTCTTAGTGATTTTCTCTGGCCATCTGACACTGAGGATTTACCTAAGGCAGCTGTTTATGAAAAATTGGAGTTTAGATACTAACACCCCAACAAGTCTCCAAGTTTCAGAATCGTATAGTAAAACTGACTTTATGATGGTGTAATATATTCAGAGTTTAGTTTAGAGGGCATGTAATTTTATGGCATATAAATCAATTTCTGTTAATGCAGAAACATGCAGCAATGCTAAACATATTGTCACATGTATAGATTGAAAGAAGGACCATGCTAACAGATTAGTTATATGCCTGTTTCTGCTGATCCAATCTTGGGGAGAAAAAAATAATTAATGGAACCATTCTTTTCCTGATACAAGGTTTGCCATGACAATGTGTTATATCAATAAGAATATATATTGCATTAATAGTCCATTATACTGTAACTCATTTTTGTGATAAAGTTTGGAAAGTGAACAGAAAAAGGAACCCAATTAAAGTATTGTTATAAGAATATTTTAATTATGATAGGATTTTTACATAGTTCTAAATGTCTACGCTTATTTTTCTAAATTAAGAAACTGTGCAATATTGATCTAGTATTCATACAAAGTTAACATTATAGGCCTGATTCTCCTTTCAGTTACACCAGAATAAAAGAAATATAATTTGACCAAAGACAGTGGAGTAACACTGGTGTAACAATTAGCTCTATTGTTTCAGAAGCTACCTATTTATATGTAATGAATCTGGCCACGTGCTCTTGTATTAAATCTTTTGTTGTTGATTATGTTTTTTTTTAGTTATGATGCAACCGGCACGTAACACAAATCATTCTCAAATCTCAGCCCACTTGGAGGACTTAGTTTTTACAATTTGCTATGGTTAGCATCTTGTGCTAGCGTAATTTTGGTAACAATATTAGTGTAAAACAATTTGTGTTACTCCGACTCAGTTGATGGTTGTGACAAGTTTTTGAATACATCGAGGTGTTTTTTTGTTGTTTTGTTTTTGTCTGTTTTAATGTTGGTGTGTGTGTCTGTGAAGACCTTAGTGAGAGGAAACCTATGAAGAGTTTTGATTTTAGTTCTGAAAGGCATTCGTTTTGTGATTCTTTTTTCTTGTAGGAGCGAACCCCATAGACGAGGTCCAGTCTCTCTCAAAGTTCTGTTTCCCTCATTCTATTGTCTCCTTCTATGGGTTGACAGCTTCATTGTTTCTGCGGAATGTATCTGTCTTTGGAGATCATGGTCAGAGTGGCATGATTGTTGAAAATCCAAATCCAAATTTTCAGCCAGAATCTGCAGAGCCAACATGGAAAAGTATTTTTCTGTTTATATTCAATATATACAATTATGCTAAACTGGATAATACACCTTTTCAGTGTAAGCTAACTTAATATTGAGAAGTTCTGTTAGTACCATCTGAATAACATATGCCTTACTTTTAAAACTCCAAATGAGAAATCTCTGCATTGTGCTCTTTGATTAACATATTAGTTCATTGCTCAGGTGGTTAAATAAATAAGTATGAAAATACATCAAGAAGTCAAATAGTAATGAGAATAGGTACGAAAATATATTGCCCTTTGAAGTCCATCCACCCTAAGCAGCTATACCAGCAATGCTGATATTGCACTGTTACAGTGGTATAGAAAATAATATTGCCACTAAGCCTGTCTCTATAAAAACCTTGCACTGCACAAGCAGAATGTCAAAATTTCCATTCACATTTTTAACACTACAGCTACATTTTCTGTTCATACTGTAATTACTTAGATGAAAATTAGTATCATAAAGCTCCACATTTATCATTTCATGGTCTTCTTCACATTTTTGATCCAGCATTTATGAGCTTGCATTCAGCCAGGAGTTTATTATTATCCATTTATAAGCAGCCAACAAAATAGTAAATTATGTATTTGAAAGCCCTGCTGGCTGACATTTTTAAAGTTCACTGGACTTTTTTTTTTTTTTTACATAGTAGAAATTTGCTGCAAGCACTCAAGGTCTGAAATCTGATTCCCATTGAGATGTCATTGAGCAGTAAGTGCAACGAGTTTTCATTAATATTTCATTACCTAAATGTTTCATATTTTGACAATGGCATCTTGTAGTCATTTGTCCTATATCTAAAGAGCAACTTGTAATCAGATATGTGTATTAGACTTGATTGTCTGTTACTGTCTGTTTGTAACACAGAGAATATTGCTAAGTAACACATTAATTGTTTATCCTCATTCCTTACAGCAAGATAAAGGCCTACATATATAGACTCATTAAGAAACATAAAAGTTCACATTATGCTTAAAACTGTTAGCCCAATTATATGAATTCATAACTTTCATTTCTATTAAATAAGGGTACAAAAGAGTAATTGTGGTGTCACCACTTACATAGCCTTTCTCACCTTCTATGCACTTTACAAATGTTAACTAATTAATAGTCACAATACTCCTGTGAGATAGGTAAGTATTTCCATCCCAGCTTGACAGATGAGGGAGTTACGGCAACATATTTCATGAACAACTCCAACATGGCTGAGGGAGTCTGTGTGAGAGGCAGGGCTAGATCAATACACCATTCACTATCCTTATGTGACGTAAAATGCGTTTCAAGTAGGAAACTTTTCAGTCATAAAGATACTTTAATGGTTACACTCTACTAATTTACTCTGTGGACATTAGTTTTCTTTGGAATGCTTACAGTTTGACTCGGGGTATTTTATGAATATATACATCACTTTCAGTGCCACAGTGAAAATGGGCCTTCAAGAAATCAGACATGCACGATGCCATGAATTAACAAGAGATTTTCAACCAATTCACAAAGCTGATCAGGTTCTCCTAGGCACCAGTTAAGGAAAGCACTTAAGTACCTGCTTAAAATTAAGCAGGTGCTTGAATGCTACCCTGATTAAAAATACTTTCCTGAATCCAGGCCTGAGGTTCACTGGCTTGCACATGTTTTTGAAGGCTTTGGCTCTTGCAACCTCACAGCTTTTTCTTATACACTCACAGAACATTAACCCTTTGAATTATATAAAAGCGTACGGAGGATGGGGAATTAGGGGACTTTCGCTGAGAAGTTTTAAGTATTCCCATTTTCTGATAGCCTGCAAAACTCCAGTTTGTGATGGGTGATTTCTGTTTTTTATTTCAATCAAAAGGCACTGAAAAAGGGTCTTTTTTTTTTTTTAAGCTTTTTACCAGGTCATTTTCTGCATTAGCCAGCAATACCCAGAAAAGGTTTCTCAAAAGGTGCCAAACTCTTTGAACTGCTGAGTACACAGCAGGTGGTTAAAGGGATGCTATGCTTCTTTTATTGGTAACTTATATTCATTTGATAAGCTCTGTACAAAAACAGGAGTAAGCAGGTCCAAACTGACTATTTTAACAATTTCTAATATCAGCCGTTAGAGGTTCTGTATAAGACTTTTCTTGGGAAAGGGCTATAGTCAATCAATGATACCGTCAGATCTAGGCCACCTTCACAATTAGTAGAAAAAACCTCTGAAAGTACTGTGGCATTTTAGTGTAGCAAAACCACACTTTTGCTATTCCAGTGTTATCATGCAACTGGAATATAATACTTGAGGGACCTGTTTATTAAATTTGTCCCTCATAAACTCTGACCTTTAAAGGCTATTAAAAACACAGAAATACTAATGTGGTAAACCACTCCCAGGAGTGATTTATCTTGGGTCTGATCTCTTGATCTGACCTCGTGAGAAATGTTTTATGTATGTAGCAGAAGTGTTACTACATTTCTTTCAGTCTTTTTAAAAGAAACATAAGTGTAGCTGAATATTCATAGAGCGTTTTAAGTATACTTGTAGAAGAGAGTATTATGTGGGACTTACCTAATTTCTGGTCAAGTTCTCAACATTGGGAGACCAGAGAACACAATTTAGCTTTTAAAATAGCTTCCAAATCTGTTAAAGAAAAAATGATGCCATATAATAAGTCATTGTTCATTTATACTGCAGCAATTATACGAGGAGCCACTTAATTAACATTTCAAACTTTGAACTTCTAACCTCAATTATCTTTAGGTTTATTGATCTATCAAACATGATAGGTGTAGCTGGCAATAATATCAATTGATAATGTTGCCTAACACTTTCTATTATATGGCCCTCTTTTCAGTCGCCTGTAATTTCACCAAATTTTAACTTATGAGAAATCAGATATTAGGAATGGCAATATACAAAAACCTGTAGGAGAACACTTCAACCTCCCTGGAGACACAATAGCAGATTTCAAGGTAGCCATCCTGCAGCAAAAAAACCTTCAGGACCAGACTTCAAAGAGAACCTGCTGAGCTTCAGTTCATCTGCAAATTTGATACCATCAGCTCAGGATTAAACAAAGACTGTGACTGGCTAGCCAGCTACAAAAGCGGTTTCTCCTCCCTTGGTGTTCACACCTCAACTGCTAGAAAAGGGCCTCATCCTCCCTGATTGAATTAACCTCGTTATCCCTAGCCTGATTCTTGTTTGCATATTTATACCTGCCTCTGGAAATTTCCACTACATGCATCTGACCAAGTGGGTATTCACCCACGAAAGCTCGTGCTCCAATATGTCTGTTAGCCTATAAGGTGCCACAGGACTCTTTGCAACTTATGAGAAGAAATTTTCCATGATGAGTCTCTCTTTTAAATTGTAAAGTTTCAACAAAATGGCTCAGCTGCTTTCAGGAATGAAGTTGGTGGGAAATAGGTTGCTATGCCAATGTCTTTTCTTTTTACTTAGTGCACTTCACTGAAGACCTCCACTGCCTTCACACTTTGGTGCATGGCTTGATATCTGGCAGGGAAGCTCCTATGGCACAAGAGAGATACCTTTTGCTGTTGCTATGATTATCCATCTATATTTGGCCAAGTTATAAGCCCATGAAAATCATCGTTTGCACCTGTTCATCATAGTTTTTTAGAGGCTTGTTACTAAAATCTCCAAACATTCAGTTTCCACTGAGCATGATTCAGCCTCATAGAGTTTCTGTATTCAATCACAGTGGTCATACTTCCACGTCACTGAGTATGCTCATAGACAAAAGTTTTTTTTCTCCTGCTAATAATAGCTCATCTTAACTAATTAGCCTCTCACAGTTTGTATGGCAACTTCCACCTTCTCTGTATGTGTGTGTATATATATCTATATCTATCTCTTCTTACTATATGTTCCACTCTATGCATCTGATGAAGTGGGCTGTAGCCCACAAAAGCTTATGCTCTAATACATTTGTTAGTCTCTAAGGTACCACAAGTACTTCTGTTCTTTTTATAGATACATTGTGTATGCCAGCGAGACAGACAGACAGATTGGCCTGGTATGGATCAGAAAAAAAAAACACATTTTGTATGAGTTTTAGAAAACCATTAGCACTCACAAATAATTCCCCAGTCCCCCTAGCTCTACCTTCTACACCACAATAACTGTGCTGACTGTTACATAATTTCCTGAGTGGATATTTGTGTTTTGTTTTTAACTGTAGCCATAGAAAATGAAGATTTTTTTAAGGTTAAACTGTAAAATGGGTCACTATTACACTCCTTCCTTATCACCCAAAGCAGTTTGAACACAGCATAAAAATCTGAGATTTTCACTGATGCACAGTACAAACATTTTTGCACGTTTTTAAATTGTCATTAACAGTACTTTTGTAGAGAATAAGACAGTTTAAAAGGATTTCTGATACAAGTAGTTTTGCCATGAAGAAAACATATTTTTGGCAACAATGGGAGGAAATTCTACCAACCACACAAGAAGGATCAGATGGAAAGGAAGGGGTGAGGATAAGGAAGCGTGGGGATGTATCATTTCAGTGTACACACACAAAATTTTCATTAGCACATCTCTCCAGAAGTCTCTCACCTCTTCCTCTCATAAATCAGCACATGTGCACAGTACACACTGGGGAAAAAACAAAGAGGAACAGTTCTAGGGTAAGTGAATATAGTAGAAATTTTGCTCTTACTAATTTGTTTTGTGCAGTTAGAATGTATGGAGGATTCTTTAGTCACTTCATCCATCACAGACAGATACCAAAGAGACAGAAGACAAAATGGTATTTTCCTGGGCAACCATGGGTGTTATCCATATACACACCATGTATGGTGAGTTCCTTCAAATATGCGGGTAATGTTGCTTTACCATTCCAGGTTATTCTCACTACTGCTACTAATGTTCAGAACCTTCCCATTCCCACTGCTAATTCTCACAGGGGCAAATTTTTAATCATGCCTTAACCCAGGGGCCCATTAGGTGCCTGCACATAAATGCAGGCTCACCTCCCTGCCCCCTCCAGGGAAGGGAACTGCAGACAGCAAATATACTTCAGCTGCCTAGTCTGTGAGTACACCTGTAGAGGGGTCTAAATGACAATTTGCTCCAACAATGCACTAGGCTCACGAAGTTATTTTCATGTATTAGCCATTCATATTCAACAATTTTACTCTAAATTGATTTAATTCCTACATAACAAGGAAGTAAAGCTATATACCATGGTATAAATCATAGATTGCATAGGGCATTTATCTTCTCTTTTAAAGACCTTTTGTAGGTTGGAAATTGAAGAAGAGGTAAGAAATGAATGAGATTTGTTCAGATGAGTGGGAGGAAAAACTATTTTCATTTCAAAGAGCAGCAGTACTGAGAAGGTGGAGGAGGTTTGCAATCGCCTTCACTAGCAGTGTAGTCAGATGATCCTCAACCAGGGTTTGGCCATAATCTTGTGGAGTCCCTTGCCCCGCCTCCCCCGTGGAAGCTCCACTCCTGGGCAGTTTCACTGTTTCTGGAGGGAGTTCAGATCACTCCCACAGTCTCTTCTAGTTCAATCACAGTTCCCTTGCCTGTAGTTCCTGAGCCCCTTGAGTATCTCAAGCTCACAGTGTCAGTCTGCCCCGATCAGAAGGTGGGGAGATAAGAAAGGCTGGCCACTGCTTCAAGCTGGGCTTCCCTTGCTACTGGAGCTCACCAGCAATTCCTCACACCCTTTCTACTCCAGGGCAAACTCCCGCCCATACACTTTTTCTGTGGCCAATTTCACCTTTTGAATCTCCCTTTCTCCAAGTGACGCATCTTCTGCAGGTGTGCCTAACTGGCACTACCTGAAGGTAGGAATGCTCACTACCCTTTCTATCAGCAGTATGGTGGCATGTCCCATCGCAAGCAGCAGAGATGGCAAAATGCGGTGGCACTTCATGGCCAACTATTTGCCTGCTCATCTTACTGTCAGTCTGGAATTCAGAGGTACAGTGAGAAGGAATGACTGGCTTGGAAGGTGTGTGTTTTCTGGCACTACACCAAAGATAGCATCAAGAAGTGTATAATCTTTTGTAAGCTGCCCGGATTACCCATCAGGGAACAAAGGCAGGAGGTGGAGTAGGCAGGGATCAGCAGATATGCCAGAAGAGAAAGAGAGTTGCAGTATCAGACAGTAGTGAGAGAGAAGTGGGGCAATGGCACCTCTTCTACAATTGCATTAACCGCTTCTGTATTTCTCTCCTGTGACTGGGCAAGAACATTTCCCACTCCTTCCAGACTCAGAAGGGTCTCTCCAGGCCCTGACTTCCTGCTTTTTTGCAGAAAAATTGTGCAAGTGAGACTGATTTCTCTTCTAAATTAGAGTTGTGCACATGCAGACACCCACAATCGTTTAATGAGAATTGTGATGAGAGGAAACTGAATATAAGAATTGCTAGACAGTCACTATATCTGGCTCACACATCTCTCTCACACACACTTTCTGTGTCAGGAAGAAAATCAGGAGTTCACGCAAAGCCAACTATAATGCTATTTCTTGTTCAAAAGACACCAAAAATATTTAAGTGTTTTTGGAGTGTTTTGCCTGCTGCTTTCTTGCTCTTTCAGAAGAGGTCTCTTTTCCCCTGCCCACCCTCAACTTGAGACAATAAAAGGCACAATGGCTTCTTAAGGGCAGCCAAGCCCTTTTTATAGCTTAGGACATCTGATCAGAGGCTACCACTCACTAAGCGTTGAGTTATGATTAGTCTCTATATTATGTCACATCCATGAATATACATTTTGTAATTTTTCTCCTGTCCAGTCTCTTGGATGTTGCACTTTAGTTTTGATTGTTACTACTTATTCACTAAGGAAACTTGAATCCCATTGAGAGCTTATTTAGGTTGTGCTGCCACCCTTAGCTTCAGAACATTAAAACTTCATAAATGCTCCTTTTGAAGTTTGACACATGTTTCTTTGGCATTTCCCTCTCAGAAACTCACTAGATTATAACACCACCTAGCAAGGCAGAAGTAAAGAGAATGAATTACAGCAGGAAGGCTTTCAGATGTGAAGGAGCAGTACAAAAGAGCATCGCTTTGCTCAGGTTTCTTCAGTAGTATAGACTGTAATTCAGCAGAGCTCATCTCAGAGTGTTAAACATTTTTCTTTAATGGGAATCTAGCGCTCATGAAACAAGCCTGATTAACCACCCTAGAGACTAAAGAATTCTATCTAGACCAGGGGTCGGCAACCTTCGGTACGCAGCTCATTAGGGTAATCCACTGGTGGGCTGCGAGACATTTTGTTTACGTTGACCGTCCACAGGCACAGTCCCCTGCAGCTCTCAGATTTGCCGTTCCCAGCCAATGAGAGCTGCGGGAAGCTTTTCAAAAACTTTCCTTTTGGGATAAATCTTCATTTGCTTGATTTTTCTTTTTAAATCTGGTCAGTCATTTTTGAGTAAGGTGAATATATTTTCTGCATTTAAAAATATTATTCCACTTTTTCCCCATACCACTGACAATCAGAACTTTTTACTCTGCATATGGCTAATCCTTATGGAAAGATCACTTTTGTAAGTACGAAAAAGAAAATTAATAAAATAATAATAATAATAATAATTAATACATAATGTTACAAGGGATTTAAAATTGGCTTCAGTGCATGTGCAGCTCAAAATTACCCTTAGGTTTTGGTTGTGCAGCCTACTGTAGGACTATGGAGTTGCATAAAACAAAACTATGCATATTGAAAGGGCAAACTAGGGGTTAAGAATGAGAATGGCATTACTCTTCTTCCATTTATTATCAGAAAATTCAGGGATGTAGTATGAAAAGCCAGAATCTCGTCTTCATTTCTCTTTGATAAAGCAAATCCAAATTTCACAGATTCTATTCAGAAGGCAACTGTGGGGCCAAGAACTCCTGCAACTTCCTCTTTCATCATCAATACATGGGGAAAATACTCTGAAAATCTTTTCTTTATCAACAGGATTTGATGCATGCACCCTGGCTTTGAATATGTATCTTTCAATATCCTTCAAATAGCATGGCAGAAATGGCAAGGAAGAGTACTGAATGGATTAGATGGTGGTGATAGAAGTGTCAGGGAGGCCAAATGGAAACTGATCAAAATGGGAAATAAAGACCTAAATCAGTTTTAGCTATATATAGGGATAAAGCAGAGGACAGATCTTTGGGCTTGTCTACACTGACAAGTTTTGTCATTGAAACTAATGTTGACAAGGAAAAATGGACAAAAGCAAAGTCGCCAAAGTATGTCTACATTTGTTCCCTCTGTCAACAGATCGTGTCCACATTTGGGGCACCTTTGTTGACAGTGAGAGCAATGGACTGTGGGTATGTATCCCACAGTGCCTGGCAACACCATCTGTCACTAGGTATTGTGGGAATGCGGAAATGGAGCGCGACGCATCCTGGGATGTGCAAAATGTAACCGTCAAGCACTGCTTAGTGTCCCAGGGGTTTCTGGCTTCCTTTCATGCCACTTTTCCAACTGTCATTCCTTTGTAGTGTGTGCCAGCATCTGCAGTGAGAGATGCACTGTTTGCTGTCGTGAGGACATCGCGCATGGCAGCACAGTTACTTGCAGTTACTCACAAAGTTAGCAGAGGATGAATTGCAGGCACCCGAGTGTGATATGGACGGCAGCAACTTAGCAGTGCTTTGTGCATTCACAGAGCAGCTGTATATGGTAGACCGTCGCTTTTGGGATAAGGAAACAAGCACTGATTGGTGGGATCGCACTGTCATGCAGATGTGGGATGACGACCAGTGGGTACAGAACTTTAGGATGCATAAAGCAACCTTGATGGAGCTACGTGCTGTCCCCCGACCTGCAACGCAAGGACACCAGATTGAGAGCTGCCCTTTCGGTAGAGAAGTGTGTTGCGATCGCTGTGTGGAAGCTGGCGAATCCAGACTGCTACTGGTCAGTTGCAAATCAATTTGGAGTAGGAATGTCCACTGTTGGGGATGTATTACTCCAAGTGTGCAGGGCAATATATCACATCCTGCTGCATAGGACTGTGACTCTGGAAATGTGCATGAAATAGTGGATGACTTTGCAGAGATGGGTTTCCCTAACTGTGGCAGGGCGATTGATGGCACACACATTCCAATTTTAGCGCCAGACCACCTTGTCTCTGAATACATCAATAGGAAGTGATACTTCTCCATGGTGTTGCGGTGCTTGTGGATCACCGGGGGCATTTCACGGACGTCAGTGCAGGCTGGTCTGCAATGGTGCATGACGCACGCATCTTCAGGAACAGTGGCCTGTACAGAGAGCTGCAGGTGGGGACTTTCTTTCCAGACCACAAGTTCACAGTGGGGGATGTGGAAATGCCCATAGTAATCCTGGGAGACCCGGCTTACCCCTTACAGCCCTGGCTCATGAAACCTGACACAGGGCACCTGGACAGCAGGAAGGAGCATTTTAACCACAGGCTAAGCAGGTGCCGCATTGGCCGTTTGAAAGCTCGCTGGAGGTGTCTCAGTGGCAGGCTAGACCTTACCGAGGATAATATTCCTGTGGTCATAGCCGCGTCCTGCACTTTGCATAATCTGCGTGATATCGAAGGGTGAAATGTTTGCTCAGGTGTGGAGCACTGAGGCAGAGTGCTTGGCTGCACAGTTTGAACAGCCAGATGCCAGGGCTGTCAGAGGAGCCCAGAGGGCTGCTATTAACATCAGAGAGGCTTTGAGGAACCACTTTGACAATGGGGGGCAGTAACACATGTCTGCTTTGGAGTTGCTTCCCTGGTGCATCCATGCACAATTTTGGGGCCCAAGATCCGTGCAACACAGTGCTTTAGAAGACAGTTCCCAAGAGTGAATTGATTGCTATACACTTTTGTAGAACACAGAATAAAAAGGCTGTACCATTAAATACCTGAGCCTTTATTTATTGTTAAAAAGAGTAAAACCTCACAATGGTGTGTAGCTCCAGTGATCATTGTGCAAGCTGTGAGAGGGGGTGGAGTGATGGGGAGGCTCAGGAGGGCTGTGAAGTGAAAAGGAAGGTCTGGGTATAGAGGGGGGTGGGGTTGGCAAAGAACTGTGCATCTGTACGTGCTGCAGTGGAGGTCGACCCCGGATCTGCTCAGTCTGCAGCTGTGTCAAAGACCTGAGCAGCTCCGTCTGATCCTCCATCACTTTTATCAGCCGTTCTGTCGCTTGCCTAGCAAATGCTGCATTCTCTTTTCTGTCCTGCCTTTCGGCTTCCCAGCACTCTTTGCGTTCCCTGGTCTGTCTCTCATCACGCTGCAGCACCTCCCGGAACACCTCCTCTTTGCTGCGCCTCGGGTTTTTTCTTTTTTGCCGAAGCCGGCCCATGGGGGTGCATAATGGGTTCTTCAAGGTCTGTGCTGAACAGACGACGGATTGTTACATTCCAGCAAATGATTGAAACATTTTAGTAACAAGGGCCTTTTGCTCGTAGAAATCACTTCCTCTCTGAGACTCTAGGCAGGCCCACAGCTCCACAAGCATCCCGATCATGGTGAGTGTCGGGAGTGGGGGGAAGGTGGTTGTGCATATGGCCAAAAGGTCATGGCTTGCAGGGCAGCTTTGCAGGGAACTCATTCTAAAACTATCACAGACTTTTCACAAGCAGCAAACCTGCTGGCTGACATCTCGCTGCTGCGGGTGACCAGAGAAACCAGGACACAACTGCTGAATGCTTGCGGCTTTCACTCCAGTCTATATGCAGCTCAGCTATGTTCCACTTTGGTCCCAGCTCCAGTGATTGCTAAATGGCATGGTACAGTTTCCTACAATGGGGGAACTAACAAGGCTGAAATCCCTTGGAATCTGCAGCAGATGATTAACAAGTACCTCTTGGAAACTTTCCAGAGCCTCTCTCTGGAGGATTCCCTGCAGGTCTCGATGTCCATTGACACCCTGCTTGGCCATGCAGATTAGCTACACAGGGCAATGTCCAGCTCACAGAAAACACTATCTGCCTCCCACTTTTCGATTCCCTACATAAGCCACAGCAACTTACCCGGTGTCTCATCTGCCTCCTGCTCCTTGTTGAGCACTTCTGGAGTGAAGAAAAGTTCCTGGCTGCCTGCCCCACCGGGCGACCTCGCTGGGAGCACGACATCCTCTTCTAGCTCGTCTTCTTCATCCAGAATTTCAGCCTGCGGGTTACCCCCTCTTTCTGCTGCTTGGGGGCTATCAGCGATGGCGGTGGGGTCACCACTGAAGATAGCATTCAACTCCTTATAGAAGTGGCAGGTCTTAGGTGCACCACCAGTGTGATGGTTTGCCTCCTGTGCCTTATGGTACGCCTGCCTCAACTCCTTTATCTTCACTCTGCACTGCTGCATGTCCCGATCATAGCCCTTTTCGCACAACCCTCGAGAAATTTGCCCATATGTGTCCCAATTCCTAAGGGTAACACAGTGAGACTGAACAGACTCCTCTCCCCATATACTGATCAGATCCAACAACTCAGCACTGGTCCAAGCGGGAGCCATACTGACCTGGGAAGCTCCTCTGGGAAGCCAGCAAGCAGGAAATGAGATTTAAAATTTGTGGGGCTTGCAAGGGCGAGGGGCAGAGCAGCAGCATGGGAATTGTGGGATACTTTCTGGAGGCCAATAAAATAAAATAAAAACCCTGTGGTGTCTACACTGTATGTTTGTTGACAATAAACGGAGGGGAAAAGACAAAAGTTTCTCACAGGGATGGAAGTTTTTTGTCACGAAAACTAGGCATTTTTGTTTGTTTGTTTTTTCAAAAAAAGTCACATTGCAGTGTGTATGCTATTGCTCTGTTGTTGCCAAAAGCCAATTTTTGGTGACAAAACCTGCCAGTGTAGACAAGCCCTTAGAGATCATGAGGAAGAAGGAGCAGTACGGCCTGGACCTGAGAGATCACAAAAGTGGGCGGAGTGACAGAGCAAGGGCACAAAGCAAATAGATAATACTGAATGAGATAAGTCAGAAGCTGAAGAGGGGGAATTCAGACACTGGGAAATAAAAGCGAGACTGATGTTGGTTGAAGAGAATGTCAAGTGAGGGCTATTTAGGTGGGAGAGTTGATTTATGTTTGAACATAAAGTTAGCAGGTAATGGTGAGGAGATGGGTGACCAAAGGAGTAGATGAGTTTCAACAGGGAAACTGAAGTCACCACGGATGATGAAGAGCCATTGTGATAAAAGGAGTAGAGGGAGGCAGATAACAAAATCAGAGGAAGTTGACTAAGTAATGGCTCATGAGTGGAGAGCATCTTTTCCCCATCACAATATTTTTGATTGTAAAGAATTAAAACAAGGCAAACTGGATTAGCTTTTGTCCTCTTATGCTGTTCATTATTCTGTAATCCAATTTTTGAGTTTTAAATCTATGCAACCTTTAAAAATTCTATTGTTTGTGTATAGTATATTTACATTCATGGGGCTAGAAAAATGTCAGTGGCGGGAAAGCCAGTATTGACACATTTTCATTATTTCAATTTATTTAGTGTTTCTCTGTGTAGAAATTGTAAAAAATAATAAAATAAGAGACTTTTAATTTTTTTTTAACACAGATGTTGAATTATTTATGCCATGTGACATAGAAGTTGCAATGGTTAATTCACTTTTTATTATAATAGAGTAGAAATATTATATTGTCAATCTAGCAGGATTTTTCAGATCAGTGAGGGCAGATTATTGCTATACCTTTACAAGGGAACTCATTTCTTTTTTAAACAAAATGTGTTGCTAAACCATTTAGGAGTGCTAAATTAATGCTATAAATTTAAAAACTTTGAACTTGCAAATATATATTCTTTAAATCAGAACAGTTGAAAAATCATCGCCTCCCTTAGCCTATCATGATTTCAGCCTTCCTTTTACCAGCAATATTTGGATGACACATCACTAGAGTTGAGTAATTCTCAACGAATAACTTATTCAACCAATTTGGTTTCTTTTTTTTCCCTGTGACATATCCATGAATAAATAGATCACGATTTTCTTCAATTTATTCATGATTCAAAGTTATTTAACAATCCCCCACCTATCCACTACCCCTTGAATTTAGTTTTCTCTGTGGTTCAAAGTTACTTGTATGGATATTCTAGATTCTGACGTTTGGAAGACTTGAAGTCCAGTGATTGTTAATGTAATAATATTTCCACTCCCCTATTGCATGGGTGTAACTCTTCTGAAGAAATTGGGTATGAATGTGTATGAAAAGCCAATTTAGAGAGTTTACTATAAAATTCACTCTGTGTGCACTGGCACCAGTAAAACTAGGTTACAATCTTCACAGAAAGCAAACCCCACAAGGGGCAGGAACACAGTCAAAGTGAATTCATTTAAAAATTCAAATAAATATTCATGGCACATCTTTTGCAGTATTCGCTCAGTTTAACCTTTAGAAAACTAGCCAGCTCCCAGGCAAGTACAACATTGGGACTGGCTCATTTCCATGGTTTTGGTAAGGCCACCTGGGATTCTTTGATCCTTTGGAGGTGGGGCTAGATCAGGGTTTTTACCTGCCTAGAGTCTGGCCCTCTTTCATTTGCCGCATGCCTGAAAACATCTTTGCTCCATGCTGGCTGGCCCTCTCAGTGCAAGACTCCTTCCCCTGTTGCTAGGTCCCACTGTATCTCTAGCAACCAGCATGGGGGACGGGATCATCTAAAGAAAATGTCTGCAGAAGGGGCCAGTATGAAGTTGTAACGAAAAGAGGCTGTCTCCTGAAATCAGATGTGCAGAAAAATTAAAGTTGGCCAAATATTAGGGCTGAACATGCCCTCTTCAAACAGACAGAACAAGGTGTTGGAAAGGACTGGAGGGCTCGTTTTGAAGGCTGAGGTGGGATAGTGCTGTGAGGATGAGGATACCCTCAGCACATTCAGTACCTTCAGTGCGCCCACACAAGCACCTCTGTCATTTTGTTAATGAAGAGTAAATGGTCATTTAACATATAGGCACCAGTTTTCTAGCTTGTATGCACACTAAGTGTCTCATCTGCACAGCCTTATGCAGGCGGTGGTGTGGAGCTGCACAATTCTGAATGGAGCTCTGGGAGGCATTGTATGCTCCCCTCTGCATCTGGCCACCTCTGCTGATTGGCTGCCAGGGAAAAAGGAAGCAGCTATAGTCCAGCCTCCTCAGCACCCCATCCTGAAACATGTGCCCCCTGCAGGTACAAGTTTCTTCATTATTTCTGACCAGATGCAGCATTCAAGGACTACAATAGGGCTGGCTCCTATGTGGCTGAGATACAAGGGGTTGAAGGACTTCTTGTGAGTTTCTCATCCCTCTGCATCAGCACTGGCTCTGGCTACAGCCTGGCCCTAGATTTCCATTTAAAAATGATTCCCTAGGACATACTATTTCCTTTAAAAATGTGCAAACAGGTGCAAAGGATGCTCACATTGCAAAATGAAATGTATCGTTAATTATAAATCTGTTTGCAGTTATCCTGACCCTTATTTGATTCTGGCTAAACATTTAAGCCAATAATTATGTACTGCAGGCAGCAGTGATGCTTAAGGCTACTTTGTATTAATACATTTGAAGCATATTGTTTCCTAATCTACTTCGAAGAAATGTTTAGGGATTTTATTAACATAAAACAAGATAGTGAGAGCAAATTTGATATCAATTAACATACTAATTAAATGTCACTTAGTAGCTTTAGCAATTACTTGATATTTAATTAACCAGTTAAATACCTTGGGATATACAGATTATTGTTCATGTAATCAAAGGGCAATTCTTTTGACCCTGTGGGTATATACTGCATGACAAGACAATCTGTAGATAACAGAAATTCCTTTATGCAGTGCAACCCTGGGTGTGTTGAGCAGCAATGTACTCAAGAGATTAATTTACTAATACAGCCATGCTAGATGCCAGTTTAAAAGCTTAAACAATACCTCAAGTGATTAGAAATCAATGTGTGTGCAACTTACATACTGCAATTTATTTTTAATTTAAGCTGTATTGGAAATTCATGCTGCAAACTTCTCTTTGTTTAACATTTGTGTAATCTGGATCCACGATCAGCTACTTTTACACTTAGAATCAGTTGAATGAACACTGGAGTCACGAATTAGTAACTTTGAATTTTTTAGGAAAATGTTGGTTAGCAAAAGTAAATGGAGCCTTGAGCAATTCTGCTGGGTGGAATGAACTCTTACATGAGAGATGGTGCATTCAGGGGATGAGCGCATCACTAAAAGAAGGGTTGACATTTTCATAAGGGAGCATTATTGGTGAAACATTGCTGCAGTGCATTAGGGGGAAATATGCTTTTCTTTACTCACCATGCTGGCGTGTTGTTTTATTCTACTCCTTTGTTAGTTAATAAACCTCATGTGCGGCCAGTATGTGGAAGAATCTTACTTTTTTCTTGTCTAAAAGGCAAGGATTATTTTCTGTATCCGAATGACACACCTGTTGAATTATAAACAAAGGGAACGGAGATAATGCTGAACAGAATTTGAGTATTTACAGCTTTAAAAGGATCTGCTTGTATCTTAAAATGCATGAAGTCAAGTGACCTCATTCCTCATTTACCAAGGCAGAATTCTCAGGCTGGATGTTGCTTTAATGCAGTTTCTTAAACGAGGTAGAGATAGGAGCAGTATGTAGAGTAATTAGCAATCCTTTCAGTGACTCTTGAGCCCATAGCACATTTTAGGAAAATAGTGTGTGGTGCCATTAGGCAGTATAAGCGATGTTTAATTAACCTGTGAGCTAGAAAGAACTATACTTCTATATGCAGTGGCCTAAACAAAGAGTTTTTCTCAAGGTGATCCTGAAAGGCACTGTACTTAGAGGACTGAGGCACAGAATGGCAGTCTCATAGAATTTCAGGCTGGGGACTTGCTGGTTTATTTAACTGCATTTCAACAGAATGTAGGGGGGAACTGCCACTGACGAAACAGGGAATAAGCAAGGTGTGGTACCTGGGTCTATCCCATACCACCATAATAATGACCACTTTACCACATTTCTCCCCTCTTAATTGGCAACCCAGATGCAGTCTTTTAAGTAATAGAGGTTCTGCTCTCACACACTTGGTAGCACTTCTTCTCAGCGCCTGGGGTTGCCTCTGGGGGCAAAGACTCACTTCCTCCAGACTTCTGGTCCAGCTGTTCTGTAGATGTCCCAGTGTCACATCTATACTATTATGTTCACCACTTTTACAAAACTATGATACATTTTGTACTAAGTATGCCTTGTGAGGTACCATTTGAAACATCATAATCTGCTGAATATTATTGTCCTGGTGAAATATGCGTATCAATACTATATGTGAAGTTATAAACTCTTTAATGTATCATTGTTATAACATACTCCAAGGTTAAGATAAGGAGGTCCAGACCAGTTTTTCAGAGACAAAGACACACCAGCCAGGTGCTAAAGAGCTATCATCAGGTTAAGCAGACATTCTTTAGTAAGAGGAAAGAGTAAACAAGAAATGTACATTTCATCACAGAGACCATTCAACCCTAACATCCACAAGAGACTATTTGTTGCCTACACCCCAATTGAGGCGAGGGGAGAGTGGTATAAATATGAGAGACAGTGTCCTCCACTTCCTCTTCTCCTCCCATCTCTCTGGGCATGACATCAACAACTCTCAAAGAACTGAACTAAGGGGGAGTGGAAAGGAGAACCAGCCTGTGAAATTTACAACAGAGTACGGTGAGATGAAACATTTGCTTTTTAAGTTCACTTAGCTTGTTAACTTAGGTATTTGTTTGTGTATTACTCTTACTTTCTTTTGTAACCAATCCTTAGTTTTATGCATCATCACTTGTAATCACTTAAAAATCTACCTTTCTGCAATTAATAAACTTATGCCATTGTTTTATCTTAACCAGTGTGTTGGAATTAAAGTGGGTGGGAAACTCCATTTGAGATAACAAAGCTGGTGCATACATAATTTTCCTTTGATGAAATGACAGACTTTCTATGAGCTTGTATTGTTCAGTAGTGTGCTGGACAGTACAAACCCCACATTTCTGGGGGAACAAGGCTGGGACTAAGAATTTGTGAGTATTGCCTTGTATGTAATTCATGAGTGACTGACCAGAGTGCTCATGTGTTTAACTGGGAGTGAATTTGCATGCTGGAGGCTGTGTGAGCAGGTCCAGAGTGGCTGTTCTGAGAGTACATCAGTGTAAGAGGCACCCCAGGCTAGAGAGTTAAGGGGACACAGCTGTTCAACAGTCCTGATTGTATCCTGGGTAATGCCAAACTGAGACTCAGGCATTCCCGCCAGAACTATGTCCTAAACTCCTCGGATGGTCATCACTCAAGGACAAAGGCTTTAGTGTTCACACCTTACTACAGAAGCAGACATGATCCTGATGTTGTCTTATGACTCAACCATGATTTAAACAGACTTTAAAAGACAAGAATCCAATTTGCTCTGAATAGTACCTGGAATCCATGTTGGCTGGCGAGTATCAAAACTTTAAGTACCTTTTGGCCCAGCTGTCTGTCGTCAGCAGAATAGTCATGGTTTTGTTTTTGAAGAGCTTGCTTTCTTAACACTTCCTTCTTCATCCTAGGATGGATTAAGTCCAAATGAGTTCTCACCATCACAGTTTGAGGAGCTGTTCTGTATTGCAAAACAAATCAAGTCAGCATTGTTGTCAAGCTCTCATTAATCATCTTCATTCCTCTTTAAAAGTTCTAACAGCGCTTTCTGTTAGGCCACATTAGGCTGGATGATATGGGGACGTTTGAATATGCATAATTCCATTCTTCCTCGGAAAGACTTTAAACTCGGTGCTCATAAAAATCTGATCTATTGTCCGTGACAAGTGCTACTGTTAATCCATATGTGGCAAAGGTCCATCTGAGCTTTTCACAAGCAGTAGCAGAGGGTGTTGAGGTCATCACATGGACTTCTAACCATTTTGAATGTGCATCACTATGCTTAAAAACATTTTCCCCACATATAGGACTGCAAAGTCTATATGTACACAGAGCAATGAGTGTCAAGGCCATTCCCAAGGTGAAGGGTTGCTAGTGCATAGTGTCCATGGGTGTGCTTGACATGGAGGTCATTCCTTTACTACATTCGCCAGATCCACACCCGTGTTTGACCTACATACATAGCTCCAAGGCAAAGATTTCATGCAAGAAATTGCAGGATGTGCTTCTTGTAAATCTCTAAGGACTTGATCTTGTCCCGGGGGGGGGGGGGGGGGGGGGGGGGGAAGGAGGGGGGAATGATGATTCTTCTGCCCCACAATAGATATCCATTATCTATTCTTGGTCTGTGCTCCTGGCCCTAAACAGGCAGAACTCTTCCCCCTGTAACTGATTTGGCCAGCCCTGCAGTATATGCTGCTTCACCCATAGGATAGGATCCTGTCTAGTCCATTTCTTTACCTGGGAAGCCTTTACCTGGTGTCTGGTCAAGGTATTCCAAGTGTAACTATCTCTCCTGAAAGCTTCATAAACTAGATTGTTTTGGTGTTGGTAATTAGCTTATAGATTACTCTATGCTTCTAAGTGGCTAATGTCAAAACCCAACAGCGTTGCCCAGCAGCTGCCAGGCCAGCATGCCTTTGTTTTCATTGAAGAGTCCAGTAAGTGGTTTGTGACCTGTCAGTTGTAAAAGCCTTCCCAAACAGGCTTTGACAGAAATTTTTTATTCCCAAAATTATAGACTTTTTTTTTTTTTTCTAATTTCAGATTTAGGCAGTGATCTGGAAATTTATCCACATGGACTTTCTTTGGCATTCACCATGTTACATTATAAAACTCCCTCAAACCCAAATGACAGAGCATCACATGACACAGCATCACATAACAGCATTCTTTGCCGAGATAAAAATGAACAAGTTGCTCTAAGGACTTAAGAAGCTTTTTAGATTCCTGGAAAGCTCTCTCCTGTCTCTTTCTCCAAATGTAGGGAGTCTCCTTTCTCAGGAATTAATGCAAGGACTCTAAAGGGGCTGAAACATTTGGGAGGAATCTCTGATAATAATTTAACACACCTAAATATGCTTGCAGCTAAATTATGTTCTGAGGGGCTGAGGCTGTTCAATTGCTGTGACCTTGTCTGCCACAGGGTGCCGCCCCCCTCCTTGTCTATCCTATAGCCCGAGGGCACAACTTCTGATCTCATAAACATCTATTCACTTTGTTTTAAGTCAAGACCCATTGCTTCCAATCTTTCTCTGGTGGTGCCAGTTGTCCAGTGTCATCCCTGTGATCAGGATGTTGTTAATCCTGAATATAACACATGGGATACAAATTTTCCATAGTTCTCTGGAAAAATCCAGGTACTGACAGTATTCCATATGGCAAGCTATGTATGGTGTAAGCCCTTGTGAGTGTTTATAGTGTTAAATTTCTTGCAGTCTCCCTCCGGCTTCATCTGCTAGTATACCTGCAACATGTCCACCTTACTAAATTTGAGACCTCCCCCTGCCAGTTAGTGCTGCCAGCATGTCCTCTGTCTGCAGAATGGGGTAACTGTCTAACTTTGTGATTTGATTCACCACAGGTTTATAATCTCTGCAGATGGGATGGCCTTGTCTAACCACGGGCACTACAGGTATGGTCCATTCAGAAAAAAACCCTGGTAAAATGATGCTCTCCCTTTTCAGCCTGTCTCACTCAGTCTCGCTCTTATCTGAGCGTATAAGTAACTAGTCTAGCCATAAGGTATTTTGGCTTGACCCCATCCTGAGTATAAATCCTGGTTGACACACCATCTAAGGTTCCTAACCCTTCTTTAACAGTGGCTGAGTGAGTGTTCCGGATTTACTGGAGCGCTGACTTTTGATCGGATCTAATTTGAAAATTTCTCCGAAGTCAGTTTTAGTTCTTGCAACCAATCTCTGCCTAGCAGATCTTTCCTTTGTCTTTCGATCATTAGGACTCATAATTTTTTCTTTTGGCTTTTATATTTTACAGAGACTAGCACAGGACCTACCACCGGGATGGGTTCTCCTCTACTTTCTTCCTTTTCCTCTGGTCATTTGAGGTGCTATTTGATAGTCAACTTGGAATTTTCTGGTTAAGTGTCCCATATTGAGGCATTTATGACACTGGCCCATTTTTAATTTGAAAATACATACTGATACAAAATGATCTCCTCCACAGCAGAAACACATCTCTGGATCCTGAGTCCCTTCCAGTTTGCTGTGCATTTATTTACTGAGTCAGTTCAGTGGTGCTGTAACTAGGGGTGCTGCCCCACCCCATGGCTTGAAGGAGTAATAAAGAACACCAAATACATGATTTCCACGGTTTCCCTCATCAGCACCCCCACTATAAAAATTGTTCCAGGGCCCTGGAGTCAGTTTGATTGTCCCGGCATTCTAAATATAAATCTTGTAAGTTTCTCACTGCTGCTTCCTTTGCTGTTGCTAATTCTACTGCTTTGGGCCATGTTAAATTGCCTTTTTCCAGCAATCGTATTTTGAATTATCTCATTATGAAACCATAAACCAAGATGTCCCACAGCACATCCTCTAGAACATTTCCAGATGAGAAATATTTAGTTAATCGTTTTAGCTCTGCCTCATACACAGTTACAGTTTTACCTTGCCCCCTCATCCTGCTGTAAAACATGAAGCATTCCACTCTGTTTGACTTGTGTGTATACTTCTCTGTTAAAATGTTCTGCTGGTCTTCTAAATTTTTATCTCCTGGTTTCCGAGGTTGTAACAAACTCATTAACAGGGAGCAGATTTTACTGCCCCAGATACTGAGGAAAATTGCTTTCTGTTTGTCTTAATCTGTAATCTATTGCAAGGAAATAGTGGCCCAGTCTTTCAAAATATTGCTACAAGTCCTCATTTTCTGCATTAAACTCCTCAGTTCTCCTATAAGTTGCCATTCTTCTGTTTTCCTTCTCACCAGTTTTGTAAAGGAACCACTAAGTGTAACATAAAATAAATCTACTCACAGGACTCTAGTCTGGGAACTTCCTGCTTTATTTAACTGCATCACAACAGTGTGTGTGTAGGGGAGCTCCACTGACTAATCAGACAAGAAAGGAGGGTGGAGCATGGCCCCTTTTCAAAATACTCTGGGTAACACAGTTAATCCTATCATGACCACTTTACTACATCTATAATGTCCAGCAGCTCCTGAACCCCTATTGCTACAGCTAGCTCTCTGCAAATGGGTTCTTTGGGCATATAGAATTGGCAGTCTGTACCCTTTCCCATTATGGAGGACTGTGGAGAGATACTAAAAGCAAAGTCAGGAACTTTTGTACATTTCATTTTGTATATTTCATTTAGTGAATTCTTAATATCAAGCGGAGTGCCCCAAGCGTCGGTCCTGGGCCTGGTTTTGTTCAATATCTCCATTAATGATCTTGGGGGTGGCATGGATTGCACCCTCAGCAAGTTTGCAGATGACACTAAAGTGGGAGGAGTGATAGATACGCTGGAGGGTAGGGATGGGATACGGAGGGACCAAGACAAATTGCAGGATTGGGCCAAAAGAAATCTGATGAGATTCAACAAGGACAAGTGCAGTGTCCTGCACTTAGAACGGAAGAATCCCATGCACTGCTACCGACTGGGGACGTCCCCTTTTAAATGCATAATCAGCAAATTTTTGTTTTGTTTTATTTAGTTTCTCTTAAGAAACAATAAATAAGGATAATAAATCATTTTTATGATTTCATATTATTTATCACAATCATTTTCTCTATTACCCTAGCAAGTAAACTATTTTTACTGACAGGTTTCAGAGTAGCAGCCGTGTTAGTCTGTATTCGTAAAAAGAAAAGGAGGACTTGTGACACCTTAGAGACTAACCAATTTATTTGAGCATAAGCTTTCATGAGCTGCAGCCACAAGTACTCCTTTTCTTTTTATTTTTACTGACATGCTTATCATTTGCCCCAGGGGGAAAACAAACAAACAAACAAAAACTTAAATGAACACAGGGTCCTAAGAACATTTTGCCTGGTTACAGAGGCACAAGTAAAGAAGCCCTTAATCAAAATAAGAAACACTTGCAAAAGGATTAATTTTTGGATCAGAACACACAGCCAATTAGATGGCTTTTCATCCCAGCTGAGAGGAATAATTGGAAAATCACTGTTTACACAAAAATCATTATCTTCTTGTGATCTGCCTTTCTTTCATGAAGCCTTGTATCTTCATCAATCAGTTACAATCTTGGAGATTAGGTGACTCAATAAATACTGGATTAAAGGTCATCCATTATTACAGACAGAACTTAATAGTAAGATCTACATAAATTCCCCAGCAAGCATAGGCTTTATGCTTTTGGCTTTATCCTATATCTTCAGCACACTTAAAAATCAAAGTTTGGGACAGTCATTGTGTTCCTTGAGGTGCAACAGTACGAAAAAAATCGATAGCAGAAACCTGAATGAATAGCAATGCATTAGGAAATGATGGTAGTTCTGAAATTGCAGATTGAATGTTATTGTATCAAAAAGAGAAAAGTTAGTTTGATTCGATATCTGTAAAACCTATCAGGAAATTAAACCTGATAATCTCAAGGTGTTTCATCCATTTGGTACTCTTCATTACAGTCTGCAGAATATCAGCTACCATTTAATGTAAAGACTGGAAAAGTTTAATTAATATAAGTACTCTAAACTGTTTACATTATATAGCCCGGGATATAAAACAAAAACATGGTTAAAGGAAAAGTCACAATACTTGAAACAGAGCTATCCTCAATATACCCTCAAAGACTTTTCTGTTCATGGGTGAGCTGCATAATGAGCACCAATTCTCCAAAACAATTACCTACTGTAGTAATATCATAGAGCGCTTCACTAGGCTCTGCATTGCCACATGTAGAAGGACTGACAATTTTAATTCAGTGCTTCTTATACAAAATATTCAGTATACCAGGTAATTGGGAGACATCCTTGAGTAGATCAGCACAAATACATTGACACATAAAGCAAAGCTGGCAATCTGTGGCTGCTCATGGGCCTAGCAAAAGACTTTAAGAGAACATTTTTTTTTTTCTGTAGTACTGAAGAGATGAATATGGAGATAGGCCTAAGACACAGAAGTTGGATTCAGATTTTAACCCTCTCCCCCAAGCTAAAAAGAGGGGCCAGCTTTGAAATTCAGATCCTAAAAACCTACCCCGAAAGTTTGGGTTTTGGTTGCTGCTCAACTTTAGGTGAAGAACAGAACTGGGTTTTTTGTTATGCCTTTCACTTTGTGTGTGTCAACAGCAGAAAGGGAAATTGAAGGTGAAGTGATAAAGGGCCAGAGTCTAAATTATGTTCAGTACATGATGCGCAAAGCTGAGTGAGCTGCGGGTGCCAAAGGAACCATTTATGTATCTCTAATCTTATGGACAATAAATATGCCTGAGGGGTGATGGAAGAACAGAGAAAGGACCAGGAGAAATGGCAGAGGGACACGCCAAAGAACCTGTAGGAGGAAGGATTATGAAACAACTAGGTAAACTAAACTATGCCTGCTGATTATGACTGCAAGGGAGAAGGGTGAGATTATATAAGCACCACTATACCTGTTACAGTCCCTGTGTCTTTGAAATTGGGAGCTGTAGCTGCAGGGAACATAACTAGGAACACACATGACCTACAGGAAGACAAATACCTCTTTGGCAGGACCTTAGACAGGAGAAACCCAGGGTCAGGGAAGCCCCAGTGTGGGTCCTTCCATGGTAAGCGGGGAGAGGAGTGTCCTCTCCCCTCGCAGCTAGCTGTAGCTGTAAAGGCCTCAGGTGGTTATTATAGAGTGGTCTGAGTTGATTTGTTCTGGTTTTTTTGGGTTTTTTTTGCAGTTTGTGTTTTGGAGATAAAGCTAGCCCTGAAAAAAGGAGTTATGAAAGCTGGTGGTTTGGTCTTTATTTTTCAGTCCTTTACTGCGCATTGGGCCACAGCACAAATACCCAATTGACTGGTTCTGCTGGCTTTGCAGTCTCTTTTTTCTGTATTGTACGGGAGAACTGGGTCCAAATTCTACATTTAAAATGTACCATGAACCCCTCCCGCCCCCCCCAAAAGTAGCATCCTCAGCATATAGGTATAATATATTTGAAAAAAATAAAACCTCCTATTTTCTCTTATACTGCCTCTAATATATCCCAGCAAATATATTAGCATGCTGTGTGTGACCGGGGTCCTAGTGTAGGCCAGCTGTGGTCACTCAGTTAGGGTGAACTGCAAAGAATGGGACAGACAGTCCCCATAAAGCTGGTGGATATTCCAATATTTAGATTTACCAAGCCAGCATAAAACAACTTCTTTATTACCTTACTAGTTACGCAGAAATCCAAACAACACAGTTCCCTTAAAGTGATCCAGCCTCAGGCCTCCATCCAGGTGCCCATGTCAAATATGATGAAAAATTCTGTTAATCTTATTTCATCATATAAAAAAAAAGGTTCAACCAATCCCAAAGGATCGGACACATTACCTCCCAGATTATTAAATATTCCAGATCTTACTCAAATACATGCTGCAGCCAGTTCTTATTAACTAAACTAAAATTTATTAAAAAAGCAAAAGAGAGAGAGAGTATGGTTAAAAGATCAATATACATACAGATATGAGTTCAATTCACTGAGGTTCAGATTCATAGCAGGGATGGTGAGCTTTGTAGTTGCAAAGAGTTCTTTCAGAAATAGTTCATAGGTTATAGTCCAATGACCAAATCTCATATTTAGGGTGTACCAGCATAATTGGGACTTCAGTCTAGCAATTCAAACATCCCCTGATGAAGCCTAAGCAGATCTGAGATGAGAGAATCAGGACCCAAGAATCTTTTATACAATTTCATGTCTTTTGACAAGTTGGAATTCCTCATGGAACAAAAGGTAATTAGGATGACTTTGAAGGAGGTCCATCACCGGTACTTAGCTATAGGAATTAACATAAGGTCATGTGCTTGTTCCTCCACCATTCACTGTACATTTCAAAGCGAGATGAATATGGAGATATCCTGTGTTTACAATTCATTTACATGATAGGATGTTCTTTTGACCTCTAAATTATCAGGATACAGCATAGACAGGGAATGTTTATTACATTGTCCACCCTACTCATACATATGTAAATACACAAAACCACAAACATTATCTCCTCACATGTCTTCTGAAGGTTATTTATTTTTCAGGATGTTTAACCTTTCTAGCCATGTGTCACACTGTGTCACTTAAGAAACTGGCTATCTGTGCAGGCGTGACCTTCTAATGTAACCGGACTTGAAGTTTCTCTCGCAGTGATGTGCTGAGTGTACTCAAATGTAACGAGCACTGTGGGGTAAAGTATGCAATGGAAAACTCTGAGTTTCCTTTTCACAGACCATCCATAAGGCTGCTAAGAAAGAATATTTTGTGCACTCTATACCCTAACTGCTCTATGGGAGAATATGTCAGACTTTCTCATATGTAAAATAAGAACATAAGAGGGGCCATACTGGGTCAGACCAAAGGTCCATCTAGCCCAGTATCCTCTCTTCCGACAGTGGTCAATGCCAGGTGCCCCAAAGGAATGAACAGAACAGGTAATCACCAAATGATCCATCCCCTGTCGCCCATTCCCAGCTTCTGGTAAACAGAGGCTAGAGACACCATAAAATATTACTACTGGTTAAGTCAAAGGTGATGGTGACACATTAAAGTCCTCAATTTTGAAACAGGAAGTCCTGATTTGAATCTCAAATTATTATTATGCAACCAGACATGGAGAGCAACGGAAGGAAAACTTCTAATTCAGATGAAATAATAATCTCCCTTCTCAAAATCTATAATGTACAAGCACTGGACCAAATTCCATACTCATGCAGTGAAAGAAAAGTGGCCTGATTTTTCAAAGGCGTTGAGCAATCCCAAGTCCTAGAGGCAACTGGAGGGGCTCAGCACTGGTGAATATCAAGCCACTATTCTTTGGGTGCATAACTGTGGACATCCAATGTAAAAAAAGCTAACCAAAAGATTTTGGTTCCTTACTTCTGTGAGCTTAGAACCCTACTGATATTTCTGGGGTTTACCCATGAATTTGCTCATGACTGCCTAATATCATAGAATCATAGAATAGCAGGGTTGCAAGGGACCTCAGGAGGTCATCTAGTCCAACCCCCTGCTCAAAGCAGGACCAATCCCCAATTTTGCCCAAGATCCCTAAATGGCCCCCCTCAAGGATTGAACTCACAACCCTTGGTTTAGCAGGCCAATGCTCAAATCACGGGGCTATCCCTCCTCCAATACAATACAGACATTTATAATATGGAACCATAACTGTGATGCAAATTAAGGAAAGCATTTCAGCATGTACTTAAATCCATCCTTATTCAGCAAAACAGCTAAGCATATGTTTAACTGTTGCTGCTGAATCTGGGTCCATGATTCTTTTGACAATGGCTAGGCTGCTAGTGTGCTGCAAAGCATAACCTATTATGCTGCTTAATATTGTCTCATTGTTTCCTGTATTCCTCTGTGTTGTCTCTATTCTTAGATTGTACGCTTTTGGGGGCAGTGATTGCCTTTTTGTCTAGCAATATTATATAAAATACAGCTCCCTTAGAGAGACAATGAAGAGTATTTCTGCACTGCAACGTATGCTCAGGGTTAGTAGAACTTAAGTTAGCAGTCCCTGAGTTTGTTAAACTAAGGCTGGAGCATCTACATTCATTTGTAACCCCAGGTTAGGAATTGTTGAACCTTGGGTCCTGACTGGGGGCACACTTTGCTGCTGGATTTCTGCCTGCATTATTTTTACTCTTGCAAGCGTTTTTTGTTTGGTTGGGTTGGGTTTTGTTGTTGTTGTTGTTGGGTTTTTTGGGTTTTTTTTTTTTTTTAGGGGGAGAGAAGTGTTCATTTGGCCTAAGATTAGAGAATATTTGTTAGATGTATCTGAGTCTTATGCTCCCCCTCTTAACTCCCTCCCAAAAATCCTCCGTTTGCTAACTCCTGACTAGGAGCTGACTTTTAAACCCATGTTACCTTGAGTTATCCTCATCCACTTGTCAACAGATCCTAAATGGACTAGGGCTCAAAGGATGACAGGCTAGTACCTGGCATATTTTCAAATAAAATTTTGTGATCAACAGTAATTAGTCTTTTTACATTAGATGTATTAACACCCTTCATCTAAAATACTCACTAGTAAAGAATTCTAATTTAAATGATCTGTTTTAAATACGCCAGTATTGTGCAGGTCCTAAAGTTATGTGGACTATGGGTGTAACTTCACTGAGATTCTCTAGGGACTTGGTACTCAATTTTTTCAACTGAGGGCTAAATTATAGCACTGGGGAACCATCAAGGTCCATCTTAGTCACTAGGAATATTTGGATGGTTAATTTTTCCTCTCTTCCTTGTTCTCCTCTTTTTGTGTGTGTGTCTAGTCTTCTCCTCTCTGTTCTAATAGGAGTTGGGTTTTTCTTCCATTCCATATGGGTTCTAGGAGGGATGGAGGTTCTTCTCCATATTCTATGTGCTTAGGGTGAAGGAGGCCCTTCCCACCTAGTCCAAGTTGCTAAGAGAGTGTATGCTGACATCCAGCTTTTGGATAGGAGATTGTTTCAATGCTTCCTCCTGACTGCACTGAGTTTCTTCTTCTGTACTCCCAAATTCTTGGAGGTGGAGGCCCGAGGCATAGAGTCCACACAACTCTCTTAACAAAAGAGGTGGCACCTCCGGAAGAAGCTTTCTGTATGTTGGCAGGTTAGTGCAGAGAAGCCTGGATTAGTTCTATACATTCTACACAAGGTGGATGAAGAAATATTGAATTTTGCTCATCTTAGATTGTCATCGTCCACCTTTCAATAGCACTACCTTCTATTAAAATAATATAAAGAACTGCTCCCCTCATAGAAAATCCACAACCAAAATACAATAGGAAGCATTAGTTGATTAAGTGAAATTTTTTTTAATCTAAAGGTAATTTTACATCCACATACAATATCTGCTCTTTTTCTGGGAACAGTATATTATCAGGTAGTTCTACAAGTAGAGTTTTATTATCGCATTGTCTCCATTTTCCAGGACAAAAATTGTATTTATTTTTAGTTAGAATATCCAATCATTAGCAGGGGTGCTGGAACAATTTTTAAAGTGGGGGTGCTAATAATGAAAGCCACGGAAACCATGTCTTTGGTGTTTGTTATTACTACTTCAAGTCAGGGGTGGGGCAGCACCCCCAACACCCCAAGTTCCAGCGCCACATCAGGATTTGATTATCTCGCCCCTTTATAAAACTATCAAAAAATTTGTGGGGGGGTACACAAATTTGTGGGAGAAGTACATTAAATGATTATTTGGTATTGTTGATACTTTCTCACTGCTGGTTCTAACTTGTCCACTGCCAGTAATGGACTGTGTGTCAGGAAACTTTGACTCAATTAAAAATTTGAGACACTTTGGAAAGAGAAGCATAGACAACACTCTACTGAATCTTCCATAAGATTCTCTTACTAAAAATGCAGGTCCATTTATGCAAGGGCAATTAAACCCTGCTTATCCAAACTTAAAAAAAGAAGGGGGAAAGTGCCAGTTGCTAATCAAACATAAAGATCAGAAACGGCTGCTAATCCTTGCATAGAGAAATAAATTGCTAATTTAGTACAAATGAGACTGCCTCATTTAACAATTGGACTTCCCAGTCAGCATTTATTATAAATGCTGACCAACATTTTAATTGCCACTAAAAAAAGAGGGAGTTTAAATTTACATGATGTATATGTCAGAAGCAATGCAATGGAATCCCTATTTGTAAGACTGAAATTACTAAGAGTCTATTGATTTAAAAAAAATACCGTGGTACCTCCTCTGCATCTAAGTTATGGTAAAACTGACAAAAACTCAAAAATTCAAAGTCAAAAGGTCAAAGCCTTCTCCCTTAACTCATCCTGCTGTTCCATAATTTGGCAGCACATATATAACATGCTGTGATCTGACACCTCTGCAGTATATGCAGGCACAGTAAATCAGATTAAAATGGTGAGTTAGTGTGTGGATGTGTGTGGATTTTTTTGGTTTTCTTTGTTACTCTCAACTTGAATATCATTAAAACATCCTCTCTTGGTACATTAATGTATTTGTTTCATACATAAGTGTCTAAAAACGGAGATGACTCACAGAAACAATGCATTTGATATGCAAATGATGTACATTATAAAGGTTTATTATGGTGCATGGTAGACGATGTACTTAAAGAGATTTTAGATAATAAATTATGGATTTAGGCCTATGCATCAAAGTTGTTAAATGCCTAACTTTAAGCACCTGAGTAGGACTGCTTCTATGCTTAAAATTAAGAACATGCTTAAGTGCCTTGCATAATGCATCCGATGAAGTAAGCTGTAGCTCACGAAAGCTTATGCTCAAATAAATTGGTTAGTCTCTAAGGTGCCACAAGTACTCCTTTTCTTTTTGCGAATACAGACTAACACGGCTGTTACTCTGAAATCTTGCATAATGAAGGCTTCAATGGGTTGATGATCCAGAAGGAGCTATTACAAATTACTGTACAAATATAAAGATAATAAAATAAATGAATAACCCAGTATATATTTTTGATTCCTTCCCAGTAAACAACATATTGGCACAACGTATTTAAAACACAGTGGTTGCCATTAATTTATCATTTGCCAACAGCTGAAAGACCATGGCATCTGAGATTTCCACAGTTTCTGCTATGCTTATTAGAAGAGTTAGTTATGGTACCAGGTGGGAAATAATGACTTTTCATTGATTTTTATTTAGCTTCTTCAGGAAATTATAGTCCAAAATAACAGGTCACAATTTGTTATCCAAGTGCAAGTCCTAAATTTCCAAGTTTCATTTTTATGTTGGAAAAAATTTCGTCTACAGGTTTTGTAGATAACTTTTGGCGAGTAGGATTTATATTTTTTCCTGCTAAAATGTTAAAATGCACTTGTCCACAGACATGGATGTACTCCAATATGATTCTGGCTTCATCACCTCTCAGCCTGCTGGGGCTTAGGCAGCCTGAGGGAATTATTTTTTGTTATGGATCCCCTCTGCCCTAGGGGCCACCAGAGAGAATGTTGGCGGTTCTGGCTTCCTGCAGCTCCTTGTAGGGAGGGAAGGTCCTTCAGGTTGAGGAGGGGGCTCTGCAGTCTATTCTGCAGCTGGGGTGGCGGGGGCGGGGGAGGGAAGAGGGGCACGAAACCTCCCTGATAGAATGGTAAAGGAGAAACTCCTGGAGATTTCCTTCTCCCCAGTCACCTCCCATGGGTTTTGCTGCAGGGGGTGGGGGGTGATTTTGCCCTGCGTTTGATCTTCCATACCATCACCATAATGCCCTCTTCTCTGCCATATCTGGGTTTAGGTCACAAGTATGGGATTGACTTTCTCCAATTCCTAAGTAGCTGAAAAAATAATTCATAAGGAATCATTTACTTCTCATATCACATCTTTTCCTGTTTGTAGATTGCCCATGATCACAATAATTTGGAATTATTCATTAAATAATGCCAGAGAGTTTCCTCAAACTTAATATACAGGGACGTTTGCGATGAAACATTCCCCTCCACTCATAAACTGGCTTCAACAATCTAATACAGGCATTCAGCAAACAGAGAATCTTTCAAATGATTGTATGGTTCTTTCTAATGAGCAAACTGGATAAAAATCCTAATCTCCTAAATGGTAGCAGTTTCCCCTTACTAAGTGTTAAAACTGACAAGTGTGCTCTGCTCAGTTTCTTCGAAATGAAGCACCAAGCAAGGCTATCACCTCTCACAATAGCACTTGGAGAGCATTTCCATCTTCCAAGTGCTTTGTAAATGTATTAGGTAATTAATCTTCTCAGTGCTCTGTGATGTATGCAAGTATTATCACAGCATTTTTAAAGCTCGAAAAACGAAGGAGGGGTTTAGGAGACTTGCCCAATGCCACAGGAGGGAGTCAGTAGCAGAGTTGGGATTAGAATTCAAAGTAAGCAGTTCTCAACTCAGCCCTGTAGTCAGGCCACTAGGAAAAAAACAATCTGTGATGAACTCATGACTCAAACTCATATGACAATGAAATGCCGATAGCTTACAACCCTATCATCTAATTATTTAGCAGTATATAAAATGCTTGCTGCCCTTCATATAATAAAACAAATTACTCCAGATGCAAGATACTGAACTGGAATCTTCCTACAAGGCATATACAGCAACCAAAGCACAAATAAGCGTTCAAAATCATGCTGAATAAATGATCTGATTAGAATTAATTGCATTTTATTCCCAAACTTTAAAACTCCTCAGATACATAGAGCACAAGACCCACTATCTGCATATGTTTGCTGCTAAATGGAGACAATAGTTTATATAGATTTGGGGGGAAACTTTTGGAAGAAAGATGCAATATAAACTAAGAGTGGAAAGGGTGGGTCAATGCATTGTGGCAAAGACTTCTCACACAAGTTTGGGTTTGCATGAAGAAAGGAAAAGCCCCTTGTCAAAATCTCAGGGGTTAGACTTTATTTGGAACTCTTTTTGAAACTAGGAGTAGGCTGCAGGTATCAGCTAAATGGTAACTCATGCACCGCAACCAAAATGAGATCCAAACATTTCCTATAATAAAACAAAAATCTTTAACATAAACCCCAACCTCACCTTTTTGTTTCTACTGATACTAAGCCAGGCTCCATTTATAACTTCCCCAGATAGGTTCATTAGATTAACCTGAGGCTACCTGGCCTGGCTAGCTGAAGTGGTAATAAGGTACAGCTGCCTTAGTGCAGCTTCAGGCTAGGAAGGGTCTGTGAAATCTTGCTAAGGATAGGAGGATTCAGCAGTACTGCTACCAAGGCCCAGATCCACAAAGGTGTTGAGGCTCCCAAGTACCTTTGTGGATCTGGGTCCAAATCCTTAATACTAACTAATAGCTTCTTGTGCTGTCTCTGGTGTCTTGTAAGCATCCTGTCAACTTCTACACTGACCTGGGAACTTTACTTGCTGACACATACGGAGGGGCAGCATGCCTGGTAATTGCTCATTCTGCATAGTCATTCTCTGCTTGCTATGTTTCAAATTAAAATTTTTGACTAATGAGATTTCACATAAGAAATCAGAAAGTCCATCTGGAAGCAAAGGCTGTATTGTAATCTCACCTATACTGGTATAAATCAGCAACACCTCTACTAAAGTCAATAGAGTTACACTGGTATAAAACTGGTGGTGATAGGCACTATCTAGTTTCCAAACACAAAAACAAGGAATACACCTATATGGCTCAGCACAGCCTGAGGGAGGATGCAGTTTGTCATAATAATACATTGCATAGTTCTAGTACTTCTCATTCTAGCACTTTAACCCCACACTTTACAAACATTAATTAATTAATCCACACAACACCCATGAGGTAGGAAAGAAACCAAGGGATAGTTTCATCCATTACTGAAAAACAGCCATTGTTGACATCCTAAGTTAATTCTCCTGTAAGGACAGGATACCAGGCATTAAACTGAGAGTACCATTGACTTGGCTGTATTCTGTGTCCACAAGATGCAAAAGCAATGACCCAGATAGATCAAAACAAAAAAGGAATGCATCACCATTTGCAACACTGTGTCATTGTCCAGTGTTATACAAAACAAGAGATGCAGATATTTTCTTGGCAGTGGTAATAAATAATAGATCACTCTTACAGAGTAATTTTCATCCATACATTTCAAAATGCTTTACTCAGGAATCAATAGCAGGGACAAGACTAAAACCCAGGTCTCCTGGACCAGTGTCCTGTCCACTAGACCATCATGCCTCCACATCTTTATTTATCTGTTGATGTTTTTAAAAGAAGCTTAAAATATTTGCTGTTCAAACTGTAACCCATACAGTTACGGTCCTTGTAATTGAGGATAAACCATTATCACTCTACTTTTACTATCACTTGATAATTATTATGAGTGATACATCCCAACTCAACAACCCTCCCTCTACATAAAAGCAAATCTTCACTGTACAAATCTGTCACTGGGACTAGCCATAAAACCTTCATTGCTCTTCTAATTATGCTGTTTCCCATAGTACGCTATGAGCAGTGAGAAGTGAAGGACAACCAGAGCACAGCGCACCAGCCATGCCTCCTCCCTTTGCACAGCCAACCTCTGACATGCCCCTTACACAGTGGACTGGGAAAGAAGCCAGTGCAGGGCTGCTTGAGGGGAGTCCCCTCTTGAAGGGAGTAGTTCCCATGCCTCCTTTATGCTCTGGAGGGAGTGGAGGAAGAGGCCCATAAGTTTCGGGCACAACAGAATCATAGAATACCAGGGTTGGAAGGGACGTCATGGAGTCCAACCCCCTGCTCAAAGAAGGACCAATCCCCAATTTTTGCCCCAGATCCCAAATGGCTCCCTCAAGAATTGAACTCACAACCCTGGGTTGAGTAGGCCAATGCTCAAACCACTGAGCTATCTCTCCCCCCAAATAGCCCCCCAAAGTTTCTGTCATTTGTAGTTGTGAATGTGACCCAAAGCAGAATGCATGGAGGTAGAAGTCGTCAAGGTCCATGGTGGCAGCAGGGCATAGGGAGAGCAAAGTACACAACAGGGAATGCTACAGGGGTGACAGAGACAGGACCTTTCTTGCAGGGGTAGTTACAGTCAGGAAATGGGAGCAGAAAGACGTCACTATGGGGCCAATCAGGAAAAGAAAGTGAGAGAGAATACCAGGTGAGTGAACAATGTGGAGAAATGGACTCATCACACACTGGGTGGTAATGGGGAGCGAAATGAAATTGTAGAGTGAGCAGGACAGATACTGGAAGCACAAAGGGAGGTGAGGACAAGCTAACTGGGGTAGGCAAGAAACAGGCCTGGGGGTTGAAGGAGATGAAGGGACACAGAAAGGACCATGAGATATGGGGGAAGACACAAGCTAGAGTATATGTAGGAGGAGGAATGAGAAAGGACTGGGTGTAGGAATGTAAGGCTATGTCTCCACTGCCATAAAAGGGGGGATGTATTACAGTGATATAAATAATGTGCATTAGTTGTCTCGCAGTAAAATCCTACTGCAGACAAGGCACAGACAGTTCATACTCCAAGGTAGCTAGGCAAGGTAAACACTATACTGCACTCCCAATTTGACCTAGCCAAGCTACATCACAGACAAAAACTACAGAGCCTTATCTCCTGTAGGATTTTACAATGAGATAGCTAATAAGTGTTTGTTCTTTCACTGTAACAACACACCTTTTTTGGTAGTGAAGACATAGCCTCAGGGACAGAGGGCAAGTGAGAAAGTTTAGAGTATTGGTATGGTTCACTGTAGTAGAGAAATTATTTTGTCACTGGCGTACAAAGGAAATTTCAGTCAAGAAGCTACAGACTCCATGGGAAGTATGAGCAAGGTCAGCGCAGCCCTTCCTCAATCCTAGGCAAACCCACTGAGGTTCATCTAGGTTCCCGTGTGAAGGTCTTTTGGATGAGACCTAAAAATTGAGGCCATATAAACCCTGAATAAAGATTAGAGACTGCACAACTCTTCCTTTAGGCATTAGGGATTGCTCTGGACTGGTGTCCTTGCCTGAAATATTCCTTTCCTTGCACTGATATGTAGCTGGATGAAGAGAGGGGTAATTGCCTGGATGGCGTGGAGGACAGAAGAGGCTGAACACAAGAAAAGATAGGATGCACAGGAAAGAAATGGAGGGAACCACAATAAAGAGGCCCCAAGGGAAAGTTACTGGAGAGATTAAGGTGATGGAGAGGAAGGAGACAGGGAAACAGAGAGAACTACAGAGGGGACAGAGATTGTTAGAAAAAAGAGAAAAGACAAAACAGCAGAGAGAAGGGGGGAAGGAATCAGGAGAACTTAGGCAGAGAATAGAGAATGTGGAGGAGTAGAATGAAAGGGGATCACTAAATGGAAGGAGGCACACATTGGAGAAAACAAGTTGTGTTTTATTTATTTGTACTTCTATATTTTATGATATCTCCCTGTCAGACATCTCACAGCTTCACAGGTATACTGGAAAAAGGATGCGAGGGCAGTATATGGTTGCTGAGGGGAATGTATGATAGCTCTTATTTTTCCTAATGTTACTGATGGACATGTACACACAGTAATAACCAGAGATAGGGTGTGTGTGTAATTATTTGAAATATCAATTCCTGATCTGGGACAGAGGGAAAGATTTATCAAAACAAAGATGAGAAAATGCAAAGGGGGAGGGAGGAAGAGCGTGGTACCTGCTTGCCAGCAGTTACCAGTAGCCTGGAAGAACAGAAGCTCCTCCAAGTCACCAAAATACCGTTTGCTGTTTCAATAGGTTCTCCCAAAGTCAATGCCATGTCTTTGTTTTGGTGTTTATTAATAATACCGAGTATTGTATTTTCTGTAATTAACTAATAGGAATCTTAGACACTGTTGGAACAGGTTTGAAAAATGGACTCTATTGTCACAAAAAAATTAACAGAAACAACCATTTTCATTTTGTTCAGAATTTTCTGCAGACTTTTTTGAAGAAATAGAAAGTGAAACATTTTCAATTTTTATTTCTCCTTTCTTTTTCCACTTTCCCTCCTTTTTTTCCCCACTGAAAAATATATGTGTGTGGTTGTGGGTGTAGGGGTGAATGGGAAAAAAGGGGGGGGGAACCTCACATTTGATTCTATTTTCCATTTTTGGTCAAAATTGTATTGACCACAATGAAAATTAATTAATTTTCTAATCAATCAGTAATCAGTTTTGTCAAAATGATGTTTTCCAACCAAAATGTTAGCCAGCCCTAGTTGCTTCTCATTATTGTGACCTCTTTCTTTCTTTTCTATCTCCCCCGTTTATTGTTGTTTTCTCCTCCTCAGGACAATTTTGAGATGCTTACAGTGGACACGGCATGACTTGTTTCTTGTAGGTACTCTTCCTTTCTTCTCAGTGGATGCTTACTTTTGCTAGTGAGAATCTCCCCAGTGAGCAAACTGTTTCAGGTGCAATACTATCAAATCAATACAATATACTCAGCATCTCTTTTGGGAAACAAAGTATAAAGAGTTTCAGCAAGAACACTTCATGCCAGGTTATTTGGCAGATTAGCTGCCTTCACTCCTTTCTCAACTAGGGAAAATTGAGTTTCAAAATGCAGCATGTTTAAAAAAGAATCCCCCAAACTCCTTCTGATAAACTTATTGCAGTAAAAAGAAAAGGAGTACTTGTGGCACCTTAGAGACTAACCAATTTATTTGAGCATAAGCTTTCGTGAGCTACAGCTCACTTCATCTGATGCAGTACAGACTAACACGGCTGCTACTCTGAAACCTGTCATTATTGCAGTAAAGAACTTCACTTTAGGTCCCTGCAATTAGCATACATGCACTGTTTATATCTTAGAATACACTTTCTTATTAAAGCATTTCTGTATAGATAGCTTTTCTGTAAAAAAAAGGAAAGCAAGAAGTCACTGCACTGGCAGAAGAGTGCTTTCCTAAATTGTTTTTTTTTTTTTGTCCTGTAATGCCACCTGTTAATAGCACTCAAGATGCTTGAATGTCAAGAATTATAGTACTGTATACTGAGCACGGTGCTTATAGTTACATGGGAAATCACAATTAACTCAGAAATCACCCATATTGATTTTTAAAGACCTTTGGTCTGTGAGATCAATGGCCCTGTGCTTTATCTCACTTAAATGTTAAGACAACATGTTTCAATTCTGTTAACAATCTTAACCTATCAACCTATTGTGCATTTCATTCTGTGAACAGTACAAGTGTAATGCTTAACCCTTTCACTGGTAAAGCAATTCATTCGTATTAATGCTGTATTTTACAAAGCACAGAGCAGTTTGATTGAAATATAGCTGCAGATCTTGAATTCTCATGTTGGTTAGTTAGGCCAAGCATAAAGTCACAGTTGCTCTCTTACCAATACAAATAGCCAGCTTGTTCATTTGATAAATTTAGCACTCTTCCCGCCCCGGTTTATTCAGTTTTAAGAACAGACACTTACTTTTAGGAATTAGTTAATTATTCAGAATTAGTCAAACATATTTCAGCATTTGTGACTTAGGGAGAGTTTAAACTAGCAAAACAGTAGGGAATTTTAATGATATTTAAACCCCTTTCTTTCTTTGGTTCTGTGTTAAGCTTTGTCTGCTACTAGACTGACAGAAGGAAAAGGCTACTGAAATATTACAGACTGCAGTTAGATTTGCATTTGTCTCATGTCACATGAATACCAAGCTATTGTATGTAGCATGGGTGTGTGCTACCCCTGTCTCAATGTGGAGAGTAGACTATTCCCTGCTTATTTGTCTCCCTGTTTGCCAGGGTTCTGGCCAGGAGACTGTGCAGTTCTGCCCATGAAGAGTACAGTCATGTACTCACGTGCATCATGTTTAACTGTGAGCGCCAGGGTGGTAACTTGAGGTTTTGGAAGCAGAGTTTCCCTCTGCGTGGGATGTTGTTGTTATGCTCTGTTTATCAATCGTTCATGTTTTTACCAAGCAATCATGCACAGGAGTAACTTCATGTAACTGAGAAGAACCATTGAGTTAAGTGAGACTCCTCATGTGCATAAACGTTCGCAGGATCGGAATCTCAGAGTTGGAGTCTCCTCGTTTTGTCTAAAAGGCCTTACTAACTTTTTAAATATTTTTGAAGTTTTTAACATAACTGAGCTATACATATTTTGTCTTTGGAAAAAAAGACTGAAGTACACACTAACTTGCTTATGCAACATTTTTGCATCAGGAGTTCAACTTCACTGAGATTCTACTTTGGAAAATACGTTCAGTTTCTCTTGAAGCAAAAGCTCTGACCCAACAATAAGCCGTTACATTACATTCATTTCTGAAATCTCATGGAGGGAGATAATATTTTCTTCAGTACTGAGATTGAGTTGCAGTATAATCAAATGCAGCATAAATATCTACAGGTTCATTTCTTTTTATTTTATTAGTATTTTTAAATGATCTAAAATAAAACCCAGACGAAAAGACATTATACAATGAAAAGTAGTGTCATAGGATCCAGGTAACTAATGCCTCATGGAAAACTGAAAATACTTCAATTCAAAATAATTCTGATTGTAGAGTGTGAGATATTTTCTGTTTTTCCCCTTTAGCCCTTTCTTCTAGTATTAGGGATATTTGCATCAAAATCTGGACGTGGGTTTAAAAGCTCTTAGACATCTATTACTGGCATAACAATCCTCTCGCCAATAATCAGTTATACACTGCTATGAAAAATCAGGATGTACTTTTCCAAGGGTAAAAATGTAATACTTGTTTGTGTTAGAGCTTGTCTACAGTGGGGTAACATGCTCTATGGGAGTGTGATTTCTAAAGCACACTAACGTGTTGCGCATTAATTGGGCCATATAAACCCTGCTGGTGCACTTTAACATAGTGCTATTTGAACCTGTACTATGTTAAAGCGCGCAAGGCAATGTTTAGGGTGCATCAGCAGGTCCCTCTTTCCCATACCACTAAGTTCATTCACAAAATTCTGTGGGCCTTGTAAACCTTCCTCACATTCCCGGCGGTACCCTGAAAAAAGAGAGTATGTCAGGCCACAGTTAAAAAAGTGTTTAAGTCTCTATACAGATTGTTGCCTCATGGAATTTTCAAAACCACCTAAGCAAGTTAGGCACCTACGTTCCATTGACTTCAATGGGAGTTAGTCGCCTAAGCTGTTTAGGCGCTTTTGTAAATTCCAGGGGGTGCCTATCTGTATCTTTAGGCATCTAAATGCCTTTGCAAATGTGGCCCTGCATTCTTATATATTCAGTCCACTCCAGGTGGCAAATTCATTCCTGCTATAACCCAGTGATGCTATATGAGTGATACACTGATAACTCTGACCCTCAAACTCTAAGCACAAGACAGTGCCTGGCTGTTGCATAGATATAAAAAGGAGAAACATCTTTTTACCTTTGCTCTCCTCACCAAGAAGTCAGGCATAGTCATAGTACATGAGCTACCTTCTTGCTTCCCCAAGAAACTACAGCACTGGAGAGGGTACAGGGGTGGGCTGGGAGGAGGCAGGACAATGTCCTTATTCCTCCCTAACATTTCTGGAAGAATATTTTGAATCACCTCAAGGGATGTAGCTGCAGGTACAACTCCTCTGTATGCCTGAAAGCTCTTGGAGGGACTGTCCCATCCTGAATTATTCAATTGCAATACATTGCATTGAACTGAACGGCAGGCCCAAATCTGAGTATGTGTGGCTCTAACTACCTGGCTGGAGGTGCAAATCACATAGTTAGAGGCACAGTAACAAGATTTTACCCATACTTGACTTTGTGGGCAGAAAAAATGCAGGGTGTCATCCCCTTTGAAAAGATACCCCAGTGCGCATTCTGAGAAGGCACAAACATTTCTAACAGGCTCAATTATAAGAGTTCACAGCTATACAGATTATTTTAGTGTGAATTAAATTATTTGTGAGCCATTAGGCATACCAGCTCTGTACTCTGTATTTGTCAACAATGCCTTTCAGTCAATTCATCAGACTGGAACTGCATATCCATCATTTTTATGACCACCTTTTTGACACAAGATAAGTAATTTTACCTGCTTTTATTCCAAAGGCAATTGAATGGGGGCTTTTTTTTAACCTCTATACGCATAGTGATAAGCATTGCAAGACAAATGTGTTGCAATGGCAGAACCATAATCAGCACTTTCTTAGACTCTCTGCATTTTTTTTTTGCCTTTTTCAAGAAGGTGATTAATGAAGTGTTGAGACTAATAAAGAAGCAAACATCTTGGAGATATTATTATGCATCACATAGCACTTGAAACAGCAACTCTGCCTCCGTAAAACATTTTATTTGTGGTATTGTGCAAATCGATTGCAATTTGCTACTGGCTTCTTTCAAATACATTTCTTCAGTACTGTGTTGTTAAATAATAAATCGTGCTAACTATTACTTCAAAATTGAGTGTTCCAATTTAGTTATGAAAGAAGGAAGTAGAGAAGTCTAGGATAGAAAATCCGCTAGTATTTCCCTACAGCTAGCAGAAAAATACCTGCTCCTCACAGGTAACCATATCCAAATTAACTAGATTAGCTGGTCTGACTTGGTTACTGCAATTAGCCTAACATGACCGAAGGAGTTAAACTAAGCAAACCAGATTTGTTCTCTTGTCCCTCAATCTTAACTTGAAATTCAAAACTGTATGACAAAAAGTTGGAATTCCAATGAGTACTGATAGAGGGTAGATGATTGTTGTAGAAATACAACAAACACATCGAGGAATAAACTGAGAACACTGAAATTTTGCAGGGAAGATTTTACACAACTTTGAAGCTAGAGCTGGCCATGTGACTTGTACACACAGATCAAGCCCACCTGGACACGACAAAATTAAATGATCCAAACTAAAAACTTATGTAACAAATACCATTCGGTACATTCAGTCCCTCCTATCCGTGTGAAAAATTGACCTCTTAGAAGTCAATGGTGAAATCCCTATGACATCAATGTGGCTTGGATTTCACCCCCAGTGCAGAGCCTGCCTGTCCTTCCAATTCTGCAAAGCATGTAAGTACATGCTTTAATTAATCCCTTTTCAGAAAAGCACTTAAGCATGTGCTTAACTTTAGGTGTGTACTTAAGACCCATTTAAGTCAAATAGACTTAAGCATGGGTTTAAAGTTCAGGTTAAAGGTAAGTGCTTTGAATTGGGATCATTTTCTGAATTCACCTGGTTGGAGAACTTCACAGACCCTCCAAATTTCACACCAACCTGTTCACCAGGCACCTATAAAGCCAGAGTAGTGCTGGTTAAAAAAAAAAGGGGGGGGGGATTTTTTCAACAAAATTTTTTTCCATTAAACTTTTCCCTTAAACAATTGGATTTTTCAACAAGACAGTTCAAAACAAAAATGTTTCATTTTGAATTCAGATGAAATGAAAAAATCCATTCAATTCATATTAAAACTAATATATTTCATTTTGAATCAATTTGAAACATTTTTGTTTTCATTTTGAATCATTGCATCACAATATAAGAAAACAATTGGGGAAAATATTTAATTGAAAAAACTGGAAAATTTGAATACAAAATTTTCAGATTGTTCGGAAAATAAAAACGTGCACAAAATTTTTGTGACAAACCATCTCTCAATACTTCAATTGTGGAGGAAACCCTAGATATATCTGAAATAATCAGCCCATTGGTTTAATGTCTATGATGATGATGATGATGGAAGGACTTAGTGGACTAGATTTAACTTGGGATATTGGATGACTGTACATAATTCCAGGGAAAAATCACCTTAAAATGTTTATCCCTGTTTTTGTTTTGTGCTTTGCCAAAGGCTTGGCAACTGATTTATATTTATGTTCAGTAAATTTCTCCAATGCTTATTATTTCTGAGATTCATCCAAAATCCAATAGGAATCCCAACATGTCCTATCGGAAACCAGGAATTTCAATGCAGTTTATACTGAATTAAGGATATACAACATTTAGACAGGTTTCAGAGTAGCAGCTGTGTTAGTCTGTATCCGCAAAAAGAAAAGGAGGACTTGTGGCACCTTAGAGACGAACAAATTTATTTGAGCATAAGCTTTCGTGAATGCATCCGATGAAGTGAGCTGTAGCTCACGAAAGCTTATGCTCAAATAAATTTGTTCGTCTCTAAGGTGCCACAAGTCCTCCTTTTCTTTTTACAACATTTAGAGTGACCCTTGCAAGCCATCAGGGACATCAGGGAAAGAAATAGAGCTGTCTTGATTGGAAAGATAGGAAGACAATGGGAGGGTGAAATAAAGGCATGCAGCTATATGCTGTTTAATAACCTATTCTGCACAAAAATAAAATGAGAAAGAAGTTGGGCTAAATTATAAATTGTAATGAATTTGTCCCAAGTCTAAATTTGCCACTTTGACTTAGTTGTACTGGCACTGGTGTTGTATTAGCATATTCATAATGAAAATTTTCTGCTTGTGGAAACTGCTTGTATTTTTCACTTTTCTTTGTTTTTTTCTCTAAAGGGGATGAAAACATATTTTCTTAAAAAAAAAATGCACCAACAGCATTTTTCTTCTAACCTCTAGCTGCTACCAGTGACAAAATGGCATTTGCTAATTACTTGAAAGGTTATTGACATGGGATTGTAGTAAGGAAGGGGGCACCATTTCAACTAAAACAAGAACCTCCACCCCCTGAACCATCACTCTGAACTTGAGCCAAACGATTTGTAGGGGAAATAAAGTCAGTTAACTTTTTGAATGTAATTTTTCCATAACTTTGTATTTCTGGATTTCTTTTGAGACAGAAAACGGAAATGTCCCCAAAGAAATCCTACCCTTGATAATTCCAGTCTAGTGAAAGCAAGAAACATTGGAAATCACAAGAAAAGCCTGTGCAAGCCTATGGGATATAGACAGTTCAGATAAATTTCCAAATGGTAAGGTGGTCATCTGCACCCAGCCAAACCTCCAAAATGTTTTGTTTTATTGATTGATTTTGGACTATATTAACACTAAGCCTTTTTTATTTCACCTTAATAAAAAAGAATTGTTTTGCAGCTAAATAACTAGAATCAGTTGAAATCCTTGAAACATCTTTTCTCTCTAAATATTAATAATATTTTGTGAGGTTTTATTTTATTCTTTTCATAATATATCTTTCTCTGTATTATACTTTTAAATGCCAGGAATTTCTTAATTGCACGCTTTTATACAAATGCCAACTCTAAAATGATCAATAATATGTTTACACTTAGCTGTCTCTGTAGTATTGTGGACTTTTCTAGCTGGATTTGTAATGATTTTCATTTCTTTCTTATATACACATTTATTAGATACCTGCCTTTTGTGTTCTTCTAATTACTTCAAAAGCTTAACAAATGAAATGGAATCTAATTTCACTTACATCATTGTACAGGAAATACTTCTGTTTACAGAAGGGCCAGGTTTCATTCCAGCATTCCCCTACCTATTTAATCCCTGCCCCCAAATTTCATACTATAGCTTTATGGTGATCAATGTGCCTTATTAATATAGTTATTATTCATTATTTACTCTAGCAGTGCCAGCCATGGACCAGGACTCCATTTTGTACAAACACAGAACAAAATGATGATCCGTGTCCCAAAGAACTCACAATCTAAGTATAACCTGCACCACCCACACTAAGGTAAAAATACAGAACTATAGTTTTCAGGGTCACGACAGTGGCAATTATTTCTGAGCAAATCGATAACTCAAGAGCACCTTCAGTCAGCACACTTTGCTGAACAGTTAATTGAAAAAGAATGGTGCACTCTTGAAGGAAGGTGCAACATTATCTTACCCTATGATTGCAATGTGGCTAAGCCTACTCCCTCAACACCCTATACTTCCTCAAAGGTATTGTGCCTCCTGCTATATGCCAGGAAGTTGCTAGCACAGTGGAGCGCACAAGACAATGCATACATCCAAGACATGTGCAATATGATTTAACTTCAATGCTGAGTTGACTGAAGTCATGACAAAGTTTTCTTGCCACCAGTAAGCCCCTAACATTGTCACTCAAACAAACAAGGATTCAGTTATGGAAAACAAGATTGAGAATGACTCTGTAGCATGTGCACTCCTGCTCCCACCCGTAGAGCACCTACCACCCAGTATAGCTCAGTACTAGATTATATGGCATTGTCTTAATCGACTCCACATTGGAGTTGACTGGTCTAGAGATGCAATGATCAAGTGGGGCTACATTACTATCCCCAATAGCTGTGACTGTGGCAGAAAGCCTCAAAATATGAAGCATCTCCTTTGACACCAGTTGCTTCAGCATGAATGCTCCTCCAGTGACCTGGCGGAGTGCAGTGATTCGTCAGTCACACGTGCAGGGATGTGGCAGGAATCAGCATGAGAAGATAACAAGAAAAAGAATAGCGATGTGGCTGTGGCAGTCTCTCTGGTGACTCAGCATCTAGATTTTTCCTCTGTTTGCTACACAGCCTAGTCAGCATGGACAGCTGGTGCTGGTGTATTCCACTCTGCACCCTGGCAAGCAAGCTTTCTAAGTAATGTTTCATTCTGATTATGTCCATCAATTCCAGTACTTCTAGGCCTTGATCTTGACCCAAGAAATCATGCAGTCTGCTGTGCACTGAGAAAATGTGCATTGCTGCACTGCTGTGGAAAGAAACTTGCCATGAAATTTCTCCCAGTATCTCTCCTCCGAGATTCCCAGTAAATTTAATACAATATTCCTCATGGCCATGACCTTGCCCAAGGTCTAACGGAGCAATGTGTCTCTCCCATCAGGAATGAGACTAAACAGACAGCCCAGGACTCCTTCAGAACTCACATACCCAGAAGCGACCAGGTAAACCTCTAGGTCATCTTCCATCTCCTGGTTAGGTTATCATGGCTGACTCACTAGAATTCTCTGCAGCAGTTTTTCCTGGAACTCTTGCATTTGTTGCTGTTTGGGTCACAATCTAGAGTTGCAGCCATAGCTATTAGATCTGGTGCTCCATGAATTACAGCAAGGTTTGCTGGCATCATAGTAGGAATTATTGAAGTTGTTTTTGCCTTTCTGCATAGGGATATTTTTTTCCAATCTCAACACCAAATGAGAGTAGATAACATTCCCCTCCTGTTCCAAATAAAGCTTATATGTGCTGTATGAAGTCAGATTTATTGTTTGACCTTATGGGTAACACATGTTATAACAAGAGAACACAAACATGAGATTAAGCTTTCTCATCAAGTCCTACCATGTCTAGGGCAGTGGTGGGCAACCTGTGGCCTGTGGGACGCATGTGGTCCATCAGGGTAATCCGGTGGTGGGCCACGAGATAGTTTGTTTACATTGACCGTCTGCAGGCACGGCCACCCAGGGTTCGCTGTTCCCAGCCAATGGGAGCTGCAGGAAGTGGTGGCCAGCATGTCCCTGACGTAGGCCACAGGTTGCCACCACTGTTCTAGGGTTTCCTGCAGGACCTCTCTGTCTCTGCATTAAACTCCCTCTGACCACCACTTGTATATGCTGATGGAGTTGCACCTGAAATGAATCTACAGAAATCAGTAGCTGTTTTCAGGGTTCTAACTTCTGTTAACAGGGCGGGTCAGCAATAGAGCCCTGCTTCCTATACACGTTGATACATCCTGCCACCCTGTTACACAAGCTGTTTCCATTGTGATTATTAATAACATCTCAAAATATATATTTTGCCCAATAAGTGGGATATAAAGTTCAAGATGATCTAATAACATTTAATTAGCATCCAAGCTACTGAAGTGTGGCGGTTCAAAGACAAGACAGGACACAGCTTTTAGCAAGCAAGCGGCTGGTCTGCTAACAGGCTTCCGCCTGTCAGCTTTCCACCTTCCCCCTTTATTCTTTCTCTCCCCCCGCGCATTACATTCTCCAACAGATAAAAGGAATACACTGGCTTTGTTTAACATTCTTATTTACCAATTTCTATCTACCGCATTCCTTGCTCTCGGGCCTTGAGCCCAGTCCTGAGAGGCTTCCCACGGTTCATGTCATTTGGGCGAGATTCCAAAGTTGATGCCCTTGAGAGGAGCTGTGTGTGCGTTGGTCCAGCACAACACTCCGGGTGTGCCCTGAATGTTGCCAAGCGCATGAACCTTGTATGAATCCTACACTGAAGCTTTAGCATAATTACCCAACCCCTGTTTATTATTTAAATGGTAGAGCAATAAAGAAGCACCATAATAGCCAAATGAACCAGCTCTTCTGGGCTGAGTGGTTTATCATCTTCCATATTAGTCCAACTCCAATTACTTGAAGAACTCCACAGCTAGCTTTTGTATGATGCTGTACTTGCTTCATATAATAAAGCGTATATTTTTTCAGGCTCAATATAGAAGATGAGTCACACTTTTTAATATATAAAATAAACAAACCCTGAAGGAATCTATTTCCAGGCACTTCAAAGAACAAGCTTGAAGGATGAAATATCATATGAGATGTGTTAGCATTATTGTACCAATATCCTGTGCTTTCTATAAGATCCTCAAACCTCCTCTTCAGGACCAGTTCTGCAAAAGGGCTCTGAAAGATGCTGAGGCCAGAAAGAATGGCTGCTGATGGAACACCATCACAGTGGAGACACAGCCAGCTCCAATGAAACACTGTGAAGCCTAGAGTTTTTTGCCAAAGGATACTTGTATCTGGTGATGGGAAAAAATAATCTGTGAGAAATTTGGCAGATATTTCCCCCCGCCATTTTTCATCTACCGCAACCATGTGTGTCCCCCCCCAGCCCCCGGTCTCCTGGTCTTTACACACTGAGACACATATTGTTTGATACTAAAAATATTTAGATTTCCTGTGCTATAATGAGGCCTATAATTCTTTATTTTCCAAGCTTCCTCTTCCGTCTTTAACTATAGGACAAACACTTGAAGACATTTAATATTTGGAAGTCGCCAAAAATCTCCTCTCTCTGATGTTTTTATTATAAGCTAGAACTCAGATGGTATTTAAATGATATTCATTGCTATTGGAATATGTTTGTGTTTTTTTGTTTGCTTATTATAATCGGTGGCACCCTGGCTGACTTTTAATTGGCCTAATACAGTGATATATATTTGTTGTTGCTGTTTTGGCACTAGGATGTTGTTTATGGTCTTATTATGTAAGATTGGGTTTTAGTTTGCATTTCTTCAGAGCTTACATCTCCAAGCTTTTCTCTGAAACCTTGAGGGCTCGCAACTTTCTTTTATATTTGAAAGCTGAGCTTTTCCCACAGTTGTATGTCTCCAGGAGCCAGAGTCTTAATACAAACAGCAGATATTGAGAGGCTCACAGTAAATTTGCATCATGGACAACAGATACAATTCTAGTGCATGTTCTCTTTATTATTGCTTGTATTTCTCTTTTCATTAGAGTAGCTTGTAAAAGCCCCAATGAGATCAGGGCCTCATTGTGCTAGGCTCTGTACATTTACATAGTAAGAAACAGTTCATGCTCTCAAGAGTTTACAATCTAAATAGCTAATTCAGACAAAAGGTGTATTATTACAGGTAGGGAACAGAGACCATAGGAAGATTAAGGCCCAGACTCTCAAAGGTATTTAGACATCTAATGATGGTGATTTTTGAGGCTCTAGGCATAAGTGATTTGCTAAAGGCGATACAAAAAATCTGTGGCAGAGCTTGGAACTGACCTGATTCTCCTGAGTCTCAGTCTAGTGCAGTGGTGGACAACCTGTGGCCCATCAGGGTAATCCACTGGTGGGCTGTGAGACAGTTTGTTTACATTGACTGTCCAAGGGCCAGTGGAAACTGCGGGAAGCGGCACAGGCCGCAGGGAAGTGCTGGCCGACACTTCCCGCAGCTCCCATTGCCTGGGAACGATGAACCGGGGCCACTGGGAGCTGCGGGCGGCCGTGCCTGCGGATGATCAATGTAAACAAACTGTCTCACGGCCCACCAGTGGATTACCCTGACAGGCCACGTGTGGACCGCAGATTGCCCACCACTGGGTTGAGTGCCTTCACCACAAGATCAGCCTTCCTCTCTCTCCTTTATCATAATTAAAAGTAGGTTTATTAAAGGAATAACCAAACCTCAATACATGTTATTTCACATTATAACATATCCAGTGAGGTCCCAACATGCATATGGGTCATTTTGGATATATCAACAATTATTTGTCCATTTCAAAGGGGTGGGTGAATACTCAGCCTTTCTGTATCAGCCCCTTTCAGAAAGTTACCTTACACATGATTAATAATAGAGTTTGGCAGATCAAGGTCATTTCGACTCAAAGAGGATTTTGATATTTTGAATTTAGGTTTCATTCCGATTTGGAATCAACACTGAGCATTTCAAAATTCTACACAAAAGGGGCCGGAACCTTGGCTCCAGGGCAGTCCATCTGGCAAGCTGCTGCAGAGCTACTGACCCTGAATGCTACTGAGGAGCTGTAAGCCTGGGAACTGGAGGTCCCAGGCCTTCTTGGTCAGTGGTTCTCAAATTTCCAATCTACTGTATCCCTTTCAAGAGTCTGAAGACTGAGCCCCACTGTCCGGGAACAGTGCCGGAGCCCCAGCAATGGCCCTGCTTGCTACCTCCTAACACCAGCCTTGCATTTGGGACATTCCCCCAATCCCATTTTGTGACACACACACCCCGGGGCTCACGACCCCCAGGTTGAGAAGCACTGACCTAGATGAATTGATGTACCCCATCCAGGGGCGGATTAATGCAGGGGCTTTAGGGTCTGCCGCCCAAGGCCACAGGCTAAGGGGAGCCCTGCCGCAGCAGGGCTCAGGCAGGCTGCCTGCCTGCATGCCGTGGCCCCACGCTGCTCCCGGAAGCGGCTGGCTGCTGGCACGTCTCTGTGGCCTCTGGCGGGGTGGGCGGAGGCAGCTCTGAGCGCTGCCTCTGCCTCCAGCACCATCCCCGCAGCTCCCATTAACTGTCCAATGGGAGCTGCGGGGGCAGCGCTTGCGGGCACCACATGAAGACATGCTGTCCCCATCCGCCCAGGGGCACGCAGAAAGTTTAGTATAGCATTAATAGTCTCGATGCCATAATTGTGATCATTTTGTTTTAAATTAGGAAAAAGACTTGTATACAGGGGCCCCACAAAATCTTATGACCCCGGGCCACAGGAGGGTTAATCCGGCCCTGAGCCCATGGAAGACCTCTTCATACCCCCAGGGGCATGTGTACCCCTGGTTTACAAACACTGTTCTAGGCTTTCACTTCCCTTCAGCTTTAAGCCCAGCCTACCAAGGAGCCAGGTAGACAAACTGGCAGGAAACCAGGCAAGAAATTGACAGAAACCGGGAGGAGGGGGGGGGGGGGGCAGTTTCAAAACCATGTCTGCCTGGTTTCCACCAGAATTTTGTTGAAACTGAACTATCTCCATGGAAAGTTTCCATTGCAAAAAATAGGCATATTCTGACACAAAACTGTTTTGTCAGAATTTTTTTGAGCAGCTGTGGCTGATAATACCTTTTCAACTTTTAAAGGGAATATACTGTTGTGGGTGTCCCTTAACCAAACATCCTCCTCTGGTGGAGCATTCTGCAGGAGCTAATAGACCTGATTCCTCTAGGCATTCTCTTGATCTAAGGAATAGTGTAATTCATATTAGATAGCCATTCACTGATCATATTATTGAACCCCAACCAACTGGAAACATTTTGCTCCTCTCTCTCTGTCTCTCTCACTCTGTCTTTTTTTGTTTGTTTGTTTTTGATGGGGTGGAGGTTTGCAGGGTTTGAAGATATGACTTTATAGTGGAAATTCACTTTTTCTTAGTGTATTTTTCTGTGGGCTTCAGTATTAAGTTTTAACTCATTCTTTGCAGAAACATTACTGAGCAGGTCATTAAAAAGAAGTTGAGTGAATATAGATAGATTTATTTTCATAGTCACTGCTCTGTGATGTGTGGCGCTCCAGACATACACTAGGGTCAGACTTTAAAAAGTCCCTGGTCAGGAGTGTCGATATTCATTATATTCTGAAAGACAGTCAGTTTGTGATTTCATTGACCCTATTCTCAGTACAATGGCTTATGCCTCACACTTTCAAGGATTTTGAAATAATGAGTTGCAGGAAAGGGGTGCTATTAGCTCAAAGGACCATAGTATAGAAAGTGTTCTTTGCTGAACACTAGTTAGGTCATTTGATTTTAATCTTGTAGGTCTTGCCTACCAGATACAAAGTACAATGCTATTTTCAGAGACGGTGAGGTAAGACACTTGAGTTCCTTGGTTACTACCCTCAATGTAACTATTCTAGAATACGATACAGTCTCTGAATGTTTTTTTTTTTGCTCATCATTATTGTGTAAAAGATCTGATATGTGCTTGTTGTTGTTGCAAGCTTTTGGGGAGCTAGCTGATTAACTCAATTCTGGCTAACAGAGGACAAATCTGAATCTGTCTCCCACTCATGAGTTTATAGAATACAAATTGGCCATCAAGACAATATCGTGTCAATACAACTAAGCTTCAGAAATGACTGTTGCTCGCCACCAACAATTTTACTGAGAGTCAGTTACAGTGTGTGAGATTTTTGTGCATGTTGTTGCAAGCAATGGCAATGAAGTAATATTGCAGCATTCAGAAACTGAACGTTCTGTGTGCAGAGGGGGCTATATGTGAACTTGTTCTAGATTGGACTGTCTGTTGAGCAAGTGACTATCCCCCTTATATTCTGAGGAGCCTCATTGCCTGCAGTAGCACTAGAGGGGAAACTCCCCTGCTGGATGCACTGGTTTTCCAAAGTGATCAGCACCTACCACCAAGCCCAGATTTTCAGAAAGACTCAGCTCCCATTTAGGCACCTAAATTAACTGAACAGATTTTCAAAAGGTCTCAGAACCCAGCAACTTCCTTGGAGAACAATGGGTAAAATTGCCAAGATCACCTAAGTGACTCAGAAACCTAAATCTCATTGAGAGTCAATACGAGTTATGCTCCTAAATCACTTAACTGCTTTAATACAACATTACCTCATGAGAACTGCTGGGTGCTGAGTGCTTTTGAAAACCCAGCCACATATTTAGGTGGCTAAATGGGAGCTACTGGGCAAGAAGCCCCTTTGACAATACGGCCCGGCGTGTAATAATCTCTTTCTCCATTGACTCCTACCATACCCTCCACCAAATGTAAACAGAGTAAGAGAGAGGACACTGCTTCATACTCTATTCTAGTCTATATAGGTTCTTACTCCACGCTTATCACCATAGTATCTGAGCATCTTCAGTTGTGCATTAAGTGATGTGGCTACACATTTGTCTTGTAGTGTGTGTTCTCCTAGCCTCGGCCCAGCGAGAGAAGCATATGTAGTGGGGGTTGAATGGTTTTAGGGGTTTTCTTGTGGGCTGAGGTTAACATACATATCCTAATACTTATATGAAATGCTGAGCTTTTCCCAGTACAAACAGTCACTAACGAGCACTATACAGGACTGTGCACATCTGAGAGGATTCCAAGGGTTTCTTTTTCCCCCATTTATTCAAAGTGCAAACTGATCAGAGAGCAGAGAGATCATGTGCATAATAGAAAATGGGACAGGCAGCGTCTCGTATTAGGACTCATTATGAAATTGCATTGATTATAGATGGGGATTATATTAATTACATTAATAATGCTATATTAAAGTAAATAGGGACCTTCAGGTTTTGATCCTTACAAGTTTAGCTTTCCCTTCTTTCCTGACAGGTGTTATGCCAGGAATGTTGAGCAATTCAAAGGAAGTAGGTTAGGAAATGGAGGTCAGATTAAAATGGATAGCACACACGTGAGAGAATTAAAGGATATAAATAGGGCTGCTGAGTGTATTTTCATCACATTAGCATTTCTTTCTTCTGAGAAAGCCCTATTAGTTTAGTCTCCAGGGGCCTGGGTTTGTGACCATTATGTTGTGTTCTAGGCATGGACCAGGATTTGCCCAAAGGGGATTTATAGCCTCTGGATGTTCTTTCCTCAAGAACACAAATATATTGGCATGGTGGAAGGGATAAGCTCTGGGACTAATTATTACCTCTGGTACATGAAGTTACTCAGTATCAGGCTATTTCGGCAGTAATAGTACATCTGGGCAAGAATGATTTAGTGCAGCATCCTAGTGAAGTCTTACTAATTAAGTGAGAATGGGATTTGGCTACCTTTTAGTACACCTTTCCAAATTTTCAGTTGATCCGGTTGGCAGCAGCTACCATGGATTGTATGTGACAAGATGGCTAAAAGGATGCCTTGTGTTACATTTTCTTGGGTATATACAGCATTTAGAACTTCATAGTCCGTGGGTCAAGCTCTCACTTATTCTCACACAACTCAGCTGACTTCCCTTGGACTGCACGGGGGTAACTGAGAGCTAAATGTGGCCCAGCATCTGGAAATACAATACAGAATCTCTTTATTGTTAACACTGTGTTTCAGCAATGTGCACACATTTTCAAGCCAGGCAGAAACAAAAGTCATATGCAATTTATTAATGCTGATTATATACATTTTACGTCTGGAGTAGAGAAGTAGCCTTTTGGTGAATAGAGAAACATTTTGGTTTCTTTAGAAAAATAATCCCCCGAAAATTTAAAATCTAGGTTTTCTAATCTTAAAGCTCTATTACCTTTTCAATGCATTGTGTGCTGTGACAATGGGAGAAAAGCACGTTAATACATATCCAGACAAAAATCCAATGGTGCTTGTTATGTTGCTTTTTTGGTTTTAAAAATATATAAATGGCCAATTTATTCATGTCTGAGGACTGAATATAACACATGCTGTATTAATATGTATTTCAGAATCTATCCACAATAATGCGGTAACAGATCAGTAATGTGACTTATACTTTGGCCCTCAGTTTCTACTAGATCCCATGGTGATCTATAAGAACACACGATTTACGAATGGAAGTCATCAGGCACATTCCATACAATAAAGGATATCACACAAGTGGGAGGGATTTGAATGTGTCTTCACTGTCCAAGCCTCCCTGGAATGAGTTAACAATAAACAAGACCCAATCTTCAGGGCATTGCAACAAACCATAAGTATCTGGCACTGAGAAATGTCCATAAAGTGGACTAATTTCTCCCAGGCAACTTAAACCAAGAAGGTCCTGTGCTTCAAAGAATATGAACCCTATTTTCCCCAAAGGACAAGGGAATACAATCTACAGCTGGTGCCGTTCTTCACAAAGTGAACATAAGAAAAACCTTCTTTTCTTTTAGTGGAAAATCAGCAAAGTTGGTCCTTGAGTTTTGCTAAATACATGCATAAAACACAAGCCATCTCCTTTGATGGCAGAATTCACAAACCAAGACACTGATTTTGCAAAGACTCTGTTCCTCCACAGACAACTCTGGCTTCTCTTTTATCCCTATTTATAACTGCATCCCAGCTGTAGACCTTTACCTCCATGACTGTCAGCTAAAGCAGTTTCTCTGACAATCCAATTTCTATTCTGTTTCCGCCATACATATAATTCCACCTAGCAGCACCAGATTATCTGAATGGGGCCTTTTGTGTCTATTTAAATTAGGTACACACTATATACTCATCTTTGCAATCCTTTCTCACACACAAACTATTGGATTCCCGTGCATGGAATAGCTATAGTCTATGGCAGATGTATATGTGTTTAATAAAATACTGCATGTGTTTCAATAGGAGACGATGTATCAGTACAGGATATGTGTGTGTTTGTTATGTTCATTAATGGGCAAAAAGTAGCCATCTACTGAAGCAGTTATAACATCAATGCCGACAGTAATTCTATAAATATTAAGATGAGTTATTGTGTTATTTACATCCATGCAACTTCACTGGCATCAGCTGGGTAGACAAGAGTGTTAATGAGGGCAGAATTCTGCACAGTAGATTTTATTTATCATTTAATATTTACTTTCAAAATTATCTTTTTCAAGCATATGCTCTGCCTGTAACGCCTAACATTTTTGTGTATTTTCTGAGAGGAAAATATTCTAGGAGAATAAAAATGTATAGAGCAAAAGTGTTGAATGATTCACTCTCTGATTAGAGCATCCACTCTTCTGGATGATGAAGTATTACATCTTCACTAGGCTTAAAAAAACCATGCAGAAAACATCTGATAGGTTGCAACATCTCTGATTATTTACTTGGTTAAATCCTAAAGTTCCAAAGAGACTTCCACATACTTTGCTTTTCTTTCGTGATCACATATCAATAGAAGTACAAAGTACATGGACATATGCACACTGGTACAGCTTTTCTACCTCTGATTGCAAACTCATGCCCACACATGGAACAAGATCAGTAAACATCTGACTGAGGTAGCAAGCTCTGTATTCCTTCCAGCAGCTAAATCTGGCTTTCTGCCCCGATTACTTGGCTTGGTCTCTGACAGATCCCTTGACTTGTTTCACACGTAGTAGCAGTAACAAGTCTGAAACAGTCTTTAGAGTTTCTTAGGGTAGGTCACTGGGAAATTGGCGTGGCTTCTCAATATCATTTGTCTCGAGTGAAATTAATTTTGAAGAATCTGTTCACCACTGTTTAAGAATAAGATTATGCATCAGCAAGATCCATTCCTATTTAGTGTCATGCAACATATGCCATTGCATTCAAAAATTGGTATTTATTCCATCCCAGGGAAACATATTTGAGTCTATGTAAAAAAAAAAAAAACCACAAAAAGAACACATTCTCAGCTGCATTGAGTTATTCCACATCAATCCATGCAGATATCACGAGTGGCAAAATACTGTGGCATAGTTTATGGAAACAGCAATTTTAGAAGCTGTTTTATCATGTTTCTTGTTGCTTTGCTTATATTTAAAAGAAAACAAGTCTAACAGCAGTTGCTAATATATCCTATATTATCTTTTACATTATTTTGCTATCATCTCCACCCAAAAATCTTATTAAACATTTGATCATCTTAGTGGGCATTCCCATTATTTTCAAATCCCTTATATTTCAAACCAATATTTCTATGCGTCCCAGTAAATTATGCTTATTTGAGAAAGAATAGCACATTGGCCATATTCAGCTGCAACTCCATTGAATTAAATGGAGCTGCTCCTGCTTACACCAGGACTAAGTTTGACCCATCATTCTTACATAGAGCTCTCACTGTCTTTTCAGGTTATGATGACTCAATTGGTAGCAAAATCCATCATGCTAATTGAATTGGGATTCTACCCCTCTGGCACCGTTACCTGTTAGAGCCAATTACGTACTGTATATTTCCTCCTCTTGCCCTCCAGTTAGAGCTGCTCTTCCCTTTGGCCCCGTGCAATTGCTAGCAGATCACCTTTTTTCTTTCCACTTAGCTTTTTTTTTTTTTTTTTTTTTAAGAATTCAAAGCCTTTTCATGCACAGCTAGAAAGTGAGGAATAACATGATGTCACAAAGAGGGGTTAGATCAAAAAAAAATATTCTTTGTAAAGACTGATTATGATATTATCTATACCTGCTGTGCAGTAAGGTAACACATTTTGCTGTGGCCTCTTTAGGATGCCACAGCAGGCTAGCCTGGCCCCTGCTTTGTGTAGAGCAGATGGATGTAGTCCAGGCCATGCACTTTATATACTCATATTGGCACGCCAGGGCAGGGCAGAGAGCCAAAACATACCGCTCTCTGGTTATTCTGTGCCACCCATGGCCATGTGCAGTCAAAGTGTAAATGTGAGCTGCCTCAGTAAGGACGATGAAGGCCCCCTGAAAAGTCCAGAAGAGCTACCTTCACACCAAATCCCCCACTGCACTTCTGTGCTAGATGGAGAAACAAATACAGAAAACTGGGATCCAGTCTTCCACCACCAGCTCACATGACACCCTTGAGATCACAATGAAGCCTAGTATTTTTAGTAAGTTAAAAATACACAAGGAAGAACAGGAGCTATAGAAATTCTAAAGGATTTAGATCTTGGGTTCTGATAACTCAAGTGGAAACTAGTCATTCATGAATACCATACAGTTGGCCGTTCAGCATCAATCCACTTATACAATCTCTGCTCTTTGATACAATTTTGGTATTTTATGTTATTTAATTTACATATATTTCACAATAAGTGTCTAGTAATATGATCAGCTGTGAGGCAAACAGGGATGGCAGCTGCTCATAATATTAAGGACAATCACAGGCTTGAAATAAAGAGGCAGTATGAAATAAGCAAGTGCACAGGACTTCAGAGATGTGTTTGATCTAGTGACCCTATAGGTACAAGTAACAGATATAGTTGGTATCAGAGTCCAGGGTAGTTGTACCTTTACACCCCACCATACGGGGGGCATCCACTTTAGGCTTTCAGCTCCTAGTCTTCACCTCTCTTGGGCAGAGACCCATGTCTCACTTCCTCCAGACCAAGACTTTTCCAGGCTGCACAGTTCCCTGCCTTACACTGTGATATTCCCAGCAAGCTAGATTGCCAAAACAGGCCAGGGTCTGCACTTTGCTTTCTCTCCAAATGTTATGAACAGTGTAATTGCCAGCAGTTACAAGTTACCACACAGCTTTCCCGAAGCAAGTGCATTTATTCTTGAGGTAAAAGCATTACAGAGGAAACATGAAAATAATAAAAGAACCTACATGTATGCTAAAAAGAACCTACATGTATGCCAGAGGTGACCCATTAGTCTTATTGGGCCCTATTAGGTCAAGTCCTTCCAAACCTTCCAAATCTCCTTGAACAGAAGGTCCTGTCCATTTGCTGGATTCGAAAGAAGGCCTTGAATCAGTTTAAAGTCAGGCTATTTATCCAAAAGCCCTTTCTTTATCTGTTGGTTTCAGGAGAACCTAGTTTGAACTAGTATATGTGAGCCTCATGACAAGGTAGTACCTTTCTTGGAGGTTACAACCCACCCATTGTTTTTAGTTCCTGAGGAAACTATAGTAGCCCTCCTCTGTGAAGAGGAACACATCATACATAAATCATTTATTTAAAACAATGGACCCCCAAAATACTACTTGTGGTTGCAATATCTGTCACAGAGGTTACATACAATCCCAGCCCACAATAATACATAAACTTATCAAAAGGATATTTCAGGAAACATCAAATTCTCTCTCACAGTCAATCTCAGTGACCTTACACTTTGGAATTGAATGAATTCTATTAAATATTTATCTTTGTAAATTAATACACTTCTGACATACATCGACAAAAAAAATATTAGTTTTTGCCTGTTTCAGACCTATAAGGAGATCATAACATCAATCAAAGGCTTTATGGCAAATCTAGGGAAAATTACCTCTCCAGTAGCATGCAGTGTGGGATGATTTTTAGCTTCTGACAACCTAGTTAGAAGTGTTTAATGTTTAATGCCTGGACATGGCTGGGACAGGGACACCTGGAAGATGCAATATCTCATTGGCCCGTCACAGGGCAGGCATCAGCTGCTATTAAACTAGTCAGTGGACCACTTTACTGCTGTCCAGATTCTGTCCTGATGCTGCATAAGAAAGTAGGGTGGCAGGTACAAGAAGCATTCTCTCTGCTTGTGTGTGCAGCAGTAGGACACAATGCACAGTGCTTCTGCTTCCTTCCAGGGATGAGAGATACCCAAACTGTGACTGGAAAGGACAGGGTGGGGTGGAGTGATGGCCCTGCTACCCCATGCACAAGCATACGGTTAGCCAAATGTGCAGGGAGGTACAAATGTACATCCTAAAGGGTGTAGCAGCAAGAGTGCGCCCTCCTGCAGATCAGGCAGCTCCTGGAAAAATTCCTCCCAGAGCTCTCCACAGCTAATGCACCACATCCAATGCAGGGCTCTGCCTTAACAGCACTCTATAACTTGCTTCCATTCTACAAATTCTGCCACCTCTGCCCTTTCACGTGTAGCTTTTACCTGTGATTTCCATTACATGTTTTCTTAATGATTAATTAATTAACTTTTTAAGAATTAAATTATTAGTATGGGAATGAGAAGGCTAATACATAGGTTAAACCTCTGACCATGTGCAGGGTGAACGAGATATTTCCTGAAGCCTGTGTAGACTCAGGCTGAGCTGAATATTCATAATGTTGTGCCTTCTCTTCAGCCAGTCTGCCTCTGGAATGCTTTAATAAGCATTGCAAAGGCTCCCTAATCTGAATATGTGTATGCCCCTAATGCTAACCATTGAGCTGTATTTTGGTTATAGCAATAGCTTGCTGATTGTTTGGCTGCAGAAGGAAGGAAAAAGTGCTATAAATATTAAAGTTAGGAGAATAAAAATCTTATGATGGAGGAAATGAGTGCTTGAGAGAAATCCACAATAAAGCCGCTATTGATTTTTCATTCAACAGCATTGAAAGTTTTATTGAACAGTAGCAAAGCTTGGTAATTTAAATTTTCAATTAAGGCAGCATGTTCCATAGACACATTTACTATCATATTCAAATGACATTTGTTTGACTTTTAAAATCCCTAAACTACTGTACTTGTGTTGCTTTAGTTCAAATTACCAATACAGAAAGATTTAGGGTTTCAGACATGCCGATTACAGAGATATTTTTGTAAGGCTGCTGGGCTGCTCTCTAGTTTTAAATGATTCATCATATTTACAGGGATTACAGGATGTGTTGTTGCTAAAATCATTGTACTACAGCATGTCATTATGAATTCAGCTAAAGCAGTTCAACACTTAGGCCTCACCCCCTCAAAGACTCCTGTAGGATGATCTTTAGTGACAGCATGTAGTACCAGTGAGTGTGTAAAATTACACATGTGTAAGTCTTTGTTGTATCAGGGTCTTAGTGACATCCAGCACATGACACACCGAAAACCAGAAGCTCCTACCCCTCTTCCTATATATTTGACCTACATATTTTCTCAACTTCAGTATGTTACAATGCTGACAATTGAGGCATGCTTTAGGGTTGGCTGCAGATTCCTCTTCAAAGGTGGCATTAGTGATTTCTGTCACTAGTGAACTCAGGTGATCCTCATGGGTTTGTTGCTAAAGGGTGTGCATCGGAATCCCAGCAGCCATGCCTCACCATATAGCATCACTTGGTTATGACAATGTGGGAAAAATGTAGCCCACTGCTACTTTAATCCAATCAGCTTTCTGTTCTGGTAGGGTAAAAGACATCTCTGAGGTTACAGAATGTCCATTTTGCACTTGTTTTATATAGGTGTAAAGCAGATACTCTCAGTAGCCCTGTCGGCTTAAAAGTTTTATCTTCTCTATACCCATACTTTTCTATCCCAATTTTTCTCAACCAAGTTACATTTAAATAAATATTGCCTTTGACTAGATGGTTCAGTCGATGGTGATAGAATAGTGAACGATCCCCACCAGTTTAAATCTGTCCCAGGAGACTCAACAACTTCTCTTGGCTGTTTCTTGCCCTATGTTCACTCCAGCTGGTACCACATCACAAACAACACCATCACAATTGGCACTAACTGGCCCTCTGCTTGCTGGGCAGGCTGACCCCAGGTTGCAGTGTTTAGGAAACACATGACTTGTTCCTCCTTGCTCCTGCCTCATGGTTCACTTCTGCTGCCATTCACCTTTGCTACTGTCATATCCTCCCACTCCCCTTCTCCCCAGGTTGGGACCAGGTCAGCCCACCTTAGCTGAGGCTCCACACAAAACCCACTGTGTGAGAGAAAGGAGAAGGAACACAGCCCGCGGAAAGGGAACACTGGAGTTTTGTGGATAATTCTTACTAATGGAAACACTGTGGTGTGGTAAAGAAGACAAATAGAAGGCGAGGGGAGAGAGAGAGAAAAGGCAAATCAGGAAAAGGGAAAGGGAGATATTTGCGATGCTGCGAAGTGATGTAATAGGATGTAATGTCCCCCGTATTGCAGTAGTAGGTGCTTGAAGGGTATGGATGCAGAGTCCTGTCTTCTGGGAAATGGACTGAGACCAAAACATATTTCATACATGCCCTTCAGTGGTGCTCGAAGTAGGGGTGCTGGGGATGCTACCGCACCCCCTGGCTTGAAGTAGTAATAACAAACACTAAATATATGGTTTCCATCAGCAGCACCCCCACTATAGAAATTGTTCCGGCACCCCTGATGCCTTTAGAGAATAATCTCCTGAGCCACTGAACTATCCTGGACAATATTTTTCTCTAGCCCTTAGAACATGGGGACTATCCAGTACAAGAGGCAGATGGATTCTTAGGAGGACACGTATATAGGTCTGCAGTTTCCAAAGGGTTTTAAACCAATCTAATATATTGCAATATTTGAGGAGCTTTGCTCCTTTACATGGCCTTTTAATGAGGATGGACTATATAGAAGTACTTAGTGAAATGTTCCCAGCTCTGCCATCATCTGACTGGAATTTCCTGTTAGAGCTAATGAGGTTCTGCTCCCACTTAAGCTCTAAATATGGCACAGTTAGCGTTTTTCAGTTTGCTTAATGAAATGCTATTAATAAAGACATGACCTGAACATTTACTTGCATTTATTGTCTTTTTGGTTCACTCTTGTAATTATTCTTAGGCAATTCAATTTTTTTAAGATTATAAACTATTGTTTTGGTTTGACAACCGCGCCATAAAAGTGCTCACCAAGGTCAGTGTGTGAGCTAGCAATTTAAATAAAACATTTATCTTGATATTTAAATTGCTTTGTTACTTTGTCAAATTATTATTATTGTCTTATTGACCGCATAATATTCTCTGGGTGAAATCTTTTGGCTGAAACTATTTTTTTCCCCAGAAAATGCAGATTCAGGTCAACGGAAACATTTATTGAATTCATGTTGACTTCACCAAATAGTTTAGGTATTTTTTAAAGTTCTGAAAAAGTCAAAATGTGTTGACATTTTTCAAATGAAACATTTCAATTTTTCGATTCAAAATGACTTTTTGTTTTGAAATTCATTTTTTAAAATGTTTAAAAAGCCCTCAAATGTCTTTCTTTTCCCCCAGAATGGCTAATGAGCTGAACAATCTGTTATTTGCACAGTTCTATTCTCCTCTGTAAGTCTTGCAAGTCCTTTGTAATGATGTTGTTTTCAAGCTGTTATAAGCTAAACAAGACTTTAAACTATGGTGAAGGACCCGCTTCATGCACAGTCTAGCATTTTCTCTTTGGACTCCCAATAAGAAGCAACCCTTTTAAAATAGCCCAACGTTCTAACTAACAAATTCTAATTGTTGTAAGTAGAAGAATCAAGAGTTTTTACCAAGTTGATGGAACCATAATGTAAGCACTGCTTGAATTTGTTACAAGATGATCTTGTTTCAAATGAGGTTGTCTCTGCATGTGTGCATGTTTAAGCATTGAACATTAGACAATGGAGAATTAATTTTGAACACGCAAACAAAATAATAGACTACCTTTAATTTTCAGAATAGGAAACTATGTCTGTGTGAGGAGAATGAAGATCCACTGAATTTCAGTGGGATTTGGGTGACTTGCATCTTTAGGCTTGTTTGAAAATCCCTGTCCCATTATCTTTCAAATATGAGTTATTTTGCCCTTTAAAGGATATCAGGTGGCTGGAAAGCTGCAGCGGTTACTGGTTAATATACCTTAATATCCTGTCTTTACTGATTTTAAACAGGTGTTACAAAAGACTCCATTGCAAACTTTAGAAGGTCTCAGAATCCACAAGTGGGGCCAAATGTTCAAAATAATTCAGCACACTGGATCATGAGCTCTTCTGAAAATCTGACTATACTTGTCACAAGAGGAGCAGCTGGGAGTTGAACATTTTTGAAAATCTGGTCCCTAGTTAGCTGCCTAAATGGGGACTGAGATATTTAGAATACACAGGTGCTAGAGTACAAACTAAGTATTGTCAAGAGGGAATAATAGAAGCAAAATGTATGAAAGCATAGCTACTTTGCAACAGATGTATCCAAATGAGTGAGAAACTATATTATAAACAATACCAGAAAATATCCATCATCTGAGCAAATACAAGCATGCAGCTCAGGAATGGCTGAAATACTCATTGTGAAGAGTTTTATTAATGAATTTTGTTTGTTTCTGAATTTGAAAAAAAAGTGTGTAAAATTCCATTGATTTTGAAAAGGAAAAAGCCTGCACTTTGCTTTCATTTCATGCAACTTTTTCCTTCTCAAAATCTACGGAAGTTTCCACCACTGTTCCACTAATCCTGTTTCCAGGCAAGTCACTTTACTTCTCTCAGCCTCAGTTTCCCTAACTGGAAAATTCTATGACTTTTTGCATCTTTTACCATGACAAGCACACAGTCTTACTCATTTCAGAGTGGTAGCCGTGTTAGTCTGTATCAGCAGACAGAACGAGGAGTACTTGTGGCACCTTAGAGACTAACAAATTTATTTGAGCATAAGCTTTCGTGGGCTAAAGCCCGCTTCACCAGATGCATGCAGTGGAAAATACAGTAGGAAGACAGAAAACATGAAAAAAAAAATGGGGGTTGCCATACCAACTCTTAACGAGACCAATTGATTAAGGTGGGCTATTATCAGCAGGAGAAGAAAAAAAAAACTTTTGTACTGATAATCAGGATGGCCCATTTCAAACAGTTGACGAGAAGGTGTGAGTAACAGTAGGGGGAAAATTAGCATGGGAAAATAGTTTTTAGTTCGTGTAATGACTCATCCACTCCCAGTCTTTATTCAAGCCTAATTTAATGGTGTCTAGTTTGCAGATTAATTCCAGTTCTGCTGTTTCTCACTGGAGTCTGTTTTTGAAGTCTTTTTGTTGAATAATTGCGACTTTTAGGTCTGTAATTGAGTGTCCAGTCTTATTCATGACTCTTGAACCAAGATCCCCCAAGCTTTTCCTCTTCTGAGCTTCCTGAAAGCACTTTATTTCTGTAAATAATAAAAGCTGATAGACATCAGTGCCAGCAAAAAAACCTGCAGTATTATAAGAGTGAAACAAATTATGGGAATGCCTTAAACTAACAATGAGAATCTTTATTTTTTTGCTATTGACATAATTGGGATAAGGAAGAATGTGCAGGATAGCTGAAGAGTGGTATCTGGAGTTGTACAGGGAGCAGGAGAATGTGCAAGGAAGAGTAGTAAAAATTTGGCTCACTGGCCTGCGTATATGAAATAGAATGAATGGGAGCAGTAGGCTGATGTTATCATTACATGTTTTTTCTGGTTATAAAATTACAGATACAATTATCTTGATCCTGAAATTGGTTATATTTTATTGCTCTTGTTGTCATTTATTATCTTTGAAATGTTGTCGAAGAAAATATTTAAAGACTTCTTACATTTTCATGATGACAAAAAGAGTTGTATACAAATAGGTTCCAGTTCTGTGAACCCTTGCTCATCGGAATAATCCTAACTCACATGACTAGACTTGGTTTTTAATTTGTGCAAGCAGACTTCAGACCTGCAAAACACTGACAGAAAGAGGCATGGATGCCCACTTCCCCCACCGAGGGGCAGCCTGATCTGTGAATGTTGTATTTGAGAAAGGGAATTTCCAGCAAGATAAATGTTCTCTCTTCTACAGATCTATTTACAATGGGATTTTCATAGAAAAGTGGAGGGATCTCCAAAGCTGCTCCTTTTAGGCCATTTCTCTGCTGTCACATTCTTGTATATAATTTTCTAGCCATATAGACTACCATAGTACAACATGTAAGAGATTTGTTCCTGACCTGTATAATTCCCCATCTATATATGTGTACTTTATATGTTCATTTTCCTTTGTTGACCATACCATTCTCTGCCACTGGCCAAGAGGCTCAGAGAAGAGGGATCAGTCAGTTCAAGGGTGAAGGAAACTTCCTCCTCATGCTGTAGAACAGCAACAAAGCACACTGAAGCCGAGACATGTCCGTTCCACCAAAGCAGTGGTCACTGTTCCATGTAGTAGGGGATTCAGTATGGCAGCCTTGCCCCAAGGATGCCGGGGATCCCTCTGAGGTTTGCTCTGTTATATGCAGGGATTATTCTTGCCCCAGACACCAAAAAGGCTGAACAACACTGTATCTCTTAAACATGGAACAGAAGGAGGATTTGGGGTCAACATTTTAAAGGAATTTAGGCACATAAACATGCAGGCAGGTGCTTAGTGGTATTTTCAAAAGAGTGGAGGCACCTAACTCCTAACTCCGTTAATTTCAATGGGAGTTAGATGCTTTGACATTTTTGAAAATCCCACTAGGTGCTTATCTGCATCTATATACCTTTTGAAAATTTGGCCTCTTATAATTTACATTCAAAAACATTTTCCCACTTCTTTTTCAATTCAAGTAACTTCTTCTGTTCTGCACTCTGTCTCTTACAAGTGGGAAGAAAATAAAGCTCTCGAACAGATAAAAAAATAAGGAGAGAAAATAAAAACTAGTAGAACAGAACACAGCCAAGATATCCCTATCTGCTTGCTGATATATAAACCTGATTTAGAAATTATACACACAATGTATGCTTACAAATTATCTTAATTACAAACTAATTACAATTTGGTTCAGCTAATCATATGATTGGCTGCATTGATTTTTATCAACGGGTTAACCCTATTATGAAAATGTACAATGCTATTGTAGAAGAATCAAGTTCATTTTCCAGTACTTGGTTCTTGAAAAAAACAACCCACTATACTTAGGGCAAAATCCAGCATTCCTTGCTCAGTTTTGCTCAGGCAAAACTCCCACTGAAATAAAGAGTAAAGATGGAATGATTAACCCCATATAGAGTTAACTATAGATATTTGGGGATGCAAAGATGTCTCATTAGGTTTCTGGTTTAAATAAATGAATACTTGCAAAGAATCCAAATGAGATTCTACAACTGTATGAGATGAACTATTTCAAAACTTAACTCAATGCACTGCCGCATAAAACTCTAAGGACCATAAATGATTGATGACAATGACAAATGAGGCCATACAAGGAGCTCTGCATTTCTGTATGTCATGGTTGAATGGCTCTGAATCTGATAAATCTTCTCTTCGTCAGTTTTAATGCTGGGATGATTTGAGAACAAGAGATGAAGCTGGCCTGAAGTTTACCTTTTTAATGAACTGCAACTTTTACAAAATTGCTCTGTGACTCTTTTGGCTGGAAAGTTTGAACATCTTGAGTAGCTCCATTTGAGGCATATGCTTTTGTGACTTCAGAGACTGCAGAGGAATAAGATCAATTCAGAGTCACTCCCTGATAACCAAGGGCAGTTCTGACATAAAATGAATGTAGACATGTAAAGATCAAAACAGATGCCTGTAAAAATAAGAGTACTAAGACATTACTCAATGCAAGCGAGAGAGCTTATTCATGTTGCTAAGGTTTTCGATGAATTAGTGCACTTCCATTTGAAGACTGTGAAAGCTTTCTCGAGCTCTAATTTGTTCTATGATAACATTTTAAAAAAACATTTCACATACAGTTTCTAGACGGTTTGAATTTGTGTGTGTGTGTTATTACTGACACAGTGGTGTTATTTTAGGTTCATACTCATTCTCAGTTTCAAATAGTTGACACATGGCCTTAGCTTGATAAGTAGTATCTGCACTACCTGGGTAAAAGAAACTTGAAATATTGGTAGTGAATGCTGTCAGCATTGCCGATATATAAAGTGAGATCTATTTTCTCACCCATATATTTTTCTAACTCTAGTAACACTAGTGAGTTCTGCATCTGCACGGAGAGGGCACTATGTCACTGTGCATAGAAATAAAGGTAAACTGACATTACACTTGCTTCTGGGACAATCGGGAAGATATGAACTCTGGAACCTGGTTGTTTTCCACATTGGGAGAGAGAAGTTGACAGATACAAATACTGAAACATGATCTATTGGCTTTATTAGGAACATAGGAATTGCCATACTGCAATCCTTTAATTCTATAATCCACGTATAATGCTCAGACATTACAGTGATAGCACTATAGAAATGCTAACAGTCAGACAGGAAAACAGAACTGTGTTATTATTCTGTTGGCCAAATTCATTCCAGCTATAACTCTCCTGACTTAGTGGAGTTACGCTGCTGATAAATTTGGCCCTGTACATTTTATTTCTTGTCCAAACATACACATTCCTTTGTTAAAATGATGATAATAATACTTAGCATTTTCTTCCCAAGTATTATAATCTCAGAGTAGTATATCTCAAAGCACTTTGCAAATGTGGAGAGTACAGCTGGTTGATTTTTATTTTTTCAAATTTAGACATTTCTATGAAAAAAATAAAAAGTTTGGATTTCATGTAAAAAAGGATAACTTTTTCACCAAAAAAATGCCCATTTTCCAACCATCTCTGTTGTTATCTCCATTTTAGTGTTATCCTCACGGAGATTTTGAGAGATTTGCCCAAGATCAAAAAGTGATTCTGGAGCAGAGCTCAACTTATAAATCAGGTTCCTCGCTCTCTTGTTCTAGTCACTACATCATGCAGACTCTTCTTTTTGTTACTTTCTTTCAAAATCACCACCCCCAGCTGCACCAATCTAATGACAATCAAAACAGCCATGGAACCTCTGTCTCCAAAGGTTCCTATTCAAAATTCTTGAATTTGATATATGGAACCCACCAACAAATCCTAATCCTCATTTCAATTCCACCTTATTTTTGTACAACCCTGTTTACAAGGGCACTGACTTGAAATTCCATCCCAACTGTCAAACCAGACCTGCCATCTCTCCTCCTCTTCTTCAGTTCATGAAAAATCCACTTATAACAAACTACCTCCACACACAGAGCCCCCTTGGTCAGTGAGGAATGAACCACCTTGAAGCACCAAAAAACCACAGATCCCCTACCACCAGAATTAAGGAAAGCAAGTGTCTTGTCTTTGAATCAGTAGCAAGCTGTGTAGTTGCTGGGGTCAGCCACTAGAAGCAGCCAATCACATGAACTAGGGTGATATATTAAACTTTCACTCCCCAACTGAAGAAATCCAGGAAACAGATATCAGGACTCATACCCTGATGACTTAGACAGAGCTGAAACATGGAAGAGAATACAAGAGCTGCTCTAAGTGAGCATGGAAATTGTGGTACTTGAGGGTACTCTTTTCTCTTACTCTAGGTACCCCACTAAAATCTGACCATCAGAACTCTCTGAAGCCATTCTGTAATGGCTGTGCATGAATGTCCTCTACTCTGGAATGTTGGACGTGGTTTGGATGTAGATCATGGCTCCCTCTGCTGGCTGCCTTTCAGGTAATGGAGTGCATAGTACTAGATCCATGGGAGAGTCTCACATCAAAGTCCATGAAGTGTTGTCTTCAGCTTTTATGTAGTTTCTTTTCCTAACCTCCATTTTAAAATTTAATTTCCCTTAGCCCATGGATGAGTTAACCTGCAGGTGTACCTGGAGGAGCACAGTACATACTCAGAGATGATCTGTGATCTATTAAATATGGCCAGAAGAAAGAGGGATGTATTTCAACTGAATATTACATTGAGTTTTGTAAGTCAGCACAATTACACATCATGTTACTCAGGCTTAGTGTTCAGTATACGTACTTTGGAAACAACCACTGGACGGGCAATATGTTAATTAATTTAATTCATATAATTACTTTAACATTGTTTTCAGTCTCAAAGGCATGGTCATAATACACTTTCTAAAGAACTGTCTATCTCCATTATTCTTTGGATAGAAGAAGGAAAAAAAAAGTGGTCAAAATATTAAAAGATGGTCTTGGTTCTATTCTGGTCTGCATTTTAAACCAAGAATAGCTTTGTTTCATGCTTTAGATCTGATGTCCAAAAGAAAGGCATTAGACTACATGAAACTCAGGGAAACTATCCACCATCACTGGGATTTTAAATTTTTTTGGACACTTAAGGCGATTGGTTTTAACCTTTTGAGTGGGTGAAAGTAACTGGAGGCTTAAATGCTGAAAAAATGGTTTGGAAAAAACTATGAACTGCCCATAATGCACATAGTTAGTATGTCAATAAAAATCACAGTTATTTCTTTAATAGTTTATATATCTTTCACTTGGTTGAATCTCACCTAACAAGATGTGGAAGCGCCAATCCATGTAATTGCAGTTAGTTTTTGCCCTTTCTGATTGTGGGTCCATACATATGTGATTTACTTTTCTTTCGTCACTTTGGTTGTAATGCTCTGGAGTGCCGTGAAAAATAAGTGTTGGATATATATGGGATGAAGTGATATTCAGAAAACACTGTAATGTGAAAGGCAAAAATGTGTTTTTATTTGTGGTATGGTGTTATAAATTCCTTAAAACAAAAATAAGGCTGCTGACATTTATAAAAATAAAATAGGGCCCCGTAGAATTTATGTGGAAAAAGGTAAATGCAGCCTGGCCCTTTCTGCCTAACCCAGTCTGAGATTCCGGTGGCAGCTGCCATACAGGAGGGGTAGGTAGAGGGGAGTCCTTGGTAGTGCAGCTTCAAGGAGCCATGCTACCAGGGAGTATGTGGGGGAGGTGCTTTAAGCGTACAGCCAGTGCAGACATGTATGGCCTCTGCACAGATGGTGCTGGCCGCCTTTGGATCACTGTGGAGTCACCAGGTTTGAACTCAGGCCTTGTCGCCTATTCTGTAAGGAGGCAAACTTTTCCCCCTGGCTGCAACAATTTCGAAAGATCTCTGTGAGGAAATCCTTGTAGAGATTTCCTTCCCCAGAATTTCTTCCTGGGGGATTTTCCTCAGATAGTAATGATCTGGGCTATTACATGTAACAGTATTGTCAACCATGAGCATTCAAAAATCATGAGATTTATTTATTTATTTTGCCTTTTTGTTTCCTACGCTCTAGGGGGCACTCAGGTCACATGATCGATATTTTATCAGCAGCCACTTTAAAAAAAATGATAGCTGAGATTTTCATCTAATCATGTGCCTTCAGGAGCGGTGGGTTGGGGAAAAAACATCAAATATCATGAGTTTCATGATGAAATCATGACAGCTAGTAACACTGGTGCAACCCAGCTGACAACCACAATAGTGGGGAAATCAGTTGGCTTATTCAGTATAAAAGTGTGCCAACTGGCCAAACAGCATCATCAGTTGTGACATACAAACTGGTAGCCATTGACTATCTATGCTGACTACTTTACAAAATAATGAGGAAACACATTAATATGTGTAGTGGAAAGGGAAAAGGCAAGAAGAAATTCGAGAGACAGAAAAATGTGATGGAAGCAGAAAAAACTGTTCCTAAAATTCCTATTAATTCTAATGTCATCTTATGTAAATTGTTATTTAGAACCTTTCATTGTCCTCTAGTGTCCAAATGAAAGTCTATTTTTTATATATGTTTCAGAGTAGCAGCCGTGTTAGTCTGCATTCACAAAAAGAAAAGGAGTACTTGTGGCACCTTAGAGACTAACAAATTTATTTGAGCATAAGCTTTCGTGAGCTACAGCTCATTTCGCTTATGCTCAAATAAATTTGTTAGTCTCTAAGGTGCCACAAGTCCTCCTTTTCTTTTTATTTTATATATAGCGATATGAAAGACGTAGATCAAATCAGTATGTACTAACCAAGACTGTACATTTTTTGAAGCTGAGGTTAGTTTCAAGGAACTGCATTGATCTAATTTTTGAACCTTATAATCAAGTTTATTATTTGACACTGGAATCAAGCCAAACTGTACTTTGAAAGGCTTTTGTTGAAATGCTATTTTCAAGGACTCTATGGGAAAGTGTATAAAAAAAAAAGTCTTTCCTACTTTTGTTATTTTCAAAATGCAATTCAGAGAAATGCTACTTGATAAATGTTGTGGGATACTGGCAACTTGATTAAAACACATGTTAACAACACTCATAATGTTAATTTTAAGTTAAATCTTCAAGCAACGAGAATAGGCAGTACAGCAAGTTACAGGGCATTAATCTTCATTTTCCTGAGCTCTGGTAAGTCTGGATTCCTATTAAAAAGCCAACATACATGGATTAGACAGAATAGCTTTTGCTTAGAACACAACCACAACCAGAAGAGAGTCTGCGGGTTTGTCTACCCGGCACCTTTCAGAGTGCTCCAACGGGCTGTGCACCAGGCAACTAAAGCACCGCACTTTAAAGCACCTTTACAAATCACACTCCTCTAATGTGCTTTGCCGCGCTGTGTAGACAATCCCTGAGTGATCACATTTCAGGAATGAAGTGCAGAGCAAATTCTACTGAATTATCCGGTGATTTGATGATGTTGCCATTCATCCATGGTGACTGGCATTTCCTTTAAACTATGATGCTCCACTACAGTCCTGGAGCTCTCCTGTTGTACTAAGGTAGGGAGTAATTTGCAATGCTCTATTATGGGACGTGTATCTCCAACTAAGTTTGCCAGTGTGTGTCTGTGATGACTCCACCTACTCTCTGCCCAATTGAGATGCCCTCCCCAGGTGCAGTCTTTAACCCCAAACATATTTCCCGTGCTGCTTCTATCTGGGTGGCTCTAACTTGGACCACGCAAAAGCAGAGAGGTAGTCCTCCCCTTCTCCTAACACCCTAGCACAATTAATCTGAAAAGAGGCAGGAGAAGCATGTTTAGCTGCCAGTGTCCAAGAATGCTGTAGAGGCCGCCATACTATGTCTTAAGCATTTTTGATCATTTACACCTGCTAATTTGAATTTTCAAATCAATTTCACTTGACCACATATTCATTATCATTTAAATATTGGCACATGTGGCTGTAATTTAATGCCTTACCATTCTGATTGTAGCAAACTATGCATAATAAGAAGGAGAAGGGTCTTTACTGATCCAAAAGACCTCCTCCCATAGGCTGCCATCTGAATGAGTTTCTATTTGTTTAGACCATGTCAGCTTTCATAGTAAGAGCACTACATCTACTCCAGTTAATTCTAACAGTACCACCCCCCTCTCTTAAAAGAAAAAAAACCTCCCACATATCAGACGAGTTATTTCTGTGCCCAGGCCCTTCTGGAGAAATATTTCACCATTGTCAATCCAAACAGCAGATTGAACTGCACATGAAAGATGCAGTTTAAAAATTGCAAAAAGATATTTGAGGGAAGTGCACTTAATGATGAGCGTAGCCTTCAGTTCTGTCACTTCAGTCTCAGAACTCAAGTTTCAACTGAAGAGAAGCCTTTCAACAATGTGTCTCCCTGGAGACCATTTGTGTCGGTGGTCTGAAGGTTTCGGTTTTTCTTCTAGACTATACTTAGGTACTTTATATGTAAGAAAGGCTTGATCTTTCTACTGTCGCTCTTTTCAAAGATGTTCATATCTTCAACTGTAGCTAAAGAGGCAGTGACAGTCACTAAAAGTACAGCCTAGAACGATTCTGATAGCTGAGCCTCAGTTATTCTTTTCCATGGACATTTTCCCGTAGATTAAATGAGTTGTTTGCAGGTCAGTCTTAAAATCAAGTATCAATATACTACATTAGGACTGAGAAATGTAGTAAAATAATCCCCGTCTCCCAATTTGATTTGGATTTTGTAAATCAGGGGGACCCACAGCTTCACAGAGTGAACTCTTAACTTATTTTTCCTTTCATCTGACCAGAGACTGATTTCTATCCCCAGGCTGAAGAGCAGTTCTGCAGTTCTATACCATTGCTTCATCCCACTGCCTGAAGTAGCTCTCCGTGCCCCCAATACACTCGTGCCACTGAATGGAGGACAGGATGTCAGTGGAGATTGTGAATATTTAGCATCTCTCAGGATCAGGTCCTGTGGGGTTTATGGTTAGCTACAAAATTGTTTGCTTTTGTGACAACATGCTATTATGCACTATTTTTCATGTGTATCATGCAGTAACAATCATTAATGCACCAGTGTAGCAATGGAGATATTCCCTCCTACCCTGAATTTGAGCGTTGATCTCATTGCCTCCTGTCTAAACTACTTTCAAACAGTTAGATAAATCTTTATTATTTAATTATTTAAACATTGGGCTTAAAGAGGATATAAAGAAACAGAATGCATGCAGCAGAGCAGAAGTTAGCTGTTAAGAAAACAAAGCATGCTTCTCAAACTTGAGCATTGGAATAAGTTTACCATGTAAATATGATAACTCAAATCTAACCTCTTCAGTCAAATATCTACAGAATTTTTGATGTAGTGCTTAATTAGTTACAGTTTTGTGTACTGTCATCTTTCATTAATTTTGTAATTCCTGGGCATGCATAGGTAGGTACCTCAGTCAATGTTAGCTGATTAATACACAATGCTCATACAATATATGCTAATTCACATTTGTTTGGAAGTTAATTATCAAGCTTTGATAATCTGTTTTGATAAATGTAATTCAGTGGAAAACATTTATTCTTGGAGCTGAATTAAATTAATATAGATGTCTTTTACTAAACACGTCTGCCTCATTTTGTAGAGATGAATCATTTATTTCTATTTCCACATAGTTTAGGCAAACCAATTTTTGGAATAAGGATCAGAATAGTAACAAAAATGCCCGATTTTGTATCTCTTCTCTGCCACTGAAGGCTTTCTGAAATAACATATGTATGAAAAACAAGAGGTAAAAATATGAGACCAAGCATGAAGGAACTCAAAGTACCTTTGGCATGTACAAGTAAAACATGCTTTGGAGCAGATTGAGTGTGACTTGTTTTAAAAGCACCTGATGGATTAAGAAGAACATTGGGGGGGGGGGGGGGGGGTTGTAATAAAGCTACATGTTTTTACGAAAAGATCACAGCGGTGACCTCTGATAGGAAAAAAATGCAGCAAGTAAGAAAAAGGCCACGAGTTAAACTCTGTAGAGCTGGGATGAGGTCTCAACATGTTAAAGACTGATTGTGTGGTAAAGGCTCTAAAGGAGTGACAACACCAATTCACAAAGGAAGAAACCTGAAATTATTTGGGGTTCACTCTCTAACATATATCAAGTTATAACATGTATAAAGTTGCTGAAGTCAACAATTCATCATGTAATTGAGTGTGAAACACCTTGTGTGAGACAAAGACACAACTTTTGTCTAAAATAAGTGGCATGCTGTACTTTATAAATGTGGACAGTTAAGAGACATATGGACCCGGGAACTGACTTGTATGTATCAACCAGGCACCAGCTGTGCATAATATTCATTCTGATTATATTCAGATTTGTTTTGAAAATTGAAATTATTTTAATTAAAAGAAAACAGTGGCACTGTTGCCTCCTCCTTCTCAAGGCAGGATAAAGGCCATCTACGTTTTTTTCTGGATGGTCAATTTGTTCCTTTCTCTGTGTGACCAGGTTTCCCCCAAGTGACTGCAACTAGTGATTAGATACCTTTAACCTTCCTCTGTCTCTACCTATACATAGATTTTTTCCCCCCATCTCTGGGAGCAGCCCAAGGACAGTTACCCAAACAATAGTCTTATTCCAAAATTCTCATAAAGAAATAGATATTTATTAGAAAAATCAAGAGTAAATTTGACTTCAGTGGGGTTCTTCATGGACACAGCAGTCTGCCCATTCTTTATCAGCTGTAGGATCAAGGCCTTAGACATGAAGTAATTTTATGTATCAGCATATGAGCAGTATTATTACACCATGTCAACATGAAATAATATATTTATATAGAGCAGTTAATCTCTTACACAAATTATTGACATACCCAATATTTAATCAAAGCCAACATTTCAACATCTACAGGTTTTTTTAAAAAATATTGATTTATTATTATTATTCAATTTCCTTTCATTTAATTCTTAGCACTTCAAATAACCTATTTGAATATAAGTAGATATTAAATAGAGATGCAACCTGCTTAAGCTGACCTATTAGAAGATATCCTAGTTAGAATAAAGACACTATGCGTTTCAATGATTCACTGACCTGGGAGGCTGTTAGCTGTCTTTGCCCAAAAAGCCAAGTTATTATACAAACGGTTACTCCCTTTCAGTCACAATTCAAAAGGTTTCATATTTCTTTAAGACAACACATAATACAGTAATTCCAAACATATATCAAATATGACTTCTCTGGAATGATACTCAGCCTTTCCTAAGTTGTGTCCACAGCCTTTGCTGTGTCTACCGTATGTTAGTCTCCATTCTGGAGATGACAAAGTCCATCTTCTGGGTCTTCTGATGTAGCCAATCTTTAGTTTCTTCCAAGGGTTTACAGATACTTTTGGGTTGCCCTCAGGAAAAAAAAAAGTATGTAGAATCATAGAAATGTAGGCCTGGAAGGGACCTTGAGAAGTTATCAAATTCAGCCCGCTATACCAGGTAGGGTGACCAGACGTCTCGATTTTATTCTGGGGCTTTTTCTTATATAGGCGCCTATTACCCCTCACCTCCTGTCCCAATTTTTCACACTTGCTGTCTGGTCACCCTAATACCAGGGCAAGACCAAGTAAACCTAGACTATCCCTAACAGGTGTTTGTCTAACCTGTTCGTAAAAGCCTCTAATGAGGGGGATTCCACAACCTCCCTTGTAAGCCTATTCCCGTGCTTAACTACCCCTTATAGTCAGAAAGTTTTTCCTAATATCTAACCTAAATCTCCCTTGTTGCAGATTAAGCTCATTACTTTTAGACCCATATTCATGGACATGGAGAACAATTGTTCACCATCCTCTTAATAATAACCCTTAATATATTTGAAGATTGTTATCAGGTCCCCCTCAGTTTCCTTTTCTCAAGACTAAACAGGCCCAGTTACCTCATAAGTCAGGTTTCCTAAAGCTTTTATCCTTTGTGTTGTCCACATCTTTCCTAAAGTGTCACTCCCAGAACTGGACACAGTACTCCAACCCTCACCAGTGCCAAATAGAATGGGCCAATTACCTCCCGTGTTTTACCTGTGACATTCCTACTAAGACACCCCAGAATGATATTAGCCTTATTTGCAACTGAATGGACACCAGTCAGATGTCAAGAATTATAACATTCATAAACCAGTCAGAGAACACTTCAATCTCTCTGGTCACACGATTACAGACATGAAAGTTGCGATATTACAACAAAAAAACTTCAAATCCAGACTCCAGCGAGAGACTGCTGAATTGGAATTCATTTGCAAATTGGATACAATTAACTTAGGCTTGAATAGAGACTGGGAGTGGCTAAGTCATTATGCAAGGTAACCTATTTCCCCTTGTTTTTTCCTACCCCGCCCCCCCCACCCCAGACATTCTTGTTAAACCCTGGATTTGTGCCGGAAATGGCCCACCTTGATTATCATACACATTGTAAGGAGAGTGGTCACTTTAGATAAGCTATTGCCAACAGGAGAGTGGGTTTGTGTGTGGGGGGAGGGGGGGAGGGAGAAAACCTGGATTTGTGCTGGAAATGGCCCAACTTGATTATCATACACATTGTAAGGAGAGTGATCACTTTAGATAAGCTATTACCAGCAGGAGAGTGGGGTGGGGGAGGTATTTTTTCATGCTTTGTGTGTATAAAAAGATCTTCTACACTTTCCACAGTATGCATCCGATGAAGTGAGCTGTAGCTCACGAAAGCTTATGCTCAAATAAATTGGTTAGTCTCTAAGGTGCCACAAGTACTCCTTTTCTTTTTGCATCATATTGTTGACTCATATTCAATTTGTGATTAACTACAGATGACAGATCCTTTTCAGTAGTACTACCACCTACCCAGTTATTCCCCATCTTTTAGTTGTGCATTTGATTTTTCCTTCCTAAGTGTAGTACTCTGCACTTGTCTTTATTTAATTTCATCTTGTTGATTTCAGACCAATTGTCTAATTTGTCGAGGTCTTTTAGAATTCTAATCCTTTCCTCCAAAGCACTTACAACCCTTCCCTGCTTGGTGTCATCCACACAGTTTGTAAGCATACTCTCCACTCCATTATCCAAATCCTTAATGAAAATATTGAATCGTGCCAGTGTGATACATGAAGGGGGTGGGGTAGCTCCCATTTATGGACACCCAGCCAGCCAGTAGCTATAAAATCCCTCTTAGTAGCTGTTCTCTAATTGCTTTACCTGTAAAGAGTTAAAAAGTCTCCCTCCTATGCACAGGTAAAAGGAAGTGAGTGGGCACCTGGCCAAAAGAGCCAATGGGAAGGCTAGAACTTTTTAAAATTGAAAAAAATACTTCCATTTTGTCTGTCTGTTGTTGTCCTACCGGGGAGAGGTGGACAGGGCAGCAACTATGCTGCAAGAAGCTTGGGCCAGGTATGAAAAAATCATCAGTATCATATCTAGAAACTACTCATTTAAAACCCCAGATATGTAAGTAGATCAGGAAATGTCTAGGAAGATGCAATTAGGTTTATCCCTTTTATTTTGTTTTTGCTTGTGGATTCCTCTGTGCTAACCCCAGGTGCTTTTGTTTTGCGGACCTCAAGAAAGCTATTATTAGTCCTTAATCCTTGTAGTTGCTCTTTTAAAATCTAGCAATAGCCTGAGTTCCCAGATGTATTTTCTCACTTTTTTTATTAATAAAATTTACCTTTTTTAAGAACACAATTGGATTTTTGTTTCTTAAGAGGTTTGTACACATGTTGTTTAATTAGCCGGTGGCAACACCTCATTTCCTTCCCCCGCCCCCTCAGCTCTTCTCTGGAGGGGGCGTGAAAGGGCTTGAGGATACCCCACAGGAAGGAATTCCTAAGTGTGCCTTTCTGGGCTCTCAAAGGGGTTCTGCACTTGGGTGGTGGTAGCATCTACCAATCCAAGGTCAGAGGAAAGCTGTAACCTTAAGAGTTTAATAGAAGCCTGAAGTGGCCAGTATTAATTTTTAGAATCCTTGAGGCCTCCCTCCTCCTGCACTCGAAGTGCCACAGTGGGGAATTAGCCTTGACAGCCAGTATCAGAACTGATCCCATGGGACCCCACTAGATATGTCCTCCCAGTTTGACAGCATGCAAATAGACCCTGAATAGACAACCATGTTTTTCACTAATGCAAAATACCACAAAATAAACAACATATAAAATGAAATAAAATGAAAAATTCAACCTGCAGCTGTGACTTCTGCAGCTCCTGTTCTGCGGGGCAGTTCCAACTCTCTGCCCCAAGTGTTGTCATCTAGTGTGCAGCACCACGCAAATGTGGTCCAACTGTCCCTCCATCATCATGACAGCAGCTAAGCCAGACCGAATCTGAGTGGTTCTCTGAGCCCATTAGTCAGGTCGCAAAGCCTGGAGCATGGAGCTGTAGGGTGATCATACATCCCATTTTGGCCAGGACAGTCTCTTGTTTAAGCCCTGTCCTGGCCGTCTTGACTTTTTTTTGGCAAAAGTAGACATTTGTCCATTTGCTCTTGCAGACTCGATCAGTTGACAAATGCCCACTTTCATCAAGAAAGTGGGGTGTAGTGCCGAGGGGGCAAGCAGAGATGCCAGCCCCTTGCAGGGAGGGAGGCAGGGCTCAGTTGGATGGCAGGCAGGATTCCAGCAACAGCCTCTTGTGGGGAGCAGGCAGGGTTTCTAAACAATGAATTACAATGCTTATATGTTTTTTATAGGGCAGGAGGCTGATGCCCTGCATAAGCAGCACCCCTGAGGGTGAAGGTGAAAGACAAATTAGAGTTCATAATACCATTAAATGCTATTCATGGAGAATTGCACCATTCCGAAAAGGCTGGAGCAGTAACCAACAATTTTCTCACAGAGTTTCCCCCCATGCATCTTTCAGCATTGTGTATATTAATGGCAGAACTCAGTTTTATTTTATTCATAAGATATAATGTTTATAACTTTGTATACCTTGTTTTACTTTGTGAAGTTTAAGGCCAAACTGAGATGGTTTTCATGCAAAGAGCTGCAAGTTTCAGGAGATTTGCAGTTTTTAAATGTTATGGTTTTATCATCCTTTTGATAACTTTTAATATATTTTAATACTTTTCAGCAACCAAAATGTGCCACATGCCTGTACTAATTTTATCAGCAATTACTTGTAAAAAGCAATAAAATAAAATAAAATTTAAAAATTATATTGTGATCATGTAAAGGGTGGAGTCAAGCTCAGAAAGTATTTTTCAATACTTCCAAGTCCTCAAAAATATATTGGACTTAAGTGTCAACTGTAATAAAACTAAAATTTACCATGTGCATGATGAAAAAATCATGCAAAACATGCCTAATCCACAAAAAATATATTAAATAACCAATGGCCAGGTAATTCCCTAGTTGGGAAATCCCCCAAATACAATGTTTCATCTTCCAACTTTTCTACCTTAACTATTGTACCTCCAGAAGGATGCATCCAGTCTGAATAGCTTACAAGTATGGTAGCAGGAGCGGGACAATTGTCTCCAAGACACAAAGAAAAACATTCTCTCAATAAAACACTTTGTACACAACCTCTGCAAATATGTAAAACTGGAAACACTGTTATTAAGTATTAAGGATCCTGTTATATTCCCACCATTTTAAAAAGTGCCCCATTCAAATGAGACATATACTAAGTAGCCAAAACTCTTAACAAATAATATGATAAAAATCCAATAAAACACCCTCATTATAAAATCAGTGGAATCTCTAAAGATTCAAGACAGATCATGAGCTGGTGTAAACCTATGTGGCTCTATTGACTTCAGTGGAGCTATGTCAATTTATACCAGCTGAGAATCTGTCTCACAAAGAAATAACTCCATGAGTGCTTAAATGGTAATGAAAGAGGAGCCGGGGCTGACATTTTTTTTTGGCTTTCATAACTGATACAGCAAGCCCAGCGGCGCTGGGGCTATGAACTGTCAAGCATTGAGCTCCACCATTTAAAATCTATTTAATTTGATGGCTTCTTTTGCTATTTGTAAATTATGGATTTTGTTTAAAACTTTCTTTTTTACAATGTAATCCTTGTTAAGTATTTTTCACTTCTTTATTCTGGTTGTTGGCTTGTTTAATCATGATTCTGAAAGCTACAGTTCTTCTGCAGTGACATTTTCAGCTATAGATACCTGAAAGATTACAACAATAGCTAGGTAATAAAAACACTATTATCGATGGCAAAATTTGACCAATTGTTTTCATATAAAAGGTAAAGTGGCTAAGAACTTGTCTTCTTGGTGATAACAGAAAATCTTTTATACACTTGAAATGAAATGAGAAGATTATTAGAAAAGGAATAGCACACAATTTAAAATAAACCTAAGCATCTGAAATTTATCAAAATAACAGAAAAGACTCTCCATTTTCTGTCACAACTTCATTGGTGCTATATTGATTTGCCCCAGCTGAGTATCTGTCCCCATGTATATAGTAATCAGCCTACTAAGATAGAGCAGTATAGGGATAATATAACACATTCCATGCCCTACTGCTAATGAATTTGTTTGACTTCATAAAAGGATTTCTTCTTTTTCACTTATTTTGTCTTAAATATATAGGGCTAACCTCTCCACTGATACATCTTGAAATCAGAATTAATGGAGTTAGAGCCATTAGGCCAGAATCTGACTTGGTGGAAGTGGGTGTATTCCCTCCAGAAATCTCTCAGTCAAATCAGTGGTGATGTAAATTCTGGTGCAAGTTAAACATTGTACATAAATTGGTAAGAAACTAAATGTAAATCAATGTAATTATACAGATCTAGTATAGAGTAGGTGTTGAAAATGAGGGTAATTTATACTACATGGAAATGGAAAGGAGTAGATGTGTAGCAATTAACCAAAGGGTGTGAAGTAAGGTGTGGGAAGATGTTTTATTTTATACCCTCCAATTGTTTGCTTTTCCTGAAATGCGCCCTTAGCATGTGAATTTTTTTCACACGCACTGAGTCCTAAATAGGTACAAGTAACATTACCTTACGATATATATCCATTTCCTGTTCCATTTATGCCCAAGGTTTACCTTACCACTACTGTTCCGATCACCATTTAATTTGCTACACGGCATAATATGTGCTCCAGGTAAGGAATCTTCATTTCTGCCAATGTCCCTGTGACCTGTATTGACAATGCGAGGCATTCCTACAACTGGGCAAACCAAAGCTAATATTTGAATAACAACACTTTTTGCTGTGGGGTTGAATGCAAATACAGTGCTAGTAAGATTACTGCATCTTTAAATCAATCAGACAAAAAAAGATCAGCAGCCTCTTTCTCCTAATCTCATTAGGAGATTCAAGGTATCAGTCCAAGATTTCAATTCTGTTTGTTGTGTCAAGATTAGTTTTCACTTCCAAGTACCTTTTTTTAGGCTCTGTCCCAGACGTCCTGACTTTTTTGGCAAACGTGGACATTTATCTCATTTGCTCTTGCCAGCTTGATCAATTGACAAGAGCAAATGGGACAAATGCCCACTTTTGTCAAAAAGTTGGAAGGTGGAGGAACGTGTATGGGGAACAAGCAGTGATGCCAGCCCCAGGGCGTGGAGGGGATGAGGAGGCACGGCTCCAGCAGGGGGCAGGCCGGACTCGAGCAAGCAGTGATGCCTGTCCCAGCCTTCAGGAAATACGGTCACCCTATCTACTATGTGCATCCTGGCTCACCCGAGCCCTGCCTGCCCTCTGCCCTGGGAGGGGAGCTCGGGTGAGCAGCTCGGACCAGCCCCGCACAGGCTCCCATTTTTCCCTTAGGGAAATATGGTCACCCTATCTCTGAACTATGCCTGATGTGGCTTATGTGAACTGAGTTGGATGGGTTTAGTCAAATTACAAATGGATAAATGTCCCTCGCAGAAATCACAGGCATAGTTGCCCCTCTTGTTTGCATTCTTATCCAAAGAAAGCCAAAAACTGAATGGCCATAGAGAATGAAATGGGCTCTGACTCTATGAGGTTGTGGTCAAGGTTTTGCCACATTGCCTGGATGTTGTGGAAAGGCTTGCACTGTTGCTGAGCATGCTATATGTTGTGTGAATGGGACTTCACTCTAGAGGGCTGTCAATCCAGTGCTTTTCATGAGCACTTAATAAACACACACACCCCCCAAACAAAAAAAACCACATGTATTATTTTGTTTTCTGCTTCAATAGTATCAAGTTATCTTGGGGCAATGAGCACTGACACTATTTAAACATGTCTCCACAACCATGAGAGTTTGTGGACTCTTTGGAAGAAGGTGTTAATGATTGTGAATTGAATGCATCAAGAGAATACACAGAGATAATTACTCTATGCTACTTTGTGTGCACCGTACTTGGCTTGGAGTACAGGGTTTAAAGCCCAATAGGGTCTCAAAAAAAGTCAGCTGATTTCCCCCTCTACTCTTAATTTTGTAATTGATCTATCTGTATTTTTGTTTTTTTCCTCCCTGCTCTCAAGTGCATCCATTTACTCCCATAGAAGCTAGAGAGCCTTTGGCAACAACTCTTCCACATACTCTGTCACACACAAGCTCCAGAAGGACTTTTTTGTAGCTAAACAGCAAGGTAAACTCACTCAGTGATTTACTAACAGAAGTACTGACCTCTAGGGCAAGAAGCAGCTTTTAGAACCTTTGGGGTTTATTACAGGAGTGGGTGGGTGAGTACTGTGGCCTACAATAGGGAGGAGGTCAGACTAGATGATCATGATGGTCCCTTCTGACCTTAAAGTCTATGAGTCTAATTCTAGCATCCCACTTGTTAATCACCTCCAGGGCCAGGACTTGTCAGCAGTGCACCACTGCTGAAAAAGGAAACCAGGAAATCTCCTGTGCCATTGCAATTTCTATCTTTTTGGTAACATGTGAAAAGAAAACTGCAAGTTGCAATGAAAGGTGGAGCAGAAGGGGGAAAGGTGAACCTTGCTCGTTATAAACTGAATATAACCCTTGTGGTCAGCAGCACTCACAATGCAAAAGGGAATGAAAGCTCAGGAAGAGAGACTTTGTACGATGACTCCCAAGGAAAAAAAAAAAACTTTGACAAATGAAACTCTTCTCTAAGAAGTGCCACAAAGACCCAGTGGTTCATTCACTTTCCCCTGTAGCCGCACTGTGTTCTTAAAACTTTTTGTTTATTTATGCACACACACACACACCACTGCATTCTGTTTCCTGATTTATTTTTGCACAGCAATGGCAGTGGCATAGTAGGGAAACCAGGACATAAAGTTATAGAGATCACTGTGTTTGGGAGAGAACAAACATTCCAAGTTGGTTATAAAAGCAAGCATTTGACTATCAAATACTCACAGACACTATCCAGAAAAAAATGCCTACCCATTTACTGCAAATACCTGTGCCAGAATAATTACCTTACACCATACTAACTTCCTGACTCTGGGAGAAATTCTCACCCATGCACCAGCCCCTGTATGATGGGTAAAAGGCCAGAGCAGCATAATGTGGCTCTAAAAGCCAGGGGAGAAATCTCCAGGTGAAGGAACCGAGAAAGGCAAATGAAGATCCCCTTACAAGACATAGCTGAGAGGGTGTGGCTAGGGCAGGAGGTGTGTGTCAGGATGCAGCCACAACACATATCACAGATTTAATTGTGGGTAGCAATGGTGCCATTGGGCAGAGCCAGGGATGTTGCCCTAAATTCAGGACTATCTTGTCATCTTGAGTTGCTCCGCCCCTGGAGCAACATAGAATCAGAAGGGTGCAAAGGTGGCTGAAAGCCATCTTAGCTCCATCCTCCCTTGGCCTGTGAGTTCTATGTAGCACCTCTTCAAGCAAGCTCTACCTGCTTCACAAATTCTCACCCTGTGCATCCCACATAGCGTACCTTCTGCAGAATACTGCTATAAACTAGGGCTGTCAATTAATCACAGCTAACTCACGCAGTTAACTCAAAAAAATTAATCACACTGTTAAACAATAGAATACCAATTGAAATTTATTAAACATTCTTGGATGTTTTTCTACATTTTCAAATATATCAATTGCAGTTACAACAGAGAATACAAAGTGTACAGTGCTCACTTCATATTATTTTTTATTTCAAATATTTGCACTGTAAAAACGATAAATAAAAGAAATAGTATTTTTCAATTCACCTCATACAAGTATTGTAGTGCAATCTCTTTATCATGAAAGAGCAACTTACAAATGTAGATTTTTTTGTGATATAACTGCACTCAAAACCAAAACAATCTAAAACTTTTGAGCAGGGGTGGGCAAACTACGGCCCGCGGGCCACATCTGGCCCTCCAGCCAGTTTAATCCGGCCCTTGAGCTCCCTCTCAGGAGCAGGGTCTGGGGCGTGCCCTGCTCCAGCGCTCCAGCCAGGGACTGGAGTTGGAGGCCACTCCGCACATGTGTGCTGAGGCTCCCAGAAGTAGCAGCATGTCCCCCTCTGGCTCCTACGTTTAGGGGCAGCCAGGGGGCTCCGCACTCTGTCCCTGCCCCAAGCGCCACTCCCAGAGCTCCCATTGGCCAGGAACTGCAGCTAATGGGAGCTTCAGGGGCGGTGCCTGTGGACGGGGCAGTGCACAGCAGAGCTGCCTGGCTGCACCTCCACATAGGAGCTGGAGAGGGGATATGCTGCTGCTTGAGGTAAACGTTGCCTGAGCCTCTACCCCTGACACCTTCCCATGCCCCAACCCCCCTTCCCCATCCTGGAGCCCCAACCCCCTTCCCCATCCTGGAGCCCCCTCCTGCACTCTGAACTCCTCATTTCTGGCCCCACCCCAGAGCCTGCACCCCCAGCCAGAGCCCTCACACCCTCCTGTACCTCAACCCCAATTTTGTGAGTATTCATGGCGCACCATACAATTTCCATACCCAGATGTGGCCCTCAGGCCAAAAAGTTTGCCCACCCCTCCTTTAGAGCCTACAAGTCCACTCAGTCCTACTTCTTGTTCAGCCAATCACTAAGAGAAACAAGTTTGTTTACATTTATAGGAGATAATGCTGCCCACTTATTAATTACAATGCCACCTGAAAGTGAGAACAGGCGTTTGCATGGCACTTTTGTAGCTGGCATTGCAAGATATTTACAAGCCAGATGTGCTAAAGATTCATATGCCTCTTCATGCTTTGGTCTTCGTTCCAGAGGACATGCTTCCATGCTGATGACGCTCGTTAAAAAAATAATGCTATAATTAAATTTGTGACTGAACTCTTTGGGGGAGAACTGTATGTCTCCTGCTCTGTTTTACCTGCATTCTGCCATGTATTTCGTATTATAGCAGTCTTGAATGATGACTCAATATTGTTCATTTTAAGAACCCTTTCACTGCAAATTTGACAAAATGCAAAGAAGATACCAATATGAAATTTCTAAAGATATCTACAGCACTGCTCGCAAGATTTAAGAATCGGAAGTGCCTTCAAAAATCTGAGAGGGATGAAGTGTGGAGCATGCTTTCAGAAGTGTTAAAAAAGCAACACTCTGATGTGGAAACTATAGAACCCAAACCACTAGAAAAGAAAATCAACCTTCTGTTGGTGGCTCCCGACTCAGATGATGAAAATGAAAATGAACATGCGTCGGTCCGCACTGCTTTGGATGGTTATCGAGCAGAACCCGTCATCAGCATGGACACATGTCCTCTGGAATAGGACATATGAATCTTTAGCGCATCTGGCATCTTGCGACGCTGGCTACAACAGTGCCATGCAAATGCCTGTTGTCACTTTCAGGTGACACTGTAAACAAGAAGCGGGCAGCATTATCTTCTGCAAATGTAAACAATCTTGTTTGTCTGAGCGATTGGCTGAACAGTAGGACGAGTAGAACTGATTGGACTTGTAAGCCCTAAAGTTTTACATTGTTTTATTTTTGAATACAGTCTCTTCTTGTACATAATTCTACATCTGTAAGTTCAACTGTCATAATAAAAAGAAAAGGAGTACTTGTGGCACCTTAGAGACTAACCAATTTATTTGAGCATGAGCTTTCGTGAGCTACAGGAGCTGTAGCTCACGAAAGCTCATGCTCAAATAAATTGGTTAGTCTCTAAGGTGCCACAAGTACTCCTTTTCTTTTTGCGAATACAGACTAACACGGCTGTTACTCTGAAACCTGGTCATAATAAAGAGATTCCACTACAGTACTTGTATTAGGTGAACTGAAAAATACTATTTATTTTGTTTTTCACAGTCCAAATGCTTGTAATAAAAAATAAATATAAAGTGAGCACTGTACACTTTGTCTTCTGTATTGTAATTGAAATCAATGTTTTTGAAAATGTAGAAAACATCCAAAAAATTTAAATAAATGGTATTCTATTATTGTTTAACAGCGCGATTACTCGTGATTAATTTTTTTAATCGCTTGACAGCCCTAATATAAACATAAGAAAACTATCACAAATCAACCAGAATATTCTAAGACTTTTCTTACTTTATGTTAGGACTATTTCAATAAAATAACACATTGGTATGAGCTAAGAATAAACTATTTGACTTCTCAGTCTTTTTTTAAATTTTTTTTACTTCTAATAAATATTTTGCTAACTAATAAAATAACTTTAATATTAAATATACTTTGCATGTTGGTAATACTAATATCATTCTCAATTACTTAAACAGGCTACATATTTTGGGGTGACCTCTTTTTCTAAAGAAACTACCTCTGGTTCTTGGATCAGTGGCTGATGTTGAAAGGACTTGGTTATGATCTTCACAGTACTAAGATATTTTTTATGATCACTGTAATGAGCTTTGTTTGTATTGGTCATGATTTGTAATACTGTGATATTATTCCATGAAACAAATGTTATTACATACAGAAATGCATAAATATCAACACGTAAAATGCTTTCATAGATTCATAGATACTAAGGTCAGAAGGGACCATTATGATTATCTAATCTGACCTCCTCCACAATGCAGGCCACAGAATCTCACCCACCCACTCCTGTGAAAAACCTCTCACCTATGTCTGAGCTACTGAAGTCCTCAAATCGTGGTTTAAAGACTTCAAGGAGCAGAGAATCCTCCAGCAAGTGACCCGTGACCCATGCTACAGAGGAAGGCAAAAAACCTCCAGGGCCTCTTCCAATCTGCCCTGGAGGAAAATGCCTTCCCAACCCCAAATATGGTGATCAGCTAATCCCTGAGCATATGGGCAAGATTCACCAGCCAGATACTACAGAAAATTCTTTCCTAGGTAACTCAAATCCCACCTCATCTAACATCCCATCACAGGCCATTAGGCCTATTTACCATGAATATTTAAAGATCAATTAATTACCAAAATCATGTTATCCCATCACACCATTTCCTCCATAAACTTAGTGAGTTTAATCTTAAAGCCAGATAAAGCTTTTGCCCCCACTGCTTCCCTTGGAAGGCTATTCCAAAACTTCACTCCTCTGATGGTTAGAAACCTTTGTCTAATTTCATGTCTAAACTTCCCAATGACCAGTTTATATCCATTTGTTCTTGTGTCCACATTGGTACTGAGCTTAAATAATTCCTCTCCCTCTCTGGTATTTATCCCTCTGATATATTTATAGAGAGCAATCATATCTCCCCTCAACCGTCTTTTAGTTAGGCTAAACAAGCCAAGCTCCTCGAGTCTCCTTTCATAAGACAAGTTTTCCATTCCTCGGATCATCCTAGTAGCCCTTCTCTGTACCTGTTCCAGTTTGAATTCATCCTTCTTAAACATGGGAGACCAGAACTGCACACAGTATTCCAGGTGAGGTCTCACCAGTGCCTTGTATAACGGTACTAAAACCTCCTCATCCCTACTGGAAATACCGAGCCTGATGCATCCCAAAACCGCATTAGCTTTTTTCACAGCCATATCACATTGGCGGCTCATAGTCATCCTGTGGTCAACCAATACTCCAAGGTCCTTCTCCTCCTCCGTTACTTCTAATTGATGCGTCCCCAGCTTATAACTAAAATTCTTGTTATTAATCCCTAAATGCATAACCTCACACTTCTCACTATTAAATTTCATCCTATTACTATTACTCCAGTTTACAAGGTCATCCAGATTCTCCTGTATGATATCTCGGTCCTTCTCGAAATTGGCAATACCTCCCAGCTTTGTATCATCCGCAAAATTTATTAGCACACTCCCACTTTTTGTGCCGAGATCAGTAATAAAAAGATTAAATAAGATGGTCCCAAAACTGATCCTTGAGGAACTCCACTGGTAACCTCCCTCCAGCCTGACAGTTCACCTTTCAATAGGACCCGTTGTATTTTAACCAATTCCTTATCCACCTTTCAATTTTCATATTGATCCCCATCTTTTCCAATTTAACTCATAATTCCCCATGTGGCACGGTATCAAATGCCTTACTGAAATCTAGGTAAATTAGATCCACTGCGTTTCCTTTGTCTAAAAAATCTGTTACTTTTTCAAAGAAGGAGATCAGGTTGGTTTGGCATGATCTACCCTTTGTAAAACCATGTTGTATTTTGTCCCATTTACCATTGACTTCAATGTCCTTAACTACCTTCTCCTTCAAAATTTTTTCCAAGACCTTGCATACTACAGATGTCAAACTAACAGGCCTGTAGTTACCCAGATCACCTTTTTTCCCTTTCTTAAAAATAGGAGCTATGTTAGCAATTCTCCAATCATATGGTACAACCCCTGAATTAAAAATTCTTGCTAATGGGCTTGCAATATCGGGTGCCAACTCCTTTAATATTCTTGGATGAAGATTATCTGGGCCCCCCGATTTAGTCCCATTAAGCTGTTTGAGTTTTGCTTCTACCTCAGATATGGCAATATCTACCTCCATATCCTCATTCCCATTGTCATGCTACCATTATCCCTAAGATCCTCTTTAGCCTTATTAAAGACTGAGGCAAAGTATTTGTTTAAATATTGGGCCATGCCTAGATTATCCTTGACCTCCACTCCATCCTCAGTGTTTAGCGATCCCACTTCTTCTTTCTTTGTTTTCTTTTTATTTATATGGCTATAGAACCTTTTACTATTGGTTTTAATTCCTTTTGCAAGGTCTGACTCTACTTGACTTTTAGCCTGTCTCACTTTATCCCTACATGTTCTGACCTCAATAAGGTAGCTTTCCTTGCTGATCCCTCCCTTCTTCCACTCCCTGTATGCTTTCTGCTTTTTCTTAATCACCTCTCTGAGACACTTGCTCATCCAGGTTGGTCTACAACTCTTGCCTATTATTTTTTTCCCCTTTCTTGGGATGCAGGCTTCCGATAGCTTCTGCACCTTTGATTTAAAGTAATCCCAGTCCTCCTCTGCCTTTAGATCCACAAGTTCTTCAGTCCAATCCACCTCCCTAATTTCCTTAATTTTTGAAAGTCAGCCCTTTTGAAACCAAAAACCCTAGGTGCAGATTTATTTTTGTTAATCCTTCCATTCAGTTTGAACTGAATTAGCTCATGATCACTTGAACCAAGATTATCCCCTACAACCATTTCTTCTATGAGGTCCTCACTACTCACCAAAACCAAATCTAAAATGGCATCCCCTCTAGTCGGTTCAGCAACTACTTGATGAAGGAATCCATCAGCTATCGCATCTAGGAAAATCTGAGCCCTATTATTATTACCAGCACTCGTCCTCCAGGCTATATCTGGGAAGTTAAAGTCTCCCATGATCATGCAGTTTCCATTAGTATTTATTTTATTAAAAACATTAAAAAGGGCTCTATCCATATCCAAATTAGATCCCGGCGGTCTATGGCACACCCCAAGCACTATCCCAGGGGAGGCTCTACTAGTTCTCTTCCCCAATGTAATTTTTGCCCAGACGGACTCTGTCTTATCCATTCCATCACTTCTTATTTCTTTACATTCTACCTCATCATTGATATACAATGCTACTCCACCACCTTTACCTTTATTTCGGTCTTTCCTAAATAGCACATACCCTTCAATACCTGTAGTCCAGCCATGACTACTATTCCACCATGTTTCTGTTATCCCCATAATATCTGGTTTCACTTCCTGCACCAGTAGCTCTAGTTCCCCCATTTTGTTACCTAGGCTCCTCACATTGGTGTACAAACATCTTAATTTTTGCAGTTTGGCCTTGCTCACATTCTGTACCCTATTAGGCACGGTCATTCTACAGCCAGTATAACCTATTAGACTGGTATCCACACTGCCCTTCCTCCTTATATACATTCTCCTACCCACGGCTGTATCCTTTCTTACTTAGTTTTCTTCCCTCTCAATGCTAAAAACCGGCGTGGAGATTACCTGGACATCTTCCAACCATCTCCCCCAAATTCCTAGTTTAAAGCTCTCTTAATCAGTTGTGCCAGCCTCCACCCTAGAAGTCTATTTCCTTCCCTACTCAGATGAAGTCCATCCCGAGAGAACTGTCCTCTATCCATGAATGCCTCCCAGTGGCCATACATCCCAAAGCCCTCCTTATAGCACCACTGCCTAAGCCATCTGTTGATAGTCACAATCTTGTCACACCTTTGTTGTCCTTCTCTAGGAACAGGCAGCATCCCACTAAAAATTACCTGAGCCTTGATTTCCTTAAGCATCTTCCCCAGCCTAGCATCTTCTCCCTTAATACTTTCCAGCGAGAATCTAGCCATATCATTTGTTCCCACATGAAGGATAATTAGGGGATTCTTTCCTGCTCCCTTTAGGATCCTTTTCAACCTCAGGTCTACATCCCGTATCTTAGCACCTGGAAGACAGCATACCCTTCTATTCTCTGGATCAGCTCTGGTTACAGGCCTATCTATTCTTCTAGGTGAAGAGTCCCCGATCACATAGACCTGCCTTTTCCTGGTGACGGTGCTATTCTCTAGTCTATCCCCTGTTCCCTCTGGCTGCAAGTTTTTTCCATTCCTATTCTCCCTTGTAATCCTCTTCAACCCATCCTGTATCCTCCTGGGGCTCATATTTGGTGTAGTCTCCATTGACTCTTCTCCTTTTCCTATAGGACTAGCCGCTCTTCTCTTCTTCCTTGCCCTTCCACCTTCAGTGACTACCTGCTGAGCCCCTTCTTCATTTTCCAACTCTGCAAACCTGTTCTTGAGCTCTATTTCTCCTTCACTAGCCCGTCTTTTCCTCTGCCTGGTTCTTTTAGTCACATGCTTCCACTGACCACTTTACTCACCCAGTCTCCCCTCAGAATTCCTCAGTCCTGCTTCCATCTGATGCCCAGAAAAACTCTTTAATAAATAATCCATCCATGTTCAAAAGCCATTTATGATCTAGATTTTCTTCTTTTGCCAGTTGGATTAATTTAAAAAAAATCAGATAAACTTTAAAAGGAAAACTGATGGAATTTAAAGGGTTATTATCCCAGAAAATATCAACAAAACAATCTTTATTTAGGGCATTACTGTCTCCCTTCCCACTCCCCCCCCCCACCACCACCACCCCGCCCTAAAATAAGGGTGTTTTGGCACACATTGCAATGTCAACTCACTTTAAACTTAGGACAAAATAAGCATATTTTATTATTAAACTGTAATTGAAGGAAAAAAAGTGGGGAGGGGGACCATATTTCCACAGTTGAAATCCATCTACCCATACAGAAGCCTGAAATTCGTTTTGTATTATGTCTCCTATTTGGGACACTGTACTGCAGTCTCTTGCTTGTGCTGCTGCTTCTGAGACTGACAAGCACTGTTCTGAGTGGCTGCTTCAGGGATTTATATTCCTCAGGGGTAATAGTGCTGATTACTTAATCACCTCGTATGCTCTACTTAGGAAGGGAGACATGCAGTCATGTGCATCAGGAGTCATAAAGATCGATAGCACCGTCTGTTTCCTTCTCACTGCTACAATCTACCCAGTGTCTGCCTGACATGCAGGCGGCTGGAGCCAGTGTTTACAGCAGGTACATCATGTAATCAAATCTGCAGCCAAAAAAGCAACAAGCTAGTCCTTGATAGAGAGGAAAAAAGTTTTGATAATGAACTATCTACAAGCTTTTGCATATAACCAAGGCATACGCACTGCATTTGAAATGAACTAAATGAGATGGATGACTGCTGGGCCAATCCTCTTTAAGATCCAGATTTTTCTCTCTCTTGCAAATACCCGATGAAAAACAATTATTGTCCCAGGTCAATAGAAACCAAGGTTATTACCAGCTCTCTCTGTAAATTGAGCTGGGGGCCCCAACCCATCACAAAAGAACTGCCTCCTTTGGCACATCTCAGGCTATGTTTATGCTACAGACTGCTGCTGGCATAGGAATGTCAGTCGAGTTCTAGGGGTGCGATCCATGACCAACACGGCAATGCCAACAGAAGCCTCTAGGATAGATGCAGTTATACCCGCACGCTTAACTTGCTGGCTGCTACGATTGGTACTGCAGGGAGTAACCCCCACCCCTCCATATCTTATAGGCCCCTTAACCATCATTCAAAGTGAGGTGGTGAGGGCCCCTCAGTGGGTTAGCTGGGGATCAGGATGGGTAAAGGGGGAGGGCTGACAGCAGCCCTCTCTGCCGGCTATATGTAAATGGTTATGGAATTACTTGCACTTTATGCTATTATCTGCCGTGAACTCTTTGACATTTAAGAATAAAGTTGCAGTCTAATTAAATCACATTGAGTGTCTCCTGTCCTCCTTCTGGCATGGCTGGACAATGCAAACTTGTCTTTCCCCTGTAGACTACAAGTTTTGGGCCTTTCCTTACAAGTTTTCAGGGAAATCCAACAAATTTACTGGAGGGCTTGTTTATTTTTGGTTTTCTTCTCATTCCAGGTTCCAGGCTCAGGGGCAGATTCATATGAAATCAGATTGTGACTGTGTGTGAATACTTTTTATTATTTCTCATTAATAAAATATAAAAAGGTAAAAGATTTACACCTTATATTGTCACCAGATATTGCACTTCTCACAGGATAGCCAATAAAATTATGCAATTATGCAACTTTACAACTTGTCAGAGCTTCAAGACAGATGATTCAAATGTGTTAAGAAGTAGCCTTAGCACAATAATGTTTCAATCCCATCACTTGTATCTCTGACTTCTCACATAATTTAGATTATCCTAATTCCCCACATTATATCACAAGACAAATTTCTAAACAAAAAGATGTCTCTCTCTCTCATTCTTTCTTAATATCCACATTTCTCAGTTCATCCTATTCAGGTTAATTGGCCGTAAGAATGTTTTGTGGTTGGCTGATCTGAAAATCCCTCAGCTAAGTTTGATACCTATCCCTCAAAATGCATACTTTTACATACCTTTGATTGAAACTTTGGGCACAGATAAACTGCATCTGAGAACACAATGTAAGAGATTTGGTCTCTATTGTTTGAACTAAAGGAAAAACTTTGTTACGTGTAATAGCATGAGGGTTTTACATCCCAGCTCCTACAGGGCCACAGTCATACACTGTTGCCAGTTTGAGTGCCTAAACATTTCCCAACCCTAAACCACCCTCAACTCTTTTGTGGGGCTGGGATGAAAGTGAAAGGAGGCCAATAGCCACTGCAATGTAAGGAAACAAAGAACAAGCAGTTGTCTGGGGATATACAGCAGACAGAAGATACTGTTGTGAAAGGTGCCTTATAATAAGAGGGGGGAGGAAGAGAGGGAGGGAGATTAGAGATAGATAGATAGACAGACAGTCTCTGACATGGGTTCCCAAAGCATTATCTTGATCCCTGACAAATATTCTGAAACCAGCACTACTAAATTACAATATAGAGGGAAAAATTACAGTCCTCTAAAGCAGAAGTGCACTACACTAGAGCTTCAGGAAATGTAGAATACTTCCATTAAATAGCCATATATTGTGATATAACTCTTCGTAAGAGTAGGAACACGAATCTCAGCTGTGATCCAAACTTTATTGATACCTAATGTTACTGTCTCAGCTAAGACAGATTTATTTTGTGTGGAAAGAAACTCTTCTGAATTAGTGAAGAGTTTTCTGCTAAAATGGGCTTTTGGTCTGACTTCCCTTCTGTTGTTTGTCAGCTGTAACTCAGTATATCATTTACAGGTGCCCATTCTATCATCTCTTGCCAAAAACCTTCACTAACATGAGTGATCTTTTTGGAGAAACATAAAAACATTACATCATTAAGTCTGTCAAAATACATACCAGCCTGGCCTTGGGGCTAGTCTCTCTTGGAATGTACAAAAAAAGAGGCAGCTTCTGAAAATTAAACCCCAGCTCTGCTCCAACTCCAACCCAAACACAGGGGCAGAGTATTTAGTATAGTTATACAGTGAGGGGGGGAAGGGGGAGAGGAGTCAAGATTTCAGAAGTCTGCACCAAAGATGCACCTTTCTGTCTCGGTACTTAGATGGTCCTCATCATATTATTATCTGAGTACCTTCCTTTTAGCTCAGCTCCATGTGCACTCTGATTGGCTGTGGATGGGGCCAGTGACTCACTACTTTGTCTAGCTACTGGCTATTTCCTCCCCATGTAGATTGTCTGTGTGTAATGGCCATGAAGGTCACTCCAACCTTGGGAGTGGCTGGAGTAGTGGCCTCAAATCACCTCCAATGTTGCTTCATGATCTGTCAGGAAGGACTATTCCCTCCTACACAAATACCCCACACTCAGCGCAGGTTCTTGGGATTGTCTCTGGGAACAGAATGTGCCCCTAAAATGTACAGATCACTTCTTCAAAATTTTCTTTTTCAAAAGCACAGAAACAAACTGAAACAACACATATCATACTCCTAAGGGGAGAGATTTTACATTCAGTAGTGCCCAACTCTGTATGAATGTGTTACAGAAAGATACTCGAGTGAGGTCCTCAAAGCCAATGTAAAGCTGAACTAAATGATACAAAAAGAAAAGGAGTACTTGTGGCACCTTAGAAACTAACAAATTTATTTGAGCATAAGCTTTTGTGAGCTACAGCTCACTTCATTGGATGCATTCAGTGGACACATGAATGCATCCGATGAAGTGAGCTGTAGCTCACGAAAGCTTATGCTCAAATAAACTGGTTAGTCTCTAAGGTGCCACAAGTACTCCTTTTCTTTTTGTGAATACAGACTAACATGGCTGCTACTCTGAAACCTGTCATTATAAATGATACAGTGGGTCAGGAATTTACCGACTAAACATTTTTCCCTCTGAAGATGCTGATTTGCTGAAACCGAACTTGTTCATAGGACTTTAGATGACTCTCTCAATTGGAAAAAAAAATGAAAAAAATGTTTTGAAATTGTTGAAATATCCCATTATTTAGAAATTATACACAATGTATACTAAAATAAGGTAAAAAAAGAATGTCAAAACTTAAACAACACATTTTTAAATTATTTGAAACTAAATTTATTGATAGACCCGATCTGATTTTTATTTTTTATTTATTTTAGATTATTGGTTCATGAAAAATTTTGAGATTCTGACTTTTCATCCTGATTCATGATGGGAAATGTTTTTGAAATTTCAGAAGCCTTTGTGGGACAGGAAAACCATTTTCCATTCAGCTCTAGTACATGAAGTTTACATGGGTGACTTATATGGGGATACAGAACCCTCTGCTAAGTCATAAACACCCATTCCTCCAATACTAATATAGCCTCTAAGACATAATAACATCTTTTGCCCGTTAAGATGTTTCTACTACACTGGGTTCTTGGCCAACAATTTAATCTTTTGGTTAGAGACTGGGAGACAGAGCTCAAATCTGTTCCCAAAGCCAGGCTTCATATTCTCTGTGACTTTAGGCAAGCCAGATCTCTATTTACTGGTCTATGAAATGTTCCTTTTCATGTTTAGCTAACACACATGGTTGTGTGTGTTGAAAAGTATAAACAATATTTGTAAAGTGCTTTGAGATCCTTGGACAAAATACTACCATTAAACACAGGAAATCCTGCTTGAGAACTGGGGAAAATGTTTCCAACATAAAGTAACACAAAACAGAAACAACCCAAAAAATCACCAATATTTTTAACTGCACATTTTGTTTTCATCCCTGTAAGAATAAAAAAAGATTTCTTTGTCTTTAGGGAGGGGGAGTTGGAATGGCAGTAGTTGAGTATCATTGTTGGCTCATATCAAAGATCACAAACCTACTAGGAAGCTTAGAGCAGAGCAAAGCACAGGGACTACAAAAATGCTGCACAATTGTAAACATAACTGGCAACTTTGTCTGCATTGTGACTTTTCCTTCATAATTCTGTTTTGATTTTGATTGAGAGGAAAATTAGCCATATCTTTCTTCTCTTTTGTCAGGCTTTTTGGAAAGGGGATCACAACGAAAGTGGAGGTGTTCCTTGGAGACTCTGGCTGTTTTAGCGGCTTACGACTAACAGACGTATTGGAACTTAAGTTTTTGTGGCCGAATACCCACTTCATCAGAAGTGGGTATTCACCCACGTTAAGCTTATGCTCCAATACGTCTGTTAGTCTATAAGGTGCCACAGGACTGTTTGCCGCTTTTACAGATCCAGATTAACATGGCTACCCTTCTGACACTTAGCTGTTTAAGTGGCAACGTATCCAGGGGACAATGCAAAGAAGAGTGAAGGGAGATAAATGAGGGTTACCTTGTTTGTTAGATCAGGGAGCTAAGTCAAAGTTGATTGGTAGAGCTAAAGACCAAGAACATCTTTGAGGATTCAGTCCGACAAGGTGCTATAAGTGTTCATGTGAGGGACTTAGTAGGAGATGAGGGTACTTAGATCCTCAGAAGAGTGCTGAACACCTAGCAGTATAAAGCCCATTGTGTACTACGGAGTCTGAAATAAAATAACGGTAATGATAAAAATACTCATACTGTGCTTTTCATCTTCAAATCACCTTTGCATTATTAATTAATCCTCACAATATTCCAGTGATGTAGATAACCAGGACTTATCATCCTCCTTTTACAGCAGGAAATGTGCCCAAGAGCAGGGAAGAGATCAGCGTCAGAGCAGAACTCAGAAATGTCTGGCTCTTCGTCTCATGCTGATACTATTAGACCATACCTTCCTCTCAGACCACACTTTTTTTAAAAAACACATCTGGCATACAATAGCTTGGTCTGAAGTGTTGTGCTTTGTGTCACAACACAAGTGATAGGAAAACACTCATCCTTTCTACTGGCACTGTCAGAGCAGCCAAAGGCTTCCATTAATTCAATAAAGGCTGAGACAGATGTGACAATGTTGTCACAAATAACATTAAGAGGAGCTGGAATGCAGGCAAAAAATGCAATAGAAGTCATAGTGATCGCTTTCGTTTCCTCCAGCCAACCAGAATTGGGAATGCCAGCTGAGTCTTTGGTCTTTTTGCTATTCCGCTAATCTGAAAGCACTGGCTAAAGTGCTGGCTTCCACTTTCCCCTTCAATGCTTTATGAACATGGCTGTGTTGCAAAATCATGCACTTAAGTCATTGGTATTGGTAACTTACTTACAGAGCGTATCATTGATCAGCTCCAGTGAACCACAGCCTTTAAACTGACTCACACTAGCGGAGATATTTTTAGCCAGAGGTAGAGAGTCTTGGCAAACCTAGTCTTGGATGAAATGTGGCAAAACTATGTTGAATTTCATCTTTAGCAATTGTATAGAACATTTCTATTGCAAACTGAAATCCCTCCATTTAGACTTTCTGAACAAACAATAAAATTGAGCTCCTGATCTAGACTATTTGGTGGCCATTCCATATATCTTTTGAAAGGTAACTTCCCCCTAGATTGGTATTAAGATCTCCAATTTGAAATTGAATTTAGGACAAATGACCAGCATACAGGTAACATACTGATAAATACATTTTCTTTTATAGATTTGCTAGAATTGTATTTCTTTATAATGACAAACTTAACTAGTAGAATACATTTTCTGCCACTTTATACATTTGTTCCTCAGACAGGGAGTTCACTTAAGTGAAATTGCCAAAGTTTAGCATCCATGCAATTCAACTGTTCTGTTACAGATAAAAATCTGAAATTGGATTACAATCCTTTCCAGCAATTACTCATACTCAGTGAGTCAGCTGTGGAGGAAATGTGAATGTGCATTTAAAATAGATTCCCAAGTTTAAACCCATTCCTTGTTGTAGCAGATATTTCCCCATATTGAAGATATATTAATCCCTCTTTATTACAGCTGTTGGACACACACAAACAGTGGGGTCATCATCACCTAGCCACATAATGTGCATATGATATCAGGAATAGGACTTGTGTTTCAGCTCCAATACAGCGGTAAAGAAAAGCTTTATTTTACCCTACTCACCTACAGGCTAGGACCTTGGTCCTGCTCATTAGCGCTGGTGTGTACTAGATGTAGCTCCATTGAACTCAATGAAGTGGCACAAGTGGAAAACAGAGGTCCATTGCCATGTAATACGTCAACTGCTTGGGAAAAAGAAACATTCAGACATTTCTGTTTGTGAGAAGAGAGAAGCTATCAATGTTATCAATTGACAAATAACAACAAGAGTTTTTAAAAAGTGTAAAGATTGGCTAAACTCACTGGTATAAGATAAATTATTTATTTTACTGTACTCCCTAAAATTAAAACCCTGCTAGGAATTATAGTAATCTCTAGAATACTCCTCATATGCCCATTTCAGTAAAGAAATGTGAAAAAACATAATCCACTGCAATCACCAACATGTGGCCTCTAAAGGGAATTTATTCAAGCATAAGTATCTCTGATATATTCCATTTGGTGGGTACATGGTAATATTTAAGGACACAAGCCAATATGTTGTAGTTTTAGTCTTTACAGTAAAATACTGATTTTACAAGGAATTATTATAAAATATCATAAACAGTTCTCTGACCTCCTGTGCCCACAAAATATTTATGTATAGAGAGACATCTGGATAAATATTTAAATATCTGAAAGGTTAATTTTATATTTTAAGACACTTTTGTAGCATACAACATGATTAAAGTGAAACTCTGTCTCCTATTGATCTGCAAATAGCTCTGTTGCTTAATAAAATTGTTTGCTGAGCATACATACTGGTAATTTTTGATTAACCAAAATGTCTGGGGTCCTTAGGGTCAAATTCTGGAACAGCTCTTAGGCTTCAATTCTGCAAACACTTACTGCTTAATTTACTAGTGTGAGAAGATCCACTGATTTCAATGCAGCTGCTTACAGTAGTAAAGTTAAGCTTGGACATTAGTGCATGTAGGACTGGAATCTTAATGCATCCCCTCCTAATTAATATGTATATATGTTGTAAAAGCACTCCCATAATGCATAATTAATGCACTCCCATATTCTGGCCATCTACACTGTAAACCCACTGTATCAATATACCAAAAGAATGAATAATCAGCACTGGAAAGGGGGCTTAGCACATAAAACCTTGTGGAGTGAAGATGTAGGCATGCATAAACATAAAGACAGTGCTCCCTGTTCTCAGTCCCACCTGATTGCTCTGCTTTGCAGTTCCCATCATAGAGGACCTATGAAATGGCCTCTCCCAATTTCATGGAGCACCAGAATTAAGCAGCAAGACACAGGTGTATCTGGCAGGTGCCTAAAAGATTATGGCTTTCAGTGTTTAATAGTGTGTGGGTCTCAATGTGAGCATCTGTGATAGGGGAATTCATCTACAGAACAGTTGTAACACAAATGAGTATTGGAGCAGAGGAAAATACGTAGCATTCTGTCTTTGCTTTAGTACACAAGGCCAATTTTGTTGCCCTTAACCAGATTTAGGGTCACGCAATTCACATAACAACATGTTAACTAACTGGTCAAAAGAGATTTCTAGTTTTGCAACATAATCTTGTTCTCTCTGCATAATATTCTGGCTTAAAAATGTTATGCCCCATTATCATATAAAACTTTCTTAAAGAAAACGAGAGACAGAGAGAGAGAGAGATTAACATTAATGCTAACATGCTTAACAAATCAAATGAACTCTCTTTTCTCCTCTTGCTCCCTGGTGTACAAGTGCTGGCTTAAAGATAATTCAACACAATTTGCTATCACTGTCTGTCTTTACTTAAAAGCAACCCTTAAATTAAAAAGCTTGGAGACTACATTGCTGCAAGTAAAAATATCCTTTCTGGTGATGCTGTCTCATTTCCTTAAGCTTGTGGATAATGCTGATATTTTACCAACAGACGGTGATAGGCTGCTTTAATATGTTTGAAGTAATGTAATCATATAACAACAACAAATATATTCAATCTGTGTATATATAGTCAATTCAATACATGTATCCATGTAGAGAAAGCTTGCTTCTAAGGAGACTTCATGTTGATAAAGACGGCTTTGCTATATAATGAAATAATTAATTTTAGTCATCTCTAGAATACTGAAAGTTCAGCTAACTGAGGCCTGCAACCTGTGATGTGATAGCCATATCTAGACCACTGAATTCCAGTGGAGCTTTATACAGTCCACCAGCATGCATCCTATTGCAGGACTGGGGCCCAACATCAAAATCAAAGGGCAGTTCCTGGCAGCATACACACACAGTCTAACCTTCCAGTTTAACTTCCTATTGGTATCCACTGCTGGTTTATATTTAATTGAAAACTGTCACCTTCTTTCTTTATGGAAAAAGAGAAAAATCTGAACAAAAAATCTGAACAGAAAAGAAAGGCGCTTCCCATTCATAAAGTTTCATCCAAATATCATGAAAAGTCCAGATAAAACTAAGAAAAGCTTGGAAATTCAGAGCTGCTGCTGCGCCTCTGTCATTACAATCCCCGGCTGGGGCAAAGTATTGAAGAGGTCTCCAAAGAACAGGTGACTTTATAGACCAAATTATCTCAATATTTTCTATGCATAATGAAAACAGATAAGGGGAAAGCAGCAGCTTCAGTTTTGCATGTCCTTGCTTCTTATTTAGTTTAGACAGCTAACCCTGCTCTAACATAGATGTGTGTGTGTATGTGCAGGCACATTAGTGTATGTGTACAAACAAACAGGCTCGTTTCACTGTACTTCACAGGCAACATAAACAACACTTTCCAGGCAATTCGTTTTGATTTTGTAGGTAAGCAAGACTGTCCCAATGGGAGAAATCTCTTAAGAGAAAAGTAGGGCTGGTCATTTCAGTTAGCAGGGAAAAAAACAAATCATATTTGTCTTCAAATTTTGTGTTCTTATTATTCCCAGTACACACTGTGCTGGACTTGATTTTTAATAAGTGTTAACAAATATAACTAGCAAAATAATGCCAGAATATTAGATAGTTATTATGTAACTCTAAATTGAACCACTGTAAAAAGTGTTGACCAAATTGAAATGAATGGAAAGTGTGTTCACCACCACCACTTCCTTACATTGATCAGGACATGCCATAGAGTGAAACACAGAAATGGGGATTCATTTTTTAAAGCAAAAGCCAACAACTTTATTACATTGAAACTTTTTGGAGGTATGAACCAAAGACACGTATTTACTTGGGTCCAGTGCAGTACTAAATGGTCTCCATGCTAAATAACCATATTCAACTTAACCCCTAGGATTCACTCTCTCCACTGGTAAGGGGGAGTGAGAGTACACAAGAAGGGTACCTCAGTCTGCAAAGGCTTCAGGTGTATCCTTCTTCCTCCTAGGTAACAAGGCCAACCAGTCATTTCCCATATTATTTCTCATATTTATCTCTGAGAGCAAGCCTCTTTGAGCTTCTCACCCATACTGGACCCTGGCAACCAAACAGTTTGCCCTCACACCCCAACTCACTGCCTAGTATCTGTCTCCACTCAGCCCAGTCTCTAAATTTTCCTAGCCACATATCAGCTTCTCTGTTTGATAAATGTGCCCATCTTCTGGTAAAGTGCCGGAGCATTGTACCTTACCTCCAGAATATGGTGCTGTAAGGGTAGGGGAGGGTATCTTCACTCACCAGCCACCTTTGCCTGAGAATGTGGTGGGCATTTTGTGCCAGAACCACATTCACTAGAACAATAAATAGGGATGAATAAATACAGTAGGAGCTGAAGTCCATTGACGACAATGGAAAGACTCCCATTAATGTAAATGTACTTTGAATAACCTCCTAAGAGTTTACTTTGTTTAGTTTTTAGCTCCATTTACTGATCTTTCTGTAATTATTTGTTGTAAATTTCACTGGAATTATATTATTATATAATTATTGTATTCCCTTTTTCCTTTGTGAACTGACACTGAATTCCAGGGATGCATTTTTATTAAAAATGTGTTTGCTGAATAATTTGAATGAACATTTTTCATGCAATGGGTTGTCTGGGAATTATTCACCTTGACTACTTTGACTGATTACCTTGAGTCACGATATATTGCTTCTCCTCCTCGACTGGATGCCTGAAACTTTTTTACACAGGAGGATAATGAATGAGAAATTATGATGAATGGCAAATAAGGAAATAATGCACTTCCAGAATGCACTGCTGAGCAACTAACCATTTATGATAAACTCTTGAAAACTTTTGGGATTTGTGAACATTTCCATGAATATCTATTGGCCATCCCAACATGATTAGCCCTACAGTCATACACTTTTATTTCTTTATTTCCCTTTTTTCATTTGACTACACCTTATTTGTTTTTGTGTGTTTGCATTTTAAGAAGATGATATTTTGTTATGGACTTCTTATAATGTATTTGGTTTTGTTTGGGTTTTACTTTTTTTAATTCTGTTGTAAAGCACTCCTTAGCCCTGTGTCAGAGATGGAGTATTGATTGCTATGTAAATTATCTATGGTGAAGACATTGCTTTATATACATGAAAATGGAAGGAGATGGAAAGTTTTAGGCACAAAATAGATCACACAATATCTATTCATGTGCAGCCAACCAACAGACTGGGAGGACTTGAAGGGAACCCAAGAGGTTATCTAGTTCAGTCCCCTGCACTCATAGCAAGACTAAGTATTATCTAGACCATCCCTGACAGGTTTGTCTAATCTGGTCTTTAAAATCTCCAATGACTGAAATTCCACAACCTCCCTAGGCAATTTATTGCAGTGTTTAATTACCCTGACATTTAGGAAGTTTTTCCTAATGTCCAACCTAAACCACCCTTGCTGTAATTTAAGCCCATTGCTTCTTGTCCAATTCTCAGAGGTTAAGGAGAACAATTTTTCTCCCTCCTCCTTGTAACAACCTTTTATGTACTTTAAAACTGTTATGTCCCCTCTCAGACTTCTCTTCTCCCATCTAAACAAACCAATTTTTTTTTCAATCTTCCCTCAATAGGTCATGTTATCTAGATCTTTAATCATTTTTGTTGCTCTTCTCTAGACTTTCTCCAATTTGTCATTATTGGACAAATAATACAATTATATTATTATAATTGTATATATAATTATACATATAATGTACGCTTATACATCCCAGAATAATGTTTGCCTTTTTTGCAACAGTGTTACATATATACACCTATTTAGCTTGTGATCCACTATGATCCCCTTTTTCTGCAATACTCTTTCCTAGACAGTCATTTCCCATTTTGTATGTGTGTAGTTGATTATTCCTTCCTAAGTGGAGTACTTTGCATTTGTCCTTTTTGAATTTCATCCTGTTTACTGCAGACCAAACATTAATTTGTCCAGATCATCCACCAAAGCACTTGCAACCCCTCCCATCTTGGTATCATCCGCAAACTTTAAAGTGTACTCTCTATGCCATTATCTGAATCATTGATGAAGATATTGAACAGAACCAGACCTAGAACTTATCCCAGTAGGATCCCACTTGATATGCCATTGCAGCTTGACTGTGAACCACTGATAACTACTCTCTGGGAATGATTTTCCAACCAGTTATGCACCCACCTTCTAGTAGTTCCATCTAGGTTGTATTTCCCTAGTTTGTTTATGAGAAGGTCATGTGAGACAGTATCAAAAAGCCTAAGTCAAGATATATCCCATCTCCGACTTCCCCCGTATCCACAAGGCTTATACATAGAGACCCTCAGAGAAGTCACTGAATTAGGTCTGATTTGTTCCCCTCCTACATTAACATGGCTTGTTAAATGATTAAGAATATTATTTGTTGACCAGAAAAAAATCTCTTCTGTGTCACAGTATTTTTATTACTTTTTCTGTATAAAAAAAAATACTGAAAGAACAGAAAAAGCTCTGTGCACATTACAACACAAAGGCAAGCGGGGTCAATCCTGCCGTCAGACTCCTGTTGACAGACCCTTGGAGCCAAATAAATCTGATTCCAGGATCAAAGTCTAAATATATAAGGATAATATAAAGAAAAGTAAAATAATGTGATAGAATACAAAAATACTAAGATAAAGAAAGGAGGTGGACAGTAAGGGAAGGAGATGTGCTTTTATCAACAATACCATTTGGTAGGAAAGAACAGAATCAGTTAGAATGTAAGTTGTTTTATTTGAGGCAGGAACCATCTTTTTTGACATGTTTGCACGGTGTCTAGCACAGTGAAGCCCTGGTACGTAACTGATGCCCATGTGCTACCACAATACAATTAATACTTTATTATTACTGCAATATCTACACATTCTGTCAGTTGTTTCCAGGTTTCAGCCAAAGTATGAAGTGCCCTAGCTCTTCCCAGGGGAATTCTTTCATATTTGTGCATTAGGCAAACTTTGTTGAACTAATCAGCTGAAAAACAAAATTCTGAGAAGTGTAGCACATGGGATTCATTATAGATTTTAAGTCATCTTAAATACAGAAATATGATGTAATACAGGGTTTCTCAAACTGGGGGTCGGGATCCCTCAGGAAGTCGTGAGGTTATTACATGAGGGGTCGCAAGCTGTCAGCCTCCACCCCAAACCCCGCTTTGCCTCCAGCATTTACAATGGTGTTAAATATATTTTTAAAAGTGTTTTTCATTTATAAGTGGGGGTTGCACTCAGAAGCTTGGTATGTGAAAGTGGTCACCAGTACAAAAGTTTGAGACCCACTGATGTAGTATATATCAGTAATACAAGAAGCCCACTGGCCCAAGCCTGTAAGACATTAGCATAAACAGTTAGCACAAGGAAGTTAGGCTTATAAGCCCTAGCATAAGTGAGTTGACCAGCAGTGACCCTAAGTCACAAAATGGCATAACAGCTTATTTTGCAATATATAATTTTGTTGAGATCTTGCATAAAATGATGACAGGTAATTGCAAGAAGTCAACTAATGCCAATTTGGGTATTTTCGTATAGGAACATCAACAGATTCATAACCACAAGACTGCATAGTAACCAATTATAAGTATTATTTTGTTGTTGTAGCCATGTCAGTCCCAGGATATTAGAGAGACAAGGTAGCTGAGGTAATATTTTTTATTTATCTCACCAACAGAAGTTGATCCAATACAAGCAGTGGTGAGCTGGAGCCAGTTCGCACCGGTTCTTTGGAACCGGTTGTTAAATTTAGAAGCCCTCGCAGGACAACCGGTTCTAAAAGGGCTTCTAAATTTAACCACCGACCAAAAGTGGCACCTTAGGCGCCGACTCTGTGGGTGCTCCGGGGCTGGAGCCCCCATGGGGAAAATTTGGTGGGCAGCTTGCCGCCCTGCGCCCAGCCCCAGCTCACCTCCGCTCCGCCTCCGCTTCTCCACCCCCCCTCCGGCTTCCTGCGAATCAGCTGTTCACGCAGGAAGCCTGGGAGGGCTGAGAAGCAAGTGGCGGCTTTGCGCTCAGACCCAGGGAGGCGGAGGTGGAGCGGAGGGGAGCTGGGGCAGGGGGACGCGAGGAGGGCCGCCCGCACCACAGCAGGTAACCTGGCGGGGGGGTGTGGGCAGGGGAACTGCTCCTCTCCCCAGCTCACCTCCGCCACCCTCAGCCTGAGTGTGAAGCTGCTGCCTGCTTCTCAGCCCTCCCCGGCTTCCCATGCGAACAGCTGATTCGCGGGAAGCCGTGGGGCAGAGAAGCAGAGCGGGGTGGTGCGTTCAGGGGTGGAGGCGGAGTGGAGGTGAGCTGGGTCCAGGTGCGGGGCGGGAAGCTGCTGGTGGGTGCTCTGCACCCACCAAATATTCCCTGTGGTAGCTCTAGCCCCGGAGCACCCACGGAGTCTGTGCCTAAGGTGCCACTTTTGATGTGATTAATGGGGGAAGCAGCCGCTCCCCCTGCTGCCGCCTAGATATGCTACCCCGCCCCTAGGTGCCAGAGGGACCTGCCGGATGCTTCCTGGGAGCTGCCCCAGGTAAGCACCTCCGGGACTCCCCACCTTGCCCCAGCAGGTCCCTCTGGCTCTTAGGGGCAGGGTGGGCACCCACTAGAGTGGCCAACGAGACCCTCCTGCCCAGTTCTGGGGGCAGTCAGGGGACAGGGGTGGATGGGGCAGGGGTCCTGGGGGGGCATCAAGGAAAGTGGGGGGTTGGATGGGGCAGGAGTCCCGGGGGGCGGGGGTGGGCCACGACCCCCTCGTGGGGTGAGGAGGGGAACTGGTTGTTAGGATTTTGGCAGCTCATTACTGAATACAAGGTATTACCTCATGCACCTTGTCTCTCATAGTAACCAACCGGCATATATGCTCATAAGTTTGAGATAATTACTATGATAACCTATAAGGACATCCCAGCAATATTAGGGTGGGGCAGTTAGGGGCAAAGGAGGCATAACACTATTATGAATATTCATGGCAGCCATTTGATCCTATAACAGGTGCAAAAATGACCTAGCCAACCAGACCCTGACAACTGAATTCACTTGGTATGCCAGAGGCAGGATAGGAACCCCATGGCCCACCATCTTCCCTCCCCACTTCTAGGTCTCCACAAGAATTTTGTAAATATACATATGACTTGATGCTGGAAGTCAAATTAATATTACACTACTGTTACATTATTGTTTGGATCAGAAAATTTGTGTTTTCACAAACTGTTAATAAAACTATTGAAAATTCAAAAGCTTTTTCCTTAGTGTGAGTGTTGCAACCATGCACATCAGAGTTCACAACCAAACAGTAATTCTAATACTTCTGTACCTGAATCTGGAACTAGAACCTATCAAACCTCAGAAGTCTAATTTCTTAACTGGGGATTCTTAAGTAATCAATATAGCCAATATAATCAATATACAATCAACAGATCCGGCAATAAAACAATCTTTCTATTAGCTACACTGGGCCACTGTTATTAAAGGGGCAGATTCTCTGTCTTTCTCTGCTCCCATTCAGAATCACAAAGTCATAGAGTTTAAGGCCAGAAGGGACCACCATGTCATCTAGTCTGGCCTCTGGCTTATCACAGTCCACCACCATCATCCAGCACTGCATAATTAACCCAATAACCAAAATATGACCAAAATATTACAGCCTGAGTATGTAAGTAAGAGCCAGCTAAGCACCTGAGAAAGACAATGCTTGGCACCAAATCAGAGCCCTGACCCTCCCCTTCAGGCTGCTCAGGTCATGCAAAGTGAGTGGAGACCTGCTGGAAAACCCTAGCTGAGGATCTGTTCAGCATGGGGAAGTGTTGGGCATATAATGGATTTTTCATTTACTTGGCAACTTCAAAAAGTCAGAAAAAAATAATGAGACAACATGGGTGAGGTAATATCTTGGACCAACTTCTGTTGGTGAGAGAGAAAGATTTCAAGCTTACAGGGAGCTCTTCAAGTCTGTGAAACTAACTCAAAGTGTCACTGAAAAAAACCAAGATTTGACCAGATTGTTTAGCATATATAGTTATGTAGCATATGTAGTTAACATGTATTTCAAGGGACCATTCAAGCTGAAGTGGCCCTTTAAAAAAAGCTTTGGTAGATTAATTTTGCCTAGCTCTTGTTCTCAGCAGCAGTGTACAGCTGGTAAAGCTAGTTCCCTCCCCTACTCCCTACAGTCTTACTCCTCCTTACTCCTCTGCATGCATGTATACACACTCCACCCTCATGAATTAAAATATTTCAACAACGGGGTTAAATGTGTTTGTGTGGGTGTAAATTATGTTACATATATATCCGTAGTCAGTTCTTTCTTTACTATCACTTTAAAACTAAAGACTATGTTTTGCCATGATACATTTCAGATTAACTGAACAATAAACATAGAACGTACTTATTTTCTGTATAATAAAAAGAAAAAGAATGTGTGTATATTCACAGGCACTCTTAATTTCTTATTTTACTGGTGTAAATCAGCAGTAACTCCACTTAAATCAATGGAATTCCATGGGTGTGAGAACAGAGTGGGTCCCCTTTAGGTTTGTTTTTCCTCACACTTGCAAAATTAATCCATTTATTTGAACAACTTTTAACATCAGGTTCACATACTGCAGAGATAGAAGCAGAGTCATATGTTGCCTCTCCTCCCTAAGATAAATTAATCAGACCTACATACATTAAACACATCCTCATTCTATTCCTAAATATTACTCCTCACCTAATCTCAAAAGTACATGTCCTGACATTCAATATTAAGGAATCCACCATTGAATGCAAAGTCAAATGGTATTATCCTTTGACTGCAGATCCTAAGAAGCGGAGCAGCTAAAAGATTAAATGTTTAAACCTTTGATCTATTGCATTGACAACTGCTCTATCTATTTTATTAGCAACCTGACAAAAGTGTTACGGGCCCTGGGGTTTGTGTAATGTTGTAGTGTTAAACTTTGTCCTATAATGTCTTTGTCATAATGCATATGAAGCACAGTAGCTGAGTACATTCAATATAATTATTATTAAAGATTCACCATGATTTAAAAAATTGCTTCTTAAAGGAAACACCTTTACCATGCAACTTCATGTAAAAACATCTCCTGTGTCTTAGGTGAAACAATGTCCTTTGGCAAACAATTGCTTGTACGACAAGTCTTGTACAGTTTCAAGCTGAATGATTCAGAATGGTTTTAAACCCCACAGAATTATACAGAAGAGACACTCACCTCTCAGACAGATTATGCCTGAAGGATTATCACATTTTGTCATTAGCATAAAAATATAGCATTGCATGCTGACACAGTTGCAGTCCAGAGGTAATCCTTCTCCTTCCTGGGGAAGTTCTTCACAGTAAACATTTTAGGCCAGAATTTCATGAGAACTTCCAAAATTTCAGCATCACCTTGTACAAGACTAAAACTTGATTTCATTCAGCCTCAAATCTGATCCTTAGCCTAAATTTAAACTGGATCTGGACCTGACTGCTGCCTTTTCAGCCTTTCTGAAATATTCAGAGACAATTCTGCTATTTTTTTTCCTATTTCTCTATTGGTTTTTATTGCTAGGAAAATGTGCATGAAACAAGAGAATTATTTATCAGGATATATTTGAATTTTGCCTCATTTATAGTCGTAATTTTCTGCTTGCACCACCACTGTTACTTGCTATGTAGATAATATTATCACACTGGATTATGATTGCAAATGAGAAGTAGGCAGCAAGGGCAGATGAATCCCTAAGGAACCTTTAGTTGCAAAGAAAAACAAAACTATAAATATAGACACTTCAATTTTTCTTTGTAACATTTTTTTCAAACTTTCCATGAGATGTTAGTTTATTTTTGAGCTATTTAATAGTTAGATACCATAATAATAAAGAATGATCAGAGTGAAATATTACCAAGTTTAAAATATCTAAAAATAAAAACATTTATCTAGGGCAGTTTTCTAAGTAAAATAATTAAAGGATGAATAAAGACAGTTTGACAAGTGAATGGTTAATTGATAATTTTCTTGGATACTATTAACATATTTAGTTAGATTAAATTCTCTATATAAATGCCTGTCAAATAAATTAAGACAGACAATATAAAGACCAACAGCAAGTAGAGGCCCGGATTATGGAATCATTTTTTATTGGTAACATCACTGGGACTACTTTGAGTAAGGGCTTACCAATATGAGTGAGAGAGAGCCATTACTGGACCCATAATAAGAAAATAAAGTTCTCTCTTCTTCAAATATCTGCCTACTCCTTCCCCAAAAGATTGGGAAAAGAGATGGACTTTGTACAGTGATGGGAATATTAACAAATCTGGGTTCTGAAAGACTAAGAGTAGGCATGCACTTCATAATCATGGAGCCCTCATGCTGAAAAATCTGCCAGGAGCTCCAGTTTTCATGCGTATCAAGGGAGCTCCAGCTCAAGCACCTTAGCTGATCTCAGCTCCATAGATGACAAAAGGAGAGAAGCGAGTCTACTGAAACCATCTAACTCCACCAACGTTATTAGAGCATCACAGAGATGCTCTACTAACCTGGGATTCATGATGTTGAAGGCCACTAGCAGAGCAAATAGAATTAGCCTGGATGTTTGACCTCTGTTCATAGCCAAGAAGAGCTCCTTTGTCACTGGCATTGTCACTCTCTCAGAGCCCAGCTGCTCACTGGAAGGGATCTAGGATAGTGGACAACATCAAGCCCTGCTGATTTTGGCTCACTACCACATTATCAGTACACTTTCCCAAGACAGCCAGCCATTAGTATAATTAATGATATTTAGTATGCAAGACTAGGATTTTTAAAGTATATTATTTTATATTGTTTCTGCATGACTGTATATACACTCACAAAAAATACACACAGTTAAAATTAAATGTTGTTACTATTATAAATGAACAATGAAATACACTGTTAAATATTTAATATAATTTGTATCCATGATAAATATATATTTTGTGGTACATTAATACTACTTTGGATAAGAACTATACACTAATAATTTTCTTCAGCTTCTAATTAGCCATAATGATAGAAGAGTATTATATATGATGTTAGTGGTGCTTTGAAACAACCTTTGATTACTATGCATATAATGATCAAAGGTTATTTCAAAGTAACGCTAACATCACATATAATACTGTTTATTCACTGTATCTATAACTATGCTGCATCTTTGCATTTCAGTTTGATGCTTTGAACATACAAATAGTTTTGAATTAGAAATTCATCTTTATATAAAGCCTACAAAACAGAGGCTAAAACACTCAGGAAAAAAAAAATAGGAATTATAGCAGTCTAATGCCCTAGGAAAGAAAGGTTTGTCATGCATTAAATTTATTGGGACAATTTGAGTTAACTGTACCCTACACATTTTTAAAGGTACTCTGCTGATTGGTTAGTGACTAGCCAGGTGCCTATATACCCTTTTTTTTTGGATAGTTATATTATTTTTTCTAGAAAGCATTTAACTGGAATATGCATTCACTGAAAAGATCTTTTACCTAGGAAGACAAGGGAAAACAACTACTTATGCTTCTGGGGAAGGTCCTGACTGAGAGAAAGTCAGCCATGGGTAAAAAGAAGAGAGATTGGTAAGAAATCTACTTTGAACAAAGACTATAGCTTGTTAAGTTAAGTCTAAGTCACTAGAAAGGATATTTTGTTTTGTTTTACTTCTAACTCTTTAATCTTCATTCCTTATACTTGAACTCACTTAATCTTATGTATATTTTGTTAATAAATTTGTTTTAGTTTTACTATAAACCAGAGTTTGAAGGGAACAGTGTATTTATCCAGCTAAGTTAATAAGCTGTAATGGCCTTTTCTGTCTTTAAAGGAGCAACAAACCTTATTATTTCTCTGAGTTGTCCAGGTGATGGCGAGATACGTTAGGGCCCACAGTTTTGGGAGAAACTGGGACTGGGAGTGTGTTGGGTCAACTTGCCGGTCGTAACCAAGGCTCCCGAAGCCACAGTGGGGCTGTGGACAGACTGATGGGGTTAGAGCTGCTGAACCAGGGCTATTTAGCATGCAGATGCTCTGGGTATGACCTGCATGCTTGTAGGCTGGCTATGAACATCCCAGACTGGGACCTACAAGCAAGGCATTTTAAGGCACCCAGGGTCACAAGACAAGTGATGACATAACCCCTTACTTGTGTTCCCTCTAAGCTGCACAGTCATGTGGCCGCCCAGGAGTGAATCAAGTGCCATACACTTGATTAGCAGAGCCGCACAAGGCAGCATGTGTTCAGGTGCCCCTCCTCCTGCTGGTATGCAGCTGCTTTGCTCCTACCCTTTGCCTTGGAGCCCCTGGCCAGCTGCTCCTGTGACCCTCCTGCTTGCTGTGCAGAACGGGGGTGGGAGGTGTGCTGATGGCAGGGTGTCCTCCTTCCCCCACCTCCACCCTGCCCATGTACCCCACGTTTGCAGAGCGGAGAAGGGGGGACAGGGCTCAGGAGTGAGAGAGAGCTGCTGGCAGCTGCTTCAGTCTGAGCTTTCTCGTGTGAGTGCCTTAAACTGACAGCACACAGTCTCTCATAGACTTCCCCAGCAGCCAGCGTGTGCACACACACACACACTGTCTCTCACTCACTCACACACCCAGTGTGTGTGTGTGTGTGTGTCTCTCTCTCTCTCTCTCTCACACACACACACACATTCTGTCTGTCTCACACACCCACACACATGGTCTGTCACACACACCCACACCCAAAATCTGACACACTCTCCTCCCAACATATTCTAGTGTTGTTGTTTCTTCTTGGTACTTCCTGCAATCCACATATATTATCTGTAATTTTATTCTTTCGAAGTGCTGTTATTTTAGGTTGATGGTCTATGCATTTCATAATTTTAGTTCTGTCTTCTGCTTAAATTAAATTCTCTGAGTAGTGAATTCTAAAATACCTGACCTGTCCTGGCTGAAGTAATTATCCCTATGGTAACTTTTAAAAAATATATATTATCTAGGTTTTTTCTTTCTGCTGGTGGCGCACATCCACACATTACCCCGATATTGGTGCACACAACAAAATTCATTCCACACATGGATGGAAAAAATTAGAGGGAACATTGCTCCTTACTGGTCTGAACTGCACCCCTGAAGTGTAAAACCCACAGTTAAGTTCCCTGGAATTCCACATCTCTTCAGGTCACTGTTTATCTACAGGACAGAAAGAGCCTGTGCAGCCCACCCCACCCCACCTGCAGTGTGCTTCAGCCTTGAGTTGGAAGTCATACATCTTGTGGTAAGAGAGGAGTTCAAATCCCAGGCTCATTCAGTTTTAGGACAGCAATGAGACTTCCATATAAATAAAGTTCTGTCTTAGGAAATCTCATAAAAAATCAAAATGTCAGTTGTGCAAACACAGAGTGAAAAGAATGGCCACAACAAATTATATGAATCTTACCGATAGGAAATGTGAACATCCACTTTGCACGGTCTTAATCTTTTTCATAATGATTAAACCAGTTGTTCAATTTGTAAGGCTTTTAGGGGTACAAATGCTAATGTGTTTAGATGATATCTTATAGATTCTTAGAGACTAAGGTCAGAAGGAACCACTATGATCATGTAGTCCAACCCTCTGCACAATGCAGGCCACAGAATCTCACCCACCCACTCCTGCGAAAAACCTCTCACCTATATCTGAACTATTGAAGTCCTCAAATCGTGGTTTAAAGACTTCAAGGAGCAGAGAATCCTCCAGCAAGTGACCCGTGACCCATGCTACAGAGGAAGGCGAGAAACCTCCAGGGCCTCTTCCAATCTGCCCGGGAGGAAAATGCCTTCCCAACCCCAAATATGGCGATCAGCTAAACCCTGAGCATATGGGCAAGATTCACCAGCCAGATACTACAGAAAATTCTTTCCTAGGTAACTCAAATCCCACCCCATCTAACATCCCATCACAGGCCATTAGGCCTATTTACCATAGAATCATAGAATATCAGGGTTGGAAGGGACCCCAGAAGGTCATCTAGTCCAACCCCCTGCTCGAAGCAGGACCAATTCCCAGTTAAATCATCCCAGCCAGGGCTTTGTCAAGCCTGACCTTAAAAACCTCTAAGGAAGGAGATTCTACCACCTCCCTAGATAACGCATTCCAGTGTTTCACCACCCTCTTAGTGAAAAAGTTTTTCCTAATATCCAATCCAAACCTCCCCCATTGCAACTTGAGACCATTACTCCTCGTTCTGTCATCTGCTTCCATTGAGAACAGTCTAGATCCATCCTCTTTGGAACCCCCTTTCAGGTATTTGAAAGCAGCTATCAAATCCCCCCTCATTCTTCTCTTCTGCAGACTAAACAATCCCAGCTCCCTCAGCCTCTCCTCATAAGTCATGTGCTCTAGACCCCTAATCATTTTTGTTGCCCTTCGCTGGACTCTCTCCAATTTATCCACATCCTTCCTGTAGTGTGGGGCCCAAAACTGGACACAGTACTCCAGATGAGGCCTCACCAGTGTCGAATAGAGGGGAATGATCACGTCCCTCGATCTGCTCGCTATGCCCCTACTTATACATCCCAAAATGCCATTGGCCTTCTTGGCAACAAGGGCACACTGCTGACTCATATCCAGCTTCTCGTCCACTGTCACCCCTAGGTCCTTTTCCGCAGAACTGCTGCCTAGCCATTCGGTCCCTAGTCTGTAGCGGTGCATTGGATTCTTCCAGCCTAAGTGCAGGACCCTGCACTTATCCTTATTGAACCGCATCAGATTTCTTTTGGCCCAATCCTCCAATTTGTCTAGGTCCTTCTGTATCCTATCCCTCCCCTCCAGCGTATCTACCACTCCTCCCAGTTTAGTATCATCCGCAAATTTGCTGAGAGTGCAATCCACACCATCCTCCAGATCATTTATGAAGATATTGAACAAAACCGGCCCCAGGACCGACCCCTGGGGCACTCCACTTGACACCGGCTGCCAACTAGACATGGAGCCATTGATCACTACCCGTTGAGCCCGACAATCTAGCCAGCTTTCTACCCACCTTATAGTGCATTCATCCAGCCCATACTTCCTTAACTTGCTGACAAGAATACTGTGGGAGACCGTGTCAAAAGCTTTGCTAAAGTCAAGAAACAATACATCCACTGCTTTCCCTTCATCCACAGAACCAGTAATCTCATCATAAAAGGCGATTAGATTAGTCAGGCATGACCTTCCCTTGGTGAATCCATGCTGACTGTTCCTGATCACTTTCCTCTCATGTAAGTGCTTCAGGATTGATTCTTTGAGGACCTGCTCCATGATTTTTCCAGGGACTGAGGTGAGGCTGACTGGCCTGTAGTTCCCAGGATCCTCCTTCTTCCCTTTTTTAAAGATTGGCACTACATTAGCCTTTTTCCAGTCATCCGGGACTTCCCCCGTTCGCCACGAGTTTTCAAAGATAATGGCCAAGGGCTCTGCAATCACAGCCGCCAATTCCTTCAGCACTCTCGGATGCAACTCGTCCGGCCCCATGGACTTGTGCACGTCCAGCTTTTCTAAATAGTCCCTAACCACCTCTATCTCCACAGAGGGCTGGCCATCTCTTCCCCATTTTGTGATGCCCAGCGCAGCAGTCTGGGAGCTGACCTTGTTAGTGAAAACAGAGGCAAAAAAAGCATTGAGTACATTAGCTTTTTCCACATCCTCTGTCACTAGGTTGCCTCCCTCATTCAGTAAGGGGCCCACACTTTCCTTGGCTTTCTTCTTGTTGCCAACATACCTGAAGAAACCCTTCTTGTTACTCTTGACATCTCTTGCTAGCTGCAGCTCCAGGTGCGATTTGGCCCTCCTGATATCTTTTCTACATGCCCGAGCAATATTTTTATACTCTTCCCTGGTCATATGTCCAACCTTCCACTTCTTGTAAGCTTCTTTTTTATGTTTAAGATCCGCTAGGATTTCACCATTAAGCCAAGCTGGTCGCCTGCCATATTTACTATTCTTTCGACTCATCGGGATGGTTTGTCCCTGTAACCTCAACAGGGATTCATTGAAATACAGCCAGCTCTCCTGGACTCCCTTCCCCTTCATGTTAGTCCCCCAGGGGATCCTGGCCATCTGTTCCCTGAGGGAGTCGAAGTCTGCTTTCCTGAAGTCCAGGGTCCGTATCCTGCTGCTTACCTTTCTTCCCTGCGTCAGGATCCTGAACTCAACCAACTCATGGTCACTGCCTCCCAGATTCCCATCCACTTTTGCTTCCCCCACTAATTCTACCCGGTTTGTGAGCAGCAGGTCAAGAAAAGCGCCCCCCCTAGTTGGCTCCCCTAGCACTTGCGCCAGGAAATTGTCCCCTACGCTTTCCAAAAACTTCCTGGATTGTCTATGCACCGCTGTATTGCTCTCCCAGCAGATATCAGGAAAATTAAAGTCACCCATGAGAATCAGGGCATGCGATCTAGTAGCTTCCGTGAGTTGCCGGAAGAAAGCCTCATCCACCTCATCCCCCTGGTCCGGTGGTCTATAGCAGACTCCCACCACTACATCACTCTTGTTGCACACACTTCTAAACTTAATCCAGAGACACTCAGTTCTGTCTTCTGCTTAATGTGATACTCCTGCAGGGTTAACAATGAAATAACAGCCAATTCTCAGCTGACTCCATGTCTGCTATCATGGACCCATTCAGTAAGGTTGGCTTTTTAAAACACACTGTGATTTATTGCTTTCAGGTGGAAGAAAGCAATAACAGAAACGTGAAAAAATTTATCAGGACTTCATTTTGTGGGTCAGATCAGAATGGACATTTGCTTGTATGATTGAATTGCCTAATCATTAACTATTTAGCAAAAATAGCCACCTACAATAAATCTACCACACCCGTTCAATTGTTCAAATGGCATTAACCTTGCTTTCTCCAGGAGCTACCAGAAGTAGTGTGTATGGCATGATGGTTAAGGCTGCTTCATTATCTAAACCCACAAGACAAGTATGATTCATTTTGGACTCTCAGTGGTTTACTAGATCATCTGACCTCTATTGGCAATTCTTCCTGAAACCAGAGAGATTTAACCGCAGAACTTAAATGCTTGCTGGTACCTTTGTACTAGTTGGACAGAATATCTGAATTAGACCTTTGGAGAACCAATGAGCCCTAGATGAGAGAGCATCCTAAAGGCTACAGATTTCTCCTGCTAGGCAGATTGACTTCAATCATGTACTTCATATTGTCTCAGCAGGAGATAGGAGTGTTTTATTCCCTTCTGCTTTAAAAAGGTAGACTGAAAAGCCCAAGGAAAGAAGAATTAGTATAGAATTTCTCTTTGGGCCTAGTACAAATCACTGGAAGCTATGCCTCACTTTCACAGATCTGCTCTAGCTGCCCCTGCTGGATCCTTGCTAGACTGCTGTGAGGTATCCAAATGCTGAATCACACATGCCCTTAGCTTATTGAAGTTGTGCAGAGTACCTGGGTTGCAGTCTCTAGGCAAACGCACACAGACAGAGTTTGCACAGGATGCTAAAATACCATTACTCTTTACTTAGTAGCACAAGAAATACATAGATCTATACAAAATAATAAACATACCTATGTTTCACCTCTCTGGAGACATCTACGGGCATAGGCCAGACTCCTCCAAGAAATTCAGGATCTTTCCTCTGCCCCTTGCTCTCCAACACGAGACTTCTCATCCAGTACATGGAACTTCTGGGATGGTGTGGTCTAAGTGTCTCCCTCTCCCTTCCCGGAAGCTGGGGGACCCTCTCTTTTATAACCTCCACCCCACTTTGTCAGTTGACTCCTTAATCTGCCTCTTCAGGTGATCACAGACCCCTACCAGGTGCACTTATTTGCCAGCAACCTCTGGAAAACCAGTTCTCCTGGGTAGGAGACAACCTTTTGTCTTAAGTGTTTCCATTTGAAAAGAAGAACATCCAAATGTAACAACATTCTTTTTTTTTAAACTCTGCACCACTAAGTCATTGAATTCCAGCCCAGAAGATGACAACAAAGAAGGCAAACCAGTTGCATATTCAAAATGGAGTTTGCTGTTTGAAAAAGGTTCATGCAGAGAGTATGTAAGATCACAGGATGTGTACAGACAGATTCCCCAAATTGTCCCACTCACAAGAGAAGCACTGGAAAGGCACTCTGAATCAGAGTCACAATTTGGTCCTTGCCATCCTTGCTTAGGATGTAAGACACATCACCCCTTTTGGGGATGCTGAGTGTTTGCCCCAACATCTGGCCAGATCCTCTGGCTAGTAAACAGCTCTCTTAAGTCCCTGCTCTTGCCCAACTACTTATAGGATTAGGATGAAGCAGCATATTATCAGGAACACAAACCCTGCTGTCGTTTGGGCATCTATAATGCAGACATTTGCATGACAGTGGAGACTTTTTAAAACCTTTCTACTCTGCTCAGCCATGTTAAAGTTAGGGACAATGTAGCGTTTATAGATCTACTCACCTTGGCCACAATCCTAGGCAGTGTTCTGTCTGCTTTGCACCATTGCGCCAATGTGTGAAGTAGTTTAAGTCAGAATAAAGCCACCTTACACTGCGTGGCACTTCTTCGCTTCATTTCTGAATTTGGTCCAGATTGTTTTTTTTCCCCCTTTCAGATAGAGATACCTAGTATTGAAATCAAAAGTCCATAGTCAAATAAATAATCAAATGAAGCACTACAAGATGCATGAATAAGGAACGCTGTGAGAGGACAGAGAAAGTAAGATTTAAACTGATTACAGAAAACTGTAGGATATAATGCTTCCAAACACTGGTAATATGGGTACAAATGTTTTATATATGGATCTTCAGTTAGTTTACATGTTGTATGTATGCCATTTGATGTCTATTTTACACAGAAAGTAAAACATGAGGGATTGTCAAGAAGTCCCAGTGTTCAATGTTTTATGACTTTTATTAAGCTATAGCAGGGGTGGGCAAACGTTTTGGCCCGAGGCCAACATCTGGGTATGGACATTGTATGGTGGGCTATGAATGCTCACAAAATTGGGGGTTGGAGTGTGGGAGGGGGTGAGGGCTCCAGCTGGGGATGTGGGCTCTGGGGTGGGGCCAGAAATGAGGAGTTCAGGATGCAGGAGGGGGCTCCAGACTGGAGCAGGGAGATGGGGCTGAGGATGAGGAGTTGGGGGTGCAGGAGGGTGCTCTCGGCTGGGATCAAGGGGTTCGGAGGGTGGGAGGGGGACCGGAGTGGTACAGGGGTTGGGGCACGGGAGGGGGGGTCAGTGGTGCAGCCTCTGGGGGAGCTTATCTCAAGCAGCTCCCAGAAGCAGTGGCATGTCCCCACTCTGATTCCTATGTGGACGCACTGCTGGGCTGCTCTGCATGCTGCCCCGTCCGCAGGCACCACCCCTGTAGCTCCCATTGGCCATGGTTCCCGGCAAATGGGAGCTGCGGGGGCGGCGCTTGAGGTGGAGGCAGCATGAGGACCCTCCTGGCTGCCCCTATGCATAGGAGCAGGAAGGGGGATATGCTGCTGCTTCTGGGAGCCACGTGGAGTGGGGCAAGCCCCGGACTCCGCTCCCCAGCGGGAGATCGAGGGCCAGATTAAAACATCTGAAGGGCCAGATGCGGCCCCTGGGCCATAGTTTGCCCACCTCTGGGCTATAGTATAATTGATTATCGTTATGTAACATCATGATGGATTTGCCATATAATTATTTTTTTCCAAATTTATCATCTTTCATTTAATTTTACAATAAACACCATACATTATTCTCTGATGGCTGTAAACAGAGATAACCTTGGGGAAATCTGTAAATGTACATATGAATGTGTTCTTGCAAGTGTGCTTGTGTTAAGTGGTTTATTTATAAGCCCCAGTACAAAGTATTGTGGTCTGATCCTTTTACTTTGACTTGCAAGCCTTCTTGCATTGTGAATACAGATGACAGTATCACAAAATTTAATTTGAGTTGTATGACTAAATGAAGTAAATCATAATCCATAAAGAAACAAACATTCAATCTGCAGCCAAGTATTTATCCAACAAACGCTATTCAAACTCTGAATTAATAAAATTCGGAGTGGTTTTCTTCTGTTTGTTTTGTTTTACTTGTGAAACCAGCGTTATCATTTTATATCTTACCTAAGTGAGCATGTAAGGGAAAGACATTTACTTTACAGCCAGAACTAAATTGGATTATTTTTTAAAGCTTCACGTATGCTAATAAAAAGGACTGTATAAAAAAATTCACAAAAATTTTCATCATAAGTCCCAGTATGACTTTGTACTTCCAGCAATACACACACACACAAAACCTTACAAACATAGCTTTATTCACCATTTTGAGAAAAAAATCTGTTTCACATTTTCAGTATGAAAATCTATCTTCACTTAAAAAAACCCCCACAGAGATAAGTTTTATTTGGAAATTTACCTGCCGTGATTGAAAACTAACCCATTTTCACTGCAAATGTATTATTTTTTGTTCAAAAATGTGCTGAATTTAGAAACATTTTCTGTAAAAATTACAAAATCCCCAAATAATTTATTTTTGAGGATATTTACATTTTATTTCAAAGATTTCTCACACCTGTAAAAAAAAAGTCATAATTTTACCACATTACTATCTCTGCTATTTAAAGGAACTATACATTTTCTCTTTTTCTTTTTCTTGATTTAGAGACCAATCCAACATTCGTTGAAGTAGAAAAACCCTCACTGAAAGCAATGAATATTGCATCAGGCCCCTAAAGAGTAGTTCAATAAGATATATGCAAGTATGGTAAGAATGGGTTAAAACACACACACACGCACACAGCCAGGACATACTGAGTTAAACTTTTGAAATTATACTAGTCATAACCAGCTCAATATCTTCTAAACCACCTTTCTATAGCTATGTAGCTATAACCAATTTTAACACATCGTAACTAAGCAGCACTTTATCAAAGGTGCCTGATCCAAGTCTGAACTTCACCTAAGGACCTCTGTCTAGCAGAAACTCTGAAGAACCATTTTTAATGTGGCGGGATTTTGCATTACCCAACATCTGACATCATCTTCAGTGAGTTAGAACCAAGTAGGAATCACAATAAATCTGTTTAACCCAAGCCCAAAGTATCCCAAACTACTTTAACATGCTCAAAAAAAAAAAAAAAAAAGAAAAGAAAAGAAAAAAAAAGAACTAGATGATGATGTTTCTCTTATGAGCCCAAATCACTCCAGCTTCTGTTAAATAATCTGAGCCATCCTCATTTTGTTCATGTTTCCACTTTAATGGATTAATGAAGATTGAATCCCTTTACTGTAGTGTGGTATGTGGAATTCAGTGGAAGGCGGGTTTACAGAAAATCGATTTAGCAGATTATAGTTTATTCTTTAAAATAAAGGTTGAGAGTCTGATTTTCATTACACAGTGGAAAAAAGGCAGGAGTAACTCCTGTGATGGGAACTGGTGTCAATGAGAGAGGAACTAGGCCTAACAACCTATTTCTCTCCTTACTTAAGCATATGAAATATCTAATGAAGTTACAGATAGCTGCACCCAATTGAAGACACTATTAACTGGTAAAATGCCATGCCTGAACAAGAGTTAGATTTGGCACCAAAGCTTTTTTTTATTTTACTTTTTAAAAAATAAATCCAGTGTGCTTGGGAATTAAATAGAATACAGTAGTAATTAGAGCCTACACAACCAAGTTCAGATACAGAGCTGGGGCTGGATTTCTAAAACCCCAAAGCTGGAGGGTGTTTGAGTCTGGAATTTTGATTAAGATTTATCTCCAATCAGATTTTTTAAAATGTTAAATATTTTACTCTTACTTGTACTCAGCTGTGCTATTATGTAATTAAATGTGATTAAATAACTTTTTTCTGTTATTTACAGAAACAAAAATAACAACTATTTATTTATTATAATTGAAGTCAATGGTACAGAAGCACATGCTTAAGTATTGTCCTGTTGATGGACTTAAGCATGTGCTTAGGTGCCTTCCTGAGTTAGGACATATTTTGTGTTCACTAGTCCTTTCCCCTTAGCAGATGGTTCACAGCTACTCAAAGTGTGGAGAAAAAAAGAAACTAGACAAATTAAATATATCCATCCATTTTAAACATTTCTGTGTAAACCTCAAAATGTATCTGACTCTTTACTAATAAGTGAAGCGTACAGAAAAATTTGTGATGTGGAATGAACAGAATATGTCATATGTCTACTGCTAGTCTAATGTGCATTAGGATTTGACACTTGTCAATCTTACAGTATGCCAGTTTTGAAACTATCTAGATTTGTTCAAAGATATTGCCATATGCATAAACAGACACTATCATGCTGACTTTATCAGACAAACACTCGACGCTGACAGTAACATGAATATAAACAATATAGCTAGTTTCATGTCTATTTAAATACTGATTCCATGCATTTGTTTCCCTAAAAAGAACAATTTGATTAATATAGCATTTATTAATAATAAATATTATTTATTATTCTTATAGAATGATAAAATGTGCCCTGTTATAACCTGAGGATTCATATAAAAATTTAAAAAATCTTACCGTGTTTATATGTTCAAAAAGAAACAAAAGAAAAATGAAGGTCACATGCCCCATAGAACATCAATTCTCCACCACTACAAAAGTGTACAAAATTCTGTGCCCTAAATGTCATTGGGTTAGCTTTATTAGGAAAATAGGAAAACAAATTCCAAAACTGAGGAGCCACTAGCTGTGGAAACATTACCATCCTTAGTCAAATTTTAAATATAAGTAGTAACCGTTGGCTTGAGATTCCCAACTGACTTTAATAAATCAGTACTTTGAATTGAGCCGACAAAGGAATACAGAAACAGAAATGTCATTACAGCACTGGGCTGAAATCCTGTCCCCATTTAAGACAATAGCAAAACTCCTATTAATTTGAGTGAGGATAGGATTTCACCTATCCAGCTGTAGCTTCTGAGTGGTCTGCATGTGTATTCCCAAATACAGTGCAAAGTAACAATCTACTCTAGAACTCCCAATGGCAAGGAATATTGTAGCAAAGTCTGGAACAGAAAGAAAAAGATTTAGCAGTAAACTATCCCAAAGCATAGGAAAGATAGGAAGGCTAGTAAGAAGCCAATATGGCTCCATCTGGAGCTCTTCAGTGACCTGAAAATCAAAAGCAGAATCTACATATAGTAGAAACATAGACAAATAGCAATTGATGAATATAAAAGAATAGCACAAGTATGTAGGGACAAAATCAGAAAGGCTAAGGCACAAAATGAGTTACACCTAGTGAGAGACATAAAAGGCAATAAGAAAAAGGTTCTAGAAAAAATCATTAGGAGCAAGCAAAAGATGAAGAACAGCGTAGATCCACTACTTAGAAGGCAAGATGACTTATAATGCATGACCTCAAGAAGGCTGAGGTATTTAATGCCTACTTTGCTCCAGCCTTCATTAAGAAAAGTTAATTGTGACCAGATGCTTATGTTAGAAAAAAAAATGTTGTGTTGGTGTTGTTTAAATGTGTTTAATTAGTTGGTTTAATAATGTATATAAGATAAAGGTTATGTAAATCACTGGCTCTAATGAAATCCAATATGGAGTATATCATCTGTGACCCTTGGACTCCATCTTTGTAAGAGAATTTGTTTACAACTTAGACACTGGAGTCCCTTGTCTCAAACCAAACAGAACCAGTTTTTCCCGCCAAAACCAACCCCCAACACTCTATTTCATCAGAACTTTTCCCGCCTTAAAGATTATATAAGATCTTGCTCAGCGCCTGCGCGGGGCTGTCCATTCCAGCGGCAGCGCATGCACGGTCAGGTCTTCCCAATGTTCCAGAGCTAGCGAGAAGAACATAGTCTATCCCGAAGCAAAACAGAGGAAGGAGAGGCCTGTCATCTTCATCATTCCCGCCACAGCGAAACCATCTTACCTGTGAGGGAATCCTGCAGCTTTCCTGATGTCCATCATCCCAGAGGGTCTCCCCGCCTGCGACAAAGTCCACCAGTTGCAGGACTCCCCAGTGGCCCTCCTCGAAGGCTCCCAATCAGCCAGAGAGTGGAAGGTCCTGGGCCTCGCATCTGTGCCTAGCATGCACTGTGCCTGAATATAGTAGGAGAGGTTTCTGTATTGGGGTTTCATTTATTATTTTTCTGAACACCAAGGGAGGTTTTGTGGGTCTAAGCTTCAAGCTCCTAAAGCCAGTCACTGTTTCATTGTATTGGTTAGGTTTGTGTTTCTTCTCCCTCTCCCCCCCACAATTTCTCCCAGTTTTCTGTACCTTTACCCTGAATATGCTTACTTTTGTTTGCATCATGTCACTTTATCTTCTCTTTATTTTATTTACGTTACACAAGGAGGGAGGGACACCCTTATTGAAAGCTAAATCCACTGATGACAGATACAGGAAGGAGTCAAGTCTGCACCTTCTGAGAAAAGGGGCTTTCCTTTTATCTCCCCTTTACCATTTCTAAAGTTTTCCTTTCTGAAGTGTTGCCTTATTCCCCTTGAGGTAATACTTAACACCATTAATATTAGCAATGAGGGGGGAAAAACACAAGCCAGAATAGGGAAATAACAGGTTAAATAACATTTAGATAAATTAGATTTAATCAAGTAGGCAGGGCCTGATTAAATTAACCCTAGTATACTTAAGGAACTAGATGAAGCAGTTTTGGAACCATTAGTAATTATCTTTGATAACTCATGGAGGATACGTGAGGTCCCACAGGACTGGAGATGTGTAACTATAATACATATCTTTAAAAGGGGGAACAAAGACAGCAGCACATGGGAATTTATAGACCAGTCACAAGAACTTTGAAACTTGGAAAGGTAATAGAACAAATAATTAAACAATCAATTTGTAAGCACCTACAGGATAATAGGGTAATAAGTAATAGACAACATGGATTTGTCAAGAACAAATCATGCTAAGCCAGCCTAATTTCCTTCTTTGACGTGGTTATGGCCTAGTGAATGGGGGGCGGAGAAGTAGACATAATCTATTGTAATTTTGATAAGGCTTTAACATAAGATACTCATAAGCAAACTAGGGAAATATGATCTAGATGCAGTTACCATAAGGTGGGTGGATAACTGGTTAAAGGACTGTACTAAAAGAATAGTTATCAATGATTCACTGTCAAACTGAAAGGACAAAGGAGCTCTGTCCTGGTTCCAATACTATTCAATATTTTCATTAATGATTTGGATAATGAACTGTAGACTATACTTATAAAATTTGTGAATGACATTGAGATGGGAATGACATTGCAAACTCTTTGGAAGACAGGATGAAAATTCAAAAGTAACTCGACAAATTGGAAAACTGGACTGAAATCAACAAGAAAAAATTCAATAAAGAAAAGTGAAAAGTACTTCACTTAGAAAGAACAACTCAAATGCACAACTAAAAGATGGGAAATAGCTGGCTAGGTGGTAATACTGCTGAAAAGGATCTGGGGATTAATGGATCACAAACTGAATATGAGCTAACAATGTGATGCAGTTGCAAAAAAGGCAAATATTATTCTGGACTGTATTACCAGGAGTGTTCATGTAAATGGGAGGTAATTCTTCCACTCTACTCAGCACTGGTGAGGCCTCAACTGAAGTATTGTGTCCAATTCTGGGCACCACACTCTGGGAAAGATGTGTACAAACTGGAGAGAGTTTAAGAAATGTGACCTATGAGCAAAGGTTTTAAAAAAACAAACTAGGCATGTTTAGTCTTGAGAAAAGAAGACTGAGGGGAGACCTGTTAAGGCTTCAGATATGTTAGGGGCTTTTAGAAAGAGGATGGTGCTCAATTGTTCTCCAAATCCACTAAAGGTAAGCAAGTAGTAATTATCTTACTCTCTAGCAAGAGATATTTAGGTTAGAAAGTTTTTCCTAATATTTATCTTTAAGGACTGGAATATGCTTCCATGGGAGGTTGTGGAATTCCCATCATTGGAGGTTTCAAGAACAGATTAGACAAACATCTGTCAGGGATGGTCTAGGTATACTTGGTCCTTTCTCAGCTTGGGGTGATGGATCAGATGACCTCTTGAGGTCTTTTCCAGCTCTACATTTCTATGATTCTATGAAATGCTTAGCAGATGTAGGTGAGGAAGGGAAAAGGAATCTTAGCCCCTATCACCACCAGTGATTCCAGGGGCAGAGGAGGCTCCTAAGATACCTTAAACTGCAAATTGCTTGGACAAAGAGTGAGCAAACCCCCTTCAATTACCTGGAAAAAAATCCCTCAATATTCTTCCTCCAACCCACTATCACCACCTCTATCATCTTCTCCAGATTCAAACGTGGCCAATATCTTTCTCTGTCAAGTCACAGCTTTGACTGGGGAATAGGAAATTACAGACACTGTTCACCATCTGGATCTGATAAAAATGAGACAGAGATGCATGTTACTCACATACTTAGGGACAGCAGAGCTTATAACCCTATTCATCTCACATACTGTTCAGAATGGAAAGTTTAGAACTGCTCTAAAGTGGACTCATGAAAGCTAGACATGAATGCTATATTGATTGCTATAAAAACATAGTAATAAAGTCAACGAACCTTGATAACATAGGTAATGGTATTGCAGCCTTCCTCAGTTCCTTTCAACCAAACTGTGACCTGGAGATTTCAGTCTCCATGCCAATTCATAGATCCTTGTGTGGATACAAAATTTGTATCCACATCCGATCCACAGAAATGGTCCGCAGATATCCGCATAAAGCGGATATATGTGGAATTGCAGGGCTCTACACATTCATAACTTTCACTGATTGTCCCTCACTTATTTACTGCTCAGTCTATCTAACATGATACTGCTGAAAAAGAAAAGCTAATGGAGAAGAGGAGGAAGTCACTTTCAATGGGCATTAGGTACCTAACTGATGGTTGTGCCTTTAAAAACCACCTCCATCGTCCTGATTTTTCACTCTATCCTACTGAGTTTATTTCAGCGTAACTCCTTTGATGCTAATGGAAAATCATGCCCAAAGTTTCTGGTTTGTAAGAAACATCAAAACAGTACAATCCATAAACCTCTGCCAAAAATATAAAATGGGGATTTTCTTCAGGTCATTACTGATAACCACAAATTCTTAAAGCTATTCCAGGTGTAGCTAAATCGGAAAAAAATCCTTTTTAATAAGAGCGGGAAAAACATAGAACGAAGGGCTCTTCCCCTTCAGCAAAACAAAGCCTTGATAGCAAAAAAACAAAAACAAAACAACCAGCACCTCCTCCCCACAAAACAACAATAGTTAATCCCATCATTTAAAATTATCTGTCTAGACACTGCTGGAACACTCTATTACACTCAGGAGAGCCACAGGAGAGAAATCTTGCACAGCATAAGACCTTTGCAGTTCAGTATGATACAGTGAGGAGCTGGGATCCCTATGGTGCACCTCAGGAAGTTGGCAGCAGGCAGCCCTCTCCAGCACAGCTATGCAGCTGCATTTTTTTTTTTTTAATAAAAAGTTTTGTTTTTTCCACCACTGTGTCCATTCTCAAAAAACAAAAACCCCCACAAACAACGAACCTCTCTGTTCTGTGGTGACTTAGAATCCTATTTTCGACGTCTCTGACTCAAGGAATATTTCCAACACGCCTCTGAACAACATACTAATCCACAGAGACCTCCCTACCAACACGACAAAAAGGAGGATTCTAGGTGGACTCCTCCTGAAGGTCGAGACAGCAGACTGGACTTCTACATAGAGTGCTTCCGCCGTCGTGCACGGGCTGAAATTGTGGAAAAGCAGCATCACTTGCCCCACAACCTCAGCCGTGCAGAACACAATGCCATCCACAGACTCAGAAACAGCTCTGACATCATAATCAAAAAGGCTGACAAAGGAGGTGCTGTTGTCATCATGAATAGGTCGGAATGGTTGATTCATTATAAAAAGTAACCTATTTCCCCTTGTTTATTCCTCCCCCCCCCCCCCCCGTTCCTCAGACGTTCTTGTTAAACCCTGGATTTGTGCTGGAAATGGCCCACCTTGATTATCATATACATTGTAAGGAGAGTGATCACTTTAGATAAGCTATTACCAACAGGAGAGTGGGGTGGGGGCGGGTAGAAAACCTGGATTTGTGCTGGAAATGGCCCATCTTATTTATCATACACATTGTAAGGAGAGTGATCACTTTAGATAAGCTATTACCAGCAGGAGAGTGGGGTGGGGGGAGAGAAAACCTTTTGTAGTGATAAACACCCATTTTTTCATGGTCTGTGTATATAAAAACATCTTCTGTATTTTCCACAGTATGCATCCGATGAAGTGAGCTGTAGCTCACGAAAGCTTATACTCAAATAAATTGGTTAGTCTCTAAGGTGCCACAAGTACTCCTTTTCTTTTAACCTCTCTTTGTTTAAATACATATATATATTTGTTTATATATATATAAAACCACCTCATTTGGCAGAGAACAAGCCTGGACAATTTCAGAATGAAATGTTTCTGATAGATTTAAGCATCTGGAAATGTAGGTTTATAATAGAAATCACTAGGCAACTTTAAATGTAATAATCACTGCCACTTCCAGTATAGTTACTGGCTGTATTTGTGGGCTGCTTTGATGGTGACATTTCTTTCATATAATTTTTAAGTTCTCTCCCTATATATATCTCTAGAGTATTTATTTGGCTTCCATTACTATAATATCTGAGCATCTCACCACCTTTAATGTATTTATCCTCACAACACCCCTGTAACACAGGGCAATAGCATTATTTCCTCATTTAACATTGAGGAACCAAGGCACAGAAAGACTTAGGGCTTATCTAACCTTTTGGGGTATGTCTACACTGCATTAAAACACCTGTGGCTGGCCTATGCCAGCTGATTTGGGCTCACGGGACTCAGGCTGCAGGGCTATAAAATTGCAATGTAGACATTCAGGATTGGGTTGGACCGCTTGTGGGCTCAACCCACAACCCTGAGCCCGAACATGTACACTGCCATTTTATAGTTCCACAGCTTGAGCCCGCAAGGCTGAGTCAGCTGACCCAGGCCAGCTGCAGATGTTTTATTGCGGGGTAGACATACACTTAAATACTGTGTTGCAAGGTGGGGTTGGATCTACAGCATACCAGCTTATCATGCAGTAAAATGTGGACACTGCTACAGCGCAATGAAAGTCCAAGAGTGCAGCTTGGCTTACTACTACTAGTTGAAAGTATAATACAGAAAACTGTATACCTGGACTTACAGTGCACTATCCACATGGGACATTATTGCATTGCAAATTGATGCGCTGAAGATTCACACCCTGGCTTGCCAGGTAGTGACTTGCCTAAAATCAGACAGGAAGTCTGTGGTGGAAGAAGGAATTAACCTTGGGTCTCCAAGCCCCAAGCCAGCACCTTAACAATGAAACCATTATTCTTCTCAGCTCTCCCTGGTACTGGGATTATGGAGAAAATACTGAATGTTATTACTTCTATTTAATTCTATAGTGTTTCCTATTCAGAGACTATATGCACACACACACACTCACTTTTGTTTTGATTCTGAGGGAGTTTTCTTGCCACTGGCATGTTAGTAGACTGCCCAGTGAGTGTATGTGCTTTGCATATAATGGAATTTTTGTTAATTTATTTCTTTAGGGTATTGGGACTTGAATTCTGAGAAGTACTATATATTATGGATATTAATAAAATGTCTAGCAACACAATCTTTGTCCACTAATATTTTTTAAAATGCTGTAACACTTATTTTATTAAGCAAGCACTGAAGTGATGAAGTGTTTTAATAACACTCCATGTTTTTCTTTGTGTAACTTATTTTGCTTCTCTTTCATTCCCCAGTTTTTAACTGTATTTTCCCCACACAGAATATATAAAAACCAGGAGTTATGTATCAAAAATAAACTTGAGATTTATTTTTTGACCTCTGGTCTTGAATGCAAATTTAAACAGAAAAAATAACATGCAACTCATAAGATAATATAATAGCTATGTTTATGAGTCAATGGAGTCAGGTGGGAATGCTATCAAGTAACAGAAGGTGAGGGGAAAAGATTTTTGTGCCCGTGTAGAGACACAGGAGTGATTTAGCTCTGGGATCAATGAGGTCCCATGGCTCACTACACAGTGGGGTGACACTGGCCCCCATGGAACAATAGGGGGAGACTTCATGAGTGATCCTTGTAGAGTTTTCTCCCCTCCAACGTGTTATACAGCAGGAAGAGACAATACCTACAAGTCTTAATCTTTTCCATCTTCAGGATTGTGGCAAATCCCAAAGCGATGTGGCTTCCTTGCAGAACAAGCACCAAGTGGATCAATCTCTGGTTAGGTCCTGAAGGCAGTCTGGCTGGATTTCAGTTTCTGTCTGTCAGAGGCAATCTTATCATGTTACCTAAGCTTTTGGTTCCCACATGGCATTCCTTGGTACACACACTTTGGAATTCACTGGTTTTCCATTCAAATAATATATCCATACCAAGAACTTCCCCATATTCTACAGTAAAGTGATCTCATGATATGATTGTTTGTTAAATATCATATCATGCATCATATTATCTATAGAATTCACTCTTCTGACTTGTTAGCTTTGACAACCATCACAGCAGCAAACACCAAGGCACTGACTTTTAAGAGGGGTGATGTTAGGGGGCTTATTCCTTCACCCACTTACTTCCCTGGTCCTTCTCGCATGAACAGAGAGCAACAATACCCAAAGTCCAAAGGTGCAAACAATTTGATGTTTATTGGGGTGAACTTCCAGCAAGCATGATTCCAGTTTCCTTCCTTAGTGTCCCCCTTCCCAGCTCTGACACTACAGAGCCTTACACCTGTGTCCCTGTTCCCATTCCTGCCCTTAGCCAAACATGATTCCCAATTTCCTTACCCCCATTCCCTGTTCCCATTTCCCCCTTTAGCCAAACATGATTCCAATTTCCCCACCCCCATTCCCTGTTCCCATTCCCCTCCACCCACCCACCCACTCACTTCCTGATTGACTGCAGACTATATAGCAAAACTTGAGTTCTGCTTAGCTATACCTTAACCAATCATTTTCCTGAAATTTAACTAACCAAGCCTAACATACTGTAACATGAGTATGTAACCAATTATATTCCACCACCTTAATTAGTTTACACCCAGCAAAATTAATTATACAGCAGACAGAAACAATCAAAGAACCAGACAGAGATTATACAGACAAACAATAGCAAAATTGGAACTATAATGGCAAAACAATACAGAAGTGAGGATTTCACATCCCAGCTATTGATAAGCGAGTTCTTGCCAGACAGGATGCTATCAAACAAAGTTTCCTTTTACATTTTCTGGGCACTTCCCTTTCTCTGGAGGTGATAGGCATTATCAGGACAGGACTGTATTCCTAACAGCCCAATAGCACCTTCTTTCAACGTGACTAGTTTGGAATGTGAGGCTGTGATTGTTCGTGTCCCAGCTTACGGCTGCCTCTGCTGCTTAGCCAAAGGCCTTAGCCTAAGAACAGGGCCTCAGATTGTCACAGTAAGAGAAGGACCTTACACCGGCAGACAGTGATTTTGATTCTTTCTTTTATACCTCTATAACTAGCCAAGTGATAAGAAGATACCTAAATTCTTAGAATACAGGCCTTTACCAACAGGCCTGAATATCTATATCCTAACAGGTGATGTATAGGAAAAGTGGGAATTAGTTTCATTTTTATGCATTATTTTATTTTGCAGGGTCACTATTCATTTGGATTACACTGATCTATCATATTTTTAATTAATTGTCAGAGGAGCCTAAAGTGCTGAGGCAGGTGCTTCTCGTCATTTTAGAAATACAAATAATTAAATAAGGCAGATATTATCAAGATAATTTCTCTGCAAATTGGGTAGAATATTCATACATTCTAAGGCTAGAAGAGATTATTTAAAAATCTAGTCAGACATCCTGTATAAAACAGGCCATAGAATTTCACCTAGCTACCCCAGTATTGAGCCCAATAACTTGTGTTTGACTAAAGTACATTAAACTTAAAATATGATGCTCCAGAGTAGCCATAAAGATTTCAGCGGCTACAGCTGAAATATTATATGAGAAACCACTGAAAGTCCCATACTCACCAAAAGCCTTAGTAATGTTCTCCATTTTGGTCCAGGTGGATGGGAATATATAATTCAATGAGTATAAGTAGTCTTTCTGTCCCTCTATACCTACTTTATGCCATTCATAGGGAATCTGTTTTTCACAATAAAAGGAAAATAGGGCTGGATCTTTTAAACAATATTCAGGCTTAAATACTAAGTTCTCGAAGCAACAAAATGTCTTCATGTCAGAACTGAAGATGGAAATGTTACAGAAAAAAGTATCTTTGTACTTAGGGCTAGACTGTGGCCTTAGGCACAACCCTGAACAAAGGACGCTACATAAACTGCACCACTCCAGAAACAGTTCTGGGAGGCATTGTGCCTGAGGCTTGGTCTATACTATAGAATGTTGTCAGCATAGCTAGGTCAGTCAGGGGTGTGATGAGGTGTGATTTCTGGCTGACATAGCTAAGCCTGCAAAAAAACCCAGCATAGATAAAGTTATACCAGTAAAACTGTGCTTTTTGATGGGATAGCTTATTTCTCTTCGGGCTGTGGTGAGGGGGCAAGGAGTAGGGGCTGGAATAACCCACGATAGCAACTGTGCAGTTTTGACAGTATAAGCTACGTTACATGAGGAGTGCTTTGTCAGCACAGTACAATCTATAAGTATAGTTATACCAGCAACGTACTCTTAGTGTATACCTGGCCTCAAAGAGAGTCACACTTCATCCCGTTCTGCCTCTTTGTTCTGTGTGTGTGTCCACATGCGTGTACAGAGCTAGAAGAAAAATGTAATTTGCTTCTGGTTTAGACCTGCTGCATTTGCTCAGGTATGCTATCCGGCAAGTAGAAGGGGAAGCCTTGGTTCATTCCTCACCTCTCCCAGTCCTTCCATTTCCTCTTGCATACACAAATCAAGGGTCCACAGGGACACAAAGATGGTTTTTATTCCGTTGCATGAGTGTGTTATTCAATGTGGAAAACACTTTCTTATCTTTTAAGCTATTCTCTCTCTCTCTCATAACTGACTACCCATAAATCAGGTTTGTGATTGTGGATACCCAATGGGGGCTATCTTCTGCTAATATGGCTCGGAAGGTCACTTACACAGGCAGAATTAAGAACAGAATCTGGACCCCAAGAAAGTAAGGCCCCATTTTTTCTTTTTTAACAGCTGTGCAGTCACAAGGATATAACCACACACAGTCAATTCAAGATTAGGGCCCAAGTCTGTAGTTTATAGTTATTTGATTTAAATCTGTGGGCACATCCGTTATGATTCAGCTGCTCTCACAAGATGTTTCGAAAACTCTTTATAAGCTTTATAAACTTGGTAGGAAATGGAGCACAGCCAAACTAATTGTCAGTTCTTTTTCAATGACTTACAGTACAGCAGATATAGCTTGACAGTTCAGTAGCATTGTTTGCAACCAGCTTAAAAGAAAAATATTTGAAACAATTGGCAGATAAGAATTATTAAAAACAACCACACAGCTCTGTGTCTCTATTGTAATGTCTGCCACAGTTATACATATTTGAGTGGTAAATACAAAAATCTGATATGCACATCTGAAGAAGCAAAGTCTAAGGTAGAGCTGATTATACCGTGCTTCCAATTCTTAGTGTCAGGAAATCTTGGACCATCTGATGCAGAATATCAGTATGCTAATGTTGTCACTGGAGTTTCTATACGTTTCATCACAATAGGGAGTCAACATTCAGTATTGACTTTGATGTAAGCAATTATCATGAGTGTTGGGCACAGTGAGTCTTTGGAATCTGGAGTCTTTGCAACCACAAATGTCACTTTACATTCAGGCCAAATTTTGCAATGTTTAGTCACAGTGAGTAGCACTTACTTAGGTGACCATTATAATTTGCTTCAATGGGCGTATTCACATAAGTGATACTCCGTGCAAGTAAGGGTGGTAGAATTTGGCACTTAGCATCCAGTGCTGATAACCTTACAATGAATTGTATCTTACCGTGTGAACATTCTCAAGAATTCCAAGGGGAATTTTTGTTGAGTGAAATGCTACTTATTGTTAGGAAGGGGGAACAATTAGTTCTGCAGTGATCAGTCATCACATAGGGTTACTTTGCATCCCCATAAAAGAGCATTTAGAACCTGAAATATATGACCTGGGCCCTATCCATCACTAGATGATAAATGATGTAAGTTATGCTATGAGGATTCTCAGGTATGTCAACACTGCAATAAAAAATACATGGCTGGCCCATGTCAGCTACCTCAGGCTTGTGGGGCTTAGGCTATGGGGCTATAAAATTGCAGTGTAGACATTTCGGCTTGGGCGTGAGACCGAGCTCTGGGATCCTGTGATGGGGGAGGGTCAATTTCATAGCCCCACAGCCCCAGCCCAAGTCAACTGACACGGGCCAGCTATAGGTGTTTAATGTATGTCTACATTGCAATAAATCTGGCAGATAGAAGTAGAGGGTATCAGTAACTAAAAATAGCTTCCCAATCAATTTTGTTCTGCATAGAGCTAATTCTGCAGTCACTTTGATTAAGACTGAGTCTGAAAAGAACATGTGAACAGTTTAATGTCTATTACTTAATGTACCTATCCATTACCCACTATTCAAACTATATTTTTAGCAGAGACCCAGAGAACTATACTGAACCATCACCACCCATCCTCAGTTTTACAACATGAGCTTATATCTAAGAGAGATATTGATGTCTGTCAATATCTCTCTTTCATTTTTGTGTGTTGGCACAGGGTAGATGTAAACTCTTCCATAGCATGTTCTTGTTCTCAACCCTACATCAACAATAGATTACCATTGTTTGCAAAGGCACAAAAGTAGTGACAAAAATTAAAGGAGGGTTCTTTTGTTTTAAATGAAACATTGGTTTGAAACATGCTGTCAAGTTTAAAATCCTAATAATAATCAATAGTTTCTCCTGAGACATAGTAAGTACAATTGAAACTTTCCTTAGGTTGCAGCAAGGAGAAATTCAAACACACCCCATTCTTCATACACTGTAAGAGTAAAGTGACATATTCCTTGCTCTGAAACACATTTGATTGAAGTTCAGAAAAACTGAAGAAGTGACAAAGAAAAACAAAGTGTTCACATGGTCAAAAAGGAAATCTGTTTGTGACACCCAGGCAAAAAAGTACATAGGGGAGGATTTTCAAAAACACTCAACTGCTTTAGGAGCACAAGTCCCACTGAGAACTTGAAGGTTCATGAGATGTATATACACTACAAAGCTGTTAAGAAAAACTTTCAATATTTTAATTGTAATTAAAAAATAGTGATTAGGCTTCAAGTTAGTTCTTTCTGACATAGATGTGTTTGCCACCAACAAGTTTGAGACCCTGTTGTGATTAAAGCACAGAGACTCAGCTGTCTGCATTTCACTATTACTTGTTTGTGACACCTTTCTTCTTTTCTGTGGCTTCATTGGAATTATTTCAGGGATAAATTTGATCCAACCTGATTTATTTACTAAAACATACAAAGAAATAAATCCCATTGGCAGAGAAATTTCAGGCCTAGTATCCAAAGTTGTCCAATATGCATTTCAAAAAGTTGCTTGTCCTTGAGGGTCTGGTACTTCAACAAAAGAGCTTGTAACAAAATAATCTGCAATGAAGTTGACAAGTAAAAAATATGTCACCCATTTGCAGAACTTCACTAACATGGACATGCTTTCTGAGATACACTGAAATGAAACACTGTGCCAAAGAGAGAATATTCTGTCCTGGTTTCTCCTCAGATCATTATATTATGGGGTTGTCTATTATAGCAGGGGGTGGGACTTGGTAGGACTGAAAAGGACCTCCTGGGTTATGTGCCTAATAGCTGGTCTCTCTCTGAGCAGAGAGATTGCTGGAGATAAGTCAGAAAAATAGCTATAAAAATAGGACCTCTTTACTCAAAAGCTCTGTTCCCTGTGGTCATTACTCTTCTAGTGCCAAAAATAACTTTTTTTTTAGACCGTTGCATATTAAATTACCTTATAGTGACCCTCTAATTGGTATCTGCCCAGGAACTTGCCAGCAACCCAGCTGTCAGCAATGTAGCTGGGCTCAGCTGGGACTAATTGTTTCACTAAGACAAATACCAAGGAAGTATAAAGAGGGACGCATGCATGCGTCACGTGTTCTGAGGCTTGGACTGCGCTTGCAGTCAGGTTCTTTTCAGGTTTAGATGAAATTATGGATGCAAGATGCCTGTCCATATTTTATCAGTCCAAAAAAAGGTCTTTTGCCCTTTTTTGTTTTTATTAGTTCTGTGAACCCAGTTCCTCTGCACTTGACTTTGCCTAACCTGATCTGTCGCATACCAATGGTATTCTAGATGCTTACCTTGTTGGAACAAATACCTGTTGTGACACATGGCTGTGTAGAGACCCAAGATTGATCCTTTGTAATTCTACTTCAGAAAGTTCTTTTCTGCAAATCTATGGAATAACCAACAATACAATGCTTCCCTGGGCCCACTAGCTCAGAAAGAATGTGTGCAGGTGGAAGAAAGCCAGGAGAAGCCCTAGGCCAGGTAGGTGGGATGCCTAGGAAGGGAGTCTTTTGAAAAACAAAAACAAAAACACAAAGAGCTGGTCTTCCCTGGAAACATGGAAACAGAGTGTCAGAAAACAGAGAAAGCAGATATTTGTAGGACAACATGACATAGTTTGGGAGGGAGAGAGAAAATAAAATTTAAGGTCTAGACATGGACTCTGACGCGTAAGGTTTAACCTTTTCTACCTTCCTTAGCTATAGAAATGAAGTGCCCTGTAGCTGTATCTTCCCAAGAATGAGAATTAATCCTTTTTTAAAAAAATCATTTTTCTCTTTTCTTTCAAAAATAAACAGAATGATATTTAACTGCAAAACCAATTAGGGTTCTCTGCAACAGTAGTCTTCAGCATTTCCATGTCAGGAACCCAATTTCAACTAGCTACGACATATCCCACCTCCAATTTAGCAATATGGGAATGGCAGGGTGGTCATGACCCACTTACACCAGTTCACAGCCAAGCTATGGTGGGTTTGTTGATTTGGGATTTACAGCTGTTGGCACAGGCGCTGACTTCTGTTTTTGCCAGTGGGTGCTTCTTCCTCTCCATCCCCTGCCCCTTGTGTGAGCAGAGGGCAGGGCCTCGGAGGGAAGAGGCTGAGTGGGGGTGGGGCCACAGGGTGGAGCACAAGCCAGGCCTCGGGGGAAGAGGCTGAGCAGGGATGGGGCCCTGGGGTGCTGAGCACCCCTATTTCTTTCAGCAGGTGCTTGAGCCCCAGAGCACCCCTGGAGTCGGCGTCTATGGCTGTTGGTGTACATTTCTGTGACCAAATGGGGCTTTACCTTTGTGGGAGCAAAAGAAAATAGGTGGAGTTCACTGACCTAATGATGCTTAATCTCAAATAATGTTAAGATGGGACTGGAGTCTATGTCCTAAGGGGTGCCACAGATGAGTCCCTGAAGCATAATTTCTTTCCTGAGATGCTCGAGGCATCTTCTTATTGTGGGCTGTGTTCTTGTCCACCACTTAGCCCTTAAATCATAAAATCCATGGGGCTGGGATCTTGTCCAATTTGTATTTGATGTTTATAAAGTGACAGTACCATACCGTTGATAAATTATACAGTCAATTTGCTTGACTGCACTTTAGTTCATTGTGAAATATATTCAAGGGATCAAATAACCAATATCAGTCAGGTTTATTGCTACAAGCCAATAATAAAGTACAGAAAGAACGGTTTCATATTATACCAGTTTTGGGAAGCTGTCTTATGCAGCATTTTTAAATTTAGCAGACAAAGAAGGTGTGCTCCCAAAGTTACACCCCTAAAGCTATCCTTTTTATAGCCATCCAGTTCACAAATAAAAAGGTACTACATGCATCACCTGAAACTAGATGTAACCAATCAGCTTTCTGCGTTGTTTTTCTGATACCATGGTATACTCCTTATCTCTTTGTTATGAACACACACATTTCAGGTACCAAGGGATATGAAGGAACCTCCTAGGTTTGTACCAGGATAAAACACTCATATCTTGTCCTTTTCCTTTGGGATATTGCAATACTGCCTGTGAGAGTAGCTCCCTACCTGTTGCTATGGTAAAACATCCATATATCCTAATCCTAACACTTTTCCTACCTAATTAAACTAAAACTTAATTGAACTAATGCAAGGTGTTATGGGATACTTAACATGGGTGAACAGAACTGTGGGGATAGTATAATAAATTCAGCTAACATAACTTCCCAACACTTACATGTGTTAACATATGTGTATTGGCTAACAATAGCATGCAGTTGTATATAAATCAGAATAATTAATAATAAATATTCCCTTTACTCCAAAATAAAACCTAATCTAATGTGGCAAATATGTTGAGCATGTACAATACAAAAGATATTAATATATTAACATAAATCATAATTCCATCTGTTATTAATGGTTTTTAATATTTAATATGAAATAAAACATTTATTGGAAACTAGACGTGTCCACAGAAAGTGAGCTTTCCATACTTTCAAACTGTTCATATTTATATTGAAATTAGCTACTTTTCCAGATGAGCCACTCTGCTAAAATATTTGTAACCCTCTCCAGACTCCTCTGAAACTCAGTCATGGTGCTGTCTGCCAGTGGGTACCTTGGTGCTATTCATTCATTGCTGTTGCTGCTATCTCTAGCTCCCAGCATCCACCCCAAATTCCTGGGATGGAGGTAGATGCTTGAGGTGGAGATCTGCGCCATATGACACTTTAAATTTTCCTGCCAAACATCAGTCCCCCCATCACCCCCCACCAACCGTGCAACATTTTTGTTGCTGCTTCTTAAGCACCTGATCCAAGGCCCATTGAAGTCAGTGGGAATATCTTCCTACTGGCTTCCATGGACTTTGGATCAGGCCCTGGGAACTTCTTTCAAGTTGCCAGTGGGCCAACTTCTCCTTTTAATGGACAATTCTCACTTCTCGTCTCGTACTCTAACCAATAGAAAACGTTTTTAAAAGCATAAACCAGCCTAGCCCTGAAAGTGTAAGCTACATCATAAAGAGGGGTGAAAAACATGTAAGTAAAAATATGGGGCCTGATCCAGTGTTCGTACTTTCAGTGATTTAGAGTGGGTGCACAAAAAATGAGAGGACCCTTGTTTGTGAAAAATACATTACAGCTTTCTTGTAAACACAATATTTTTGCACTAAAATCTACACATCACCAATTCATCCCACTCAAATACATTTATACAGAGAAGACTAGAGAAGCACATTTGTGTGGATTCATCCATTTTCATCCCCTCAAAAGGCATGTTGAAGATAAGACAAAGTTGCCAATTTTTGACCATCTAAAAGGTATGATCCTTCTAATCTATTCTATCTAGGTTCTTATGCTGTGACCATCACTGGGTATCTGGGTGTCTTTAAAGTCACAAATTTGTTTTTCTTGCAATTGCTTTATAATGTGTAAAAAACCAGAAAAAAATTAACACAATCATTCGGAAAAAAATATAGGGCACACATTTTCTTCATTAAAATATATATCTTGCTTGTATACTTGCATAGGTCAGGTAGAAATAAAACAACATTTTAAACTGTTCACTTTCTGGTGAATAATTCTACTCACTATAAAACAGGGTCAACACCATTGGTCCTCTCAAGATTTCTATCCTGTCTTCCGCTGTTACAGAACTTAATGCTTCAGAAGACAGAACCTAGCACAAAGGGGTTTGGGTCCATGACTGGGCTTGTAGGAACTACTGCAATATAAATAATAAATAATAATAATAATTAATAATGCACACCATTGTCTCTATAAATGAACCTACCCAACTGTGCAATGGTACAGATGATGAGAGGGGAATACTGAAGACTACTGAAGTAGACCCTGCTATGTGAGATCAGATTACTCTTCATAGTGTTATTAACTTTGAATTGATAAGTGTATTTTTCTTAATTTATATTTAATCTATAAGGATTTTCTGCAAATGTGATAAACCAAGATCAAGGTATCTCCAAATGTAGCCTTTATAGACAATCCCATTGGTTTTGCAAAAAAATAATTTGTTTGAGCATTTGCCATTGTTTAGGTCCCCTTGACGTAGGATGGGAGTACTTCTTGAAATGGCATACTAACAAGTAAATGTTTCACTGATGCTGTATTTCTGAACAGGATGAACCAAACATAGTCTACACCCAGATACCTCAGGGAAGGGTGAAGTATAATACCTAAATAAATAGAATAGAATAAAATAGAATAGATAATTCCACTGTCATCAGCATAATTGCATCTAGTTATGTCACAGATGAATTTGCCTCGGTCCCTTTAGTAAAGCAATATGAGCATGTTGAGTTACCAATAAAATGTACATAACTGAATATTGTCAGAAGCACGTAGCTTTTTTTTGCATTTAAGAAAAGACTCACTATGGATCTATGTATCACTGCTCTTTTGGGGAGATTTTTGTTTGGAGGGGTTTTTTGTTTGTTTCCTGGCTTCTACTCAAATTCACTATTTTAACTTGTATGTTCAATATCATCATGGAATCCTGTTTGCATATTTTTCATTCATTCTACCTAATAATCTACCAGGCAACAGTTAACACCTGAATTAACTGTTCTTATTTATCCAAATACTTTCTAACACCTAGAGAGATACTTCTGCTCTCTAGATAATAACTTTCTGCTGAAGAAAAGACTCACATGGTCTTGGGTAATATTTTCAAGTAATTTCTTTTACACTGAAACATCTGTTGGCAGTAAACATTCATGAGTAATGTTAAATCTGCAGAAAGAGAGATCCAAGACTTATCTCTTCTTTATTTCCTTAAAAAAACCTGTCTCAACACTTTCTATCCACTGTTATTCACCTAGGAAATATTGTTGTTAATAGAAGAAAGGTGAAGAAGTGGTTCTAGCTATTTCTGAGAATCAGCTGGACAACACCACCCTTAGCAATCCTGGGAGGTATACCTCTGCTTCAAGCTTGACAAACAACTCCTCAGTTTCTAGGTTGCCTCTTCTAGGGTAGATTTCTATATTTCTGATTTTTTATGTATAAAACAACCCCTAGGTAACTTGCTTCCTGTCTAATGACTACTTGAGAGGATTCATAGTTACAGAAAATCAATGTTTTAAATGGTATTGAACAATGCTCTCGGAATCTCAAGGTGACTGGTTCAATCTTCACTGATTAAACATGATGCCACATCACTAAAGTTGTTCTCTTGTCTGTTGTCTTATGCCTATTCAGACAGAGCAACATATGATTTTAACCAGGGAACTGTCTCCACCCTAAAGAAGCCCATTCGAGTTTTGCCATTGACTTTAATGGCATTAGGATGAAGCCCCAGTTGTTGAGGGTCTGATAAGCAAATAATAGAGGATGAAATCATTTGTATGACAGTAGATTCTGAACCTCAGATTATGTGTCAGCCTCTTCAGGTAAAAGACTTCAGTGGAAATTAAAGCTGGTCAGGAATTTTTTCAATTAAATGTTTTTTCACTAGAAAATGCCAAGTTGCCATAACCAAAACTTTTTGAATACATACTGATTTTGAAGAAATTTGTATCAGGAAGGTTTCTCAGGTCTAGGATGGAATTTATGGTTAAAACCAGAGAAAGAGAGACCCACCCCAGAATTTCCCATGACCTGGTGGTTAGGGTACTCATTTGGGATGTGGGAGACCAAGGTTCAAGCCCCTGCTTTGTCCGAGTCAGATCTATATGTACACTCATATACAGATAGATACAGACAGACTGATACAGATATAACACATACTCTGCTTTAACACTCTGATTCAGTAAAGTAAGTTAGGAAGGTGCTTAATTTTAAGCATATGAATAGTTAAATTGAATTCTATACACTTGCGCACATAGTTAGATGCTTTAATGGTTTGGGGGCTTAAAAAGTGCACTTATTTGTATCTTTATTTATTGACTTATGTGCTTAAGTTCTTTGCGGAATCAAGAACTAGGCGTGGGCATTTTTCTGATGTATTGTATGAATGTGAAATTCTATGTTTGGTTTAGTCCCCTAACTTGCAAACACTGAAGTGTGTGTGCAGTTTAACACCCATGAATAGACCTTTGAAAGTCAGTGGGACTACTCATAGATGTAATGTTACGCATATCATAGAAACATGGAAGTGTAGGCCTAGAAGACTTCAGCAGGTCATCTAGTCCAGTCTTCTACACTCAAGGCAGGACTATGTAACAACTAGACCATTCCTGACAGGTGTTTGTCTAGCCTGTTTTTAAAAAAACTCCAATGACAGAGATTCCACAATCTCCCTGGGCAATTTGTTCCAGTGCTTAACTACCCTGACATTTAGGAAGTTTTTCCTAATGCCCAACTTAAACCTCCCTTGTTGTAATTTAAGCCCATGGCTTGTTGTTCTCGTCCCAGAGATTAACGAGAACAACTTTTCACCCTCCTCCTTGTAACAATCTTTTATGTAGCTGAAAACTGTTACGTCCACACACCTCCACCCCCCACGTTCTCTTCTCCAGATTAAACAAACTCAATATTTTTCAATCTTTCCACTTAGGTCATTATTTTTAGAACTTTAATAATTTTTGTTGCTTTTCTCTGGATTTTCTCCAATTTTTACACATCTTTCCTGAAATGTAGTGCCCAGAACTGGACACATTGCTCCAGTTGAGGCCTAATCGGTACAGAGTAGAGCAGAAGAATTATTTCACATGTCTTGCTTACAACGCTCCTGCTAATACTTCCCAAAATGAGGTTCACTTTTTTGCTGCAGTGTTACACTGTTCACTCATATTTAGCTTATGATCCACTACAATCCCCAAATCCCTTCCCATAGTACTCCTTCCTGGGCAGTCATTTCCCATTTTGTATGTGTGTAATAGATTGTTCCTTCCTAAGTGGAGTGCTTTGCATTTGTCCTTATTGAATTTCATCCTATTTACTTCAGACCATTTCTCTAGTTTGTCCATATCATTTTGAATTTTAATCCTACCCACCAAAGCACTTGCAAAATCTCCCAGCTTATTATCATCTGCAAACTATACTCTCTCTGTCATGATCTAAATCATATATAAAGATACTGAACAGAAACAGACCCATTCCTGTGGGACCCCACTCAATATGCCCTTCCAGCTTGACTATGAACCACTGATAACTACTCTCTGGGAACAATTTTACAACCAGTTATGCACCCACCTTATCGTAGCTCCATCTAGGCTTTATTTCCCTAGTTCATTTATGAGACAGTCATGCAAGACAGGATCAAAAGTCAAGATATACCACATCTACCACTTCTCCCCTCATCCACAAGGCTTGTTATCCTGTTAAAAAAAGCTGTTAGGTTGATTCGACATGATTTGTTCTTGACAAATCCATGTTAACGGTATCTTATCACCTTATTTTCTTCTAGGTGTATGTTTAAGTGTTTGCTGGATTGGGGCCTTAGACTGTGAGCAACTATGGCTTCTTCTGTTTTGGTACACACATAGTTTCATGGGTGGTATATAATAAATTAATTTATAATAGTAGCCCTTACAATAAAGTAAAAATGACATGCTGTCAAGTATAGTCATTGCATAAACAGTATTTCCCAAAAAGCCAACACAAAAGCAATTATGATTCTAGAACCAACTTATTTCTGAGTTTCCCTTGGTTACAACAACATGACTTAAATGCCTCAGGAAGAACAGAATGCAGCTTGCCAAGAAAAAGAACTTGTGTATTGCTATGGACGTAAGTTTAAGCTATATGTCCTACAGCCTTATTGAAAGTAATGGGTATAACCTTCAAAGTCCTGGCCATGCATACAGCCCAAGCATAGGAAAGGTCAAACTTCTATTTCATTTTCATCTCTTTATTAGTCCTTGTTTCTTTTCAGTGGGTAAATATGATGCTCAGAAAAGAAACTAATGGCATAGGCTCCAGGTAGGCATAATGCTGAATGTCTGAACCCTGTTCTCTTATAAACACAGGCCACGATTCAGGCAAATTTACCCCAGCTAACAAAGCTCTATTATGAATGAATCTGAACCCAGACCTACAAGATGTTTGCTATTGTACAGGTAGGGGGTTGGGAAATGATGAGGTTTTGCTTCACAAGTTATTTGTATGCAAAAACCTATTTATTTTGCTGCTTTGGGGGTGCAATGCCACCTCAAAACAACTCAATTGGCAACATTGGAATTCCCCCAGGGATTTTATCTCATCCTTTATAAACGTGTGTATTGCCTGGGTTACACCCTGTGGTCTGACTGAGCTTCACCCACCACAGGACCTGAAGGCTGTGTGCAACTTCTCGACCCTGTCCCCGTTCCCGAGATCGACCAACGGCCAATTTAGTCCCCATCAAAACCTCAGAGATGTGACTAGGTTGCTTTAATTTGCACATAGCTGCAATGGCTTCTGTGGGGCTGTTTCAGTAGCTGGGGGAGCAGAGAGCAGCAGAAGATGGTTATGCTCTTTTCCCCCCGTTCACACGCTCTGTGCTAGAGGCAGCAATACGGGATGGAATGTGGACAGCTCTACATCAGGAGGACTCTGTATTGGAAATCCTCAGCTAGCCACCTAATCCAAGTTTCAGTCTGCCTTGTGCTGTTTACACCAGGGCTGAGTATCTGCAGAAATGTAACGCTAAAATACTCAAGAGAGGCTGTTTGTTTGTTTTTTCCAGCTTTACAGCTCAATCCCTAGATATAAGAAGTCTGGATACATTTCAACTGGCATTGCAACTTCTCAGTGCCCACTTATCAAAACCTTAACCCCTCTCCTATCACTACTCTGAACCAAACTTTTAGCTGTGAAAAGCTTGAATCGTAATTGACTGGGCCAAATCCATCACTCATGTAACTCCGTTGAGCCTGGATGAATTTGGAGTAATTTGACTATTAAACTCTTGCCCCTTCTTTTTTAAAAATAAATGTCCTAAAATGATCTACTTTACTGCATTTTTTAGATACTATTTCAATGGCAATGTTATTACAGGTGCGTGAATTTCTCTAAAGTAGCTAGCCTCTTCATCTACTCATTTCAAATCCATCCATTCAGAGTACAGACACAAAAGAGGCAGAGAGTTTACTACAGATGGGCAGGAACAATGTAATTACTTCTTTCTTGGTGGAGTTCACTACAGTACATAGACATTATTTGTACAGCATCTAGCACAATGGGATCTTCTCCATGATTAGGGCTCCTAGGTGCTATGGCAATACAAATAAATAATAATTAAAAGACTCTTCACACTACTTAAGCTCTCAGTATAAAGCTTCAGTAGCGCAGAAAAAGGTATATAAACCCTATGTGCAGGGGTGAATTTCACCTTCTCTGCTTAAACACCACAAAATCCCTTTCAGTTTGTGATTTACTGTAGTATAGTGGGATGCAAAATGCAGGGCCGTGTTAAATTAGATCACCAAAAGTAATAAAGGCAGCATCACCCAAACTATGTTTTAGATCTGGTCATCTTTTTCTCTGTGCTGTGACTGACTATTAAATAGAGGGCCTTTCTATCCTCTTTTACACCACCTTTATACTAGTATAATACCAGAGAGTTCAGCTGGGCTTGTCCCCTAACTTACACAACCATAAAAAGTGAATTGGAGAAACGGTTAGCAACACTGCAACCTAACTGAATGCTTTTTATTTTTTCCCATCAATCATCATTTACAAAGGCTATGCCATGCACTTTATGAATGCATCCTCCTCAGCCTGCAGAGCTGATCTGGCTTGGAGATTTATCAATATAATTCTTGAGTATTAATTATATCCTCATGATTGTGGGCTTTCTAAACTCACAAGAGACTGCACTGCGGAAAACCAGAGAGACTCTCATTCACAGATTTAGTCATCAAATGATCTTCCAAACAAAAATTATTGGGATTTAATGGTTAAGAACCTCCCATCTATTTATTTTTTGTGATTGTCATATTGCCTGAAGTGGTGACAAAACTATTTGCAGTTCACAACAGTGCAGGGACCTTTCCATTTTGTAGCTTTACTGTCTTTTATATCTACTTTTGCAAGGTACATATTGAGATGAAAGAAAAGCTTCTCAGGACTGTCCTTTTACCAGTTTATATATAATGACTGCTGCCAAAAAAATTTCTTCTTCTTCTCTCTCTCCTGTTTTTACACTCATGGGATTTATAGGGACTGCTTTACACAAACACCATCATGTTCACTGGCTTCTGTGAGCATGTCTGGGACTGCAATAAAAAACCCACGGCGCCAAGTATCAGAGCCCAGGTCAACTGACTCAGGCTCGTAGGGCTTGGGCTGCAGGGCCAAAAATAGCAGGGTAGACACTCAGGCTGGGGCTGGAGCCCAAGCATCTACACTGCAATTTGATAGCTCCAGAGCCCAAGCCCCGCGAGCTCAAATTAGCTGACACAGGTCAGCCACAGTCGTGCCCCAGGTCTTTCATTGCAGGGTAGGTGTACACTGTTAGTCTCATTCACTCCACAAATAAAAATCAGAACAGTTAATTTTGGTTTCAGTGTTTTCTGTCACTGATGTAATATTTCTGGTCCTCGGTCAGTCTGCTGCCCTGTACTTTTAGGTTATGTCCCTCATTCTTTTAGGCTATGTCTACACTACACATCACTGGTGGCAGCATGTAGGGTCTGTGCAGCTACCTGCTGCAGTGCAAAGCAGGCTGTTTCCACACTGTGGTGTGTAGTTACATATGTCAGTGAAAGGCTCTGGCATCTGGGAGGCATCAGGGAAAGGCATCAGGCATCAGGGAGGCATTCAGTAGCTCCCTGCTACTGGAGCTTCTCACTGCTGTGAGGAAGTGCTCTGGCAGGGGTTAAGAAGAGGGGAAGAAACTTTCCCCACTGCCAGAATCTTTTCCTACTGCAGGAAAGAGCTGGTGAAGTTTATTCTCACTGCCTCCCTGCTACCAGATCCTTTTCCCTGGGGAAAGGCTCCAGAAGCACAGAGGCAATGGGACACTACACTGCTCAAAATAGCAGTGTAGATGGGGAGGCACAGCTTGGGCAAGTAAAGACCGTGTAGGCCAGGTATGCCTTTTACTACTCGCCTAAGCCATGCCTCATGGTCTACACTGCTATTTATATCCATGCTAGGGGGGCTACCCATGTAGGCACACTACACGTTGCCAAAAAGGCATGCAGAAAAGACGTATCCTTTGTCTCAATGACTTTGTTGGCATTTTAGGGATAGCTTGAAATGAGCAACATTGGAGAGGAAAAACAAATCAATAAAATACTATTTGCCACATCTTGCACCCATGCCACACACAATCGAGGAATCCTGGGCTGGATTTTCAGCTGATGTAAATGGGCATTGTCATCAGTGGACCTACCTCAGCCAAGGAAATGGTCCAGATTTATGTTACTCAATATGATATGACAAACAACAACAGATTTGAGGTTTATCTGACAAAACATCCAGACATGGCTCAGGATTAAAATTATGCTTCTCATTTTTTTAAAATGTGCACCAAAATTATAACATCTTGACTTTGTCTGTGAACCTTATATCAACCCGATCTTATCTTTCAGATGCTGAATTTTTTGTCCTAACCACTTTTCCTGACCCTTCAAGATATCTTTCCTCTTAATATGGACAAATAGGACACAGGTGACAGACAGCATATGGGCAGCCCAGTCTGTCAAACAGAAATAGATATAGATTAATGTTGAACAATTTCCATTTCAAATTCTTTCCCAAACACTTCCAGTGAATGGATTTCTTTCCAATTTGATGGCTAATTTCTACTGAGCTTGAAAACTGCATCATTCAGTGTTCAAATCTTCACTGCTTTCCCCAACACCATCATGCAAATTTGTAATAAATGAATAGGTTTTACTTATTATATTTTAAATATTTAACGGATGGACACTGTTCTGTATTTAACCTTTTTGAAGAATTACTTTACAAAGTTCTCCCTCATAAGGGTACTGAGGTCTAGTTATGATTAAATTGTAAAAGTGCTTTTTGAAGTGAAGAAACTAGTTACCTTTCTTCTAGATTTTTATTGCAATTCCTCTCCTAAGAAATATTTTCCTTTCCTAGTTGTTTAATACTCAGCAGAGGAGCTGAGCTGAATGACAGACTGTATGGTTTGCATAAAGCAAGCAAAGTGACCCTGCTCTCTGTTACACAAAAGAATAACCTGGTACAGTTCCAACTAGTGCACTTCAGGAAGTTTGAAATACATTGATTTGCCAGCACAAGGCCACTTAAGGCTTCAGAATAGGGATCAAGTAGTGCACTGGCCTTGTATTGGCCCTCTTCACGGAGGTGAATTTCACTCAAAGGCCAGAGTGCACATAGCTGCTGGAACAAACACGGAGAACCCAATTATGTACTTAAGTCATTCATGAAACTCTCTTATCTACATCAATGGGAGCAGTGGATTGAAGATATGGAATATAGCCCTGATGTTAACATTGGGGATTGCGTTCAGATCCAGGATTGTACTAGCATTATTCCTACCCTTCATCACCATTGTTTCAAAAATATTCCCTGTTGACCACAAAAACAAAAACCAGCGATGTAGAGGACAGAAAGTCTTTGCCATCTAAGTGTCATTGCCCTCAGGAATAAGAGAGGCTAGATCTGCACAACATTTTTTCACATAGAAACTCAAACATTTCTGATCTCCACTATACCAGAACTGAATTCAGTGATGTTACACTGGGCTAAAATCAATGTGAGTGAGTTCAGAATCAGAGCTTGGAAAAGAAGGGGAAAAAATTACTTCTCTTTGGTTCAGATTCACTAGCTCTTTCTAGGAACCAAAGGTGTTGGCTTACAGCCCAAGGGCAGACATAGCATCCAAGAGTAATAATGTATGCGTAAGAATATAGGCTATACTTTGGGTGTAAAGTGTCTATTTAATACCAAGCAGGTTGGAATCCACGGGATATAGTTTCACTGCTCTATCTCTAAGGCTTGTGTCATAAATATAAAGGGAAGGGTAAACCCCTTTAAAATCCCTCCTGGCCAGAGGAAAAATCCTCTCACCTGTAAAGGGTTAAGAAGCTCAAGGTAACCTCGCTGGCACCTGACCAAAATGACCAATGAGGAGACAAGATACTTTCAAAAGCTGGGAGGAGGGAGAGAAACAAAGGGTCTGTGTCTGTCTGTATGCTGCTTTTGCCGGGGATAGAACAGGAATGGAATCTTAGAACTTTAGTAAGTAATCTAGCTAGGTATGTGTTAGATTATGATTTCTTTAAATGGCTGAGAAAAGAATTGTGCTGAATAGAATGACTATTTCTGTCTGTGTGTCTTTTTTGTAACTTAAGGTTTTGCCTAGAGGGATTCTCTATGTCTTGAATCTAATTACCCTGTAAGGTATCTACCATCCTGATTTTACAGGGGTGATTCCTTTACTTCTATTTACTTCTATTTCTATTAAAAGTCTTCTTGTAAGAAAACCGAATGCTTTTTCATTGTTCTCAGATCCAAGGGTTTGGGTCTGTGGTCACCTCTGCAAACTGGTGAGGATTTTTACCAAACCTTTCCCAGGAAGTGGGGTGCAAGGGTTGGGAGGATTTTGGGGGGAAAGACGTGTCCAAACTATGTTTCCCAGTAAACCCAGTTAGAGTTTGGTGGTGGCAGTGGATATTCCAAGGTCAAAGGATAAAATTAATTTGTACCTTGGGGAAGTTTTAACCTAAGCTGGTAAAAGTAAGCTTAGGAGGTTTTCATGCAGGTCGCCACATCTGTACCCTAGAGTTCAGAGTGGGGGAGGAACCTTGACAGCTTGCAATTCTGCTGAGAGGTTATCAGCACACAGTTCTGGGAGCAGGGTGTAATCACAGCACAGGTCTGGCCTCTTTGCAAATTTTACAGCAGTGGGCTCTGTTTTTGGATTCTTTGCAGTAGTTTCAATAAACTGCACCTGTTTTAAATATCATCCTGGCCTCAGAGTACAACACAAGCTGAAAAGGGCAAATTCCTCTTTCTGGGACACTTCATAGGCTCAATGAATTTCACCCAAGTGATTACAGTTTTCTGTTCATGATGGGGAAAACCCAATGAGCAACACACATTTTTATACTAAGAAGCAAGCTATGTGCCCAAAAGGAAAGACTAATTCCCAGGTATTAATTAATACCTACCAGGTGTGCTATAAATGAGGCATAATTTATCAGTATCCAGTGATAGAGTCTTCGCTTTCTTAAATCTCACACACTATTCACTCTTCTAACTTCCTTGTGGTTCAAGCTGTTCCTTCTATAGGAGTTCATCTTTAAGCAGTTGTCATCTGCATTCTTCCAAAATTGTTCCCCTTCTCACTAATTAGCAACCATTGGTTCTTTCCTGCACTATTACATACATTTAATTAACTTCCCCTTGCAAAAGCAATTTCCCCTAAGAAGAATTACCGGCATGGCCATTTCATACGACAAACTACTTATAACTATAGTTCTTGTGTGAAGTCACACAGCTCAAGAGGGAGTGAAAAACTGCAGAAAGTGAGCTGACATAGGGGTACCATACAGATGGCAGACAGCTGTGCAATGGAAACCCCACTATGTAGCTGATTCTATGCACCAACATAACCTCAATACACTGCCTTACCTTAGTGCATGTTAGGTATGTGATTGGCTGCAGTGGGAAGGAGTCTGGGAACAGGCACTATATGTGGGGCATTGCACCCTCTGCCATTTGTGAGGTCAAAATAAAACATTTTATGTTGTTGTATTATAGTAGTGTCCGGAAGCCTCAACCAAAATCAGTGCTCCTTCATGCCTCTTGATCCTTTGTACAGACATATACTCCCTCCTCTCAAGAACTTATAATCTAAATTCACAGGACAGACAAAGTATGGGATGGGGAAACAGAAGTGAACTGACTTCACAAGGTCACACATAGCAGGTCTCTCTTCCCCTCCAGCCATAAAAAAGTTTCTCATCTGTTTTCCTCCTCTAACCAATCCACTTGCCCCAGGAACCCCATCCCATCTCCTGATCTCCACCACACTCACTCTCTTCACCTCCCTTATTCTTCTCCTTAACTTCTAACTCTCCTCTCGCTCCTTCCCCATCACAATACAAACATGCTTTAGATTCTCCCATCTTAAAAAAACAAAACCAAAAAAACAAAACACTCCTTTGATTCACTTGCCTCTCCTGACTAAGTTCACCTGATGTGTTACTTGCAATTGCTGTCTGGAGTTCCCCTCCTCCAATTCCATCCTAGACCCTCTCCAATTGGCTTCTACTTCTCATGCTACATTGAAACTGTTCTTCTCAAAGTCTCTAATGACCTCTTCTTAGCCAAATCTCAAAATCAGTATTCCCTCCTCTTCCTCATCGACCTGTCAGCCACCTTTGCCACAGTCAACCATGATCTTCTTGAAATCTTGTCTTCCCTTGGCTTCTATGATGCTGTTATCTCCTGGTTCTCTTCCGACCTATATAATCGCTCCTTCAGAATGTCCTTTGGAGGATCCTCCTCAGCTCACTTCCAGCTTTCTGTGGGTGTTCCATAGGGCTCTATCTTTGGTCCCATTCTCTACTCCCTATGCACTTTATCCTGGGTAATCTCATCCACAAATACAAAATTCAATTACCATCTTTATGCAGAAAATTTGCAGATCTACCTCTCAGCTCCATGCCTGTCTCCTTCTGTCCAAACTAATATCTTGGCCAGTCTCTCTGACATCTCCTTGTGGCTGTCTAGTCATCAGTTCAAGCTTAACATGGCTAAAACAGAGCTCTTAGTCTCCCCTTACTGCACAATCTCTCTCTGCTACCTCCTTTCTTGATGGGATCCTGCCTTTCACTCAGCCCTAAAACCTGGATGTCATCTTCAGTGTGCTCCTCTCTCTAAGTCCTCACATCCAGGCTATGTCTAAGTCTTTCAGATTCTTTCTGCATAATATTGCCAAGATATTGCCTTTCATACCCATCCACATGGTGAAATCTCTCATCATCTCATACCTCAGTTACTGCAAGATCCTTCTTTGTGGCCTTAACAAATGCAATCTTGCGCTGCTCATATCCATTCAGAATGCTGTTGTAAAGATAATTTTCCTAGCCCATTACTTTGACTATGTCACCCCTTTCTTTGCTTCCCTCCATTCACTTCCTTAGCTTTTCTCTTCTCTGTCCTATTCAAATGTTTTCACTAGCAAGATCCTTCATGACTTAGCCCCACCGTACCTATCATCTCTCATTCACAACTGGAAGGTTGACTACCACCACTGATTGGTCTATGATGCCAGCCTCCAATATCCACTCCATAAATTTTCAAAAAAGCACCATTGTGCTTTCTCCTATATTGCACCTCATAATTGGGAGAAGCTCTCCATAAATATCTGCAAAACTAATTTATTATCCTCCTCCAATTTCCCACTTAATACCCTCCTTTGCCATGATGCCTATAAAAAATGTGACAATCGTTTGGCTGCTGGTGTGCTGAAAACACTGTTTATAATGCTGACCAACATTGTCACATTGTTCCTTTGAGCTTCCCCATTGGTCTCTCTCTGTCCAAGTGTTGTCTCTTAGCTTATACCTAGTTTGTAAGTTCTTTTGAGGAAGGGACTCCCTTTTTGTTCTGTGTCTGTACAGTTTAACACAATTGGGTCCTGGTCCATGAGTAGGACTCCTGGGAAAATGGTAATAAAATAATGAATAATAAATATTTTCCTTCAACCTATGTCTGGTCACCACTTTCCTTTCCTCCCCAATCAATATGGATGCTCTATGATGTGGTCACAATCTTTTTGGCTGGAAACTGGACAAGATTCCCTATGAGCTCTACTTAATTGAACAGAACAAGTCATATATTGAGTAATGCATGGCATGATAGATGTCCATGGATCCTGACATTCATCATTTGGCCACTCTCGTATATGGGACCCATGAAATTCTGGGTGTTTGTAAAAGGCAACATTCAGAGACAGTCTGCTTGTTGTTGCTGCTACTGCTGCTTCCTAGGAAGTTCTGTGGTTCCTTCCACTCTTATGTTTGTTCTGGCTAACTCTCTTTCATTGCTTCTCCAAAGGAAAAACTGGTAAGGAAGTTTCTTCCCTCCTCCTTCCATCTGGGATGAATGATGGAAGCAGTGTTGCTGACTTCAACCCTTAGGCACTCAGAGGGCTCAGGAGCTGGGTAGTTCTTTCTCCATCTCAAATGATCAGGGAGACAAAAAGGAGCTGGTGGCTCAAATGCCACTATCATTTGATCAAAAGATTTCTGATAGTGGCAGTCTCCTTAATCTAGCATAACAACATCCTATGGCTGGAAGTTGAAGCTAGGCAAATTCACACTGCATGGATCACAACTTGTTTCCAGCATGAATTTGCCTAGCTTCAACTTCCAGCCCTGAGCACGATAAAAAGAGACTGCTACTGATTATATATCAGTAAGGTACTTAATCACTGGAACAATTTATCCAGAGGTGTGGTAGATTCTCTGTCACTTGAAGTCTTTAAATAAAGATTGGACATCTTTCTAAAAAGAGACGCTCTGGCTCAACTAGAAGTTAAGGGCTTGATGAAGGAACCACAGAGTGACATAATTTAGCCTGTGTTAGGCAGAAGGTCAGACAAGATGATCACAATGGTCCCTTATGGCCTTAAACTGTATGACTGTAGGAATCAGAATGGACTCTGCCTGATAAATGTTCTGTTAGATCTATTTCAACTAAGATCAGACAGAGAGAACAAGAGAAACATGGATCAGTGTGCTCAGGGAAAGGGCCTGCTTATCCCATTCCCTCCCAGGTTTATCTCTGGACAGTGATATCTGAGATATTCATCTAAACTTGATTTTGGAAGTTTCAAAAGAGAGAGTCACTTTGGTGCCCACACTGTGGTATACTTCCTATTCCCACCACCCTCACGGTGCAGTATTTTCATTCAGCTGGGTTTGCCACATGGAAGTGCAGAGTACTGGCTAGGTTGGCTGCACATAATTATTTTCTAACAACTCTAATTAAATCAAGAAAATGTTGTGCTTTCAATAGAGTTATTTTAAACACAAAAGCCTTGGCAGCTATTTCCTGCTGTTGATGCTTCATTTCATCTTTAATGCTACTAATTTAAGATGATACATCAAGGTAGGAATGACCTTGGTGAAACTCTTCCCCATAGTTGTTTTTGTTCCTGCAGTGCCAATCGACACTTTCTCTTGTTCAGGATATATATGAACAGGGAAACAGAGGCTAGGAGAGAGAAATTCCTTTTTTAAAGCAAAGGCAAATCTTTACAAACCAAGAAAAGTATGATTCCACTGTAAAAATATGATTCTATGACACTCTAACTTCTATTATATTTTACACAATTCAAGGAACTGCATCCTTTTAATTAATGAACCACACTAGAACTCTATATTAAGGTAACAAACTTCTGTTTGTTATATGTAAGAAATCACATCCACTTTAGCCACAGGTTCTTTACAACTTACTAACATACCCAAAGTGTCTTATGCCAGAAAGCACTGAACCTAGTGTAAAATCTACAATGGATTCTCAAGATCACCACTTTTGATGTTCCAAAGTCCTGCTCAGAAACACAGGTGGAATATTTTACAAGACATTACAAAATAGGTATTTAATTCATATCCATTCATTCTGGAGAGATCCCATGGGCAATTTCTTAGATGCAGAATTTATTCACTAGAGTTACTAACTAGAGTTGGTCAAATATTTAAAATATTGATTCATCAATGCTTTTGCAAATAAAAGCAAGGAATTTGGTTTGCTCTAACCCATGAGGTCATATTACTTGTTGTTGGCAAGTATCCAGACAACTAGTGGGCATTAAGGAAAATGTTCACAAATCTCAAAGGTTTCATGAATTTTTAGCAGCATTGATTAATTGTCTGAAATTTCATACTATAGGATTCTCTTGTGCACTATTCACATTTTGTTATTCCCTTGTTTTATAAATTTCATTCACACAGTCATGGAGCAGAAACCACATCATGTGATGCAGGTGACTAGCCAGCAACAAATAGCGAATAACAAAAATTAAAGTGAAGAGGTTACTGACAATCCAGAGAGTAGAAGTCCTTCATTCATCCTATCTGTTGAATGTTTACAGAACGCCTTTGGACAAAACAAAGATTAGCTCAAGAATGACTCATTAATCCATGCACACAAGTTGGTAATTTGCAATTAATATTAATTGTAATCATAAGCAGTTTAAACATCACTTAAGGAGAACATGCTGGGGAGGTGAATACCAGGTCAGACATTTCTGGTGACCTGCAGGGAGAATCGGAAAAACAGGGATACCTGCGTGCATCAAAAAAAAGATCATCCAATGTGTTAGTTTTAGTTTAGGGGGTTTGCTACTTCATCCCCTTCTTCCATGCCACACAAATGAACACCCAATAAGGAGACCTTTAGAATCAAACTTTAGTTAACCTGTAAAATTTCTAGCCCAATTTACATCAATGTCATGCATATGCTGAAACCCATCTATCATAAATATTTAATGAAGAAATAAACCTGCCAAAGGAATAAATTTACAACACATTTTAGTGCGCAGCATTTTAGAGATCTCTGCCAAGTAGGTTTTGCTTTGAACCAGAATTTAAACCGCCAGTGGTTTAAAAGAGTAATTTTCTTTGTATGAATTCCCTAAGCTCTGTTTCTTTTAAGAGACCCCAGGTTGTCTGGGTTGATTGAACCCTTAAGGACCCTAAAAATGAGTATACTTTCTGTGGGAGCTCCTCAGGGCTCCATCTTTGCCCCCCTCATCTTCTCCCTCTACGCTTCATCTCTGGACAAACTCATTCACAAATACAAGTTCAGCTATTATTTATGCCAATGACTCACAGATCTAACTCCATGCTCTAGACCGGTCTCCTTCTGTACAAACTAAAATATCAGCCTATGTTTCTGACAAATCCTTATGGATTTGCCGGCCATCAGTTTACCAACAATATGACCAAACAGAGGAAAGATTCAGAGCTCATTCACTCCTTTCTCACTCACTGAAGAACCACCACGATCCTCACGGTCATTCAGGCCCTTAACTGCTCTCCAAATCCTCACATCCAGGATGTGTCAAAATTGTCTTGCTTCTTCTTACATACCACCTGTAAGATCTGGCCTTTCTTTATATCCTGGGTACAGGGATAGCTACTCCTTTGTCCCCTTTCTGGACTCTCTGAGCACATTCACCTCAAGTATTTAGCTTCCTGCTATTACTAGTCCAAGGTGGATTCTCACAATTCTTCTACTCTTAGACTAAGACCCAGGTATCCTGTCCTACATTTACCAACTGCACTCATTCTGCAGGTCCAACTTGGTATCAGGCACCTGCCTTTATTCCCTTTGGGAACTTGTGATTGGTGACCGTGACCAACAGACTTCTTTAAGTATCTTTATTTAGCAGTTGGAACAAAGCATCAAAGAAAAGCGAATTTAAAGCAACAGCCTCCATGTATACTTAGTATCATCTAATCTTATGCCTCATTACAAGCTAAATTTACACAGGCTTTCCTTTTAAGTTACAGGATAAGAACAGAAGCAATCAACATCCTCCCAGCAAAGCCCACATCCTCCTGTGTGTCTGTGAACTACCTCTCTTTCAGGCAAGCTGGGGTTTAAAAAGACTCTGATCTTCCCTGTGGATGTCTGGGCCCAGTAGTAGAGATGGTTGAGATATTTTTTCCTATGGCACAGAGTTCTCTGGGAAAATGCAATTGAATTGAAACCAAAACATTTTGTGAAAACATCAGTTTTGATCAAGTTTTGATGCAGAAAAAGTCAAAATAAATTGTTTCAGTGATCTCATTTCTTTTTGATAATTTTGAAATGTTTAATTTTTATAATCTCAAAAAAGTTTTTTCATAAAATAAAAATATTTTGTTTTGACTACCATTTCATATAATTTTGTTTAAACTTTTATATTATATAATGTAAACTAAAATGAAAAATATATATAAATTTAAATCTTTGGACATTATTGAAACAAAACATTTTTACCTCATCCAAATTCAATGTTTCTGAATCAAAATTTTTCTCTGTGCCATGAGAAATTTCAAAATGTTGACTACTTGTTCCAATTTGGAATTAAAATAAATTTCAAAAGATCAGAATATCACACAAGATGGAAATTTCATTTTCTGAAAAGCTCTATTCGCTATCTTATTTGGCCTTAAGTGTGAAGTCTCCCAGTACGTGAGTTTGGCCAATTCCTCAGAGTTAATCCCAATGGTCATGAAAAAGCACATTTTGCTCCCAAACCTGAGTTCTGCTCACACGTTTCAAATAAGTTTAACTTTTGGAAGACTCAAAGCCTGGAAAATTTTAGTCAGAAAGGTCAACTTTAATATCTACACACATACACAACTAATATATGGTATTGGGCGTGATTTAACCTTCATTGATGTCAATAGAAATCTTTCTATTGACTTCACTGAGATTTGGCTCAAGCCTTAAGAATGTAAGCCATTCTATACCCTTAAATAGAGCAGTCACTGTCACTTCCTTTATAATAATGAAAGTGAAAAATTAACAGTACCAGGCTGATTCAAGTAGAGTCAAGGAAAACGATACAACACCTTCATTGAAAATTTCTGCCATTCCACATTAGAAGTTACCTGCAACTCCCCCCTTCTTGCAGTTCTAAATTCACATATTCAAACTGTCTGCAGAAGGGTTTTAATATATGTCATATTTGAAACTTGGGAAATGTTTAAGGTGGTAATTACATGTGAAGATTTTTAAGGTAAGCATCAGGGCTTGCTAACAAAGTTACGAATCCTAAAAAACCTGAACACCTAGGAACCTATATTTTGTTTACATTTTCATGTTACATGAAACAGCTTGACTGGCTGAATCCATCACATCACCTTGTATCAAGGGTGAGGTGGCTGATGAAACCTGACATTGTGAAGCAAAACACATCAGCTCAAGAATGAAAATGTAAACCTAAATTCTTCTGGGTCAGTTAACATTGATTTGAAAATAATGTCTGTATCAGATTTGTTGTAATAAGGGGTCTACTACCAAGAATTTGCTTTTGCATGTCTCATCAGTACCCTGTGATAATTCACCTGCTATTCAAGACTGCATCACCAACAGTGGGTGCGATCCTTGTAACTGTCTAAGGCTTACAATCAGAACGTTATTTTTTGATTTGCTCTAATTGTTAAATTGCTTTTATGCCTAGATTACTTCTTAATATGTATAGATATCATGGATCACATCTTAAAAGCAGAATACAAACCCTCTCATGTGGTTCACTATCCTTTTGCACACACATGACTTAAACCAACCTTTCCATTGATTTCAACATGAATTGCATGAGGCCCATAATGCAAAGTTTTTGTGTGCCCTTTAAAATCTGGCCCAACAGATTTTCATTACATGAATTTCATAGAAATGTTCATAGAAAAGTACTTTTACACCATGGCCAGAATCTCAGCTGGTGTAAATCACTGACTCCAGTGGATCTGTGCCAATTTACACCAGCCAAGAATCTGGCCTCATATCTAGAACACTTTAAGCAGACAAAATTCAGCTGCCATGACTGATACAATAGGGCCTTATTTAGACCAAGCTCTGATTGCTGCCTTTGTCCTCAGGATTTTAGTTGAGAATTCTTATTTTTCCCAAATTGCTTTAACATATCTTGGCTAGATTTTTAGCCACCTGCTGCTTCCTCCTCCTGTGGATCCCAGAGTAACATCTTCCCCTGTGCTTGTACCTGGGAAGGAGCCCACCGTGACTAAGTGGAACAGAATCAGCTGAGCCTTCTCATTGGGACAGCTCTAAACACTGACACAATAAAGAGGGATTTCTGAGGCTGATTGATGCAACCACTGCAGCCAGCTGATGTCAAAGGCCAATACATGTGAGACTGCCTAGTCTCTGCTAATAGCCTGTTGACTGGGTCAGGATATTCATAGGCCAGACTCTGGGTCATGATATTCACAATCAGTTATTTTAATCTACTTCTCTCCAGCGTTGACTGAGACTAGGTGATTTCCCTTCTGAATTCCTACTGAATTTTTGACTATGACAAAAGACAATCCAAACTTTCATCAGGAATAAAGAACCACTGGGAAAGCCTCTTACTTTACTTTGTTCCCATTTGAAGAGGCTTAATTATCTAGTACCTTGTTTGTGTCTTCCAAGGTTCCCCCCTCTCCCATCTAATTGATTTGTTTTGATTTAATACACAATTTCTGAGCAGATCTGTTGCCTTGAATCCAGTTTTTCCCATGCAGCTGGTGTCTGTGTATAACATAAGTTCCCAGAGTGCCTGTGGATGTGAGGTGGCCCAAGTTAAATGTAAACTTTGCCTTATACAGGTGTTGCATTCTTTTCACTCTCATCTTATGTCACACATGTATCAAAATCTTTGAACTGACCTGAACGTTTGCTTCTGAAAAAACATTCCAAATGAGCATCTTTCTGAAACTTACTGTCAGAGGTGAAAGTAAGCCGGTAGGGGCCGGTACGGCATATCGGTAAGAAAGTATCAGCCAGCACGGCCGGTGCAGAGCCGACTTACCAGTAGGGCCACTGACAAGGAGTGGGGGCAAAAGGGGCGGCTGCCCCAGGGCCTGGTGATTTAAAAGGGCCCGGGGCTCTTGGCAGTGGCCGGAGCTCCAGGCCTTTTAAATCGCCGCTGGAGCCCCAAGTGGCGTGGGCCAGTCAGCGTGGATGGGCTGGCTGGGGGAATCTGGCTCCAGCCCTGCTCCTTCCGCCTGAGGCCCGCCCCTTCTGGGAGCCCAGAGATTCCACACCACCTTGCCCAGGACCCTGGCTGTCCTGCGTACTGGTAAGTCCTTTAAGTTAATTTCACCCCTCCTTACTGTGCTATACTTCAGGGGATATACTGCCCCATGGCCAGTGCTGCTTGATAGAGAATATACTTTTAAAGAAAAAATGGCCACTGCAGCTAAATAGAGTGTTTAGCTACTCTAATTCAAGTACCATTATGGCTGTGAATACAATGCAATATACTTCCACTCCATTTTGGGTCAAGATGAGAAGCTTTTATGGAAACAGAGAAAACAAGCTCTCATTTTGTGGCTAAATTGAATCTCAGTGAAATGCCTGCACTGAAAACTGAGATGTAATTGTAGCACAGGAAGCTATAGCCACACGAGCTTTAATGTAGCCGCTGTGAGAAACAACAGTAGTGAAGATATGGCAGCACAAGCTAGTCACCCCACTGCCAGCATGCCAGGATCCTTGGTATGACTCGGGTTGTTAGCCCACGATGAAGTCTCTGCTGCAAAGTCTTCACCAGCGCACTAACTAGATTAAAGCTAGCACAGGTATGTCTACCCCTGCTGCAGTTACAACTTGATTTCTAGCGCTGAAGTATTCTCAGTAACCAACAAGAATATGGAAAACCCATGGACTTTTACACCCAGAAAGGATGTGGAACACTCAGTATGAATTGAGGCCATAATAAATAAGTTCTTCAATAAAAATGTCTTAGTGCTTTGTATCTAACATCCCTTCTTGTTGCCATAAAGAATGATTTCTTCTGTTTGAATTTCTTATATTGGAGTTGAATGGAACAAACATATGATTTGGAAAAATGAGGTGTTTAATGAACCTTGTGTGGAGGAACATTCATAATTTCTAGAAAAATCTGGTGTTATTGCTCTTAGCTGCTTAGAAGACATTGAACCAGGGCTGTTTGGTATTGAGGACCTGTGTCTCACCGCGAGTACTGGTTTTGAATCCTATTTAGTTAGTGTGGATTAAATTGCATAAAAGATCCATGAACAGATTGTTACCATACAGGGTAGAAACAGAGTTCACGGGGATTGTTTTCTTTGTACATTTCTATCTTTTCCTCTTAATATATTTCTCCTTGTCAGCTGGTGTTTCAGACACGATTATTAATTATAATCTGATCCCCTGTTGATAAACATGTTTGATGAGACAGACTGTCACTAAAGAACCCATTGCACTGGTGGAAGTTAGCCTGTGTGCTCCTTCCAATTTCCAGTACTGGTAATTGCATTCTGACTAATACAAACTGAAACTGTGTGGGAAATGTAAGTTATTATTCATTCCATTCCTAAGCACTCCTCCCATTCTCAAGTTGCTGATCAAAAATGACTGTTGTATTCTACCCCAGACATGGCTGCATTTCAGTGCTGGGATCCCTGGAGATACTATACTGTACATAAAGTGTTTTGATACTTGTGAGGGGTGCTATAGAATCAATCAACACTAATTTGTAGATTTTACACTGCATGGAAAAGACACTGCAGTTTCTCCACATACTAATGACTAATTACTTTTAATATAAAAGTAATGTAAAGACCCAAACTGTTTTATTATCTTGAATGTAGGATTTAGATAGGAGAGCCTGGTAAAGGTAGTTAACACAAGCTATGTGAGCTTTAGAATGGCTGCCTTATAAATGTGTAAAGATCCAGTTTATTAACATTAGAAATTAAAATACACTTTCAGTGATTAATTACATAGTACTATTTTAGCTAAGTTCAAAGAAATGGACTTTGTTTTTAATATTTTTCAATGAAGTGTATAGACCAGCTATCAGATTATCTGGTGCATGAAAGCAGCTTGAAATGCTCCCCTCTTAACTGGCCACTGGAAGATTCCTCTAATGAAGGAGAATTTTTGGATGGGAGGAAAAACACTGCAGAAGCTCCTAAGCATTGGTGGAGAAGCTGTAGCCGGGCAGAATAGTCCTTTACCATCAGCCGGTCTACAGAACCCAGAATGGTCAGTTGAAACCATTGAGAGCTGGTATAAAGTAGAGCAGCACTAACAGAAGCTGGGGTCCAGACAGGCATGAAAAAATCAGGGAAACAAAAAATAGCTTAAAAGCAATCTTTACACCATCTTCCACTACTCTTCATCCATGCCAAATACATTGACCTATGACTTCTTAAACTAAACTGGTTAAAGAAACAGTTTTGTAAGTTCTCTCTATGGCATTGGGATGATTTTGGATCCAAAATGAGATTTTGGTAAATCAGATAGTGAGGTTATCACAAATAGATAATGTATTATTTTACAAACTGCTACACACTCACACACTGCATATAAAAATTCTGTTCTCCTACTCACTGAAATACGTTTTAGGGGAGATTTTCAAAGGCACAATGGAAGTTAGGCTGTATTCTATTTGTGCCTTTGAAAATCTCCCCCTTTACTTATGTCATAGAAGGAAATTACAAAAATGTTATTTTTTGTGCAAAACAAACTTCTGACTGACTAAAATCATTTGCACAGAGATTATCCACCATAAAAGCATTGCATTTTGATGGAAGTGAGGGGGTTTGCATCCAAAATATGCATTCTAATTGCCAAATTCTTTCCTTTGCTATATGACTTCCATTTATTGTGCCTGCACGTGTATCTGAGGATCACAATTCTAAGTTTTAATTCTTTCATGTCACTAGGTGGCATGTAGTTGTTAGTGAATCTCTAGTTAGACTTAGTGCAATAGAGAAATGTACAAATGCTCTTCTGTAGTTAAGAAGTGCTAAGAGTTAAGTCATAGCTACAGGATCTTCTAATATACGAGCCTACACAATCCCCCATCTAGGATAAACAATTTTGGAAAATAAATATAAACAATGTCCACAACAAGGAAGAGATGATATTTAAGAGCTCCCAGAAAAAAAAAAAAGTAAACATATATGATGTCTCAAAGAGCTGCAATTTGCCTATAATTTCCCAGCCTGCTTTGTTGTCCTGATTGTGTGCGTCTGTGTGTGTGGTATGTGTCTGTGTTTGAAGTGTTTTAAGTGGCTGAAATGCTTAACGATTCAAGGCTTCATAAACCAACATTCTGTTTTATCTTTATTTTAGGAAATGCATTTGATCCGCAGAAAGCCTTAGTGAGATATAAAGGGCTGCATTGCCTTCTTTTTATTTCTGGTTTTTAAATAAAGAGAGAAATAGGGAAGTCAGGACTTTAATTTAATGAGATCTGAGTCTTAAAACAGATCAAAGCATTTGGGGGAAAATATAACCCCGCAATTATTACAGATCTTCTTTCCCCAAAGCCCCTGAGGAGCCCTAATGTTTCCAGCTACTGTAAGAGACCTCATAAATAAGATACATTTTACTGTGCATTGCTTGAAATTGTTACAAACTCTATTGCAAAGAGTATGAAATTCCTCATTTCCAGCCATAGTCATACAAATCTTTACAGCTGGTTTAAAATGATTGCCTGCGCCCAACTGGTACAGAGAGGCAGGCAGCAAAGGGGAACTGTAATGCTCAAAGAGACTATACATTACATACAATCCACCCCTTCAGTCTTTTAGCATCTGTCTATCCACATCAGGCTCATCCAACAATGAGCCCTGAGGTTTTCCACCAGACTTAGACTTTGCTATCCAGCATGGACTTTGTGCATTAACCTTCATACAATGTGCATCAGTGCATGAATGTTTCTCATGTGGTGAGCTGACAGCAACACATGCCAAAAACCACTCTTTCCATTCATTCTAACACCAGCAGAATGAAAAATTATACCTCATGGACAGCTTGAATCAGCTGTGGCATGAGCATCATAAACATACAGTGGTTACATTAAAAAATCTTCTGTTTTGAGACCTACTACTGGGTCCAGAGCATTGCCTATTTTAAATCACAGGGGACATCACGGGAACAGGTAGATCTTTCAAAATGAAAGCAACTTTCTAAGTGACTGCTATACAGCTCAGCATATTGTGCATCCATATGCAAACAATGTGATGGGGTACAAATCTTCTGAGAAGCTGTTATATGCTCCTCTGAGGGCATGTTGCTGTGATTTTTTTTTTTATTGAAGTCACAAGTTTTCTTTTGCCTGCACATATTCCTTAACATTTCCTGAAGTTTGTCACCTCAGGCTTTCACTGAACTCTTATTAAAATGAATCTGGCATCTTGTGCTTTTGATTTAGTTCCATTTTTCTCTTGGGTATCAAGAATTAAACAGTGTGACATGCAAAATCATAGTAATAAAAAACACTTAACACCCCTCCCCAAATTTAAAAAAAAAAAGCAGGAGAAGAAAAGGATTGCCTCATGTGCAAAACCAGAGAGCCATTTTCACAAAGAACAAGGAATTTAAAATATTAAAGACTGTTGCCAGGACAAACATACTTTTTAAAGTAAATTAAGTAAACTTAGCTTTTAAGTGTAGCAAATAGGCAATTTTCCTTGGGCTATGAAACTACAAATCTCTATGAAACACATCTTAATGAGAGCATTTTAGAGTTGTTAGCCAAAACTTCCAAGAGGGAATTAGAGAAAAGAAAAGGATGATTAAGATGAGCCTGAAGCTTTCACCTCTACTGATTACACCTCCGCTTACAAAGAACAAAGGGCTGCACTGATAAACACGATGGAATTCATGGATAGTGAACTACCTAGTTAAGGTTATACAGAGACGTACATTAGAAACCTCCCAGTGAGCTGCTCAGAACATTCTCTGTACTGTTCTTTTCCGATTCACTCTTTCTATGCTTGGCTCATCAAAAAGACTCCAATAGTTTGGAAAGTTTGCTCAAAATCTGAACATTTTAGAGTTAGCCAAGCAAGATTATATAAGTGATGGCTTGGAGGTCAGACCAGCACACCTCTTCCAGTCAGGCATGGCACCGCAGGTGAGCCCAGCCTCACATCCTTTCACCCAGGTTATGAACAAATCCGGATGGATCTTTTTAATCTAACAGGACCCCCTTTCCAAGGGTTACATTTATTAACCACAGCCATTAACATAAGTAGGATTTCACCCAGATACACCTGGGGATATACCTCACCTCAGGCTCAGTCCAACTAGCAGTCTCTGGCTCCTTCCTTCAGGAAACTCTTCTATTCTACAGCTGCACCTAGTCTCTGTTTCTTGAATCCTTCCTGGTTCTTTTTCTGGGTCACTCCTTTTCTGTTCTTCCTTAAGCAGGAGTGCCCACCTGTCCTCTTTGAAGCTGGGCTGTATTGGTTTAGTCTCTCAAACAGGAGTCCTCCCAGCTCCCTCTCTAGAGCTGGTTTCTGTTAATCCAATCCTCTGGTCCTTCCTTCATAAGAGCCTTCAGCTCTCCCACCTAAAACTCAGTTTTGGGTTAGCCAGTTGTGGGGCCTTTGCCACCTTCTCCTGCAGCTGACTCCTTTTCCTTAGTCAGGCTTCTGGGTGCTCAACAGGCCACTCCTTTCCTGCTGATATCTCCTGGTATCTGCACGGCTATGAGAGAGGAAGCAGCTTTTATACTTTTTCCCTTCTCCCAGCTCATTCCCAGCTGGCTGAGGGGAGAGGACAGCCTTGCCTGGCCCTATCTGCAAGCTCCTGGCGCAATGCCATTAAAGATATAATGACGCAATTTTCCTCCCAAGCAGCACTCAGTCCAAGGACTGCTTCCTCTCTGTCTATATATCCCCTCTATTGGGCCTTTCAAACTCTTAAGGGTCGCACCACAGGATGGGGTGGGCTGACCACTACCCTTAAGGGGGAGACTATCCCATCACAACACACTTTTACACTTACACTTCAGTTGGATTGCTCACATTTTTTAACGTAACTATGTGCTTTGCTGAATTGGGGCCAGATTTCTCAGCCCCTTGCAAGATCACACCCTCACTCCTTAATTCCAGAGTCCCCTGCTTACCCACTCCCTCTCTCTGCAGCAAACTCATACATGGCCCATTCCCAGCACACTAATTCCTAGAGTCCACCCAAGAGAAACAACCAAACTATTCCCTTCCATCTCACCATACCAATGTTCCCTTCCTCACACTTAGCTTTCTCTAGGTGTGGTAGCTCTCCACACCTCCTCTGGGATCCATGCTGGGTTTCCAACAGAACTAACAACATATATAATACCATTTACATCCCACCACACTACTATAGCTTTTATGTGAATGTGTGTGTGTTTGTGTACTCAAAGGCACATATCACATGTTCTGAATACTTACATCAATGAAGCCAGATTCTGCCAGTTCTTTGCTTTTTAATGTATAATGCAGATGGTGGATTTTATATGCATTTCAAAAAGGAACATCAAGTCTCTTTATACAAGTGCATCAAAATGAAATATTTGCACAGTGATACAACCCTTTAGAACACAGAGGAATTGACTAATATCTAACATTAATCCAAATGCTTTAAACAGAATATAATAGTAATGGAGATGGATTGAACAGGTTCTCCTTGCTGTGGGAGGTTACATGCCTGTGGGTTCAGTTATACAAGATATTTTTCATACTCAGTTAAAGTGGGAACAGCAGTGTCTTTTATTGTAGTGTGGATGTTATGAGGCTGTGATGTGCATCAAAGAATGAATTAAAACAAAAGTGTATGCAGCTTACTTTATTTTGGCTTATCCTCACGCCCACCCCTACCCCACTTATTTTCCCCTTTCTTGCAAGGTTTTTTGGTCAATGATGAACTTCTTTTATGGGGTCTGATATTTTCTTTTTCCTCTGAAATACCTTCAGATGACTGTTCCATGACTATAATTGCTGCAACCCCAAGTAGAGGAAGGCTAGTCTAATGGTTAGGACTCAGTTGACCCAGGTTCAATTCCTGCTCCAAAACAGGCATCCTTTGTAACTTGTACAAATTGCTTAGGCTCTCTGTGACCTAGTTCCCCATAGGAAGAATAGCACTTCCTCACAGGATATTGTGAAGATTAAAGATTGTGAGGTGTTAATGGGGGCCATATAAGTACCTAAAATATCTATAATCTAGAGATACTAGATGCCATTCAAAACAACATCAATGTCTGAAGGGATAAACTATTCCCCTGTGAATGGAAAGTAAAAACACATTTCTCAGTTCTTTCAAGCATGTTTAGCAATTAGAAGGAAGAGACACAAGAACCCAAGGCTGAGATGATGACTTACTCTCTGAAGGATGAGAATTCATCCAGACATGCAAACAACAAATTTATGTTCTGAGAGAGAGAGAGAGAGAGAGCGCGTGCGCGCGCACAGTTAGACTTAAGCACCAGTCTTTTTCATGGAAGCAAAATCACCTGCTGGCAAATTTTCATCTATAGACTCATTGTTGGACTTGCCTAGTAAAAGTTGCTACCTAATGTAGCTCTGAATATAGGGTAACAGAACAACATTGTGGATAGGGTGGGATTAATTTTAATTAGAGATCTATCAAACAAATCATCAGGAATATAAACAGTGGCAATCTTCCTTCTGGCTACGCCTGCTCCACTTGGTCAACCAGCAAAATAGAAGTCTGAGCTCACAGCAGAGATCTGGGACAACAAATTCTCTTAATCTCCCTTTTGGCTTTCCCTAACAACTAAATATTTACTGTTTTGCTGGGCACTAGGGCACAGCAAACGAAATCTACTGCCAGTTGTCTCAAATTGTCTACTTCTCTCTCCATGGAACACCCTGTAATCATAACAGGATCAATAGTCTGGTAATCCACAGAAAATAAATCAAAATTCTAACAGCAGCATCATGTAAAATGTCAGTGGGGAAAAAGACATCGATTTTAAATATCTTAAAAGCATCAAGATAGTTTTGAGTGCACTTTCTAGAGCTAGTCGGGTACAGAAGACAAGTATAGGGAAAGTTGCAGAGTGAAATAGAAAGAAAATGTAGCTAGAAGACTTCAAAACTAATGTGTTAAAGCGAGCCACTGATTAGATTTGATGCATTTACTCATTTTTAATTACCACTTTGAAAATATAAATGGTGGAGATATTTACAATTAAAACATTCTTTGAGAAGTCTCTGTAAATCATGTTGCCCTTGAGGCTTTAAAAAAAGACTCCTTATTTGCCACACGCATAAAAGCTCTAACAAAATCAATACTGACTGCTACATAAATATCCATTCACTTTCCACAGACCTACAGAACGACATGTCTACAGTCACGTAATATACAGAAATATAAAAATGTATTCCAGCAATGCATCACCTGATGCAAAGACTAAGGCCTAATTTTTTTACTGGTGCAAAGTAGCACAGCACCATGGACCACTGCAACTATGCCACATTGTGCCAGAAAAACAATGGCCCTAAATGTCAGAAATGCAAATGACTCAAAATCTACATTATCAAAGCTGTTAATATATTGTGGTGCAATTACGGACTATACATTCTCTGATTTGATTCTGATCCATAATAATTTTGACGGCTCTATTCATTTGAGTAAGCACTACTCAGGAGAGTAAGGTTTTCAGCCTTCAGTCCTAGTCACTGATGTCAAGATCCTGTTCTGCACCCATACTGTTCCCATAAGCTGATCCAAAGAGTACCTGATCTATGCCATACAACCAGATTTGAAACATGCTTAACCACAGATTCTGATCTCAGTTGTGAGAATCTGGATAATAGAAGAAGGGAAGAAAAACACAGAGGGAAACAGATACTACAAAAATAAAAGGAGTGGAAGGGGCTGGGAGATGTGGAAGATGAAACAGAGACAGCAAGGACAGAAGGAGGGAGTAGAAAGTGAAGAAGAAAATGAAAAGCAGAAAGGGGAAGGGAAAGGCAAAAGAAACAGAATATGGGGAGAGAAGAGAAGAGCACATGCACAGATGGCAAAATAAAAGTGTGACAAGGTTTGTGGTGGTTTTGTAATGTGGATACATATCCAATAGGGAGTACGATGCAAGCACCCAACTTTTTCCTCTGCGTGAACTATGGATGAAATCCTGAGCCCATTGACGTTAATGAGAGTTTTGTCATTGATTTCAATGAGGCCAACATTTCATCCTACATGCACAAGAGAAAGGATTATTCACATACAGCACTGTCTTCCTACCCCCTGCACAGTGGGTATATAATAAAGCAAGGTTTTTTCATGCTGAAGGGAAATTAAGTTCAGAGTCAAAATCAAGAGTCAGAAAGGCCGTTTAAAACTGATGAAAACCAGAGAGCCATGGTCAAATTATACAGTAGAGTGTATATTATTGCCAAATATTTGAAACTTCGTTTTAATGCTAGTCACCTTCCACAGAGGAGATCACAGAAAAATAAAAATATCTTGACAAGTAAAGAGAAGAGACATCATTCCAGTAGCTTAGCATTCTCTAAAAGTTCTTCTGAATTAACCGATTCCTGTAGTGCTGCAGAACAACAAAACTAAAGGGAGCAATAAGGAGCAAGAGAAATTTCTCTGACAATTATTAGAAATCCTATCAACAGAATAATTGTTCAATAAGTCCTATATCCTACCACTTTCTTCTGGGGTGAAGAGTTCTCCAGAACAATAGAACTACTGCAGTTCTTTTGCTTCGAGAGGCAGAATGGCAGCACTCTACACAGACAGAACACATTTAAGACAGAATAACGGCACATAGCATGGACTATGCAGCTAAAAATGATTAGCCATTATTCTGCTATGCTTGAAAAGCTACAAGAAATATCCCAGAAGTGTGTGCATGGCCACAGATAATTTAATTCATGTGTTCATGTGGTCTCATGGGACAATGGTGCATTCCAGCACCATTTCCAGAGTACTGTTCCATGTATGAGTTGAAAATCATAGAATCATAGAATATCAGAGTTGGAAGGGACCTCAGGAGGTCATCTAGTCCAATCCCCTGCTCAAAGCAGGACCAATCCCCAATCAAATCATCCCAGCCAAGGCTTTGTCAAGCCTGACCTTAAAAACTTCCAAGGAAGGAGATTCTTCCACCTCCCTAGGTAACGCATTCCAGTGTTTCACCACCCTCCTAGTGAAAAAGTTTTTCCTAATATCCAACCTAAACCTCCCCCACTGCAACTTGAGACCATTACTCCTTGTCCTGTCCTCTTCTACCACTGAGAATAGTCTAGAACCATCCTCTCTGGAACCACCTCTCAGGTAGTTGAAAGCAGCTATCAAATCCCCCCTCATTCTTCTCTTCTGCAGACTAAACAATCCCAGTTCCCTCAGCCTCTCCTCATAAGTCATGTGTTCCAGACCCCTAATCATTTTAGTTGCCCTTCACTGGACTCTCTCCAATTTATCCACATCCTTCTTGTAGTGTGGGGCCCAAAACTGGACACAGTACTCCAGATGAGGCCTCACCAATGTCAAATAGAGGGGAACGATCACGTCCCTCGATCTGCTCGCTATGCCCCTACTTATACATCCCAAAATGCCATTGGCCTTCTTGGCAACAAGGGCACACTGCTGACTCATATCCAGCTTCTCGTCCACTGTAACCCCTAGGTCCTTTTCCGCAGAACTGCTGCCTAGCCATTCGGTCCCTAGTCTGTAGCTGTGCATTGGGTTCTTCCGTCCTAAGTGCAGGACCCTGCACTTATCCTTATTGAACCGCATCAGGTTTCTTTTGGCCCAATCCTCCAATTTGTCTAGGTCCCTCTGTATCCTATCCCTGCCCTCCAGCGTATCTACCACTCCTCCCAGTTTAGTATCATCTGCAAATTTGCTGAGAGTGCAATCCACACCATCCTCCAGATCATTTATGAAGATATTGAACAAAACCGGCCCCAGGACCGACCCCTGGGGCACTCCGCTTGACACCGGCTGCCAACTAGACATGGAGCCATTGATCACTACCCGTTGAGCCAGACAATCTAGCCAACTTTCTACCCACCTTATAGTGCATTCATCCAGCCCATACTTCTTTAACTTGCTGACAAGAATACTGTGGGAGACCGTGTCAAAAGCTTTGCTAAAGTCAAGAAACAATACATCCACTGCTTTCCCTTCATCCACAGAATCAGTAATCTCATCATAGAAGGCTATTAGATTAGTCAGGCATGACCTACCCTTGGTGAATCCATGCTGACTGTTCCTGATCACTTTCCTCTCGTGTAACTGCTTCAGGATTGATTCCTTGAGGACCTGCTCCATGATTTTTCCGGGGACTGAGGTGAGGCTGACTGGCCTGTAGTTCCCAGGATCCTCCTTCTTCCCTTTTTTAAAGATTGGCACTACATTAGCCTTTTTCCAGTCATCTGGGACTTCCCCCATACATATGGCTGAAAGATATTCTTCACAACAGGATTTAGAATAGGACACAATTGGCAGAATAAAATGAATCAGAACTCAGGAGGAAAGTCCTGCTGTATTACCTCTAAATACCTCCAGAAGTAGGTCGCATTAGGAATGATGACAACATTAATAATATTAGTCAATCAGCAAATTTCATAGACTATCATCATCATCATCTGGAAGTACTTCTGCACCTTGAAGAGTGGTAATTTCAGAGATTAAAGGCAACAATATGACAATGTACATGGAACTCAAGTACAGTATTTAAGACATGGGATGGTAGAGAACAGGAAACTAGTTTTTCCACTACTTATCCAATTGTCTCATCATTTTAAAAACTGGAACCAGTTGAGTTCAATGCATGATATTTAATACTGTCGCATTGTCGATTGTGCAGTAAATTTTAGTAAAATATTATCCTATTGCAATAGAAGAGATCAACAAGGAACTGTTAGAATCTGCATGTAAATGATATGCTATTTAAAAACCTCAATACACCTGAGACTGCACATCAGATCCTCTTAGTCAAATAGATTTGTTACATTTTTATATTACTGAAGTCCAACTAATACAAGACATGAAACCAAGAAGCATCTGAGAGTCAGAAAACGATTTAAAATGGCTGGTTAGGCAATGGCATTCAGATGTTATGTATTTAGCAATCTAAAATGCATCAATGTAAATTTACTGTTGAGAGCTGAAGTCAGGCTTCCTATTTAAAATCCACAATCAGCTCTCCCTTGCCACTTCTATTGAACAACTCCTTTTTATGCTGTAAATTATACTTTTTCATGACTAGATATGTACTGTAGAGATGTCAGTGTCATGAAGAAATGTACAAAGAATAAAGACTGCTTGATGTGGTGGACAAATTTTATGAATGATTTTTTTCCCATCTCTAAATATAATCATAACCACACCAAACACTTTAAAAACAGAATTCTTTAAAATGTTAATTTTGTTTACCAGTGCAGATACATACTTCTTTGAAATAGTTTATGTCTGTTAAATAGGTATGTTTATCTCACATACCATATTAGACTGCTACACAATTATACAGATAATATTTTTGTGCAATTATTTCTGCTGCATACATTTTACCCTTATGGTTAGCTCTGTTCTTCCCAAGACAGCCATATGTCTCTCCAATTGATGTGAATGGGAGTTGCACACATGTTTATCAAGTAGAGACCTTGCAGAGTTTAAAGTTATGAGAGAGAAATATGAATAATAGGTGCCACAAAATAGAAAATAAACTTGGCAAATACAAGGTCTTATTTAAGAATCATCTGTAAGAGGAGTGATTGAAAGAAAAAGGTATTTTTCTAGTAATAAATCTTTCCTGAAGAGAAGAACAGTTGAAATATCAGTCCAATATTTTCGATAGCTTAAATAGACAAACAATCCATTGAACTCCTTGGAGCTGCTCCCATTTACACCAACAGAGAATCTGGAACATTAATACTACGATATTCTCTTCTTTTAATGAAAGGATAAGGTGCTGAAGTAGCTTCCTGTACTCCTGGTTTTATTCTTACTGATGAGGTTATGATAGGTCCTATTAATGAATGTGGTCTTAGTGGCAGATCAATGCTCCATTCACAGCTCAGATTCTGCACTAACTGAAGTGAAAAGGTATTGCACTGGTTATAAGTCAGGACAGAATTTTGCAATTCACATGTCATCAGGACATTTCTACAAAATATCGATCACCACACATCAAGATAGCTTTAAGGATTTCATACAATTTAAGCTAGGCAAAAGGGGATACTGGCACAACATGCAAATAATGCGATCCATTACTACAGAAACACCTAAGGCAGTACCATAACAGACACTGACTATTTAGATAACGGATTACTGTTCAAGCAAACATATTATGCATCTGTATTGCTGCATGTGATTTTTTTCCACTTACATTAGCAATTCCTTTCCCAGAGGAAAATGGTATACACATTCCCTGTTGCTTTAACTCTGATATGAAATCACTTGCTTGCTTTGCATAGTGTCACACAGTTTTTCTTTTACATAGCTTGGAATGCTTTAATTGGAATAATATAATCTAAAATGACATGTACAACCAGCGTTGCCCAAACATTCAATCAGTAAAAATAGGGTATATTCAGACACACATATTCTATGTTGCAAGGTATCAAAATTAGCCCAAAATTTATTACAAAAGGGTTTTTCCCCAGCCAATATTTCTAGTAAATTGTAAATGATAATTGTGTATATTATAAATTCTAAAGTCTGTTTGCATGATTTTATGTAATTCCTACACAAGGCTTAGCCCTTTCTCTGCTGATTTTGGTGTTAACAGCGATTGCATGTGTGCAATAAGGTCTTCATTTTTAAAAAATTTAATCAACAGGTGATCTAGGAACCTTGAAAAAAGCTATCAACTATGGTCCCAATTCTGCAACTGATAGAGTGTGGGCAGAATGCTGCACCGGTGCAAAGCCCCCTTGTCTCCAGTTGTCATAAACATTATTCCTCTATCTCAGCTGCAAGTTTATCAGGTGTTTTCCATTACCTTAACTGAATTAGAAACTACGGAGTCAAGGAATAACAGGAAAGTCCTCGTATTTAGTATTTACTACTGAAATGTATGCAAAATTGCAAGCTATAAAATAAAGACTGTTTACTGAAACTGTCCTCCCTGAATGTCCTGACCTAGGTAGAGACGCTTTGTGTTGATTTAGTATTTCTTATTTTATGTGAGTGGTTGTCAGAGGGGCAAATGGAGGAGAAAATAAATTCACTAACACGTTTATTAAATACAAACCATGATTTCATCCAACCTACTGGGTTTATAAATGTTTTGTTCACTTTTCTACGTATATATGTTAATATGATGGGTTTTTAATTCTGCAACATTAATAGTTGAGAAGTTTTATTTGTGATGTTTTTGTGTGTGAATTAGTATGTATTTGTGGGGACTCATGACCCTATATGTACATACAGTTTCTTGTTGGTGATGTGACAAGTAAAAATGTAATGTACATTCTGATAGTCTATCTAGTTTAGATGGGCTTTACAACATGCCCTTTTGGTTCAACAGGATGCAGGCTATTTTGGACCAAGGCAGAGGAGGATGCTCTGCCACAATAGCTTCCTCTCTATGAAACTATGGGGGGCTTCAGCTAAAGCACCTCCACAGAACTCAAACGCACTAGCATCACACAGAATGAAGCAGTCTCAAGACAGACAAGTTCAAAATAGAGCAGGGTGAGATTCACGTCAAATTTGCTGAATTGTTTCAGCTAAAAAAATGCAGAAAAAAATTGAAATATTCATTTAGTAATGAACCATCCTGATAGCAAAGTTTTTTAAAAAAACTCAACAAAACATTTGGTTTTGGATACAAAAATTAATTCCAGGTGGACTTGAATTTTTTCATCCATTTTTTTTTTTTTTGGTTTGGTGACTGAATTAAAAAAAATGGTTATTTGCACAGCTCTATTCCCAAGCCACTTTGGGATTTATAAGTTGAAACTAACACTGTGAATTGTACCCAGAAACCAACAGGAAGCCAATGCACAATACAGGACACTGTGCCATGAAACATACTGTTTATTAAACAGGCTGCCATATTCTGCACTACTTCCAGTTCCTGAATAGTTGAAAGATGTAGTCCATAGTCATTTCTATTTACTGTGGAAATGAGGCTTAATATCTAGATGTGGTTCCTATGAAAATTGTCTCCTGTGATCACAAACTTCCCCCTCTTAGTTAAAAGTTTCATTGCTGCAGTGAAGTTTCATGAAAGGGGCAGATTTTGGAGGGAGGGGCAATCTCAGTTTCCTACAGTCAGTCCTATCCTGGGCATTGAAAATCAGGACCTTGAACTCAATTCTGTACTCAGTGAGGAGATAATACAAAGAGTGGAGTACGGGGCTGATGTGTTAATAGTTGCCTGTGTTACTAAGCAGCAGAGCCATTTTTTACCAACTGGATTTTGTGTCTCTAGAGCTAGATATAATGAGTTGCAGTAGTCAACACCAGTCCCAAACGCAAAAAAAAAAAAAAAAGCCGAGTGCCCACCTGACAAGATCTACAATGAGATTCTGATGGTGAAGTGGAATTTCTTAGGACTTGTTGAAAGACGGGCTCCCCAGACATTGCATTGGATAGCTGTATTAATATCCTCTGCTTAATCTTGACTACAGTTTGTATTTGAGGAGGTTTGAGGCTCAATATGTAGTCATGGTATAGGATAATTTTTGCCACCTGGCTGTTAAACAGTATGTCACACATCATTTCTATATTAGAGGAATACGTTTATCAATATGTTCAATGAGCTGAATTAAGGGCTAGGATACCATCCCACAGCCTGATCTTGAAACAGCTTTACACAGATGTCCATTGACTTTTGTGGCTTTATTGTACTTCAAATTTAGTATGGGGTAAGTAAGATCAGACATGGTGTGGTGTGGGTTTAGTATTCAGTACTCATCATTGAACTGTATGTACAATTGCAAGCTATAAAATAAAAATAATATATTTACACATTTCTTCCTCATCTTTTCTGACCAGTTAATAACACTTCTTCTAAGGATGGTAATTTTGTATTGTACATACTTTAGGCTGATACATTTTTTCCCCCGATTCTCTACTGATGATGGTTTGGTAAGGCAGACAGGCAGCTACAGTACACAGTCCTATAGTATAATGTAAGCAATGTGTAATTGGATTCACTGTACTTAGAACCAATGGTAATTTAGTCATGAATTTTAGTTTCAATTGCTGCCTTTGTCAGTGTGATGGAAATTGCTCAGATTTGAGTTGCTTTAGTCAACTGATATTGCACTGTAATTTAGTTTTATTCTTTATTATCATAAATACTTTACAACCAATTTAGCTATCAAATGTGTATATTTCAGCCTTATTCAATTTTAGTGAGCCTAAAAAGGAGATTTAAAACATCTGTAGGTAGCAACTAAACAATAAACATTCTGTCAAAAGAGTCTTTTTTTGTTGTAATCTGGTGAAATTCCTTATCATTTTCCTAGTCTGCGCCAAAAACATTTAGGCCCTGACCCTGCAAACACTTCATTGCACATGCTCATTGCCCTGTGAAGTCCCTTTGACTACAAATGAAAGGATAATACATTCTACAGGCATATTTACTCATTTCCTTCCTCCATGTAAATAATATACTAGCCTACTTTGATAGACAGGGTATCCTGAGATCTAAGGACTTTTTGTACAGAGTGCACAGGGTTAAGTAGATATGAATCTTGAAATTCTCTGACTGACAATGGGAGGGAACAGAGAAGCTATAATGAGATTTCCAGGCTATACGGAGGTTGATTGGGCTATGTTGTCTTTTTAAGCACACAGTGGATAGGTTTTATTTCCACACTGTGTATGGAGAATAAGAGGTGATATGTCTATTGATTATAACAAGCATCTGGAATCTCAGATCTGAATCTGGAGTGTGAAAGTCAAGATGTTCATGTCTGACTAATGATAGATGGGTGAACAGGTGTGTGGTCTACAGATGGATTTGTGGGCCCTACATGTTGAGTGGTGATTTGTGAGAATTTTTAGCCCATGTTGGAAATTATTATGATATAGAGCACAGGGATTTGAGGAGATTTCTGGGGACTCAGGACTTGGTGTTTTTTGAAAATGTGTTTTGTGTGTGTATGTTTATTTACGATATTCTTTACAATGAATGTATTGAATATTCATTTATGTACCCAGGACTTTTAATTTTCTTACCTTTAAATCCTTACTTTGTATGTTTCAATGTTTCTTGCTAAGGATACACTGTATCTTCCTTTGTTTAAAGGTTTTTTGGATGATGACAGGGCGTGTTGGCCTCCAGGGCATGATTGGGGACTAGCGCTAATTCAGATTAATATATGACTCATCTCTTTTGACAAAATCCATAATTTCTACACCAGTGATGACTAATACAAAGCACTGACTTCCAAGTCAATTGAATCCAGATGAATTAGAAACCGAGTGCCAAGGAAGGGGATGGGGGAGAGTAAGCAGCCATCATACCTACATGCCTCCCTGTTCTGCACTGGAAGTGGATGAAACAGTCAGCATGAGGAACTGCACAACAAATAAATGCTGCAAAAACGGAGGTGGCAGGATCCTTCTATTGTGTGTAGGAGGATCTCAGAGTTGCACGGCAGTCTTATTGTGTGATGGCTTATTATACAGCATAATATTTCCTACCCCAGTGTAGGGTGTACTGTGAATGTTGTGGTACACTAGTACAGTGGCTGTTCAGCAGTATGCTCCTTGTGACATGAGCTTGGAGGCAAATGCTATAGGTGCTTCAACCTATACAGACTAGCTTTTGATGGGTTCATTCCCATTGACACTAATGTGCTTCTACTAAACAAAGGAGGATACTTTACTAGGGCTGGCAAAAAGGAAAGGTGCAACTGCCCTAAGCACAATGGCTTAGACAGTTACAGTAAAATAATAACCCAGCCCATAGGAAGCAGTTCAATAAAGGGCTACAAGGGTAACTTTGTTCTATCTTGCTTCTCAGGGCTTTCATTTTAGATGCCCTTTCTATTCCATTCCTCCAACAGAGTCCAATCAAATATTGGTTCTCAGGTTCCATCATCCTGAGTTTAGTCTCATTATGAGTAGATTCAATAGGTCCCTTCCATATAGACCTTTGGTAGTACACCTATAGAGTTGCAATATCTTCTGCTTTCAGGCTGCCTTCACTGGCCTTCCTTCCTCAGCCAGCGAACAAGCTGTGGTTTTATCCTACTGCCCAAATTTAGGAACCCCCCCACCACCATTCCCATTTCTATCCCTGGGCCTCATCCTCCCTTCCCCCAGGGATGTCACTTCATTTTCCTCAACAGCACACTCTATTGGCTAACTGCTGATCTGGTTCATTATCATATCACCTGAAAAACTTTAATTGTATTAACATGTAATGCCTATGCTGTGCCTGTCTATTTTCCCCTTCACCAGGGCTCCTTCAAAACACTCCAGTCTCTTTTAGTCACAGCCCTTCTTAGGGTCTCATTTTTGATTAAATTAACAAACACACACACAAAAACCATCCACCTGGGCTTAGCTGGGCACATCCCCTCCTTCCTGAGGAACTGTCCTTTCCCCAGGGACCAAAGCAAGAGACCCTCTTTCCTTGTAGCTTCACTGTGAAGTTCTCTTACTGCAGAAGCCCCTTCCCTGCAGCATCCTACGGCCTCTCACCCTGGCATCACCTGATTTAACCCAGGTGTAGCTCACCTATATTCAAGGCTGCCTTAGCCCCAGGCTCTCTAGCTCATGGACAAGCCACACTGTTGCAGCACTTAACTGTTAGTATGAACCAAAGGTTCATCATAACATATTCAATATTCAGCCTGATTGGTTCTGTAAATGTAGCACTAGGAAACTGTGGGCCAGGTCCTTAACTGGTGTGACATCTTTGATTTCAATGGAGCTATGCCAGTTTACACCAGCTGAGGTTCTGGCTTCTGTAGCTGAATCTCTTGTTAGGGCTTTTATCTAAGAGTCAAAAAGTTACGGTTAAAAATCTGCCTGATGTGAACATTTTGGAACTAGATTGACATTATAGCTGTAGAGAAATTTCTTCATACATACACACCATCATTCCACCAAGTGGGCTAATTTTACCTACTGAACTTGGATAAGTTCCTCAGACATATTCCCAGGGGAGATAAAAAACTGGACCAATATTTTTGTAATAATCTCTCCATCATAATCTGTTCCTCAATTTGGGCTTGTTATGAGTCAGACTTGCATAACTGCTATCAGATGAAACTAATTGACAAATTTCTTTAGACAATTATTTCACACTCTAGCAACCCACAAAAAGTAGAAAGCACAGGCTAAATAACTCCATCTCTGAAGATTTTCAATTTTGTTTTGCCTGGATGTAGTTTGAGAGAAGCCACTTTGCTTTGTAGTTGAGGTCGTGGTGTACAGAATGAAATGTCAAGACACCCTAGTTTACATTGGTCAGTACCCGAGTATGTTAAGTGTAAAGAGAGAAAACACCTTGAAATAAGACGAAAATGTTAAGATAAAAATGCTGAATGTTACATTAGTTAAATGGAAAAAAAAAGTGGAGGGGGGGGGCAAGTCAGGCACACTTCCACAGGCAGTGCTGGTTTACCAGCCATTAAGTGTAAAACTTGTTTGTTCTTTATAACAAATATTAACAGAGCTACGAGAGAGAGAGTGGGCTGATGGAATTAAGTGCTTCAACCCAATAGCTTCATAGAGCAGTCTACAGAAAGTATAAAATATACATGGTAAATCGTACTAGAAACCCCTTGTCCTCTAGCCCCCATATAAGTAAGGCCCCTTAGCATCAAATCATGATGTTTTAACCAGGACAACTGTAACAAACAAGTGAAAAATCTATTTAAGAAATTGACTTTACTTACAAGCCATGATCTTTAATTACACCTACAGAGCACACAGGACAGTTTATAATACACAAGCAGATATTAATTAAAGCCGTACATCACTAGCTAGTGACTGGGGTTATTAAATGAACAATTGTGATCATTACATTCTGTGCTGAGCAAAGTATGGCTCTCCGTGGCTCCATTTATATGCTTAGTAAACAAAGCAATGGGAATTTCATAGTCTAAATAGAACTACATAAAAACATGAACCAGTGAATTTTGAAAAGGGTCTGTTCAAAGGAAACACAGAAGTATCAATCACATATATAGATATAGATATATCTGCACCTGTTTTGCTTATTACAACAACATTAATATTTAAATTGAGAGAAGCAATTCCTGTCACTTATCAACTTTGTAATATACATCACTAGAAAATTCACTTTAAGCACTCAATCAAGAAGTCCCATAGAATGTAATGGTGATGAAATCAATAGGATTCTATAGAAATTAAATAAGTGTATAAAGAATTTACTCTATGAATCTAAAATAATTTGATAGAGGATAATATTTTTCCATATAAAGTTTAAACACATTTACAGAGTTTATCAGATAATTATATTTCTGTTATAGAATTCTGTACGTTGACTTAAAAAATTTCAAGAAATGTTATCATGGCAGATAATGAATCTATTAGGGAAAGCCCATCACAAGTTGGGGACTGGAGGGCTCAGAGGACTGATGCTGGTACTCATCTCTAGAAAACTGGTATGGATCCCGAATAGTTCTGAAACTGCCAATTAAAAAAATTATAGACCAGATCATTCCTTCCTTTATTAAGCAGAAATCTCCACTGATCTGGTTCCATAATGCCAAATATATTATTTTAATATTATTTTGTTTTGGTAATCGCTAGAGGCAGAAAAGTGATTGGCTCCATTATGCAAAACAACAAACATATTGAGAGAGAGAGAGTCACTGGCCCAAAGATCTTACCATGTATGTACATATGTTCCTAATAATAAGATAATCTTAGATAATCAGAAGTACATGATTTTTTAAATTCAATTTATTGTCACTCTTAACATTTTAGGTTCAATCTTTGCATTTTTCTCATCTTGGGCAATGAAAAACTAGGATGTCAGTTTCACTTTTCTTCATTCTGTTTCATATTCTCAGAGCTGGATGGCTTCAAACACAATGATGTGTTAATGTTTAAAACCAATAGTTTTCATGTATGTATTTGTTTTATAAAGAAGCATTTTAATGGATCTTAGGTTCTATAAAAGTTAGTTTAAAACTGAAAAATTAAATTTTAGCTTGAAATTTAAAATGTGTGCGTTGGACCAAATTTAAGATTTCACGTACCATCTGTGAGATAAGTTAGCCATTTAACTCTGTCCCGTGTGGACAAATGTCCATATCATAAAACCACAACTGACCCCAACCATAAACCTGGTTGGCAGCCGCCCATTGTAAGAGATTGCAAAGAACTTATTTATAATCATTATTATTTATAATTTGTATTACTATAGCACCTGGGAACCCCAGTCATTGTCCTCCCCTCGCCTTCCGTAATAACAAATAGCCCCTGCCTCAAAGAGTTCATGATCTCTATTTCTGTAATGAGAGTTGGTTAATCTATGTTAGGATATAGATATTCAGGCCTGTCTGTAAAGGCCTGTACTTTAAGAATTTAGGTGTATTCTTATCACTTGGCTAGTTAGAGGTATAAAAGAAAGAATCAAAATCACTGTCTGCCAGTGTAAGGTCCTTCTCTTACTGTGACAGTCTGAGGCCCTGTTCTTAGGCTAAGGCCTTTGGCTAAGTGACAGAGGCAGCCATAAGATGGGAAGCGACCGGTCACATCCTCACATTCCAAAGTAGTCACATTGAAAGAAGGTGCTATTGGGCTGTTAGGAATACAATCCTGTCCTGATAGTGCCTATCACCTCCAGAGAAAGGGAAGTGCCTAGAAGATGTAAAAGGAAATTGAGGTTGATAGTTTTCTGTCTGGTAAGAACTCACTTATCAATATACACAGCTGGGAAACTCTTATGTCTTTATAGATGTAGTTGTGAAATCCTCACTTCTGTATTGTTTTGTCATTATAGTTCCCACTTTGCTATTGTTTATTGGCATGGTCTCTGTCTGGTTCTGTGATTGTTTCTGTCTGCTGTATAATTAATTTTGCTGGGTGTAATCTAATTATTGTGGTGGGATATAATTGGTTAGCTAATCATGTTACAATATGTTAGGATTGGTTAGTTAAATTTCAGTAGAATGATTGGTTAAGGTATAGCTAAGAATATTACTATATAAATTAGGGGCAAACAGGAAGTAAGTTGGGATTCGAAAATAAGGAAAAAGGAACTTGTATTTAAGCTTGCTGGAAGTTCACACCAATAAACATCAAATTGTTTGCACCTTCGGACTTCGGGTATTGTTGCTCTCTGTTCATGCGAGAAGGACCAGGGAAGTGGGAGAGTGAAGGAATAAGCTCTCTAACAATCTACACATATTAAAACATTATAGTTCTACTTACTTAACTGACACTTTTTAAACACAAGATAGAAAAATCATTGATTATTATTATTTATATTACCGTAGCACTTAGAAATCCTAGTCATGGACTAGACCCCACTGTGCTAGATGCTGTAGTAGAAATAGACCAAAAAGATGATCTGTGCCCCTGAAAATGTCTTGCATCAGCTTCCTGTAGTGCAAGTGTCATGTGATACATTTTTCAGGGTGAGGCTCATCACCTGAAGTAGGCTGAGAAAAATTCTACTTTTAATTAAAAGTTGCCCTTTGACTTTTATTTGCTGATACACGGTGAGCAGTGCTCCTCATCATGCGAGCTTCCACTCGGCTGTGCTGACAGAGCAATGGCCTTTGCGTACAATTTTTTTTTAAAAAAAAAGCAATTTTGAACCAGATCAAGAACAAAACATTATTTAATAATCTGGAACTGCACCGCAGACATCAGGTGCTGGGAGCAAATGTCACCCTGCCACTGAATTCCGTGGACCTATATGACAACCAAACAAGTGCAAAAGCATTTGCTTGTCTTCTTGTCAGTCAGTGACAGATGTGCTACTTCAAACCCCGAGGGAATGGGAGCAGGGCACTGGTGACGTCTGGGGAGAAGGCTACAAGGAAAGTATGAAGAAGTGAATGAAATATTATATATAAACACATCACATTAAGAACAAACACTGCAGGGTTGCTTAGGTGCCAAAACTTATTGGGTCCTGATGAGTAGTGATAGACTCTTCTGGTTTAAAAATAATGTTCTCATTATAGCTTCCTGCAGAACATCTCTGGGCATTTTCTTGTCACATATTGAGGTTTGGAATCATATTTATTACGAAGATAGGCAGATTGAAGCCTTTTTTAAACAGGGGCTGCAGATAGAAAACTGACTATGTAAAAAGAACGAACAAAAAGTACAAGTTTAATTATCCCTGCTTCTTCAGTCTCTTCATATCATGCCCCAATCACTGCACTGACCTGTTTTTTTAATCACTGTTAGCATTGCAGAGTCAGCAGAACTATGAAAAGTGAAATGGAGCCCAATTCTGCTTCGAGCACCATCAGCCAAATTGTCAACTAATAGTCTAATTACAGAATCTTCATTACTAGTGATATTGTAAGAGACATAAAGAAATCATCTTCAGCTGCAGAACTTGAGTCTGTTAAGAGCCAGGATTTTGTTTTAGTCCATTATGGAAAGGGCCATCTGCCATATTCAGATCCTGGATCCCATCCCACACCAAGCTCTGCTGATTTTTGGTTTAGCCTAATCTCTAGAAAGACCAGAGCATATTTTCAAAGCTGATCCTAGGCTGAGTTTGCAGTGGCCTGGGAGAGCCTGAGAGAGGATCAACTTTCATTCTTATAGGATTACGCTGCTAGCTAAATCATCAAATACACTGACATAATTCAGTAACTATATGAATTCCCATTAGACACCCCTCTCTGAGTATCAGAGCCTCTCTGCAAATTATTGGGATGGTAGGTAACTAATAAAATAAATGTAGCTAAAACATTATTTTTAAATATGAATGTAAATCTGACTCACTGAGCATTCAAACAAGATATGAAACACCATGAAATGAACAGAACGCTAACCAGCAACATCTTTAAACCAGCAAATATCAATTCACACATGTTAAACATTGTGAATAAAATTGGAGGCAACATCACGTGAGCTATTTATCTATTGTTCAGAGTCACTGATATACATTACACAGAATCTGCATTCTGACAGTTTTCCCAAATCAAGTGGACAATTTTTAGGCAATGATTAAGTGATTTCTATCATATTAGACATCACAGTTTTCTTTCGGTTATTCTACTGTGTTAGATATTAGCTATTTCAGAGGAATTTTCTTAATTAACGTAGGTAAAGAACTTTGAGAGTCCTGGATGAAAGGTGCTATATAAAATGTAAGGTATTATTAATGGAATCTGACATATAGCATGTGAAAAGAATCCTTCCACTAGACTACCAATTTTGGTAAAATGTTATAGGAAGATGGATGGCAATAGACAGAAAGAATTTTTTTTCCCCACACACACACAAAACAAGTTGCTACTATCAACTTTCATCATATACCCTTCTAGTGTGCCTCCCAGTTTGAGTACTATGCTGTCCAATTCCTGTTCAGTCCCCAGATAGGCTTTTGCCACACTAATTTCCTGATACTTTTATCTCTGATCTCTTTAGTAACATAATGAAAAATGCTTTAGAAGTACCTAAGGACTGAGTTTGATACAACCATCAGCAGACATAAACATGGTCCCATGATCTTTCATACAAGTCTTCCCCAGCATGACCCAGCAAAATGTGGGGAAGCTGAAAATGAAACTTTGGAACACTTAATTTGCTGTATCAATTGCATCATGTTCAGAGACTTCACGTACATTTGTGTTGTCACCAAAGCTTTAGATTTTTTTCCCTATCATCAAGGGACTATAGTGACCAAATGCTTCAGTAGAAGGGACTAAAACAGTTCAGAACTCAAAGATCAACTTGGATGGCAATTAATACATACCTTGGATTTTGATCACTTTTAACTAATACATCAGAATTAAGGTCTTTGCTAAAATGATGCTGAGCACATTAACCATATTTAAAAATATGCCCCTAGAAATCTGATAATGAAAACCTACATCAACACAGTAGCCTTATTTTCCTCTCACATACTTCTCTTTTGCACCAGTATATCTCTATAGATTTCACTGGTGTTTATCTGGATTTGCATCAGTATAAATGAAAAGAGAATCACACCAGATATATGCCAAGTCCTTCACGAAGTGGTATACGTTTCTGCACTGGTATATAGTCATTGCAGAAAACTGAACAAACAAGTAGTGTAGTGCAAAATGAAAAATCAAATAAAACCTGATAAAGTGTTCTTCCTTATCTGCCAATACTGATATTAATGATGTTGACTGAACTAAGCCAAAGCCCCATGGTGTTTTGCAGCCAGGCAAAATGGGAAAACATACCTTGCAAAGTTTTAGTTACATACATTGCTAAATGCTATTGGGACAAACTTTATTAAGGTTTATAAAGTTGATTCTTGTAAACTGATATATTAGGAAACCAACTCTCAAAAACATAACTATTAACTAGAAACATAAATTGCTTTATTGTTAACTATTACATTCATCTCTCACAATCAAAATGTAGTGATAAAGCATGGGAATTGTTTGTTGTTGTAGATATAAGTCGTATTAAAGACAAGGTGTTATACAGCCAAAATAAAAAGTAGCTAATAGTAAATAGGTAAAGAATGTTTTATATTCATGCTGAATATAACTGTACGATAGTTAGATGCTATAACTTTTGCATAGCTACTGACTACTACAGATCCTCTGTCTTGCAAATATCTATGGAGCCAAATAAGAAAAAATCCATAAGGTTTATAGTGTTAGCCAATATCAACTACACTATTAATATATACAACATCGATATTATATATAACACATGCTTTTGATTTATGTTAAGCTATTTAACCAAGGGTAGATGTGAATTGTTGTAATTTCTGTGCTTCACAGACAGACATTCCAGAGGCATAGAACAAGACAAATGATTTTGTTGATGCTTAGCTATCATGCCCTCTATACCAAGCTATAGCCAGTACAGGATGTGTCTAAAGTTTTGCTGACTTTTGGAATGCTATGATCAAAACAAGATAAGAAACTAGTTGCATTGTCTGTTCTGTTTATGAGCAGGGTCTGTGCAAGTCTAGCAAAATTCTGGAAAAACATGTCAATGACAATAGATAAGAATTATATTTTAGGTTTAAAATAATGCAAATAAATGGTAAAACCCTTACCTGTTATAAACAACACTAGCATATATAGAACTAAAATGAAACTCAGATGTTGAGACAGTTGATCAGCTACTATGCAGCCTCCCAGATGGGTCAATAACTTAATGGCCTTCATTTCTGTATTATGCTGTATTAATCTTTGACCAATAAGCTATGATTAATAACATTGATTAAGTCTAGCTATTTGACATCTCTTGTTCCTGAGTTAAAACAAAGCCAAAAGTAATGACATAGTAATTTCTCAGTTGACCAGTCAGAACTTTTTACTCAAAAGCAAACACCAAATAAATGCTATTATTCCATGTAACTGAAGGCTGAATAAAGCTGGTCTAAGGGTGGTGCTAAGTTACGCTGTTACCATAGAGACTACTCCAGCAGCTGGCAATTGGTAAAACCAGTGTGCCCTGCTTCACTCCTCTGAGTATTCCCCCAGCACATCCAGGAATGCCCCCTATGTTTGGTGAGGGCAGTTGGTAGAGTAGAGCCAGTTACAGAAGTGCAAGGAGAATGGAGCTGGAGACCAGGCTGCAGCACCATAAGATTATCCTGTGGGGATATATATGGCATGTACGAGGGGCACCCTATTTCCAAGCTATATTCAGTTAATAATCTAAATATTTTAAAATATCTCTATACAAACAGTTATAGATTCATAGATTTTGAGGCCAGAAGGGATCATTATGATCATCTTGTGTGCCCTCCTTCGTAACATAGGCCATAGAATTTTACCTAGTAATTGCTTGCACCAAGACCATCATTTCTGATTGAGCTACATTAGAATGACATCCAGTCTTGATTTAAATATTTCAAGTGACAAAGACGCCACCACATCCCTTGGTAAGCTGTTTGAATGGTTAATTACCCTCACAGTTAGAAATATGCACCAGATGTCCAGTCTGAATTTCTCTAGCTTCAATTTACATCCATTGTATAACAACATTAAAGAGCCCTTTTTAATCTTCTTCCGATGCAGTTACTTATAGACCATGATCAAGTCACATCTTAACCTTCTCTTTACTAACTTAAATGGATTGAAATTCTTTATATTCTCAACGTAAGGCAGATTTTTCAGAACTAGAATTGTTCCTTTAGCTCATTTCCGAACCGTCTGCAGTTTTTCTAACATCCTTTTTGAAATGTGGATACACCAGATACAGTATTCCTTTAATGTACACCAATACCATATACAGAGGTAATATCACCTCCCTATTCCTACTCAATATTCTGTTGTTTCTACATCAAAAGGATTGTGGTAGTCCTCTAAACTACAGCATTGCACCGAGAGCAATGTTCACTTCGTTATTCACCATGAGCCTCTAAATTCTTTTCAGAGTAAATTTCCAGGATAGTTTCTCCATCCGATATGTACGACCTACATTGTTTGTTCCTAGACGCATATCCATGCATTTGACTGTATTAAACCACATGCTATTTGAATGAACCCTGTTTATTAAATGATCCCGATTGTTCTGTAGAACTGACCTCTCAATATTTACAACTCCATCAACTTCTGTGTCTTCTGAAAACTTTAATCAGCAGTGATGTTCTATTTTCTTCCAGATTATTGATAAAAGTCATAGAATAGCTTTGAATGAAGAACAGCATCCCACTGTGTAACCCCACTAAAAACATACCCATTCAGTAATGATTCTTGGAAGACTGGATACTAAATTTGATCTCTACTTGCCAGATGATCCACTTATTCTCTGTTTAAAATTCTGTTATTGGTTTCTTGCTGATCAGTCATTGCAGAGCAACTTTAACCCAATCCTGTTTGAGCTTTCTGAATATTCTTTCGGGATTGCGGACTCCTTTAGAATCATTGAGTAATTGGTGGAGCTCTCTGGCTAGTTTTCTTGCAACCATCCTCAAAATCTGCTTTTTCTACCTCTGATAATAAGTCTCTACACCTGTTTTCTGGAGCTGAATTTTCTAAGTGTCTTTGACTAGTGTAACAATTACTGCCAGACTCATTCTGAGCTTGTTGTTTCTCTTCTTACATCTTAGCACACCTGTAGCTCCAGTTCTGCAGTCCTTCTACTCCCATTTAGACAAACGTGGAAACATATAAACTGGGCCAGAACAGCAGCATTTTGCATGATTTCAGATCAACATCATAAAACCATATTTAAGCTGCCCGTACTTGGAAATCAATGTCTCTTTTTTGTCATAACTCAAGTTTTCTAACACAAAAATAAGTATTTCATAAGTATTTCAAAATAAGTACTGAAAAAGCAGATAAACATTCTCAGAATTAAGTAAGATTGAACTAGTACTTTTTTTTCCAATTTCTACAGAGATTGGAAAGAAAGAAGCTAATAATAGCTTGATTATTCTGGTGCAAACTTCTTGCTGGGAAAAATATCAGAAAAGTTCAATTTCACATTTAAAAGTTCATACCAGAAAACAATTAACCCTATCAATTGTAAGAGCTTGTATTCCTCAAAACTATACAACATGCGAGATAATTTCCTCTGAGCTACTCAAGATAAAATGCTAGGTGATATGCCATGCAATCCTCCATAAATATATATAATTATGGAGGATTGCATGGCATATCACCTAGCATTTTATCTTGAGTATATATATAAAATCAGTATTTCTCACTAAACCTTGTTAAATACTTGTTGAATTGTCCTTTTAAATGTTTTGTGATCTCAAATTATATGGCAATAAAACTGCATAAGGAGAGTTAAATTTAATTAATCTGATTTTCAGAAACATTCAACATTGACCTAACTCTGCTCCCATTAAAATCAAAGGAGGTTTTATCACTGAAACAGAGTTAGGCCAGTGCTGTGCACTTTTGAAAATTCCAAATGATAATTACAAGTGTAACCCTTCTGCCCGTCAGAGTTGGCAGCAACAAGGGCTGGGTTCAATATCTAGGGGATCCATTCCAATAACACAATGCAAACCGGCTTGAGCCCCCACCCAGTGACCTGGGACAAATATATACCACCCCCATTGGGCGCCTCCAAGAGACAATACTTCCCCTCTCGCAAGCACATAGTCTGAGTGTAGCAAAAAGCCTTTTAATAACAGAGAGAAACAATGTGGCATTATGTTGGGAAAACACCACCAACAGGATTCATAACACAACCCATGAGCAAAAACCCACCCCAAGCAAATTTGGGGCATGCCCTTTCCCTTTGGTTCTTGAGTCCAGCAACCCCAAATCACCCAAAGTCCCAAAAGTCCAATGACCCAAAAGTCTCTGTCCCTGGTCAGGGCAGCCCCAGAGTTCGAAAGTTTATCTGCAGAGCTTTACCTCCCAACCTGGGTGGAGATGGGGGGGCGGGGCGGAAGAGAGGTAAGGGGCACCTTACATGATCTGAAGCTGACCGCCCCACAGCTCCATAGGCCTTCACTCCGCTCCACCAGCCGCCCCACGAACTGCTTTGCTCGGCTCTGCTCTGCGGCCCTCAAGCAGCTCCCGCCATCCCATGAACTGCTCCGCTCCACATCCCACAAGCGGCTCCCGCTGTCCTATGAACTGCTCCACCAGCCTGTCCACAAGGCACTCCAGCCATCCCAGAAACTGCTCCACAATATATCTTCAGGCTCCCCCACTACTTAACACAACACTCAGTAATTTCAGCTTGTAGTAGGGGAGCCTCAGTGCTGGTACACCATTAGCCCAAAGTGAGCTCAGCAGCCTGTAACTAGACTCCTAAGGGAATCAAAATTAGCTCTGATATTCCACAGTGGAGAGAGGAGGAAGTGCAATTAGCATGTAAGGCCCTTACCAAGGGGCCCATGTCACCAAGTATTAATACTGGTCCCCAGCCTCTCTCAATTCACACAGTTTTGGAACCCATGACCCTTGCCTAGCGAGTGCTACTTAGTTGATGGTGAGTCCCTCCATTATAACAAAAGGCCCAGTACAGTTCCAAGCACAGTTCCCGTAATCAGGGTAATAACAATTTATTCTTCCTGCCCCAACAACAGAGACACTGGGGATCCCACAGCAGCCAAAGTGGGCAGCTATGGCCTCATTCTAGGCGGGGTGGGTGTGCCTATGCAAATGAGATCGACCCCTGAAGTTCTTTTCCACAACTTGCCACACCTCACCACCAGATGTCAGGGTGGAGCTCATTCTGACACTGCTTACATCCTCCCCCCAGCCGAGAATTTGTCGTCTCGACAAATCACACTCCTTTATACCAACTCATTGGTTTCCTCCAAAGGGCCTCAGGAAGCCCACTTTAGCTTCCACAAGCCTGTGTGCTAAATGTATTGGCTCCTCACTAGTCACCCCAGGTGCATCATAAGTTAACCGTTTTACTGGTCTTATCACCCTGTCTCGTCTATTGAGAATCTCTGTTGCCGAGGTAGGGGGAACATCCTCTTGAGTGACGGGTGGAGAGGCTTCCTTTGAGGGTCCCTTGGCTACTGGCGTAGGCCCCTGCACTCCTAGTTTTAACGCTGGAGGGTCCAAGGTGCCCAGGACATCCTCTACCTGTGTGTCTCCACTGTCCAGTAACCTGCGTGTGTCATCACACGGGGGTCTCATCAGTGGCACAGTGGTGTCAGAAATGGGACTAAATAATTCCGCCATAGGGTTTAGGGCGGAAGAGGGAAAACTCTTGTTTGGTTCAGCTGATCGAGACTGAAATCTTGTCTCCATCCCAGGATACACCAGGGTTGTGTCTTCCTCCTCAGACTCACTCTCAGATGTGCAGAATAGGGGTAAGTTAGCTGCACGGGGCCCACTGTCTGTGTTGGATGGTGGCTTTGGTCTAGCACTTCTGTTCTGCCCGGCTGCCCTGTTGTGGCCCATCTCATAAGGGATGCTTACCAATTCCCCCACAGGGAGCAAAAGGTTTCTATGCACCGTCTTTATTTGCCCTGGACCGTCTTCAGGTTTGATCTTGTAGACCGGCAGATCTCCCAGCTTTTCCATCATCAGGTAAGGTATTGCCTTCCATCTGTCAGCTATCTTGTGTTTGACAGCAATACCCAAATTTCGCAGCAGGACTCTGTCCCCTGGCTGGAGCTCCTGCAAACGCACTTTAGCATCATATCGATGTTTGTTGTGGTCTGCGTTCTTCTGAGCCGCAGCGGTAGCTAAGTGATAAGCATCCCGCAGCTTTTCTCTTAGTCGGGATACATATTGCTGATGAGTTTCATAGCTATCTCCATCCTCTGATACACCAAAGCACAAGTCTATGGGTAATCTTGGTTCTCGCCCAAACATCAAGAGATATGGGGTGACTCCTGTAGCATCGTTCCTTGTGGCATTGTAGGCATGCACCAGAAATGCGACATGCTGGCTCCAGGTTGCCTTCTGCTCTAGTCGCAAAGTTCCCAACATATCTAATAGGGTTCGGTTGAACCTCTCTGGCTGAGGATCACCTTGGGGGTGATAAGGCGTTGTCCTAGACTTTTTAATTCTTGCTATCTTCAGCACCTCCTTCAGAAGGTGACTCTCAAAATCCCGCCCCTGATCAGAGTGTATCCGAGCCAGGAATCCACAGACTGAGAAATATTTGTCCCACAATACTCGAGCGACGGTGGTGGTCCTCTGATCACGTGTGGGATATGCCTGTGCATACCGTGTAAAATGGTCAGTCACTACTAGAATTTCCCAAGATTCCTCTTGTCTACCTCTACAGACAAGAAATCAATGCATACCAATTCCAAAGGTTTGTTGCTGGTGATGTTCTTGAGATATGCAGCCCTCGTGGGCAGAGTTTTCCTTTGAACACATCGAGTGCAAGTCTCACATTTCCTGTGAACATCTTCAGCCATTCGGGGCCAATAGAACCTACTACGAATAAGTTCCAGGTTCCTCTCCATCCCTAAATGCCCAAAGTCATCATGCAGGGCCCTCATGGCCAGGGCTCTGTACTTTTTGGGCAGTACTAGTTGTGCTCGTTGTTTTTGTAAAGGGTCGGTGGTCATTCGGTGTAGCACTCCCTGAATCTGTTTTAGTTTGGTAATTCTCTCAATAGTAGTTTACCCTCCGGGTTAGGTGGGACAACCGCAGCTAGGCTTTGCCCCTCCCTTTTGGCAAGTAGTGTATCACGAATGTCAGTATCTTGCCACTGGGCTTCTTGCCAGTCAGCCGCATTGAGCATGGGCAAAGGAGATTGGTCCAATGCAATATAGTTCACTGAAGCAGAAGGCATGCATTCAGGGGGCAGGCCCACACAAGGTTTTGCACTAAAAAAGAATCTGATGTGAAATGGTTGTGACCATTTACAATTTCTTGGACATTAACAGAAAGGATTGAGTAAACTGCAAATTTTGTGGTGTGCATTATATCTGAACACATTTTATATGTAATCCTGGCTCCACTGAAGTCAATGGGAATTTTGCAGTTGACTTCATTGGGGTCATGATTTCCCCCTTTGAGAAATAGATAGGGGAAGTCATTGGCCATCTTCTTAACTGTATTTTGCAAGTCCTTCCTAGGTACAGTTTCAGGACCTGATTCTGCAAAACATTTATAAAGACAAGGAATAATAGTATTACTGAATTCAAAAGACTGGGCCTTAGAGTTAGTTTAGTATTTCATTATTGTTGATCATGAAGATTCAATTCAAGGGTGTTTGTACTAAGAATCACCCTGGCTGTAACGCAATGGATTATAATGGGGCTATACTGAGAATGAATTTAGTTTGTCCTGATATTTTGGTGGTTTGTGTTGTGTAGAACCAGTGGTTCTCAAAGCCGGTCTGCCGCTTGTTCAAGGAAAGCCCCTGGTGGGCCGGGTCAGTTTGATTACCAGCTGCGCCTGCAGGTTCGGCCAATTGCAGCTCCCACTGGCCGTGGTTCGCCACTCCAGGCCAACGGGGGCTGCAGGAAGGGCGGCCAGTACATCCCTCGGCCCGCGCCGCTTCTGCACGGCGGACCAACTCTGAGAACCACTGGTGTAGATTACTATGGTGTTGTCAGAGTAAATGAAACTGGGGGATATAAAATGTGATAACTGTTTAGGACAGACTTCTATCTCCAATTTTAGGCTTTTCATGTATCCCAATTTTATGCAACTGTATGCTCTGGTATGATATTGCTTTGCTCTCTGATACACCTCACTTTTGTCACTATTGTGTCTTCCGTAATGAACTTGCATAGATTTATATAAAACAGACATTAAATACTGGTACCACTAAAAACACACCCAGAAGCCTCCCTAAAACCAGAAAATAACCTACGGGGGGAAAACCACACTGTCACCCCACCCACAAATGTCAGGTTTTGACATCCTCACACTCCCCAAAAGCCTGGGGAAAGAGATGGGTCTTACAGTATGCCCTAAAGGTCACTGGAGCATCAAAAGAGATACCTCTGGTAAGTTAGAAAGGTCTTTTACCACAATGATATAGATATAATGATCAGGATTGGTTTATTAGAAATAAAAGTAAAATATATACAAGATCTGACAAATTGATTTTTAGGACAATTTCTAGAATATATGTTTTTATTTGGTATTTTGTAGTGCTGTTTAACTTCGTCATCCTGAGTTGGTTTGAGCTGGATATGGCTCAGTGTCTAATACTGAAAATCATTCTGGGTTTCATTACAGGAATTCCATGGGTGCCAGAAAGTTACTAGCGGCATAAATAAAGGTATCAGATTTTCAATATATACTGTACTTTACATGTGTTTATGTCTTAGAACCAGATGCTACTGCAGCTCACAGTGTCATCATGCAACTGCTGAAAAGAGAAACAAAAAGAATAAACTGCAGATGGATTGAGGAAAAGGTGTTCAAGACTGCAACAGGATTAGATGAGGGATTGAGTTCAAGGCTAAACTGCTTCACGTTTCAAGTGGCCCAAATCTCACAATGTATTCCCAATGAGATTTCAACTCCAAATCTCATGAGATCAGCCATTCTTACAAATGATTCATATTTGAACTGTATATGGAAATCTGGCCTTTTCTAGTATATAATTCAACCAATCTCAAAATCACTGCTGGACTCTGAAACCTGAAACAGAAAGATTTAAATTTAAAATCAAGATTGGACTAATTCTCAACCTAAATGTCCCCAAGCTTTCAAAAATAACCTCAATATGTTGTCTGGATAGTGTTAGACTATCATTTGTGCCTGAAAGCAATGAACAGCTGTGGCAAGCATTGCATTATGTGGAATCAAAGTCCCTGGTTCTTGTAGCAAGGATAGAGAAAGGACACATGAGCCTACTTTGCTGGTGTCATTTTAAAGCTATATCCAGTAATCATAGGTATGTGTGATATTTATCTCTGTGTCAGCCTAAAAATCTAATAGCCAAAGTTGCCAATAAATTAATAACTAATCATAAGAATAATGCTACTAACAACAGACTAAATTCTGAAGTATCAGAGTTAGGAGGCAAAACTTGAATACACTAAGAGGCATGGAGAGGACTGAATTGGGATTTTACGATTGAGCCCAGTAGTACAACAGTATTATACTGGGGATTGGGTGAAACCTTATTGAAGCTGGTGGATGTAACTGGAGCCCTTCATTCTCAATAAATGTAAATTAAATAGACAGCAGAAAAAATAACAGACACTGCAAAAACACTGGCTATATGCAAGGTCAGTCAGGAACCTGAACTATTTGGGCAGAGGGGTTAAATGGAAACGTGGGGGCTGCCACTGTGTATTATTATTTGACAGAGCTGTGTTTGGGAGAGAGAGGCAGCAGAAACACCTCAGAAGCAGACAGAGAGTATGTCTATACCTCAATTAAAAACCTGCAACTGGCCCACACCAGTGGACTCAGGTTCGCATTAAGGGACTGTTTAATCGCAGAGTAGATGTTCGGGCTTGGGCTGCACCCTGAGCTCTGGGACCCTCCCATCTCACAGAGTCCTAGAGCCCAGACTGCCGCCCAACCCTGAATGTCTACACTGCAACTAAATACCCACTTAGTTTGAGCCCTTGATCCCAAGTCAGCTGGCACAGGCCAGCTGCCAGTTTTTAACTACAGGGTAGACATATCCAGAGGGCAAGGACAACCAGAGAAGCATTTGTAATGTGACCCTGAAGATAAGCTGGGAAAGCGAGCGTGGTTAGTATGCTGCAGGGAAATAGGGTTGGATAGCATCAAAAATAACTGGTTCCATCATCAGTTTCTCCTCCTGACAGAAATATCTGTAGGACCCCAAATATTGGCTAACCCCTAGGGTCAAAATGCGTAACAATGTATACCACTCCAAGATATCATCATTGTAGCCCATTTACATGATATAAACCACAAAATAGCAAGTCTGCTCAAATTGGAAACATAGAAGAAACTTTTGCAGATTGCTAATTTTTAAAATTATTTTTATTCCTAAATAGATCTAAACCACAAAAACGTACTTCTGTTTTCTAGCTAGCTTTGGTGCAGTCTCCTGAGGGGACACTTCCTAAAATTATTCAATGTTCTTATCTTATGAGTCATGTGACAATGACTTTGTAGCATTATCTAATCAAGATAAAAAAAACACCTGCAATGAATTGGCAGCAGTCTGATAAACTAGCTATGATAAGGCCATAAGCAGTTCTGGTCAACTATTGCTTTAAGGTGATGTCTGAATCCTGTGACATATAATTATAGAGCACAATCAGGCCAAACAAAAATGAGTTTGAAAACTTGACTTAAACTGTTGGGACTTACCAGATCATTATGTTCTCATGTTTTATATATTACATATTCAGAGTCTGCTTTCATATTTTTCATATTTCTCCTGTTAGCCTCTATTCATGTATTACACAATTGTTTTTCTGATTAACATGTACTGTGCTGCACAGTACAGATGTTTTAGCTACAGTCATTTTAATAAGTATAAGTATCATTTTCCTTACAAAATTTTTAGTTTAGAGTAAATCTCTGACTTTTCATTCAGGATTTGATCCTGCTCAGTGCTGATCCCATTACCTTTCTCAGCCTCTTACAGCTCTCTGAGTCTGATCTAAAGCTCATTGAAATTTGGGAGTGTTTCCATTGACTTCAGTAGACGTTATATGGGGCCCTTGATGAGGAGCTGTTTGTCTCTTCCTAAATTTGACCACCTGGTGCAATACTCCTGGCTAAGTAAAATGAAATAAGTAAACCAATGAGAATGGCATGTTAACTTTCCTGTTGAGATGTATTCCTTTAGGCTGCTTGCTGTATAAGACATTGAACATTAATAGCATGCCATCAAGGAGAAAAGCTAGCTCTCAAGGAGAAGATGCTTAAACTTAATCAGATGTGTCTGAATTATTTAATACAGGCCGGAGGAAAAATTGGTGAAAAACATTTTCATGACACTGTGTATTTTTTTCCACCAGTTCATTTTGTGAAATTTAGTACACTCATAATCTGAGAATACTAGAAGTGAAAAGCATTCAGAGCAAAACATTTAATCAAAGAATTTGTCTTATAAGTAAATACTCACCACATTTGGGGAAAATTCACCCCTGTGCAGAGAGGGCCCACAGTAAAATTAATGAGGAGACTCCCACAGAGTTGAAGTGGGATTTAAGTGGGACATGGGCCTCAGACTGGCTCTCTGCATGGGGTGAATTTCACCCAAATACAAATTCTATATAAGCTACAGAGGAATTGTGATGGTCCCAGGCCCCGAAAAGCCACATGGTTTATTGGACTAAGCACTGGGTAGGGAATGACCAAAGACTGGATATAACCATTTCCAGGCATTATTTAATTTGTCTTTGCAACATCACTGAACTAGGGAAATATTACTGCCCATACTTCACAGATGGGGAAAATGAGGCCTGGATAATTGAAGTGACTAATATCAATACTTGCCTAATATCACACAGCAAGTCAATGTCCAAACTATGGTTAGAATCTAATCCACCAGACATGTCAGAAAGCCTCTGCACCTTTATTTCCCCATGTGTAAAATCATGCTAAGAATATTTTCCATAGACAAACTCCAATAATACGTAGAATTTGAAGTGTCTAATGTAAGTAAATATTATTGTACATATATAGTGGAGATGTGGACTGTAAACATAAAATAATATCTTTTCATCTTACAGTGAGATGATTATGATACCTTTCTCTAAAGGTCAAAAATAAAAATGAAAACAAATTAAAGTATATATAAATTAAATAACTTCCTTCAATTTTTCTCTAATGACATAAGGTTCTATTTTGTGATAATATAATAGGATATATTTCTTAAAACCTAGCTTTAGTTAATATTGGACCAGAGATCTCAGAAAAAAACACTGAGAGAAGCCAAGTGAAAATATCTGTCTGATGACCCATTTGGGCAGACTCATCCAATCAGAAACCAACGTGAAACGTCATGTGACCTTTCCCAACAAACACGGTTGGAACTCCAAATGAATTAATGAACAGCCTCATGCTACTTATGAGTACTCAAATAATCAATATCTACCTATACTTGAGGAAACTAAACCGCTGAAAAAATGGAACAAAACAATGTTGGTTTCTACAGACAGGCAGAGTGGGAAAATGAGCTGTTTAATGTGGAAGCATACTTTAAATATCTGTGGCAAAACTGTTGGAAAGGAAGACTTAGCAAAAGTCCTACAAACCTACAGCTAAATTCTGTTTCTCCTTAAAATCAAAATAGCCAATGATAGAAATAAAGACTGGATAGAATCTTAAGAAAAAAGTGAGCCTAAAAAGACTTTGAAAAATGTTTGCAATTTTCCCTGAATAATGAGTGATGTTAAGCAGCACAATGACACAAACTCCCAAATAGTCTAATTTTCTCCTCTAATAAAGGGTTACAAAACCTACTACCAGGTGTGATGGGGGTATATAATTCACACTAGGATGGAAGAGGTTCAGGAGCAGTTCTGGGCACAAGTGCCCCCATCTGCACCTGCAGCACCTGCTCCAGCTGGAGGAGGACTTTAAAAAAGAGACTGATAGCTCAGCAAGGGGGAAGATAGCAGATAGGATAGGGGATGGACCTATCCTGAGAACTCCTGAGTAAGGACCAAACAGTAGTCCTTGCGGCAGGGAAGGAGGTCTGCAAGCAACAGCAACCCATGGCCCCAGAGGAGGGATTAGCTTGTCCTTAAATATTACAGAACCCTTCACTAGATCCCCAGCATATGGTCAAGGACACTTACATTGAATGGGCACTTATTGTTTTACCATCCCACAGCAACCAATTTATATTCATGAGCAACTAACAGCATTTAATTTTGGAAAAAGTGTATTAATGTAAAATATATCAAACTCCCTTGTTGATAGTTCACAATAACCTAATAAACTCTGGAGCTTTCAAGCAATTTCCCTTGTCCTCCCAACACCCCAATTTTGCTCCTTAACATGAAAATATAAAAAAAACCCAAGCCACATTCTAAATTTCAAGGATTAGCTTTCCTACACTCACAAAGATTATTCGTTCTAAATAGAAAATCAGTGCTGCTAGCACAGTGTGGTGTTTCAGACTAGATAGCAACTAAAAAGAGCTAGACATGAATAAACATCTTTTTTCTACACAGCAGGGAGCAACAAAAGGCCAGAAAACCTATTGCAAAGTCTGTTCTCTCTCCAATGCAGGCATGCTACACCCATTAACTTTAATGAAAATTATACAGGCACATCAAGGAAACCATAGATCCCGTAGCTGAAATATGCATTTCTGCTAACCAGAAACATAAGACAATATCATTACTTTAACAGCAATTTCAAGGCTAGTCAGCATCCAAAAGATGACTCCTTTATCCCAGTACACAATGTGGGTTAACAACAAAGATCTCTGCATATGTCAACAAGTCTGTTACTAGAAAAAGAACAAGGAGTACTTGTGGCACCTTAGAGATGAACACATTTATTTGAGCATAAGCTTTCGTGGGCTAAAGCCCACTTCATCAGATGCATGCAATGGAAAACAGAGTAGGAAGATATTTATGTTCAGAGAACATGAAAAAATGGGGGTTGCCATACCAACTCTAACAAGGGTAATCGATTGAGGTGGGCTATTATCAGCAGGAGAAAAAAAAAACGTTTGTAGTGATAACTTTAGAAGGCTGTTACTGAGATTATCAGGTATAACCAAACTTGCATCTGAGATGAGAATCCGTGGCTTTTAGATTTTGCCCTTTCACAATCTCCCTTTGCCAAAAACATCCAGGTTATCTCTATCCTCATCCAATATATGTTCTTGCCAGGCGAAACCAATAAACTGAGATTTCCCTGTTAGCTTCTCTGTTCTCATTCCCATTTGCTGCTGACTGTGTCCTCTCCCTGAGATCTACTGTTCCTTTTACTGTCTGAAAATTTGGTGCTTCTCCGGTTTACAAAGAATTTAAATCTCCACAGTAACATGAAGGGTGCAAGTTCTCTTTTCTGGCCTTCCGCGATCCAAGGTCAGGTGAAGGGCCTCTGTATCTGCTACATCTGCTCCTTTTATTTTTATAAACACTGTAAACACTATAAACAGATTAGCTGTCATTGAGCTGGTGGACTAAAAATAGAACATAGCCACATTAGTGTGAGCTGTGAAAGGGGCTAGCCACCCTGCGTACATACCTTCCAAGACCCTAGGCACATACTCAGGCCAGCTACGCTGACCGGCCATTAAAGCCACTGCAGCTACACTCTAATTTTAGCATGTCAGCTCAATGAGAGCTAGCTCTCATCATGTCTCCTCAAGCTGGGAAACACAGCTCCAGCTCCAAGTGTAAACAAACCCTGTGTGACCTGGGTTTAAAGCAGACTTGAAGTTGTTGAGTCTGTGTTTTGTGAACAGGGATTTTCAGCTGTCTGAATCCAAACAGAAGGGCTTGGTCAGCTTATTGAAACCAGTTCAGTGCTATTTCAGAAAAACAGAAAATGCTGCCAGTAGAAAGATTTATGCATTTATCAGGCCTGTTTCAATCTTGTTTGCATTCTAGTAAGGTAAAAAGATGACTGGAGAGCACAACTGCTCAGAAGTTTGGGAACATGAAATTAAGTTCGCAAACCGAGGTTATTGCCTATGCCTATGCCAGAGTCATACTGTCCTCTTCAGGAAGGATTCAGGGCATTCTTTGTTCCTCCCAGATACCTTCCCTTGGATGGCAGCACTATCCCTCAACTTCCTGCTTTCCAGAACTTTTCTTTCCAAATAATATCTGCCCTCTACGTGTTATCGGTAGTAAAGAAAGAGTCTCCATGTACCTTCCCGATCTTCATCAGCACATCTACAAAGAGGCAGCCATAATGACATCCTTTTATCTCCTTCGGAGAAGCAAATAGAACATTTTGTATGAGAAATCAGAAGGATTCACTCAGGAACATTTCAAGGTCCTCCACAAGAGTCTACTAAAGTAGCTAAGTAGTCATGGGGTGAGAGGCGAAGTGTTGTCTTGGATCAAAAACTGGCTAGTGGCAAAAAGCAAAGCACAGGATTAAATGGTCAATTTATATCATGGCAAAATATTAGCTCCAGGGGCTTCAAAGTTCTGTACTAACATCCTGTGTTTAATATATTTTATTGATCTGGAAAGGGGAGTGAGTAGTAAGGTAGCAAAATTTGCAGATGACACATAATTATTTGTTAGTCAGAATCAAAGAGGACCCTTTGGAACTTCAGAGAAGCTAGGTAAATGGGCAACATGGTGATAAATGAAATGCAGTGACAACAAAGTAATGAACTAGGAGAAGAAAAATGTAAACCACTCTTATACCCTAATTTAACTGTATCAACCCAAGAAAGGTAAACAGGCATCATTGTAGACAGCTTAGTGAAAACCTCTGCTCAATGTGCAGTTCTGTAGAACCCTGTGTGGATACCAAATTTATATCCATGGATATAAAGCAGATATCAGAGGAGCTGCAGGGCTCTGCTGGGACCAGCAGTGGTCAAAGCTGCTGTATGGTGGGCCGCTGCTCACAGGAGCCAGAACCCCGCTGGGCAGCTCCTCCAGCATGGCTGTACCGCCCCCAACCAGGCTCAGTGGCATCTGTCCCTGGTCATGCTAGTCTGGGAGCATGCATAATCAGACTGTAGTGGCAGAGTTAATATGAGGAGTGAAAATGACAATGTTAGGTGGAGAGAAGTTTATTAGGAATATATAAAGAGGTGTGGGGTGCAATCAGGAAACAGAATTTATTAGCCTGGGACTTAGGAGCTCTTGGTTCAATTCTATGCTCTTCCACGGGTTTCATGTGTGACCTCTGGCAAATCTATTAGGGAGCCGAGGCACATAGATACTTCTGTAAAATGGAGGCGATAACACATCCCTGCCTCACAGAGGTGTTGTGAAGATAAGTACTTTACAAATTGTGAGGTGCCCAAATACTACGACAATGAGGGGGCATGTAAGTCCATTAGATAAAAAGGGAGCAAACACCTCAGAAAAGAGAAGTGGAAGCCTGGCCTCAGTAAGTGTGGCAGAGGGTTTGCAAAGGAGAGACAGAAATGGCCTGCCAGCTTAGAGAGAGACAGAGTGATCTTGGCATGAGGAGATGAGGGATGGAATCAGCCTGTCAGCAAAGAAGGAAAGAGAGATGACCTGGCAGTGGTGAAAGAAAAAGGGCAGAAGACCTGCAGATGTAGCTAGCTGCAGGGGAAGAGAACTGCCCAGCTGCCTGCCAAAGAACTTCACGGAGGGAAACAACCCCAGGTGATCTGCCTGGTTGAGGGTCTAAGATCATGTGTGTCTTATTCATGCCAGAGAATATAATTTATGGAGTTCAAAGGAAAAGGATATTATCATCCTCACATTCTACCTGATTCTCCCAGAGAAGCATCTTTAAGGAAAAGTGTAACAGCATTGTTTTTCTTTAAAAGAAATCAGCATTTTCAAAAGATTTAAAACTAACTTTGCCATCCCATATCCCCCACCACTTCCGAAAACCAACTTCTTTGGGTTTTCTTGTTTCTAGTTTCTTTATCATGGAAATACTAAGCAATGAAGCTGAAACCTTATCAAATGTATGAAATTGAAAGCAAGGTCTACAAACACGTCCTTTTACATGAGCTGGCAAAATACAGATGGGGAATTTCTGCTTAAAAAACATATAAAAATAAACCCCAACCAATAAATAGCTAATCCAAAGCAAACCATTGTTGGTTGGCAGATGTGTTACCTAAAATGTTCCAAACAGACCTTCAAGGAGTTATAATTCATAAAGGAGTACCTGACAGAAATATTTAAAGTGTGAGGTTTGATTCTTTTTAAGAAACACATTCCATCTTGATTAACTCTTTGATTTAATTTATTTGCTTTTATGTCAATGAAATTGACCTGTTTATTTTAACAGTAGTATCTGGAATCATGCATTAGTTAGGAGGAACATGCGTATCTTGCATTGGTAAAGCAGGGATTTATTATTATTATTATTATATTATTCTGCATTCAGCACATGTGCACAGGAAACTGGCAGTATTCAATGTTTGTAATATGGTAGTGCAATCTCAACAAAAATTATGTCTTTCGAGCTTAAAGATTCTCAGGAGGAATATTAGGAAAAAGAGATTCACCCTGGATATGGAACAAATCAGACTAACTCCAGGCTAGATAAAACAATTTTGAATAGAGTATGATGCATAGGCTTAATTAGTTTTCACTGAAGACAAACTGCTACTTTAAAATACCCCCAAACACCACCATAACAATAATACTAAAAATATAATTTACTGTCCCATTATGGCTAGCAAATCTGCAGACAAAAATTCTTGACATCTAATATATTATAATATTATTACCTGAATACTCCATAATTAGACCATTTTAACATTCAGGAACAGTAGCTCCTTTTTTACTAGTTTGTTACCTGAATTAAATGAAGGAATTATACAAGTTTCTGAGGAAACATTATGAGGATTTCAGTCCAATTTGCAGCCAAAGGAGGTTTGCTAAATCCTGTTAAAATCAAGAACACTAATGCAAACATTGAAAACTCATGGCTCACAATGTTTTCCTGTGTAATTAACTCCAGGAGTAAAAGTGGAGACAACATTTAATCCCCTGCATAGTCCTTATTTCCATGGGAACAAATGTGCAGCATTTTACTGGAGCCAAGGTCACATGCAGAGAGAGATAACTAGGATCCCTTCAGATGAGGCCGGCCATGCTTGAATTAACCTGTTAGTGGAACTGGGCTAATGTTATCCCACATGAAAAGGGAGCACTGATGAGCTCATATTTAGAAAGAGCTCAGGTGGGTGCCATGGAGAAAAAAAATGAGAAAAAAAATAAAATAAGTGGTTTAGGGCTGGATTCTGTGTAGCCCTTATGCTGCTGCATAGTTGAGAGGTGTGAAGTAAAGAGCTCCACCCTGGCCCTTGCTAGGCTCACCTAAGGGCTAGGCATGTTCCCTGTCCTTGCCCTTGGCAAGAATAGGGACTGTTCCCAAATTTCCTCTCTTGGGGTGCTTGGGAGTAGTGGAAAACAGATGGAGTCATGACTCCACCCCAACTCCTGTCTGAACATAGAGTGCAGGGAAAGTATTCTGCATCTCTTAAAGAGCTGTGGCAGTGTAGACTGCCACATGCACAGTGGGAAGCTCCACTAGACAGCTCCCTATGGGGCAACTGCTATGTTGGGCTATCTCTGCAAGGCACGGTCTAGCTTGGAATTAATAAGAGAATGATCTAAAACAGCTAAAAGTCTCATAATCAACATTTTATTCGCACTTGCAAATGTTTTGTTTCTGTTGTTGTCCTGGAGAGCCGGGGGGAAGACACAAAAAAAGGATGTTTCCATCTCTAGGGCCTGACCCAAAATAAAGTTAATTGGAATCTCACCATTGACTTGAAAAGGTTATGCATCTGTGTTTGTTGTTAGTATGGATAGATCATTTAAGAGAAGGTGATCAAAAAGGAATGAGGAAGCAAGAAGAATCATCCTTGAGAGGGGGGAACTTAGTAGTGGGAGAGAGCACCTGCAGGAGAACTACCAAATCATATTGTTGCAAGATTGTGCTCAGACTAACCAAAAGGCTGCAAGGACAGTCTGGGCATCAAAAGGGTCTCCTGTTTGCACTTGGCATTGTGCGTGTCGTAAAAATAAAATCTTTGCCACTTACTCAGACTAGGTGAGGGGAGAGTGATTTCAAAGCAATTAGAAAAGCTGGCAATGAATTTCATTCAGCTGAGCTTACTTAAAAGGACAGAAGTCAAAATTCCAGATTTTAATTTAAGGTTTTAGGCCTAAATTATCCAGCGTGGCTACTGACTTGTGTGCCCACTCTGAGATACTCTAAAGGAACCTGATTTTCAGAGGACAGGTGCCCTGCACTTACTGAAATTCAGGTGCCTTAAATGATGCCGGAGGTTGGATGCCCAATGTCACTAGTCACCTTTCTAAAAATTAAGACACTTCTTTTTCCTTTTGGATTTCTGTGTGCACTTTAGCATCCCCCATTGTCCTCCAATTAGGAAAACAGTGGAGAAGAAAGGAAGCACTCTCATAAAGATCAACACCAGACCTCACTACAATGTCTGAGTTGTTGGGCTGGACATTGAGGAAATGGACAGGGGACAAAATGGGAGACTACTCTATTTAGGTCATGGAGCAATGCTGCAACTGCTTTGCAAAAGTATTTGAGCACAGTGGCTAAAGACACTTGCCCAAGTATTTGCATAGAGTACTTAAGCGAGTGAAGGTTGCAAGGACCTGTGTATATGGCAGACACTCTGGTCTTGCCCTGGAACACTTGCATCTCCAACTCACACTTCACTTTCTGAGATTATCTTATAAAATGTATTTAAATGTTTTCATTCGAGGATAGCCCAGGGACATCTTCCTCTTTTGTCATATTAACATTAAAAATCAATGTTTTATGAAGAATGCACACTAATTGCAGGTGGGTTCTGGGTTCTTCACAGCCCTACTACAATTAGATCTTAAAGCAATTAGAAACCTGAAATCACTCTATCTTCTTGAAATGTGACTAAGTTGCTTTAAGTTTGGTAGCTTCAAAGAGAAGGGATTCTCAGATGTCCAAGACGTCTCAGATTTCTGGAAACCAGGCTTCTGTTCAGATTTGTAAATGTATGGAGTATCAAGTCGGTGTAGGATGCTTACAATGGCACAACAATAAGAAAAGAACAGATGTAGTGAGGGTGCAGTCAAAAGCAAAAAAGGATCAGTCCTTTTACTTTTAAAGATCTATTAAAAATTATTTTATCCAAACAAAGCAGTATAAGAATCCCTAGAGAAGTTTACGCAAGCAGTGGAAATTGTAGCTTATTTGTTAGCATACCCCTATTACAAAGTCTTACATAATTTTATGTAAAACTATATCTTTTCTATAGATTTTATGTAGCGCCCTCGAGAATTTAATAGAAAATTGTACGTCTTGTAATTTAAAGCAAAGTTAAAATATGGAAAAAGGTAACATTTTATTTGAAATTCTCAAACATTTTAGAGTAACTTTTAGAGATCTGGATCATGAACTTGAGATCTTCCCCAGGTAAGGGGCAGTGTGTTGGTGCACTGCTCCTGTAGCAATCAGACTTGAGGTATGTCTACAATTTAAAAAACAAAACAAAACAAAAGCCCACCACAGTGAGTCTCAGAGACTGAGTCTACAGACTTGGGTTCAGAGGGCTTGTACTACGGTGCTAAAAACAGTGAGAAACCCAGCGAGGGGAGTGGGTCTCAGAGCCCACATGGGAACGTCTACACTGCTATTTTTTGCACCACAGCAGGAGCCTGTAGAGCCAGGCTCAGACGCACTGCTACAGGTTTTGTTGGGGATTTTTTGCTTGCAGTGTGGACATTGCTTTGGAATTATAATCTCCCTACAAGTTCCCAGGTCACTCTGGGGAGAGAATAAACTGTGCCACATCTATACCCAATGCAACATACTGAAGGGCCCATGTTTGGTCCATCCACCTGCAAACAGTCAGGGCACACCCTGACCGTTGTGAGGAGCAACACATTGCTCCGTCCAAGGACGAGGACCAGATATGAACCCTGGGAACTTGATTAAAGGTGGGAACTTGATTAAAGGACAGTAATCGTGGGAAGCTTCCTTGGCTTGGCCTTAAGGCCTGAGAATTAAGAATGTAGTAGATAGAAGCTGAAAAACAAGAATATTAATCAATGTCATGCATTCCTTTGCGGTGAAAGTAGGTAATGTGCAGGGGGGAGAAATATAATAAAGGAGAAGGTGGAAAGCTGACAAGCAGCAGCCCATTTCAGCTGACCAGCTTGCTTGCTTGAATAAATCTGTGTTCTGTCTCATCATTGAACCGCCACAACTGGCGCCCAAACGTGGGGCCCTCAGCACTCACCTCGCCCGGCAAGGGTTTCAGACGCGTCACTCATCCACTTCGTGGATCCCGGTGAGTATTTTTCGTTGTGGTAAGTATGGGAAGTTCCCTCTCTGCTTTGCAAGTGCAACATCGCACTGAGCTACAGTATTTGCTGCGTAAGGCTCAGCATGTCTGCCCCACTCGAGAACTCACTCTCCTGTTACAGGAGGTGAGTGCCCAGTGCCCGTGGTACCCTGAAGCCGGAACCCTTAAGCTAGCGGACTGGGAGCGTTTGGGCCAGACATTGCATGAAGAACCTCGGGCGCCCGTGCAGGCTTTACATGCCTGGCACCTCTGCCGCGATGCGATACAGCGTGTCGCCTCGGACAGGCCCTCCCTCGTGAGGCTGGTGATCTCGCCACGCCCGTCGGCTCCTGCAGTCACCCCCCCTCCTACCGATGCAACACAGTGTGTCGCCTCGGAAGAACCTTCTCTCGCGCCAATAGAGGGACTGCCAATTCCGCCACCGCCGTCGGCTCCTGCAGCCATCCCTCTCCCTGCTTCGCCCCCAGTGCCTTTATTACCACCGCCTCCCTTACCTTCCCCGCCGGAGCCGGTGTGTGATTACCCTCCCCCCCTAGGACCCCATGCTTCGGGGCCCCCCGGGAGGTCGTCTGCATCTGCTCAGAGGCTTTCGCTGGTGCAACAAATGGTTCACGCAGCGAAGACTCGCTCAGATCTTACAGCAGAGGAGCTGGCTGAGCTGGTCTCAGTTTGTCCGGTGACCTGGCAGAATGACGACCAGGGCAACCCGGTGGGAACCTGGGTCTCATTGCCTTACTCGGTGGTTAGAGAGGTAAAGAAAGCGATTCGCGAGTTCGGTCTGACTAGCATGTTTGTGCGTGGTCTCATTGAAGGGCTAGGTACTGGGTACTCCTTGATCCCTGAAGATTGGAAGGCGCTGTTGCGCATGATGCTGTCTCCCAGTCAGTATGTTATTTGGGTTAGTGAGTTTCGGCAGGAGGCGGACCGTCAGGCCCAGATTCATAGAGCAGCAGGTGTTAATGTTATTTATGAGCAATTGGCAGGGGAGGGACAGTTTGCTACCGTTGAGCAGCAGACCCAACTCCCTCAGGTCTTCTTCCCTATCATTTCCACCTGCGCCCAGCATGCTTTCCGGAGGGTCCCGGATTCAGGCAAGCCTACAAAAAGCTTTGTCAGTATCCGTCAGGGTGCATCAGAGTCCTTTCTGGATTTTACCAACAGATTGCAGGAGGCTATCCTCCGACAGGTGGATAATGCTGTGGCCGCTCAGGAGATCCTGTTAAAATTGGCGGTTGAGAATGCGAATGAGGATTGCCGCCGTGCTCTCCAGACGGCGCAAGTCTCTGGCATTTTAGAGCTCTCAGACATGCTACGGGCGTGCCAGAACATCGGCACACAAGCCCATAAGGCTGGAGTTCTGGCTGCCGCCCTGAGAAAAACTGGGAGGGCAGGGAAGCGTTGTTACCGCTGTGGTAAGGAGGGTCACTTTCAGCGGGAGTGCCGCTCATCAAAGGCACCCGCTCGACCCTCAAAGAAGTGCCCCAAGTGTGGGAAGGGCTATCACTGGGCTAATCAGTGTCGTAGCGGGTCGGGAAACCGCGCAGCGGGTACCCCCCGAACCCAGGGCCAAACGGGGGTGTTTCCCACTCAGACAACCGTTCCTCTGCCTTAAAATCCATAGACTCTATGAGGGCGGCGACTGCTGGAAGTGCAGGGCTTGATTTGATCATGCAGGAGGACACTGATTTTCGGCTGCCAGGGGAGGTCTGCGCCATACCTACTCAGGTGACGGGACCTCTCCCTGCCGGCTTTGTGGGTCTCGTTCTCCCTCGCTCTCATGCTGGGAAACAGGGCTTTTTTGTCATCCCCAGAGTCATTGATGCCGACTACACCGGCATTATTAAGGTTCAGGTGTGGACTCATCTTCCACAGTCGCTCCCGCGTGGACGATCAATTGCACAATTGATTTTAGTCCCCTATCAGGTGCCAGCTGCCGAGGATCGAGCTCGGGGCGGAGGCGGCTTTGGATCAACGTTGTCTCACTCGCCGTCTCACAGCACGTCCTCTCCACTTGTTGCTCTGACAATGTCAGTCCGCCCCTCGAAACCTCAGTTAACACTTCTCTTAAATGATGTTCCCTTCACAGGGCTGGTGGACACTGGAGCTGACGTTACGGTGATTCGTGATCCGGAGTGGCCGGTTAGTTGGCCTACGGTTCCTTCTAAAGAGTTGTGGGGGATCGGGGGTAGTAAACCCGGGCGACAGAGTTTGTCTTGGGTCACGGTCTCTAAACCGGGAGGCCGTGCCCTTGCTACTATCCGCCCTTTTGTGCTCCCTGTCCACCTCAATATTTGGGGCCGTGATTTACTTACAAAGCTGGACACCACCCTCGATATTAATATCTGATGGCTCAAAACCCTCCCTCACCCACATTGCCCTCTGCATTACCCTTGGTATGGCAATCCTTAGAGCCCGTCTGGATTGACCAGTGGCCCCTCCCTCTAGAAAAACTGAAAGCGCTTCATTCGCTTGTGCAGCAGCATTTGCAGGCACAGCGCTTGGAGTACTCTACTAGTCCCTGGAACACCCCGGTGTTCGTTATTAAGAAAAAATCTGGTGCTTGGCGGCTGTTACATGATTTAAGGGAAATAAATAAACGCATCCAACCTATGGGCCCCTTGCAGTTTGGCTTACCAAATCCAAATTTAATTCCTCAAACCGATCAGCTCTGTGTGTTAGATTTAAAAGATTGTTTTTTCACCATCCCCCTTTGCCCACAAGATCGCGAAAAATTCGCGTTTACGGTGCCACAATATAATAATCAGCAACCCTCTCAAAGGTATCAGTGGAAGGTCTTACCCCAGGGAATGCAAAATAGTCCAACCTTGTGTCAGCTTTTTGTGGATCGGGCCCTCACCCCTTTCCGTGCCCGGTACCCTACGCTAAAGGTCTACCATTATATGGATGACATTTTGCTTAGTGGTCCCCAGGTCACGGAACAACAGATTGAATCTTTGTCTCAAATTCTCGGCCAAAATGGCCTGTTGGTGGCACCAGAAAAAATCCAACGCTCTTATCCCTACCACTACCTCGGCCATAAGGTTTTACAAACCTATGCTGCTCCGGTTCGTCCGGCACTAACTCTACCTCAACCCCTAACCCTTGTTAAATTACAACAGATTTTGGGTCATTTAAATTGGATTCGGCCCTATTTTCGTCTCCCCACCTCAATGCTGCAGCCGTTGTTCGAGCTCCTACGTGGAGCCCGAGCACCGGGTGCAGTTATTGCCATCACTGAAGAGCACATTGCCTGCATTCGACAAATTAATGCAGCATTGAGTCAGCAGTTTGTGGACAGACCCCCTGAGGTCCGTCCCCTACGGTTGATTCTTCTTGCCACCCCTCATACGCCCACTGCGGCTCTGTTTGTACCCCGTACGAATACAGCCGTCTCTATCATAGAGTGGCTGTACCTCTCCTCCACTCCTCCTCGGAATATTTACCCCTATCTAGATGCCCTGTCTGATCTTGTTCGTAAAGCCCGCCACCGTGCAGTGCAACTCACTGGCACTGATTTAGTTGATATTGTGTTCCCCTTGTCCCGTAGTGAATTTGATTCCTTGTGCCACACCTCTTTGGCTTGGCAGGTTGCTCTTTGTGATTATGTGGGAGAAATTTCTTATAATCCCCCAAAAGATCCTCGGTTGGTAATTACCCAAAAGGTGCCTCTAATTGTTCATCGTCTTAGCCACTCTCAACCCATTGTTTCTGCTGTTACTCTTTTTACTGATGGCTCTCCACATCGAGGTGTTGTCACCTATCAATCCGGTGACCCCCCTCGCTGGCATTCTCGTTTTACACTGCCTCAGCGTTCCGCGCAGCGCTCGGAACTGGCTGCTGTTATTTTGGCCTTTCAACTTTTTGCTGATTGTCCCTTTAATTTAATTGTGGACACCCATTATGTTTATCAAGTGATTGATCATTTACCCCTTGCCCTCATTACCCCTCAAGTCGATGCGGACCTCCTTCGCCTATTTTTGTCTTTGCAATATCTTATCTCCACTCGTAATTTTCCTTATTTTGTTGCTCATATTCGCAGTCATACCCCTTTGCCTGGGTCACTCACTGAGGGCAATGCGCGCGCCGATCGCGCGCTACGTGGTCAGGTAAATTCCCTTTTTTCTGACCCCATTGAAAGCCATGCCTTTTTTCATCAGTCTGCCTCTGTTTTGGCCCGGCAGTTTCACATTCCTACTGATCATGCACGTTCCATTGTTCGTTCCTGCCCCCACTGTGCCGCTGCTGCCCCTACCTTTTCTTATGCCGTTAACCCTAGAGGTACCGCAGCGAATCAGCTGTGGCAAATGGATGTCACTCACGTGCCACAATTCCGCCCCTATTCCTTTTTACATGTTTCTGTTGATACTTATTCGGGATTCCTCTGGGCAACCCCACAGCGTGGGGAAGCCACTGCCAAAGTGATTCACCATTTGCTAGCCTGTTTTTCTGTTATGGGTCGCCCAAGCCAGATTAAAACGGATAACGCCCCAGCCTACTGCTCCACAGCTCTCTCCACCTTTTGTGCCCGATGGGACGTCCGTCTTAAACACGGGATCCCTTATAATTCCACGGGCCAAGCCATTGTTGAACGTGCCAATCGCACGCTCAAAACCTTGCTTGATAAACAATTAAAACAAGGGGAGCTGCGTCTCCGAACCTTAGGAGACATTCAACAACAAATGCATATCCTTTTGTTTACTTTAAATAATTTAACGCTGAACGCAGATCAGCAGACCCCCGCGGATCGGCATTTTCACAAATCTGAGGTACTGGAAAGACCGCGTGTCTTTTACCGTCAGCTGCCTGATCCGCAGTGGCTGGGCCCAGTACCTCTAATCACTTGGGGTCGGGGATATGCTGCGGTGTCTCTCCCTGCAGGACCGTTGTGGGTTCCAGCCCGGTGTGTGCGACCGGCACTGAAACAGCATGGCATGGCGCCAGGGGCTGCCGAACCCCATACCGGAGTTTCAGCTGACCTTGGAGGAGAACGCGGTGCCTCCCGGGTCAACAACGGCGGGACGGAAACGGAAGAGGCGTAGCGCCCCAAGCCAGCCCGTGACATGGGGAGCAGTAAAAGCATTGGTCGCGGCGGCTCAACGAAGACTGGCAGCAAACCAACAGCCAGAGACTCCTGAGACTTTGTTTGTGGCGATTCTCGCCCAAATTACTGCTAATTCTGTACTGATTGTATGCTTTTTGTGCCTGCTGTTTCCTGTGGGGGTTGGCTCGGAAGCGCTTCCCCCGTTACGGGCCCGAATGACATATAACATATGGGAAAGATTGGCTTCAATAGCAAATGTTACCCACTTTTGCTTGTCTAATTCTGTAGAAGCCGGAGAATTGTTAGGTACATGCCTTATTCCAGTATGTCATCACCCTGAGGAGATAGGGAATGAGACGATGCTCGCTGCTTACGCGAATCTCTCTTCCCAGTACTCTGGCATGGCTAATTGGGGCCCGGCCTACTATACCTTGCCTCACACGGCTATATCCCTCCACACACCGTACCCGGCCGGGGCCAACGATGTCACCTGTGCGCGTGTGGTTAACTGCACTAGTACAAGCCATCTCTAGGCTGGCTGCGACAACTTTTTGGTTATGCTGTGTTTATAATCATTGGGCTTATTTTTTGCTGCTGCTGTGTACAATGTATTCCCTCTTTGCTAAGGCTTTGTAGAGATACGCCCTGGCAAGCTCCCCGAGTTATGTCCTTGTCTGTTTGGGAGTTAAATTGCTCGCAAAAGCAAATTGATGGCTCCCATGAGAGAGCCGAGTATAATTAAACAAAAAGGGGGAGATGAAGGGCCCATGTTTGGTCCATCCACCTGCAAACAGTCAGGGCACACCCTGACCGTTGTGAGGAGCAACACATTGCTCCGTCCAAGGACGAGGACCAGATATGAACCCTGGGAACTTGATTAAAGGTGGGAACTTGATTAAAGGACAGTAATCGTGGGAAGCTTCCTTGGCTTGGCCTTAAGGCCTGAGAATTAAGAATGTAGTAGATAGAAGCTGAAAAACAAGAATATTAATCAATGTCATGCATTCCTTTGCGGTGAAAGTAGGTAATGTGCAGGGGGGAGAAATATAATAAAGGAGAAGGTGGAAAGCTGACAAGCAGCAGCCCATTTCAGCTGACCAGCTTGCTTGCTTGAATAAATCTGTGTTCTGTCTCATCATTGAACCGCCACAACATACACTGTCCATTGTGCCAGCGCTGCAAAACTGGCCAGTGTATAGTGGAGGTACAGCCAAAGCTCTACCTGTTCCACATCCTTCTCATCTGTGCCAGATGGATGAAAAACAGATGCTCTGCAGAGCCTGTTTCTATCTCACTGCTGCTACCCAGGATGCAGGTAGCTAGCACAGGGGCATAAGGTTCACCTTTATGCCCCTGTGCTGTCAATCTACCTTGGCCACAATTTGGCCTATAGTGAAACTCTATAAAAATGTCTGGTTTGAAGTAACCTTTCAAAAGCCTAGGTCACTTTTGCAGATGGGACTTAGGCTCCTAAACACAACTGGTTGGAACATTTTCAACTAAAGTAACATATGCAGGTTTCAGCAAGGTTTTCACCAGAGAAAGGGAGGTCTGGGCTGTGTCAAGTCCGTACCCCTCTGCCCGATTCAGAGTGAAGTGGAGCGAAAATCTCTGCTTTGAATCTGGCAGAAAAGAAAGGACTTGAACCTGGGTCTCTCATAGCCTAGGCCAGTGCCCTCACTACCTATATGCATATGAATCAAAGAGCTCAGGTTCTGATGTAAAAATAGGACATTTTGACACAATTCTGATATTGCAAAGATGTTTGAAACATTTTATTTTCATTTCATACTGGAATGAAAACAAATTTGGAAATCTTAAAAGTTGCCACACCACAAAATTGTCTTCCTCTAAGTGATTCACGTGCATTTGAAAATTTTACACTTGGTCGCTATTAAATTCTACAGGACTCTATTGCAAGGATTGCCAGCATGCTGAAGCATTCTCCATTATAAAGCAATAAATCTAAAATAGCTTCATTAGCATTGGTGGTATGATTCTGAATATACACCTGTGTAACTGACAGTAACATTTGTTCAGCATTTGCCAAATGTTATTAGGCAGGGGTAATTAGCAGACTGTAATATCTGTGCAAGTATTTTGAGTTTCTAAACTATTTTTAGGTTCGGCGATGGAGTCTTTCAGCTTTATTTTAATAATGTACTGTTATGTATTGACTTTCCATAAGACTGGGTTTAGAACCAGTTGACCAATACAGTGGGATTTATTTTTACTTACATTATTTTCACTAGAATGATAGGAACTTTATTATATCAGAATATAGTAGGTCAGAGAGGCTCTCAAAAAAGACTCGACAACCTTTCATATTTGATTTCCTAACAAGTCAACATTTAGAATCATCCATCATGCTCTCCTGATTAAGAAGTTGTAATAAATTCCTCCTGTGAACCAGATTATTTTACACTGCAGATGAATTTTTTAGGGGCTGAATAAGCTTTCAAAACTGTGCTGAAAAAGTTTTAATAGCTGTATCCTGTATATATACTTACATTATGAAATTTTGGAATATAGTGTGAATATCAGATTGATCGTGTGAACAAATCATTCACTGCAAATAGCATGCATTTTTAATTGTAGCTTTTGTAAATCAAATCAAAACCAAATAATTATTCACAAATACATTCTATTAGTCAACCACCTCTATAAATAAGGCAAGTCTAACATTTATACTTTCACCCTCTTCATCCTTTCAGTGAAAAATGATATACTTATGTCTACATTCCTGACATATATTAAGATACGTTTATATCTAATAAAATGTTATTAAAGATATAATCAAAGGTGACAAAGCTTTCTCTATCACTGATTTATTGTTGAGATACTTGTGTTCAGTAAAACAATAAACATAAAATGTACAATCCCATGAAAATGAATTTTCTCCACTTAGAAATGATATAAATTAAAATTATAATTCAGTTTGAGAAGAAGCAAGCATTGATTTCTGTTTTCAGCAATGCATTTATGCATATTCAGTCACAATCCAATTTACATTCACCATTAAAACAGTGTCATTTAATACTCAGTGCATCTTGAGTCAGATGGCAGCACATGCTGAATGATAAATGGAAGAAACCCTTAGCTGACTCATTGCAATCATAGTAAATGAATCAGCATACAGGTAAAATTGAGGATGCCATCCTCATAGCTGATAGCAAGGGGGCAGCAAAACTAGGAGAAAAAATTCCCCCACAAGCCAGCTATAAAGAAGGGTTTGTACAGGTTTTGCATGTGATATTAACCTTTCTATTGTTCTGAGCATAAAGAAATTTGACCTCTCTACATTGGGTATGTCTGTCCCACATAAACCCACAAAAGCCAAGAAATTCAAAGTTAAAGGAGAAGTGAATATCTAAGTGGAATTTTAATTTGTCCTGGGCTAATCACATTGTGTCAGATATTGTAGCTCATATCCCATATAACCTCCCTGTCCCCAATACCCACACTTTTGTTAGAGCTGTTGGTCCCTATACTCAACATTTCTTTCCTTTTGTGGGTTTAAATCAGACCATAATGTTATTACAAAGGCTTTCCTCTCTTTAATATGCTTTGTTTTTTTCATGGCCATATAACTTCGTAAGGAACTGACTGCTGCTGCTGCATCATAAGATGCGGAAGCAGCCACACTGTTATTACAAGCAAAAATACCATTGAAATCAATGGCACAGGTGTCCTATAGATTTTAAAGGGAATTTGTACTGTAAAAATAACACAATGAACTTTTGCCCAAGTAGTTCACAGAATGATGCTGTAATCACAAAAAACACACCAGTAGCCATTTAATTCTTACTGTACAGAGGGTTTTTAGCATGCACCATAATAAAATGCTGTGCTGCCACATGCTATTCCTATTGGGCCCAATCCTCAGCTCCACACAGGAGGCAGGAATGATAGAAGGCTACACCCCACTTTTGTGCTCCCCTGATTCTCAGGGCTGCTGGAAATGAGGAGGAAGCAGACAGAGAAACTGGAAGCACTAACCCAGTTAGAACAGCATTATAGGCCCCTGGCAGTGCAAAGGGATCTGTATCAGGAACCAGAATCTGTCAAGGGCAAGGCCAGTAAAATCTAGCTATAGAAAAAACATGGAAAGTGAAAGAAAAAGACTAACCTAATTTGTTTAAAGATTCAAATGATTCTTTGCCAAATACTTTTTTTTTCAGTTCCATGCCTAGATTTAAATAGGATTTATTCAATATGCAGATTAGATTTCTTAAGAAACTGCACTCCTTTCCAATGCTACAACAGAATGTTTCAAAATGTCCAGCATTCATTAACTCCAGAGCATTTCTAAATTAATGTAGAGAGAAAACCTTGTCTCCAGCCAGTATGTTTCCTACACTTTACTACCAACAGCCTACACTTTGCACTGACTTTTTAAAATATAACAATTTCCTATTGGATGAATGTATATGGGGTAGTTGGAGTTTATTATGTCCCCCTTTTGTTCTTTATGCTGTTCTTTAGATATCAAACTATTTCAGGAAAACATGTTTTCTCATCCCACCCCCACCGCCAGAGCTGCACTCCTGGCTCCTTTCTTGGCTCACTGAGCTTATTTTTAGTTAATTTCTACTGCTCATGAAAGGTGACAGACTGTCAGCCCTGGAGACTAGAAGTCTTCTATTTATCAACTGAGCAACTACAACTCAGGCAGAGGCTGTGAAAGTCCCCCTGCTGCCCTGCCAACATGCCTCAACTCTGACCTGGAGCAAGCACTCCTAGGAAAGGGAACAGGGTTCAGCTTCTATGCAAGTCATCTGCAGAAATGGCCAAATAATGTGACAATGAAGACTGGCTGTGGTGTTGGTATTCGTGATATAGACACCTGCCCCCTGGAAACCGGACTGGGATCATGAATTGATTTACAATGGCCAACAAACAGCAACTAGTTACTAATTTTTAGCCCCTACTCACTCGGGCCCTGTTTTTCAATTGCCCTGTTCCTTGTGCAGTCATTTACGCTAATACAGAGGGATTGAAAACTGCATGTAAAATGCTATCAAATCAGAATAGGGGTGTTTTACACTCCCCTGACTAGGAAGGGTCAAGGCAGAATAAGACTCCTAGCCTGAGAAAAAGGAAGACTCTTTATCCCATTACACCACCCGGTCACTGTAGGGCATTTGTTCAATTTTCTTACTTTCTACCTTTCCAAATCCCTCTTCTGTCCTTAGCTCATGTTCTTGTACATTCCCCTCAAGAACACTCCACTGTAAGAGACTTTTGTGACTAATGGAAAAAAAAAAAAAACTCGCAAGAGAGTCTCCTGGAACCAGGATGTCAACTTGAAAGTTATTTATTTTTTTTTACAATCACATTCTGAGATCTTAGCTGACATTTAAGTTCCAGATTAAATTTTTGACGTCTTAGCGAACTTGTTCTGAGAATATGGATTTCAAATGTTTTAGCTCTTTAGGGCATGTCTACCCTGCAGTAAGGACTCGACATCCAAGCCTGGGTAGACAGATTTGCACGAGCTTGGCTCGAGTAGACACACCAAAAATAGCAGCATGACTGCTGCAGCTTCGGTGGAGGCTCAGGCTAGCCACCTGAGCCTGGACCCTGGTAGTCCGGTGAGCTTGAGGACCTGAGCTGCTCCCCAAGCCACAATGTCCCAAAAGCTATTTTTAGCTTGAGATGAGCCAGTGCAAGTCTGTTTCCTCAGGCTGGGAGGCTCATCCCAGTGCCGTGCACACACAGCCCGAGAATCCAAGGCCATCTGAGTTGGAGTGCTGATGCTAGCTGGCTGTGGTGTCCTCTCTTTGTATCATCCCCTCATCCGTGTGTGTCATCCTTGCACATTGTGTAGTCTTTCATTACCCATACAGAGCGAGTGCAAATTGGGTATAAAAGCACTTTGGTTCAAATCCTTGCACATTATACTAACTTTACAGCAGTGAGAGAGAGAGCAGAAACTAGCCCTACCATTCGGATGTGGTCCCTCACTTTGCCTGGATGTAAATAGCTACACACGGTGAAAGGCAATGGGGACTCAGGCCCATCATCTGTAATATTTATACTAACACATGAAATCTGGCTTTAAGACAAGTAAAGCTCAGGGTTATGTTTTTCAGATGCAAAACTGTTGCTGCGTTACAAAATTTCCTGGGTTTCAGCTACAACAAAATTAGCACTAATTTATGAAAGCTGCCTATGTGCCTGCAACCCTAAGTCATAAATTATGCATGTTAGCATGGAAATGCTAATGAAAGAGTGTATCATTTACAAATGATTACTGCAAATTCAGCAGTCACTATAGTTCTGCTAAGCTAATTTGCTTTCAGGCTGAACATGCTGCTGGCCAGATTTGGGCCATTTATTTTGTCTTAGTCTAACATCAGCTCCTTGTATTTTAATGTTGCATTATCTTTTTGTCTCAAGAAAGGGACATTTTCCTTTTTGAAAGTCTTAGTTAAGTGATGTTTCTGGAGTGAAAGCAGTCTTCTGATTAAAGATAAACTGAATTTAGTGCATGTCTATCTACACTGGGGGGACTATATTGACACAGCTACGGGACTGGAGCTATGCTGGCATAACCTGTAGTTTACAGGCATCCTTTTCCCACTGTAGGAACACCATCTCCCTGAGTGATGATAGCTAGGCTGATGGAGGAACTCTTCTCTCAACCAAGCTGAGTCTACAATGGGTGGTTAGGCTGGCATATAGTATGGATTTTTCACTCATCTGAAGACCGATCTATGAAGACCTAAATTTTAAGTGTAGATCTGGCCTTATATATTGCTTCTCCCATGTATTAGGGCTGCAGTGAAAATAGCTTCATTCAGGAAATGTTGTTCACTATTTCAAAGACTGCTGAGGCATCTGATAATGTCTATGAAGAATAGAACATATATATAATTACTCCCACCAGAGCCTGTAATGACTTTGCTGATCTGGTCCATAAAAATCGTATGATCTACCATAAAGGACCTTTCCAATCATTTGAACCTAGATGGATAAGACATAGGTCAGCACTGAAAAAGCATAGAACACGAGATCCTTTTAGGAGGATGAATATATCTGTAACAGAACACTGATCTTCACTCAAGTTGTCTCCTTTCCCAAAGGGCTGTTTCATGTAGAGTGATTAGATGCTTATGCAAAATAGAATTGGATGGGGATGAAAACAATAGGGTTCTATAGAACTAATAACTTACTGTAGAAATTACTCTGAGAACCTATACAATTGAATAGATAATGGGGATATGCTTTCTATATGATTTTCAGCAGGAATAAAATCATCTAATAAAATTCTGTAGGAAGATTTTAAAAGTATAGAAAGTTTAGCATTTTCTATTAAGTTATATAGGACTTTCCAATTTGGACATCATCAATATTGAGATCCACCACACAGGATGTGAGGAGGATTTTGCCCTTAGTCACTCAACTGTCTTTTTTTTTTTTTAATAGCACTCTTGAAAGCCTCCAAATAATCTGAAGTTCAGTTTAGACCAGATAGGCACAGGTTCATCCAGATTCTTATCTGAAGAACTGTTTGAGTCTCTGTGTTCTACACCAGCCTGGAAATCTCATGGGAAAAGACTTCCCTGCAACATCTTGGCATTTCCACTTCCAGTGTCTGCTGGAATCAGGATGTGAAGAACTTCCTAAAAATGCTTCTTCACAACTTTTTAGTTTTACTAAGACTCCTTTTACATTAGTTTAAACACTGATTCCAATTGAAAAGACTACTTACTGGAGACCTATAAAATGTATACATTTAATATCTAATACATTTATTTTTTCGACAGGTTTATTTCTTCATTAAACATTTATGTTAGAGGGGTTTTAGTATCACACTGCAGGCTGCTGATGTAAACTGGGATAGAAATTTAGCAGGTTGAGTAATCACATATTTTATCATATTATGATATCTGCCTTTCTGGTGCTCTGCTGGTATGATACAATCTGATCTAACCCACTTGTGTGTTTTTGAAAACTGAATTCTAGCTGCATTTCAACCTAACACTTAATAATTGTTTGGTCAGGTTATTATCTGATTATGTACAGTATGTGCTGAAGAAGAAAGAATATCCCTTTTCTTTACATCTGGTAGTTTGGTATGAACAGATTGATTACAGTCAGCCTAAAAAAAGTGGAATTTTATAGAAACAAATCAATTGCTATGGGGAAGCGTTACTGCTATCAATTTAGCATCGCAGTTTATTTAGAAACTACTTCCTGCTGAGCAATTTGTAGGATTTTTTTCACGTATCTCATTCTATCTGTATGATTCTTAATGAGATTATTTTGACCTATTTATTATATTTGCTGTTTTATATTTTATATAGACTTAATGGCTTAGCTCATATATCCCAGCTCTGCATATGCAAATTCAAGTAATGAAGGGAAAGTAAAAAGTATTCCTTTTTCCTATAAGTTATGAAGTATTCCTATAATAACACTCTATTATATGAATATTAACAACAGGAAATAATCTCTTGAGTGTAGCCAACAGGACAGCATTTTTTTTTAAGTGTTTAATGAGTACACAGGGATCTGGAACATGTATTTTTATTTAAAGCACTAATATGATGTGGTTTCAAGTAGAACTTACAACCACCATTTGGCTGATGCATATCCATTCCCCATGTCTGCAAACAAAACAATTATAAAGCCAGAATGTGTAGGTTTTTGCATAGTAAAAAATGGACAATAGAATCTAATCATCCCTCGAAACATACCCTATTCCAGATTTTAATTAGGACATCAGCTGGTTTATCAGCACTATTCATTTTTCGATGCTGTTGCTAAGATACCTGCCAAAGTACTCAGAGAAGTCACAATAGCCCTTGCTTGAATTCTTTAAGTAATCTGTGAGCTTTCTTCAGTGATTAGATTATAGTTACATGAACAGCATTTTTATCTCAGGGGAAGACTAGTAACTGAAATAGATGTTTTAAAGATATATGACCAAGGAGAAGAATTTTCTAAGACAACACATTTTAAGACAGAAATTTGATTATGTTAAAAAATATTTGTTTTGAAATAGCACCTGTAAGTCCCAATCAGGGAGCAGGACCTCCTTGTGCTAGGTGCTGTAAAAACACATTTAAAAGAGGGTGGTCCTCATTTCAAATATCTTAAATCTAAAATAAGACCATGGAATCCAGAGGTGGACACTGGTTTACTGAGAGCTTTGTTAAAATTGTGGGCTATCACTTTAAATTTCAGGGCGTTTTCCTTGTCTTGCTTGCAGGTGAGGAAGTATAGGAGCTGGCCCTACGAGACAGACAGCCTATAATAAGGTGGAGAGAATTGTCTCTCTCTGTTTTAGGAAGCAGCCTGCTTTGTCTTTCTCTGGTTTCTCTGGTTTGGGGGTACTTGTGTGCTATTCTATGAGTTCTACAACATAAAATATAATGTTACATTGTAACCTTCCGACATGTGAAAGAAAGCATGAAGTGAAATATAGTAAAAATCTTAAATAAATCGAATTCTACCATAAAATCTCTATGGATAGAAATTCCATGCTTGAATAATAAGAGTGGAGCAGTAGGATTATTCTACTGACCACCAGACCTGAACAGTGGCGGTGAAATGCTCAAAAAGATTAGAGAAGCTACAAAACCAGAAAACCCAACATAAATGGGAGACTTCAACAATCCCCATATTAATTGGGTACATGTCAGGACGAGTGTGAAGATAAAATTTCTAGACACCATTGATGACTGGTTCTTGGAGTAGCTAGTCATCGAAGCCACTAGGGGATGTACAGTTCTTGCTTTAGTCCTAACTGAAGCACACAATCTGACCCAAGAGGTGAATATAGCTGAACCACCTGGTAATAGCAAGCTTAATATAATAAAATTTAACATTCTTGTACAGAGAAAAATACCAAGGAAACCCATCATAGTAGCATTTAACTTCAAAAAGGGATCTACAGAAAAATGAGGAAACTGGTTAAACAGACATTAAAAGGAACAGTCATAAGAGTAAAATGCCTGCAAACTGCAGGAAAACTAAAAGCACCATAATAGAGGCTCAAACTAAATGTTTACCCCCCCCCAAATAAAGACAAACAAAAACATAAGAGGCTAAGAGCAGACTAAGAGCAGTTAGAGGCAAAAAGGCATCCTTTAAAAATTGGTACACGACAGAGGTCTATATAATCATGAATGATATGGAGAAAGTGAATAAGGAAGTGTTGTTTATTCCCTCACATAACACAAGAACCAATGGTCACCCAATGAAATTAACAGATAACAGGTTTAAAACAAACATGAAGTAGTGCTTTTTCCACACAACACAGTCAACCTATGGAACTCATTGCCAGGAGATATTGGAAGGCCAGAAGTACAACTGGGTTAAAAAAAAGAATTCAACAGGTTCATGGAGGATAGGTCCATCAATGGCTGCTAGCCACGATGGTCAGGGACTCCGCATGGTCTGGGGATCTCTAAATCTCTGACCGCCAGAAGCTGAGCTAGGATGACAGGGGATGGATCACTTGATAATGTTCTGTTCATTCACTCTGAAGCATCTGGCACTTGCCACTGTTGGAAGACAGGATACTTGGCTAGACAGACCATCAGCCTGATTCAATATGGTGATTCTTATGTATTATTATTTGAAATATTATTTGTGTTTATCTAAACCTTTCTGTGTGTATGCCATGAACATAACAGATACAACAAAGAGATAGGAGAGACAGGGAGTACAGGGTGAAGATGGACAAAAAAAAACACAAGGTAAAAGTGAGACTATCAGGATTACTGTAGTAAATCTGGGTCACAGCAGACCAACTGCATCACTTTGGCATCACAACTAATCAATTTTTTAAGCAGAGGTCTGAGGGAAAATAATGTAGTTGTATAGGGAGCCCCTCCCACGAATGGGAGAAAGAGCAGTACTTGTGGGAATATTTGAGAAATAAGTAGGGCTGATCGGAAATTTTCCATCTGAAAACAGAGTTTCTGGAGGAAGATTTTTTTTTTTGAAGCAAAACAAAAAACAATTGATTATTTTCATTTTCATCAAAATTTTCTGTGGGGGAAAAGTCTGTTCAGATCTAGTAAAGAGCAAGGCTGGTGTGATGATTGGTGCTTAATGGAAGCATTACCTAATTGTTCCGGGGTCAATTCCTCCTTACTGCAGAGGTCCAGGCCCTCCCACCAGACTGAGCTCCAGCCCAGGGCCTGGTGTGGGTTTCCAAAGGCCAGACACCCCAGAATGCCTTACAGCCAGGATCCCTTCTCAGGATCTTCCAGGGCATGTTCTTCTCCCTGCATTGTCAAGCTCTTTCTGAGCTGTCTGGCTTCCTTTATGGCCCATCTCCATCCATTACATACTCCACAGATGTGGCTGGATGAGGTCATCTGGGCCCAGAGCCGTTCTTTAACCCCTTCAGTTCTAGTGTGGGGTTCATATACCCCATTACAGCTATCATCACTGGCAGGGTCAATAGTTCAGTTTGGAAAAATCTGGCCTTAATCTCTCAGCATCAGTCCCCTCTATAAACAGATACTCATCATACATCCTCCCCTACCTCCACAAGTGTTAATTATCTAATTAATCCTCACAAATTCATAAGTCCTTTGAAAATGTAAAGATCTAATACAGTACTAGATATTGTTATTAATGTCAGAATTGTTGTGGGTTTATTTCATTTTATTTTATATGATTTTCAAAGCCTTAATATGAAACTAAAAAGAACAAAGTAAGTTTACTGAAAAGCAAATGCTCATGTGTCCCAGTTACAGGTGTCTCTGATAACGGATTTAGCAGAACAAATCTAGAGAGCAGATAGAGATCTGAATGCCTTGTAAAGCTCCACCCCTCCTCTCAGAATATTACTACATTGTGCAAAGCACTGAACAAATGTAACAAAGATGGACCTTGCCTCAAAAAAGCTTTCAACAGGTGGATACAACAAACAGAGTGTGAACATTCTAAGCAGCAAACTTTATTATTTTGCTTTGTATGTTCTGATCATAGGTAGAGTGATCCCACTGGAGACAGCCATCCAGCTGGAGGATGGGAGGGGGAACACAGACAGCCTATGTTTACGGCACCTTTACTAGCCCCTTCCCCATTCAGGTTGAGTAGAGGGTATCCTGAAAAGGACTGCTCAGTTGTGGTCGCAGTGCCAAAATCGCACTTCTGTCTCACAAGTCCAAGTGCAGGACGATCATCAGGCGGCCACCATCTGAATGCAGATTTGTGACTAGGGACTCACAGAGATCACTGCTCCTGATCCCACTACCACTTGTCTATTGCCACAGGATTTTGTTAACGGGACACGTTAACACCCTTGGAAAAGACCTATGCCTGAAAGCTTTTAACATGGGGGAGCCTGTGCACAGGCAGCAACCTCACAAAACTTGACAGAAGGAGCTGTGGACCTGGTTGCAGGGGATGCCAAGACTACTGGAGGTCTCTCTGCAGCCCTATGGTCTCTCTGCAGTCACTACTGCTGCAGCCCTCACCCACCTTCACAGCAATAGAGAACTGGCAATTTCTCGAATATGCCTGTTCCACCATTGGGATTGTGAGAAGTTTGGACCACACTTTGTCTGGAACCTCACCTCAGAATTGTTCACAAAGGAGACCCTACCAGGACAAGACTGTGGACGACATAGTTCTGAGGGTCATTGGAACACACAGGCCTCTCAACCACAACAAGGTAACAGTTCAAGGAGAGACATGGATTTCCCAAACAATGACTATTCTGAAAAAAGAACTGCCATAATAGCTAGAGAACTTTCAAGATATGACATTGATATTGCAGTCCTAAATGAGACACAGCAGGCAGATCAAGCCCAACTTAAAGAAGATGGAGGTAGCTATACTTTCTTTTGAAAAGGAAAGTCATCTGAAGAGAGGTGTATTCATGGGGTTGGTTTTGCCATCAAGAACAAGATTGCTAACGAGCTTTTAGAACTCTCTATTATGGGTATTAACGGATATCTCGTGACTCTTTATCTTAAGCTTAGTAACAACCAGTATGCTATGGTCATTAATGTGTACGCTCCCACACATGACGACGAAAAAGATAACAAAGAGCAGTTCTACTATGCTCTTGATGCAGTTCTTAAATGCCTAATTGAGAGAATCTCTGATCTACCTGTAAACATCAATGACATCCAAACATACTGGGAGTAGTTCAAAACCATTATTCACAAGGCATGTGCTGAATCGACTGAGTATTCCACTCACTGCCATCAGGCTTGGTATGATGAGAACAATAAGGAACTCCTACCACTTATTCATCACAAGAGAAGCTCATTTTTCACTTGGCAAAATGAACCCTGTAATCAGCAAAAACAAGAGATTTATCATCAGCTTAAAGCTGTAGTTCAAAGGAAGTTGTAGTGGTAAGCAGAGGCCATGGAGATCCAGAGTTTCACTACTTAACATGATATGAGAAGCTTTTTTTCAAGCAATGGAAGCCCTTTACGGGCCAAGTTCAAATGGCACAATCCCTCTGCCATTCCAGGACAGTTTCAGCTTTCTTAAGGACAATGTGGCCCTCAAGCAACATTTGAAGGAAATTTTGAGACTCTATTGAATCGTGAAACTGAAGTCTCAGTTGTCACCATTGAGTCCATTCCTCAGCATCCAGTAATAGAACCTCTTGCTGATCCCCATCTTCTGAGGAAGTTTGGCATGCCATCACTCAGACTAGAAATAACAGAGCACCAGGCCCAGGTGGCATCCCTGTTGAGGTCTTCAAAGCTGGTGGAATAGCACGCATGCAAAAACTTCATCAACCTGTCACATAAGTGAAAAAACTTGTAAAGCACAAAGTCTCATCAATGACTTTTCCCTCTGGCAGACATCATCCTCATATTGAGGGATAGCCAATGACAATGAAGATAAACAGATGATGGAGGACAAGATAACCATGAGATGATTATCAGCAGCATATATGTGTCATGTCCACACAGAGGATGGTTCTCTGAGAAATGTTTAGATGCATGCATACAAACAGGTATGTAACAATGCAACATGTCTAAGTGGAGAACTGACCGTCAAGATCTAAAAGTCCATATGTGCATTTGATTAATGAGGAGTAGGTGGACTAGCTACTCTCCTTGGAGAGAGAATGCATCTTGGAGAATGCTTAATTTGTAGCAGCCTTTTGTCTTATTTTCAGATAGAAATTAGATTTTTTTTAGATTGCTAGTCTATAGGATGAACCATGTATATCCAATTGCTCCCGTTATGCAACATAAAAATGTTTGCAATTAAACATTAAATACTGTAAGTAGGTCCCCAACAAACAAATGTAACATCTAACTCTTTGTCTCCGAAAATTATAGTTCTGATCAGTATTTATCTGCTATGCTTCCTGATGAACAGATTGCACAGAAGTTGTAGGGCTGTGCTACTGACACATATGAAGATTGTACATTTGGTGGTGATGTTAATAATTTCTCAAAAATTGATATTAATTTGATCAGATTGTGACCTTACCATTTGTTGCTTCATCATTCATAGCAGTAAATTTTGATACAACTGTTGGGATGAACAATTACATACCATATAATGCACCCAGAACTTTCTATTTATACTTGTGTGACCCATTCCCCAAGCTTAGCAACTGAAGGTATTTTATGTTTCCACTTTTGACACCTAATTCAATGCATGGTTATCAGGTCACCCTCACACTACCCTCCACACTGGAGATTTAAGGACATGTATTTTGTCAAAAGGTGAAATTTACCCTGGTGTGGTTTGTGTGTGAAGGCGGGGAGGCAAGGAGAGTGGACAAGACCACTTACAACCCATATGGTGTTGTTGGGAGGATAGCAGTGGAGGAACCCTGCAGGGATTCCGGGGTACCCCCTGCTTACTGCAGAGATGGTGTTTGCACATGGGCCAGGACAGAAGTCTATAGTGGATACAGGCCAGAAATTTAGTTTATACAACTCTTACATAAAGCTGTGGTTGTTATTTCTAGCTGGAATAGCTGTAGGAGAGGCAGGGAGTAAGGCTGCATAACCAGCACACTCGCTGGCCCATGTTTGGGAGTTGGATTTCATACCGACACCCTACACACTCCATGTATTTGGAGCTTAAACCCAGTACATCCACCACATTTGGTGGAACTTTATTTCTGCAATATGGATGCAGATGCCTCTTGTATCAGACGACAAACTTGGGATTTGTAGTGGAATATTTATCAAATACGCTTCTGGAAGGAAATATGTGTATTCAATTGTAGAAGCACATTACAAGTAGGAATTAAAACTTTTACGAAATACATTCCAGGAGGATAGATTCTGTTCTGTTTATTGAGCTGCAAACTAAGATTACTTAGCTTGACCTTCTAAGGCTGAACAAGCTATTAGACATTTAGATCCATATACTGATACATACATTGTCTATGTGATGCTATTCACATTCCAGCTCAAAAAATCATGCACTGGTACTAGAAAGTTTTCTCCAACCTATTTTACTGATGGACAATTATTTGTGCATAGTGGCATATCAGGCTGACATTTCAAAAAAAGGATTTATGCACTGTCTCACTCCCTACACTAATATTGACTCTAGGTTCATTCTCTAATCATGACATGCTTTATCTTATTGACACACAAAGACCATATTCACTGCCCCATCACAAGATGACATACAAAATGGTATTATGTTGATATAGTTCAGTCTAGTCAAGTCTAAGAGAACAGACTGCCAAGCGAATGTTTTGGGAGTAATTGGGACAAACCTTTCTTCAGTTTCTGCCACAATTGCCCTGTCATGTTTGTCAGTGAGTTTTCTGGTGAATCTTTTGATGCTTTACTTTGGCAAAACACTACAACTTGCATTTGTTCTACGTGTGCCAATTCTTTAAGAACTTTTATAAGTGCTTCTCACTGCTGTGCTGTGGAGGACTGACTTCAGTGAAATACCTCTGCTGCTTTGGATACCCCTACAGATGTGTGCAGATATGCTTATTATGTATGTGTGCTTGAGAAAATACTCCTTTATGCTCTGCTGTAATTGCTAGGTAGTTCAGTTAAGATCCTGGGATGCTGTTGCAGTTTCTGCTACTAATTTAAAGCCCCTGTTGGGATTTGCACATGTGCACTGAACAATCTAGGGCCCCAGAGCAGTTGTCCCGAATGAGTCCTTCATCTGAAGATTTGGTCTTTTAAAACTAACAGCTATGAATTGCACATAGGAATGGGAAAAGTATCTTTTAAAAAACTGATTTCATTTGATCATTTTTCTAAATGATGAAGTGGTGGAATCTACCCTGGCCATCGTGGGAATCGGAAGCATGATTTGGTTATATAATAAATTATGGCCTCAAAGGTATTACATTAGGTTTATAAATCATTTGGATGCAAGCTATAGTGTGAGTGGCTGATGGAGACTTTTACATATACAACTATCTTTCCATAGTGCGTGAGTCAGAACTATCCAGCAATATGTGCACTAAGCCGGTCATCTCACAACTCCATATATTTTTCCATCTGTTCTTTCTAGACCCAGATTTTATACTAGGGAGGCCTTTTAAATTAATACCTCATTTTTATCAGAAATGAAGAGCTGCTTTCAGCCTAGATGCTTCTGTTAACCTCTGCTGCTCTCCATAGTTGAGGTGGGAGTGAGGAAGGTTTAGTTTCATCCTAGAGAGAGTTTATAAAGTTCCAGCTATTGCTATTTGGTACTGGGAGGGTTGTGCTGGTACTGTTTCAATTAAATACTTATAAATTTCCCTACTACAAGTTTTCCTAACAGTTTCTATATCTCAGATATAGATTCACAATTCCTGGCCAATGGGAGCTGCAGGCGGGCCGTGGCTGCGGACAGTTGATGTAAACAAACTGTCTCGCGGTTCGCCAGTGGATTACCCTGACGGGCCGCAGGCTGCCCACCACTGCTCTAACAGGTTCTAAGAGCACTCATCAACTCACAGGAACGGAACCTCGGAGATAGTTATCAACCTTGGCTCTGTGGTACAGTCTTCAGTGTCAGGCTTCTTCCTATGTATTTATTACCCCCCCCCCCCCCTTTTTTTTTTTTTTTTTTTTTTTACTACGTCTACTTCCTTTTCCATTTTGGCACGACTTATTGTAACCCTTATTAGCCTGACTTTTTTTGAGAGAGAGATTATATAAAGTAATGCAATATTTTTCACACCAATATGCTATATTTTTATTATATATAATTTCCTTGAATTAAATACACCTTGGACCCAGTAACAGAAAACTCCATCAGGGAAAAGAGGGTCAGTCTAAATTTTCTACTGTATACACTCTTCGGTGTCTGTTTCTCTAATTGGGATACTGCAGTGGCTGCTGGCAGGAAAATTTCACAAAGGAAGCTATTCTTTTGTCTCTCTCTCTCTCTTTATTGTATTAGTGGAGGAATTTAACTGTAACTCTGCCATATTCTTATCACTAGGATAGCAACACAATGTAGGTGTTCTCCACTCCCCCCGTCCCAAAGTGGCTGCATGAGTCTGAGGACTGTGTAGTTCCTGTTTCTTCTCATAACTGTCGTGCAAAAATGTGTAGCAGGAGGAGAGGGGGAGGTGTAATCTCATTGTCTGTATTACCTGAGTTAAGATTACATGTAATTCCATTGTCTCCGATCACTGTTGGTGTTAATAGAGTTATGCGGTATTTAAACAGAAATGTGTTACAAGAATATTGTATTCAGTGTATCAGTGAAAAAGTTTTGAGTGGACATTTAAAACATTTCTATCTGATGCAGCAATGCCTCTTTTATGCAGCTCTCTGTACCTGGAATGACATTCCTCATTCTGTGAACAAGGGACCTGTTCCAAGGCCAATGGAAGTCTTTCTCTTGGCTCCAATGGGCTTTTGATCAGGCTCCAAATGTCTTCACGAAAGTCTTCTCTTATGCTATTCATTTTGCCTTGGCTTCCAACTCCTTTGCGGCCAATTCCTCCCCACTTGTCAGTCTCTTCACCAATATCAGAATGTGTATAAATCACTGTCTGGATAACTCCGTGGAAATCATGGTATTTGTTTAAACTTTTGCCTTTTATTTCCTAACCCCCTTTCATTTGTCTATTTTAGGCCCTGATTCTGCATACATTTGTTCATGGTCTTAACATGTAACCTTACATTTTTACTCACTGGCAAGTGAGTGTTTGCAGGACAAAGGCTTTGTTTGGGGCAGAGATGGTGTTTTTATTTTAAATCTCTGTAAAGCACCTTGTGAAAATATGAAACTATCTAAATGCTTAATACCACTTATATAAAAAATATAGTGTTATGTCTTTTGCTATTCTTATTTCCTAAATTCTAGTTCTTGATTTATTTACTTGTTATACTATAATCTTCATTCTAACAGCACAGTTGAAATATCCCATGGACTACCACAGTGCAGGTTATGATTGGGAAGTTGCCCTAGAGCAACAATGGTTAAGTGTTGTTTTATTATTTGACAGATCTCTCTATAGATCCTGTGGGTACTGAATATTGTATGTCATGTTAGAAAACACATAAGCAGAAAGTTACAGTGGCACAGGTGATGAGGATTCCATGTGCCTGGCTATTTAGGGGTTAAATCCATGAGTTTATTTAATTTGTTCTTTATTTTTCATCCTGAGGAGTTAATTGTCTGGAATTAAAAGTGTATTTGTTTGGAAGGGATGAGGAAAACCACAAGAAAATTGTTGTTTTTAATATTTTAAAGATGATTGACTCTCTCATTTGGTGTGAATGAACTGCATTTAGTTTATCCATCTAGATAACCACAGCAGAAAATATTACAAGCATAATGAACATCTGAAATATACTACTGTCATTTTAATATGTTACTTGGATTTTAATAGACCTATTTTAAAGAAAATAGGTATCATGCATTTTAGCTAAATGTAAAGTAGATTTAGAGATGTAATTTTCAGATTGCCAAAGTCCATTAACCTGATGTCTATTTAATGTATGGAATTGTACCTTTGAGGGTAGGATGAGACATAAAAGAGGTTTGAAACATTTAGCCAAAAGATCTGATTAACTGCTCATTGTATACAAATAGACCACCTAGAGAATTGTACCCAGACCTGAACTGTTAAGAAAGTTACAGATTTGTGTAATTTCAGTTATAATAAAAAGTATGAGGGACGTGAAACATTACAACTTTCATTTGAAATAAATCTTTGTTTAATGTTTGTGCCACAGAACTGCAGTGCTGGAAGCCTGGGATTCTATCTTGTTGTCTCAGCTAGCTGCAGGACAAGCAGCAGTGGTGAGTTGGGATGACTAATACATGCTCTAACAACACATGTTCTAGCTTTAAACTACAGCATACAATGATTTAATTAAAATGAATTTAGTGAGTTAATGTGCTTTGGTTACCATCCCTTTCTAACAGCTTGCCATTGCTCCTTGTTTCTTTAAAGGAAGTCCGATCCCTGCCTTCTTCATACTTTCCACTATTTTTAAAGTGATCCTTTCTAGTTGTATGTTAACTCAATGATGCTGAGGTAATGCTTAGCTATATCATGGAAAACTAGCCATTTTCAACACAACAAAGATTTTACGGGATTCTTACATGCAGGTTCCCGGGCACATAACTAAGATACAGCAGTTCAACCCAACTTACTAAAAACAAAAAAAGACTTTCCTACATACAAATTATAGTTGCTTTGTCTTATCCAGAAGATTATTAGGATATTAGGATTAGGAAGTAAATAATATAGCTCAACCAACAGAGTCTTTTCATGGACTGAAGAGTCAGCACTCCTATTCTAACTGCAATCAAAAATCAATCTAAAGGGAATCAAAATGACCCTCCTACTTTTCTAGTGTCCTCCTTTATGTACCCCAGAACACCTGGTAGCTAGTTGCTAATTAAAGATAATTGATCCTCATTTGTAACCTGTTGCATTTTCACCTGTTCCTCCTGCAGACCCCAAGGGGTTCTCTCTTATCTAATTAGCCTGTTCTAGTCTATCCCCACTGGCAGAGAGCTGTGATAAAGCTTTTAGCCAAAAGGTTATTAACCCTTCCCACATCAGCCTTTTAGGTTGTGTCTTAGCTGGTGTCAAGACTGCTATTAGGAGAATTATGTTTCCCACAATAAATTGGTGAAATGCCAGGGTTAAGTCATCATGTGAGGGTGCTGGCTTTGGCAGTGGGCAGATGCCCCAAATTAAAAGGATCTCTAAAACAATATTCATTAATATTCCTTGAAATGTTTTGATCACTAAAATAACCAAACAGAAAGAAAATACTATTAAGTCTTATATTGTGGTTTAAACCCTTACATGGCAATAGAATACAATTAAAGCAAAGAGAACATAGGGTTAAGAGCAGCAAAGGTCCTCCTCCCCCTTCTCTTCCTCTTCCCCTTCCCCCCCCCCACCCCCCCCGCTTTAAATTAGTAATGAACTCAAGCATAAAATCTGGACCTGGAGTTTGAAACACCCTCCCACCCACCCTCAGCCCCCAAGAGATAAACGTTGCTGAACTCCAGGAAACAACATGTTCTAAAGAAAGGGGTATTTATTTCCCCTGAGACTACTGTAAACAGGGAATCATCACTGAACTGCTGTTTCCAGTGACATCCCACAAGCATTGGTTCTTGATCCTACACTATATAACATTTTTATTAATTACCTTAAAGAAAACATAAAATAATAACTGATAAAGTTTGCAGATATCACAAAAAGTGGGGGAGTAGTAAAAAATTAAGAGGACAGGTCACTGACACAGAATAATATGGATTGCTTGGTAAGCTGGGAACATGCAAACAATATGCATTTTAGTATGACCAGATATAAATATATACATCTAGGAACAAAGGACATAGCCCGTACTTACATGATGGGGGATTCTACCTTGACAGGCAGTGACTGTGAAAAAGATTTGGGAGTGGTGGCAGATAATCAGCTGAACATGATCTCCTGGTGTGATACTGTGGCCAAAAGGGCTAATGCAATCCTTGGATGTACAAGGATTAGTAGAAAAGTTATTTAACCTCTGCATTTGGCACTGGAATGACTGTTGTTGGAATATTATGTCCAGTTCTGGTGTCCACAATTCAAAAAGAATGTTGATAAATAGGAAGAGGTTCAGAGAAGAGCCACAAAAATTATTAAAGGTTTAGAAAACATGCCGTATAGTAATAGACTCAAGGAGCTCAATCTATTTAGCTTAACAAGGAGAAGGTTAAGGGGTGATTTGATAAGAGCTCCTGTATGGGGGAGAAGTATTTAATAATTGGCTCTTCAAACTAGCAGAGAAAGGTATAACCTGATCCAGTGGCTGGAAGTTGAAGATAGACATATTCAGACTAGAAATAAGGTGTACATTTTTTAACAATGAGAGTAATTAACTATTGGCACAACTTACTGAGGGTCATTATGGATTCTCCATGACTGAATTTTTTTTAAAAATTGAGCTTGGATGTTTTTCCTCAAAGAAATGTTCAAGGAATTATTTTGAGAAAGTCCTATGGTCTGTGTTATATAGGAGATAAAGTAGCTGATCACAACGGTCCCTTCTGGCCTTGGAACCATCTTGCCAGCTTAGTTTTCTCATCTACTAAAACAAAACTCAACTTTTATCAGTAGCTGAGGACAGCTTCTCAGTTATATTGATGTAAATGGAAAGGAACTCCATTAAAATCAATGGACTAACTCTAGTTTTAACATGGGTGTAACAGAGATCAGAATCTGACTCTGTTTCTAATGAATATTTAATTACACATTTCTGCTAGCGAAGCAATCATCTGGATTTTAAAAACCCATCTTTCACTGGGGACTTGCCTTCTCCCCCTGTACTTAATAGCTTCTTCTAACTCATCATAAGGAAAAGGACTATCAAAATCTCCCCAATGGCTCTCCTCACCTCAGATATTCATAGCACCCTTAGATATGGAGACACACAAGGATTTAAAGACACAAAAAAACTATGTACCTATTTGGAGTATTTTATGAACGCTTCAGATTGGTTTTGGATGGAAGACAAAGTGGCTAAGATTTTTTTAAATGACCAGTGATTTTGGATGCCTAACATGCCTGGTTTTCAGAGGCCAAGTTTTCAACACTTTGTGAAAATGAGGCCCTTTTAGAGTGCCTTCACTGAGGTACCCAAAAATTAAGTCACCCTAAGTCACTAGTCTTTTTTTGAAAATCTTATATAGCCAACAGCTTTAGGGAGCTTAATTCACTGGTGCCAGCTCTTCAAAAGCGCCTAGCAACAGCAGCTCCCATTAGAAACATTAGTAATCGGGCCATTTTATTTAGGTGCCTCAAGGGAAACTAAACTCTTAGGAAAATCTGTCTCTAATTGTAAGCAGTGAGCCCTTCTGAAGATACTGGCCTTAAGGTGCATGGCTCAGATTGCTTTCGCTAGCATGCTAGCCCTGCTCTGCAGAATGGTGAGGCAGGGAAAGGGCATGGGTCCCAATCTTTCTTTTATTATTATTTTTAGTAAGCACCTAGGACAGACCAGACCCCCTTTTGCTAGGCACTATATAAACACAGAATAAAAACGTGGTCCCTGATCCAAAGAGCTGCCACTTTTTCAGAGTCCTGGGGAGAAAGAGGGATTGACCAATTAATGTGAACCCCAGAGTGCAAGAAATTCAGAGCCCGTGGCTGCAGGCAGCCATTGCACTTCCATGGAAGGATTGCTGGTGCTGGGCAACTTCCTGCTTGCCCCTGAGCATCTTCATGCAGTCTGGCATCTGGCCCTTACAGTATGGAATTTGCCCAGGTTTTTCCTGTATGGCATTTCATAACAAAACACACATTGCTCAAGATCTCTGACAAAGAAAACAGTAGAATGAAGATGTGCCAAACCATCTGTGACATAATTGGATACCTCTAAATATAGACACACCTGCCAATAATTTAAATTTTACAAATATTCTTGTATTGACCTACATAATATGATGGCTGTTTTCACAGTAATATTGATCTAATAGCAAAGGCATCTGTTAAAAAAGACAACTGTTAGCTGATCCCAACATTTTAAAAAGAAATGAAAATGAAGAGGAACCAGATTAATCTAGAGTAGTTTTTGATTGCTTTGCCTTCTTTTAATCTTCAGTTTTACCAAGCAGGCATATAACCCAAAGATGTAGTGCAAAGTAATATTCCCATCTTCTTTATAGGTATGCTGTACAGTACATTCTCCTTAAGGAGAGCTATATTACCACAAGCATGTACTGTAATACAACACTACATCAAACCTGGAATAGGGATCTGAACTCAAGATGTTTTTCTTTTAAAGGCAGTCAAATAAAATAAATAAATACAAATTTCTGTCCTGCCTTATTTGTTTTATCAGACAAGGCAACACTGGTGTTCTGAAACAGAATTGGAAGCTGAGCATCTCTGGAGATGTGTTACTTAAATTTTTATTTATAAAAGTTATAATGATGGAAACAAGATGGAATAATTATTCATGGGCATATCTGGGCACTGAGAAGGTCCTCATCATCACAGTGTCTGGGTGTCTCACAAATATGTCTGAATTCAATAATACCACCTACCTCTTACATAGTACTTTTCATCAATAGACCTCCAAGCGCTTTCACAAAGGAGGGCAGTAACACCATCCCCGTTTTACAGATGGGAAAACTAAGGCACAAAAAGGTACCAAGACTTGTTTAAGGTCACCCCAGAGGCAAACTCAAGACAAATGGCAGACTCAAGGCTAGAAACTGAGTTTCCTGAGCCACAACCCAGTGCCTCACCCACTAGGCAATATCAGCTAAGACTTCCCCATAGAGAGCTGAATTCCTGTTCCAAAGCTCACTGAAGGTGATAGAAGTCTTTCCAGGGGCTTTGAATCAAGCTCTTATTGTGGAAGAGTCCATCGAGGAAGAAGTGGAAACCTGTGTGGTGGGAGAGAGATGGGGGAGGTGATGAAATGAAGACTGAAAGGAGACAGTATGATTAACTTTTGTCAAAAACAACAGCACACTGCACTAAAGACAAGTTAATGACGCATGTGTGTGTCCTTAATACTGCCTTTCAATGTAAAAAATTGCCAAAGTTGCCACGAGGATGCTATGCAATTGCAAATAGGAGGGCAGATAATCTGTATAATCCTGACTGGGAGGGTGAGGGACTCACCATTGTGTGACTAGAGGGAAACTCTCCATGAGACAAACTCTATAAAGATGCAGTCCACACTGTGCCTGAGAAGTTTGGAAGGGGTCAAGTATAAGGAGTAAGCCCCAGAAATCTGCAGTCTCCACAAGCAAAATGTGTGGGGCTAATATCGTCTCAGACTATTCCTGGAAACTGTGCCTTTTATTAACGTAGATGTTGTTATAGCATTTGCTAATCATCAGTGCTTTATATCAGAGGGAGTTAATTATGCTGGGAACTGCAGCATCTTAGACATTCAGAATCACTAGTTCTGAAGCAAATCTAATAGGCAAATATCAGCCTTCCCCAAAAAGCTTTTGCTATAGGCTGAACCTCTTTCACTCATCTGTAGTCAAGTGCAGCACCATATGCCTTGTCTAGATTTCATATTCTCTGCTCAGACATCTCTTGATCTTTTTCTCAGAGTGTTTTGTGCTAGAACAAATCTCTCCCTGCCCAATAAATTATCAACATTATTTTGAAATTAAAAGTTCCTGGGTCACAGTATGATTCATGTGAATGTTCAATAGCAATCTCTTTTCTGCTGGAATTATTCACTTACATCTTACACTGCATCATTTTGGTATATAAATATCTTTTGTCCTACAATAACGTATCAGATGATTCAAACAATTATTTGAACATTACCATTTTTTACTGAAGCAGAAGTCTTTACGTTGGAGGACTGAATAGCTAGCAGGATTGATAATAGGTGCCACTGATAAAGAAAAGAACCAGAAAACAACCCTATAATCATATAAAGCTAGGCTTCTGTCTTTTTTCTATGCAGGCTACCCTCCCAACCCTAGACGGGAGGGAAACCCTCTTTCCCTAACACCACTCTTTCATTCGCTGTAGTCCTGTGTGATCTCACACTCCTTGCTATCACCATCATCACTGTACATTTTCTTGAATTCTCTTTAAAGGATTTAACAAACTTTTGTCAGTTCCAGATTTACCTGCTGAAGCAAAATTTAAGATCAAAGAACCCAACTGCCCCTGAATCGCAGATGAATACAGCAACTGGGCTGACGGATGAATGTGGTGATTTTCCTTTGATGGTAAACTGTTTGGCTGGTAAGAGCAAATGGCTGAAGTTCAAATGAAAAAAACCTAGTTTGCAATAATAGTGTCATATTTTCACTGGCCAGATGGGCAACATGTAGCCATCAAGAGAAGAATTGAAATATGAAAACGATTCACAATATCCTCTCTTCTCACTTTGTTCAGGTGTGTCATTGTGGCCAAGGGATACCATCTGATCATTCAGATACATAGTCCAACGCAGTCTCAGACATACCTGATAGTTCTGCCTCTTTGCACACAATTGGGTGCAAAGTGGAACCATATTTTCCCCACTCTTGTTGAAAACTGATGCTGGCCTGCTTTTTCCGGGTGGGGGATGAAAAGAAAGAGAAAAAGGAGACAGAAGTACAGATAAGTAGGAACTCAGCTCTTAAAGGGCTAAGATGGAACTTTTTGAATGTTCACAGCAACAAAGTTTTAATTAAAAGAAGAGAAAAGGCCTTTTTATTACCTATCCTGGAAAAAAATTATGTCATTTGGTACCTATACTTTAAATGTAATTTAAATATACAGGGCTATATTAATTGTTTTTAGTATTTATTATTGTGGTAGCACAAATAAGCCAACTGAGAGTGGGATCCCATTGTGCTAGGGTACTGCACAAACACAGAGTAAGACAGTACCTGCTTTACAATTAAATAGACAAAACAGACAAAATCTGAGAGAACTAGAGTATTATTATCCCCTCTTTACACTGGGGAGGTTAAGTTACTTGCCCGTGGTTACACAGAAAACCTGTGGGAGAGCTGGGAAGTTGAACCCAGATCTCTCAAGCCCCAATCCAGTGCCTTAATCACAAGGCAGCTTTTCTTTCTGAACAAAACCTCTCAGACCCTCCAGGATGTGCTTTACTGGACTGCCAATACAAACCTCAAATGGCAGAGGGCCAGCAGCCTTATGTTTCACAGCACACCTTGAGGCATATATTCATTGGCCAATAAAACACACCTGGCACATCTTCATGCTATAAGAAAACACCATACGATTTCTGATAATTGTGTATTTTCTGTTCTTTATCAATTATTTATTAAGAACTAACATAGTAAATAATCTGCTGAGTAAGGTGCAATAACGTAAAGGGGGAAGGATACAAATGGCACATTTTATCATCCCACCGCCCAGTTGTAGGCTCTGTGGCATGCTGCATACTTATGAACACTTCAAGTCAGATTGAACTCTTCAGCTCTAAATCTTCATACCCTATTCACCAAGAGACTCCTTTGTTGAAAGCAACAAAAGAACAGGCTTTCCTATATGTATTCGCTTTTATCAGGTTCTCTTAATCCCAGCACTAGTAATTCCCTTCTATGTAGCAGCAGTAGTTTCATCTTTGGTGAGGACTCGTTAGCGGACTTAGTATTAGCATTAGCTGACGGAAATGTTTCCATTAAAAGGACATTTTAATCCCCTTTAGGACTAAAATGGCTTTTTTTTAAAATTTAAATAGAGGATATTTACAGTCAAGCTGGATAGAAGTAGCATATGGCTACAATACGTAAGATTCATCAGCACTCTAGAGCAAAAAAGAACCAGTGTGGATGTCAGTGATGTTCTGATAATGCTTCAGTACTTGGGTGCATTCCTTCTCCCATTGAATTCAATAGGTAGCGCATCAGGACTTTGGCTTTTAAGTAATAGTAGACTTGTGAAACATGTACTGAATGAATGAGAATTTCTCTAAGGGTGAATCTATTCGGCAATCCAGGGTTTGAATGGAAGTGTGGGTAGGCGCACCTGCACTAGCTTGACCTGCACTAGCATTGCAAAAAGTAGATGCAGCAGAGCAGGCTTCAGAAAGGTGACTAGGTACCGAGGCCTCCAGGCAGCCTTACACAGCTTGTGCTAAAGCACACACTGCCATATCTACACGGCTACTTTTAACAATGCTAATGTGGGTATGTTTATCAGAGCTGCCATTCACAACGTGGACTGTAGCATAGACATATTCTAAATCTCAGTGGTAAAACATCACCATCCTTTATATATTATTAAATTTTCAATATAGATCTGTATTTTTAAGCGTGAATGCATGGGGACAGATTCTCAGCTGGTGTAAATCATTGTACCGCCAGTGAAATCAATTAAGTTACATTGATTTACACCAGCTGAGGATCCGGTCATCAATGTCCACCTAAAATACAACAAGAGAGACCAAAAAAACAAAACCCCAGAGCCTATCTGTGGCATCCAGTTTCTACCACTTCATATGCAAGAATCAACCAGATACCCTCATTCTCCCCAGGGGTTTGTCACAGTAATAAAGCCCAATGGGAGGCTTAGTACAATAATGCAGCTGGAGGAACAGTAATAAAACAGGATGGCTCCCTGTTTGAAACATGTCCATGAGAGGAATGGAGCACTGAAAAATTAATGTGTTTCTTGTAACAGACATACAGTATTTCTACCAAAGACCTACCTAGCAGGGGTCTACCTGGACCTTTGGGATCAGCTACTATTCATTTGGCCATAAAAGCAAAATTTAATTTGATCATCTCAGATCCTTTTAAAATAAGGGTTATTAAAACCACCAAGCTGAAGCCCTTAATTAAGGTATGTGTGAACAAACGGATGGTGCTGATCGTAACAGGGGATGTGGGAGGTACTTTTTATGGTCTTCCATAATGATTACTGTTGCATAAAATAATAGAGCCATCATGGCATATTTTGCGCTGTAAAATGAAGCAGTTATGCATGGATAATATTGTTTATTTTCACCCAGAAAACTTTTTAATCAACAATTCTTACAGAATAGCTTGTTCTTTGGAAAGTTGACTGTATCTACTACTACTGTTCAAAATTCATGCAAATAGTAGTGGAAACTTATACATTAGGCGTAAGCTGGGAAAGAGGATTTTGTGTAAAAAAAAAAATTACCAAGAGTCTTACAGGGGATAGAATCACTGATATGCTTGATCAGGGGTTCTCAAACTTCATTGCACCGTGACCCCCTTCTGACAACAAAAATTGCTACATGACTCCAGGAGAGGGGACCGAAGCCTGAGCCTGCGGGCCAAAGCCCGAGCCCCACCGCCCTGGCCAGGGGGGACCAAAGCTGAAGCCCAAGGGCTTCAGAGGGTCTGTAACCTCAGCCCTGACACCTAGGGCTGAAGATCTCAGGCTTCAGCCTTGGCCCCAGGTGTTGGGGTTCAGGCTTTGTCCCCAGGCCCAAGCAAGTCTAAGCCACACCTGGTGACCCCATTAAAATGGGGTTGCAGTCCACTTTGGGGTCCCAATCCACAGTTTGAGTACCGCTGCTTTAGGTCATAAGCCAGTTTCTAACTAAGGGGTTAGGAAGACACTTTCCTGGGGGTAGATTATCCAGTAACCAACCACCTATTACGTGGTTTCTTGCACCTTCTTCTGAAACATCTAAATGGTTGTATTCACAGACAGGATACTGGGCTAGATGGACCTAGATGACTGGAAAATCAGCTGCCAAGTGCTCCAAGTTAGAGATGAATTGTAAAGGCTTTTGAAAATTCTGCTATGATGTCATGGATATTCAAACATGAATAAATGGATTTACTTAATGTAACATGCACTGATTTGGCATTCATTGGGTTCATAAAATGTGTGAACTTAGGGGGCAGAAAACACAGGGCATTATCAAGAAAACAAAAGCAGGATGGTACAAGTTCAGCAAATCTCTCATTTCATGGCCCTGCTTTTCAACAGGAATTCCTCCTACACTAGGGACTGTGATGGGAGGTGACACAGAGCTGTTGTGCTGGTTCTATGGCACTTGGAGATTCCTCCTTTACCTAGAGAATATTCTGGCGGTCAGATCCTTCAGGTTTACAGTCTCTGTGAAAGTAGAGCGGCACAAAGATCCCACGCAGAATAAAGAATCAGGACCTTGGAGTATATTAAATGACCAATAAAATATGCCCTAGAGTATCTTAATAGTGTTATAACATGGTTCTCAAAATTTAAATTCCATTTTAAACTAGTATTATAAAATCATTCCTCCATTTTATTAGCATTCTTCCATTACAAAAAAAATACTAAGGGTTTTTTTCTTCCCTTTATAAACTTTGTTGTTGTGCTATTTTGACTGAGTTCCCCCTACTTTATCACTGCATCTCACAAGGACCTCTTGGTAGCATTCCCTGTTATATCTTTCCACCTGTTCCTGCTTCACCATGCAAATTACATTAATCTCACTCACCCACTGAACACCAGATTGGTGAAAATCACATTGCTTTTCAAGTTACACCGATGTGTTATTTATATTGCCATTTACATCCCAGATGAATTTGACCCAAATTACTTTCAAAACCACCACCTCAAGGAGATTGTTCAATTCATCACATCCCCAGCCGTTCATAAAGACCAAAAAAAAAAAAAAAAGATCTTTTTGAATATAGTATTTATGCAAGCATAAGATAGGCAAGCTGATACTGCTCCAGCTGTCTTTCTGGAATCTGCTAGCACATTTAGTTACAAATTTCCACCCATCTGATACAATGTCCTGAGAAGTCAGTGCTGATGATACATTTTTAAACCAAGCACTGCCACTTATCAAGGCCTATTTACACACATAACTGCACTAGCAGAGGAATCCAGCTAGAGCAATATTGGCGGAGGAAATAGATTTTAAGACATCCCAAGACTGCAGAATCAGTAAAATATTTGATATGAAAGAATTTGTGTGCTAGCTACTATACAATTGCTGATCCATTTTTCAAATGAAAAATTAAAACCATATTTCCACATAGGCTGTAAACTTTGATTATGGGAATGATATGCTTGTTAGCAAGGTGCTATGAACCCCTGCTATCCTCATCCACCTCCCACTTTCTATCATTGCCATGACCAGGGAAAATGTCTCTTGTGGGTGGGGAAGAAACATCTGAATAAAAGTCTATAGATGTCTCTAAAAAAGGCAAACATAGCGAGAGAAACAGCAAGAGCTGCCCTTGCATGAGCATCAGCATAAAGAAATGTACAGTTTCATCCTCCTTTAGAAATACTTGTTTGTACATTTATAAAAGAAGCAGATCATTTGAGAAGACCTGCAATATTATTACCATTCAATATGAGGAAATATTACTGAAATAATTATGAGAGTAGGAGAAAAATCTCATGATTAATATTCAATTCTGGGTGCAAGAGAAAACATATACCCCCTTCTAGCCCTTCCTCCTCTCCCCGCAGTCTCTATAGAGTGTACTTTACAATGAGAAATAGAAATGGATATCTTTGTTAGAGAGCAAATTTTTTCCATCCCATCATACTTATTTTAAATGCATCCTTAGGTTAAAATGTTCAGCTTTGATTTAGCCAGGCCTCAGTTTCTTGGAGGTGTCAGTAATTGCAGGTGAAATTCTGCATCTAAAAAATATTTGCACCAAAAATTAAGTCTTTAGATTTAAGGGGCCTAAACTGAAGGCATAAACTTCCACCCACAATTAGTTGTGCCTGAAAAAAATAAATGTCAAATCACTAGACCTGCACATTTAACCCAACAGAGGTAATTTTTCTGAGCACAGAAATCATACCACTTCAAGACACATTAAGTGCCCTGTTTCTCCTTTAAAACAAAGAGTACATTGTCTGTTTGTTATGAATTGTATTTTCCATATAAATGTTAGTTTAATTTAATATTGAGTCTGTGCACTATGCGTTATCAGTCCTCATCTTCCAGGCAACAGGGAGACATGCCACAGGGAGGCATTTCCTCAGGCACAAGCAAGGAGGGATAAGATGCTTTGTAATGGTTCAAAGATGGCTAAATTGGTTTTAGTAAAAATGATGGACATAAAAAGCCTCTTGTATATTTAAATTTTTTTTTGTCGAGAATAATATTGTAGAATGGATGAATTCCTGCATAAAATCCAATAATTTGTGGCCTACAAACATTAGGTTAGTGAAGAAAAAATAAAAAACACCTGCAGAACTGTCAGTAAGTTGCAATGTTGTCGGAAAGCTCAGTAGTTCAAGGACTGGATCATTCATGAAGAGGGAACTGCCCTCTCAAACCAATAGGTGCTCCCTCCATTGTAGTGAAGAGGCCTGTTGGAAGGAAGCATAGGGAATCTTGCACTTTCTCTACCCAAGCGATGCCTGTTTCTGGGATAAACAAAGGACTTCACTCTTTCGGGCTATTTCTCTGGCATCTTTTGAGAGCATTACATGCCTGCAAAACAAATTGCTATAGTACTCAAATATGACATTATTCATATAGCACCCACAAGCATGTTTGGTGCTCTACAAACTCGTCCCTGTCCCAAAGACCTTACAGTGTAAAGGGGCAACATACAGACAATGGGAAAGATAATATGACATTTTTACTGTTAGTTTCACTGATTTACCTTTCTTTTGGTGAGTCAGCAGAAAGCCAGTTCCTGGTATGCCCTTTTTTACTTGTAGATAGAAAGCTTCATCTTTTGAAACAAGGAAAAAGGAGAGGAAGGACTAACCGCAATTCAGGTAACCCATTCCTCCCATTGCAAGCCAAGTCAGATTTTTTGTGCCACAATAGCTATGAATTCATGGTTTATTATACCAGTCGATGGTCAACTGTAATCCAACTCTCTAATATAAGATCATGATAGTAAAAAAAAGTTTAGCACCAATACTCTCCTGGCTAGCAGGATCTGGTACTTACATATACAATGAATCAAACAGCACTGCCCTAAATGTTCTTAAGGGGCCTAATTCAAAGCCCTTTGAAGGCAATGGGAGTCTTTTTATTGACTTGAATAGTATTTAGATCAGAACTAAGGTAAGAACAATGCAAAGCTAAGAAATTCTGTTGGCCACATAATACAGCAGGGCACCTAGAGTCAGTGAGAACAACATAGAGGCAGACTCCTCTTGCTCATTCTGCTGCTGTTAGAAAGGGGAACTATGACATATAGCGGTGGGGAAATCTGTGTCTGTGAATTTCTAAGCATTCTTTTTGAATGCAGAGTTCAGCAAGCACTATTTGTAGTCTCTCTCTCTCTCCCCCCCCCTCTCTTTCTCTGTCCTTTTGTTGCTTTGTTTATCTAAAGTAAAGATCATTCTGTCTGTAAATGTGTAAACAGCCATATGCTCATTTGTAGGGAGAAAGTCTTCTCCTTACCTCACAAAGTAAAATTTAGCTGCCTCAGCAACCAAAGCCCATAATATCATATTTGGGATGAGATGGTGATTTGTCCTGACTTGTCACAAATTTTGTAAGCATGTCTAAAATAGGATCCCATGATAACATGAAAGGCAACACATGTGACAATCATAAACTTACATTGAGTGTCTTGCTTGCAAATCCTTTTAGGAATATATTTTAGGGGGAAATTTTAATAGGAATAAATGGTACAAAGACAACAGAATCTCAAATAGCAGTAATGGAATTGTAGAATGCAGTCCAGAGAAGACAAATGTATTCAATCTATGACTGATATGAATCTACTATCTTGGAACACTCTATAAAGAATAGATTTATGCCTGAATAACTGGATGAGCCTTTGCATATAAAGAGGGAAGAAGCAGGAGGGGAGGGGTGTTGCAGCAGTAAACATTTCGCCAGAGTCAGTGTTCCCTTTCTAGAACATTTCAAAAGAATTTTAATTGTATTGAATGCTTGTGCATAAATAGGATTGAATTGTGCCAAAAATAATGCTAAACCACCCTATAAAAAGTGATTGACAATGACAATTAACTCAAATTCAACAGAAAATCTCCTTAAATGGAAAAGCTTTTGATTTGGGGTTTAATATTTTTTAATCTACATAACAAATTATGTTTTTTCATATACTAAAGCCCAAAATAATGCTTATAGAATGTTGCACTCCATTTGTCAGGGAGCTCACTAACTGTTACGCTGAGATGTTATGTTTCCCAGATAGGGACACTCTGAGGGCTTCCCCGTCTATTTCTGAAACAAGCATGGGGTATGGGTTCCTTTCAGAAACAGGATAAAGAACTAGGCACGGTCTAATCCAATAGGACAGTTTCTAAGATCTGGGTGGTCAGTCAAATAGAGCTGCTGGCAACATTTTTGGAATATCAGGGTGATAACCATGATAAAATCCCAAAAGCACATGAAGTAGGAGGATGCTGATCCTTGGTGTGCATAGACACCCAGGCAGAGTTGCAGAATGAGTGACCTCCTTTAGATCTTGCTGTATTCTCCAAAAATTAAGCACTCATTTAAGCAAAATGCCTTTGGCCTGATTGTGAAGTCCAACCTAAACATTTTATCTAATGCAATATTGTCTTTCTGAGGCTGCAGCCATAAATCCTAAGATACCAACACTAAGGATCTGATTCCACAAATGCTTTTACTCACATGAGACTACTTACATAAGGACTACTTTTGAGGCAAGGCTTACAGGACCGGATCTCAAGAGAGGTAGGTTGCCCTAACTAAAGAATAAAAGCTAACACAAAGTGAACACTGGGTATCCCTCCAAAATATTGTACTGAAATTCACAATTAACCTTGACTTAAACTTCAGCTAATATTACAGCACCTAAATACCAGACTAAATAGAAACTAAAATACCAGGTTAAAGAGAAACCAGAGTTATTCAATAACACATTTGCTGCCAAGTCTGTTTAGGAGAAAGCAACAACTTTTGAAGAATTCTCTATTATTGCTTAGCAGTACAACTCCGTTATAATCCCACTAGCACTAGACAAAACTTTTTTTTATTGAAGACATTCTTTTACTCGTTAATAGCTGAGAAAGACAAATTAAGTGCCTATTTTATGAAGCAAATGGATGTTTTCATATTAGCAACTGGGGTAAAACTGATTGAAGTACAGTACCATAATGAAGCAAGATCCCATAAAGCTCCCTGGCTAAGCAACTGCATGCTACTCCAGAGGGAAACACAACAGAGAAGGAAACCATTGGTTCAGCTACCACCACAAACAACCAAACGAGACAAAAAAAAGTTAAGCACAATTAAAAGAGATCAATTATAGATTGGACAAAAAGGAATAATCAAGCTCCCTACCTCCTCATTCACCCCAGCCTGGTAGTGCTGGAAGTAGAAAACCCATGCTGCCAGGCACAGCATTTGTTGAGCAGTGGCTCATGGGAAGACTGGTGATCCTTCACCATGGATCTGCAAGTGTTAAGGCATAGCAGGGCATAACCATTAGCCCTTACAATACATGTGCAGCTGCCAGCGCAAGACAGAACCATTCAGAGACAGTGACAGAACAAACTAAAAATGAACTACGGCAAATAGACATCATATACCTGTAGACCTTGAGTTGCACAGTGAGAAAAGTGCAACAATCCACTGGACCTGCAGAGACATAATGTACTGTATGCATCTAAAACAGGATGCCTGGTGTAGATTCTCTGCACCAGTGCAGCTTGACACTAGTTCAGTTAGGGTCAGATTTTCTAAATGATGCACACACAGTGCACAGAAAGGTTATGTATGTGGAAAGCCAATGTATTAATGAGTATCAGATATTTGTTGGTTTGTATGTAGACCACTTAGGCCAGATTCTCAAAGGTATTTAGGTACTTAACTCCCATTGAAATCAATGAGAGTTTGACACCTAATACTTTTGTGAATCCTGGCTTTGGAGTCTAAGGATATAATTCTGATGTCATTTACACCTGTTTTACACTAGTGTAACTGAACTGACTAACTCCAGATTTACTTCAGTATGACATCAGACTCGAGATCTAGACACACAACTACTTGCTTACGTTCAAGCACCTGATCTGTGTCCCCACTAGTAAGTAAGCATCAATGTGTGCCCATTTCTCTGAGTTCTTCTGCATGCTTGAAAAAAATGATTATATTCCATATTATCACCATTAATAATAAAATATTTATTAATTATTATTATTATTATTATTGTTATTATTACTGCAGTAACAGCCAAAGACCAAACATTAGGATTGGGACCTCATTATACAAATGAAGATACACTTCCTACATTGAAGAAGCAAGTATGTTCATACATATACAAACTACAGAAATTTCAGGGAAAAGCAATGAAAATGAATAAAGGTCTAGCTGGGACAAATTAGCAAAGATTAAAAGAGGAAAATATGATTAGCTTAGCTAAATGCAAACTAAGGGAAACATGGTAACAGCCTGTAAATACTGCGTGAAATCTGCACGCAATCTATTCACAAACTGGCCACAGAGAAAGGAATAAAAAACCCCACCACCACAAAACAAAAAAAAATAAACAAAACACAGATGAGAAAACAGAATACTGGAAGGGGCTGGTTGAAATTTTTCCACTGACTTGGGTTTTGACTAACAAAAATTTTCACAGAAGTGGCTGCTATTCACAGAAAATAGATTTTTTTTTGTTGAAAAACTAAATGCCCAGAGACCAAATAATTTCAATATTTTTAGCTGAAAACAAATATTTTGGCTAGAAACCTGAATATTTCTATTCAGGTTATCCTGCCACAGTGCCTCATTAGAGTTATAGTTCAGGTATATTTTTCTTTATAGGGTGGGCTCTATTGGATAGCCGAAACACACACCAGACAGACATCCTAAACATGCCAGACATCCTAAACACACACCCACTAGCACCATACCACGAGAAAGTGAATAGGACTTCCCTCCATGAATGGATCAACCCTCTGGACCTCTCAGTTCTCTACAGTGTTTTAGAAACAAATTACGGTTAACCCCCTTGTGCGAAACAATTAACACCAATATTAACAATTCTGAAATAATGCAGTAACAACATTCATTATGCAAGTTAGCATTGAATGACCAATGCAGTGACAGCCTAGTGAAAGGAATGAAATGCAATGTATAGGCTGGCATAATAATGATTACCCATCAGAAAAATAACAGTAGTGAAACCTAATCCAGTCTACTCTAAAGAATAGAGCAGATAGGCAGAAGGGAGGGCTGAGAAGACAAGCACCCCTACAAACTAAAACAAAGCTGAGATAGTAGGTTTAATTTTAGTTCTACCAGCCTTGACTGTAATATTTTAAGGTAGCTTCTGATGTTTAAAAGATTTCATAACTGCCTGAATCATCTTCATGCAGTATACTGTCCCAATAGCACTGCAAAGATGACTTTTGATGTTCTAGAGTATGGCGTGCATGGAGATTAATATAATGTATAGTGTTTGTGGGTGCTTATAAAGAGAGAGAGAGAGAGAGAGTGTGTTCCGGGTTCCCAGCTTTCTTCAGAAGATAGCTAACAGCTCTCTCCCCATATCATTACCATTTGGTCTCATGGCTAATGTGGGAGAAAGAGAGCCTGGAGCACTGCGCCTGGTGCAAGACCTAAGGCCTGAACCAGAGGCTGTGAACCAAAATTAGCCCATGTTTTAAAGTAATTGTTCACAAGTTCACTGTATGACCTTGGCAAAAGTACTGCTAGTATTGCTAAAATACAGGCACCCCTAAAAAGGAACAAAGTAGTAACAGATACTGAGTATGTGTGAGAAAACACTCTAGAAAATTAGCCCAGGAACATCCTGGCCTAACACCAGACAAGAGAGTCTGCTAGAAGTAACGAATAGGAATGTTGTGCCTGAGACACCAGGAGCATAAGGTAGCAACAAGTCGACGTCAGGAAAGATGTAAAATGGTATGAGAATTGTTTGTCTCACTCTAAGTTTTGGGGTGCCTCGCCTTAACCCTTTGTTCAGTCTTGGGGACAGCAAAATCCCACTGCTGACGGAGCCGTTCCTTGCCACAGGGTACACATGTGTTAGCATACCTGTAACTATGGAACCCACCGCACTGGGACTGTGTCATGAGGGCAATAAACCTGGCCAAGTGCCTTTGTCACTGAATCATGCGAGCGATTGTTCTCTCTGGGTAGCGTTAGCGAGGTCTGCTAAACCAACTATCTCCACAGGGCTGGGACAGCATATGAAAAAAGCACACTGGCGCCTAACTGACAACAGCTGCAAGCCCTTTATCATGACCTTTAAAAGGTGCAGAACATTAACTTAATGTCCATTTAATTATAGGAATAATAGTTGTATTTTTACATTGCCCAGGCCTGCCAACATCAATTCCAGGCCCCTGGGCCAGGGCCATCCCGAGAGGGGCCGGGGGGGTGGGGGGGGAGGGGGCGAAGATGATGAATCCATCATTTCTGGGATCGACTGCACTGGCTAATCGTGCCAGCCCACGGGGCCCCCCCAAAGCACGGGGCCCAGAGATGATTTAAAGGGCCCGGGGCTCCTGGCCACCGCTACAGTAGCAGAGGCCAGGGACCCCCAGGTCCTTTTAATTTGCTCGGGCCCCTGGGCAATTGTCCCCTTTGCCCCCTCCCCCACCAACCCCCCATAGGCAGGCCTCACATTGCCTGGGTATTTACCAAATTGTCTATGTAACTCAAACCCCACCTGATTCAAATTATAAACATTTTGCTTTTTTAAAAAACTATTTTTTAAAATATCAATTTAAAAAAGCCTTTTACATCAGCTTCACTAAGCATAAAACTACCTGTTTTTGACTTGACCTTCATGCAGAGAATTCTCCAGATATTGATGATATGATGTTAAACCCTCCAAACCGCTGGAATAGCCACTCTCCCTCTGTGTTCCTTATGCTGGCATTTGGGGGCACCTTCTCCATAATCAGCTCAGTTCATTTCCATGCTGGCCTATGGGACAGAGACCTTTGCTGTAGTGTGCAGTGTTCAAAGGCCCCTCTGTGTATAGGCTTCATCTGTAGTGCCTCTTTATGGTGCCTCATGCATAACCTCACCATGGTATTTACAAGAGGCCTGATCCAAAGCTGAGTGAAGTCACTGGAAAGACTCCTTTTGACTTCAGTCAGCTTTGCATGAAGCCCATAATGAAGAACACTTTGTGCCAGCCCTCTGGACCAGAATGAGTTTCACCCCAAGAATTTATTGTCTTGAGCCCTGAAGATCTTTCTGTAATATTTATTGCAACTCTGATGAAAATGGTGCCATGCAATTTGCTGGTATTTACTATGCAAAATAAAATTCCTACTTCAATTTCCAGAAATAATCAGTCTCAAATAGTCATGATGAAACTTAATTTGACAGATTATAGAATAGGAGAGATAAATAATTGATCATAAAAATTCTCTAGCTGTATCATGTAAGAGTGAGGTTTCATTTAGATACACTGAGTGTTCATGACAGCGCTACAATATTTTATTTTCTGGAAATTATTTGAAGAATACTTTTGATGTGTGCATTTAGTTCATGTAGTATGTGATCAGTGAATCGTTTGTTGTTGTGTTACATCTAAGAAAGTGGAAAGATTCATATCTCAAGAACTATTTTTACATCGAAAGGCACACTCATGCAAACTTAGTTATACGACATTAATTGAACTGGTAACTGTAATGTAAAAGCTTACACAAAATTTTCACATTTCCCCCCACAAAAAGACCACTTTGTAGAGAGATGGATCAATCTTTCGATTTGACATGTGTGTGCATCTGAACTTTAAAAAAATGGTTTGAAGAATATTCACTGCAAAAAATATTGAAAAAGTGTTATAATTCATAGAAAAAATATTTTGGCAGAAGTGGATATGGTTTACTGCATTAATCAACATTAACATTTCATAAAAATGCATTTCTACAAAATAAATGTAAATTTTGGTGAGCTTAGAAAATGGCCAGTTTCTCCCTTAGGAGAAATGCATATTTGTTGGCATCATTCTTGGGAAATTTCTTCAAAACTCATATATTCATTAAAAAACAAATCACAAAACCAAATAGCAGATACATAAGCAACCCTACAATAATAAAATGCATGCAAGTTATTGGAGGAAATGCAAAATTAGCTTGTGGAACTCATTGTTACAAGGTGTCAAGCCCAAAAATTTATCAGGATTAAAAGAAAAATACCCTTATACTGATAATAAGAATACTTGAGGCTATGATAAATGAAGATTAAAAAGAAAACCCCAGGTGAAATCCTTGGCCCATTGAAGTCAATGGCAAAACTCCATAGGCTTCAGTGGGACAAGAGTTTCACCCCAAGATTTTTTAAAAACAGGTAACACTTGTGTCATGCTCCAGTGCGTAAGCCAGTGGGGGTCAGGAAAAAGCTTTCCCTGTGGGCAGGTTACCCCATAACTGCCTATTACAGGTTTTCTTGCTCTTTCCTCTGAAGAAGCTGGTATTGGCCACCATTTTGTGCACTGGTCTGTATGGACCCTACATCTGACAGTTCCTGACATACCAACAGAATGGTAAGGAAACAGATTTCTGCTTTAAGCTTCTAGGACATAAAGCTTAAGATTTCTGTTTTAAGCTCTAAGGACATAAATATTTATGGAAAATGGTGACAGATGCTAATATTAAACAGCAATATCATTTGATTATATCAGATTCAGAAGAAATTGAACAGCTCTTTGAAATAAGCTGAATAAAGTAAACAATGTTATATATCAGAACAGCAGTAATTTATTAAAACAACAAGGAGTCCGGTAGCACCTGAAAGACTAACAGATTTATTTGGGCATAAGCTTTCATAGGAAAAAAAGAAAACACTTCTTCATGGCAATGCATCTGAAGAACTGGGCACGAAAACTTATGCCCAAATAAATCTGTTAGTCTTTAAGGTGCCACTGGACTCCTCGTTGTTCTTGTGAATACAGCCTAACACGGCTACCCCCTGATACTTGACAGTAATTTATTGTGGAGAAAACAAAGGAATATAAAACATGTTTGAAAAGAAAGGCTTGAGAACTCCGTTATGCAAGATGAACAGAGACATCGAAAGAAAGATCTTCTCTCTCTCATGGACTGAGCAATCACAGAGCATTTTCATTTTGACATCTCAAGGCACCTAGACTTGGCTGAATATTCACCTGATGATTAGACTCAGTGTGGTCTAGACTCAGAAAAGCTCTTTAACACGTTTTAGCTGCACCAATTCCAATGGAGCTGAAGCAGAGGCTGAAGTGATTTCTTAGATAGAGATCCTTTTTTGAATTGGGCCTATATCCAACACTACAGAGCACCACTGTTTATAAGACTAGATACACAATTAACCTATATGTTTAGTATTTCGAGGGGACAAAAAACAAAGATTTGTTTCATCTTTACGAGAACGAGCTATAAAGAAAAGAGGACCTCAAACAGAGAGCCAGAGGAAAATACTGTAGACCCTCTTTGCAGGTATTTAAAGTTGTGGAAACATATTAATTATTGCAATTATCATTAGTTATTATTTGTTATTAGAAACAGATGCAAGGAGCTGGCAGCAGATGGTGGGAGTGGATGAGAAAGAGATTAATCTCATACATTTCTTCCTGGCGGCCCTTCTGCCCAGCTGTCTCATCTGTGGCACACTGGAAAGATGAGAAGCTGCACCATGCACATTGCAAAGCTACATAAGCTACTTGACTGTCTTCATGGCCAGTTCAAAATCTAGTGATTATTTATGATCATGGAACTTTAGTTAAGTAATTTTTCATCACACACATTTTGGCCACACTCTACCGCTGTTTCAGATGTATCCTTCATAAATAGAACAGCATTTTTGCTCTATGGCTTTTCATCCAGTCACATCTGTGACAAAGTATAATTGTGCTTTTCTAGGGTCTGACATGATCCCACTGTAGTCTTTTACTCGGGGCAAACTTCCATTGACAGCAGCGGGAATTTGCCGTTAGCACTGTCGGACTAATCTCTTACTGTAGTTTCTGATTCATTTCTAAATGAAAATTTATAACCTTTTAAAATATTGATATGGAGTTTATTAATATCAGAGTGGCCCAGAGGAGAATAATTCAGCTTTGTGACAGCTTTTGAGGTTTTGAAATTTGTTTTTTGTTCCACTTTGGAACAAAAGCAAAACCTTTTGCATGTTTCTGCTAAATGGATTTTTTTTTGTCTAAACAATGGTTTTCATTTGGTAAACCTGAGCTTTTCATTTCAGGTTTCACCCTCTCTCGCTCTCTCTGACCAGAGACCCCTGGGGACCTCCAAAAACTTCCAGATGAAAACCTGGTTGAAATAGATACATCTCTGCAAAATGTTCCAGCTTTCACAAAGCAGCATATTTTCTTTAAATGAAATTTCATCAAACATGTTCTCATCAGCTTTACTTAATATATTTGTACATTTTACAAGTTTTACATTTCATTTAACTGAAAGCATCATATATAGATAAGGCTGTAATTATTTGGAGAGACAAACTGTCATCATCTGAAATGCTAAGCGGTACGAAAGGTATTGATTTCCAATACTCACAGCATATTCTCTAACTTCAATGGAAAATCAGAAACCATCCTTTGGAATTGAGTGTCTTGATTGCGTTCATGGATTAGGATCTCTTTTTGTTTGTTTGTTTTTTACTGGGCTCTTCCTTTTGTGAAATCTCAATCACAGATGAAAATAAGAGGCTACATGAGTCTCCAACTTGGCATGCATCTCTTTTTTATGCAAAAAAGAAGCCATCATATCATTTTTGTGTGTTGTGTTTTTTGCTTTTGTATTCAGTCACCATGCTCTCTCTGTGTGTGTATAACAATGGATACACTTGATATTATTTTCCTCAAGGTGACTCCTAATTGAATTTAAGCAGTGTATTTGTTTTGTTCATATTATCAGTTTTGCAGAAAAATATGAAACAATAAGCAAGACCTATCCATTGTTATAAAATAGAGCTGATGCCAAAGTAAAGATTTTCGCTTTCCTCCCTACCCCCAGGTGCCTTATTAGGAAACTAAAAGAAAAATGAGATAATACAATAAAGTGTCAACTCAAAATATGCTGGAATGTGATTTTTTCCTGTATATATAAGTTAGCTAGAGTAAGTAGATCAGGTACTACCATTTGACATTATCTATCTGCTTTCACATAGATCCTGTTTTTGCCATCGCTACCAGAAGCATAGCCCTGAAGTCACTAATTATCACAATGAGGCTGCAGTAATAGTTAATTAGTGTGGTTTAGATAAAAGTATGGGCTTGTCTATATAGCCCTGCAGTGTGGACTATGGGGAGGAGAGTTGAATTGCAGCACACACTAAAGTGCTGCACTGTAACTGCCCCTTGTAGATGTTGCTCATACTGTATAGTGTTCCTCTAAACAAAAGCTCACAGTTGTAATGATTATTGTTTTGTCTCTGATATGTATGTGGGAAGGATCTCGTTAGACTGACCTCACACTTGGTAAGGCAACCCCCATCCTTTCATGTATTTATACCTGCTCCTATATTTCCCACTTCACGCATCTGATGAAGTGGGTTCTAGCCCACAAAAGCTTATGCCCAAATAAATTTGTTAGTCTCTAAGGTGCCACAAGGACTCCCCATTGTTTTTGCTTAAACAAATAGTTGTTCCCCCTCCCCCCCCAAGCAGCAATGAATGGGAATTGCTCTTTGCATCAAGACAGCAAAATTTCCATTTAACATAACAGACAAGGGAATGATCTAAGACAGTGATTCCCAACTTTAACAACCTGCGAACCCCTTTCACTAAAATGTCAAGTCTCGCGAACCCCCTCCTAAAAATGAACATTTCTAGGGATTTCCTCCTTTAACGGAGTATAAATTAGAAAAGCAGTGCTCGTGGAAATATAAAATTGGTTTTTATGACGGGCTGATTACACAGTATGTATTATTAATTATTATTGATCATGACAGTATCTTTATTACATTATGAAAATGGCAACACTCTTCCAAGATCTCACTTCCATCACTTGTATCACTTTGAATAAGCCTGTAACAAGGCTCCTAGGTTTCATCAAGGAGCATCAAATGTGAAACTGCATGCAGGGATTTACAAAGCCAACTCATATCAAGAATTCCTCCTACAGAAGCATTCAGGTCTTGAGCAGTCCAGCAAACAACGCATGTTACAATGAAGCTTAAACTTGTTCTTCATCATAATTTTAAAAACAATTCAAGCTGCCTGTTTCATTGGAAAAACAGCAAAAAATATCCACCTCCCTTTGCATTTCTTATTAGGAGTCTTGAAGTTTAAATCTCCTCAGTATGATAGTGTGACAAAGTGGGAATGTTCTTAATGTTTTCTCTGAATACTGTGTGGGTGCCTCAGTTTCCCCTATGCCTTCCTTAAGTATCTAGGTGGTAGGATAAGGGTGTGTGATTGTTGCATAGCCCTAGAGGGCCAGCGTGATGCTGTCTGCACAAAGAATGGCCGACACCCTATCTCCTGGGAACTGATGACCTGGGCCCCTCCCCTGCAAGGTGCCAACTGAAGGTGTTGGAAAACAAAGAGATCAGGTGGCCAGAGGAGGGGCTGTGGGGGTTCCATTTTGAAGCTGGCTGGGGAAATGGAGGGAGGCCCAGCACCAGGGTCTAGGCTCCCTAACCCCCCCGCACAATCACCACCAATGATGGACCTGACTGAGAGGTCCTGTTTTCTGTACCTACAAGCTCTGTTTTAGACCATGTTCCTGTCATCTAATAAACCTTCTGTGTTACTGGCTGGCTGAGAGTCACAGTGAATCACCGGAAGTGGGGTGTCCAGGGCCCTGACTCCCTCACACAATGCTTGCTTTGATCTGCTTAGCTCCTGGAAGTCCAAGGGCTCCGGGCTGCTGGCCCCGTGCTGCCCAGGGTCCCTAGGGACAGTTCTATCCACCATTAGGGATTTTTTTCCCTGAGAACCCCCTGTAACATTTAGCAAACCCCAGTTTGGGAACCACTGATCTAAGAGGAAGTTGAAGAGCAGGCTCTAAAAGAAGGGAGAAAGATCAGACTGGAGCAGTTGTTTCTTAAGAAAGGTTACATGGCTTCATTATGAGAAGCAAAACAGAGCTGGTTAGTGGAACAGAGATTGATCCAGTCAGGGCTAGTTGTTAGAAAGGTGGATCAACTAGAGCAAGTGGGTGAGTTTTAGAAGATGACCAAAATTGAGTATTGCAGCTTGAAAATGAGGTCTTGGGCACTACAACTGAAAATAAAAGCAGCTTAAGTAAGAAAAGGATAACACTAAAAAAAAAGATGTTGGTAAATCGAAACTTGGGGGCAGGGTATCTGGAGTGTTAGGTACTATGATGTGTATTCCCAATCACATAATGAACCCAGCAGGAGTGTTACACCTGGACATCCTTTGTGACTGACAATTCAAGGAATGGTATCATTTGAATGGAGTGCTAGTTAGATAACAAAATATTCCTCCTCTTCCAAGGCAGGGAGTTGTGAGGAGTTGGTGAGCTGCAAACTAGAGATGGAGGGGTAGGGGCAAAATCAATCTGATTTTGCAAAACTCTGTCAAACAAGGCTTAAGTTTTTGGGGTTTTTTTGTGTGGGGGGGGGGAATTGTACTTTTCTGGATCCAGCTGTCATTCGCCAATCCCCAAAGTTTGGTGACGTGGAAGGGGCACTTCGGATAAAAAGTGTTGATTTTGGCTTATCTCTATTTTAAACACACATGTTCAATGGACTCTTCTTTATCCCACCTGTGATGGAAGCAAATAATTTCTTGATTGGTTTCCAACCAGAATCTCTGTGTTCTGAATGGTTCAAGTTCTTTTTTCTGCATTTTTCACATTTTAAGTTGAAATCAAATAGGAACTGAGTGCTTTCTCGATTCTTTTCCCCATGTGATTTCTTCATATGATGATGATGTATTAGACATGTCTCAATAGAATGGTATGAATGATTATGTGAGTTGCTGGAGAATAAACTGCAAATCATAATAGAAAGTGCTATCTTTATTCCCAACATGCATGGCAAGGGATTGGCTTCACAAGCCATAGTAATTGAGAAAACAGAAAGTAGGAAGAATTTGCAGTGATGTATGACCAGCTTGCACTCCTTTAAAGAAGATTCATTTTCCATCAAGTTTAAAAGTCCAGTACAAAGGCAGGATTAAAGTTTTTTCCCCCTAAGCAGATACAACATTCTAACTCACTGAAACATGACCTGTCTTCTTCCCCTTTTGCCTTTCACAGTTGTAAGTAATTCTTCCGCTGTACAACAGCACAGACACTAGATAACCAGTACTGTACCTGGCATATTCTATGGGACCAAGTGGCAGCCTTTGTACAAGACAACACTCATATAATCCCATTTCAGAGCATGTTGCAGGCTTGGGACCTGGATTCCTCTCCCAAACCACAGGTTGTGTGTTGCACTCTAACTGTCCTGGGTGAACCCTGCTAACACTCTCTATGCACCTAATGTGCATTACTGTAGTCCAGTGTGGGCCACATGGGGCCGTTAGAGGGCAACATGCAATGGCTTGGTGGGGAATCCAGCTGCATCCCAAACCCCACTGACAATTGCTGAGGCTTGCCTCCTATCAGACCCTCACTGCAGACGTGCCTCAGGAGTGTTAGAGAAGAACCCCCTGCAGCCATTACACTATTTGCTGTGTTTGTTGGACATGAATGGTGTGAGTGACGTGTGTGTATGCACACTTGCAAAAAGCAGTACTTTTAAGTCTGAATTAGTCATTTTGTAATTACCTGTAAAAAGTGGGGTAGATACTGAAAAGTAGGGAGGGTTGGCCTCACTGCAAGGGCATCTTTTTGAATTTCTCACTTTGAAAGCCACAGTAATGTTATTTTGTCGTACATCAAAACAATCATATGCTAAATTTTTGTAACATATTGGGCATGGCTGGAATATCAGAATAATGTTTTGTAAAAGATGCTGAGGTTTCTGCATTTGTTTTTGTGTCTCATTGGAACAAAAATGAGACATTTGAAACCTTTCACAAAAAAAGCACAAGAGATAGAAAGCATGCCTGAGATGCACACCCCAGAATAGCTGATAGCCCAGTGGTTCAGGCACTCCTCTGGGATGTGGGAAATCAAGGTCCACGTTAGTGATCAAACATTCTTCTTTTATGGCGAATGAACTAAATAATATATATTTTTTTAAAACACCTTGATATGCAACAGGTACAATAGGTGTTCTTTTCACACATATGTAGCTTTGCAGAATGCTATTATTCAAGAAGGAATTAAACTCACTATTGCAATCAGATTCTAAACCATGAGAGCGCAAATGTTTTCCTGCTAAACAAGCTGTGCTTCCCTTTCTTGTTAACAAAATATTTTGCCCTAAAATCATCTGTTAAAAATGTGCATGGTCCAAACTGTTGTTTCAGTATTCAGAGAAAGGGGTCGGGGCAGTTGCTGTACTTCCAATAGGCTGAACTGTCAGCACAAGAGAGTCGTATAGTGGTGTATCAATTTATTTCTCATATCATAGTAGAATTTCATTGTCATGTCACGTGTCTGTTTGCTACTGGCCCTCCAGCCATAAATAAAAATGAACCTGACCTAGATGAATAATTGGGTTTGACACCACTGTCCTAGTCCATTACATTGACGGTAGATTTGTAGGCAACAGGGAGTTTTGTTCAGATAGTGCATGACCTCACCAGACCTCTATACTCTATAAAGAGTAAATAAACTTTACTCACATAATGCGCATATTTTAGGGCCTTGTTTTCAGTCTCCATCATAGAGTAGTCAAGTGTTTTTGTTCCTGCACTAGTAATAACTATTAGTTTGTTCTTCCAATAGTTCAGTAAGGACCTCCTAATCCAGGTCCAATACATGCCCAATACATTTGCTGTTTATTGTTCTTTTATGAGGGCTGTAGTTAGCTGAACAGCCTGGGTAATAGCTACTGATGCAGGTTGTGATTGTTTTTTAAATGCACGGAGGTAATTTAAAACCACTAGTCCCCTTTTGAAAATATCCTTAATCTATTATTTTGGACAATTGACCTTGCCCAACATGTTCCACAATCAGATCCATGGAAGGAAGCCTAGAACTCATGCAATGAGTTCCCTCCTATAGACCTCCACTAACCCTGCCCTCTTTTTCTCTCCCCTGCTGGGTCAGTAGAGGATACCACTGCCCTGAAGCTGAAGTATTCCCATGTAGCGATATGTGGGATAGAGAGAGGACAGTGACTGGAGAGATCAGTCAACCATCCCCACAAATCAATGATTTTTGTGCAAGGTTTGGGATTGTAGAGGGCTTTGTTGACCTCCAGACACTGTGTCCTGCGGTGGCTTGTTGCCTGCTGGCAGTTCAGTTTTAGATCTGAGCTTTTAGCTAAATCTTGCATAGGGGAAAACAGTCTATTAGCCCCTCCACATTGTCTCCCCAGCTCAGTTTGTCCCAGTTTTTCCTCCCAATATCTCTTCCCAGCAACCATATCATGGCCATATTTCTATCTATCCATCTTGGAGATTTTTATATATAGATATAAAAATGTATCTCTCTCTTATCTTATCTGCCTCTCTCATTCCCTTTACTCCCGTCATATTGCAATATCCATTTTCTATCTCACATCAGCTTCCACAGTTTTTCAACTGTCTGTTGCCCACTTCTCTTTCCTCTCAGCCTTTTGGAGCACAGCTCATGAATATTCACTTTTCATAACTCTAATGAAACAAAGTTCCAAAAGACAACATATTGATTTACTCCTATGGTTCTTTGTCTTTGTTGTAGCTTCTACAAACCTTAGAGCAACGATCAGAGAAATGAATGTGAATGGTAGAAACTGTGAACTCACAGGAGATGAAAATCATATAAAAACCAAGCGATAGCTGATCTACCAAGGCCAACTGATATATGATCTCCTGAACATCATCAATAAATGGATTTGATCCTGTGTCTCATACATCCCAAAGGAGTTCTCTAACCATCAGGCTACTGGCTCTTTTATGGTTCATGTTTTTTATGTTAAAATTTCAAAACGTCTTGCTTTTTAACCCAATGCAGAATGGGAACATTTTTGAAATCTAAATTTTCATGGGACCAGAAAGTTGTTTCCCACCCAGCTTTAGGTAAAAGTTTAGTAGAGTCCTTGTTATTTGGTGTACAAGCATTTAAAAGAGTGAAAAGAGCAACATTTAGGCTTTATTACTTCCTCCACATATGCTGTTCTCTCTCAAGAACTTCCACAACCTCCCTTGTAAGCGTATTCCAGAATTTAACTATCTTCACCGTTAGGAAGTTTTTCCTATTATCTAACCTAAAACTCCCTTGCTGCAGATTAAGTCCATTACTTCTTGTCCCACCTTCGGTGGATATGGAGAACAATTTATCACCACCCTCTTAACATATTTGAAGATTATTACCAAGTCCTCCCCACACAATCTTCTTGTCTCAAGACTAAACATGTCCAGTTTTTTAACCTTTCTTCATAGGCTAGGTTTTCTAAACGTTTTTTTCTCCCATTTCTGTTGTTCCCCTCTAGACTGTCCAAGCTGTCCACTCTTTCAAAGTTTGGCGCCTAGAATTGGACATACTAGTGCATAGTAGAGTGGGACAATTTTCTCCAATGTCTTATATAAAAGACTCCTGTTAGTAGACCCCAGAATGATGTTAGACTTTTTCACAACTGCATCATGTTGTTCACGCATTCAATTTGTGATCCACTATTACCCTCAGATCCGTTTCAGCAGTACTATCCACTAGAGAGATATTCCCCATTTTGTAGTTGTGCTTTTGATTTTCCCTTTGCAAGTCTAGCACATTGGACCTGGAATTGAATTTTAACTTGTTTATTTCAGTCTAACTCTCCAACTGGTCAAGGTTGATTTGAATTCTAATCCTGTCCTCCAAAGTGCTCACAACCCCTCCCAGCGTGGTTTCATCTAAAGATTGTATAATCACACTCTCCATGCCATTATCCAAATCACTGTTGAAAATATTGTCTAGGATTGACCCTGTGGGATCCCAATATACACACTCCCAGTTTGACACTGAACCATTAATGATAAATTAAAATTTCTTCTCTGTTAGATGAAAATGTCCATAGGCACATACTTAAGAATAGTCAGCCATCCAAGCATTAGGCACCTATCTCCATCCACCTATTTCAAATAGCACCAACTGGCATTATCCCCTTGGCATATACGACAGAAAACCTGCTTGCATACATCTCATGCTGCTGCTAATAAAAAGGATTCTGATCACAAATCAAACATTTATCAGCCCTTCAAGTCCCAAAAATGCCACCTATTCTCCCATTGCTCTGAGTTTAATCATACTATGTTTGAAGGCTCAGGCTATTTTGATGAAGTTAGAGTTGAAGTTACCCAACCATCCTTTCAAGCAGCAAAAAAAAAAAAGAACTTACTATCAGTTTTCAGAGACATTCAGAGTCATTTATTTGATTCACACATTTTAGCTAGGCTTTTCTTGTGATGGATGGATTCATGCTCTAAATTTTCTGTCATTCAAGAGATGGCCCATGGTGTTCTACAATAGGCTGCACTTACAGTGTCCATTACCAGACCATGCCTAAAACAAAATACATCCATCAGAAAAAAAGTGACAGACCTAAAACAAGGGATTCCCAAGGCAAGTGTACCAGAGAGTCATCAGTATTCTGACAATACTCCCTAAGTTATTTAAAATGTCTCACCCATCTTAAATATCTGTTTTTCATAAAACAGGGCAGCCCTTTATTTTAAAGCACACTTGTACTGTACCTCTTTGTTTATATGACTGCTGATCTTTTGTTAGCTGGAAGTGGCAGTTTGTTTACATAGTAACTACATAATGATTTCTGTTTTCTAGCATCGCCTACAATACAGAGACAGCAGTATGTGGAAAGACAATTATATGGACCTTTGTTATATCTGTGTCAGTTTTGGTCTACAAAGACATTTGTGTGTGTACAATATTTACCTCCTCCTTTGTTCAGAAGAGGCAGATGAAGTGGATGCTGCTACATCGTAGAAAAGAAATAGGTTATTTGGTCACTTCTTTTACAGGTTACTTGGATTTTTGAGGGGGCTTGGGGATGAGGGAAGACACTCAAAGACCTGTCACTAATGAGCAAGAGAAACAACTGGTGGTGGAGTGGAGGATAGCAAGCTGCCAGTCTCTCTCAACAAAGGCCACATCAAAAGTGAGAGGCAAGGCAGGAGAGGGACAACTGTGGGTCTTGATATGGAAAGTGGCTCAAAACTAAGATCATATCATTGAGATATACTCCTTAATTGCTCCCTTTATCCAGCAGATCGACCAGTCCTCTCACAGACTGCCTGCTTCTTATATAAATACATTTCTTGTTGTTTTTATACTTTTGGATGTTTGCTCTTCGCATTTCACCTAATTTTCTTTCAAATTCTACTCCTATTTCCAGTCTTCATTTTACTTGCCTACTTTATGTTCCTTACTATCACATTCACTTAAATTATATTTCCATTTTCTGAAGCACACAAATTTGGGACCACATTTTTTCTCCCCTTTCCTTCCCAGGCCCTTTTTAGTTTCAAGGTGCACAGAGTCTATGACTCTTTTATGGTATGTTTTTCTAGCAGCTATTTTGAGTAAGTATTTCAATTTCTTCTCTTTTGACATTAGGGTCTTTTTGATAAGCTCCATCATTATTTTTAAATCTTTCTTTCCCAAGTTTAATGTCACAGTGCTAATTTTTACCTTGATCCCTCTTTAAAGATGTTAAACTAGGTGTTAGTTATTTAGAACTTAACCCTAGGATTTTTTGTTTTGTTTTATACTTGTGGGGAGAGTGGTGGGAAGAAATTCTGTGCATCCGATGAAGTAAGCTATAGTCCACCAAAGCGTATGCTCAAAGAAATTTGTTAGTCTCTAAGGTGCCACAAGTCCTCCTTTTCTTTTCTCTGGAAATCATACTTATCTTTAGTTCTTTCACTTCTTTCCAAAAAGAAAGAGGTTAAAACAAAAAACAAACAAAAAAAAAAAACAACTTTGCATTCGAGTCCCCTAATGTATCTTGCTGATTTAAAATAGTTTATATTGTTCCACAACGTATTCTTAGATATCAGAAAATTTGCACAATAGGTTTTGAAATAAATACATATATTCTGACAACACTGGAATAAAACGAGTAAGAACCAGCAATCTCACTTAAACTTTTGTGAGCACAAAACTCCACTAAGCTGATGGTATTTTTTTCATTGTGTTGTTTGTTTGAAAACAGATGAACAAACGGACAATCTCCCATATTAAGATCTGTGTTTCCCATGCCTGCTGACCGTGAGAGTCTGCAGCCTTTGAGGAGTTCCTGCAGCTTAAGAGAAGGAGGAAACCTTCTGGAGAAGTGCAGTTCTCTCTTTTCTGCTGTCCCCACCCAAGAAGTACATCTCCTGGGCATGTAGCAAAAGGTGAGAAAAACCTTCTCATAGTTAGGAGTGTCCGTGCAGCCAGATACAGGTCACCCTCCCTCTCCCCCCCCCCCCGCCCCCCAACACACACACATTGCATGGCATGACCTGCTTGAGCTTTACACAGCTCCCTTTAAAACAAGCTTTTGAGACCAGTTGATAAACAAGCAGGAAACAGAAATGCATTGTGGAGCTTTATGTGCATATTAAAGGGAATAACCTTTGTCCTCACTAGAACCATCATCTATCACACTGGCAGACATCTCAATGTCAGGGTTCAGCTCTCCTGTCAGAGCAAAGGAACGGTTAGGATGATCCACCCTGAGAGACTAATGGAACCATATGGGTTTCAAACTGCTCTGAGGAAATTATTGTGCAGCCAACAGACTACGCTGTTTCTGACCTCGTATGATATAATGAGGAATTTTTGCCAAGATATATGGGTACGGTAGCTCCTAAGACAGTTCTGTGGCTTTGTCTGTGCAAGTCTCCTTTTCATACAGGGACCTGCGTCAAATGAGGTAAAACAGCTAAGGAATCAGTAGCAGCAGTGTTGATCTGGGTCTGACCAACTGTAGCGTAAAGGGTATCTTCTCATATAGCTGTGTGGGAAATTAAGAGGAGGTTTTAGCTTCCTTGCTTATATCTTAGGCTCCTCCAAGTTACAAACAGCCTAGTGGATAGCTTAGTGAATTCTTGCTGCTTCTTTCCTGTGCCAGATTTGAGTATTTTTCACTGTGAAGAGTTTTTATTGTAACTGAAAATTACACCACCATTTCCTAGGTTGCCGAGTCTCAGATAACGTCTAAGAAGTAAGCTGCAACATTCCTACTACCTCTTCCTTAACATGTCATTTCACCCCATACTATTGTTTCTAGTCTTTCTCAGCCTATTATCCTTCTGTCTAATCAGTAGCAAGCCTGGCCAGTTTTGGAATTGATTCAACTTCATTATACCATTGTTCTAATTGGAATGGCAGGATGGAGCAGCTTGAGCAGCCCTCTCCTGGTGAGAGAGAGATTCAGTGGGAAAGAAACCAAAGCAAGTCAGCCAGCTGTCAACACAGCCAGAGTAGTAAGGTGGGATCCAGAGGTGTCATGAGGGAGCAGTCCATGCACCCCCTATTCCTTTTTATTCTCGCTTTTCCTCATATACACATTGTTTGGTATCGCTGTCCGAAAAGCAGGACCCATTTTAACCAAAAATTCCTCTCCCTTATGATGGATATGTGATGTTACCAGTAAAATGTAAGTGAAAATCCTGCTTAAAAGACTTTATGTGAATGCAAATGAAAGGAATGGAAATTTTCCCAGAATGAATGTATAGTTAATGTTAGCTGTTTTATTTAAAGGGTTTTTATACATAAAGGGTTTTATGAAAGGCTTCTTCGATTTGGTTTCCTGTTGTAAAAAGGCAAATTCCCATTGCACAAGCTATTGAACACTCAAATTAATTGAAGTGACCAATAAATATCATTGTGCCTGGTAGCACCATGGGGATCTGATCAAGATTGCTGCCTCTATGTGCCCACTGAAGTACAAATAAATAATAATAATAATAATAATAATTCTAAAGAATGCCATATTCAGTTCACACAATAGGACTTGGACTCTGGATCCCTATCTCCCATTAATTTGCCAGACCCCAAATTTCAGGACATGCTGCAAGGCCCATCTGTTCTCCCAGGGGTGCGGGTGTGTTGGAGGAGGAAAGGGTACAAAAAAAAAAAAAGGACCACTTAGAGACATGATAGTGGTGCTAGGATTTTAAGTTATGGGGGATCCATTAGGATCTGGAAAGTTAAGGCCTATTTGTTAATTTTTTTTTAACACAGCATTGGATGGACACATGTTGAGAAATCTAAATAAAAAGATCCTTGATTTTTCTGAAAAAGCACTGGGAGGTAAATGTGGCTTCTTCACTTTCCCATATCTCCCTCTGCTTCTATTGATAAAATAACCAGGCTTGATGGGTTCAGTTGGGTTTGGTTCAATCCTGTGTGCAACTCAGGCCACGTCTATACTAGCGCACTTACAGCAGCACAGCTGTACCGACAAAGCTGCACCGCTGTAAGATCGCTCATGTAGCCACTCTACGCCAACAGGAGAGAGCTCTCCTGTTGACACAGTGCTGTGCAAACAAGCACTTATGCCGGTGAAACTTATGTCGCTCCGGGAGGGTAGGGGGGTTGTTCACACGCCTGAGCGACGTAATTTTTGCCGACATAAGTGGTAATGTAGATATGGCCTTAGATTAGCTTTAGGGATGCTCTAAATTACTTTGGCTTGTAACATCCCTCCATAACAATCAGAAGTCAACATGACCTATACCTTCTTCTGCCTCTCTTGCTCCAACATCCCTCTAATGCAGGCTCTACACCACACTAAGAGAATCTTCAGCTCCTCACCTGGGAACACATCACACCCCTTTGTGCCACCAGAGCAGTCCAAAGGGGACTTAGTGGGGGCTGAAGATCTGCTCCCAAATCTTTATATCCAAATAGCATGTCTTATCAAAGCTTTCACATATTGCTCTCTGCCTCGGTACAGCATACTGGATAAAATATCACAGAATTATTGAATTAGATAGATTCCTTTTCCCACAGAGCTAAAAAAAACACATATTGTTATTCTATTTTTCACTTCATACCAAAGCTGCTTTTAATCTCTCAAATTCTTTTTTCAAAAGTGCAGATTTAAACTCTTGTATTTGACATCAAGAGCTCAATACAGAGGCGTAAGTCTTAAAGGGAACATCTTGGGCTTATTTCAAATAGTCCGAAGTCAATACCTCAGCCTATATGAGGTCACCCATACATAAATTCTCCACTATCAAAGGTGACACAGAATTAAATGGACTCCAGATGGGTTGGACTTTATGTAAACAGAAAAAGTCAGAAGCCTAACCATATGATAGACCTAGAGGCAACTCTAAAGCTGCCAGTAACTGTCTATGGAGTCTGCCAAGGAGACAGCTGCTGATGCCAACAGTGAATAGATTGGCATCATTTATATCACATCATATCTTATGCTGTCTGGGTGCCATGATGCAAAGTACCATTTCAGACAGCTAATATTTAGCAGAGAGCAATCACACTGTGTATATTTAGATCACATGCCCACTATCTGTTCCCACATTAAGATCACTCCTACCTTTGATTGCATCTTAAAATGCAGTGTCTTATCAATCCACATGCAAGAATTTTCTACCTAAAGTAGATGTAGAATTTTTAGTCTGTTTTATTTTAAAACTGGATCCATTAAGTTTGGGTAATGTTTTAAATATGTTGAATTACATATATAACAATTTGGAAATTATTAGCTAAAGAATAGCTCTAAGTCTTCATTTTACATATTTTTAAAAACAGACTCTCTCTCTCTCTCTGTATCTCTATGCACACACACACAAATACACACACCCACATTTTTATTTATTTATTTATATATATATATATATATATATAGTTTGTATAGATATAATCTGTATCTTATCTGTAGAGATATAATATTCATTTTGTATTTTAAAAAGAATAGATAAATTACAATTCAAAAATAATAAATATTAGTTCAGAAATACTTGGGGAAATTTCAGCTTTTCTATAGTTGTCAGTGGTTCTGAGCTTACATATTGACAGCTGACATCCTATAGGTCAGAGAGCAAACTGACACCTTTAAAGCATTACTACAGCCTCTCCTCAGCCTTCCAACTCTGCTAAATTCAAGGTGTTTCACAGCTACTGTGCAATGAGTGGGAGGACTAGAAGGAAGGATGTGTGCAGTGGATCAGCTGTAAGGATTTTCGAAGGGAGCATCACTAAAATGTCAGTGATTCGAGGCCCCATTTAGTGTTAATTCAAAGTGTAGGCGCCACTAGGTTTTCTGTTTGCATGTTACCTGCACATAGATGGGGCATTTAAAGAATTTGTTCTGTGCTTATAAATATTAAACAAAGGTTTAGCAAAAATAAGACATGATTTTTGAAATGGCTACAGTGGTGCCTCAGATGCTGATCACCACAATGAAACTCATGGTACTTTGCATGATGCTGTTGTTCTCCAAGAACATTCTTGTAAATCATCCTCATAATAAAACCACCACTCACCTGAGATAATACCAATGGTGACTGAAGGGTTTTATTCGCAAGATTAATTGGGAATTATTTTACCATATTCATTTAACTCTAAATGGGAGCTTTACACATGCAATCAGGTAGAAAAGAATATACCCCTTTAATCACTGACTCAATAATGCTCACTTTTGTCCTTGTCCTGAAGACTAGATAATACAGCAAAAACTCCCCCCAAATCAGGATATGGTGTCACTTTAATTTTTATACATAACTCTTCCTCTGGTAAGATTTTCAAAAACTGCATATGAAATACATTTTTTACAATTGAACAAAGGGGCTTCCACAACCCTTTTAAAAGTAATTCTCCTTTTGTGCATGTACTTATTGTTCCTAACTGCATGCCTGAGTCTTTGGATTGTCTTTCCATCTGACCCTACGTTGCTCTCCATATGCAACATCAAGACTAACTGTAGGTACTAATGGCACAAAACTGTACAGATGTGTTAAACTAAATATAGCATCCACATTACATGCTGTGTCATAGCACTAGAAATAAACTTAATCTGCTTTATGCAATTGCTGGTACAAACTGATTTAGATGTGCCTGGTTAGTGGCCACGATGCTTTGAATTCTCAGGTCCTGACTGTGTCTTCTATTAAGAGTGCACAGGCTCTATTTTCCTTGGGATGCCTCCTTTTAAAACTCGAGCTCTTAGCAATATCAATGTAATATCCATGCAAAACGTGCACAAAGTGAGGTGGAAGGTTAGTGGCCACTATTCCAGCACACACAGTGGATTAGTAGCTTCTGAGAGGTTGCTCTGCAGCCTTACACAAGGTCTACAGATGGGCAGATGAATTCTATTTGCCATGGAGAATCCAACACAAAGTCAGTTTTCTTGGGGTTTCTTTGTGGGGAGGTGAATTTAACCCCTACTTGTATTTAGCAGCTGTGTTTTGAACGTTAAAGATACTGCAGCATATTTAAATTTCCTGGGTCCACTGTCATGCAAATGCTTCCATTTAATTAAGAATTGTCCCCCTAAAAAGCAGTGAGCTGAGGAGTTCAAAGAACTCTAAAATCCTTTAAAGAGTCCATCAGTGGTGTTTATTCATTGTGCTTCACAATGATCAAACCCAGTATCACAACAGAAAGGGGCATGATAAAGCAGAGCTGGGTTGACTGAGATAGGTGAAGGCAAGAGTGCAGATAGTTTGCCATTTTGGGACCCACTGTCAATGTGGAAAAATCATATGATCCTGCGGGGGAGGTGGGGGGGGGAACACTCCAACACGTCATCTCCTCTTCCCTCAACAAAAACCTCAACATTGTTCAAGCTGGATACATTCTGTTATGTTCCTACTGCCTGCTGCTATTTTCCATCCCTTCTGCTGCAATCCATAACCCGTTTTGTCAAATGCCCAGACTCTCTGTAGCATGCATTTTCATACCATCCCTAAAGATTGAATTCCAGCCCATCCTTCTTACAACATAAGTGCCGATCCTCATCGGCTACTAAAATCCCCCTCTCCCGCCCCAATCTCATTGAACTAGATTCCAAGTTGTTCCCTTCCCAAATCTCTCCCCACCCCCACTCCATACTATGACAAGCTACCTCAACTCAGATCCCATGTACCCTTGAAAACTCTCTTAATCCTGTAAGAAGTACACTTGTACCTTGTAGGCTGGCACTAGAAAGCCCAGAGGGTGCACACTATTGTGGAAGTCTGGGGTCTCGCTGACAGAACACTTTGTAGTCAAAGTTGGGGAAAGGGAGTAGCAATAGGAATAGTGAGGGCAATTGGATCAGATCTGGAGTGAGTAGGGTAGTCTCAGGTGCCAGACTACGTAAAGATGATTGCATTGTCAAACTCCCACTCTGAACTGAGCAGTCTATCCAACTAACTTTATATTCCCAGGATTTCCATATTTAAAATATAACCCACATTATAAAGGAAATTATTTGAATCAACATGTTCCATACAAACACCAGAAGTGTCAGCAATCTGCTTGAAAATTAGGACTGTGATACTCTATTATTTATTTTAAAAGAATTTCACAATTCATCTTATTTAATACAGTTTGCTTACTTTCTAACTCATAATGTGGCATAAGTAATAAATGAGTGAATTCATTCTTCCAGAGTTAATATTTTCTTCCTTTTATATACTACAATCTTAAAGAACCACATGATTATTTCAAATGACAAGGCCTTATTGACCACCATTATCTGTACTATCTGTTTTCTCCCATATTTTGCATTTTAGAAAGTATATACTGTCTAATCCTATCTACACTTGCTAATGTATTTGATTTTGTTGCTGAATAATGGGATTCAGAATTAGAAGCACCAACGATGGATGGGTTTTTATATTTAAACACTTGACAAATTATAGTCTATTTAAAATTAATACAGTATCAGCTGAAAACCAGCAGACTAGAGAGCTGAAAGAAAGGATGCAATGCACAGCAGAAATCATGACAGAAGTATACAAAATAATGCATAAAGTAAATTGGGCGCTCCAATATATCCTCTCATATAATGCAAGACCAACAGGATGGTAAATAGAACTGATTTCAATTTCAAACTAATTAAAATACATCCTTTGTTATACAAAGCCTAATTTACCCCTAGAACTCATCACAAGACCTTACTGAGTCCAAGTACTTACTATGATAGAAAATGAGATTTTACATGTACACACACACCACATTCACAGTTTTATCAGGTATTATGAAAATAATTATGCTACTATAAACTCATGTCTCAAGGTAAAAGGTAACCATTAACTAACATAAGAAAACTTCACTGTGAGCAAGTTATTTTATAGTAGTCCTATGTGGAGTATTGGCCACTGGTAGACAGTATGTGGAACCAGACGGCTCAGTAGTGAACTGGAGTAGCAATATCTGTTACCTACACAAAGAAAAACATTTAAATGAGAGCCACTGAGATCCAGAACCTCTTGTGCTTTTCAGCTGTCATGCAAGCTTGTGGAGTTGTTCACTAGGTCAGGGTTCATCAGACAATATGTTCATCATTTTACTATGTTCCCCGTAGAAGATATTTTTGACAATTATAATAAAATCATTCAAAGAAGGGGTTTTCTCTGTCTTTGCTATTTACCCCTTTATTTAGATCATATTAGACTGGAATGTAACATCTGCAACACAAATGTAGGTTAGTACTACTTTGCACCTTGTCAGGGTCATAAAGCATCCCCTCCAGCATTCGTAGAGCCAGCATTACAGCACTTATGGTATCTTCTCTCACTACAGACAATGTAGGAGGTGCATGACTCCTAGAAATTCTGGGCTGCTAGAATGGTCTCTTGGGCTAGTGGCAGCTGTTGTAAGTTAGAACAGCCCTCATGCTGCTCTGATTTGTCTGGGCAGGTACCTAGCACCCAAATAGCTCAGAATCAAGGGACCAGAAAGCCATCTTCGCTCCTGCCCCTCCTGAACTATCACATGCTACTCAGCCACATAGAACAGTCAGGGACCGAGAGCAAATCATAGAACTGGAAGGGACCTCAAGGAGTCAGCTAGTCCAGTCCCCTGCACTCATGGAAAGATTAAGTATTATCTAGACCATCCCTGACAGGTGTTTGTCCAACCTGCTCTTAAAAATCCCCAGTGATGGAGCCTCCATAACCTCCCTAGGCAATTTAGTCCAGTGCTTAAACCCTCTGACAGTTAGGAAGTTTTTCCTAATGTCCAACCTAAACTGCCCTTGCTGCAATTTAAGCCCATTGCTTCTTGTCCTATCCTCAGAGATTAAGGAGAACAATTTTTCTCCCTCCTCCTTGTAACAACCTTTTATGTACTTGAAAATAGTTATCATGTCCCTTCTCAGTCTTCTCTTCTCCAGACTTTTTCAATCTTCTCTCACAGGTCGTGTCTGCTATACTTTTAATCATTTTTGTTGCTCTTCTCTGGACTTTCTCCAATTTGTCCACATCTTTCCTGAAATGTGGCACCCAGAACTGGACACAATACTCCAGTTGAGGCCTAATCAGCACCGAGTAGAGCGGAAGAATTACTTCTCATTTCTTGCTTACAATACTCCTGCTAATACATCCCAGAATGATGTTTGGTTTTTTTGTAACAGTGTTACACTGTTGACACATATTTAGCTTTTGATCCACTATGACCCCTAGATCCCTCTCCGCAGTACTCTTTCCTAGGTAGTCATTTCCCATTTTGTAAGTGTGCAACTGATTGTTCCTTCCTAAGTGGAGTACTTTGCATTTGTCCTCATTGAATTTCATCCTATTTACTGCACACCATTTCTTCAGTTTGTCCAGATCATTTTGAATTTTAATCCTATCCTCCAATGCACTTGCAACCCCTCCCAGCTTGGTATCATTTGCAAACTTTATAAGTGTACTCTCTATGCCATTATCTAAATCATTGATGAGCCAAGGCCCTGTGATTATATGTCCAATCACAGCCAAGCAACCCAACTCACAATTTTTTAAAAAAAGTTATGGAACAATGTCATCCTATTACTCTTTCCCTCTTCCCCGCACCACAATCTCTCTCATGTCCTTGGTGCATGCATTAGCATTTGTACAGCACCTAGCCCAATGGGGTCCTAGCCTATGACTGGGGTTCCTATGCACTATGAGAATACACCTAACAATGACCCTGTTTATGTGCCTTTTAGATTGTAAGGCCTCCAGCATAGAATCTGTCTGTTTATCTGTGTTTATACAGTGCCCAGCACAAGCCCCTGATGCTTAGTTTTCTAATATAAATGTAAAGTAAATAATAAAATACAATAAAAATAATAAAGATATTTGCAAGTTCATGACCTCAAATGGAGACATAATACCATAACTTGTTATACCAATTATTATAATCAAAACTAATTTAGAACCTGATTTAACTTGATGACAATTTCCAAAGCTTATTTTATGGGAAAAAGTAAAATTAAGTAAAATTCACAATGAATATATGGCTTTAGATAATGTACTATTTGTATCACAAAAGTTAATTTCCCAGGGATTCCTATGGGGTATAAAAGGGAAATAAACCAAGACTTTCTAATAAAAAAATGATATTCCCAGTAGGAGAAGGAGGTTCAACTTCCCAGATTTAAAACATTGCATGGCATTCACATTTGAACAACTGATGGAATGGTTTAAAAAGACAGGCGAGCAGTCTGCAGAGTGGATAATCTTGGGGGAAAATGTATATAAAATTTCTGTCCCTCCAGGTATTTATTCATTTGCTGAAATTGTAGGACCAAAGTTTTACAACTTCAGACCATTAAGATTACAAAGGAAATATGACTAGGTCTATGCAAAAAACTTAAGTCAAATTCATATTTCCCTAGAAAGGCTGCATTGTGGAAAAATCTGATCTTTATAATTTCTAGTAAAAAATACTGAGGTATCCTAGGTCAACCAAAAGGTACTACTGCAACCAATTAGGAACTGTATGACAGATCTTTTTATTTGAAAAAACAGTATGGTCTTGGTAGTGATAGTCATTGACAATTATTTTGTGTTGTCCTATGTGCATATTTGGAACCTGATCCAAAGACAATGAAGTCAACAGGAATCTTTCTGTTGACTCCAATATGCTCTGGATCCAGCCTTTAATGAGACTGAAATGGAATAAAATGCTAGAACATCTAAACATTTTTGTAATTTATCAAACAGCTAACTAAAACTAAGACTTCAGCCATGAGCCAAGGGTTTCCTAACATCCTTTGTTAAAGTGAGAACTGCTGTAATTAGAGGGCAGGATTTCATTATAATGTATTGTAAATGTGGGTAAGGAATATGCTTCAGCACTTCTGCTATGGACATGAAACAGATTAAAAAGGAAAAAATTAATCTTGGTTCTTATTGGATATGAAAACTTTCTGGTAAAACATGCTGGAACTCTGGGAATTATACAGTGGACTATCATTTGAGAAATATCATGTTACTTTTCACCGTTGATATCTGGTGTCATAAATATAAAGTGAAGGCTAACCACCTTTAAATCCCTCCTGGCCAGAGGAAAAAACCTCTTCACCAGTACAGGGTTAAGAAGCTAAAGATAACCTCGTTGGCACCTGACCAAAATGACCAATGAGGAGACAAGATACTTTCAAAGCTGGAGGGGAGGGGGGAAACAAAGGGTTCTCTCTGTGTTTTTTTTTCTTTTGCCGGGACCAGAGCAGGAATGCAGGTCAGAACTCCTGTAAAAAGTCAGTAAGCAATCTAGTTAGATATTCGTTAGATTCTGTTTTGTTTAAATAGCTAATAAAATAAGTTGTGCTGAATGGAATGTAGATTCCTGTTTTTTGGGTCTTTTTGTAACTTAAGGTTTTGCCTAGAGGGATTCTCTATGTTTTAAATCTGATTACCCCGTAAGGTATTTACCATCCTGATTTTACAGAAGTGATTCTTTTACTTTTTCTTCAATTAAAATTCTTCTTTTAAGAACCTGATTGTTTTTTCCTTGTTCTTAAGATCCAAGGGTTCAGGTCTGTGTTCACCTACGCAAATTGGTGAGGATTTTTATCAAGCCTTCCCCAGGAAAGGGGGTGTAGGGCTTGGGGGGATTTTCGGGGGAAAGACGTTTCCAAGCAGGCTCTTTCCCGGTTATATTTTGTTAGACGCTTGGTGGTGGCAGCAATAAAGTCCAGGGACAAAAGGTAAAATAGTTTGTACCTTGGGGAAGTTTTAACCTAAGCTGGTAAAAATAAGCTTAGGGGGTTTTTCATGCAGGTCCCCACATCTGTACCCTAGAGTTCAGAGTGGGGAAGGAACCTTGACATCTAGTAAAGGACAGGCATGAAAGCAACACGGGGGGGTGGGGGGGGGGGGGAAATAGCTCAGTGGTTTGAGCATTGGCCTGCTAAACCCAGGTGAGTTCAATCCTTGAGGAGGCCATTTAGGGATTGGGGCAAAAATTGGGGATTGGTCCTGCTTTGAGCAGGGGGTTGGACTAGATGACCTCCTGAGGTCCCTTCCAACCTTGATATTTTAAGATCTTCTGTGTGCTATACAGTAAGTGCTCTGGGAAGCATAGAGATGTCACACTTGTACATTCTTTTTAGGACACACTTCCTGCTGGGCAGAAACAAAGAAGTCCAGGATAGGGTAGTCACAGGCTGCAGCTACACAGAATAGTATAAATATTGTTTTTTACATAGTTCCTGTTCATAATAAAGATTAACACAGTAACTGAAGGCACAGTGTGCTGGATGACCCAGTGAGAGATGGAGTACTTGTGGCACCTTAGAGACTAACCAATTTATTTGAGCATGAGCTTTTGTGAGCTACAGCTCACTTCATCGGATGCATACTGTGGAAACTGCAGAAGACATTATATACACAGAGACCATGAAACAATACCTCCTCCCACCCCACTCTCCTGTTGGTAATAGCTTATCTAAAGTGATCATCAAGCTGGGCCATTTCCAGCACAAATCCAGGTTTTCTCGCCCTCCACCTCCCCCCCCCACACACACACACAAACTCACTCTCCTGCTGGTAATAGCTTATCCAAAGTGACCACTCTCTTCACAATGTGTATGAAAATCAAGGTAGGCCATTTCCAGCACAAATACAGGTTTTCTCACCCCCCCCCCCTTTTCCAAAAAAAACACACACACACAAACTCACTCTCCTGCTGGTAATAGCTATACCTTGATTTTCATACACATTGTGAGGAGAGTGGTCACTTTGGATAAGCTATTACCAGCAGGAGAGTGAGTTTGTGCGTGTGGTTTTTGGAGGGGGGTGGGGTGGGGGTGAGAAAATCTGGATTTGTGCTGGAAATGGCCCACCTTGATTATCATACACATTGTAAAGAGAGTGGTCACTTTGGATGGGCTATTACCAGCAGGAGAGTGAGTTTGTGTGTGGGGGGGCGGAGGGTGAGAAAACCTGGATTTGTGCTGGAAATGGCCCAGCTTGATGATCACTTTAGATAAGCTATTACCAGCAGGAGAGTGGGGTGGGAGGAGGTATTGTTTCATGGTCTCTGTTTATATAATGTCTTCTGCAGTTTCCACAGTATGCATCCGATGAAGTGAGCTGTAGCTCACGAAAGCTCATGCTCAAATAAATTGGTTAGTGTCTAAGGTGCCACAAATACTCCTTTTCTTTTTGCGAATACAGACTAACACGGCTGTTACTCTGAAACCAGTGAGAGATAACACTGAAATGGCTGCTATGGAGTCTGTGCAACTAAAAGTAAGTCCCTCACCAGCCCTGAGGATCAGAGAATGCTTACTATGCCTGGATTTGGTTCAAACAATAATTTGAGCAGTACATAAAAGCCACAGGGGCAAATAAACTAGAGGATGAGCAAAAAATTGCTCTGCTCTTAACAGTAGCAGACACAGAAATGCTAGATGTCTACAATCCACTCAATATGATAGTGGTAGGAGGGAGAGAAGTAAGGAAAATGGAGGAGGATCATTGTGTCCCTAAAAAAATGTTACTTTTGAAAGACATACATTCAGAATGAGAACACAGAATGAAGTGGAAACAATGGAGGAGCTTGTCAGAGACTTAAAACTAAAAAGTCAGTCCTAAATTTATGGCATATTAAACGACTCTCTCTCAGATTATCCTGGGATGTAACGACAAAAAGTATGTGAACAGTTACTAAGGGTGATGGATCAGACACTAGAAAGGGCAATATGTATACACCAAGCTGTAGAACAAACTAAAACACAAATAAAAAAGTCTAGAGAAAGGCACAGAGCATATGACCATGAGTACCATAGCTAAACCAACAAGAGAAGAGTCCACAGAAATTAAATTGGCTAGGGACAAAAAAATGGAAAGCAGGAAATAACGTCAATCATTCAGCAACCAGCATGAGTATAGAAAATGCCCAGCATTCATGCAAATATTTAATAAACACAACCCTTCTGCCTAAAAGAGAAAGCAGAAAAGTGAATGTATTAAGTGCAAAAATGGATCCCTCAAAGGAAGAGGAGGATCTGTTCTTACGCACAATAATTTAGGAGGCTGAAAACTAAAAAGATTAGCTAATTAAAATGTGCAAAAATGGCACTTATAAGACATATAAGAAAGACATGGGGGCACAGGTAAATGTAATAACAAAAACTGAAAGAGAGAGACTTAGGGAGCACATAAAAGTGGACGAGTTCGAAGTATCTGTGAAAGATTATAATGGAGAAACTATTCCATTGCTGGTAGAGTGCACACAGACATTTAAATGCAAAAGGAAAATGATCAAACAAGATTTTTTGATGGTACACTGAGACAAGCAACCGGCCTCGGGCCACATGAGATGCTTGATCTCAGTCGGAGATTTATGCCATAGAGAGACAGAAAGACAGCACAGGACCAGATATGAAATTATTAATAGCATCATATGAAGACATTCACAGAAAAGGGGTGCCTCGTAATAACATGTGTGATACAGTTAAGAGAAGATAAAGAATCTGAGGTACATGCTACGTGCAAAGCTCCACAAACTTTAAGGAAGAAGCTAGAAGAAGCTACAGCAAATGGTATCATTCGGAGAAAAGAACGACTAACACAGTGAGCTCACTCTTAATTAATTGCAGTGAAAAAAGGAGGGGGCTGCATTTGTGTATGGACCCTAAGAAGCTGAACAAAAACATAAAGAGAACTTTCACTTTGCCACAAGAAGTAATCTATTTTCTGAGATGGCAGGAGCCACATTCTTCAACAAATTAGATGCGTCAGCAGGATTTTGGCAGATCCCCTTGGACACAGAGCTCCAAGATCGGCACTTTCAGCACACCATTGGGCAGTTACTGCTTTTCTAAGACTGCCTTTCAGAATAGGTTTGGCTGCTGAAGTATTTCACTGTGTAATGGGCCAGATTCTATAGGGTCTAGCAGGCATGAAAGTGTAGACTGATGACATAATTAGGGACAGCACTGCCACTGAACATCAGGAACATCTAAGGAGAGTTCTGGAAACTGGGAGAACTAATGACCTTGTCATAAATATAAAGGGAAGGGTAAACACCTTTAAAATCCCTCCTGGCCAGAGGAAAAACCCTTTCACCTGTAAAGAGCTAAGAAGCTAGGATAACCTCGCTGGCACCTGAACACAATGACCATTGAGGAGACAAGATACTTTCAAAGCTGGGCGGCGGGGGGGGGGGGGGGGGGGGGGACAAAGGGTCTGGGTCTGTCTGTGTGATCCTTTTGCCGGGGACAGAACAGGAATGGAGTCTTAGAACTTAGTAAGTAATCTAGCTAGAGATGCGTTAGATTCTGTTTGTTTAAATGGCTGAGAAAATAAGCTGTGCTGAATGGAATGGATATTCCTGTCTTTGTGTCTTTTTGTAACTTAAGGTTTTGCCTAGAGGGATTCTCTATGTTTTGAATCTAATTAGCCTGTAAGGTATTTACCATCCTGATTTTACAGAGATGATTCTTTTTACTTTTTCTTCTATTAAAATTCTTCTTTTAAGAAACAGAATGCTTTTTCATTGTTCTTAAGATTCAAGGGTTTGGGTCTGTGGTCACCTATGCAAATTGGTGAGGATTTTTATCAAACCTTCCCCAGGAAGGGGGATGCAAGGTTTTGGTGAGGATTTTGGGGGGAAAAACGTTTCCAAACGGGCTCTTTCCTAATAAAATAAAAACGGTTAGACATTTGGTGGTGGCAGTGAAAGTCCAAGGGCAAAAGGTAAAATAGTTTGTACCTTGGGGAAGTTTTAACCTAAGCTGGTAAAAGTAAGCTTAGGAGGTTTTCATGCAGGTCCCCACATCTGTACTCTAGAATTCAGAGTGGGGAAGGAACCTTGACAGACCTTAAAATGAATATGGCCAAATGTCATTTCAAACAACAGAAATGACATACTTGGGAGACAGAGAGACTGACCTCAAAGGGAATCTTGTCTGATGAATACTGAACATGCAGTACTGATCATACTGAGACATGAAGCTGAAAAAGGAATTCAGAGACTGCTAGACATGTTGAATTATGTCAGCAAGTTCATACCTAACCATACAGCATGCACAACTCACTCAAGACATCTTCTCTACAAGGTCACCAAATGAGCATGTATGCCCGTGATGAGGTGTACAGACCTCACACTGAACAAGGGCAAGGTATTGAGCAATACTAGACTAGGAAGTAACTTCCCCTCCAGCGTATGCAAGGCATGCTCCCAGTGGAGGAGTAGTTTAAAAGGACACTGGTAGCAAAATGGGGGCCCTCTGGTTGCTAAAGTTTGAGAACTGCTGATTTAAAGCATATTCTGGAATCAAATCCAGTGCTGCAAACTTTCTACAGATGCCTCGAAAGGAGGCACCAGGGAACTGTTTGGTTGCCAGTCTCATATGCATCTAGGGCTACGACACCTGCAGAGAAGATGCATGCATAAATTTAAAGAGAGACATTAGGTCAACTGTATGGATGTACAAGATTTCATGACTTTTTCTATTCTCATAGCTTCAAAGCAGAGACTTATCATGAACCACTGATTGCAATACCCCAAAAAGGGGCTTGGAGAAGCAAGTATACAGTGACTACTTCTGCAAATACAGAGGTATAATGTGATCCTGCGGTTTCAACCTGGATGCCACTTAGTAATGGCAGACGTTCTCAAGAGCATATGCTCCATCTAGCAATAAACAGTCTGGTGATCTGGAACAAGCAGTAAATATCCACCTTTACATGATAAAAATCCCATGTGCTGTATCTCCAGGCATATCAGATGAATTGGAGAAAGAAACAGATAAAGATGAAATACAACTATTCAAGCAGTGATACAAGCCATAAGTAAAGGGGTGGAGGATGGAAATCAACACTTCCCACCTTTCTATTCCTACTATAAAAACAAGCTTTCAGCGATTTCAGGAGTGCTGTTGAAGGGAACACTGATCATGGTTCCCACAGCGATGAGAAGGAAAATATTGGGATGAATACAAAAAGAGCACCTGGGAAGGACCAAATCAAAAAGGAGACTAGAGAAACTGTATTCTGGCCACAGATGAACAGTGACTTTGAAGAAATGGTTAGCAGGAGGGGAACATGTTAGAAGTGCAGAGATTCCCAGCAGAAAGAACCAGTGATACCGCATGAACAACTTGCAGTTCCATCAGACAAAATCAGAATGAGCATGTTTAACCAAGGCAGACAATCACCTGGTTATAACGGACTGCTTTACCATTTTCCCAGAAGCAATCACACTGGAAGTTACCACAGCAGCAACCGTTATCAGGCACATTAAATCTGTATTTGTACGTCATGAAATTCCAAGAACAGTAATAGTGGACAACCAACCACAATTCAAGAATAGGGAATTCCTGGACTTTGCTTAAGTATATGACTTTCATTATGAGACACAGTGTCCCAGATATCCTCAAGACAATGGATTAGCTGAATGTGAAGTATAGTTAAGAATTTACTCAAAAAAGCAAAGACTGCAGAAAAGATTCATATTTTGCACTATTTGACTATAGGGCTACACGGCTCTAATGTGCAAAGTCACAGAAGTATAGGACGAAAACAAAGGATTACTAAGGAGTCTATAATAGTGAGAAAAGGACAGGGAAAGTACAGTCAAACTAAATATTACAATAAAGGAGCAAGACCTCTTGCACAGTTAAAGAATATCTCTGAAAAATTGGCAAGATGGGCAATGGCTAGTCAAAGCTACAGTGATCAGAGAAGAGTCACCTCACTCATATTCATTCAGATGAAGGGAAAATATTATGCAGGAAATGTACGCATCTGCTCAAGATACCTGACATCTTGGCTGTGGCAAGCAAAGGAGAGCACACACACAAGATGAAAACAATTCACAAACTGACTTTGTTATTGAACATGAGACTGAACAGTCTGTTACACACATGAACTTGCCTAATGAGAGTTTGAAATATCATAGATTGGGAAAATTGTCCTAAGAGGTTGACTGAGATATGTTAAATTCTGTTTAGCAACCTGTTAAGTCAATTATTGTATATGTTGTAGTTTGTTAGCTTAATTTAATAAGTGTTTTAGTTCAGGAGATCTTTAAAAAGAGAAGATGTGCAATAGAATAATTCCTCCAGGAACTGTGGAGATCCCACATTTCCTGTATACTCTTATTTCCCCAGTGACACCACTTCCTGCTAGGGAGAAACAAAAAAGACCAGGAAAGGGCAGGTGCAGGCAGCAGTTACGCAGAGTAGTAGAAAGTTAGTTACCTCATTTCTGTACATAAACACTTTATTATGACCAGAAACTATCTTGACATTGATCTGCTCATTATAAAGATACTACACCCTGCACTAAAAAGTTTAATCTCCTTTCCTCAACCAATTGCTGATTTTCTTTCTCTTGTACATGGACTATGTGGATAATTCCCTCCTCAATGACATGGTCTGCTTAGATTTGTCATCAGCCAAATTCAGCTGTCTCAGACACTTCTGAGAGCATGGGGCACTTTCAAACCCCAAACCATAATAGCCATGTCTTGGTAACAAAACAGCAATGGAAGAGCTCATGAATGCAGTAGAGGCCTCAGAATTGACTCTTTGGTGCTTGCCAAAGGCCCCACAATCACTATCTGCCAACATCAGGCTGTCGAACAAAGCTGGATCATAGAGCACACAGCTTACCTCCAGTCTCCTAAAGCTTCCCCATTGCTTCCTGGGTGGATTTCCTCCACTTGAATGAGAACCTGAAGATGAGAGGCTTTCAGAGCTCAGGCTCACTCACAGGCTGTCCAGCTTTAGGAGCTGTCTGCCTCGTCAGCGCATAACCATACCTGAGTCTCTTCCACATAGACCGAAGACATCTCCGTGAGTGTCAGCTCTTTTTCGGTTAATGACGTCTTTTGCCAAGTGTGTAAGACTCTCCATACTAAATTCCAATGGTGGGACAAACTCACTGTGCAATACAAATAGTATATTTTCCCATTTTTCCTTCAAATCCAGATTGTGTGGTATTTTTGTTTCTGTAATGCCTGACTAAAACCAGGTCTTACATGAAAATTACTGTAACCAGCTGAAGCTAAATCCAGACAAGATAAGGAGTGGCTCTTAGTGAGTCAGAAGAAAGATCTTGACAATGCAGGACTGGTTCCTTCCCCTGTTACTGAAGGAGTTTGCCCACATCTTCTCTAAAATAATCCCAAATTAGAAATGCTTTTGGGTCCTTGGCCATTTCTGGAATTTGAGATAAGGTCAAGGGCCAAAAGTACCTCCTGGTAACTACAGATTGTCTAGCAAATTGACAGTGATTATTTTTCTCAGATTTAGATGCTCTTCAAATCACAAATGTTTTGATCACTGGAATGCTTACAATATGGTGCTACTTTTGAAACCTAGTTGAAAGGTGTTCTTCATGACTAATGACTTAAGTTCCCAGGGTGTTAGTACCTAGTAGTAGTAAATCTCACATCTAAAGGCTTCTCAATAAAACTTCATGTGTGCAGAACAGATAGACTATACAATCAGAGTTTGCTTAAAGCTTATCCAAAACCTGTATTATATATTTATATTTCAAACACTGTGGTTGATATGACAGTATTCATTTCCATGTCAATAAAATACATAGATAGTAGGCAAAAGGCCTACTTTTACACTGTCTTCCATCTTGTGCAGTCATTTGCACTGTGCAAAGCAGGTGCAAAATGATACCAAATAAGAATTTTCCATTTTCTACAGATGGCAGAGATTTACACACCCTTTCCACAGATGTAAATGATTGCACAAGCTGCAAAGCAGTAGAGAATCAGGCGCAAACCTTCAGCACTAGGAAAATTCTAACTGAAATGAAAATTCAGCCAAAAACCAGATCTTTGGTGAAATTCTCACAAAAATATTTCCATTTTCGGATCTGTTCTTCTTGTTACCCTTTGCATAATCTTGAATTTAGAGGGGAATAATAGTTAAGCAAACTCCTTCAAGAAACCTGCGATGAAAGCATTGTTCTTCCTTGCAAACATGGCCTTTAAATTTTCACGTAAAGTTTCCAGAAAATGTTCTCCTCTTGAGCAGAATAAAGCACAATAAGGGATACATTTCCTGAAATGTGGAAATGCTTTGTTTTTTCAGCTTGATTTTAAGTCAATAGAGTTTTCATTATAGGATCTGCCACCCATAGATCTCTAAGTGACTCTGATTTTTCTAGTCTAAATCTGCTAATATACACTAGTGGTATGCGCTCACCTATCAGACTGGAAGCTGATTTCTTGGAGTCTCCTGGGAGAAGAGGAAACAAAAGGCAACCTGATGGAACAGCAAAACCTTTCTTATTTTTATCCCTTTTCAAGAATGGTCTCTGGCATTTAAACAAGCATAGCCACATTTTCCAAAGCATGTGTGCAACCCCTGCTTTGGATGAGTAGGCTATTATATGCACATATATGTAATTAATTATATGTGAATATCAGTGTGTGAGCATGTGTGCAGTAGAGTTTTGCTCATGGAATGGAGGCATGTGCATGTAATTCAGTTCACAGTCTTTTGAAATGTTAGCAAGATTAGAATCTATAGGCCATGTTCTGGGAAAAACCATCTCTTGCCAAATACTATAGTTAAACAAGGGTGTGTCCAATAACAATGGCCATGTCTAAGTGGAATGGTTGTATGCATTCCTCTTCTTTGGGACTGGAACCACTTTATTCTCCATTCTTTCCATATCTGAAGAACATCAGAGAAAATGAGCTGTGCAGCTTGAGGCTGAAAAAATCATGTGTAAAAATAACTGCAGAAAAATCATACTTCAGTAAACAGATTTGTTCTGTGCACAAGTCAATCTTTGGGGGCTATCTGGAATCACTAAAGTGCTGATCACCATTTCACCAAGTATATTGCAATCAAACATCCAGAAACTTTATAGCTATACCACTGAAAGGATATGTCCCTGGTTCCTACTCCAGTGAAGTCAGTGAGAATTATACCTCTTTCTTCAATGGACGTGAGAACAAGCCCTAACAGAGCACACTATATGTATGCTGAGTTTTGATCCAGCTACAGATGATAAAGAGCCATACAGAGAACCACTGATCGTGGATTCTAAAGAGGTTTTTATGATCTATTAAACCTTGGGGAGAATTATGGCATATACCACCAGCTAATTTTTATCATAGAGCAGGGGTCAGCAACCTTTCAGAAGTGATGTGCCGAGTCTTCGTTTATTCACTCTAATTTAAGGTTTTGCATGCCAGTAATACATTTTAATGTTTTTAGAAGGTCTTTTTCTATAAGTCTAATATATAACTAAACTATTGTTGTATGTAAAGTAAATAAGGTTTTTAAAATGTTTAAGAAGCTCCATTTAAAATGCAGAGCCCCCCAGACCGTTGGCCAGGCCCCGGGCAGCGTGAGTGCCACTGAAAACCAGCTCGCGTGCCGCCTTTGGCACGCGTGCCTTAGGTTGCCTACCCCTGTTACAGAGGATTTGGGAGAATAATGAGACTTAGGAACTCTGTACAGACTCCACTTCCAAATATCATGATTCCTGAGATATATGAAAAGGTCTCTGGCAAGTGACATTAATGCTAAAGACATGGAGCAGCTATTCATTCACTCCGGATACATGGACTCGGAGTAACAGAATCAGGTCTTTTCTTGTTTTACAGCCCACATGATCACAAAAGATTTAAAAGGAAATCAGTGATTCTTTATTGCAAGACTTTCAACAAAGGACATATAGAAAATGATAGATCAGATGCTTGATAAGTGGCAGAGTGCCAGTTACCATCCATATGGCTTTCCAGATAATGTTGTGAACACAATTAAAATTTTCTTTGAGCGCAAAGCATACAGTTTGGGATGTTTCACTCACACTCTGAAATTCATATTAAATTAAGCTTTATTCAAAACAAGTTTTCTGGGCAAAACATGTTCTCAGTTGGCCAGAAACTGGTCAATTATTATAAACATTCCTCTACTGCTACTTCCAGGCTCCCTACACTGGTGAAAAAATGAGTCGAGCTATGAACCATCTCTCTCTGGATATAACCACAAGATGGAGTTTGGTATGTACTATACAGAGGGGGGAGGGGGGAAACCTTGTGGGGGAAAAAACAGGCCCTGAGAATTTTCTGCTCTGGTTATGACAAAACCAAGACATTAACTTTGGCAGTGTGGAACAAACAAGAGATTATGAAAGTTGCGAAGCTGAGATAATACAACACTTATTTAAAGTGTTTTGTGATCCTCAAATGACAAGTATTAATAATAATAATCGTATGAAAAAGGAAGGTTAAATTTGGTCCTTTGGCCTTAATTTTCCAGGTGTTGAGCATTCACAGCATCAGATGAAGTCAATGGTAGTTGCTGATGCTCTGCACTTCTGGAAATCAGGCCCTGTAAATGGCCTACAGATGGTACAGACCAGTGGCCTACTGAAGTCAATGGGAGTTTCACCATTGATTTCAGTGGGGCCAGGATTCCACCCCAGCTTTCTAGAACTCTCTTTGCAATTGAATGCATATATTATTTGGAAAAATACAGGGTGTAACAAAATGTTTACTCTGCTTAAAACTTAAGTATTTGTGATATAACAGTTATTGTTTAGACAGTTTACACTTAAAGAATATAAATAACTACTACCTACATTTTAAGAACTCAAGAAGTCTTGACTTCATATAATGTTTTCTTTCTTTGGAAATCTTTTTATCCATATTCTTCACACTTAAGGTACTGATATGTAACTTCAAAGCTCTATACATACATTAACGAATATATCCAGCTGATACAGAATGGGATACTGCTGGCAAAGAGGCAAAAATAGAGAGGAAGAGTAACTTGTCTTTGAGCGTAAGTGGGAAAAATGCTTAGAGGAGTCAACCCTATTTAAACTGGAGAGGAATACAAAGCTTTGTTGGCATGAAAGACTTGGGGGATAGATTTTCAGAATGTGTTTTGCAACCAAAAATGCAAATAGGTGGCTAGTAAGATTTTCAGAGGTGCCTAAGTAGATTAGGCATGTGGGCTCAGATCCTCAATGTGATTTAGGCACTGAAATACCTTTGAGGATCTGGGCCCTACGTTCCATCTGTTCAGGCACTTTTGAGAATCTCACTAGCTGCCTATCCATACTAAATACCTTTGAAAATCTGACCCATAGTGCCCTAACTTGAATCCAGGAAAGATAATTAGACAGTGGGGAAAATGAATGTATCATTTGCCAATCTGTACAGTAAATAATGATTAAATCATCAATAAAAATATATATTTTAAATCTATATAATATAATGTGATCAAGCTTATATATGATCTCATTCCATGCTTTCATCAGATGCAGTGTATTAAATATAAATATTGATTCCTGAATTTAAAAAAAAATAATTATTTGTGTTAGTAACAAATTCAAGTTGTCTATTAATCTCTCAAATATGTCAAATGGATTTTTAATTGGGAAGTAATTGCATTTTGCCTTATACAGCCTTTGTTGATTTCATAAGCTTATCATCAATCCTTTGATGATTTCTCACCTGATATAGAAATAACATATCTAATTAATCAAGTCCTGTAACAACAAATCTCCTATTTAGAGGTACAATAATTAGATAGGGAACATGCTAGGAAATCAAGGAAATGATTCCCCAAGGTGGAGGAATTGTGGGTTCTACTTGAAAGGAGGATATGCATTTTGCAAAGTTGATTAATTAGTTTTAAGAAGGTCTCGGAAGGTTTGATACTTTGAAGTATGCAATCAGCTTGCAAAAACATTTCTGAGCTACAAAGATACCTTGTACCAACTTTCAAAATATTATCTGTGGCAAAACACAACATTTGCTTTGCTTTATGAAAAACCTGTTTTCACTTTTGGAGACACAGTATGATAAATTTTGGCAAGCTCAGTGATTTTCTATCAGATTCATTTGGCAAGGCAGAAATGCTAAAGAAGAAGATTGCCTTCAATTTACGTACCCCATCCACACAGTTTCAGCAGCAGCAGCTGAGAGTAAGGAAGATAGAATTTCAAGCGAGAAGGCTACTTGAAAGAGAGTCGGTAATAAATCACAGTTTAAATGTGTGGTCACTCACCAGTGTGTGTTTGGGTTTTATTAAGTGTCCTGAAAATGTTCAAATCTGCTTTGTTAAGTGAGGATTTTTAAATGCCATTTTGACAGCTGCAGTAAAGATGGATAGGCCAGGGTTTTTTTTTGTTTTGTTTTGTTTTAATAAATGATTTGAAGTTGACAACCACAGCAAACTATTGACTGGAAATCTGTGGGCAAAGCTGCAGTGGCATCATTCTGAAAATATGATGCTCCCATTCACTAGCAATTATACAAAATGTCTACATTTCACAAATGAAAGAAAATTATGGTTTCTCAATTCTACGGGTGGTAAACACACAAATATTTACTCAGGTAAAAATATAGCTAGAAGTCCCTAGAGTACAGAATTCCTCCAAATGGTTTTCCTCTTTAAAAGACCAGAAAATGATGAAGAAAAATAGAATGAAACAGGGGCTGAGGGTATCATGGGTATGCTCTGATTTTTCAGCCTCTCTCTACTCAAGATATGTGTATTAGCTTGTGAGTGCACAGAACTCACATTTCTGACTGAATCAAATAATAAAGCAACACTTCCCCCTCCCCCCCCAACACACACACACCCTCTACACACATTTGTTAATGCATATAAAAGCATATTGGAAATAGAGTGACATTATATTATATGTTTCAGAGTAGCAGCCATGTTAGTATGTATTCACAAAAAGAAAAGGAGTACTTGTGGCACCTTAGAGACTAACCAATTTATTTGAGCATAAGCTTTCGTGAGCTACAGCTCACTTCATCGGATGCATTCAGTGGAAATTCACTGAAAGAGGAATAAGCCCTTCTAAAAGAATAAGTTTCCACATATAATTTCACAGTAATATGAATATTGTCTCATTTTTTCCTTGTGCTCCTCATCTGTTAGTCTACAGCCACTTGTTGGCACCTCTCATACTTAGATTGTAAGTTCTTTGGGGCAGGGATCATCTTTTTGCTCTTACAATGGAACATCAGAGTTACAAAGACCAGAATTATGAACTGATCAGTCAACCACACACCTCATTTGGAACCAGAAGTAAGCAATCAGGCAGCAGCAGAGACCAAAAAAATTAAATACGGTACAGTACTGCATTAAATGTAAAACTACTAAAAAAATAAAGGGAAAGTTTAAAAAAAGATTTGACAATATAAGGAAACTGTTTCTGTGTGTGTTTCATTTAAATTAAGATGGTTAAAAGCGGCATTTTTCTTCAGCATAGTAAAGTTTCAAAGCTCAATTGTAAACTTTTGAAAAAAACAACCATAATGTTTTGTTCAGAGTTACGAACATTTCAGAGTTATGAACAGCCTCCATTCCCGAGATGTTCGTAACTCTGAGGTTCTACTTTAGTTTGTACAGCATCTAGCACAAAGGAATCTCAGTCCATGACTGGAATTCCTAGACATCCCACAATACAAATACAAAATAATAAGCCTCTATCCTCTCCTCAACAGAACACACAGGCCTCTAATTAATGTTCAGATATATCCCCTTACCTAGGCTGTGTTTGATAAACAATATAAACTTCATTCTTGAACTTAACTATTTCTAGGATTTTTTCCCTGCAGAACTTCAGGTGTTGTATCCCCCCAAATTCCTCTAACCATAAGCAAAACTTCCCTCCACTCCCCTCTGCTTCTGTTCTCATGGGATCTGAGTGGTCCCACCTGTTGATATCACTCAGCAGTAATTACCCTAAATATTAATGCAGGAACTTCGCACTTGGTCCTAGAGTGACTCAACAGAAGATCCCTGCATCCCCATACATGGTCTTATGGCTTATCTATACAATTTGGTTAGGATCCATGAAAGTACTTGGGAACCTAAATCCCAGATTTAGGTGCTTAAATCCCAGTTTTGGCTTCACTGTGATCCACAAAACTCCCACCAAACCCTATATGCACCTAAACTCACTTGTCACCTAAGTTTTTCAGACCCTAGGCACTTATGTTCTTGCTCCTGGGCATGCACAGTGCTGCCTGCCTCTAGGCATCAGGATGTCTCTCCCCCACCTAAGGCCCAGAGCTATTAACAAACCAGGGGAAGATAAGCATTGAGCTGCTTAAATTATACTTAGAGCAATTACCTGGGATGTGAGGACCCAAATTCATTTCCCTCCCCGCCGCACACCAGAAGGGAAGAAAGGGTTTGAACAAGGGTCTCCCACCTCCCTGGAGACTGCTTTAAACACTGAATTATGGGATATTTGGGGCTCCAACCACTGTCTCATTATCTATCCACAATGCAATAGCTTCAACAGGAGAAGCTGATAGAGTCCTGTATCAGAATATCCCATAGCTCTGTGATTACAGCACTCGCCTGAGTGGTGCACAACTTCTGTTCAAATCCTTTCTTCCATTCTGCTGGGGGCGAAGGGGCAGGAATTGAACATGGGTTGCCCACATCCTAGGCAAGTGCTCTAACCACTATGCTAAAAGTTATAAGATGGGCACCATCTCCTCTTCCTCCAGTGATCATTTTGCGCAAAGCGAAACAGGTGCCTAATTCGTTTCATCAAAAGGTAGCTAAGGCACCCAATCCACGTACCAGGTTCCCAGTGCTCAATCGTGAAGTTGACATGGCACCTATCTCCAAAAGAGGAGCAGGACTTGGCATACACCTCTCCTGTCTCTATCTTTCATTGGCTAGCTTAGGCAACTCCATACCTAGCACTCCCCGCCGTCTCTTTTGTGGATCTCAGTGTTATTCTTGTGATTTGCTAGGTGCCTAAAAGTTAAGCATCATGATGCTCAGCATTGCAGTACCTAAATGTCTTTTGTAGATCCAACCCTCTGTCCTTGTCTATGCTTGCAACTATACCTTGCTTAGCACCAGTTCAGCAGCACCCACTGATGACAGCTGTTGCCTTTTTTCTAGTGTAAAAAAGTTTGGAAACTGCCAACCAGTTACCAATAGAAATCTGACATCAGCTAAGAATTTAGCAATGTAACAGACACATTTTGTAAGCCATTTTGCAAGCCAAATTGTGTCAGTGTTAGAAAACAATATAGCCCAGTACAGCACACGCTTGAGCAAATACCTCACTTCTACAATATCACTTTCAAATGCTAAATCTTTGTTTCTACTATCCTCTTTGAGAAACTGCTGTTTACTTAATTCATCTTCTGTGAATCCTTCTGGATATTTTTGAACTTCATACAGTTACAAAGGAGTTTTTTTTTTTTACCTTATTCTTTAAATAAATAAATAAATAAAAATCACATCTTCCTCTCTCTCTCTCTCTCTCTCCTCAGTGTCTAGGGCATGCCTTTTAGAAAGAGGCCTAAGTTCAACCTTCTGTTTTGCAGCATTATTTGTTAGTATTTTAAATGCCACTTTTTTTAAAGAGTATTGTCAGACATATGAAAAATATATATTACTCTCAGCGTATCATTGTTGTGGACTCTCTTTATTACACTCTATGCCTCTCCTTTTAATAGTGGCCTAACCTGTCAGTCACAATTTTCCAGCTCACCTACTGTCTCTCCAGCTGTGGACTGAATTTACCTCCCATTTTAGTGACCCATCTTGCCAACACTTCCTAACAGGCATAATGCCTATCACTCTGAGTGGCCCTGTTGAACTGCATTATGTCACAGTACGTATACAAACACAATGTTGCCAACTTCTGTGATTTTACTGTGAATATTTGCAAGATCAAGCTCTATTTTGCATGTTCTACCCATCTCTTCATGGATTTACAGCCCTGAAAAAGATCTACATTACATACAATCTGGGGCTTCAACTGACATCCCTTTTGCCACTCAAATTCTGAACGTGGCTCCTTCTCTGACTGCTACTGGTCACAGACTTGATTTATTTACTAAATTTTTATTTATTACACTATAGAGGCATTTTGCTCCTGATTATTTCATAATCCCTGTAAAAACCATGCATTCCTGCTATATTACTTTAAGTTAAATTCTTGCTCTATTTTCCCTCTAACAAGTAAATATTCCTTGACTTTCCTTCTCACATTGCTTTGAACAGCTGTGCCCTTGATAAATCTGGTTAGAAATTAGTTTAGATCTGATAATATTCATCTTGTTTGCTAATTTTAAACCTTCTCCTCTCAGTTTAGTCATCACTTCATTCAACTATTCCTTATCCTCTCATATTGGCAATTATAATAACCACCAGCAGCTGGTATAATTAATTTATTCCTATTTATTTTAGAAATAGACCCATGCTGCAGAATTTAGAGCCAGGTGAGAATCCTTGCTAAATTTAAGATTGGGGAGGGGGAGAGGTATAAAGAAATGTGTAAAGTGATAAATTTCTAGGCAAAAATCAGTATATGTGATAAGATAATTAACTTATCCCCTTCCCGGGATTTCTTTGTTTTTAACACAGTAATGGACAGTAACCAAAATAATGTTCAGTTTAAAAATTCTCCACATGTTGGACTATTCCTAGTATTCCTCCTGCTAGACTCTATCCTCACATCCTCTATGCTCTTCTCTAGAGAACTGTTCACACATTTCTTATATCTGGGTGAAGTAAACAGCCACTGGTCTCACTGAGTCAGCCGAACCTAGACAACATTCCTCATAGATTCAGCATCCGCTAATAGGTGTTTAGTCATATACCACCAGCCTGTTACATTATCCTTGATTTGCTGATAATATACCAATTCAGTAACAAATAATATTTATTTTTCTTGTTCCCTAAACAATGTCCCTGAAATAAAGACTGATCAATGGCACATGATATATCATAGAGTTAGATACAATTGCTTCGTTTTTTAATGATTTCTTTTAAATGTATCTCACAGTGTTTGAGCTAGGCATACAAGGGAAGACAAAGAGACATTTGCTATTTAGTATCAATTTTGAACACAGAATGATATAGATAAGCTCCGATGAAGTCATATGGATCTCATTTATTTATGAGACACTACATTGATTTACCTGATAGATGGTAAAGATTAAATGCGGGGATGGTAGGAGAGAAGAGCTGAAGACACACCTTTTGCTCCTCTCTATCCAGAGCACAGCAGGAACTTTGCAGAGAAGACAGAAATGCCAGGCTAGATCACATTTTCCATGGCTCCCTTCTGTTCAGTGGAACCCCATTGGGGAAGGGTCTGCCAATGTAACTTCAGTGAGATCACACTATCAAGGAGCTGACGAGAACCAAAGAGGTTCATAGCATGGACGCACAGGACTTTCTGATGGATAGGCCTGACCTACTATGGTAGATGTCAAGATGGTTCCCTTCTTTTTGTGGGGGAAGAGAAGGGACAAATCCCTCCTATTTATCTACTTCGAAGAGAAGAGGAGAGAGGGACATTCTGCGAGGGGTTTTACTATGAGATAGAAGAATCTGCCCTGGTGGGCATGGATCAGTGTTCATATCATGCTTCCTGTCAATACCCAGACCCAGCTGGGAAAGTTAATGATCCAACAGCAGACCAAATTTGGTGAGGAATCATGGCCCTTTGCCACCTGCGGCACATTGTGCATACACCAAAAAGAAAAATAGTCTGCCCTAGGCTATTAATATTTCTTTTTAAATCCCCCAAATATGGATTTACCTAAAGGACTCTCATAGTGTTATGGTTCATGTACATGCAGTATATTTACAAGATCAAGTCAAGGGCTACTAGGATGATCAGAGGAATGGAAAACCTGTCTTATGAAAGGAGACTCAAGGAGCTTGGCTTGTTAGCCTAACCAAAAGAAGGTTAAGGGGAGATATGATTGCTCTCTATAAATATATCACAGGGATAAATACCAGAAAGGGAGAGGAATTATTTAAGCTCAGTACCAATGTGGACACACGAACAAATGGATATAAACTGGTCATCTGGAAGTTTAGACTTGAAATTAGATAAAGGTTTCTGACCATCAGAGGAGTGAAGTTTTGGAATAGCCTTCCAAGGGAAGCAGTGGGGGCAAAAGACCTATCTGGCTTTAAGATTAAACTCAATAAGTTTATGGAGGAGATGGTATGATGGGATAATATGATTTTGGCAATTAATTGATCTTTAAATATTCATGGTAAATAGGCCCAATGGCCTGTGATGGGATGTTAGATGGGGTGGGATCTGAATTACTACAAAGAATTCTTTCCTGGGTATCTGTCTGGTGAATCTTGCCCATATGTTCAGGGTTCAGCTGATCGCCATATTTGGGGTCAGGAAGAATTTTCCTCCCGGGCAGATTGGAAGAGGCCCTGAGGGGTTTTTCACCTTTCTCTGTAGCATGGGTCACAGGTCACTTGCTGGAGGATTCTCTGCTCCTTGAAGTCTTTAAACCATGACTTGAGGACTTCAATAGCTCAGATATAGGTGACAGGCTTATCGCAGGAGTGGGTGGGTGAGATTCTGTGGCCTGCATTGTGCAGGAGGTCAGACTGCACAAGATCAGATGATCATAATGGTCCCTTCTGACCTTAATATCTATGAATCTATGAATTCATCTTCCAGAAACTCCCTAAACACAGATTTATATTGCATAGTTAATAATCCAGTGTTCATTAGATTTCAAGGAAATTTACAAATACGTTTTATCTTCTTCTCCCTTTTAGTCTATCTTAAAAGGAACAATAGAAATAAAATGCAGCGGTGCCATAATATTTAAGCTATAATGTAAGTGATGAAAAAGAAGGGATTTCAAAAATCAGAATGAAAACTTGCCTTCTGTTCTTTTTTTCCCCAGGCTCCATGTTTAACACATGCTGTTAAAAATCAAGTTGCATGATTGTATCTACACAGAACATATTACGGTAACATATTAAAGTTTCACAGATCTAAAATAGCTAGCTGATATTCTATACAAGCATCTGGCCAAATCTGCTGATCAAAATCTGTTATATCAAAAAGTCTGAAAAAAATAGCTTCAGTATTTTATGGTCTTGTGGAAAGATACACTGAGTGTTGTATGAGTTATAACAATCTTTTCCGGAGAGTTTTACACTCATGATGCACTAGAACCAGAAACCATCTTGAAGCTTCCCCAGGTAGGATCACACTAAAGAAGATCAGCTCGTGTAAAACTATACATTTTGTCATTACTTCCATGCAACAAAATGAACCCATGTAATTTGCAACAACTGGCTCCCTCCTAATGAGTGTTAAGTCGAATATAATACAAGTAGGCACAGTAACTGCCATAATTTTGTTAAAAACAAATAGAACTAAAGACCAAATTCTCTCTTGGTTTAACTCCACTAAAGTCAATAAGATACACCAGCAGAGAAGGCATGATTTTCTTTTTCAACTGCTGTTCATATTGAAATGATATAATTTGAAGAAAACATACAAAAAATTAAGCATGTACCTCTATCACAGAAAGACTATCTGCAGACTTTATCTTTTTGCAGTTTATTGGACCTTCTACTTTAATTTGTATTAATTCTGAAATGAAAATCATTGCTGTTTATCTGATTGAAAAAGGTGGCCTATTTTACACATGCAAATAGGGAGATTAAAATATAAAGGGGAAGCAGATACCCTTAGCAAAATACTTATCAGTTCTTCCAACACACATTCACAATAATACTATGCAGGTTTTGTAATTTATCTACTAAACTTATATACATTCTCTAATTACTGCTCATCAACTTTCATATTAAAAGGACTTCCTTGTAGCCTATTTATAAGAGCACATCCAGTAAGTGCTTCTATTAAAACTGGGCTTTATGTTGCAGATTATCAAAAACAAACCTGAAACAATGAGCTTTTACCATATTGTTACTTACAGACACACACACTTTAAATTGGTAGAATTGCAATAATTATGGATGCAACACTGCTAAAAATTGGTTAGATTGCAGACATTTGCTTTGACATGTATGCCAGCTTCAAGACATAAATGGAATTCCCAGTGATATCAATTAGATTTTGATGCTTCAAAAAGAGGACAAGGTCATCTGAACTAGGGGTGTGTGTGTGGGGAGCTAGGGGTGTGTGTGTGTGGGGGGGGAGCTAGGGGTGTGTGTGTGTGTGTGTGTAGATAGATAGAGGAGAATTTGTTGATGAAATCTTTAAAGCTGAGTATTTTGAGATCTATGTGCTTACTACCAATTCCCTGGCACTTTATTTTATTTTTTAAAATAAGAGTAAGAATAGGATCTTGGTCAAAAATTATATCCACACCCCACTGCAGTTTAGCCCAGAAGTGGCTGCAAGTGGGGGGCGGGGAGGGGAGGGAGAATGCACACACATGCACAACACACTCTCTCTTGTCTTTGTATGTATATACTATGATCTTTTTAGCAGATTTCCAAAAGGGATCATACACAGGAGTCCCATTCACATACATTTCATCTTTCAAGGTGATATTTTTCTTCTCTTTTCCTTCCCCTCATTAAATTTGTAATATTCACCTCCTGCATTGATGTTTTCAAGTGTACAGAAATGCTAATCTAGCACTAATATAGACATCTAACACATGGACTACACCACATCGATTTAGACAATCATTCATCATGAACTAATTAAAACTGTCTTTTTCTTTTTAATTATTGGTCTCTGATGATATTAGATGAAGACAATGTATTTCTCAAGAAGTTGACAAGCCCGTACTCTCTGGCAACAGTGATAGCTGTCATACACTTGGTTTCAATTTTCTTTCAAAATTATGCTGGAGGAAGCACTTCTGAAATGCCTTGAGGAAAATAAAATAAAAAAAAGTAGCGAACATCTGCTGATATTGATTCTGTGAATCTGAAACTTTATGAAACCAGAGATGGGATGCATTTGACAAGCATTTTTCTGGAACACTTTCAGACTTAAGCAAACAACATCTGTTAATATTGATTTTTGGGTTACATTGAAACTTTCAGAAGAATTACAATCAGTGGGTGATTGAAAAGTGAGTTGTGTTTCCATATAAATTAGAAGATCAAATGCAAAAAAGATTTAAAGGCTCTGCTTTCTTTTTTAGTTTAAATGGTATGTGCAAACTTTCTTCATTTAAAACAGAAATGCAAAGAGAAAATCTAAATAAACAATGAATGGAGGGTTTTGTTTTTAAGAAAATAAGCACACTAAACTATCAGGAAATACATTAGAGTTAACAACTACAATAAACATATCAAAGTTGCCAAGAAATGATCCTGGCATAAGAATTCTTTTTTCTTACATTCTCATAAATGTATCCAAAGTTGTATTATATTTGAAGAAATGCTTGGAGTCTAGAGAATAGACTAAAGTAAAAAAGAGACTGGTTTTCCTGATGTTAGAAAATTGTTAGTTTGACTCTCCATTGCCCTGTACCTTGTGTAATCATTTACACCAATAAAAAGTGCATATAATACATTAACAAATGAGAAGACTGCACCTTATACCTATTTTACATTGGTATAAATGATTACCCAAGGTGCATGCAACACTGAAACCAGAACCTATGTCTTAATGCTGTAGTTTACCTTCTCTCTCTCTCTTTCTCTCTCTAAACAAATATCTTTTTATTGTGGAACTTTAAAGGATGATCGCAAGTTGCAGGAAAGAAAAATTTGGAGGATGCCCTAGGAGGCAAGTCTTTATGCACATTGCTGAAATGCTAGCTCCAGTTGCAGCATCTCTGTAAATAGTTCTTCTAATAAAGTGCCAGTTTAGTTTTAGAAACATGGAGTCCTCCTTCCCCCATATTTATTACCCAGAACATGGTACATGAAAAACTTCCCATCATTCTTTTTTTTTTTTTAAAGTGGTGAATTCATAATAGAGTGAGCATCTTTCTCAACACTATTAACTTTGGAATTTAAATTGACTCAATAAAAATAATTTAATTTAAATACACATCACATGCATGTCAACAACAAATTCCTTCATTAATATATTTTCTACAGAACTTGCAGACTTAAGGTAGTGTCTGCTTTCCTGCAGTATTTAAGGTAGAAGTTCATTCTATGCCATACAGAATACATAAACAATAACATTATCAACATCAAGTAATAATAAAGTCTGATTAGAGCAAGAGACAGAGATTATTCTAGGTGCTTGAACTGAAATGTATCAACCAGCAAAAGCAGTCTTTCAACAGAACAGTCTTGCAACAATTTTCAGATTTTTTTTTCTTGCTTGACATCAAACTTCATATGTCTGGCATATCTCCTTTCATCCCAGTATGCACTATTTATGCATTATAGAAAGAGTATGGATATATATTTTAGCATGATTAACTGAATAACCTAGAGCCTGATGGTGGATTCATGGCCTCAAGTGTGCTGCCATGAAATTTAATTTGCACTAATCCACCTCAACCAGTGAAGTGCAATAGTTTTCAGAAAATTGGAAGGCAGGCATGAAATTCATTCCTACCTCTAGCTCTGAGTATATCTTAGTCATAGTCTCAGAAAAAAATTAATCCTTAGTAGCTATTCATTTACCAGTTCTCATCTTTTTAAATATATGAGAACAATTAAGTTATCTCAAATGGACACGATGGTTAAAGGGACAGATAGCTGGCCATAAAGCCTTCCCTTCTCAGTCACCAGTATGAATTCAGCCTAGGTTGGAAGTGACAAAAATTGTATTGCCATCATGAACAAGTTCAAGACTCCTGACAGAGACTATAAGCACCTCATTCAAAGATAGAACTTTTTCCCCCTTCCTAAAGCACACTTTAATACAGTCAATCCTTAAGAAAAAAAGAAAGCCCCGACATTTGCTAGATGCAACTAGACTTGTGAACCATCACACAGAGTTAAATCTCCCTTTCATAAGCAGGCTAACTAAGAAAATAGCTAAGTGCCATCACAAAGTACTTCTTTCTATAGCCAGTATTCTAGATCCATCCCAAACCACATTTTAGGCCACAATATGGAATAGGAATGGCACTGGTGAATGATCTCCTTTCATGGACTAGGAGCATGCCACCACACTCATACGCTTACGCCTCTCAGCTGCATTCAGCATAATGAGCTGCAATGGGAGCCATAGGAAAAGCCCTGAAATGATAGCAGTCCATTCAGAGGGTGATGACTGGCAACTGCTTCTCTGCCATCAGTGTATTCACCTTTGAATCCACAACTATCCTTTGCAAAGTCTATATGTAGCTGCTGGCAGAAATTTGACACTCCATGGACTCCAATCCCAACCTTACGGAGATAACATTCAGTTCTAGTTATCATTCACACCATACGGAATGCTACCAACTAGCCCAATATCTGGCAGGTAAAGCCAAGAGACAGACAGACATAATGCTAGTGGGCAGAGAGAAACACTCAGAAGACCTTGTCTTTCCTACAATTCTTGCTCCAATCAAGGACATCTGACCCAAATCAAAGAATCTGCAGTCTTGTAGTTTGAGATTTCTTGCTGATGTTGGCCTGTCACCTAGTACTGACCTCAAAAATTACTTTTTACCATCTATAGCTGGCTACGCAAATGTGCCCCATCTGATGACTACATAGTTTGGGTTATTCATTCCCTTGTTATCTTCAGATCAGTTTATTGTAACACAATATACCTCAGCTTGCCGGCATCACAGTTGAAAAAGTTGCAACTGATACTCTTTCAGGCTATTGAGGGCACATCATCTCTGTACTGCTCATTCAAGTTCACTCCCAGAGAACATCAGGCCTAGTTTCAAGTCTCAGTCCTTAATTTTAAAAGCCCTCCATGAACTTGGCCCTCCCCATCAAATGTTCTGTTCCGCAGGATAATGGAACGGTTTATTTCATTTGCTCAGGAGCGTGGGCTTTCTTAGCAGTTGCCCTGAGTCTGCAATAATCATGAACAGTCACAGAGCTCACCTTCCAGGACCTGATGCAAAACAAACTTCTTCAAAACTTATTCTGCCACAGAGCAACTCAAACTGTTAGCAAAAACCTAGTGGCATTTATATAAAGAGACAAAAATGAGAATAAATACATTAAAATATTCAGTTTCCTCCACATAGTGGGAGAGAATAACAAAGAAACTAATTTCTCATGGCAAGTCAGCTTTTTTTTTTTTTTTTCAAACTCTGGAGGTTATTTGGATACTATGATGGTGGGTCATGGTTTAAGAACCAAAATAGATTACAGTAGAATTGGATGGGTCTTTGGCACCCTATGGAAAACTAGTTTGATGGTTTAGGGCCGCCTCCTAGAAACTCAATGTCCACATCACAAAAGCCACCTGTGTAGTTGGCACTAACTGGAATCCTTGTCAACAATCTCCTAAGAAAGACCATGGATCAGGTGACTAACTGGCTCTCAAGGCAGTCCCTCTACCTCAGGGTTAAGCCTCAAAGCCGTGGACACCTCAAGAAGCCATGTTTCATGTCACAAAACTGCAGAGGACACCATTTTTAAGGCATTGAGAATTTTTTCTGTAAAAACACAAATTAAGAAGAGAGGACTCAGCAAGGGGAACATCTCCCACAGGACTTCCAGCCATCATGCTAATATTCCAAAGGGACCCCCACAGACCCATTTAAATGCCTCTCCAAATCCAAAAAGGGAACAGATACTTCCAATCAGAAAGACCTTCTTCTGTGGTTAAATGAAGAATAAAATGAGAAAAAAACAAAGTAAAGCCTCCCTGAGAGAGCACGGTGTGTGCCTCTCCTCAGATACTGAGCTCCTAGAAAGAGAAGTCTGCTGGTCTAAATACAGGGAGAGTCCTTAGAAATTCAAAGGAGCAGAGCACTGAAAACAAACACATAACTGCTCTTCCCCTTATTTTAACCCCTGAAAAAGGAATTTTATGATGAGGGATTTGAAGTTAAATTATGTTTTAACTAGGATTGTGCTTTTAAATTGGTGTTCATATGATTCTCAACTGGCCTTCAGTTAGCTGTATGCATATTGTGGACCTCATCTTAAGGAAAGTGCATCTTGCCCCAGTAGACAGCTTGACCAAATTCAAGTTAAAAGGGAAAGAAGATTAAGCTTGTTTACATAGTTTAGAGTACTTCAGTATGTTTAATTACATTTGTTTAGTCTTTTATGGAAATGAATATAACAATTTGTCTAAAAAGTAAGACATCAAACTGTTGTGTCTACTTCATACTAAAGAGCTTCCTTTTGGCTCAAGAACAGTGAAAAGAATGTACTTTGGAAGGCTATTTAGAGTATAATTAAAACATTGTGTCTGATGTCAATGCTTTTATTTTTACAAACAACTCAAAGTGATTAAAGATGACATTTTGAAAAGCTAGTCAAAACCTTTAAGGTGAACACAGTGCATGTGCACTGAGTCCTTATGTAAAAGGAGCAAAGATGTCTTCCCTCATGCCCCAGAGGCAAAGTTAAAAATTGTTTCAGAATAAGAGGAGGAAGATGATTAATGGACATGCAGAGAGCGACTATGCAATAAGCTTCAGATCTGGCTCATATAATTATCTATGTACTGCTAATATGTGAAAGAGGTCGAGGTGAGGAATTATTGTTTGAGAGCATTTTGGTATGAAAAAAAAATTGATTAAGAGCCAAAATCCATAGAAATGCTGTCTGGCCTGTGCTCAAAACTGCGCAAAGCTGGCCAGACCCAGAAAAAGTAATGTTCTTTGGCACTACATAGTGTGAAAGCCAGATGGACTTTTTATTGAATTCGGCCCATATTCTTTTAATGATGAAACATATTTGAAATTGTTGCACCAGGCTGCCATCTATTCAGCTGGCATAACCTATTATACTGTGAGCAAAAGATAATGCTGGTAGTAAGCCAAGAGATACTGTACAGGTGGAGAAGTTATTCTTAGCTATCTGCAGTTTCTACTCAACCCTGTAGAACATTGAGAGCTTGAATCATAAAGAGGAGTCTGGTTTCATGATGAGTGTGGAAAGTCAGAGGTGTTCGTTGTTTTAATCATAGAATCATAGAATATCAGGGTTGGAAGGGACCTAAGGAGGTCATCTCGTCCAACACCCTACTCCCCAACTAAATCATCCCAGCCAGGCCTTTGTCAAGCCTGACCTTAAAAACCTCTAAGGAAGGAGATTCCACCACCTGTGTAGGTAACCCATTCCAGTGTTTCACCACTCTCCTAGTGAAAAAATTGTTCCTAATATCCAACCTAAACCTGCCCCACTGCAACTTGAGACCATTACTCCTCTTTCTGTCATTTGGTACCACTAAGAAAAGTCTAGACCCATCCTCTTTGGAACCCCTTTTCAGGTAGTTGAAAGCAGCTATCAAATCCCCCCTCATTCTTCTCTTCTGCAGACTAAATAATCCCAGTTCCCTCAGCCTCTCCACATAAATCATGTGCTCCAGCCCCCTAATCATTTTTGTTACCCTTCACTGGACTCTTTCCATTTTTTCCACATCCTTCTTGTAGTGTGGGGCCCAAAACTGGACACAGTACTCCAGATGGGGCCTCACCAATGCCTAATAGAGGGGAATGATTATGTCCCTCGATCTCCTGGCAATGCTCCTACTTATACAGCCCAAAATGCTGTTAGCCTTCTTGGCAACAAGGGCACACTGTTGACTCATATCCAGCTTCTCGTCCACTTTAACCCCTAGGTCCTTTTCTGCAGAACTGCTGCTTGGTACCTAGTCTGTAGCAGTACATGAGATTCTTCTGTCCTAAGTGTAGGACTCTGCACTTGTCCCTGTTTAACCTCATCAGATTTATTTTGGCCCAATCCTCTAATTTGTCTAGGTACCTCTGTTTCCTATCCCTACCTTCCAACATATCTACCACTCCTCCCAGCTTAGTGTCATCTTCAAACTTGCTGAGGGTGCAATCCATGCCGTCCTCCAGAACATTAATGAAGATATTGAACAAAACCGCCCCCAGGACCAACCCTTGGGGCACTCCGTTTGATACCGGTTGACAACGAGACATGGAGCAATTGATCACTATCCATTGAGCCCGATGATCTAGCCAGCTTTCTGTCCACCTTATAGTCCATTCATTCAGCCCATACTTCTTTAACTTGCTGGCAAGAGTACTGTGGGAGACCATATCAAAAGCTTTGCTAAAGTCAAGGAATAACACTTCCACTGCTTTCCCCTCATCCACAGAGCCAGTTATCTTACCATAGAAGGCAATTAGGTTAGTCAGGCTTGACTTGCCCTTCGTGAATCCATGCTGACTGTTCCTGATCACTTTCCTCTCCTCTAAATGCTTCAGAATTGATTCCTTGAGGACCTGCTCCATGATTTTTCCAGGGACTGAGATGAGGCTGACTGGCCTGTAGTTCCCCGGATCCTCCTTTTTTTAAAGATGTGTACTACATTAGCCTTTTTCCAGTCATCCAGGATCTCCCCCAATCACCATGAGTTTTCAAAGATAATGGCCAATGGCTCTGCAATCACATCCGCCAACTCCTTTAGCACTCTTGGATGCAGCGCATCCAGCCCCATGGACTTGTGCTCGTCCAGATTTTCTAAATAGTCCTGAACCACTTCTTTCTTCACAGAGGGTTGGTCACCTCCTCCTCATACTGTGCTGCCCAGTCCCGTAGTCTGGGAGCTGACCTTGTTCGTGAAGACAGAGGCAAAAAAAGCATTGAGTACATTAGCTTTTTTCCACATCCTCTGTCACTAGGTTGCCTCCCCCATTCAGTAAGGGGCCCACGCTTTCCCTGACCACCTTCTTGTTGCTAACATACCTGATGAAACCCTTCTGGTTATTCTTAACATCCCTTGCTAGCTGTAACTCCAAGTGTGATTTGGCCTTCCTGATTTCTCTCCTGCATGCCTGAGCAATACTTTTATACTCCTCCCTGGTCATTTGTCTAATCTTCCACTTCTTGTGAGCTTCTTTTTTATGTTTAAGATCAGCAAGCTGTTAAGCCAAGCTGGTCGCCTGCCCTATTTACTATTGTTTCTACACTTCGGGATGGTTTGTTCCTGCAACCTCAATAAGGAGGCATTTAAGGCATTTTAATGCAATGCCTTAACAAATAAATAATGATTCTTCTTCATAATAAATGATGACACAATAATAAATGAAACAATAACACTTTGCATGTAGATGGCACTTGGTGTCTCAGAAGTTCAAACTGATTTAACAAGCACTAACTAATGAAACTTTACAATATCCCTATGAAAAAGGTTTCAAGAGAGATCCTGCTCCCATTGGAATCAGTAGCAAAAAGTACAGTGACTTCAGTGTGAGTAAGACTGGGTGGTAAATAGAGCTGGTTTAAAAAATTAAAAGAAAAAAAGACAAACTTTTTCCTATTTTTCAATCAGCTGTAACTCTCAGAGACAGGCTGGGCTGCATATGTGTTTGCCTCTTCTTCTTTGAGTATCTGTCATAAATGTAAAGGGAAGGGTAACAACTTTCCTGTATACAGTACTATAAAATCCCTCCTGGCCAGAGGCACAAAATCATTTTACCTGTAAAGGGTTAAGAAGCTCAGGTAACCTGGATGGCACCTGACCAAAAGGACCAATAAGGGGACAAGATACTTTCAAATCTGGGGGGAGAAAGGTTTTGGTCTGTCTGTTCTGTGTGCTTGCCGGACACAGATCAAGGAAGCAAGCAATCTAACTCCATTAGAATTAGTAAGTACTAGCAAGGGAATGCGTTAGCTTATTTTTGTTTTGGCTTGTGATTTTTCTCTGTGCTGAGAGGAAGGTGTATTCCTGGTTTGCTTTTTGTAACTTTAAAGTTTGGCCCAGAGGGAAATCCTCTGTGGTTTGGAATCTGATTGCCCTGTAAGATTATCTTCCATTCCAATTTTACAGAGGTGTTTCTTTTACCTTTTTTCTTTATAATAAAGTTCTGTTTCTTTTAGAATCTGATTGGGGTTTTTTTAGTGTCCTAAAAAAACCCAAGGTTGGTCTGTGCTCATCTTGTTTATTCTCAAGCCTCCCCAGGAAAGGCGGTGTGGAGGCTTGGGGGGATATTAGGGTGGAGTAGGAACTCCAAGTGGTCCTTTCCCTGAGTTTGTCTAAATCACTTGGTGGTGGCAGCATTACCTAATCCAAGATACAAGGGGATTTGTACCTTGGGGAGTTTTTAACCTAAGCTGGTAGAAATAAGCTTAGGGGGTCTCTCATGCGGGTCCGCACATCTGTACCCTAGAGTTCAGAATGGGGAGGGAACCCTGACAGCATGTAAGGACCCATTTGCAGGATTGGAGCCTTAAGGTCTATCTGCATCTTGAGCTCTTATCAAACGGTGTTCTGCAATTAAGCTTGTTGGAACTGTGATAATGGGGAGGGTTAGAACTATATTTCAATAGTTAGGCCATTTTAAATTACTTTAAATGGGATTAGTAACTGGAAAGATGATAAGCGAGGAGACTCAGGTGGGTTCTTTGAAGATGGACAATTTGAAATCCTTCCCTGGAGACTATGCCTTGACCCAGTGGTAAGACTTGAATGGTTCCAATGACCCTGAGACCTACACCAGCAGAAGTTTTAACTCCTGATAGGCACACCCAAGCCAGATAAGTAAAAGGGTAGGGACCAGAAGAAAAGCAGCCCACTGGTCCTCATGGGAAAGTTAAGTTATAAACACTTAAGAAGGTAGCCATTCCAGCAAACAGCATGACAGACAGGAATGGAAGAGCCTTGTTTGCGCTGGAAGCAATATCTGATGGCACAGGAAGGATTCAGAGATTAAGAATCTGACCCCCGCTTTATATGACAAGAGCATTATGTGCCAGATTCTCTCTCCTGCAGACCTGAGGAGAGGAAACTCAGGAAGACAGTTCACTTGCAGGTTTTAACTAGTGTCAGTGATGGATTCTCTGTAAACTGAAGTCTTTAAACCATGATTTGAGGACTTCAGTAACTCAACCAGAGGTTTGGGTTCTATTACAGGAGTGGGTGGGTGAGGTTCTGTAACCTGCAATGGGCAGGTCAGCCTAGATGATCATAATGGTCCCTTCTGATCTTAAAGTCTATGAGTTCCATTTCCCCAATCCTGAGAGCTGGCTCCAGTCCAGATGTTAATTAGAGAAGCTGCTGGGCAGCTCTAAGTTGCACTCCTGACATGAGGTCCCTGGTGGCGCTCTGTCATCCTTCCTGCTCACCTGTGACATGCCTACTATACTAGGGAGGGAGGCACAGACCCAGATGTAGCACAGTTATTCTCAGCAGAGAGTTCCTCTCTAACAAGGGAATTCTCTCTGCTAGGCATTTGCGGCCAGATTATGGTTGCTGAATGTCACTTGAATAGCTCAGAGCAGCTGCATGTCTTGGGAGAATCTGTCTGTATGTGTCCAAATCTAGCACAAACCCTTTGATGGTAAGCAGGGGAAAAAAGAAGCTGATTGCTTTGTGAGGGCAATTCCCCCTAGATTTCCCTTGCTGCATTCTGCACCCAACCTCACAGACAGTAAGTATTACATAGGCATGACATACCGACAATATCCTGAATTAACATAATTGAATTAAGTTTTACATCTCTGATGTGTGTGTCACCTTGGAATTGTAAGTATGCACCTTCTCTAGGAGACTAACTAGTGCAATCTCTGGATAGCAGGAACTTAAAAGGACTTTTTGGAACTATACCTGTGAAGTACATTTCCTACAAAGTAATTGGGAAATGCAAATGATCCACTGTGAATCCTCCATTTTTTAAGCTATGCCCTGGAGAGCAAAATGCATTATCTACAAACTACCTGCTCCTGAAATTCCAGAGCAAAGACCTCTGAACTGCACGAGGGATGGACTAAACATGTTACAAGTGTGCTGGCTCTGAGCTGAAGCTGTGATAAACGTGTAACCACAAGGAATCCCCCCCCCTTGCATGGAGGTTTGAAGGCTGCTCCTCCCAGAATCCATGTTAGGGTTGGGGCTAACTCTGGTTATCTCATTAGCAGGTTCTTTTATTGTTTTAATACATTTTCTCCATAACACCCTTAAGAATAAAGCAGGCTTGCATAGGAAGTGCTGTGTGGTACCTAATAAACAAGAGCAATTATGCCTGTTAACTGTCTCTAAAGAAAAAGCAAGCTGCTCCTGCTAGGGTAGCCGGTCTTGTCTAGGAATAACACAGTGTAGATAGGGAAGCGTGCAGCCTGGAAATGCCCCAGTCAGAAGGGAGAGGGATGAAGGTCTCCACCTAAGAGACACAACAGCTGTGGAGCTGGATGCCTGAGAGTAGGTGCCCCTGTTGGGCCACAGAGGGAATATACAGGTGCTGTTGCCCTGAACTGAGAGGGATGAATTAATGTTTTGCTAAAATTTCAAACATGCTCAAACTTGCCTCTGAAATTTCATTTTGGTTTATATTTTGTTAAAAAAGGAGCAGAGAGAGAAAAAAAACCCATCGGTGATAGGATAGGGTGGAAAATGGAACAAAGTATGTAGGCTTTAAAAACACAGCAGGTCTGACTGCGTTGCAATCATGGGGTGTGATTACAGCAAGTACCCAAGACATACCTGACCTAGCTTTAATTTAGCTAGTGCAGGTACCAAGAACAGTGAAGAAGCTGCAGCATGGAGTTCAGCATGGGCTAGCGGCCCAAGAAAGTATTCTCTGTCTCAGGTGGTCTTGTACAACTCACATTGAATCCCTGCTGCTGAGGCTTCACTGCTACCAGTGCTCAAGGTACCTAGCTCAGGTTTCCCTACACTCGGGGTCGTCACACCCTGTAACTGCAGTGTAGACATAAACGGAGTGAGAGAAAAATTACCAATTAAAAAATACAGTGTCCACCTATAGAATTATGCAGACCTTCCAGCCTAGCTTTGCAAGAGCATCGATGGGAGGCTGTATCCCTAACAAACAGCACTGGCTTTCCTCTGGCCACAAATTTTTATTTTTTTATTTTTTTTGAGACTGAATCACATTTAGGAGAGTTTTTTTTAAAAAAGATGCCTTTACTTTAAAGGGAAAAAAGCAGTTTGTGAGCGAACACTAATTCTGTGAATCTAAAAAATAAGTGGGGAGGGTTCACAAACTTTGACTTCCATGACATTCACCAATGCTAACAAGTACAGTTGTTTGAAAAAAGCTTTGACAAAACCATTTTCTGTGGCAGTCAGAATGCTTCATGAAATCATGTAATTTTTACCCAAATTTAATTCAGGGGAAAAAAAATGGTAAAACATTCCAAAGATGTTGAAATGTTTTTGGAATAAAATGTTTTGATTTGTCAATTTGAAATGACTTCACTTTAAATGTATTTAAAATGTTGTATGACACTTTATATTAAAATAATATAACCTATAGGGTGAAACAGAAATGAAATATTTTGATTTTGTCAAAATGAAATGTTTCAATGGACCCGAAACAAATATTTCTGTGGAATTTTCTTTCACAAGGAATTTCTAAATCCACAAGTTTCATTCCTAATCACAACAATTATAAATGGCAAAATCTTGAACTATTTCACAAAATGGAATATTCATCCTACACACAGCTCTACTAATAAGTTTAGCAGGAAGCATATGCAATTGGCATTTACATATATATAGGAGGCATTGGGGTAGCTGTTACAGATTAATACATACTGCAGTGGGTATTGTGGTAGCCGGCAGGTAGATTTATACAGTATCCTTAATGAAGATATGTGTTGTGTTTAAATTCTCTTGTACTCTTTTTTTTTTTATATCTTCCCTTGAGGCTTACAATAAAGCTGAGTCCCTCTTCATGAAAATGAAACCATTTGACCCTATGCTTCCCTGTTCTGTCTTGTTAAAGTCTTGCACATCTTAGTTTCTACATCTCCACCTTCCCCCGCAATCTAGCAACTACTCCTTTGTGTCCTATGCACTTTGGGAAATGCTGATGTACATCTTCTATGCTGAAACTTGATGACCTGTCTCTGTAGAGCACATATAATTGATTGTATGGGGTGTTCCAAAGTTAATATTTCAGATAATGTTCTAGGCATCAATGGGCAGCAATCTATTGATTTGGGGGGAAATTGGAAAACTGGAAGGGGGAAATGTGAGGGCCTTTGTGTGTCACCTATTTCCCCAGCATGCCCATCAGCTCTATAATTATCTATAGATCAAAGAACCAGATGATGACAACCGTTAACACCTTCCAGTGTAACATGAACACACAACCAATGTCTCATTGGAGTTTAAAATGCTGACACCCTCTGAGGTTGTCTCTACACAACAATTAAGCCAGTGTCAGCTGATTCAGGCTCACAAAGCATGGGCTGCAGGGCTGTAAAAGTGCAGTGTAGATGTTCGGGCTTGACTGGAGTCCAAACTCTGGAACCTTGCAAGGGAGGAGGGTTCCAGAGCCCAGGCTCCAGCCCAAGCTTGAATGTCTATACCATAATTTTACAGCCCTGTAGCTTGGGGTTGAGTCAGACGACACCGACCAGTCGCAGGTGTAACTGCTGTGTAGACATACCCTGAATGACTTACCTCCAAGGCAAGAGAGAGAAGAATGATACCAGGAAGAGATATAAGAAGAAAGTGAAGCAGTCTTGATTCCTTACTCCCTCCTATCACACTGCCTCCCTGAAGCCTGCTCTGTGGGGACAGGAGGAGGGGATACCAGGCATCCACCCCTCCCTTCCAATTCAGGGGTGGGGGGAGATACTACAGAGGGGAGACACACACAGAGCCCTTGACAGAAGGTAGCATGTATTTAAAAAGAATGGAAAATACTCCTACTTTAAATACTCCTTCGTATGGGTGACAGGTGAGGTTAAAGTACCTCCCTACTTATATTTAAGTTGTAAGCAGGTGTACTATATTATGTTCTTCAAAGTTCACTATGTAGATCATGCCAAAAAGAAACAAGCACCAATCAGCATCTACACAGGCTAAGCAGCAATCTGAAGGCCATCAACATGAAACCCCTTCCGAGTATGAAAGGTGGCCATATGCTAACAATGAGGGTAACACAACTACTCAAGCTATGACAACTAAGCAAACAACATCTGTAAGATGATCAGCAGGATCATGCAATCGTCTGTGCAACAGAAACTTTGCACGAACGTGGAAATCGACAGGCCTATCAGGGAGTGCATCAAGCACAAGTTTGTGCTGTGGAAATTATGCTCTGAGACCAGCACCTGCAAGGTGACCAACAATGTCTCACAATTCCCCACACAATGGAAACTATGCCCACACGTGACAATAAACCAATGGAAATAGACTTCAAAAAAAAAAAAGAAGAAAAGAAAAAGAAACTGGTGTAGCACCACCCTTCCCTCCCACCAAAATTTGGCAACTGTAGGATCATGGATGATTTTAAAATCTCAGATAATGTTTGTGTTACAATTAGGAATGAAGCTCTGAAATTTGGAAATTCTCTGTGAAAGAAAATTCCAAAAAAGGGTTGATTTCAATTTTATTTTACAATCACATTATAATATGTAATCTAATACAAAATTAAAAAAAAACTGGAATGAGAAGTTGTTTCAAAAGGAAATATGGGAACATTTCATTCAAAAAACATTTAATCAGGCTGTTTTGATGCTGTCAGATTTTTTTCCTCCGCTCTCCAAAACAAAACATTGGCAAAATCAACACAAGTTTGCAAAGCATTCTGATTGGACTGGGAATCATTGCTCCAGTTAAAGAGGGGGAAAAAATCAGACACTAACATTAACACCTGATGTTATGCTATTCTGCAGAACCTTCCTTATCAATTCCCTTTGGATATAAACACTCCCATTAGAGCAGAACTTTGGGTTGAAACAGAATCTTTCTTTTCGATAGGCATGTATTCAAGCTTTTATTCCCCTGACAACACCAGCATAGAGCCATGTCTCCCCACTACCAGTTGATGGATGGTGGTGGGATAGCTCAGATGATTTGGAATACTGAGGCATGAGATTTCAGTTCCTTAGTATAGAATTTTATCTTTCATTTTTATTTCTTCCTCCATGCCTTTCTGATTAACCTCAGCTAATTTATGAGGCTGTTGCACTTACATTTGTATTTTGGTAAATAAGCATTTGTATCTATCTGGCACAAGCCATCCAGCAAATGAAAACAGATGTATATACAAGAAAAGCAGCAGGTTCATTAAGGACCAGCACTAATACTGTTAGAAAAAGATAAACAAATGCTGTCAACAATACGCGGAGTAACCTTGCAACAAAAGATTTTATTGTAGTGTGGTTATATACATGACAGGGTGTGAAGTACATTTATAGCAGCTGTGGAAATAATTCTCTTTATATGAATCCTGTTAGTATAAATCTATTTATAAGCATTGAAAATAACAGTTCTATCGAAGTCACTCATTTAAAATTCCTTCTTAATAAAGTGTTTTCAGGGCTATTTCCCCCATTCCATTATAACGAAAGGATGCATAATAAATATCCTATTAAATAGTTTGAAAATTTCACCTTTTACATAGAATCACTGTGTTCCTTTCTGGCCAATATTTTAGTTGAGACTGTTTACTTTTGAGGGAACATGGATTTAACTCTACTTTTCAACTTTAGGGTATAATTGTTATCTTTAATGCACCTAATAGTTTCATGGCTGGTTACCAAAGAATGCTATGTAAGTGTGACATACCCAGGGTACAATCTTCACTAGTGAGTAGCTGTGTCATTCCTGCCCTCTAACCTGGGATGCCCGTTACATTGCTTTGATGCTGTTGCTTCCACTCCTGGATTGCTCATAAACAGCCTCCAGCATGTAAGTCACTGCCAGCTATGTCTCTATGCACCTGCACACCCAGGCTTTCATTAGCCTGAATTACACTGATGGGTGACCTCAGCACACTCCCAATCCCAGACTTTCTGGAGAAATGTATTTCTTGTATGTCCCAGCATTCTCCTGGACAATACAAGCTCATATGAAGTCTATCATTTTATTAAGAGAAATGATATGCACAAATCCTGTTATCCCAAATGGAGTTTCCTAAACACACTAGTTTAGATAAAATAATAAAGCAAGTTCATTAACTGCAAACAGATAGATTTTAAATGAATTACGAGTAATGAGGCATAAAAGTCAGAAATGGTTACAAGAGAAATAAAGACAAAACACAACTAATGCCTAACTTAAACTATATTACATTCCAAGCAAAGTTTCTATCACCACATGTTCTCAATAGTCTTGCTGGTGAGACCTCTAGTCCAGGGCCCCTTTAGGGTAATGGTTGCTTCCTTTTTTTCCTTCTGGTGCAGTCAATCAATGGAAGAGAGTGAGAGACAAAGAGGAGGGGTGACTTGGGGTCATTGTCCCTCATTTTTATAGTGTCAATCCCCCTCTTAGAAAACATTTCCAGCTGAGTTTCAGGAGGTAAAAACTCTAGAGGGGAGGATATCTCCTGCTGGTCGTCCCATCTATTGGAACTTCCTTTTTGCTTGTTGGCTCTGTTTCCTACATAACTGCAAATTAAGAAGAGCACACATTCTTTTGTCTGAGACAGACCTGTTTGCCAACTTCTGTTTGGGCAGAGCTGCGGTTTGGAATATCTGTCAAACACCATAGAGTAGAATCTTATAACTGTACATACAATGTACATATGGAACAACAAACATATGGAAGTATCCCATAGACACAGATCTCCATTTTCCATCATTTACCTTATTGTATATTGTGTGCTGCTAAAACAGGACAGTTATTTAAGAAACAATGAAAATGCATCAATGACTGTAATGGAGCAATAATTACAGTGCACTCTCTCTCCAGCTAAGATGAACATTTCCCTTTCTTTTGGGAAGATGTTTTATATGACTGTAAGCAGTACAAAAAATGCTGACAATGTCTTTGCTAAAAGTAAAAGACTTAGAAACAGTAACATGGCCTGCAAATAAAGGTATTTGTAGCCTGGAAAATAATAATGTGTGGTTACTCTATCCTACATATATTGTCTCAATACAGTCACACCTGGTTAATGTTCCAGAGAATAGTATATGTTGCTTAGTTTATCATGGAGCAGCAGCAGCCAGCAGTTAAAACTGAGTGGGGGGAGGGATTTCAATTATAAGCCATAATCCCTCCTCCTATCATATAAAATCCCCAATAAAAATCTTATTCCATTTAAAATCTGGCACGTGTGTTATATAACCATATTTAAGGTTATTTGGATAAGCCATTTTTGAGATGTGACAGGTTTTTTGTTTTTAATATAGTTTGAAAAATTGTTGTATAACTTTGTCATATATAAAAAACTTCATGCTTCAGGTGAGCTTTATTGGAAAGAGCTTGGTGAAATCTAATGCACAAAACCAAATAAATATGAGAGGTTGAAAATCATATTTTAAAAATGCTTCAGTGCTGAATTAGTATTTTCAGAATCTAACTAACTTACTAAAGGTCATTGGTATCTCTGATGACCCTTCAGAAATTCAACAGGGTTCCTACGAGCCTCACAAAATTAATCCAGCTCAACTGCAATGCCCTTCCTGAGGTCTACAGAAGAGAGACCCATTTCGTAGACCTCCCAAGGAATACACCAATCTCTTGGTTGGGTGCCTTTTAAATTTAATTCTGAATTACCTTTTTCTAATTATTAATTTCTGGAAACTCCAAAGCTTTTTACACCTACATTAATGCAAAACCAAACTAAATCTATTGGGTTCTCAGTAACTAAAACAATGTTAAAACAATGAGTCCTTGTGGCATTTTAGAGACTAAAATTTATTTGGGCAAAAGCTTTCGTGGGCTAAAACCCACTTTATCAGATGCATGGAGTGAAAAATACGGCAAGCAGTATATATATATATACACAGCACATGAAAAGATGGGAGTTGCCTTACCGGGGCGAGGGGGGGGGGGGGTCAGTGCTAACGAGGCCAATTCAATTAACGGTTAGGGTTTATGGTCACAGAACCATACAGTTATGGTAAGGAAAGTTCTGTTCTCTTAAACAGAAGAATTTGAGCTGCGTGAAATTCCTTAAAATTGCACCATGAAATTATTGGAGAGTGACTTTGTATAACCAGTTACTCCACTAAAGAAGCCAAAAATTTAGTCCAAGCCTCCAAATAACCCCACAATTTAAATAAATGTCAGTCTTCTTGCACTCTCTGTATATTTAGGCCTGCTTTAAAGACATTTCCTACAAACCATCTTTAATTCAAAGGTCTCTGCACCGGTTTAGAAATGCTTTGAGGAGGAAAAGAAGTGATGCTGAATTTTAGAGGGGAGAGTGACTAGGTGGGATATTCCCCTGCCTTTGTTGTATTCTTCCACAAAATACTCTTCCAGCTGAGGTAGGGGCCATCTGAGTGACATGCTCCTCTAGGGAAAAAAAGCATACCTTATGCAGCAAATGTTACATAAAAACTGAATTAACTTCTGCTACATCATTGGTGCTCCCACTCTGCCAAATATATCAGAGGTGTCTTCAGGAGCTGGGTAGCCAACGGCAACATGTACTAGCAGAGTGGACCACAGAGGAAGAATTATTTCTTGGTTGGGTGGGTGATCTGCTGAGATGGCATCTGCTTTCTTACAGCTCTCAACACTCTTTCTTTTATTAGTGTGCCCCTACAACCCACATACCCCACAGGCTTAGGGAGGATGGGGCATTGCCTAAACCATGCAAATTCTAACACAACCATTGATTTCTATTACTAATTAGTTCCCCTCTGAATGTGTTTATGCAGAGGGGAACATATGGGATTACTCTTTTTTCCCCATTTCAAATGTTGTAAAACTCATTAAGGTCTAACCTAAACAAATAAAATAAGCTGCAAACTATCATAATCACACACACACACACACACACACCTGTAATTCTCCACAAGAATTTAGGATATATCTATTTGCAACAAGGTTCCTAACAGAAATATATATCAAAATCGGATGCATTGAAATATGTTACTGATGTAAAGCAGTAATGAAGAGTTGAAACAAAACAAAAAAACTCTAAATATGATCAAAAATGTATTTCAGTTATTCTTGAAATGGTCTTTTGTGTCAACCATGAATTATAATGATTGGCTTCTATTTTTATTTTAATATTAATTTATAATAGACTCTTCATTGCATGCCGTTTCATCATTAGTGAATAGAAATTAGAAAGACAACCTAAAGGCACTAACAGACTTAAGCCATCAGGCTTGTTATCTTTACTTCTAGAAAAGGTTATCATAAGATCCTTAATATGTGAAAGAAAACCACTTGTGAATGGCCGCAAGATGAATATCATGGGCTTGACACTGCCCCCATTGAAGTCAATGGCCTTACTCCACTTGGCTTCAATGGAGAAGTTCTTACAAGAATGTGTTGTGTTGATTCTCTTTTCTGCTACTGCTCATTGTTTTGACAAACTTCATTTTCAACTGATCTCTTTTTTTCTCTCAATATGAAATAGGACAGCTGTGTATTAAAGTTCAGAAAAGGTAGGGTTTTTTTCAACTGTGGGGGAACCCACTGATTTAGTGATAGGTAATTTTGCCACTTCCACGTCACTTCTCAGTTTGTCCAAAACAGGTCCAAACCCTTAAGTGATGACTTGGGCAGAATTCACAGTGAAGTCCAATTAATTCAGTCACATACATCACATTTCCTGTTAGAGACAAAGTGCTGTTGGAGCTCATGCAAAGTTTATCTCAGAAGAAAAATTCTGTGTGATATAATTTTGCTCTGAAACCGGAAAATTAATCTGTGTGTGGTGGGATACATCATGAGTTAGAGAGAAGAAGAAAAATCAAGCTGTATATTTTCCTCCTTTTTCCCAGAAACTTGGTGGACGATTCTATTTCTGAACAGAACATTGAGAATGATTGTAACATGCCTTCAGAAGATTCACACACAAATAATACGTTTGGGTTCCTTACATTTTTATAAGGTTATTCCCTACAGAAACAGGTGTGCTTCAAAAAATTACAAACAGGGATCAATAGAGAGCAGCCAGAGGTGAATGAACAGCTGGATGATTGATACCCAGACTTGGATCAAAAGGCTGATCCATTACAAAGAAAAAATTATATATGTTGCATAAACATGCACCTTTTGGGGGTTCAACTAGTAAAATGCACATCAAAGAATATGCTGGATACAAAGTGAAACTGTTTAATTAATGGCTTTGAAACGACAGACTATTTCAATAATAAACAGACAATTGAGTTATCTAGGTCTTGATGAAAGAGATTTAGGATCTGAAGGGTCAGGGATTATGTATTATGTATCAGCTAATTATGTTTTAACACCCCAGTCTGCCTCAAGAGTGTCAGATATTTGCTCCTAGAAACACACTATTTCCCCATTCAGTAGTGTACAGAGACCTTCCACTATAAGTTTCCCAGCAATGAGTTTACTAGTTAAGGCATCAGTATGATGTCAGAATAAGCTCCCATTTAATTAGGGCAATGGAAGCCAGAATGTGTGTTAGCACTTGTTGCTGACTTATTTCTTTTCTCTGACTTCTACTGTATTTTTTGCATTATTATAGACCTTGGCTGAGAACTGTCCTGCAGTATTTGGTTTGGTTTATTTTCCTGAGTTTTCCAGCTGTCTGGTTTAAAATGGCCAATGTGGTCACATTTAGGATGTCTCAGTTTTTTGGGTGTCCAACTTTTGGTACCTTACTTTTGGTAAGGTGTCTGATGTTGGTTACCCTAAAAACAGGCATCTAAAATCTGCTTTCAAAATTTGGCTGCATATCTATAAATTTTGAAATGTACAAGTGTGACTAGTATAATTTTGGGATACAGCCAATGCAAATTCATGTAGACCAGTAATGACTGTTTCAATGTTGTGAAGATGGAAAAAGCAGGCTTGTACCAAGACATACCATCTTTACAAAAAGAAAACTTGGAACTGAGTTTTTAGGCTGAATTATTGACTATCCTGAAGAATCTGTGCAAAAGTGGTTGACAGAAGTCACCGTCTATGAAAGATGAAAGGGACTTGAGATATTTGCAATAATGCTACAGTGATGCTTCACCCTGCCTTTAATGAGTTTGTTAGTTTCCAAATTTGATCAAATACGATACACAAATAAGAGATCCCCATATACAAATAATTAATAATAGCGAACAATACTTAAATGGTGTTTATACAGCTCTTAGCATACCTCCCATTCACATCTGTGTCGGACCAGTATTTGACCATATGCCTTAGACTTTCTGTGCATTGCTTTGCATTCATTGGCAGAAAAGGGTGGGAAATGGGTGGGAATGATTTTTCAAACATTTTCTATTTTTTAAAAAAACTGTAATGAAACAAAAATTGTTTAGTCACTTTTTAAAATTTTCCCATTCAGAAAAAAAGTTGAAAATTACTTTTTTTAATTAAAAAATGTTTTCAATTAAATCCCATCTTTTGGCTGGAAAATATTTTGACCCATAAATTTCAACTAACTTTAGTATTTTCTTATACAAATTAGCAACAAATATTATACTTGCATCACACTTTAACAAACAGATTAAAATAAACATGAATTTCCTGGCATGGACACCTGAACTGCTAGCCTATTAATGCCATGGAAAAATCCCACTGTCATGGAAATCACCTATGATAGCATGTTTCATAACAATGAGTTGATGCTATTATGAGGACAGATGTCAATGTCTCATTTGAAAATAAAACTTTACCAAAAAAAACACAAGGCAAAACAGAATAACAGGTGCATCACAGGAAGAATTTGAGAACTGTTTTATTTTACCAACCATTTATCTCAGCGAAATAGGACTTATTTCTTTCTCTGGGTTTCACACCAGTTGTAAATACTATCATGATTTGGAAGAATTTTAAGGAAACTCTTGTTTCATATTGGAGCTCTACCTCCTGTACATACAGGCCTTCTGCCTGATCAACAACAAACCTTTTGTTAAAGCAGACAACAGCAGGATGGACCATTATTAATGCTACAAAGGTTAAACTCAACCAGAAAGAGGTCCCAATAGACATTTGCATTTGACGCGAACTCCAAAGGAAAGACTTTCTTTTGCCTGATTCTTCACACTGTTTTCAGAGAGGAGTAAATCTGCTAAAGGCCATAGTGCTACACGGTGTAAAGTCATGATCAGAGGTAAATTTTAAGGAAAATTAGTCTTTAGCAAGAACTGTACACACCGGAAAAGCAAGAGTTTGAAAAAAAGGTTTCAAAGCAGAGATGTACCCTCCCCAAGTGAAGTCTGCCACCCAAGTGGGACACTCTTAAAAGTAGCAGACATCAGGGACAAATTCAGAAGCACGTGTGTTTGCACTGTGTTTTGCTACTTGAAGCTTTTATAGTGTAGCAGTGATTGCAGGAATAAATCTTGATAACATATAGCTCTGAATTGTAGAAAATAGCATTGTCTTCATTGATTTAAATATCAATTCCCTACAATGTATGAGACAGTACTCAGTAGCACAGATTCTTGTTATGGCTAAATTCTTTGCAACCTCATCTTAGTCCTAGAAACATCATCAATTTTGTGTGCAGTTTTCAGTAATTAAACAGCTTTCCAGTTAGACAAGCCTAATGACCTCAATTTACACAAAAAGGAATTTATTCAGACACTTAGGAAAATAAAGCAAATAAAATTCAGCTTTTCAAACAGCGACTTAACAAAATGTAATTTCATGATTTTACATAACTTGACAGCATACTACAGAGAGAATTACATATAGATTTAAACCTGAAACTACAGCACTTCCTTATTATAGAGCTCTTGGTCATAAAACCTTTTCACCTAATCTAAAGAATAATTTTTATTATTAAAGTTGGAAAGAATAAAAAAAGCCCCAGTGTTAAACATTTTACATTGCATGGCATCACAGACTTGCACTGCTTATGAAGGAGTAAGGACAAGAGGCTACATTGCCAGTATTAAGGCTGTACAATAAAGTAACTAAAAACTTCTCTGTTGTGTTAAGCTACTTGTCTTCACTTTCAAGGCACTGCAGATCCTATCCCTGCCCTACTCATCTCTCATAGAAAGGTCAACTCTTGCTTTCATTCGGCCCATAATGTCAGTCTCCATCATCCACTTCTTAAATTTTCAAGCAAGCATCTGTGCTTTCTCTGAAGGTGGCCCTCACACTCGGGAGGTACTTTTCATAAACACCTGTATTATTCATCTTCAAATCTCTCCTGAAGACCCTCCTGTAATGTGGAGCCCCAAAAACACTTGACAACTTGCTGGTGCGGTGAGACCACTTCAGTGTACTGCCCACCAGCATAACTGTATCCCTCTGTTGTCTCATCTTAGATTGTAAGATCTTTGGAACAGGGGCTATCTTTTTGTTTTGTTTCTGTACAGCACCTAACAGGATCTTGGTTGATAACTACAGCTCTTAGGCACTATAAGAATACAAATGCTAAATTAATATTAAATAACAATAATGAATATTTACAGTACAAGTCCATTTCCTAAACAATTCCCCCCCATCTCTTCTGTGATGGGTTAAAAGAAGCCATGCAAAAGGGGTGGGGGAATTCAAGAGAAGCAGCATCTCTACTGTGCGTTTCCTCTTCTCCTGGAGCCTGTGGAATCCCTTCCATAGCAAGTAGGACAAGCATTTGCAAACAATCATGACTGTCTTTTTCTTCACTATATACTAAGGGATGTATGATGGTGTGTTTGTAAAGATGTTTACTAACATTCATTAATTAAGACAATTCAGTTTCTCAGAGTAGACAAAGGTTGAGGCTGTGTCAACACTAAGAAAAAAAGGTGTGTTCTTAGCTTGAGTTAGCTAACGAGGTAAATCCTAGAGAAGACAAGGCAGTATGCTGTTTTCCAGAACCGGCCCACAACATTTTGGCACCTGAGATGGGGAGCTCAAATGATGCCCCCATGTCCCCTCGCTTGGGCCAAAACTTTGAAATGTCTCAATTCTGCCTTCTTCATGTTCTACTCTTCTCATGGTACTGCTCTGCTACCTACCCCAATAAAGGAGAACTAACAACTTAAAATGCCTTGTTCAAAAATTTTAAGAAACACTTAACTTTCAAAAGCCTGAACAGCAAATGTAACTTTTCTTGTCTGCATAGTAAACACTGGCATTTTTATCTGTTTGAATAATCAAAGTGGTACTTTCCGTGCCTTCTTGGTTGCAAAGATTTGAACTGCTTCCTGCTGAAGGTCCACAATCTGGGCCAGCTCATGCTCTGTTGAGATGGTTGCAAGGCCAACGAGCCTCTCCCATGTCATTGTGGAGCATAGATGCGTTTTTTTATTAACTTCAGCTTGGAGAAGCTGTGTTCTCCACTGGCAACTGTTACGGGACGTGTTAGAAGTATGCGCAGAGCAACAAAAGCATTTGGAAAGAGGGTGCACGTATATTCCAGAACAGCCTTTGGAGTTGATCCTGCTGAAATGTATCTTGAAAGGGCTTTCAGTTTATCACCTAAATCACTCGCATCAATATTGTGCATGTCATCATGCGTCAACGCTGTCTCTAGTGACCTGCATTGCTGGTGTAGGTCTTCTTCAGGTATAGTGAGGAGTTTTGGAATATCATACAACATCCCAAATATACTGCTGTGTTCCTTGAGCTGCATGAAACGTTCAGCTGACTATATTGCATAATCTAGCACCTGGTTAAAAAATTCAACTTTGAATTGTTGTTTGGGGTCTCTTATGGGATTATCCCATGTCTCATAATCAAAATGTCGTCTTCTTCGGTGACCCTTGTATTCTTGAATGGGTGGGGAAATAGCTTCAGTGTGAAGTTCTTCTGCCAACTTCTGTGCACTCTTCAGAACATTTTGAAATCCCTCATCTGACCAGTAAGACTGTAGGTATGACTTTGCTTTGTCTAGTTTTTCCATTGCTCCATATCAAGGTCAAAACCTTGGAGTCTCTTTGCTTACAACATTTATTTCAAACAGTATGTCATGCCACAACACTAAGCCACACAGAAATTTGAAGTTATGTATGTTTCTGGTGATTCCACTTCCCTCTGCCACTGTTCGCCCACGAACAGTTCCTGTCATAGCATTATCCTCCATAATGGCAATTATGGCATCATCTCTCTTCCCAATTTGGTTTATCGCTTCCACTCGATAGGGTTTATCGCTTCCACTCGACTTTCCCATCGTGTGACACTCAGTGGTTTGTTTCAGTGTCAGAGGGGATGTTCCCAGATGTTGCTTCAAAATTTGCCATCGATGAGTTGATGCAAAGAAATGCTTTGAATTACATTAAAAAATTCAGCAGCCTCACTAGAAGCTGATGCTGCATCACTGACCACCAGGTTCAATGAATGAGAACTGCATGGGACAAAAAAAGCTCGAGGGCTTAACTCTTGGATCAGTGTCTGCACTCCTCTGTTCTTTCCTCTCATGCTGGCACCATTATCGTAGCCCTGACTTCTCATGTCAGCTATCACAATTCCCCTATCTTCCAGCTTTTTAAGAAGCACATTTGTCATAACGGCTCCTGTAGTATCATCAATGTCAATAAATTCTAGAAAATGCTCCCTGACAGTCCCCATTGCAGGGACATTTTCACTAGGTTCTACTGTTGTTACAAAATGCACCATTAAAGTCATTTATTCCATATGACTGATGTCAGGTGTGCAGTCCAGAATAACAGAGTAATATCTTGCTGACTTCAGATCTGCCACAACCTTCTGTTTGACTTTTGTTGCCAGTAACTGTATGATCTCATTTTGAATTGTTTTTCCAAGGTAGTGGTATGTGTACATTTCTTGGGTGGTGACTCTCTTAGATGCTTTTGGAGTACTGCATCAAACTCAGCCATCAGCTCCACAATTTTAAGGAAGTTCCCATTGTTTGGCACATACAGCTGATCTGAAGTGCCACAAAGTGCTAGGTTTTGGGTAGCAAGCATTCTCACAATGGCAATGAGCCTTTTCAGAACATTTTGCCAGTAAAGAGACTCTGATGCAATCTTCCCTTGAGGCTGATCATCTATTAAGGAGCTCAGGCAAGCCTACCAAAAGACAAAGGAGGCAAACGGTTGCTCTGGGTCACAGCCCCAGACATGCCGCTTCTATGATCAGCTGCATGCCATTCTAGGAGACGACCCTACCAATACCCTAACACTCTCCGTGGACACCTGCAAGGTGGCAGCCTCACGCAACGCAGATGAGGATTTTGTGGATGATGATGAGGAGAATGCGCAGCAGGCAACAGAAGAATCCATTCTACCTAGCAGCCAGGACCTTTTCCTCACCCTGGACTTTATTTCCTGTGCCAGCTGTGGTCGAAGGGGAGGAGGGGGATTGGCGTATAGGGAAGTACATTCACCAAAGGGGGCGGCTTTGCATCAAGACACACAACTGTCATATTGTAGCCTGGTCAGTCATGAAACTGTTTTTCAAAGCCTCTCTCATGCACAGCACACCTTGGTGAGCTCTTCTAATTGCCTTGGTATCTGGCTGTTCAAAATTGGCCGCAGGTGATTTGCCTCATCCTCCCACCCTGCCATAAACATCTCCCCCTTACTCTCACAGATATTATGGAGCACACAGCAAGCCACAATTACAATGGGAATATTGCTTTCACTGAGGTCTAATCTACTGAGCAAACTGCACCAGCACCCCTTTAAACATCCAAAGACACATTCTACCACCATTCTGCACTTGCTCAAACTATAGTTGAACTGCTCCTTACTGCTGTCCAGGCTGCCTGTGTACGGCTTCAGGAGCCAGGGGAGAAAGGGGTAGGTTAGGTCCCCAAGGATAACTATTGGCATTTCAACATCCCCAAAAGGTAATTTTCTGGTCTGTGAAGAAAGTCCCTTCTTGCAGATTTCTGAACAGCGTGGAGTTCTGAAAGATGCGAGCATCATGCACTTTTCCCCACCATCCCACGTTGATGTCAGTGAAATGGCCCTTGTGATCCACCAGTGCTTGCAACACCATTGAGAAGTACCCATTGCGGTCTATGTACAAGGTGATCCGGTGTCAAGATAGACGGAACGCATATACCTATCACCCCACCACAGTTACGGAACCCCATTGCAGCAAAGCCATCCACTATGACCTGCACGTTTCCCAGAGTCACTACCCTTCTTAGCAGAAAGGTACTGATTGCCCTGGCTACTTGCATCACAGCAGCCCCCACGGTAGATTTGCCCACTCCGAATTGATTTCTGACTGACCGGTAGCAGTCAGGCATTGCAAGTGTCCACAGAGCTATCGCCACTAGCTTCTCAGGGCAGGTCTCATCTTGGTATTCCTGCACTTCAGGGTGGGGGAAAGCAACTCACACAGTTCCATGAAAGTGGCCTTACACATGCAAAAGTTTCGTAGCTACTGGGAATCATCCCATACCTGCAACCCTATGTGGTCCCACCAGTCTGTGCTTGTTTGCCAGGCTCAGAATCAGCGTTCCACTGTATCACCATGCCCCAATGCCACCATGATATCCCAACTGCCACATCCCATGCTTTCAGGAACATCTGTGTCCATGTCCTCCACACAATCTTTCTTGTGCTGGTGGCTCCTAGCTAGGCTCTGCACATACTGCAGGATAACGTGCAAGGTGTTTACAATGCTCACAAAAGCAGTGCGCAGCTGAGCAGGCTCCTTGCTTGCTGTGCTATGGCGTCTGCATGGATAACCCAGGAAAAAAGGCATGAAATGATTGTTTGCTGTTGCTTTCAAGGAGGGAGGGAGGGGAGACTGACTACATGTACCCAAAACCACCCACAACAGTGTTTTTGCCCCATCAGGCATTGGGAGCTTAACCCAGAATTCCTATGGGCAGCAGGGACAGCTACCCAGAGTGCACCACTCAGAGTCGATGCTAGCCACGGTATTGAGGACACACCCTGCCGACCTAATGCGCTTAGTGGGGACATGAATGATCTGCTGTATAAAATTGCTTACTAAAGATCGACTTCTATAAAATCAACCTAATTTCGTAGTGTAGACATGCCCTTATTGCCGTTTAAGAATGCCTTTTTCTGGTTTAGTTTATGTCACTTAGGAAGCTAAACTGGAAAAAAGCCACTCAAATTCTAGAACAAGAATGTCCAAAGAGGGGAATTAAACCACTATGGTTATACCAGTGCAACTATAGCTGGAAAAATCTGCCATATCGACAAACCCTTAGCCATTGCTGAGAAGAGGAAGCCACAGGGCTCCCAGTGCTGATATAGCTGATATAGTTGAGAAAAAGGCTAAGGGCTACCTACCTTAGAGTACAGTAAAATTTATCTTACATTTTGCAACCAGTGCAAGCAGAAATAACTCAAGACATTTTCCCCTCTCTGAACATCACTCCTTTTTCCTTCTCCCTTCCTCAACTTTGTCATAAACTCACTATGGGATTTGGGGGAATGTTTGTACTCTGTAGGCTTGCATTAATGTTCCTTTTCTTAAATGATTTGTAAATCCAATGAGATCCTTCCATTACTAGGTAATTTTTTTTAAAAAAGTCATTCTGTCCTCTGTGGCTTAAGCTGGTTCTGTGTGCATGCTTCTGAAAAAACTTCTTTTGTATTCTGTGATATTGGAGTAAGTTTTGGAACATAAATTAGATACCGGAAAGCAGGGAGTAATGATAGGCAAATGCAGAAGTTTAGTATTTATTTTTCCTCATTGGTGTTACTAAGTCTCTAACACTGAAGTATAATAATGTTGTAATTTATATAGCACTTTTCATCTAGTTTTGAACTTGGTTTGTGCCATCATTGAGTTTGGGCCAGCAACAAACACTGAGTGATGAGCACCTCTAAATTTTGCGGGCATTCAGATGCAGATCCAGACTTTGCAGTTTTACGCCATCTTTGCTTTGATTCAAACATTTTCAAAATGCTCGATAAATTTTAAAAGCCAAGAAGCAGTTATTCACCCATCACCAAAATGCAGTAGTCTTTCAGGTGGAGACTGGCAGCCTTTAAATTATCACCATACACTACCTAACGACTCAGAAGAGAAAGGGAAGGCTATCTTTTGTCCGACTGACACTGAAGAGGAGTTATTACTGGTAAGTTAGCAGAATGTAGTTAGTGGGAACTTTGCCAGGATGCCCAGGCTAACACTTGAAATGTTAGTGAAAAGTGATACATGAGTTGAATTTTATTTATGTTATTTATATTTATTCTTAATAACCACAGCAGTAAATACTTTGTTCTTCAGCATCTCCAGTAACACCAGGACCCATATCACTATACTTGAACACTGTGTTAATTGTTGACTTGCCGGAGAATTGCTGCCAGCTGAATTACCAGCACCACATTTTGGAGGACCTGGGTTTCCCTGAAGGTCTCACATCCATGTAATTGCCAACCCAGCCGCCTCTGAGATCACATTATGGGATAACACAGCTGAAGTTGCTAATCACATTAGAGCAGTGTTTCCCAAACTTGGGACACCACTTGTGCAGGGAAAGCCCTGGCACGCCAGGCTGGTTTGTTTACCTGCCACGTTGGCAGGTTCGGCCGATCACGGCTTCCACTGGCTGCGGTTCGCTGCTCCAGGCCAATGGGGGCTGCGGGAAGGGCGGGCAGCACGTCCCTCGGCCCGCACCACTTCCTGCAGCCCCCATTGGCCGAGAATAGCGAACCGCGGCCAGTGGGAGCCACGATCAGCCAAACCTGCTGACGCAGCAGCTAAACAAACCAGCCTGGCATGCCGGGGTTTTCCCTGCACAAGCGGCATCACAAGTTTGGGAAACACTGCATGAGGGGATCCAGATGCAGTTATAGCTGTTCCCACCATGAACAAGGATGCATCTAATGCACATTAGGTAACACTCAGACATCTGTAAAAAGAAAAGGAGGACTTGTGGCACCTTAGAGACTAACAAATTTATGTGAGCATAAGCTTTCATGAGCTACAGCTCACTTCATCGGATGCATTCAGTATCCACACAGCTGCTACTCTGAAACCTGTCAGACATCTGTGGCATCTGTTGGGAACATGCAATGGAACAGAATAATGCCTCACTGTTTCTTCCCCTTCCAATTCTTTTCCTATACACCCATAAAACCCTACACCTGCAGAGCTCTCTTGGAGGGATTTCTCCAAGTTGAGTGAGTGCGAGACGGAGAGAAAAAAAAAATATATATATATATATATTATATTTACACAGACATATACACACCCTGAAAAATCAAGTCTTGATTCTGGGAAGCGGTAAGTGACCTGAATCTCCACTGAAGCCAATAGAAGTTGAATCCATACACTGTGAGAAAAGTCACAAGGAGTGTAACATGTTTTAATACAGTATCAGAACACTTGTAGAGAGTGAGTCAAAAAACAGAAACAAAACCTACCAAAAAGCAAACTGAACTTCTCACCAGTTACATAGGCAGCTGAGATAGCCATCTGACTCCTTTCAACAAGGCATAGGAATTAGCCATGCATAAACGATATTGTATTAATTTAATTACACTGCATGACACCAACAATAAAATGTTTTTTTTTCCCCATGTGGAAGATATCTTTGGTGTCATTGTCATGTACCCATAATCTGTAATCAAACTTGTATTTGGATTGACATTTCTTATATATGTGCTATTTCTAATCTACCCAAAAATCAATCAAATATTGAAAATTTCATGAGTCTGTTCATGAGATTTCGAGCCTGATTTTCAGACTAATGATGTTCAGCTAAACATCCACACTTTTGAAAGCTCATTCACAGCAAGAGTTTTGAGGTTGATATATCACTTCTATTCTGTAATAAAGTATTCTGTGTCTATGTCTGAATGGTGCTAGGAGTTTACAAAGCCACGATGTAACATGTCTTGGTTTAAACTATGTGCAGTACAATAGTGGTTCTTTCATACAAACTTCATCCTTAGCACTTTACAGAATTTTAAAAAAAATACAGTTACAAAGTTAAAACAGGTAGTAATATATGAGAGAAAAAATACACAAGGCACAAGAGAAATGTTTTCAGATGAGAGCTGAAAACAGATGGAAAGCTGATGAGGCAGAGAGATACCATCCTGAGACTTTTTCAAGGCGCATAGGTGGTATTGCACAATGTTAAGGACCTATTCTGCAATGTATTGAGCACTTTGTGAAATAAGGATTTAGTCTTTTCATTGGTACCACACCTACTACCTCATTTGATTGTTCAAGTGAAAAAATGTGCTAAAATACTAGAAAACTTTTAAGAAGTTGTTTTTGCTGTAGTGCTTTTGATGGCACCTTTCAGAAACTCTATTAAAAAGAGCTTTGCCTTTGAAACATCCAAGGAACAGAAGAGTAAGGCACATCCATTCTACATTTCTATAACCCTGATTTGTAAATATCATACTAACTTCCTCCAAGAGGCAATAGCTAACTCTATAGTTTTTCAGTAATAAGGCTGCTGAGTGCATGTCTCAGATGACTAGAAAGAAAGGGAAAAGGACCCTTTCCATCCTAAAAAAATGGGAATTCATCAGAAACACTTTGGGGTCCGATGTATGTATGTATTTTTATTCAGGATGGTGTCGATGCAACAGTCTGTTTCCTGAACCCCCATGCTCATTCTGACCTACTGCATACCTCTTTATTTATTCCTGCCCAACTACATCTAGAAATGTCTGTCAGATTGTAACCTGGTTGTATTTCAAAGTATAGCCCATGTATGTTTTGTATAGATAATCTTTGTATCATTACATTTATTGTACTGGTCAATTTTTTTAAGAGAGAGAATGATATGAATACAGAATGTTACAAAGATTGACTGTGCAATGAGAACCTATCTTTGGGAATGCAGTATAATCCTTCCTGCATCAGTCACTGTATCGCGAGAGGGAGGAATGAAAGCCAGCTTTTATTCGAAGGAGAATATTCTCCTTTTGCCTTACAACTCTTGTAATCTGAACAAAAAAACCCACAAATGGTGGGTGAGAGGGCTTAAAAGATAAATACAAGGCCACCTACGCATAATTATGTGGGTTTTTGAATATTTTAGATATTAGGACCATATAAAATATTTTAAGACACAGGTAAGAAATACATGTGGAAAATGATTGAATATACTACAACCTACCATCATGGAACTTCCACTGAAACAAATGGGACACCTGTGTAAAAAAAAATCAGTAGTAGAATTGGGGGGAGGGATAGCTCAGTGCTTTGAGCATTAGCCTGCTAAACCCAGGCTTAGGAGTTCAATCCTTGAGGGGGCCATTTAGGGATCTGGGGGGAAAAATTGGGGATTGGTCCTGCTTTAAGCAGGGGGGTGGACTAGATGACCTCCTGAGGTCCCTTCCAACCCTGATATTCTAGGAATATGGCACTTACAGTCTGATGCTGCTAGGTGTTGAGTGCCAGAATCTATTCAACACCCACAATAGTGCTCCACAGCTTTATAGGATATGGGGCTTTAATATCCAAGTGCAAAGAGTAGCACAGTATTGAAATTAGTAGTGCTAGCACTTTGATTCCCAATGACAAAAAAAACCAAAACACAAAAAACACACTTCCTGTCACTTTACAACAGAGGTTTTCAGCTGTGGGGCGCACCCCCTTGGGGGGGAAGGGGGGAGTGGTGATGCCAGGTGGCTTGTGCCAGCCCCTATGGGGAGCAGGAAGGGAGTGCCACTTTCACCCCGACTCACTTCAGTAGGCCACCCAGCCTGTGGGTCAGTGTCAACATCCGGTGCGGATGTGCTGATTTCTGATCCCAGCAGCCTGCGTGCCCAGCACTGGCTCCACCCCCCAATGTACCTTCCCCAACCCTGAGGGAGGAGGGGCAGAGAGGCAGGTATTGGCCCTGCCCTAGAGGTGCAGCCTGGCTTCAAGGTAGAAGCAGCCTGCTGCTGAGGAAGCCTTAGCTGGACCATCGGTAAGTCTTTGTGGTATGTCTACACTACAAAATTAGGTAGATTTTATTTAAGTCAACCTTGAGCCTTTGATTTAAGCAAGTTGATTTTGCATGTTCCCACTATGCACCTTGTGTCGGCGGAGCGCATCCCCACTAGGAGGGCTTGCACTGACTCACAGAGCACTGCACTGTGGGCAGCTATCCCACAGGCATGAAGCCAAGTGGAATGTTGGGTTGGGTTGGGCTCGCAATGCCTCATGGGACCAAAACATTTGCACAGGTGGTTAAGGGAACATGGCTTTAGCCTCCCAAGATGCATTTCCCTAACTCCCTGAAATCAACAGTGAACAAACCAAGCCTTTTTCGCTCCTTTTTCCTAAGCCTGGGTTACCTGCAGATTCCACAGCATGGCAAGCATGGACCACCTTCAGCTGTACACTGTTGTTGTGAGCATTACAAATACCTCATGTCTTATTCTTCAGTATTTGCTCAGCCAAAGCAGGAACCGTCATGTGGAACAATGTAATGCCACACAAACAGCCCTGCTGGAAGCAATGCAGCGGAGCAATTTGCAGTTGCTGGCGACAGTTGCACATCAGTTTGACACAGTGGAGCGCCGCTTCTGGGCCCGGGAAACAAGCACTGACTGGTGGGACTGCATAGTTATGCAGCTATGGGATAACGAGCAGTGTCTGCAGAACTTTCAAATGCACAAGGCCACATGGAACAGTGCAAAGAGCTTTCCCCAGGCCTGAAGTGCAGCAATACTAAAATGAGAGCTGCTCTGACAGTTGAGAAGCAAGTAGCGATAGCTCTGTGGAAGCTTGCAACATCAGACTGCTACTGGTCAGTGGGAATCAATTTGGAGTGGGTAAATCTACCGTGTGGTCTGCTGTGATGCAAGTTGCCAGGGCAATCAATAGATTTCTGCTAAGAAGGGTAGTGACTCTGGGAAACGTGCAGGACACAGTGGATGGTTTTGCCGCAATGGGGTTCCTTAACTGTGATGGGGCGATAGAACACAGATCCCCAGACCACCTTGCCAAAGAGTACATAAATTGAAAGGGGTTCTCCTCAATGGTGTTGCAAGCGCTGGTGGATCGCAGGGGCCAATTCACTGACATCAACATGGGATGGTCAGGAAAGGTGCATGACACACACATCTTTAGGAACACTGGTCTGTTCAGAAAGCTGCAAGCAGGAACTTTCTTTCCAGACTGCAAAATAACCATTGATGATGTTGAAATGCCAATCGTGATCCTGAGAGACCCAGCCTACCCCTTGGTCCCATGGCTCATGGAGCCATCCACAGGAAGCCTGGACAGCAGTAAGGAGCAGTTCAAGAATAGGCTAAGCAAATGCAGAATGGTGGTGGAATGTGCCTTTGGACATTTAAAACCTGCTCGCGTCGTTTGCCTACTAGGTTAGACCTCAGTGAAAGCAATATCCCCTTGTTGTCGCTGCTCCATAATATCTGTGAAACAAAGGGGGAAAAGTTTCCGGCAGGGTGGAGGGTGGAGGCAGATTGACTGGCAGCCAATTTTGAGCAATTAGACATCAGGGCAATAAGAAGGGCACATGGAGACATGCTGTGTCTCCATGAGGCTTTGAAATCTAGTTTCATCAATGACCCACAGTAAAGTGACACTTATGTGTGTTGTTCCTCACCTAGCTGTCCCCTTCATAGCATGTAATCCCCTGTAAACTATACCCCTGCTAACCACTGTGTGCTGAATGAATAAAGAGCCTTTTCTCCTCAATCCATTAATTTTTATTTTGCTCACAAACAGAGACAGCGAAGAAAAGTAAGATAAACAGGGCAAAAGGGCTGATAACACTGGGGGCGGGGGGTAGGAAACAAGGACAGCTTGCTTACAATTTCACTGCAACAACCGAAGGTGTAGGAATGGGCGCCTTCTGGTCCTTGTACCCTTCCGTGGAGTTGAGTGCAATGGATACTGGACTCCCCCCCCCCGCAATCCCGGATCCTAGGACATCTGGGAGAGGAGGATGTGGAACTTGGTGACCATGTTAGCAAGCTCAGCATAGCCTGCAGTGGGATTCTAGCATCCAGCTGCCTTTCTTGAGCCTCAGCATGTCTGTTTGTTCCCTCATAATCCACACCATCTCATCCTGCGTGTCATGCTTGTGTTCCCTGCATGCTCTTCTGTCGTCACGGTCATTGTGCAGGCTCTCTGACAGTGCAATCCTCCATGTGCTGAGCTCCATCTTGACACTCTCCGAGGCATGCATTAACTCATTGAACTTGTCCTCCAGAGTCTTCTTTTTCCACCTTCTAATCTGGGAAAGTCTTTGTGTGGAGGATGCAGCTAGGAACAAAATTTCAGCTGTAAAGAATACAAAGCACAAGGGTAGCATTGACAGTGCATACATTGTTTCTGGTGCAAGGTTAAATCTTTTTATAAAAGAAACACCCCTCAGTGCACTTCCCTGCAAGCCACAACTTAAGCAGAACCACTGGCTACTGTAGGAGTCAGTTTGCTGCTCCAGCCATGGTGAGTAAAGCCATGAGGCATGGGCGAGAGGTTTTGTGCTGCAGCTTTTGTTAAGGCATCCTGGGGATCAATGGCTGTAATTTCAGCACAACCCCCTTTCCCATAGCAACCTGGATGGTGCTTGAGGACTGGCACAAGGTAAAGCTCCACAAATAGTTTGATTGTTTCAAAAAGTGGCACCGGGTTGGGGTGGAAGGGAGATGAACAGGAAGCATCCCCCCCACCCCCCCGTTTTTTAAAATGCTGTCTGCAATACGTGGTGATCCATTCCAACCACCACCAGGGAACGCTTGGGAAAGTGTGGTTGTGCGACCCAGAATTTACCAGACAGGGGCGGATTATTGTCAAATTGCTTGCGATTTAAGGGCTAGGATTTAAAACTTTCCCCATTTCCGCTAGGTGACCGTATGTAATATCACTCTCCTGAGGGTAAAAGAAGTGGAAAGGGAGCAGATGCTGCAAGCATTTGGGTGCAGATCTGGTCCTTATGCTGCAATGCTAGGTGCCACAATGACGCCAGAACAGTTAATACTGGAGTGGCACGGGAAAATGTCTTACCGTGGTGGACGAAATGAGGCAGCCCTTCCCATAACCTTCTGCAAGGGATTACCTCCATGAAAGCTTCCTAGAGATCTCAAGGGAGGATTCCCAGGCCATCCCTGGGCACATAAACAGTCTTTTCCGGAGAGTACCCTCTGCATAGCTGGAGTGGCCGCCGATAACTTCTATCCAATTTTTTTAATTCAGATTCAACTTTAAAAATAATAGCATGTACTTTTTGATTGAAAATGTATACTTACAAGAGGTGCCTTCCCTGGCATCACGCTCCGCCGACAGTTGGTCCTGTGAGGGGATGGGCTCCAGAGTTAAAAAAAAGTTCTTGGTTGTAGGGGAGAATGTATCATCTGCTTGCCTGCCACGTATTCTCCTTCTCCTCCTCAACAATGTCTCCTTGTTGTTGCCCAAGGTCGCTCAGGGCTCCTGGGAGGTAATCACAGAGCATTTTGGGGTAGTGGTGGGGTTGCCACCTAGAATCGCATGCAGCTCCTCATAGAAGCAGCATGTCTATGGCTCAGAACCAGAGCAATTGTGTGCCTCCCTTGTCTTCTGGTACACTTGCCGAAGCTCCTTTATTTTCACGCAGTGTGTCCCTGGTGTAGCCCTTCTCCCCCATGCTCTGCATGATTTTGGCATAGATATTAACATTTCTTCTGCTGGTTCAGAGCTCTGCCTGCAGACTCTTCTCCCCACACAGCAATAAGATCCACTACCTCCTGTGTGCTCCGTGCTGGAGCGCGTTTGTGGTCTTGAGCATCCATGGTCAGCTGTGCTGATGAGCTCTCCACTCCGATCAAACAGGAAATGAAAATTAAAAAGTTCCTGGGGCTTTAACAGAGGGGCAGCTGTTTCCTGTGTGTCTGGCTGAAGTGCAGTGGAATTGAAAGTGCTCTCCAGAGCAGTCACAGTGGAACACTGTGGGACACCTCCTGGAGGCCAATTTATTCAAATTACACAGCACAGTGTTTACACTATCCCCACGTCGATGCATGGATGTCGACTGAAGCGCTATGCCTCTCATGGAGGTGGAGTACAGAAGTTGACTTTACAAGCCTTTTAGGTTGGTGGAAGGGACTCAGTAGCGTAGACACATACATTATTAACGCGACCTAATGCGGCATATGTCGACCTAACTTTGTAGTGTAGACCAGGCCTGTGTATATGAAACTTACAGGTGTAGGTAATTTAATTAAAGCTGTGTTAAGGTGTCTGTTAGGTTTCTGAGTAGGCTATCAAGCATACTTTTGCATGTGTCTATTTTTAATCAGGGCTGGGAAAAGGGGATGAAAACAAGAATTGTAACGCAAAGTGCAGGCGCAGCTCAAAAAGTTTGAAAAACGCCTCTTTATAATTGTTTGTAGTTAGGTTTAACTCTAATGCAACAGGGCAAGCTGACATCTATTTCCTTGGCAATTTTGTTTCATTTTCACTCCCCCGCCCCAAACCTTGCTGATATCTCCTGAGAAACATGTGTTCATTAGTATTGTAACTGAAGTACCAGCACAGTGCAACCAGCTGCATCTCAATTCTCCCCTGAGAAAGCCTGAATTGTGTTGCCTTTTCTCCCAGGAGGCTGAGGAAGTACATAGAAAAACGTCTAAGGGGTATAATAGAAAGTTATCACTGACATACTGTACTGAAATTAGAAGCAGATGGAAATAAACTGACAAAAAATTATGACCAGTGGAAAATGCATGCTTAAAAGCAGATCTATTTTTTAAATGGAACAAACATTAATTTTCTAGTACTCGTGTTTTAGAACCATTTATGCCACTTACTCTGAAGCAACATTTAATATATTATTCTGTCCTCCAGTGAAAAAAGGGTCTGAGATATTACTGCCACAATTGAGATATGATGCCATGCTCAGCAAGGATACTCAGCATTAGGTTGCACATAACGAGCATCACTACTCATTCATGTTGCAATTAGTCACATTGACACGTTCTCATAAATTAGGCTTGGCAACCTTTTTCAACTGAGATGTTTTCCCTGCAGAAGACAGCCTTCCGCTCAGCAAGTGGCATTGAAGTTGGGCATTCACCCCAGTGAAAAGCAGTTTCTGTTATGGAAAGAGAAAGCTGCTTTTTGTGTACACTAATAGGAAAATAAAACATGAATTAAATTATTGAGGAAAAGAATAGAGACATTTTCTACCAGAGGACATTTCATGTAGCTTAAAATCTCTCCTGTGCTAATTGTTACAGCTCTCTATATCATTGAATAAACCGGGGGGCGGGGGGGAACAAAAACAAAATAAAACTCATCAATGAGTATGGTGCAGATTCTCAGCGGGTGTAAACTGGCATCGTTCTATTAAGGACACTGGAGTTGTGTCAATTTACAGCAGCTAAACATCTAACAGTACAGATTAAAAAAAGTAGAAGGGGGGAATGCTTCTGCTTCTGTAGAAGCCAATGTGCAGTTTATTTCAACTGTTATATTAGATGATGGATCAAATTTCCATTAAATATGAGATACTAGACGTTTATCCTTCATTGTCAGGTAGTTATGTTTTTGAACCCTGGACATAGAGCTCTACAGTGAAAGATATTACAAAGTCTATATAATGGACCTTAATTATTTCTCTTTCTAAGCAGCAATAAGGACAAGTTTCAGAAAGCATGACTGACACCTCTTTCAAACAAACACATTTCACAATTTGTAGATATTTGCTGTTCATGAACATTCATTGCAAATTGCAGCATAACATCACACTATACCAGACATAGCACCTCTGGGGAGGAAAAGAGGGAAGATAGATGTTTCAAACTGCAGGAATTATTTGAAATGCATTTTTCAAATTCCCATATTAATCATATAATTTATTACCTTTGTGTTATAATTAAGGCCTTTAGTTTGTGAAGAGTTGATGCACATTATTTGCACTATTTGAATTAGAAGGTGCATCACAAAGAGCAATTCTGTTTGCTGGGACTCAGAGATGCTATAATGCATTATTATCCCTCAGAGAATTCTTACAGGGCCCATATAACAAAGGCCAGACTATCATGCAGGGACTATTATTTCTGGGACAGCAGAAAGGCTCTAATCTCACTCCAGAAGCAATGGTGATAGGTCCACATGTGTCAGACTGAGTGGAATCTACCTCCAGTAGCATCTTTCTCTTTGAGCAAACAGACTGAAATCAACAGAGTAAAGTATTGCTCAGTGAGTAAGAGTGAACGAACAGAGCCCTTTGTGATTAGGGGTGAGACACCAAGCTGCTTCAGATTGCAGGAATTCCACAAATCTGAAATGGTGTCTTTTCCTTATAGGTGTTCACCCCAGCATCAGATTCAAGTTTGGAGTGTCAACTTGTTCCAAAGTTCCGTTGTGAAACTTTTGCACACTCCTTGACTGCCAGTCTCTTGCTCGAATCACTAGATTCCACTCCTGCTCACAGCAATGCATTTAACTCTGTTTGCCAATGGTATATGTCTATCAAACACACCCTCACATATTAAAAACAGACCAGAGCGTGACACAAAATAAAGTGGTCAAAGGACTTCATAGCGTCAAAGTGCCTCACACGATGCAAAGTGAGAACTGATAGGTTTGCACAATTGTAAGTATTTCCATGAATTTGTCAAAAGGCAAAAATGGCTATTTTTCCCTGTAAATGAACTTTGTCATGGTGTCAGTAGTACAATTTTAAAGGGACGTGTGTGCTGCTAACATTGTCCCTCTCATTAGACCCAGTAGAAGCACTGTAGCAAGCCCCCACACCATTCTTAGAAAACAACAGGGCTTTAGTGTAATTTTGCAGTTCTTAGTTTTGTTACCAACTATTTTTTGTACCCAAAGACAATTTTGCACTCCTTTAAATTTCAGTTGCACTATATATACCAAAAAGGGGCAATGAGAGGATCTGAAGGTTCTGTGATTACAAGCCTGCCCTTGTCAGAATCAAAAGCCCAATAAATGTTTTCCTTTAGAGTCTAAAGGAAAACCGTCACTGGGGATGGTTGCAATACCAGTGGAATCAGAGCGCTTCTTCTGGCTCCCTGATTCTCTGGCTGATTTTGCACAAGGAGGCTCCCCTAAATTCTGCCAGCTGGTAACAGCTCCCAATAAGCTTTCTGGGTATAGCTGGAAAGCAGCATGTTCCGTCCATGCTCCCTCTCCACTCTGAACACATCATGCTTGCTATGCCTGTGCTGGGAATGGAAAGGTGTAAGAACATGGGTACACCAGCTGGGGTCTCCCTCACATTGAGGAAATTCCTGGTAAGGAAAATGCAATTCTGCCTCTTTGCAATGCTGAAGGAGAGCAAGAAAATCTGGTCCACTGTGTTCAGGACATGACAGCCTCACTGGCATAAGAGCTTGCTCAACACAGTAAAAATGGAGCATTTCATCTTTTATTATTGGGGGGGGGGGGGAAACCTGTGTTTATATGGAGTTGGAGTAAATAACTTCATGTTCTTTTCAAGAAAATAACCAAAGGTCAATGCATTAATGTTTGTGTTTGTTTATGTCTCCTGAAAGGCCTGAACATTGCATAGTTATTCATTTTGTTTTTAACAAAGGAAAATGCTACTGAACAAAAATCTCTGATATTTGGGGATGTCAGCGTAAAATAGGTTTTCTCATTTGAAATATATTCCACCACATCCAGGAACCTGCAATGTACGTCAGAAGTTCTGAGAAGGATAACAAAAAGCTATAGCAGCCACAATTAAATGCCTTCTGTTTTTATTTTTCACCGGTCTAAAAATGCAAATCCATCTATATCAAAGGAAAATATGACCTCTGTGCACGTATTACTTTATAATTTGAATGAGAAGTTATAGTAGGTGGGCTCATTAAGAACGAGTGTACTCAAAGTACTTTGGAAGTGCAAGTACTTTGATTGTGATTGACAATATAATTAGCATTTTCATCAAAGGAAAACTGAAAAATTAGCAAAAAAATATGTTTACACTATAGTTTCCAAAACTACAATATACACTACATTTGTACACTTGTGTATTTGTATGAGATATATTCACCCTACATTTTCTCTATGTAGGTATGTTTTAAAATATATTTGTGAATGCATGTATATGTATATATACATGTTTATGTGATTTTAATACATGTGAGTGTGAGAAAGATATATATTCATGATGGTGGAGTGTGACCTAAATGTTTTATCAGAATAAGTTTGAGTGAACATATTTTATACCTGAGTTGAAAAATCTGTATCACCATTTTGCAACAATGGTAGTTTTCCCTGTAATGAAATAACTGGTGACATCATCATCTTTTGAAACAAGCTGAGTGGCCTGAGCTGACCACAGTCTCTAGTCATTCAGTGGAAGTCACATCCCATTTCCTGACCACACAGAAGTGAAGAGATAAATCTCCATCCGAATTATGTTAAAATAGCAAAGATACAGTTGTGTCTCTGATTTCCTGATCAATCATCTGAAGCTTTAGTTGTCGTTTACTGGAAGAATAAGAACCAGTTCTGGTGATTGACTAAAAGAGGAGTATAGTAATGTAAATAAATGTTTGCACAATACAGCCAATATTACTGTACACAATGTTACTACCTTGAGTATTTCATCCATCCATTGCGCTGTTGCCTACAATAGCTGTGTCTGTCCCTAATTTTTGCCATTTTACTCTGTCTCCTGGAAAATAAATTAAACTAACTCTTTATGGTGGATGGCTGGTAGTACCCTTTTTTATCCTGCTCTTCTGCTTTGTCTACTTTGGTAGTTGTTACTAGGCTCAAAATACTCCCAAACCTCTTTTTCACATGGGAGCAGAATCAGAAGGGATGAACAAATGTTAACTATGTGGACACCCAGAGAAGAGGGTTTTGCCCCAAATTCAACCCCTACAAATCTGTTGCAACACAAAAGCTTTCTAATTTTGACCTTCACCTCCCTACATTGCTGAATTCAAGCTTCCTTGAGTGGAAATGACTGCCCGCTTACAGCAAACAAGGGGGAAAAACTGCACTAGAAAAGAAGGGATACCCCATTCACAGCCTAACTCAAATAAAAAACTGATCTACATGCCTTTTTACATCACTTTACTTCGTTTGAAAGTGCAAACGCAAATTGGTATATATATTTATCTTACTGCCATTGATGTTGCAAGGTTAAAAACTTTAAAAAGGACAAAAATGAAGCATTGTATCACATTATTAAATTATTCACAATCATCTCCAGAAGTTGTGTATTCCCCATTACCAGCACAATATCAGTAAGATGTAATTGTTAGTCAATGTTGATATGACAAGAATATAATGTCACGACTATCATTTAAAATTGGTGGCAGATACCCTTTTAGTAATGTGTATTATATTTTTATGAAGTTACACTATTTCCTATTCTCTGTCTACTTGTTCATTAGTTCTCATGTACTATTGTTCTAGTCTGTATCTCTCTCTCTCTTTATTACACTGAATCCTCTCTTTTTAATTTAAATTCACTTATTTCCCACTCCTGGTTTACTGTGTATGAAGCAATCCAAGGAAAATTATTTTAAAAGCTTTAGAGATATATGTTGGGAAACAGGATTGTTCAACATACATGGGGAGATGCAATTTTTATCAGGTTCATAATGTAGAAGAACTAAAAGTGTTTATTTGAAATGACTGACACTTTATAAATTCACCCTTACAACAACTGGAGCTATGAGAATTATATTAACAATGACACAGGGAGCATGGGACTTACAAAAACCATCTGAAGACTTTGACAGAAGAATTAATATCAAGGTCTATAATGCTTGATGTTCAAATTTTTTTTACATGTTTGTTATCAAAAAGGATTCCTTTGAATCATGTTCCACCCTTATGTGCTAGTGTGCATGTGTTTTTTATCTGCTGCATTCCTAAAGAAAATGATTTTATGATGTTGTTGAATACAGCCATATTCTTCCTGAGGGTTCTTCATACTGGAATGCCTGGGAGCTTCTTCCCTAACTGAATCTTACCTGCATATGAAGAATATTTTTTCTCTATTCTTACGGAAAAGGATAATGAAACTGTACAATTTTCTGACAGATTCAAAGTCGACAGAGGCTAGTCCTCTCAACACTAGAGATAGGTAGAACAAATGCAGGGAGTGGCTCAGCCTCGTGTTTACCTGGGTCAGGAAAGGCAGCCAATGGGAGTTTGTGGGGAAGGTGTAAATTAAAGCAGACACTGTCACAGGATGGATTCTAGGTGATTTCTTTGTAGTGGAGCAAGAAAATGCTAATTAAAGGTCAATCAGAATACACATTACACGCCCCCACCCCAGCAGTGCTCAGACCTATTTGTAAATCATCCCTTGAAACGCTTTTGCCCCGCCTCATAAATACTCCCTTGCTTTTCTCCCCACTCCAGGTATCTTCACTGGTCTCAGCGAACAACTGTGGCTTCCTTTCTGCTCATTGCTCTCATTCTCTCCCCCCCTCCCCTGCATGCCTCCACCTTCTGAGCCTTTGAGTTCCCCAGCTTCATCAGGACAAATCCCTTTCCCCAAACCTCCCTCAGTGCCAGATACTCCTCGCTTCAGTGGGAGAAGAGAGCATTGGGAGTTGCTGCTGCAGCTGAGCCAACTGCCATGGTGTGGGGAGGATGAAGAACTGGTAGGAGGGGTGCTGTTGTGTTCTGAGCCTGACAGCCTGTTTACCGCAGCCCCCCATGCTTTGGCAGTGCTAGTACAAAGTTCCAAGGCTAGCGTTGGTTGGGCTATGTTCACAAAACTCAGGATGGTCCCGGCCAAACTGGGATAGTTGGCAGTTAAAGCGTAGGGTGTTTTCAGATAGCTCCAACATTGCTGCTGTATGCCAATCTCACTTCATCCACCTCTATTCCCATTCCCTTGTCACACAGATTTCCTAGTTAAAGGCTAGGGAAATAAAACAAAGCTGGATATTCGCCACTCATCTCATGAGGGCAGTAGGTGAAGAAATATCTCATTAGAACTGATCAGCTCAGCAGTTTCTGAAGAATTTAAGATTTCCTTTAAAAAAAAAACGAAGTGTTCTATTATTTTTATGGTGGCATGTAGAAGCCCAACTCACAGACCAGGCCCCATTGTGCTAGGCACTGACAAATACAGACCAAAAAGATGGCCCTTGCCCCCAAAGAACTGATAATCTATTCTATAAAATTAAAATGCATTTGACGGGATGCAACATACAAGGGAGCTGCCTACATGCGCATATTAAATATATTCATTTACAGTTTTTGGTCACTAGCCCTAAAATTATCTAAATGTATATAGACAGATACATAGGCATTGTGCAGACAAAAATCTATACAATAAAAGAATCTGGACTGTCCAAAATGAAAAACCTTTCTCAATTCCCACAAAAATAAAATCTCTCCCAGTTTCCACTCGCATTCACTCAGTCCTATCTCTATCCCTCACCACAGAAGAGCTTGGGAAATCTGACCTTGCTGCATGACCAGAAGGCTTACAAAGTCAGGGAACCAGTTAGGGAAGCAAATGTCCAAGTTAGGGAGCCCTCATTGAAAATGTCCCTCACACTAAACCACAATGTTGTTGATTTAAGCATCCAGCTGATCTCAGCTTCTACAGTATCAAATAAGGGAAGAAGAGACTTCTGAAGTGTCCAGGGCCCCACTCATGTATAGGTTGAAGACAACATTTTAAACAGCATCTGAAATAAATTGAAAGCTAATGTAAGTCCCATAGCACAGCAAGAATATCCACAAGAGACAGAGAGGTATTTGCATGCCAGGATACGTGTATATTATATGAAAGAAAACATCCAAATCAGCTTTTCAAAATAAGTCTGTGGAATGCAAAGTGGCATAGTGTCGCTCAGAACAAAACAAAACGCTGTAAAAATATAAATAGGCTGAGGAAGAACTTTGATCCAAGACAGGAGCTTCAACCGTCCATCAAGAATAAGAAAGACCAAGACTCAACAAGAATGAATTGTAATGTATTATTGTAAACTCAGCAGGTTTCAGGCAGTGCTTTCCATAAAAGATGATGTTTAAATATATTACACAAACACACACACAAAGAGTTTTTATTTCTTTGGCGCAGAGTGATTCAAAATAAAAGCGTTTTACAGCCTTTTCTCTTTTCATCTGTGGAGTGGTTGTGAAACTTCATCTGGTTAAAGTGTTTTCACTCACTCTGAAGTACCTCAACTGGCTTAAAGGGGCACATTTCTGAAAGACGTATGAGAATTTAGCCACATGGCTCCCATTAACACAAATGGGAGTCAAGCGACAAAATCCCTAAGCAGCACACTGAAAATGTACCCCTTAGTGTTAAATAAATGAAACCTGATTCTCCTTGACCTACAGTAACTATGATTTATACAAACCTAACAGTGCTATGTTGTTGTCTTTTTTTCCCCAAGGAAAAAACGTTCTACAATATAACGTTCCTGAACATTGTTTAATGTTTTGAAGCTGGTCTTGAATGGCATCTGAATTACATACCCACTACATTTCTCTTTGCTAAAGGATTGTTTTCCAGCAGTCTATTTATTTATGTTTCTTTATACAATTTGTACATTTCTACATATGGAATGTCCCACTTTCAAAAAATATATCCATAATCCAAATCAAAATCATGTGTCACTCTGCACTGTTTATTTGGAAACAAGTTATTCCATCTGTGCTCTGAAAGTTTTTGTTATTTAAGCAAATACCCACCCACCCAAAGCCTGATCCTTGACATATGCTTCATTAACCTCCTATAAGCAAGAGCTCGAATGATGCTACGCTTGCACAAAGCAGCTCTAGTTTAGCAGGGCGGTACCTGGACATTAATACAGATTTTCTCACATGGGTAGGTGAAAACATTTAACAACAAGTTTCCCTAAATACAAATATATTCATCCTGAGAAAACCCACCTTCCTCCCCACCCCACCACCCCCCAAAAAACCCATAAAAGAAAACATTTGAAACCTATGCCTAGTAAGCCTAGGCTTATGTTCTAAAAAAATTAAAAGTCAATATGAACCTTTGTTTCATTCCTGGTTCACCATAAAGCTGCCTTAAGGGGTCCCAAAGATCTAGCCCTAAATCTTTACCTTTCTTGCGCACACGGTGCTGGAGGCATAATTTTGAGAAAAAATAATGTCCTTTTGGTGCCTGATGATAGTTTCAAAGTTCTAGCTGTAAAGGGTTTGATCATTTATTGGCTAATTTAATCATCATCATCATCGTTCCAGGGTTCTGGCAAGTAGCTATGGGAAATGCCAAGTAGTGTTCCACCCTTTACAAAAGAGGTGTCCTACATTTATTAACCTGTAATTTTATGTAATCACTGCAGCTATTGCCACAACATAATTGCTTTTACATACAGTCCTGTTATGAATGGTGCAGATAGATCCTAGACTGGTTCATGTAAATACATCTTTGACAGGTCTGTGGCAGGGTTTGGTGAGGGACTTTGGGAACCTTTTTTCAGAGAGTAGCCATGTTAGTCTATATCAGCAAAAACAAAGAGGAGTCCTTGTGGCACCTTAGAGACTAACAAATTTATCTGGGCATAAGCTTTCGTGGGCTATAACCCACTTCATCAGATGCATGGAGTGAAAACTACAGTAGGTAGGTATAAATATACAGCACATGAAAAGATGGGAGTTGCCTTACCAAGTGGGGAGTCAGTGGTAATGAGGCCAGTTTAATCAGGGTGGATGTGGCCCATTCCTAACAGTTGACAAGAAGGGGTGAGTATCACAGAGGGAAAATTACAAAAAGTAATCAACTCAAAATAGTATCAACTCAATACTCAAATATTTTTCTGTGATATTCATTTGCTCTAGAAAATATTATAGGGAAAGATCCTTAGTTACTGTGTAAATCCGCATAGTTCCATTGAGAATACATTCATTAGTAACCTCTACATGGCCAGATCCTCAGCTAGTGTAACTGTAACCCTTCTGCCAGATGACGTCCACACCTACAAGAGCCAAGTTCCAGATCTAGGTTGCCTCTTAAAATTACACAATAAACCTGGCTCAAATCTCCACCCAGAAATTTGGGAAAGTGACCACCACTTTGGATGTCTTTAAAGGGCAATACTTCTTCACTCGAAAGCACTGAGTCTGTGTTTATTAAGAGCAGAAGGAACACACCACCACAACTGAAAAGTAAACAATAACTAAAACACCTGTCGCAAAATATCTTGGGTAGTACCTTTGCCAGAGTTTCCCACCTTGTGGTGTGAAAGTCTAATAGGCTAATGACCCTGTAACATGCAACTCCTTTGTTCCCTCTGCTTCACTCTTCTCAGACTTGGTTGTCCGAGCTCAGCAAAGTCTGAGAATTCAAGGGCGCATTCATGTTCGTTCACCTTCCACTCCTGAAGGGACGGGAAGTGTCAAGCAATGCCTCCGCTGCTGGTGCTGCTCAAGGCTGGTGCTGCCATCTTTGCCACTGCTTGCTGCAACCACCACCACCCACTGCAACCTCTGCTTCTAGCTACAATGCCACATTCTGAGGTTCCACCATCTAGCACACTTTCATGATTTCAGTTCTTAGTGGTTTCACTGGGTAGTGGAGAACCTCACTATGTCTGCAGTTGCTTGAACCTCTGCAACACTATTCCCACACAAGGTCTAAAGTTCAGCCCCCTAGACCAGCTTATCAGTCATTTCAGCTCTAGTGATCAGAAACCAGGGCTCTACATTGAATCTGGTCTGCTCTATCATTCAGCACTGATGAAAGAGGGTCAAATGGTACCTAGAATTCTTTAAAGAGAGTCCATGCCCCCAGACAGGAACATCTGTCCCCAACTCCTTTTGACTTTCACCTGGATTTGGCATCACTACCCCCTGCTTAGCAAGTGTAAGGATCAGTGGACTAGAATCTGGTCTGCAGAGCCTGGAATGGCTCATGTCCCCAGACTGCCACCAGGAGGCCATGCAAATCCACAACCAAGGAACACTGTGGAAACTAGGCACTACAGGAAGTACCACCCTAGGGACCCTGAGTGACAGTACCCTGCTGCCCTCTGATTGACCAGGCACCCTATTTAACTCTGGAGAGTGGCCAAGTAAGTTGTCCGGGCAACACCACAGACATCTGGCCTTCTGCAACTCCAGACCTCACCTTGTCTCTGGTCTCCGACCCCAGCCCAACTCTGAGGTTTCCAACCCCAGCCTTGTACTACCTCTGATCTGTGGTCTCTGACCCTGGCCTGACTCTGACGCCAACTCTTCCTTACTGAGCCTAGCTCTAGAGATACTTCCAACTCCTACTCAGCAGCTACCATGCCAAGCCCAACTATCACCACAAGGCCAAACTGCCTATGCCTTTGTCCATCACTGCAAGTGAGGTTCATTTTAGGGTGACCCCTCAATTAAGGCTTAAGTATAGTTCTGCTGCTCTTTACTCATACAACAAGGATAACAACACTGTCAGACCTGCATCAAAGACTAAAGTGAATTCTGTCATAAAACAGACAAAATTGATCACTCTGGCAAAAGCATGTCTGTCTATTGATCACGTAGACAGAGTAGGAGTGTCTATGCACATGTGGTCTGCTTCTGAGGTCTCTTCTCCTTAGTTCATCAACAGATGGCAGCGGAGTGCTCAGTCAGAGCCTGGCTTGCATCAGTCAGTGCAGCTTCACTGAAGTCAATGATCAAACATTGATGGATGCAGCCGGCCACTTATTCTTTTCCCAATTCTAAATCAGATATTTCTCTTTTTACGTTAATGGCTAAAGTATAGATGATTTCATTATGATTGCTTAATAATACTAAGAGGAATAATAACAAACAGTATAAAATTTAGTCAATCAGGGTGGCACTTCAGTGTTACATGAAGTGTTAAATTAGCAAAACAACATGATGAGTTCATTACCGCAAACTCTTTGTAGATGAAATCATAAATGTACCATACTGTGCATGTAAGACAAGAGAATCCAGCTACATCTTATGTTACTTTTTGAGAAATAAAGTTGCTTTGGTACAACGGAGAAAGCTAGTTTTCAAGGGATAATATGGAAGGAAGATTCCAGAGGACTCTTTGCCTTTTTTCCCCCCCACAGTGTTCTGTTATGAACTTTTATAAATCGATGCTAGATAAAGTGGACTCTCACCCCTGAACTAGCCCAGGCCTGCAGCCTTGCATCTTGGGAGCGTGAAACCAAAGCTCTGGCTATCTCCTGCTCCCTCGTCACCGACTTGCTTGGGGAGTACCAGGCATGCAGCCCTTGTTCTTCACCGCACACTCAAGCTGAGAGATGGGCGAAGTGGTTACTCCGCTGTGCAGCTGTGTTAGGGCCAGTCACAAACAGGCCTATAATGATCCATAAATGATCCATCATGGAGTCAAATACCAAAAAAATTAAAAGGGAGGCTTCATTCTATCCAGTATCAAGCATCTAGCCAGTACTAAACAAAAAATATGATATGATATGATATAATATGATATAAATATGATAACTAATAAATATGTACTAAACAGATAAATGTACCTAATAAGTATTTATTTAAAAAAGCTACCTTTAGGGATAAATTCTCAGTTAACCATTGACTTCCTTAAGAATTGGAAGGGGGCCTTCATTAACTTTTCACTATAAATAACAGACTATCCACTCTAATTTAATCAGTCATTTGTTGTTTAAAGGCCACATTTAGAATCAAAACTGTCTAGTATACTGATCCTTATTCCAGTCTCAGTCCAATACAAACCAAGAAATCAGTCCATTGAAGTTATGCTGGTGTAGAATCAGCAGAGGAGACCATGTACACACATAAACGTATTAGAAGCCATCATTTCATTCTATCCTATCCTTTTCAAACAAATCTGCATCCTAAATGCTACTAAATAGATGCAAAACTGTATCTGATTTTTATCCCTCTTTTCCTTTAGCTGGTTTCATCCACTGAAGACAAGTAACACCCGTGTCACACCAGAGTAACACTGAGTTCAGAGTTACATCGATGTAACAGAGCAGAATCAGCCTCATTACATCCATTTCATCACAGCTATTGTTTATGCTAAATAATAAATATGCTCTACTTCACCTCAAATGCATTTGCCTCAGATTTCAACATTTGTTTCTAGTTGGATAGGATTTATTTGTTTAATATTACTTTCAAGTGCCGGAAAGAGGCAGCTATCTTTTCATGGAATTTTAGGTGTAAAAATAAATAAGAAAAATAACAGTAGAGCAAGAAATCAGAAACACATTGATTTCCTTGCTGCTTTACTAGGGTTATAATATTTTCCAAATGTGAAATCATGCTGTACATTCCACAAAGTATGTGGTGGGGATAGTGTGTGCATGTGTGTATTTTAGTGGAATCAAATTCCCTTGAGAAATGTTAATACCACAATCCTCTCAGTTCCCTTACATGGCAGGCAGCAGGTGGTCTTATTTTAGCATGCACCATAAACACATACACTTCATAGACACATTAATCTTTCTTTTGTTAAGTATCTGCTTGCATATTTCACACTCCAAATCTAATTTCCTTAAATTCCAATCAAGAACCTCATTGCAGTAAAATTATATTTGTCCCAATTAAAAAATAAACATCACTGACTAACAAAGCAATAAGATGTGTTTAATGGTAAAAGGAGGCTTTTATAAATTTTGTTGTACTCTAGATTTTGTCTTGAAATTAGAAAATAAAAGAAGCTTTTAACCTTCCCTCTTGTAAGTTATGGGTAATTCCTTTTTACAAGTGGAAATAAACCCTGCTTTATTACTCTCTACTCTAACAGTATACCATGCATTATTTCTTTTCTCCTATTTACTCTATCCACACATTCTTAAATGGCTGATCGGATGTTAGATGCTGTAAAAACAGGTCATTCCTCCCATTCAAACAAAGACCAGACCAATACTGCTCTTAAACACGTTTGATAAACAATCAAGAAAATGACTGAGAATTAAACATGTGGTTGCTAAATATTCAGTCCAAGATTCTGAGGTGATTAGTCATGGTGAGTAGCCTATTGTTACACCATTTTGAAGTCAAATAGGACTAGTGGTTGGGTCACATACTACATAGTATCAGTAATAAGTATCAGGACCTGGTTTCAGTAAACATGGACAGTTAAATAGCTGTATAACCCAGATCTTCCTCAGAGATACATACCCTGTGGTCCTTAGTCAGCCAAAATTCTTCTTGAATTTAACACAGAAAGATCTCCTGATAGGGTCCACAGAAAAGAGCATCTATGCAATATGTATAACACACATACCAGTTGTAGCTGTCCACTAACAGTCACATAACATGCTGTGCCTGAGTATTTGACCCCACTTCTGAGTCTGAATTAATTTATCTTCGAAGTAAAGACGTTAACTCTTAAAAAAAAAAAATCCCCATGTCTCCACTGACCCTCATGGGGGTGGGAATTTAGAACCTAACTGTCATAACACCTCTCATCACTGGGACTAAATCCAGTATTGCGAGCTGGTTAGAGAGCTTTATGCCAGGGATCTGAATTCTCGTTCTGAGCTTGAATATCAGCACCCAAACCAGAAAGGACTTGTGAGCATTATAGAAACGGTGCATTCATCTGAGCTGTGGGGAGAGGAGAATGCATATTGTTGCCCTTGAATGGCCCTCCTTCTGGCAGTGTGGTGTAATGTTGAAAGGCACCAGATAAAGCTGCACCAAGCCCTCCTGCATCAGAGAGAGAGTCACCACCATGACACCAAGGCTTTGTGAGAGGTGGGAGTGACCTCCACTTCAGATCTGTACACCAGAGCAGTGCCTACCCTTTGCGTAATTTCACAATGTGCACTGAGAACAGAAAATGCTTAAGAAAACACTGTCTTGTTTCAGGATTAATATTCTCCTGAAATACTGAATATTGTAAAGGTCTCTCCCTTGCTCCCACTCTCCTTCTAGTTGACTCTCTCTCACACACACGTTTCTATTATCATTCCTAACCCTTTTACTCTGTAGCATAACATGATTGTGTTAAAGGGAAAATCCTATCCTTGCTCCTTTGAGGTAAGTGTGTGAGTTCAGGGGTTGGGGAGAATTAGAATGAGCAATGGGAGAGTTTCTGAGATCCACTATAGGGCAGAATGACTGAAGGGATCATGGGGACAGCTTTTTCAGCCTACTGCTCCTCCAAAAATGAGAGTGTGCCCTCCTCAATTCCCCCATCCATTCAGGATACACCGAGGGTGGGAGGGTACAGAACATGGCCTCATACGGATGAGGTATGCTGGTAACTGCATTAACCTGGTAGGAACACTGGGGCCACCCTCTGCTTCTCTTACATGAGTGTGCTGTGTGGGGGAGGGAGTAGAGGTGGACAGATTTCTCAAGTTTCTCTGCTCCTCCATATACCATACAGAACAGAGGCAGAATTTTGTGTATTTTCAGGCAAATCACAATCTTCCATTCCCCACCCCCGAAAATATCAGAGACATTCTGTTTCAGGTGTAATTCATACAGAAGGTTTCAGAGTAGCAGCCGTGTTAGTCTGTATCCGCAAAAAGAAAATGCGTACTTGTGGCACCTTAGAGACTAACAAATTTAGTTGAGCATAATCTTTTGTGAGCTACAGCTCACTTCATCGGATGCACGCAGTAGAAAATATAGTAGGGAGATTTTATATACACAGAGAACATGAAACAATGGGGGTTACCATATACATTGTAACGAGAGTTATCAGCTAAGGTGAGCTATTACACAAATGTGTCATTCCACAAAAAGTCAAACTATTTCCCCATGTTTATTTTTCCCCCCTACTGTTCCTCACACGTTCTTGTCAACTGCTGGAAATGGCCCCCTTGATTATCACTACAAAAGGTTTTTGTTTTTTTTTTTCTCTCCTGCTGGTAATAGCTCACCTTACCTGATCACTCTCATTACAGTGTGTATGGTAATACCCATTGTTTCATGTTCTCTGTGTATATAAAATCTCCCTACTGTATTTTCCACTGCATGCATCCGATGAAGTGAGCTGTAGCTCACGAAAGATTATGCTCAAATAAATTTGTTAGTCTCTAAGGTGCCACAAGTACTCCTTTTCCTTTTACAGAAATAGAAATATACTATGTAGATGTATATTTACACTACTGGTGGTTCAAAAACAGCATCACAGTTTGTCTTTTATGAAAAATGTAAGTTAAACACACAAACCAATCAATGAGTAAATGCTTGCTTTGTTTCAGTAAGCAACACCATTTCCTTTTTTCTGAATTATTCTGCAGTTCTATGAAGACATATCATATGTAATGTAGGCTTTGAGGCTATCTAGTTTGCTGAATGAAGGACAACCCATTTTTCTTTACATTGCACTAGTTTGGCAGAAATTGTCCTACTTGATGTCCGTTTCTCACTCAGACACTAAAGAAAAATCCACTTCATATACTGGCATTACCTTTTATTGCTTTTGTGTTTCCTTTATAAACCACACTGCAGTGGTTACAGACACACGCGAAACAGTGCAATTTCCTGATACCCCAAAAAAGGCTAAGTTCTTATTTCAAGTTGCATAGTAAACAAGAGGGTTTGTTTGGTTTGTTTTTTGACATACCTTCACATTGTATAATTCTTCAAACCTTGAAATGTTTGAAATTCCCTTATGTTCTTTTATATTTTTTAAGTGTATAAATTGACAAGCAAAAATACTAGCCAAACTTCTGTAGGAGACTGAGTGACAACCAACACAATCTGAAATCAGATAAAAGGGGATTTGTGATGGGTCTGAAACTTATGAGCAAGGCAAAGAATAAATCTGTTTTTTGTAAGTTACTTTCTTTAAGGAAAAAAATATTTTGCGTGTATTTCATCTAAGACCTGTCAAAATAATAGCTTTGTGATGTGAATTCAGAACATAAAAGAGTTCCATTAGCAATCAACAAGAGACAAGAGATAAACCAATCTTTGCATAGTACAGTTTTGTTATCAGACATACTTATTTTACTCCATGAGATTGTTCTAAATCCATAAAATTTACATAAATAGGCCTGCAGTCCTAATTTCAACTATGAAAGTATTCAAAGGGTTTCAATTTTTATGATTAGTGAAAACTTCACAGTTCAGAAATTTGTAAACCAATGAGTGACAGGCAATCTTCAGGTTGTGATGGTACAGTCATTCACACAAAACATTGCAGACAAGAAAGTGAACAGCCCAGCCCATATTGTCATAACCCTGGAAATTAAAAGGTAATGTAGAAACTAATCTGAACCTAGTATGTTGTATCTAGGTTCTGTATCTTAGGATTCACAATTTGGGGTGATTTTAGACCCTCACTGTCCATCTGATGATGGTATTACAGCAGTGGCCCAATCAGACTTCGCTATCGGCGTCTGACTAGAGGGTTGATGCAGCTCTTGCCTCTGTTATCCATCAGTATTTGACTATTGCAATGTGCTCAGAATAGGACTACACCGAAAAAACCCCAACATTCAGAGACTGAAGCTGGTAGAGAACACAATGGCTTCCTGGTGCTCCCTGAGCATATTTACACTACAATGTAAACCCAAGATTAGTGGGACTCAAATCAGGTGACCTGCAATAGGGAACCCTGAATTTGAGCATTTATATTGTATTTTAACTGCATTAAGACTTTTCAATCCCAGGCTTGAACCTCGGGCTCTGGCGTTCACACTGCAGTATGCAGACCCAAGTCAAAGTAACCATATCCCAGAGTCCCTGGTGCTGCCCCCGCCCACACACAAAATGTGGCCATTTTAGATGTAGAACCGTGGTGCACTGTGAGAAAACTTTACTGCCCACCCTGCATGTTACCAGGAAGCAGCTCGTTTTGCATACAGCCTGATCAGTTCACTCTCCATTGCAAACCCAGGATCTGCTCTGATAGTGTGCTTGCAGAGCAGTGATCAGAAGAGAATGGGTTAACACTGACCTGAGATGCTGCCCTTCGCAAAGGGAGGGTGGCTTCCATTTTCAGTAGGCTGGATTGAAGATTATTGGGATAGAGAGGACTAAGGCAGTTGTCCCATGGAACTGTGGGATACTTCGGATACTTCTGGCTGATTCCCAGGACTGAGTCAAGCAGGGCTGTGCCTACACTGCAAAACAATAGGCCTCAAACTCTGGGTCCTGGCTTAAGTTGAGCTCAAACCCTCCAGTCCCTACAGAGTCCTGGAACTCCGGATCCAAGCCCTGAGCTAGCACAATTGCAGTGTAAATGCAAGCGGGGTTAGGCTTCAGCCCAGGTTCAAACATGGGCTTACATTGCAGTGTAGACGTGCCTCAGTGGACACAAGACAGAATCCAGGATTTGCATTGGCTGCCCTGGTCTCCTGGGGGTTTAAGGTGGTGACCCATAAAACCCTAAATGTCCAAGTACTAACCTATCTGAGGGATTGTCTCTCTCCCTGTGCCATACTATGGTCAGCAGGGGCCTCCTCACAATAAAGGAGACAGGACAGTTTGTGCAGGACCTTCTCTGAGACCTGGAACTTGCTCCTCCTTGTCTGAAACAGTCTGAATTTTATGACCTTCCAGGCACTCTGCAAAAGTCACCTGTTAGGGATTTGGAGAAGGCTGAGGATGATGTTTCCCATAATGATAAAGTGGCAAAAAGAAACTTTTGCAGTGGGGACTCTCCTTTGCCCCTGCATGGTGGTCTGTCACACCCAACCCTGGTAGAGCTCCCCCCTGCTGGACACTCACTAGGGTTTTGTATTTAGGGCCCACCTGAATGGGTAACCAAGGTTTAACTATTGACCATGATCTGGGAAAGTCATGCTACAGCCCTTGCAGCACATTCACTGAAGCAGTCCAACAATTTCATAACAACTTCACAGCACCAGCCAGAATTCATAAGCTGTACATAGATTCCCCAGATCAACCCAGGGACACAATGAGGGAGAGGTGCCTGTGTCTCCCCTCCCATGCACGCATACAAAGGCCAAGCAAATATGGCTGACAGCGTTCTGTTACCCTGAGGGGATTAAGTCATCCGCAGGACCTGTCACAACAATTGGCCAAATTACAGCCAATAATAAATTTTCTGGCAAATAAGTTTCTATGTGAGGGGCGGCAGATACCAGAGTTACATGGAACTCTGTGCTTTCACTGTGCAGACATTCATGAGAACATTTTCTTCATTCCTGCTCCAGGTGGCAACACACAGCTCAAGTTTAGACACAAATGAACCGAAAACTCAGAACCATGGCGTTTACAGGTTTCAGAGCAAAAACAAGTGAAAAACTTACTGTTTCTTATTATGATGCAATATGCCTATGTTCATCCCAAACCGGGTCTTTATCCAGGGGCTATTTTCAACAAGATCTAAGTCCGAAACTTGTAACAAATCCCCAAAGTAGTAAGTTGCACATGGCTTGGGGTTCCATTAGGTATATTTGCAGAGCTCAAATATATTTTCTTGAGGCAATCAATTCACTCACTCAGTAAAGACAAATTAGAAAGCAATTTGTTCACAAGTGAAACGAGTATGATGTCCTCATCCTGCCTCTGAATAGATATTTATCTCTAGCACATACCATACAAAGTTTAGCGTAATTAAACTGGCCGTGTTATGTCAAAAAGGAGAGAAGGAAAAAAGAAGGGCTGAAGAGAAAGACTGAGAAAGAAAGAATTATCTGGAAAGTTTTCACAGCACCTAACTCCGTCTTTCTTTGCTCCAGTCAATATCATTATTCCTTCACTGTCATGAACACTTCACTCATTCACAATTACCTTTACGAGAAACAAATAGAAATAAAACAAACAATGGTTCAGTCAAACCTCTTCATCTCTCCAAAGCACAGCATGCATAAATCACATATAATAAGCACAACAATAAACAGCACTAATTTGTCATGACCACATATTAGTGTCTAATTAGAGCCACCTCAATTTCCAAATTGATACAAATGAAATGCACTGTTATTTAATGATGCCTAGATATTGAGTATGCAGTGTCCCGGTTTAAACAAAAGGCAGCTAAACACTTCATTTACTCTAGTGTGAAGCAACCCATTATGAAGAAAAAAAATCAGCCCATTGGTTTTACAGCTATGCTTCAACGTATTTTGACATTTGAGTGACTCTCTTGTGCATGCATCATTAAACAAGGCCCTTAATAAATCTCCCAAGCACCCCAACCTGAAGGAAATGACAAAAGGCTCAAACCTTTGACAGGGTTTCTAGCACTAAAACTTTAAATAAAGGACAAGTCATTGAGTCATTCTGATAAGGGATGTGACAGCCACAAGGGGTAACCAACATAATTATTGTCAGTGTCAATCATCTTGAATTTAGACAGGTGATCTTGGTTCTGAAATGTCTGTGCAGCTTTCTGGATCCATTATCAATCACACCAACTTCAACAATTGCTGGCTGATCTGTATTAATCTCATGCATCTTATCATTGTCTTTCAGACATAGTTCATTCAAAGAAAGGCTGTTCTAGCTTTTCCTTCCCTGATCTTTTATGGTGAAATCCACCCAAGATGCACAGGGTCAGTGCAAAGTTCTCTGCTCACTTACAGCCTGATCCTGGTCTGAGTGAATTCAATGGCAAAGCTAACATTTACTAAAAGGATGCAAGATCAAGCATTTATGCCCCACATAGGGACTGTGCTGCAGATCTGCTGGTTGGGATACCACAAAGAAGCTCTGACTGTCAAAAAGGATCTCCACATTGGGCCTCCATAAACCAATTTGAAGGCCACAACAGGGATGAACTTCAACTCCATGTCCTCATTTATGCAGATCTAGGCATGAAGGAGCTGCAGCCATGGGGCAATGGGCCTGTGCAGCCTAGCCCATGGCTGGGCGGTGAATTTAAAGCCCCTATCTTCTCCACACCCCATCTGCATGGCACCCATATATTTGAGGTCTATGTGGGTAGAGTTGATTTTGTACATGTGAGAGTAAGTTCTTAGATAATCTTTCCCTTTTGGATTGTACTAATTAAATTAGTTCTAAAACAGTGTGGCAAACCTTACTGGATGTTTGGGACTAGCTATGACCCTTTATTTTCAGGAAATATTCCAAGGGATTTCTCACTCTATTGCTCAAACTGCAGAAATCAGTAAGAATCCCCGTACTGGGTTTTAGCTGACAAATGGAGTTTGTTATAACTCAGCCTCATTTAAAGTGGCTAATTGTGTGCAGCTGTCACGAACACTAAGTTTTATGAGGTTTTATTAAAATTTGTTCTTTAAACTCTGATTGGCTTTTCTATTTCTCATATGAATGAAATAAAACACTTTTATTAAGAGGAATCTACAGCATTGCATTACACTATAGTTGTACTATTGCCACAAAGCCAGCAATAATTCATATAAAGATTGCACATTTCAAACGGATACTGATTAAGGATCAAGGATCCCAGAATCCCTTTCAAGTCAATGGGATTAAAGGTGTATAAATGAAGGAAGAATGAGGTATATGCACTGTTACCTAAAAAGTCCCTATTTTCCAGCTGGCAAAAAGTTCGCTGTTCTGTAACAGCAATGCCTATCGGGCCTGATAAACTCATTACACCCAACACTGCTTTGATAGTATTTACCCTAAAAGGGTCATGTGAGGTGTCTTATGGAGACATACATCATACTGATCCTCCTAATCATTGCGTGATGTGTACGGGTGATATTTAAGAAGATGTATGTATTGAAAATATGTTTAGATTGAATGTGCGTCGCTGACAAGCTTGTTTTGCAAGGCAAAGGGATGTGGAATCACCTATCCCTTTGCCTATCCGCTATCCCCCCAGGTCTACAATGTTTAATTTACATCAGAAAGCCAAACAAAGGAAGCCCAAGTTACACATGAAAATCAACAGGAAAAAACAGGTCTACAGGCAGAGGGAGAAAATGGGAAAGAGACAAGTTGATGGGAGACATCTTAGAGCCAGCACCCCAGAAAGGAAAAAACACTGGTAGTCATCCTGACACTGTGCACAAGAACAAGGGTCTTTGGGATATAATAAGGCACTGGACCCCGCTTTTATCATGCACTTGAGGCGGTAACCAGGCAGTGCTGTTATGGCTATGAAAACAGGATCTCAACCAACCTTGGTTGAAATGCTGCAAGAAAGGACATAGGTGAGAAGGTGCGTTAGACAAGTTTTGTTTGTTAGAGTTAAGTTTTACTCTAGTAGCGGCATGTTATACTTTTGTTTTATTTATATCATTTTGTTCTTATTACCCTTGCTCACAATCATTGAAAATCGTAACCTGTGATAATGAATTTATACTTGCTTTCACTGTAAATAGATTAGAGTCCATTGTTGTACTGGAGCGGATATTCAGTTGTCTCAAACCAGGTGATGTCTATCCCTGTGTACTGTTCCCTTGGGAGCAATGCACCTGGTAATTATGGTGAGTGTCCAGTGACCGGGGCTGGACGCTATAGGGGAATGCTTCTGGGGTGTTCAGGGGCTGGGATACACCAAGTGTTCACCTGCAAGGCAAGTGAGGGCTGGCAGAGCCCTGAGGAGTTCCTTTAGGTGACTGACTGTCAGAGAGCTAACACAATTTTAGCACCAGCAAGTCTCTCTCCCCCCGAGGCACGGGGGTAACATGCTGTCTCACAGTCCTGACCACCCCAAGAAAGTGTCAGACACACGTCTTTATCCTGCAAATACATATGTATTGGCCTAACTTTACTACCAAGAGTAGCCCCTATTGGTATTTCCTGACTGAAAGTGTAATTAGGATTATTTCATTTAGGATCCAGTTCAGCAAAACACTTTAGCATGTGCACAAACTGAAGTATGTACTTTAGTCTTTTTTTTTTTTTTTTTTTGGTTAAACAGGTATTCCCTATGCTCACAGGGACTTCAACTGGGAGGGGCTGGCTTGGAAGACACAATCACAGCAGGACCAGCCACAAGTTAGCCCTTATTTGACCCCCGGGGATGCCTCATGCAGTTTATGTGGTATGCATATTGTCAAAAAAGTTTTATTTATGTATTCGTTTTGGAGTGGGGGTTAATCTCAAGGTTCTGGACAAATTCCAACTTGTGTGCCTTAGAACTAGCCTACTTAAAGTCTTTTGTTTAACATGGATATTTCACTTCCTCCTTTAAAAACTTGCCACGTAGAACGGTAGCCGTGTTCCATGCCCAGAAGTGGCTGGCTGCACTTTGACCGTGGGCGGAGAAGCAAGACAGAGCAAACAACTAGACACAACAAAATAAAATGAAATGGTGGGTATAAATTTAATAGACTGTTTTAGAAAATCTGGGGCTCAGTGCACTTACAAACCAACCAGAGAATCAATCATTACTACTTGAACTTGTCCAGCAACCTTCGGCCCCGGGTACAAAGAATCAAACCTTGCAAAGTGAGGTAACAAAAGAGAAAATATCAGCATCCCCTTAATAATAATTTCATATACAATCATTAAATACTGATTCATTATTATTCATTTAAAGTGACTCCTAAAATATTTAAGATATGTGTAGACAGTTATTATTAAACCAGTTCAACAGACTGTGGAAAGTCTTATGGAAAGTCATAGTATATTATTTTCTATAAGATATCTGTAGGTGATTGCTTAGAATCAATAGACATTTTTAAAAATAAAACAATCTACATTCTTTGGTTACCACAATATTTAAAGAAAAAAACACCTCACAACCTCAGACTTATTATATACTTAGGAGCGGTCCAACAAATAAGATGCTGTGGTATGCAGGGGTAATAGAAAAGATATCAAATTGATTTTACAGCAGACGGTCACATTTAAAGTGAAGGCCAAGACAAATCAGTTGAACATTTAATTTCTGAGACATGAACAAGGATGAATGAGCCAACAGGAAAAGGTATATATGAAAGGAAACTTGCAAGATATTCTAATGGTTCTAATTTTAAAAGCTGCCATCAAATCTTGATGGATAATGAAAGTGTGTCTAGTTAGATAAATTATAGGTATGACACTTTGGAGATGTAGAATGTACTTCCATTTATTAAAGAGTGAGTAAGTGCTAGTCCTGTGGTTCAACAGTGAAGTGTGCTAATAAGTTCCACTTTAACTGTATTCAGAGGGTGTGAAAATATCTCGAACAGTAGGGGTTCCATTTTGTAACTACAAGTAAAGATCAGAGAGATTTACTATTTCATTTAAGAATATTAGAAGTGTGTTTAATTTCATGGGTCCATGCCGGTACAATATACAGCAGTGAAAGAGTGAGACTGGGAACAATGGGCTTTGAATTGCTTCTTTGGATGGATATATACTTAAGCTGTACAGAAGAGACACTCTGAATGATCCTCTAATGCAGTCAATACCGCATACAGCATTTTACATTAATGCTTAACTCATATGCTGTCAGTATTAAATATTATATATTTGTCAGGCCACAGACAGGAAGGCTTAATTCCATTCTTAACCCAATTTGTTCTGTCTTGGTGTTGCAGTTTAAAAGGAATTGGTTTAGCCTATTGTGCCAGTATAAAAGGATGCAACCTTAAGAAGATGACTGCTTGGTTTTACACCCTTTCATATAAATCCCCAGATGGGCATGTGTCTGAGGTGGAAGGGGGGGCCCATTCTGTGAATTGTTTAGACAGTGAATTGATCTAACTCAGAGTTATGGGGCTAGATTCTCAGCTGTGCCCAGTTTCCACTGGGGTAAGCTGAGAGGCAGAGGTGGTTTCAGCTCCCTGATCCTTCTACCCACAAGCCCCCGCCCTAGCTCCAATATACTTTAGAGCAACCAGTAGCAAAGTGCTGGTAGCTGCAGACAAAAGTGTATGGGTCACATTGTCCCACCCCCGTAGGAAGAAAGCCCAAGATGTATGGGATGTGGTTTCATTAGACTGCAACTGCATTAACTTAGCTCATCGGGGAACTAACTGACAACACCTCATACAGTACAGGTCACGATTTCTTCCTTAACCATTTCCACTTGGTGCAGGGCTACCATCAGCCCCCAATCCCTCCACAGACTATCCTCACCCCTGGATGGGACCCCACTACCCTCCCTTCATATGAGCATTAAGGGGTTGGGAGGGAAAGGGGATGGTCTCCTCGCTATATGAGGTGTTAGGACAGGTTTATGCAACCTGCTCTGGATGTACAGAAGCCAGTGACTTACCTGAGCCCCACAAGCTACCAGCCCAGGTGATGTTTTCCCCTACCAGCCACTTTCATTCTGCCAACCCCAAGAGAGGGGGAAGAGACCCTTAAAGGAGACACTACCAATTTTTTTCTTGCCAGTCCAAAGACCCCAAGCCTTTGAGGTTGCATCATGGTGCATTCCTTCCCTGCCACCCTCCCATACATATCTCAAAGTCTGTTTAAATACCTAAGTCAATTCAATGCATGATCTTCAGAATATTAAGCTTGTAAACAGCAACAAAATATTCACAAAATCTGATCTCTGTGCATAGCTATTTAGATTAATGTAACATGGTCACTTCTTCAGTTTGAATGTGCAGGTATTCATTATAAGAAACATACTCCTGTTTTCAGTTACAGCACACTGATACCATGGCCCCTGTTGAGTACTCATGTACTAGTGCTACCAAATTTATTCTCTCACATTTTTTTCTGTCTCTGTTTTTTCACAGAAAATGAAAGTTTCACTTGGTTGTGGATGGCGCACCCATCGTTCAAGATTCCAGCATAGCCCACTGGTGTTTATATGACAAGAATCTGAACAACTCAGGTCAGAATAGGCCACCTATGTCATCTAGATACGTTGTCCTGTGTATTGCACAATTATATACTATGGATGAAATATTGACTGACTGTGAAAAGCCTGAGTAAAGGGCTTTGTTTTAGGATAAATGAGAAGTGGGATAAAATCTCCCCAACAAACACAGAGAGGGAAGAAGACAGGCTGCAGTTACTACTACAGTCCCCCAATACCACTTATTACCGATATCAATTATGCCATTATAGTAAAGGGTAACATAAAATAATAATGTAGACTATGCTCAGAATTTAGGCAGTGCTATGGCAGCTTTGTATGAATTCATTGGGCAAAGCAGCCATTATTCCTGGTGAATCTGGCCAGTGGAAGATGTCCCCTGGGTAGAGGAATTCTTTGGCAGCAGAAGACATCATGTAATGTTTCCTGTGCTACACAATTTCTCTCTCCGCATCCCACTCACCACTCACACTTGGGGTCTGGCCAAGGTGTAGGGACTCTCTTTAAATACATGGGAGAGACACATACAAGGTTTGTGGCCAGCAGATCCGCAAGTTGCAGGCCCACTGACCCAGGGATGTGCTGCAGAGGTCTCTGAGGGAACCCCTCATTAAAATTGAACTGTCTAGTTGGAGGGCTCTTTGGGGTGATCTTCCTGCCTCAGAGAGAATTAATTTCTCCTCTGGACACTGCTAAATCATTTCAAACAGAGAGAGCTTATCCCTGAAGTGTGTAAAAATACTTCTAAAAAAACAACTCCAAAGGTACCAGCTTGAACCCAGTATTAGGTATTCTGGAAACATTTCCTGGGGTAGGACACTCTTGAACATCATTATATATGATTGTGTACCTCTCTCCATCTGTTGTGCCTCTGCATCAATTTCCTCTCCAGACCTGTGACTCGGTTCCCCCCCCCCCGGATAGTCTCCAGTCTCAGTCTAGGAGTATGGTCATTTGATGTGGTATAAGCATATGCTGAAGTGAGGCAGCAGGGTGCAATACATGCACAGGGCTTTAAAACGTTCATGGGTTTGAGCGTCTTGCCACACTCAGGATGTACCATGCAAGGCACAATGTTAAATGGCGGTTTTCAGCAGTTTACAACTGGGACAACTCCAAATGGAATTTCATGAGACTAGCAAAATGCATCTCTCAGGCCCCTTGCTGAATTTTACAGACTCTCTAAACAATGGAGTTGTTGAGCATCTTTAAAAAAAAAAGTCACAAGAGTTTTTTATAACTGGGAAGTGTCAGGCAACCTAAAGATAAGGGTCATTGTCAGCTGCAATCATGATACATCCAAGAATGATAGCACTGGCTGTTTTTCCCTCAATTGTTTTGGACTATGGGCCCATATTGTGTCTATTTTCCAGAATCAATGCTTTGCAATAGGACACCTTCCAATCTCCATATACACTGTTTATTTTCACTCTCCAGTTCTATTTTCTATTGAGGAGTATAGTACTGACCCTCACCTGATCACATACAGCCTATTGCTTTTGTCATTCCAGGTCTAGCATCCTGTAGGCTTGGTAACCTTCCACTTTTCATAGCTTCAGTACATGTTGTCAGTACAACCAAGTTATTTCCTGCTACATAAAATAGAATCATAGAATATCAGGGTTGGAAGGGACCTTAGGAAGTCATCTAGTCCAACCCCCTGCTCAAAGCAGGGCCAATCCCCAACTAAATCATCCCTCCCAGGGCTTCATTAAGCCTGATCTTAAAAACCTCTAATCATTAATTATATTTAAGATGGGTACCAATGCTGACTCTCTGTGGAGGACTTACTATTAATGATTAAACTCTGCTCCTTCTTTGTCATTCAATTTCTTATCCACGCTTCTGTATTTTAATGTTGTTGGTACTGATACAATTTCTTTATAAGATTAAGTGGCGCTAAATCAAATGCTATCTCAGGATTCTGTACTGTATCTAGCACAGTCCACATATCACTAGTACTTCCATCACAGGATTGGGAAGAAGGGTCTGCTGTGACTGTTGCTCACAGAGCTTGCAAGGGAGTGAATCAGAACACAGCAGGTCTTGTGGAGTGAGGGTCAGGATAAAGACGAACTACTGTGCACACCAGAATTCCCAAATGGTTTGAAGGTGGGAGAACAGCACATGTGCTGATCTCTTCTTCCTCCTAATTGCAGGAGTGGAACTGCAGAGGATCAGGAAGTCCTTGAATCCTTCCAGTTTGGCTCCAGACTTCAAATAGTCTGCAGAATGTGCCTTCAGAGACCTCTGTGTCTGTGGAGTTTATAAGCTCTAGAAGAGCCTGAGAGAAATGTATAAACTTAGAGTGCTCAGCAGTTCAATTATTCATAACAAGTAACAGACTGGTGTGCGTGTGGCATTCAGGGCGATTCTCCCCACTTTTCTGGAATGGAAAGGCCACTCTCACCCTTATGCTGATACGGAAAGTGCTTAGACAAGTAGTCTCCAACATTTTTAAGCATAAGATCACTTTCTGAATGTAAGTGCAACCCAGGATCTACTTCCAAGAAAATGTATAAACAACAGTAATCACACAAACACAAACACCCTTGCCCCGCCCCCTCCCCTGAGATCACACCCACATCTTGCCCCTTCTCTGAGGCACTGCCCTACTTACTCCATCCCCCATTCCTCCGTCGCTTGCTCTCCCCCACTTCCACTGTGACAGGGGTTAGGTGCAGGAAGGGATGAGGGCTCTGGGCTAAGTCTGAGGGGTTCAGAGCGTGGGAGGGGCTCCATGCTAAGCCTGGGGCAGGAGGTTGGGATGCAGGCGGTGGTTCAGGGCATGGGCTCTAAGAGGGAGTTTGGGTGCAGGAGGGGTCTCAGGCCTGGGGCAGGAGATTGGTGGGCAGGGTACAGGCTCTGGGAGGGGGTTAGGGGAGGGGGTTGGGGTGCAGGAGGGGGTGAGCGGTGCAAGCTCTGGGACGGGGTTGGGGTCCTGGGTGCAGGAGGAGGGGGTGCAGGCTCTGGGATGGAGTTTGGGTGCAGGAGAGGGGGCAGGGCTGGGGCAGGGGTGCGGGTTATTACCTCAGGTGCCTCCCGGGTGGCGGTGCAGCAAGGCTAAGGCAGGCTCCCTGCCTACCCTGACCCCGCACCACTCCCCAGAAGCAGCCAGGATGTCCAGCAGCAGCTGCTGGGGAGGGGGGAGTCAGGTGGATGGCACACTGGCACGGCTCCCGCAGCTCCCATTGGCTGTGGTTCCCCATTCCTGTAAAATGGAAGCTGCGGGGGCAGTGCCTGCAGGCGATGGCAATGCGTGGAGACCCCCTGCCCACCAGAAGCTGCTGCAGGATGCAGTGCGGGGCCAGAGCAGGTAGGGAGCCTGCCTTAGCCCTGCTGCGCCACCAGACTGTTAACGGCTGGGTGCAGGAGGGTTGACAACCCTAGATCACTTCCCCTACAACAGCATGAGAGGGGTTTGTGGGCAGGTCCTTGTAAAACTCCCCGGCCTGCCTACCCTCATTCTCAAAATGACTCTAGCCAAGCTATAGCCAATAAGGGAAGTATAAGACAGGGTTGTCTGCAATAGCAGTGGACAGGACTAGGTGACTCTGGAAATCCCTTCCAGTCCTATGTATTCAATGCTGCACCAGTGAAGAGTTTAATGTCTAGTATCTTACAACCTATTAGGACTTGAAGTTTAGATGAAGGGTTATTCTTGAGCACTTGGTTCCAGTAATGGAAGATATCGTTGCAATTTTAAGGACCTGATATTATGGATATAAAAAACTATGTAGTTATTAATGATAGAGAGATTTGTAAAATATATCAATAGATATCTTTCACCCTCAACACATGGACATCTGATTTGAGAAAGTCTACCTTGCAGAAGACACCTATAAATAGAATTTCGTAGGAGTAATTTAGAAATTATGCTAAAACATGTAATTTAATACAGAAGGTAATTTTTCTATAGATTTTTTTTAACCTTCTTATAGAATTCAGTATGAATGGTACTTGTTTCTATTAAAGTCTATACAGGATAAAAAGATTTGATTTTTCTTTTAAATAAAGCATTTATAAATTAGTTTAAAATTATGTAGCATACTCATATTAATGTGGTATATGAAGGTTTTATTAATTTCTATTTAGCATAACTTTGCCACCTAAAAGCAATATGCCCACCCCAAATTCTTGTAGTTGAAACTTTATAAGTATCACACCCTATGGCCATTCTACCACATGTATTCTACCATTCTTTTATACCGTGACAAAATATCTTGGTTTGGTTCCTATGATTAGACTGGAGTTCTCTGGAGCAGGGATTGACTATCAGCACAATGAAGTCTTGATCCTTGACAGGGGTTCCATGGGCACTAATTTCACAAATAATGATAGTTTAAAACTATAAGCAGGGCTTATAATCGATCCTAGCTGTTTCTCAGTGGCTAAAATCATACTTATAAAAAACAGTGTTTATCAATAAGCATGGATAAAATCACAAAAACTGGTTCTCATTAGGAAATGGCACTTTCACCAGTTGTTCTATCTTAGACCTTTTATGGGTTGCAGAAGTGTAAAGCATTAAATTCCAGTTTGTGCATTTTAAGCTTCAGTTTGATTCCTGTTCTATGAAATCTGAGAGCTCTGAGCATTCTGTTTTATAGTTTTAAATTGATAAGAGTAGGGCCCAGACATGCTATGATATTTTGAGGTAGGTTGCATAATGCCAGGAGTTGACATGTTTACTATAGTCCATATATTTTAAGTCTTTATGGTATAATTGCTTTGTATTTTCTACAGCAAATACTAGGAGAGTGTATTAGAAGTTTTTTTGTTAATGTGACTACAACTCTAATTGTCACTATCACAACATTAACGTAAATGTGTTCATATTTCACTGTCATAATCCCCAGTGCTTTGGGGGTGTGTGTGTAATTACTGTCTCAGCAAAAAATGCAATATTTTGAAACACTCGATTTAGTTTTGAGAAAATCTTTTATATGTTGTACCTCAGAACAATTCAGAGTTAGTATTTCAATAGTCTGAAACCTTTAACTAAAGAATTCAGAACTATCAAATGTATGCGTAGCCCTACAAACCATGTTGGAATGATTCTACCCTAATGGAAACAGCAGCATTCTAAGCTAACCGAAATTTCGTTCAACTGTTGCGATAGCATCTAACTACATGGTAAGTAGGGTGGCAGTTTTTAGTTCTAATAAAAAAAAAAAACAAGACTGAACTTAATTTTTCTAAAATTCTGAAAGAACGAACTTCCAACAGAACTAGGATCTATAAGAATCCATAGACTTTAAATGATAACAATTATTCCTTCTGGCCTTAGTCTAACATCCTGCATAACACAGGCCATAGAATTTTGCTGTGATTCCTGCATCTAGCCTACCATTGGGCCAGAGAGAGCAAACAAGCAAGAGAATGACTGTAGTCTGCTCATTAGAGCACTCACTTGGGAGATGGGAGACCGAAAATGCAGTCCTCCTGCACCAATGACTATCCATATAGTGGAACAGCAGCAACAGGAGAGACTGAGGGAATGCCACATCAGAATACCCTTTAGCCCCATGCTCTGGGGCTTAGACATCCAGGCACCTGGAGTGGGGCTGTAGTGTTCATGCTTAGAGGAGAAACAAAGGTGCCTAAGTGATGAGCAATTTTAGGTCAAACAGAGTGTTTGGGGGCAGCTGAGCAGGTCTGTTGTGAATCCCAGTGAGGGGACTGGCACTTAAGTGGAAGTTAGATACCCAAGTCCTTTTGTGAATCCAACCCAAGAAGTTCTTCCCTGATAGACTAACGTGGGGCGAAGGGGGAGGAGAGAAAGATATGGAAGGACTTCTCCCACCACATAAAATAACTCAGTGGTGGCCAGATTTACATGTTCAATTTTAAAGAACTTTGTCCACTGAAAGTAACACAAACAATATCGCCTAAGGAACTGTTAATGCAAAAACTCTACTAATTTAGTAGTGACTTCTGTTGGAAAGTTGCAAATATCAGATCACAAGCAAATGTTTCCTTTTGGCCAAGGCACAGGTTCTCCATAGTATCATATATATTCCCAGTTCCTAGAAGGATGCAAATTGAACGCTCTCAAAGAGGATTCTGTGAGAAATTATAACTTTTGTCATGCTGGTATATCCCAAAGAATTGTTCTGTATCACTTACTAGTTATGCTGATTTGTCAGTAATCGGTGGTTGTGAGAAGAGAACAAACAAACATGTGGAGTCTTTAAAGGATTATTTCATATAAAAAACTCTTGCCAAAGATAATCGTGGGTTTATCTGACTCTTACAACACACAGAGTCAGCAAGGTCTCTGTGTCCATGATGCTCAATTGGCTATGAACACAAGTAGTAAATACAGTAGTGAATTGGGAACTGCAGGGATTTGGGCATTAAGCACTCCATGCTGACAGTGGAATGTTCCCTTTAAGATTTTCATAGGGAGGAAAAGAACTATAATTTCAATTATCTTAAAAAGTATATAATGTTAGTTCCATTCTTTGTTATAAGACAGTGTTGCTTTGTACAAAACCTTATGACAGTTGTAATATGGTGTGCCTTTCATTCTTCCTTAAAGTACTTGACAGAAGGGTGCCCATTTTCTCTTTTTCTTATTTTGTCATTGGGCTCATTGGCTTTGTCAGTCAGATTGAGTCACACCATTGGGAATATGAGAATGAATCAGACCTCTCGAGTGAGGTCCTAGATTTCTTAGTGCATTTGGCATTTCGGATGCATAATCGTCCTTTGTCCTGTTGCACCAACAAGCTGGATTCTTCAGGCACCGAGGTGGAGGGGAGGGAGGGAGAGATGCACAAATATTCTCTTTCTAAATATCCTTTATGTTAAGGAAAGGTACACTGAGATAGGAGTCAGTATCAGTACAAAGCTCACCATTGCGCTTGCACTTACCGCTGTTCATATCTCTGAGAGTTTCAAACCCTTACTATTGAGCATGGCCTCATACTCCATACCCTAGGACAGATGCATGTACCTCTCTCCCTACTTTGGCAGTTTGCATAAGATTACTTACTTAATCCTGCCTGAGTGCAGGGGACTGGACTAAAAGACCTCTGATACCAGTCAGCTCTGTGTTCTTGGGGAACCAGGGCATAGTATCCAGCCTGTCTGACTCATGAAAAGACACCCCCCACCTTCACCCCAGCCTCTGCTTGAGCCAAAATTGATCAGAGAAAAGACTTGCAGAGAGCAGTGAAGTGCGGTGGCAGACACTCTTAGACCCCTCCTGACAAGGGTGATAGTGATAGGATTAAGGCAACTCCCCTAGCCTCTGCATCAAAGATGAGACAAGGAGGCATCTCCATTAGCATACAAAATGGAGAAGAGAGATTCCAAGGCAAGAACCACACTGAACTCTGAGACCGGAAAAGCAGGGAAGCACTGCATCCTCTGCTCCAGATGTTAATGAACCTATGCCTGCACACACCCAGCTCAGCAGTTATCAGACAAATTCTAGTAATGAATCCTTGATTGATATCCAAAATACCGAAGCTGCCTAATTGCATTGTGAGCTCCATGGAAGGAGCACCACCCATAGCCAAGAGTGATCAGCTCCTATGGTCTAGCTGAAAGAAAACTCTTGAGTCATCAGTTTATCCATAAACAAATCTAGTGTTCTCCCTGGAATCATTGTTGTTTCCCTACAAAACCCTACTCACACTCCAGTAAGTGTTCTGATGCATGGATCCAAACTCTGTATCAGTTCCACTGGGATTTCATCTTCTCCTAACTGATCGTGCTGAGGGCTCTGTCTGTCTGCAGCACACAGGACCCTGAGCTACCATCATCACCTGGGAATCCCGACCAGTTCAAGCTTCATGGACTGGTGAGATCCCTCTCTCTCTGTGTTTTCTTTTCTACCTCAGGTATAACTTTCTAACCCTAACTTGTTTGATCAGGTATAGTTTTCTATATATGACTTTTGTAACCTTTAATAATGTAACTTATGTTGGTTTAGGCTCTCCTTGTGTAGTTATCACTATTATTCAATAAGTAACTTTTATGGTTAAGCTGGTTGCTTTTCTCTCTCTCTCTCTCTGAACTTTACCCTTTTGTGTTTTTAGCTTCCACATTTACTCTGCAGAAACATTTCTCTTACCTAAGCTAAAGATCCCTGAAGTGCCCAAATATACTGTGGGGTTCGCTTATCAACGGGGTTACTACTAGTACAATTGTAATGTGAAAGTGGGGATAGGGATGTGCTGAACGTGTGACATATGAGAGTGGCAGCTTGGAAGTGCTGCTTGACCCAGCCCACTGAGTGCAGGGACAAATAAGGGGTCAGCTTGAAAGTGCAGATTGACCCAGTCCACTCAGATTTGCTCTTTTAATGTGTGTGTGTTCATCCGGTTCTGGGGCTGGAGGAACCCAGCCCCTGCAGGATAGCTCCATTGGGAGAGGACTTGCAGAAGGGAGAAGTAGAGCTCCATATGAAAACACAAGGGACACAAGCAGTACATTGATAGAATTACAGAACCCCCCACCCCCCTGAAAAGTAACCCTAATAAATGAGCATACCCCAAAGTAATGGGCACGTCTGGTAACACCTCTTAAGGTCCCGTCCAGACCTACAATTGGATGATTCTTGTAGAAATAGGAATAGGACCAATGTCTCTAATATGACAGACCCACTCACTCAGTCACACTGCTTTTCAGAACAAGAATGCTAGATCTATGTACATGGCTATCCTGTGTCTGTAATCATTGTTCTAACAGTTATACCAGACTCCTCTCCCAATGCCAGAAAAAGAACCCAGGAAATTTGACACCCAATGCCAGAAAAAGAACCCAGGAAATTTGTTTGCTCTAAGCCAGTGGCCCCAAACTGTGGGGTGCAATCCCCTAGGGGGCACAGAGGAATGTTTCGGGGGCATGTAGAGGGGCCTGGGACAGCCCCCAGGAAGGGACGACCAGCCAGCCGAGCTCCGCCCCCAGGCCAGTTCTGCCCCCAGCTCCACCTTCAGCCGAAGCTCATCTGCTGAGGAAGCTTTGGCAGTGCAGTAACGGGGGGTGAGGGGAGGGAGGCGGTGTACGTGGACAGATTCCATTACTGGTAAGGGGGAGTGCAACAGGAAAAGTTTGGGCACCACTGCTGTAAGGACTAGGAGACCTTGCTGTTGTAGGGGCCAGAATAGAATTCAGGAATCCTGGTCCCCAACATTCAGCTGCTATCGTAATAGATGCATAACCCACGGCAAAGCGTGTGTCACATCCCCCACTAGTGGGCCACCCATACACTATACAAGATGTTTATTTCTTCAGCGGAAGCGGTAGAGGTCTGTGCTGCATTAGCTACAGGGTTGAAGCTACTGCTCACCTATGTGGTGAGACTTTCTGATTCCATATGATGAATTTGTTTTTCTATTTCTTTTTTTATGCAGCTGTTTCAACCGATTCAAACAACAAAATATATAAAAGCAGGTGGTATCGTTAAAACAATTATAATCTGTCAGCTATGGTGCAATGTATAACAAAACACAGGTGTTCCATGATTTGGTTATTTGTCACACATGGTTGCATCTGTCATAGATTGGCAGCTGTGAAGGCTGAACAGTATAGTACAGGCAACACGATAAAAAACATGGTTTAGCACACAAATAGTATGTTGTTGCTTACAGCACCGGAGAACTCAGCTGGGTCTCTTGAGGATTTAGTACCACTGTCAGGACACAAAATCCACTGGGACAAGTCTGAGACATTACCAGTGTGATAGTTTCCACTTGAGACCATAATGTGTCTAGGGCTGGCTGAATGCGAAATTCAGACAAGAAATACTAGCCTGATACTAGATACTGACAAAGAGGAAACAACAAATGTGATCCTCTTTGTAAGGAAACTTATTGCCAAGGCCCTGGAACTTGACTGATCTGAGAGCTCAATATATATTGAAAATAAAAAGAAGGTTGGCAGGGGTCTGGTTTTTACCATGCTGGCTGCCTGTCACAGAGACAGTGTCATCAAAGATATGTTGCATTTGGCAGGTGCGTGAAGCTGCTGGTTGTTTTCAGAATCTCACCAGAGCAGCTGAGGTACAGAAGAAAGCGGAGAAACTTTAAAAGCCAAGCAGTTGTAATTAGCTTTCTTTCTGTAACAACTCCCAGGTGACCACACTGCTTTGCCAACACTAAATCACTCCACCTGATGCGTCATATGTGATCCGCTCTCAGGTTTGAAGCTGTGGCCAAACTAGAGATGAATCACACACGATACTCTCAATAGATGGGAAAGCAGATCTGCATGGTTTGAAGCAAAAGGCAGCATAGCTTTTCTTCCTCTACTACAAGCAAAGGGAAGAATGCTCCCTCCTCTCCTTCTCCATGGATTAGATAAATGGATTAGATCTCCCCTTCTCTCTGCCTGGTTAAATGATGCCAGAAAGCATCTGAAATGAGACAAAAGGAAGTGTCTGGCTGAAGAATTTCTGGGGCTCTTAGACATCCTGCCAGTAGATGGAGCAGCAACACCGGATGGAAGAAGAGGAGGTGTACTCTAAAAGATCGATCTCCCAATGAATATAAAACTCTTCCTGTCCATAGGAAAAGGGGGAAAAAGAAAATACAAGATACAGAGACTTGTATAGAAAAATCTTAAAAACTTGCAAAATTGAGGAAACCACATTCAGTGTTTCTGAATTTCCTACCAATCCCCCCCACACAAGCACACTGCATACCTCACAACATTTCAAGTAACTAAACTTAAGCAGGATGGGTCCTGCCCTCTGGGAGTGGGAGGGGCAGAGCAAGCAGAGAACAGAGCACAGCAGTGAGAGCTGCTTCAGCGAGGTCAGAGGGATTTGTGGGTCAAAACAAGACAGTCCCACAAAATCCAGGACTGATGGGAGGGCTGTCACTGTCCCAGGCACTCCATTTTATTCATTTTTAGATCAATACATGGTTATTTGGTTTGGACCTCTGAACGCTGACCGCAAACACAATGAAGTCTATAGCAGCTTCTGCCAATTTTAAGGTAGTTTTGGAGTTTCTAGTTGTTCTTTGGGTTGTATGGCAAGGGTAGAGTTAAGGGTATATGGATACCTATAACTGCACATCTCTAACAACTTTTTAAAAATGTAACTAAATATACAATTCTGCAGCTTACCAAAGTTTAAAAAATATCTATAAAATGTATTAAATATATATTCAATATTAGCTATTTCTTTCTATTATCCATATGCATAAAAACTAAATTCCAGCTTCATGAATTATTGTCTGAGAATTTTACTGACAGTTCCTGATAATGCAGAATATGTTTTATATTGACAGAAAAATGTTCAAGGCTTTACAGAGTATGGCTGAATAGAGATAGCTGATTATGACTATGCTGTCTCAGTATGTGTAGCCAGTATCTCATCCAAGAACACAGCCCCTCTAACCAGAGTTCTTTGCCTACAGAGTTATTTTGATACACAGAAAACATTCCATTACAGCAGCACCGTTTAATTCCACCAGAGTGACTTCTGTACATTTATACAGTAGATGTCTCTGAACACTGCAACCTGCATACCATATGGATGATTCTAAAAACACCTTTAATTGTGGATCCAATTTTGAGTGTCACAGAAAGCATTAAATCTGGATTTTGAGGAACTATGTTAATAGATTAAATAATCCACTAAACAGAAGCATCTGGGATTACAGTGTCTGTGTATAATTATTTATGACCTGTTTTCCTGAATGTTGTTTCTGCTATAATATACATACAGGATAATTTGCATGTACCAAATCAATTCACTTCTTTCATCCTGTTCAATTTAAAAGCAGAGAGAGGAGCTGGACTTAATCTGTCTAATAATCTACTTAAAACATCTATTGAAAGCCCATAACAGAAATTTAACAAGGCAAATATATAGCGGTAGAGTCCCCTTGGAATATGTTATTCAAATTAACTATTTTACCTTACAACGAACTTCTTAGTGAGATAATTCTACTAGAGGGAATATCTCACTGTATCTAAATGGGCTGTTTATTTAAAGACCTGGAGTCTGTTTGATTAACAATAATGAATTATTCGCAGCATGGTTAATACCAACAAATAATGTCTGCACCATATTAATATAGGAGCAGGCACCAGGAGCCTTGGTAATCACCTCCCCTGCCCATGCTACTCATGTAAGGACTAAACACTATAGCAGACCCAGTGCTCAAGGCAGCACAGAGTCTACTCACACCCTACTCTCTAGGAGTCAGAGAAAAGATTGTGCTGTGAGTCCTGCAAAGGCAGGACTGGCCAGGGGAGTGAGCTGCCCCTCTTGACATGGAGAAGCAGCAAACTCCTGCCTGAGTGCCTCGCCATGGCGCAATTCCACAGGATCCCTCACACTTGGACATATGGCACAATTGAAGTCCACTCTGATTATTTCTGCAAAATCACTGAAGCAGAATTTACAAGACCAAAAAAACAAAAAGCTGACACCATAGGAAGCTGTTTCCTTAGGTGGTTCATAGCTCTTTATAAGGGCTATGGTGCATATATTACACAGCCACACACACGTATCTGCAGTATTACCAACACCCAGAGATCAAACAATTTGAGTCAGTCACCCAAAAATCATGAAATTGGCCCAGAAAATAAGATTTAAAAGATCAAATCATGTTTTTCAGTCTGGCTTTTGAACTCTCTTCTACTCCTCTGCCAATGTGTGGGTGATAATTTCAGATTGATGTTTACAGAAATGCATGCTTCTCCCTGGCTGCTCAGATGGACTATATCTACCCTCTCATTGCTCCTAAGATAGGGGAAGTACCATCCCTTTCCTATTACTGTCTTGACTCTCACCCCTCCTAGTTTATTTCCTTTGATAAAAGAAGGACTCTCTGGTAAAAAGATTGAGAACCAGTGAACTAATTAATGCCTCATGATACACACTTGCACATGCAACTTCTATTACTTTTTAGGGTAGATGAGTTACAGAAGAAGAGCTTTACATTAACTTCTGCTTTCTGAATTTAGCTGAACTGGTGCAGAAGAATATATCAGCAGAGGGAGTGTCAGACAAAAATGAGTATTGTACATCATATGCAACAGCAGAAGAGAAATATATTCTGTCATTACATAGGAGTAAATTCATATATGTATACAGTATTGCAATAAAGAACAGAAGACATTCACTAATAAGTAATTATTTTTTGCCTATAGGTAACTAACCAGTAAGCAGCATCTTTAGGGACCTGTGTTATATAATCTTACTTCATTAAATTATTTTTTTTAAATAAATAGTGTTGAAAGTACTTGTAATACTCCAAATGTAGCCCCTATCTGGAGGTTTGGCTCAAACCTTCTTCCTGGGCTTGCTACTTGTGTGGGTGGGTCCTGTTTTGGAGATGTGGGTTTGTAATGCCTAGTACCTCCAGTCAAGGCAATTCCTGTGCCTGAGACACAAGAATAAGGCTACTCCTGCTGGCAAGGTTTATAAAACACAAGAAACAAAGTACATTTACACAAACCCACAGCAAGGAAATGAGACACCCAAAACCACAATAGAACAAAGGGGGACTTAACTGGGAGCAGGAAAACAGGATTTGCGAAGGAAAGGATTAGAGCTAAGTAAGAAGAACTGAAATATCAACAAATATCAACAAATTTTCCAATTCCTACTAACTTGGGTTGCCAACTTTCTGATTGCACAAAACTGAATACCCTTGCCCTGCCCCTTCTCCAAGGCCCCACGCCCCTCCCTCCATCACTTGCTCATTTTCACCAGGCTGGGGAAGGTCCCTTTTTGACCAGGTGTTCCTGTTGAAAACCGGACACTGGCAACCCAATCTCATGCCCCGTCTCTGGCACCTTTCCAGGCACACGGTACTCTGGGGAGCAGTCTGGAGACAAGCACTGCTGCACTGGGAATACTGGCCAGATTAAGCCAAAGTTATTGAAACTTTTCCTGTGGGTGGAGCAGGATCCTCTCTTGGCTCCCAAGCTCTGCAGAGGTCTTGGCTGGCTCTCAGTAGTAAGCACCAGACCAGATCTCTGCCTGACCCATGTATTAGATCCCATAGCTGTGCAAAGACTCCCTGTGTGGGGAGGAGGAGGAGTTAATCATGGACTTCCTCTGCTCAGAACTAAAACTGAAATTAAAACTAATCAGTTTCTGAATCAGGCTGTCCCCTTCCACTAAGGGGTTGAGCAACTATGGTTCATCACTGGTCAAACAAACTGCATGTCCATATCACCTCATACATATCATCCCTACTGGCCTCAGCTGGGGTTTCTAGTCCATTCTGTATTAACCACCAATATAGTAATTATTCTCCTTCCCTTCTAATTTACAGTAGTTCTACACAACTGAACATTAATACACATCCAGTGGTAAAATGAACAGTTAAATGACCAGAACCAGCTGTGTGAATAATTCACAAAGGAAATATTGTGAACATGCAGGTGAGGATTTCCTTACCTGCATTCATCATTCAAGTTTACGGAACACATTTTTCCAGAGCTGTGATACTTGTTTTGTTTGTTTGTTCTATGTACTGCTCATGAGTAATTCTAAGTACTCCATAACTGGAGTTCGAACATTTGGAATTCTAGCTGTATTGATTTGTTGTAAGTGTTCACATAAATCATATCACATTCTTTCCATTCACTTGATCCAAGTAACAGTTATAGTCAAGAGCAGGGTTTGAAGAAGTTATTTATTTATTTCTCAGGGAGGGGCATGAATTTAGGGAGAGGTAGCAAACAAACAAGATTATGGATATTTAGAAATTTTACACCTCTTTCCTGAACTAAACAGGCCTTGCCTGAGGTACATTTCCCTGGGAAATGTAGGCTATGAGCCATATGCAGAGTTTTAATGTAATTTTTTCTCAGTGCATACACACACAGTAATTGCATGAAGGGTGTGAGATCTCATGTGGTTCATTTAATGGTGTCTGTTCTCGGGGTCCAGTGAAGATGATGGGTACCCTGTTCCAGTGTGGGGTTCAGTTCTATATTAAATATAGGAAGTATATGCAACTTATTGCTTAGAATATTGCTTCATTCTTTATAGTATTTCAGGACCAAATACAATTACCTTGATATAACTTTATCAGTATTAGCAAATTCATAGTTTTATAGGACAATAATTCATGGGTGTTTAGGAAATCCTAAACTTTGAAAGAATAATATCTGATCTGAATCATAACTAATACAGACTTTACTATTAAATAAACCTGGATAAAATTTTTCAAAGTCTATTTATTTATTAAGGTTTATAACTTTCAAATGTCCATGACCAACCTACCTCCCTCTCCCCCCCGTAACCCACCCCAGGGAAATGAATATCAATGTTCTTGTAAACATTTTTTTCTGAGTTGTGGGATGAAACAGAGGGCTGTTAACATAAATGAGAAATCTGCACCCATTGTTTGCGCACACAATATCAGTTACGTAGAACCCTACAGAAGTTATATAGTATGGGCCATGTTGTAACTGACTTATGCTGATGACAGTTCTCCTTTAGAAACATATATGGTGGTACTTGATACAGATCTTTGGGAAATACTTAAAAAGTCATTTTTTCCCCTTAGCCTACACAACACGTCTATCATCCTTTGACAATGTTTGTCCCCGTACTAAAATTGCTCCACTCCTTTATTTCCTCTTGACTGAAGTATCCATAGATTGCTCTGCTGAATTGCGTGAACCCAGTGTTCCTTTTAGTGCTACTCAGTTCAGCAAGGTCTGGCATATTGTTGCTACTGATAAAACTACTGCAATGAAAAACAAAACGAACAAAAGTTTAAAATACTCATTCCCTACACTGAATCCACCCCTAGACACCAGAGCTGCTTATCCTTTGGCCCTTGTTGACATAGTCACCTGTTCTTTTAGTTTTTTCTTGCAGAAGCAGCAGCAAACCTTAGTTTTTTCTTCAAAAACTGTATTCTCCTGTAAAACAGAATTGTCACTACATTCCTGTCAGTCATAGCTGCTCCATATTGAGCATGTGCTCATTCTGGCCCAGATTTTACCTGACTGTTCAAAAGTAGCCTAAGAGGGAGGAAGACCACAAGAAATACCTACTGCTTTCATCTCTGTGCAGTGGTCAGGCACAATTGCAGCCCTTAGATTTCCTACATGAGGAGTCCCTCACAGACTTGCTTTGTAATTCAGGACATCCCAAAGGTGAGGTTGGATTCATGGCAGACTAAGGCAGAAATTCAGCCACTGCTCCCACTGGGAGATACATTTCTGCACTGCCCCTGATGCAGGCAGCAAGTGAGTTCAACATTGAGTAATACATGTACACGTACACACAGACACACATGCAATCCTAATTGCAAAGGGTTAGACTGTTGTGTGGCTCACTGTTCATGCCACAACACTGGAGAGAGGTTTGGGGAATACTTTTGCCATGACTGAATCCAATAGCATCACATCCTTTATAAAATACCATGCCCAATGCAAAATACTCAAGTCACTTGCTTTCATGAAAGGTAAACTCAATTGCTTGAATGTTCATGGCCAAAGTCAATTCAGTGCTAATCGCAACCATTGTGGGGTTTTTTCTCCAAACTCCATTCACAAAAAATATTTTTAAAAAGTCAGAGGGATGGGGAAAGATGACAAACAATTTTCAGCTAGCTTCTAAATGGGCACTCAGACAGAAACACCATTTCAGGGAAGGAGACCCGGAGTAAATTTTTCAAAAGTGTTTTGGAGATTTAGATGTGTAACCCATTTCTTTAAGTGACTGTTGTGCATCGCAACCCCGAGGCACCTTTAAAAATCTTAGTCCACATGTATTCCTGAGGCCTATGTGGAATGTATAGGCCTTGAAAGGAGAATTTACAACAGTCAGGCACTACTTTAAACTGTTGAGCAGAATTAATTGGTTATATGTTGTCTAAAGGAGTTATTTTTGCTTAAGGCTACTCTTAATTCATATACAAAGAACACATTTTATTTTACTATGCCTCCAGTTTAAATTCAGTTACTGCAGTAAAAACAACGTCCGATCCCATTTGCCCTAATAGCTGTAGTTTATCTTGCAAGAGACTGACAGCTTTAACTGAGGGTTATGTTTCTTACAGGAAATAATGTGCTGCAGTGATATTCTGCAGTCTTTAGTCTGCATATAATACTCCGTAAGAGCTAGATTCTGGCCTAGACTTTGCGTGCAGGAGTGTAAGAAGGAGCAAGCACTTCCACCTTACCTCCCTGTGCAGGATACCTTGGCAATGCACAGAGCAAGAACTTCTGCCTGTCTACTTTCTTCTTCTCACCAGCCTAGAACCTAGGTCGGGATTGATATATTCTCTGTCTCTCCCTGCCCAATCAGCAGAACTGGCCCAATATTCCACAAGTGACACCAGTACAAGCAACTGCAGCCACCTTCCTTCACTGAGCTGCAACAGAAAAATCTGGCAGAACAGCATGCTCAGTGGAGTAGGTTCAAGATTGCATGGAAATGAAAGCCAGAGCAAGCCTCCACATCTATATGTGAGGTGAAGGTTTTGGTTGACAAACTCTTCCCTCCTTCCCACCAGCATTTCTCCTTCCAAGGTCGATACATGTTGCAAGTAGGGTTGCCAACCCTCCAGGATTGCCCTGGAGCCTCCAGGAATTACAGATTAATCTTTAATTAGAAATTATGTCATGTGATGAAACCTTCAGGAATACCTCCAACCAAAATTTTTAACCCTAGTTGCCAGCCACGAAAACCTATTAATGGTGCCATTGATGCAAGGACATGTAGTTTTGTTTAGTGGTTTCTGCTGTAAATGATTGTCTTAATGAAGAGCTTGTACACAGTTTTACCAGTATGGAGTTTTTTCCTGTCATCATCCAGCACATGGTACATGAAAAAGCTGTCTTGCCACTTTGTGACCTGCCACCTGCTCCTGTCATTACTTAAGATGACTCCAGATTGTCCCACTTTGGATGGCAATTGGAAAGATTTGGGAGTTCCTCCTGGCAGTCAGTCAAGGCCTGGAGAAGAGTGGTTACGGCTTTTCTTGGAGCAATATATGTTTTGTTTTCTCCCAATGGACTCTAATTTAATAGTAGAAATGTAGTAAACTTTGATTTCTTATCTTTAGGTTCTATGTGTTATCTATCTTTTTACTGAAGTGTTTATCATTTGGATTAATTATTTTATTAATCAAACTTTGGAAGGGATTTGCTCAGTAGTGACACAATAGCTAGTTGACATGGTATTTGAACCAAATGGTTCAATAATGCTGCACCTCCTCTGTATGAGTAGTAAATTACTAGCTTCCTGGAGCAAATGGAAAGCAGGAAGGGAATTATGGGTCATTGTCCCTTATTGTGGCTTGTGTCTTTGGGAACCACTCTGGGAATCACTCTGACCCTAAATGATCACATATGCACCAAACAAGTACTCTTTCCAAAGAAATCATGACATGCATAAAATTATGCTGTAAAAAATCCTCCATGCTTCAGTAGCAAAAGATTATCCGTAGCCATTCGGTTTGAGTTAAGTAATTACGGATGCAGTAATGTTGCAACTATTCAATTAACATGAAGTAAACCTTGTACAATTGTACACCATTTGGTGACTACTAAACAAAACAAAAAAAAGATCTCCTTGCATCAATGACACCATAAGATTTGTGCAAATAAGCCTGTTTAGTTATAAATCCTTTAAAAAGCAAATCCTTTTATTGACATGACTGACAGTGACATTTGCATGTAAATTATACTATCTCACCATAAATACTTCTGAAAGGTATTTTTTTCTTTTAGTTTGCTTAATTACCAATGTCAATTTGATTCTATTTTCTTTTAATGTTGTCAAGGCTGATTCCTCACTCTGGCACTGAGTGCAGAAGTGTGGGGGGAGGCGCAAGGATTCAAAAAATTAATACTCGCCACTCCAGGCTTGTATTAAACTCCCAAGGTTACAGCTTTTCTCTGACCTTGGATGGTTAGACGCTGCCACCACCCAAGTGCAAAACCCCTTTGTGGACCCAGGAAGGCCCACTTGGGAATTCCTTCTTGTGGAGTACCCTCAAGCCCTTTCACCCACCCACCCATTCCAAGGAAGAGCAGAGTAAGAAAAAAAACAAAAACAAAAGAAATCATCTGTTGCCACCAGCTAATTAAACAACATGTGCACAAAACTCTTAGGACACAAAAATTCAATCTTATTTTTTAAAAAAGGTAAATTTTATCAAAAACAAAAAGAAAATACATCTGGAAACTCAGGATATTGCTAGATTTTAAAACACTTACAAGGATTAAGCATCAGCAATAATGTTCTTGAGGTCCAGCTTAAAGGTTACAAGTAAAACAAAAACATTTGAGGTTAGCACAGAGGAGTCCACAAGCCATAAAGAAATAAAGAGAGAGATAAACCTAATTGCATCTTCTTAGACATTTCCTGATCTACTTACATATCTGGGATTTCAAATGAGTAGTTTCTAGGTATGATACTGATGATTTTTCATACTTGGCCCCCATTTTCTTACAGCATAGTTGCACTATGTTGTTCTCAGTGAGAAGCAGACAGGCCTGCAAAAGGAAAGTCTACTTTCAATTTTAAAAAGTTCTAGCCTCCCGATTGGCTCTTTTGCCCAGATGCGCACTCACTTCTTTTAACCCTTACATCACAGTGAGACTTAACTCTTTACAGGTAAAGCAAGTAGAGAACAGTTACTAAAAGGGATTTTATAGCTAACTGGCTGTCTTGGTCTCCCCTCTTCATTTATCACAAATGTGTTCAAATTAAGTTTCAAACATCAGTATAAAACTTTTAAAAACAGTGAGTAACTTTAACAAACTTTCAAAAGAGAAAGGAAAGCAATTCACAGTTTTAAATGCTTATCAACTAATGATATTACAGGAGAATGATTACTGAAAGATCTGCCAGGGATGCAAAGATTCCACTTTCCCCACCACACCAGTATTAAAGCAAATGAAGCTAAGTTTCTAAATTCACTTTGAAGAAGTGGGTTAACATTCACTGAAGATGATGCAGATGAGTGTAAATTGTATCTCTCTGCAACAAGTGAGTCCTCAGCACTCTACAGAAGGATTCACCTTGAGGGAGGGCAGACAATGTTGTGGTACTCAGTGTTTTCTGCCTGGAGGTTGAGGAGTCTGCTCTTGTGTGTGGCTAGACCTAAACTAGCTGAGATTGCTGAAATAATGCATTGAGGACCTGACAGTGCTCAGTGAAGTCAATGGATGCCTTTCTATTTCAGTGGTTCTTAGATCAGATCATTCCTCAGTAGGCCTGCCCAGGCTCCTTGTCTTGGTCAATCCCGCCTTTTTGAGGGGTCATGCTAGCCTCCTCTGCCTCCGCTTCCTGGTGAAAGGAGCATGCATCAGACTCCTGCCACTGCCATCTTCTTTCCTTAAGTGAACCTCCCACTTCAGCAACTATGCATAGCTCAAACACAGTAGAATCCAGAGACTCCTGTTGCCTCATATAAGGGGCAACACTGTGTGTAGACACTGATATAGTGTAGGAAGGACTTTCCTTGCACTGTAGCAGTGTCCACACAGTGAGTTACTGCACAGCAACTTGGTGGGCTGTACATTCACACTCTAGCTTGCCGCATAATAACTTACTGTTTACACAAGCCCTGATTATAAGCCCTGGATTCAGCACTGCGTGCATGCGCACACACACACACCCACCCACCCCCACCACCTGGTGTGGCTGAGATCAGAAGCTGGCTCTAGGGCTCAATCTTGTAGTGATTACAGCTATCCATCTACACACCAAACAGGACATCCTGGGGATATTAATGTTTGTTGAGGCACTCCAGAATTATGAAAACTTAACCCCCCCCCCCAAAAAAAACCAACCAACCAACCAAAAAAAAAATTACTTTACCCAAGCATGACAGTGAAATAGGCAATTTTTGTATAATCAACAATATCTACAATAAAAGCTGTAATTCAATGTAATAATATTGTGGAAATTTAGAAGTACAACAGCAGCATTCATAGGAACAAATACACCAAATCAATAAGGTCCCTTACAGCAGTCCCTTACAGATAGTCTATATTATAGACAATGTAGTCTATGAAGGGATTTTTATTTTTTGACGCCTCAAGAGAAAAAAAATACAGCTTGATGTTGTGGACTGATTTGATTTATGGAACTGCATAATTAATGTGATGGTACACCTCAATGCACCTCTACTTCTCAAGAAGATAGGGCTGTAATATTTTACATATGTTGCAACCAACAATATTATTATAATAAATATTTTTGCATGAGAGGCAAGTAGGAGAGAGGAAGAATAATATAGAAATTGTTCAGATCACAGCTGCATATTAGTATTTTAATTAAGTTCAATATAGATTTTTATACAGAATCATGATGTGGTTTATCTTGTGTTCATGTATCTGGGCAAAATACGTACAGTAACTTTAAACATTAAAAATAATTTAAAAAAAATCTTGTTATATCAACATATTCTTTATCAAAAACTGATCCTGATAATGTTACTGCCAAATACTCTTTACAAATTCTAATACTTTTCATGTGTCTGATAATCTCAGATTTTATGAGCGCCAAGCAATCAACATTTTACAAACCCTAAGCAATCAACCATCATATCTAGAAGAGAAAAATCAGCCTGCCAATTCAACCCTCTCTCCTGCACCACCCCTAAGGATTTTAAATGCCAAACTGATGAACATGATATAAGATTGGGATTTTCAGAAGATTTCAGCATTGGCTTAAATGTAAGCAGAGTTAAGTCAACATCCACTTTTGAAAATGATAAATCCTTAGGTTATACAGAAGAAATAGATAACTTTAGATGACTTAATAAAGCCATTGTCCACTCTTTTGAGACACAGTGCCCAGATCCCTTAATAGAACATCCACTCACCTAAAGAGTCGAGCTCTGCTGACTGAAAGATCTATATAGCCTTAGCAACCTTAACTGTAAAACCCTTAAATATCTACTTGACAAAAATCAGCACTCTACACAAAATCCAATTCAAAGCATTACCATTAGACCACAAATATTTTTCAGGACTGTCATAGAAACTGGAAAACTCATCTCTCGAATTTGCTGGCAACCATATTGAGTTTGTGTTTCTCAGGTCAGTTCTCTGTCTTTCAGAAGGGAAAGGGGAGTACAGTTTAACACTTATTTTGGCCAATTTCTATTGCAGATGCATTGTGTCATTCTATTTGTCATTGTTTCTATAGCACTCTCAATAGGATAGAGCTCTATTGGAACTAAAAGTGAATGACTTCCCCTGCCCCCCCTCTAGCTGAACATACTTGTACATTTTTCTTATAAAGAAGTTATTTTAGAGAAGTTGTCATATGTGATAAACCAAAAAGGGGAATCCATGATCTTCTGCAATCTAAGGACCGTAGTCTCAGATTTTACTTTCTGAAGATAAAGGGTGTTTTACTTAAGTAATGACTACAGGCTTAGAATCTGTATATTTACATATCAAATGAAATCTTGAGCATATGATGTCAGAAGGAGCAAGATGCACTGAGAGGCAGTATGATTATAGCAAAAAGTAAGTACTCTTTCTAACATGGAAGAAGCAGCATAGCTTCCATGGACAGCAAGACCTAGGACATTAACTTTTTAAATCCCTTCCTTCACAGTGCAAAAAATGATTCGCCTAAGGAAACTGTTGGAGAAAGTTATGCAGTATGACGTGATTCTGTATAATACAAGACATCATACAGGGTCAAATTCCAAGACTATGGGAGTGTTTATATGAGTAAGGTGAGCAACATGTGCTCCATAGTATGAAAATAAGGTATGTTGCACAGATCCCATATAAAAGCGGTTACCATGATAGATACACACAAGCTTTCAAGAGCTATGGCACAGCCAGATCCTCCACAGATTTAAACTGAGACATTGGCAGACCAGGTACCACCTCTTTAGGTCTCAGCCAAGAGTCAAATTCATTGCTGGAAACCAGACTTTCACCTCTGTGTTAGTATGGTTAAAATGGGTATTGGACTTATAACACTGTGTTCAGACTTTATGAAATGCTTGTAAGTTGCTGCATGCTTTTATCTCATTTATAAATATCTTTATCACATACTATAAGGTAATATTTAAGTTTTTGCTCTGTAACTGTACAAACATGTATGCTCTGAAACTGTGAACCCAGTCAGAAGGGATCATCTCCTGCCTATGAAGAAGGCCTATCAAAATGAAATGGGCCATTGTGGGACAGCACAATACAAAGACTTTGTTAATTGCCCCCTTACAGCCTTGAAGAGGCTACATGTAAAAGGGCTTGTCCCATCAGCTTGAATTCTCAAAGAAGAAAATTTTCATCTTTTGCTATTTGAATTCTCATAGGGCTGGAGCTATGATGCAGAAGTAGAGATCCCCAGGGTCAACCTAAATTAGCCCTAAATGACATTCAGAGATGACAGATTACTACAACTGTCACTTTTTGAAACCATAGAGAGAGAGAGAGAGAGAGTGAGTGAGTGTGTACACACACACTTGCATGCCTGCTTTAACTGTGTAATAAACTCATTTCTTTTCTTAGATGATATGTCCTCAGATAGTTTATTATGGGATTGACTACAAGCGTTGCCTTTGGTATGAGATCTAAGGTACAAATTGACCTGGAGTGACTGGTCTCTTGATACTGGGAGCAACCTGAATATTGTATTATCTTTGGTGTATAGCAACCAACCATCATTAAGTCCAGCTTGCCTGGCTGGCAAGACAGACCAGAATGCCCAAGGGGACTGTCTGGGACTCCATCAAAATATTGTTACAGTGCTTTAGGAGTTCATACTTGTTACTACATGGTGAAATCTAATTCTAGACCATACAACCAGATTGGGGTTTCTGCCCTGCTTCTTGACAGTCTGCCCCGACGGTCATACCTTAGGGCATACCTGCCCAGTTGGCACTCAAGGTCATGAGCCATGCCAGACAGCACAACAGACATAACTCTGACACCAATGGAATTACTCTTCTTTACACCAGCTGAGGATCTAGGTCCAGATCCACAAAGGTACTTAGGTGCCTAGGTCTCAGATTTTGGCTCCACTGCAATCCACAGAACTCCCACTGAACCCTTTAGATGCCTAAACAAACTCAACAATTCTGTTTTCAGGGCACAAGGGCCCTAAGTGCCCACATTCCTGCCTCTAGGCACACACGCAATGTCTCCCTCTGGGCATCCGGATGCCTATCTTACACCTAAGCCCAGATTGAATCACGAACCAGAGGAAGGTAGGCGTTCGGCCACCGAAGACTCATACAATGCCCAGTTCGGTATGTGTGCTCTATCTGTTTACTGGATTGGATCCTGTTCAAAACCCACCCAGAGGTGACAGTGGTGGCCCACCTTACCATTTTTAGCCCAGTGGTACAACACTTGCCTGGGATGTGGGAGACACAGGTTCAAGTTTCTCTCTCTTGCTGGAAGAGGGGAAAGGATTTGAACAGGGGCCTCCCACCTCAGAAGAGTTCTCTAACCACTGAGCTAAATGTTATAAAGGAGCACCTCCTCTTGCTCCATGTTGAGTGAGGCAGGCATGTAACTCATTCCCTCAAGCAATGTCTTAGGCACCTAAGCCACCTGACTCCAGGCCTAGAGTTCCCATTTATGCGTTTTTACACAGAGCTAGGTGCTTAAATCCATGCTGCAGGGAGGCAGGGCTTAGGACACACCTGTCTTAGCTTTTCCCATCAGCTAGCTTCAGCACCTAGTGTGCTGGCTTTTGTGGATCGCATTCTAACATACCTCTCTCCCCCCATTGATTGTATATGTTGCTAGGCATCTGACTTGACTTTGAGAATCACACAGTGTTGATCCTGTGATTTTTCTAGGCACCTAAAAGTTAGGCAATGTGACGCTCAGCATTACAATATCTAAGTCCCTTTGGGGAATCCCACCCCTACTCCATAAAATTAAATACAACAACATGTGATAGCAAATCTAAATGCTACAAGATGATTGAAACTTAACATTGTAAAATACAGCAAGGAACCGTTACAGTAAATATATGACAAAGTTATGATGCGTATCCTGTAACTTACAGCCATAATACTGTTATTAGCTTCCACTTCGTTAGACACTCCTCACTAATCCAGATGAATGTCCTTTGATTTGCATACCTATTGTTCTTTACTATAAGAGTTATATCACATCCTCCAGCTAAGTATATCCAGTTGCTGACCATAGAGGTAATATAAAAAACTTTCCCCTCGTCAATGTTCCCTTGCCATGAAATATTTATTGACAAAACCCCCGGTCACGTAAAATTACAAGTTTTAATGAAACAAGATCCAGTTTTTAAAAGAAAGCCACACAAAAAAGCTACTGTTTCCCAGGTGAAATTGAAAATTTATCTTGAAAGTATTGATACAAATTAAAACATTAATTAGCTAGTGATGTCAGACTTGTACTTAAGTCATTACTGTATTAATTGAGCTCATAACCAATTGAAAATGAATAAATTAGAAGAATATATAATTTTATATGCATATATGGCATACAAAAGTCACCTTGAACTCCTTTGGGATGAAATCTCCAATTAACACTAGCACATATTTTAATCTGTAAAAATTCTTGTTCATTGCCCAAGAAGTAACAGGAGCTCAGTTTATCTTTTGTTAACTTTTATGGGATAAGACAAAGTGTTACTGGGAATTGGGGGTGTGTGTTCTGTGCTTAGGGCACTTTCTAATCAGTTCAATATTTTAAGAAGCTTGGTGTTGACATCTGATGTGGGGAAAATGAACTAAAAAGGAGGAAATAGAAACCATTGTGTGGTAGAATAAAGTATACATTTACAACAGGTTGACAGTTGAGTGTTACAGAAGTCCATACTGCACTGGTGTGGTCTTGCACGAAAAATTCATCAATGATCTATAAAAGGAGGTGAACAGTGATGCTGCATGATTTCTATATGACACATTTTGGTCAGTCAAGATTAGAGACAACTCTGAGGAATTCCACAGAGACCTAACAAAGGTTGGTGAATTGGCAATATGGCGGCATTGGAAATTGAGTGTTGACAAATGCAAGTGAGTACACCATTGAAGGAATTATTTAAAACTACTTATACATATGGTTGTGTTATAAAACAAACTGTGACCACTTGGTAAAAAGAACTGGATGCCAAAACACAAAGGAGAAAACCCAGGACAAAAAGTGCGAGAGAGTCAATGTTATGCTGCCTGCAATGGTTCATGACTGAGTGTGCCAACCTCAGGGCAGACTGTTAAGAAGCAGGGCAGACACCCCACAGGGGTGATATGTTCTATAATTAGATTTCACCAACCCAGTAACAAATGTGAACTCCTGAAGCACTAGAATAGTCTTACCATGGAGTCACAGACAGTCCCCCTGGGCAGTCGAGTCTACCTTGCCAATCAGGCAAGCTGGACTGAGTAATAGTTCATTGTCACACATCAAAGGATCACAAAAGATACAGGTTGCTTCCAGTCCCAAGAGACCAGTCAGTCACTTACAGTAGGTCAATTTGTAGCTCAGATCTCACACCAAAGACCACGCTTTAGCCAATCCTATAATAAACTAACTAAGGAGTTATTTACAGGGTAAAGCATATACCGTATATATACACAAATGAGTGACAGTCTATGGTTCCAAAAGGTGACAGATGTAGTAATCCGCCAGCATTGAAAGTCTTTTAGGGCTATCCCAGGTTGACCCTGGGGGATCTCTGCTTGTGTTTCCTAGCTCCAGCCCTGTGAGAGTCCAAACAGCAAAGAGGGATAGAAAATTTTCTTGTGTCCATGTTTTATCCCCTTCTTCCAGCATTCAAGCTGATGGGATGGGCTTTCTTGCACATTAAACCTTCACAGGTGCGAGGGGGTCATTAATCAAGACTCTGTATCCTGATGTTCCACAAATGGCCCACTTAGTTTTCAATCATCCTTGATGGGCAGAGGAATCCCTCCTCCTGCCTAGATTCACAATTTCAGAGCAGGCATTTTTACAGTTATAATGCCAAAGTTCCATATTACCTTGTAGCATGGGATACAGATATTGTAAGTGAGATTAATGGATGCAGCAAATTAGAATAATTTTAGAGAGTCTAAACAGTAAACACATCCTTTAAAGTCTAATACTTATCTTGAACATCGTCATCATATAGGTGAGCTGGTCTGGTTTCCAGCTATGTCAGTTTGATACCTACGGCCTTAGCATGAGCTGAGACCTGCTCTATCAGCGTCACACCAGGTGACAAAACTTTCTTGGTTGATGGGATAGGGCTGTGGAATGAACTTCCAAAAGGAGTTCAAAGCCAGTCTCACCATTTTTAGGGGGTGGTGCAAAACCATCCCCTGCAAAATAGACCTGCCATAGCAAGTATTACACTCACACCAATGACAAACCCATCCATCCAAAACATATATTCCTGCCCCCCAAAACCCTTAAAAAATCTGTAAACAAGTCAACCAATACAATCCAATCCAACAAACAGAAAACAAACTCCATCCAAAGCAGAGTTTTTAACCTCAAAAAAGGAGGCAAGCCAGAGACTACATGTAGTCCACTAGGACTTTGCTATTTACTACCGATTTTAACATGGCAGACACTCAGATACTAAGGTGATGAGTTGCAATATAAATTTAATATAGGCTTTGCCTACATGGGCAAGTTTTGCCAGTGATACGGATATCGTTAATCCAATATATTGCTTTATGTGGACACTTATTTTGGTAAAATTGTATCTACATGGGGAGGTTAAACACACAAATCACTGCTGTATAGACAAGGCCATAGACACACTACGTACAGCTCAGCAACAATATCTATTCTAGAAGCCAACTAAATATTAGGATATATAAAAACTGCATAGAAAACACAGAATATTATAATGCTATTGCAATAAATCAACAGTATATCCTTTTTTACTGTGCTACAGAAACACTACAATAATTCTTTGGTATTGCCTATGAGATTATTGAGTGTGTAGCTTGATTCTTTTCTATTTGCTCCACACTGGTGGAAATAAATCATAGTGAGTGATAAGTGCATAGAAAGCAAATATGACTAAGTGCTAGAGTTACAGAAAACTATTTGGAAAAAGAGAGACATTAAAAACTCCATATCCACATATCCATCTGAGCCATGTTAACTCTTCTCTCTTGCAAATATACCACCAGACTCCCCGCAAGTGTAAACGGGCACAGGTAAATTGAAGTCAATGGAGCTATGCTGATTTAGACTGGCTGAGGATCTGGTCCATAATTTTTTCTCCTAGCAGTACTACAGAAACAAAGGAAGCCTACCTTTTTACTTCTTCACTATAATCATCATGCCAGAGAGCACTCACACACACAAACAAACTGCCCAGTTGATTTCAGGCTGGCAAAAGCTATATCAATGTAGTGAAGATAATAAACAGATATTTGTCAATTAGCTCTGAGTTGCAGAGGCATTATAATTCCTTGAAAAAACAAAAAACCTCAGGCAGATAGCAAGCGAAGGTACTCATAATAGTTGCAAATTCATTGCTGACTGCAGAAAAGCTTTGCATTTTCTTTGAGATTCTGTAGGATCCGGATCATGCTGGATTATCTCTCTCTCTCTCTCTCTGAGGACTAATGTACTATAATGGAAATGTCCATTATTTCCCTCAGTGGCGTGGACTCAGCCTGCAGGTCCTTCACTGTATGGAAAACATATTTAAACAGATGTCACTGTATATCCAATTCGATGACTGGGCCACTGGAGATTAAGCAGGAGACTGAAGCATATCACTCAAACATACTACTCTGGAACAAATTACACATGCTCTGATGAGCGATACTCCTTTGATCTACACCGCACTGCATTGACAGCAAATAAGGGATTCTATAACACTCCAGGTCTCAGTGACTGCACACTGAGCTTTTCAGTCACATTTTAAACATAATTATGTTAACGATGGTAGGATAGACTACTACTTAATTTGAAACACATGGGGTGTCGTCATAAATATAAAGGGAAGGGTAAACCCCTTTAAAATCCCTCCTGGCCAGAGGAAAAATCTTCTCACCTGTAAAGGGTTAAGAAGCTAAAGGTAACCTCGCTGGCACCTGACCAAAATGACCAATTAGGAGACAAGATACTTTCAAAAGCTGGGAGGAGGGAGAGAAACAAAGGGTCTGTGTCTGTTGGTATGCTGCTTTTGCCGGGGATAGAACAGGAATGGAGTCTTAGAACTTTTAGTAAGTAATCTAGCTAGGTATGTGTTAGATTATGATTTCTTTAAATGGCTGAGAAAAGAACTGTGCTGAATAGAATGAATATTCCTGTCTGTGTGTCTTTTTTGTAACTTAAGGTTTTGCCTAGAGGGATTCTCTATGTTTTGAATCTAATTACCCTGTAAGGTATCTACCATCCTGATTTAATAGAAGTAAAGGAATCACCTCTGTAAAAAGTCTTCTTGTAAGAAAAATGTTTTTTCATTGTTCTTAGATCCAATGGTTTGGGTCTGTGGTCACCTATGCAAATTGGTGAGGATTTTTACCAAACCTTCCCCAGGAAGTGGGGTGCAAGGGTTGGGAGGATTTTGGGGGGAAAGACGTGTCCAAACTACGTTTCCCAGTAAACCCAGTTAAAGTTTGGTGGTGGCAGTGGAGATCCAGGGTCAAAGGATAAAATTAATTTGTACCTTGGGGAAGTTTTAACCTAAGCTGGTGAAAGTAAGCTTAGGAGGTTTTCATGCAGGTCCCCACATCTGAACCCTAGAGTTTAGGGTGCGGAAGGAACCTTGACAGGTGTCGTGATACTCTTCATTTATATCTGAACTTCCCTCATGGACATGCATGCCACATATTAACCCACACAGAAACCCTTTGGTGGGCTCTTTAATTGCCATGCAAGTTACGAGTGCAGAATTCAGGGTCTGGTGGGCAGCAGCTGCAGAAGTGGTTCAATCTTTCTAATGAGGAATTTCAAGCTGTTGTTCAAAACAATTCTGTGTTGTATCAGAGATTAGGTGAAGAGTATATAGAGGGGCATAAGTTTGGAAAAAAACTTCACTGTGTTAAGACAAGAGTCTGGAGGAGCAGAGAAAAAGGGAAAACTAAAACACAAGAAAAAAAATCTTAGACGAGCAAGACAGTTAAAAACATAAGATAGATACAAAATATTAGATCCCCTTGACTGGTCTTAGTACACAGAAAAATATCAAATTTGAACACACAGTACAAGAAATCTGTTGAGGCTCATGAACAACTTCAAAGTATACAATTTCACAATGTTATGATGCAGTGTCGGAATGTGTTTTATTTATTTTTAGCACCAAACTGTCTCTTCGTTCCATCAGTCTGACTCTACTTCCCTGCCTGATCTTGGAACAAATTCCAAACAACATCTAAAGAAAGATAGCACTTAAAAATTCTCTTTGGGGGGCTCACAGAACTCTTCAAAGTTTATTGTTTTGAAAAGGCTATAATGATTTGTGGTGAAATATTAGGTTTAACTTATCAACACTTCTGGATTTGCAGCTCAGGTTGCCCTTGCTTTTCCATTTTAATTCTCATGGTCTCAGATACGAGAGTCACACAATGGTGATAAACTCTCAGGATTCTAAGAGGTACCTTTCTCCCTTAGATTGGCAGTAAGCCACCTGCCATTAGTTTATGGAAATGTGTTTGAATGTGTATGCATTGTGCAATGTTTAAAGAATAAAACAATGCATTGAATTATTCATCCCTCCCCCCCAAACCAAATGTGTGGGGATTTAAAAAAAAAAAGTACTAAATGTAGACGTATTGCTATATTTCTCATCTCATCCTTCGCTCTCAAAATAATCTACCTCTATGAAAAACATAAGCAGGATCGATACCATGGCACTTGAAATGAACAGGCTAGATTAGCATTTATGATTACTTGGAATGGCATAGTATCATGGTGATGATCTGCAACTGACACTGCAGGGGCAGATCCCTATGCCCATTCAGATTTTGCCATCATAGAGAAAAAGTGTTAACATGTTAGTTAATGGGTGTTAAAATTTTACTGCACACAATGCAATCTGACCTTCAACATGATTATGTGTCTGCTTTCTTCCTATTGTGGACACTTCAGTGCACTCTGCACAGTGGTAGGGGTTTCCAGTGTGAAGCCAGTTGTGGGATCAAAGCACTAGGCAGTGATTTAGGAAAGCATTAAGATAAACATGCTTAAGAACTTCGCTATATAGGGGTGGCCTTAAATGACATGTAAACTTAAACACATGCTTACGTGCTTTGCCGACTGGGGGACTAAGCAATTAGAGCTAATTGAATATTTTTTAAATAAGTATATATGAATAAAATCACTTGCCAATTCTCTGGGGAAAAATTATGTCTAGAGTATGTGAGGAACAGTATTTGGCCACCTACAGAGCTGGTCTAATAATGAGGGAAGAAAATAAATTGTCAAATTTTCTACTTTACTTGTGAATATTATTCAATTAGCTGTTCCAATATTAATGTATTCAAGAGTCATGTAAAGAGTTATTTATATTGGTAACAATTTGTTTTTAAAACGTGTCAATTTTCTGCTATAGATAGCTTTCAGGGTACTAAAAAGAAGTGGTACTATGAAAAATCAGCATCAAAACCTTCAAAAAAATTTGCCACCTCAATACAATAAGAAAAAGGACTTTCCTCACTGAAACTCCAGTTCCCCTATACACAGTCTCTCCCACTTTAAGACTCCATCTTCTTTAAGAGCCCAGCTCCCAGTCCAGAAATTTAGATGTCACAACATGCCCTTGAAGTCAGTCCTGGACTATTCCAGCCCAATGTCGGAAGCTTATTCCACAGCTGAGTGCCCCTCACCGAGGCATTCTACCACCAAGCCCTTTGCTGTTCAGAGTGAAATACCCAAGGGGTCTTTTTTTCCCTGATTCTTTTGAGGGAGTTGTAGCAATGCAGAAAATGCTTATAGAGCTTAGACTACACACTATTCCATTAACACAAGTACACAGTACATTTACTGACTGGGATACAGTCTTTATATCAATGAACAGATAAAACCAAATTCTAGTTGAATTTGAGATACAGAGATAGCTGTTCAACTGCAGTTTCAGATTTACTGATATTGGCAATAGTAAGGGGTAGCACCACACTCTCTCTCTCTCCATAGTCAGGGGAAAATAACCCACAACTCATAAAAAATATGGTAAGTAACTGGTGACTTATCTCTGTTTGACCTGTTATATTAACCTTCAGTGACATCTGATTTACTAGTGAAATCAGCAGAAGGAGAACAGAGTCCCAGTACTAAGAAAATTAAAGCAGTTCCCAAAGGGAGTTGTTAGGGTTAAAGAGAACAATAACTACAGCATGACAGGAAAGGAAGCTAAATAGCTATTAAGTTTCAGAGTAACAGCCGTGTTAGTCTGTATTCGCAAAAAGAAAAGGAGTACTTGTGGCACCTTAGAGACTAACCAATTTATTTGAGCATAAGCAGGAGAGGTAATTTAAAAAGGCAACAAATGATTTAAGATAGCAACATTTTGAGATTACTGTTCCAGAAGGGATTAGAGGAGCGAGAGAAGCAAATCTTTTCATGAAATATATATATGCAGCACTGGGTTATCAATAGGGAATCGTTCACTCTTGCAGTTGCTGTGGTCCTTCATTACTGTATGAAACGGTCATGAATGATGTGCAGAAAACAGAGGTAAGAAAAGCATTATTGAATATTGAGGCCTTTGTACAAGTTCCTCCTGTTGCAAATGAAGAATACTTAATAATGATATTATTGATCATATCAAACACTTATGTTAGAGTAGGCTTCTTATCTTCAAGCCACATTAGAAAAAGTAACCAATTAAGAGCACCAATGGAAGAAACATTAAGGGAAGCAAGCAATAAAGTTATCTAGGAGCAACCCTCTATTTCCAGAATTGCAATGTCTCAGTCCAGCTACAATGTCCATTATTTTTTTTAAAATAATGTCCCCATCCTGCAGGCAGGCAAAACAAGCACTATTGGCATTTCATCAAAAAAAAAAAGCCCGCAGATTTCTGCCCCAAATGTTGATTCTTCCCAAATGTTTCAATTCCATTTCCACTAAATTTTCAAATGGTAAATTTTCAAATGAAAATTTTCAATTTTCAATATTGGTATTGTTTCATGGTCTCTGTGTATATAATGTCTTCTGCAGTTTCCACAGTATTCATCCGATGAAGTCAGCTGTAGCTCACGAAAGCTTATGCTCAAATAAATTGGTTAGTCTCTAAGGTGCCACAAGTACTCCTTTTCTGTATGGTGGAAATAGTAAGCACTGGGTACAAGGTAGAGATAACGGCATCAGACCTTGTTAGCAAGTAGTTACAATTGCTTGAATAGTTGGTTGTAGACTCTTTGCTACTGCTATGAAGTTCAGGTACCAAAAGATAGGTACAACTTTGTGCCCGGGGGAAAAAAAAAATACAACTACGAATGACAACTTAATTGTTACCTATTTATTAAAGACTCCAGAGTAGATTTTCTTGGCTTTTTCCCATAGGACTCTTGCCGAGCCAAGATAAATTATTATAGGATGAGATAGGCAAAGGAAACTAAGGGAATTTCAATGAAATATGGGAGCCTAACTCCTCTAGGCTCCTTTGAAAATCCAGCTTTAATTAAGATGTGAATTAGTTTCTGATCTCCTCTTATTTTATGTTCTTGAAGTTCCCTTCCTCTTTAGGGAAAGCCACCATATGGGTTTAATGTGTGTCCCATAGAACAGTAAAATAAATATAATCTTTTAATCTATGCTGTGATAAATTAAGGGGGAGGTGGGGTAGCTCTCTTTTATGGACACCCAGCCAGCAGCTATAAAATCCCTCTTAGTAGCTGTTCTCCAATTGCTCTACCTGTAGAGGGTTAAAAAGTCTCACAGCTATGCATAGGTAAAAGTATGCACCTGGCCAAAAGAGCCAACGGGAAGTCCTTTTTAAAACTGAAAAATGACTCCCCTTTTGTCTGTCTGTGGTTGTTCTCCCAGGGAGAGGCAGACAGGGCAGAGCTATGCTGTAAGAAGCTTGGGCCAGATATGAAAAAAAATCATACCTCGTAACTACTCATTTAAAAACCCAGATATGTAAGTAGATCAAGAAATGTCTAGGAAGACACAATTAGGTTTATCCCTTTTATTTCTTTATGGCTTGTGGATTCCTCTGTGCTAACCCCAAGTACTTTTGTTTTGCTTGTAACCTTTAAGCTGGACCTCAAGAAAGCTATTCTTGGTGCTTAATCCTTGTAGTTGCTCTTTCTTTCAAAATCTAGCAATAGCCTGAATTCCCAGATGTATTTTCTTCCCTTTTTTAAAAAAAAAAATAAAATTTACCTTTAAGAACAAAATTGGATTTTTAAGTCTTAAGAGGTTTGTGCACATGTTGTTTATTTAGCTGGTGGCAACAGCTGATTTCCCTCCTCCCCCCCCTTCTTTCTCAGCTCTGCCTGGGGGTGGGGGGGGGCTTGAGGGTATCCCACAGGAAGGAATTGCTAAATGTACCTTCCTGGGCTCTCAAAGGGGTTCTGAACTTGGGTGGCGGCAGCATCTAATTGGTCACTAAAAGTACAGTAGCCAGTATTAATTTTTAGAATCCTTGAGGGCCCCCACCTTCTGCACTCGAAGTGCCAGAGTGGGGAATTAGCCTTGACATATGCTGTTGCGAATAAACACAATAAAATGTAACCAAAAATATACTTGCCATAGTAACAAATGCCAGGGGTCTTAAACAGAGATAAGTTCAAAGTTTGCTCCCCATGCCAGTTTATTCTACACAGCACCACATTACAATCAGTCGCCAGGTGAAAACTTCCCTTATTTACTATATGCTGTCTGAATACATTTTTCCCAGCTCCATTAGGAACAGAGAATATTTCAGGCTGGATTTGCAGGCTCTCCCCTGTGCACACAAACTTTGAATGCAATTTGTTCATCTGCAATTACCTGCGCCTGTACTTTAGTTCCCTCAGTGTCTCTGATACACAGGCACATTTCAGATCTTTGTGTCCTGTCTGAAAGTTGCACTTTCAAATATGTTAGCTCATAAATTTTGCACCTGCAAAAAATGAGACCTGCTAAACGACAGATAAAAAAATTTTTGTGCCTACGTCACCTCTCACTTGGAGTAATTCAGAAATAATTCTATTGAGTTATTGGATTGAGTTAGTCTGTTCCCACAGTTTATACCAGTCTGCGGCCTTTTGTCTCCTATCTGTGATGGAAAAAAAACCTGAGTGAAATTTCATTTTCTTGAAGACTAACTTCATTTAGTTCCTCCTTTTGTTTAATTTTTCTAAACCATTTTCTCCTGAGCATGAATGCAACTTATTTTACCAAATTCTTTGTCCTAGTTCCCCATCGCTTGAGAGAAAGAGCTCATAATCTGCAACATTTTAAGAAAAAGTGTTCATAATTAAATTGAACAGGTGGCTCCAACCAGCAAGAGCTACTGAGAAAACAAACCCAGTGAGATCTGGGACTAGTTGTAGCAGATGGTGTGGTTTTTGTCCCACTTTAATGAAGATTGTGCCTGATCTCTCTACTGGGTTTAGTAGAACATATTCCTTGTCATTTGTGCAACTACATTTACACTAAAATAAAAAAAACCCCATATTTATTTCTAAATTACAACAATAACTAACATTAATTCTATGCAATCTTTCAACCATATTTGTTTCAGAGATAACAGTGTATGATGCATAGGAACACAGTTCAATGAGTAGGCTAATTCATGACTAAGCCCTCCATTATCTATATCCATCCACAAGGACTAGCGAATCATATTGTTGTACTGTTTGTATTGTGTTGGTGGATGTTTAATGAATCACTATTTAGAGATTAACAGTCTTTAAACCACAAGCATACATTTGACACTCCCTTGCCTTCCCATGCTTCCTGGTATAATATAATAAAGATAAAATGGTTTAAAGATACAGTCAGAAAACCTCCAAGTTTTAGTTAACCCTTACAAACTTATGGGAACGTGTCCTCCTGTGCAGTCTTACATGGTCAGAAATAGAGATGGGAAAAACTTGTTTTGCCCAATTTATAATGTTTCAACATTGTGGGTTCAAATGGCAGACTAGCTTACATGTTCATGTTCTAATTACAATAGTTCCACAATTAAAAATTCTCATGGAAACAAAAATAGAACAGGGAGTGGACAGAACTTAACACAAACAAAGGGAGTCTGAAAATAGGCAACAGAAAGAAAGAGAAATGTTGTAATGAAATTTAAATTCAGACATTATTAAATTGTGTGAGTTACCTAGTAGTGTCCCAGGGCTGAAGTAGGCTTAGCTATGCTTAATACCTAGCACAGACCGCTCTTTACTGAGTAAAACACTTTTAAAAATATTTCCCCCTTAGGAAATATTGCAAAGTCTAGTTTTCCAAACTCAAGTAATAATTAGGGAGCTTTGTCCAGGAGGTGTGCTTCACTCCATAACCTTCAATTTTCCCTAGGTGGAATGCTTCAAGCAAACTGTCTTTTAAAGTAAATGTCTATATAAATATTGCCTTGAGGTTACACAGGAGTGATGTGGGAAAGGTAGGTTAGTTTGTTTGGAAAGGGAAAGGGTAATATGTATCAGATTTTATTCAAAGAGCAATGTTGAACTTAAGTGAAACCAGATTACTCCACAGCATTCCACAACCCCAACTGTGAACTCAAATACACCTATGGATTTGCAATGGGGGTGAATTTGAATGGGGCACAAAGTTGGAGGGAGTAATTAACTTATACAACTAAACAAAGCACCAAATGTTGCTATTATTTATTTTCCTAAATTACGTCCAACCATAAGAGAAAAACAACACACAGGTACCCCTAATGTACAGTGTGCCTGAAAGCCAAAGCAGGTGTCTACTATCCCTATATGCATGGAAGAATTATTGTAGTACTACAAATTCTATAGAGAACATGGATTTTGGGGGCAGGGGGATTAAGCCAGCACTTAAAGAGGTAGCGATATTTTAATTCTCTCCATTTCAGTTTTTGTATTCATTGAACTGGTCTATATGCTGTAGTGCAGTCTATCTGCATATACTGGCACTTGGGTATATACCCGGGTGGCTCAATTTTTTTTTTAATATGTCAATAAATAAAGTTTGGTTTTACAACAACATTCCAGAAAGAGCAGAGACTCGTTTCAGCTTGTCACATAATACTAAATAAAACTTGTACAAGGCTTAGAAATCTTACTTGTGGTAGAAAAGTGGCACACATATAAATAAGTAAAACGGGGAGACTGGATGGCTTAGGGATTGACAGTGGGAAATAGAGCCTTTCACCTCTACCATCCCAATTTTACCACACAGCTATAATCATATAACCTGACAGCTAAAGTTACTTGCATCATATTCTACCCTACTTTTGTACAAAATCCCAACCGACATGAAAAGATTAGGCTGTAGCATGGCCTTAACGGCACATAAGTTCTCTAGCATGTAATAGTTTGATTGCTATATTACAAGGATCATAGTATAGGCAACTCATTGCCCTTGCTCTTCATATCACTGAACTTGTCTCGCTACCACCATTTATTTTTCATTGGAGTAATTCTTCTGGGAACTTCAAAGCAATTAGTTCAAGAGCACATGTTAAAGGGTGAAGAGTTTCAATGTTGTAGCAGTGTAAGATAACTATAGATCATAAAATCTGTCAGGAAATAATGCAATCAAGTACAAAGCAAACTGAAGCTTTGTTTTCAAGAGATTAGGATGCACTAGACAGTATCACTGGTACTTCTTACTACTTGTGCCATCTACCTAAATGGTACTCCCTGCTTGCACATTTCAAAGTCATTGGTTAATTACCATGTAGTAGACAGAAAAGGAGTACTTGTGGCACCTTAGAGACTAACCAGTTTATTTGAGCATGAGCTTTCGTGAGCTACAGCTCACTTCATCGGATGCATAGCATATCGTGGAAACTGCAGAAGACATTATATACACACAGAGACCATGAAACAAAACTTCCTCCCACCTCACTCCCCCGCTGGCAACAGCTTATCTAAAGTGATCCTCAAGCAATAAGCTGTTGCCAGCGGGGGAGTGAGGTGGGAGGAAGTTTTGTTTCATGGTCTCTGTGTGTATATAATGTCTTCTGCAGTTTCCACGATATGCTATGCATCCGATGAAGTGAGCTGTAGCTCACGAAAGCTCATGCTCAAATAAACTGGTTAGTCTCTAAGGTGCCACAAGTACTCCTTTTCTTTTTACGAATACAGACTAACACGGCTGTTACTCTGAAACATGTAGTAGACACACATTTTGCATACTATGATTGGAAAATAATTTTGTGACTATATTTTGAATTATAAACATGTAAAGTCAAATACTTTATTCCAAAAAATAATCCAGTAATTAAAAATATAGCAAATAGGTTGGCAGAAATGTGGGCATCTTTGTAGCTTGGGATGGACCGATAATTGCAATGCCCTATTTCTACCCCAAATTTACAGGACTAAGCCATGGTCCCAAATCAAGATCCAGTTGTAGAAAATTGTTCAATGTCTTACACAATTTGGAAAAAAAACCCACAACCCAAAACAAAAACAAAAAACCCAACCACCACACTAAAGACTTCATTCTGTGAGAAAAATTGTGTGGGCTAGTGTTACTTCATCTGAGCTTTCAATAAAAGTATAACAAATCTCTTGATCAGATAACCAACAGCCCTGCCAATCTGCTGGGTTACATGGTTATATGTGAGTTCAATACAGGTGTGCTGCCAGTTACATATACAATTATTATTATTTCTTTTAAGAATACACTCTGCGCTTCATCCTGCAAGGTGCTGGATGCCTGCTGGGAAGTCCACTTTCAGTGAACGAAGTGATGAGAACGCTGATGTTGCTCAGCACCTCATACATGGCATGAAGCACTTTAAGTCTGGAGCTTTGTTTTCAATGTCTCCCAAGCTTGTGAATCTGCCTGTCCACCAAAATTATGCCCGTTTTTGCACAATGAAAGCTTTACTGTTGGCACTACTAGAAACAAATCACCACCACCATCTTCATCATCTGAGGCTGCCTTTCTTTATGACTCCTTTGAGCCCCAAATAAAAAATCAGCATATTCAAGATATGCTATCTAATCTCTCATGCTTATAACTGAAAAATGTTCCAATCTGCAAAAATTATATAGTCACTGCTTTCTTGTCTTTTCTTGACTCCAATATTAAGTTCCCCTTTTTGTCTTAGAGATCTTCGGTAAATCTACTACCTCCTATTTCTTCTGTCTCTCTCTTCCTTTTCCCTAGCCCATATTCTGTGATCCTTGAATGCCTGGAGTTTTGAATGTTTCAGAGTGGTAGCTGTGTTAGTCTGTACCAGCAAAAAGAAAAGGAGTACTTGTGGCACCTTAGAGACTAACCAATTTATTTGAGCATAAGCTTTCATGGGCTAAACCCACTTCCTCAGACGCATGCAGTGGAAAATACAGTAGGAAGATAGATGTGTATATATTTTATACACACACACACACACACAAAAGGGGGTTGCTATATCAACTCTAACAAGAGTAATCAATTAAGATGGGCTATTATCAGCAGGAGGGAAAAAAAAACCTTTTGTAGTGATAATCAGGATGGCCAATTTCAAACAGTTGACAAGAAGGTTTGAGTAACAGTAGCAGAAAAATTAGCATGGGGAAATAGTTTTTAGTTTGTGTAATGACTCATCCGCTCCCAGTCTTTATTCAAGCCTAATGTAATGGTGTCCAGTTTGCAAATTCATTCCAGTTTTGCAGTTTCTTGTTGGAGTCTATTTTAAGTTTTGTTGAAGAATTGCTACTTTTAGGTCTGAAATTGAGTGACCAGAGAGATTGAAGTGTTCTCCGACTGGTTTTTTAATGTTATAATTCTTGACATCTGATTTGTGTCCATTTATTCTTTTGCGTAGAGACTGTCCAGTTTGGCCAATATACATGGCAGAGGGGCATTGCTGGCATACATCACATTGGTAGATCAGCAGGTGAACAAGCCCCTGATGGTGTCCCTTGAATAGATGTGTGGACAAAGTTGGCAACGGGCTTTGTTGCAAGGATAGGTTCCTGGGTTAGTGTTTTTGCTGTGTGGTTGCGGGTGAGTATTTGCTTCAGGTTGGGGGGCTGTCTATAAGCAAGGACTGGCCTGTCTCCCAAGATTTGTGAGAGTGATGGGTCGTCCTTCAGGATAGGTTGTAGATCCTTGATGATGCATTGGAAAGGTTTTAGTTGGGGGCTGAAGGTGATGGCTAGTGGCGTTCTGTTATTTTCTTTGTTGGGCCTGTCCTATAGTAGGCGACTTCTGAGTACTCTTCTGGCTCTGTCAATCTGTTTCTTCACTTCAGCAGGTGGGTATTGTAGTTTTAACAACGCTTGATAGAGATCCTGTAGGTGTTTGTCTCTGTCTGAGGGATTGGCGCAAATACGGTTGTATCTTAGAGCTTGGCTGTAGACAGTGGATCAGGGAAAAATTAGCACCACACTACTGTTACTCACACCTTCTTGTCAGCTGTTTGAAATGGGCTATCCTGATTATCACTACAGATTTTTTTTTCCCCCTCCTGGTGAGAAGAGCCCACCTTAATTGATTATTCTTGTTAGAGTTGGTATGGCAACCCCCATTTTTTCATGTTCCCTGTGTATATCTATCTATCTATCTTCCTACTGTATTTTCCACTGCATGCATCTGATGAAATGGGTTTAGCCCACGGAAGTGTATGCCCAGATAAATGTGTTAGTCTAAGGTGCCACAAGTACTCCTCATTCTTTTCAACTTTTGAATGTCTTCTTTCCTACATAGAAATTGAGATACCTAAGCCTACCTATTCATTATCTTTTCCCGATAGCCTTTCCTTCCTCTTTGCGTAGTATAGAAGCTAGTCTAGGTACGTTAAATGGCTCATTGCAAAAAGCTCTCCAGGTAAAAAGGAAGGATAGCATAGAGAAGACATAATGATAGACATACCAAACCTGTTAAATACAATATCTGAGAAAACCCCAGAAAGGAACTTGACTGACAGCTTCCCTTGTGTTTTTCCCCATGGGGGAGGGGGGTGGATTTTTGTCCTGCTCCCCTTCCAAAATCCATACATAACCCCCAAGATATAAATGGCTCTTGCTGAAGGCCCAGGCCATTCACACAGTTCCCAGAAATGCTGTACTGCCTCCCAGCTCCCTCTGCAGCCTTCTCTCACACCCTAGCAGTACTCCAAGAGAAGCATTGCTGCCAAGAGCTCCCCACTCTGGTAGCTGGGAAATCCAGAAAAAGTTAGATCTTCCCATTCCCCCTTCCATAAATGATTGACTAGAACACGTTGTGACCTGCTATGAGATTGTGTGGTTTGCACATTGCAATTTCACTACAGTCTTACCTATTTCAACCATTGCTGCTCCAGCTTTAAAGGTGTGTGCAATATAACTTTTTATTTGCAACACAGCTTTCAACTTATGTAGAAGAAACAATTTTCCCTTTGAGAATATTTATAGTCTTATTTTTCTGGATGTCTAGTGGAAACGGTTTCAGAATCAGCAATCAGGGGAAGGTTAGCCCTATTCATATGACATTCTGATGACCAACTTCATGGCACCAGGATCTGTTTATCCTCACCTAAATTTGCTTTAAATAGAGAAGTGAAAGCTCTTGTGCAAATAATGGGGTAGGCCCCTAGCTGGTGCAAATCAAAGATATACTGACTTCATTTGAATTCTGACAATTTATATCAGTTGAAGATCTGGACTAATGTCTTTATTTCTCCCAATATACAGAATTGTACCTGTTCTTTAAAAAAAAAAAATCAAAGGAAATCTGCTTTTAATGACAGAGTGGCAACAAAGCACTAGAAAATACTACATCAATCTAGCCTCTGTATTTGATTAAAAAAAAAAAAAAACCAACAAAAAACACTGCATCAAGGTAAAGATCCAGGAATCAGAGTTCTGCAGGAGTGCAATGCCCAGGAAGCACACTATCTGTTGGTATTTAAACATAGACAGCTGGACTATTAGCTTCCATGATTAGCATTTGCATTTTGTTCAGAAATATCAGGAGGCAGTTTGTCTACTGGAAATATCCCTTCAATATTCGACCATTGTGTTGGAATCTTGATCAAAAGGGCAAATCTCCTAGCTAAAAGCAGGGGCTGAGTTTGTGAAGTAGGCTTTGTGCACAGTGCAGCATTTACCTTAGGTTCCGTTTTCTCCCCCCCGCCCCCCCCCCGCCCCAGTTGGGGGGAGAAGAGAAGGAGAGAAACGTATTGGTGGGCCATTGCTTTGATAGCGCAGCATCCCAGAACTTCTCAAAAAGAGTAATACTACACAATGGCATACACTAATGCCAAGCAGCAGCATAACGTAGTAAAAATTATCAAGAAACATCCCAGGCTTATACCTATAACATATATATCTTTAGATAGTATATCAGGAAAAAAGTCACTGTTAATTAGTGGCAACTAGACTACATGGATTGGCCAAACAGAGTGATTTGCCTGTATTTATGATACTTCCACATGGCTAACCTACCTCCCTCCCCCTTATAGAATTCAGATATACCTTACATCGGAGTAGGATGACATTGGTGCTAGTCCTGGTGATCGCCCTTAGCCTTTGTCTCGCCATCTATAAAATGGGATGAGGAGGAGGTGGTTTACCCTCCTTTGAGAGACTTCCTCTCTTCCCATACTACCATCAGTAGTCCATCAACTGCAAAAAAGAAAGAGTGCTGCGAGGTGGGCACTCCTCCATTAGGGCCCAGAGACTTCAGAAGTCACTTATCCCACCTAGCTGTTGACCTTCAGGGCATACTGCAATGCTCATCTCTTTCCCCAGGTGAGGGCGAGCTGTGGGCTGGGAGAGGTATTGTGAGGTGAAATAGGGTCTTTTCTCACCTTCCTGGTATAGAGAGTGTCTGCTGTGTTTATTTCTGTTGTCCTAGTTACTTTGCATTTTTAATGTGCATCTTTGGAATGGAACGTTTTAATGTGTTATTTATTTAGATGACTTCAAATCAATATATGAAGAGAGGGGTTATTTTTCAATGTATGAATTATTACTTTAGTAATTAATTTTACTAATTCCAGATCAAATGCCATCAATTTGAATTCACAACTATCTGCAAAAGAAAAACATATTTGCATGTGTCTGTAGAGATATTACAATAGTTATTACAATTTTAAATATCACCTGAAGATGAAATAAAAATTATGGATACAAAAAAAAAAATGGAAAAAACTACCCAAGCAAGATAGCTGAAGGGAGTAGTTTCAATAAAAATCAGTCATAAGAACATACATTTTAAAAAGAGAAATCTGATATCACCATTATTTTATAGACTGCATATAGATTAAAAACTATCCATGCTGGTCATGAACTGGTTCATACACAAAAGATTGCTGACTAGTCAAAAAAATTCTGAATACTTCAGCATCTCTCTCATATGAAAAGGTTATTTTCCAGAGTCAGAAACAAAACAATCACTGCATAGTGGAAATTATGGAGTATTTGTTCGGGGGGGAGGGGTGGATTTAATTCAAATTATTTTAAAAATCTGATCTAATATCAAATTTAATTCAAATGCATGAGTTGAACCATGGCAGCACATGAAATTACAGAGGGACAGTCATGGCAGAATACCTACATCTTTCTTGTGCCTAGCCCAGTCTGACTTCACCTTCTAGGGGCTGCACTCCCCAGCCCTTAAACAAACCAAAACAGGTGTAACTACCTGTGAGTGTTGGGGGTGGGGGGAAAGGAAACAACCTTAACTTCTTTGAAGTTATCTCCCGATACACCATGGAAGTCAAATAAAATTCAAGTCCTCAGTGTGTTTGACTTCACTGCAGAGCTAACTTGGGCTTTTACTGGGTGTTGCTGCTAACCCAGCTCTCATCCAACCAACGTGAAGGTTCTTTATGCCCAGGCTAGCTGGCCTACAGGCTAAAGTTTAGGTGCTGCTTACACTCAGTCTGACAAGCCACACACTTTGCTGTGTAGATGCAAGCTAACACATCTGAATGCTGACAGTTCTCCAATGCCTTCCCACAATTTCCCTCACATGGCCAGGTGGACAGATGAGTTCCCCTGCAATTCACTGGGAAAGAATCAGAACATCTCAGCACTTTGCTGAACTAATAACCATGGGATACTCCTCCCCCGCCCCCCATTAGGAATCTTAACACTTTGCTCGAGTACAGTGCCAGTGAGGACAGTAATTTGGGTAAGGCATTGCAATGTGGCTGCTCACATCTGAAGGTGAAAGAGCAAGGAAGAACAGAAGAGCGGCTAGTCCTATAGGAAAAGGGGAAGAGTTAATGGAGATTACACCAAATATGAGCTCCAGGAGAATACAGGATGGGTTAAAGAGGATTACAAGGGAGAATAGGAATGGAAAGAACTTGCAGCCAGAGGGAACAGGAGATAGACTGGAGAATAGCACCGTCACTAGGAAAAGACAGGTCTATGTGATCGGGGACTCTTTACCTAGAAGAATAGACAGGCCTGTAACCAGAGCTGATCCAGAGAATAGGAGGGTGTGCTGTCTTCCAGGTGCTAAGATACGGGATGTAGACCTGAGGTTGAAAAGGATTCTAAAGGGAGCGGGAAAGAATCCCCTAATTATCCTTCATGTGGGAACAAATGATACGGCTAGATTCTCGCTGGAAAGTATTAAGGGAGACTATGCTAGGTTGGGGAAGACGCTTAAGGAAATTGAGGCTCAGGTGATCTTTAGTGGGATTCTGCCTGTTCCTAGAGAAGGGCAACAAAGGTGTGACAAGATTGTGACTATCAACAGATGGCTTAGGCAGTGGTGCTATAAGGAGGGCTTTGGGATGTATGGCCACTGGGAGGCATTCATGGATAGAGGACAGTTCTCTTGGGATGGACTTCATCTGAGTAGGGAAGGAAATAGACTTCTAGGGTGGAGGCTGGCACAACTGATTAAGAGAGCTTTAAACTAGGAATTAGGGGGAGATGGTTGGGAGATGTCCAGGTAATCTCCACGCCAGAATTTAGCATTGAGAGGAAAGAAAATGAAGTAAGAGTGGATACAGCCGTGGGTAGGAGGAACGGCAGCGTAGATACAAGTCTAATAGGTTATACTGGTAGTAAAATGACTGTGCCTAATAGGGTACAGAATGTGAGTGAGGCCAAACAGCAAAAATTAAGATGTTTGTACACTAATGCGAGGAGTCTAGGTAACAAAATGGAGGAACTAGAGCTACTGGTGCAGGAAGTGAAACCAGATATTATAGGGATAACAGAAACATGGTGGAATAGTAGTCATGACTGGGCTACAGGTATTGAAGGGTATGTGCTGTTTAGGAAAGACCAAAATAAAGGTAAAGGTGGTGGAGTAGCACTGTATATCAATGATGAGATAGAATGTAAAGAAATAAGAAGCGATGAAATGGATATGACTGAGGCCATCTGGGCAAAAATTACATTGGGGAAGAGAACTATTATAGCCTCCCCTGGGATAGCGCTTGGGGTGTGCTATAGACCCCCGGGATCTAATTTGGATATGGATAGAGCCCTTTTTAATGTTTTTAACTGTGTGATCATGGGAGACTTTAACTTCCCAGATATAGACTGGAGGACGAGTGCTAGTAATAATAATAGGGCTCAGATTTTCTAGATGTGATAGCTGATGGATTCCTTCATCGAGTAGTTGCTGAACCGACTAGAGGGGATGCCATTTTAGATTTGGTTTTGGTGAGTTGTGAGGACCTCATAGAAGAAATGGTTGCAGGGGATAATCTTGGCTCAAGTTTTGATCATGAGCTAATTCAGTTCAAACTGAATGGAAGGATTAATAAAAATAAATCTGAAGCTAGGGTTTTTGATTTCAAAAGGGCTGACTTTCAAAAAATTAAGGAAATTAGTTAGGGAAGTGGTTTGGACTGAAGAATTTATGGATCTAACTGTAGAGGAGGCCTGGGGTTATTTTAAATCAAAGCTGCAGAAGCTATCGGAAGCCTGCATCCCAAGAAAGGGGAAAAAATTCATAGACAGGAGTTGTAGACCAAGCTGGATGAGCAAGCATCTCAGAGAGGTGATTAAGAAAAAGCAGAAAGCATATAGGGAGTGGAAGAAGGGAGGGATCAGCAAGGAAAGCTACCTTATTGAGGTGAGAACATGTAGGGATAAAGTTAGACAGGCTAAAAGTCAAGTTGAGTTGGACCTTGCAAAGGGAATTAAAACCAATAGTAAAAGGTTCTATAGTCATATGAATAAGAAGAAAACAAAGAAAGAAGAAGTGGGACCGCTAAACACTGAGGATGGAGTGGAGGTCAAGGATAATCTAGGCATGGCCCAATGTCTAAACAAATACTTTGCCTCAGTCTTTAATAAGACTAAAGAGGATCTTAGGGATAATGGTAGCATGACAAATGGGAATGAGGATATGGAGGTAGACATCACCATATTTGAGGTAGAAGCGAAACTCAAACAGCTTAATGGGACTAAATCGGGGGGCCCAGATAATCTTCATCCAAGAATATTAAAGGCACAAGAAATTGCAAGCCCATTAGCAAGAATTTTTAATGAATCTGTAAACTCAGGGGTTGTACCGTATGATTGGAGAATTGCTAACATAGTTCCTATTTTTAAGAAAGGGGAAAAAAAGTGATCCGGGTAATTATAGGCCTGTTAGTTTGACATCTGTAGTATGCAAGGTCTTGGAAAAAATTTTGAAGGAGAAGGTAGTTAAGGACATTGAAGTCAATGGTAAATGGGACAAAATACAACATGGTTTTACAAAAGGTAGATCGTGCCAAACCAACCTGATCTCCTTCTTTGAGAAGGAAACAGATTTTTTAGACAAAGGAAATGCAGTGGATCTAATTTACCTAGATTTCAGTAAGGCATTTGATACCGTGCCACATCGGGGATTATGAGTTACATTGGAAAAGATGGGGATCAATAGGAAAATTGAAAGGTGGATAAGGAATTGGTTAAAGGAGAGACTACAACGGGTCCTACTGAAAGGTGAACTGTCAGGCTGGAGGGAGGTTACCAGTGGAGTTCCTCAGGGATCAGTTTTGGGACCAATCTTATTTAATCTTTTTATTACTGACCTTGGCACAAAAAGTGGGAGTGTGCTAATAAAGTTTGCGGATGATACAAAGCTGGGAGGTATTGCCAATTTCGAGAAGGACCGGGATATCATACAAGAGAATCTGGATGACCTTGTAAACTGGAGTAATAGTAATAGGATGAAATTTAATAGTGAGAAGTGTAAGGTCATGCATTTAGGCATTAATAACAAGAATTTTAGTTATAAGCTAGGGACGCATCAATTAGAAGTAACAGAGGAGGAAAAGGACCTTGGAGTATTGGTTGATCATAGGATGACTATGAGCCGCCAATGTGACATGGCTGTGAAAAAAGCTAATGTGGTCTTGGGATGCATCAGGAGAGGTATTTCCAGTAGGGATAAGGAGGTTTTAGTACCGTTATACAAGGCACTGGTGAGACCTCACCTGGAATAGTGTGTGCAGTTCTGGTCTCCCATGTTTAAGAAAGATGAATTCAAACTGGAACAGGTACAGAGAAGGGCTACTAGGATGATCCGAGGAATGGAAAACTTGTCTTATGAAAGGAGACTCAGGGAGCTTGGCTTGTTTAGCCTAACTAAAAGAAGGTTGAGAGGAGATATGATTATCCCTGTGATATATTTATAGAGAGCAAATACCGGAGAGGGAGAGGAATTATTTAAGCTCAGTACCAATGTGGACACAAGAACAAATGGATATAAACTGGCCACTAGGAAATTTAGACTAGAAATTAGACGAAGGTTTTTAACCATCAGAGGAGTGAAGTTTTGGAATAGCCTTCCAAGGGAAGCAGTGGGGGCAAAAAATCTATCTGGCTTTAAGATTAAACTTGATAAGTTTATGGAGGAGATAGTATGATGGGATAACATGGTTTTGGTAATTAAATATTCATGGTAAATAGGCCCAATGGCCTGTGATGGGCTATTAGATGGGGTGAGATCCAAGTTACCCAGGAAAGAATTTTCTGTAGTATCTGGCTGATGAATCTTGCCCACATGCTCAGGGTTTAGCTGATCGCCATATTTGGGGTCGGGAAGGAATTTTCCTCCAGGGCAGATTGGAAGAGGCCCTGGAGGTTTTTCGCCTTCCTCTGTAGCATGGGTCACGGGTCACTTGCTGGAGGATTCTCTGCTCCTTGAAGTCTTTAAACTACGATTTGAGGACTTCAATAGCACAGATATAGGTGTGAGGTTTTTTTTGTAGGAGTGGTGGGTGAAATTCTGTGGCCTGCGTTGTGCAGGAGGTCAGACTAGATCATAATGGTCCCTTCTGACCTAAATATCTATGAATCTGGGCTAGACCAACCCAGCTGCTCAGACTCAAGTGCCGATCACCTGAGTTAATTCTGCAGTTGATACACCAAGATGTAGACATTTGGTATCTGCAACAACATGTTATTGGGTTGTACTGTCCAAATTCATCGGAGATTAAAAAAATGGATTCTCCCCAATGACATGGGTTATCTCAATCAGTAGCAAAAACATATCCACCTATACAGCCACTGGTTAGCAAATAGCCTATTTACTGGTTGTTTTACTTAATTCCAAGTAGTTGGCCACATCTCACTGAACTAGCCATCCTAGCATAAAAGAGGAATGGCAGTGAGATGCGTGTCAGGATTACTAACACAGCATAATGTAGAGTAGTTCATTTTTCTTTTGTTTGCACTGAACTGTGAAGCCACTTTGGCTGCTTGAGAAATTATTGTTCATGTCCAGAAGATCTAGTAAAATAAAAGGTCTGATTCATATTATTGATAGAATGAAAGGAGAAAAAAAGGAAAACAGAAAGTGTGTAATTTTTAATTCTCTTTGTGAATTTCAGTAGTTAAAGCCAGGTGACTAGAAATCAGTTAAGGTTTATTACAGTTACAATCCTGAAAGAGAGAGAGACCGACACACACACAGACCGAGAGACATCGGTACATTAACTTTTACACTTCTGACCTAGTAAATAATATTCTAGTTAGAGCTATGACTTCTCACAGCCATAAGCTCATGTAACTTATAAAACAATATATTTGTGTTCAAATCTGATGTTATGTGCTACCTAGCCAAAGATTTAAGAGGACTTCAAATGAAATATACCTCTGCTATATATATATATATATATGTGTGTGTGTGTGTGTATACATACACACATACAGGTTTTTGTCTCAAACCTTTTGATCACACTGATGCTGTATAAATAAATGAGAAAACAAGGACATGTGTCAAATCTATAGTGAGACAATTGAAAAATCAAATTTATGATGAAGCTAATGCAAACAACACAGTCCCATTTTCTCTTCACACATGGGAGATACTAGATTTTGAGTTAGCTTGGATTATTTAAGCAATACATCTGTAAATCAGAAGCAGGCATTGACCAGGTTACCTGAACAGACAGCAAGAGAGGGGAAGTTTGACATTGTGTTTGTTCTCCCCAAAGGGTTTCTAATACATTGTTGGTTTTACTTCACTGCAATGTCAATCATTCTGTAAGTCAGAATTAGCCACTTCAGTTATTTTGGCACAGAAAATATAAAATATAAAATTGCAAGCAGGGAAACAATCTAATGCTTTTCTATTTGTTCAGTGATATGCTCAAGTAATTCAAAATGAATACTTGGTACAGTATAACTCCAGAGAGATTACTGAGTGGAGATTTTTGTGGGAATTTAATTAGAATGATATTTGTATAAAAAAAGGCACTTGTGTTTGATATAAAACTAAACAGGTGACTAAATAAGATTAAAAAAAACTGATTTGCATCAAACTCTTTAGTCTCATTTAAGGTCCAGTATCGAAGTAGCACAATTGAAGGTCCAGCATCTAAGATGTCGAATGACAAGGTATGTTAATAAATTACAGAGCCCCAAGGATAGAACCAGAGGGTAAAGTAAGGGGACTGCCTCTCCAGCTCCTCTGTGAAGAACAGCTTTTCTCCTCAGAGCCCTATCCCTGGCTTGGGGAACACCCACCTGGCATAGTGATTTTTGGGGGCGGCGGGGGGGGGGGCAGTGCTTCCTGACAGTGGGAGGTGTTCCACCTGGGAGTTCCCTTTTTCACCTCTGTGATGACTGGGAGAACTGCAGATGGATTGCTAAGAAGGTTTTTGGACAAAACTTCAGTGTTTGGGGTATAGACAGGACTGGATTCTAATTCAGTTTCGTCATGTACTCACTGGTACAGAATAAAGGATCTCATCTCCTTAGCAATATATGACATGCGAACACACCATCCAAGTACTAAGCACTGGCTCCACATTGAATACAGGGTCCAATTTAGTCCCAATACTCAATACCCTTAATGGGATTATCCCTGGCTACCTGAAAGATCACCTCTCCCTCCATTAATGAAGGCCTCTGATAAGACCGAAGGACCACTGGAACAATGAAACTGTCAACCAGAAGAAGAGGCTATTTGTACAGGAGACAGAATTTACACAGGACTCAGACTATGCAACTTATTCCAGAAGAAGAATGATGGCTTCGCCATTTGCACAGTTAAGGAACCGTTTGAAAGCCTACTGAAATACCGCCTTAGGTTTCTCACAATAAGCTTTTCACACACATGTATATAAACTAGGGTTACCAGGCGTCCAGATTTTGACTGGACCGCCTGGTCAAAAAGGGACCCTGGTACTTCTGCCCAGCACTGCTGACTGGGCCGTTAAAAGTCCAGTTGGAGGTGCTGCAGGTCTAAGGCAGGCTCCCTGCCTATCCTGGCATGGTACTTGCCACCGGAAGAGGCCAGCAGGTCCGGCACGTAGGCTTGGGGGAGGGGAGAGCATGGGCCTCAGTGCTCTGCCCCCATCTAAAGCAGCAGCTCTGCACTCCCATTGGCCGGGAACCACAGCCAACAGGAGCTAGGGGTGGTGCCTACGAGTGAGAGCAGCGGGTGAGAGCCTTTTGGCCATCCCTGCCTAGGAGCCAGACCTGCTTGCCACCAGCCTAAAACAGGGTTGCCAGGTGTCTGGTTTTCGATCAGAACACCCAGTGGAAAAGGGTCCCTGGCAGCTCCAGTCAACACCACTGACTGGGCCATTAAAAGTCTGGTTGGTGGCGCAGTGGGGTTGGCAGGCTCCCTGCCGAGCTCCATGTCGCTCTCGGGAAGCGGCTGACATGTCCAGCTTCTAGTCAGAGGGGCGGGCAGGAAGGATCTACTTGCTGCCTCCACCCACAGGCATTGCCGGGGAAATCACAGCCAATGGAAGATGTAGGGGGGCAGCGCCTGCAGGACCTCGCCGCTTCCCAGGAGCCACCTGAGGTCAGCGACACCCGAAGCCTACACCCCCTCCCACACACCAACTCCCTGCCTCTGCTCAGAGCCTGTCATAAATATAAAGGGAAGGGTAAACCCCTTTAAAATCCCTCCTGGCCAGAGGAAATCTCTTCTCACCTGTAAAGGGTTAAGAAGCTAAAGGTAACCTCGCTGTCACCTGACCAAAATGACCAGTGAGGAGACAAGATACTTTCAAAAGCTGGGAGGAGGGAGAGAAACAAAGGGTATGTGTCTGTCTATATTCTGTCTTTGCCGAGGATAGACCAGGAATGAAGCCTTAGAACTTTTAGTAAGTAATCTAGCTAGGTTCGTGTTAGATTATGATTTCTTTAAATGGCTGAGAAAAGAATTGTGCTGAATAGAATAACTATTTCTGTCTGTGTATCTTTTTTGTAACTTAAGGTTTTGCCTAGAGGGGTTCTCTATGTTTTGAATCTAATTACCCTGTAAGGTATCTACCATCCTGATTTTACAGGGGGGATTTCTTATTTCTAATTACTTCTATTTCTATTAAGTCTTCTTGTAAGAAAACTGAATGCTTTTTCATTGTTCTCAGATCCAAGGGTTTGGGTCTGTGGTCACCTAGGCAAATTGGTGAGGCTTTTTTACCAAACCTTGTCCAGAAAGTGGGTTGCAAGGTTTTGGGAAGTATTTTGGGGGGAAAGACGTGTCCAAACAGCTCTTCCCCAGTAACCAGTATTTGTTTGGTGGTGGTAGCGGCCAATCCAAGGACAAAGGGTGGAATATTTTGTACCTTGGGGAAGTTTTGACCTAAGCTGGTAAAGATAAGCTTAGGAGGTTTTTCATGCAGGTCCCCACATCTGTACCCTAGAGTTCAGAGTGGGGGAGGAACCTTGACAGAGCCCCCTCCCACACCCAAACCCCCTCCCAGAGCCTGTACCCCCTCCCAGAGCAGAGGTCCCTCCTGCACCCTGAACCCCTAATTTCTGGCCCAATCCCAGAGCTCGCAGCCCCAGACCAGAGCCTGTACCCCCTACCACATCCCAACCCCCTGCCCCAGCCTGGAGCCTCCTCCCACACTCTGATCCTCTCAGCCCCAGCTCCACCCCAGAGCCCAGAGCCCCATCCCCCTCATGAACCCCAACCCCCTGCCCCAGCCCAGTGAAAATGAGCAAGTGCATGAGAGTGGGGGAGAGAGAGTGACAGAGGAGGGGAGAGGGAGTGAGCCGGTGGAGGGGCCTTGGAGAAGGGGTGGGGACTCAGGGAGGGTCCAGGAAAGGGTGTTTGGTTTTTTGCATTTAGAAAGTCATCAACCCTAGCCTATGAAAGGGGAGAATCAGGTTGGTTACTCATCTCCATTTAATCTACAATGCATGCACATCACTTCACCAAAATTTGTGCAGATTTGTCAATCCCAGAAAACTGATTAGAATATGCTTCTAGGCTGAACAGCAACACTGGGGAATCCATTTTGATTGTCTCACAGTTTTCTACTTCAACTATGCTCACTTTAGAAGTTGAGAGATTTATTTTTGGTCAGGCCTGCAAACTGACCCTGGGATCAGAAAGTCAAACTTGGTTCTTCCTTTCTCATGCATCAGCGGTACTAAAAGTTCCACATGCCAGATTGTATCCTCAGTAACACCCCTGCATTCTGTTTGTAATATAGCAAAACCATCCCCTTTGTGATGCACAAGGAGGAATAAAATCCTGCTCTACTGTCTCTTAGCTGTGTTGGACTACAGTTCTAAAAAGGAATATGATGCCATAAAAACGTATTCTTGTCACTCAGATATGACTGAACGCACACAGGAAAAAGTTCTGTTGATTACTACTATTACACCATACAGTGCCACTAATAGTCACTTGTCAGAGCAGAAATCTAATGTCAGCTTCCTTATAGTCTGAGCTGATTCCCATTTTAGCTAGCTCCTGTTATTGATTATCCATACTCCCTCCTCAAATGTAGTCTATGTTCTTTATCTATGTTAACATGTTGTCTTTATGGAAACTCTTAATATAGATTGTGTGCATTAAGGACAAAATCCTGTTACTCAGTCAAAACTTCACTGACTTCAAAGCTCCTTGTACTCTCCTCCCAGATGATTTGCATTTGAGGCACTATGGTAGCCCATAGTATTTTAAGGGACACATACCTAATCTGAGCCTGGCTAAATGCTCATTTAGCCCCAGGTAAATAGTCCTACACAGAGTGCTGAACAGAGCCAGGCAAACATTTCTCATAGAACAATTTATTCAGCAAATTTAAGCTTCTTTTCTGTTCACAAGTTACCTGTGAAGGGCTTGTGATTTTTACTGAATTGTTTGCTAGTATGAATACCAGTATGTCTGCCTATTAATACAGATTCGCAGGAGTATTTGAGACATTTTTCTTGCCACAAAAACAAACATTCTTGTGAATAAAAACTTGCTCACTTGAATGCTCATGAATAAAAAGGGTCAGAAGAGTGTCAATCTCAGTCTAGTGCTTTACTTACCTTTGACAACCATGACTTTAGAGCAGTGCTGGCTGACACATTCTCAGTCCCTGACACAGAACACCAGATCTCAGGGAAACTTCATCTCATCCTATAACGGCTGCTTAAAAGCCAGCTCTTCTTGAACTTCCCTATTTCACCTACCAGGCATTGGGTAGGATTCTCATTTACACTAAGGCTGCTTTACACTTCTCTGGCAATGTAAAGGGACTCTGAGTGGGTGTAAACATTAATCCCACTTTAAGACCCTTTACATTGTTTTTCACTGCCCTGGCAATGTAAAGGGTCTTAAAGTGGGCTTAATGTTTACACCCACTCAGAGTCCCTTTACATTGCCAGGGCAGTGAAAAACAGTCTCAGTGGAAAAAAATAATTTGGCCCATTCTGTTTAATATGGAGGATGGATGGGGTAGATATTTGCATTTGGGTGATTTGGATGTAGGATGCCTTGTATTTAGTTTGCATTCAGATGCAAACCCTAATATTTTATCAGCCTGCTAGCCCCACTATCCCAGTATCATACAAATCTGGGTATTTGCTGGTGTGCCACTCTCCTGCTGTGCCTGCACGATCCCTTAAAGCATACTGAGGCCTGAGACTGGAGGATCTCTCTTCTTGTGTGAAGGTTCAAAAGAAAAGAATGTCACAGGGAGACTGTATATAATCTTGTGAATGCGGCATAAAAGCCAGATCCTTCTAAAGCCTTCTACAGCTTCTTGCAAACATGCAGTTAAAATGCCACTGATGGACATAAATTACAGCTTTTCCTCCCATTGTCTAGCATTTCTTATTTTCACCCTTTTTTCTTTGCTAAAAAAAGAGACTACTGAAAGGATTTAGTGCAATGTCATTCTCCCTTTAACAGCTGGAAGTCACTTTGTTTTAGGATGGAGTGGCAGAGAGACCCAAGATAATCACACCATGACATTCTTACCCAGCAGAGGGGAAGAGAGGTGTCTTTCCTTCCACCCATCCCTTCCTAGCTTCCCTTCATTCTGAGAGGGAGGAAGTTTCATTCTTTCTCCTCTGGGCCAGCAAGAGAGGTGTTTCTTCCTGGTGCCAGGAAGGAAGGGGATTTTTTTCTCCTCTTGGGGAATGTGGGGCACTAATTCCTTTTATTCCCCTTTCTGGGGAATCTAGTTCCTGTTAGCTTCCTCCTAGCTTGCTCATTTGGTCAATGTTCCTCAGACTGCGTTATTGCAGGCACTTCTATGCCCAGCACAGAACAAGGGCAACATGTACCAGATTCGGGGAACTCAACAAAAGCCAAACAACTCTGGAGTGAGAGAGTCCTACAGCTAACAAGCCACGGGCTGAGTAGCAGCGGTATACATCTGACTCACATTTGGCTACCCAGTGTCCATCAACACTTGTACATAAACAATGAACAGAAAATGAATGCACTAATTAGAAACACAGTCAGTCACTATACAAGTCTCCTTGTTTCTTGCTTAGATGCCTGCAGACTGTTGCTCCTTGTACTGCTTCTCATTTAACAAAGATATTAGTATAGAGATAATCTGAATCAGGGCATTTTTTAAAGCTTGTTCTGTCCCATGAGTTTTGGCTGCCTAACTGCATTAAGGATCAAAAATAATGTGAGTCATTGCATTTTAGGATCAGATTGGCTAAAGATAACATAACTCTAGTTTATAATAACCAATAAACATTATAAAGATTTATTCACCCTCCCTAGGTAAGGTTATAATGTGGACTCTAAAAGCTCCTTCCACATAAGAGGTCACTTATTCAGCAGCTGTAAAAAGGTAGAAAATAAAAATCACTAATCGGCACATTTCTAATAAAACCATCATGCCTACTAGGCCCAAGGGACTTCAGCTACTTACAATTTCACATCCCACATGGCAAGTTCCCTGAAAAGAAACAGCTAAATGGGTTTTTCATGCAGTACTCCAATAAATCACGGGTCATTAATCAAACATTGCTTTTAAAAAAAAAAAAGAAAAAAGAAAAATCCCCTCACAAAAATTGACCAGATTAACTGTTCCAACTCCTGGAATTCATCATGAGATAAATTCAACATAAAAAAGTAAAACTTGGTCCAGATCAACACAAAAATGATAGGAAATCTAGGCTTCTAGACAATGAAAGGAGAGGTTAAATTATTCTATGCCATTTGTTTTTCCTAGATTGGAAATAATTTGCTGAAATATTCAACATTTATGGATTTCAGCAAACTTAAAAGTAATAACTCATTCAGCCAGATGTGGTGTCCTAGAGCCATGATCAACCATATCTGAAAAATAGCTGATGAGTGTGATATATTGACTCTGCCAGGCATTTGCTGTGACATCTCAGGCAAGTCACTAAAGAAAGACATGGTCCAAAGGACCAAATTTGGATTGAGATCCAGACCCAAAGACTGGGGGAATGTTTGGATCCCTGGATTTGATTCAGATTCTTCTCCACACTTAGGTGGAATTTTCAGAGAGGCCTAAAAAAGTTAGGTGTTCAACACCCATTCAGAGTCCTTTGAAAATGCCAGGGAACCTCTTTGTGCCTTAATTTCCTCAATAGGTGAAATATCTATGGTATTTATAGCCTCCCATTGCAATAGTACCTGCGCAGCTTACATACTTTAATGCACTTATCCTCACAATGCTCCTGTGAGGTAGGAGAATGGTGTACACCCATTTTACAGAAGGGACACTGAGGCACAGAGAAATTAAGTGACTTGACTAAGTCAGGAAGTCTGTGGCAGACCAGAGAATTAAACCCAGTCCTCTGCATACCTAGGTTAGTATCAATCACTGGACCATCTTTCCTTCCTTTATTCAACCTCAATATTTGAAGGGGGGCCATTTCAAATTACTTTTACCTAATATTCAAAGGGATCAGGATCCAAGGTTTTCTGCCTCACAGTCATGTGGTTCAGCTTTGTTAGCCTATGCTTGTACAGTACTTTCAGATCCCTGGATGAAAGGCACTATATATGTAGTATTTTCAAACCAGACCAATTTTTTAGGGAGTGTCATGTATCTAAATACATAAAACTGCTGGTTATTTTGTTTTGTTAACAGAGCATCAACAATTGTGTCAGGTCAGAATTAGCTTGGAGATCAGATTAGTTTGCACATCTGTTATAAGGTTGCACTTATCTCTTAGAGGTGAAGCACAGAATCTCACCCTTCTATCCCTGACTTCCCCTCAAGTCCCTTTGTGATCATGGGCAAGTCACTTCAGCTTCCCACCTTCTAAACTGGGGACATCACCACCCACTTGACCGGTGCTGTGAATATAATACCTTATTGTTTGGTGAAGCACTTTGAAATCATCAGCTGTACTATTGAAGTACAAAGTTGATATATCATGTTACTACTTCCCCAGTGAAATTCCCTATGATTTTTAAGGCGAAAGTTGCCTAAGAAGGGAGTACTGTGTTAATCCATTAGTTTGCCTCATACACTGTAGTTGTTTGCCTGGAAATGAATTCAGTTGGTACCATTAGCTGCCATGGTTTGAAAATCATGTGGATAGCTAGTTAAATATTTTGCAAACAGAACTAATTAAAGGAAGAGTGTGATGGTATTTAGGGCTGGCATAATATTTTTTCAGCAAAGTTGTTTAGGAGCATGTTAAAATGACATTGATTTAAAAAGTTACAGTATTCAGTTATATTTAAAATCTTAAAAATAACCTGAGGCCAGCTGTAGGTAGGCAAAGCACTATCTTTTACTTGCTCTAATGTAAGCACTTCCCAAATTTTGTTTTCCTGAAGAGCCATTGAATTTTTGAATACTTTTTCCAGTCTTTTAGAATGAGAAATGACTTTTGCAATGCAGTTAACCTGAATGCCAGTTCACATATATCACTCACCACATCCACTTCTACAGGAGAATCAAAAACTTACCTCTTTTATATCAATGATGAGATCCATCCCTTCTCAATCATGAATTAGACATCTTTTCCAGAGGATTTGAAGAACAAAAATTTTCATTTTAAATATTGAGGGAATAGTTGTGAGCTTAAGAGTGTTACTGAAATCTCAGACTTTTTACTTAAATGTTCAGGGAATTCCCAGACGTATGACACAGAAAAAAATTGCCCGAGTTGAGTCAATTTGGCCTAAAATGTATAGGGATGGGAATTCATAAAGGAATTCCCATATCCAGAGAATTCTCAGTGGGCTGGGACTGCAAGATTTAGGGCTGCTATGTCATCGCTGGAGTTGTACAAAGGCATTAGAGCCAGGTCCCAGGTTCAGGCCATGTATTATTAAATTTGCCATTCAGGACCCTCTGGCAGAACAATTAACACTGGTGAACCACTTACTTACAAAAGTATTTCCACTGACATCAATAGATCTACTCATGTGAGTAAATGTTCACCAATGTGAACAATGGTTCTACATTCAATAAGCACAATTATTTTAAGTTTGCCATCTCGGAGCTATTTCTCTTACGTATTACTAGCACATGTACAGTATAGAATTATCCACGACTGCGCTCTAGACTTTGTAAATGGATATGCTTTTGCCATACACATGCCCTGTCAGTATCCACCTTTAATTCAAATATTCATCCAATAGTGTTTTATTGTCACAGTCACACTAAATTAATTTCAAAAAGGTATGTGTATGATTCACAGATGAATACACATTACATTTGCATGTACAAATATTTGTGCACCAAGGGTATGTCTACAGAGGGATAAAAACTCCACTGCACAGCCATGGCTGGCCCAGGTCAGCTGACTTGGGCTCACAGGGCATGGGCTGCAGGGCTAAAAACTGCTCTGTAGATGTTCAGACTCAGGATGGACCCTGAGCTCTGGGACCTCCTCCCTCAAAGGGTCCCAAGTCAGCTGATTTTTTTTTTTCCAGCTCCCAAGTCAGCTGACCTGGCCCAGCTGCAGGATTTTTATCCACATGTAGTCATGTTGTAGCCTCAAGTATCTGCATGCTCCTTTATTCAAGAACTGAAACAGTACCATGTGACTCACCTGACCAATCACAACTAGAATAGCAAATATTAAATAACCAGTTTTTATATGTGTATATATATATATATATATACATACATGCCATCACCCTCATTTTCAATCAAGATGAAAGTTGAGAAAAATTTTTCTACTTGAAACTTATTATGCAAGCTTCCTTTGGATCTACATAAAGACTTCCCAGATGATTCAATAGTGCTCTGATGTGGTTTGTGTTATCCCAACACTTAGATTCTTATCAACATATTTCAGGATTAACAACACAGTCCATCAATGTCTGCAAAATACAAAATAAGCACAATATGAAAAAAATATATGGAGCAAGTCATATGGCAATATCTGTTAAACTTTCCGCAGAAATATATCATTAGATATTTCTCTTCAATAGGTTATCAAAAATATGTAAAGGTGATGGTTGGGATTTTCAGTAGGGCTTGTGCTTCTAAATTGCCTAGTTTTTTTGAAAATCTCATCCAATATCTTAATTAACATTAAAATATTTGCTTAGAGAGATAATGTTAAATACTCACACGAACTGCGTGGGTAGCATAGAATACTGCAATAAGCAAAATTTTTGTATCATTACTAAAAATTTCAGGGCTGCTTCCTGCATCAAATGTAACTGAAACATTTTTAACTTTCCATACCATGTATATAACACATTCCTTTCGTTTGCTCATCCTCCCACAGGTGGAATTTTTTCATCAATCTGATCCTGAGGGTAAAAACATTTATAGAATTCTGACCTAAGCACCCCTCCGCTAAACAGGAAAGACTTGGAACATTATTGGCACTTGTTTAATTTCTAAAGATATTTGCCCTCTGAAGAAGTTAATAAAACTTCATGCCATCTATTTTTATAAGATACCTGTTCAAGGGTTTGGTTTGATGTGGCCCTTCTAATCAGAAAAGAACAATTTAATCAGTTCAAATACATTTCAGAAATAGAATGTCAGCAACGTAAGCTAGAAGTATGATTGTAATGAACTGCAGGATAATCACAGCTGACTACTGTTCACTAGTTCACATTGGAAACATTTATCATAAAACTCTTAAATGAAACTTTGCAATACAACAGCAATATCTGTCAGCTAGAAGTGACAAAATTGTTCTCTCCAAATCTTGTCCATTAGAACTGAGTGTTCCTTCCCCTCACCCTGCCCTTTTGAAAAGGATGGATATCTTATGATTAAAACATCATTATAAATGAGATGGTAACTTGTCATGTGGAAAATTGAGATTCTCTGGTTTTGGTGAACTGCCTTTCAGCCTGAGGGTTTTTAACCAGCCTAAGTGACAGCCATTCTTGTTTCACTAGTTTACTTTTCTAATTTTGCATTAGAAATTGTAATAGGATTTTTTTTTTTGGTGGTTACTGTGTGTCAAGATATTGAAATATGCTTATTTTCTCCCATTTTATTAATATATAGTTAGACAGGAAGTCTGACCTTGTTGGGGGGGGCGGATATGAACTAATAGTCTGTGCATGACCTAGACATACAGACATATCTGCTTCATGTTATAGGAGTTTCTAATTCTTGAATGATAGGAATGTAAATGTTACACAACAGGGTGGTGAGTTGCAGATGCACACTGTTTTGTGCAGATGTTTCACGATCTTTAGTATCAGCGTAATAGGTGACAAGGACTAGATTGATGGTTTCCACATTTTTCTTTCAGGACCTAAATATGTACCTTATTATTAGGCCTTGAAGGAATAACATCATCGATGGACCTCAGGTTTTTGGAGTCTGTTCTCCTAAATACACTCTTATTACATTTGCCCATCCCGAACGCGTCACCTCTATCAAGTGGAGGATAAATCAGCTATGACCAAAGATATGTTTAGATCAGGTCCTTCAATCTCACTTTCCTCCTCCCCCCCCCACACACACAGAAAGATTGAAACCCAGAGGGTTTGTATCAAAGTTATTCAAGGGGCAAATTCACACCCAATTACCCTACCCGAGAGAGAGAAATCCTCCCAGCAAAGGCCACGGTGCAGCAGTAAAGCCATTCCAAGGAGACTCCTCCGTAATGCCTGCCCCAACTTCACCCTGTGACGTCCACAAATGTGTCCTTGATTTAGAAAGTCATTTAATGCTAAGTTTTAAGAGTGTACGTACGTGCTTTGCTGAAAAAAATAGGCACATTTCGTTGATTCGGGGAACAAAGAGTATCATCATGTAGCTTACCTGACCAATCACAAATAATCAGCAAGCGTAGAGACTATAAACACACCTAGTTTTCAGAAAAAACTGTTTGCAATCAATCCACAAACAAATAAAATTGCTGAATATTTTAAAATATTCAGCAATTAGCCTGGTTATATGGGGATTATTTTAAAATAAGTGGAATAGAGAGGCTAAATTCCTTGGATGACTTACTGAGTCTGAATTATTCACTACTCTAATTATCATGGCAAACGCGACACAGGAATTTAGCAAATTTCACTGTCACATAAAGACACACACACACACACACACACAAAGACATACTTGGAGATGCAATACAGACAGATGTGTATGGTTGAGAAATATAATTAAGGATGTTTTAATAGGTTGTCAAAGTTGCTAAGATACCATCAGGTATCCTAGGAAATCTTGGACAAACACAAGTATCTAAGAACAAGTTTTAAATATTCCTTTCACGCTTGCTTTTGCAGTAATTGTAACCCTGTTCAGATAAAATGTCACCACCTGACAGTCAGAGATGTTTGGGTTTGGGATTCACTATTCACTCAGCAGTGAATATTTTTGTATAGCCTTCCTTAATTTTTGTTGTTTGTTCAGGACAAAGTTATCTGCAAGAACATGCTTTGTAGGCACCTGGGAAGACCCTTTGGTATGTTTATTACTTCCCATGCACTAAATTACAGTGTAGAAAGCTTCATTTTCTCCTCTCCATTTCTCCAGTTTTACAGCAGAGTAACTCCATACTTCTGATCTATGCTGATGTAAATAAAGGAGAGGAAAATTAGGAAATTTGTCTTTTTGGGGGTGAATATAATGGTTGGGAAAGGAGGCAGACTAAAACAGTTTTAAAAAATTAGACCGGGGGGGGGGGGGATAGCTGGTGCTCTCTGCTCTGACATGCAGCTTTATGGTAACAGCACTCCAGTGAACACTGAATAGTACAGCTAAGAGCAGCTGGACTCAATCCAGACCTCAGCTAACTGAGGTTTCCAGATGCTATCGTAATCTAACTAATAATGATGCTCACAGACCCGGTCTGCCAACAATAGAAAGTTCACCATTCCCATCCAGTTATCCTGCCCTCACCAGCTAAGCAAGATCTTTAGCAGTAATTTCACGTATTTTATTGAATCATAGAATATCAGGATTGGAAGGGACCTCAGGAGGTCATCTAGTCCAACCCCCTGCTCAAAGCAGGACCTATCCCCAACTAAATCATCCCAGTCAGGGCTTTGTCAAGCCGGGCCTTAAAAACCTCTAATGATGGAGATTCCACCACCTCCTAAGGTGCTTCACCACCCTCCTTAGGAAAAACTTTTTCCACAATATCCAACCTAAACCTCCCCCCCTGCAACTTGAGACCATTACTCCTCATTCTGTCACCTGCTACCACTGAGAACAGTCTAGATCCATCCCCCTTTCAGGTAGTTGAAAGCAGCTATCAAATCCCCCCTCATTCTTCTCTTCTGCAGACTAAATAATCCCAGTTCCCTCAGCCTCTCCACATAAATCATGTGCTCCAGCCCCTAATCATTTTTGTTACCCTTCACTGGGCTCTTTCCATTTTTTCCCACATCCTTCTTGTAGTGTGGGACCCAAAACTGGACACAGTACTCCAGATGAGGCCTCACCAATGCTGAATAGAGGGGAATGATTATGTCCCTCGATCTTCTGGCAATGCTCCTACTTATACAGCCCAAACTGCCATTAGCCTTCAGGGCAACAAGGCCCACTGTTGACTCATATCCAGCTTCTCGTCTGCTGTAACCCCTAGGACCTTTTCTGCAGAACTGCTGACTAGCCACTCGGTCCCCAGTCTGTAGCAGTGCATGGGATTCTTCTGTCCTAAGTGCAGGACTCTGCACTTGTCCTTGTTGACCATAATCAGATTTCTTTTGGCCCAATCCTCCAATTTGTCTAGGTCCCTCTGTATCCTATCCCTACCCTCCAGCATATCTACCACTCCTCCCAGTTTAGTGTCATCAAACTTGCTGAGGGTACAATCCACACCATCCTCCAGATCATTAATGAAGATGTTGAACAAAACTGGCCCCAGGACCGACCCTTGGGGCACTCGGCTTGATACCGGCTGCCTACTAGACATGGAGCCATTGATCACTACCCATTGAGCCTGATGATCTGGGCACTCGGCTTGATACCGGCTGCCTACTAGACATGGAGCCATTGATCACTACCCATTGAGCCTGCTGATCTAGCCAGCTTTCTATCCATCTTACAGTCCATTCATTCAGCCCATACTTCTTTAGCTTGCTGGCAAAAATATTGTGGGAGACCATATCAAAAGCTTTGCTAAAGTCAAGGAATAACACTTCCACTGCTTTCCCCTCATCCACAGAGCCAGTTATCTCATCATAGAAGGCAATTAGGTTAGTAAGAAGGCTTTTAAAATATTTTAAAAGCGTTCTAGCTAGCTATACTTTCTTCATTACACTCCTTTGTTAAAGAAATATCTTCTTTTTTTTGTCTGTTTGTTAACACTCGAACTACTTTGACAGTTTTTTTAGGTACACCAACATGGCACTGTACAGAGTATCAGCTGTTTTGAATAGCAGCCATAGCAGTAATCTGTTGATGACCAGCACAGTATGTGCCATTTCTTTACAGCATGTCTTGCCAATACTATCTATTGATTTGGAGACAGCTGCTGGCTCACCTACAGTATTTATAAGCTCTAACTTGTTCAGTTCTTGCAGTGGTTGCCTACAAATGTGGTGTCCTTGATAGGAAGGGGACTAGAAAGTTGCTGTTAAACTTTGCTTTTCCAGCCTTCACTGCTAATATATATATAAAAATATATATTGCACTATATAAGTGATTGCACAGGTGCATTCCTGACTCATGCTTAGCAATTAGTTGAGAAATAGGCCTTTGTTCAGAAGAAGTACTGTTCATGCCTGCTAAACTCCTCTTTTTAAAAGTTAATACCCAAGATCAAAGTAATTCAATTAACTATAATTCCTAAAGCTATTACATTTGGACTTTTTTGGCGTTTAATCCTTTATACAAGGATTTTTGCAGCCACAACATCCCAAAAGATAAAGAGCTCACAATGTGCTTAGATAAAATTTTATCAGGTACAAGTCTAATATAAAGCTGTCAATTTAGTTATTTTCTCTATACGGAATAAACATGGAAACTTGCAAATGATAGGAGCAAGAATTATAAAAGGTATAGAGATGAGTGCACTGATTTTGACTAATAATTTAGTCAATGATGCAGCATCCTTTCCGATCTAAAATTGCTTCCCAGATGGACATTGGGCCAGAGCCTTGGCACCCAATATGCTCCATCTCAGGAACTCTGTAGTAGAAATGGGACATAAAGCTGCTCTAACAGGCCTGAGGAGTGCAAAGATGGTTTTAAGATGCCTTTGCCCCCACCTCACACATCCTGTACAAAGCACAGCTTGGCCAGACTGTGGATCTGAGTTTTGGGGGTGAAATCCTGACTCCACTTAAGTCAATGGGATTTTTGCCATTGACTCCAGTGGGTGCAGGTTTCATGTCTGTCTTTTCATAACTTAGCTCATTGATCAAAATTATATTGTGAAAAGTTTAGTGCTTTTTTGTTTAAGTTCTTCATTAAGAAAATCATTAAAATTTGGTTGAAAAAACAAAATCAATTTAGAAATGTCACCAATTCTAATTTCAGACATCAGATATCTTAGGAAAAGTGCACTTCCATGTCTGTGTTATTCAGCATTTTATCACCTCATTTATTGCTCACCTTAGTCCCATAGTACTATTACTGTTTCCTAACTGGATGTGTGTCATTGTAATAAAGAGGAGATGGTGTGATCAAGACCTTTGAATCTCTTAAATAGAGAGAGCAGAGTTTATGGATTTAGAAGTAGCTGGCCGACCAAGATTATGGACTGTTTAGGACATTATAACCATTTTTTCTTTCCTCTTGAGGCATTACTGTAATATTAGAGAGTGGTGTCAATTTATTTTCACTGCATTCACACAAAATAACTGAATAATAGGTGTGAACATAATCCTAACCTCAAAGTTAAAGCAGGATTCTTGTTTGGTTTATTTCATTGCCTCTGTACTAGGGGTCTGACCAGAGATTTTATACAGACCTAGTTACAAAGGATGCTGTCTCAGACCCTGCCCCATTTATTTAACTATGTTAGTGCCAGGGCTCTGGCCTGGAATTTTGAGGAGACACTCTCTCTGTGGTGCTACATTGTTGTTAGCAACATACAGTAACTTTTTATGTAATTACAGATCAAAAGGAGATGATCTAGGCTGGTGGGGGGCGGGGGGGAGGAAATTGGTTGATAACCTATCAATGCCAGGAAATATATAATGCTATAGTGCTTCATTTTTAGTGGATCTGGGGACCAAACAGAAACTTTTCATCTTTCCACACAAACTAAAAATTCAATATGTCTATCTGGGTCACTGGACTTCAGAGATGGGCCTCATTCAGAAACTTGGAGAATCTGAACTATGCAGATTTGTAGTTATGTATATCAGGTTATGAATGAAGATCTGCGTATCCCATAGCATAGTGAAAGTATTTTATGAGCAAATCAAAATTTTTCATGAACAGCTTTTACAATCAAAAAATACCTTTTATCAAACAAAACTTTTCTTGAAAGAGTTGACATAATTAAAGTCTTCAATTTTCCCCACAAAATGTTCTGCCCTATTTTTTCCCAGTTTATGAAAATTATTTTCAAAGACAGTAGTTTTTGCTTACTAAAAATATGGCAGAGAGTTTCATGAATAGTCTGTGCAAAAACACAGAAAAGTTAGAAATATAAAAATGTTTGTGAAGAGTTCTATTTTATGACCTGTTCTACTTGTGATGATTTGTGTAGGACTAGAACAGGGGTGAGCAAACTTTTTGGCCTGAGGGCCACATCCAGTTTCCAAAATTGTATGGAGGGCCGGTTAGAGGAGGCTGTGTCTCCCCAAACAGCCAGGCGTGGTCTGGCCCTTGCCTCCTATCCAACCTTCCCTGCCTCTTACCACCTGACAGCTCTGCCAGGACTCCTACCCCATCCACCACCCCCTGTTCCCTGTCCCCCGACCACCTCCAGACCCCCCCCACCTCTGACTGCCCCCTGCTGCCCCATCCAACCCCTCCTCTCATTCTTGACTTGCCTCCCAGGACCCCTGCCCCATCCAACCCCCCCTTCTCCCTGTCCCGTGACTGCCCCCAGAACCCCTGCCCCTGACTGTCCCTGCTCCTTCCTGGGAAGGAACCCTGGAACCCTGCCCCATCCAACCCTCCTGTTCCCTGCCCTCTGACTGCCCTGATCCCTATCCACATCCCTGCCCACCACCCCACAACTCCCCTTCCCTCTATCCAACAGCCCCCCTGCTCCCTTACTGTGCTGCCTGGAGCACTGGTGGCACTACAGCTGCGCTGCCCAGAGCACCGGGTCAGGCCGCAGCTCTGCGGCTGCGCTGCCCGGCTGCCCAGAGCGCTGCGCCGGTGGTGCGGCCTGCTGAGCCTGCAGGGGAGGGTGGACAGCAGGGGTGGGGCCAGGAGCTCAGGGGCTGGGCAGGAGGGTCCTGCAGGCCAGATGTGGCCCACGGGCTGTAGTTTGCCCACCTCTGGACTAGAAACTAGGAGAGAGATAAGAAGGCTGGATATTTTTCTAAAAGATCTGCTCTAGTTCAAACAAGAGTTAATTCAGGGAAGTCCTATGGACAGTGTTACACAAGAGATCAGAATAGATGGATCACAGTGGTCCATTCTGGCCTGAAAAGCTGTGGATCGATATTGTGGCATCATTAAAATGGGCTACTTCACTTGTGTTATTTTTAATTTAATTTTTAGGCCCTAAGAATTAGCTGTTGCCAGCTCACGTCTGAAATGAAATTTGCTCTGTGATCAATATGAAATCACAGAATTTGCTATTGTTTGGGGTTGATAGTTGTAAATTACATTTAGCAGCAGCACAGATTGTTTATGTAGCCGTACCACTTCCAGCTGTGATCTTTCTGGGTCTTACAAGCTAAATAGAGTTACGCTTTCTCAGCGCTTACATGGGCGAGAACGAGTAACTTGTTGCAGGAAAAGACACTGGTGATTCATTATACAGTATTCGTCTTGAGGCGACAGTATTGAACAAGCCCCTCAGCAAGCTAAGCCACTGTACTGGTGGAGAGTTAAAACCACCATCCTGATCATTTTTCCCTTCTCATGAAAGAATTTTAATAATTTTGGTGTCATGAGAAAAACTCCAATTTGGCTATTACATTCCCCACTTCCTAACGTTTCAACTGGACATGATTCTTCTCTACTGCTTATTCTAAGAGACTTAGGTCTCTTCAGCTGTGGGATGTTACCTGCCTGCCACAGTAGTGGCTGATTTTTCATGGTAAATTAGATGACTCCAATCTATAGGTCAACAATTCTTTCAAAGCTGTTTTTCAGGAGTGCTGAGCACCCACTGAGCTCCTCTGGAGATGTACTTTTGAATGCATAGGCCCCTGTGTGATTTTCTGTATGAAGTGCCCTGCTCTTATCATTCATCACCATTGTCATGGCTGACAAGCTTAGCCCTAAAAATCTTCAGCTAGATCCTGAGCTGTGAGGAAAGTGGGGGAGGCAATTATTTCAGTTTTCCTGATTCCAGACCATTTCCACCACTGGCATAACTTTAGAGGCCTGACCCAGGGGGATGTCTGTGGTATAAAGCTAAGGCCACTTTATACCAGCCCCTGTCTCCTCCCTCCTCGAGTACCTGGGGGGGAAATCATCAGGTGCTTGTTTTAGGCAGCTTTAAGTCTCATTTGTGCCACTGGAACAGCACGAAGGAGACTTAGGTAGTGTCAGGAATCTGGCCCAATACTTTTACACTGTAGATATTTTTCTGGCTCTTAAAAGTATATTAACCCCACAGTTCACCTTTACTGCCGCCAGTAAAAAGCCTTTTGTACATTCAATCCAGTTTACAAAAGGCTTCTAAATTACTCTTAAAATTACGGGTCTAAAGTGCTTAGTGGACCTATACTGCTGTTTTAGCTGCACCAAATAGTCTCTCTGGCACTGGGTGTCTGACTGAGACATGGCTGGTTTTTGCTCTTACTGGCTGCCCTTTACTTTCTTTCCAGGAGGAGCCATTCCTTTGCAAATAGTCTGTCAAGTGGCAAAAAACAGCATGTCCTGTGTGAAAACATTCTACAATAAAATGCAAGCAGCATATTGTAGTACAAAATGCAAAAAGCCACCCTACTTATTAGAGCACAGCACTCTTCCTACATTCAGCAGGCCAAACTTTTGTTTGCTTGTCCCATAGATGAAGGGGAATGCTCTAAGAGATGGAGGTTTCATGTTGAGTGGGGTAAGAGGGAACAATGCTATTAAAAAAAAAGCCAACATCTGTTGTTCGTTATAATGCAGAACTTCCTTTTCTTGAGTAATTACTAATGCTAACTACACTACCACAATTAAAAGGACAATGCTTATACATACTTGCTAAAGAGGGATCATCAAGAGAGAAAATATTCTTATTCCACAGCAGGGAGTTGCGGGTTTTCCAATCAAGAGAGCGAGGATACTGCTTTCATGTATAAGAACTCACGGTTAAAAACAGCAAGGGATCCATCCAGCTCCCATTGAAGTTCACTGGGATATGGATTGGCCCAAACCGTGTGCAAGTGAACAACACTTCTAAGAAATGGATTTGTATGAGCTCTCGGGAGAAAACATTATAAATGTGTGCAGAGTCAATTTCAGTCTCACATTAGGTACCCTTGTTTCCTGTTTGATTCCTGGGAGGGACACTATCGAGTAGAAACACTAATCCTTAATTACCAGATGGGAAAAGTTAACATAAAACCCAGGGGAAATAGGAAACCCAGATGTCACCTGGGGAAGGTTTTTAAGTTGCCATGGTGGCAAAAAGAACCTGGAAAGACATCATGCAGTCAGCTGAAAAAGCATGACATCTTCTGGGGATAAGCATAAAATATCATACCAGATCATACTATTGGTCAATCAAGTCTCATGTTCTGCCCACAGCAGTGGTCAATACCTGATGTTCAGCGAAAGGTGAAGTCTCTTTTCAGCCATCTCACAACGGCTGTTCTGCATGCATGACTTCAGTGCAGACTTTCAAAAACATGCTCATCAGTATTCCCATTTGTAAAGCATCCAACTTTACAAAGCACTTAGGTAGTACCTTTTTAATCCAAGGATCTCTAAGTGTGTAGTATTGTGCTCTGATAATCTAACACAATGCTGATATTTTTACAAATCAAAGAATGTTTGATTCAAATGCATTGCCATTCATGGTAACACGCTGAATACTTCTGTAACAGCAACGTACACAATCAGTAGATAGCCACTATCAAATTATCTCCGTTTCTAGTGGATTTGTTAATGAACTTTTATGAATTGTGGATCTGCTTTCCGAGTGTGAAGTGCAGCCAAAGAATGTATTGTATTAAACAAACTGAAAAAGATAATCAAGAATGAAAAAGAAAAAAGTGATAAAAAAATCAGTGCTAAAATATGATTTACGAGCACAAAAAATCATAACTCATTTCTTTAGTTTGTTTCTCTAATAAAATAGTATAGCTTGCAGGAACTTTGGACCTATAGAATGACGCTTACCATTTTTTAAAATTCAAATAACCAATAGTCAGTGGATTATTCGGTCTTGTTCTCTTTTGAGTAAAGAATTGTTTTCATTGTTTTTTGAAGAAACATGGACACTGGCTGCAGCATGACACATGCATTTAAAGAAAATCTAGACATTGACATTCCATTCACTTAGAGAAGTGAAAATACTGAAAGGAAAAGGCTGTTGAGAGTAGCTGTGTTTACTGTAACATCTTTATGAACCGTACTCAATCACATTCAAGTATTATCCCTTCACTATCACCCTGTTTCATAATAAAATAAGTATATGCTAATAATACTTTGACTCTCAATAGCATTTTTCATCCGAGGGTCTCAAAGTGCTTTGAAAACATTAGCAATCCCATCCAACTTCCACGGAAGTCAGAGGGAAGAAGACACACGCTGATCCCAATGGGAGTCAGATTGTATCGTACCTAACTAAGCCTCAGAACTCCTTTGTGGGTAAGGTAGGAAGTGTAGTCATGGATCAATTCACAACTCTGAAATGCAGCCACCTCTGGGGTGAAGTGCAGCATAGTACAGCATAGCATACAGCAAAGAAACAACCCAGGTTGTGTGTTTTTTTTAAAACCAGACAGCAAGCAAAGAATACTGAATCCATGTGTAACTCTGGGAGGGATTTTGAGAAGGCACAATGGAAATTGCTGAGCTGAAAATTGGCATCATCCCTACCATCTGATTCTTAGTGACTCAGTTTAATGTCTAATTCAAAGTGTATTAGATCATTAGTTCAGTAACTTCAGAAGGAAATTCTATCTAGCAAATCAATGTTTCCTGTAGCACCTATGCATTCTCTATTTGTCTCCCAGCCAAGCACTTGCCTAGCCTTACTCAGGTTTGTAAGAACTGACAAGATGATAGCACAGTGTGCCTGATTTCCAGACATTAGGAGGGAGCTCTCTGAATCCGAATTTTTAGCCTGAGCGACTTGGCCAGAAGTCATGCTATATAAACTTCATTTAAAATCTGTCTAAATTTTACTTTTTTTTTTTTTAAACTTTATGAATCAAGTAATACAAGAAGCAGGAGAGAGTTTTATTTTCTCTGTTGAAACCTGATAGTGCAGGTGAATAGGGCAAAACATTATTCATTAACTGTCTGGGGTCCTTAGTAAATGGTCTGCATGTTTAATCCACAAGTTAACATTCTATGTAGTGTGATCCTTGAAGTCCTCATACAATTCCTGCTTAATTCAGAGACCGACACCTTTGTGTTTTGTTTTCAGCATAACAAACATGTGACACCTAAAGGTACTTTCTTTCTGGAGTTTGTACCTTATCTTTGGCCTTTAAAATAAAAATCTAAAAATACAAACTGTGCTTCTGGACACACTATATATTTATAGCCCACTATAGTGATTTTATCCACAGAAATTAAGCCAACTGCTGTCAAATGACTGAGAATCACGTTCATTTCAATAAATCCAGAGAAATATTAGTGAACTGTCAGGGAAAAAAAAAAAAAAAAAAAATCAGTCGAGTGCTAGCTTAAGCTACAAAGGAGGAGAGAAACCTTCAGTTTTAGTGAATTCCCAAAAGTAATTTGGGCAACTTTAAGTGAAGAAAAATTCTAGGATAAAAGATATTTCAGTCCCAGGGAGAAATGCTTGAACCTTTACATCAGTTTTTGGCCTGTAATCTTCTGTGCACTTTGGCATTTAAGAGAATATACACTGAGAGCTTCCCAAGGGCCGATCACTGCTTGCTTAATACAGTGGCAGAATCATTCCACTCTGCTTGTCTTTTTTGTGGATCATATTGGAAGATTCCAAAACCAGAACATCATCACAAAGTGTTTCCCTCTTTGTGTTGGGAAAACCACTCGTGTGAGGGGATGAAAAAACGAGACACAGAATTTTCATGCTTCTCTATGTGGAAATGTAAGTGGAAGCAAAGGGTCAAGTGCTATTCAACAGCAGCTGCAATAACTTTCACAACTGAGATCCTGGGCAGTGCTGTAACCCTAAGCCAGCACAAGGGAGGTTCATCCCACCATAGGAAGATCCTCTGGTGGTGTTATATCACTCACCCTTCCAATATCCTGGATAGGGCACATGGCCAGGGAACACAGATGTGGCTGGGAAATCTCTACTCCTTGCTGCTTTATCAACTTCTTGGGGTCATTGGCAACCTATGCTTATTCTAGAGGACTGGCCACAGCATGGTTGGCATTAAGACACCTCTGCGCCCCACAGATATGGGCTCTCTTGAACTGTGGTGTATGCTTCTTGGATGCAGCCAAGGATCCAGACCTGGGAGTTGAAGTAAACAGGTGTCTCAGTGGAGCTGCCACAAGAAGGGCTATGCTACATCACACTTCTTTCTCTGGATGCATTTACATTTGCTTCTGGGTTGGTCCTATAATATCTGGATTCTGGACTTACAGTTCTACATGTTCAACTTGTAACTGAAAAGAGCCATGAAAAAGTAACTGGTTTCCCACTGAAAACCCACAAAAATATTTCCCATTCATTTTGTACCTGAGGACCCTTCCACTCAAAGCCGTTAAACGTATCAATAGTGCACTGGGTGCCTTTATAACTGAGCAAAAGCCTAATGTCTTCTCCCCACCCATCCCCTTTCTTTTGACTCTCACACCTACTCTTTTTTTTTTTAAATAACAAAGTGTGTGTGGGGGGGGGGAGAATTATAATGTACTGAGACTGGAGTCTTTGCTTTAAAAATGTACCATCTCCCCTTACAATGTTAATGTGTGATCCATTTAAAAGAGTAGGAAGATGTTTAATGCTATCCCTAAGAGTTATGGCAGTTTGTTGTAAGTAAATAGGATGCCATAAAAATACCTTCAGAAAGGTACTGAACTCTCATTTCCCCCCCTTCACATTAAGCCAATGGTATCTTTCCCCCCCTCCATCATCTCCACAGAGGGGACTTTGACATAAAAGATGGTCAGATCACTGTTTAGGAATTGAGTGGGCTTTTTAAGAGTACCAAATCACAGCTAAATTGTTTGGACCCTGCTGTGTGTTGTTCCACTCTGTGCTTCTCCTTTGTACAAATATCCATCTTGTCAGCCTCTACTCATCACACAGTGTGGATGGCCTGGACTTGGTCTCAAAATGAAAAACTGAAAGAATTATTTAAGGGAAGGAAAACATAGCATAAATTGATGCAAACAATTTACAATAAAAGCAGAGCAGGCTGTCTCTTTCCTCCCACACACAAAAAACAAAGCCCCCCACACACCCCTGCTTCAGTTTTGTTACAGTAACTTATAACCACAAATAATTTTTTCTTCCTGTTTCCACAAATGCATGTTCCAGCTTAAAAACAAAAAACAAACAAACAAAACAAACAAATATATAAGAGTGTAATGTGACCAGACCTTTACTGATTGGCAACTAATGACTCCTGCTATTACACAGGGTAGTTTTTAAATTATCCACAATATATAATAACTGCAAGATATCACGCCATCCATACACCATTTAAGCTTCTTAGAATGAAGGTGTGTCTTTCATAGAAGAACTTCACAATAAGTAGAGATTCCCCACAACCTGAACTGCAATAGTCATGTACAGAATGTGGACATTTTAGGAATTGCACTCTAATTCCCTGCAAACAAATTTTCACTGCAGACAAACCCTGATGATTTACCACCTGGTTAACCAAAATTTTTGGTAATAGGAACATTGACTGTCCCTCTGAAATTTTCTTGCAGAGAAATTCTTCTGCTGCACAGTGCCTGTGTTTTGCAGAGCCCCAGTCCTGCAACAAGAAAGCTCTTCTGCAGTCCCTCCAGGATGCTCAAGTTTGCAGGTAAACCTGAAGCCAGTGACTTACTGAGGAGGACTCATCTCAGTCAGGACATAGCTATAATGGGCAGGGCGAAGAGAAACAAAAGCACCCAGGCATTTCAAAAGTAGATCACTTATAGTTATAACTTGGTTTATGGGTGCAGCAACAATGCCTAGTTGATTTCATTGACTTTTCCATTTCACAAAGTACATTAAACCATGTTTTTGGTGAAACATTCTGCACAGCACTATCTAGCACAACTTTCAGTATTGAGATTTAGTAAAAAAACATGGATTACATATTAAGCAGTGTTAGCAGAAAGCTCACTTTACACATCTAGTAAATTAAATGCCTGATTTGGGACAAAATTACATATCCTATAAATATAAGGACTAAAGGCTCGATCAAAGCTCATTGAAGCCAATGGGAGTCTTTCCATCTACTAGGGTGGCATTTGGATCAGGCCTTAACACCATATATTGGCCTCATGTTCCATGCACTGTCAAAGTTTGACTCAGACTCACAAATTTATCAGACCACTCTGTTTTATTAGCAAAGCTGCTCTGCTAATACATTTAGAAGTGAGCCCCCCCGAGTGGGGCTTGTGTCTCTTAATTTATACAGTTTTTTGGAGAACAAGTTACAGAGAAGTTACAGACAAAAGAAGAAAAAGATTTTAGTCACCACCCTTCGAGATCCCTGAGACCAGTCACGTATCTTCAATTACCTGCCACCCTTAACAATCTCCTTTAACAGCTTCCAGTTAACTTAACTAATTGCCCTTCACACCTTCCATTCTGATGCCTGCTTCTTAGACGTGCTGGCTCTATCTTAATTGCTTCTCCATTCAAAAGCTAACTGTCCCTATATGTGCTCCCTCAGACACTTTGTAACATGTTTTGGCATGCCCTCTCATATACAATGTATCCAGCATGTCCCCTTATGCAACGTTATACTTATACAATGTTATACTTCCACAGCACGCAACCTTTACTAATACCCCACTCATTGATCAAGAGCAGTAACATGGACACAAAAGTTAGGCTTTGTCTGTACATGTTAAACAGTATTTGAGATGCTGCGTGTACTGTGTGACATGATGCATTATTTTACATCACTGACTATGTTTCAGATCATGTTACATTGTGTCAAACTCACCTAGAAATGGAAGGAATATTACATGACACAGCATTAGTAATATAATGTGATGTGACTGTTAAAAGAAAAATATTTTTCTTTTGCCCAATTGCATAAGCTTAGCAGTGTTTATTAAAAAAAAACAAAAAACAAAAAAACCCACACACACTGCTAAGCTTATGCAATTGGGCGAAAAAAAAATATTTTTCTTTTGTTTATTTTCATTTAATCAGGAATACAAATCTGCAATGGATGAAAAATACTTGTTTACTTTGGGCACAGTACTTGGAAAATGAGTCTTTTTTTCTTTCTAATTACCAGATGTCCTTAAATAAAACATTCATAGGGATGCTAAAAACAAAGTCTTTTAGCAAGAACAGCCAGACAATACATTTCAGAAAACATGCAGCAGTTTTCACAGGGCCACCTGTTACTCTTGGTGCTTCCAAAATGGTCTCCCCAGTACACCTTTTTATATCTCAGTCCAATAACTACTAAATCAGTTACAATCAAATATGAACTAATCAAACTCAAACTCTAACAACATTTTAATTCATGAGGCCGGCTTCCAAACATTGGTGCTCGAGCCCAGTCGATTAATACCTCTAATGCTGTACACAGTTGAACTAAAGCTCAAATGGAGTAGTCCTGCAAAAAACTCAACTAAATAGAATACTGCCTACTTCAGAACCTACCCTACATTTTTCTGTAAAGTTCCACTTAACTTGCAGTTCTCCAGTATTAAGTTACTTGGACATCCATATATAAAAATGCAAAATAACTTGACTTACACGAGTACCACAGAATGCACAAAACACTGAAAAGATGTTCCTACTGTGGTGCTGGAGATGAGAAACACTAGTAGCTGGTGGCCCAATAATGCTGTGCAGTCCAAGAAAAGTGCATGGAAATGGTAACAGTGATTGGAGATGGATTTATTTGTTGAATAAGGGGAAGAGCTGCAAACAAATACTGGCCAGCACCATTTACAACGTGAGGTGGACATGGAAGGTGCTAGGTAAATCAGAGGGGAAGGAGTAGACAGCTACTACCTGATGACATGTCTAGCGGTATTCTTTGCCCAGGCTCTCGACTGCACTCACAGCCACAAGCCACTATAGCAATGTATTATCAGGACAATGGAGATAGTCAAGTGGAGCTATAGTCAGTTGGACTGATTTCCATACATAGTTTAATTCTCTGGTTGCCATGGAATTACTCATTACTTACTCTGGCTCATGTAGTCATACCTAAGGCTCAGTGTTTGTCACAGAGGTCATGGAAGTCATGGATTCCGTGACTTTCCATGACCTCCGTGACTTCTGCAGTGCTCCTTCCCCACAGTGTCCCCTGAGCCGCCCCCCACCCAAATTTTAGTCAGGGGCATACAGTAAAAGTCATGGACAGGTCACAGGGTTTGAATTTTTGTTTACGGACCATGACTTTCACTAAAAATATCCATGACTAAAATGTAGCCTCATACCTCACTTTGCTTTGCATAGTTTTTATTCTGTCTATTAGGAAGTCTATGTGATTTTGGTCAATAGCTGACAGTCATGATCATCTGTTGGCTGTTCAGTGGCCTACGTGAAACACGATAATATATCTGGGAATGGGTTTGCAACAGCTAAGGAGAAAAAAAATGCACAACTGTTAGCAACACTGATCAGCAAAGTCATTGACCTTCTCAACAAAGAGGCTAAGGAATGAATGAGTGCACATGTAGACTGAACTACCCTCCGACACAGAAAAGCAGTCAACATCGGCAGCTAAGCGAGGGGAAGCTTGTGCTGTTGGAGCCTGCATTATCCCTTGTCTGTGGATAAATCATCCTAGAAATGAAGGGCTGGAAGGGATCTTGAGGGGGGCTAGATTAGATGACCCTGTGCTAAAACCAGACCAAACCTCCATGTTCCTTGCTGCAGATTACTTCTTTTCCTACCTTCAGTGATCCTCCCTAACTCTTCTTTTCTCAAGACTAAACATACCCAGTTATTTGGGTGTGTTTTTAAACTTTTCCTTGTAGGTCAAGTTTTCCAAATATTTTATAATTTCGGTTGCTCTCCTCTGGACTCTCTCCAATTTGTCCACATCTTTCCTAAAGGGTGGCACCCAAAACTGGACAGAGTACTTCACTGAGGTCTTGCTAGTGAAGAGAAGATTGGGACAGTTAACTCCTGTGTTTTACATACAATAGCCCTGTTGCTACACCGGAGAATGCTAATAGCATTCTCGCAACTGCACCATTTTGGGGCTCATATGCAATTTAGGAGCCACTAGAACCCCCAGATTGTTTTCTAAAGTACTAGTGCCTATCCAGCTATCTACCATTTTATATTTGTGCATTTGAATTTTTCCTTCCTAAATGCAGTAGTCTTGATTGAATTTCATCTTACTGATCTCACACTAATTCTCCAATGTGTCAAGGGTATTTTGAATTCTAATTCTGTCCTCCAAAGTGCTTGCAACTCTTCCCACCTTGGTGTAATCCTCAAATTTTATAAGCACACTTTCTACACTGCCATCCAATTTATTAATGAAAATATTTTTATAAAAAAAAAAAGAAGACGACCATTGCAGGACCCCACTAGTTACATCCTTCCACACTGACAGCAAACCATTGATAACTACTCTTTGAGTATGGTCTTTCAATACTCAATGGTCTTTCAGTTGTGTACCCACCTTATAGTACATTCATCTAGACCACATTTCCCTAGTTTGCTTATGAGAACATCACGTGGGTCTATGTCAAAAGTCTCACTAAAACCATTATAGATCATGTATACAGCTTCCTCCCTATCCACTAGCCCAGTAACCCTACTAAATAAGGAAATTTGTTCTTAACAAGTCCACATAGGCTATTATTGATTATCCTATTATCCTCCAAGGGCTTACAAAACGATGGTATAATAATTTGTTCCAGTATCTTTCTAGGTATCTAAGTTAGGTCGACTAGTCTATAATTCCCTGGGTTCTCTGTTTCCCTTTTTAAAGATAGATGCTATGTTTGCCCTGCTCCAGTCCTCTGGGACTTAACCTGACCTCCAGGAGTTCTCAAAGACAGTTGCTAATGGTTCTGAGATTGCTTCAGCTAGTTCCTTAAGTACCCTAAGGTGAATGTCATCAGGCCCTGCCAACTTGATTACATTTAACTTATTTCCCTATTCTGGCTTGTGTTCCTTCTGCCTTAATATGAATTGTGTTGAGTATTTTCCTGAAGCAAAACAGGCATTAACATCAAAGAGGCTTAGGTGTTTATCACTTATTAATTCTCTTGGCCTGGTTAATAGAAGACCGACACTTTTCTTCACCTTTCTCTTCCTCCTAATTTATTTTAGGTTTTAAAAAACACCTCTTCTTATTGCTTTTACTGTCTCTTGCTCATTTTGTGCCCTAGTCTTTCTGATTTTGTCCCTACATGCTTATGCTATTCTTTTGAATTCATGTTTAGCAGTTTTTTCTGTTTCCATCTTATGTAGGATTCCTTTTTTATTTTCAGGCCACTAAAGAACTCCTGATTTGGCTATATTAGTCTATTACTATTCTGCCCATCTTTCTTTCACATCATGATAGTTTGTGCCTTTAATATTGTCTCTTTGAGAAACTGCCAGTTCTCCTGAACTTCTTATTCCCCTTAGATTTTCTTCCCATTGGACTTTACCTACCAGTTCTTGGAGTTTGTTGAAGTCTCCTTTTTTGAAGTCCATTGTCCTTACTCTGCTGCTCTCACTCCTTCCTTTCCTTAAAAGCATGAAGTCTAACATTTCATGATCACTATCACCCAAATTGCCTTAAGCCTTCACATTCACAGCCAATTCCTCCCTTTTAGTCAGAATCAAGTTTTAAATGGCTGTTGCCCCAGGTTACTTCCACCACCTTGTAATACAAGTTGTCCCAATACGTTCCAGAAACTTATTGGACATATCATGTCTTGCCATATTACTTTTCCAACAGATAGCTGAGTAGTTAAAATCTCCCATTAAAAGTAGGTCTTCTGTTTTGGATATTTCTGTCATTTGTTCTAGAAATGACTCATCCACCTCTTCCTCCTGACTTGGTGGTCTATACTAGACCCCAATGGACTTCAATTTCCATAAGTACTAGTCTGGTGTCCTCCATGAGAACTGAATTACCATGAAAATAAATGCTTGCACTCCCTTATCCAGGCCAGTACAGGCCATCAGCCAAGATATATCCCTACAACATCAAAAGAATTCATGTTTAGGTGATGTGGTAGAGAAGGGTGAAGTGAGTAAGGAAACAGTTTTTGTTTTTAAAACATCCTAAGAGATTATAATCAGTGAATTTTTGTTGATGTGTTTGTTTTTAAAATTATGAAAACGAGTGTTTAAATCCATTTCCTTGGAATATTTCAGCCTTGACTCTAGTATATAGATATTTACATTACAGAACTACAGCACACATTTCAGAAGTAGCAGCTGTCTCCAGGGTTGAAATACCATAAGTAGCTAAGGGCAAAAAATCCAATTAACATCAACAACTACAGCACCACTGAAGGAACAGTAGAGAAACTTTCACTGTTGTTTGACATGGGCTAGAAGACCAGAGAGGTCTGTGCTTAACCTGGGTCTTTCACTCAGATTGTTCAGATCATATGGTAGTGTAATGCACTATCACATTTCAAGGTAGCCTTCATTTAACCCATTGTGATAAAGAAGAATTACATAAAATGTTGGCCAGTTACTCACCAAAGGTAACTCATATCTTCAAATATAGCTTGAATGAGCTATCTGATCCATTAAAATTGGAAACAAATTGGTCTTAGATTAGTGTAAAAAGAACTGACATTTTGATGGCTCTATTTTAGATAGAGCATCCTTCATTACATGTTGTACTGATGTATGCTGGAGTAAGGCTTTGTGATTGCTGCCCTCCCCAAACAAACCAACCCACAAAAGCCTAAAACAATAAACCCCTCACCAAAACAGCTTTGTACCTTAATAAACTATTCTGAATCAAGTAGATACGTGTTCAGTTGGAACCTAACCAAGCACACATAAGGGACCAAAAAGGTCACTCTCTCAAATCAAATGTGATTACAGATCCCAATTTTTTTATACCCTGTGTTACTATTTGTGATCTGTAGCGAAGAGCCACATAGCAAAAACAAACATCTAAAATTCAATTACAAAACAAATGCCAATTTTATACTGCTGTAACAGGAAATGCTTGTGTTTCTCTTTGCGACTGTCCATGCAGGTTTGAAAAACTATTTTAAAGTCAATATTAGGAGCTGTGGGAGACTAAGAAAAATTCCCAGAAAATCTGCAAGAAGCAGACACTCCTCTTTGTGCGTGGAAACAAATCATATGGCAGGTTTAACTGCTTAATATAATTATGAATACTTAAGGCCCAAGAGAAGACCATATGGTCCATCTAGGCCTGTCCTTACCAACTGCTGAAAATACAAGTCAGCCTGCGTATCATCCCTAGCATCTGACTAATAATGGTGGCCTTTGACAGCTGCCCTGAAACAGGAACCAGTTTACATGTCTGGTTTTCATATTACATATGTATCCTACAGTATATGAAGAGAGATTCAAACCAAAGCTCTTTGGGACAGTCAAAAGCTTAAAGAGACACTGTCAGTCTCATGGTTAGCTTTCTGAGAAGGTAAATTGCTATATAGTGTCCACATACACAGCAGTAAGAATTGAAGAGGGTCACTGAAGTGAACCTTGTGTCAGCAGGTATACAAAATATTGCAGATAGTTGGAGAGAGAGAAGAATGGACTAGTTCCCTCCAAATTATATAGATACAGTATTCTACAGGAATATACCCAAACACTGAAGTATTGCTATTTATCCTGTGGTGTTTTGAAGAGCCATTACTGCAGAACAATGTACACTGAACACTTTTTTCTACTTGATCTGCCTATCAATCGATAGGTGCTACCATTCCCAAAAGTATAGAGTAAGAACTTTTAAGAGTCCTTGCATCCAGCCTGCCTGGAGCTATACCCTTCTATTATTCCTTTCCCAAACACAAAATTCATGCTAAACTGCTCATAAGGATAAATCAGATAAACCCAGCCATTGACCCAATACTCCTCACTGAGCTCAGGTTTAAAAAAAAAAAAAATTTGGTTAGTTTCATGTCATTTAGAAGAAACATTTGCACAAAATGGTATCAGCCAGGAAGAGTACCAGAAAATTGAATCCCTGCCAAAGATTCTATGTGAAGGTCACCCTATTGGGGTGAAGGCAAGTACCTTGCATGTATTTCCCCAGGCGGTGGCACTCTTGTAGTCTGCTCCTGGAGTATCGCCCTCTGGCTGTACCTCTTAGCAAGTCTGTCCCCTTCCATGGGTTGTAAAACAACTCAAACAAAAATGAAAATAGTTCCAATAGTCCCTCACGGTGCCAGGACCCCTTCCTCATACAAATGAGGGGAAGCAGCCTTTTTGGCTTTACAAGAAGTCTTAGCTTCCACACACCGTGTGGCTAAAGGCCAAGAGTTAGTCCTGGAGTTAACAACAAAACAAAATTCAGCTCATCTTCTTGCCAGCCTGAGGGTGCAGGCTGGCTGTACTCTCAAGCTACTCATTGTTGAGAAACCCCTCTGGCTGGTCTGTGAGCTTTAGCTCTTCTTGTTTCAGGGTGATATCCCAACTCAGCTGAATTCCTTCTTTTTAAGGGCCTGCCCCAGCCCTGACAAGCTCCAGGTTGGGGCTAATTGTAACCACAGATATTGTGTAACCCCTTCTTGACTGGTTATGGTAGAGAAGTATCTGGCCCTACCCTCTTTTCTCAAAACCTTTCTTTCCAGGATGGCTGAAACCAGAAAGTAGTAGAAATCTCATTATTAAGAAGAGACCAAGATCTGTTTAAATAAGCTTTGTAAGGGCAACTCTACACTTAAAATGCTGCATTGTCAGAGCTGCACTAATGCAGCTGCACTGCTGTAATGCCTTAATGAAGACACTCTAAGACACTCAAATGAAGACAGCTGTTCCATCAGTGTAGTTAATTCCTGCCCCCCGCCCCCAAGATGGTAGCTATGTTGATGGGAGAAGCTTGCCTGCCAACATAGCGCTGTCTACCCGGGAGGGGGAGTATGTCAGTATAATTATGTCATGCAGGGGTGTGGATTTTTCACACCTCTGACGATGTAGTTATACTGATCTAGGTCAGTTGCGCAGACTAGACCTAAGTGTTTGGATGTTTGGCCCAACCAATGTTAAGGCCTCAGTCCTGCAATTTGTTCTGGGTGGAACCCCACTGACTTTAAAACCTTCTTTAAAAAGGTGACAGCCATTTTCTTGCAGTTTTTCACAGAAGAAAACCAGACTTCATAAAGGTTCTCTATCCTTCTCATAAAGGTGCTCAATTATTGCAAAAGTACTATTGTGACATAACAGAACAAATCCACCCAACAGCTCATGCTGTATGATATAACAAGACTCTGTTTTGCTCTCATTGCAGGATGAAAGGCAATGGGATGTAGGGGAACCATGTGGGAGTGGAAGCCATGAACCCCTTGATTGTAGCCTTCTAAAAAAAAATACCGACTCAGTTTGCGGCTTTGAGCAAATTCCTTATTCTCTCTGCCTCTGTTTCCTTATCATTAAAATGAGAATCATCATCATCACAACCAGCTGAATAATTTATTCTGAAAAATATGTGGGTAGTTTTTCATAAAAACAACTATTCATGGGTATACATTTCACCCAGCCCTAATAAAATAATAATAATAATAATAATAATATTTACCTACTTACCTCACAGGGTTGTTGTGAGTATTAATCAGTTAATGTTTTTTGTAGTGCTTTGAAAACATAAAGGCCTATTATAATGACACAGCCGTAGTGAATACATTACGCTATTGTACTTAGATGAAAAAACATCTTCGTACAGGGTAGCCTCGGCAACAGACGCAGGCAAGCCATTTGTGCGGTGTTTTAAATGACAACAAAAATGTTATAATTAGACATTTTCTTTTGCTTTCAGATCTCATTATAAAGTCACCTAAATTCATTTTATTTAAAAGAATCAGAATGATTACCCAAGAGAGAGACAGGAGGAAAATATTATAGTAAACTATGGGGCCTGTCACATCTCTTCTGAGCCACCGTGTAGCTTCCTGGAAAATATACATGACATTGCCAGTGACTCCGGAACTGTGAAAATTCCAGCTGTGAATATGACATCCAGCCTTTTAATGTGTAAAAAGGGGGTATTCCTCCTGTGACATATTTGACTTTAGCATGAAACTACTACGTGCCCTTCAATAACACTCAGTTGCCAAGCTGAGATGATTCTGCATAAGTCCCTCATTTTTCTTTTAGAATATTCCATACAGTACCATTGTATGCCTTGATTCATGGAATGATCCGGAGACAAAGGGTGCACCACCCATATTTAAAAAAAACAAAACAAAAACAAAAACCATTTTGTTTATGAATCAGACCCATCATCACTCTAAACACTTGGCAATAAATGAAGCCTTCTCAGACTGGTTAAATTGACTGAATGCTATAAACATGTGACTTTGGCAGATCTAATCATTCCAGAATAGTAGGTGAATTAATCATGCAAATGTTTACAGATAATTCAATTTGCATAGCTGTGTTGTGTAGCCTACATTTTTCCAAAGCATTTGCTGAGATTAATTTCCTTATAATTCACCAAAATGTGACAGTTCAGGTGACTGGGAAATAGGAGAATCTATTAACTAAGGATATGCCAAGCCACATACAATACAAATATAGTGAAACAGTTTGTATCAGAAGAACATACCACCTGACATAGCATCAGTTAAGAATTATTTAAAAAAAAACAAAAAACACTTATTCCCAAATCACTCTGATACAGATTTCCTTACCATATTAATCCTTTTATGCTAATGGATGGAATTTGCAGCAGTATATTACAGTAGCATTTACTATTCTTTAAGGGACACCATCAGGTCAAATTTAGCTCCAAATGTAGATTTTGCAAGATTTAACAACTTAAAACTGACGGAAAGTTTTCCATGATACCTCTTCAGATTTCCAGCAGAAATTAAGCAAACATTCTCAGTTGTGTTACCAAGCCACATATTATAGCATTGTGCTAATGCCTGAGCCTTGATAGAGTCAATAAAAAATGCCTAGTCTGTTTGCATTCTCCAACCTGAGACAAATGCAAAAAGAAAATAGCATAAATATAAGCAGCAAATATTATTACAATTCTGTCAGTTTCAATAATCTACAGCCCAATTGTATTCACACAGTACTCACTCTTTTTGCAGGGTTTGGAGCTGGGTCCTGCTTATCCCAAGAGGAGGGGGCAGACTCCATCTACTACCTTCCGTGGACTGATTTGGCGCAACTCTAGGAAAGTGCTGTCAGGGAGTTTCACTTCTCATCCCCTTTTCCCAAGCCCCACTCTCACAAGTACTTGTGCAGGAGAGAGCATGTTAGGCCAAATTAAGTAATTACACTTTCATGGTGTCATTGACAGGTGGAATAATTATGATAAAGTAATTTCAGTTTAAGGAAGGGTTCCTGGCTTTGAAGAGAATCAGATTTTCCTCCTTCCCGCTCAACCAGATTTTCTGGACTCTTATGAAAGAGCACCATCTTTTGATGCTTCACTTCATCATTTTCTTTAGAACACCTAGCCAGTCCAACTGTATTTTTAGGGCTTGATAGCCAGTTATTCCTCGGGGCGGGGGACAGATGAAAGGAGGAAGATGAAAATGGTCAGGAAAGAGTGGGTGAGGAGAGAGAAAGAAAATCCAAGCCAGAAATACATACTTCAAAATAGAACATGGTGTAGGAGGAGAAAAAAGGAAAATGAAAGAGAAGGGGCAAAAATCCAGTAGGAAGGGAGAGTTGTGGGAGGCACAGTATAAAATAACTGGAAAACATCAAGCAGTATCATTCTATAGGGTTATAATTGAGAAGTGAAATGGGACTTATTTGTGATATGGTAGCCAATTAGTTTTCTCCAACTAACGAGAATTGTAAGCGGCATTTAGATCTTAGAAATGTGGGTCCCAGAGCCAGTTTGGTCCTCTCTGCCCCTATTTTCTCTGGTCAGTGAGACCCTGCTTTGATTTTATTAAAGTTATGATGAAAAAATGATTCCAATAGAAGTTTATAGAGATCTTGTTAATATGCCTTTATGATGTATATTATGACAGCAATTCGATTTCATTGCAGGCCTAATGAGACCCCGTTACAATGCCAAAATGAAAGGAAATTGTATCAATCAAGTTATACTACCCTGATAAAAAACACCTAAAGAAATTAACCTAATTAAAAACTGCTTAAAAACGCCATTAAGAATTAGTGAACTCAGAATTGCTTTGTTTCTCTTTGTGCTCCAGGTAAAATCCTTAACTATGATCCCTTGAGCTAAATTCCTTCGCGTGACTCATAGAATGGTATTGACATCAGTGGAGTAGCTTAGGCTGTAAGCAAGCACAAAGTCAAGACTAAACATTGCAAAGCATAGCTCTCTATTAAGGGCCTCTGCAACACTGCAAGTCTCCTTATTTCAACTACACAGACAAAGCATCTGAATAAGTAGAACTGCTTGTGTGTGCCAAAATAGTACAGCATCATTCATAAGCAACACAGACTGAGCCAAATTCTGCCCTCATTGACATTGGTATGACCCGCTGATGCTAGAGTAAAAAAGCTGATCCTAAGTTATAAAGAGTTCACACATTAATAGATGTTATGACCAGAAAAGACCTTTACGATCACATAGTTCGACCTCCAGAGAATTTCAGTCAGTGATTCCTGCAATAAAGTCCATAACTGCTGGTTTTACTAGAACATTTATTTGATGAAGACACCCAATTTTAAGAAAGCACAGCCCCTCAAAGGATGAACCCTTAAAAGCTGTAGGACAGATGTTCAGCTGATTGTGATATCTGCTAGGTGTGGCTAATTATCTGATTCTGTTGCTATTATCTGATTCTGGGGCTGGTTCCACACTGGCAGGATATGGCCCAAAGGGGGCAGTATCAACCGAGAAGTAGAGTATGGTATCACCTAGCTCCTCCAGTGTCTCAGGGGAGACCTGAGATTTATCTGCTTTCCATCACACAAGGGCCAGGTCATAATAGGGAATGTAGTTCTATGCATTTTACCCAAATAGTCTAAAATCATTTATTTATAGGATCTGTCCTCAAGGGGTTCAGACAAATGTAAGTGAAGGTGCGGCTTCTTTGAATTGACTGTTCAATGGCAAAACCATTTATACTGTAGCTAATTTTTAGAGCTACTGTATTTATCAACTTGAAACTATCAACATCTTGAATACAGAAATGTAGGGGTTTTATATGGAAAATTATTCGGAACCCATTTATATCCTTGAGGGGAAATGATAAAATTAATCTGTATTCACAGCTAAGGAAAAAGCCTATTCAGAATGTGAAAATACAACAGCAACCAAAATGATGGGAAGTTATTGGGATTCCTAAAACGTTGGGCACATAGCTCTGTGAAGTCAATGTAAACTATTATACTGAAACACACCCATACAAACTATAGTGAAATCCTGCTTCCATTGCACTCAGTGGCAAAACTCTCATTGACTTCAGTGGGGCCACAATTTTGCCCTCTTTCACCTCTGAATTTTGCCCACTGAATCTGAGTCTAAGAGGTTACATTAATGCAATTTCTCCACTGAGGGGTAGAGAGCAAAGCTTAAATTATACCAGTATAGACTCTCTTAGATTCACTTAGGACTTCACAGGGAGATACTCTGAAATACCTATTCCTGATTAACTCCATGGACGCTCTTATTCCAGAACTAGTAGCTGACAACCCATGCTGTCGGACAAGTGTGGTAGTGGGACCAAATAATCCACCATCTGTGCAGTTTCCCTCATATAAATCAACAAAATTGTTGCATGCAAATTAGCTTTAGAGCAAAAAATCGTGAGTGGTTGAGTTTACTTTTGATATCACAATGGCCTGGGACTCCGGGCATGGCACAACTACATGTCTTGCTGTTGCAGGGATGTAATTGGTAAAGACAGTATGTCTGAGAAACAAAAAATTCAACGGTAACAGACCATGAATCCCAGTGATGGTTGAATCCATGGTACACCCACATCTTGAATACTGCACGCCGCTCTGGTTGCCTCATCTCAAAAAAGATATATTAGCATTGGAAAAGGTACAGAAAAGGCAACAAAATTGATTAGTGGTATGGAATAGCTTGCATATGAGGACAGATTAATAAGTCTGGGACTTTTCAGCTTGGAAAAGAGATGACTAAGGGGGGATATGATAGAGGTCTATAAAATCATGACTTGTGTGGAGAAAGTAAATAAGGAAATGTTATTTACTCCTCATAACACAAGAACACCAAATGAAATGAATAGGCAGCAGGTTTAAAACAAACAGAAGGAAGTATTTCTTCATACAACACACAGTCATCCTGTGGAACTCTTTGCCAGGGGATGTTGTGAAGGCCAAGACTATAACAGGGTTAAAAAAAGAACTAGATAAGTTAGTGGAGGATAGATCCATTGATGGCTATCAGCCAGGATTGGCAGGGATGGTGTCCCTAGCCTCTGTTTTCTTGAAGCTGGGATTGGGCTACAGGGATGGCTCACTTGATTATTACTTGTTCGGTTCATTTCCTCTGGGGCACCTGGCATTGGCCGCTGTCGGAAGACAGGATACTGGGCTAGATGGACCATTGGTCTGACCCAGTATGGCCGTTCTTATGTTCTTAATCTGGTGATATTCTGAACAAAAAGAGCTCTCAGCCATGCTTGTAGCTCTTTCCATTGCTTCATACTGACTCTACAGATATAATAGACTTCAGAGTGACAATCTTGGAATCTTATATAGATAAAATAAGGACCTTATTCCACCTGAATTAAGCTAATTCAGAAACAAGGCACTCTTATTTACAGATAGGAGCATCCACACATTGAGTTAATGAAGAATAGTTAATCCACTTTAAATGCACATCCTATTTTATTCTGTATTAACTTTCATGTGTAAACAAGCCTTTCGACTCATCTCTGGATTTGCTACAATGTGAGTAAGAGCTGTAGGTCTGAGCCCTTAAAATCAAAATAGGAATTAGCTATAATACAGGAATGAATATCTCAATTAAGAGAATGAGTCACTAAAGGTCTGATACAATCTTGTTTGAAGTCACTGAGAGACTTTCCCATCATGATCAGTGCAGCCTCATATCTAGAAAATTAAGTCCACTAGTGCACTCAGTAAGCGTTATGACAGCCTTTGTTATGTATATTTTAATATTATGCACAAAAGACGCACTGTACTTCAAGAAGTTATGAAAATAATCCAAAGCCTATATTAAAATATTAAAAATAATGAAAATACACCAGAACTTAATGTAATTTATTTTTCTTAGTGCAGAGGTGTAGTTATGTACATTCTTTTTAAGAGTCCCTGATTATTTCATCAAAAATTCCCTTTGTCACTTTCCAATCTGATGTTGCTCATTAGGAGAAAGTATAGTATTGCCCCATTTTAAAGTTCTGATACCATTGAGAATTCTTTTAAACACAGCATGTGTCCTCTTTCAAAAATGTGTTTCCAAATATCGTCCCTGATTGCTATCTCAAAGGACTGTTAACTACAGAACAACCATGTTTCTGAGAGAGTTAGAGCAGCAGGAGGTGCAGCATATTTTGGTGAGTTCGAGCTTGCTCATATGATCATTACTTTCCAAAATCACCGGGCAGCTTGAAAAGGTTGGGATTTGGAACTTAGCCAGGCATTCCAGTTAAACAGTATAGAAATGTTGAAAAGAATGGACAGGTAAATAGAAGCTAGAGTTGTGCAGTGAGTGCTCTCTCTTTTTCATTCATCTATGTTTGCAGCCAACACTTGGAGTGCCACGAAAAGTTTGCAAAATGTGAAAATCTCATTGATTTTCCTCATTTTGCAATTGCTCTTGCAAGGTTGGTGTTGTGTGTCCACAATACACTTTTTACCTTCTAGAAAAATCTTATAATGAAAGCTTGCACCACTGGACCTTCTTTCCTGTCCCTGATGCCCTGGTGCACGTCATATATAGCAGGGGTTCTCAAGCTTTTTCTTTCGGAGATCCCCCCCGCCCCCACATCCCCTGCAACATGCTATAAAAACTCAATGGCCCACCTGTGCCACAACAACTGGTTTTCTGCATATAAAAGCTAGGACCAGTTTTAGGGGGTAGCAAGCACTTACCTGGGGCCCCATACCACAAGCTGCTCAGGCTTCAGCTTCAGCCCCAGGTGGCGGGGCTCAGGGCCTCAGCGTTCAGCCCCATGTGGTGGCACTTTAGCTTTCTGCCCTGGGCCCCAGCACGTCTAATGCTGGCTCTGCTTGGTGGAAACCTGTTTGGGGGTCCCCATGCCCCTGAGTAAGAACCACTGATATATAGGACCTTCCTGATGATGGTCTGTCCAGGACAAATTTCTCTCCAATAAACAGTATTATTTTGAGCAGCTTTCAGTGTTGTTTCCAACTTCAGTAAACTTTTTGTTTCCATTACTAGTATTTGAAGTATTGCAGTATTTAGCGTTCAAGGCTTCATCATAGTAGGAACTGTTCAAACTTAGAGCAAAGAGACAGGCCTTGCTTTCATAACAAAGCCCCTTAGGCTTTATTTATTTTTGTTGTTAGTCCCTTATGATACATGTTTGAGGCCTACAACATTTGGCCTTGCATATTTGTTTTGCACTGGGCTGGGCTTTAAACACAAGAGAAATAGTTTTCTCTTAAAAAATGACTTTGGCCATAGAGAGGAATCTAACAAAACGGCATTTTTGTAAATCTGACAGATACAAATTTTCACTTATTTTGCCAATCTGACTCAGCATTTGGCCCAAGTTATTATTTTATATTTGCTCAGTAAGCAGGTAGCAGGCAAAAAGTTCCTAAAATTGATACTGGCTGCCAACAGGGATGGGGGACACTGCCAACTAGGGTGACCAGATGTCCCAGTTTTATAGGGACAGTCCCGATTTTGGGGTCTTTTTCTTATATAGGCTCCTATTACCCCCACCCCCGTCCTTATTTTTCACACTTGCTGTCTGGTCACCCTACTAGCTGCCAACTAGACATCGAGTTGTTGATCACTACCAGTTGAGCCCGATGGTCTAGCCAGCTTTCTATCTACCTTATAGTCCATTCATCCAGTCCATACTTCTTTAACTTGTTGGCAAGAATACTGTGGGAGACAGTATCAAAAGGTTTACTAAAGTTAAGGTATATCACATCCGCCGCTTTCCCCATATCCACAGAGCCACTTATCTCATCATAGAAGGCAATCAGGTTGGTCAGGCATGACTTGCCCTTGGTGAATACGTTGGTGACACTGGGCATCATTCTAAGTAACTCGGGAGGGTGGAAGGCCACGAGTGCCGAGGAAGCCGCCCCGTGCTAGGCCCAGACAAACCAAAGCCTCTCCATTCCGTGAACTTTCTGAAATCCTGCCAGACTATGAGGAAGCTAGTATAAAAACAGAGACAGAAAGCTGCAAAAACAGTTTAAAGCAGACAGCCTGCTCTCAGAGACAGCCTTCAGACAGCTCCGGCCAGGGTAAGCGTATAGATAAGAAAGGAATGTTTTGCACTAGCTTCCTGCAACACAGGAACGGATACAACCAAATAAGGCAGGGCTTACATAATGCTAATGAGGAAACATCTAATTGGCCGCTTTGGCTGTATTATTGTACAGGGCAATAGGTAATTGGTTGTATATGCTTCTGTAGCTGAGTTGGGAAAAAAGGTATAAATTGTATGATGTAACCTGCAGTGGGGGCTGCAGGATTTGAGACAGCTGTGTTTCCCTGGGCCTGTTTGCAGCTGCAAATAAACTCTCTGCTTCTCTACCCCGTTGTGATTATTGGGTGACGCACGCCGGGCAACGAACCCCTACTGTTGCTTGCCTTGGGCACTCTGTGCCGGCAACAAATACATGTTGACTGTTCCTGATCCCCTTCCTCTCCTCCAAGTGCTTCAAAATGGATTCCTTGAGGACCTGCTCCATGATTTTTCTGGGGACTGAGGTGAGGCTGACTAGTCTGTAGTTCCCTGGATTCTCCTTCTTCCCTTTTTTAAAGATGGGCACTATATTTGCCTTTTGCCAATCGTCCGGGATCTCCCTCGGTCAAAGGTGCTGGAATTATGGGTGTGGGGAGTACTGCAGTATCCCTGACTTAAAGTGGTTTCCATTATATACAGGATTTACAGTTTAGTTCAATGTCTCACAGCACCCCCACTATACAAATTGTTCCAGCACTGCTGCCCCCGATCGCCACAAGTTTTCAAAAATAATGGTCAATAACTCTGCAATCACATCAGCCATCTCCCTCAGCACCCTTGGCTGCATTGCATCTGGCCCCATGGACTTGTGCATGTCCAGCTTTTCTAAATAGTCCTTAACCGGTTCTTTCACCACTGAGAGTTGCTCACCTCCTCCCCATACTGTGCTGCCCAGTGCAGCAGTCTGGGAGCTGACCTTGTCTGTAAAAACCGAGGGAAAAAAAGCATTGAGTACTTCAGCTTTTTCTATTGGGGAAGGGGAATTAGTTAAACCAGTATAAGGTACCTTTATACCAATATAATTTCGTCCACACTAGGAGTTGTACTGATTCTACTATTTTAGTAAGGGGGGAAAAAGCCACCTCCCTAAGTGAAATAGTTATACCAGTACAAAACATGGTCTGTCATAAAGCTACTGTGCACATATCGCAGATGTATAAGCACCTTCTCTGAATTTCTGGTATTCTTATTTCTTTTGCAATGGGAAAACCTTCAGGTGGAAGTGGGAGGGGAAGGATAGGGGGCACAGCCTTCCCTACCTGGCCCTCCATACAATTTCGCACCCTGTTGTGGCCCTCAGGCCAAAAAGTTTGCCCACCCTGTTCTAGGCACACTGTAATTCACTTTCTCTACCTGCTGCCTTAGCCAACTGAGGTTCCATGTCTTACCCTCCACTCTTAGATCATCTGACACAAGTAGGACATGAAAGTCAGACAGTGTACATCCGTTATGACTGGAATCTTGTTTTCCCTGTCGATTCTTCATGTTACTACAATGGTAGCACTGGAGAACAAAGGCGGCATTCGCCTCTTAGCTCTAGTGCACACACAGTGTTTTTAAATAGTTATTTTAACAATTTATATGCACTGTGTGTTTACATTGTTGTCATATATTGGAAAATCAATTAAAGCAATATAATGCTAATGGGAAAACATGATTTGCAAAATAATTATAGGTAATTTGAAACAGCTGTTCTATTTCTAAAAATTTTCATTCAGTTCTATAATATTTATATTTTTCTTCTGGCAAAATGGTTATGTAATCATACTTCCAAAGACTAGATTTTTTTAATAACTTCAGGTTTTGTGATAACTGTACAATGTGCATACCCACAGATGTCTGTTCTCATTTTCATAAAATAATTCAATTCTGTATAGTGTATGTAGCAAGGCAACTTTAGACCAAAAATTACTGAAAGCAGCAACATCTAATGGGTCTCACCCACCCACATAATACTAATATTACTGGAATACTTTCAAACATACAGTAACTTTAGCTTCAACAGCATTCATCTAGATTTGCTGGCAGCTCCCCTAGAAGCAAAAAAAGATGGAGGATACCAACAGCATATATTAGCATGCTCAGGTAGGTCAAATGATCTGGAGTCAGGTCAGAGCTACTAGTTAAAAGGAAATATACATGGCACACATCATGGGTGTCTGATATGAGTTTCAACTAGTCTGTCTTCTGTTTCTCTCTCTCTCTCTCTCCACTCTCCATTTTGTCTAAAGGACTGGAAAACTGCAACAGTTTTGTCTCAAGGACTTGAAAACTGCCACAGATGTCCCTAGCCCGAAGTGCAACTAACCAAACCTTTATTTTGATTTGCAGGTGCACACACTGAAAAACAGGATTATGGTAAATTTTAGGAATTTTTTGCCTGCCTTCCCCCAGCAAGCGTATGAGGGAGACAAGGTGGGTGAGGTAATGTCTTTCATTGGACCAACTTTTGTTGGTCCGAGACACAAACTGTCAAGCTTACATAGAGCTCTTCCTCAAGTCAGTTTTAGTGAGCCTTTGGTCACAAATGAGCAATCTCTGTGCCTGGGCTAAGAATCTGAATTTTTAACACTATTGAAGCCTCTGTGTTGGAAAAAATTAATAGATAATTCAGGATCAGAAGAAAATTAAAAAACAAACATTATTCTGTCTTTAGATTCAGGGCTGTTGGTGCATGCATGCACAAATAGAGCTTCCCCTTATGTCAGGATGTGGTATTGCAGTGATTCTTTCACTCTAGCCCCACGTCCCTTGCCCATCTCCGCTTCACAGCTGTTTCTGTGGCCCAGCCCTCCAGCCAAGTCACCTCACAGTCTATTCCCCTTCTGACATTAACAGAAAAATCCCAAAATAAGAAACCCATATTCTAGTGGCCTCTCAGCCTGGCCCTCAGCCTCCATCTGGAACTCTTGAGTTCTCGTCATCTTTCATTCTTGGCTTTTCTCCCCGTGGTCTGGAGAAGAGATAGGGGAACCCAGATTCTCCCTCTCCCCTGGGTTCTAGCCCAGGGACCCTGTTTTAGGTAGTTAATGATTGTTCCTCCGTCACTTCCTTGAGCTGCTTCTGCCTTTGCTCTGCTTGTCAGCATTTTCAGCACGTCTGTGGACTCTGTTACCCCCACCTTGGATTTTTGGTGCCTCAGACCTTCTTCTTAGCCAGCAATAGAGGCACTCCCCCAAAGCTGCTCCCAAACCCTCTCACTGCGGCTGAACTGTATTTGAAACAGTCCCTCTGTATCTCCCCGCCCCTCCTTAGGGAAGTTAGCATTTCCTTCCTTCAAACAGGAATCTCCCCCTCAGCCCTCCTTTGTGGAGTGGAGTGTGGGTTTAGGCATTCTACTCAATCATTAGGGCACGAGGCCCCAGTCCTCCTTGTGGTACAAGACTTTAGCCAGTTTCACCTTCAGCTAGACCCCTTTTCCCAATTATCCTCTACACCCACACCCCAGTTTGGAGAGTTCAGCAGGCCAGAATTCTCTTGCTGATATCTGCCTTATTATGAGGGAGGAAGCAATATATATGCTGTTTCCCTTCTTGGAACTCATCCTGATTGGCTGGGGAAGATGGCAGCACTGCCCAGCTCACTCTTCAAGAGGCCTGGTCCCAGACTTTTAAAGAGACAGTAACAGGATTCCTCCCAAACGCTACTTATTCCTAGGACCATTTCCTCTCTCCCAATGCTTCTTCAGTCTTTGCCTACCATACCTCCCAAAGCTTAAAGAGGACACACCATAGAGATGGGCTGACCCCTAAGCATAATTACCCTTAAAGGGGCAGATAAACTCATTGCAAGGGCCATCAAATTCAGCAATGATCATTCAAAAAAGAATCTCATGAAAGCATATTTTTTATATGTTGTTGTTTTTTGGTTTTGTTAGAACAATCTAGACTAATCTGTTTTTCATATGTTTTTAAGCCTTATCCCATTTCCGTTTTAGACTTGGCTAACTAACCAGCCTTCAGCTTTGGCTCCTATCACACAAGGAAGACAGAAGTGGAGTTGACAAGCACTGAAAGATACCATGGATCCAATCTGCCACCAGAGAGAACGTTTGGGAAATTAGAAATCTTTCAAATGAACTATCAGAGCTAAGAGTGACTTTCTGTTCTTCATCTACAGACTTCCAGCTCACCCAACAAGATTGACTTCCTTAGTGTTATTTATTCCTTGTTAGGATTCCCTTAACATCCATGTCTTATGTCAGATTAAGGTAAATAATTTAATATAAGGTTGTACAGCAGTTTCTTGGACTTGAGCTGATGCTTTATGAGGGTTTAATTGACACCACCAAATCACTGCTGGTGTTAACTGATAGCTGAAAACATTTATGTATTACTTGACAAAGGATGAACAGAAGGATTAAACTGCACTTGGAATACATGCAGAAGCTTTTAGTACTATGTCTGCCAGCTTTGTAATGTTATGAGTCTTACAAAAGCAAAGAAATTCAAATCTCAGATTTAAGAGCTTTCATTCTGTGCTGATTTCATTCAGTTGTGCACAGATAGTATAAAGCTCTCACAAGAATGGATTATTTTACATGTTCACTGTACTATCACTGGCACAATAGGTCATAAATATTGAGTGGAGAAGACATACTTGTTTTACAGTACTTAATATATTATACATATACACACACAAACTATACTAAAAACAGTTCCCTTTCATTAACATTTAATTGGATGCCACGTGACCTGCACAACCCTGTTATATCTGTGTGTGCCACAGCTCTTTCTTATGGGTCACTGGGAAATAGCACTGAAGGACTGAGTCTTCTTCAGGAGATTGTCTACTGCCTGCTCCGGTGGCAGGATCTGTTGTTGGAAAAGGCCAGACACACTCTGCTCCTGGTGGACAGTAGCAGGATATAGTAAACTCTCCACTAGAGCTGGTCAGGAATTTTCCAATGGAACATTTTTCCACAAGAAAAAAAAAAAAAGTATCAGAAGTGAAACTTTTTGTGGAAGTATGTCAATTCTGATGAATTTCCATTACAAAAACCTGACAACATATTTGGATAATGCTGAATCATTCTGTTTCCACATTTCACTTCAAAACAACTTTTCATTTTGACATTTTCTTTATTTTATGTAACAAAATGCAAAACGTTGTAATTGGAACAAAACATTTCAATTGTGTGCGAACGAAATATTTCCATCAACCTGAAGTGGATTTTCCCCCCAGACTTTCATTTCTTGCAAAATTTTGAAATTTGTTTTCATCACATTCTGTAATGGAAACAATGTTCAAACTCATGAAGTTTCCCATGAAACAGAAAATCTGTTTCCCACGCATTCTATACTCTAATCACAATTGTTGTGTCTGTTGCAAGCTTAGCACACTCTTCTGTGGTTGTCTTAGAATATTTGCTGTAGTACACAAAATCCTGTTTCCTTCAGGAAAGGGGAAGGAGAGGGCCACCCCACAAAAAGTACCTTGCATTAGAGGGTAACAACCTGGCTACCCTCCTCCATGAAAAAGCATCTTCTGACAGACCAAAGGAAGTAAACAGTTGAAGTTAAATGAAATGGGAACTAAAATGCAAGTTTAGCACACATTCGGGTTCTGTTCAACTGAAGTGATGAAATTGAATTCAAACTACTTCTTATTTTCTCCAAATCAGTTCAGTTGCCCCAAGTGATCTGCTCATCACCAGATCCGTGATATCATGTTGCAGGTAGTTCATTCTTGGTTGACTCCGGGAGTAAGCCCAGCTCCATATCAAAAAAGTGTATAGTCCTCTCTTCACCATCAGAATGAGGTTGGTATCCATCACATCCAAGGCAAACAAAAAAGTTACCAGTTGAGAGATTCCCCCACAATATGCAGCACAGTACTGTCTTATCATAAACAGAGAGTCTGAAAAATGACTAGCAATCAACAAATCTTCAGTACATGTTTTGATGTGAACCATAAGTATCAATAAGTATATCTGAAGTTACTACTGAAAAAAATTATCCAACTATCTTAACAAGATGTCAAAATAAAAACCATGAACAATATAGAGGAAAATAAAAGAGCTCTCTGACTTGACATTGGCCCTATCATAAGCCATGACTCTAAGATGTTGTTCTTCTATAAATAAAATTTGGTCAGAACTAGAGCTGGATGATTTATTTTTAATTAATAGTAAATTCTCAAAAAAAATGCATTTTTGGTCCACCAAAACTAGTTGTGAATTCCAGTCAATTTCAACAACTAGTTTATGATAAATACTTTGGTTTGTTTTTTTTTTGTTTTTTTTTTTTTAAAAGGTCTAAAAAACATTTTGACCATTTCAAAATGAAACATTTATGCTTCTCATTTTGGAATGATGTTTCATTTAAAAACTTAGCTTTTTTTTTTTTTTTTTTTTTTTAAATGGGGGGCAGGGTGAAAGTCACCCAAAACCTAAATGAAATAAACAAACAGGGTTTTTCTTTTATTTGGATTTTTTGTTTTTTTCTTTATGATCCTAAATATTTTTTTTTTTCACTGAAATGAAAAATTCCGAATCAGTCTGGCTTAAAAACAAAGTGATTTATTTGGCCCCCAAAGTGAAGATATCAATTATTCATTCAGCTCTAATCAAACCCCCATCTGAGCCCAACCATACTCTAGGAATAGCCCTCAATGAGTTGTTTGGATTTTTTTCCTCTATCAAAATTATGCAAGTCTGATGCCACTATATATGCTCTGATTCACATAGGAATCTAGTATGTTGATGGGTCAAGTCCTGTTATCTTTTCAGGGTGAAGTTGAGCGAAAAGACGTTGGATGGATTCTCTCTTCAAATAACCTTTAACCAAAATCTCTCAGCAATGCAATGCCACTCACCTGCTCTTCTCTGCTCCAGCAGAATAATAAACAAAATAAGATATTAAAATATATTGCCCTTCTACATCAGTTTGAATCCAGCTCAGGCCACTAATGACTGAAAATCATTGTGTGCTCGTGGTCTATAATAAATGTGTTTGTGGTCTCAGTGCAAGTCCTGTTAATTACATCTTCACATCATGAAAAGCACCACAACAACTGACACCTTTTATGGAAGTCTTAGCAGAAAGGCTGCTCATGGGTGAGCATGGAGACCAAATGACCCTTTCACTGCTAGAGGTGGGCTCTTCAGGCCAGGTTTGAGATGAATTGTCTAAGCAATGGAAGGGAAGCTGGAACTTCCACAGTATAACACCTTTCTTTGAGCAGAAAATTTGCCCCCAAACAAACAAAAAAACCCACAACACCATGAAATTTAAGGCTTTCTGCCTAGGGCCTCTCCACTTTTGCCTTATTCCTTCTTTTGAGTCAAATCCTATGGCTTGCAGAGGCCCCACTAGTCCTGTGATTGGGAGTGCATTGCCATTCTAACCAATCCTGAGGATGTTCAGACCAGTGCACGAGAGGGCCTATAGTGGCTACTCATTTGGGATGTATAGAGCTCCAAGAAGAGGAAAGAGCTCATACAAACAAACATTCTCCATGCCCCTCTTGACTAGGCTTTTGAGCATCCTGCTCTCCTTTCTGCTCCCACAGAAGAACCCAAGACCAGTACGTACATCTTGAAAGAAGACTCTATAGCACAGAGAGATGGACCCAGTTATATGAGGAGGACTTAGGCAGAAACACTCGAAACAGGAACTGGTGGTGGCTAGTAGTTCTCCTCTCTGCCTCTCCCCCTCCATTATGTGTGTCTGGAAGGATGTGGGAATGAGGTGACAGTGGGATCCAGAGGTTAGTCATAGACCTTCTATAAATGCTGTTGGGAGGAAATTAGCACCCCCCTTCACAGAGCCCAATCTGCTTGGAAAAAATGGAAGGTTACATTAGGCACCTGTTCAATTTTAGAGCTGTCAGATGGCTCAGTGTTGATGTCAGGAAGTATGTGGCCACTTGACCTTTCACTGTCTCTCTGGTTCAGCCAGGGAGACCCCCTACCTCCATACAGGGACACAGAGGGACCGTGTCCCCATCTGATATCACTTCCTGCTGACTACTGCTGATATATGGCAGAGGGAAGACAGCTCTTTGGCCAGGGCTGGTTGACCATGGAGCGGCTCAGCTACCTTTGCCAAGGGTCAGCCTTCATCATCAGAATACCAGGCAGAAATCCCAATTGGGCCACAGAGCTGTGGTTGGATTCCACAGCCACAGAGCACCTTAGTCAGGATTTAATCCATTGTTATTATAGTGGGGGACACAGATTATGTGTAAATTCCTAGCTATATTAAAATTACATCTGGTTGGGGCACCCACTTACAGCTCTGTTGTCCCCCATCCTAGGAGCTCAAATGCCAAGGTGACAAGCATGGGATAGATACCTAGGGAAAAAAGGGTTTTTTATTAAAAAACAAAACAAAAACAATTTGTTTGTGTAAATAAGCCCAAATAATTCAATAATACCCACAATAAGGAAAGTTTGGTCTATTATGGTTCCAATAACACAGCTTTATCTACACAGTTAAGACTAAACTGAATCAGAACATGGTTTGGGCAGAGAGATATTGTAAGTTTGTTCCCAAATCATATAATTTTATTGGAGACAGGACTTAAAATTCAGCTTGGGGGAGAACCAGTGGAATGAAAGAAGACTGTGTTCATTGATTATCTAAACTTTTCTACTCTCTGTCTCTCTCTCTCACACACACACCCCCACATACACAGACATACACACATTTCATTGCAGCCAAACTGATCTTTCCTGAAACCTGAAAGGATCAACATTTCTTAGGGTTTTGCTCTGTGAGATACAAACATTTCTTCTCCTCAACCCCAGGGCTGTGTTCATAATGTCTTTTTAGTTCAGCTGGCATTCATGCCACTGATTGACTGATCCAGACACAAATAAGTTTATTTGTTAGAGTAAGATACAAATGTATTTTCTTTCTGATACCAATGCTGATATACAATATCATTGCGCACAGATTGTAAAGTATAATGTGAAATGTGAGTTCAAGATGAGAGGCTTTTTTTTTTTTTGTGGTAAAAATTGAATCCCACCTTCACAAATCCATGGCAACAGCATAGCTCATGAAATATACAACTCTCTGAAAGGGCCTGATCCTGAAAGACAATTATAATGGGAACCGATAGCGCTCAATACTTGGCAAGAATGGATTTAATGGGTGAAATCTAGGCCCCAGGGAAGACAATGGGAGTTGTGTCGTGGACTTTAATGGAGCCAGGATTTCACCCCAAATCCCTAATTTTCCAGTTTGGGAGATACCTAACTAAAATTCACTGATAGATTATTGCCACACTCCTGGAAATGAAATATTTTAAATAAAGATTTTCTAATAGGAAATAATAAAGTTGGAGAATAGAAATAATTATAACTACACTAGAGGAAGAGGGGCTATGTGAGGCTAACACGCCATGGACAATGTTCAGGGCATTTCTGCAGGATTTTCAAGCAGCAAGCGACCAGACATGCTTGACATCTATAACTGAGAATGGGTAGGTGGGGCCCTTACAATACGTCGTCTCTTTATATTTCCCACAATAGATGACATTTCTATACCTGACATATCCTACCCTTGAATCATTGATGTCTGACTTCTCCTGCCTAGCATTTTTATTATTTCTCCCTGCCCTAATTATTTCTTACCTTTAAGTTCTCCTTTGACTTTAATGTAGCTCTCCCTAGGTACAGGAGCTTAAAAAATATCCTCTCAAGTGTGGTTGCTGGCAAGGTAAGTTTTCTTCAAGCTCTTGCAGCTCTAATTCTGATCACACAAAATGCTGAACCAAAGACTGACTTCAACAGCACTGCACAGAGTTTTATTACAATAGCACTGTCACTTTTCCTTACAATACTGTGAACTCTGACGGAATCACAAAGCTCGGGTCTGATCCTGGGAAGTGCTGTGCACCTGCAATTTCCATTGTTGGCAATCAGAGCTTGCAGGTGGTTCAGCAACTGATACACACCAGCAACTGATGAGGCACTGAGCTCACTGTAAATTGGTTTCTTTGCTTCCACTTGCCAAAAGAATCCCCAGCTCTGCAGCACGGGAACAAGTAGAGAAGAACACACAGGGAAAGGTATTTCTTAGTCCAAAATAGCAGTGAAGAGTTTACCGACTGTTTTCCGGTTACATATGTCCAGAGCAGGTAAGACAGAGAAAACTGCCAGTCTGATTAATTATGACACAGAAATATGAAGATCATGAGCCTGATTCTCATTTATATTATGACCTGGTATAAAGAGGACTTAGTGTAATTGAAAATTGGGCCTATGCGTTATTGTTCCTATGGTACTTAGAAGTTTGTAACAAGTGATGATAAAGTTTCTTACTGGTACGTATAAATAGGCAGTGCCGGTGCTAGCTCATTGGGGGTCCTAAGCAGGAATATTTTTGGGAGCCTCCATACAACATATACAAATAATAGGGAGGGGGTCTTGATCTACTCAGGGCCTTAAGTAATTGCTTTGTCTGCTTATGCCTAGTGCCAGCTCTGCGGGAGAGGGAGAAAATCAGCAGGATTTAGCTCAGTCCGGGGGAGGCAGTGCAATACTTTGCACTAATCTTTCACCTTTGGAAAGCTGGATTCAAAACCTGTCAAAAGAGAAAAGGGTGGTGTATCTCCAACTGAAGTCCCATCACAAAACTACACAGCTGAGTATCCGTGAAAGTGTTTTCTGCTTGTGAAAGACAGGAACAGCATGGGGATTGCAGGCCAGGAATAAAATTCTTTGGTATAACTTTGTGGAAAGCAACATTTACCTACATAATGCCTGACTCTACCCCAGGCTTCTATGGCTTAATCCAAGTGCAGTTAAATTAAATTGCCTTTTACAGATATAAATAGCACTATTAGTCACTTAGTTCAGTGAGAACTAAATTAATTCAACAAAGACCCATTTTTAACCAAAGCTCCAAATCCGAATTCCTATATGCATGTCTTTTAGCCAAATTTTCATCTTTTAGAAATGAACTCAAATGGCTTTTAGAACAAGTGACCAATTAATGGGTTATTTTACAACAAAAAATGAAGAGTGTGTAAGTAGAGTACCACCCTTCATAATTGTCAGTCTATACCATATTGAAGTACTTTGAACAAAATCAAAAATACATGAGACTCCCAAGCTTTCTACTGTTTTTTTTTTTAAATAGAAATCAAAGTTTCTTCTACAGAGAATTAAATAAGATTAAAGCTATAAGAGGGAAAACAGTGGGGTCACCCTGGTAGAGATAGGGAAACAATTATGTGATTTCTGGAGAGTCAAAGTTTATCAACAGCCATCTTTTATATTTAAAAAAAGAAAGCCAGAAATGTTATCTTTATCAAGTAACTGACATAATGTCAAATTCTGGGATTAATAAAACAACCCAGAATGACAGCAAAACTCACATGGCAATGATGTATAACAGTTCTAAAGACAGGAACACTAAAGCATTCATTTTTATAACCATTCAGATTCTGGTCCTGAATTGCACAAATCAATTAACAGTGCTTTTCTTAGCCTCATAGAAGAACATGTAGAATTAAAACATGGCATACTGGAATCTTTGACAATGAATCTCCCTCCAGAAAGCACAAGTATAATCAATAAAGCAAGTTTCCATTTGCATTGAATCACTGAAGTTTCAATAAAAAGAAAAGGAGGACTTGTGGCACCTTAGAAACTAACAAATTTATTTGAGCATAAGTTTTTGTGAGCTACAGCTCACTTCATCAGATGCATGCAGTGGAAAATACAGTGGGGAGATTTATATACACAGAGAACATGAAACAATGGCTGTTACCATACACACTGTAACGCGAATGATCAGGTAAGGTGAGCTATTACCAGCAGGAGAGCGGGGGGGAAAAACCTTTTGTAGTGATAATCAAGGTGGGCCATTTCCAGCAGTTGACAAGAACGTCTGAGGAACAGCGTGGGGTGGGAGGGGAATAAACATGGGGAAATAGTTTTACTTTGTGTAATGACCCATCCATTCCCAGTCTTTATTCAAGCCTAAGTTAATTGTATCCAGTTTGAAAATTAATTCCAATTCAGCAGTCTCTCATTGGAGTCTGTTTTTGAAGTTTTTTGGTTGAAGAATTGCCACTTATAGGTCTGTAATCGAGCGACCAAAGCGATTGAAGCATTCTCCGACTGGTTTTTGAATGTTATAATTCTTGACATCTGATCTGTGTCCATTTATTCTTTTACGTAGAGACTGTCCAGTTTGGCCAGTGTACATGGCAGAGGGGCTGTCTGGAAGCAAGGACTGGCCTGTCTCCCAAGATCTGTGAGAGTGATGGGTCGTCCTTCAGGATAGGTTGTAGATCCTTGATGATGTGTTGGAGAGGTTTTAGTTGGGGGCTGAAGGTGATGGCTAGTGGGAGTTCTGTTATTTTCTGTGTTGGGTCGGTGACTTCTGGGTACTCTTCTGGCTCTGTCAATCTGTTTCTTCACTTCAGCAGGTGGGTATTGTAGTTGTAAGAAAGCTTGATAGAGATCTTGTAGGTGTTTGTCTCTGTCTGAGGGATTGGTGCAAATGCGGTTGTATCGTAGAGCTTGGCTGTAGACAATGGATCGTGTGGTGTGGTCTGGATGAAAGCTGGAGGCATTTAGGTAGGCATAACGGTCAGTAGGTTTCCGGTATAGGGTGGTGTTTATGTGACCATCGCTTATTAGCACAGTAGTGTCCAGGAAGTGGATCATTACACAAAGTAAAACTATTTCCCCATGTTTATTCCCCTCCCACCCCACACTGTTCCTCAGATGTTCTTGTCAACTGCTGGAAATAGCCCACCTTGATTATCACTACAAAAGGTTCCCCCCCTCCCCCGCTCTCCTGCTGGTAATAGCTCACCTTAAGTGATCACTCTCGTTACAGTGTGTATGGTAACAGCCATTGTTTCATGTTCTCTGTGTATATAAATCTCCCCACTGTATTTTCCACTGAATGCATCTGATGAAGTGAGCTGTAGCTCACGAAAGCTTATGCTCAAATAAATTTCTTAGTCTCTAAGGTGCCACAAGTACTCCCTTTCTTTTTGCGAATACAGACTAACACGGCTGCTACTCTAAAATCTAGCATGTAAATTACACTCACTTACCAAAATCTAACTTAGATAACCATTTACATCACTTCTACATTTAATCCATTGTAGAGAGACAAAGGTGAGCCTGCTTTTTCGTCAGTGGCTGAAAGTCTATAGAAAGAATAAAAATAAAGTGGCTATTATGCCTATGTAAACTCTGCTACTTCCAAAGTTACAGGTCCTTCTAAACCCAGGAGGAAATGTGCTTTCTATTTCTTTATTAGGCATTATCATGTCTCTCACAAAATATCAGGTCCCTTCATAAATAATATAGTTATGCCATAAAATCTAATTCACTGTCTCTTTCAAATGTCAGTTCTAGAGGCATCTTCCAGGAATCATGATACAATACACCTGAAAACTTAACATGGCCAAAATCAAGCTGCCAGTCTTTCCCTCTAAATCCTCCATTTCTTTACCATGGACACCACCACCATCCTCCCCCTCACACAATCCCAAAATCTTGGCTTTGTCTTTGATTGGGCTCTCTTTTGACACATGCACCAAGACCGGCCAGGTCTAAATCTTCCATTTCTCCCTGCACGTATCCAAGAGGCTAACCTGGCCTCTCTGGCCACACTGCCAAAACTCTTGTCCAATCCCTGATCATCTCATACCTTGGTGCCTAATCTCCTCCTCTCTGTCTTCGATACCTGCAACCTTGCACCCCCACAAATAAATGAAAAAAAAGCTACTCCTAAGATCATCTTGGCTGGTGACTCCAACTATGTCACCTCTGCTTTAAGTCCTTCCATTGGCTTCCATTCTTCCAATGCAAACATTTCCTTATCCTTACTTTCAAAATCCTCCACAATTTAGCTCTTCCTGCCTATCCAATCTATCATCTTATCACAAGGTCAGCTCCTACCTTTGCTCCATCAATGAGGCTGTTCTCAATCATCCAATGCTTTGCTTCTCCAAAAAGCACTGACATGCCTACTCCCATTCCATCTCTTAAAAGTAGAATAAGCTCCCAATTAAAATCCATAAAGCAACTACCTTGTCCCTCCACTCATCTTTTTCATAATGCATACAAAATGCAACCTGGCAATGGCTAGACAGCTGTGATCATTGCTACTAGCCAGTTAGTAACTAACATATCCTATTGAATTTATTTGTCCGATCTCCTGTACTCCATCCCAGACCACTTGTTATATCTTGTCTTTTGGACTATAAGCAGTTGAAGGCAGGTAGCATAAGATGTTGTTATGGCACCCATCACAAAGAGGCCCAACCTGGTTGTAGTTTTTTGGCACTACAATAGTGTAAATGCCAAATAATACTAACAACAGTACATCAAGATGGTAGACATGAGAAGTGACATTATTCTATCCTCACATCTCTCCTGAGGAATAATTTCAAGGTCGTTGGAATATGTGACCTGTCACATTGCCAGTCTGGATAATGTCAGATTTCCCCATGCACTAGTAGGGCTATGTAACGGGTTGTGCTCACCACCATGGTGCCTCCTGCCGGTCCTTCTGGGAATTAGCTCTGTTCTAGCCGTGGAGTGCCCTCTGCGGTGGTGTCTTGCCCACTGTCTGCTCTGCTGTGCAATCTGGGACCCGCGTTGCTCCCTGGCTTGCAGCGTCCTCTTCTGGACACAGCCCTCCGGCTGTGCCCCTGATCTATTCTCCCCCTTTTGGGGGTAATGCAGTCTAGCAGCCAGAGTCCATGAAACACAGTATGGCCTAGCAGCCAGAGTCCATGAAATACATCCTTACTGTCAGGGCAGTGTGGCCCAATGGCCAGAGTTTATATGCAAATGCCCCGCTCCTTTGGGGTAGTATGGCCTAGCGGCTGAAGTCCCTGAAACACACCCCTATTGTCAGGGCAGTGTGGCCCAATGGCCAGAGTTCCAGGTAGGGGGGCCCGGGCCCACCTGACTCCACCGGGCCATCTTCCTATTTTCTCACAAGACATCAGTAAAACAGCAAAAAATGAAATAAAATTTAAAAAGTCCATTTTTTATTCTAAACTCATTATTCCCCTATGAGAATTCAATATAAATTTAGCAATTTTCTCCTGTTTCCTCTCCCTCAGTTTTTCAGCTCTGCTTGTTGATCTGTTTTCTAACAATAACTCCACCCACCTACTGTCTCCGCATTTTGTATAGGAGCTTTGATGATCACATGGGTAAAAATAATTAATATGGACTTGAAATGTCTTATCAAAAACTTGACATTGCTATCTTAACACTAAATAATGTTTATCCCGAAAAGTTACCAAAAAATTTAACATACCATACGTACAATGAATTTTCCAGGGATAATTTTTGAAGTTCTCTACACCAGGGGATTGTCTCTTTTACTGCAGCATATCCTCTACCTCTTCACTCTTCAGTGAAAAGTGCCTTAAGTTTCATAGTAGAATTACACAAGTAAAACTTTAGAAGAACTTAAATTAACTGACTTTAAACACATCTTTGAGTTATATTCACTAAAGAAGCAGCTGATATAATCAAGTGTCTGATTCAGAAAATGGTTAATATAAATGCTTCTTGTGAAAAAAAGTTTATTTCCAAATATTTCCAGTATGTCTCAGGAACAGTAATGTGATCACAAGAACAAGGAAATAGAACTGCAGATTCTGTGACTTTCAAATAAGTTTTCACATTGTCATCATATAAAGTGAACATTTTAGTGATTTTTATTAACTGGACTGGTGACATTTATATTTGCTCACTAGGCAAGTAACATTTTAGGTTGTTGTGAGAAATGCTCATCCTCCTTTGCAAAAATCTGGCCTCTCATATCAGTAGGTATACCAAATGTTGATACAATATTTGTCTGTGCATTAGGATAGGATGACCAGACATCCTGATATTATCAGGACCATCCCAATATTAGGGGCTTTGTCTTATATAGGCAAGTCTTACCCCTTCCCCCTCCAGGCCCCATACTGATTTTTCACACTTTCTATCTAGTCACCCTACATTAGGATGAGACAGTGCTCCTCAGATACTGCCTGGCAATCACTTTTTCAGCCAGATATCCTCTTGTAGACCAATGTATCAATCCCAATTCCAGATCTTTTCTTTTTGGTGCAGGTGCATGTTTATATGAAGGGATAAGATGAAAATCAGAAACCTTGAATTGTATGATTTCCTAGTCATGAGTATAGCAAAATACTGGTGTCAAAATTCCCATGCGCATTGTCCCTCAGACCACCATCTCCCTGCACCCCTCAGGTCTCAGGCCTCTAGTCATCATTTCTATCTTGCAATGGAGTCATGGAATTGTCCCACTCTCAGATTCAGCCCTGGGCTGCAATACTCTGTGCATCAACCATGATCACAGTAACGGGTATGACTTATATCCAGATCCTGCAACTCTATTCCCGCCAAGGCAATGACAGTGATCATCAGTGAGCAGACACCCTCATTAAAAAGTATTATTTATTTAGGAAAAAAGCATTTAAGAGAACACATATCTTAAAAACAATTAATCATCCTATACAGGTCTACTTTTCCCTAAGGTTTACCATACCTGGAATTTGGGAAGGCCAGTTCCTTCAAACTCCTCCACAGAGCCTGTCGGTCCCAGCCTGTTTGCGGAGACAACTGCTGAGAAGTGCCCCATTTATCTCCCTCAGAAAGGATTTTTAACTCTAATCCACCAATAAAGCCTATTCCTACCCTTCCTTCATTGCCAGCTCTCCAACTGGGGTGTCATGAAAAACACTTCCAGAAATTTCACATGTACTAAACCAGAAATAAAAGCTGGAAAAAGATTGGATAGTTCCCTCATGCCTCTGCACTTCCAGCCAAGACCAAAAATCCCAACAATTTCACAATTTCTCTGGCTTCAGTTGTCCAGTAGGAAGAAAGGGTTTGATTCCACTTATAAAACTGACAAACTTCTTTATCTTTTTATTGGACCAACTTTTGTTGGCGGGAGATCCTGTCTGTCTCACTAGCAGAAGTTGGTCCAATAAAAGATATCACCTCACCCACTTTCTCTCTCTAATATCCTGGGACCAACGCACCTACAACTAAACTTTTCACTGACATGAATGGTGACCACTAATTTATATGCTACACTGAAAACTTATTTTTAATAAAAGTTCACATAGTAGCTGTGCGTTGCTGGGACGGAAAAAAAATCAGTTTTGTTCAATCAAAGGAGGATTAGCCATTTCTCTTGCTGATTTTGGTTTGTGAGAGAAACGCAAAATGCAGTGGCTTCTATGCCTGCCCAACCTCTCTCCACGGTTACTGCACTCATGCCCCCATTTCGTAAGAGCTTTCACTCTTGCTATGGTTACATTGTTTGGGTTTTTTGGGAGGTGAGGTGGAGTGGACTTTGTTAGTGCGGCTAGCAGGGTCATGAATGCTTTCCTCATGTCTCTTCTCCCCTTTTGTCCTACCTTGCCTTATCCCTTGCCAGACTCAAACTGTATCTCTGCAAATCTCCAAGTATCCTGTAAGCTTCCTCTTTCTGAGAGAGCAACAAATAAAGCCCTGATTTCTTTTGCTTTTACAGATATATATAAAAAAGATAGAATAGCAGCTAAATTGCAGATGCTGATTTTTGCTGTTCAACAGCAAATTATACACATACACATGCTTGTTTCACACATCTTCTCCTGTTGTGACAGGAGTGAAGGTGCTGCTTTCCATTGCTCTCAAACCTTTCAAGTTGGCGACCAAGCATGATTGAGCTGAGGAGATTCAGCCTATCCCACCATCACCTGCCCCTCTTTCAGTGACACAGTTACTGCCCAGGAAGCTGTTTTGCTCTCACAAAGCTTAGTCTTGCTTTTGACAAAGCTTTGCCAAAGTGCTCCAGCTACACGTGATAGGTTAAAAGATTTTCTGAACAAAACCAGAAAAGATTCACATTTGCCATGTTCTCATGCCTACAGCAGGTTCCCTGCTCATTTTACATCCATGGTGAAGAGGACTATGGGCCACATTCTGCTCAGCCCCTGTGTGAGTGTACAAAGGGGTGAGGGTGCAAGTTGCTTCCCTTCCCAGGGTTCAAAAAAGAACTAGATAAATTCATGGAGGATAGGTCCATCAATGGCTAATAGCCAGGATGGGCAGGAATGGTGTTCCTAGCCTCTGTTTTGCCAGAAGCTGGGAATGCGTGACAGGGGCTGGATCACTTGATGATTACCTGATTACCTCTGGGGCACCTGGACCTGGCCACTATCAGAAGACAGGATACTGGGCTAGATGGACTTTTGGTCTGACCCAGTAGGGCCATTCTTATGTTCCCTAGTTCTCCTGCACAGGGACTGACCAACATCTCACTGGGGAGTACAGATCATGCTTTCTCCTTGCACCCTGCAAGTGTGTCGTGCCAGAAAGCATGGGCAAGGGGAGGATAAAACTAGAGCCATAGCTTCACCTTCCTCCTCTACTCGCAGTAGAGCTTGCCCATGACAGAGGAAACTGTGGATATATATTGTGGAAAAAATCCAGTAGGCCTAAACTTCCCAAGTAGGCCTAAAACTTTGCTCAAGCTAACTGTGTGTGTGAAAGCATAAGTAGAGGCTGAGGAAAATTCCACTGTGGGGCAGTTGCAATGGAACAGTTTAGGAAATGTAACCCTGACAGTTAGAAATTAGGAAAGACTCTCAAGAGGGACTTGACTGGACACTTATGGGATGGTGCAAATAGTGTAGCTGCAATCTGGAATATCCATAAAAGTCAACAACATGAGGAAAAATTGGGACAGCTGGAAAAAGCCACGGGCCTTATTACTGGAGCACAGCTAGCCCAGGTTCAGGCTGGTGTCGGTGAATTATACGTTATCTCTGCCCTTAGCTCAATGACCCAAAAGCTGTTAACAGAAATGGTACTGGATATCACCTAAGCTGGAAAGGCATTGTAGTGCGATCTGGCCTGTTCAGAGGTTCAGGATTTTCTGAATGACCAGCTCACGGCCATTCAGAGGGATCTTGAGCATCAGACGTGGCTCACTGCCCTTACAAATACCTCAGGAGTTCCATCTAATCTGCGGCCATGGAGGCATACTTGGAGATTTTCTAAATGGAAATGCAAACGTTCACAGTGCTCCTTTGAAGCATACGGGCCGGTCGGAGGGGTATGGGCTCCCACCTACTGAATCCGGCTGGGTCCGTGGGGAAGATGCATGTGGGATTGGATAATTCACCGAGACATTTGGGAACTTGAACTACCTGGTATGCCCAACTGATTTGTAGTCAGTGCTCCTGGAGTAACGCCCGACATTTGGGTAGGGATTGGAAGCCAATGGACACTCTGGCCGTTAGAACCCCCTCAACTTCAGCGTGTACATAAACTAAAACCAGGAGAGGTTGTCACTGTTCATGACAACATTTGCTCGGAGGGTATGGGATGGGGGACTACCCTGACAGGACACCTACTTTTCCAAGCTAATGATAGCTGTGTGCATGTTGAGACCACTACCTTGAATGATGTACACTTTAATCTCACCACAACCATAGGCAATCATATCATTCATTGGCCTGCGGATAAAATTCTACTTTAGCCATTAGGTTCCAAATACCCTTTAATTGGACTACTTTAGTCCCTGACTGATTCCAAAACTTGCTTTCAATACTAGCAGAGGTTCAGAAAATTTCCAAATTACAAGGACAAATTCACATGCTCCAAAATATATATCAAGCCGAAAAGAATGCCTTTTATACTGCCTACAGAATGTCTACTTTGTGTACCCAGACCCATCCCAGCCACATTATATTATCACCATGGGAATGTTGTTGCTTTTATTGCTGTTTAGCATAGGGTTACGTTATTGTTGCTGTAATAGATGTATTCATCATTGCCTATCCAGCCCAAGGCCTGCCAACCTCGGTTCAAGAAAGCAGGTGACACTAATGGTTGTGAATGAAATGTATGGCACAGTTTAGGCAGAAGAACAGGAGGATGAAAAGGATGAAATTAAGAAGCTCATGGCCATAGAAGTTTAGGCCCGATTGGTGGTGCCAGAAAAGGAGGGAATGTGGAAAAAATCCAGTAGGCCTAAACTTCCCAAGTAGGCCTAAAACTTTGGTCAAGCTAACTGTGTGTGTAAATGCATAAGTAGAGGCTGAGGAAAATTCCACTGTGGGGCAGTTGCAACAAAACAGCTTAGGAAATGTAACCCTAACAGTTAGAAATTAGGAAAGACTCTCTAACCGCAAAGAACAACCTGTCAATAACAGGAAAAGTTTGTTTTGCTATATCCCAAATAAGGAAAACTACTGTTAGAGTCTATACTATATGCCAAATAAGAAAAAAGCTGTTAAAGGAAGTATGCTTAACAAATTGTGGTTTTCAGCTATATAAACTCCTGTATTTTCTGCTTATGCAGAGCAGCTATGGCTGACTCTCCCTGTATACGTATACTTGAATAAAGCTCCTCAGGCATTTCTGATTTCAAACACAATGCATGGTTAATTTTCCACCACAGTACACACTGCTGTATAAATCCAGAGTTCAAACTCAAACTCAAGCCTAACTCCCTTCTATCTATCTGCAAATCATCCTAATCTAGGCCTCAGACCCAGAGTCCCGGGACCCAGTGAGATAGAGGAATTGAGCCTGAGTCAACCCAGGGTTCAAGCCCTATTGCTCTACAGTGAAAAGACAACCCCACTGGTCTAATGCTCTGGGAGTCGACCAAAAGTATTCCATAATCCCACAGGTTTACTTTCTTTGTCCTCTGGACTTGCCCAAGTTTGGTGGGCAGTCAAGTTTTCCTACCCTGCCCCATGAACAAAGAGCTAGAGCAGCCACATTTTGTGAGGGTGCTAGGAAGTCTGAGATTGGGGTGATAGGACTCAGGCTTGCATAATGTAATGTAGATGCTAGAGCCCCAGGTTGAGACCCAGGGTTCAACAGTTGCTAATCTGGGGTTAGAAATGTGTGTAGACATTGAATCCCTAAGTAAACAAACCCAGGGTCTGATAATTGGAGTTCTAATAACCCTGGGCTTACGTGGCAGGGTCTCAGAGCCCGGGCTTCAACCTGAGCCCAGATGTCTACAAAATTATAGCCCAGTAAATCCACCCTGCGAACCCGAGTCAGCTGATGCAGGCTAACTGCAGCTGTTTTATTGCATGTAGACATACTCTATGCTGTTTTTTCACTGGGGTAGGTGGGGAGGAACAGGACTCTGAATGAGGTATAGCACTCAACAGAACCTAGTATACAATCTACCCACTATCAGATTTCAAATTGAAAGCATCAACGGATCCAGGCTGTCAAAATGCAAGGTCAACAGTCACCCAACTTTTTGTCCAGGATATTGTTTACAATTCTATAGTGATCATATTTGAGTCTGGCTCTGTTCAACACCCTTTGTGGCAGCATATGTGGAATGTGGGTAATTGACCACAGCTATTGCAAAATAATTATTGTAATTGCAAAGCAGAATAAAGTCACTTTTTTTTTCTGGAATAGTTATGTCAGTAGTTATGTCAGTAACAACTGTGCTGCTGTGCCAGTCCATTTCCTCATATAGACAAGCCCCCAGCCATATTCTATGGCATTTGGGGCCTGATTCTTCAGTATAATCATTTAGACCTGTGCAAAGAGGATGTAAGAAGCTATATTTCTGAATGGGTAGCATTGAACAGCCACTTTGTACAGGTCTAAATGACTATACAGGTGGCAAGGCTCTAGAGAATCAGGTCATTACTATTTTCTGTACTGAACTTTAAGGTCATCTTTTAGTATTGCGTAATTCCATCTCGAGTAAATATGGCAGAACTATATAGGGGAGGCAATTCCCATGATAAAAGAGCATAAAGGGATAACTGCAGTTCTAGTTAACCTGAACTACATATCCCTGCTCTGCTCAGAGTAAGGTTACAGGCTTGCTATTACTTGCTCAGCAGTTTACATATAAACTACTCAAAACTATTGTATAATAAGGAATTACCTGCATGTTTGCCAGCAAATTACAGCAAGTTTTTCACAGCAGACAGTCAGCAAAACCTGTGGATTTTGAAAGGACAACACTAGGCTGCAGCCGTCTTCACCCTGCATGGGATTAGCCTGATCAATTCACAGTTGTCTAACATTTTCTGCCAAGGTTATCTGAAAGAGACATTAAACATTGGCTCAAATTAACTTTGCAGCAGCTTGTCTGCAGCACCAATCTTACCAAAATGAAGCTGCAGCAGGTTTCTGTTAAAAATCTTTTAGTATGCTTACTGAGTGCCTGCACCATGTGGATGCATCAATCCCAGGCAAGCTTACCACAAGCAGACAATTAAAACCGAGCAAACTTGCAAGATCAGCTTACTGTCGTCTTAACATTTCAGAGAGATCTATTTTTTTGTGCCTGGTCAGCGCTTTGCTAATTAACTGCATTCTCACTATTCTGCAGAAGTGATATTTTAGTTTGTGAAGTATGAGACAAATATTATAGTCAACTACACTTGCACTGGAAAAAGGTGAAGTCACTGTCCACCTGCTGCATCCTATCCTTAAGGATGTTCAGGGAGGGCAAAAGAGGTTGAGTATTTTAATAGTGTGCATGTTATCTAGATGGAGTTTATAAGACTTCAATATAGGAAGAGGGAACTAAGGTGCATTATGATGTTCGAATGTGTGGGGTAGCCTCATAGCCAATAGTATTACCATGCAGATGCACTGCAAGTGAAATGCATATCACAGATAGCTGCAGACCGAACTATCTGACCTACCCAGATTCTAACAGATTCGTCCCAAATACTGGTCTGTTTATTCACAGATCTGGCTCCCTGTAATCATTCAGAGCAACACCGTTCAAAAGCCATTGTTATCACAGCATTGGCCAGTCCACTTTAGATCATATTGCAATTGGTGTTTGAGTCATGCTTTCAGAACTAATTGGTGTTTGAGTCAGTGCTTTCAGGGCTGCTGACACTAAACCCAACACTTTTTGGTTCTGAGAGCCTTTCTAGTTTATTGGCTCAAGATCAGAGGACAATAGATGTTGGAAGTCATGGTGCAGCAATATCCCACTTCCTTTGTCTGATCTAGTCTCCTGACAGAGTCATTTTAATTGGAAACTAATGCTTTGCCATTGCCAGTTGTGCCACAGTTGTGTTTGTTTGTTGTGTTTTTGGTTTGTATGGTAAAAGTTTTTGAACGTAAAGGTGAAAAGAAAATTTTCTAAGTTTTGAAAAGTCAAAACAATCCTCTTTGTGGCAATCCAGTGCCGCATGCATTTACTGTAATCAAAAACAAAACTCAGGCATCACAAGGCAGAAACTGGAAGCTGAATGTTAAAGGTAAATTGTGCTTGCTGTGTTTTTCTGAGCTGAATCCTATCCATATGATCAGCAGCATTCAGAGTCACGGCAGGGAAGTCTCAGAAAGGGAGGGAGACCTGGCGGGTGGCTTTGAAGAAAGCACAGAGAAATTCTGTAAATAAAAGTTCTGGTTGAGCAGTGAAATTGGCTAAATTGCCTAAGGCAGTGTTTAGGAGGGAAAGGGATCTAAAAGAGTTCTCTTTGTTTTCTGAAAAAGGTGTGGCGGAGCCAGAAAAGCGGATGATTCTTGGGTACGTTTGTTAATCACTGTGATTATACAAAACTCTTGTTTTGGAACAGAAAGAGAGATAGTTAAGAGAAGACATAAAGGGGCAAATGGAATGAGTTTGATGGAGTCCGCAAGATTTATCTAAACAGAATTTGAGGCAGCAGCAATCAAGCTTCTAAATGTTACTTTTCTTCATTAAAGGAAAATTGTCCATTATTTAGTTATGATTTGTATTATGGGAGCATTTTCAGGCCCCAGCATAGATGGGCCCTATTATGGTAGCCATGATACCGACACTGAGGTCATGTCTAGACTTATGGTGACCTGCAGAGCACAGGCACTGCACTCCCAGCTAGCACCAGCATAAATAGTGGTGTAGATGGTGAGGCACAGCTTAGGAAAATACAGTACAATGCCCTACATGCCTGAACCCTAACTGATATAACCTACATAGCTCTCTAACACAGTGGTCTCCACACTGGGGTGCGCACACCCCAGAGGGTACGCGAGATGATCCCAGGGGCTGCACGGCATCAGGATCGCCTCCAGACAGCACTCCGCCATTTTTGTTCTTCAGAAGGAGCTCTGCACATCCACGGCTGGTGTTCCCCTCCAGTGGCCCACCTGCGGCAGGTCTTCCAGTCCTCTTCCGTCGGTGGCGTGCCTGCAGCAGGTCTTCCGGTCTTCACACTGGGGGTGTGCGAGCCAAAAAGTTTGGAGACGCTGCTCTAACACACCCAAGCAGTGCCTCCCATATCTCCATTGCTATTTTTAGCAGGGTAGTGTCCCACTGCTTCCCTGCTGTAATGGCTTTTCCTCACCACAGTGAAAAATTCCAGCAGCAGGAAAGATTGATGAGGGAGGCAGCAGGCAAAGACTCTTGCAGCTCTACAGTGAGTGTGGCCACAGCCTGCTTTTCACAGCACATGTAGCTCTATACGCGCCCTACATGCTGCCACAAGTGTAGGCAAGGACTTAGTGAGAGATGTATCCTACCCCAAAGAGCTTACGATCTGAACTGAGCTCTGAGGCGTCCCCATGGAGGGGAAGAGTAAATTCTCTCTTCTGTCCTACTCTCCTTTCCCTGAATGGTCACTTGGGGACTCCCTGGAGTATACCAGGAGGACTGGGGAGGCCATTACGGTGTGGGGACTGAAGCAAGTACAGGGGTGTGAGAGTTGAGAAGTGGACTGAACCATGCACCACCACTCAGCAGAGAGCTGGCCACATGAAAGGGGGTGGGGGGAAAAAAGCTGCACCTTGAAAAGGTGAGGTAGCTTATTCCCCACAGCAAGGGGAAAAACAGGGAAGGAACTGTGAGTTAATCACTGTTATTTCCAGAGACAGCACAGCTGTGAGCTGCCCTCTTAACAGATCTCAACCTAACAGCTCAGTCTAGCCCTGATGTAACATTGCCAGTCAATAGAAGTTACAAACATTTCAAAATCTGATTAACTTTGCATTTTAATAATGGTTAAAAATAATTTTATTGAAGGTGGTGGGGTGGAGGAAAGTATCAAAATAGCTCCAGAAGGAAGAGGACAGCTGCTTTTCACAATTACTCAGAAAATGCATTCTGAAATGCAGCTGTCAGTCCGTGAACTACATTCAACAGTCACTGCAAAGTTTATCTGTTGCAGACTTCTCTTCTGGACTTCAACACCAAGTCCTCATCCATATGATGCTTTAAAACAAATGGGAACTGAGCATCCAAATCCCTGAAGCAGCTTTGAAAAAGTATCAGCCGAAGTCTCTATTGCACACGCATGCAATTGCATTTCAATGGACATCCTGTCTGACTTGTTTTACAGTGAGAATGTTTATTTCACTATGATCTGGGATCTGTTTTTCCAAAAACTTCCCTGTCTTTCCTGTTAACATGGTCAGAACAGGTCTGTCCAAGGACAACACAAATTCAAGGGATGCCCCGAGCAGTGCACCTCTAGGTGCTCAGATACTTTAGCAGTGGGGGACCTATAAATATCTACAGAGAGATGCAATACAATACAGTACCAAAGAAACGTCATGACAAAGTCCACTATTTACATTTTGATTGAATGTTTTTCATTGGAAAATGCCAGTTTACCAAAACTGAAACTTTGTGCAGAAATGTACTGTTTGATGCTGACAGACCAGATGCCAGATCTTGCCAAGACTGCTGGCATTATCACAGGACAAACTCATAGCTGGAGACCAAACCAGTTGACCCATCTATTAATTTTGCTAAAAATAGGTATTAGTCTTATAAGAATGTACTTAGTGTTTAGACTCTAAAATGTATGTACATTGCTGCATGCCTTAATCTCAGTGGTAATGCCTGTATTACATGTGATCAGAACATATTTAAGTTTTGCTTTATAACTTTGAAAATGTTTGTTTTGAATTTGTGAACCCAGGTACGGGAATCATCCCCCATCCAGAAGGGCTCTCAAAATCACATGTGCTGTTAAGTAACAACTCAATACAAAGGATTGATTAATAGCCCTATCACACCTTGGAAATGCTATATGCAAGGAAGCTCATCTGTGGACTTAGACGCTAAATGAAGTAAATTAAACAGCGACAGAAAAATTTTCCATGTCTTCGCTGGCGTCCCTGCCCCTGATGCCCCACCCCTGCCCCTTCCTCCTGAGGCCCCGCCGCCTCCCCCAAGACCCTACCTGGCCAAGCCAGAGCGGGGCCAGGGAGCCCACCCCCCAAAACCAGCCCCCTGCCCATGTCCTAGCCCCCCGCTCTCCTACCCCAGGCAGCTGGAGGGACCCAGGCTCCCCACAGCTGCCCGTGCAGCTCTTACCGGACCTGGCTCCATCCAGTGGGTGGTGCCTCGGAGCTGCAGCCCGGCCATGGAAAGAACTGCGCAGGCAGCTGTGGGGAACTGTGGTGCGGACCCACCATCTGCCCTCGGTGGGGATCCCACGGGATAGGGACATAGGGCGGGGGGGGGAAATAGGAGGGGAAGGGGGGGTCCACTGTGGGGAAAAGTGGCCAGCACAGGCCTATTAACTTTCAAAAACTCTGAGGGCCATGGCTCTCTGGCCCCCTCCTGTTCCAGCATCACTGCCACCGGTCTTACCTCCTGGGTCTGCCCTGAAAGATACTTTGAATTGGCAGATCACTACAACTCTGTCATTTTTAGGATTTAGTTGATAACTCATTTGTGTGAATATGTTTTCTTACTGTAACCTGTAAATCAAACTCAGTTCTTTTTCCTACTTAATCAATAATTAAATTAGATAATTTATTACAGGATTGGCTACGGGAGTGATCTTGGTGTAAGATCCAAGATACCAATTGACCTGGGGTAAGTAACTGGTCTCTTAGAATTGGAAGCAACCTGAATATTGTGTGAGTTTTTGGTGTTAGTGACCATTTATCACTAAGTCCTGTTTGTCTGGGTGACAAGATAGACTGCAGAGCCCAAGGGGACTGTCTAGCTCCATGGTAAGACTGTTACAGTAATCCAGGAGTTCACATTTGTTACTGGCTGGGTGAAATCTAATTGTAGAACATACCACTGGTTTGGGGTGTCTGCCCTGTTTTTGACAGTTTGCCCTGAGGCTGGCACTCACAGTCATGAGACACTCCAGATAGCACAACAGCTGTTTAGACAAAAACTTCGTTGGGGAAGTTTCTGGTCAAAATGAGCAGAAACTCCCCACATTGCATTATAACCAGTAAGCTAGAGGTTAAATGATGCAGCTGGAATGTGCGAGTCCCTGCTCTGCTTCAGAGTGGAGAGTTCATCCTGGGTCTCAGATATCCCAAGTTAGTGCCCCAACCATTGTCCTATTGGCTATTCTGATGTGAGGGTGGCTGTGAGAACTGTTGAGAAGTCTATTTTTTTGCAAAACAAGTGTCAAAACCTTGCTATGTTTTTGCAAAACAATTCTTGTTTTCCAACTGGCCCTAGTATTTACAAGATCAAAATAATTCAACATTTTATACACACAGACCACGGAAACTATCTTGTAGGTTTTTCCCTTTCTTCTGGAAAGCTTTGGTGCAGACAAAGATCAATATAAGCATAAAACGTAAGTGTTATTGGAAATGATGACTTCAGTCTCAGATACTCATAGGGCCAAGTGGGCCTGTTTCTGTTCAGAGCCAGTCCAACATCTAAAGTGTAGAGATTCCTCAGGCTCCTTCCACTCCTCAGTAGTAACTGGCCTGTGACAACTGTTCTGTCATCATCTTACTTAGGGCTTTACTTCTTCTATGATAGCTCATTCACAATGAATCCTTCCTCTCCAGATACACTGACCTCCTCCCTCTGTGACTGGTCAAAAGTATTCACCACATTTTTAATGCTCGGTGTCTTAGAAGTACTTATAAATGTATAATACACAACACCATTCCTGACTACTGTATATGTTATGGAGAATATACAGCAGATCTACAACATTTCTCCTCCCACCCCCTCCGGCAAAAGCCCTGGCACTTAAAGAGAGTTAAAGATATGGAAATAGGACTTCACATTTATATGCAGTTACTTTTTGCGACTATGCATCTGAGAAAAAAAAACTGGATGTAAAGCTTGCTGAACAGCTAATATATAGGGCTTATATTTCCCGCCCCCCTTCTCCCTTAGCTAGGAAGAAACCAATATGTTTTTTTAAGAAAATCTGCTGTCCTTGTACATGCCCAAATATGCTTTTCCTTTGGAAATAAAGTTTTTCCTTAAACAGAAGCCCCAATTATTTATTCAATTCATCCAGTCAGGGAACACACGTGATCAGTGAAGTACCAGGTGACCAATGGAAACCCGTACACAGTATGAATATCAACTACTCAAATTAACAGTTGCAGTGAATAGTTCATGAGCAATCCATAGGATGAAATCTATCTGTATGAAAGATTAATTGAACATACACTAGATGCTGAAATTCATTTAAAAAAAATCAATCTGTTTGTGGACAATGCTAAAAAAGAAAAAAAGACGAAATTCAGAGAATATATAAATTATTTATTGTGAAGTGTTCACTCAGCCCTACTGAGCAATAAAGCAAACATTCAAATACCCTTTTTCTGGGACATGCTAACGTATTGTGAGATGGAATGCAGAAACGCGTGTCAGATTATAACTGACAAAGACAGAAAAGCACTGTAAAACCTGAAGAATGAAGCACCACCAGTTTTGAATGCTAAGATGGAACGTTGTACAGGAAACACACTTGCCTTTAAAAATCAGTCCTTAGAGGCAAGATAATAGGTTTCTAATGACCTAATTAATTTTACACCAAGTGTCTTTTGCAAATGTACAAAGTTAGACAGCAAATTGCTGTCTCTCTGCATTGGTAAGAAGCAGTTGTCTCAAAACAGATCTCTAAAACCAATGTACTGTAATTCATGCTGGCAGTTTATTCTAATTACAGCTGAATATAATGGTTCAGCTGATATACAGAGATTGTCTGTGAATTCCATCTTAGTAGCCACAAAGTAAAATAAAATGAAAGAATTATAACTTCAAATTAGTTTAACTGAAACCTTCTTGTTCTGTCTAAATGTGTAATCTTGGTGGGAGATTCATTGTACCTGGTAATATTCCCTGCTACAATATAGAATGCAAAGGCACTGTACTAGTTTCAATGCCATTAAAAAGTTATAACAGATGTTATTTGTTTGTAGAAACACACTCGCATAACAGTCTGACACAGAGAGAAGCTCTTGATTTGAAGTGTGAGTGTCCTGGCTTTTTTTTTTTTTTTTTTTTTAAACTGTATCAAAGTTCTGTCAAAAAGTGACTGGAAGTTATGGTCTCAGTTCAGGAATATTACCATCTAGTGACCAAAACCAACATATACACATACATAGGCTCTCTTTTGATAATGACCTGGCTTCTGAGAGGTCAAAAAGGTTTGCTGGGGTCGGTTAATTGTTCACTCAGACACAATTAAATGGCTGCAGACCCAGATTGTTTTTGTCCTAATTTGCTTTATTCACAGTATGTACATAGTTCCTCCCCACATATCCTAGTGACACACACAAGTGAGTACAGCACCAGTGAGGACACACTAGCTCAGGTCTGGCTTTCCACTATGGTTGCACACAGCAGGGCTAGGCTAACCCAGGTGATCAGCACCGGGATTAACTCTGTCATGAAGACATACAACTCTGCCCTGGTCTACACTCCAAACTTATGTCGGTATAAGTATGTCACTCAGGGGTGTGGAAAATCCACAGCCCTCAGCAATGCTGTTATACTGGCCTAACTCCCAGCGTAGACCGTGCTATGTCCATGGGAGGGCTTCTGCATTCAGCATAGCTACCACTTCTCAGGGAGGTGGAGTACCTATGCTGATGGGAGCAGCTCCCCCATTAGCATAGGCAGTGTCTTCATTAAGTGCTACAGTGGCTCAGCTGCACTGGTGCAGCACTGTAAGTGTAGACAGTCCCTGTGTGTTCACATTCCCAAGTCAAATTGCTTCTTTTTCTACTGTGCCTCACTGTTCCTCAGTGCCATGTTGTGACTGTGTGTCCTAACCCCGGCCATAGACATGGGAAGTAGAGGTGCGGGGGGTGCTGCAGCACCCCCAGGTTTTGCGCCCGGCATCCCAGCCGCTGGCCCAGCACCCCTGCTGCCTTGGGTCGTGACCGCAGGGCCGGCTCTCGGCACCAGCAAACCAAGCACGTGATTGGGGTGGCACTTTTCAAGGGGCGGCACTCTGGCCCTTTTTTTTTTTGCACTTGGGGCACCAAAAAACCTAGAGCTGGCCCTGTCGCGACCACCAGCTCCACTGCTGCCAAGTGGCTCTGCCGACAGCCCAGCTCCCACCCGGCCTCCGGCCCTGCATGCTGGGCTGCGCACCCACCCCTAGCTGTAGCCCCAGCCTCCGCCGCCTTACCCCTGTCCGTGTCCCCCGATCCTGGAGCCACAGCCCTGCTCCTGGCCCCAGCTCTAGGGGGCGGTGAGGGGTACAGACACGGGTAAGGGGGTGCAGCTCAGCACCCCCACTCGAAAAACTGTTCCAGTGCCACTGACCCCATGACCCCCTGCACAATAAAACATCTTAGGGTTGAAGCAGTCATCCAAAAATGCCACTACCCAGCCACTTGCTCAAGGGATCAAAGAGAACTTTACAGGAATGACACACCTATCTGGTGCAGCCAGTCAGATTAGATCAATCAGAATGATCCCTTCTGGCTAAAAATCGATGAGCCAGGGCCTAAAGTTTAAGGGTGAATACCTGTTCTACACACAGTTGTTTGCAACACAAGAGGGAGACCCATTTGAATTCAATGATCCTCACCCTTTTAAACTAAAGGCTCATTATGCTCAAAGGCATTTTATTTGTCCTTATCAATTAACCCAAGCTGATGAGCTAGCTAGAACTGCAACGTTTTTAACTCTTCTCAGCCAATATCAGATGATGTATTTCGGTAAGGTTTGTGTCTTTTCTTTACCAGCTTTTTCAGACAATTCACACACCAGTTTGTTAGGCTTTGTCCCCATGTTACAACAGTGGGGATGATGAGGATTTCTGCTAGTAGTTAAATCTCAGAAGGTCCCCCCTCTTGCGTCCAGACCCCTGCAAGTAGGAATGCAGGGAATTACCTCAGGTCTCAGTTACAATCCACAGGCTTCAAGAGGGGATGCCCCAGCACCTCTCCTGTGTGATCTGCAAACTATTCAGAGTCCAAGGTGTCCACTGTTTTCCAACTGCAGTTGGTAAGCCTGGTCCTGTGGGTGTCACTGTCTGGGTGCTCAGCTGCTGCATTGCACTGCTGCTCATTTCAATGCCTTTCATTCTGTTGAGCTTTATTTGATCTTACCGTTTACATCAGTCAGACTTGGTTGTCTCAGTCTCCTTTCATGCTTCTTTCTTATAAAGGAGATACTCCATTGAAGCAGCACGTGAGTTGGCCATCACCACTGTTGTCTTCAGGACCTTGAGCCACTGTCCCATTGCATTACTTGAGTGCTTTTTCTCTGGCTCTGATTGTTATTGGTGCCGCCTACAACACTTGATTCTGGGTCTTGAAGGCTGCTTGATTCCATGCCTTTCCTGGAGCGTCCTCTAGCTCTGATCTTCTCAGTTGCCTTTGCTGAGAAATGTATTTAGCCAGAGGCCTATACTATGCAATTGTGTAAATGGCTGAATTTATCCCCCCCCCCCCCCCCCCCCCCCCGGTGCTACATAAATCTGTTTACCTCACACATTGGTTTCTATTGGTTTGTCCAGGCCTTAAATCCCATTCTTCCTTGTTTCTCTTTATATCTCTACATGATAGGATGTTTTTTGAAAAATTAGATCCCCTGATGCTATGACAGTGACTGCTCTGGTCACAATTTTGAACACCACTGCCCAGGGGTCACAGAGACTAAAAGCCCACCCTCACCCCTTTAAAACTTCCCATACGTTTTTGACATACCTTTTTCGGATTGTCCATCTTCATGAGCACACCCAGCAGCCCTCCTGTGCCGTGTGCAAGCTCCAAGCACAGAGAGCTACTAGATGTGCTCCTGCCTAGAGCACGCATGAAGTATTGGATCTCCTGGATCTGTGGGAAAAAGAGTCTGTATAGATACTACCTATTTCATCCAATTTTGGACTCCTGTTGTTGATGAACGGTTTTAAACCACCACCACCCCCTTTTTGGGTGCACCTTACTGTTTCATTGCACACAATAAAATTCTATTTTTTTGGAAATTGGGTTTCTGTATTAATGCATAGCAAACATTGTAGAATTCAGTTGATAGGTGTAGCAGGATGGTCACCCCACTCCAGCCCTGAAGAGGTTAAAGTAGCCCTGGAGAGGGCTGTGGCTGGGGGAAAGAGGAGTGAGAACAGCTGTGGGAAGCTAAGTGAGTAGCTGACCACAGCTGTGGCCAGCTCAATCAGGGGCCAGCTGGCTCTTATGAGAGGGCTGTGGGCCAGAAGCAGAGGAGTCTCACTCTAGCCCTGGAGTGGGAAGAGCTAGCTACCTGAGAGCGAGGTACCTTAATCAGAGCAGTATTGGGGAAGGGCAAAGGGAGCTGGGGAGCTCCAGCCTGGTATACCCCCCAGGCTGCAGGCCTTGGTAAAGGTCCAGAAAGGTACTGGGGCTGCAGAGGGGCAGCCTGGGAATAGGCAGAGGCAGCTGGTCCTAACCCCTTGCCAATGATGAGTGACCATTACACTACAGTCTGCCCCAGTGAGCAGGGGTTAGATGACGACTGGCAGTAGCCACTGAGGCAAGGAGGGTTTAGAGGGTTGGGGGTTCCTGGGGGAGACCCAGATTGTGAGTGTGGAGACCCAGATTGTGGGTTACTGCTGGGGGAAGAACCCTGATGTTGAGGGGCAGTGGGGGTCCAGGAGGGACACGGGGCCAGCAGCAGATGAGACACCGGCCTGCAGAGGGCGCTCTGTATGCTGGCGAGCTAATTCCCTGGATGACCAGCAGGAGGTGCTGTGCCAATGAGTCTTCGCTTCACTACAGTAGGCATTAAAAACAGATATTCAAAACTGTTGACAAAGCATTACAGAAATGATAGGGGGAGGCAATAACCCCCCATATTAAATAATGCACACTAAGCATTACATAATTCATAGTAACACAATAACCATCCCAACCACACACATTAAATAGTTTACACCAAGCATTATAGATTTCAAAGCTGGGGGGCAGTAGCCCACCCCTGAACACCATTTCATCAGACAACACTAATGTGCCTCACTGTTAAAATGGTCTTTTAAGGCCTTCCACAGCCATACAGCTCCATGGTGAGCTCTTCTAATACCCCATGTGTCTGGCTGTTCAAATTCTGCTGACAGCCAGTCCTCCCCTTTCTTCCCCCTACCCCTCAGTAGCTTTTCCTCCTTTACCTCACAGATACTAAGCAGTACAACATGAAACCATAACCATGAGGATGTTTGCCTTGCTGAGATCTAATCTAGTGAGCAAATACTGCCAACAACCCTTCAATCTACCAACAGCACATTCAATAGTCATTCTGCACCTACTAAGCCAGCAGTTCAACCTTTCCTTGGTGCTGTCGAGCTGACCAGTGTATGGCTTCATGAGCCAGGGGAGCAATGAGTAGGCTGGGTCCTCCACAATCACTACTGGCCTTTCAACATCCACAAAGTTAATACCCAGGTTGGGCAAGAATGTCTCTGCTTGCAGTTTTTTGAGAAGTCCTGTGTTCTTAAAATTATGAGTGTCAAGCGACTTTGCTGACTAGCCCACATTGTTATCAGTTAAATGTCCTCTGTGATCAACTAGCACTTGCATGGAAAAGTATCCCTTTCTGTTGATGTCCTCAGTGGCAAGGTGACCTGGTACCAGCATAGGGATGTGTGCACCATTTATCTATTGTGCCAACCCCACTGCTGTTAATTCATCTACTATTTCCAGTACATTACTGAGAGTCACAGTCCCGTGTTGGAGAAGTGCTTAATAGCCTTACACACTTGGATAACATCAGCCCTCACTGTAGATTTTCAACTCCAAACTGATCGCCCACTCGCCAATAACAATCCAGTGTTGCAAGCTTCTAGAGCATGATCACCACTCATTTCTCCACCGTCAAATGGCAGCTCTCAAATGCAGTGCACCCAGAACAGAAAGTTTGGTGTGCTTGGCATCTAGATCCAGGAATGTGGCCGTTTGCATCCAAACGTTCTGCAGTCACTGCTTCTCACCCCAAAGCTGCATTACGATGTGAACCACCAATCAGTGTTTTTTTCTTGAGCCCAGAAGTGGCAATCCACCATGTGGAGCTGCTTCGTGTATGCCTGCAGGAACCTCACTTCCTTCCTGACCCACACATTACATCCCACAGTATGTAGTTATTGTATTTGAACATCTTTGCACTTCCTCTTCATAATCCCAGCCATAGTAGTACTCCAATCTCTGCAAATACAAGTGGGTCATGCATCGTGTATTAGCAATGCCTATGACAACTGTGCTGAGTTCTGCAGGATTTATGCCTCAGCCAGAGAGATGTAGAGACCAAAAAGAGCTGTGCAGGACTCTGTGAGATTTTAAAATAAATAGTGTGAAGATTATGGGGATGTGGAAGATATTGTAAAATGAAGAAAGTGGCATGGTGGGAACTTGACCCATAGCTCCCAAAAATCCCCAGTATCTCTCAGAACACTGAGAAAATGTCCCCTTAGGCACTGAACGAGATGAAAGCACAGAGCACACTGGGATACCTACCTAGGGTGCACCATATTTTAGATTGATGCAAGCACTCCTAGTGAAGCTGGGCGCTTATGTGAGCTCTGCGCCAACCGGACACGTGCCCAAGCAGTACACAAACTTTGGCAACTGCATGCCAACACAATTTGAATTCTCTTCCAATGAACTGAATGGCTAATGAAAATTCCAAGCAGCCATTCTAACATAACACAGTGTAGCCTACGTGGACACCAGGAAAATGAGCAATGTGAGCTGAAAATATTGCAAGGTCTTAATATGGGATGAATCCTAAGACACCCACCCCCCCAGATTGCAACTATTTAAATAAACAATTGAAGTTATTTACCCCATTCTTCCCCCCCACACACACACACACTTCCTTGCATTGCCACTTGGGCTGGGAAATTGCCAGTCCTTGCTTGTTTACTAGCCTCAATTATTTCACTCTCAAAGAGATCAGCAATGCATTGTTCTTTTCCGAAGCTCTCTATGACTTTGCTTGTTACTGTCTTAAGATGAGTCTGTTCCTTCAAGCATAAGTTTCAGACAAGGACTGTGGTTGCTTCTGTTCAGTTTTTCAGGCTCTTCAGGTGGATTTCTCCATCCCTGAAGGTTTTGCATTGTGCTGGTAAGGTTAAGACTTCAAAAGTTTTACACACATGTTCCCATCTGACCAGCTCCATATTTTTTATCCTCACAGTATCAACTGGAAGACAGGGATTTCCATTCTATTATCATTCCACAGGTACTTCTACTACCTATTTATCTCTCTTCCCCAGCCCCTTATGCCACAGCCCCTTTATATAAGACTAGCACTTTAAGAAAGATTCCATACAGTCAAGTGGAAGAACTCCTTGCTGCTCTTGTACTCTAAGGCCTTATTAGCAGTTTTTTGTCTTTCACACACTTGTCTGAGCTTCTTGTATACTAGCAGCTGTCTTCTCCTGATCACGCATCAATGGCCATGCTTCAATAGTAAGCAGATTTTATTCAGGACTCAGACTGTTTCAGTATCTGGCAGTGCATCATGACATAGTACCACTTGCAGCTTTTTCTAATCCATTGAAGCTGATTGTGTTTCTTAATATGATAAATAGTTTAGAAATCATTTGGGTATCAACAAACATCGGCAAGGTGGCATCAGGGGATTATTTTTCCATCCATGGATATGACAGCTATTGTAATTGCTTGACCAGTCTACTCTCTGGCTTGTGTGTTTTGATAACAGGATGTGTGCCACATGTTTATTTGAACTAGCAGGAAATAAATCTGCAAGAGTGAAGAGCTCTGATTCAAGGATATCTCTCCTCTTGCTTCGAGAAATCAGTCCCTTTGTAACAATGGGATAAGATCTACTTTAGTTTATCTCAGAGTAGCATGCAATACCACAGTATGGCATCATGCCCTTCCTCTCATTGCTGATATTCTTAACCCACTACAGATCTCAGCAGGTTTGGCAAATCTGTGCTAAACCCTGCCTGCTTCCTCTCGTCAGATGTCAAAGGGTCCAAGTCAGATGAGGCCCACAACATATTGCTGGCTTTGATGAGGTTCCTTTTAAATGCATGAGATTTGAAAATAGCATCTGGGGCCTGTACAAACTTTGATGAATTTGGAATACCAGAAAAAGAAGATAGGCCTGAGATTACAATAGAATAGGGGGAAGTGAGGTGGTGATAGGGCCTGCAGGAAGTGTAAGGATGAGGATCGGAGTGGGGGGAGAGGGGGAAAGAGTTAGCCAAAGAATGGATATTTTGGGATGAGGAATCTGGCCTAGCATAGTTGGAGGAAGGATGAGGGGTAGATGAAGAGAGAAGTGTCTGGTTAGGTAGGGAGGGAAGAGGTAGCTGGTACAATGATTAAATATGGAAGAGAATGAAATATGGAAGAGAATGAGCATAGGGAAAAATTAAAAGCTTAAATATTGATCTGAAACAAGAAGGGTGGTATTAAAAGCTGGTAACTGAAGCCTTAACAGCGTACAGCCAATAGTCTTATTAGCCCTATAAAACCCAGGGACTCGACTACATGTTCAATGCCATGCACTGCCACTCCCCCAGTATGTATTTGCATAGTCAGAAATGTAGTGCACACTTTCATCAGCATGAGGGGAGTACCCTGATTGAATTAAACTTCAAATCTTTTTTGGTTGAACCCATCTTTATTCTGTATCCAGCTTCTATTTGAGTCACTAACTTTCCCCCCTTTACTTCATATCCAACAGCATCTGTTGTGATAGTAATAGCTGTAATCAGGAACTAGAGACATTGGACCTGGTTCTTCTCTAACCTACTCTGAGTTACCAATGGGGCTGTGATGTCCATGACCTACTGGAGTTACAAGGTGCAAGTGGGAGGAGAATAAGGCTCCTTGTCTGTGCCACCTGACACCCAAGAAAAAGATACTCCCAAGCAAGCAATCAGAAGCGGGGGGGGGGGGGGGGGGGAAGGTGCAACACCATGATGCACATGTGTATAATGGTAGGTGGGAGAACAGCAATGCTTAGAGACCATAAGCATTTCAATATTATGTTAATATATCAAAATAAGTAGCACCGCCGTGCGGCTTTTTCTACAAGCAACTGGTAGATAGTAAGTAATTGCTTTTTAAGCTATTTCCCCCCCTCAATCTGTCAAAGAAATTATTTGAAATAATTATGAAATAGACATAGAATATAAATGTCAGAGTAGATGTATATGGGAAAATATTACCAGAGAGAGGTTTTGTAATATGTTGGAAATGTCATTTATGGTTCTATTTAATGAATGGGTAATTAGTTAGCTGCATATTGGCTCAATTCTTAATGGAATCCGTAGTGGATTAACTACATGCCTCATGCATATTATCCTACAGAATTTTTATGTCTTCCTGTAATGAATAATCTTCTGCACTGTGCCAATATGAAAATGGAGGGGCTATTACAATGCAGAGAATTCCTGCTCCCATTCCTAAGGCAATGTGACTTTCCATGTGTATATAATTGTAATATAGAGTACTGTACTGGAAGCCAGTGGTATTCCAACTCTTCCATGAGCTGAATCTTCCCACAGGGTATTTGGCTAAACCCCTTCATGGAGTTGATTTTTCTGGAATTTCAAAACAAAAAACATAGACCTCAGCCTATGTTTTCTCCCAAAGCTTGGCTGTTCCTAGGATTTCCCTAATGATATATCTTGGTTTCTCTGCTCCAGCCCCTAGTTTGATCTGCCCAAAGAGCCACTCCCACCTTCCTTTTAGGCAGAATGCAGTTAATGCATAGCACTTTCCAAAGGTATAAATCAGCATCTCCTTGCAAAGTTCCATCATCTGCTGACATGATGGATCAGTACAAAAATCCTGCCACTGTTGAATGTGCTTTTGGTTGAGTGAAGGGATGTGCCATTGTTTAAGAACTAGTTTGGATCTCAGCAAGACAAACATCCCTGTTGTTATACCTGTATATCATATGCTGCATGTTATCTATGGGATAAAGCAGAGAAAACTGATGCCAGAGCAGAGGGATACAGCAGACCATCTATCTCCTGAATTTGAACAGCTAGACCCTAGGGCTATTAGAAGAGCCAACTGTGAAGCTATGCTGCTGATGGAGGCAATGTTAATCTTGGCTAATATCTCAGTCCTGAGGGCAACAAAGGAACAGAGAATCCAGCTGCTATTGGGGCCCAGAAGCGGCCTGGGTTCATATGCCACTTCTCCGTTTACTGCAATAGCCACAGCCAAATCCAGAGTGGCATGGGAAAATCTCCAAATGTGGTGAAAGAAAGCTGCCATTCCCCAAAACATTCCAGAGACAGTCATATAACACCTCCATGAAAGTGTCAGTGAGACCTCTGAGAGGGTAAAAGGAACACCCCCCTATTCAAATAAATAAAATATATTGTGTGGGCCCTCCCTGCCTGCCCAACAAGCCAACGAAACGAAAAGAAGATGCTGAATCTAACTCTGTTTGTTCTACCTGCACCAGAGTACAGGACACTGATCTGATGTGGATTTTGTGATCAGACTGCTATACTACTGTTTGTCAATTTAGTCTCTACTATTTTATTTTTTATAACATTATACCAGTAAACTTAAGACAAATCAAGACTCAATACCTTTTTCCTCTAAGTTTACAGATTGGATGGGAGAGATAAGCTTTCAGGGAAACAAAAACCAAACAGAAATAATGCATGTACCCATGTACGCCATTCCCCTTCATCAGTCGGCTCATCTGTACTCTCCTTCAGGAACTGGCTTGAATGCTAGTGTGTGTCAAATAGTTCCTGGTTCGCAGCATGGTTTGAGTCCCCCATCACATCTCTCCCCTCTTCCTTGTTCATGGCAGGAGCCTGTGTCTTGGGTTCCTGCCAAATAGCCAAAGTCATACACAGGGTACTGTCAAGTACGGTCTGAAGTTCATTGTAAACAAAGCAAATCTATGGGGCAGCACCAGATTTCTTGTTGTCCTCCTTCACCAAAAAGTTCCTTCACCTTCCCGCAGCACTACTGCTTACCCAGGTCATGCCCTTTTTTCAGCATCCTGCATGCTCTGCATATAGATGCTGATATTTCTTCAGCAGTTCTGTAGCACTATTTGCAAAGCTTCTTCTCTTCACATGGTGAGGAGATCCAGGATTTCTTTCCTGCTCCAAGAAGGAGCATATCTAGTAATTGTGAGTGCATGAAACCAGCGTAGTTGAATGCACAAAACAAGGCGAGCTGGTAGGTGTGCTTGCCAACGTGGGTAATCAAGAAAAGGCAATTCAAAAACAAGCAGGAGGGTGGGTTTCCATGTTCCCAGGGTGATGGAGTTCAAACTGTGACAGGAGTGGTCACTATCACAGGATCAGTGGCATTGTGGGGGATTATCGGCTGCAGGACTGTTTGTGTCGACACAACTAATAAAATGTCTATACTCATACTGCGTCAGCCAAAAGTAGGTTGACCATGGTTCTGAGTCACTCAAGGAAGAGATGTTACTGCCTCGCTGTAGCAGGGTGCTTACATCAACAAGAGATACATTTTGGTCTGGACACATTGTAGGGGCAAGGTTGCAGAAGATTGGCGAGGAGCTAAGTGGAGGACTGAGTATGTGACTGGAGGTAAGCGGAGGATGCAGGCAGTTTCAATGAACTTTGTCCGACAGACCCTGCCAAAAGATATTGTAGCATAGCTCAGCATATTTTTGCCTGTAAACAAGTCAGCTTATGTAATAAACATAAATCGTACATATAAGAATGTAGCCAGCTGTGACCCCATGTAACCCCGAGATAAGCGCAAAGAATATAGTGCCGCAGATGACTCCCCCCCCCCGGTGGAGTCCTGTCTGTTCAGTTGTCCCAAACGGCCAGAGACCCCTGCAGCCCCTCTGCGCGTCCTAGGGGCTCCCCGCGCAGATTGGAGCGTAAGTTCTTCCTTCCTTCAATAAAGCGTAGTTTACTATTCATAGGCCTGAGTGTCCTCCTTTCGCTGGTATCTTCCCCCCCAGCCTTTGCGGGCACACACATATATACTTAGGTTGATACAAGTCAACCTAACTTTGTCGTGCAGACCAAGCTATAGTCTAGTGACAGAATTCACAAGTTATTAAGAATATAAAGGGGATTCCATACGGAAGCTTCTGGGTACAGCTAGACCTTGCAGTTCTCCTTGAACTTCTTGTTCCAAGACTAAAAACACAGCCTGTATCGCCACAAAGTATCTAAATACTGGCCTTGACTACAGTTGTGAAAAGGACTGCATTAAACAGCTCTTTCCTAAGGGGATTTTCCCTCTCTTTCTTGTAATCAAAAATTACTGAATTTACACATGACCACACGCACCAGTATGGAACTTGCTATGTCTGAGGCACTTGCTATGTCTGATTGCACAGTCCAGATTCCCAAAAGACTAACTGAAGAAGTAGAATAGACTTGAATAATACCCCACAAATGTTTGTAGTATTTGAAATGTTTTCTATGTTTATAATGCTTTCTCCCAAGTGTATGTTTAGTTTTCTTGAATATATTCATAAAGCAGCATATCATGGTGGGTAGATACTTTATTAATTTATTACAATAGATCAGATGATCCTTCCTAAGAAAAGGGGTGTGATGCAATGTTTATAAAATGATGTTGAGAGCTTATATATCCCTAGTGTAATTCCACTGACTGTAAGGGAACTCTTGTCTGAGTAAGGACTTAAGGGGATGGGGGCAGGGATGGAGGAAGGAGGTAGAGGGGAAGAGAAGGGAGGGCGAGGAAGAGCCTTGAGAATGCAAACACCACAAACGTGCCTGGAAAAATAGTCTCCATCCCCCTAAAGCATATTTTATTTATTGTAATTCCACAAATTGTAAGCTAATCTATTCAGGCAAATATTGTTTATTTGCATTATAATTCGTTTTTTTTTAAACTCTTTTGCTGTTTACATGACTAAAAATGTTTCACTAACATTAGAATTATTTGAAGTGTTCTTAAAGTTATTGACATTTGTGGTTCTCTGCTGGTTCTTTTGGGTTTACCATATACCCATGAAAGTGTATTGTCAAAAACAGAAGGTGATTGATTTGGAACAAAATTAAGGATTAGAGCAGATGCACTGGCTAGTACCATTTAATAGCAATGCTTTCAAGACTCTCTTCAAAGCAACCATCCCACAGTCTGTAGGAATGTAGCATAAAGATAAAATACCTATCAGTGGCACTACATTTAGTAGCAAAAATAATTGACAAGTAACTGGGTAGAGCGGATTATAAATTGCAAGATGCCCACAGTGATTTCTGCTGCTGAGCAATGTAGATATTAGGAATACAGTATAAGACTGTCATTGCTATAATATGGTGGCTGAATAACCCAGTAAGATGGAGGATTTTATTGACCAAAAACAGATAAACTATATTATCCAAAATTTGTCTTTATTGCCTTAACAAAAACATTTCTCCTTTCCTATCAACCCACACCAGGTATTAATCAGCCAATAATTACATGGTATAAAGAAAACTATTTCGATATCTCACTTTAAACAACTTCATTGGTGCATAAAATAAACCAAGCATGACTGAAATGAAAGCTAATGCTGAGTTTTTAAATTTATTACTTCAGTCACTGCTGCAGGAACAATTCTTAACTGACATTAGATATCCTATGTAATGCTACTGCTCAGAGAGCTTATCTTGATGCACAATGCAGCCAAATTGGAAAGTAAAAGTAGTAGTATTTCTAGATCAGGACTTCAGGCTCAAAAGGTCTCCTTCTATCTATTCCTTACTCCCTTGAGTGTCAAGTGAGTGTTTTGACTTCAGCCCTGTACCCAAATTGTCTAAGTTAGATAAGTTTGTCTCACAGAGGTCTTGATTTAGCAATCTAGTTCTATTCAGCATGTGCTGAAGTGTTTTTTGAAGGGAGCAACTTAAGCACATGCTTAACTGCTGGCTGAATTGGGGCCATTACAGTAAAAAAAAGAAGACGACCTTATTATATATCATATAATGCTGAGGAAGCAGTGCACAGTTAAGTAGCCATCCACAAGACTGATTCAGGAGGTGTTGGTTCTACACTGAACTCTGCCAGTAAGTCATTGTATGATTATAGGCTAGGCCCAGGGTAGGCAAACTACAGCCTGGGTGCCGCATCCAGGCCTCCAGATGTTTTTAATCCAGCCCTTATGCTCCTGCCTAGGAGCAGGGTCTGGGGCTTGCCCTGCTCTGGCACTCCAGCCGGGGAATGGGGTAGGGGGCTTGCCCCACTCCATGCAGCTCCCAGAAGCAGTGACATGTCCCCCCTTTGGCTCCTATGTGTAGGGGCAGCCAGGGGGCTCCGCACACTGCCCGCGCCCCAACCATTGCCCCCGCAGCTCCCATTGGCCTGGCCGTGCCTCCACATAGGAGCCAGAAAGGGGACATGCTGCTGCTTCTGGGAGCTGCTTGAGGTAAGCGCCGCCCAGAGCCTGCATCCCTGATGCCCTGCCCCCCAACCCCCTGGCCCAGCCCTGATCCCCCTCCTGCCCTCCAAACCCCTCGGTCCCAGCCTGGAGCATGCACTGGCACTCCAAACCCCTCATCCCCAGCCCCACCCCAGAGCCCGCACCCCCAGCCAGAGCCCTCCCCCTGGCCCCGCAGCTGAACCCCCTGCCCCGGCCTGGAGCCCCCTCCCACACCCTGAACTCCTCATTTCTGGCCCCACCCCAGAGCCCTCATTTCTGGCCCCACCCCCATTGGGAGCCCTCACCCACTCCCGCACCCCAACGCCCAATTTCATGAGCATTCATGGCCCACCATACAATTTCCAAACCCAGATGTGGCCCTCAGGCCAAAAAGTTTGCCCACCCCTGGGCTAGGCACTCTGGACATTATTTGCCATACTAATGCCCCAGCTTGACAGCTGTTTAACTTCCCTGGAGAGTCAAACTCAGTCTCTGTGCCTAAAGCTTCCTGTTACAGGAGTCTCTACTCACGTACACAAGTGTTTTCAGGATAAGTCCTAGATATTTTACTAACACCACCTCACTTAAACAAACCAAGCCAAACTGAAAGAGCATTTCACTTAGGGCTTGAACTTGCAAAGTGTGGGACGTGCTTAACTTTAAGTCAATGGGACTTATTAAAGTGTTTGCTGAATCCGGATCTGAGTTCCCATTACCTTTCAGAACTGAGCCCTCATCCTAAGAAGTATAATTTTCATAGGTGTCTAACTGAGTTCAGTGGGACCACTCATATGAACAATTACTCATAAGCGGAAGCGTTTGCAGAATCAGACCCTTTATGAGACAAACCCTCTCTAAATAACTTCGCAGACTGGTGCTGCTGCAGCAGTCAGACTACCATAGATCATTTTGTTCAATGATTAATTCACCATTGGTGTTGCTCTCAGAGTTTACAAACCGATAGAAGTATAAAATTATATCCAGCCAAAGAGATTCTCCAAACTTTAATTTACAATAGATGCATGTATGTTTTTTTGAGTGGGAGGTGGGGTGGACATTAAATGAAGCACTTAACTGGAAAAGACTTTTTTTCCTGTATGCTGCAAACATTTTCTTTATGCACAAAGTAATATACAGTACAATTATATAAAAACCTTAACTGCTTCACATACAGCTCTATCAAAATCTATCAGACCTTCACTTCCTGCTGTGACAATATTACTGCCCTTGCCTTACACAATGGCTCCCATGGGGATTTTTTCCCCTTTAAATAAAGTGCTTGAGATATCCAGAGTGATTCGAATGCATGGAAATCATAGAAGATTTTATGCACCTATTGTGTTTTTAATTATGATTTTATGGGATTTTTCCTGTTGGGACAAAAAGAAATCAAGCAATATTTAAAAGGGTTCTATTGTTATAGAAAGAACAATATCACATAATGTCAGGAGTGCTGGAAGAAGAGAAAATCCTAAACAACAGAAAAGGAACAGGAAAAGAAAGTCCAAATATATTGTACACATAACACAGACAACTTCAGCACACAACAGGAAAGACTAAAATATAATAATGTGAAATGCTAGCGGAAGGGACTGAGAGGTCACGTTTTCAGGACTGTAACCAGACAGCTTATTCATTAGGAAAGATAATAAAACAGTTCCGTTAAACTTCTGGCCAAGTGTGATTACCAGTAGCCATTTCCTTCTGATATTACAGTAGCATCTAGAGGCCTTGTGACAGGTGTCAGTCGGTCCTCCGAGCCCCTAGGGGCGATGGAGAGCAATGGTCTCCGTGGCAGGCCTCGGCCCCACCTCCCGGGCGTTGGGGAATTAGCGGGGAGGTGCGCCGGCCGGAGTCAGCAGCGCGCCCCTCAGGCAGGGGAGCGCCGGCAAGAGTCAATAGCGCGCCCCTCGGGCAGGGGAGCGCCGGCCGGAGTCAGTAGCGCGCCCCTCAGGCAGGGGAGCGCCGGCCGGAGTCAATAGCGCGCCCCTCGGGCAGGGGAGCGCCGGCCGGAGTCAATAGCGCGCCCCTCGGGCAGGGGAGCGCCGGGGTAGGGGAACGCAGGCCCACCCAACTCCACTGCGTTCCAGCCCAGGGCCCTGACAGTGGCGGGAGGCGAAGGTCCCGCCGCTGGGTCAGCGGGGCAATCCACACCCGCTGACCAAACACACCCACCCCACGGTGTAGTTGGGCCCCTGGGCTACTTCCTACCTGGTCTCTCTCAGGCGGGTCGCTCCGGTCCCTCCATCTCCTCCGGGTATTCCGCTGCGGGCAGCTCCGGTTCCTCCGGATAATCCGCTGCGGGCAGCCCCGGTTCCTCCGGGTAATCAGCGGCCGGCAGCCCTGGTTGCCACAGGCCTTCCCCCCGGTAAGGCTCCTCCTTGCCCAGGGCTTCGCCTGGGTCAGCAGCAGGATCGCGAGGGAGCAGCCTGCAGCCTGTGTCTGTCTCCCTCCCTGGTGCTCTCTTCACTGGGCAGAGGGCCCCGCCCTTTGTACTTCCTGTCCCACCCTTCCCCTTCCGGGGATTGGCGGAAGCTTGGCCTGGCCCCGCCCACTCAGGCCCAGAGGGTGGCTCCTTACCCTCTGGTTCGGAGGGGAGCCACCCTGGCTCCCTACATACCCCACCCCTCAAATCCAGCTCCCGATCTTCGGAGCTGGTGTCCTCACCTTCTCCGAGGCGGGATAGGAAATCCGCATTGGCATTGTCTCGTCCCGCCCGATGGTGGATCATGAAGGCATAGGGCTGCAGAGCGAGATACCATCGCATCAGCCTGGCATTATTGTCCTTCATCTTATTGAGCCATTTCAGGGGTGCGTGGTCCGTAACCAGTATAAAGGGGACCCCGAGGAGGTAGTAGCGGAAAGCCTCGACTGCCCACTTAACGGCTAGGGCCTCTTTCTCCACGATGGAGTAGTTCCGTTCTCTGGGGAACAGCTTCCGACTGAGCTAAACAATCGGGTGTTCCTCCCCGTCCACCTCCTGCGAGAGGACCGCCCCAAGCCCAACGCCGGAGGCATCGGTCTGGACAATAAAGTCACGATGAAAGTCGGGGCTGAAGAGTATTGGATCGCTACACAGCCGTTTTTTGATGGTTCGAAAGGCCATCTCGCACTCGTTGGACCAATGCACCCGGCGAGGACTGTCCTTGGTCAAGAGCTCTGTTAGCGGGGCCGTAATGCTTGCGAAGTGGGGTACAAACCGCCAGTAATAACCAGCTAAGCCCAAAAATTGACGTACTTGCCTCTTCGTGGTCGGCACCGGACATTCCTGGAGTGCTTGGACCTTCCCGATGAGGGGGCAGACCTGTCCGCGGCCCAAGGTGTACCCCAGGTAAGTGGTTTCCTCCCGCCCGATTCGGCATTTTTTCAGGTTGGCCGTCAGCCCGGCTGTGCGGAGGTCCCGGAGGACTGCTGCTACTTGGTTAAGATGTTCCTCCCAGTTATTGCCATAGATGACCACATCATCCAGGTAGGCCGCCGCGTATTTCGTGTGTGGTTGCAACACCCGGTCCATCAAATGCTGGAAGGTTGCCGGGGCCCCATGTAGGCCGAAAGGCATCCGGGTGAAATGGTATAACCCTGAAGGGGTGGCAAACGGGGTCTTCTCCTTGGACCGGGGATCCAAGGGGATCTGCCAATACCCTTTGGTGAGATCTAACGTGGTGATATAACAGGCCTCCCTGAGCCAGTCGAGGAGCTCACTGACGCGGGGCATCAGATAGGCGTCAAATTTTGAGATGGCGTTGACCCTCCAGAAGTCAATGCAAAACCGCCGGCTCCCATCGGGCTTCGGTACAAGGACGACGGGGCTCCGCCACTCGCTCTGGGAGGGCTCAATAACACCCAGCTCCAACATCGCCTGGACTTCCTCCTCTACGGCCTCCCGCATTCGCCTCGGCAATGGCCGGGCTGCCTCTCGGACCACCACCCCGGGTTCCGTCTGGATCAGATGGTAGGTGAGCGTCATCCGCCCGGGTTTCATGGTGAACGTCTTGGGGAACGCCCTCACTAAGCAGAGTGCCTGTTCTCGCTGCTCGACGGTGAGGGTCTCTGCTAGCTGGGGTTCACCATCATCCGACTCTTCGGGTGGTTGGGGCCCCAGTTCCGGTTCGGGGGGATGTGGGGCCACCATGAGCCCTTCCCGGACCTGCCAAGGTTTTAAGAGGTTCACATGATAAATCTGCTTTTCCTTACAGCCGCCCAGGTTGCCGAATCTCATAGGTTACCAGCCCTACCTGGTGGAGGACCTCATACGGACCCTGCCAGCGGGCGAAAAGCTTTGATTCCTCCAAGGGGAGCAGGAGGAGTACTCGGTCCCCTGGCCCGAATGATTGAGCCTGGGCGCCCCGATTGTAGTGTTGCTCCTGGGCTCTTTGGGCGGTGTTTAAGTTCTCCCTCGCGAGCTCGCCCGCTCGCGCCAGCCGCCCCTGCAGTTGTAAGACATATTGCAAGAGACCCTGTGTTGTGGACGGGTTGTGTTCCCAAGTCTCCCTCAAGAGGTCCAACACCCCGCGGGGTCGCCGCCCATAGAGGAGCTCGAACGGGGAGAACTTCGTGGACGCCTGTGGGACTTCTCGAATTGCCAGCAGTAAAGGAGGGAGCAGCTGGTCCCACTGGCGGAGATCCTGGGTGGGGAAACGCCACAACATCCCCTTCAGGGTCCGGTTGAACCGCTCGACCAATCCGTCAGTCTGGGGATGGTAGACCGAGGTCTGCAATTTCTTAATCCCCAATAGGGCACATACCGGCGGAACAGCTTAGATGTGAAGTTGGTCCCTTGATCAGTGAGGATCTCCCGTGGGAGGCCCACCCTTGCGAAGATTTTCACGAGCTCCGCAGCGATAGTGCAGGTGGTGATACTTCTTAAGGGGATGGCCTCCGGGAAGCGGGTGGCGTAGTCCATCAGGACGAGGATGTATTGATGGCCCGCGTTGCTTTTTGGGAAGGGCCCGACCAGGTCCATTGCTACCCACTCAAATGGCACACCTATGACTGGTAACGGGACCAGATGGGCCTTCTGTAGCCCGGCCGGGGCTGCATGTTGGCAATCCGGGCACGACGCACAATACTCCTTCACCTCACGGTGGACGCCAGGCCAGAAGAACCTGGCCAGGACCCTGGCCACAGTTTTTTCCTGCCCTAAATGGCCGGCAGCCGGGATGTCATGTGCAAGCTTCAGGACAGCCCGACGATGGATGCGGGGGACCACGAGTTGGGTCCGGACCTCTTGGGTCTGGGGGTCTCGGTCAAGGTGGTAGAGCCGCTCGTGGTTGAGTTCAAACCTGGGCCACTGGGCGGTGCGCTGCACCTCCACGACCTCACCATCCACCCGGGCCAACTGCTCGTAGGCAAACCGGAGCGTAGGATCCTCCCTTTGATCTCGGCTAAAGTCCACCAGGGCGGGAGGGGGACCCGCCATTTCCAGGCCCTCCTGCCCAGGGGTGGGGCCTAGTTCCGCTCCAGGGTCGGAGCTCGAGTCAGGTCCTGTCCTCTTCTCAGGTGGGGCTCCCTCGAACGCCTCTTTGGTGGGTAGGGATTGGAGCACCTCGACGAAGTCTGGCCAGTCCCGGCCCAGGATCACTGGATAGGCGAGGGATGACGCCACCGCCACATTCATTAACTGCGTTACTCCATGCACCGTCATGGGGACCCGCACCGTGGGGTACGATATCACATCTCCGTGGATGCACTGAATCCGCACTTCCCCGAAGGTCCGCTGTGGGTCCGAGAAGAGCGCCTGGTGGACAAGGGTCTGCCCACAGCCCGAATCGACTAGACCCACCACGGGTACCCCGGCGACTTCCATGGGAGCTGTCAGTTTGGCCATGGAGGGCAGACGGGCCCGTCGCTCCCCGGCGCACACCAGGCCAAAGTTGCAGTCCATTGCAGGACAGCCCCGTTGCAGATGCCCATACTCGCCACATCGAAAACAAGGTCCTACCTCTGGGCGCGCCGGCCGCGTGGGGGCACCAGTGGGGCCACAGAGAGGGCTGGGGCCTGGTGGTCGGGTTAAGCGTCCAGGGCCGGAGTGTGGTGCTGACTCAGGCCGTCGGGAAAACTCGGTCCTGCCGCCTTCTGGTCATTGGGTATGGTGGGGTGCGTTGGTTTGGGAGGTGGGCCCCCTCCGTTCAAGTTTCTGTGCATTGGGTCCAGGGTTTGAGGGGCGGGCGGCCGGTCCTATCGGGGCCTCAGCCTTGAGAAAGTCCTCCATAAGCGCGACGGCCGAGCTCAGACTTTGGGGCCGGTGCCTTAACACCCAAACCCTCCCCTGGGGTGGGAGGATGTGCACGAATTGCTCGAGGATGACCTGTTCGGTCACCTCAGCTGCGGTTCGACGCTCGGGTTGGAGCCATCGGGTACCCGCGTCCTTCAGTTCCTGGGCCACCGCCCGGGGTCTCACGCCCGGTGGGTAGACCTTTTCCCAAAACCGTCGCCGAAAGGTTTCCCGGGGTAATGTCGAAGGCATCCAAGATAGCCGCTTTCACTCGAGCATAAATGCGGGCCTCATCATCTGGGAGCCCACAATAAGCCTTCTGGGCTAGCCCCGTCAGATACGGGGCGAGGAGTGTTGCCCATTGGTCAGGCGCCCAACCAGCCACTGAGGCCACCCGCTCAAAAGTCACTAGGTAGGCTTCCGGGTCATCCTCAGGCCCCATCTTGGCCAGACGGATCGGTGGGGCGGGAGGGGTCGGGGTGGTTGCCCGCTCCGGTTGAGCGCCACCATGGCCCGACCACAGGGTTGCAAGCTGCTGGAAGCACTGGGTTTGTTGTTCCTGGTGCTGAGCCCCCAGGGTTTGGAGCAACTGCTGCTGGTGGGCACCCAGCTGTTGCACGAGTTGGTGCTGCTGCCGTTGCTGGCTCTCAGCCAGGAACTTGATAAGCCTTTCCATCTCCATCTTTCCAGTAGGGGAGCTTCAGAGGCGCCCTCGCAATCACCCCTTTCGGCAGGGGTTGGGATCGCCTGCCCACATTCTCCACCACTTGTGACAGGTGTCGGTCGGTCCTCCGAGCCCCTAGGGGCGATGGAGAGCAATGGTCTCCATGGCAGGCCTCGGCCCCACCTCCCGGGCGTTGGGGAATTAGCGGGGAGGTGCGCCGGCTGGAGTCAGTAGCGCGCCCCTCAGGCAGGGAAGCGCCGGCAAGAGTCAGTAGCGCCCCTCAGGCAGGGGAGCGCCGGCAAGAGTCAGCAGCGCGCCCCTCGGGCAGGGGAGCGCCGGCAAGAGTCAGCAGCGCGCCCCTCGGGCAGGGGAGCGCCGGCAAGAGTCAGCAGCGCGCCCCTCGGGCAGGGGAGCGCCGGCAAGAGTCAGCAGCGCGCCCCTCGGGCAAGGGAGCGCCGGCAAGAGTCAATAGCGCGCCCCTCGGGCAGGGGAGCGCCGGCAAGAGTCAGTAGCGCGCCCCTCGGGCAGGGGAGCGCCGGCAAGAGTCAGCAGCGCGCCCCGCGGGAAGGGGAGCGCCGGCAAGAGTCAGCAGCGTGCCCCTCGGGCAGGGGAGCGCCGGCAAGAGTCAGCAGCGCGCCCCGCGGGAAGGGGAGCGCCGGCAAGAGTCAATAGCGCGCCCCTCGGGCAGGGGAGCGCCGGCAAGAGTCAGTAGCGCGCCCCTCGGGCAGGGGAGCGCCGGCAAGAGTCAGCAGCGCGCCCCGCGGGAAGGGGAGCGCCGGCAAGAGTCAGCAGCGTGCCCCTCGGGCAGGGGAGCGCCGGCAAGAGTCAATAGCGCGCCCCTCGGGCAGGGGAGCGCCGGCAAGAGTCAGCAGCGCGCCCCTCGGGCAGGGGAGCGCCGGCAAGAGTCAGCAGCGCGCCCCTCGGGCAGGGGAGCGCCGGCAAGAGTCAGCAGCGCGCCCCTCGGGCAGGGGAGCGCCGGCAAGAGTCAGCAGCGCGCCCCTCGGGCAGGGGAGCGCCGGCAAGAGTCAGCAGCGCGCCCCTCGGGCAGGGGAGCGCCGGCAAGAGTCAGCAGCGCGCCCCTCGGGCAGGGGAGCGCCGGGGTAGGGGAACACAGGCCCACCCAACTCCACTGCGTTCCAGCCCAGGGCCCTGACAGTGGCGGGAGGCGAAGGTCCCGCCGCTGGGTCAGCGGGGCAATCTGCACCCGCTGACCAAACACACCCACCCCACGGTGTAGTTGGGCCCCTGGGCTACTTCCTACCCGGTCTCTCTCAGGCGGGTCGCTCCGGTCCCTCCATCTCCTCCGGGTATTCCGCTGCGGGCAACTCCGGAACCTCCATCTCCTCCGGGTAATCTGCTGCGGGCAGCTCCGGTTCCTCCGGATAATCCGCTGCGGGCAGCCCCGGTTCCTCCAGATAATCCGCTGCGGGCAGCCCCGGTTCCTCCGGGTATTCAGCGGCCGGCAGCCCTGGTTGCCACAGGCCTTCCCCCCGGTAAGGCTCCGCCTTGCCCAGGGCTTCGCCTGGGTCAGCAGCAGGATCGCGAGGGAGCAGCCAGCAGCCTGTGTCTGTCTCCCTCCCTGGTGCTCTCTTCACTGGGCAGAGAGCCCCGCCCTTTGTACTTCCTGTCCCACCCTTCCCCTTCCGGGGATTGGCAGAAGCTTGGCCTGGCCCCGCTGACTCAGGCCCCAAGGGTGGCTCTTTACCCTCTGGTTCGGAGGGGAGCCACCCTGGCTCCCTACAGGCCTCAACAGAGATGAAGGCCTCATTTTGCTCCATACTGTAAAACATTCAGTAAGTTTCTTTCCCAAAGACAGAGTCTAAATTTTGCTTATTTTGACTTCACCTGCACTACCTTAAAATGAGATTGTTTCAAATCCAGCGTGTGCCATGCAGTTTCAAACTCCCAGCCAGCTCCAACACTAGAATATTTTAAAAATTTGGACTCTCTCAAATGTTAGGCTCTCTGAAAATTTTCATTGCTTTAAAACTAAAGCAGCATGTTGTCTTTTTTAAAAAAAATTAAAGTTATATTAAAATAAAGTAAGTAAAACGGTTACATACGTAGATTTCCCACTTAACAGTCTTCTAACTTTAAAAGCTACTGAACCAATTGTCTTCAAAAAACGGGGATTTCAGTGATGCCTTCGATCTCAATGGCAACTACAAAAGGAGCCAAGATTAATAGTTCTGCCTTCAGCTGTTGGGTTACTGTACGTTGGTGCAAAATTTCTGATTGGAACATATCTTGTTGTATTTTCAGGTACTTCAATACACATAACTCAGGAATGGCTAAACTATTTTTTCCTCAAACTTAAAAAAAAAAAGAATACCAACAGAAAAATAAAATTAACCTCAGACACAAAGGATTGAAATATTTCATCCCAAAAGGAATTGGTTTGTTAATGTTATGGCAAATGGAAAGGGGGAGTTTAGAATGAAAGTTTGAACTCTCCCTTACCTGCAGCATGTGCCATCTGCATTCACAACAACAGAAATTCACAACAGAACTTACATTAAAAGAGATTCAGCTTGTTAGCCCTATATTAAAAACAAAAAAACCAAGGACATTCACACTTAAGGGTTGGGTTTCCCATATCTGCCCAAACTGGGGAAAGCAAGGATTAATGTGCTTGATGTGTGATATGCCTCATAACTTGAGGGAAAACTCCACTCCTTTTGATCAGCTCAGAAAGCATGTACACACAAAAGCACTTCTCACCACGTATAAACTCTGCAGTACATTTGAAGCTAATGTTGTAAACCTATGACAGGCCATTTTGCCTGATCAGAAAAAGAGTAAAGTTCAGGACTTGACCTGAAGTACCACAGTTTTACATAAAAGCCTCCAATTTTGGGGGAGCAATTATTTGTGGGTACAAATATTGGCCCTTGGACAACTAAATGTTTGATGTCCAACAACCTTTAAACCGGAAGCTAGGTTGAGAGCACTTAAATACACAGCCCTATATATTTTCTAAAAGTTTGTTAGATTGATAGTAAGATAGGAGCCCATTAATTCTACCCTACATATCTGACCGCTTTTAGCAATGCTTACCAAATGGAATCCTTAGTTCAGTGGGCTCCTGAAGAACTGAAAACTGACTATTTCAGAACTATGGGAACTTTTTAAACTATAGGTACTGCACAAACACTGCAGAAGTAGTCCTGGGACTTCCATAAATATGTCTGGCTAAATGCCTGATAAAGTGTTAATTCACCAGTCATTGGAAACCTGAAGTTCAGCTCTGACTTACAGTATTTAATTGAAAGCACCTCTGAAAGTACTTCTGCTTTCACATTAGAGGTGGATGAAAAAAAATGTGAACCTCTAGTGAGCATATCAAAATATTATGTTTTTGTTGGATTTGTTGAGTGATTTGACAACTTTTTCTCACTATGATCAAAAGATTAGATTTTCACAATTAAAAATGTAACAGTTTCTTGAAGTTTGCAGGTTTGTTAAGTACTAATAGTGAGTGAATTCAGCTGTCCACACATGTACCACATGTCAATTTGGAGCAAGTTTCGAGAAGAAATTTCTCACAATCTTATGTGATTACTACTTAGAACACCTGGAGATAAAAGCTACTCTTAGTTCCAAGTAACACACAGGAGCTGGTTCAGACAGTAGCTATAAGTCAACCAGAAAGTAATAACCACCACAGCACAATTAAACTCAACACACTTGTGGGAGGGACTGTGTCAAAAACTAAAAAAATGTTATACTAAATATGAAGGACATTAGGATTTATTCTATCTGTATCTTTGATTGTTAGGGTTGTTGGGTGTATGAGAATAAGGGGTTAGTTCAAGCAGGAGTCACTCATCCATTTCCAGGAAAGCACCAGAGAGCCCCATTTATCAATATTTAAAAGACAATGCAGGAGTCTTTATTTGGGAGTTTTACCTCTGACCATGCTGGATGTAATCCAGGGGTGTGTGGAAAAGAAGAGAACCAAAGAGCTTTGGGGAGGATAAAAATACAGCCCCTGAAGAACTAGGGAGAGTGAGGCAGAGGTCAGTGAACTGTGCATGGAAGGAGCAGACCAAGACAAAGATGGACCCTGGGGGAGGGTTAGAAGGAGGTAGGCCTGCCTCAGCTTTAGTCAAGAGACAGGTGCACATGGATCGTGTTAAAGCTGGAGCTCATCAGGCTGCTGGGAAGTCTGGGATTCCCAGGTCCACAACTCTGTGGCAACCAACCATGCAGACTCGGAGTCAAGGACTGCAGGGCTTTTCCATTCACAGAGAATTCTGATTTTTTGTTTTGTTTTCGCTCTAAATCAGAATTAGCCCAATTTAAAAATATCAAAATCCTCCATGGAGTAGAATAACCTTTCTCCACAAAGCACTGGTTAAAATACTTTTCTCTTGTTATGCTTTGTTCTCACTGATGAGATTAAACGGTACCTTGTTTTGAAAAGGCAGTTTTGGGTCTCTGGATTATCCACTGGTCACAAGTCCTGAAGGGAAGGCTAGAAGTAATCAAACCCAGTCAACCTGTGGAAGAATCACATTTGGTGGCTAGAGGGCCATAGCTTTGGCAGAGAGAGTGGGATTCCACTCCAAGATAGGTGAAGGCAAGAAGCTTAAAACTGGAAGGGGTGCACTCGGAGTGACCAGGAAGAGGGGTCAGCTAGCCCTGACACATGCTATGCTTTAGGAATGGGGAGAATAATAGTGGAAGAAGTTACTTAAGAGACTCTAAAGCCAAATGCGAGGAAATAAAACCCTTAAATTCAGCGTGGAGGCAAATTAAGGAAGAAACACAGAAGGGATAGACTCCCTTAAACAAAAGAAAGTAGTAAGATAAGAGATAGCCTAATGATCGTGCTGCTTTCAATCCACATTCATAACACTGTGTACATATTTGCTAGCACAAAATTGAGCTACAAGACTTTAAAAAAGTATCTAAAAAACAAATTTAAAATTCTTTTATGTTTGTTATTTGCCAAGCCTAGTTTCAGCCTAGAGCAAATTTTTATAGCCAAATGATAAACCTCTGAAAATGGGGCTTTCTAATGGACAGCTTCCATGTCTAAATATACAGCGTTGAGGCTGTTTCGGTACAGCTGTGCTGCTGCATGCATCTGGTAAAGACACTCTATGCCAACGGGAAGGAGCTTTTCTGTCAGCATAAAAAAGCCTTTGTGAGTGACAGAAGCTATGTCGGCAGGAGTAGCATTCCTGCTTATGTCAGCATAACTCATGTCGCACAGGGGCATGGTTTATTCAACCCCCTGAGCGATATAAGTTATGCTGACATAGGCTGTAGCGTAGACATAGCCTCAACTACTGCTAGGCATACTAATGACATACACTAGCGTTGGCTGACTTGATTCAACACAATAAGATGTTTGTTTGCTTTGTCACAAACTATTTGGGTGAAGTTTCTGCAAAATGAAAGCTAGACAGTATATACACACACACACGCACACAGGGCTTGTCTACACTACCAACTTTTGTTGACAAAACTTATGTCGACACCCAAAAGTCGACAAAAAAAAATCGCCAAAGGGTGTTCACACTTGCTCCCTATGTCAACAGATCAGTCCACATTGGGGACACCATCATCGTCAGGGTGAGCAATGCACAGTGGGTATGTATCCCACCATGTAGTGTTGTGGGAAGGAAGAGCTGATCTCTGCGCATCTTGGGATTCTCTCCAAGTTCTCCCACAGCCCCCTCAGCTGCCGAGAGCAGCATCAGGAGTAGCTCTGTGAGCTCTCCGTGCTGATGAATGGCAAAGCAGCACAGCCCTCTGTCCCCTTCCCCCACAGCAGCAGTCTGCCTGCTGCTGTGTTCCTGGTGCAGGGCAGAACAGGAGCATTCCAGTGGTTTGCTCTTTGTTTGTTCCCCAAAGGGAGCAGCCCACAGATATTTCCAGGGAGCTTTGAAAGGGGAGGGGCACGTGCCTGCAGGTCAGCAGAGATCAAAACACTGAGCGGAGCAATCAGGGCAGGCATTGTGGGATACTGGCGGAAGCCAGTTCTGTCGACAAAACAATCAGCAATGTCTACACTGGCTCTTTGTCGACAATAAAGGGAGGGGAAAAGATAAAACACTTGCGTAGGGGTGGAAGTTTGTTGTCGCCAAAACTGGGGTTTTTTCACGACAAAAGTCCCATTGTAGTGTGTAAACTCTTGCTGTTTTGTCACCAAAAGGCAGGTTTTGGCAACAAAACTTGCCAGTGCAGACAAGCCCATATACACTGTATATGTACACACACACACACACACACACACACACTCACAGATACTTAGATACATACATACAATTCCAGATATCCAGTTAACCAAAAATCCTAGTTATCTGAATCCACGTGTCCCCCATGTAGCCTTAAGTTACTTAACAGCACTTCAGTTATCCAAAACTTTCACATGTCCCCCAGGTCATTTGAAAAATGGTACTGTATTTCAATCAGGCCCCTTTTAGTGAAGGGCTTGTGCTCATTTTTATTATAAGGCATTTTCAGCATTCGTAAACGTGCCATGAAAATTTTGCTCCAAACTAATATTTGATATTCAAGCTCTCAAGAGTAATATATGTATTATGTTAAATTATATGTATATAAATTATTTGCTTTTGGATGCAGGCACATTTAAAACCTATAGCTATAGGCTGTCTAATGTTAAAGAGATCCATGGTGTGGGGCTTGTTTGTTTCATTCTTACTGAAGAGAAACTACTCTCCTCTCGACCCAGGAGTATCAAACAGCCACTGCCCACTGGCACTGCCAAAGCACTTACGATTTTAATTGCAAGGAGGCAGAAACCTAGCCTCCAGCTTTCTGTGCTTACAAATCATTGGCATTAACAACATCTCTGATGACCATTTCAACAAGGAGACACTGCGGTTTTATTTGTGTCCTAAGTTCAAGTGGTAAGGAATCCAAAAATTGCTTGTATTTCATGAGTGAAAATGCTATTAAAGCTCTTGTTTCTGGCTCCACATGGGGCTTCATTCCTCTACTCTTGCACATGGCACTGGAATCTCTCATAATGAAGTGGGTTGCCAATCAGGAGTGTTCTGCTTTACAATGCTTCTGCACTGAATGGGTTTCAAAAACACCCGAGTGGTATGCCACTAGAGAGTTGGTGCAAGCAGCTTGCACAACTCTATGAAGGTCTGGTTCCTCATTTTGAAGCCAATGGCCATCACCCCAATTTTCCAAGACTATGTGGTCCCTCCACACGATGCTGGCTCTCTGGGACTAGAAGTGGTGATCCACCCACAGCACTGCATCCTGGCACTCAGCACATCTGTTTCTTGTGACCAAATGGATTTTCGTTTCCCTCCTCTAGGTCAGCCTATTTTTTTATGGATTGATTCCATCCAGTACTGAACATTTGCTAGTGGGTGGTAGCATACACTTGCTCCATGTCTCCAATGCAGTCTGTCGGAAGCTGACATCATCAAATGTGTGAAGGTGGCATACAGTACCACCAAGACAGGTCTAGAGTTTCTCCTATGATGCATTGGATTCTGGGATACCCTTTCTCAAATGGTAGCGGAAAAGTTGTGAACCAAAAAGGGACAGTGTGGACATGGATATATATCTGTGTACAATGTGTACCCATGCCCAGCTTCTCAAATGTGGACACTCGGCACAGGTACATGTGCAGAAAGTACATGGACAAGCACCCAGGGAAGCACAAAAGCATAGATGAAACCTCTACCATAAAAGAAGAGCTGATGGTCTTTGATAAGACCAAGTTTTGCAGGATATACTGTAGAAAACAAAATAAGCTGTGTAATTTCTCTTCTAAAAGTAGCATTTCAGAATGAAGCAGGGAAAAGGCCTGCTTTTGATCTTAGTTTATTAGATCCAGATCTGAGAATACAATGATCTATTTATCTTTAAAAAGTAATATCCTTTTGATTGCATGTCATGGGTAACATCTTATCTTTGTCTTTGAAGTCTGGGACTAATGACAACAGCATTAAGAGTCTTGCAAAATTTGGCAGTAGTTCGTCCAATTATCTGATCAACTATGAAGATGGGATCCTTTTCCTTACTTATTTGCAATGTTTCTAGAAACCATAACTCTCAAAATCTAAATGGAGTCATGGTCTTTCACCCCCTTGGGCAGGGCTACAATTCTGAAGCTGTATGTTCTAACTGGATTTTGAAAGACCTCCATTTGTTTCTTGTGATGGGACACCTGCCCCATATTGGGCTCTAATGCATTAATAGAGCCCTAGGAAGGCTGCACAGTAGGCAGCCAATCAGTGAAGGGCTGAAGGGAGCAGCTAATCAGGGCCAAGCATAAAAAAAGGGAGTTGCAGGGCAGAGGAAGGCAGTTCTCTGCTGGGAGCCCAGGGAGGAAGGACTGTGTCTCTGGAGGGGTGAGATAACTGCCAGCACCCTGGACAGAGCAGTGCTGCTAGCAGAGACCGGGGCAGTGAGAGACAGGTCCTGGCTGGCTGGCTCCTGGAGTTTGCAGGGTGAGGCTCTGAGGGAAGGGCAAAGAGGATACTGGGGCCACGAGGAAGTGGTCAGACAATTTGCTGCAGTAGCCACTAAGGGAAGTGGCTGAACAGCAGACTGCAGGTCCACCAGAAGGGGGGAGTAAAGTGTGTGGCACGGCCAGAGGAATGTGCAGCTGAAGAGGACGCCGTGAGAGACATCTTGGAGAGATGTGGGAGAGACTAGAGCAGGAGTGGTGGCGGTGAGGGACCACCAGAGGACAACACTCTGGTGAACCAAGCTAGTCCCCAGGACAGCCAACAGGAGGTGCCCCATTAGTGAGTGAACCCTGTTACATGTCTCAATATTTCTAAGAAGATTGCCAGGGAGGAGAGCTCTCTATTTGAAAAAGGACACATCTACCTGCATGGGTTATCACTCCAGCCTTTACACATTGCACAGATAGTTGAAGCTGCTGTTCAGACTTAATAGCAAATTTCACACTGCAATTGAAGTTATTCTTGTTTACTGACACCACTCAGCACAATTTGGGTAGTTGAAGGTTCTTTAAACAAATTACCCACCCATCTCTAAAATATAAAGGGGACTACCCTAAACTGGTGTAAATTGTCATAGCATGATTGACTGCAATGACAATTTATACCAGCTTAGGATCTTCCGCAGATTGTCTAGGAGGGAATGAGCCAAATTAACCAACAATGCTGCACAAGAGTTAAAGGCTGAGGAATAAAGGATTAGCGTGTATTTTTTCAAACTGAATTTGGCCAGCATATTAACTTCCTCATTCATGTGAACAATACCACATGATATTTGAGGAGATCTAATGAGAATCTTAGTTTTCCATGTCATGCAAGCCTTTAACAGCTCCACGTGGAGATCAGATGAAGCACATATCAGGAAGGAGATGCAGGCTTTTCTTCTACCTAGACAAAGATATTAGAGTGGTGGTTGGAGTTAAGGATGCAAGAGGCTACACCAAAGAGGAGCTGTGAATCCTTCACCTGACTAACTTCAGATGAAAGAGTCAGCTGATGAAAAGTTAAACTCCATTTGTAGGGTAACCTTTTCAAGCTGTTTGGAATGATATATGTCATGTCCATGTGAGTTCTCATCTCATTCAATCTTAGAGGACAAGGTGTATAATGTAGTTTTATTATCCTGTATAAAAATGTTTACTGGTCAGCTGTCAAATAAAAGTGCAATAGCTGTTATTTTGATTGTCTATCATAATAGGAGAGAGACTAACTTTCTAAAAAGGACTTGTAGCTCTTCCTACCAAGTGCCATACAGGTCTCATTTAGTGCTGGCCAAGTAATGGCAAACATTGTTAGATAAATTGCACACCATTTTAAAAAATAAAATATTTGTAAGATTTTTCCCCCTATTACTTCTCCACTTGTACCAAACACATTTGCTTGATGTAAAATCCTGTGTCTAAATCTTTTTGAGCAAGAAATTACAACTGTGTTTTAAAAGGAGTAGTTCTGTCTTTTGAAAGAGATAAAGGTCTTGTCTACGCTACAGTTCTATAACAGTATAACTATGGCACTCAGGGGTGTGGACTTCACCCCTGAGCAACATTGTTATACCGACCTAACCTCCTGTGTAGACCGCGCTATGATGGCAGGAGAGCTTCTCCCACCGACATAGCTATGACCTCTTGGGGAGGTGGATTAACTACACCGAGAGGAGAGCTCTCTCCCATTGGCTTAGAGTGTTGTCATTAAAGTGCTACCGTGGTGCAGCTGCACCGATGAAGTGTTTTAAGTGTAGACGTGCCCTTAGAATCTGACCAAGGAATGTTCTAAGCAATTTCAGCACCTGTTAGGTATGGACATCATTGGGGGAGGAGTTTGCTCACCACCTTGCACCAGGTGCCCAACAGCTTGCACAATTGTTCTCTCTGGGAGCAAGCCAACTTCCACAGAGAATAACGGAAACCTTTCCAGACTTCAATAGTCTGACTGGGACTTAATTAGATTAGTTTTTGAAACCATTAATAATAAATAAAGGCAATTACTTTCCTTTTTTTCCAGATACATTCAGGTAGTTCTAGAGTATCATACTCTTCTCTTTTCAGAGTAACAGCCGTGTTAGTCTGTATTCGCAAAAAGAAAAGGAGTACTTGTGGCACCTTAGAGACTAACCAATTTATTTGAGCATGAGCTTTCGTGAGCTACAGCTCACTTCATCGGATGCAACTGATGAAGTGAGCTGTAGCTCACGAAAGCTCATGCTCAAATAAATTGGTTAGTCTCTAAGGTGCCACAAGTACTCCTACTCTTCTCTTTAAAGCCTTGACGCACATTTTCGTATAAAAAGATGTTGTTTTGCTCCATTACTGGAATCAAAGAAGAAAGCATTTCCCAAAACTTTCCTTACACGACAGTCTTGTTTTCAAGGCTTTTATCACAAATTCAAAATTTTTTATTCTAGTTTCTCAATAGCTATTTCTACCTCTTCAAGGTCCACAACTGACATTGCTTCTTCTAAAAACAAAGTATTGATGGAATGATAAAGAAAAAATTTAAGAAGTAGGCTTCATTGCTCTAGCCGACCATTGGATTCTGAAGATTCGGCTAGTATAAACATTTTTTTGTGATTCAAAAATGTCTTGATGGATCTATGTCTGTGATATAGTTGTTTACATCTCAGCAAATGGTCTTTGACCTCTAATATGCAGTTATGAAAATCTTCCTCAGTCCACTTGCAATCTATTCACGTTACAATGGAAGATATTTTCCCATAATCAGGGTTACTCTTGTTGACTCCAAAGCATAAGGCTTTCAGCACTCTGACCGAGATCCAGCAAAACATCCAGGCACATGAGAAACTAAATCAATGTGACGACTCATGCTTACAGCGAGGTTGGATGCTTTGCTGGATCAGAGTCAGAACACTCAGCGCCTTGCAGGATTGCGCCCATGGATACACACCAAGGGGACAAGAGACGCATCTTCAAGTGTGAAGAAAATCTTCTAGTGCAGGGCTCAGCTACCTTTTTCCTCAGCATGAATACAGTTAATGATGAACCAGTTGGTATTGCAGTACACCTCCATTAGACTTGCATGTAATTTGTTTTTTTCCACTCTACAACATTTTCCACAGCTACAACTTAGTATAAAATATTGAGGTGTTAATTAAATTAACAGTCCCTTCCCTTGGACTGTAAACCCTGTGGGCCAAATCCTCTAATTGGGTGAACCAGGGTAGCTTCATTGAGTAACTGGCCCCATAGATGAAAGCTTTTTGCTTTTCATCTCAGGTCCTATCTTACCTATTTCATAAGTCCATTACTTCTCAAAGAGCCAGTCCTGTGGCATCTGAAGCTGCTGAAATTCATAGCAGCCCTGAGTGCTTCATGGAGGCTCAATTAACTTTGTGCCTCACAATGTTCTCTAGTTGTTCTGAAGATGAAAGGCAAGTTTTCATGTGCAAATAACTGGTCTTTAATTATAACTGAAAAATGCAGGCTACAATGCCACCTTCTTGTTCTGTGCGGATTTGATGCAACTCTAGGTACAATCTTCTGTGATGATGGAAGAGTCACATTTTAATTGGTTATTCAGTCACAGCTCAGCAATTCAAACTACATCTCTGAGTACCAGCGCAAAAAAGTGGTTGCTATAGTTCTGATGCTGCACAATCCTATTAAACGTGAAGCAAACAATTGCTCTGAAATGGCCAGGTCCAGCATATTTCTCTAAAGCTTCAACACAGGCCATCTGCATGGTTTTTTTTCTCTGCAAACTAAGATATCCCCTGACTTATATATTAATTCTAATAAATATGAGGAGAAAAAATGAAGGCCAAGGTACACTTTTCTGCTCTGGTTATTTCTCTTTAAAGTCCCCATTTGTTGCTGTCTCCAAAGTGCCTCTGTTTTAACAAACTCTTGAGGAAACAGAAAGCCATTATAAATGTAATCTGCCACCTGCTCTTACCGTGTAAAATTTAATTGTCTCACAGCTCAAAGATTTAGTAGAAAAGAAATCTCCAGATTTGGTGTTCATTTATAAAGGGCAAATGAAACAAACCCAGAATGACTTGGACTTTCAGTCAACATTTTCTTTAGAAAGAAAAAAAAAGATATTCCTGTGAGTGAAAATAAGCAAATGAAAATAAAAGCACATACTGCAGGGGCTTTTATTATTATTTTGTAAAAAATGTTCTGTTAGTCTTGCATAAACAAAAATAAACAAAAAGCTTAGATATTTTAAAGTGTTGTCATACAGCATGGCCAGAGGGCGGCAGCAGCAGGAGAGGTTAGAAGGGAGCCTTATTCCCTGTAGAGGGAAGAAAGTTTGCTATAAATTAATTAAAGCACCTGAAGCCAGTCACATGATAAACCCCCCCTGCTTCAATCGGACAAGAGGAGGAGTTGAAGCAGAGTGGATTGGCATTGGAGTAGAGAGCAGTTTGGAGGAGTTGAAGCAGAGTGGATTGGCACTGGAGTAGAGAGCAGTTTGGAGGAGTTGATACAGAGTGGATTGATGTTGGAGCAGAGAGCAGTTTGGAGGGAAGTAGAGGAAAGTTTGGAGAAGTGCTGCGGTGGGCTAAGAAGACCCTAGGTAAAGGGACACCTGGTTTGTGCAGAGGGAGGGCAGGAAGCCCCACAAGCTGACAGGCAGGAGAGGGAAGTAGCCCAGGAGAAGGAACCACTAGTTCTAGTGGTTTACCACTATCCCTAAGGCCCCTAGGCTGGGACCCGGAGCAGAGGGCGGGCCCGGGTCCCTCCCTCTCCATTCCCCTCCTCTAGGACACTAGCGGGGCAGTTAATACCCCAGTTCAGGGGCAAGAAATGGTGCCCTGAAACACCCCCCCGCAAGAAGAGAAAGTGCAAGATCCATCATAGTAGTGCCGGCAATTTGCCACAGTACATGCTCTTTTACTGACACTAGTAGTGCATAGTATCTCATACTTTCAGTTAGCATGACTTTGTCACTGTAGCCTCTATCAGTCAATGGCGCATGTCAACGTGTCAAGAGAATAGATTTCATGGTGGTCTTAGGGCCCTTCATTGTGCTGATGAATCTGCATGGCAAGCACTGCAAACAATAGAAGTTAGTATGACTACATCAAATCAAGTTATTGGGGCTTGAATTTAGTTGACTGTAGTTCATTTGAATTAAACCTCCTGTCTGATCTCAAGCTACAACTGTCAATAAATCAGTTAGGCAATTATGTCTTATTACAACATACACCATACATACACCAATACCCACAAACAGGTATATCGTACAGATGCTACTCATGAGAAGTTATTTCTACATGAGCTTAAATTGTATGCAACAGAGCTCTTCCACATGACTGCAAATGAATCATGGTGGTTTCACAAAGCCGTGAGCTAGTCCAGTGGTTCCCAAACTTGTTCCGCCACTTGTGCAGGGAAAGCCCCTGCCAGGCTGGGCCGGTTCGTTTACCTGCCATGTCCACAGGTTCAGCCGATTGTGGCTCCCAGTGGCCGCGGTTCGCTGCTCCAGGCCAATGGGAGCTGCTGGAAGCGGCGCGGGACGAGGGATGTACTGGCTGCCGCTTCCAGCAGCTCCCATTGGCCTGGAGCAGCGAACCGTGACCACGGGAAGCTGCGATCGGCCGAGCCTGCAGATGTGGCAGGTAAACAAACCGACGCAGCCCGCCAGGGGCTTTCCCTGCACAAGCAGCTGAACAAGTTTGGGAACCACTGAGCTAGTCAGTCCATATAAGAATGGGAAGAGATAGCACCTTATTCCACTGATTTCAGTGGGGTGATTTGCCCGGTAAGGGCCTAGTCCATGTTGGGGTGGGGAGAGGGGGGAAAGAGAAAATCTCTGGGCCAGTTTGAGGACAGGGGAATGGAAATTCTGCAGATTTGTAAAGAATAGCAATTTCTTGAAAATACCAGAACGTTTTTCTGAAGAAAAGAAAAATCACATGCTACAATTAGACGAGTCCCTGGGCAGTTCCAGGCTGTGCGGCTACCCAAGCCAAAACTGACATTGGCAACATTGTAATGCAACATTTTTTTTAGGATGAACTGCAAATGAACCATTTTTTTCTGTAAGCGAAGTACCAACGTGAGATCTAACTAGAGCCAAGATATACAGAGCGAAGAGATGAAATCTAGTCATTTAATATATTTTCCATTTAGAAATTGTCTACTATGACATTGTGAATTTGTGTGTGTATTATTGGAGTATTTCTTCAGCTAATGACAACTGCTAAACAAATATTCACAATGGGATGTGATTTTTAAAAGTTTTCATCTAAATGACAGTGTTTGAAAAATGCTGACCAACACTTCACATGATTCAGAATTCACACTGTGTTGATTAGTTGAGTCATGTGGTATTGCTTACCGGTTTTTTTTTGTATGTCTCATGTAATTAAACTTTGCACAAATAATTAATTTTTAATATTCCAAGCTAAATATTTAATTTAAAATTTGATTTGGGAAAATATTTCTGAATTTAAGGTTAAAAAATTCACTTAACAAAAATTCACCTTAGTAACAACTCAAGCACTCTTATGTTTGAGGGAAGCCAGTATGTAGAGACAGACAAATCAAAGTTTCCTTCCGAATTCAAATGAGTATTTGAAAGCAATTTAGTATTGAGTATTTGAAAAGTATTTGAAAAGCAATTTTCCCACTATTTGCTAAACTCTGTATGTATAAAATAACTCAGGGAGAGGGGAGACTTTCTTTGTATTTCTGTGATTTTCAACACATTTGCTTTCATATTCTTTATGATTTGCACTATGTGGCAAACACTTGAAAATTCTGGCTGCCTGTGAATGAGTTGTGTCCTCTTTCTGGTTTACATCACATCAGCAGCAGTACACCACTACAAAGGCCTTCAAGATGCAAGTGATAGAAATGGTGACTAGGGGACCATCTTTGCCAACACTGGTAAGAGATGGAAATAAATGAATCTCTCCTGTGGTGTAGGTTTCTAATGGTATTAAGCATAAAAATTCTTCCTTGGAAATTTAATCATCATGAAATCCATCAAAGAGAGGTAGCTGGGCCGCATCACTTTATTTGACCACTACAAGAGACATGTATTTGGCATTTTTTTACATCGGAAAGCAGTGCTGACGAACAATCCTGGTAAATTACCTCCAATCTTTGCACCACCATAGAATCAGACAGGGGAACTTGCTTCACACGGTTCACAATGTCATCTTCGTTTTTATCCCCAGCAAAAAAGCTCCTCCAGCATTTCCAACATGCATTACTTCACAAGCTTGGCACTCAGGAAAGGCTTTTTCTTTTTAGCTAGTACCAACATTATCTGAAGAGAAGCAACTGTTGCTTTTTCTATACAATTGCTGATGTTGTGAGAATGACCTTTGAAGTGTGGTACAAAAACTTCAGATTTTCAATTTTGTCACTGCCAGGATTATAGGCCTCACTGAAATTACTGTACTTCCATTCAAAGTGGTGCCTCACTTTGACAATCTTACAGATGGATACAGTGGTTTCACATATTAAAACACAAAGGTTTTGCCTATAAATGAGGTGGTATAATAAAAAGAAAATCTGCTGTCCAGTTTGGGTTAAGAGCTTGGTTTTCACTGTCAATTTTGCGATGTTTACTCCTGCTCATCTTCATTTTTGGCTCCATGTCCATCACTAATGAAATAATGGGCAGCATCCTAGCTCAGTCAAAGCTGATGCTATTACAAGGACTTAAGATTATAAACTTTTTTTAAGGTGAGCAGTTGGGCCACACACAAAGCCTTGGCAGGCCATATTTAATCTCACTGGGCTAGGGCATCTTTGTGCTGGTCCACCAGATCAAGGTATCAAAGCCACTGGATCTACCCACCTGTGTGTTCTCCCAGAGTAGAGGGAACACCCAGTGATAGAGGAACTGATGTAATGACTAATTTTCTCCCACCCCTCTTGAATGACTTGGTATTGCTGGGAAAAGTGAATTTGCTATAAAGGGCTATTGGGCAATCAAGTGTAGGTAAGAGCATCCCTGAAGTTGCTTTAACTTATTCCAGTGGCTGACGCAGCCTCAGGAGAACCTCAGAATTGGTGAGTCATTTTGACCCTCACCTTGAGTCTTGTCCCAAGTATGTCCAGACATAAGAATCAAGACTAATAGGTCTTGGGTTCCAGGTCTATGCTACTTCTCTGGTATGTGGGAGATATTTTCTTCAATAACAGTTTATTATAGCCCAGAAGTCAAATGAAATGGTTTTTATATTCCCACAATTGTATTCCCTAAATTCTTAAATTAGATGGCTCCTTCCTAATGTGCACTAAAGCTAAATGAAGTGAGATTAATGTTGGAAGAGAGTTAAAAATGGAGTTATTTGCAATGAGGGATGAACCAAAGTATTAGATATTCAGGGAAACACACAGGTGTTTTACAAGGGATGTAGAACTGTGTACATAGAATAGCAGGTGACAATCAAGCAAATGCGTAAAGAGACTACGCGGAAAGTATGTTGTTGCACTATGCTCTTTCCCACTCTCACCCCCCTTCCCCCCCCCGCCCCCGCAAAAAAAGAGATTTGTTTTTTCCCTCTATGCTTGCATTCCTTTCTGCCTGCATTTCAGATATAAGTAATGATGGTTCTTTAATTATTAGAATTGACTGATTTTCACTGTGTGAAGGAACTTAAAGATACTGCCTTATAAAGACTATACCTGGGTATGATTAATCATAGGAATGGCAAATGAACAATTCAAATATAGGTTTTTCTGAAATTTTCCAAAACACCTGGCATATTTTCATCCGGGAACTGTTTCAGTCAATTAACAAGGAGCTACAGAGAAAGTTGGGATTGTAGGGTTGTTCCAACTCCCCAAATACCACAAGCGTCAGGTTACTAAAGATAATAAGGAATTGAAACATCAACTTTCTGTTTTATTAGCTGCCTTGCACATAGAAGGGAAAATAAGAAAGAAATCCTCCCCAGTTACCATGATTTTTTGTCAAAATAATCAAATACACAATTGATAATAACCATGAGAATACTTGAGTGTTTTAGGCACACATCTACAATGAATATGCACAGTGCCTTATAAAGCAATTCAAAATATTTCTCTGTTTTATAAGGTATAAAAGCATAGAATAATTTTATTACAAGAATTTATAAGGTAACTAATCACATCAAACTGGTGGGCTGTGCAGAAGACCTTCTGAAATAAAAAGTGGTTCTAAAACTCCATTCTTGAAGGACCTAATTATGTGGGGATTTTAGGATTAACAAGAGAGGGCATTTCACAAGCTCTCCAGAGGCAACAAATCAATATTATCCCCTAGCTGCTTCTGCATACCCTAGGCTCTATCTGTGACGCTGGCAAACTAGGTGCCAGCTCATGCCAAAGTCCTCATGCATCAGTGGAACACTGACAAATATGTAGCTGGAATCAGTCTGACTCACCTGTGTGTTAGTATTTTTAAAATAAATATTACAATTATAAGAATGTGTTTAGACTTTATTGAATGCTTGTGAGTTGCTGCATCCATTAATCTCACTTATAACTTCTGTATCCCATGCTGAAAGATAATATTTAAGAGGCTTTATGGGGAGCGTCTGACATGGCTCCCTACATTACAAAAATAAGTTGACCTAATTTAGGTTGGCATACAGCTGTCACAGTAATTACATCCCTTGTGTGTGGCTACACTTTGCTTCTTGTGTCAGTGGTGCACATTTTCATGAGGAGTACTTGTGGCACCTTAGAGACTAACCAGTTTATTTGAGCATGAGCTTTCGTGAGCTACAGCTCACTTCATCGGATGCTGCATCCGATGAAGTGAGCTGTAGCTCACGAAAGCTCATGCTCAAATAAACTGGTTAGTCTCTAAGGTGCCACAAGTACTCCTTTTCTTTTTACGAATACAGACTAACACGGCTGTTACTCTGAAACCTGAAATTTTCATGAGGAGCACTTGCACTGGTTGAACTGCCAGTGTGGGACATTATGGGATGGCTACTGAAAGCTGGCAACAGTCAATGTAAGCAAAATAGCATCTACACTGACACTGTGTTGACCTAACTCTACGTTTGTTGTGGAATTAAGTCTGCGTAGAGGGCAAGTTACATCGTCCGGAGCTAAATTTTAGTGTAGATGCTTAGAGAGTTAGATCAACATAAGCTGCCTTACATCAACCTAACTCTGTAGTGTAGTGACTTACAGGGCTATGTAAGTCACTTCACGCTCGTTAATTTGCAACAGAAGATGTTATGTTCTACCCAACAGGAAGGGTCCATTGACAGACAGACTATTGTGAGACATTAAAGAGGACAAAACACTTTGTTGTTCTGCTTTTCCTGCCCAAAGAACAGGAGTCATGCAAGTGGATTCCTCCCATCAGCTGAGTTTGCAGCTCAGAGTACATGGCAGGAGGGGAATAAAACCACAAACCAAAGAAACTAAGCAGCTCTCTGCTGCTTGGACTCAGGGGGCAAGGTTTACTAGGCATAAGCAAGAGAGCCCTGGTTAGCCTTAAAGGACATATAGAGCTTGCTTATTATGTAAGCTTCTATTTTTTTTAAAAAAATTAAGATTGTAACTCATGTATAGAGATGTTTACATGCTTTAACTTTATGAAAAATGCCTGTCTCTTTTTCTTACATACATATATATATATATATATATATATATATATATATATATATATATATATATATATATATAATGCAGTTGGCTACAAGTGTCTTTGCTGTAAGATCTCAGGTGCAACTGACCTGGGGAATAACCTGAATACTGCTGTGATTCTTGATGTAAGAGATCATCATCACAAAAGGTATACTAACCTGGGTGGCAAGCTAGATCGGAGTACCCAAGGGGACTGTCTGTGTCACAGGAAAATTGTTTTGACTTTCAATTAACATTTTCAAACAATTTTTTTTGTTTAGTTTCAAAAGGACTGTGATGGGGGGAAGGTAGCTCCCTTTTATGGACAGCCAATAGCTATAAAATCCCTTTTAGTAGCTATTCTCTAATTGCTCTACCTGTAAAGGGTTAAAAAGTCTCACTTCTATGCATAGGTAAAGGGAAGTGAGTGGACACCTATCCAAAAGAGCCAATGGGAAGGCTAGAACTTTTTAAAATTGAAACAAGACTCCCCTTTTGTCTGTTGTTGTTGTCCTCGGGGAGAGGCAGACAGGGAGCAGTTATGAGAAGTTATGAGAAGCTTGGGCCAGGTATGAAAAATCATCAGTATCATACCTAGAAACTACCTACCCATCTAAAACCCCAGATATGTAAGTAGATCAGGAAACGTCTAGGAAGATGCAATTAGGTTTATCCCTTTTAAGCTTGTGGATTCCTCTGTACTAACCTCAGGTGCTTTTCATAGAATTATAGAATATTAGGGTTGGAAGAGACCTCAGGAGGTCATCTAGTCCAATCCCCTGCTCAAAGCAGTACCAACACCGCGCCTTAAAAACCTCTTAGGATAGACTTCGGAGGTGTTGTTTTTCTTGTAACCTTTAAGGTGGACCTCAAGAGAGCTATTCTTGATGCTTAATCCTTGTAGTTGTATTTTTTTAAATCTAGTAAAAGCCTAAGTTCCCAGAGGTATTTTATTTTTTTTAATTAGGAAAATTTACCTTTTTTAAGAACAGAATTGGATGTTTGTGTCTTAAGAGGTTTGGGCACATGTTGTTTAATTAGCTGGTGGCAACAGCTGATTTCCCTCCCCCCCCTCAGCTCTTCCCCAGAGGGGTGTGTGTGAAAGTGCTTGAGGGTACCCCACAGTAAGGAATTCCCAGGTGCACCTTCCTGGGTTTTCAAAGGGGTTTTGCACTTCAGTGGTGGCAGCATCAACCAATCAAAGGTCAGAGAAAAGCTGTAACCTTGGAAGTTTAATGCAAGCCTGGATTGGCTAGTATTAATTTTTAGAGTCCTCGCAGGCCCCCACTTTCTGCACTTGAAGTGCCAGAGTGGGGATTCAGCCTTGACAAGGACATTGTTTTATTTCAGTTTTTGAAAAACAGAAACTAACAAAGGTTTTAGATTGGGGGCTTATTTCCCCTCCCTTTCCCCCACCCAGCTTAAACTGCCTGACTTAATAACTGATTGAGGGCCTTCTTCCTGATCCAGTAAACAACAGAATCCCTGGTCGATGCAGGGCCCCAATCCTTAGTGAAGGATTGGAAGGATGTCAGCCTAATGAGGCCCCATAAGACTGGGTTCTTGTTCGGGACAAAGGATGTAGTGAATTTGAATCCCCCGCCCCCGCAACATGTAGGGTTTTTAAGGACTGCTCACCTGCCAATGCCCATGTTGGTGTTGGGGTGAACTCTGGTGAGCTTATTCATATGCATGTAGGTTCTTTTGTTGTTTTTAAGTAGGTTCTCTCTATGGTTTTACCTTAAGAATAAAGTGTGCTTACTTAAAAAAAAAATAGAGAGAGAGATGTGAGGTAACTTGTAACAGTGGCAATTATACGGTGTACTGTCTCTAAAGAGACAGCAAAAGAAGCTTGCTTAGGGATATCACAGTATAGAGATACTTTTGTCATAAGGGAGAAACACACACATCTCACCCAAGAGAAGCAATAGCTGGGAAACTGGAAGCCTAGAGTGTGTGCCCTTGCTAGATCATAGAGATGGAATACAGGTACAGTTGCCATGAACTGTGATAACTGCAAATGCATCTGTGTGCAAATGCATGGGCATATGGAATTTGCATTTTGGAGAGGTGCAGGGAGGGGAAAAAAATTGATAAAAACCCCAATTGCCAAAAGCAAGCCAGCTCACAAAGCAAAAATCTGTAGAAAAAGCAAAACAAAAATAAGCTTAGGAACCTTACTCTGAAGAAATGCATTAGAAACAATGAACAGGAACGACAATGATTCACTGGATAGTATGCAGGTCATTATAAATAAACAGAATAAAATTCACCCCTTAGAGACAGACACACAGCCTATGCTCTAAGTGGAACTTAAGTGGTTGGCCTTCAAAATGGGACCTATGAAATATATAGGCCTTATGCTGTATCACTGGGGTGAATTTCACAAAGGCAGAATCTTTCATTGTGTGCGCCATAGCTTCCTTCAGAGAGCCAAATGTGTAGACTTCTTTGATACTAAGAATTAGCCCAGTCATATGGGGTCAATGCCTTGATGACCATAACCAAAATCTATATCATAAAAAGCGCAGCTCTCTAACATTAACATAAAGCTTGAAGATTGAATTCACGTTTGTTGAAACTTGCTGGGGTTCAAGACTTCGCAGACAGGGAATTAAGTCAATTAAGCTTCAAGTTCCCAGTTAATTTCAGATGCAGCATGCTCCAGAGTATCTGAAATTAAAAGTCCCCCACTGTAACATCCCTCCCGCCCCTCTCCCCCGACACTGTTGCTCTCCTTGTGATAAGTGCTGCAAACCACTTACCATCCATGCAATATAAAAGAAAATAACCCAAGAAAGCCTCCATAAATCCAATCTTGAAAAGTGCTACAGCTGGCAAGGGGAGGGTGAGATCATAGCACAATTGGTGCCCATGACAGTTCTTTCAGGGAGTGCTGAAAGAGAAATTTTCTACCTGGAGGTACTGGAGGTCCTTACAGGAACCCACTGTCCAGTCTGACCTTGTGCATCCCAGTTGTGCTGTGGTACTCTCCAATATCAGCTTTAGGAATTGGTTCTGTGGAGCAGCACCAGCTTTTCATTGCTCTCATCAGTTTTTACAGTATTATGTGCAGTCTACAATTAATCTAGGAATGTATTTTAAATGGGTGAACCTGTGTCTAGTGGTTTTAGATATGATTAGTTCATGCACATTTTCCACATATCTTTAAAGTAGACATACCTCTCCACCTCTGTTATTAATCATCCTAATAAAAGAGGGCTAATGGCAACCACATAGCTTTTTCTGTGCTCCCCTAGGGTGAAATTTAGCATTGTGGAAGAAGCCATGGCAAGACCTGACATTTCAATCTTCCAAGCAGGCTGTGGCATAGGACTCTACTGGCCCTACCTTTCACCCTAGCAGAAGTTTAATGGAGCACTGGATCCTTTTCATTTGTCATAAATGCTTCCATGACTCCAACCAAGTTCATGAGGGGTTTGTCCCTCGAGAATATGTTGGCAAGAAAAATATCAAGGTTTGTACTTGTTTCTAAGGTGCCATATATACTAAAATGCATATAACCATTAGAACAGATCAATATTTTTCAAATATATTGGCAAAATTGTTACCTTTTTTTGTGAAAGGTTTGCCATTTTTTGACTAAGTACAGAACTGGCCAAACTTTTTCCTTTTACTAAACTTTGGGGAGGGGAATGGAAGATGGGTTTTTGTTTTAAATGGTGTAACCCCACCAACTAGCTCCATCAGCCATATATAGAGACAGTCCAAAAGGTATGAAGTGGCTCAGCTTTCAGATCCAAAGTGCAAGGATAGATCAAACGTTCAGTCTTAAGTCCTTCTCTCCCATATAGCATCGCTGTAGATAGGCATATAAAACCAACCATTATTTCCACTCATTTGCATTGTCATTTTACCTTTAAATAGAAGAAAGCCAAGAGACTTAAGGGCACCCAAAGGCAAGCCCATTTAAAGAGATAATTTACAAGGAGATCATAGAGTTTGGTAGGTGAGTGGTAATAATACCTGAAGCACTAACATGGGTTACCTGGAAAAAATGTATGGTAGAAGTCCAAATTCACAGAAAATTCATAAAAGGAATAGATACATGGATCTGAAATTTTATTAAGAAGAATTAGCCTGAAATTGATCTCACATTGCTGTGTAATGTAAAGTAGTGTACATCTAGTGTACGGGTGATCAGGGTTAATGATTTTTTCTCTCTTCATCAAAGAAAAATGTCTGTTTGCATCCACCAGCCAGACATCTGTTTTACAAAAAATATTTATGATAGTGTTCAGCCTTTTTGGGGGGCTGGGACAGAATGCAAAACTCATGTGTTGGTGTTATTTTCCCACTGCAAACCTTTGAAAATTAAAATGTGTTCAGTATCAAGCGTTTACATTTCGCTCTGATCCATTAAGGCTATAAATCCCCACTCTTCTCCCTGAATTCAGCATCAACATGAGTACTTAGATGTACACATTCTTTCCTTGAACCATTCGAAAAGAGACAGTGCCATACCCATGTTTGCAGCATTAACTTCTGTACTTTGTAAAATAAATCTGCAATCTATGAGCATTGCAGAGTGGTAATGTTTGATCATTTGTCTAGATTTTACTTTCTACTGGAACTGAAAAAGAGATGCCTTTTGGAAGACAGAGGATCTAAACCATAGCACTGGCCTTTAGACAGAGGTCCTGATTCATAAAAATGTTGTTCCCATTGCTCATGCACTACAGAAACAACCTCCTGAGCCAAGATTATCTGTATAGGATAATTTTAATCACCAGTGAGGAAAATGTAATAAGTTTCCCCTCTTCAGCAGCTGTGAAATAAAGTATTTGGCATTCCATAGTATTTCCTTCTCTGGGTCTAGATTTCGTCCTAACCTGGTAAGTACATTATAATTGGAAAACTTTCAAACAGAGATGTTCATAGCATTCACAGCAGCATTCGAACACGCAGTGTCAGAGGGTTTCTTATTTTGCAGAACTACACCATAGAACATAGAACTTTCACTCAGAATTTAAATTTCAAAATTCCATTTAAATCCAGGTAATTGTTCATATTAGATAAAATTATTCATATTTTAAAGACCATTTTAGGAAGATTTTATTAAATATTAAGTGTTTTTGCAACAAAGTTGTCCAGAACACAGTTATAAAAAGTCAATACATTATAAACAAAATTTTTTAAAAAATGTATGTTCATCCCAACTGTCACTATCAATTTCAATGGGACTTAGGCACCCAAGAGCTTTTGCTAATCCAGGTAGACACTTATATGCATCTTTAGTCACTTAAACACCATTACAAATCTTGTGCTCAAGTGGCGATGCAAACAATCCTCCGATTAACAACAGAAAAAGACCTTCTCTGATGACTGACAGAACTTTAGACCCAATCACTCAAACACTTACTTTGAAGCATAATGCTTCCTCCCTAAATCAATGAGTTATTTGTTCTCTACTGCTACAAAGCATTAACCACAGACTCTAATGCTCCTATATTACTCTTACCTTTGAACTAGCAAGCTCTTTCCTTCAACATAGCCTAGATTACTGAAGAGGCTGTTTGGAAGAATAGGGAATTTTAAATAATTTGTCATGCTCACATAGGCTGCAACACAACATTGAGCATTGTGGGGGATGGGGTTTATTCACACACAGTAATCATTCTTCCTTTATGCACCAACCTTGTTCTCCAACATACCACTGAGCATAATGTTTCATGAACATTTCTGTTTTCATCAGAGAAGAGAAGCTTTCTATGTGATGAGGAAGGGAAGCAATTACCAAAGATATCCAACTACTTGATTCTGTTTCCAAAGGGCCAGTTTTATTTCTGCTTTTAGGCTCCCTCCTCCTTAAGGGCTCAATCCCACAATCCACTTGCTACCGAGCACTCTATTTACTATAATGACTAGTCCTACTGAACCCAAGCAAGCGAAAACAACCTTCTCCCAGGATATGGTTCTTGCCTGATGCTAGCAAGTACGTTCAATGGAGTGAACTCCCTGGCCAGCTCACCACTCATGCCCAGGTATGGCCTTGCAATGACTCCGCCTCAGATCTCCCCCACTCCCCAAACAGCTGTATGGCTTTGTGACAACTGGCCTTTTCTCACAATTCCAGTCAGGTCATTTATAATATCACCTTTTCAAGGGTAACAAAGTCATAAAGGTCAAAACTCCATGTAATTGGATTGTCAGCCTTGACCTCAGTCTGCGATCTATAGTTCTTGTCCCTTCTGTCTCAAACAGGCTCTTCCACCCCCGTTTCTGGGGATTGTAGGGGAACCCAGGCCTACTGGGTCCTCTGGGACCTTGTGTTTAAGGAACTAAAACCTTACAAGCCCTTGCTGCTGCCTACCTCCATTTGTCCACAGGCAGCTTTCGCAAGACTACTTCCTCCAGTCATCTTGCATGTCTCTCTCTCAAAGTCTGACTGCTTGTACAGCTTCCAACTAGTCTGTTGCTGGGGAGCTGCTCTGGCAGCCACCTAAAACCCCTTAACCCCTGACACTCTCTCCCTTTCACAGCCAAACTCAGACTATAAGCTCCCTACTGCAGCTCTCCTCCCTTTACTGGAGCCACCCAATCTTAGGGTTTGGCTACACTTGTGAGTTAGAGCACATTAAAGGAGCCCCAGGCACACTAGCTCACTACCTGTCCACACTGGTAAGACACATAGAGCGCTCTGACTCCACGACTAGAGCACTCCTGGTACTCCACCTTGGCGAGTGGAATAACGTTTTGTGACCCCCTGCTGGAGTGCCGCAGTGCCAGTGTGGACACCCTGGTCTGTTAGTGCACTCTGATCAGCCTCCAGAAGTGTCCCACAATGCCTGTTCTAGCCACTCTGGTCATCACTTTGAACTCTTGTGCCCTGCCCTCAGGTGACCAACCATCAGACCCGCCCTTTAAATTCTCTGGACATTCTGAAAATCCATTTCCTGTTTGCTCAGCCAGGTGTGGAGTGCTCTCAGCAAATCTTTCCAGGTGACCATGCCTCCAATTGCCAGGTGATCCCCAGTATGGAGCAATGGCGAGGTGCTGGACCTCAGACTTTGGGGAGAGGAAGCTGTCCGGTCCCACCTGCACTCCAGCTGTAGGAATTATGATACCTTCAGGCAGATATCAAGGGACATGATGGAAAGAGGCCAGGACCGGGACGCACTGCAGTGCAGGATTAAAGTGAAGGAGCTGCGGAATGCCTATTGCAAAACCTGCGAGGCAAACAGCCACTCTGGTGCTGTCCCTGCGACCTGCCATTTCTACAAAGAGCTGGACGTGATATTTGGGGGCAACCCCACATCCACTCTGAGTACCAACATGGACACTTCAGAGCCCAGTTCAACAAGGCAGGAGGAGGATGAGCAAAGTGGGAGCGAGGGTGCTGAGGTGGAGGAAGACACCCCAGAATCTCTAGATGCATGCAGCCAGGAGCTGTTCTCAAGCCAGGAGGAAGGTAGCCAGTCGTGGCAGCTGATGCTTGGGGAAGGACAAACACCAGAGGAAGTTCCCGGTAAGTGGCTTTTATTTTGGTAAGGAAGTTATTCAGTGCAGGCTCTTGGGGCGAGGAGGTTTAGGGCTGCATGGATGCCTAGATGCGGAATAGGGCATTGATGTGCTCTCTCAGATCTCAGTAATTGGCCTCAGTGATCTCTTCAAAGGTCTAATCCAGAACTTGAGAAACCTGTACAAGCGCATTGCTCAGGGGAGCAACTGTGGTCCTTGTCCCAGTAAGGCTAACTTGTCCGCGCCACTGTGCCGTGAGGGGTGGGGGGACCATTGCTGCACACAGGCAAGCTGTGCATATGGGCCAGGGTGGAATCCAAATTGCAGTAGAAGACCCTCCCTTGCTTCCCAGGTCACCCTCAGCAGTGAGATATCTTCCAGGATGAACTCCTGGGGAAAATGTGGGGACAGTGTTCAGTATAGGGGCCCCCTGCCCCTGTTGGCTCTCCCCAAGGCACAGAAACCCAGAGGACAGTACAGCCATGAAAAAATCAGTCACTCAACTTTCAAGTAATGAAAATCAAAAAGTGCAGGAGTGGCAGGACAGTGAAAGGAGGATCCGCCAGCAGAATGAGGAGCACCGGCACAAAAGCACGGTGCTCTGGCAGCAAAGCACAGATTGGCTGATAAGCATAATGGAGTGCCAAGTGGACTCAATCCAGGTGCTCATAGCCATGCAGGCGGAGCACTACAGTGCCCGACCCCTCCCTCAGCCCTTGTCCCAAAACTCTTTCCCTTGTGCCCCCATGTCACCTCCAACCCACTTTCCATAGCATCTGGATTCTTACAGCCACCAGCTGCCTCAAACACCTGTAGCTTCACCACCCAGCCCTGAAAACTACGACCCTTACCCACTGCACTCAACCCCCATCACCATGCAGTATAGCCATCCTGAAGTGCAGCGCTCATTGCACAGCACTCCACACAGGAAGGCTGAGTATGATAACAGGACATACGCAAATCTGTGATTGTACTGTTCCCCACTCCACTCCCTTGCTCTTTCTGTTTCCCAAGCAGTTGTGTTTCTTTTCAATAAATGAATTTTCTTTTCAATAAATGGATTTTTTGGCTTTGAAAATATTCTTTCTTATTGCATAAAGTAAAAGATACCTTAGTCCAGGAAAGAAACAGGCACTGCAAGTCAGCGTAGCAAACACAGATTCCTACTAACATTGGAACCACAGTACTTCACTCCCGTGCAGGGCACCAGACATTACTGGTGGCTTTCAGCCTCAAATTGCTCCCTCAAGGCATCCCTAATCCCTGCAGCCCCACGCTGAGCCCCTCTAATAGCCCTGCTCTCTGGCTGTTCAGATTCAGCCTCCAGGTGTTGAACCTCTGAGTTCCATGCCTGAGTGAATCGTTCACTCTTCCCTTCACAAATGTTATGGCGGATATGGAGAGGACGTCACACGGATATAACCGTGGGGATGCTGTCATCGGCCAGGTCCAGCTTCCCATACAGAGAGCACCAGCGGCCCTTTAAATGGCCAAAAGCACACTCCACAGTCATTCTGCACCTGCTCAGCCTGTTGTTGAACCACTCCTTGCTGCTGTCAAGGCTCCCTGTGTAGGGTTTCATGAGCCATGGCATTAAAGGGTAAGCAGGGTCTCCAAGGATCACAATGGGTATTTCGACTTCCCCTCTGGTGATCTTCTGGTCTGGGAAAAAAGTCCCAGCTTGCAGCTTCCTGAACAGGCCAGTGGTCCGAAAGATGCGTGTGTCATGCAGCTTTCTGGGCCAGCCTGCGTTAATGTCAATGAAATGCCCACAGTGATCCACAAGCACCTGGAGAACCACAGAGAAATACCCCTTCCGATTAACATACTTGGAGGCTAGGTGAGCTGGTGCCAGAATTGGAATATGTGTGCCATCTATCACTCCTCCGCAGTTAGGGAAACCCATTTGTGCAAAGCCATCCACAATGTCATGCACATTACCCAGAGTCACGGTTCTTCTGAGCAGGATGCGATAAATGGCCCTGCAAACTTGCATCAACATGATTCCAATGGACGACTTTCCCACTCCAGATTGGTTAGCGACCGATTGGTAGCTGTCTGGAGTTGCCAGCTTCCAGACTGCAATAGCCACCCGCTTCTCCACCGTCAGGGCAGCTCTCAATCTCGTGTCCTTGTGCCGCAGGGTGGGGGCGAGTGCCTCACACAGTCCCATGAAAGTGGCTTTTCTCATCCAAAATTTCTGCAGCCACTGCTCGTCATCCCAGACTTGCATGACGATGTGATCCTCAGTGCTTGTTTCCCGAGAACGTCCGTGAATGCCACAAGCAAACTCGTGTCATACGCGTTACTCGAGTCGATATCATCGTCAGAACCTTCCCTGTCACTTTGGATCATAACTCAACTGCCAAACATGATGTGCTGGTGAGACTCGTCAGCATACTCCTCAGCAGTTTGGGCTCCATTCCCACAGACCAAAAGGGAAGACAGAGCGCGCAATACAAAAAATGTTGAAAGATAGCGCCAAATGTGGACGGAAGCACAGGGATTGCAGGGATGAGAACCGATGCATCACAGGCCTTGGGACAGGATCCAGCATGCCCCGCACCTCCTACCCCTTCCCACAAGCCACAGTGTCAGAATGAGAAAACGTGCTCTGTGGGATAGCTGCCCATAATGCACTGCTCCCAATGCCACTGCAAGCGCCACAAATGTGGCCACGCCAGTGCGCTGTCAGCTGTCAGTGTGGACAGACTGCAGCGCTTTCCCTACTGTGCTCTCCGAAGGCGGGTTTAACTCAACAAGCTCTACATCTGCAAGTGTAGCCATGCCCTTATTCTCCCTAGCTGGGTCTAATCCTGTCTCCCCTCAGATGCCATAGAATGGGTTGATTGGGCACTCCAGATACCCTTAACCCTGTCACTGCCAGCATGAGATTCATGCACCCCATCACATTGTGCTGTACTGCTCTAGTTCTGTGCTTGAAATAAGTCTTGCCACTTAACTCTTTCATAAACAGAGACCCAGCTCTTGCATTTTTAACAATCACAGAAGTTAGATTAAATGATTTAATTACAAATAATGTATAGAATACAGCTAGAGAGCTAAATGTACACCACATGTATAAACACATTTTTAATTACTTTAGCTTTTTCTTTGCTTGCTAATTAACCTTTTTCTCCCACACATAATTTTGGTCTCACAGGTTCTGATCAGAACCATAGAATTTCGAAGAGCAGCACATACCTGTTGGAAACCCTCAAAATACATTCCACTGGAGGGCCATTTTAACTTTGAACTGTCCCTTATAAAAGGCAGTGGTGCTTTAAACTGGCAAGGTAATGAAGCATATGCATCAAGCTGCACTGGGTTACTTTAGGTCAAGTCACAGCATGTGATGTGACCTAGCTTGACATAACAGCACAAAGCCATGTGTGCATACAGCTCAGCTGGCATGCATTTTCAGAGACACTCTCTATTTTTGAAATTCTTCCTTTTTCCTTTTCAGTGTTGCCTCTAGTTTGGGATCAGAATAAAAAAAGTTGGGGGGAAAAATAGGGCACATTTTCAAATAGCAGCTAAGCTTTTTTCCTTTATTCAAGACCCCTCACATGTACTGCTCTAATTCTTCATTACTTCCTATTGAGAGACTGCCCCTAGCTTTGATCCCCTACCCTGGGTGTTTGTAGGCATGTTATCTTATTTTTCTACAAGACCACTGAGAATTAATAGAGATGAAACAAAAAGCTTTTCTAAAATTATAAAGCATATGAGCAAGTACTAGGAAAGTGAAAGAGACCAAGGTCTGAGGGAGGATATACACATCAATGTATCAGAAAAGTAATGTTAGAAACTGCACAACATTTGAAGTATCTATTGATTTTCAGCTATTTTGTTTCAGAATGTATTTAATTGTTAAGTCTTACCCCTTCAGTTGCTGATGTAGGATTCTAACATGCCAGGATAGTCAATGCAAGACAAATGGGAGAATAACTGCTCCTATTCTACCTGACTTATTGACTTGAAAAAAAAGAATCTAACCAATAAGGTGACCAAGAGGAGTTTTCTCAAATTTCAACCTCTCTGTTGTACTGAAACCTGACCATTCTCTTTAAAAAACTTGCCAGAAAAAATAACAAACATACTTCTCCATTTCATAAACCAGTCAGAGAGCCCTTAGTTCTCACACCCCCTCTCCTTCAAAAATAAACATGCTATGTGATTGTATCTTTTAGAATAATTAGCCTGCAATTATCACTCCTTCACCTGTTGCTCTTGCAGCTCCCCTGAACTTCTAACTTGACAATTAGCGGGTTCTGGCCAATCCCCAGCTGTCAGGGAGTTGTGAAGTAGACTTTCTAATAGAGGCATTAACTCTTTCTTGGCAGAGTGTGGGGAAGCAGCCCTTCCACTTAAGCAGTAGTTCTCAACCAGGGGTCTGGGGCCCCCTAGGGGGCCATGAGCAGGTTTCAGGTGATATGCCAAGTAGGGCCAGCATTAGACTCACTGGGGCCTACAGCAGAAAGCCGAAGTCCCATTGCATGTGGCTGAAGCCCAGGAACCTGACCCCCGCCACCCGGGGCTGAAGCCGAAGGCTGAGAAATGTGGCTTCATGGGGGCTCCTGTGGCATGAAGCCCCAGACAGTTGCCCTGCTTGCTACCCCCTAACACTGGCCCTGGCATTTATATGCAGAAAAACAATTATTGTGGCACAGATGAGCCATGGACCTTTTATAGCAGGTTGGGGGGGGGGGGGGGGGAGCTCAGAAAGAAAAAAGGTTGAGAACCTCTGCCCTAAAGGAATTGACCTATCACCCATGATCCATCTTTGGGAAGAAAAACCCATAAAAAGAAATCTATATAATGCCAAAATGAACATTGTTCCATAGCTGAGGTCACTGGGCCTTGGTCCTGTTGCCCCTTTGACACAAGCAGTTAGCCAGTACTGGGGCCTTGCAGGTTGGAGGAAAAATTAATTAGTTGAGTCAGAATGTACACAAAGTCCTGTACCCCTGAAATACAGTAGAAACAAAACAGCAGGCAGCTTCCTTGGTCATAAATCCCCAAGACTACCTTTCCCTTGAGTTGGTGACCAAGAAACTCTGGCTCTGTTCTGCTCAGGTTGACTCTCACTGCTGCTTCTTTCACTCTCTGCTGGGCTCCTGTGACTTTCTCATCTACCATACACACCAACTCAAAATTCAACCCCTGCCTTTGCAACCCTTATTGCAAGGGTTATTCCCTTATAAGGGAAACCCTTATTTCTCTATGTGACTTAGCTTTCTTTCAAGCCTTGCCAAGTGGCTAATTGCCTTGGATGGTAGCTTCTGTTACTTCCAAATATCTCACTAGAGGAAGGGGATTAATTGCCTTATCATTTAGCCTGAAAGAAGAGTGCTTAGCACATGACTCAGCTTTAAGGTCTGTGATGGCCTTTGGTTCACGGTAACACCTTCCAGCATAACAATACGTACACTTCATTACAGGTTTACAGTATACATTTAAAGCAGCTGGGGACTCTGTTTCTCCCTGACACCTTCTAAAAAGGTGACAGTCAGGATAAGTTATAGACTGACATGTTTAAAAGATTATTTGAGATCATATTTTGCGCCTCATGAAAGCTTGTCTTCTTTTCTGTTTTGTCAGGAAGAAACCCCCCCTCCCACGTCATTGAAATCTGAAGCCAATCTGTCTGTAATTTCCTATAATTTGACCCCCATTGCAAAGCAGTGAACAGCTGTCTGTGCAAAGATGCCCTTGGCCTCTGGAATATCCATCCATTAGGGTAGAGAACACACAGCCAGCCTGGGGTGGGGTTAGTCACAAGCCTTCCATCGCTTAAGCAATGCAAAACTCAGAAAAAGCAACACTCCTACACATGCCCCAAAGAGCAGTAATGAGACAGGGACCAACACTCCTAACCTGCCTCAGTCAGCCTCAGCCACAAAGGGAACCAAGAACTAACACTGATTATTATTATTATTGACAATATATTTGCTATTTTATTACAGTAGCACCCAGAGGCTCCCAATAATCATCAGCTCTCCTTTGTGCTAGGCAACATAGGTCCACAAATACCTGTGAACCCCACAAGATCTATAACCAGTTAGGGGCTGCAGAGGAAGGTGAGATCTCTGCCTGTGAAATGACCCCCTGAATCATATCCTTCCCCCTCACACTATGAAGTCACCACTGTAATCTGAAGTTCCTGCTGGTGAGGAAAGGTGGCTTCACTGACACTCATTTAGGAAGACAAGAAATCTTACGTGTGGCTTTACCAATCATTAGCAATACAGCTCCCAGACCCATGCCAACAAAACATGCTCACAGAACACTATTGTGTATTCACTGTTCCTTGTGTTTATCTGCATTCCCCCTTTGCATGTAGCTGAGGAGCATTCTCTTCTGTTATGCCAAAAGAACTTGAAAATAGTAGTGACAAATTCAATGGTTCTGTTGTCTTATGAAGCCAGTAATCCAATGGCTGATATATACTATTTGATAATCACTATGCAAAGAGTTTAGTAGACATATTGTTATGAAAGTGGGGCTAATGGGCCAAATATCATTAAGAGTCTTGGAAGCCAAGATGATCATAGACCTTATTAAAATACATGAGCATTGGACACTCAAATGACACTTTTTTGGATAGTTAAAAACAGCTGCTTAAAAAGGAGGATCATGATGCCTGGACCTACCTGGTGAGAATCTACAGCTCAGAGAGGAGCATGGAACTTAACAGGGTTTCCTATATTTCAAATACAGAGAGCTGGGATAAAACTATTGCGTGGGGAGAATCTGAGGCAAGAGAGCTGTTTCTTGGGATAGGGCAGAAATGCCTGGCCAGAGACTTCCTGCATGCTGCTTTGCTCCTGCCAATGGTCAGCAAAACAGGATGTGTGTACATTTTGCAAATAAATGCTTTAGACTAAGAGTGTGCTGATTCCCTGTCACTGGTTTCTCATCCATGCTGCAACCACCTTGCACCAGCAGCTTGGCTAATTGGGAAAGTGTAGCCCGACTCAAAAACTGAACATAACATTAGGACCCTCATGCAACCCAATTACTTTTTTTGCCTGTGAGTGCCAGAAGGCTTCTTACTGAAAGGAACAAATTTCCTTGAAGCAGCTACTCAGCCTAAAGAGAATTAAGGAATTCTGATTCTCTGACTCCAAAATGACATTTGATAAGTTACTCCTCAGTGAAGCATAACTCACAGGGTTAGTCAGTCAGCAGCCAGGTCATTCCCTAATTGCACATGAGAGAAGGTTTATCGCCTCCACGATGACAACCTTGGCAGTTTCTCCAAGTTACTACCCAAGGGACTATCTAGTTCTACCCTGTTGAAATCAGATGTAAAATTACAGTATCTGGTCTGCAGAAATCTAAGTAGATTAAACTGGACTAGAATTAAAAGACTGACACCCAATGCAATACTTTAACATGAGGCAACATCAATGGAATATTTGACGTCTGGAGCTCTTCTATGTGGAATTTTCATTTTAAAACGATTCAGGTTTCTGTTCAAAATAAATGAATTTGGTATAACTTTGCCATGCTATACTGGCTGACGCTAAGGAGGGCTAAGTTGTTATAGTGGGGGATTCTGTCTGATGTAGTGAGAAAGTCTCAGACGGTTCTTTCCTTATAAGACAATGATTCCCCCCTGCCATTGTTGGCTGGATATCTGTCAGGCTGAATATTAAACTCTCTTAGACAAGTGGAGGAGACACCATTTGTCCAGGATAATGACATGTCCAGGGTAATGATGTACAAAATGCAGCAAATTTAAATTAAAACTATTAGTCAGAGATGGAAATGTAATTGTTGCAGTGATGAGCTGTAGCATGTCAAACCAGCAACTAAAGCTCACAGTGAGGTGGGGTTTACTAGTACTGCTGTGTCTGCTCCTAATTAACTGGAAAGGATAAAACTAGGAATTTTGCCAATAGTGTTCAAAAGAACAGAATCCATTGTCTTGCACACTTTTCCATCCTTCTGCTTACATTTTATTTTTATTAACAATAATGTCATTTTGAAGAGTAGTATTGTACTAGTTTAAGTCCAAAATAAGTTATAAAAACAGAAGGGACCATTGTGATCATCTAGTCTGGAGCTAGTCAATTATTTTTTGTCAAGGTCCACATTTCTTGATCAAGCTATAGTCTATAGTCCAGAGAAACATTTTTCATGTGGCAATAATAATAAGTAAACAAAATAATTTTGCGGTCCATTCAAAAGCATCTGCTGGTCCAGATTTGGCCCATAGTCCGCCAATTGACTATCCCTGATAGTCTGACCTCCTATATAACACAGACCATAGGACCTCCCTGTATAGCTTCCTCTTTGAACAAGAGCAGATCTTTTAGGAAAGCATCCAATCTTGATTTTAAAATTTCTATTTATGGAGAATCCATCACAACTCTTGATAAGTTGTTCCAATGTTTAATTACCCTCACTGTTAAAAAATTGTGTCTTATTTCTAGTCTAAGTTTGTCTCGTTTTAACTTCCAACCATTGGAGCTTGTTCTATCATTGTCTGCTAGATTGAAGAGCCCTCTATTATCAAATTTCTGTTATCCATATAGGTATTTAGACAGTGTTCAAGTCACCCCTGAACTGTCTCTTTGTTAAACAACTTGAGCTCCTTGAGTCTCTTTCTCTATGGCATGTTTTTCAATCCTTTCATCTTTCTTGTGGCTTTTCTCTAAATTCTCTCCAATTTATCAACATCCTTCTTGAATTGTGGACAATTCAGAGTTGGTATTCCAATAGTAAATGCACAGTTCCAAATACAGGCAACACAACTGAAGCTGGGCAACTAACAGCTTTTTAGGTTCACTAGCAATTCTGTTCTTTCTGGGTGCCAGCTTGTTTGCTGCAGACCCTTACTCTTAGTCAGTCAGTCTGTGTGTGAGCCATGCTACAATTCTGAAAAATCTTAGCAGTTTTGTTTCAGGTCAAAAAAAAAGATGACACTGTTTCAAAATATTCAATTGAATTTTTTGAGTCAGGTTAAAACAAAAGGCATTGTTTGTTAAATATATATATTTTTTAAATTTCAGACATTTTGACAAAAGCAAAAGAGTACTAGATTCAAAAAGTGATAAGTGGCACCAGCCCACCCTTATTAGCTTTAGTCCAGTGGTTAGGGTACTTCCCTGAGATGTGGGAGGCCCATGTTCAATTCTCTATACAATTCCCAATTCTGAAAGTTCTTGAACTTGGTTTTCCACATTATAGGAAAGTAGCTTTGCCCCTGGGCTATGCGCTGCTCTGCTGCAGTGTTTTTTCAATCTCCCCTTTGAAGTTCTTCCACTTTGTGTAAATAATTAAATACTCATGAGAGAATGGTTTTTATTTTGAGTCTCCCCCATTGGCAACAAGTACCATAACCAGCAAGCTATAAAGCCATTCACATTCACTGTCTCTGCCCAATGACTATTCACTGTCATTCATAGTGGCAATTCATAGTCATTTATAATGACAATATATAGCCATTGGGCCAATGAGAGAGACTGGGAATGATCTATAGGCTGCTGGTTAGAGTACTCCCCCCCCGGCTGTAGGAGCTTCAAGGTCATAATGTTCCTCCAATTACTATTTCATTATTTATACAAAGTGGAAGAGCTTTGACAGGAGAGATTTAGAAAGCCCAGTAACTGAGGTACTGTCCTGTACTATGAAAGACCATGGTTCAAATCCCCTTTCCACAACAGCCAGAGTGGGGAATCAAACCTGAGTATCCCATATCAGAGCAGAGCAGCACCCTTACCACTGGGCTAATGTTTATAAAGGAAGTATCCTGGTCCCTGGGAGGTCTACCGCTTCTGAGATCCTTTTCCAGTCTTTCAAGAGGCAGGCCCATGCCACTGCCGCTTTTTGTGAGAGGATTATGTACTCCAACCTCTTCCTGACTGGGTCTCCGGGTTAAAACACCTTCCTCAGTCTGAACTGATACCGAGCAGGTCCAAGTGGGCTCGGACCCTGGCAAAGTTATCTTTTGGGAGCCTGTGGTCAGTAATAGTCTGCAGTGACACAGAAGTAGTTTCTCTGTAATGAAGTATGATGTATTTGCCCAAATGTTACAGAAAGCTGAAAGAAGTCAATTTAAAAATAACAAAGAGGTCTATATGTATATTGTTTTATCTACGCTTAGCATTCCCCTCAAGCCCCAGATAGACATACCTTAGCTTTGATGTGCTCTGTTCTTTCTGGGCACCAGCTTGTTTGCTGCAGACCCTTACTCTTACTCAGTCAGACTGTGTGTGAGCCATGCTGCAAATTCTCTGTGGTCCCTGTCAGCTTCTGGCTAACCTGACTCTTCCCCCCTCCCTTTCTCCTAGAGGCACCTTTTTAATGCCTCAGCATCTTTTGATCTGAGCCCTAGCCTTGGGAAAAGAAAAATATCCTAATGTAGATGGTGCCAGACAGGTAGGTTCTTCTCCCAACTGATGGTCCAGCCATTGTTGTCTTAATTCCTATGAAGTGGGTACCAGAGAAACTGTCTTACCTGACTCTTGGGTACCTTAACAGCTTCTCTTTACAGCCTCCTTTGATTTGACTATATGTTTTCAGTTAGGCAGCAGTATAAAATTGAACAGGGAAACAAAGTATTTCATTACATTCCTAAGAAATAATACAGACATTGCTCCTATTTGTCACAAGACTTTCCCCTCCTTCCCCTGTCCCCAAGGGTTTTATGAATCTTTTCTTCCTTTACTTTTGTCAATAAGCCCCAATTAAAGTATTTTGATTCTAAACAAAAAATTGTTACAACTGTACTGAAATGGTTTGATTTTTTTTCTCAGTTTGGTCAAAACTATGCAGCAAACTCAACACAAAATTAGGAAACAGTTTTGGGTTGACCAAAACTATTTGCCAAAAAAGTTTTGGCCAGCTTTAAATACAACCTCCCTACACCTACCAGATATTCCCGTTTTATACACCCAAGGATCACATTGACTCGACAGTGTCACAATGAGTGCTTGTGGTCAGCTCACTAACCATCATGACTCTCAAGTCGTTTTCAGAATCACTGTTTCCTGAGACAGAGTCCCCTTCCAGCAAGTAGGGCCTACTTTCTTTGTTTGTAGATGGATGACTTTACATAGTATTTGCTTGTGCCAAGCTTACCAAGCAGTGCAGATTGTTCTGAATAGGTGTCCTGTCCACTTCATTATTTACCACGCCTTCAGTCTGTATGTTATCTGCAAATTTTATCAGTAATTATTTTATGTTCTTCCAGGTCGTTGATAAAAATGTTAAATAGTGGAGAGCCAAGAACTAATCCATGTGGGGCCCCCTAGAAACACTTGATGAGGATTCCCCATTTACAGTTACATTTTAAGACCGGATATTAAATGGATTAAAAACAGGCTATGTGCCATGTTGATTTTGATTAAGAAACTATGTCATGTAGTACCAAGTCAAATACCTTACAGAAGTCTAAGAATGTTACATGGGTTGATAAAGCTAATAATGACAAACAGGTTTTTTATTTATTTTTATTTTTTTTAAAGGTTATCTTTAGCATATTACTGAAAGGGTTTCACACTTTTGTGAACATTCTTTAATCTCTATTCATCACTTTTTTGCATACATAATACTCTGTAGATGGGAAAAAAAAGTACCGGCACCCACATAGTTTTCATCAAATTCACTGGAAATGGTCATACGAGCTTGTTTTGGCTAATTCTTAATTTCTTCATGCATATCAAGAATGGCCATAGGAAAACATTGCTGTTTGACTTGGTGAAGTAGCCACACAAATATTTACAAAAACAAACTTTGCAATATATCCATCAACATGGGAAGTATCTCTGTGTTTGTGTATACAGTAGGGCAAGAACAGGTCAGCTTCATATCATAGGTCAACAAGGCAGCTCTGCTTTAGAGTCTGCTCATTCTGGTCCTCATGAGGCAATCTCTTCTGCTGCCTCTGCCTCATCTGCTTCCTTGGTGCCACTGTACATTCTTAGGTAAAGGGACAAAGTGCAAGCTATACATATTTTCATGCTAAAATGAAAGAAATAATTTCAGTCTGCAAAGCTGGAACTATTGGTGCCAGAAGTCATTCAACAGTAGTAGGTTCTCAGTAGTGCTACATGAAGAATGAAACTGGGACAACGCAAAATATTGAATTACAAGGAGTTGAGGGATAAAGTTATTCTTCTCTTTCCTTTCCTGTAATTACACTCATTAAGCAAGCATCTAGAGCCAAAAAAAGTGTTGGAAAAGCCCTTTTGTGTGAATTTTCATTTAAATTGGAAAGCAAATTTCAATTCAACCATATCATCAATATTTTCAATGAACACTGGAACACCTGGGCTACACTAGCACAATGTTTGTTCAAGCACAATTTAGACTTAATTCCTTGAAAAAAAAAATATATATATATACATATAGTGACAGGGTCAGGCCAGATGGCTACAGGAGAGTAATTTTTTTTTTGAAGCAAAAGATATTTTTATTTGCATAACACACTTACAAAGTAAAAACAGCAGCATATGCAATGTGTAACACAGCAACCAATCACAACTGTTTTCTCATTAGCTTCAGGGGAGGGAAGTGTTCAAGCTTGCCTGGGCCCAGAGCAGGGGGCTTCCTCGACTCTCGTGGTCTTCCACCCTTCTGAGTTACCTGGTGGCCCAGAGCGAGGGGGCTTCATCAACTCATGTGGTCTTCCACCCCCTCGAGTTACCTGGCGCCATGCCCGCGTGTCACCAACAATTCCCTCCTCTGAAAACACCCAACAAGATGGGCGGGCTGTGGGGTGCACAATCCGGGGGGGGGGGGGAGTGTGCGCCCACGTGTGAAAGGACCCCTCTAGGGTGGTGGTGTCCGCAGCAGCAGTGGCTGGGGCTGGGGTCCCTTACTCTCTCCCCCAGTCAAAGGGTCAGGCAAAGGGACCCGGACGGGGACACCGAGCAGAGAACCTCGGACAGCGCCCACCGCTCCTCAAAAGCATCAAGGGAGTCGGTGGATGCCGCCCAGAGGAACTCCGCCCGGATACATGAATGGACCGAGGATCGGAAAATGGCCCCACAGACACAGGAAACTCCATCGGCCAACCCCCTCTCTCTGGTTTTATAGATGGCCATTTTAGCCAGGGCCAGGAGGAGGTTAACTAGAAGATCCCGCGACTTTGTGAGGCCACGGATGGGGAGTGCACAAATAAAAAGGTGAGGGGAAAAATGCAACCAAAAACGTAATAGGAGATTTGTGAGGAGCTGGAACAGGGGCTGCAGCCTGGCGCAGTCCAAATATACGTGCACCAGGGTTTTTCTCACATCACAGAAGGGACAAGTATCTGGGATGGAGGTGAACCGCACCAAGTACGTGCCCGTACTCACAGCTCCGTGAAGGAGCCGCCAACTGATGTCCCCGACGGGCCTCGGAACCAAGGTGGAATATAGGCTGGCCCACCGGGGCTGCTCACCCTCCAAAGGTGGCAGAAGGTCTCACCACTTTGTGTTGGGGCAGGACACTAGGGTGAGGGCGTGAGGGGTGTGGAGCGCGAGAATGTATAGATGTTTCCTTGGCACAGTTTGGAAGCATACCAGCTGCAGTTCATGCAGCCGTCTCGCAGTGAAGGGGTGAGGGGGTCGATTGGATCTGCGGGGCAGGGGTCCAATTAAAAAGTCTGGTGGGCCTGGGGTAGAGGGTGGGCGGGGCGTGCCCTCGAGCAGGACCCGGTCGAGGTAAGCTCGAGCAGCAGGCGGCAAAGCGGCCTTCACCTCCTGAAGTACGTGCCGGGGGGTACGAGGTCTGGAGAGCCCCATGCACCGGGCGAGCATCGGGGATCCAGCCAGTCTCCCCGGTCGTAGTCCAGGAGGTCTCCGATTCTCGTGACTTCTGCCAAGATCAAGTTCTGGCGCACCAAGCGAGACTCCGCCACCTGCACACGGAGCTGGGGGTTGTGTAGCAGGGGCTCTGTGAGGAGATCTACCCCCTCGGTGGCCACCATGGACCTGGTCATTAAAAACAGTTTCCAAGTCCGGAGGAGGTCCTGGTAGAAGACCGGCAGCCCAGAGAGGACTCACGGAAGACCTCCCGGATGGAGATAAAAGAGCTGCCGGTCATATCAGAGCCCTCGGATGCGGCACAGGATGGCGTGCGCCAGTGTGCTCCACGCCGAACTGCCTGCACCATAGAGGAGCCTCTGTAGGGCCTGGAGGCAGAAGACACGGACCTGAGTGTGTAGACACTTCAGGCCCTGTCCTCCTTCCCTCAGGGGTAGATGAAGAACCCCTACAGGGGCCCAGTGTGTTCCTGACCAAAAGAACCCCAGAATCGATGTTCGGGGGTTGGTCAGGAAACCCGGGGCCGGGATCATGCTGTTGAGCCGGTACCAGAGCATGGACAGGACTAGTTGATTAAGCACCAGTGCTCTCCCTCAAAGGGAAAGGCACCGGAGTAGTCCTGTCCATTTCTGGAGCCGCTCTATCACCCTGCCCTCTAAACCATGCCAGTTCTCCGGCGGAGAGGGATGCGTGGCAGAAAGGTAAACGCTGAGATAGAGCAGCGGACCTGCGTTCCACCGGATGGCCTGAAGCACGGGTGGGAGGGAGCTCGCCTGCCAGCCGTCCCCGAACACCAGGCCAGAGCTCTTGACCCAGTTGACCCGCGCGGAGGAGGCTGCTGAATAGATGGCCTGGCAAGCCTCCACCCGCGCCAAGTCGCCCGGGTCCTGGACCATGAGGAGCACGTTGTCGGCATACGCCTACAGGATCAGCCGCAGCTCCAGCTCTTGCAGCACCAACCCCGTCAACCTCCTATGGAGGAGACAGAGGAAGGGCTGGATCGCCAGAGCATACAGCTCGCTTGAGAGGGGGCACCCCGCTGTACTCCTCACCCGAAGCTGACCGGTTCGGTCAGCGTCCAGTTGAGCCTGACCAGACACTCTGCGGAGATGTACAGCACCCGGAGAAAACCCACAAACTGGGGTCCGAAGCCAAACGCCTGCAGAATGCTCAGGAGGTACCCGTGGTCCACTGTATCAAACACCTTCTCCTGATCTAGGGACAGGAGGGCGAACGACAGACTGTCTCTACGCCCGAGTTCCAAAAGGTCCCGAACCAGAAATAGGTTATCAAAGATACTGCGGTCCTGGCTGGTGTAGGTCTGGTCTGGGTGGATCACGTCCACCAGCACAGACCCTAGCCGCAGCGAGATTGCTTTTGCTACGATTTTGTAGTCCGTGCTGAAGAGCAAGACGGGACACCAATTTCGAAATCGCGGAGGTCCCCCTTTTTCAGCAATAAGGCGAGCACAGCTCGCCTGCACGAGAGAGAGAGGACCCCGCTCTGCAAAGACTTGGCCCAGACGGTGACTAGATCTGGGCTGAGGACGTCCCAAATCACGCTGTAGAACTCCACGGTCAGCCCGTCCATGCCTGGAGACTTATTCGTGGGCATACGACGGAGGGCTTCCGAGAACTCAGCCACAGTGAGAGGCAACTCTAGCCAGTCTCGGTCGCTCGCGCTGACCGTAGGGAGCTCCTCCCAAAGCATTCTGCAAGCGCTAGGGTCGGTCGGATCCAGGGAGAAAAGACTTGCGTAGAAGGCTCGGGCCCTCCCGCACATCTCTGCCGGTTCCGTGAGGGGGGTGCCGTCTTCTGCCAGGAGGCAGGTGACATGTTTCTTGGCCCCCCTCATTTTCTCCAGGGCATAGAAGAAGCAGGAGCCGCGATCCATCTTCCGAAGGAGGCGGATGCGGGATAGAACAAAGGCGCCCCGGGTCTGATGGTTCTTGAGGGCCCAGAGTTCCTCCTGCTTCTCCCAGCACGCTCCGCAGAGGAGCGGGTCTTCAGGGCTGGCGGCCAGACACCTCTCCAGCTCTAAGACCTTCCGTTCCAACTGCTCTATCGCCGCATTTCTCTGTCGGCTGGTGCCCCAGGTGTAGTCGCGGCAGAAAAGCCGGGCGCACACCTTCCCCAGGTCCCACCATCGCCACGCCGAGGGAAAGGCATGCTGCTGCCCTCATCAGGCCAGCCAGAATTCCCGGAAGGACGTTACAAAGCCCAGGCTATTGTTAAAATGCCAACAGACCAGCCCCGGCCTCTCCGCACAGAGGGAGGCTGTCATGGTGGCTAGGTAATGGTCAGAAAATGGGGCCAGCCACATGCTGGAGGAGTGGGCTCATGAGAGATGGAAGCGTGATAGATAAACGTGGTCCAACTGGGAGTGGCTCGACCGATGGGCTTCCACCTGGACAAAGGTGAACGTGGAAGTGTCATCCGGGTGGTGGTCACGCCAGATGTCCACTAGGGAGTGATGTTCAACTATCTCCCGGAGGGTGTCCGCGGCCGGGCACTGCTCGGCCCCCGAGTGGTCTTGCTCCTCGAGGGTGGTATTGAAATCCCCTCCCAGGACCAGGCACTCGTGAGAATCTAAGGTGCCGAGGAAGGCGGACGCCTGCTGATAGAATTGCAGCCGCTCCGGGCCCGATGTCGGGGCATAGACGTTAACAAGGTTAACCACGAGCCCCCTATACGGACCCGGAGATGCAGTAGGCGACCTTGCACGGCCTCGGCAACCCCTAGCACCTCAGGCCGTAGGTTGGGGGAGAAGGCCTCGGCAACCCCTAGCACCTCAGGCCGTAGGTTGGGGGAGAACAGGGTCGCCACTCCAGCCTGCCGAATCATGGAATGGCTAAAGTAGACCCTGTCCCCCGACTCCAGCCGCCAACTATCTTCGGCGGTCGGATCCGTATGGGTCTCCTTCAGGAAAATTACAGAGTACCCTCCCTCCCGAAGGAAGGAGAGCACCTGGGACCTGCGGAGAGCCATCCTACAACCCCAGATGTTCAACATTGTGATGGTGAGAGGTGTCCTGGGGAGGGCTGGGGGGGTCCTCACTGGCAGGGACACTCGCATCCCCCAGCGGGCCACGCAACAGTCCTTGACCCATCCCGTAGGTGAGTAATTGGTCACGGAAGACGCGGACCCGCCAATAGGCCGCAGCATCCTGCTTCCCCGTCCCTTTACCTTCCCCCATGAGGGCCCTTGTGGTCTGGAGGATTTGAAAAAAATCACCCCATCGCTGGAGAGCAAGCTGTACCTTGTTGCGGGAGCCACGGACATCCTCTAAAAACTTCTGCAGCTCTTCTCGCAGCTCATGGGGGGGTGGGGTTACGGTTTCCTGATTGTTCCCCAGCGGGGCCCTCGGTGCAGCCCCGTGGTCCACTAAAACGGACAAGCAGGGTGCGGACCCCCGACGGGGTGCCTGATGGGCTGGAGCTTCTAGGTCCGCCTCAAGCTCTGGGGCGATAGGGGGCAGTGGAGGGAAAATAGCAGCCCCTAATGGGTCAGGGCAGGAGAACGCAAAGACCGCTCCCTGGGGGTCATCGGTTGGAAAAGGGAAGGAGACAGCCCCGGGGGCGGTGATAACATCGCAGGAGGTAGGCTGGATGGGGGTGGGGCAGGGGCAGGGGCAGAGGCGAGGTTCTGGGTTTCGGGAGGCAAGCAGCTGGATGGTGGCACCTCCTGATCAGGCTCAAGGGTTAAGGGGGTGGGGAGGGAGCTCCTAGTGACACTGGGCATGCACTCTGTGGTGGATTTAGCAGCCACAGCATCAGGAGGTGGATTATCTTCTGTTGGGCCCCCGCCCGGGAAGGAAATCAATTGCTCTGCACCAACGGGGGGGGGGCCTGACGGCTCGTGCCCCGGCCGCATGGCACCGGCTGGTACCTGAGCAGGCTCGGTGGTCATCAGCGGGGTGCCATCAGCGGCCGGGTCGATGGAGGAGTCCAGGGGCTCCTCGAATGTGGGAGCAGAAACAGCAGTTAGGGGGAGGGAGCATGGGGAAAAGAGGGGTGGAGTGAGGTCGCCCAAATCAAGGTTTGCTGGCAAAAGGTCGTCCTCCCCCGGGTGACTGGGGTCAGATCTAGGGCCTCGATCTCCTCAAACATGGAGAAGAGGACACTTTCCATCGCCCCGGGGTTCTCCTCACTGGCACCCGCCAGGACGGTTGCCTCGGGGTTCACGGGGGCTTTGGGTAGTGTCAGGACAGAAGGGGCTTCCTCGAGGGTCTCAGAGGGGAGGGTCTCCCATGGAGGGGAGACACTACCTTCCAGTGCTACCACGTCTTTCCCGGCTGACACCAGTGGATGGGACGCACTCGTGGGCAAAGTGGAAGGTTCGGCATCGGTGTCCCCTTCCTGATCTTCCAGGGGGCCTCCGCCTCGGGTAGATGAGATGCAGCTCGAGCCTTCCGCTTGCCTCGCTTCCCCTGGACTAGGGTCCAGCCCTAGTCATCTGGGGGCTGGTTAGCAGGGGTCATATCAGGGGGTAAAGGTGATGGCTCAGGGGCTTGGGGGGGAGATGGTGGAGCGGCATAAGGGAGGGAGGATTCTCCCTGGGGCAGGCTCTCTCCCATGTCTGGTGGTATCTCTGCCACACCCTCCTCCATAGGCCCCGCCAGATTGTTAGCAGCGAGGGCAGGGCTCTCTCGCTCCTCTGGGCGTTGCAGGGGAGGTGTCCCTTGGGCCCAGGCGGGAGTAGCGGTGGATCGAGCAAGAGGAGAGGTCGTTTCAGGTGCCGGGTGGCCAGGGGCGTCGGCAACGACGGAGCCAATGTTCTGCCGGGTCTCGGGAGTCTCGGGTGCCCCTTCCTGCCGGGCCAAGGGGCAGTCTCTTTGGACATGCCCGCTGATTGGCAGAGGTAGCACTGGGCCTCTCCTGTGGAGTAGTAGACCCGATAGTGGGCTCCCTGGTAGGGGACTAGGAAGGGACCCCTCGAGTGCCTCTCCATCACGTGCCGCCGGCGGCCGTAGAAGCTGCACTTGCCGGCAGAAGGAAAAGATGTGATGGAGGGTGGGGTCCTTGCAGCCCAATGAGAGAGGGCTGATGACAGAAACAGGTTTCCCCAGGGTGGAAAGGGCGGGTAACAGGGCAGCACTGGGGAGAAAAGGAGGGACAGAGGTCAGGACCAGGTGGATGCCCAGGTCCTCCAGCGGCTCTAGGGGGACAAACACGCCCCCCCTACCGCCAGGCCCCTCTCCACCACCTCCTGGGCGGCAGCCTCTAATGCTAAGAAGAAGACGACCTTCCCATACATTTTGGAGGCCGCCACAATGGCCGAGGGCCCCACCACCCTCGCCAACGCCCGCACGTAGGTCTCCACGTGGGGCAAGGCGGGCACCAGGAGGCATCGGACACCGTGCTTCCTTGTCATGATGGGGAAGGGGCCCCGGCTGCTGATGATGGTGGCAGAGGCGGTAGGTGGGAGAGATGACGAGGCGGCAGGCGGGGGGACTGCCGCCGCCCGGGCATACATCCTGGGGGGGTGAGGGAGGGACACCCGCAGAACTGGTGGAGGGGGCAGCGGGGAGGGATGCCGTGGTCGGTGGCGGGGCCGCAGCAGTGGGGGTGGCCCCTGCCACGGAGGGCCTGGTGGTTTTAGCGGGGCCCTTCCTCTTCTTCTTGCCCTGGCCTTTCCCGCTGGCTGGGGGGGCTCCCCTAGAGTCTGGGGAGGCGGTGGGCATAGCAGCGGCAGAGGTCACCCTGGTGCCCTCCATTGCTGATGCCCCAGCGGGGGCGGTGGCAGGTGGCTAACTGGAGTTGGGGTCAGGTAAAAAGAGACAGACTGTGGGATGGGCAATTCAGGGGAGGGGGCACATGAACCACCGTACGCTTGTGCAGAGAGTCCTGTTTGGTTGGCTGGTGTTTCTGGCCCACACGGTGGAATCAGGGTGAGCAGCTAAGTCCAGAGGCAGATGTTAAACAGCCAGCAATGATGATGGAGGGGGCAGTGATGAGGATAGTAGTGTGTGTGTGTGGGAGGGAAACAGATGGATCGGGGGGCAGCTCCGTGCCACACCCCCTGTGTCCCTACCAATACAGTCACGACACAGTCAAGGCCTCCCCCCACACGAGAGCACAGTTCGTAAGTTACTCGGTCTTGGGCCCCCTCCACGGCAATTTGCAGATTCCCCGGGAGGTGTTCCTCCGGTAGACACCTGTTTCCCTTCCTTGTCCGGGCTTTCTTTTTTGCAGCTCCAATATTCCAGGGATGCCGGAGCAGGTGATAAGAAATTCTCTCAGCCAGAGAGGGGTCCACAAACAAACAGCAAGCGGCTGGGTCTGGGGGCTGGGTCCTTCCACTCCCCCCCTCCAGGGAGCGGGTCAGCAGGCCCCCCTTCTCTCAGTGGGGGGGGGGTTTCAGCTGGAGTGGCAGCAGCGTCCGAGGGTGGGCGGGGGGGGCTAACAGCCGGCCGGCAGCCGGCCAGCACTCTAGCAACAGCAGAGAAAGAAAAAAAAAACAACAAAAGAAAAGAAATTGGGAGAGCATCTGTCCCGGTCGGGGGGGGGGAGCCGAAGCAGGGGCAAAAAGCAAGAAAAGCCCAGGCCAGAGGGCAGCAGTAGGAGAGCAGGCTAAGTAAGTCCCTTTTCCCTGGGTAAGGTAACAGGGAAAGTTTTTTCTTGTTCATAAGAATATTTAATCTTTTTTTGTGCCTTATGTGACAGGGTTGGGCCAGATGGCTACAGGAGAGTGATAGAAGGCAGATATATTAGCCCCAGTTTAAGTAGGTCCCTTTTCCCTGGGTAAGGTAACAGGGAAAGTTCCAGAACAATCAGGAACCTTCTGGAGACAATTAAGATAGGCTGATTAGAACACCTGCAGCCAATCAAGAAGCTGCTAGAATCAATTAAGGCAGGCTAATCAGGGCACCTGGGTTTTAAAAAGGAGCTCACTTCAGTTTGTGGTGTGCGTGTGAGGAGCTGGGAGCAAGAGGCACGAGGAGCTGAGAGTGAGAACGCGGACTGTTGGAGGACTGAGGTGTACAAGCATTATCAGACACCAGGAGGAAGGTCCTATGGTGAGGTTAAAGAAGATGTTGGGAGGAGGCCATGGGGAAGTAGCCCAGGGAGTTGTAGCTGTTGCACGGCTGTTCCAGGAGGCACTCTAGACAGTTGCATTCCACAGGGCCCTGGGCTGGAACCCAGAATAGAGGGCTGGCCCGGGTTCCCCCCAAATCCTCCCAACTCCTGGTCAGACACAGGAGGAGTCGACCTGGACTGTGGGTTCAGAAAAACGGCTAAGCTGAGGGCTGCCGTGAAGCTCCAAGGCGAGCAAATCCACCAATAAGTGCAAGACCCACCAAGGTAGAGCAGGAACTTTATCACAAAATATATATATATTCTTGTCCAGTCCCTGCCCCCAAGAGGTGAAAGTTTTCACAAAGAAATTAATGCATAATTTCAAATGTTTTTGAATTTTTTGTGGTTTACTAGCAAACATTCTACCAAAAGAAAAGTACCAACATTAGATTAATGTTTTGCTGTATTTGTTAAGAATTATGTGCTCTGCTCTACATATATAAACTTCTAATATGTCTTTACTTGTGGCTGAATCCAATATACAATGTACGGTGCCAACAACCAGCTGTCAGATAAAATGTGTGGACTCCATGGAGAACGACGGTAACAATAGCAAAGGCCTTAATACAGGAGTGAAAAAATCCTGGTCTTTGGTTCTGATGAGCCTTATCGCCATTACAGGGTTTACCTTCCAGATAAGAGAGGTATTTGTCCCCTTCTTTCAGAATGGCAACACAGGCCAAATGGGAAACCCTTTGAGTACGGAACAGCTCCCAGGCACAGACATTAATATTATAAGAGAGAGACACATTCAACTCTGATTTAAAGAGAAGGAGTGATTTGTGTTGCAATGGCCACAAAAGAAGCGTATTCAAGAATAAAACAGGTACTACAGAAAGACATACACATCTGATAAGAAAGAGAAGCTTTTTGTCCTTAATACATTGGAAACATTGCCCAGGAACAGTTAATCCTTGGGAAATATTACCTGTTTCAAGGTCAGTAATGGATTATCAGTCTTCTGAGCACCAGTCTACCTGTCTGAGCTGCCATTTCTAGAGGAAAAAGAGTTGGTACATTGATGGTATCTCATTTATCCACCTACAAGACAATATATTTAATAGGAACTGAATGTTGCCTGTACTCAAATGCAGCAAATTCAGTCCTTTAGGTTGGCTTCTTGTTATTCAGCACCAATGCTGGTTTCCTTCTATATGAGCAATCTTCTAAATAAAATATTGGATATTTCTACAGTTTGATGCTTTAGATGCTATCAAATGTATATGTCTTCCTAAGGACTCATCACTGAAATCAAGAAGAGTTTTTCCCAAGTAAGAAGAGTATGGTCAAGCCATTAACACCCTTTATCATAGTTCAAAATATTATCAGCATTGACCCTTTGGGAATTAGTGCTACTGCAATTTTAGGTCCACAAACTCAACAGTAGATACTGCCATGAAGATTAGTTGTTCCCCATTCCACCCTCACCTATTTCCATCTCTTCCCTCAAAACTGTGAAAAACCTTTGAAATCCATCCAGCGAGCTTCTATGGCATCCCAGGTAGGGATATGCAACCACAGAACTGAGTCTCTCACCTTCCAGAAGAGCTCCATTAAGGTAAATACCCTCTACTCACAGAAGCACGGAAAAAGATAAGATAAGTGGGGTCTCATGCCAGGGCACAGTAGGAGGAAACAGGAAAATGACCCCATCATCTTATACGTACACAATAGCCAGCCAGAATTCCAGTCCTTCCCTATGTGATGTTGTAGCACCTCACTGGTTCTTACAACAGACCCTGTACCATTTGTACAATGTAGCACTAAAAAATTAGTTAGTGTCCTGAAAAAGTTGCAGCATCATGAAAAATAAAACATATCTGACACAGCAGTTTCTATTCCTATACTTTAATTAGAAAGCCCAAAACAAAGAGGTACTGAATATTTATAGCTCATTGTTTGTAAACCTTGCACTGGGCTCGGGTAATATCCAAAATGTGTGCAAAGAGTAACTATTGTATAAAAGTATAGTACAAAAATAATTCACACATCTGCTGAACCAAGAGGAATATTGACTAATTTTATAATGTGCAACATTTGATTTTACCTAACCACATTTCTGGGCTAAAGCAATCTTTGAATTACACACAAGAATTTGGAGGTACCTTAAAGGATGATCTGAGGCTTGGTCTACACTTAAAAGTTGGATCAACATAGATACTTGGTGCCATATCCCTGACCAACGTAGCTATGATGAGGTAACCCTCAGTGTAAATGCAACTGTGTCAACAGAAGAATGTTACTTATATTTGGGGAGGTGGTGTTCCTACACCACCAACGAAAAAAAACCTCCTTCAGAGTAGGCGATGAGGTCTGCTGGCATAGCTATGCAGAGGTAGCTAAGCCTGTATAGTCTCTGTAGAGTAGAAACACCTGAAATAGAACTTTAGGGAACAAAGAGTATCATTTATTTCATTCAGTAGCAATAAGGAAGAGAGAAAAATGAAAGCTTCCATCATGTACCAAGCCACCAAAGTGTCACATCTATCATAAATTAAGGGTTTATAATACTCCTAAACTTCACAAGTAAGTTGGATTATTGCAAGCACAGTAACCTCTTTTTAGCTTTGTACTTCATGTAATAAGGGTATTATCTGCAATCTATTTTTGATTGAAATCCAAGTTTTCTATCATAAGAGCCTTACATAACTGAAACATGTATTATCAGAATTTTGCTGACCCTTACTGCCCTTTTATTCACGAGAAGAACATTCAGTAGACATTGCCAAATAATTTTATGACATTTAGCAAATCATTTCACCATTAAAGGGCACATTTCTTTTCTCTGAGAGTAGCTGGAAGAAAATGATATTGAAAGGATGAGGATGCAAAGTTAAAGTTTAGCTGATCTTAATACGCAATAAAATCAAAACAAACCAGTGCCAACAAGTACAAATAATGAAGGATCAGACATTATGTTGGAGGATAGGGTGGAGAAAGAAAAAGACAAATTTGAGAGGAAGAAAGTAAAGTAAAAGGAACAGAGGGAATTTCAGAGGGATTTGAGAAAACAATGGGCTATTTTCTACCAAGGAATAAGCCTTCATGCCCAATAAAAGATAGGATGAGTTATCAAACCAATATAAAGACTCCAAACCAATAAACTAACTCTCCATCCGTTCCAGCCCCAACCAACTAAAAATGTACATCCAGTCTGTGCTTGGGGTATGAATTCATGCAATACAACTTGTTCATTTATCTAGTCTGTGGTCTTGACAAAGAGTGAGGAGCATGATTGAATTTTTTCCCCTGAAATATACTTGCCTGAGACAAAACCCTATTATATGAAACTAAAAATATCTGTGCTGCCACAAACCCAGGGTCATGTTTCCTGGGACACTTTGCTTCCTCACTTCACCAGCAATCCTGAAAAAGAACAAGCAACCCTCTTCTCTGAAGAAGAGCTCTGTTTAAACTCGAAAGTTTGTCTCTCACCAACAGAAATTGGTTGAGTAAAAGATATTACCTCACCCATTTTGTATCTCTAATATCCTAGGACCAACATGCTTACAACACTGCATACATCAATTAAAAATGGCTAATACAAGGGGAGTAACACATTCTACCATATCTCCCATGGAGATTTTGTATTTGTTTTTTTTTATTCCTCCCCCAACCCTCCTCCCATAATCTGATTTAAAAGCAATCCATAGAGGAAGATTGTTTGCTCTCAGAAAATTTAGTTCCTGGGATATGGGAGGTATGAGAAGAGGGAGTGGAAGTGAGGCAGGCAGTGGGTAATAAGAACAATAGAGTAATAGGAGATTAATATACTCTGTGCTCCAGTCCCTCAGTAAAGACTGTTAATGTGAGCCCCTCAGAATGGGGCTAGAATTCTAAAGCAATAATTCTGGGTGCTTTTCCCTTTCTAGTGTGTTTCTGAAGACTACCTATTACTAGATTTACAAAGAGATAAATATTATAATCTGCATTTTTACAGATGAATTACTGAAGATAAGGCACTAATAACATAAGAACAGCCATACTGGGTCAAACAAAAGGTCCATCTAGTCCAGTATCCTCTCTTCCAACAGTGGCCAATGTCAGGTGCCCCAGAGGGAATGAACAGAACAGGTAATCATCAAGTGATCCAACCCATTGCCCTTTCCCAGCTTCTGGCAAAACTGAAGCTAGGGACACCATCCCTGTCCATCTGGCTAATAGCCATTGATGGACCTATCCTCCATGAATTTATCTACTTCTTTTTTGAACCCTATTATAGTCTTGGCCTTCACAACATCCTATAGCAAGGAATTCCAAAGGTTATGACATATTCAAACATGAAGTCTACAGGAGCATAAGAACATGAACCAGATGTCCTGAGCCAAGTTCAGTTCTTTAACTATAAGCCCATCTTTCCTTTCCATAATGCTTACATTTTACCCTTGGGAGTACAGGAATTCCCAGTAGCACAGTACTCATTCCAGCACCTGTCATCTATGCAAGCAAAAGGGATTATATAGTTCATGAAGAGAGCTCCATTTCTTCATTGTCATATTTTCCTGTTACGGAAGATGGGCATGGATTTCTTAGCTACAAATTGTTGCTGAAGGAAACAAGAAAGAGAGAGAGAGTACAGAACACTTATTGGAGGGGCTCGTTCAAATTTTCATAAAACAATACTGTGACATTAACAGACCACTTGCCAGCTCGTGCCAAGGTCCTCATATCTCAGTTGAACACAATTTGTCTGGTTCCTTGTGGGTTAATATTGATAGAATAAGTATTGGAATTATAAGAAAGTGGGTGGTGCATTGAATGCTTGTGAATTGCTGCATGCATTCATCTTACTTTTAATATCTGTGCTCCGTACTGTAATATATTTGAGCAGTTGTATTGTGAACCTCTGTGACTATATGAATTGCCATATAGGAGAGGGATATTAGTGTAAAAAGCTGCTCTCCTACAGAAAACTGATATGACCCTCCTGAAAGAGGAGATCCACGATGGGCTCTGGGTGGATCTTACAACTGGAAACTCCCTATATCTGGACTAAGAAACCATCAATAAAAAGACTAAACACTCTTATTGTTCTGCTTTACTCCCTGCGAAGATGTCTGGCAAGTGGATGATACCCATCAGCTGAGTTTGCAGCTCAGAGCACATTGTAGGAGGGGGATAAAAACCCAAAACCAAAGGAAATAAGCATTTCTATGCTGCTTGGATTCTGGGGGGAGGGGTAAGGTGTTTCTAAGCATAAGCACGAGATCCCCAGCTGCTTAGTCTGGGTTATCCCTGCAAGTCAAATAGAACTTCCTGATTATAGAAGCCTATATTACCTTTTGAAACCTAAGACAAACTCATTTATGTATCTATGTTTGTTTACTTTAACCTCATAAATAACCCTCTTATTTCCTTTTCCTATTTAATGAATCCCCATAAAGTTTACTATAGGATAGACCACAAACATTGTCGTTGGTGTAAGACCTCAAGTGTGATTGAACCGGGGTAAGTGACTGTTCCTTTGGGATTAGGAGTAACCTGACTATTGCTGACAGGTTTCAGAGTGGTAGCCGTGTTAGTCTGTATCAGCAAAAACAATGAGGAGTCCTTTTGGCACCTTAGAGACTGACAAATGTATTTGGGCAAAAGCTTCCATGAGCTAAAACCTACTTTATCAGATGGCGTGGAACATACAGTAAGGAGGTATAAATACACAGCATATGAAAAGATGGGAGTTGCCTTACCAACTGGGGGGTCAGTGCTAACGAGCCAATACAATTAAGGTGGAACTGAGCTATTCTCAACAGTTGACAAGAAGGGGTGGAAATTACTTTTGTAGTGCTAATGAGGCCAATGTAAACAAGGTGGCCCATTTCAAACAGTTGACAAGAAGGTGTGAGTATCAGCAGGGGGAAATTAGTTTTTGTAGTGACACTCCTTACTGTATGTTCCAATCCATGCATCTGATGCAGTGGGTTTTAGCTTATGCCCAAATAAATTTGTTAGTCTCTAAGGTGCCACAAGGACTCTTCATTGTTTTTGCTGACTATTGCTGTGATTCTTGGTTTAAAGGGCCATTTATCAGAAATAAACTCATGTGGGTGGCAAGACAGACTGGAGTACCCCGGGGAACTATTTATGACTCTGTATTAAAGATGTTGAAATGCTTGAGGAATTTGCACTGTGTGCAGGTGGTTGGTGAAATCTGAATTTAAAACTTGGGGTTTGTGCCCTGGTTTTCAAACAGTCAGCCCTGAGGTTGATACTCATGCTCTTGTGTCACTGTAGGGAGAAATACAAATACAGCCACAAAGAAAATCTTTGTAGTTTTGCCTTGCTGTGTCTGATTTAAATACATATACTTTTTGGTCCTCTGAGACAATAAATATTAAAAACCTGAGGGTGAAGACATCACAGGATTGGACCCTGGACCATTGTCATCCTGTCATGGCACACACTCAGTAAGTATTAAATTAAGGATTATCTGTGTTTCTAATATTTTTGTATCAAACAATGTTCTATTACAATTTTGACTTTTTTGAACATTCTATTGGATAATGAACTTAGCTTAGCAATTACTGACTTTGTTTGACATGCTTGTATTGACACTGCCTTTGATGTTCTTTCAGGCTAACTTACTTGTCCTTTTCTTAACATTTTGAATAGGAGTGCTTTGATTTTATCAACCTGAGAGCACAGCCCATATCGACAAACCAGGGTTTGTTAGAGAAGGAATATACTGTGCTTCATCTTGATCAGAGGCCTTTTCCTTAATATCACTGTAAAGTGGATTATCCTGAAAGATATACTATGGTTCTTGAGGATAATGGTGAAGGCTGTCAGGATGTAAACAATGCAAGCTGGGTCCTGCTTTCTCAATGGGTTGCTCCTCGGTGTTAAAGACACCAAAGGGAAGCAAGCTGCATTTGGCCCACAGAACAGATTTTGGACCCTCCACCTTTTATCGCTAGTATGTTGCAGACTGCCAGCCAAATGAATGCTTAGCAAGTTGTCTATATAGAAAATACAGTATGTCTCCATTTTCCTAAGGTTAATGTTTGGAACGGGGACATGGTGCTCCTTTTATTTGTCTTTCGAAACATGAGCAATAAATTACTACAGCTTCATGGACAATCTATTGCTCCTTTTCCAGCGTCTTACTGCCAGTAATGACTTGTGAATATTGATGATGGCTGGCTAATAAAACACACTAAACTACAAAAAGTCAAACCTATTTTTTAGGTTGGTAAAGGCATGTGATGGAGTCTATATAAATAGACATTTAGTGCTTCACAAAATATAGTAGCAGGTCCCTTCTCAGCAGTTAGAAAATCATGTGCCTACAATTAGGATCACTTCAAGGCATTACCGTTACTCATTGAGAAGTGGCGTATTGCTACTCTTCTACAGAAATCGTGAGGAACCCCTGCTGCTTTTCTCTCCATAAAGCTGTGACTGGCTCTCCTTAATCTTGTAAGACAGAAGATGCCCTAGAGACTATGGTTCCTTTCAACGTTTAAGGACAGTGATCACTTGGTCACAGTGCACTGTGTTTTCTGCTATCATTTGAGTTTGTATGGTATCATCTTTATTAGAGCAACAACACAAGGCCACAGCTTGGAAACTGGAAATCTGGGGTGAAATTCTGGCTCCAACAGAGTCTGTGGCAAAACTCCCATTGACTTGAGTGATGCCAGAATTTCATTCTAGCAACTTGACCTGATGTTTTATAATGCCTGTCAGCAACAGGCTTTTCTAAACTGGTTCTGAAAATGGGTTCACTTCAAATACATATGGAACAAAAACATTTTCAGCATTAACATAGAAAGTAAACTTTATACTTGTTTTGGGGATATTGCTGACAACTATCAGCAGCAGGTTAGTTTCTGGGTGCAGCTGGGGCTTACTCAGTTCAAAACAATTATCAGCTTGCTGTAGAGTAACATGACAATAATGCTCAGTGCTCAGAAATAGTGATAATGAATTTCTTCCTGAAAAGTTTACTACAAAATTAAAAGCTCAGATACCATGTCCAGTTTGAATCAGGATTTTACAGCAGAGATTAAAGTAGGAAGAGGTAAAACAAAAGGCACAGACAAGAGACATTCAGCTAGAAAACTCAGATCAAAGGCAGTTAGAACTTCTCAGATTTATGCATCCACAGAAGCACCCAACCTCTGTCTTCCCTTCAGAGAAGTGCCAGCTAGAATTCAACACAGCAAGAGCTCTTTTATTTCACAAACAAAATGTTAATGTATTTCATTATTTTATCATAATGGGTCAAGTCCTGATCATGCAGCCCTTAGCCACATTTGTGATCACTTACTCAGTTAAGCAGATACACCAGTGTGCATAAGTGCTCACCGCCACAAGTAAAACCTGAGCAAATGGATCCTAAGCAAAAGCTATTCCTAAGAATCTGCACATAGGCTCATTGAAAAATAAACTGCCCCTGAGAAAACACATTGATATATTTAAAACACAATATTAAGAACAAAGTGATCAGAACTTAAACTTTAGCCTCTTATAAAAAAATGTATGCAACTACAAACCTTGGGTTCAGTAGGATTATATGCTGGTCTTCATAATGCTGTGTCTTAATACTTTGTATACTATAACTTTTCAGAACAAGCACATAGTATCGAACATCAGCATAACAGTGGCACTAAGATCAGTAAGAAAATGTCTGTTTTTTTTTAATAATATGCAGGCTCAAAAATTGAGGATGGTTGTTTTTATTTGGCTTTAGGAGAAATTTGTGGTGAAACAGATTTTTGGCACTCAGACTGGTTGTGTGTTATCTGGGAAAGGTTCTCTTGGTGAATAATTCAAGGTCATCTTCGATTTTCGTATGTGCAACTTTGAAATATGTTATTAAAATGAGTTTTGTCATGTATCTAGCATCTGTAAAATGGGGCCTGCTTTTTATGCTGCAAATGCACACAATCTCCATGAGTGGAGAAGAAAATTGGATAATTGTCTGTACAAATCACTAATTATGGACACTGGTTTATATATTTACCTGTGTTGTGAGTCCCTTCACAATAATTGCACATGTAAAAGGGATTTGCAAGCACAAATACCTCACTTGTTTAAAAAGCAGGTCAACATTTTTTAAAGTAAATAAATTATTAAAAATTAGACTTAACATTAGTTTCTGCTCAAACTTAGGTAAGGACAGAGCAGTATTGAAAAATATTTTGCACGATATTGTATTTGTGTGTGTGAAGAAGGCTGAAAAGTTCAGAGAAGCACAAGAAACCCTCTGAAGAAGTCAGGCAGTAATTTGAGGTTATTAACAAAAAGCAGAAAGTCTACAAGGAATGGAAGAAGGAATGGATCATCAAGGAAAGCTACTTCTTGGAGATCAGAAAGTGCAGGCAAAAAGTGAGAACTGCCAAAAGGCAAGCAGAACTGAACCTTGCAAAGGAAATTAAAACCAATATTAAAAGGGGACTTAGTTAAAAATGACAGGAGGAGGAGAAAGACGTGGATGGTTGATTACAGGATGACTATGTAATGTGACTATGAAAAAAGGCTAAGGCAACCCTAGTATGCATCAGGTAAGCTATTTCCAGCAGAGATAGGGAAGTACTTTTACCATTGTTCAAGGCACTGGTGAAACCTCGTCTGGAATACTATTTGCATTCTGGTCTCCCACATTTAAAAAAGATGAATTCAAACTGGAACAGGTGCAGAGAAGGGCTACTAGAATGGTCAGAGGAATGGAGAACCTACCTTACAAGAGAAGATGTAAGGAGCTTGCCTTATTTAGCCTAACCAAAGGAAGGCTGAGGGGAGATATGATTGCACTGTATAAATACATCAGAGGAATAAAGACCAGGCAGAGAGAGGAGTTATTTAAGTTGAGGCCACTGTTGGCACAAGAAAAAATGGATATGAACTGGCCATCAACAAGTTTAGGCCTGAAATTAGATGAAGGTTTCTAACCCTCAGAGGAGAGAAGTTCTGGAACAGCCTTCCAAAGGGAGTAGTGATGGTGAAAAAACCTAACTTGTTTCAAGACTGAACTTCATAAGTTTATGGAGAAGACGGTAGGATGAGGTACAATGGCATATGGCCCATCTGCACCTGCAATAAGCAAATATCTCCAACAGCTGGAAATGGGAAGGACTCTGAGTTACTACAGAGAATTCTTTCCAAGGTATCTGGGTGGTGGTCTCACCCACATGCTCAGGATCTAGTTGTTCACCATATTTGGGGTCAGGAAGGAATTTCCCACCAGGTCAGATTGGCAGAGATCCTGAGGATTTTTCGGCCTCCCTTGCAGCGTGGTGCACAGGTCACTTGCTGGTTTGAACTAGGGGATTCTCTTTGACCTTGAAGTCTTTAAATCAAGATATGAGTATTTCAGGAACTCAGCCAGAGGTTATGGATCTATTACAGAAAGGGGTGGGTGAGGTTCTGTGGCCTGCAAAATGCAGGAGGTCAGCCTAGATGATCATGATGGTCTCTTCTGGCCTTAAAGTCTATGAGGTGTACTTCGTAGGCAAGTCATGGAGGCATGTGCCTGACACAGACATGTGCTGCTAGAATGGAGGAGGCTGAGTCACATGCCCATATTAGCAGGACCCTTCCTGACCCAGATTTACAGGCTGACACAAACAATGGCAGTAGGTTGGCTTAGTAGAGCTGAAATCTTCAAAGAAGTTGAGGAAGTTAGTTGCTGAACTGCAATTGAAACCCAGTGAAATTTGGGCACCTAAATCCTCGAGGGTCCTTTGAAAATCCCAAGCTGTGTGGAACTGCTCAGTTTGCTGAACACGGCACAACTCCCAAGTGCATGACTTCTCCATGTTTGTCATCACTGAATTAAAACTGTTATACCACTTTTCTCTAGGTCCAATAGTATGTATGTGGGGTGGAAGGTAGCTGTTTATAACTGTGTACTAGTAGGATATGACACCACATAATGCTGCTTTGCTATTTAGTGTGACCTTTGTTGGCCCCGCTCATAACCATCAGGTTTTTCTCTGCTCCAACTAATGAAGATAAGTTAATACTGGTGTGTATGTGTGTTTTGATAGTGGTATGGTGTTTTGGTGATTACTTCAATGGACACCGAAGGCATAAGATTCTCCAAGATCAAGGAGTTCTTTGTTATCTACCAATTAATCATCTGCTCAGCATGTGCACAGACAACCAACATGGGTAAAAGTTGACTGCTTAAGTATTACAAAATAAGCATGAATCAGGAGAGCAAGCTGCAATATTATATAATATCTTATATATTCTAAAATCTCAGTGTGCTAGAAAAATGCTTGATCCAAATATTTAGTGGCACTGAAATTTTCTTATTCTCCTTCTACCCTCCCAACCCAGTTAATGTTTATTTCTGAACATAAAACATTCAGCATCTTTATTGACTATTCATCACTCAGTGATGAACGACATAAAATCAATCAGAAATTGTGAGCCCCAGTTTTGGCTCCTCTCCAAGTATCTATCAAACCTCTAGGGCCAACATCCCAGCATGCAAAACTGCAAACAGTGAAACTGCTGTCAACATCCCTACAGCATCAGCTGTAATGCCAGCCTATCTCCAAAGATTCAAAGCTAGAAGAAAAATACTATCAGCATCCACATACACATATTATCCCCATCAGGAGCCACAGTCTGAAAGAGAACATGAAAAACACAAAGGGACAGACTCTCACTTAATGTAAACTTCCCTAGCTTCACTGATTTCAAATATGCTGTGTAGATTTACACCAGCTGCGGATCTGGCTCAAAGTCTGCCTCTGCCAAGTTTGCATTAAAAAACCTGGCCCCACTTCAAAATGGGAATAAATGTCTCACTCTCTCCTTCCTGACTCCAACCCTCCCTGAACTAATTTCCTCACCCCATATTGGGTCTCCACTCAATACACAACACCCTTTTTTCTATCCCCTTAGAACATCTCCCTTCTCCGGGAGTCTGTTTGTCATTGGGTCTCCTTCTTCCTCAGGCATCTTCCCCCACCCTCCCTTCCCTTTCCCATGGACCTTCCCTTGCTATCATAGAACTCTGCCTTGGGTCTTGTTCATATTTTTAATCCCTTCCCCATCCCCCACAGTGGTCTCTACTTCTCCTCACAGGGCTCTCTCTCTCTCCTCTCTTCCCATCCATCCTTATGCTGCCTCTCTCAATTTCTCTCTTAGGTCTCCCCCCCCCGCCCCCCCGCAACCTCTCCCATGTGCTTGGGAACTCTTAATTGTTTCTGCTGGCTCATTCAACGCTTTCCTTCCTGTCCCCAGAACCCTCACTCAGTCTTCCTCCACAAACTGCTCACTCCCAGTCCCCAGTAACCCCACACCCTCTGCCGCAGCATCTCACCTTTCCCCATCAATCCTGCCTGCCATAGCACCCCATCATTCCCCAACCCCTCCCCCATCAGCCCCAGCAACTCTTATGTCCCCTCTGCTTCCAAACCCTCTGCCCCTTAATCACATCTCCCTGCTGACCCCTTTACCACAGCACCTCTCATCCCCCTTGTCTCCTGCTTTGTTCTGCAGTCACACACACAGAGTTGGGGGAGGAAGAAGCATCTGCTGGCTGCAATAAAAAGTCGTGTCATAGTGCTCTTTGCTGGCAGAAGGCCAAAGGAGAAGTGTTGTGTTTAAAAATAATTGCTCACAGCTGGGTTAGATGGGTAGGTAAGAAGTGAAAGCACAGAGGTAGCACCTCCTACTGTCTCCCACAGCAACTAGCCCAGTAGCCTGCCAAATAGGATAATAAACAATACATATAAATGTGTGCAGCATTCACTGCGGCTGTGCCTCACATTCAGACTTGAAAATGAAGCATTTACTAATGCAAAAGAGAAATGTGTCATTTCATGCTTAAAAAACCCAACAAACCACCTTCAAGTGCTCCAGTAACTTTTTAAAACATTTATTCCTGTCTCCCATGGAAGCTGCATTAGGAGATGGGGATGTTACTGGACCTAACAACCCTGGTTTTTCATCATTTATTTTACTTGAGCATGTGTGAGAGAAAGAGGTGTATTTTTGGTGCTCTTAGGAAAAACGTAATTAAAACTATCGCATAAAAACAGACCTGTCAAATAAATCAGCATTAACATAGCTTCTAGAAGATAAATAACATATAGATTTGCAGAGTTAACAACGAGCTTTCTGGAAATAAACTTCACAGTTTACTATAAAACAATCAAAGAGGGACTAGGTAAATATTCAATTTATTGGAAGACTGTTTGAGGATATCTCCAAGATTGAGAAAGTGACTAAGGAGCTGAAAATACTTCTGGAGATGAAATTAATCTGAAGAGTGACAGACATTCAACTAGTATGCAGTCATCAATGTTAATTTTGTGAATGTTAAAGCCATCGATGGGGAAAAAATTGCTTGCCTTAAAGCTGATAGTGATGAAGTCATCAAGAGGATTTCGTTTCATTTAAAAAAAAAGTTGGTTAGTGCTGTTTTCTTCCCTGAATTCTGGGGACCCTCATGACATGAAACAACACACTTCAGTGTAGATTTCCTTAATTCACCATAAATTCCCTGCAGTGTAGAAATTATGCCAATGGCTTCTTGGTCTCCTTTATTGCTGGAACATGCATATTATAAAGTTTAAAGGATGAAATGTGGACTGAAGACTTAGGGACGGATTCTGTACTGAGATCTGGCCATTTTCCAGCCCCTTTACACCTCTAAAGTGATTCAAACTGGCTGAAGAACTTCCCAGACAGAGAACTCCCTACTGATGGAAGTGGGTCTAATGTAGGCCCTATTCCTGCTTCTTCACCCACTCCCTCCAACCTTGGCATAAGGGGCATGGTGGGGCAGGGAAAGGGCAAGAGAGAACTAAATCCACATAATTGACGAGCTATGTATGTTTGACATAGGAAAATTCTGAAACAGGTAGAGAAGGATGGGGAATGGTCAGAGCCTTGGCTTTATACTTTACCATTGTGTCATGCAGGTAAAGCATACCTGTACAACCACTGGTAATAAACACAAAACCAGCATTGCCAGCTGTCATGCTTTTGTTGTTAGTCTTGTAATATTCTGTGTTTTTCATAAAGCTTCAGCGATTAGAGACAAGTAATTACTTGAGCTCAGCTTTCACTAAGGAAAAGTAGGTTTTTTAATCCTCATGGTTGCAGCAGAAATCTTGACAACATGAAAACAAGTGCAGCCTAAAGGTGTAGAAACCAGATGGTAGAAAAAAAGTGCACAAAAGTATTTAAAAGTGCCTTATGATTTGAAATGAATATTGTGAATCTTGTCTAATTCATTATTTTTGAATGTGTAGTGTTGGCAATACTGTACACACCAGCAGCTTGTATCATAATCATGATACAACGATGCATATGATGAATAGCACTAACTATCTGTCCTACTACCAAATAGTAGCTGCCGCTATTCAACAAATATAGATAAAGAACAATAACCATCATGAATCTACAACCTGATGACACTTTGCAACTACAGGAAGATTTGGCTGATGAGCGGTTGATGAAAATGGACCTTAGGAATTTTGCCTGAAGAATGACATACATCTGTAGTGTGATTTCCTGATGGGAGTTTTGGTAACTGTGCCTTTTGATTTCTTAATTTAATTTCACTGAGACTGCAATTGACATGATGTGTTTTGTGAAATTAGCGTATGTACATGCTGCAGGATCTAGTTTCAGATCATATTCACAAACTGAATCTTAGAATTACCAGTTCCAAATGGATGGCTGGGAGCCAATTTTTTAATGGTTGCTTGAGGTTGGAATTCATGAACTCAGACATCCGCAGGAATGTGTCTTCTGTCTCTACAAGACACTCCTCCCAATCAGTTCTAATAATCCCCTTCCCCCAACAAGTCTCCCCTTGGGTCTCCCCACTTACTGTTATCATCCTTAACAAACAGGGAATGGTGTAGGGCTCCGAGGCACTATGATAATACAAAGAATACATAATAATAATTGAATAGTTATTGTTTGTCTGAATTACCAACATAGTTCTATTTGACAAACTCCCATCATGACAGAACGGAGGTCATGCCAAACCTCAGTGGCACTGGGACCCTGTGCAGCAGATTGTGGTACCCAGAGTGGGAAGCCAAACCCCGATCCACGAAACATGAGCCACCAGTGCAGGGGCAAGTGAAGAGCAGGCTCACTCTCCAATCCGTCTCCACATCTCTCCCAGGCTTCAGTTTCAGGGTGGGAGGATGGGGATGCTCAGTTTCAGATTCTGCCCCAGGACCCCAAAAATGTCTGTGCAGTCCTACTGACCAGCATGTTGGGGGGGTAGTTAAGGTCCATCCATTCTTTACCCCCTACCCAGCCATTCTCTGCCCACCTGAGAGGAAGAAGGCATAGTGGCCCCATAAGGATTACTCTGTGGCCTCCAATGTGGGTAGCTTGTGCAGGGGAGTTAAGAAATCACCCTAAGAGTCCTTATTCCCCTAAACAGGTGTGTTGAGCAAGACAGCCCTTACTCATCCTTTTTTTAAAACACGCACTTCGTGCCAATTTCTCATATCAATTAGCATCAGTATCCATTCTCAGATTAGAGCTACTGATATTCTGAGATACCACCAACATATCCACATAGAGTCCGCACAATTCCTACTCACATCGGGTAATAGTTTATTACACAAGTAGGCGCAGGTAATGGGACTATCTGTAGAATAGAATAAGCAATATGAGTAAAAGGATCTGAATCCAGCCCTGAGTAAATAGCAGAAAAAATGTGAAAGTTTTTGCAAATGATTACCCTCTTCCTCATCAAAAAAACTTTTAAAAAAATTAATTAAAAGTTTGTCATATTTTTCTTGGAAAATGGCTAAATTAATGCTTTTAACCATTTTTTAGTATATAGCTTTTTGATGGAAAGCCAATCTACTAATTGCCCACAGAAATTCAGCTGGACTAGTTCTTTACTCAGATAAGTTTATGACCCAAGAAAGATTGTTGACAGTTCTGTTGGAAGAAGTTGCTGCTGGCGTAAAAAGAGATGCAAAAGCTGGAAAAACATAGGAAATGAAGAGACAAGAAAAAGCCATTTGGGTGTCAAAGTTGTCGTTTCATTAGGTAAGTGTAGTCGGATAAAGGAAGAAACAAGTCAAAAAATGAGAAAAGAGATTAATATTGAAGTTTTTTGAGAAAACTGTATATCAGAGACCACTGCTTAGTAATTTTCACACATAAAATTGCAAAATATTATGCTGCCTTTTATCTGAATTCCACCATTTTTTTAATAATCACATTTACAAAGGGCCAGACTCATTGCATCAGTTTTGCATCACTGTAATTCCACAGAAATCAACAAAGTTACACCAGTGTAAAAATAGATCAGTGGTGTAGGGAATTGTTTAACTACTTACTCATTAGTACAATGTGGGGCACAGAGTGCCTCGTTCAGAAGAGATAATACTGTTAATGCTGGGGGTTGGGTGTAACCTCATTGAAGCTGGTAGGTATAATAGCTACCCTTCATTCAGGATAAATGTAAGAAGCAAGTATGCTCTTTTGGACTAAGATAGCTGAAACAATAGGGTCATCATGCAGGCCACATGCAGTGCTGGTCAGGAGCTGAACTATGTAAGCAGACCTGAATGCACAGTCCTGGGTATTGTTTTTGGTGGGGCTGTGAGTGAGAATGGACAGACACAGTGAGAGAGAGCACAGAAACAGGCCAAAAAAAAAAAGGCATTAGGAAGCCAAGGACAGCCAAAGGAGCACTCTAGCATGACCCTTAGAGAACATGTCACCGTTCAGGACAATATCACCTGTCTTCTCACTCTGTGGTCCACTAGGGTGACCAGACAGGAAGTGCGAAAAATCGGGGCAGGGGGTGGGGGTGGGGGGTAATAGGAGCCTCTATAAGAAAAAGACCCAAAAATTGGGACTGTCCCTATAAAATCAGGAGATCTGGTCACCCTATGGTCTGCCAAGCGCACCTGCTGTAGGCTCCCAGCTCCTCAGGTATCACCTCCCTTTGCACAGAGAGCTACATCTCTCTCCTTCCTGACTGGGATTTTTTCCCCAGGCTGCACAGTTCCCTGCCTACACTGTGATAGACTGCCTTGCTGGGAGTGTCTAAAAATGCCAGCGTCTGCACTTCCATTTCTCTTCAGGTTTCAGAGTAACAGCCGTGTTAGTCTGTATTCGCAAAAAGAAAAGGAGTACTTGTGGCACCTTAGAGACTAACCAATTTATTTGAGATGAAGTGAGCTGTAGCTCACGAAAGCTTATGCTCAAATAAATTCATTTCTCTTCAGAAAACTATACCCAATGTATTGCCCATAGTTACAAGTTGCCACACAGCTCTTTCTAAGCAAATATATTATTCTTAAGGTGAAAGCATTACAAAGAAAACATATCAAAAACAGTAAAATAAACTACACACAAGCTAAAAAGCTTTCCCGAGGACACCTCAACTCCAGCCTTCAGCTCAGGTAGGTGTCAGTTCTTCCAAACCCAGAACTGGGATTTTCCCCTGTGGTTACAAGCTGATAACTGTTTCAGATTCAAAACCAGAACACAGATTGGGCAGATCAGCCTGTTTCTTTATAGAGCTCAGGCTTCTCATCTCCAACCACTGGGAATAGGTAATCAGCAAACAACCACTATATCCTCAGGGTATAGCTTCAAAAGGCTGGGTTTTGCATAATCAGAGATGGAGAATTTGCATTAACCTCCCCAAATGTATTTCCCCAAAAGTCCATTCTGCTCTGGCACACTTTCAATATAGTCCTTTGAACTCCTAGGTCTGACATCACATCTTTTCCCTAGAGAGGTTCCATGCAATCCTGACCCACAAGAACACTAAACTTTGCTACAATGCACCCCAAAGATACTTAAACTTAATACAATAAGGTTTCCCAGATATTCAGGAAATTCCCATATTTGTCACAGGAGGCTGAGAGAACTTTTTAGGTAATACATTGGTTGGGAAGAGAGACTTGGAATATTGAGCAAAGAAACTGTCTCCTGTTTTATTCCTTTTCTGTACAAGAAATCAGGACATTGTGGACACTTTGTAAATAAACAGGATTGCAGAAATACCTGACTCCCAATTTGTCCTCTTAACAGAAAAAAACCTCAAAACCCTGATATTGGCTAACCACTTGGGTCAAAGGTGTAACAATAGTCTTACCTCAATAGCCAAATAACACTGGGATAAAAAGAATCCTTAATGAAAATATAAACCAAATCCTTGATTATCCCCAGAACTCATAGAAACATCAAATTTGCTGTCACATCAAATCAAAAGTAAAACTTAATCTAGCATGATCCCTCTTGCAATAGCCAGTACCTACACCTCACAGGAAGGTGGAAATAAAATGTAATGCACCTAGCCAATCAGTTCATGTCCTGAAAGATGACATTTGATTATATTTCTCATTTTAGTCTGCAAAACTCATTACCCACTACTTAGCCTTTTTCTGGTGTTTAGTTTTGTAGACCATCCTTGTACAACTTCACCTTTTTCACCTTCCATAGACCCAAATTTTCAAAAATGGCATCAGATTTTGGATCCTTTAACTTTCAGGTTCCCAACTTTATACTTCTAGGTCAAAATGTTCATAGGTGGCCACTGATCTTGGGTCCCCAACCTGAGACACTTTAAGGTACCCAAAATCAGAAGCCAATTTTGATCATTTGACTTTTACTCTATTTTGATCTTGCGCACTGCAGTTTTCCACAACAGAAAGAGTCCATGAATGAACAGGATTAAGAGGTGCAGACAACAAGATGAAAAATGTTCTTTTTGAGAATAAATAGCAAGGTTACTATTAATTTGTACCCAGATATTCTTTTTAATATGGCTTTCAATGTCATAATTAATATTTTAATTTATATCCAGTATTGCTGTCTTGCTTATTATCTAAACAATACATTAAAGAAGAAAAACTGTAGTCAGGTATTTTTTTTTTAATTAGGTTCTCAATAGGCCTTAAAGTAAGAGGTGAGACTTCAGTCAGTAGGGACTGTATGTTTGTTCAATATTTGTATAGCAACTAGTACAATGGGTCCTGGTCTATGACTGGACTAGTAGCCATTAGCACAATACAAATCATAAACAATAATATCTACGGTGCTAAACATGTAGCTAAATACATATTAGATGGAGAAGGCTCACATGGAGATTTTAGACCAAATTTTTTTGCTGAAGTTGATCACAGCTGCTGTTTCCTTTCCAATGAATCTTTGCTTTCCTGTACATATTAGACAGGATTGATTTTTCAAAATGATATCATTCTCTCAGTCTTTTAGGGAAACAGATTGTTTGTCTCCTGTGAATTAATAATTTTTATTACTTCTGTTGTTTTACCTTTTGCTGAGCCTCTTTCAAAATGAAAACTGTGTACTTATTTCCCAGAATAATGTTCATACTTGATTCTGAAGAAGTGAGCAACACGTCTCCTAAAATGGGTGAAAATTTATTGGGTAGAGAAAGATAAGGTGAAGTAGTTTTCCATGATGTAGCAGAGTGATAATTAGAGTGATTTTTTTCTGGTTTTTGTTTGTTTGGTTTGTTTTCTTTTTTTACTTCTGATCAGTATCAAACTTTTGAAAGTAGTGGCTCATGTTTTTAACAGGGAAAATGTGAATAGAGGACATTTTGCCCTTTCAAGTTCAGCATTCCACTAATTTGATTTGGTGTATATAGCAGTGTACTTATTACAAAAGGCACTAACTGACTCATCAGCAGTGTTGGAACCTTTGCCTCCTGCCTTGGATGAACTCTGCAAGTAGTGCACATTGAGCTTTCACATACTACATGTCAATTTTACAAAGACTCTGACACTAATGGTCTTACTTCTGATTTGGACCCTGATTCAGGAAAGCACTTAAGCATGCGCTTAACTTTAAGCATGTGTTTAATCTCATTGGCTTCGGTGGGAGTTAAGCATGTGCTTAAGAGCTTTCCTGAGTAGGACTGCTTTCCCTTTCTTGGTGTAAATAAAGTCAGACTAAGACCCTCCATTTCTGGAAAGAATGTTCACATTACTCGAGCAAACTCCTTCTAGTGGCCAACACTATACCATGGAAGATGTGGCAGGCTTATTGACAACTGTTCTTGTAAGGTCTGAATGAATTCACCAAGAACAACAATTCAAAGGCAAGAAGGTTACTAGGTTAGGGTATGTTATTTTGAGGCAATTGTTTCACTTTGTTTAACAATGATGTACCTTTTGCCCAAGGTGAATTAACCAGAGTTACTCACTTTAGCAAACCAACCCTTTAAAGCTAAATTTCCTGCTATTTTTCTCAAGCTCACTCTTCAACATATGCTGAAAATGCCACTATATATTTAAAAGTGGGGAGTAGAAAGAAAAAGGAGAAAAATCCATTATGAAACTAGTAGGGGAAGACATTAAAGTGTTTTAAGGGTGAGGGGGAAAATGCTGAAATTTAAGATGCCATACAAGATTGTTTTTTATGATCCCATTGTAAGTTAAACAATTGCTAGCTGTCCAAAGTGAATAGGCCATTTAATAGCAATGCATCTGTGTTTCTAACAAAATAGCAGACAACTTAGCAAACAACAAAGACTGCAAAGAGTGAATTTCATGATGTAATCAATGTTTTGAAGAAGAAATAAAAGTGCACAAAGGAGAAATATTTACCTAGGGAGGAGCAGAACTTTATAACAAGAAAGGGTAAACGGCCACATTCTTTGCTTACTTCAGAAATCATCATAAGATACTCCTGAGGGCATTCTGTGCCAAAAAAATAAAATTTCTGTGCACAATATTTTAAAATTCTGCAAATTTTATTTCTCAAATAAACATGGATGCTCCAGCATGGCATTGGGGAGCACAGGCCACTGGCGGCACAGAGGTGGGAGATCACTGTGCAGCTCCCTGCCCTCCCACCCTGAGACATGGACTCAGTGGTGAGGCTGCACCCACCCCTGCCACAGTGCAAGGACCGGGACTGTCCCAGAAACATGCCTCCATGTGGGCAGGCAGGCTCAGCAAGGCAGGATCCAAGTGTGAAGGGGCTTTACTGGGCGGGGGGGAATCCAGGTGTGGGTTGAGAGGGTTCTGTGTGGGGCAATCTGGGTGCAGGTGGCTCAGTGGGGGATCTGGGTGTGGGTGGGGATCTGGATGTACAGGGGCTTGTTGGAGGGGTTCTGGGTGCAACGGTAATGGGACTCTGCAGGAGGGTCCAGGTGAAGGTGGTTTGGGCTCAGCAGGGGGGTCTGGGTGTGGGGGGGGATAGAGCTCAGCAGGGGGGTCTGGAGGTGGGGGGCTTAGTGGGGAATCCAGATGCTGGGGGAGTGAGGCTCAGTTGGGTGGGGATCCTGGTGCAACTGGTTGGGGCACAGTGGGGTGGGGATCTGGGTGGCTCTTTGGAGTGCTCCAGGTGCAGGGGGAGTGGGGCGAGACTCGGCAGGAAAGCCTGGGTATGAGGGGCTCTGAATGCATGGAGGTTAGGGGAGCAGCTCCCTGCACAGGGGTCCCTCCTCCTGTAGCTGAGGAGTGATGGGTGCAGAAAATCAGGGTGTGAGGGGAGTTTGCAGAGCTTCCTGCAGCTGGGGGAGAAATATGGTGGTGGGTCTGTCCCGGATGCCGAGCAGGGGAAGAGGAAGTCCCATCCTCCCCAGACCAGCCAGGACTAGCAGCTGAGCCCAGAGCAGGGTAGGAGCCACCAGATGGGTCTTCCCCAGTCCTGCTTCCTGCCCCACAGTGATTTATCTCTCTGCCGGCTGCCCTGGGCACCCAGAACATCCTACTGTGGAAGGTCACATGATTTTGTGACTTCCATTTGCTTCCCCATCAGAAAGGGATTTTTCTATGGGCAAGCAAATAATTCTGCCAGAGACATAAATTCTGTGCATGCACAGTGGTGCAGTATTCCCCCGTGAATAATAAGAATGAGATGTCAAAATATGATGCCACATATACCTTTAATTATCTTACTGTACTACTCTGACCTTTTTAATATTCTGAATTTTGTTCACTTACTCCCCACTTAATAGCTTAAGTTACCTTTGAGAAACACAAGGCATTCAGTCAGCAAGAAGTCAATTGAAAAAGTTGGGTTGCTATATTAAATACAGTATACATTAATCTTTAAATTTAATGGGCAAAACTCTTAACGGCTTGGGTAGTTCCATGATTTGCTACTCCATTTTACCCCATCTGAGGATCTGGGCCACTATGTCTTCTGCCAGCAAAAGAAAGAGTAAGTCAACACACATTTTGGACTGATACTTCAACAAGTATATCTATTTCACTAGTTATTAGCTGGATTTTTGTTTATATGTGTGGCTATGCATGTCCATATACATACGCATACTCTTTTCATCCACTGTAAAAATTATGCCTAGACAAAGAATGATTGCATTGAATAAAACATACACTTGAAGTCCACTGTACATTGTGTAATGAATTATGGAGTCATACTGGTTTGCCATTTCTTTTAGTGGTTCACTTAGTCATACTAATGAAGATGTGATACTTTTTGACAGGGTACTGGGTTGTTTTTTTTCAGCCCAGCACTGTTGAATTTAACTGAAATACAGTGAACACTTGAGTATTAATAAATAATGTTAACTTTTATTGCAATGGTGCTCCAAAAACACTGGGCCCAATGCAGAGCTGATATAAATCCATAGTACTCCATTAAAGCCAATGGAGCTATGCTGACTTACATTGGCTGAGGATGTGGGCAAAAAGACTGTGTTCATAATATTCAGGCAGGAATCCACTGCTTCATGCATCTTAAGAGATCTGCTTCCAAAGTAGAGGAGGAAAACAAAGAAATTTGGCCTAGATGTAGTGTTGTGCAATTTGGTCCCTTTTACATTTCCATAATTAAACACATGCAAAAAAACACAAGACCAAAAAATAACTTTTGTCGACTTGCACTGAAAAATCTGTACAGAGAAGTTTATATTCTTGAGGGATGAATGCATTTCAAGGAATACTATGCTTCTCTTCAATGCATATGATATACCAAGTTATTGGTGTTTGCAAATCAGAATAATTTTCTCATACTCTTCTACAAGGAGTTGAATAAAATGCATATATTCTACAATCATTTTTTTCCAGATTAAGAAACAGATCTCATTTTGCTGTAGACAGATAATTCTGTAATTATTTCATGTTATAGGAGCCCCAGCTGATGAGAACTACTGGTGTTTACAAAGAAATTGCTTCAAAATAAAGTGACAAAAGCAATACATAAACTTTAGTGAGTTCATAATACAAGTTTTTATTTGATATATGAATTGAGAAAATGTCAAACTCATCCAACATCATGATCCAAAATCTTTTGATATTATTTTGGGCATCTATTGAGCCTTCTAGCCAGAGATCTCAATGTTCTGAACAAAATAAATTAATAAGATACTGAGCAACCTCCATTCAGTGTGATCAGCACACTAAAGGGTGCTTCAAGGTTTTCAACATGCTAAAGCATTTTGCAGCATCACCCCTTAAGCCTCTCACACATCTGGGAGGTAGGTACCATAATAATTATTATCCATTCTTTAAAGATGGGAAAACAGAGGCCCAAAGGTTAATGGCCTGACTCTGATTTTACTTACCCTGGCATGAATCAGGAATAAAGCCATTGATGTTTTAATAATGTAAAACTCATATGAGATGAAAAATTAGCCTTACGGTGACTTGCCCAACCTTACACAGCATGTCTGAAATATCTTGGAAAAGGTCAGAGTAGATGATCACAGTGGTTCCTCTTGACCTTGGAATCTATGAATCCAGATTCTCAGACTAAAAGATACTTCATATTGTAGGATCAAGGGTATATAAATGAAAGAGGTGGGAACATAGTGTCCTTAAAATATCCAACAATAATTTAATATAGCCAGACCCTCACACAGAAAGTGCCTGGCCTCATAGGATACATCGACACTGCAATGTACACCTGGGGTTCAAATTCAGGCTCCAACCTAATCCTCCTTTCCATCTACACACTAATTGAACTAACCCAGGGACCCAGAACTCCATGGGGTTAGTGGTTCCAAGTCTGAGTCAGGCTGGCACCCAGTGTTCAAACCCTATTGCTTTGCAATATAGATGCAGCCCCACTGTACTCGAGCTCTTGAAGTCCACCAAGGGTATCCCACAATCCAATGTACCAACTGTCTTTGCCCTCTGGGCTGTCAAGTTTGGTGGACAGTCAAGTTTTCCCACACTGCGCCATGCACAAAGAGCCAGAGTGGTCACATTTTAGGAGGGCATTAGGAAGTCTGGGATGGGGTAGTGGGACTCAGGCTCACATAATACAGTTTAGATGTTGGAGCCCCAGTTTGGGACCCAGGGTTCAACAATTCCTAACCTGTGGTTACAAATTAGTGTAGATGCTCAAGCCCTAGTTAAACAAACCTAGGGACTGCAAACTTTAGTTTTACTATCCTGGGTTTACACTGCAATGTTGACATACTATTTGAACTGGTGACAGGTAGCACAACTCCAAAATTGTACTTTCTTTCTATTTCCTTCAGCTTCTCTCAAACAATCCCCATCTGCAGCTGGGCAAATAAAGGAAAGGAAACCCATTACAATATTTTCTCCTTCCTAAGATCTTGAAACCTAGTTTAAGACCCTGTAACATGGTGGCACCCATCTTTCATGAGCATCCCCTGGTTCAGTGCATGTGCCTACACTCTTAGCCTGTGGTGACCTCTGTGTCGATGGTTTTTCAGGTGGGTTTTCAACAACTCAGCTCTCCGGCCAAGTCACCCACACAGTCTGTATGTGAAACAAACAGAGCCCTGCCAGGGTATATGGTCAACCAGGGGCCTATCCCAGTACGCCTCTGTTGGTACCTCTATCCCTCCTGAGGCTCAGCCTTTAAATAGTCCCAGCCCTGCTATAGGGTCATGCCTGCAGGGTTTCCTCCCTGGAAACTCTTCACCTTTTCTGGCCCCAGCCTTTCTTCTATCTTCAGTCCGAGAAGTGAGCCAGGAGCTCCCTCTGATCCAGCAACTAATCTGTCCATGGTCCTGCTGCACCTTCAGCCAACCAGGAGGAACACAGTCCTCATTCCTCCAACTCCAGGCAACAACTAAGTGACTCTAGCCCTGCAACTCCTTTTATGCAAGCCTGCTGGGCCCTGATTGGCTGCTCCCTGCAGCCTCTCTCATTGGCTGCTTCCCCTGCAGCCACTCTAGGCAACCTGGAGGACTTTTCTACTGCTCCTTTCTGGAACAGGTTTGGTAGGACCCTGAGGCCTCCAGTGGGGGCCCTCTGAACCTGCCTGGTAAATCCCGTTGCAGACCCACAAAGGTTTGATTCTCCTCACAGATTTTTCCCTGTTTAGCTCAGTGGAATTACTTTTGTTCTACATCAGCATAAGAGAGAGGAGAATTAGGCCCTAAGGCTTTTGTTGGGCTCCAATTTCTGTTGCAAACTTTGTAGCTTTCAAATATCAGAAGAAATGAGGATGCCCAATATTTCAAATGATTCCCATTGTAAAGCATAAAAAACCATGGGTCAGAGAAATTTTCCACCATTGCCAGTATACAGATTTAATCGTTCCCATTGCTCTTTATTTCAATGACAGATTACATTGAGAGTAAATTTACATCCATTGCTTATAATTAGCAGCGGCATCATTTTATTTGTGTATATGATTCAGTTAAAATGTCAGTTTAAGGTGAAACTCAGTTAAGAGCCAAGCCCTACCCCACATTGTGGAAAGATAAGTATGCAGTAAATCCTTAGCATTTCACCAGTCATGCAGGGGATTTCCTGCCCTGCAGGGTGAACTCCTTAGAATCCAAGTGGAATTTGAAAACACCATGACTCTATGCTCGAGTAGTGTGCCAGTGCTGTAACCATATATTCACTAAGAAGGAATACGTATCTTGGTCCCCTGCCAGACAGATTGTTTGCTACTGGCAGTAGCTAGGACAGAACACTGCTCCTGCTGTGTGCTGCATCTTGTGTTGTGCCAGAACTCTTGTAACAGTAGAATATCTCAGGTGTTTCCTATTCACCAGTATCTCTCTACCCTGTTCTAGAAAATATTTAGTCCTGCCATGAGTGCAGGGGACTGGACTAGATGACCTCTGAGGTCCCTTTGAGTCCTATGATTCTATCCTCACCACACAGGGAGTTTTCTGTGGAACGAAGGTACCGCTGTATGCCCTCATGTGGCTGGACTGACCTCAGTGCTGACCCTACCTAATGAGATGGAGCAGAGACTCAGGTGCTTCTTAGTACATTTCTGCACGGCTTATATTAAGCCACTGTGAAATATGGTGTACAGTGAAGTTACTTTTTGTTTATCTGTGGTAATGGCTGTGACCTCTAACCTCTGTATATAAGATGTTTACTAAATCATACAGCAGTTCAGAGCTTAGCAACATTCAGTGTGCAGCACTGTAGCTTGCGAGTACATGGAAAAGCTGTATGGGCCCTTTGAGCAGATGCTTTTTGTCCTTGCCCTGATGTTCCTAGGTGTGGTGAACAATTAGGCTTGCTCAGGGATATTGACAAATTGCTGGGTGCCCTCTAGCTCAGATTTGCCTAGAGTAATTTAAAAACAAAAACACTAAGTTGGTGCTGTTTGTGTTTTGATTTGGCTAAGGTTGCTGAAAGGAGTTTAGCAAGCAAGCAAGCACGTACGTTCTCTATACATCTTGCATGAGCTTCACATTTATTTTCTGATGCTTAAAATAATGATTTTTTAATTCCTATTTTTAACATCACAGTGCTTCTTTAAATTGTGGAAAATGGAACCTTTGTGGTGAACCTAATTGTAAAAGCAAAGGGACAAATTTCATCCCAGGTCTAATTCAACTGAAATCAATAGCGTTACACCAGACATGAATTTGGCTCAGTGTGACATCAGTTGTAATTGACAAAAGTCTTCCTAGACCATAAAAACAAACAAACAAACAACACACAACAATAAAAACAAGCTTTTAAAGGAAAACATTTTCAGATCAGAAATTCATCACAGATCCCAATTCCAACCACCCTCACCCCCACCCCCCACCCCCTTTTCACAGAGATTAGAAAAACAGAACACTAGAGTCAAGGTCCACTGTTGACATCTGAAAGGGTAGCCCCCCCCCCCCCCCCCCCCCCCGATACAGCACCTAATATAACATCTTAGTCAGAAATATTGGGTTAAATTTTGGCTGACACTTGCAAAAGTTCACATTGGTGGGAAAGGCACAATAAAATCTCACAATTAAATCTCACAGACTTTTTTCTTCCATGCAGGGGCCAAGGAGCTGCTGCTCTCTCCCTGAGGGGCTAGCCACCTCAATGGAGGCAAACAGGGCTGGGGAGGAGATATGGACAATGGAGGCAGAACAGGCCAGACACCAAGGAGGGAGCTGGCAGCACCCTCTTGAGAAATGTTCAAGTGTGCTTCAAGGAGCACTGGGAAATGTTATGCCTTCCTGGGCACAATCTGCCTATAAACTATACCTAGAAGGCTGTGGCTTACCAAAGAGGGCCAATCCCTATTAAATAGTCTAACTTATTATTAAGGAATTCTGAGTAGATCAGATATATCAAGCCATAGCTAAGATGTAGATGGCCCATTTTAAAGCACATCTATGGTACAGGTGTAAATCAATAAAGGTCATGAAGTTTTTTTAAACACTATTCAGTCCCAAAGTCAAATTCTATTCACAGTAATAACAGTGTAACTCTGCAGCAATTCCAGTAGATTTACTGTTTTTATACTATTGAAACTGAGAAAAAAATTCACCCTCTGTGTTTTGAGGATCCAGGTGAAAAAGACTAATAAAGTATACTTTAGATTGGAAAAGAATATTAGTTCACAGGGGGAATATGGGTCAAACCAAAGTCTAACATCCAAAAAGCCCAGACTTTGGAGAATGTTGGATCTGAATTTTGTAATTTGGACCCATCTCTAATATCCAGCAAAGAAACTGATAACGCTTATAAATCCAGCCTTATTGCTGAACTAAGAGGCAGATTGCATAACCCTTTCTCACATTGAATACTACACTGAAGTCAATGGGACTTATTTTGGAGTGAGGTACTACTCTGCCTAAGTAAGGGGATCACAGTCTGGCCCCAAACAAATCACTGGGTTTTTTCCTGCCACTAATAACTAAGTATAAGTTCTGAACCAATAACCTTTATGACATTATTCAAGGAACTCACCTGTCAAGGAGATTATGTTCCCAATCTATGAAACTATCATTTTAATCACACCAAGTTTATATTTATTCACTAATATCATTTTCACTAATCTCTTTATTGGGGGGCAAACTATATGGAATATTCACAACTGTCGTATCCTAACCTGATAAAGACATTAATCGCAGAAATTTAATCTATACAGAAGGACTCAAATTCTTTCAGAATTCTAAGACTATGAAAGAGAACAGAGAAAATCACCACCACTCTGGCCTGAATATTTCATTACAGCGTAGGATGAGTAATGGATTTACACCCCTACAATTTCAAAGCAGGGCACCTGGATTTAGCCACATGACTCATTACAACATCACTGGGGTATGTCTACACTGCAAAAACAACCTGCTGCCGTGAGTCTCAGAGCCCTCATCAATTGACTTGTGTTAATGGAGTTCGGGCTGAGGGGCTCAAAATAGCAGCATAGGCATTCAGCTCAGGCTCCCACACAGAAGGAGGTGCTTCTTAGAGCCCAAGCTCCAGCCCAAGTGAGAATGTCTACACTGCTTATTTTTAACTGCTTAGCACAAGCTGAAGGTCAGTTGACTGGGCCTCTTAGGCTTGCTGCCATAGGTCTTTTTTCCTCAGTGTAGACATATCCTCAGAGGCTTCAACCAAAGTCCTGGACCCATTCTACTAAGCCCTGTACAAACACACAGTAACAAACAGCCTCTGTCCGGAAGCAGACCCAGGGTAATTCGCTAGTGGGCCACGAGACAATTTGTTTACATTGACCATTTGCAGGCCCGGCCGCCCACAGCTCCCAGTGGCCATTCCTGGCCAATGGAAGATGCAGGAAGCAGCACGGACTGGTCATCGCTTCCCGCAGCTCCCATTGGCTGGGAATGGTGAACCACAGCCACAGGGAGCGGCAGGCAGCTGTGCCTGTGAATGGTCAATGTAAAGAAACTATCTCACAGCCCACCAGTGGATTACCCTGATGGGCCGCATGCGGCCCGCGGGCAGCAGGTTGCCCCCCATTGACCTTGAGTCTAGGTAGGCAAGATAGATAAAGTGTGAGAGGAGATACAGATACACAGAGGGATGAAGTGACTTGCTCAAGGTCACAGAGCAGGTTAATAGCTAAATGAAGAATAAAACTCAGATCTCCCAAGTCCCAGTCCAGCGTATTCCCCCTAGACTACACTGCCTCCTGGATTCATGTGAGGTTAAGGGTGCTCAGCAGCTCTGAAAAAATCATACCATTCTTATACACCTAAATAATGGATGTAGATGCCTAACTTCAAGCATCCAAGTTCACAAAGTTATGCCTAACGTACCACTAATATAGAACATAATGTGGATGTAATTCAATCAATAGATCACGGTGACAGAAGGGCAAAATTCAAGCAGTTGGTTAGTATTACCTGAACTTCAAGATAAAATTATCACCCTAATCTAGATACACTTAAAGTGTACTATAACACCAAACATGAGGATAATTGCCTTTCTTGGAGCCAAGATAATAGGTTCACTAGAATTCTATGGAGACACTTGCGGCAGTTTAAAGCCTTGTCATTTTCATAGTGTGTTCTCTGCTGTTCTCCATTTCCTCGCTCCCTCGCCCCTGATGACTTTGGTGACATTTCGGTTTTATTATATATTTTTCTAACATCAGAAAAAGAACATAACATGCAAACAACCATTGGTAATCAACCTTTTACAGGCTTACATATATAATAGAAGAGATCCCTTGTGTGCACACATAACGTCTGAACCCAAACCAGTCATTTTCTGCACTTGTACAGCATGCCTGACAAAGTAAAGTCTCAGGCTTTGAGATCATTTCTATACATAGATAAATGTCCTTAAGTGATCGTCGTCATCTAGTATGTATCTTTTTTTCTATCCCTTGCTTGCTAACACTGCTACAGTTCCTTGATTGGCTCTGGAGTGTATTGAGATTAGTACAGAGAATGTTTAATAATAACTGATTGCTCCACTAAAAAGCATCGGTAGAATCAATCAGGAAGCATGAAATAAATTGTCCTTTAATACAAGTGTAACACACTGACAGCTACTTAATATCTGAAGTGAACATTTACTAGCACAACTTTTTAACTAAATCTCTTCACACTAAACAAAGAAGCTCTTTGCATGAAGTTTGGCTTTTTGAGAGTCTTGCTGAGAAAGGCTGGAGATGTGAGTTGTGGGTTGTTTAAAATTTTACATGGAAATGATTTTTCATCAAAATCTTGGGTTTACAACTAAACAGAATTTTTGTTTTAAATATTGACTTTCAGTGGAAAATTTGAACCTTTCACTGAAAACCCAAACACCTGAAAACCAAAAAGGTTTCTGTTTTCAGTCAAAAACTGGAAAGTCAGTGAGTGTCCTCAGCCAAAAAACATTCTCACACTGCAGCATGTCCAGAGACCCCCATTCTACCCACAACACATCAGCAAAAGAGATGACTGTGTCACGGAAGATGTCATCAGACCAGGAAGCCTAGCACATAAATGAGAATGGTGACATGAAGCACGCATGCTTCAATCCACAGGAGGCACCATGGCAGCACATCTGAATAGAGATTTTTCCAGTTTTCACACAAAAGTTTGTTTTTTTTATTTTTCACCTAGAATTTGAAATTTTCCTGGGGTGGGGACCCACATTTTCCAATCAGTGCTAGATGTGAGGTATTTTACTTTGGGCAAATAGAACAAGAAGTACAATTTCCACCTTAGGTATTTTGCTCTTGTATCTTGGATGAGACAGCAGAGAATTCAAGCTGTTCCTACTACACTTTCCTCTAATGATCATTGTCAGTAATATATAAGTATGCCCATGGTGTTTTATCGAATAGTAACAAGTACATAAAAGTGTTCAGCTCTGAGGTCTATTATCTCCTGTTTATACAACAGGAATTGACATCTTAGAGCTTGTGCTGCCCTGGGAATATGAGTATTCTTATACTGGGGAAGTGTGACATATCATGGCCACTATCTGTGGAACCTGACTTAAAAAAAAGACAAAAGAAAAAATGAATCCCTCACACACCGTTACAGAAGAAGAGGATGAACAGCCTGGCTGGGGAGGGTGACCCAGCAGCACAACTGGTGGCACTGCTGAATGTGATGCAATTGAAGAGACAATTTTTATGGAGTACTGAACACAAGATCTGAATATAGACTAGGGAGTAGGGGCAGTCAGTTTACAAACTTCACACACACATATGTTAATGCTGCCACATTAACAGTTCTCTTTTACGCAGTTGTGAATCCCAAATGGAAAATCACTTCATTTCCCCTTTATGTAATTCTTTCCTACTAGGGTCTGAACAAGCTAAGTACGTACAACCATGACTTTATTGTTCACTCAAAAACATTAAGCCACATTTTGAGACAGTGGGAGATAGGGCAAATTCAAATGCAATGAGTTTATATATGTTAATTCCCTGTCCCAAACATTCCTTAATGAACTGTGCTATGTGTTTTACAGGTGCCAGTATTGTGATAGGCTGGATTAGAGTTTTATGAGTGAATAGTTTTCTTCTTTGGGTGGATTCCTCTGAGGGGAAACTGAAATTCACTATGTTATTTTATGGCACCAGCTCAATCTCAGTCACACTTAGTCTCTTTGGTACACAATACATAGTGATTAATATTCTGGCTCTGCTACTAATAGCTCCTTCAAGTTGGACTACATGTGCCTTTGAATCTGGTACCTCAGACTTCTCCCTCACAAATCAAGTAAAAGCCCTAGATCTGGACTTACTTATAGGTTTTATGGGCTTACTCATGGCTGTCATCCCTCCATTGGCACATTGACGTCAAGTATAACCTCTGAGAAAGCACAGTGCAGAAAGAAGAGGAGGCTTAATATGAAATTATCTGCCATAACTTTGGTCCATAATAAGGTGATGGCTCCAGACTTTACCCAGGCTTTAGCGGGTGATACCCTGAATCAGTAATGAAATAGATTGACAAAGTAGGTCATCTCTTTTCTTGGGTCAACTTCTGTTGGTAAGAGAGACAAGATTTCGAGCCACACTCTCTTTCTCACCAACAGAAGTTGGTTCAATAAAAGATATTGACTTACCCACTTTGTCTCTCTTATATCCTGGGACCAACACAGCTACAACTACACTGCATATAATGATATCGATGGCAGAAATGGTTTGGGTCAGCACCAGCGACAGCGTGGCTACTCCACCCACTGGGCTGAAACATCTTCTTCTAAGTGGCTCTGCTGCAGGGGTGAAAGAACTCCAAAAGAGATTCCTAGTTTATTAGGTTGTGGAGAGTGATTGTCTCTAAATGACAGGTTTCAGAGTAGCAGCCATGTTAGTCTGTATCCGCAAAAAGAAAAGGAGGACTTGTGGCACCTTAAAGACTAACAAATTTATTTGAGCATAAGCTTTCATGAGCTACAGCATCCGAGGAAGTGAGCTATAGCTCACGAAAGCTTATGCTCAAATAAATGTGTTAGTCTCTAAGGTGCCACAAGTCCTCCTTGTTTCTAAATGTGCATTCTTTTTCCCAAGAGGCAAGACTCACACGTTCTTAGTCAATGGAGCTCTACATTAATTTACACCAGCTGGAGTGTCTGGCCCATAATGATAATCCCTGTAAAAAAAAGATAAACAAAAATCCAGTTTGCAAAGCACTTTTATATCCCCAGATGAAAGGTGTATTGTATGTGTAACATATGATTATTGCTACAGAAAGGGAAAATATGTTTGCAATAGATCAGAAATATATTCACCTCACACAGGAAGCAAAAAGCTTTTCTGTTTAAGGAATGGATTGATTTAAGTAAAGAAAAAAAGAGTCATCCCATTTCCATGACAAACATGATTTTTTATGCAAATGATAGTTCAAGCCAGAGAGGTATTGATTCTCAGACAGCATTTTGTTGTCTCTTATGGAAATTTAGAAGGTGTTAAATTGTTGTGCCCCTAGACTAATCCTACCTGTCCTTTTAGACTGTTCTTCATGACAAAAGGTGAAAAAAAAGTCAAAAAAACATTATCAAATTCTGTGCTAACCTGAAATTCAAGGTTACCGTTTATTTTCTTTCTGTTAAAAATCCAATATGCAGAAAACTACTGAGATCCCTTTAGGTGTTTTATCAAGAAACATCTTCCTCCTGCCCCAGTGACAGAACCTGCAGTAATAGTGGCATTAATTTAAGGTAGTGTCAGCAACATGCAGTCCCCCCATTGCTGCCTATCCAGAATTGTACACAGCCTGCAGGATGCTGAGACCTCTTTTCACAAAATTCCTAACATTACTTTCAGGTTTTAACTCCTATCAGCTCCTCCTGTTCTTAATCCCATCCCTACCATCCTTTCTAATTACCATCCTGCATGCTTGAAACGTATTAATTTAGGGCTCGATCCAACAAGCTGCTGAGCATCCTGATCCAGGAAAGCACTTAAGCACATACTTAAGGCTAAGCTCACAAATAGTCCTACTGTCTACTCACCCATTAGCTTCAATGGGACTACTCACATGCTTAATGATAACTGCATGCTTAAGAACCTGATTCAGGAAGGCATCCCTATTTAAGAAAGCACTGAAGTACATGTGTTGAAGTCCCACTGAAGTCAATGAGGCTTAAACATGTGCTTTTTTAAGCACATGCTTAAGTGCGTTGCTAAACTGGGGATAAATGCTTTGCTGGATCAGGGCCAGAGAGCTCAGCACCTTGCATGATTTGCCCCTGCTATCCTCAGCCAGAATAACTGTTTTGGATGTTTCACTTAGTGATTACGGTCGATGAAATTCAAGCATCAGGGTTGCAATATAATCCTTCCTTGGGTATTACTTCAGCCTACAGACTTGCTATGTTCATTGCCCCTCCACATCCATACACAGGGATTTGTTACCACTGGATTCACATAGTTGTAGATGCTACGACTTCCCTGCAACCCTAAGGCCTCAGTGCTTTGGCTAGTTTGAGGTTGGCATGGATCCCCACCAGAGATAACCTCTACCTGCCAATAGTAGAGGGGCAGCGTGAGGGCAGCGTGAGGGCAGCGGCTTCAGAGGATGTCACTGAGTATGCTCAGTCCAAGCCAAGCAGCAAATCTGGGGGGGGGGGGCATGAGACCCCTCCTCGATGCCTCTCCCCCCCATGTGGCACCTCTGATCCCCATGCTGCAGTAAGCTGGAGATACAAAGACTTTCCTGGGCTGCTAGCCCATCTGAAGTCCCGCTTGCAGAATATAATGCCTTAGTACCCAACACCATTTTTGAATTTCCCCGTTAGTGAAGATTTGGGGCCTGAATGTGCTCTCACTTACATCACTGTGTATCGGGAGTAACTCCACTGCAGTTAATGGAATCCATCACAGCACAACCAGCAAAACTGAGAACAGTATTAGGCTCTCTCAGCAATAAAATCTTTATATATGAATATCTACCCTCTGAAGTGTTGTAACATAAGGTCTGATCAGGAGCGAGGCCACATACACTCAACAGTCACTGAAGTCAAAGGGGATGCGGTATTCAGTACTCAAGCTAAATAAAAAATGGAATTTCCATCCCACTGCAACTTTTGATAGTACATTAGTTTTCATCCCAAATTTGGACAAACATTCAAAATAAAAAACTTTTTATGGAAAGAAAATTCTCAAAAAAATAGATTGGGAAATGCCAAAACCTTTAATATTTTGATGTTTCCCATTGAAAGGAACCATTTCAACATTCCTGAAATAAAACATTTCACTTCAGATCAGGATGATATTGATCTTTGTATTGGCATAAGCCACAGCAGTGCCTCATGGAAGTTGTAGTTCCTGGTCCCTCGTGGCTCCATTCTCCTTTATGGGCTCTGCTGTCCAACTGGACTACATCTTCCATGATGTACCATGATCTCTGTCTCAACCCAAACTGAAATGCTTTATTTAGATTTTTCCTACTGAACATTCTGCTGAAATTGTCCTTTTCCAGTCTGAAAAAAATAATGAAACCATATTGCCTGGTGGGGCAATGTTTTAACCAGCCTTTCCAAGAGCTATTCTGCATTTTGCAGATTGGGCCAATGGCTTGTCTCTTAAAGAAATCAGAGAGAACATGGCCAGGAAAGTAGACGAATGATCAGCATTTTACTTTCTAAGTAGAAGAATATTTTAATTTTTGCTCTTTTAGGAAGGATGTTTTTGTAAGAAGCATTATGTCCTGGACTCCATGCATACAAAATATTGCATTTCCTAGAATTTCCTTAATTAGAAATAAAGATGCATAGGTATTTTAATGTTTGGTATCCTTTCTTTGAATTCTGTGTTTTCCACCTTCCTGGATGGTATTAGATTTTCTAGGAATCATCTTGGAGTGTCATTAAGTCACCATTTTTGTCTTGCAATATTTCCATAATTTAAAAGTTGAGAGAGGCTTAAAACAATGAAGATGTTTCTCCTTACTAGGCAATATAAAGGTCATGAAAGTAATACCAAGCACATCCAGGAACAAGCTGGTAGCCTAATATCATGAGGAATCTGAAGTATTGGTTAACTACCTATCCATATGTGTATTCAGTCACAAGGTTAGGACTTCCTAAGAGCATTACTGATCTACTCATCTCAAATCATGAATTCACACACACATACCCCAATGCCTCATAGTTATTGTATAACTTAGATAAAAATAAAGAACTATATCTGATGTCTAATTAGCTCGCTTTCTCTTTAAGACTAGGATAATCTAGTAATGAGCCAGCATCATATCTCTTCAGTGCCCTTTTATGTTTATAAATTTTGAATATATATCATGGTTTAACATGCAGATCCATCTGAGGCTTATAAAATTATACACACACACACACACACACACACACACCTAGCTAGCAGAAGAAATTAATATTTAGAATCTGTATATCAGACTCATTTATTTTCTTCTCTCCTCACCAAAAATATTTAGCCAACGCCCAACATTGACTAGAAGACAAATAATGCTGAAGATCATTTTATAGCAAGGGATTCAGCTGAAATTTTACTATGTACCTTTAGGTGTCATTTTCACATAGCTAAAAAGACCATATGCAATCATTTGTATTTAAATAATTCAAACTCATACAGAAGGCCACTGTTAGAAGGCAAAAAGTACATGTACTTTTTTCCACCATTTTTCAGATGGATAAATGATCCATTATTAGTCATTTGTGCTAGATAAAATCTAATATATAGCATTAAACTTTCCTATTGAAAAGTTCTAAAGCTATTACCTAGAAATCTCAAGGGGCATTTATAAATACCATATGCTTTTTTTTCACAGAGACTGCACATCAGAATTTAGTTTCCTTTAAATGCATCTGCAACAAGAGACAGAAAGGTGCCCACTCTTTATTTGATGTCAATAAATGTATTTAAGGCCAATTTGACCTGACTATGCAAAACTCTAAAGGTGGACAAAAAAAGAGCCAAGTAAACTGACATTAAACGAAATAGTCTTAAAAATGCAAAATCCAGGTATAAAATGTATTTGTCCATCTTTAACAATGATGATGATATTTCACTCTTCAGTAAAAAAAGAAATTACTTTCCTCAGTGTAAATATTGCAATTCTGCTTTAGTTTGGATCGCTTGTATTTAGAACAACAGTCCAATAGGTCTAGGGCACTGGCGTGGAGTCAATCTCTTGTACTTTCTGGATCCCGAATGCTCAATACCAGAATTGATTCATTCTTGAGCTGACTGTAGACACAGACTGGAACTTTTTACAATCACTCTCCTTTAGCTGTCTTTCAACAGTGGCATCACCACACCCCATTTATTACTACCACAGGGTGTCACTATGTTAGTGACATCATAGGGGAACGATGAGGATTTGCCAGGAATGCTCAAACCACACAGCAGCACTATGGAGATCTGAGTTTATGAGCAGCCAGCCCTGCGTTTTTAGAATGCTGAACACGTGCATCATCAAATCTATTACCTGTCACCACAGTCCCTTGGACTGGGTAAATTATATCCCACAGTTGGGTAGTACAAAGGTAATTCTGTTGCCATATGTTGTGCCAAAGAGCTCATGCTGTGACAGGGTACATTACAGATGATACTTGTCTATGTGGTGCCCATTTTCTTCCTCGTCTACAGAAATCTCACCCCCTCAAAGGTGCTAAACAATCTAAAATAAAACAAGAACTTCAGTGAGCTGCTTGCTGGAGACTCAAATTCTGATTACAACACCCAAAATGAAGCTCCCTCCAAATTCCTCAGGTTACTGCTCTTTCTCCTACGTTACTGGCAGTGGGAAGAATTTGCTTAATTCTCACACACATACACAATTCCACCACACAGTATCAGGGAAATTCAAAACCCAGCTTCTATCATGTTAGTTAGTTAACAGAGGAACGTAGACTGCCTCATGATCATGCTTTGAACAGGGTATTTTTCTATCCTGATATCCCTGTGAGTTGAAGCATGAACAAGAGATATTCCGAGAAAGATGGGGATTGTGGACTGTACCCTAAAAACCCCACATTAAATCATTTAATTTACTATTCAGTTTTACATTTAGGGAAATTAGATAGTGAAAGGAGCTGATCATGGCACAGAGAAGATTGCACCCATTAGTATCCAGCTCAGCTCAGCAATGATCAGAAGTTGTTACTATCTGATAAATCTTCAGTGGCTTCTGCAATGTGAGGAGGTATGGAGGGAAATGGCTGCATTACCTTCTCAAGTGATTTCATTCTCCAGAGAGAGTTTGAGATACACTGGCAGGAAATTATGTGTAGCGGTGTGAACCCTACCCCTGCAGATCCACCATGTCAGGGAGCCTTGCTGCCTTCAGTGAGGGAATCTACACTTTCCCTGCCCCCACCGAATATGAGCCGTACACCTTGCCACCAAGTGAATTTTTACAGGAAGGTTTGAAATTGTACATACCAGTTGACAGACTATAATCTTCACCTCAATTACAAAGCTACTGGTAACATGCTCCTTCTGATTTAAGGCTTTTGCCTTAAGCTAAACTATAGTCCACTGTAATTATCCTCATTATAGAATCTAGAATATTTGGCTCCCATGGGTAGTAGTGGTGTAACAAAGATGGAATGAATTTCAGCATCCATTGACCTCTAATTAACACAAGCTTATTTCACTGAAAATTGGGCATGAAGTAAAAGAAAGCCAGTGCTTTCTAATCACAGCCTGAAATATTGAAGCTTGGTATAAAACCCATCATTGGCATTCCCTTTTCTTGCCCACATGCACAATTTGTGGTCCTGATGCTCCTCTGCACTTTGGGTGCTTTAGGACACAGTGGTGGTGCAAAGTGGCTCGAATGTTGATGTAGACTTGGCCACAATAAGATTACTCCAATGTAGGGAGACCATGTAAAGCCCTGTGGAACAGCTCTTGCAGCATTGTCTCTCTCTCTGCAGAGTGGAGCTGGTCAGGAATTCTTTAACAAAATGTTTTTTCCCTCAGAAAATGCTGATTCATCAGAACTGAGATGCGAGGGGAAAAGTCGGTTTTGGCAAATTTCCTGTTTCAAACTTTCTTTTGGAAAAGATTTTTGAAATTGTCAAAATGCCCCATTTCAACCGTTTCTAAACAAAACAAATAACAAAAAGGTTAAATTGACTTTTCCTTTAGAAATGTAAGTTTATTTATCGTAAAAGTAAAATGAAATAAAATAAAAGATTGAAAATCAAATGTTTCAAGATGGTCAAAATAATACATTTCAATTCACCCCATCTGCATTTCAGGGAGGGGGCGGGGACAGAGGAGAGGATTTTCAGTTGTGAAAATTTTCAAAAAGTTTCAATTTTTTTGTCCTGATTTGGAACAGGAAAATTTTAGAAATTTCAAAAATTCTCACAGTAAGGTAAAATTGTTTCCTACCCAGCTCTACTGCAGACTTCATAGGAGGCATGACACCTTCCTCCTACCCTCAATGAGTTGCACAGACCAGGATCTGAGCTTGTCTTATCATGTGAAGAAATTGTGAAAGAATAAGGATGCTTTCCAATTTTTTTTTGAATTCCTAATTTTGCAAAGGTCTTTCCACGTAGACTGAAGTCCACAGAAGAGAGGGGTGGCTTTGGGACACAGCTCTTGGAAGGAGTGGCTGGATTTGGGTTGAGGGAATGCTTATGGTCCCCCTTCAGCCCTGAGGAGCTTACCTGGAGAAAAGGAACAAAGCACTGGGATATATTGCCATTTCTGTGACGCCCTCCCCACATTGCCTTAGGAATACTGAGAGACTGACAGCAAAGCACACTAATTAATCCTCAGTGCGGCGGGATCTTCCATTTGTTATTATAATCATAATAATTGACTGTTTATTACTTGTGTTACCTAGAAATACCAAATGGGATGAGGGACACATTGTTCAAGGTACTGCATAAACCCTTACTAACAGGTAGTCCTTCACCTGACAAGTTTACAGTCTCGTGAGGACAAGATACAACAAGTGGGTATAGCTAAGAAATGGAGCTAACTGGGGAGCAAAGATGTTAGATACAGTAAGGGGAATATGTGGTAGCATGGGCTCACTGTGCACATAATTAACAATAGATAGATTTGATAATGCTAATAATCATCTAGCCATTTAATAGGACTATTTGGCATATGGGACCTGGACTGAGATTGCTGAACTCATTTCACATAGGCTACCAACTGCTAGCATACTGCCTAGTGTGAAGAAAATGTTATAAGCAAAAGTCTGAAAGGATTTGTTATTTCAGTATTTTTTTCCTCTTTCATTTTAGCATGCCCCACTAGTTGGCAATTACTTCCTACTGTACATCTATTAAATATTCATGTTAGATATTATTTGCATAGTGCAGCTTTACTCTGATAAAAAATTATGTTATTCATTCACTGCTTAGAAGATTGACCCAAGGTCCCTACTTTAAACACACCGTTATATTGATTGTGAAAATACACTAAGAAAATTATGTAGTTTATATGCATGCATTACTTCTCCTGAGTCATCCTGAAGCTTATAATTTAAGCCCCAGTGTTTCAGGTAAAATGAAATTGCTTCACTAAGTAAGGCTGCTTTGATTTCAGCTTTACTCCAAGCTTTGCCAGGCAAGCAGAAAATCTTCATAGGATGAAAGGTCTTGTTCATATAGAATGTACAGTCATGCATTGCTAAAATTGTATGCGTTCAAAACACACCATGTCACTGTTCAAAGATTGTTTTACAAAACCCTTTTTTGCCTTATGTAAATAATCCTATATTAATGGAAGATTGTCACAAATGAGCAATGAATTTAGATTTCAGAGAGCTTTGCTACGCCTGCATTACATTGTACACAGCAGAAAAAGGACAAAGGAGGCAGAGGGGCTTGCTTCAGATAGAAAAGAAAAAAATCAAATTAACACCTGCAAGATGAGATAAACTGACTTAGAGCTACAAATACATTGCTCCTTGTGTGAGATGGGATTTTGTCTGGAAAGAAACTTCGGGACACACAATTTTCTTCTCCCTGTCCCATCATTGCCTACCTTTCTTTTTCAGTACTTCCCACTTCCATGCTCTTTGTGTCCTGTATAAGAGCCTATAAAGACAGATGATGGATATATAATCTTATGTTCATTCCTCTGCCGCTCTCTCTCCCTATGCCCAGTCACTTGGTCCTCTTTCTCTGGCTCCTCCTCCCCCATTATTGCGCTTTCCTCTATCTTCCCGCACTTTTCCTCACCCAGTCCTTTGTTTTCTTTCTCTATCCTCTTGGCTCTCTGACTACTTCCTGTTCTTCTCTTTCCTTTCATTCATTCTTTCTGTTCCTTTATATTCTCCCCTTCTCAATGATTATGACTCCCTTTCAAGTAGTCACATATGCTGGTTCTGCTGATTCCTTGCAGTATGGTGAAGGGAAGAGAATACCAATCAAAAGGAATATGGCAGTGTGATCACTGCAAGGTGAAATTCACCCCTCTGCAGAGGATCAGCACAAAGCCTATGCACCACATACACCCTAATTTGAGTGAACAAAAATTGAACATATAGAGCAACTTAGTCCATTTATTGACTATTGTATAGTGCAGCCATGAATCCAGAAGGTACAGAGGTGCAACTTTGACCACCTTGGCTCTGCCTTCTGTGCTGTGAAAGGAAACATGCCATGCCATTTCCAGCGTTGTTAATGACTCACTTTGTGAATTTGGGCAAGTCACAATCTTTGCATTGTAGTTCACCTAGCTGCAAATCTGGGATTATATTACTATTATAGTCTACAGGTGTGTTAGACTTAGTCATTAAGGGGCAGATTTTAATACTTTTATGTTGCATAATGTCTTATTCAGGCCCCAGGCAAGCAGAGCACTTAAGAATGTGCTTAATTTTAAGTGCATGAGTAGTCCCAATGATATCAATGGATATCAGGGAATAAAGTATTACTCAGGGCTTGTCTACACTGGCACTTTACAGCGCTGCAACTTGCTCGCTCAGCATTGTGAAAAAACACCCCCCTGAGCGCTGCAAGTTTCAGCGCTGTAAAGTGCCAGTGTAGACAATGCACCAGCACTGGGAGCCACACTGCTAGTGCGGGCAGCTATTCCCCTTGTGGGGGTGTTTTTTTCAGAGCTCTGGGACAGCTCTCTCCCGGCGCTATGCTGCGACTACACAGCCTGCTGCCGCCGCCAGCGCTTTCACCTTGCGAGTGAAGACATGCCCTCAGTGTGAATAAAGGTGTCAGAATCAGGCCCTTAATATTTGAAAAGCACTTTGAGAACCTTGGATTCAAGATGTTCTGTATCTATGTACACGTTTATTATTATTTTGCATTTAATTTTCTATTTGTTTGATTTTCCTCCATGACCCTAGACAATCTTGAAGTCTCTTCCTGCAGGGAATTTTACCTCTTAGCCAGAGTAGAATGCTTTTTCGCAAGGTAGTTTATTAAATTGATTCCACAGAAAGCTTTAGTGAAAGTTGGGTTTCCTTGGTGATTATTTAATGAAAAGACCTATATAAGTACCTATTCCAGCTTCTTAAAGCCCAGTACAAATATTCTTCATAAAATGCACCTTTCTTTATTGTGTCAGTTGCTTGGCTTTGAACAGCTCTCTCTCACAGTGAGTGGATGCATTGTAAGCTGTGTGGGCAACGGGAAGATGCATCTTGAGAACAACATTCAGATGAATAAATCTTTGGACTGATTCTCCTCTCATGCTGGTGCAAATCAGCAGTGATTCCAGGGATAGCAATAGTGTTCTGCTGAGAGGAGAATCAGACCCTTTTCTCTCCAAGGTCTGTGGTCGTACAAATAAGTAATTTGTAGCAACTGTGCTGCAGGGCTAGCTGCCTGACCACTGAACAATTAAAGCAAATGGTTATAGGAGCTGTAAGTAGTTGCTTCTGAAAAACGTATCATCCTCTAAGGGGGAAAAAAAGTATTTTTCTTGGCTAATTCAGTTAACATGCAATAATAACCCAATCAGCTTTATACTCCTTGTACGATATTCTTGGAATCTCAAGCATTCACACTGTTACGGCCCATAGCTTAGTTTTGTGATGACACCTCTAGCACAATATCTCACAACATTCTTAGCATAAAAATAGGGGAAAGGGAAAATGTGTACATGAAACATTAAATATGTATTTTGTTGTTATCTGAGGTTTCAGGTTAAAAAAAAATCCCTTTTGTTCGTCCTTCACATAAAGCTCTTAAGCACTGGGACCATTACATGTACACCAACAATAGCAGAAGGCTCATCCTGCTTTCCTGACATGCCCAAAAGCCAATGGAAGTTTGAGTACTCACAGAAGTTAGGATATGGCCTATGATTTTCATACTCTGTCATGAAAACACTTAAACACTTTATAATTGACAATATTAAAATGACAGAATCACAGAGAGTTAGCAGTGCACAATTTAATACACCCTTCTTCCCCTACCTGCCCTCAGAATATGAAGGATTGCAAACATGACTTAAAGCTATAGTAAGCACACCCTGTCTGAAGACCTCAAATGCAGGAACAGGATAACTGAGAATCAGTCCCAGAGATTATAAAGTAGAGAAAACAAAAGGCTGAAGGCTCGCACCTATTCCCATTGATTTCAATGAGAGAGAGATTGAGCCATGAATGAATTAAGAGAATGAAGGACACAGGGAAGCTTGAACTGAAAAGTGTTTGTAAAGAAATCTCTAGGGTTGCCAATATGAGACCAGCTGCTAATTGAGAAAACAGATAAACCCAACTCTCCTTATTAAACATGTTAAAATTTATTAAGGAATTGAATGGCATTTTGTCTACTCTCTTTCTGTGACATTTTTATTACCTACAAAATACGGGTTAGTGTCCCTAAAGGAAATTCAAACAGTAGGAAGTTGCTACATCTCCTGTACAGATTAATGTTTAGAAAAGAAAGCTTCTCATCTCAAGTGGAGTTCTTCAGTTGGTAAATGTGTTATCTGCAGCATTAAAAGTAGCTGTGTACTCACTGCAAACCCTACAGTGTTAAACAAGCTATGGATTTTCCTAAAGGCACCTACAATAGTGATAGTATTTCTCATTGAACAAAAGATACTTAATAGCTTTTAACCTATACCCAATAATCTATCTAGATACTTGTACCATAATATGCAAGGTCACTAACTTTCAGCACAATATGCTTAAGTTACTCCAACATTAATTCAATATGGCAGATCTCGTCGTTAAATCTAAAATTTCTTAATCCCATTTCACTTTCACTTGTAACGACTGAATTGTGCCTTTAAGACACATCCCCATATCAAATGATGGAGGGGAGACATACAAAGAAATAAAGCGAGGAGGAATTTCTCTGAAAGCTCTCTGGCACCTAAAGTGAGCATGGCTTTTGCTCTTCTGAGTGCTGGTCTGCTCTGTGGCCAGTGCAGTGAAGGGGAGGGGGCAGAGTCACATGCATCCTTGGGGCACATGAAAGGAATCTCTCCCAGAAACACACACACTAGAATTCTGATTGGGACACACACCCAGGGAGGCTTCTTGCTGGTTCCCACCCACATGATGTCCTGTTAGAATCCAGCCCTGTGCAGGTGAACTGTTACTAATGTAAGAGTCCATGTATTGTGTGATAATACATGTTCTCATTTAGCCTTTTCAGTACTTATGAAAATTCCTTTATTTTAGAAAGGGAGCTGTGTGGTTGATGAAGGGACTAGGGTTTGGGATGTGTATTAGTGACACATACACACTCAATTCAATGGGAGCTTTGTCAGGTTTGTGTGTATCAGGTTTAGAAACCACCACTCTCACTGGGGAATACTTGGTGCAGAGTTAGGTAAAACCAATACTTTCCCCACATGGCCCTGAATGCTCCTGCATTTAAAGACAACAACATTTTTCAAACCAACTAAGCTAATCTCTGTTCTACAATAGGCTATTCCTTGCCTTCAGCAGCATCAGTTATCTTTAGATGTAGTTGAGAATTATGGTACCGTGGTAGACTGGAACATTTTTCTTTTAGTTCACTGAACTGGTCCCGTGTCTTCTGCTAAACAAAATATTGGAAAGCTGTAAAGGTGCCATACTGGCTGAGAAAAGGCCTCATCTCCACAAGAAACACCTTATGAGCCTAAGCCACTTGACTCCTGATTCCCATTTGTGGCTTGCTAAGCAGAGATTGGACTGCTGGGAGATGCCTGACTTAGATGCCTATTTCTGAGAAGGGGTGGGGCTTAGCACATACCTCTCAAATCGGCATCTCCCATTGGCTAGTTTAGGTGACTCCCTGCTTAGCATGCTGGCTTTTATGGTTTGCATTAAAACCTCTCTCTCCCCGTTCATTGTATAGGAGCCTAGGCACCAAACTCAGCTTCGTGGAACAGAGTTGTTCCTAGGATTTTCCAAGCACCTAAAAGTTAGGCTCCTGTTACAATGCCTAAATTACTTCCTACAGTGATGAGAATTAGCAAATTAAAACCAGGAAAATTAAAGAATCTAAGGGAGCAGAAAACAGTAGGAGCAGTGTCACCAGTGACAAAAGAAAGAGCTTAGCCACTGGAAAGGACAACGCATAGTCTCAAAAGACACATGTAGAGCCTGAATCTGATCTCCTCTATTGTGGTGCAGATCAGGAGTAGTTCCACTGAAGGTAATTAAGTCACACCCCAGTGTAAGGCCAGAGTGAATGAGGTAAGAATCAGGCTCATATGGTAGAAAGGAACATGTACAGTGTAAGATACAAGGATGAAGGAGACAAACACATTAAGACAGCAGCAGAGAGGAATTATGTTAACAACCTTCAGCAATGTGTCATGTTGAGACTTTTTCAGACCTCAACCATACAGTTCTACAAATTGTGGAAATCCTCTTTGTAACCACCAATAATCTATACCTGGAGCCAGATAGAGAATTCCTCTAAATCTTCTATTTAGTTAGGAAAAAGTAATTTAATTAAACAAGGGTTTGTGTTGCTAAAAAACACACTGAGTAATTGGTTGCTTTTTTCTCTACTGATCTATTTGTGGGCAATTACTGTGGCAATGAATCAGGTTTATCGGATAGGGAAAAATTACTGTTTTATGTAGCCTTCCCTGGGGAACTGCACTGTGATGTGGTGAAGATGTTTTTGTGTTCCAATGAGTCTGAGAGTGATGCTGATGGGAGTTTTAACTCCTGGTAGACCCAATCCAGACAGGTCAAAGGCCTTGTCTACACTAGCCAGTTTTGTTTCATCAACAAAACAGTGGTGGTGTACATTACTATAATGCTACTTCTACCAACAAAACTCTCCTGCTTTGCCGACAAAATAAAACCACCTCAACAAGAGGTATAGAGCTTTTTGCAGCAAAGTTATATCGACAAAGTGTCAGTGTAGACACTGGGCTTGGTTATGTCACTGTAAATGGCCATCCTGACCACTCTGGTCAACAGTTCAAACTCCACTGCCGTGTACCCAGGGTATCTTCTCAGCAGACCACAGCGGCTGCATGCAGCAAATGCTCTCCTGCTTGGAGCACACCTGCGTTGTTAGATATGCTGGCACTGTGGAAGGAGGAGGCTGTGCAGTCCCTACTCTGCTCCAGCTGCAAAACTACAGTACCAACATGCAGTTTTCTTGTGGCTTGTTGGATAAGGGCTACAAATGGGACACCCAGCAGTGCCGTGCAAAAATAAGGCAGCTGAGACAGGTGTACCAGAAAGCAAGGGAGGAAGACTGTCGCTCTGGTGCTGAGCCAAAGAAGACCTGCCACTTCTATAAGGAGCTGGGCTCCATCCATGACAGCAACCCTATCTCCTTCGCCAAGAGCCACGTGGATACTTCGGTGGGGCTGGAGGCAGCGGACAGTGCACCTAACCCCAAGGATGAAGTCGTGGATAAGGAGGTCAAGTTGAAGGAGGATGTGGAGCACACGGCAGGGTTGTCTGGCAGTGCAGTGAGTCAGGACCACTTTTCCACTCCAGAGGGTTCTACCAGTCCCAGCAGTCTGTCTCTGGTGTGCATGATGCAGGAGAAGAGAGCTCTGGTAAGAGATCTTTTTGAGTTGATGCTGCTCAGTTATGTGAGATAGAGCTGTATATTCTAGCAGTGGTTGAAGGGATAGAAATGTACCGGACTAGCTGTGTTTGAGTTTGCTCTACATTCCCCTGTGAAACTAAGCAGTGCGGCAGAACAGTGTGTTGATGCACACCGAGATTTCACAGGAATCCTCTACAGAGATCTCTAGGAAACTTTCTTGGAGGTACTCGCCAATCTTCTGCCAAAGGTTCCTTGGCAGAGGTACTTTGTTCCTTCCCTGATTGTAGGAAACTTTCCCATGCCACTGGGCAATCACTTGTGCAGGGACAAAAGTGCCACACAGGCGAGCAGCATTGAAACGGATCTGACGCTGCATGCATGCTGGACATGCGTCCTTGCATCCTTGCTTACCCTCAGGAGTGAGATAAAAGCTTCAATTACCCCTGCCTATAGGAAATGGTGGCAGAATATACATTATTGTCCCTAGTTGCCTGCACTGATCCCCTTAAAAAACCACCTAGACCCTTTGCCCTAGACCCTTGAACACCCAACCCCCACCCAGGCCAAACTCACCGTGTTTAGGGTGTTCACCAAGATGTATGCTTACCAAAAGACAGTGAGATAGTGACTGGTATGTTAAAAGAGGTGTATTTTACTATAATTATTCAATTCTGTGCACGAACCAACAATCATGCTTCTGTGTATTGTTTCTTGTGCTTCTGCAGATGCAGCTTTCAGGGGAATCCCATACATACCGGCAGAGCGCCTCTGCCAGATAAGGAAGTGACCAAGGTGGAGAAAGGAGGAGATGTTCTGAGAGGTGCTCCAATCCTCAGAGGCTGAAAAAAGAGAATGCAGCGAGTGGAGAGAGACCCTGAAGGAAACATTTGAAATAGAAAGGCAGGATGAAAGGAGAGTGAGGATTACATTGTAAAGGGCCAAGAGTGGATGATAAAAGTGATGGAGAGCAAACAGAGATGTTGAAGTCCCTAATCAGGCTCCAGGCAAAACACACACATGCTGTCCCGTCTTCCCTCCACAGCTGATACAAAGTGCTTTCTATGCCCTCCACAAATTCATCCCACACATTCCTTGCAGCTTCCTGGAATATGTTCACACCACCCTTTGGACAGCTTCCAAAATGATAGCAGGACTTGCATACAACTCTGAGAGCCTACACTGCCCTGCACTGTTGTCTCCCTTCCCAACAAACCTTTTGTGTGTGTTGTAAGTTGGTATTTAATAAAAAAACGTTTAGAAAGAACCAATCTTTATTTGTCTCCTACACATGGTGGTTGCTGCTGGTAGTAATACACAGTGGTCATTTGATCATTTGCTGACTACAAATCCTGGTCAAGAATCATCACAATTTTCAGGCAAGGCAGCAAGTTAACAAAGCATGGCAGAGTCCTGTACAGAAAGACACATAACTGGTGCTCATTATCAAAATATTGCCTCAAACCCTCCCGGATTCAAATAGCCCCCGTCATGCCCCTCAAAAATCCCTGGTATCTTGCTGCTCAATTCACCAGCAAGGTGATCTCCCACCGTGCTCTACCCCAGGGGAAAACTTTTCATCCTTAGCCTCAGACATATTATGGAACATGCATCAGGCTGCTATGACCATGGGAATGTTTTCCTCATTTAGATCTAACCTGCCATAAAGACAGGTCCAATGCACCTTTTAATCTGCAAAAGGCACATTCCATGGTCATCCTGCACCTACTCAGCCTATTGTTGAAGTGCTGCTTGCTGCTGTCCAGGTTTCATGAGCCATGGGAGTAAGTATTTTGGGCATTTCATCATCCCACACTGGAGTCTTCTGGTCTGGAAAGCAAGTCCCTGCTTGGAGCTTTCTGTACAGGCCAATGTTCCTGAAGATGTGTGCGTCATGCACCTTCCTGTGCTACCCCATGATGTCATCAGCGAAACAGCCATGGTGATCTACCAGTGCCTGCAATACCATAGAGAAGGACCCCTGTCTATCGATGTATTCCGTCACAAGATGGTCCATGGCCAAAACTGGAATATGAGTGCCATCTACCGCCCCTCCAGTTAGGGAATCCCATTGCCGCAAAGCCATCCACTATTTCACGCACATTGCCAAGAGTCACAGTCCTTCGTAGCAGAATGTCATTAATGGCCCTGCACCTTGCATTAATGCAGCCCCAACAACCCACTTCCTGACTCCAAACTGATTCACTACCCACCAACAACAGTCTGGGGTCATCAGATTCCACACTGCGATCTGCCATGCACCTCTGCACCGAAAGGGCAGCTCTCATTTTGGTGTCCTTGTGCCACAGTGCTGAGGTGAGCTTCACACACAATTCCAGGAAGGCACCCTTCCGCGTCCGAAAGTTCTGCAGGCACTGCTCATCATCCCAGACCTGCAAAACGATGTAATCCCACCACTCAATGCTTGTTTCCCCGAGTTCAAAAGTGACGATCCACCATATTCAGTTGCTCCGTGAATGCCAAAAGTAATCTGATGTTGTTTCTTTCCATGGCACATATGAAGGTCAGGCAACTCTGATTTCTGTTCAGATTAGGAGCTCATGATATACTGCATGAGCATCTGTGATGTGTAGAGAGCAGTGCGGGATTCATCCTTTCAGACAGAGATGGTGGGTGCGCAGTAAACGTGGGCTGTTGAAAAACTGCATGCACTGCAGTCGGAAGACCATGGGATCATGGGACAGAAAGAACTGCATCATGGGCATTGAGCCCACACTCATGATGCACTGCCATCCGCTCCACCTTCCCACAATTCCTCGCTGCAGAAGGTGGTGAGTTGCACAGTGGGATAGCTACCCAGAGTGCATTGCTCCCACTGTCGATGCTAGAGCACCAAGTGTGGATGTGCTCTGCAGACAGAGTGTAGCGTGAACATGCACAAGAGATGTAATTATACCCGTTTTTGATTGTCAGCTTAATTTGCGTATACAAAACTCGGTAGTGTAGACAAGGCCAAAGTGTAGGGGCCAGGAAAAAAAAGCAGCGTGCTGCTCCTCCAAGCTGGAGGTAGAGAGGTATGCCAACAACCTCTCCTCAAAAATAAAGTTAGGTTATAAAAACACAACAAGGTAGCCATACTGACAAATAGCAGGGTACATATGGATGGCGGAGCCTGGCCTGTGCCCTAAACAACATCTGACATCATGGAAAGGATTTACGCTATTAAGTAGGAGTCATTACTTTGGAACACAAGACAAGGCAGAAAGGTATGTATGTGTGCACATATTTATTGGGGAGGAAAGAGTGCAAGATGAGTGTTTGTCTGAGGAGAAGACTTGTCATATTGTGCCATCCTTTTATAAGCAGATCAGCCCATTGTTTACAAGAAAGTGTCCTGTTTTGTTTTGATTCTTAAAAAGCTGCATTATTCAGCCCTACTGAAAAGCCACCTGAAATACCTTCTGGTTGCTTAAATCCACGTAATTTTTTTAACCCTCAGCTTCCCTCTGAGAAGGACCCTTTTGTGTCCAAAGGCTTGTCTACATGGTGGGAGTAAAATGATGTATGGGGGCATGATTTATAAACAGCACTACTGTGTTGAACATTAATTGGTCCACATAGACTCTGCTGGTGCACACTAAAGGTTCCCATGTGTGCTTTAAGACAGTGCTGTTTGAAACAATGCTATGCTAAAGTGCACAAGCAGCGTTTACACAGACCAATTAATGTGCAACACACTGTGCTTTAGAAATCACCTCCCCCCCCCCGCCCCCCTCAAGTACTTTTCCCCACCATGTAGAGAAGATTTGAGACATTCTCAACAGTTGGATAATGCCCGGAAAAAAATGGAAGGAATATTTTAACTTCTGACAGCAAAATCTGATCAAATCCTAGATACCTTGGGCCTAATGTTCCTTTACTTAGATCTGTATAATTCAGAAATGACTCCACTGAAATCAGCTAGCTTTACACCAAAGTTAAACTGATTAGCTGAACCCTGCACATAATCTTAAATGTAGCTTCATCTATGCCTTAGGTCTTAAAGAGAATCAGCCCCAGTGTATCTACTGGAGAACATAAATATGTTTTAATATATTTATAAATACCCCCAACTTCCTGGCTCTGGGTACTTGCTCAAAAACATTCAGAAGCATACACATTCGCATGCATGCTTCTTTTCAAAGGGAGACATGAAAAGCTAAAAAGGATGATCATGTCCTCGCTTTTTTATTAATATATTGTGGAAAGACTTAGAAGCCCCAAAGAACATACGTTCCAGACCTAACAATTTGGAAGGTAAACTGGAGAAAACAAGTGAGAACGATGCAGTCCTAAAGAGTACCACATACAGAGCACCATGCCCCTAGCACACATACCTGTGTCATGGGGTAAATCAGGCAGTGAAGTCTACAACTCTTCCATGCTGATGTGTGGTGGGCTGTCTGTGCAAAGCAGGGCACAAAATCAGACAAAAATGCAATGTACCTTTAAGACTCAATAATATTACACCATTCCTCTGCTACTGGAAAAAAGAAAATCCTTCTGAGGACTCTCTCTCTAGAGAGAGAAATGTCTTGTAAGGAAAATGCTTAGGGCAGGGCTCGTTCTACCGTTTTTGCCTCCCCAAGTAGCGTGCCGAATTGCCGCCACCATGAGCGGCTGAAGAGATGGAAGCTGCCGCCGAATTGCCGCTGCGAGTGGCTGAAGAGAGAGGCTGACACAGAATTGCCACCGCTGCGGAAATGCCCTAACGGGACACGGACTGCCGCCTCTTGCAGATTGCTTGGAACGTTGGTGCCTGAAGCCGGCCCTGGCTCAGGGGATTTGTTTCTGGTAAAATGCTTGCAGGGAATGTTTCATTTGACAACATTTCTGCTTCCCTGTATTCTCCAAATAAGGCTTTTACAAGATCTAAACAGCCCACAGGTGAACTCAGCCTATTGCTGAGCCTATTGCTTCACCGGTTTAGCCCATCATGATTAGGGTGACCAGATGTCCCAATTTTATAGGGCCAGTCCCAATATTTGGGGCTTTTTCTTATATAGGCTCCTATTATCTCCCACCCTTTGTCCTGATTTTTCACACTTGCTGTCTGGTCACCCTAATTATGATCCCTTGTAAAATGGTACCCAGCTGCTCTCTCAGTTCCTCCCATTCATAAACATGTATTTAAATAAAAATATTCATTTTGTGGAAATAAGTTTGAGACACATATTGAGCCTTATTTTCAGAGGTACCTATCCAAACAGCTCCCACTGACTTCAAATGAAGTTCTGAAGTGCTAAGTACTTCAGAAAGGCAGGCCCATACTGTATTAGTGAATCAGACACAATTATTCCCAAATTACAAACAAAATCCATTTTCATCAGCTGTGTTCAAGAATTGAAACTAAGTAGCAAGAAAATTATGGGGAGAAAAAGGAAAGAGGATCAGAAAAAAGACGCCATGTAGAGTCCTCATATAACCCATGACAGTTCTTGGTTATCACTCCTGTACAGTATTTTAATCATCTATGCTTATGAATGCTATTTCCTCAAAGGCAACAAAGCTCTGATTTACAAAGAAAAGGAAATTCTCCAGAGTTGCTGTATTATTCAGCTTGAACTGGATAGAAATTACAGTTTGTTCTTTCCGCTTTGCAAGATAATATTTTTGGCCATTTTGGTGCTCTGAGTATATTTTCTCTCTCCAAGGGGCAGATAGAGCCCTTATTTCCATCATAGTTATGGACAAAGAACAAAGGATCATGAGATAGATCAGCACAGAAAATCAAATTCACCATGGCAAGAATGTATTGCCAGCAACCTAAAATAACCTGGCAACCCCAAACCATCTCTCTGAGGGAACTATTTGTTTCACCATATTTCCTAAACGTATTTACACTCTGGGAGAAAAACAAAATTTCTTGACCCAACCGCTCCCTACCGACTACTTTGAATAAAATTTGAGCCAATGCAGATTACCCAGAGATCCAGGATTCTGCAGAGAAAAGGAGCTAAGTTTTCTCTTACATGTTATTAATGTGGGAGGAAAGGTGGTCCAATGGCTACAGGATTGGGTTGTGGCAGAACCAGATTCAATTCCTTGTTCTGTCTCAGACATCCTGTATGACTCTGAACAAATCACAGCTTGTGAGCCTCAATTCCCATCTGTAAAATGGAGATTGGCACTTTCCTACAAACCAGCGCTTTGTGAGGATAACAGTTTCCAATGTGAAACTGCAGAATTGGAATTAATTTGCAAACAGGACACCATCAAATTAGGCCTGAATAAAGACTGGGAGTGGATGAGTCATTGCAAACCCTCCTAGTTTCTTGTGACAGTCAGATCTTTCCTCAATAACTACATCAAAAGCGTAATCAAACATTCATATGTATATGTAACAAGGTTTTCTTACAATGTGTCAAGTCAAACCACATAATTGAGATTCTCAGATTTACTTACTGTCCTGGCTCCACTAAACACCAGAATTTAATTGACTGTCTCTTAACCTTCATGTATTTCCATAATGGAGTCCTTTCTATGCTATATTTCTTTTGCAGCTGTGAGAATGCTACAAATTTAGCATGGAAAGTAATCACTAAATTTTCCTACTTTTATCTTTAATCTCTGGATTGTTCCAGATGGATACACTGACATTTTTACATGTATGGAATAAAGTGTACTCAATACTGAAAACAAGACCTTTCTCATGAAGAATTGCTCGCAGGCAAGGATACCTGCTGCAGTTATGGTTAGAACTGAAGGTTATAGGTACTAGCTGAAAGCATTCCTGTTCTATGTCAAACCATCTAACAATTTCCTCATGCTCAGACCTACTTCTGTCACTACATTCCTTGTGGTCTTTTCTCATGTTTAAATCAAAATATACATGTATTCACACCAAATGAGATCTAGATCATCTTAATCTAGGTAGAGTTTTCTTCTTTCATGTTTTTTTTCCACTGGTAGACCTCAACACACTTTACAAAGGAAGTCATCATTGTCACCCTTATTTTACAGATGGCAAAACTGAGGCACAGATTTGTTTTTAATGCCTGCCCCAGGTAATCCAATAATAGAGCCAGGAATAGAACCCAAGTCTCCTAAGTCCCAGTCCAGTGCTCTATGCATTAGGTAACTCTGCATTGCCTTTGGAACAGACCTAGGAAACTAGTTACCCTTGATAAAGTTAATTTCCTCTTTCTACATAACTGATATCGCTTCACAAATTAGTTCTTACTTTGCTTTTTACTGTTAGTTATATTTATGTACTTCAGTATTTTAGATTTATCTTTTCTCTCTCTCTCTAGACTGGCTGTTATTATTATTAGGTATATCATGCTCCAGGAACACAGTTTTATTATGACCCCCTCAACAAACTAACACCATTATGCCATACAGCCATGTCAGGAAAAAGGCTCAGACTGGATGAGAACAGAAATCGTTGTCCCTAGAAGCATTCTTCATATCGCAGGACATTATAACATTTGAAATACTGTAACAAATTTAGCATTCAAGTTTTTCCAAACATTCCAATTGTAAACATGAAGGAGAAAAATTATTTGGGGTAATACAAAAGGTAATAATTGGATAATGATCACAGTGATAAAATCCTTTGAAAATAAGGCGAGGGTTGAAGAATGCAATCAGACTAGCTCACATTGTTGCTCCCCATACTGTACTTGCTCTGTGGATAAAAAGGGGACTTTATTCTCCAAAGCCCTGATCCTGCACACACTCGCATAGATGCTTAATTTATGCACCAAAATAGTCCCACTCACTCAATCCTCCTTCCTTCTATCTACCTGGCTTCGGCCATCAATCAGCTGCTCTAACACTATGTTCTGGACCAACTTCACTTTCATGGGCCACGGGTATGACTCAAATTAACAAGAAAGTTACCAAGATGGCAGAAAGTGTTGATAACGGGGAGATGCCATCATTTCAATCACTGAGACAACCCACATGTGTAAATTTAAGCATAAATGTTTATAAATCTGGTGTCTTTTGTAAGCTATAAATTTACTTTAAACCTATAAAAATACATGCTGCATCAAGCTTTGATTTTGAAACTCAGCTGATAACGAAATTTTTAAAATGTTTTTTTCCACGCAGGTTATCAGAGGTAAAAGAAAAGAAAGTAATAGATTAATACTTAATAAACAGAAGCAAACAGCACACATTTATCACTTGCATAAATTCTATTTTATTCTCACACCCAGAGAAAGGGCAGACAAAGTCAAATACTTATCCAATATTGGCAGATTCTTGTAATATTTCCTAATACTTTTCATAAAGTTTTATAAAGGTTTAAAATAATTAGAAATAAAACTAAGTAGTGTTTTACAAGCTCTATTATGTGTTACGTTTGTATCAAATTGGCACTGTATCGAATAAGCCCCTTAGTTGATCTGGCTAATAAATCCTAATATGATAAATTGATAATTTAATGTCAGAACTGAGATGGCAAGATTTGTATTCATTAACTGGTAGCTTCTGAGCATTTGTCTTTCAATTAGTTGACATTTCCAGAATACGAAAGTTAAAAATAAAAACTCATGGTAGAAGTTACAATGATAAATACTTCTGCTGTTTTTACTTAGTCTTTGCAATCTATTAAATGGATTTTTTTAAACTAAACCAATACTTTCATTGTACATAATCCATATAATTAATCCACTACCGTCTGTGATAATCGGTAGCTGTAAAAGCTTATTATGGCATGTCCATTCATCTAGACATATTAGGGCAGATTGTGACCTCTGTATTTCGTTTACTGAGAATTTGGGGCACACTGAACACTGACGCTAAATAATAGTGTCCTAAATAATTTGGAGAAAGTGTCACTTCCTAGCACCATTAGAAATCAGATGACTATGAAACCAAGGGTCTGATCTAAAACCCATAGCTGTCATAGAATCATAGAAGATTAGGGTTGGAAGAGACCCCAGGAGGTCATCTAGTCCAACCCCTGCTCAAAGCAGGATCAACACCAGGGCTGGCCTTACCATGAGGCGAACTGAGGCTGCCACCTTAGGTGCCAGACTGTGGGGGGGCGCCACTAGGACCCAGAGTGTAGAAAATTGTGTCTGCTGCTGGTGCATATGTATTCTCTCTGCTCTGGATGCACAGAGATGGTGGAGTGCTGTGCTGGAGGAAGGAGGGCACAAGAGATGTAACAGGCAGGCAGGAGAAAAGGTGAGAGGGAATAACAGAAAGCAGCAGGAGCTGCAGGGAAAGAGAGGAGGAGGAGGAGCCTCTTATGTACCTCCCTAGCACCCCCAGGAGCCTGGACTGATTAACACCAGCTTCTCAGGGAGCTTCCTGTTTCCTGCTGCTTCCCTGAACCTACCTGAGGAGAACAGGCAGTCAACTGAAGTACTGAGAGCCAGTTTAGGCCCTTAAGATGCTGATATCTTCCCTCACTCAGGTCCTGCTATCATCCTGCTTATTTGTCCCCTTCAACTGAGTGTTGAGAGCGACTACACCTGGCACAGAACAGCAGTCATGAGTGAAAGAAGAAAACACCCCTCTGGGGAAGCATTCAGAAAAAGAAAGAAAGCAAAGGAAGCTTTTCTTTCTAAGCAGGAAGACGCTCTCCTGAGATACATAGACACAAATGTTCACGGTGAGCCTCTGGCCCCAGTGAGGATGTGAGTGGTGAGGAGATGGCTGATCTTCCAGTTAGCCAGATTCTACAGGAACAAAGGACTGGAAAAATCTGACTAGAAATCTGGCATGCCATGAGAAGGCAGCAAATCACCAGAGAGCATTCCATAGGTGGAAAGAGCTTGAGATGAGACTAAGGTTAAAGGCCACCATAGATGCTCAGCATCAGTTGAAGATTGCATCAGAGTCTCTTTACTGGCAAAAATGTTCTGAAAAGGCTCCTTGCAATTGTGAGAATGCTTGCTACCCAAAACCTAGCACTGCGTGGCACTTGAGATCAGCTGTATGTGCCAAACAATGGAAACTTCCTTAAAATTGTGGAGCTAATGGCTGAGTTTGATGCTGTACTCCAGAAGCATCTAAGAAGAGTCACCACCCAAGAAATGTACACACACCACTACCTTGGAAAAACAATTCAAAATGAGATCATACAGTTGCTGGCAACAAAAGTCAAACAGAAGATTGTGGCAGATTTGAAGTCAACAAGATATTACTCTGTTATTCTTGACTGCACACCTGACATCATATGGAACAAATGACTTTAATGGTGCATTTTGAAACAACAGAACCTAGTAAAAATGTCCCTGAAATGGTGACTGTCAGAGAGCATTTTCTAGAATGTATTAACATTGATGATACTACAGGAGCTAGTATGACAAATGTGCTTCTTAAAATGACGGAAGATAGGGGAATTGCGATAGCTGACATGAGAGCTCAGGGCTATGATAATGGTGCCAACATGAGAGGAAAGAACAGAGGAGTGCAGACATGGACCCGAGAGTTAAACCCTCGCTTTTTTTGTCCCATTCAGTTCTCATTCATTGAACTTGGTGGTCAGTGATGCAGCATCAGCTTCTAGTAAGGCTGCTGAATTTTTAATGTAGTTCAAAGCATCTATGTATTTTTCTCTGCATCAACTCATCGATAGCAAATTTTGAAGCAACATGTGGGAACATCCTCTCTGACACTGAAACCACTGAGTGCCACACGATGGGAAAGTCGACGAGGCGATAAACCCTATCAAAGACCAAAATGGGAAGAGAGCTGATGCCCTACCTGCCATTATGGAGGATAATGCTATGACAGAAACTGTTCATAGGAGAACAGTGGCAGAGGGAAATGGAATCACCAGAAACATACATAACTTCAAATTTCTGTGTGGCTTAGTGTTGTGGCATGACATACTGTTTGAAATAAATGTTGTAAGCAAGAGACTCCAAGTTGTTGACCTTGATATATCTGGAGCAATGGAAAAACTGGACAAAGCAAAGTCATACCTACAGTTTACCAGTCAGATGAGAGATTTCAAAATGTTCTGAAGAGTGCACAGAAGTTGGCAGAGGAACTTCACACTGAAGCTGTTTTCCAACCCATTCAAGAATACAAGAGTCACCGAAGAAGACATTTTGATTACGAGGCATGGGATAATCCCATAAGAGACCCCAAACAACAATTCAAAGTTGAATTCTTTAACCAGGTGCTAGATTGTGCAATACAGTCAGTTGAAGAACGTTTCATGCAGCTCAAGGAACATGGCAGTATATTTGGGATGTTGTATGATATTCCAATACTCCTCACTATACCTGAAGACGACCTACACCAGAAACGCAGGGCACTAGAGACAGTGTTGACACATGAGGACATGCGCAATATTGATGTGAGTGATTTAGGTGATGAACTGAAAGCCCTTTCAAGATACATTTCAGCAGGATCAACTCCAAAGGCTGTTCTGGAATATGTGTGCATAAATAAGATGACCACCCTCTTTCCAAATGCTTTTGTTGCTCTGTGCATACTTCTAACACTTCCTGTAACAGTTGCCAGTAGAGAACACAGCTTCTCCAAGCTCAAGTTAATAAAAACACATCTATGCTCCACAATGACACGGGAGAGGCTGGTTGGTCTTGCAACCATCTCAATAGAGCATGAGCTGGCCCAGACTTTGGACCTTCAGGAAGCAGTTCAAATCTTTGCAACCAAGAAGGCATGGAAAGCACCACTTTGATTATTCAAACAGATAAAAAATGCCAGTGTTTACTCTGCAGACAAGAAAAGTTACATTTGCTGTTCAGGCATTTGAAAGTTAAGTGTTACTTAAAATTTTTGAACAAGGCATTTTAAGTTGTTAGTTCTCCTTTATTGGGGTAGGTAGCTGTCAAGGTTCCTTCCCCACTCTGAACTCTAGGGTACAGCTGTGGGGACCTGCATGAAAGACCCCCTAAGCTTATTCTTACCAGCTTAGGTTAAAAACTTCCTCAAGGTACAAACTTTGCCTTGTCCTTGAACCCTATGCTGCCACCACCAAGCGTGTTAAACAAAGAACAGGGAAAGAGCTCACTTGGAAACACCTTCCCCCCAAAATATCCCACCCAAGCCCTACACCCCCTTTCCTGGGGAAGGCTTGATAAAAATCCTCACCAATCTGCATAGGTGAACACAGACCCAAACCCCCGGATCTCAAGAACAATGAAAAAGCAATCAGGATCTTAAAAGAAGAATTTTAATTAAAGAAAAAGTAAAATAATCACCTCTGTAAACTCAGGATGGTAAATACCTTACAGGGTAATCAGATTCAAAACACAGAGAATCCCTCTAGGCAAAACCTTAAGTTACAAAAAGACACAAAAACAGGAATCTACATTCCATTCAGCACAGCTTATTTACCAGCTATTTAAACAGAAGGATATCTAACGCATCTCTAGCTAGATTACTTACTAACAAGTTCTATACTCCAATCCTGTTCTATTCCTGGCAAAAGCATCCCACAGACAGACAGACCCTTTGTCGCCCACCCCCCTCCAGCTTTGAAAGTATCTTGTCTCCTCATTGGTCATTTTGGTCAGGTGCCAGCGAGGTTATCTTAGCTTCTTAACCCTTTCCAGGTGAAAGGGTTTTGCCTCTGGCCAGGAGAAATTTTATAGTTCTGTATACAGAAAGGTGGTTACCCTTCCCTTTATATTTATGACAGTAGCAGAGCAGAACCACGAGAGGAGTAGAACAGGAAGAAGGCAGAATTCAGACCTTTCAAAGTTTTGGCCCAAGTGAGGGGGCATGGGGGCGTCATTTGAGCTCCCAGCCTCAGGTGTCAAAATGTTGTGGGCTGGTCCTGATCAACACCAACTAAATCATCCCAGCCAGGGCTTTGTCAAGTTGGGCCTTAAAAACCTCTAAGGATAGAGATTCCACCACCTCCCTATTCCTGTGCTTCACCACTCTCCTAGTGAAATAGTTTTTCCTAATATCCAACCTAGACCTCCCCCACTGCAACTTGAGACCACTGCTCCTTGTTCTGTCATCTGCCACCACTGAGAACAGTCGAACTCCATCCTCTTTGGAACCCCCCTTCAGGTAGTTGAAGGCTGATATCAAATCCCCCCCTCACTCTTCTGCAGACTAAATAAGCCCAGTTCCCTCAGCTTCTCCTCCTAAGTCATGTGCTCCAGCCCCCTGATCATTTTTGTTGCCCTCCACTGGATTCTCTCCAATTTGTCCACATCCTTTCTGTAGGGCGCAGGGCCCAAAATTGGATGCAGTACTCCAGATGTGGCCTCACCCGTGCTAAATAGAGGGGAATAATCACTTCCCTCGATCTGCTGGCAATGTTCCTACTAATGTAGCAATAAGCTATTAGCCTTCTTGGCAACAAGGGCATACTGCTGATTCATATCAGCTTCTCATCGACTGTAATCCCCAGGTCCTTTTCTGTAGAACTGCGCTTATCCAGTTGGTCCCCAGCAGTGCATGGGATTCTTCCGTCCTAAGTGCAGGACTCTGCACTTGTCCTTGTTGAACCTCATCAGATTTCTTTTGGCCCAATTCGTCTAGGTCACTCTGGACCCTATCCCTACCCTCCAGCGTACCGATCCCTCCCCCCAGCTTAGTGTCATCTGTGAACTTGCTGAGGGTGCAATCCATCCCATCATCCAGATCATTAATAAAGATGTTGAACAAAACCAGCCCCAGGACCCAACCGTGGGGCACTCCGCTTGATACTGGCTGCCAACTAGACATTGAGCCATTGATCACTACCAGTTGAGCCCAATAATCTAGCCAGCTTTCTATCCACCTTATAGTCCATTCATCCAATCCATACTTTTTTAACTTGCTGGCAAGAATACTGTGGGAGACCATATCAAAAGCCTTGCTAAAGTCAAGATAAATCGTGTCCACCACTTTCCCCATATCCACAGAGCCAGTTATCTCATCATAGAAGGGAATCAGGTAGGTCAGGCATGACTTGCCCTTGGTGAATCCATGTGGACTGTTCCTGATCCCCTTCCTCTCCTCCAAGTGCTTCAAAATGGTTTCCTTGAGGACCTGCTCCATGATTTTTCCAGGGACTGAGGTGAAGCTGACCGGTCTGTAGTGCCCCAGGTTCTCCTTCTTCCCTTTTTTAAAGATGGGCACTATATTTGCCTTTTTCCAATCATCCAGGACCTCCCCCGATTGCCAGGAGTTTTCAAAGATAATGGTCAATGGCTCTTCAATCACATCCGCCAATTCCCTCAGCACCCTCAGATGCATTAGATCTGGACCCATGGACATGTGCATGGCCAGCTTTTCTAAATAGTCCTTAACCTGTTCTTTCACCTCTCTGCTCACCTCCTCCCGATACTGTGTTGCCCAGAACAACAGTCTGGGAACTGACCTTGTCTGTGAAGACCAAGGCGAAAAAAGCATTGAGTACTTTAGCTTTTTCCACATCATCTGTCACTAGGTTGCCTCCCCCATACATTAAGGGTCCCATACTTTCCCTGACCTTTTTCTTGTTGCTAACATACCCTTCTTGTTACCCTTATCATCCCTTGCTAGCTGCAACTCCAATTGTGTTTTGGCCTTCCTGATTACACCCCTGCATGCTCGAGCAATATTTTTATACTCCTCTCTAGTCATCTGTCCAAGTTTCCACTTCTTGTAAGCTTCCTTTTTGTGTTTAAGCTCACAGAAGATTTCACTGTTAAGTCAAATTGATCACCTGCCATATGTGCTATTCTTTCTGCACATTGGTATGGTTTGTTCCTACATCCTCAATAAGGTTTCTTTAAAATACAGCCAGATTTCCTGGACTCCTTTCCCCCTCATATTAGCCTCCCAGGGGATGCTGCCCATCAGTTCCCTAAGGGAATCAAAGTCTGCTTTTTTGAAGTCCAGGGTCCATATTTTGCTACTCTCCTTTCTTCCTTTTGTGAGGATCCTGAACTCATCCATGTCATGGTCATTGCTGCCCAGGCTGCCAACCACTTCTACTTCCCCTACCAATTCTTCCCTGTTTGTGAGCAGCTGGTCAATAGGAGAACAGCGGTTGGTTCCTCCAGTAGTTGCACCAAGAAGTTGTCACCAACACTCCAAAAACTTCCTGGACTGTCTGTGCACTGCTATATTGCTCTCCCAGCAGATGTCAGGGTGATTGAAGTCCCCCATTAGAACCAAGGCATGTGTTCTGGAAACTTCAGTTAATTGTCCGAAGAAAGGCTTGTCTACCTCATCCTGGTCTGGTGCTACCCACCACAACATCACCCTTTTTGCTCTCGTTTCTAAACTTAACACAAAGACTCTCAACAGACTTTTATCGAGTTTCATACTGGAGCTCTGAGCAATCATACTGCTCTTACATACAGTGCAACTATCAATGGGAATCTTTCCATTGACTTTAGTGCACTTTGGATCATGCCTTAAATGCTCAGCAATCACTTTGCTCAGAATATAGAGGAGCAATTTCCTTTTGCTTCACTATCTGTAAGTTAATTATGTGTAACTAGATATTACAGCAAAGGGAATATGAGAAAAGCCTGTTTTTGCTGATATTTTGAATAGTTTAGTTGCCCCTGAAGTTTATTACTCACACCTTAATATTACTGATCACCCTGCATCAAAATGAAGATTGTAGTTCTTAACAGTACAAGGACAAACATTGAATAATGAAGATAGGGGTAAAAGATTAGACTATCAACGATTCTGAGCTATTACTTCACCTTATATAAGAAGGACCTGAGGTCTATAGTACCATTCCATTTTTGATTTAGCAAGAGCATACCATGCTACCATTCCCCATACTTTCTGATGATCTAGTAAACACTGAATCAGACCTAGTACTTGTTCCCGATTATTCTTCACATCAGGTCTTCAGCACTCAAAAACTTCTCCAATAGCTGGTTGCCTTCCAATTTTTCTCAAAATGGTCACTGTAACCCACCCGAAATATCACTGTTTGACAGATATTCTGAGAAATTACTGTCCCATTAATCTTCTGATAACTTAAAGTGTTTTAGAGAAGGGTGTTGCACTTGATCTGTATTATAAACATCAGCAAGATACTTTATCGTAACATTTATTCATGCTTGAGGCTGTCATATACTGAGACTGCACCTGTGATAGTTTATAGCAGTCTACCATTGTTGCAATTTTTATTCATCTGTTTCTTAATTTAACACAGAAAGACAATGGGGTCAGTACAAGTACTAGGTGGGACAATCATGCAGTGTGTTAGGTTAAATTTTCCTCCTGCTTTTGGAATCACTTTAGATGTGTTGCATATCTCTCACAGATACATTTGAATTGTAGAGAACAGCAGAACACACTGGAATGGTTTTAGTTTTCCTGTTCTATTAAATAAGGTCATGTTCTGAACCTAACTTTTCAGTTCCTTGTAAATTTTCGGCCAAATCTTGCTCCCTTCGCTCATGGGAGTAGTCCCATTCAAATGAAGGTTAGCAGGACTCAAGTCTCAAAATAAATTACAAGATGTTTATTAATTTTAGTATTTAAATAATTTGATATCTTAGGACACATACATGATCACTCCTTGTTAAGAAGTACAATACATATTTTTGTGTGTATTCTTCTGTAGTGTCAAATAGATATTCACTTCAATATCTGCTACCTTTAGTTTATTCAGGAATTTTCCTTTAGTTAATCATGGAATTTACTGAACCTCCAAAAATCAACAATGAACCCATTTTGTGTGTTAAGCATGCAATATTCAAAGGTTGAGGTTTTCATCACTGCCTTAAAATAACAGTAATAGTAAACAGCATTTTCCTTAAATTTTGATTATTCTATACTTTACTGTACAGCATAGTCTATGATTTTCTTTATTTCAAAGGAAAGTATAGGTGCAAACAGCAGAATGACAAGCAGCAGTAAGGATAGGATTGCCAAAATTATGTGATACATCTAACGCTTTGCACATTTGTCATTGCATTCTTTTTCACTTATCAGGAGATATAGTCAATCACTTGTGAAGATACTTTCATTTTGCAGGATACACAAGCCTAATTAATCACCATGCTTTAGATCCTAGAAGCCATAATGAGTTCATACGCCAGTTGATTCACCTTGAGGATGTCACTTAACTTCTCTGTGCTTCAGTTTAAATAACTGGGAAAAAATAGCATTTGGCAGTAATCACCATTCAGTGAATCTCTGAGATACTACAAGTTTCCTCCATACTAAGGGAGAAGAATAGCTTTGGTCAGTATTTTAAATATTGACTTAGTGACCACTGTGCATGATGCTACAAACATCTTATATTTACATGTTGTCCTGTCTCCCTGAGAAAAAGTACAGTATCAATGATTGTTCTTCAGAACAATTAGGCTATCACTGCAATAATAGGTTTACGTGAGATATTGATTCTTTCAACATTATTACTTTTTCTTTTTGGAAGAAATATTTTAGTTTATATAAATGTCTTTCAGAGAATAGTCAATACTTGTTTTTAAGATCTTTCCTTCCCTAACAGGCTGTAATATTCTCTTGTGTCCTTACAGGTTTGCTTACTGACTTGATTGTAGGCTCTTGTTTACTTAATGTCTTGACAAGCTGATAATGCTGTAGCAAAATGTATTTAGGAGCACTGTGCTACTCTCTAGACTAGGGTAGTTTAAGTTCCACAGCTTGCTTGTTTCATTTTAAAGGCCAGATGTTCTATTCTCTTAGCTTCTTAGAAAATGAGAACACTGAAACAACTTGGCTTCCCTTCTCAAACTTCTTGATACTTCCATCACTGTTTTTCTTTTCAGAAAAATCACTCCCTCGGTGCACAATCAAATTTCACTAAAGATTTCTCCATCACCAAAATACACCTCTCAAAGAGATCAACAGAAATGTCTCAACACATTACTCTCGGAAGTAGTTCACTGCAAAACCCAACCCTGAAGGCTCATGATTTCTTTAACATGAGCCTGGCATCTGTTCCTGTTTATTATTTGGTACTGACATGCACTCATTCTAAAGAGGATTAAGTCAAATTTAGACTCATTGAAAGGAGAATCCAGCATTGCCAGGGTTCTCCATTCAGCACACCATTGGGGACATGCTGGAGGATGGCTTAGATTACATTAAAAATAACCTATAATTTTATCTTTCTGAAGGCAATATTCATTTTATTGGACAAGGGAGTAATTAGAACTCATCTTGCTACTTATTTTCTCAGCAATTTACTCATCCACGTTTTACTATTAACCCACATTCTTATTTCAAACCTCTCCTATACATATTAAAAAAGATTGAAAAAAAGATCACTGGATTTATTTAGCAAAGAGTTTAAACAGGAACTACTGTCACATCCAACATATTTTACTCTTGCAGAAAAAGGGTCCCTCTCCTGCAAGCTGCTTAGAGTCCCAGTGAAGTCAACAGGGGTCCATTGAGGTCCAAGGCTCCACCCACGTGAACCAGATTGCAGGGAGAGAACCTACGTATAGAATAGCCTAAAAATTATCGCAATAAACTATCTAGTTGGTATAGCAAATAACTTGTCCTGGCTCAGCAGTCAGAATTGGGGATCTGATTTTTTTTAATTTGTTTTGTGAATGTGCACAAGTGAATGGCTGCATACTGCAAATTAGGGCAAGTATAGGGATGTAACTATATCTTCTTTGAATAACTATGTTGTAGAACAAGACTAGAATGGTGACTGAGTGGAAGGACAAGTTGCAGTGTTGCAAGAACAGAAATTAGTGAACGTTAGCCCTTCAAAATGATGGGTGCCCAGAGGAGTGGCTGCATATTTGAACTAGTTATAGAAGATTAAAAAAATATAAAACTTGAACAGGTGCTCTCCGGCATCTCCTGATATGTGAATTGAAGTAGGCTCTCTTTAGCTGTATGTTATTGCACTCAGATTAACCAAGAGTCACTGGAGTAGAGGGAATGGAACCCAGGTCTCCCACATCCCAAGTGAGTGCTGTAACCACTTATCATGCTGGCACACTCTTGATGGCCCTACATGATTCTATTTATCCAGAGTGCAACAGCTTCAACAGATGAGATAGAGAGCCCCACATCAGAATATCCTATAGCCCAATGGTTAGAGCACTCACCTGAGCAGTGGTAGATTCCTGTTGAAGTCCCTTCTCCCATCCAAGGAGGGAGGAGACTTGGACTAGGATCTCCCAAATCAAAGGTTAGTACTCTAACCACTGAGATAAAAGTTGAGGGACCTCACGTTATCTCCCACCCCCTTGCAAAAAATAGCATGAACAGCAAAGAGGACTCCTTTCTGAATCTCTAGCAAAGATAGGCACAAGCCTACAGCCAGGATTTAAGGCACCTATTTCTATGCAAGGGGTGGGGTTTAATATACACCTTTCTGGTCAGCATCTCCCACTTGCCTAGTTTAGGCAGCTTCCCACCTAGCTTGCTGGCTTATATAAATCACAGCTGAAGGCACCTAGCTCTCTCCATTCATTGTAGAGGGAGCCTAGGAACCTTATCAAGCTTTGTGAATCACATGGACTTTCTAGACACCTAAAAGTTAGGCATGGCAACACACAGCATCACAACATTTCCCTCCTTTTGTGCATCCAGGCCAGAGGTCCTAGTTCTCTTATTGTTCTAGGAGGCGGTCTCTTTTCCCCTTACACATTTGATCAGAAAAGGAGCAGCTTAAACAAATTCATAGCCTTACCTTACCCTCAAGGCCTTGAGTCAGAGCAATCTTATAGTCAGAAAAGCAAAGTATCTAACACTATATCAAGCCAGGGTCCTGGACCCTACAACTAATAGTAATCACTGTGATGACATCACTCCTCCCCCTCCCCCCCCCCCCCGTTTATATATAACCCCAGCTCTAGAGTGGGAGAGAGTGTTTCCTGATTGTGCCCAGGCTGTTTTGACAATAAGCTCCAGATTGCCCTAAAAGGGTAGTATTCCTTGCCACACACTCACTGGAGTAAATGGGAAATGGTTGAGGTAAGGAGTGAAGGATTAGACCCTACATTTTCATGGTGACCTAATGTATAACTTCTGATTTATGGGTTTCTTCCACCTAAACCGGAATCGTCCAGTACTAGTTACCATACAGACACTGGACTAGATGTAGCACTGATGCTGATCTACTCTGGCAAAGCCTGTTTTCTTAACATATATTCTATCTGTCTCTGAAAAACCTGGAGACATTCACACCTTGCACAGAATGATAGACAGATAGATAAGATATAAGCAAAGAAGACCAGTTAGATATGCAGTTCCTTGTACATGGACATTTAAAAAACCCAACATTCTATACTAAAAAATGGATTTCACAAGATTATAAAATTTTAGTCAGAATTGCTGCTTTAAAGTAATTTCTAAGCTTCATTTATTTACATTAGCTCTGTGACTCCCTTTTTTCCTATTAGCCCCAGAATCAGTAAGTTTCTAAAGTAAAGGTGAAGAATTGTCTGGCAATATGATTTTTTCTGGCCTATTTTACTGTATGCACACACTGGATATTTTTGAAAATATGTTAACAATGACGTTTAGTCAGAGCTCTATTTAACTGTTCTAATTTTGCAGCACCATAAATTATCTCAGGCTTATAAAGTCTGATATATATAAATTACTCATACACTGCTGGCCCAGTGGCAGTGGCTCATAGTGCCAATTGGAAGTCCTAGATTTAGCAGTTTAGGCAACATCTCAGACAGCTGCTGGGCCTACAATGTTGAATGACTCAATCTTTGAAGGAGGGGGGTCTGCCAAGTGTTAAATGCACTAACATTCCTTAATGGCTGAATCATTCATGTGGTAAAACTGATAGCCAGAAGATGCCACTTGCATCAGCTTCAGCCACATTCAAATAGCTTTGGCTGCCTGTGGGAGATAAAGGAGAAAAACATATAAATAGCGAATTATATACAGAAACAACAGCAAGAGCAATTTATGCTTTATGCAGCAGCTTTTATGTAAGTGGGTGCTGCATAATGTTCTCCAATGTACTGACCTCAATCAATGAAAAATCACAGGCAGGAGTGGGACCTGTTAGGTTAGCAAAAATGAATAACGAGAGAGAGTCTTTTAGAGTAGCAGCAGTGTTAGTCTGTATCCGCAAAATGAAAAGGAGGACTTGCGGCACCTTAGAGACTAACCAATTTATTTGAGCATAAGCTTTTGTGAGCTACAGCTCGCTTCATCGGATGTCTGGTTTTCAGACCCAGACATTGTTTGGATTCAGATTCTATTTTTTCCAAACCAGTGACGTGTGGGTTGAGAGGAAATGGGATTCAGAGAAAAAGGGTATGTGTTTATCCTATCCCTATAATAGGTAAATGGGAGTTTGGATTTGGTTTTTCAATATTAAAAAAACAGGAGAGGTTCCTGGAAATTGCAGGGAGGGATAGTAGGAAGTTCACTTAAAATATTCCAGTTTAGGGCCATCTTTAGAAAAGGGTATCCTGTTAGTTCCCTTGACGTCACTACAGTACATTTATTATTATTTGTTATATAACGAGCTGATGCATCATCATGAATAGCTAGGCATCAACAATTATAGAAGCTTGGTCAAGTACTCTGGACAATAACTAACCAAAGGTTTGAAAATAGCCAGAACTTTAAACTTAATTGAAAATCTTGGAGAAGATATTGCTGAGACTTTACATATCAAATTGTCATCAAAATAAGAATAATGCACACTTCTATAGAACCTCTCCTGGAAAGGGTTTCTCATTTTCCAGTGAAGAATCACAACATGCACTTTGTTTTACACAGGGGGAAACTGAGGCATGGGGCCAATAAATGATTTGTCTTAGGTTAATGAGTCAGAGGCAGTACCAGAGACAGCACTGAAAGTTCTAATCAGCAGTGTCTGCTTCCTCCCTATACAGAGAATAACTTCAGAAATGAATAATCATTTCTATTTACATGAAATATTTAAGATACGTGTGATATAAAGTCCTAACTTTTGTTAGATTTCCCCTTTATAATCACACACTGATTTTTTTTGTTAATATAAAGGGGACAGATTGGCAGGACCCCCTGATTTTATAGACCTTATCACAAGAAAAAGACAAGGGCAGATGCAAAGCAGAAATTAATCAATTTGATTTTTTTCCCCTTTTGGACAGCCATATTTAAGAAAGGAAGGAGTAATTTGCATATTATACAAAAATGTCAGGTAAGGATAATGCAATCATAGAGGACCCCAAAGCAATGATTTAATACTCATCATTTTAATTAGATTTTATGGATCAGTTTTGATTCTTACTGAAAAGTTCTACATGAACTGTATTCTGAAGTGATAATATTTGATATAATTGATAGTGTTAGGACAATTCTATTACACATCAAATACAGTAGCATTTTATGAAAGTAAATTATTCTCTTCTTACATTTTGATTTACATGTCTCCTACTACAGCTTCGGAGCTGGGGGCAAGATGGCTTTGGCTGGCTGGGGTACTTCAGGGATAATGTCTTATCTGAGCTTCTCAGGGGTACTATTACACTGTCTGGTGATTCATTTTTAAGCCAGTCTCTAGGGTTTCCTCACTTTTAATCCAAAAGTGAAACTTTTTATGGTTTGCTTAGTCTGCCAAACTTTGAATAGGATTGTGACGTTCCCGTGGTGTTATCTGGACCCGTGGTGTTATCTGGACCCATGATCCGCTAGGTCACTCTAATCCTTGACTCTGGGAGCCAGCCTTACCTGGCCTGCTGTGACAACCCCCACTCCTGGGCCGTTCATGCCTCTGGCATGTAAGCTGCTCCTTGGACTGTGCAACCAAATGATGCTAGTCAATATCTCTGGTCCCAGACACAACCTTAGGAACCTCCATCTTGCACTGTCCAATTATGCCCACTGGACACTGCAAGTTTATGTGTGTTTGTCAATTTAACAAAGAAATTGATATGTACCAGGCGTGTTAACCCAAGGGGAATCTCTGACATGCTTCAAACCAAACACACTGCTTCAGGTGGTATAAACAAACAGGTTTATTAACTATAATACATTTTAAGTGATTATAAGTCAAAGCATAACAAGTCGGATTTGGCCAAATGAAATAAAAGCAAAACACATTCTAAGCTGATCTTAATACTTTCAGTGCCCTTACAAACTTAGATGCTTCTTACCATAGACTGGCTGGTTGCCCTTCAGCCAGGCTCTCCCCTTTGATCAGGGCTTCAGTCGCTTGGTGAGGTGTCTGTAGATGTAGGTGAAAGAGAGAGACAGCAAACATCTCTCCCTTTTATCATGTTCTTTCTTCCCTCTTGGCTTCACCCCTCTCCCCCCTGCACTCCGCCTTCAGAGTCAGGGGAGCATTACCTCATCACAGTCCCAAACTGACTAAAGAAAGGGGGGTGACTCACTTGAAAGTCCAACAGATCCTTTTATTGCTGCCTAGGCCAGAGTCCTTTGTTCCTGTGAGGCTGGGCTGATGTCCCATACATGCCTGATGAGATGTGAACTGCCTCTCTGCTCTTGGAGAGTTTTTGCCTGGGCTTATTTTAAGCCACGAGGATACATTTTCAGCCTCATAACTATATACATGAAATTATAACCTAAAACATTACTATAACATTACCGTAACAACAATTACTATATCACTACTATAACAACAATGCTCAGTGAATCATGAGGATTCCGAAGACACCCAACATGACAAACTTTGCATTGGATACCACACAATCATATAACAAGGATGAACATGGGGGTACTCTGGGTATTTCCCCAAGGTACAGAGCATCACAAGGATTGATAAAGCCATAGGGATAACATGGAGGCTAAGGATTGAGGTACCATATAACACGTCTTCCAACTCATGTATACAACTTAATGTTAAGAACATGAGAATGCCCAAACTGGGTCAAACCAATCATCCATCTAGCCCAGTATCCTGTCTTCTAACAGCGGTCAATGCCAGGTGCTTCAGAGGGAATGAACAGAACAGGTAATCATCAAGTGATCCATCCCCTGTCACCCATTCCCAGCTTCTGGCAAACAGAGGCTAGGGACACCATCCCTGCCCATGCTGGCTAATAGCCATTGGTGGACCTAAGATACTGGATACTGAATCTTGCAATATGATGGGGTATTAAACTTTGACCCAGATCATGTGACTGGGGCCTGGAAAGTAAGCTTAGTATGACTATCAAATGACACTGAAGGCCTCCTGGTTTGTGTGTGGAGGCTGTTGCACACTTATGTCATTTTTAGGTAATGCCCTGACCACATCCTTGCAATAGTCACCATTCTGCAATGCTGTCGCTGAAAGGTGAGCCTGTGTCACACTGTCTGGAGTGGCTCATGACAATGGTGCCTATCTCATGGCAGACTGTCAAAAACAGGGCAGTCTCCCCAAATTGGTGTTGTGTTCTACAATTAGATTTCACCAAGCCAGTAACAAATATTAATTGCTGGGTCACTATAACAGTCTCACCAGGGAGCCACAGACAGTCTCCTTAGATTCTGTAATCTATCTTTCCACCCAGACAAGCTGGACTTAGTAATAAATGGTCAGTTACACTAAAAATCACACAATATTCAAGTTGCTTCCAAGTCCCAAGAGATCAGTCACTTCAGCTTAATTGGTACCCTAGATCTTACACCAAAGATGCCTGTAGCCAATCCTGTAATAAACTATCCAAAGGTTTGTTAACTAGGAAAAAGAAATAAGAGTTATTTACAAGTTAAAGCAAGCAAACATATACATAAGTGAATTGCAATCTAAATCCTAAGAGTGACAGAGTTGTAGTGATCTGTCAATTCAAAATGTCTTTCAGGTTGGACCCAGGAGGTTGCCCCTGGGGAACTCTGACTTCAGTTTGGTGACTCTGACCCCATGAGAGTTCAAACAGCAAAGAAATTTAAAATTTTCCTGTGCCTGTTTTATTTCCTTCATTCAGCTTCCAAGTTCATAGGAGGAGCATTCTTGCACATAGCATTCCAAGGTGCGATAGGGCCATTAACCAATCTTTTGTATTGTGATTTTCCTTGATAGCCCATCTGATTTTGAAAGTCCTTCTGGACAGGCAGGGCAAAACACTCTTCCCATCTGAGGGCTTATCTACACTGCGAGGTTGTCGACAAAACTTTTGTCTTTCACGGGTACTTTAAAAAGCCCCCCGCGAAAGACAAAAATTTTGCTGGCGCAAGTGGCAGCGTGAACGTAGCTTTGTCGGCAGGAGTGCTCTCTTGCCAACAAAGCTACTGCCGCTCATGGGGCTGGAAGTATTTTGTCAGCAAAAGTGCCAACAAAATACCAATAGAGCACGTTCACACACGCTGACTTTTATCGACAAGGCTGTGTCGACACAGCCTTGTCACTAAAAGCTGCGTAGTGTAGACAAGCCCTGAGTTCACAAGTTTAGGGAAAATATGTTCAAAGTTATAAAGTAAAACTTACCTATTTCCTTACAGAATGGAATATAGACACCATAAATAAGATTAATACATGTAGCAACTTACAAACATTCTATACAGTTTAAACACTAAATACATTCTTATAAGACTAAAAACCTATTTTGAGCAACACTAACACATAAGTGAACTGTCTGGTCTCCAGCTATGAGTTTGTCAGTTCTTAACTCGTGCCTGTGCCCTTGGCAAGAGGTGGCACCTGGCATGCTAGCTTCAATGTCTGAATTTTCAATGCTGTTTTGCCATTCAGAAAGCTCTGGAGCTGATTCTCCACTCATGTACACCTGTCTGTTACCAGTGTAACTCTACTGGCTTTTAGGAAAATACTTTATATTCACACCAGTAAAAGTGAGAAGAGATCCAGGCCCACTGTCTTCTGGAGTTCTTACTCCACATAATAAGGTGCAAAAAACCAAGTGACTACACACATCAAGCAGAAATTTGTATTACAGTGACAGTATGCATCACCACAAGGGTCTCTATATTGTCTAACCTATAGATTAAACAGTACAGCCTAAGTCTGAATTTTGAGCTAACAATGGGATCTGGAATGAGTCAAAATATCACCATTATCATTGCTTGACATAAAATTAAAGGGGGAGGGAGAGACTCACTCTGGAAGTGGTTGCGCATACATTTAACTCAGTGATGTACCAAGAGAATGAATGGAGCTGCCTCTCATGACCTACAAGGAAACAGAGTGGAATAAAAATGTGATTCTGTACTTAGTCTTTTTCAATACCTGTCACGACTCATAGATTCACCACTTTCAGGAGGATCACTGTTCCTCTCTCACATAGAGCAAATTGTTCTATGTGTCCTTGAGGTGTCTGTTAATTCTGGGCCAGACTATAACGTTATGATCAGTTCTGAATGTAGTGGCACTCAGATCTCATCCCTCTCACCCCTCTTATTCTGGGAAGGAGTAAATTACTTCACTCTTTCCCACAGAGCACCTCATTCCCCCCGTGTGCCCAGCCAGCTGCTCTGGCCTGTGAGTGAAGGTGAAACCAGGGCTCCTCCCACTCTCCACACACTTGCTCACAGAGGGTGTGGGTGTGTGTGTGTGGAGCATGGGTAGCACCAGCTCTCTCTAACATTGCCACCTCTGAGTGGCAAAAACGAAAAAACCAAAAAACCCCAAGACATCTAGGAGGCTCCTGAGCCCACAAAACTGGACAGCTGGCAGTGTGTACAGAGCATCCTGACAGATTTCCTGGAACAGGCTCATCCCTCAAAAAAGGGATGACGCTGGGAAAACTTGGACATGTGAGAATCCTGAGATCTTTCCCTAATTCCAGCCAGATTCACCTTCTGAGTAGAGCTGTAGAGAAGGGCCTTACTCCCAGTGCAGGCGAGTAAGGGTTGTGAGAGTCGAGCTCTCCACGAGGAAAGATTCCTTAGAGGGCCAGCAGCCCATACTTCCTTTGTAATACACAATACTTTGCATTTGTATAATGCCTTCTGTCTGTGGATCTCAAAGCTCTTGCCAAACACCTAAAGCCTCACAATATTGCTGTGAAGAAGGCAAGTGGGCATGAATAAGGGGGAGACATATTTCCAAGCATAAAATTCTTCTAAAAAGAGTATCTGCAGTTCAGAAACTGCTTCTCTTTAATTGACACTCCTCAAAGGAATATTTAATATGGGAATTTAGTATATTTTGCAGAATTATTAATTAATTTACCTTCTAACATCTGTTTACTGTATTTGTAGATGGAAAAAGAAAAAGAAAAAAACCATCCGAAATGAGGGAAGGACTGAGTGTTGCATATGTTTCAAACACTTGCATTTCAGCTGTGGAGTCTTGGACAACTGCAGATTGTATGTCACAAGTGAACTGAGTTTAGGTTTTACAGCAGTCCCTAATGGATCCTCGCAGTTCACAGAAAATAAAGTTGACTGACACCTGGATGATCTGTTTTTTAAACCAGCTCAGCTACATTTTTTCTTTTTTTCCTTCTCTTACATGAAAGGAGGTTGAAGCAAAGCAGAAGTCAATTTAAAATAATACTGAAAACAAATCTTTGATAAATAAAAAATAAAGATGCTGTATATGACTCTCTGGATGTTTCTAAACCTTCCAAAGAGAGCCCCAAGACTCCACAGGAGGTAATGGAGCTGGAAATTCCAAGAAAAAACATTAGCACATAGAATTACACCCGTTAATGTTCAAAGAAATGTCGCCCAAACCTCTCCCGATTCTGCCTCCTGGTAGAAGGGGGTTTCTAGTTTGAAAAGGGGATGACAGCCCTCCATAGGAACCATCATTAGTTTGACATGATTGGCAGGATCTTGGGAAATGCTGCAGCACTAGCACAGCAGTCCCACTGCATCTCGACACAGAGGTACTTTGGAAGTGCTTTGTGCAGCAGATGTTCAGACTCTGCTACGGAGTACACTGTCACTGTCTCAGTATGTCACTTGCCAGTGATGCCCTCTGACCCAGTTAGTTTATTGTTTTAAAAAACCTCAAAGTAAGAATGCAGAATATAGCAAAGCCTTCATGTTAAAAGCTCCAGTTCTGAGCTTTCATTAGTATACAGAAGGCGAGCGTCTAATTACTAATCTTTCACAGTCTGTAACACCCCACGGCTTCCAAACATCCTTCTTGGAGGCAGGAAGGATGTTTAAAACTTCAGTTCAGTTCCCTTAAACTTTTGACAACAGCCTCATTGCAAAAGGAAGCTGTTCAGCTCAGCTGTCAGAGCTAAACTAGCCCAACCCTGACAACTAAGTGCCCCTAATTAATAGAGATGAGCATGAAACAAGACTCAGCATCAAAATTCCCCTGAACTGGCCCATCTCTATCATTCAAATGTGCTGGCATGAAAAATGTACATCTGTGCTGGTTAAGCAGGAGCAAGCTTCTGAACCTGGTGGACTGGCATGAGTCTTGCAGCTCCGTATAGGCTCTGGCTCTTGGCAGCCCTGCTATCAGCTGCCTGGTAGCATAGTTCCATTGCAGCCATCCACAGTGGAGTCCTCCTAGCTGCAACAGCCCTTGGGATCTCCAAGAGGTTGGGGTTGGCAGAGGAGGAGGAGGAAGTGGTGAGTGGAAAAGATAATACTGTCTGGGGCAGTGTTAAGTTTTCTGGGTAAGTTGCATAAGGCCAGAAGGACCCAATGGGCTTCCTTCAGACCTATTCGCTCCTTCTCTGATTCACCAAGTCCCCTTTCCTTTGCATGGATCCATGGGATGTCCTCTGTGGGGTTGGAGGATGGGGAGCAGTGATATAGAGGCAGCACATGAGAAGGGGAAAATCCATGTGCTGATGATCACATGGATCCAGCAGTGGAGTTGGGCAGCAGGAACTACCATTCAGACTCTTAAGTCAAATACTTAGAACATCTCCTGCACCCCTACATGGCTTTTGATGGGATTTTCAGACACTCAGCACTTCTCAGGATTTGGCAGACACTCATCATTTACAGAGTGACTTAGGTGTTCATGGTGTTTCACAGCAAACAAAGAGTGACAATCTGTGCCCCAAGGTGTGTGTGATCCACCCCACCCACCATCCTAATAGATTGTGCTGTAAGCAGAAGGGCAAACACCCTGATATGACTGGGTGCACTTGTCTGACACATCTTGGAAATGTGTGAATGAAATTGCATGGGCTTTATCGGATCACTGAAAAGAAATTAAGCCTTATTGGACCTTTTGAATTTCATATTGCTTTTAAAGCAGTAGTTCTGCATTCCACTAGCATCTACCGCCTATGATATTATCTGTTAAAATGTCAATAGTTTTTTTTATTATTATTTAATAAGAAAAAAGCTGAAGTTCAAGTGACTGGTCTATAGTTTCAATAATCTGCATATTAAAGTGTCATTGACACGGATGATACAAAGGAACCATTATAGAGCTCTGTGCCTGAAACTCAACATTCAGGAAAAGACTGATCTGTAACCGCTCTAAAGAGTCATTTTGATCTCTAGAGAAGAGTTTGAATGATGCCATTAACATTGATCAAGTTTGAAAGAGTCTTAGGCATAATACAATATTAATGGCAGCCTTTTTGAATTTTTTTTAAATGGTTAAAATAAAACAAAAGGATTTTTTCTGAAGACTCCATTAAAATAATATCAATGGTCAGACTTAAACCCACAAAAGATAGGAAATCCAGAGTTAAAAGCTGCTACTTCGACTGTATGTCCCTGGCCTAAATTCACAACAGGGTGAGTAAAGGATGAAACGATGGCCTTTAATGCTGTATTTCCTGCCTCTTGTGAGTTTATGTCTAATCCTTAATGCATTTTTTGTGTATCATACCAGAAACCAGCTTGTAGTTCTCTCAGTGTTTTAACAGATGTGATTGCTAATAGAAAAACTGTCTTCAAGGTGAACAATCAAATCTCACAAAGACACCAAGGGTTGATTGTTTGGTCAAAATATTAACATCCCATGCTAGGCATAAACTATTCCTAAAAAAACCTTAATTTTTCAAATCTTTATATAGTCTTTTCTTTCTCTGTTTATTGCTTACCTTTTTTTGGACCAGCAGACAAGTATAATAGAGAGATGTGTCCTGTCTCCATAGTTATGTTTGAAATTAGCTTCATATTCCAAGACCAATTTTCACCCCACTGTTTTCTAATATTGAACTACTGGACTTAAAAATTTGTCATGCCACATAGCATTAGAAAATGTGGGTTTCTTGGAAAGTTTGGGACAAATGGGAGAGCTATTAGGAATTAGAAAATAGGAGAGTACAAAACTAAGTGGCTTGATTTACTATAGATTCTTCTACTTTTGTTTGTTTCCTCTGCTTAACATATTCCTTTATCTACCAACTTCAGAATGATCATATTCTTTTTTAAAGGACTTGTCCTCCTAAATCACTTAGTTTACCTCCAGTCAGTGTATTTCCTTTCACTTATTATTTGCAGATTTAATGGACACCTGAAGAGATATTCACTCCTGTTTGCACACATATACAAAACTCTGCATGGCTCATGAGTACAAGTCTGATATAGTCTTTTTATATGCAAATTTAAAAATATTCAGAAATTTGCACTATTTGTCTTCTTGGCTAGGCATATTTTTCTATGGAAGCCCATGTGTTCATATATGTAAAGATGAAGATATATATGTAAATAAATTCTTATTCTATGATCATTTCTAGGTGTATAATCATACACATACACAAATAATTCAAATATTTTTAAACCTTCAATAATCTCCTATTTTATGTGTAAAAAATGTGAACAATGGTGGAGTGCACAAGGGAAGTCTCGGTGCCCAGAGAAGGCAGTGGAAGGGAACCAAATAGCAACAGGAGTGTAGGATGTGTAGGGGACAGTAATGGATGGGAGTAGAGGGATTTCTGCATTGAGGCTAGATGCACCAGAAATTGTATTGGTCCCCATAATCAGATTCCTGTACAGATACATGGTACATCAGAATAGTGACATGTACAGACTCTTATGGTTCAAGGAGAACCATTTTCCCTGTCCTAACTCTGGACCATATTGTATCTTTACACAGACAAATCTGTAGGCAGTAGAAAGAGGGCTTAGGAAACTGCACTCTGGGTTGTCTCTGAATGCTTTCGTTAGGGTTGGTGGGGAAAAGGCAGATCGCATGGGGCTCCAAACCAGTGGAGTCCAAGGATCTTTGGGGTCTTGGGGAAACAACTCCATTGATCCCAGAGCTTTCCATTATGACAGGAGGGTGCTGCCCCCTATCTGAACATCTCCATCAAGAGTCATCAGGGCATTGGCTGCCTCTCCAATGACTGTGCAGAAAGATTTCAAAGTAACAGCCGTGTTAGTCTGTATTCGCAAAAAGAAAAGGAGGACTTGTGGCACCTTAGAGACTAACCAATTTATTTGAGCATGAGCTTTCGTGAGCTACAGCTCACTTGGTAGGGCTAGCGGAAGAAGAGAGAAAAACTGGAGGAGTTAATACGGCTCTAATTTATGCTAGGGTACCTTCATATGGATGACTGCAGGCAGAGGCTGCTCAAGGCAATCTGCCCCTTAGGCAACACTTTGGGGTGCCGCCCCCACCATGCCAACAAAATTTGCCCTGGATGCCCCTCTGTCATGATGGATGGGTAGCCGTGCCACTCAGGTTTGGCCCAGCCACCCCTAGACAGCTGCCCAGAAATCTGCTGACCTAGGCAGCTCCCTCCCTAGCTTACCTATAGCTAGAGCAGCCTCTGACTGCAGGCTATGAAGGAAGCATACCCAGCCTTCTTGCCCTGAACATGACCCCTCCTGTCCTGAGGAACCTGGAGCCCATACTATTAGAATAAACTGAATTGTGCCTCCAAGTCTGCAAAGCTAGAGCTGCTGATCAGCCCAGAACAAATGTAATCACACTGAGCAGGTCTACACTAGCAACTGTTGTCAGCATACCCTTGTTAGGCAGGTCTGTGATTTCCCTCTCCCTACCCCCAACATGTTTATGCCAGCAAAGGCCTATTTAGACCCAGTTATTCTTGGGAAACAGAGCTTTTGCCTGTCTTGCATATATTGCTACTGAACCAGTGTGAGATATATAGGCAAAAAAACACTTTTTTGGGCCAGTATAATTATGTTTACACAAGGAGGGTTTCACAGGTATATCTGCTATATTGTCAAAAGTTTTAAGGCGTCAGTTAGGCCTTTCTCCCACTTCCACACATCCTCTGTTGTAACAGGTTTCCCTGTCTGGGGTTCTCTCTCTAGGCTGAGTTTAATCATCTTGTCCCACAGCACTGATGTATTAAAGTGTTTGGGTTAATCGAACTGGCTCAAGGTTCCATGTCATTTTTAAACAAACGTTCTTACTTACTGACAGCTGCAGCAGCACCGGAGCCAGCAAACAGAGCTGTAAACAGGGGAGTTTGAGTTCTGTTGGAGGAGAAGACTAGCAGGACTTAGGTGAGAAGGCGATGACAGATACAGAGGCAGCAGTGGTAGTGACCCAAGTAGTGGAAGACACAATGAAAATGACTGGATGTAGAAGCTGCAGCATGTACATGATCCTGGAGGGGGTACCTGAAAAGAGTTTCATTGACATGAAGTGCTGCCTGATAGAGCTGATGGAAGAAAAGATCTGAGGATTGGAGATGCAGGTGGAAACTCTGGTCGAGTTTAGAAGGGGGTTTGAGTGGATGATGGCGCAAAGACATGAGGAGGCTGAAGAGAAAAACTCAGACTTGCAGATGGAAGCAGGACCAAACAACTCTGAGGGGATACTCCTTGGTGAGGAAAGTGGACAGTAGAAGCATGTGACTAAGAGAACCAGGCAGAGGAAAAGACGGGCTAGTGAAGGAGAAACAGAGCTCAGGAACAGGTTTGCGGAGTTGGAAAATGAAGAAGGGGCACAGCAGGTGGTCACTGAAGGTGAGAGGGCAAGGAAGAAGAGAAGAGCAGCTAGCCCTATAGGAAGAGGGCAAGAGTCAATGGAGATAACACCACCAAATATGAGCCCCAGGAAGATATGGGATGGGTTGCAGAAGATTGCAAGGGACAATGGGAATCGAGAGGACTTGCAGCCAGAGGGAACAGGGAATAGACTGGAGAATCGCATCATCACCAGGAAAAGGCAGGTCTACATGACTGGGGGGCTCCTTACTGAGAAGGATAGACAGGCCTGTAACAAGAGCTGATCCAGAGAAGAGAAGGGTGTGCTGTCTGCTGGGTGCTAAGATACGGGATATGGACCTGAGGCTGAAGAGGATCCTAATGGGAGTGGGAAAGAATCCACTGATTGTCCTTCATGTGGGAACAAATGATATGGCTAGATTCTTGCTGGAACATATCAAAGGAGACTATGCCAGGCTGGGAAAGATGCTTAAGGAAATCGAGGCTCAGGTGATCTTCAGTTGGATTCTGCCTGTTCCTAGAGAAGGGCAACAAAGGTGTGACAAGATTATGATGCTCAACAGATGGCTCGGGCACTAGTGCCATAAGGAGGGCTTTGGGATGTATGGCCACTGGGAAGCATTCATGGACAGAGGACTGTTCTCTCAGGATGGACTTCACCTGAGTAAGGAGGGAAATAGACTTCTAGGATGGAGGATGGCACAACTGATCAAGAGAGCTTTAAACTAGGAATCTGGGGGAGATGGTTGGGAGATGTCCAGGTAATCTCCAAGCCAGATTTTAACATTGAGACAGAAGAAAATGAAGTAAGAAAGGATACAGCCATGGGTAGGAGAATGGACATAAGGAAGGGTAGTGTACATACCAGTCTAATAGGTGATACTGATGATAGAATGTGCCTATTCAGGTAAAGAATGTGAGCGAGGCCAAACAGCAAAAATTAAGATGTTTGTACACTAATGCGAGGAGTCTAAGTAACAATATGGAGGAACTAGAGCTACTGGTGCAGGAAGTGAAACCAGATATTATAGGGATAATGGAAACATGGTGGAATAGTAGTCATGACTGGACTACAGGTATTGAAGGGTATGTGCTGTTTAGGAAAGACAGAAATAAAGGCAAAGGTGGTGGAGTAGCATTGTATATCAGTGATGAGGTAGACTGTAAAGAAATAAGAAGTGATGGAATGGATAAGACAGAGTCTGTATGGGCAACAAATCACATTGGGAAAGAAAGCTACTAGAGCCTCCCCTGGGATAGTGCTTGGGGTGTGCACTGCTGGGATCCGATCTGGATCTGGATAGAGACCTCTTTAACGTTTTTAATGACGTAAATACGAATGGGAATTGTGTGATCATGAGAGACTAACTTCCCAGACATAGACTGGAGGACAAGTGCTAGTAATAATAATAGGGCTAGGACTTTACTGGATGCAATACTTGATGGATTTCTTCACCAAGGAGTTGCTGAGCCATTTTAGATTTGGTTTTGGTGAGTAGTGAGGACCTCATAGAAGAAATGGTCGTAGGGGATAATCTTGGTTCAAGCAATCATGAGCTAATTCAGTTCAAACTAAATGGAAGGATAAACAAAAACAGATCTGTGATTAGGGTTTTTGATTTCAAAAGAGCTAACTTTTAAAAAAATTAAGGAAATTTGTTAGGGAAGTGGATTGGACTGAAGAACTTGTGGATCTAAAGGTGGCAGAGGCCTGGAATTACTTCAAGTCAAAGCTGCAGAAACTATCAGAAGCCTGCATCCCATGAAAGGGGAAAAAATTCATAGGCAGGAATTGTAGACCAGGCTGGATGAGCAAGCACCTTTGAGAGGTGATTAAGAAAAGGCAGAAAGCCTAAAAGGAGTGGAAGATGGGAGGGTTTAGCAAGGAAAGCTACCTTATTGAGGTCAGAACATGCAGGGATAAAGTGAGAAAGGCCAAAAGCCATGTAGAGTTGGACCTTGCAAAGGGAATTAAAACCAATAGTAAAAGGTTCTATAACCATATAAATAAGAAGAAAACAAAGAAAGAAGAAGTGGGACCGCTAAACACTGAGGATGGAGTGGAGGTTAAGGATAATCTAGGCATGGCCCAATATCTAAACAAATACTTTGCCTCAGTCTTTAATGAGGCTAATGAGGAGCTTAGGGATAATGTAGGACGACAAATGGGAAGGAGGATATGCAGGTTGATATTACCACATCCGAGGTAGAAGCCAAACTTAAACAGCTTAATGGGACTAAATCAGGGGGCCCAGATAATCTTAATCCAAGAATATTAAAGGAGTTGGCGCATGAAATTGCAAATCCATTATCAAAATTTTTTAATGAATCTGTAAACTCAGGGGTTGTACCATATGACTGGAGAATTGCTAACATAGTTCCTATTTTTAAGAAAGGAAAAAAAAAGTGATCTGGGAAATTACAGGCCTGTTAGTTTGACATATGTAGTATGCAAGGTCTTGGAAAAACATTTGAAGGAGAAAGTAGTTAAGGACATTGAGGTCAATGGTAAATGGGACAAAATACAATGTGGTTTTACAAAAGGTAGATCGTGTCAAACCAACCTGATCTCCTTCTTTGAGAAGGTAACAGATTTTTTAGACAAAGGAAACGCAGTGGATCTAATTTACCTAGATTTCAGTAAGGCATTTGATACCGTGCCACATGGGGAATTATGAGTTAAATTGGAAAAGATGGGGATCAATATGAAAATTGAAAGGTGGATAAGGAACTGGTTAAAGGGGAGACCACAACGGGTCACACTGAAAGGTGAACTGTCAGGCTGGAAGGAGGTTACTAGTGGAGTTCCTCAGGGATCGGTTTTGGGACCAATCTTATTTAATCTTTTTATTACTGATCTCGGCACAAAAAGCAGGAATGTGCTAATAAAGTTTGCGGATGACACAAAGCTGGGAGGTATTGCCAATACAGAGAAGGACTGGGATATCATACAGAAAGATCTGGATGACCTTATAAACTGGAGTAATAGTAATAGGATGAAATTTAATAGTGAAAAGTGCAAGGTCATGCATTTAGGGATTAATAACAAGAATTTTTGTTATAAACTGGGGACGCATCACTTGGAAGTAATAGAGGAGGAGAAGGACCTCAGAGTATTGGTTGATCACAGGATGACTATGAGCCGCCAATGTGATATGGCTGTGAAAAAAGCTAATGCGATCTTGGGATGCATCAGGCGAGGTATTTCCAGTAGAGATAAGGAGGTGTTAGTACCATTATACAAGGCACTGGTGAGACCTCATCTGGAATATTGTGTGCAGTTCTGGTCTCCCATGTTTAAGAAAGATTAATTCAAACTGGAACAGGTACAGAGAAGGGCTACTGGGATGATCTGAGGAATGGAAAACCCGTCTTATGAAAGGAGACTCAAAGAGCTTGGCTTGTTTAGCCTCACCATAAGAAAGCTGAGGGAAGATACAATTGCTCTCTATAAATATATCAGAGGGATAAATACCACAGAGGCAGAAGAATTAATTAAGCTCAGTACCAATGTGGACACAAGAACAAATGGATATAAACTGGCCATCAGGAAGTTTAGACTTGAAATTAGATAAAGGATTCTAACCATCAGAGGAGTGAAGTTCTGGAACAGCCTTCCAAGGGAACCAGTGGGGGCAAAAGACATATCTGGCTTCAGGACTAAGCTTGATAAGTTTATGGAAGGAATGATATGATGGGATAGCCTAATTTTTGGCAATTAATTGATCTTCAACTATTAGTGGTAGATATGCCCAATGGCCTGTGATGGGATGTTAGATGGGGTGGGATCTGAGTTACTACAGAGAATTCTTTCCTGGGTGTCTGGCTGGTGAGTCTTGCCCACATGCTCAGGGTTTAGCTGATCGCCATATCTGGGGTCGGGAAGGAATTTTCCTCCAGGGCAGATTGGCAAAGGCCCTAGGGGTTTTTCGCCTTCCTCTGCAGCATGGGGCACGGGTCACTTGCTGGAGGATTCTCTGCACCTTGAAGTCTTTAAACCACGATTTGAGAACATCAAAAGCTCAGACATAGGTTAGAGGTTTGTTACAGGAGTGGATGGGTGAGATTCTGTGGCCTGTGTTGTGCAGGAGGTCAGACTAGACCATCATAATGGTCCCTTCTGACCTTAAAGTCTATGATTCTATGATACTTAATTTCAAGCTGAAACAAAATATTTTGTGTTCATTTTCGTCTAAACTCCTCACCTCCTCAGAAAGAGTTAACATATGAAAAGAGAATTAATATCTAATCAAAGAGATTTGATGGCTGTTGATTCCTTCACAGAGCAGTAGCAGAAGCAGTAGGGGGGCAAGCAGCAGCAGAGAAACAGGAAAATATTTGGAATGAGCAGCATAAAAATTAAACTTGTCTTAGAAGTATATTTCTCTCTTCTAGTGTTCAAGTGTTCTGGAAATCTCTAGTTATTCTGCCTTGATAGTGTGTAACCCAAATAATCAAATATTATAGTGGTCCTGATAGCCTTAAGGCTATCTGAGGTAATTTTAATTTAACCTTTGAAGGATGCATTATATTTGAACTTACTGAACATAAGAACATGGAATTGTTTCCAAAAACATTCACAGTATGTTTGAAGAAACAGCTTGAACACAAATGAGAATTTCTAATTGACATAAGATGGGTATATTTCTTTTTGTATTGTTCCCAGATATATACTTGGTTGTGTACAACAATTAACAGACATTCCTTTCTTTTATTCCAAAGAAAGCATACCTCACTAATACGTAAAATGTCCAGCTGGCATTAGTGTTGCATAGGGAAAAAATGACATTTTGCATATGCCTACACTGCAATTTGAGCGGTGATTGCAGCTCATGTAAGCATATCCATGCTAGCTTTGATCTAGCTTGCATGGGTAAAACTAGCAGTGAAGACATGACAGCACAGGCTCTGGCACAGGCTAGGAATGCCAGTACATACCCAGGGTTCCAGGCAGGTTTGTGCAGCTCACACTGTATTTTTAGCAGTGCTAGCTAGATTAAATCTAGCTGGGTATGTCTACATAAGCAGCAATCACACCTCTGACTGCCATTTAATCATACCCTAAAATACAGCTATTAAAGAATACTCTATACCCCCATGATATAATCCAAGTTTCCACTAGTTTACCATGGTCAACCCCCATTACTGGAGAAAGCACTGTCCCATCCCCGTTGGGAAAAAAAATAAAACAAACACCACCACCATGACTCAGTGTCATCTATTGATGTCTCAATACCATCTTTTTTTGATGTGTCTCATGCAAATTGTGACGAGGCCTGACCTCCCCTAGTTTGTAGGACAGCTACTCACAACACAAGGTAGATTGGCACTGGCCAAGAAAGGATAGATGAACCAATTATGAAAAAATAAGAACCACTGTAAATTGGTCCCACTGGATCCAGAACCATTTTTCATGTTTGAATAAGAACTCTCTCCCATTTCTTCCCCGTGACCCTTCAGAAGGTCATTAGCCATCTTTCACTCCTATTTTGCTCTGAATTTCCCTGAAATTCTCTAGCAGGCCCAGATACCACTTCTTTTTCTCCCCATAGACATCCTTATCTTTGAAGATCCCATTACTGGGCTCAGCAGAGAGGTGGCTGTTGCATATTTGCTCTAGAGCAGGGGAACTGAACTTTATACATAATGTGGACCGTATTTCAACAGATTGTCTCATGGACACTGAAACTCCCATTCACAATCATTTGGGCCACCTCCCTAAACATTCAAGATAGTACAATATTCCAATGGCAACTACAACACTTGCTTACATGGAAAAGTAAATATTAGGAAAAATATCTAATGTCTATTTAAGGCAAAACAGCTGCAAACAAGGAAGAGCAATCAGTACAATGTGACCAGCCAACTCTCCGCAGATCATCAGCAAGTGGTCGGCAAGCCACCTGGACTCTAGGGTATGTTGTCCACTGTGGGCATGCATAGCCCAGGAGCATGTACAATTTCAGCCCAGTCATACTCAGGAATTAGTCACATAGAAGTAGTTAGAACTTCTGGTCTCTATGGGGTCTTCAGATATAGGAGTGAACTTTGGCCCAGTGTCCAATCTGAAGTGCCAGGAATCTATCAGAGGAGGAAATGAAGGATGTTGAAGGCAAATGGCAGGAAGAAAGGAAATAGTCTAGGGTCAATAGATGGCCTCAGAAATGGATGCAAAGAGTTTGGATAGAGCAATTATCAGCTCAGCTCTTTGACGGTTTATTTTAACCAAAACTCCAGAGCTTTTTAGAGTCATTTATCACAGGTGACCATTGAGGTGGTCCAGCGCGCAAAGTGTGGATTGGATTTGGATTCATGTTCTACATTTCAGAAAGTTCAGAGTGAAGCAAGGTATATTCAAATCAGTAATTTTAGGTAAGTGCAAAATAGAGATAAGACAAGCTGCAAAGTTTATGTCAGAGTCCAGATCTGAACTTTCTCCAAGCCCTAGGGTGGTTGCATTCAGGATGTCTGTTAGGACTGATGCTCTCTCACAGGATCCTTGACCTCACATTACTTTCTAAAATTCTGATCTAAAACCTCCTGAAATATAACAAAACCTCAAAAATATGATTATTCGATTCCTGCCATCAGAATCTAAGGAAAGATCAATAAAGTGTTAAGAATTGTTACATCCTCTGACACAGGAATGTCTGTTACATTGTTACATCCTCTGACTGCTAGTTGAACTCCCCACTGAACTGGTTTCATTAGAGTAGCTAGTTGAAAATCCCATAGAAACCTTTGTATTTCCATTTGAGATTCCAAATTCACAAAGGGGCTTCTGGAGTTTGTAATTACTTTAATTTTCAAAACAAGGGCATTCAGACTCATCAGCATCCATTTATAATAAAATAAAATGTTTCCCTTGTTAATTGTCTTTCCCTTGGCCCTTTTCCTTTGTTGTTAGGTGCAGCCAGCTCCAGTGGTATGCTTATAATGGATGAGGAAAGTCATGGGAGTCTGCTGCCTCAGTCAAAGTGCACTTTATTTGTCATTTTTGCAACTTACAGTGGTTTTGGTGTAGATGCAGAGGATATACCACTGGGACAAGCTATAGTTGTTTGCATTAGGGTATTGTTCTGGTCTGGCTAGCAATTGTTTTGATTACAGAGAGTTCAGAGAGAACAAGCTAACTTGTCTATTTGTCTCTGCTGTTCTTCTGAAGAGCAGACAGTTGTAAAACTGAAGCTTTGGGCAGCCTGATTTCAAGGTGATTAAAAGTAGAGATTTCCTCCCCACTCTTTTCCCTCTGCCCCAAGATTTTTCCTCCTGGGCAGCAACTTCCCATTGACATGAATTGCACTTTCATGGTTGACATCTTCGGTCAGTACGGCTACACTGGTGCAGCAGTGATTTTACTATGCTGTGCCTTGTTTAATCAATTGAGAATGAAAAGACAATTAAAATAAAGCACTTTAAAAGGAGTGCCTGCACTCGCATACATATACTATACACTTATCAGAAACAATTCCCCTCAAAGAAGCCAAATTCAGCTATTGCGTAAGATGGTGCAACCCTACTGATTTCAAGTAGGGACTCCTGACAGGTGGAATTCTGCTTATTTATCCCAGAGCTGATGCGCTCTGATCACTTTCACAGGGAGTCACTACAACACAGCAAAATGCCCAGGGCACTAAGAACAGGGAAAGAAGAGAAACTTGAGGTTCTTTTCTTGAAATATAAACATTTTTCCAGAGCCGCTTCCAAAGATACAACCACCCCAGCCATCTATAATTGTCTCATTTTTGGAATTTGTTGCTGAGATATACAATTGTTGACCATAAAAAAAAAAAACAATGGAGATGGAAAAGCAACCAGACACTATTTATAGCTAGTCTTTCTGTGAGGTATGTGTTTACTTGTACAGTGCAGTGTTGATTATATTTCGAGCTATGTGTAGCTTGAAAGCTTGTAGTTTCCACCAATAGAACATTTATGACAAACATGTCATCTATATCATACATTTGGGCCATTAAAGGATATTATCTCACCTACCTTATTTCTCTCAAAGCTTGGGACCAACATGGCTACAACACATCCTTACATAGGTCAGTCCTACCTCTGTCTGTAACAAAAGATCTCAAGAGAGAAGGATGGTCTTGTGACTAAGGCACTTAAGAAATCTGAACTCAACTCTGAGCTCTGTCAACCGAATCACTTAGGGCCAGATTTTCAAAAGAACTCAAGGCCTGATATTCAAGAGCTCAACAGGCATGACAGGGGCCAGATTTTCCAAAGCTCCTCCTAAATAAGATTCAGATTTTCAAAAGCACTCAGCACTTGGGGCTAGATTTAAAATTAGAGCTCATTACATTGGGCACTTATTGAAATACATAAATGGGAGCTGAGCTGTGGCCCCCATTGTGATACTAAACCCTTCTAAAAGTTACATTCTTAAACTCTGAGGGATTGTGTCTATACACACAATCCGACCGCTGCAAGCTGGACTGTGAATTTACCTTGCAGTAGCATGCTGTGGTATAACTGTCCATATGCACCCTGCTGATTCGCATTAACAGTTTGCTAGAACCATTGTGAGCTAGTCCTGTGATCAGAGTGCTCTAACAAATCGTTAATGCACATCAGTAGGCTGCACATGGACAGTTAGGCCACAGAAGGCTCATGCAGGATAGATTCACACTCCAGCTGACTGCGGTCTGCTTGTTCCTGTAGATGTAGCCTCAATTACTCTATTTTCTATCTGTCAAATGGAGATAATATACAATCCTACTTCACAGGGATATTGTTAGGTAGACACCTGGGAGGTGCTTAGAGACTGCAGTGTTGGAGGTGATACAGGGAAGGAGAGAGAAAGAGAGAGTCTTATGTTTCATCACAAAGAAACATTTTAATTTCACCAAGAGATTCATCTTAATACAATAGCTGGGCTGATGTCAGTTGAACAAGAGAGCAAAATGTAAATAATTACAGACAAAAATCATAATTATGCTCAAAGGACCTCCCAACATATGGTCTACCTAACTGGTATTTTAGTAGTAGTCGTTTTGAGGGTGTAGTGAAATAACCCATGAAATTCAATCCTGTAATATTGTTTCAGAAAAATCTAAACAAAATTTCAATGTGACCATACTGAAATTAAATTTCTAAGTTAAATTTTCAAGTTATATTTCATTTTGATAAAGTCAAAATTGTCTTTTCCAATAAGCTTGAAGCATTTCATTTTGACATCATCTTGACAATTATATATTATTTAAAATGTAAATTAATATAAATCTAAATGTTTCATGTCATAAATATCATATAATAGTCATGTCATGTCTTAATATATATAATAACATTTTGATACATTTTATAATATTTTTACTTTAATTATTTATTTATATATTTTACTATGATTTAAATTATAACTAATATTTTTAATGTAGAAGATAAAAGAAAGGAAAAGAAAAGATTATGATTTGTGGTATAATTGTTACAGTTAAGTGCTATTCTAACTGGTAATTATTGAAATTGGTATTGTAATTGGTGTGACAATTAGTACTTTGGTAATTGAAGTATTTAACTGGTCATTTCACTTGGTATTTTAATTTATAATTGGTAGTATCCAATTGTAACTGGTTTGGGAATTTCTTACTGTAACTGGTATAATATCATACAATATAAATGGTTGACATAATATGTAAGTCAACCCATTTCAACTATTATATATTGTAAATTATAATATAAGATAAAACAAAAATAAAAAAATAAAGTTGACACAAAAATGTTTTCATTTTATCAAAATGAAACTTTTCAAAACTTTCCCATAATTTTTATTCTGATGAAATCTATATATATCTGTGGAAGGTTTTTATTTGATTGAATCAATATTTGGTGTCCCATAAGTGTCCAGGTTCCAGCACTGGTGTCTCCCTTCCTTCCCAGGTCTCATATTGGTGTCTGCCAAGACCCAGGAATGACAAGAAAGTGAAAGACTCTCACAGATCTTGAGTGGGATGTTGGAAGGCTCATATAGAATGTGCTCAATAAAACAGATCATAGGCCCAAAAAGTTTGTGTGTGGGGGGAAGGGTCACCTTCCAGACCATAAGCTGCTGCCACCTAATCCTAATGATAAGGCAGTTTATAAACTGCAGTTCCCATCAGGCATGAATCCTTCACCTGCCCCAAGCGTTGGGGGAGTGAATAGAACCTCCATGAGCTGCGGCACCCTTCAACACCGGAGAAGGTGAGTCTAGAGCATCGGAGGGGGCAGGGGGAAAGGCGTGAACTCACAATCAAACCTTTATGGGGTGAACAGAGATTCCCAGGAGCTACTGAGCCATATGGAATTTCATCAAAATCAACAAGCTCCCCTGGAAAGTTTCAGTTTGGATGAAACACCTTTTTCTAATGAGTAAAACATTCCGTCAGAAAAATTTCAGTTTGCTGCAGCGCTCAGCTTTGCAGCCTTAATATTCCTTTAATGTGTTTTTTGTGTGTGGATAATTTCCTAGGTTTTAAAAAGCAAACTGAAAAAGCAGAAATTCCATCATATTGATACCAACATAGGTCATCAGCAGCATTTGGACCTTTAGATTCACCACGCTGATTTCTGCCACTTGAGCGACTGAGGTAACTGATAGCAGCAGAAGGTTGTCTCTCTCTATGTGGACCAGCACTAGAGGGGGATGAGACACACTTTGCATTGGGGTGCACAGAAATTTACTGGCTGCAGAGAAGTTGTGAGGCTCAGGAATGTTGAGTCCCATTCCAGGCTCTGAAGGGGAGTGAGACACAGACCCCACCTTCATCCTGCCCAAGCCTGAGCCCGTCCCATTCCTGTCTCTTCCCAACCCTGGCTTCTCATCCCAGTTCCAGTCTCCACTCCTCAAGCTTCTCGTTCCATTCCCAGTCTCTTGTCCAGCCTGTACTACTTTCTCCTTCTGGAGAAAATGGGTGTGCCATTTTCACACCCCTGCCTCTTACTCCCAGTCCCCACCTGCCCTCTGGCTCATCATGTGATCTGTTTCTGTCCCATCACCCATCCCAGCACTATTTCCCGCACACAGTCTCCTAGTCCTAGTGTCCCCGGGATCTTCATGCAATCTCCGTCTCCCTACTCCATGGCTCCTTTTCCAAGTCAACGCCCTCCATGGCTCCTTGTCCCAGATCTTTTGCCAAACCAGTCCTAGTTATCCCCCTGCTAGTTGTTAGATCTGTCGTCCTCCCCAACTTGCCAGATCTTAAACTCTTTATTCAAGCAAAATTCTTCAGGCCATATGTTTTTGCTTATGAGCGTTAATTTAGTCTCTTAACATTGGCTGAACACAGTCTTATCTGGTATTTCTGGAATAATAAGAACACAAAAATACATTTTCATGATAAAGACCATGATATGCAGAGGAAAATAGAACTAGTTCATTCTCACAAGCATCTGAAAACACAGCAAGGACAGAAAATAGGCCATTTGGGGCATCTCAACTGCAGAAACTGCAATGAGATAAAATGTATATTTCTGAAACGTGTTTGGCACACAGTCTCAGAGATGTGTCATGGGAACAAGTCGGATATCACAAATTCTAGACAAGTGAAACAAAATCACTAGTATATCCAGGAATATGTTGGCATATAGAACATAGGTGTTAATCTCAAGGTGTGGTGGTGATGATGGGAATTAGCTAATCCTAGATCTTAAACTAAGTGCCCTTACAAGGTAGTCAGACCAGATGCTGAGTGGATATGGTGAAGAATCCTGTTTAGGCTACAGAACGGCTGGGATGAGTGGATACCCCTTTGCTGATTCTCTCCATCACAGGTGGGAAAGCCCAAAGTACAATATTTGCATAGTAGTGATTCATTAGCCCATTTTAGCTATCCTACGCCCCCACCCATCCATCCACTATTCGCTGCTATTCAAGGAGTCCACAGAGAGCAGATCTTTTCAATCTCACATTACTGTCATCTGGAAAATAACCATGTGACAAAACCACTCTGCCCTATGCCTCTTAATAGCATGGGAATCCTGGGAGACAACCTAAGAATTTATGAAGGCCTTGTTTTCCCCTCTAATGATCTCTCCCTTCTTTCCACGTAAGTCTAAGTCATTACAATTATCTAGCACTTTGAAGGGCTGTGTGGTGGGGTTGTCAGTTTGGTCAGCAGGCCTAGTGCCCCACTCTCTCTTTTCATCCAATGTGTCTGGGACCCTTGAATAGGGTTCAGATGGGTCAGCCTCCTTGTTGCTAAACCTCTGGTCCTGCCCATCCCAGGGTTAGGTACAGGTGAATCTGGGAGGTGGGGGTAAGGGGACCCAGACTCTCCCACTTCACTAGGTCCCAGCACAGGGCCATGAAAGTGATGGCACAGGCAGGCCTACATTTGACCCATCTCCTGTTCACCTTCCCCTAGCCCACCTCCTACCACACCTGATGCATCAGTTTGGGGTGCAGCTGCTGTTTGATTATAGTCCTTTGATCCAAATCCCGAGTGTGTCAGGTCTGATTCAGGTGAATTTCTGCTGCCTCCACACATGGGTCTCCCTACCTCTGAGGTGATGTTTCAAAGGAGGGGGGGAAAGACTCACAGCCAGACCTCCTCAGGAGGAGGAGAAGGAGATGCTGCTGCTCCTCCATCTTCCCTACCCTTACCAGATAGTGCTCTTCCTGAAAATGTCTTCTCTCCTCCCAACTTCCTGGGCTGCTGGAGCTCTTTTATACCGCTCCTTTCCCCAGTAGCATGTTCAGTGCATGGTCTGGGGGGCAGAACTTTCCTGGCCCAGAACTGCTCCAGCCTTTTCCTGGCCTCAGCCTTACTGAGGCGTTTGTAAACCCCGTCAAACTGAAAGAAACTCCTAAATTCATTCAGTGTTGATCCCCAACAGTTAGCATGTGTCATGTTTACAACTGGAAAAGCAGACTTTTCAGTATATTTTGTGATAATTTCCTTATATTTTTGTTGTATCATCCACTGAAATGGATTTCAAAGTGCTTTAACACCATTTAATAAATGAGCCTAGATTATCAGATGGACCTCAGCATAGGTTTCACTTCTGTGCATACAATATTGCATTGTTTACCAGAAGCTGGGATTGGCCCACAGGGGATGGATCATTTGATGATTACCTGTTCTGTTCATTCTCTCTGAAGCATCTGGCATTAGCCACCGTAGGAAGACAGGATACTGGGCTAGGTGGACCTTTGGTCTGAACCAGTATGGCCATTCTTTTTCATAGGTTTTAACATTTTTTCAACTGCATGTGCCAATGTTTGCTACTGCAAAGCATGGGTACATCTACGAGCAGGAAGAAGGAAGCTAGGAAGGAAAGATTTGTTCTCCAGTGAGAGTACCAAGTTTTGTCTTCAAAAGGAGTTCTGCACCACTGAGACAAACCATCTCTGAATTGAAATAAGGATGTGACGTAATAGCCCACAGTAACACTTCATAACAGTTGATAAGAATACAATATACCCAGCTAAAACTGAATGGGAAGAACTATCAAAGATGGAATTTCACAAGGACACCAGTGTTAACACTACTGCTCTTACAAAAAGTATTAAGTAACCTTCAATGATCATAAGAGATCAGGACTTTGGGTTTCTGTGTCATCTGAAGAAACAGCAAGTATAGCAACAGTGTCTACTAATACCATACTAGACCACAGTACTAACTCTAATGAAAGGGCGTCAGCCACTGAATTAACAGTACCACTTCCTGCAGCACCTAGGGGTTTCTGCTCCAAGTATTGTTCCTACTTAGGTATTATTCTGAATTTGTATTGTAGTGGCAATCAAAGGCCTTAGTCGGGCCTGGTGCCCTATTGTGCTAGGCACTCTACAGATATATAGTGAAACACATTCCATGCCTTTATACTTAACATATGAAAAATTAGACAAACAGATACAGTTGACAAAAATCAGAAGAGAGGACATATATGCAGGCTATAGCTGGCCATACGCTCAATCTATGTCTTGATACAAAACGTATATAGGCTGTTGCATTTTGGCCTTAAATTAAAAAAAAAAATTGACTGAAGTAGCAAATGAAGGAAATTCAATGTTTGAACAGAAAACCTAATCCTAACAAGCACTCTGACAAAACAAAAAAAATGCGGTTACCTTAGCAGAATGAGCATCATATTTCCCAGCAGCATAAGTTAGATGCTGCATTTGTCTTTAGATACATTGTCTTGTATTTAATGTCCTGGTTTAATACAACCTGAAATTTATTCAAATGGTAAAGTTTACTCACGTATAATATAAAACAAATGCATTTTCATAAAGGAACCATTTCAGTCAATGGCATACAGGTATATTGAACACATGCTTGGCATAGTAAAAATGCCTATAAAACGCCTGAAAAAGCATTGCTGTATATTTCCAAGCACTTATTCCTATTTCCAAAACTATCTAGAATTGCAGGTGCAGAGGATACTTATACTAGAGTTTGGAATAATGTATGCATTATCCCCCACACTAGCTCCTTCCCATCATAGCGTCCCAGCATGCATGTCTGATTGTAAATAGAACTATGTGTAAGAATGACAGAAGAAAGAACTTCACAAATTGTGTCAAGTAACCCTTAGTCCTGCTAAAAAGAACATAAAGTAACCCTTCCTTTTCTGAGAACGAAGGCTAGGTTTCTATGAACAAGTTTTCTAGGAACATTTATTTTTCTCCTGAATAGAGTGACCTTCAGTAATTGGACCTTTAATTGTGGAGCTTCCTTACATAAAAACTTTCATCACTACTTTCTTTTTAATGTACTCATAATGAAATGCTTCTATTTTCATGTTGGTCTCCTATATCAGAGTTAACTTCATTAGCATTGGAAAAGCTGCACTTATTAAAAAAAGGCAGGTGAATAAGCCATGTGCTATTCATAAAGCACTGTGATTTGCTAATAATGCTAAGGGCACTTTAGGATCAGATACTACATAATGAACGTTCTGCATGCTAATTGTTTGCTATGCAGTGATGACTTTGCCCTTTAAGAGCAATCATGCATCTGTATAATCCTGTCATGAAATTAAGATGGCTTGTTTTTTCAGTGCAAAATATTAATTTCAGGTGTTTGTTTCTTATAGGTCTATTCTTCCCTCTGTATGCACACATAAGTCGCATTGACATTAATGGAACCTAGAGCATGTGCAATGTGGAGAGGAGAGAGGTCTCTGATGGCGTTAGTAAAGATCGTGAGAATCTGGATGAACTCTATGTTAATGATCTGGGAGGTGCAAACATTCATAAATTAAAAAAAGATCAATACATTACAAAGAAAAAATATGGGCAAACATGGGGACATAGGAAAAGTATATTCAGATTTAAAAGTGCCCAATTTCTTTGGGACTCAGCATTTACATTGCAACCACAGCTATAATTTGCAGCTCATGTAGACATACCTGTGCTACCTTTAATCTAGCTAGCTCACTAAAAATAGCAGTGAAGGTGCAGCAGTGTGGGCTTCAGTGCAAGCTAGCAACGTGAGTGTATACTCAGGTGAGCAAGGTGGGCTTGTATAGCCTGTACTGAAGCTCGTGTTGCTGTGTCCTTGCTGCTATTTTTAATGAGCAAGCTAGATTAAAGCTAGCATAGGTATGTCTATGCAAATTTCAGATAACACCAGTTGCACTGTAAATGTAGTCAGACGTGTATCTCAGGAAGTTACATGGGCTTGGAAGCGTGGGCTGATGAAGTTCTCTTAGGTATCAGAAGGGTAGCCATGTTAGTCTGTATCTACAAAAACAACAAGGAGTCCGGTGGCACCTTAGACTAATAGATTTATTTGGGCATAAGTTTTCGTGGATAAAAAACCCCACTTCTTCAGATGCATGGAGTGAAAATTACAGATACAAACATAAATATACTGGCACATAAAGAGAAGGGAGTTACCTTACAAGTGGAGAACCAGTGTTAACACAGCCAATTCAGACAGGGTGGGTGTGATCCACTCCCAATAATTGATGAGGAGGTGTCAATACCAAGAGGGAAAATTTGTACTGAGCCAGCCACTCCCAGTCCCTATTCAAGCCCAAATTTATGGTGTTAAGTTTGCAAATGAATTGTAGCTCTGCAGTTTCTCTTTGAAGTCTGTTTTTGAAGTTTTTTGTTGAAGAATGGCTACTTTTAAATCTGTTACAGAATGTCCAAGGAGACTGAAGTGTTCTCCTACTCGCTGTTGTATGTTACCATTCCTGATGTCTGATTTGTGTCCATTTATTCTTTTAAATAGAGACTGTCCAGTTTGGCCAATGTACGTGGGAGAGGGGCATTGCTGGAACATGATGGCATGTATTACATTAGTGATATATTCATGTGCCAGTATATTTATGCTTGTATCTGTAATTTTCACTCCATGCATCTAAAGAAGTCTTTAAGGTGCCATCGGACTCCTCAAAGTTCTATTAGGTCCTCTTTTATGATCATTTTCATCTCTTGCTCTGTGCCTTTGGTTTGGATGATGATCAAAGTAGAGTAGGGCAGTCATACTCTGCTGCCAAGTACCTCAACTAAACTACAGAACTATATATCATCTTCACTTCCCCGGTTTGTTTTGTACTCATTTTCTGTGACAGTTAGAATTTATCTACCCATTGATTTCCCCTTCAGAACAGAAAAACAAATGTTTTACATCAAAAATTAGGGGAAAGAGAAAAAAAGAGTTACCTTCAAGTTCCATCCCCATTATTTTATTGGGTTAGTGTCAGATGTTTACCACAGTTTTACATTAAGAATAAAATGATAAAGAACCCTATATACAGTCTGAAGGGGAATGCATTTGACACAATGGTTATATTGCAAATATTGTATATTTTATCACGTGTCAGATAATACAGAATTGTTTTATTTTGTAGGCGTTACATCTTTAGCTGAGAAACAATCAACTGCCTACTACATATAAACAAGTACCATTTGAAAGGGTCTGATTCTCCACTCTGTTACTCCAGTTTTAAGCTGGTGAAAATCAACTGAAATTAACTGGAGATGCACCATTCAGTTTTGCAGATTATACAAGTTTGGCTAACCTCTGGAGTCCCAATTTAGCAGTCCATCTCTATCAGGCAAAGCACTTAAGCACACACTTAAGTCCCATTGACATAACTGACATAAGCACATGCTTAAGTGGTTTGTTGAATAGGGCCCAATTTAACCAAGTACTTATATGCTTGACTTACCTGGCTACCAAGCTAAACCAATGTAAGGCTCAGCTGGAGAAATGATCAGGTTCACCCATCCTTAATTTCATCTTCACGCCAAATATACATAGATTGCTCTCACTAGAGTATATATTAAATGGACATACTCAGTGCTCCTTCAGGAAAAGAAAAACTCTAGATAAAGTTACAGCAGTATAAATCCATACAGAAAGGATAAGAGAGACAATAAACTGGGCTATTACTTTCTTTTCAACCTTGTATTCTCAATTGAACTGATATTCTGAACAATTGCCTTGTATTGACCTCCTCTAATGTCTAATGCAAAACAGAGAACAAGAAGACTGCCATAAGGGCACAGTGTGAAATGCAGTTTAGACTTTTTTTAAAAAGGGAAAAATATTTGTTTTTGTTTTTTACATATCAAGGTGTTTTTACTGAATACAAACTCCATTAAATGTCAGTATCTCATTAATTCATCCAGTATACTCGTGCTTGTAATTATAGGTCACTTATAATTAATGTGCTTTTCTGAAATGGTACCTGTTCCACCGAGGATTATTTAAAAAGTACGTCCTTGGAAAGAGGAATTAAATATTTTACTATTGAACCTACACCAGTATTTCCATATGTTCAGAGTTTAAATGCTCAATTCCTAATTATTTGAAATTATATCTTAAAGCAAGCATACTTTCCTGTTCACTTATGTCACCTTCTGACAAGAAGTTCAAATTTGAGGATGGTAAACAAAAAGAAATTAAGATACTACATTATAGCTAAAATATTTTTAATTCCTGTGGGGTAATTCACTATGCAGCTGCATGCTGCATTCTGTGCACTGCCACCATAAGAGTAGAGTGGTCCCAAGTATGGGCACTAGTACAAGGTAACTGCGGACACAGTGAGAGTCACACACACTGTGCTCTGTCTCATCGGCATATTATGTTGCTCTTTCTTTGTTTTTTCTTTTGATTTAAAATCAGAGTAAAAGTACTTGTACTCTCTCTATGGAAGAAAGAGCAATTCTCTTGCTGTGGGAAGGTGGAAGAGAACTTGTTCCATTAGAACATATGTCTTTGTTCAGTTTTTTTCTTTTTGTTACATCTTAAGCCACAGTTATAACCACATGTAGTTTTATGTATAGACTAGTGTTATAAATCCTAAAATAGGGGCCAAAGTACTCACCTCTCGCAGGACTGAGCCCATGGGGTTTGATGTAAAGTCCACAGAATTCAGTGGGAAAACTCCTGTTTACTTTTACCTTAAAGCGCCCCCCCCCCTTCTTCCTCTGAAGCATCAGGGATGGCCATGGCTTGAGATAGGACACTGGGCAAGGTGGGCTAGGGCACTGAGGTGGCACTGAGCATTCTCTCTCTCAGGCGCTCGGCTGGCTAGTTTTTGTTCACCTGTTCAGGGTCTAACTGATCACCAGATGGGCGGAGGGGAATTTTCCCCTAGGTCAGATTGGCTGTGACCTTGGGAAGGTTTCACTTTCCTCTGCAGCACACAGCTGTGGGTCACTTGCTAGGATTATCTGGGTTTATCTCATTTAATCATTTCCCTGCCATTGCACACTGGTACATTTCTGTCCCTCCTATTCTCTACCTATGTCACACAATAGTCTAGTCTTCTGTGGGTCTCATTTACTTTGGACTCATTTCGGTTGTTGGGTTTAGTATGCAGGTGCTGGGTGGTGTTGAGGCCTGTGATATAGAGGAGATCAGACAAGATGATCTGGTTGTCCCTTCTAGTCTTAAAATCTATTACCCTAATAGGCTTTGGATCAGGCTGAGAGGTGTTGATTTGAAGTTGGCTCTGTATATATTTGCTGACCGTCTCATCTAGCATATGATTTGTTAAACAAAAGACAACCTGAACATTCTACAGTTAAATAAACTCCACTGTCAACCTCTTAACTCACTGTGCTAGTTTACGGAACACTACCCCAAATGGGTTCCATACTGACCGCACCTTCTTTCCCTCTCACTATATGTCAGTGATCCATGTGTTTCCAATATTCACAATGTTGTTTATGGTGCTCCTCAGCCACAGGCTTTCAGTCCCATTTTAAATGTAACCACTCCTATTAAGTGGTGTCGTTAAAGTCATCCCAAAGCACTCTCCGTGCTCTATGAATGCTTAAGACACTGAGGTTTGGGTGTCTTCAGATTTCCTAAAACTAAATGTTGACAAGCTAGAATTCTTCTTGGTCCCCTGCATTACGAAGCTGCATTTTCATCATTGACAATTCCTCTGACTACACACACTGCTCAAGAAAGATTGTTCCTTCAAATTATGTTTGACCAAACTCTATTTTAAGCACTTAAGCAAATGCTTATCTTAAGTGGTTTGCTGAATAAGCATCTGCTTAAGACCATCCACAAGCGCTTTGCTGAACCAGGGCTTAACCGCATGCAAATTCAATCATTTTCACCTTATAATACAATTATAGGACCATAATGTATCTTGTGCTCCATATCTGTATTATTGTGAAGATAATTAGTTTTTTCTGGTTTATAAAAAACAAAATGCCCATCCCATACTTTGGGTGTTTGCAGACAAATTTGAAATCTCAGATTAATTTTGATTATTCTTGATATTATAACAGCTATTATAGATTGCCCCTTGTAACCCCATAATCGTCTGTATCCCCTCTATCAACCCACCTGGTCCACAAAAATGCCTTGGAAAAATAGATGGGCTTTGCAGCATATCTGGAAGATTAACAAACCTGCTTCCTGCAGGATCATAGAATATCAGGGTTGGAAGGGACCTCAGGAGGTCAGCTAGGCCAACCCCCTGCTCAAAGCAGGACCAATCCCCAACTAAATCATCAGAGTAAGGGGAAAGCAAATCCTAGAATCAAGGGGCCCTGGTGAGCCTTGCTAGCAGCCCCACTCATTTAAATTACTCCTGAGGGCATTCTGTGCCTAAAAAAAAAACAAAAAAACTGCAAGCAATATTTTAAAATTCTGCAAGCTTTATTTATCAATAAATAAATGTGGAGACTCCAGCATGGCAGTGAGGAGCACCAGCCTCTGGCTGCACAAAGGTGGGAGATCACCCTACAGCCTCCCCACCCCGAGACATGGACTCGGTGGTGAGGCTGCACCCGACCCTGACACAGCACAAGGCCTGGGTCTGCCCCAGAAACACCCTGGGACCCTGTCTCTCTGTGCCAGGTGCACCAGGCATGGGGCAAGCAGGTTCAACCAGGCAGGATCCAAGTGTGAAGGGGCTCAGTGTGGGGGGATCCAGGTGTGCGGTGAGAGGGTTCTGTGTGGGACAATCTGAGTGCAGGCAGCTGAGTGGGGAGTCTATGTGTGGGGGATCTGGATGAACAGAGGCTTGTTGGGGGGGTTCCAGGTGCAGAGGCAATGTGGCTCTGCAGGGGCTTCCAGATTAAGGAGGTTGGGGCTCAGCAGAGGGATCTGGGTGTGGGAGTCTCATCGGGGGACTCTGAGTACTGGAGGAGTGGGGATTGCTGGGGTGCGGGTCAATGGTGTGGGTGTCTGGATGTGGGGGCTCAGGATGATGCAAAGGGGTGGGGATCATCAGGGTGGGGATTTGAGTGCAGGGAGCTCAGTGGGTGTGGTCTGCCATGCAGGGGTGGAGGTCCAGAGGCAGGGGGTCTGGGTGCAGGGGGTCTCCAGATGCAGGGGTTGAGGTGCAGTGTGGTGGGGTTCAGGTATGGAGTGATAGGGGGCTCTGGGTGTATGGGGTGAGGCTTGGCAGGGATGTCCGGGTATGGAAGGTCCGGATGCACAGGGATTGGGAGGATGGGGGAGCAGCTCCCCATACAGTGACCCCTCCCCCACAAACAGCTGAAGAGTGATGGGGAAGGAAGAAGGGGAGGATGCTGAGCTTCCTGCAGCTGGGGGAGGTTTCTGGGGATGGGTCTTACAGCCCCAGACACTACTTGCAGGGGAAGAGGAAGTCCCGTTCTCTTCTGCCTCCAGCCCAGCCGGGATTGGCAGCTGATCCTGGCTCGGGGCAGGAGCCACTGCCTAGGGTGACCCCAGCCCCGCAGTGATTTACCTCTCCACCAGCTGTTCCGGGTGCCTGAAACAATGTATCTGTGGTGCTGGGGAGTGGTTTGTGACTGCTTTTGCAGTTTCCCTTTGCTTCCTTGTCAGAAAGTCATTTATGTGCAGGGAAGCAAAAAAATCTGCAGGGGACATAAATTTTGTTCAGTGACACAGAATTCCCCCAGGAGTATTTAAATCCAGGAAGCTCCAGCCTGCACTTCAGCATGCACTTCCTATAAGGGTTCCTGACATCTTGTCCCCATCTCCATGGTCATGAAGCAGGGGCAGGCTTGGTAGAATTTTCCCATGTGATTGTCTGTAGGGAGTCTAACATACCCTATATACTAAACTCAGCATTTTCAAGAGATCTTAATTTATTTTCCATTCACTTACGAGTATAATATTCTCAAGTTTTTGGTCATATGTGCTTAATTTAGTATGCCTTGCACAGTATGTGATTTTATCTGTGCATTTTCTCCTGCTATACCATTACTGCCTGTGGTCTCACTTATTGAGAATTTCTAGTTGAATTCTCTTTTAAACACTGTATGTCTATTTTCACAGACATAGCTTATTATCCTATTTATTAGGAGGTGTAGTATATTTACAGACATATCATTTGCTGACATTTTAAACATCTGGAAATACCCGCAGGAAATTACTATTTGAGTAGTGAGTGATGTTTTCTACCTATAGGACAAAATCTCATTCTCCTGAAAGTGCATCAAGTCATCTTTACATCCATTAGAGTCAACTGGACTACTCACATACTAAGAGAAAAAAGGATTAGGCATATAGGGCTAGATACACAAAGAAACATTTAGGCACTAAGGGTATGTCTTCACTACCCACCGGATCGGCAGGCAGCGATCGGTCGATTTATTGCGTCTAGTCTAGATGCGATAAATCGACGCCCAAGCACTCTCGGATCGACTCCTGTACTCCACCGCTGCAAGAGGTGCAGGCGGAGTCAACGGGGGAGCGGCAGCAGTCGACTCACCGTGGTGAAGACACCACAGTAAGTTGATCTAAGTATGTTGACTTCAGCTACGTTATTCATGTAGCTGGAGTTGCGTAACTTGGATCGATCTCCCCACCCAGTGGAGACCAGGGCTAAGAAAAATCACTGGGATTCACAAAGCCTGAGTTCAGTGCCTTGGCTCCCAATAAATGAACGAAGAGAGATAGGTGCTTTAGAATGGGATTCACAAATTCTTCCCTATGGTAGCCAAGGGGAGATGCCAAGCTGATGGGTGTGCAGTAAGTTCCGCCCCTCTCTTGGAGATAGGCACCTAAGTCTGGGCTACAAGGAGATACCTCCCTCTGCGTGGGATTCAATCAAGTGCTCTCTCAGGGTCAGGTGCCTATGTCATTTTAGCAAGAAAGGTGGTGGGAAGGAAGATCTCCCTCATACTTTCAGCTCAGTGGCTAGGATACTCACCTGGGATGTTGGAGACGCTCAGGACAAGTCACCCCTACACCAGATAGCAAGAGGAGAGTACAACTGGGATCTGAGCACCCTAGCCTTTGGGCTATGGGATATTCTCAAGTGTGGGGCTTCCTCAGGGCTTCCTGTTGAAGCTGGTCTACTGTGGATAAATAATTTTAAAAGTCATTGTAGCGGGGGATTGGATCTTGGGTCTCCCATACCTTAACCACTGGGGGTAAAAGTTATGTTGCAGATCCTCCTCCTCCCTCTTGCCCCCATCCATTTTGTGTAAGCTCTCTCATAGGGCCTCACAAGTGAGGTCTCAGCATGCTTACTGGATCAGGCCCCACAGGCATGTTAGGCAGAGGAATGCCTATTTTCTTCCAGTTTGTGAATTGCTCCTGGGGGGGTGGGGAGGGGTAGGTTTCTGGACACCTGGCATGGGGCTGCACTGTGTATGCTCAGAGGCAGAAACATAGGCACCTAGGGAACTTTTATTGCAAAAACATAAGCTCTGAGTGATTTTTAGATGCCTAGAGGGTTTAGGACCTATTGAGCAAGGCTTTTGTGAAACCCAATGGGACCTGATTCTGGGATTTAAGTGCCTAAAATGGCAAGTCAGACACCTACGTCCTATTGTGGACCCACCCCATAGTTTGTATACTGTGTCACTGAATCATTGTATTGTAAAGTGCTTTGGCAGCATTCTAAATGAAAGTGTTGTATCCCTAAGTTATTACTGGGTGAAAGATTTCGGGAATCTTTGTAGAACATCCTCAACAAAGGTGGCCCTTATTAATGTCATCTAAGTGGAATCCATTGTACCTTACAGATAATGGTAGAAATAAAGCAAAGAAGGCAGAACTATAACCACAGCCTACTTTGGTTGATTTCACCTTCAGAACATTATTACAAATTCAGCAGAGAACATTTTCAGTTTCCATTAAGCCACTAAATAGCTTTAGTAGCACAGAAGAGAATAGATTAACAATTTATTTTATCCATTTGAATGAGACTAACAAAAAAGTCAGACTAAGGCATTAGGCTCAGATAACTACTACATTATGGAAAAAAGTATCTTTTCTCAGCAAACATAACTCCCGAATCTCATTATCAAGCAAAGCCCATATGTAGTTGGATACCAAAATAAATAAATAATCTAGACAGGCGTTTTGAAAACACCACAAAGAGAGTCTTGGGAATGCTTCTTTTGCACATTTTGGGAATGCTTCTTTTCATAGGAGCTGACAAGTTACCTGGTATTCTGTACCCAGACACTGAACTATAAAAGTCTCAAACACTGACTAAAAGGAAAGGAGAACTAGATGAAAGTGCAAAATCTTTCTTCTTCGTGTCATTCATCCTTTCAACATTATTGACATAAAGCCTTTATCTGTCGTGCCTACCCATCCTCATGTCTTGTGCTAGTATATTCAACTTCTGTGTAACGTTTTACAATGGAAATACAGATCATTAAATCTACAGCTGGAAGGGATGAGAAACATACTCAACAGAACCCAAAATAAACAGTTCTCAAAAGTCACAGGGTGAGATGGCAATGCCTCTTCCTTATACTCTCAACTGAAAAAAATCATTTCAATATATTTAAAAATATGTATTTACAAACAAGAGACAAACAACATGTCTCCTGAAGCTGGAACCTGTTGCCATAGCAAAACTTACAATTGATTTACCATTTTCCAGGCCAGTACTGGACCACATAGTAATCTTTCTCTGATGATGAAATTCACAATTCAAGGTTTATGGACCACTTAAATCACACTTAAGTCTGGTGGCTTAACAGAGGCATTTGCCTTATGCTGGCTATCTGCACAGGGATGAATTTCTCCTCCGGTTTTGGGCCCTACTGTTAGAATAGAGCTGGATCTTTTGCTGTTGGTTTTATTCATGATCTTGGTGTGAATGCAATAAGCTTGAAAAAAGCATTTTTTTAGCAATTCCACCATTAAAGGCAAATATCATTCACCTCACTTATGCTCTTCCATTGAAGTTAATGGGGCTACAAGGGCCAGTGACATTCATGTTTCCAGAACTGCTTACTTTATATGTATTGTTTCAGAATTTCTCAATGCAAGAAGATCTCCCACTCTCTGCTGAAGTAATTCAGAAAGGGTTTTTCTCTTTATTGTTCTCTGTTGCCTATACTGTGGGAAATGGTGGTATCTAAATAAAAAGGGTAAAGACATGCTGTAGAAGTATTGTCCGGATTTTTAATTTGTGAGGAAGCTAATGACTCAAAGAAAGAACCATTTTCTTCACCGGAAAAAAATAATGAATGAATCTAGACTCAGGATTGTCCTACTTTATTTCTCATTTGTACAGCTCCTCCAGAGTGTGGTTTTGCTATGAGTAGTTCGGTTGAAAACAAGCACAACTGAGACCTCAGTACTCAAACTACAGGCAACAACATCGTAAAAAGCTCTACATCAGCACTTCTCAAGACAGCTTCTAGCACATTAGAGATGAAACAATGGCTTTGAATGCTGTGGGAAGAGAAAGTAGTAGCTGAAGGCAGCACTATGACTGTGAGTGTGACAGTGTCTTCAGGAGTTCCAAGCAATGTGTATTACAACAGGTGCAGGAAAAGCGTAACCTGGTCTCCACCCCCATACTTTCCTGCTGGTGCATGCCAGTGTGGAAAGAACTAGGGCAATATTCTCACTGCTGTTTTCCTTATGCTTTCCAGCTACGGAGTACACAAATTATGTCTGACTCCTGTGTAGGTGCTCTGGGTAAAGGGCTCCTTGCTGGGGTCAACTGGACAACTTGGGGGATGATTTTGCAACAGAAAAAATATGTTCCCTCTTTTACTCAAGGATTCACATTTTGGTTACTAACCTCTCATCAAATTCAAAGGCCCCACTGCTCCACAAAAAGAGATACCTCCAGAAAACCAACAAGATGTGGAAAGCTTAAGTTGCTCAATAGCTGATCCATCTTGATTTTAAATGGAAAAGATCTGCAGTGTTTGGACTTTTCATTGCGATATTCCTACCCATAAGGAAATTCTTTAATTAAATCAGTGAGGTTTATGCCTTCACCACATCTTCTGCCACAATACAACCAAGAAGTAAGGATTTGCACTGACGTGCATACTTCATCAGATGGTAAGAGTCTAAATAAACATTCATTGCCATCCTGTCCACACTTTCAGCACTATTGATCATAGATACACAGTCCTTTTCAAAAAAGAAAGCAAGGATGCTGAAGTGTCATGCATTCTTTATGTAAGTAATACAGAAAGTGGCTTCCAAAACTAAAAGCAAACCCTAATCCCTTGACATTATCAATCACCTGCAGCACCACTATAAATGCTGTGTAGGGAAAGCATGACCTTGAAAGAATAAGACAAGCTTTAGTCCCCCGATAGAGCTATTCTCATAAAACAAACACATGCACACAGTTTAAAAGAAATGACAGCCCATGACTGCTCAGGAGCTCTCTGTGTTTCTTTAAAAAAATAAATAAAAATGAAGATACAGATATTGAGACCAATGTAAAATGTCTGCTATAAAGCCTGCATCTAACATTTCCTGAGAAGGTCTTTGTGAACATGTTCAGGATTAAAAAAAGAAAAGAAAAGAAAAAAAGAATCCCCCAGCCTGAGCATTTGCCAGCACTGGCATTTATAGCACTACCTCTGTCCAGCGAAGAGGTGCAGCAGCAGTTAACCATTCACAAAAAAGAAAATCTAAAAGACTTACTAGGAACAATGCCCAGTGTGAACTCAGGAATTTCTATATTGGATCAGACTTAGCTCCATCTAAGTGCACTATCCTGTCTCTAACCGTTGTACTAGTACAAGATGCTTTGGAGGATGGTGTAAGGAGCGCCATAGTAGGCCCATCTAAGGTAATACGCTCCCAACATCAGTCTGTGCTAGGATGAGATGAGACCTGTTTCAGCCCAGAAGTTTTGGTTTAAGTTTCTCTCAGTTCTGACTAATCTGAACAACATTTGTCATCTCCAAATATTGCTTCTCTATTCACCCTTCTTTCCATATCATTAATAAGTATATTGCACAATACAGGACCTTGCACAGAACCTTGAAGTCTTGACTGTTAAACTTTTGCCATGAAACAAACTGACCATTACGTTACTGACACATTCAAAGAATTCTAGAACATTAGTGAAACATGACTTTCCTTTGCAGAACCTGTGCTTGTCTGACCTTATCACACCATGATCTTCCAGGTGTTTATTATTCTCTTTTAAAATTATCATTTTAACCAATTTTCCAGGAACAGACATAAGGTTTACTGGTCTATAATTCTAAAAATCACCCCAAAGCCTTTTTTACACAGAGATATATATTTGCTAGCCTCTGACCTTTGGAACAGGATCTGTTTTTTAGTAAGCAGTTGTGTATTTCTATTAGCAGCTCAATCACTTCATACTCAAGTTCCTTTAGAACTCTTGGATGTACCATTTGGGCCTAATGGTTTGGTTTTTTAAATTACCAATTTGCTCCAGCAACTCTTCTTCCAGCATATCGGTGTCAATCTTCACCATCATAAAAACAGCAAGTCCACGGTAGGAATCTCCCCAACATTTTCAGCAATAAAGACTGATGCAAAGAAATAATGTCGGTTCACTGTGATGTCCTTATCTTCCTTATTTTTTTCCTATTAACCCCAATGATGCAGCAGATCCACCAATTCTTTTGCAGGCTTCCTGCATCTAATATACTTTAAAAAAAATCTATTGTTTGTTTTTACACCATGAGCTATTTGCTTGTAAAAGTCCATTTTGACTCAGGGACTGGGTTGGGATGAAATCCTCTATTGGGATGGAATTTTGATGAAATGGAAGGTGGTTAAGATGGATCACATTTAGAGGTAATATCTACAATCAACTTCAAACAAACATAATAGGCAAATTACATCCTAATATGCAGACGCACTTTCACTAAAGTCAACACACCTCAAATTATTTTTTTCTTGTTAATTATGGGTAACACTTGCAAAATAAATCTGTTTTACAAGTCCACGCTTCCAAATAGATGAACCACAACTTTAAAGTCATTAAAAAGCCACAGGGAAATAAAAAGAGTTGTTCAGGAGAGGATTGATTACCTAATCCAGAGTCTGTTCCTATTCACAGAAATAAACAATCTCATTCTTTTTACAATATCATTCTCAATTGAAAAGCCCACAATAGACTCAACTTATTTGAATACCATTGTTAACAGAATAATTTCTCCATTTATATATATATCCTCCTGTATTCTTTTCAAAAACAAACACCACCTTAATCTGGTCTCATTATTCTAAGGGGCTGACACCTGGAGCAAACTATTTTGTTTGTATTAATTTTTATCAGGCTACTCAGCAGGGGGAGGCCCAGGTGAATAATCAACTAATCAGCAGTACAGCATGGCACTCCAAAGCACAGAGGAGATCCTGAAACATGACACTGTGCAATAAAGATAAACTCTTGTATGAGCCACAATGCCCACAACTTGCAAGATGGAGCTTTTAGAGACGGGGCAGTAACCAATTGCTGAATTCTAGATGGGAACTCACATGCAGTGATGGAATGCACCCCTGTATTCATATCATACACACTATTGCGACCATCTGTGACAAAATATGCCTTGTGAGGTATCATTTGAAAAACTAGTAACTCACTGGTCAATAATATCCTGGTGAAATGTGTGCAGCAACATTATATGTAAAGTTATGAATAGCCCCTGAATGATGATGGTAGCACATGTTCAAACCCATGTATCCCTGATTAGGCAGAACTGGTCAAGCAGGTCTTAAACAAAGGAATGTGTGTTTACCTCAATTTACATATAAATTGTAAACAGTGTCCTCAGGCAGCCAGGGGTGCGGGGGAGCGGGGGGGGGGGGGGGGGGGGTGAGAAAGAGATAGGAGGTAAAGGAAATCTACATTTCAGGAAACAGACATGAGAAGAACCAGCATGGAATTTCTTTCACTACTGCACACTATGTTCCCTACTTCACTGTTTGAATAAATTTACTTTGAGGAGTAACCTTCAGGAAAATGCATCTCAAAAGGGGACTGGACTATAAAAGACAAACATACCCCAAGTTCTCTCCCCGTCTTCATCTCTCTCTTTCCCACCTAAAATGACAAAAGAAACAGCCTATGGACTTGGGGAGCAGATCCTAACCTAAAACTTGGTCAGCAATGTTACTGGAAAAAACTTCACTTTGAACCAAGGCTAGTTTTTTAAGTTAAGAAAGCATTTTGTTTTTATTTTACTTACTTACTATTACTCTGTGGAGGAATCACAGAGTTCCCCAAGCACTTAATAGTCCAGATACCGATGGCAGGGACTTCCAGCTTAGGACATTGCCTGTTTAGAGATTCTGTTCCCCAAGCAAGCTTTATATATGTATCCTATCACTCCAGTAATTACAGGAGAAACTATAGTGCATCATCTTATACCAGTGGCTCTGCATAAACAATGGATCCCTTCCATGCTAGATGCTTCCCTACTCTTCCTATAATCAAAACATAATTTGGGGTATGACTAAAAAAGTAACTAATCTTACATGATGTCTTGCTCAAATGCAATCACTTACACTTTGTCTAAAATGAACCCACAACATCCCTGTGGAAGAAAATGAAGGAGATGTTGGTTTGTCCAATTTCTCTTTATTGATGAATGGACAGAGAACTGTTAACATACTAACTCAATTACTATTAAAGCCAAATTAAAACTAATGCACTTCTGTATATTGTACGAGTTATATTTTTCACCTCCGAAATTGGCTAAATTGAACTTACACTTTTGAGAATCATGCCAGAGATGGAATAATGAGCCAGGAAATCTTCATCCTGGACTGTGGGGCCACTCCACTATCTGTAGCATACACAGTATCTGGAAAATTTTTAGAACTTCGTGAATAGGACTCAGTACTTGCCTCACTAGTTGTTGAGATCCAGGTGTTTTATTTTTCATAGTATGAGAATAAATTATAGCAGTCAGAATTGCCCAAACTATGCTAGACTAGACTAATAGATAAATAATTCATTCATAAATCATGGAATCAGTCTAGGATTCAGATTAAGGGGAAATTCTGTTGGTTCCCACATGTCCGTAAAAAAGACATTTAACTATTGGTTCTTTACAATGGCTTTAGATGTGATTCCTGTTTTTGTATCCTATAGGTTATTATTTACAGGCTGCAACTGAGATAACAGCACTGAGCACCTACAAACACATAGTAAGAATCATTTTCTGCCTCAAAGCACTTACATTCCAATGTATCGAGACACGTACATGGAGGGATGGGAAAGTGAAGCACAGAAAGGCCAAGTGACTTGCCTAAGGTCACAACAGGTCAGTGTCAAAGCCAGGAATAGAAAACTGGCCTCCCTAGTCTCTATTCAGTTCCCTAGACCACAGTTCAGACCTGTTGTAAATGGAATATTTTTTCCTCAAATGCATAGCAATAGATAATGGAACAGAAGTCAATGGCACTCCAGTGATTTCCACCAGCTCAAGATCTGACCCAAAATATTTTTAAAAGATGGGAGGGAGGGTGGGTGAAAGTGATCTACCCAGATATTCACTAAGTAGACTGCAGTGGGGGATATACCACAGAGTAATTAATGTGCTTAAAGGGTATGCTGCAGCTGCAGGGGCTGTCTCAGAGGTCCTAAACACATGTGGTCAGTAAAGATCTCATGGCATTTTTCACAAGGGTAAGGATGTTAATTCCACTGTCTTAGCCCTATGTCTGTGAAGTAATATGGAAATTATTACATGCTGGGTAAAGGGGCAATACAGCTTAAGGTGTTTGATTGTTATTAATTATTGTTCGGAGACAAAATTCCGTGAACAAATAAACACACATTTTCCTCCTGGAAGTATTGACTGACAATTATGAAAACATCAGAATATGCATACATTTCAAGTCATTTACTGCTTTTTCCCTTTACATTGTACTCTGGAATATAACAGTAAATAGGGTACCGTAAGAATTACAACATTATTGTACCATTAAATAGACAAAACTTAATAAATATGTTTCCTTTACATCACAGCTTTTTCCTTTTTTGTACTCTGACTGTGTGCACTTTTAGAAACAGCTTGCTGCAATATCTGACTGACGACATTGACGGTATGTTATTAGCTAGTTTTGCTAGGAAGGCAAGCAAATAAATCCATTAACTTTCTTCTAAAGAGCCATAGCTGTGATAAAAACAAGGTATTAGGTATTTAGTCTCCTAAATGAGGATAGTACAAAGCTTCTAAAAGTCAGCAAATTCTTCACACATCTATGAGCACCCAGCAGTCCTTGTTTTATATTGTATTCTCTTTTCTTTAGTAGCATATGTTTGTAGGTACCTTGCAGTGGTTCTGAAGCATTGCTGTCTTGTTAGACATACTTTCAACTGTAGAAAAAGTGCAACTCAAAAGCTGGTTTCATCTTTAAATGTTCACTTGGTTTAACCACTGAAATGTGCATGAAAGAAGATTTGTTTTTCTTTATAAGTCAGATAATGACTGATGGCTTAGATCTGAGATTTTGGACCAAATTCATCCCTCCTGTAATGCCATTGGCGTCAGTGTACATAAAGGATGAATTTGACCCTTTCAGCATAATAAACAGTGAGAAGGAGTAGTCATCAGTCAGTCTCCTACATACACTGCCTTCTAACAGTAAGTTCATTTAGACATGTTGAAAGCTTTATGTAGCCTATGGATAGTTCTAAAAGAAAGAAAAGTTAGTGAAGATTCTTAAAGGGGCCAGAATATCTTTCTCAACATCTTATTTTTGACTGAGTTTCAAAGATTAGATTTTTGGCTGGGATTTTCAAAGTTCCTAAGGGAATTAGGGGCCCAACTGCTATTGAAAGTCAGTGTTGGGTACTGTAGGCCCTTTGACTGAGCCCTGTTAGTTTTCTTTGCTGGATTCCCTTCATACTTTGAAGGTTAGAACCAGTGCTAATGGAAGTCCATAGAAAGACTCCCATTCAGTTCAACAGGTTTTAGATTGGTCATTTAAATGTTATTCCAATGTGTCTCTTACATCTCTGGGTAGTTCCTACTCCATTTAGTTTGGCAAGAGATGTCTGCATATTGAGTGGCCATTTTATTTGGCTGATTTCAACAGAGGGGATCTGTGAGCAGAAAGGGAAATAACTTGCCATTAATTAGTGGTTTCTGGTAAGTAAACATGTTATATCTAGGTCAAGCTAGGGTTTCAATTTGTGAAAGAAACGAAACCCTGGTCTACACCTAAACATTAGATTGGCCTACCTACATTGCTCAGGGCTGTGAAAAATTCTTCACCCTGCGTGACACAGTTAGGTTGACTAACCCCCACTTTAGATGCAAGATGATAGAAGAACTCTTCTGTAAATCTAGTTACCATCTCTTGGAGAGGTGGATTAACTAAATTAATGGAAAAATGCCTTCTGTCACGTAGGAAGCATCTACACTACAGCGCTATGAGACCAATCATAAAAAACATCAAAATTAGTTTGAGGACAATTTTGAAACATAAAAAGGGGTTAATTTGATGAATAAATTGTTTACCAGGCATCTTCACCTGTAGATGAAAAGTGCATGGATGATTACGTGGACATCTGCATTTCAGAGAGATATTTGCTGACTCGAGAACACACATGCATGATGCAGGATACCATAAGCCACCAATCTGAAATCCAAGATGAGCAGCAGTCCTCTAAAAGGACTTTGAGAGTACAAGCTATTTTAGTAAAAGGTAAGCATGAAGCAACATAAATATAGTGCAGACATGACTTCCAAACCCCTTTTTGTAAATGCTTCTCCAGGCCAATAACCATCCTTTCTACATTATTCAGGTTGCATTATACTCACAGTACTTTCATCCAAATTCCTATCATAGTCAGACACTGGGAAGGTAAAAATCATTATTTATATTGCTATGTAGCAGTCCATGGTACTTTACAGGCAAAGTGAAACTGTGGTGTGGGCAATAGGACTGCAGAATCTGGTTGTCATGTCAAGGAAACAGAGCACAAAATATTACTATTAATAAATTAAGAAACAGAAACATTGGCTCTCTCAACACTACCTCCTTAGTTAATCTTCCATTAACAGAAGTGGAAAATACATTAAAATAATCTTTGAATGTTGCATGTATTCTGACACTCATGGCTCTAACTACCCAAAGGAAACCTTTGTGTTTGTAATAATGAAGTGCCAGATTGAGAGAGTAGGAATCCAAGAACCTGAATCAAAGTGTGTAGGATCATTTGAGAGAAGATATAGGTACACAGATCCTATTTACCTCTAGTTAGAATAAGATAGCGTGCCAGGGATCAGGGCCTGAAGCAGAGTCTCCTGGCAACCCAACAAGCACAGCTGGCCTACAGTAGGCTACCTGATGACTGCAGCACCTGACTGGTCAGGAAGGGCAGCTGGCTGGCTTTTGAACCCAGCAGCTGCTCTCAGGCTGCACAGTGTGTTTATGCCTGCACCTGTGATCCTCCCTATGTCTGCTGCTCCTCACCATGCTCCAGTCCTGCTCCTAGTTCCATTACTGCCATGTTCCCCTGCTTTGCTCCTATTTAGTCCATGACACCTCCCTCACTCCTGGTCCTGGATTCCTCACTCCAACTCTCATTCCTGGCTCTGACCCTGAACATGTCTACTAGTTCTCAGTCCTGGCTCTGACTCCTGACTCTCGCTGACTTGGCTATTAGCTCCTGGTCCAGACTCCTGACATAGCTATTGATTCCTGAGTCCGCCCACTAGGTTTGATTCTTGCTCTGTCCATGGCCCAATCTCTAACAGAGTGATTAAATACTAGCATATTTCTTGGAAGTGGTTCTTAAGATGTGTGTTAGTTTTTGAGCTTATATTGCAGGGGAAGTTCACTAGTGTAATCAACTCAGCTACTGAGCAAACAAGCTGGGAAATTCATATTAGCCATTTATAAAACAAGAACCTTCTTGTGACTCTGATCTTTATTTTATTCTGATATCTTTTAGCAACATTATGCCGATTTACTGCAAATATTATTTAATACACCACTCTCCTAGTTACAATAATTGAGTTACTTGACCCAATGTACATTACCTCCCATTCCCAACCTTCAGGTGCAGTAGAGCATACTTCTTGTAGCCCTGTTAGAGAGCTACCAAAAGACTCCCACTATAAAATACAAATAAAATACAGTGACTTCATATTTTTCTGAGTAGCTGTTTGAACTGGCAGGATAACTTGCGGATAACCTGCACTCATACTACTTTCTACAGTGATTCCCATCAGATCTTACATATAGGCCCTTACACAGATGTGATGTGGAAGAGTGAAAACACACATTTCTGTACCCCACACAAGGTCTGTCAAGGTTGCAGTTCTTGAACTCTGAGGACTACAGGGTGTGCTCCCTGGGTCTCAGGAGGGGAGTGGGAAAGGGGCAGAGTCAACAATCCACTCAACACCAGCCTCCAAAGTGGGACTGCTGGACTGGAGGAAGCAGGCTTGGTTATTCTTTATAATGCCACTATATATCAAAAGTGCTTAAGTGATTTAGGAAAAAGTGACTTGGGGCAGATTTTTAAAAATGTTTAGATGCAGATAGGTGTCTTGTGGAATTTTTAAAAATAGCTAGGCAGGTTAGGTTGCTAACTTCCATTGAAATAATGCAAAATTATTTTATAAAGGTAAAAACTGCCACCCAGAAAATACAGGGTATATGTACATTTTTAATAGACTTCCACTCAATACTACATATTTACCTCACAGGGATGTTGTGAGGCTTAATTAATATTTGCCAAGCACTTGACAATCCTTGGATGAAAGGCAATATATAAGTGGAAAGTATTATTAAAAACACTACAAAACTGATATATAGACCCAGGTTGCCTTTTACAGTGGTCTTTAGACACTGTTTAATTAAAATCATGACTGAAGCCGAATAAGATGATCATTTTACTATCTGGACACTCCTAGCTATTAAGGATATTCCACAGCTTTGTGAAATTACTGGTGATCTCAAGAAAACTGAAAGACTTCAGGTTTACGTAGCTCCACTTATGTGGCTCAGTGAACAAATGATTCAATAGATGATACATTGGGCTCAGACATACATTATGACATATGATCTGTGCTCTGCTCCTAAGCAAAGGGTGTAAGAAAGCATACAGCAGTGGGCAAGAGTGGCATGGAAAGAGAATAGACTGAAGCTGATCTACTATAGGAGCTCTAGCGTGATTTTGGAGTCTGGCTCATTGTCAAATACAACATACAGAAATGTTCATATTGTGTGGATTAAAAAATGGTGGCAAAGTATAGTTCCACAGGAAAAAAATCTGTTGATTTACAATTCAGATTGCTGTACTAATATACTCTGACCTCAAAAGAGAGAAAAAGATTACTGAAATTAAAAACAAAACAAGACAAAAACATTAAAAAGAATGGAAATGAGTAGTTGTGGCAAAAATATAAGAGCTGGTGAAATTTTTTCAACTGACAAATGTTGCTGCTGAAAAATAAGGTTTTTCTGAAAATAAAATTTTGCTTTTTGATGGAAAAATATGAAATGGAAAAAAAATGGTTTGGTTTCAAATTGAATTTTGTTTGTTTCTTCCCCTCCCCCATTTCTTTTTTTCCCCCACTACATTATCTCCCTCTTTCTTCCCCCACTGGAAAATGTTTTTTACCTTTAAAACAAAACAAATTATTCAAAACGCAATAAATATTGTTTAGTTTCTTTTTTTAAAAGATCAAACCCTTTTGCAAGAAAAAAATGTTGAGTTTATACAATTCACACAATGGGTCAATGAAAGTGCTGACACAAAAATTCATCTTGACAAGTCCAATAACAGCCTTAACTATAAGCCACAAGACACACTGACAAACTCTTCCAATATATACATAACTAATATGTTCTGCATGTATGTGATTCACTAGGTAAAGTAGATAATTATTTGGGATTATAAACTAAATGAATCAGTTTGGATTCCACCTCTGAGTCTCTAAGTTGGAGAGAAATTGGGAACAAATGAATAGGAATCTTGTAGTCTTAGGGTATATCTACACTGCAATTAAAAACTCATGGCTGGTCTACCCCAGCTGACTATGGCTTGGGCTAAGGGGCTGTTTAATTGCAGTGTAGACGTTCAGGCTTGGGCTGGCACATGAGCTCTAGGAGGTGAGGTGGGAGAGTCCCAGAGCCTGGGTTGCAGCTCTGGACTGAACATTTACAATGCAATTAAACAGACCTTTAGCCTAAACCCCGTGAGCCCAAGTCAATTGGCACAGGCCAGCCATAGGTGTCTAATTGCAGTTCAGAAATACCCTTGGTGCACAATGTGACAATATGAAACCTGATCTTCATAGCGTGAAATCATTCTGTTACACTGGTTCAAGACTGTGGGCCAGATCCTCAGCTGATTTCAATGGAGCTAAATTAATTTACACCATCTGAGGAGCCAGCCCAATATTGTACAGAGAAAATTATAAAAGAAAGAAAGTAACAGCGAGTTTGGGATGGTAACTGGAATCTGACACTTGCTTGAATCACTTCTGGAGATTAAAACTGATCCAACACTACCAGAAGATAAAGCTTATTGTAATCGAAAGTGCTGACCTAGGTTGGGCAGTGTTTACCCACGTCTCCATAAGGGGAGCTCCAGGAAGCATTGTGTGTCCGAGGCACCATGCACTTCTCAGAGCTTCTGAGCAGTGTAGAAGTCACATCACATTGTAAGTGTGTGCTGTGTACACTTGCCGCCTTAGCTGGCCAGTTCTCCCCTCGCATATTGTCGTTTTGTGCATCCTAGGGGATGTTAGCAGGTGAAAGTCCTTGTGCTTCAGGAAAGAGAGAAAGCAATTTTAGGGACTGCTCCTTTTACCTTCCCCATTTCTCTTTCAGAGAACGCTGTGGGGCCATTTACAATCTGGTCCACAGTATCCTGACTGCAGAAAAGTTCCTGGTATCAGGGAAATCTCTAAAACTAGGGTCTGATACAAAGCCCATTAAAGTCAATGAAAGTCTAGGCACTTAATTGCAGAATCTTAAGTATGACTTACTTTTCCTATTTTTATAGTACAGTATGTTATGTAATTTTTATGCTCATCAGCAAGATTTAATGTGTAGTGATTTCAAATTCCATAGAAGTTATCTTCTCCATTGTTACAAAGAAGTAAAAATACAATAAAAAATTCTATTCCTAAATATGTTACTACTTATTTTATTAGCCCTAACACCACCATACATTGCTATTCTTTACCTGAGTTATCTGCAATTCTGATTTAACTGACAGCACATCCAGTACTCACTAGTAATTAAAAAAATCCAACATTGTGTGTGTGTGTGTATATATATTATACGGTTTCCTGCTACTGTCTATCATGCAATATATGCCACATGCTGGTTGTTTGACACTGGGTGTTTTAGGAGAGGGAACCATTAAAGAGAGAAAATGAACAGTGCAATTAAAAACAATATTTTATTCTTTTCACTGCACTCCCTTTTATTTCAATTCATTATCCTCCTTTTGTGTTTTTCTTCCAATCCCAGTGTACTGAATGCTGATGAGATTATGCCTGGGTCATCTTCAGCCAACCAGGTAATTTAAGAGATCTGAATTCACCAACTCTTTTTACTTGAAATAAGTGTATATTGTGACTGTTTTAAAGTGTTATTTGAGCACCTTAAAAGAATATTCATTTTTTAAAATAGACTATTGTGGAACAGGGGGATCATGGTGGAGGACACATACAATCATTGGGGGGTTGTTATTAAAAAGGTTTAACTCTCTCTCTTGGAACGTCTTGCCTCTTACTTTTTAATCTATTGCCAAGAGAGGAGGGATGAGAATGTTAGCCATGCTTCCATGGTAACAACCAGCAATGCAACAACAGCCTCTGCCTAGCAGTCCTTTTAGCTATGTGTTTAATGAAGTCTATGTGACAGAAGTACAGGAAACAGTCCCAAAAGGAGTTCTCTTATAACACAATTTATGACATGTAATCTGCTGTAATTCTTCCTGTGGTCCATGGGTAATTCAGTGTTAGTTATGCTATTTTCGTTCTAGTACCACCTCTGCGGTGCCGAAATTCTCCAAATAAGAGGCCAGATTGTAACCTACCTTAGATACCTGTATTATGGGTAGCAGTGAGAGACAGAGACCCGACTCCATAGAGCTGTTACATCCCCTCCTACACATGTGGGTGGAACACTGAGCCTGCCCCCATTGCATTAGTTAATGCAGCTGTGCTGGGGTAGTAATTTGTGCCAGACATAGGGCTGGCACAGATTATTTGCTTTCCACCCCACCCCACCCCCAACACAAATACAAAGAACCAAACAGAAACTGGGAACAGATTCTGACTGAGTCTCAGTCTAGATCCCTGCCTGCTCCTGGGGCAGTACAACTATGCTCTGATTCTCAAAGAGGTTTGTGGCAAAGCCATAATTTAGCCCCAAAACAAGTGGTCTAGGTGCCAGGAAGAAAGTGTAGCTCAGGGGATGGTTTGTTTGCCCTAAGTATCAGGCTCTGAACACCCAGACTGAGATACCCAGATGCAGCTAAGCAGTGCACAGAAAACTCATGATGGCATGTGTTTGAGCTCCCCTAAATCCCAGTTACCCCAACTTTCCTTGGGATCACTGGTAACTGGTGTAATTTAGGGAAGTATTAAAGCCACCTTTATGCCCCCTGCCCCCCAATCCCAGGCTAGGCATCCACCAAGTTGGCGTCATGGTATCAACTAGAGCAGACTATGGCTTCCAGTGGCCCCAAGCTGATAAAAATATAACAGCTATACTGGGTCATACCAAAGGTCCATCTATCCCAGTATCCTGTCTTCTGACAGTGGCCAATGCTAGGTGCTTCAGAGGAATGAACAGAACAGGTAATCATCAAATGAACCATCCCCCATTCCCAGCTTCTGGCAAACAGAGGCTAAGGACACCATCCCTCCCCACCCCAGCTAATAGCCACTGGCGGATGTATCCTCCATGAACTTATCTAGTTCTTTTTTGAATCCTGTTACAGTCCTGGCTGTCACAATATTCTCTGGCAAAAAGAGTTCAAAATACTTCCTTTTGTTTGTTTTAAACCTGCTGCCTATTAATTTCATTTGGTGACCCCCTAGTTCTTGTGTTCTTGTGAGAGTAAAGGAGTAAATAACACTTCCTTATTTACTTTCTCCACACCACTCATGATTTTATAGACCTCTGTCATATCCTCCACAAGTTCTCTCTTTTCCAAGCTGACAAGTCACAGTCTTATTAATCTTGCTTCATATGGAAGCTGTTCTATACCCCTAATCATTTTTGTTGCCCTTTTCTATACCTTTTCCAATTCCAATATATCTTGTTTGAGATCAGATCTGCACGCAGTATTCAAGATGTGGGCGTTCCATGGATTTATGTAGTGGCAATATGATATTTTCTGTCTTATCTATCCCTTTCCTAATGATTTCCAACATTCTATTAGTTTTTTGGACTGCTGCTGCACATTGAAAACATCCACTCAGAGAACTATCCACAATGACTCCAAGATCTCTTTCTTGAGTGGTAACAGCTAATTTAGACCCCATCATTTTATATGCATAGTTGAGATGATGTTGTCCCATGTGCATTACTTGGCATTTTATCAACATCCACTGAATTTCATCTGCCAATTTGTTGCCTAATCACCCAGTTTTGTAAGGTCCTTTGTAATATATCACATCACAGCAGCTTGGGATGATCAGGATACAGGGAAATCCCATTAACATCTTTGGACCACAGTGGGTCTTGGCTGATTACATTGTACTTAAGGCTGCTTTGCACCAGTGTTGTGGTATGAATTACCCTGAATGCATGGTCCCAGATTCCCCGGAATTTAGCTCCTAGCAGTGTTGCAGCCCGATGTAGAGAAATGCTATTTTCAGTGTTGGTGCCTTTAAACCATAAAAATCTTGACCACTCCCCTCAATCCCAATGATATTGTGGGGGCTGAGTCTCCCTCCCAGAGGCCCTTCCAGGGTGCCACATGGCCATTTTACCTGGAGGATATTCAGCTGACTACTCTTTCCCACTCAAATCCCAAGGCATCCTTTACTGGAAAGAAAGAAACCTGGCCATTTCTTTTCTGCCAATAGGTGAATGGGACCCAGGTGCAAGGAAAAACTACCTCTTACTTGGCTACTACTCTGAATTCAGGGGCCTAGATACCCTTTAAACTTTAGTGAATTGATAAGGAAACCTGGTAATGCTCTATTTTCCAGCCTTTGTTGCCTGGGGGTGTGGCAGTAGTGTCAGGCTGCTGCTTGTGGCTTCCTCAACACAAGATACCCAGTTCGTTTCCAAGCCATGCCAATGGAACCTGATGGAGTCATCGTCCCAGATTACTGTGCTTAATTAAACTCAAACATTACTTGCCACTTAACTAAATATCCCAAGACACACTGAGGGCCAGACCCCCCAGCTCCTTTACAACATTCACGCACTGTGAATAATTGAATCATTGAAATTCAAAGTGCTAAAATTTCTTTTCTTACTTCATTGTACTGTTTGGTACATTAATACATTGCACCAAAGTTATTTGTTAATAAAATATAACAAGTTACAATGCAGACCAGGATGAACCAATTACAAATAGATATAAACATTAATGCACTGATCTAGTCATCTGCGTACTCATATATAAACATCTTCAAAATACCCATAAGTTTACACAAACTTTATGTAATGGGGTAAATTTAGAGGTATTTTGGAGAGATGTTTGTATGTAAGTGCACGTGGCATTAAGGCAGTAAATTAGGACACTGTAGCTACGCTTTGCCTTTTCACTTGTAAGCAGAACTCATAATGGCTGTAGAAATGTGGAGTAGTAGTGTATTGTTCCATTGTGTGAACAGTAAAAGAGTTTTTCAGACAAACATTCTCCTTCAGTAATGGGTACTTTTAATGGAACTATATCAAAGCAGTATTTTTTTAATCTGTTGAAATACATTTACATGAAATACTTTTTTCATTCATTTTGTTTCAGTAATATACTGCTATCAATGACTTTTGTTTTCCACTGCTGTGAAGATTCCACTTTTTTGTGATTAACTTTCATGAGCTCTACAAAGCCTTTTAAAAAAAAATATAGTACCCTTATTTGAAAGGCTTAAAAATTTCACTGGTGAAGAGCCCCTATAGGTCAAGCCAGAACTTGTTATTGTTATGTCACTTCTCCTTATATTGTCAATCGTGAAAGTCTGATATACTTCCTGTGACTCTGATCTATAGCAGCTTCTAAATCAGATGCATGAAAGACAGGTGTGCCAAGACTCCTGAGAATTCAGCGAACAAAGACTTTCTCTGATTCTTGGATAATACTGTTTATGACACATTACTACTACATATCAAAACACTATCTGATCTTATAAAAAGATATATTACAAAGGGTGAAATCCTGGAGCCCTTAAGTCATAAGAACGGCCATACTGGGTCAGACCAATGGTCCATCTAGCCCAGTATCTTGTATTTGGACTGTGGCCAGTGACACTTGCATCAGAGGAAATGACAAGAACAGGACAATTTTAATTAATCCATCCCCAATCATCCAGTCCCATCTTATGGCAGTTGGAGGTTTAGGAACACACAGAATATGGGGTTGTGTCCCTGACCATCTGGACTAATAGCCACTGATGGATCTATCCTCCAAGAACTTATCTAATTCTTGTTTGAACCTAGTCATGCTTTTGGCCTTCACAGCCACCATGGCAACCAGTTCCACAGATTGACTGTGAATTTGAGTGAAGATGTACTTCCTTTTGTTTGTGTTAAACATGCTGACTATTAATTTCATCAGGTGACCCCTAGTTCTTGTGTTATGTGAAGGGATAACTAACACTTCCCTATTTGCTTTCTTCACACCAGTCATGTTTTTACAAATCTCTATCACATCCCCTCGTTAGTCATCTCTTTTCTAAGCTTGAACAGCCCCAGTCTTTCCAATCTTTCCTCATACACAAGCTGTTCAAGTCATTTTTGTTGCCCTTTACCAATTCTAATGTGTCTTTTTTTGAGATGGGGCAACCAGAACTGCATTCAGTATTCAAGGTATGGGCATACCATGAATGTATATACAGACATTAGCACATTGTTTTATCATCTATCCCTTTTATAATGGCCCCTAATATTGTTAGCTTTTTTGACTGTTGCTGCACATTGAGCAGATGTTTTCAGAAAACTGTCCACGATGACAAGATCTTTCTTGAGTGATAACAGCTAATTTAAACCCCATCATTTTGTATGTATAGTTGGGATTATGTTTTCCAATGTGCATTACTTTGCACTTATCAATACTGACTTTCATCAGCCATTTTGTTGCCTAGTCAACCAGGTTAGTGAGATCTCCTTTTAATTCTTTGCAATCAATTTTGGACTTAACTATCTTGAATAATTTTATATCAGCAGCAAATTTTGGTTATTTGTTTCCAGAGCACTTTTTCTTTTAAAGGACTGGGGATAATAATATCTAGTGTTCTGACCAAAACAGCTCCTGCAGTTTCCATTGGCCACATTTTTTTTTCTTCAGGTCCTGCCTTAAACTATTTGGCTGCATTTCAGTGGTGGGTGAAATGATCCTGATACAGCATATAGTGCATAGAGAACTAAAGAATTAATTCACAGAAAAGATTTTACTCCACAAATTTAACCTCTTTCTGCTGGTGGGATGTCCACAAGCTGATCGTCTTTTCCTCCAATTTATTGAGTATTTGAATTTACTTTATAAGTTATTTTCTGAGGTATCGTCCTATTCCCCACTTTGGACTGACTGCAAATAGTTATTTCTGAGAATTCAATCCTCACTATTTCAAATTTGAGCTACGATGGTTAGTTGTGATTGGTCACATAATTCACATGGTGTAGTTCCTCTTCCCTGACTAGATAATCAATCTTTTTAGGGCCTGATCCAACACCGTTAAAGTCAATGGGAGTTTTGCCATTGACTTCAGTTGGTAGATCAGGACTAACATCAGAAGGAGGTCTTAAAGAAACCATCGTGTCTTTGAATTACTTGGGAAGAGGTGGTAGCTAATCAGGATTAGGGATTTTGGGAACCTTTTAAATACTTCCTAGTTTGGATTGCACTGGCCTTGCCTGAGACAATATTCCTAAAAAAAGTAGGCTACTGAAAAATGTAGCGCTTGTGTGCAGAGCCTAAGTTCATTTTTCCCCTGTTCCATTTTGTCACAGGGCCCACTCACCACAAGCAGGCACCTCCCCCTGGCTGCTCTTAGGATTAGCTCCTTCCAGTCAGAGGCCCCTTTCTGCTGCTTACGGCATGCCCAACTGCTGCTCTCCCCCTCATTCTCAGTCTCTGAAACTCCAGGTGCTGCTCCTTCATGAAATGGCCCTCCGGCCATGTCACTATACCTGTTTCCCCCTTTCAGGGTATTAAAGTATTTCCTTACTGGCAGTCTTCCCCTTCACTGCCCCTATGATGCTACCTCCCCAGTGGCTGAAAGAGGAACCCAGGCATCTCCTCTACTCCAGGTTCCAGCTCAGGGACCTTCTAGCCAGCAGCCAAGGTCTCTTCCTGCCTAGACCTTATTGTCTTTTCCCTGTGTCTTTCCTTACCTCCTGGCTCTCCCCACTTCTCTAGGTTTGTCAGCCTCATTACTCCCTCCTCACAGTGAGTAACTGTAGGCTTCCTGCCTCTATAGCCCCAAACACACCTCCCTTCTCCCAGGGAGTAATTGTCTCTATAGCCTAAAACTCTCACAGGGAATTGACTACAGAACACTTCCCTGAGGCCTCCTCTATCAGCTTCCTGCCTTTATGAACCCCACCCAGCTCCTTCCTCCTCAGCTGGGCTCCCTCATTCAGTCAGGGCATTACTTAAGCCACTTGATTCCCCGCAGCTGCAGCCCGTCTGGTTAATTGACCCCCTTGGAGCCAAGCATGGAGGTGAACACTCCAACACACAGCTACACAATATAATTGTGTGAGCCAGTATCACCATTCTCAGATAGGATCAGATAAGATCCTTGTGTGGCTCACTTAATTTCCTCTGTTCCAGGCCCATGTGATGTGCCCATTAGTGTTCCATCTTCTCTAAAAGACTCATGATGTGCAAGAATCCTTACCCCCTGTTTAAGGGCCAGTCAGAGTTCTAGAGAATCACATGGACTGCTCCCTCCGTACTACCCCAGGGGAACATGACATACCAAAGGAGGTGTGGGGAAAGATAAGGAGCCATAGCCTGGAGAGCAGACAAGCTGCATGGGGAGAAGAAAGCTGTAGCCCACCTAGGGAAGTGGCATTTGGTGCGTCCCCCCACCACCACCACCACACACACACACACTGCACCAGATTTTCAAAAGAGCTAATCTCTCATCTAATTGCCTAAATAACTGGCCAGCACTAAATGGAAGCTATCAATATCTGGCCCCATTTGTTAGTGCTTTAGCCCTTCAGAAAAGTGCCTTGGCCCAAGTAATTCAGGCATGGCTGAGAACAGGCCCTAGGTTTCCTGTCTAACGTCTTTATCATAAGACCATGCTTTTCTTAAATATTAGCATCCTACAAATAGAGTCTAAATTATTATTTGACAGGTGCAGTTAGGAGAAGGAGATGCAAAAAAGGGAAGAATGAAAAGACAATAGAAAAAAAATGCAGCAGCTCTGGGAGTTGGCAAAAACCTGTACTATTTCCCTGAGTGTTCTCCTAGTGCAACAATGATCACAAATATGGACAAAATATTTAACAATTTACATGTTCTCTGGCAAACTGGCTGGCAGCAATCTTGGACTGCATGACTGCCTAGTGATTTATGGGTCTGACGTGTCTGGTGTGCATTCCAAGGATGCACTGCTGCCTCCCTTTGCGTTTACAAGGATATAATGGCTTAAGGAACCCTCACCACCAGGCACCATATCAGTACAGGAACAGGATCAGGAAAACAAGAAGGCTCTTTTTCATTCAGATAACAAGGCAGAATAAATTGATGAGGTCACAGGCAGCTGGCAACATCCATACAAAGCTGTTAATTTTTGGCAGCAGTCCTTATTTAATAACATCTATCCTAGCTCATACTTCACCCAAGGAAGCTGAATGATATTGCTGATAAGTTACCCTATTTCCCATGACACAGCCTCCTTTTTGGCTCTGGAGGAAGACAAAGAATGATGCCTGTTTCTGATTCCCCATCAAAATTCTTGTGGGATTTTTGGCAAAAAAAGGGCATAAGACTTATCAGGATGCTCATTAATTTCAAACATACCTGAGCATGAACAATTTGGTCTGGCTCCAAAGAAGGAATTTATTATTAATATGGAGATAGATTTGGCAAGTGATCTAGGTTCATGTTGTTGCCAAAGTAGGTTAGAAAGTATATGAGCATGGAAAGAAATTAGCCAAGGGATATTTTTTTTTTGTCAATTTTAAGCATTCCATTTATAAAGCCAAACTAATAACCTGCAATTCTCCTAGACACTTTCAGAGTTCAGTGGTCTGTCACTGAGACAGACATATTACATACAGATGTGGCAGACAATGTGTGGCTTGCCTGTAGCAAGGAGGACATTCCAAGAAACAGATCAAGTTCACCTACATATTAGCAGAGGCCCATCTCTGGAATTAAGGGAGGAGAGTTGTGGGGAAAAAATCCCAAAATAAGAACATGGGGAACCCAATGTTATTATCAGCTATTGATGGAGGGGGAGGAAGATCATTCCAAGGTACTGCACATTGGAGAGAACAGTTGGAATGGAATATCACTACCATTGTTTGAATGGTTTTTCAGGTGCAAAGTGTGCATGCTGTTTTGGAAGAAGGCCAGTCAAGACTAAAGGGCAATACCTCATTGTTCTTCAGCTGTTTTCAAGCTATTTTTGTTACTTGTATGTTGTTGTTTTGTTCCATGTATGTTGTTAGCATTTATGTCTATTTAACACACAATGTGCCAAATTCTGCATTCTCAATCTCAATTACACAGGTAAAAACCTCTGCTCTATTTATTCTATTCCATTCTGTTTCTTATACTGAAAGTGTCACTGTGGTACCAGAACACCTTGGAGTCAAGAACTCAGTGGGAAAAGTCCCCACTTACAGACCTATGTAACAAGATGCAGAATTTGGCCCAATGTTATTTGTCTTTATTTACACACATACAAAATAGTCAGTTCTGTAAATCTCATTTTGAAGGCAACTGCTCTGTGACAATCAATAATAATGCACACTGTTACAGGGTGCTCCATTCACTGCTGATCTGGCACCTCCTCCTAGTCACTCCAGGGATTAGGTTTAGAAGCCAGTGCCCCCATCTGCAATTTGTACACTATCACTGAGTTTGGTCTGTAGCTCCTCTTGTTCTAAGACCTCCAGTGTCCTCTTTGTGACTTAGCCCTCTGGCTAGGTCACTCAGCATTCCCCCTTCCGGGGTGCAGTCCATCAACAGTCTCAGGCAGTCTTCCCATTCACTGTCCCCGGTGCCTTTCCCTGAGTGGCTGGTCTCTGTCCAGGCCTACCATCTACTTCAATTTCCAGTTCAGGGACCCTCAGCTTCACAGTTCCAGGCTTCCTCACTCAGCCCTCATTGCTCCTTCCCTGAACTGCTTCCTAGTCTCTGGCTCTCTTTTCTCTCTGAGTCTATCAGACACTCCTCCCTCTTCCTAGAGAGGGACTGTCCTTTCTCAGCAGCAGCCCTAACCTATAGCCCGCTACCTGGCTTTATAGGCCCTGCCTGTTCCTGCACAGGTGTGCCTGCTCACAATCACTTAGCTCCCTGGCTCCTCCAGGTGTACCCTGTTGAGTTAATTGGCCTGCCTGGCTACCTTAACCCCTTCCAAACCTGTGTGGGATGGACACCCCATTCCACACATATTTGATTAATTTGTATTACAATAGTGACCAGACACCCCATTGAGACCAGGATCCCCAATGCTAGATGTTGCATATACACATGGTAATATTGTGCCCTGGGCCTAAAGAATTTGCGAAGTCCAGGTAAGAAAAGAGAAAGACAGGCAGAGAGAGGAAGTGACTTGCCTACATTTATGCAGCACATCAGTGGAAGAGCAAGGAACAGAATGCAGGTCTCCCACGTCCTAACTCCGTGCCCTATCCAAAGGATCACACTGACCCTCATGGCTTGCCATTTCTGGAAAAAGCAAGGCAGAACATGGTTTATTTTGCTTGTGAAAAGCGTATATTCTGTCTGGAACTGTATATAAAATGTTTGCAAATTGCCTTTACATTTCATGTCAGTCCCATTTTCAGAAAAGCCTAGTTAATGGTTTCCTTTGCTGATTTAAAAGGTGGCCTCAAGAATGAATAGAATCTGGGGTACTGTGTTACTAACAGAAAAACAAAGACTTCCTTTTGGAAGCCACAAGAAGAGAATATAAGGAAGAATTCTGCATTAGACCAGGAGGGCATCAGTCCTCCAATCATGTGGTTAATCTGGGTCTCTGTCTCATGGAGAAGCGCACAGTCTGTGAATCAAAATGCAGTAGCCCACTGTGCTTCTCCACTCCTGTAGCACTGTCCTTTTGATAAGAGGAGGGAAGGATTGGCAATATTGGACTCGCTTCTCTTTCCTGCATGAGTTCCTGTATTCCATGGAGCTGGCACCAGCACCTTTATTTCACTTTCCTAATCCCTGCTGCTGCATGCCAACCTCCTCTTTGAAAATATGGATAGGATTTTTTATTGTAAAAGAGCATTCCATAAATGATTTAAAATATATGTGCTTGTTCTGCACAACCTTTTTGATGCTTTGGTAATGAGTTTGAAAAGAGTATTAAGTCAGAACTAGCTCAACTTTCAAGGAAAAGCTGATCAAAATTAAATATAAAGGATGAAGGTTTCTGCTTTATCTGAGTTGGAAAATCAGTTGCAGGGGTGGGGGTGGGGAGTGACTTCTTTTGTGTCTTTGATAATAAAATAACCTTTCCTTTTCTCATCATTACCCTTGGGTGGTATATTGAGTCTCTCTTCTGAACATTTTTCATCTTTAAATTTTTTATGAAAAGAGTTCCCATAAATGTCAGGGAATTACAGCACTAGCTAGAGGCAGGTACAATGAGGGATGGGCATTATCATGGAAGCGTTCCCACCTAGCCCTGCAAATGCACCTCAAGCACGACCCTACAACACCTCTGCTATTGAATTCTGGGCTTCTCAAATAAGAGACAACAAAAGCATGTGTTATTTTCAATTTAAAATCTGCCTTCACAGCATTGACGACCAGTGCAAACACAGAAAGGGTGTTTGGTGACCTATGGATGTGCAGCAAAGTTAATCTGTCACAAGCAGAGATCAACAAAGCAATCAGGAGACTACAGCACAAAAATTATATCCTACGCTTTGTACACTGCTGCAGACATAATAGTGGCTGTCCTTAATAGAATAAGACTGCTGGGAGAGATCACCATTTGTTTCCTGATGTTAGTGGCTCCTTCCACAAAAACAAACAGTAATAACAAAGACAGAAGCTTTATTGCTGAAAAGTGCACAAGGCTCTCAAGAGGAATTTGGGAATTAAGATGTGTTTAGGAGGGCTCCTTAAAATCTAGGAGTTCTTGAATCCTCCAGCAGAATTTTTATATGGTAAGAACTCAGAGTGGATAGAAATACCCTTCAGAAAACCTCAGCAGGATCAAAGGCAAATTGCCATTTTCAGTTTAAAAGATTTAAAATGAGGCCATTTGCATTTGAGAAGATGGGAACAGAGCCTTAGTTGGTGTAAATTGGCACACTCAATGTAACTTCTCATTCTTACACCAGCTGAGGCTTTGCCCCATGTTAATTATTCCCATCTGTATATAGTGATTCCCTCTTAACTATAGAGGTGCTTAGACACTGTGATACTGCTTTTCGTTTTCGTTTGTTCAGAAATATAATTTATTTTCAGATTCTTTATTTGTGGATGACTTACCACAATTTATTCCCTGTGTTAATATATAGATATGGCTGCATTTTGCAGGACTACTCACTTCATGATTCTCACTATCCCCTCTTCTACCCTGTACTTAAATATCTGCAAGCCATCACCTATGACTACAGTATTCAGGTTTATTATTATTCCACTAATCTAATTAGTTCACTTGTAAGACCTTCTGACTAAATTCCCTAGCTTTAATTTTCCTTACCTACAAACCTTTGTTCTGCCACTTAAGACAAGTAGACTGGAGATTTCCATAGTTGCTCAGCATTGGCCTAATTCTGCTCCACGTGAAGTCAAGGGTAAAACTGCCATGCATATCCCATCCTGTCCCAGACTCATTCTGGCATGATTAAAGACATTTTCAGTCCACCCATACATTTATTATTCTCCAGTCCTCATATTATTTTGACAGGTTTCAGAGTAGCAGCCGTGTTAGTCTGTATTCGCAAAAAGAAAAGGAGTACTTGCCACAAGTACTCCTTTTCTTTTTGCATATTATTTTGGTTGCCCTTCGTATTTTTTCTAGATTTTCTGTATCCTCTTGAAACTCTGGAGGCTAGAATTTGTCACATCTGAGCTGTACCTTGTTTAGGTAGAGCGATATTGTACCTTCTATTTGCTATGACTTCTTTCACAAATAAGTGGAGATTAATGCTATTCTTAAAAGTCTTCCATCACTTACAGAGCAGGAGGTTTTGGTAGATGTGGGATGGATTTGTGGTGAAACCAAGCACTGGGAATCAATTTTACTTCCATCTCTGCCTATGAATTACATCATGGACAAGTCACTTATCGTATCTGTGCATTAGTTCCTCATCTTTACAATTAAGATAATTCATATTCTTCCTAAGTCACTATGATCTTTAGGTACTATCAAAGGATAATATGTAGTAAAATATATGAAACATATTATAGGAATACTCTATGAACTAGAGCAAAGTCAATAGTGAGAGAAATGACTGCAACACTTCTTTTGAATTCAATCCAAAGTTAATTTTGATTTACTGTATTCTGGATCTTTGGTGTTTAAAAAAGAGCATTTTAGCTCTACTAGTGCAAATATTTGTGAAAAGTGGTCAAGGGCTTGGTCTTCATTAAAAGGGAATTTTGAATTTTTTATGCAATTATAATATTTGTAATTCATGCTGTGTCAGTAAGTTTCCTAATTCACCTAGTCAGGGAACAGAAACAATACCAAATGATTTATCACACTAGCCAACATAGAATGAATTGCAAAGTATAAATATTGACAAGAAACTTCCTGTGAAACATCTGCGGAGGAAGAATGATCATCACAGACACTTTGGAATACTTTCAAATTACAAATCTATTTGAGAACTTTAAAATCAGTTTGTGAACTTAGGAAAGGTGAAACTCACCAGACAAATTATTCAATCTGAATTCTTTGCTTAGCTTCAGTATAAGCCATAGTAGAACAAGATACCCCTGGGATGGAGCTAAGATATAAAATTTGAAAAAAAAAAAAAACCTTTCAAAAAGCTTGTTGTTTATGGCTGGCCTTATGTCTTAGCCAGTACTACAGTGAGCTCCCAAGTGGGGTGACAGCAGTTCAGGAATACACCTTGGGACGCTTACATGGATGGTGGAAGATATGTCATCTATGCATATGAATAATGCTTTCTCTGAGGCTGGTTTATGCCATATCAGGAGTATCACTTAGCTGCTGCAGGAGTTTTCCATACCATTGTCATCTGGAGTGGCTACTGCATAAGGAGGACAGTGCAAACAACAAAATGTCACATTTATAATGTTTGTCAGTCTGGCCTCCAGCTCACTTAACTTGTTCTTCTCTTGAGGGAAAGTGTCACATGAATTCCGGTACTGTACTTGCTTCACTTTTCCAAAATGTTAGACATTTGCAAAGCAAAACAGGGAGCTGAATTTATGGGACTCTCTCATTACACAACCCCCCAAACAGAAAGTTGCTTGCTCTTAGGAACATGTCTAATGGCAGAGTGAGGAGAATTACAAACTCTAAACAGAATGGGCAATCAAAGAGGTTATTTTTTCATTGACTTGTGATCACACAAACAGCCGAAGTTAAAATTACACTCTAAACAAACATATTTTTGATCACTTGTACAGTACAAAATGGGATCTCTGGTGTTGGCAGTTGCTCTTTTATAGAGTAATACTTTGCTGCATACTGTGTGCTTGGAAAGCTAACAGGTCCTGATTGTTTGATTAATTTATCAAGTGCCATGAACTGTAAGTGATAAATGTCAGTCCTGCCTTCTACATGCACAGAGTTTGCACTGTGAAACATCACTGTGTGAACTCAGGATAAGAGTTAATTAAAAAGTTTGTAGCAAAGAAAACAGCCACAATGGGCATCAATCTATTGATGACTTCAAACAACATGGGTGGTTATGGGCTGATAAAGAAAAGGAAGAGAAACTAAAGTTTTCACAAAGACAAGGTGCATCACTATTCTCCACTAGAACTTTTATCCATTAAACCCTCTGGACTATAGGCCACAATCTGCTACACAATGTGAAAAGTAGCACACAACATTACCAAACAGACATTGAGGGGACAAACAATCCTGCTGTCTTATTACTGTGATATCTGAACACACCACAATCTTTATAGTATTTATCCTTATAAGATCCCTCTTGGCTATTATCCCTACTTGACAGAAGGGGAACTGAGGCACAAAGAGGCTAAGTGACTTGCCCATGGTCACAGGAATTCAGTGGCACAGCAGGGACTTGAACTCAGGTTAGTGCACTACCTATTGGACCATTCTTCCTCTCACCCTTTGGCTGCCAGATACTGTGTTTGGTAGGGTAAGGAACAGCATCAGAGAACAAGTATAATGAACACCTTATTTTCCTTGGCAGGAGCCAACACTAACTTCCAACAGCAGCTTCAATCTCTGCCTTGGAAGGGATTTTGTTACAGCCATCACTGTGGACTGCATGCCATGATGGCATTCTTAGAAGCCATGGTCCCATTGGGATGGTGGCCAACATAGTTGTAGTGGCTTGGGGTGCTGAGTAATTCCACCTCTGTATGGAGCAGTTTGGAGGAAAATGCTCCTCAGGAAACTTATCAAGTTCTTTAGCCTCTGTGCAGGTTTTCCCCATGTAGGACAAACTGTGGCTCTAAATTAGAACAATAAATATAAAGAAAAAACCCACAAAATTTATCATCTTCTACTTCGGAAGCCCAAACTGGCTCTGGACTTCAGTCTTTAAGTAAAAAGTTTAGTTTATTTTTCTAGTCACTTTGCATAATGCTTTGTTTAAAAAAATAGCTAGGGAAAAGAAGAAACTGGGAAAAGGGGGGAAATTATAGAGGGTCTTTCAAAGGAAAGCTAAGCGAATTCATTCTATCCCCAAACATTAAGGATCTCATGATTTTCAAACTGTGCCTCCTTCTTTGTGAGCAGAATTTGGCAAGCACCATAAATTGTTCTGGGAATTTTGCTACAGAAGTTCATCTGGACTTTTTTCCTATATGGTACTATAGTTATGTAATAAAGATTACTAGTGTCATGGCTGTCTCTTCACAGTCCTATCAATTGGAGCTGGAGGGAGCTCGACACCTGTCCAAACACTTGATTCTGTACCACTATAGTTAAGGAAGTTTTGCTGCTGACTTGAATAGGATCAGGATCAAGCCCCAAAGATAGTCTGTATTGCAATCTGTATGCATCTCCTGTGCAAGGAACTGTTCAATCTCTATGCATAATCAATGCAAATAACTGAGCAATGGGCTTTTTAATATTATATTCTGTGTTTCTGGAGGATAAAGCATGCTTTAAAATGGTACTCTAGGTGTGCTGCACAGCTCAGAAGTCTGACAGCTATCCCGTTTAATGACACCATTAGTGCTGAGCAAATACTCCCCCAAGATTTCTCAGAAATTTGCTCACATTTTCATGAGAACCTGCTTTTGCCAAGCCTCTTTTACATTCATTTTCCATAAACATTTGTCCTTTCTAAATTTCCCAACAAAGTGAACTGCAACGTCATATAGTGCGCAAAATGAAATGTCATGTAAAGACACAGCACAGAGAGGAGTTTCGAAGGGAGTAACTGCAGACTCTGTGTTTGGAGGTAGTGGGACATGGTGAGTGGTGCATCTGGCAGGTCTGTGGATTGTCTGTCTAACTGTTTTCCGTGTACAGGTTGCACAGCTGGGCTGTGGACCCCTGAGTAAGCAGCATCCCTTGTTAAAGTCTGTGAGGCTCTAACCCCTGGAGCACTGATCAGCCCAGCTGTTTGACATCTCTGAGGGTACGTTTACAAATCAAAGAAAAACCCAAGGCTGTCCCATACCAGCCAACTCTGGCTCGCACGGTGTGGGCTGCAGGGCTGTTTCATTGCAGTGTAGACTTCTAGGCTTAGGCAGGAGCCTGAGCTCTGAGACCTGGCCAGCCCACAGGGTCCTAAAGCCCGGGAGTCCAGCCCGAGTCCAGAATCTACACAGCAATGAAACAGCCCCCCAGGCCAAGTTTCGTGACCCCAAGGCAGCTAGCACGGGCGAGTCATGGCTGTCTAGTTACTGTGCAGACATAACCTATGTGGTTAATCCCTCCCTGGTGGTGAGGGCCACAGCTGAGCTGTGCTAAGCAGGGAAGATTTGGTATAAAAAGTTTGCTAAGCAAACTAGAATGACAAACAGGCAGCTATCAGGGCAATTTCAGAGGAGGGTGCGTGGCTTTCCTTCCAGATGCAGCATTCCATGTAATATCAAGATGGCCAGCAAAGGAACAGTGGTGAAGCCTCCAGTGGGTGTGCTACAATCTCTTTCCTGTCTAAAGAGAGAAGGGATTTCATTTGCATGAAGTGCAAGCTGGTGGCTGTGCTGGAGGAAAAGGGTCTTGGATTGGAGGGGCAAGTTGAGACACTACTGAGAATTACAGAAGCTGAGGAGTTCCTAGATAGACAGGTCTGGGAAATACCAGTATCACAGATTCAAGGAAAAATGGAGCTGACCAACAAGGAATCAGAGATAGAGGAAGTCAGAGAGCAGACCAGGTGGTTCATAACCACCAGATGCAGCACCATTCTATGTGGCTGGAGACAGATAAAGATGGTCAGGGTGTGTCCACCAACGAGAAGAGAACTGGGAGGTATTCCACACAACTAGAAGTTTCAAATTGATACCTGGTCCTCAATGTGGAAACTTTAGAAGATACTTCTCAAGATCCAGTTGGCCCAATGGAATGGAGAGATGTAAGGGACACACATGTGAATGGGAACTCAACCCAATTTGTAGAATGGGGGACTGCGTCCTGGGAAAAGTGACTGTCTACCACAACCTCCATATCTTTTTTAATCACTGAACCTGAATTCCAAATGTGACACTGTGGCCAAAAGAGCTAATGTGATCCTGGGATGCATAAACAGGGGAAGCTTGAGTTGAAGTAGAAATATTAGTTTACCTCTCTGTGTGGCACTGGTGTGACTACTGTTGGAATACTGCATCCAGTTCCAGTGTCCACAATTCAAGAAGAATGTTGATAAATTGGAGAGGTTTCACAGAAGAGCATGAGAATGAGAGAATGACTGAGGCTTCAGAAAACATGCTGTATAGTGACAGACTCAAAAAGCTCAATCTATTTCGCTTAACAAAGAGAACATTAAGGGGAGACTTGATTAGTCTAACTATATACATGTGGAGCATATATGTAATAATGTGCTTTTCAATATAACAGGAAGTTGAAGCTAGACAAATTCAGATTGGAAATAAAGTTTAAATTTTTGACTGTGAGGATAATTAACCATCGGAACAATTTACTAAGTGTTTTGGTGGATTCTCTATCACTGACCATTTTTAAATCCGTATTGGATGTTTTTCCAAAAGATGTGCTCTAGGAATTTTGGGGAAGTTCTGTGGGCTGTGTAATACAGGAGCTCACACTAGATGAGCACAATGGTGCCATCTGGCCTTGGAATCTATGAATAGATGAGCTTCCACAAACTGAATTATAAATTCACACATGTATTTGCATCAGAAATGTTAGCATATTTTATCCTGTCAGTCAGGGCTGTTCTTATCCATATGCAAACCAAATTTCCCGGTGCCCTATGCAGCTGTGTGCTGCTCCAGCAACCAGCCCAATCCCCCGGCCGGTTGAGCCGACCAGGAAAGCTGCCCCTGCCCCTGCCCCTGCCCTGCCCCGCCTCTTCCCCAAAGCCTCTTCCCCTGCTTCACCCCGCCCTCCTCTTCCCACCCCTGCTCCGCACCAGCCCCACCCCCACTCCACCCTTTTCCCTGAGCTACATCCCAGGGGACTGCAGCAGGCGTCGGGCATGCCCTGCACTCACCGAGTGGCAGGAAGCGGAATGACCTGGCCCCAGCCTGCTGCGCTCCGCCAGCTCCCAGCCGCATCACCGGTGAGTGTTGGGGGATGGTTCCCCCTTGCCCCCCAAGTCCCAAGGCTGGGAGCCAGGTTGGGGCTGGGTCACTCCACTTCCCGACGCCCCATGAGAGCAGGGTCGGACCCACCCTACAAACACCAGGTGGCAGGAAGTGGAGCGACCCGGCCCCAATCCGCTCTGCCAGCTCGTGCTGGGGGGCGGTTTCCCCCCGTGCCCCAAGTCTGCTTCTGCCCCCCACAGACCTTGGGAGCAGCCCACTCCCCGCGGAAGCTTGGGTCCAGGCCCCCCACCGGGGGGCTGTGTAGGTATGGCCCTGCTATCAGTGAACAGAGACAATTCCATACATGACAGGTTTCAGAGTAGCCGCCGTGTTAGTCTGTATCCGTAAAAAGAAAAGGAGGACTTGTGGCACCTTAGAGACTAACAAATTTATTAGCACATAAGCTTCAAGTGAGCTGTAGCTCACACAAGCTTATGCGCTAATAAATTCCATATATGCTTCTCTGACTTCTCCTAACTGATACTCAAGCTGGGTTAGTGAAACACACAAAGATTCATCTGGATTTTTAAAAAATGACCATAAAATTCATTGAGTTTTTATGCCAAATATACATTTGAGGGGGAAAAAAAACTAATTTAACTGGATAATTAGAATAATTTGATGAGCTGTACCAGATTTGGCAATGGCTAAACATTTTATAGTGCTCCAGGTAACATGGTTCGGGGGTCACTGAGGTTTCTAGTGAACAGGTGTGCATACTATAAAATGTACCATTGTATCTGGTACCTGTATTAAATTATCCATCACTGGATTACACAGCTCAATGTAGGTGGTTACAAGGGCTGTTTGTTCAGACTGTGATATTCACCTTTGAGAAAAATTTTCTAAAGGACAAAAAGTGTTTTTCAGAAATCACTAACTCCCATGTTCTCTGGTTTTGGACTACCCTCCTGGACAGGTAAAACTCCTGCGTTAACTGGTCAGTGTAACCAGAACAAGCCTATTCACTAAAGTTTTAATTCCCAGTTCTCTGAGCAATATCCTCCTCCATTCTCACTCTCACTTTTTATGTGGCTCAGCAGGCCTGGTAGCCGGTTGCTGTTTGAAATTAATTAACTCTCAATACTGACTACTTACATTTCACCCTGACAATTGCCTACTTTTTGCATGTAGCAAGCTCTGATGCATCCTTTGTTCACAAAGGTGGGAAGCAGCCTCTTCCCTAATATGCAACTGGTTGCCAATCTGCAGAAGAAAGGTGCTACTAGTGGATAACAAGCAAACTTCCATTCCTCCTTTTTCAAGACCAAGCCATATCTAACAACAACAACTCTATCTGCAATGTCACCGTTTATATGAACTCAGCACATTGTGTGGGGTGGGAGGGAAGCAGTTTGGCCAGGCTGTTTGTGAGACTCAGAATGTTTTGTGTTTTTCTTACAGCCCCAGCTCCTGGAGTCATGAGAATCTCAATTTGCATATTTTAAAAAAGGTAAGTTTCTACTCCTCATAGTTGTAGAGAAAAGCTAAAAACTTGACCTGAGTGTAACCAAAAAATAACAAAAAACAGAAGACAAGGAAAAACAACCCAAAGACTGGATTTAAAAAAAAAACAACACAACATGATTTTTAAGAATCTCTTGATTTACCCTGGCTTGACTCATAATTTTATGAATATTGGGGTTGACTACACCAGGAAAAGAAGTACTACATAACTCTCTACTTTCCAGGTCCTCACTTTCTCTGTTTTCAAAGCTCCAACCCATTTTCTTGTGTTGTTTCGTACATTCCCAGTCTCTTTTCCTTTCAGGAGTAATATGTAGATTACATCTTGGCTGTAATGTAGTATTTCTCCTGCTCAGATAATACCATATTTAACATACTAGTTTGAGGCTAGGAGCCAGATTCTCCACTGCTCTGCATTTTGTGTATCCATTACACCTGTACAAAGTGAATGTAACATGGATGAAAAAAACCTACTAAATCAAAACTCTCCATTTATTCACACTGTTGGAAGTGTTTTACACACATTTTGTGCAGAGGTAACGGCTACACAAAATGCAGAGCTGTAGGGAATCGGGCCCTCTCCTCCTCCAAACTCAGCTTTGGGTAGGCTCTCTCTCCTCTCCAGAGACTTGATTCTCCTCCTGAAGGATATATGCGACTCCCACAGAGTCCAATTGGAGTGATTTGTATCCTGTGGGGAAAAGATTGGGACTCACAGTTCTTTGTCTCTTGTTGAAATACTATATTTTTCTCTCCTTTGGCCATTTTTTCATCTTGAACGATGCACTGCTAGGCTATTGAACACATTTTTCCATTCACTCTGAACAACAGGTGCTCATGTCTTACCTTAACAAGCAGCTGTTCTCAAAAAAGAGTTGTCATACTCCTTGCCTTGTACAAAAGAATTGTAGGAAGCAACTTGAGACAAACTGCATCCCACCACCACTACTTGTGGAATAAATAAAAACAGCATGTGCACCAACACTGGTGATGGAGAAACATACCTTCTTCAGAGACATTAACAAGGATGGCTTTGTGGTTAAAGCAGCTCCTTAGAACTTAGGGATGGAACCTGAATCTCCTAACTCTGCCACAGACACCCTACCACACAGGCAGTGTAATGCTCAGAATTTTAAATCTCACAATATCTGTGGTTTTCTTAAAGCTTCAGCTCCTGGAGTCATGTGAGAATATTAGTTATTATTTAACAAGAAAGTAAGTTTCTAAGTCTCTTGGACATGGAGAAAAGCTTGAGAACATAAATCCTAAGGGCTCAAAACCAAAAGACTAATAAAAAGAGCGAATATTTATTGTATTTTCCAATCCTGAATGCTAAAATAATCTGCTCTTTTTGAAGAGGACTCTCTCATGATTTCTCAATGCCAATACTGTTTAGTTGATATAGTCTGGCTCATAATCATACTCTATCTTAGATACCTATCTGTAAAACAGTGATAATAATTCCTCTTTTGCACAGGGTTCCTGAAGGTCAGTACATCGATGTGCCTGATATGCTCAGGTACTATGGTGATGGAGACCATCACCTAAACAGATCAATAGACCTGTTCTCGGCGTCCTTGAAGCTGCTCCTAGACTTCTTCAGCTCAGATATGCACAACTAAAAAAACATCATAAAATGAAATAGGTACAACCATACCAAAGCTCCGAGTCCTTGGTTGGTATTTCTTCCTCACCTCTAATGCAGCAGACTGCAATATATTAACATACCTTCCCATCTCTCACATCTTTCTTTTCTTTCCTCTGCTTCCTTCTCTCCTTTCAGCTCCTATAAGAGACACTGGGATAAGATGTGTTCTCATGCTGATAAGATGGTATATTAATATTGTGTTGTAACATCAATCTAGAGTGCACTTTATTTTCATGACCATTTTCCTTGCCCATTCTTTTGCTCATGAATATACTGTATACTGTCATTTTGTATGAATACTGCCCAACACCTGGTTTTGTATAGTTGGGCATCTCTTGAAATGTACTGAAAATGAATATAAAATATTAAAGATGATATTTTACTGTGATGCAGGGACACGAAGGCTATCATATAATTTTCATAGGCACCATTACGATTGTGAAGATGTTGCTGAATGGTTTAAAGGAGCTGCAGTAATATCCCAGTGGAACTTTTTAAAGGATTGGTCATGTGATCAAACTTGTTCTTCCATTCCTTTGAATGGGCCCCGATTCCGGAAGCTGTTCCGAGTAAGCAGACTCCTGTGCGGAGCCCCACTGAAGACAGTGTTGCTCCATGACAGCACAGTGTTGCTTTCAGCTTTGGGGACTCTGACATTTGTACATTATACTAGAAAAGACTTCTCAAGTCACACAACCTCAACACGCACAGTAGCCTGAAACTGATCTTAAGTAATGAAGCTCAATTTGTTGGCTTTTTGACCTAAGCTTTTAGAATTTTTTATTGTCTAGTTATAAACCACACACCTTAGGAAGGATGTAAGAAACAGTAACTAGGTATCTTAATTAATCCTGGCAAGGAAAGTCTGCCCAGAGAAGGTCATTTACTGTATGTGTATGAATTTCCAGTAATGGAATGCTATTTAGTGAGTAATGTGTTTTCTCTTTTTCTGTTACATAAAAGAAACCAGGACTTCACTTGCATGGGGCGGGTCAGTGTGAAAAATAAAGTTATAGACGGAGTAAACACTGCATTATGCAATATGAATGGTTCTATTATTCATTTCTGTTTTAAAGGCCAAGTGTTAGTGTCTTTCAGAAAGTGATGTGGCATTTTATTTGTGACACACTGTTGACTGTTCTCAATTTTTTTTATACTAAGACCTGTGTGACCCTCTGCTCTCTGTTGGAAAACATTGCTAAAATACGTATTTTTATAACCTGTTCTAATTAATTTAATCGGCAGAGTTTTTGGAGCAACAACATGGCATTTTAAAGAAGATATTAATCAAAATTAAATTAACTACTATAGCTTTCTAGCTGGAAATCCTGCATCATCTGGAGCTACCAATTGGAGTTATAGTAATTCTTTGAAGAACTACTAATCAAAAACCCCAGAGCATTGAATGATGTAAGGAGCCTGCCACATGGGTTTGGGCTGCATCAAAAACTGACAGACGTGAGCATCAATGAAGAGAAGGGTCAGGGAATGAGGTCAGATTATTCTTTAGTACACATTATGTATTCCATATGCATGAATGCAATGGGAGCTCTGACTGCTCAGCACCTTTCAGGATCTGAACAGTTAGTCAAAGATGTGAGCTGAACAAGGCACCTATAACATATCTTTGTGTGAACCTGACATACTGGAAAGTTCAGATAATTTTATTGATTTTTTCAACTGTTATGAGCCACATACATGTGTTTCATTGAAATAAAGTGAAACGTGTTGCAAGTATTTGTCTGTGTGTTGCATGTTTATACTAGTTCCATTAAAAGACTTGTGACAAGGTCAGACTTTTGGATTGAGTGAACCCCTAATTCTTGCAAATCTTCCTGCATCCTTACGCAACGAACAGTGCCCAACAAAACTCACTTGTTTTGTCTCAGTTCCACCTTTTCAGTCAAGCTATCTGGAGTAGCTCATGAGAGTGAGTACCAAGCTCAGGGAAGACTGTCAAGAAGCAAGGCATAACCTCCAAATTGGTTGTGAGTCTACATTTAGATTTTGCCAACCAAGTAACAAGTGTGAATTCCTCAAGCATTATAGCAGCCTACCATGGAGTCACAGACATTCCCTTTGGGTTCTCCAGTCTAGCTTGCCACCCAGGCAAACTTGCCTTTGTGATAGACGGTCCCTTACACCAAAAATCACAATAATATTCAGGTTACTCCCAGTCCCAAAGGACCAGTCACTTACTCCACATCAATTGCACATTAGACCTCACACCAAAGACAATGTTTGTAGCCAATCCTATAATAAACTACCTAAAGATTTATTAACTAGGAAAAAGAAATGAATTAGTTACAAGGTTAAAGTGGGTAAACACACGTACATACACACACAAGTTACAGCCTTAGGTTCCAAAAGGTAATAGAAACTGCTGTGATATGCAAGCTTTCTATGTCCTGCTAGAGCTAATCCAAGACAAGCAGCTTGGGGATCCCTTGCTTAGGCTTAGAAATATTTTCCTCTCCAAATTCCAAGCAGCACAGTGATACAGTTCCTTCTCAGAGATTTTTATTCCCTTCCCCCAGCGTTCAAACTGATGGGACAAATATTTGCGCCTGTCACCCCTTCATGGAGAGCAGGAGGGGGCAATCAACATGTTTGGCCTTTGATGTGTCACAGTGGCTCATTTGGTTTCAATGGGCCTTCTTGTGTACAGGAACAGCACTTTAATTAATGCTTCTTTTCTGTTTGGTGAGTTAGGAAGTTACAGATGTTGTCAATGCAAACACTCAATATAACTTTATTCCATGGGTACAGATGTTATAAATAAGATCAATACTTGCAGTATCCCACAAGCATTTCATCAAGTCTAAACACTAAATGCATTCTTATAAACTTAACATCTATTTAAACAATGCTAACACACAGGAGAGCCAGACTGGTTTCCAGCTATGTATTTGTCAGTGTGGCCTAGGGGCCTTGCCATGAAGTGACCCCTGGTCTGCCAGTGTCACACCTGGAAGTCACAAACCACACAAACCAAAAATGACCAAAAACTCTAGAAAGTGGAACCCTATATAAACTGAAGCAAGCAAGTTCTCTGCTAGTCTACCTTACAGATTCAAGACTGGAAGAGTCTCTGAGAAATATCTGGGTTAGCACGGTGCTACATGTAGTTGATTTCTGCAGAAATGCTATACTTCCCAGTCAGGTGCGGACGTGGTCTCCCAATTCAATGACTGCACTATACTAAACAGAGCCCAGTGCAACCCTTGTTTGCACTCACCTCCCTCCTCACCCTCTCTCTTGTCTCCTCCCCAATCTCCCTTTCCCTCCAGTTCCCCCAGATTCCCCTTCCTCTCTCCTCTCCTCATCCCCCCAGTAGCTTTTCCTCAGAAGCCCCAGGTCCATGGCAGCAGCCAGAACAGACACCTGATGAGGAAGACAGGAAACAAGATAGGCCCAAGCGTGCAGCTCCTGCCTCACTATGTAATGGATCATATCCCCACCCTCTGCGTACAAAGCTCCCATCCCTTAGAGGAGAGATGCAGGATATGCAGTAAACAGGGGCCATGAAGATTCGAGTCACGCCCCTGTTCCACCCTTCCCCAGTAGCCAAGAGGGAGTCAAGTACTGGCCTCCAATCAGGAAGAACACAGGACTTCTCAGGCAATAGGGAGGAGGCAGAGGTGGGACCCAGGGATCAGGAAATAGTGTCAGGACTATAAATAGGTACATGGAGGGACTGTTTAAGATAAAATGTCCCCAGAAGGGCAATGGTGGGGGGGGGGTCAGACGAGGGGCAGTAGTCAGTGATTTTGCACGCTTGAATTCGATGGCTGCAACGGAACCCATGAAACCCTGCTAAAGTCACACCTGCTCCCAGTTAGAAACAGAACTAGGAATATTAGTTGTCTATTGAGATTACAGGTGAGAAATGGCATTAGAATTTCTTCACACTTCTACACATAATTTATGGGTGTGTTTGGCCTATAAGTTTCATGTTCTTTTCTTGCCTAACTATAATGCACGTATTAAATGGATACCTTTTTACAGGTAGGATGCTACTTTGCCTGAAGCAGAAGTTGTACAACATGAGCATTCTGTCTGTTGTCCACTACAGTGCTGAAACTTGGACATTGACAAAGAAAATGGAAAATTAATGTAGAGTGGAGAGGGCAATGTTGAGTGTCTCTCTGAAGAACAAATGTATAGATTCAGTAAAGACAAAGATAACTAATTTTCTCTACAAAAAGAAAAGTGGCACTTTGCTGGCCACCTCATGAGATGGACGTACAAAAGTAGTCTGAGAACATTTTATAATGCTGTCATATAGTTTGCATAAAAATGGAAGGGGGGCTGCAAGCTAGATGCAGCGACAAGTGACAGGTTGAAGCTGCTAGGATGGGAATGATACACGATCAGAGAAAGTGGTGTTTAATGGGAAAGGCCTTCATCTAGTAGCATACTAAAAAGAGTTGATTAAAAAACAGTGATCTTGAAGAACAAGATCAACTGTTTCTGAGAGAATGAAATCCTCTGTGTTGAGGCCGAACACAAAGCCTATGTGTGATTTAAATGCTACTACACATAGACCTTGGGCTCACACCATGCACTTGGATGAATTTCACCCCAGAGACTTCCCATCCTGACATTTCAATCAATCCACTTAGCATGTATCCTGCCACTCTCTTTCTCTCTCTCTCATTATCGGTAGCGTCATACTCCACAAGTAGTCCCACTGACTTCAGTGAGATTACTCAAATATTGTATTATTCAATTGGAATAAGGGTGCCAGAATTTGGCCTTTTTAGCTTTCATAATTTCTCATTATTAGCAAAAAAAAGGCTAGACAAGCGGTTTCAAAGGCTTCTGAAAGGCATCATATATTTCTATATTGATTCTGGCTCCCTCAGAACATGTTGCTGCATGAAAACCCTTTCCCCCATGACGACTTCAATGTCCACTCAGACAGGGGACTCATTTCTATCCTTATGCTTGGTCTTTTTGCAGAATTTAAACATAATCATATGTAACATACAGTTCCTGTTTTGACTGTTAGGATTTTTCTGGGTTCCTCCAGTCCCCTGACTGTCAATGCTCTCAATTAATGACCAAAAATGTTATTTTGATTATCTTTTCTGTGCATTCTGAAGTTCCCCAAGGTTTGGTTTTGAATTCTAAGCTTTTGTACATTTACAAGCATCCCAGAGGTATTATTTTCTATCAACTTTGCTTCCATTTTCATTGTTATGCAGATGTTCAAATTTATTTGACATTAATAGATTACCACAATTCTGTAATGAATATTCTTGGTAATATAAAATCCAGTCAAGTGACTTCCTTATACTCCACCTAGGACTTCATCATCATATTCCTCTGATTGCTAAATAAGGTTTGAGATGGATTTATTAGAGGTTCTGGGTATTAGGGTTTTCATAGGAGAGTCTAGCTAGTCATTGTTATTATTACTGACTAAGGTCTGATCCTGGCATTTTTGACTATGTACGGAGTATATAACCACACTATAAGAATCTTTTGTTTTTGAATTGCTAATTTAATTACTAACATCTTAATATTATTCTTCACCTGGTCTAGGAATATTCAAAACCTAATTTTATTAATATATAAAGCCTTTTATACATTAGTAGGAGTAGTAAAGCTCTCAGTGTATGGAATTATCTTCCTATTGATAAAGGGCCAGAATCCTTAGCTAGTGTAAATTGGCATAGCTCTATTGATTTCAGTGCCTTCTCAATGGATTATACAAGCTGAAGATCTGGCCTACACTATTTAGCTTGCATGATCTAGAGCAGTGGTTTTCAAACTTTTTTTCTGGGGACCCAGATGAAGAAAATTGTTGATGCCCACGACCTAATGGAGCTGGGGATGAGGGTTTTGGGGAGTGGGAGGGGCTCAGGGCTGGGGCAGAGGCTTGGTGTGAGGGCTGCAGGGTGGGTCCAGGAATGAGGGGTTCAGGGTGTGGGAGGGGGCTCTGGGCTGGGGGTTGGGGTGCAGGAGGGAGTCAGGGCTCTGGCCTGGGGGTGCAGGCTCTGGGATGGGACCAGGGATGAGGGGTTTGGGGTGCAGGAAGGAGTTCTGGGTTTGGGGGGGCTCAGGGCTGGGGACTGGGGCGTGATGCACAGACCTACCTCCTGTAGCTCCCAGTCAGCAGCGTAGTCAGGGTGCAGAAGCAGTTTCCCGCCTGTCCTGCCCCCGTGGACCGCACTGTGCCTGAAGTGGCCAGCAGCAGGTCTGGCTCCAAGCAGCTCTCGCCCACAGACACCGTCTCCGCCAGCCAATGGAGCTGGTGCTCGGGGCGGGGGCAGAGTGTGGAGCCCCATGGCGCCCCTGCTTAGAAGCCGGGCCTGCTGCTGGCTACTTCCAAAGCACAGCACTGTGTCGGAACAGGTAGGCACTAGCCTGCTTTAGCTGGGCAGCATTGCCGATGGGACTTTTAATGCCAATCAGAGTGACCCAGTGCCTGACATGCTGCAACCAGATATTGTGTCGCAACCCCAACTTTGAAAAATTTTAAAGGATACACAAGAAATCTCAAACCAAAAACAGATATGGGGGCCAGAGATAGTCATGGCACAACAATGAAAACAACAATAGAAGGCAATAAAAGGCCTGTGTGCTTCAGTACAGCAGGGAATCCAGAGAAAATAATGTAGCATTTTCCTCAATTTCTTATAACTGGCACTGCTATGTTGGCTTTTGAGCAATGAACCTGTACCCTTATGTCTGCTTTTGTGCCAATCCTAACAAGACGTTGGGCTGAACTATGACATTTGCTACACAAGTACCTGTGATTGTCGTATGCTACTGCATTAGCATTTCTTGGGATGAGGGGAACAGAGTGTTGACTCTTCCCAGTAGATATTTGTCACTCTGGGGGCAAGTTGCTCACTTTGCAAAACAACTACAAAACTGGAGCCTGGATGCTTCATCTATCTTTCCTACTCTATCTAATTAACATTTTATAAGCAGCTTGATATCCGAGGTATACACAGTGCTCTGGAATGCTGGCATACGTCACAGGGTCCATTCATTACAGTGGCACCTCCTACTAGCTGTCCTGGGAATTAGCTCTGCAAGGCCTGTGCTCCTCCTCCAGTGGTGTCTTCCCCCATCCTCTCCCATTCTGCAACCCCTCTCACTCCGGGATCTGCAGTCTCCGCTTTGTGACTTAGCCCCTCCAGCTAGGTCACTCAGCATTCCCCCTTCCAGAGACAGTCCATCAGCAGTCCTAGGCACTCTTCCCATTCACTGCCAAGGTGCCACTCCCCCAATGGCCTGTGAGAGGATCCAGGCCCGCCTTCTATTCTGGGTTCCAGTCCAGGGACCTCAGCTCAGCAGTCCTGGGCTTCCTCTCTCTGCTCTCACTGACGCATCCCTGGACTGCTTCCTACAACTCTGGTTCCCCTTGTCTCTCTGGGTGTACCAGCTCCAAGAACCCTCTTCAGAGGGAGTGACTGCTTGCCTGCTTTCAGCCTTTCCCAGCAGCCCCCAATACTCCTCCCTCTTCCTAGGGAGAGAGTGACTGCCCTTTCTTAGCAGTAGCCTAGCCTGTAGCCTGCTATTGACTTTATAGGCCCTGCCTGTTCCTGCACAGGTGTGCCTGCTTGCAATCACCTAGTTCCCTGCTCCCTGGCTCCCCCAGGTGCACCTTGTGGATTTAATTGGCCTCCCTTGACACCTTAAGCCCTTCCCATCCTGTGTGGGGTGGACACGTCATCACAGCATGAAAGGCACTGTCCATACATCCAGAACATGTTAATTCAATCAATCAGAGTTTTTGAAATAACTCATTTTAGTTAATTGCTTATTTGTTTATTTTTGAAAAGAATGATGTGCTGATGAAACTTGTCAGGTTAAGAATGTTTGAGTATGAACTATGGCTCTATTCTAAAAAGGACTGTGTACAAATGGCACCCTCTTACTCACAGATCCCTATGTGAATTCAGAGTCCTGTCTTCTTACATTGCTGGAGGAATAGATGTTTACTCCTGTTAGTACTGCAAGACATAAATGGGAGAGAGACCTGGATTCTATTTTGGCTCAGATATCAACAAAATTGTTAATTATGCTCTAACTGCAGAATTTTCATCACTGATGAAGTGTGAGACAGAAAACACCCAGTCTGACTTTCAGCTTGCAGGGTGGCCAGTTAAGTATATATCTTCATCAGCTGAGCAAATCCGATCTGTAAATCATGATAAGATAATAAACATGGAACCCAATGATGCTATTTTTACAAAGTCACTCCCTTTAAAGCAGAACCTCACTGGATTGGTTTTTTGGCCCAGAGAACAAGCCAGGCACTGGGGCTAGTAACCAATGCAGCTCATCAGAGGGTCTGCATCTTAGGCAGAGAGACTAATTCATTCAGGTGTAGGTTCTTTGCTGAGATAGAAAGTCATTTTAGTGGTTAACAAGAACAAAATAAAAAGTTTATATTTACAGCTCTATATGTCACTGCAAGATTTTCTTTTCACGTCTCAAACCATTCAAATAAGTAAGTACGTTGTGGGGAAAAGATAGCAAGCTCTAACAAACAACAAGCCAGATTCTCAGATGGTGGAACTTGGCACAGCTCCCATATAATCAGTGAAGCTAAGCTGATTCACATCCACTAAGGGTATGTCTACATTATGGAATAAAGTCGAATTTATAGAAGTCGGTTTTTTAGAAATCAGTTTTATATATTCGAGTGTGTGTGTCCCCACTTAGAAAATGCTCTAAGTGCATTAAGTGCATTAACTCGTGTCAAGGTTCCTCCCCCACTCTGAACTCTAGCGTACAGATGTGGGACCTGCATGAAAACCTCCTAAGCTTACTTTTACCAGCTTAGGTTAAAACTTCCCCAAGGTACAAATTAATTTTATCCTTTGTCCTTGGAAAATCCACTACCACCACCAAACTCTAACTGGATTTACTGGGAAATGCAGTTTGGACACGTCTTTCCCCCAAAATCCTCCCAACCATTGCACCCCACTTCCTGGGAAAGGTTTGGTAAAAATCCTCACCAATTTGCACAGGTGACCACAGACCCAAACCCTTGGATCTGAGAACAATGAAAAAGCATTCAGTTTTCTTACAAGAAGACTTTTAATAGAAATAGAAGTAGATAGAAGTAAAGGAATCACCCCTGTAAAATCAGGATGGTAGATACCTTACAGGGTAATTAGATTCAAAACACAGAGAATCCCTCTAGGCAAAACCTTAAGTTACAAAAAAGACACACAGACAGAAATAGTCATTCTATTCAGCACAATTCTTTTCTCAGCCATTTAAAGAAATCATAATCTAATGCATACCTAGCTAGATTATTTACTAAAAGTTCTAAGACTCCATTCCTGTTCTATCCCCGGCAAAAGCAGCCTACCGACAGAGAGACACAGACCCTTTGTTTCTCTCCCTCCTCCCAGCTTTTGAAAGTATCTTGTCTCCTCATTGGTCATTTTGGTCAGGTGCCAGCGAGGTTACCTTTAGCTTCTTAACCCTTTACAGGTGAGAGAATTTTTCCTCTGGCCAGGAGGGATTTTAAAGGGGTTTACCCTTCCCTTTATATTTATGACAACTCGGCGGAGTGCTTCCACAGTACCGAGGCAAGCGTCGACTTCTGGAGTCTTGCACTGTGGGTAGCTATCCCACAGTTCCCGCAGTCTCCGCTGCCCATTGGAATTCTGGGTTGAGATCCCAATGCCTGATGGGGCTAAAACATTGTCGCGGGTGGTTCTGGGTACATATCGTCAGGCCCCCGTTCCCTCCCTCCCTCCACGAAAGCAAGGGCAGACAATCGTTTCGCGCCTTTTTTCCTGAGTTACCTGTGCAGACGCCATACCACGGCAAACATGGAGCCCGCTCAGGTAACCATCACCGTATGTCTCCTGGGTGCTGGCAGACGCGGTACTGCATTGATACACAGTAGCAGCAACCCATTGCCTTCTGGCAGCAGACAGTGCAATATGACTGGTAGCCGTCATCGTCATGTCTGAGGTGCTCCTGGCCACATCGGCCAGGAGCGCCTGGGCAGACATGGGCGCAGGGACTAAATTTGGAGTGACTTGACCAGGTCATTCTCTTTAGTCCTGCAGTCCGTCCTATTGAACCGTCTTATGGTGAGCAGGCAGGCGATACGGATTGCTAGCAGTCGTACTGTACCATCTTCTGCCGGGCAGCTATGAGATGTGGATGGCATGCAGTCCTTCTGCACCATCTGCTGCCAGTCAAAGATGTAAAAGATAGATGGAGTGGATCAAAACAAGAAATAGACCAGATTTGTTTTGTACTCATTTGCTTCCCCCCCTCCCCTCTCTAGGGGACTCATTCCTCTAGGTCACTCTGCAGTCACTCACAGAGAAGGTGCAGCGAGGTAAATCTAGTCATGTGTCAATGAGAGGCCAGACTAAGCTCCTTGTTCTAATATGAACAATAACTTAGGTGCACCATTTCTTATTGGAACCCTCCGTGAAGTCCTGCCTGAAATAATCCTTGATGTAAAGCCACCCCCTTTGTTGATTTTAGCTCCCTGAAGCCAACCCTGTAAGCCGTGTCCTCAGTTGCCCCTCTCTGCATCAGAGCAACGGCAAACAATCTTGCATCTGAGTTGAGAGTGCTGTCCAGAGCAGTCACAATGGAGCACTCTGATGGGGCTAAAACATTGTCGTGGGTGGTTCTGGGTACATATCGTCAGGCCCCCGTTCCCTCCCTCCCTCCGTGAAAGCAAGGGCAGACAATCGTTTCGCGCCTTTTTTCCTGAGTTACCTGTGCAGACACCATACCACGGCAAGCATGGAGCCCACTCAGGTAACCGTCACCGTATGTCTCCTGGGTGCTGGCAGACACAGTAGCAGCAACCCCTTGCCTTGTGGCAGCAGACGGTACAGTACGACTGGTAGCTGTCATCATCATGTCCGAGGTGCTCCTGGCCACGTCTGCCCAGGCGCTCCTGGCTGACATGGGCGCAGGGACTAAATTTGGAGTGACTTGACCAGGTCATTCTCTTTAGTCCTGCAGTCAGTCCTATTGAACCGTCTTATGGTGAGCAGGCAGGCGATATGGATTGCTAGCAGTCCTATTGCATCATCTTCGGCTGTGCAGCCATGAGATGTGGATGGCATGCAGTCCTTCTGCACCGTCTGCTGCCAGCCAAAGATGTAAAAGATAGATGGAGTGGATCAAAACAAGAAATAGACCAGATTTGTTTTGTACTCATTTGCTTCCCGCCCCGCCCCCCCGTCTAGGGGACTCATTCCTCTAGGTCACACTGCAGTCACTCACAGAGAAGGTGCAGCGAGGTAAATCTAGCCATGTATCAATCAGAGGCCAGACTAATCTCCTTGTTCCAATAAGAACAATAACTTAGGTGCACCATTTCTTATTGGAACCCTCCATGAAGTCCTGCCTGAAATACTCCTTGATGTAAAGCCACCCCCTTTGTTGATTTTAGCTCCCTGAAGCCAACCCTGTAAGCCATGTCGTCAGTCGCCCCTCCCTCCGTCAAAGCAACGGCAGACAATCGTTCCGTGCCTTTTTTCTGTGCGGACGCCATACCAAGGCAAGCATGGAGGCCGCTCAGCTCACTTTGGCAATTAGGAGCACATTAAACACCACACACATTGTCCAGCAGTATATGCAGCACCAGAACCTGGCAGAGCGATACCGGGCGAGGAGGTGACGTTAGCGCGGTCACGTGAGTGATCAGGACATGGACACAGATTTCTCTCAAAGCATGGGCCCTGCCAATGCATGCATCATGGTGCTAATGGGGCAGGTTCATGCTGTGGAATGCCAATTCTGGGCTTGGGAAACAAGCACAGACTGGTGGGACCGCATAGTGTTGCAGGTCTGAGACGATTCCCAGTGGCTGCGAAACTTTCTCATGCGTAAGGGCACTTTCATGGAACTTTGTGACTTGCTTTCCCCTGCCCTGAAGTGCATGAATACCAAGATGAGAGCAGCCCTCACAGTTGAGAAGCGAGTGGCGATAGCCCTGTGGAAGCTTGCAACACCAGACAGCTACCGGTCAGTTGGGAATCGATTTGGAGTGGGCAAATCTACTGTTGGGGCTGCTGTGATGCAAGTAGCCCACGCAATCATAGATCTGCTGATATCAAGGGTAGTGACCCTGGGAAATGTGCAGGTCATAGTGGATGGCTTTGCTGCAATGGGATTCCCTAACTGTGGTGGGGCCATAGACGGAACCCATATCCCTATCTTGGCACCGGAGCACCAAGCCGGCGAGTACATAAACCACAAGGGGTACTTTTCAATAGTGCTGCAAGCTCTGGTGGATCACAAGGGACGTTTCACCAACATCAACGTGGGATGGCCGGGAAAGGTACATGACGCTCGCATCTTCAGGAACTCTGGTCTGTTTCAAAAGCTGCAGGAAGGGACTTTATTCCCAGACCAGAAAATAACTGTTGGGGACGTTGAAATGCCTATAGTTATCCTTGGGGACCCAGCCTACCCCTTAATGCCATGGCTCATGAAGCCGTACACAGGCAGCCTGGACAGTAGTCAGGAGCTGTTCAACTACAGGCTGAGCAAGTGCAGAATGGTGGTAGAATGTGCATTTGGACGTTTAAAGGCGCGCTGGCGCAGTTTACTCACTCGCTTAGACGTCAGCGAAACCAATATTCCCACTGTTATTACTGCTTGCTGTGTGCTCCACAATATCTGTGAGAGTAAGGGGGAGACGTTTATGGCGGGGTGGGAGGTTGAGGCAAATCACCTGGCTGCTGGTTACGCGCAGCCAGACACCAGGGCGGTTAGAAGAGCACAGGAGGGCGTGGTACGCATCAGAGAAGCTTTGAAAACCAGTTTCATGACTGGACAGGCTACGGTGTGAAAGTTCTGTTTGTTTCTCCTTGATGAAACCCCCCGCCCCTTGGTTCACTCTACTTTCCTGAAAGCTAACCATCCTCCCCTCCTCCCTTTAATCATTGCTTGCAGAGGCAATAAAGTCAATGTTGCTTCACATTCATGCATTCTTTATTCATTCATCACACAAATAGGGGGATGACTACCAAGGTAGCCCAGGAGGGGTGGTGGAGGAGGGAAGGAAAATGCCACACAGCCCTTTAAAAGTTTACAAGTTTAAAATTTATTGAATGCCAGCCTTCTGGTTTTTGGGCAATCCTCTGTGGCGGAGTGGCTGGTTGGCTGGTGGCCCCCCCACCGCATTCTTGGGCGTCTGGGTGTGGAGGCTATGGAACTTGGGGAGGAGGGCAGTTGGTTACACAGGGGCTGTAGTTGCAGTCTGTGCTCCAGCTGCCTTTGCTGCAGCTCAGCCATACACTGGAGCATACTGGTTTGGTCCTCCAGCAGCCTCAGCATTGAATCCTGCCTCCTCTCATCACGCTGCCGCCACATTTGAGCTTCAGCCCTGTCTTCAGCCAGCCACTTACTCTCTTCAGCCCGCCACTTACTCTCTTCAGCCCGCCACCTCCCCTCCCAGTCATTTTGTGCTTTCCTGCACTCTGACATTATTTGCCTCCATGCATTCGATTCATCTGTGCTCTGTCAGTGTGGGAGGACAGCATGAGCTCAGAGAACATTTCATCACGAGTGCGTTTTTTTTCTTTCTAATCTTCACTAGCATCTGGGAAGGAGAAGATCCTGTGATCATTGAAACACATGCAGCTGGTGGAGGAAAAAAAAGAGACAGCAGTATTTGAAAAGACACATTTTATAAAACAGTGGCTACAGTCTTTCAAGGTAAACCTTGCTGTTAACATTACATACATAGCACATGTGCTTTCGTTACAAGGTCGCATTTTGCCTCCCCCCACCGCGTGGCTACCCCCTCAACCCTCCCCCCTCCCCGTGGCTAACAGCGGGGAACATTTCTGTTCAGCCGCAGGCAAACAACTCAGCAGGAACGGGCTCCTCTGAATGTCCCCTGAAGAAAAGCACCCTATTTCAACCAGGAGACCATGAATGATATCTCACTCTCCTGAGGATAACACAGAGAGATAAAGAACGGATGTTGTTTGAACGCCAGCAAACATACACTGCAATGCTTTGTTATACAATGATTCCCGAGTACGTGTTACCGGCCTGGAGTGGTAAAGTGTCCTACCATGAAGGACGCAATAAGGCTGCCCTCCCCAGAAACCTTTTGCAAAGGCTTTGGGAGTACATCCAGGAGAGCCGCGAATGCCAGGGCAAATTAATCCTTTCACATGCTTGCTTTTAAACCATGTATAGTATTTTAAAAGGTACACTCACCGGAGGTCCCTTCTCCGCCTGCCGGGTCCAGGAGGCAGCCTTGGGTGGGTTCGGAGGGTACTGGCTCGAGGTCCAGGGTGAGAAACAGTTCCTGGCTGTCGGGAAAACCGGTTTCTCCGCTTGTTGCTGTGAGCTATCTACAACCTCATCATCATCATCATCTTCTTTGTCCCCAAAACCTGCTTCCGTGTTGCCTCCATCTCCATTGAAGGAGTCAAAAAACACGGCTGAGGTAGTGGTGGCTGAACCCCCTAAAATGGCATACAGCTCATCATAGAAGCGGCATGTTTGGGGCTCTGCCCCGGAGCGGCCGTTCGCCCCTCTGGTTTTCTGGTAGGCTTGCCTCAGCTCCTTAAGTTTCACGTGGCACTGCTTCGGATCCCTGTTATGGCCTCTGTCCTTCATGCCCTGGGAGATTTTGAAGAAGGTTTTGGCATTTTGAAAACTGGAACAGAGTTCTGATAGCACGGATTCCTCTCCCCATACAGCGATTAGATCCCGTACCTCCTGTTCAGTCCATGCTGGAGCTCTTTTGTGATTCTGGGACTCCATCATGGTCACCTCTGCTGATGAGCTCTGCATGGTCACCTGCAGCTTGCCACGCTGGCCAAACAGGAAATGAGATTCAAAAGTTCGCAGTTCTTTTCCTGTCTACCTGGCCAGTGCATCTGAGTTGAGAGTGCTGTCCAGAGCGGCCACAATGGAGCACTCTGGGATAGCTCCCGGAGGCCAATACCGTCGAATTGTGTCCACAATACCCCAGATTCGACCCAGCAAGGCCGATTTAAGCGCTAATCCACTTGTCGGGGTGGAGTACAGAAATCGATTTTAAGAGCCCTTTAAGTCGAAATAAAGGGCTTCATCGTGTGGACGGGTGCAGGTTTACATTGATTTAACGCTGCTAAATTCGACCTAAAGTCCTAGTGTAGACCAGGGCTAAGAAACTGGCCCAACATGTGTATGAGTTACGTGGCCTACCAGGATTGCTTTGTAAAAGTTATTTTCTGTTTTTAAATCTAAAGTTACATGATAGGTATGAACACATTGATCTCCACTATGTCCTACATGCATTTTTCCCATACTTTAACAGATTTCAATAATTATCATTAAGAAAATGACAGGGAAAATAAAGCACACACTTCATTTTCTTCTGTCTATTGCACAAGGTTTCAATCCATCCAGCACCAAGCATTAATGATAAAAGAAAGGGCACAACACAATAGGAAAATAGAACAGCTTTATCCAAGGTGTAAGTGGAGTTAAAGAAGAACTATTATGACAAATCCATTTCACAGAAGAAAATTCTATACCAGAAACTATTATGAGGGATTTTCAGAGAAGCAAGAACATTTAAAACACCAGGATATACCATTAAACATTTCATAGAAATAAATCCAGTAATAATATGCAAATAGCTAAGTAAAGCTGTCTGTGCAAAATGTAATCAATAATGTGGTCTGTGCCAGTTAGAATCTACAAATGCTTTATACTCTCCTCCAAAATCTCTCCTTTTTAAATTCAGTTACATCTCTGCCCTTTCACTGAACTAAACAAATGGCTAATTTCAACAATTTTTAAGCTCAAACACACAATATAAGGATTACTTTATTGGTTTTCTGTTTCCAGAAAACTTGTACTCATATGTGTACATTAGATTATTAATATTAATCATCATAACTTTAGTGCATTCAGTTAAAAAGTCTGGCTAAGTCATGTATGTCTGAATTTTTGATATTGCCTTTGAATTGTATTTAGTAAAGAAAATAGTCTGAGTTAAAACCTGAAAAAGCCCATCTATTACTGTCTATGAATTATTGCATATCATATCTAGATATTTCCATGTTGTTTCCATAAATTCCCTTCATAGTTCTAACATTTGTTTTTATGTAGAGTCTTCCCAGACAATGCTATATATTGAGAGTCAATAATAAAGCAAAACTTAAAATGTTTTCTCTTAAGTTTTGAGAAGTCATTCAGTTACTCAACGGAGCAGAAATTATTAAAGATAATTAGAACAAGTAGAAGAGTACCTTCTTTCACCACTAGGTCACCAATTTAAATCTGATCCCGGTCAACAGTGACCAGAAGTCACTACCTTCTGAAGTGAAATGAATCATTAGTTTCAGTCAACACTTCCTAGTAGAGAAGTATCAACACAGAGAAATGATTACTAGAGCTGGCGTTATTATTGTCAGTCTCAGCAGAGAAGACAAAATTTCTTTTCAGATTTCAGCCCAGCTTCCCTGTTTGCAAGTGCAAGTTTCAGCCCAGCATTTTGCACTGGCAGAATGAAATGTGGGTGTACCTCTAACTACTTTAATTGCACTCACAATCTGTCAGAGAAAAAGAGAGGGCATCCTACAGAAAAAAAAATTATGGCCTGGCAACTAAATTACCCTCTCTCTGCTAGAGGTGATCCCTCCAGATTAGCATGGACACACATTGGAGGCGCATCGTAAGGAAAGCTGGACTGCTGTTGACCACATATTCCTATTATGTGGCTAAATGTCAGCTTCAATCTACAGGGCTGTCAAGCATGAATCTTTCACAATCACCAAATTCACTTTAAAATATTTAAAAGCATTATCCCCTAAGGAGACATGAAGAAGTGAGAGAGGAGAAGATCAGTATTGGTAAAATAGGTAGGATAGACGAGGTTAGGTAGAGTAGGGGGAAAACTAGGAGGACAATTTACAGTGATGGATAAGGAGTCAGAGAAGCTGACAGAAGATGGAGGTTTCACTTCCTGATCTGAGAAAGTAATCTGGTCCCAAGAACATCCTGTAGTTTATGAGCAGGAATTTAAGAAGACTACCAAAGAGGGAATTGCAGTAATTGAGATGGGAAGTAATTAAGGCAGAAAGAAAGACTTCAGCAGAGGCAGAGTAAAGTTAAGGACTATGTCATCTTGATTTTCTTTGGAATGGATTAATGAGAAATTGAGCTATTTATAAAACATCCTGGTTTTACTAGAATTTCTTCCTTCAAACCTATCTTTGTTTATAGCTCTACCAAAGTTACTGTTGCAGTCTGTTGGTTAAGAACTATTTTCTGAAGTACCTTATACAATTTCCTTTTTCATACTTTAAGGTTTTTATGAATCTATACATAAATATATTTTTAAATGTTAAAACATTAAGCTGAGATAGACCCCAGATTTAGCTCTGCATGTATCATCTGAGTCTGAAATTTCTACCGAGATACTAACCAGAATACCAGTTCCAAATGCTCATAACATTTGGAGTAACGTGTCTGGATATTTTCATGCTTTAGCCAATATCGAGTCATTTCTATGAAACTGTGCCTGCGGTTATGGATGTGCCACTCTTTTGAATCCAATGGAGTAGGGTAACTAAGGACATCATTTGTGTCTGAGAATCTAATCTAATTTAAACCAGAAGGTGGAGAGTGGGAAAGCAAGGAAAATCAGACCGAAGTTAAATTCTGATGGTACCTGTGTGCCAAATAATATTGTAGAAAATATGTAAAATCATCTTCATTACGGAGACTATAACAGAATTGGCTAAGGAATGGCAGCTTCACCTGAATTTCCTTGCTTTCAATGTACATAGTTGGGCCTGACTTATGCTGTTGCAGAGGGACTTTGAGTGCTAACTGCGTACAGTTCCTGCAGTTAGGAATAGCAGCTCTGCAGCAATAAAGTCTTCTCACCCTGTTTATTTTGTGAGGCACATTTAAAAGGATTACTGAAGAGGAAACTACATTGCTGAATGGCCTGGGAGTGTCTGTCCCCTGGGAGTCCCTGATATGATGAATAAAGTGCAATGTGAATCAGTAGTGTGTGTGAGGATGAGAGGGGACTGAGAACAAGGGCAAAAGTAATGTTAGAGAAAAAGCAGACAAAGGCAGGAGCCTTTAGAGTAACCAGGAATTTAGCATCCTCAGTGTAGGGGACAAGACATATGTGCTGGGAGACAGAAGAGTCTTTCCTAAAGTGCTGTATTGTAAGTGAAACAGTACAAGGATCGCCAGTAAGGTCAAAGAGGCAGAGACGTTTGTGTTTATTGTTTCTCCTCTTGGTTTTCTGGTGCACTTCAGCAACTCCCTTTGGGCCAGATTTCAACCAGCCATGAGTAAGTCACAAGCTGATAGCAGGGTGAAGAGGAAATAGGGTACTTGTGCCCTATCCCTGTATAAAATCTAGTCACAATTACACTCCTTATGCTTCTCAAGTACCTACAAGAGGCTAGCACTGACTGCAGGGTTGGACTCCTGAAAAAGAGAGTGGGAAAGAATGGGGTCACACTCCTGCATCGCACTACACTGCCCAGTGAAGCAAGCCAGTGAAGACAAGAACATCTGCTACCATTTTTCAAAGTATGTAGAAAGGGTTGTCCTGGTCAGTGTTCCTCAATGGTACAATGCCTTGAGGAGCTTCCACTGGGCGGGTGTGCTTCCTTTGTACTTTCCCACAGCCAGAGTTGCTATAGGGAAGGTGAGACCTTTTGCTTTCTCACATATCCTCCAAATGGCCAGCTGAAATCAGAAGCTTGGAAGCCTTCAGAAACGAGCTCCACATTGTGCTCTTCAGGAGAGAGTTTGCTATTCAGGTCCCACATATTCAGGTCCCAAATAGCTTTCCAATCTCCTAGTATATATATATATATATATAAATAAAAGTGACAATAATCAGCATCAAACTGTACAACTGTGCCACAAACTGCCAATTACTTTGTGTAGTCAAAAAAAGAAAAGGAGTACTTGTGGCACCTTAGAGACTAACAAAGGTGCCACAAGTACTCCTTTTCTTTTTGCGAATACAGACTAACATGGCTGCTACTCTAAAACCTGTCATTTTGTGTAGTCAGTATTTCACTTCCACCATTTTAAAAGAAGTGAGGGAAATGTCCTAGAGATGTTTTTGGCATATTTCCACACATTAAACTTTTTGAATTCACAGAGTAAGACACACAAAGCATGAAATAGAGCAGAGATGCTTTCAGGATCATGAACTGGGGCTGTGTTCATTATCAGGAGTTTTCTAACTTTCCATTACCAATATGTACAGGTCTCTGAAACTGATCTCTTAAATTTATTTTTTGCAGGATGAAATCTGCTCTTTTAAAATTCTGAACAAATCCCTGTTGTGTCCAACTTTGTACTATCAGCATACCGTTTTCAGTGTTGTTCCTCCGTACTGTCACAACAAGAGCCTCAAGCTTCTTCTAGCCCCTTACAATCAAGAAAAGAAAGTCTAAAATTTTCCAACTCTGGTTGCTTCAAGTCAGGCACCTTCACCTGTATTTAGTGCCTAATAAGGGCTACATTTTATCTGACTGTAAAGCAGCACAGTGCTGCCCCTTCCCCAACTGTGGCTGCATTAGGGCTGCTCATGTTACAGCTCCAAGTTCTTTGTGGAGCACAACCACTACTCCTTCCCTGGAGCAAATGGGTAGGAAGGGGCTACAGAGGCAAAGAATGGGCAGAGCCTTGGTTCAATCCCCTACACATGCTTGCTAGAGGAGATGAGCGGCACAGAAGTGGAAGTATGCGGCACACTTTTTATGTCTGCTTTAGATTACTTTCCCCTGGGACCAGAAAAGGAGTAGAGTAGAATTTGAAATCTTCAAGTTGCTATTCCTCCTGAAGCTCCTCCAGAGGTAGTGCAGCCAAGCAACCTCCTACTCAAGGCTCAAGTTAGTCATAGCTGAGTCCTGTGTTTCAGAGGTGCTCATCGCTTGAAGCTCCCATTGATTTCAAGACACCTTAGTTTTGGTGCCTGAGATGAATTTGAGCCTAAATGTCTATATCGTCTGTGCTACACATACTAAACCATGATCCTGTCTGATAGCCTGTACTTAATTCCCCAGTGCACCAACTCTAAGTGCTCTTCATTAACCTCTAGCTTCTCCCACCAGGGCCCTTCCATGCCCCAGGTGTGCAGACCTTTGAAAAATCCTACATATTTAGAAATACAAAATACCTATAACATATAGAGAAACAGAAGGCTTCTAAGAGAAGAACGTTAACCTGTGCGGAACAATGTTTTGAATTACCACATCAATTTAATCCCAGGATGGGCTAACTGCTCTATTTCCAGCCATATTATTGGATCCCTTGTTTGACATCTCTTGTTTGCAAAACAGATGTCTGAAAAAAGCACGAGCCAAGATGAGTTATGTATGCTCTACAGCAAATGCAGAAGAGTACTAAATTCATATCACTTGAACATGGGCTTAAACAGTTGTCCAGCCCAATATGACTAAAAGGGAAGGACACAGAGTGGCATTTATCATTTCTGTGGGACAACGCCACCTTTATGGAAATAAGTGCCATAATACACCTGGATCCAGGTTTCAGAGACAAGATTAGCCTCCAAGTGGGGATCCAATGAGTTTGCAGGGCACCTCAAACACTCAGGAGCCATCACTCCACAAGTCCTGTCACCTGAGGTCTGCCTACATTCAGCACTGTGATATGGGGATAGTGATCCTTGGAAATAAGTGTTAGGGAAGGGGAGTGTAAAAGTAGCAGTGTCACAGCGCCATGCCACACAGTGAGACAGCAGCATAACCTGTGACAACCTGTGCTATTTCCCCACTCTTCTCCCCACCTCGCTTGTATTTCAATTGCCTCTCTTTTCCTCCCCTCTGGCTTCCAACACATTTCCCCTTTGTGATCTTCCTGCACATCATGTCTGCTACCTGTAACACAGACATCTATAGTCAATAAGGTTGTTTTGTAAGACCTTAGAGTGGTCTGGTGTGAAATCCTGGTCCCTTTCAAGTCCATGAAAAAACTCGGGTTGACTTAAATGCGGCCAGGATTTCATACAAGGTCTATTTTGATACTCAAAACAAATCTACTTTCACATCATGGCTTTTTGCCTTGATGATCCACAGTGACCATTCTCTTTTCTGAATGGTAATGAACAACCAACACCTGCTGGCCATTACTGATTAATAGGTTTCTTTTTAGCATGTAATGCCATATCATGCATACCATAGTAAGAGAACACCGATATACTGCATAAATACTGATCTATAGCATGGTAAGCACCACTGACTGCTTCTGGCTGTCATTGCAAACAGCATTTTTAGAAACTGGGTTTTATTCAAGATAAAAGTATGAACATATTTAGGTTTCACTTATAACATTAGGAGCCTCCAAAAGGATGTGAAGTTCTACCAATATCTGGCACCTTATGCAATTGTTTCTACTACACATCAATCCTTAGAATTAGGTTAAAAAAAGTCACATACAGACTTAATTTCCTTAATAAAATTTGGGCTGGTTTATTTTTGTTTTTCATCATTTCAACTCATTAGAGTTAAATTCCATGTCTGTAAAAAAAAAAAAAAATCCTGTAAATTTAAGCAAAATGCCATTTTAAAACAATGTTCTCATTAAATGAGAACAAGTTCTTCATTCTACATTTTTATTGCTTGCTTTTTTGTTCGGATTATGCACCTTTTCATTTCAGTTTTGTAAATTATGTTCAATACAATTATGCAGTTATGCTGGGTTTTTTTAGCGCACCACCTTCCCCCACCCCCCAAGCTTAAAGCCTTTTGTATTAACTTGTTTTATGACACACAAACCACATTAAAGATTTAAGTGAGTGCTGTTAAATCACAAATCTAATATTCAGACAACTTTGAAACAATTACAACCTAAACCAAAAAATTACCAGTAGCTAAATAGGACATATAAGCAAAGCAGTTATTAAAAAATAAAATGAACTGTATATTATTAACATTACATTGCTAACATCATGTCTTAACATAACTAGAGCAGGGTGAATAGTCAGAAAAATTACTCAGGAATATTTTTGCTAATTTGAATTGTTTTTCGATTCAGCCATGCTCATACCCATTTTTCACTTGCTTTAAATATTCAAGCCAAATATTTTTTCACATTAAGTTTTGGGGAATGACTGTTCTTCATGCAAATATGCATTTTCATATGCTAGAACATGCAAAGGCAAGTATCTGCTATTTGCATCAGAAGTGCTCACCTCCTGCCTATAAAGTGTCAGGCTTACAATCAAGGAGCAGAAACAATATCATGCAACTAAAGTGACCAATCATACACCACAAATAACAAACAGTAAACAGCCAAGGCAAATAGCTTGTGAACCATCTGTAGGCACACAGATCATTATTGTGACATTCACACAACATAATATTTTTATTTGTATGCTGATGACAGCATCTCTATATTTAAGAAGATATTTTTAGTCAGAGATGGTCTCAGGCAGAGACAAGTCTTCACTGGTGATATGCTTATCTTTTAAAAGGAAGTATGTTGCAATGAACACATTTTGCCAAGATCTGACTGCCTATCTCATCAGTTAAACAGAACTTTTACAGCTAACTAGAATAGCACATTCTGACAACTTCCAAATGTTTGTTGAACATTTATGAAAAACAAATTCATGAAAAGCAGTGTGCTTTTTGTTGACTACAAAAGGCTTAAGTGTTTGCTGTAAAGTTTTCCAGCTTTAACTGTAACATTAAGTTAATCTTTGGGGCCAATCTCCCAGTATATTTATATTTTTGGAGGTAGTATCAGATCAATACACATACACTTAGCTATGAGAATAAGACTTATAACCTATAAATAGGCAGAATACTGAACCAAAGTCCAGAAGTTGAATAATACTTGGACAGAGTTTGGCAAGACCAAGAAAATGGAGAAAGACAGAGTCTCTTCTTAGTAGTTGCAGCCAGAGAGTTGTCAAATGTTTCATCCCCAGAATTCAGGAAGTCATGATTTGTGTAACAGATTACTGTGTTCTCTTAGCATACTTAACCCTTTTGAAGCAGAGAAGAAGCAATACTTCAATGTCATTCAAATACTTGTTAAAAGTAATGGTTTCTATGATACTAAAAGGGTATAATGTCATTGGCTGAGCTAACTGCATCTTACACAGACTTAATATATTATATTAATTATAATCAAATTGTATAAAATAATACATATATAATAAATGTAGGATAGCACATTGCTAGCATTGAGCATGATATTAGATGTGCACTGCTAGTTAAATGTGAGGTAGATGTACACTGCCAGTTAAATGTGAAGAGATGCTAGGGATTACTCATTTACTAAAAACACTATGCAGATTTGTGGTCTTCAGTGTCCTGATCTTACATTGCCAAGGATTGGATACAAAGCAGAAGTATAATTACAAGTATAATGTAAGTATATAAGTAGAATTCCAGGAGCCACTTCTAGAAAACATTGTATTGATCTCTGCACTTAAAAGTCTTTTGTTAATAAATTCCCTTGTTTATTTCCTGATTGGTATCTTTTGATCTATACTGTATAAAAACCACAGGTTATATTCTGTTTATAAACTGATGGCACAATACAGCTCCAAATTTGCAATGAACACAGCATTGTGTGAAAACAGTGGGATTTTTTTTATCCAGACAGGTGTTTTTTGTCTATAGACGTTTACTACACCCAAAACACTTTCACACAGAGTCCTTTGAAAGAATGCCCCTTTATTATCAGCTTGCTACATGTACAGAGTTCATTTCAATTTATAGATACCCCTTGTTTCATAAAAATGAATGCTATTTACAGATTTACTTATCCCCATATAATTTATTAAATCAGAATTTTTGGATATCTGCAGTTCAGGCTGCTGCTTATCAATCTCGTACCGTATTGCACATGGGCTGGCTACTCCACTAGTTGAATGAAGAGGTCATTTTTAATTAGAGGATCCTATATTTAAAAGAAAAGGGATCTATTGTTACCTAGCAGCTCTGTGTTCTTTGGGAACCAGGGTGCAGTACCCAGCCTGTCTGACTCACAAAAGACTTCCCCCCCTCCCCCAGGCCGCCACCACTGCTTGAGCCAAAACGGATCAGAAGAAAGACTTAAACAATGAAAAGGCAGTGGGAGACAAGCCTAAACCCCTGGGATAAGTGTGTTGCATCAAAGATGGGACAGGGAGGCATCTCCATTAGCATACAGAATGGAGAACAGAGATGCTAAGGCAAGAACCACGTGGAACTCTGGGACCAGAAAAGCAGGGAAGCACTGCATAATGGGGGAACTCTGCTCCAGATGTTAATGAACCCACGCCTGCACACACCCAGCTCAGTAGTTGTCAGATCAATTCTAGTAATAAATCCTTTATTGATATCCAAAATAGTGACGCTCCCTAATTGCATTGTGAGCTCCCTCCAAGGAACACTGCCCATAGCCAGGAATGATTAGTTCCCATTGTCTAGCCTGAACAAAACAACTTTGGTATAGTCCCTTGAGCCATCAGTTTATACATAAACAAATCTAGTGTTCTCCCCTGAACCACTGTTGTGCCTCTACAAAAAACCCTACCCATGCTCAAGTAAGTGTTCTAATGCCCGGATCCAAAATCTGCATCAGTTCCATTGGACTTCATCTTCTCCTGACTGATTGTGCTGGAGACAGGAGAGCCCCCAGCAATCCGGACCCTCAGCTACCACCAACCCTGATCGATTCAAGCTTCAGAGGGTGGTGAGAATCCATCTCTCTTTCTCTAGGTGAAGCCTTCTGACCCTGACTTGTGTGATCAGTTATAGTTTTCTAAACCTGACTTTTATAATGAAATTTAAGTTAGATTTAATATTATCACTGTTTTGTTTGTTTGGATCCCCTATGGCTACTACCTGGCAATAAATAACTTTCATGATTAAGCTGGTTGCTTCTCTCTCCCTCCCCCATGGGTGTTTTTTAGTTTCCTCATTCTCTCTGCAGCAACGCTCCTCGCTCCTAAGCTAAAAGATCCCTGCAGCGCTCAAAAATCCTCTGGGGTTTGCTCATTAAGTGGGTTACTACCAGAACTGTAACGTGAAAGTGGGGATAGGGACGTGCTGAACCTGGGACATATGAGGGTGGCAGATTGAAAGTGCTGCTCGAGCCAGCCTGCTCAGGCATGTTCTGTTCCTGTGTGGTGCCCATGGCATATAAGGGTGACAGCTTGGAGGTGCTGTTCAACCCAGCCTGCTGAGTCCAAGGGCCTATGAGGGTGATAGCTTGGAAATGCTGCTCAACACAGCCTGCTGAGTCCAGGGACATATAAGGGGGTCAGCTTGGGAGTGCTGATTAACCTAGTCCTCTCTGATGTGCTCTGTTAATGTGCGTGTGTGTGTGTGTTCGTCTGATTCTAGGGCTGAAGGTACCCAGCCCTGGGGAACCTAGGTCCTGCAGGATAGATCCATTGGAAGAGAACTTGCAGCAGGGAGAAGTAGAGCTCTGTATGAGAACACAAGTGACACAAGCAGTACATTGACAGAAGTAAAGAAACCCACTCCCCCCCCCCCCAAAGAGTAACCCTAATAAATGAGAATACCCCAAAGTAACAGGTAAAGCTGGTAACACTATTGAAATGGACTTTACCTTTGAGAGACTCTGTAACGACACACAGCAGGTAGTACAACTGGCTACATCTAGGTTTGGTGCATGATCTGTGAAGAAACTGCAAGAAATGATCTGCCTGTTGGAAACTCCTGGGTTGACTCTCTGTTAGCTGACGCCAATATTGCCAATCACAAAAATCATGAGTCAGACTACCAAAAAAATATGATTTTGGCAAAAATATTTTGAGACATAAAAATTATTTTTCTCTGCCTCTGATTTTTTAACCCCCAGACCATGCCCTATGGATATCTGACAATTACAGTGCAGCCAACTCTCATAAATGTATAGCAAATAAAGCAATTTTGGCCTCCATTGAAGTAACACTTGCTACAGGACCCAACTGAGACCAGAACCCTGTTGAACTAGGCACTATACAGACACATAGTTAGCGATAGTCTCTGCTGTGAAGAACTTACAATACATGGTGGTAAATTTGTGACATGGGAGCTGGAGCTTGGACTCATCTCCTGTATGGGCTATCAAACTTCCATCAGCTGGGAACAACTGTTAATTCCCTCTGAGTTGCACAGGATCCACATTGATGACCTACAGCAACCTTTTGCATTCAGAATTCAAGGCCTATATGTGACCTAAGCCACTTTTAAACAGGGATTTCAGAAGAGAAGAAGAAGGTGTTGCATCCCTTGAATAGATCACTGAAGTGTCTTTTTAAGTCCCTCCTGGTCCATTACCATATTTTTAGCATCTTGCTATCCTTAAGATGAAAGAAACCTCAGCTCAAGATCCTTCAGGGATCATCACAATCTCAAGTTTCATGACCACCTTTGTAGATTAAAGGGAGACATTTCATTCTCTTCATTCAAATGTAGTTTCTGCCATCCTCTTAATCAGAGATTCTGAGGTTTATGAGCATTATGAACTCTACCCGGACATTAAAAATGGTATTATGGATTTGAAAAGAAAGACTACCATGTACTTCTACATTAAACTCAGATGACAAGGCCAGTTTGTTATCAAAAGGATAACTTAGTTGCACTGTATGGAGATTTTTAAGACAAAAAAAACCAACGAGGGGAACATACCGTATGTATCAAAGAATTCCTCACATATGTTGCTTTTTTTAATCCAAAAAGTAGCATATGTGAGAAGGACACTTGAAAAGTGATTTCTGTACTTCTCATCTGCCTCATTTTTAATTACACTAATATCAGATTTTCTATATCGCAACCTCTGCAACAAAGTGCTATTGCTCCAGTAAGTGTTGTTAACAAGTTAGATGGCTGCAGAGAACTTTCTGAAATTCTGCCCCATCATAGGCTCTCGAAACCTGAGGCACTCTAAATCACTACACACTTTTATAAATCTTGGACGTAATTTATGGGATGATCTGTGCAGTTCTATATATCTAGTCATTGAGAAGGACTTTTAGTGTACAGCTGAGAGAAAATCTGGATGGGATCTTACAACCCAATTAAAAAACATGGGGTAAAAAAAAAAAAGCATGGCCTCAGTTAAGACAATAGCAAAACTCTCATTGACTTCAGAGGAGCCAGATGTTCACCCACTGTGGGGCAGAACAGAGAAGCGGAGATCCGGTTTTCACTATGAGAATCAACAACATGCAAAAAGCTAGTCTCAAATTGAAAAAAAACAGATAAAGAAAAACTGAAAAAGCACCAGATTGAAAGGAAACAAAGGAAAGCTGGGGGGAAAGGTAGAGTCTGAAATATAAATAATGTAAACTAAATAAATATGTAAGTAGACAGTGCATATTCAGAAAGATAAACAGACACATTCATAAATAAAACATTTGAATGCGTGGTAGAATGTTAGACACATTGTTATACTACATAAGTGCTTAACTCTAAGTATTATGCTCATCCATCTTCCCCCCATTACAGTCTCTTTTTGAATCTTTTCTTAAAGGAGATTGTGAGCTCTTTGGGAAGGGACTTACTTATGTTTCAACAAAAAATCATTATTCAGCCCAAATGAACGTGGTGAAAAAATTTCATTGTGGTCAAAATTCACCAGTTTTTCATTGAAAAATAGTAACCAGGGAGGGTTGTTTGTTTGATAAACATCTGTGGGGGTTGGTGATAAGAAAATATTTTTGGTAAACGTATTTGCTTTCTGGGTTTTCAAAAACTGAACATCTAAATTGGGATTTTTTTAAACCAGCTATTTGGTTTAGATTGTTTTATTGAAAACCTGAAAAGGTGTTCATGAAAAAACAAAACAAATAAAATAATCTGTGAATTTTTTCTACCAGATCTAATATTATGTGTTTGTATAGTGCATATAATATTGGGGCCATGATCCTGATTGGGCTTTCCCACAAGAACAACAGCAGGGAATATAAATGGGGTGAGAATAGTCCATTTACCAAAGTGGCAGATGGATACTAACATTATAGAATCAAGAGGGCACATTATCACTTTAATTACATGTAGTTGTTGGATACTCAACAGCAAATTCTTGTGACCTTTTCTGAAATGAATGGCAATGCTTCTTACTTAAGAACCTACAATGAGATTCCTTTAGGCCCATGTTTTGAAAGGTGAATGTTTATGTTGCATATATTTGTGCATTCATACTGGGCAATAACAAGCCTAATTATTCATCTGCATGTGAAATTACTTGATTTCACATGCAAATAAATATGCTGTTAGCATTCACAAATTTGGGATGCAGAGATTTCTATTAAGAACAGGAATGACAGATTTTGCTGACTTTTAACACCCAACTATAGCATGCTTTTTACTGCTGCTGTTAATAAGCTTGGAGAATTCCGAGAGATTTGGGTGAATAAGTTCATGAAGAGATTCTGGAGGTACAAACTAGGTGCTTGCCTTTGAAAATCTGGCACATAAAGCCTTGAAACAAATTGAGTGTTGTGTGTTCAAGAGGAAGAAAAGAGGATTTTTCAAACAAAAATCAATCAGTCATTCAGTCAATAGACGTGAGCCAAACAATACATGAAACATTTAAAAAGACCCAAAGGCATGTACTAAACAAACTGTAGCAGCAGCTGGCACAGTGTTAAGAATAACGCCAAACCACTGCATAACAAGTGGCTGGTTTCTGTGAGCAAAAATCCAGGCCAGTTCAGTTCCACTAATGTTTTTCTCCATTATCTAAAAGCTGACATCTTTTCAGTAATTACTGCAGATGATACCACCTCTGATGTAATTAAAGAATGATTATTTAGAGTGAAGTGAGTCAATATCATCCTATTCTCTGTTTAGGCCAAAGCCAAAAAAAGGGCTTGTCAAAGAAAATAGATGTTTTGCGTTAGGGAGCAAAAGGAGGGGTGATACAAGGAGTCGAGTAATTTAATGGGCAACACTGCAGTGGAATTAACTCAATATGTTCAATATGGTCAGTTCCGTGTGCAATAATATTGGACAGATGGATATGATAGCTATGTACTTTTGCTGCCTTTGCATTAGTGATTCAGTACTTACAAAGCAAACCTCCAATAGCTCCTGGCTCATTGCCCAGTGAGAGAGAGACTGGAAGCAAAATACATTAAATGCTCCTAAAAATCTACATACTCTGCAACACTTCTGAAATAAGTCTCTTTCAAAATGACCCTTCGGACACCAACCAAAAAAAAAAAAATCATCATCGTAACACGATCCTATAAACTTTTCGGTTTAACGGTTAAATAATAATGAGTGGAAACTGAAAGGCGCAATTCACTTTGAATGAATACAAATGAGGGAGAGTTTGATGAATTTTTTGTTTTTAGCTAGTAACTAGGTATCAGGATTAATCATGTACCCTACTTAAAGCACAAATATTTCAACAGAAGAATGGGGTTAATGAATGCACTCTTAAACCCAACAAGACAAAAGGTCACAGCTGACCAAAACCATACAATTTCTTAATGCACCAGATTTCTGTGATTATATGGCAAAGGTTATATTTAGCCAGTTAGAAATAGCAAACAAATTGGCCCTCTAGGAGCTGAAGGAGAGAATTTCTCAAAGCATGAAGGGGCTTATTTAGGCAGGTACAGCATTGCCCACTCGTATTTTCATGGGTATGCATGACACTCCCACTGACATCAATTCACAGACTGATCAGGTCTGAATTCACCCATCTATGCTGAGAAGTAGCAATATGTTATCATCAACAATAAAACTATTGACAACAGGGATAATGTGATACTGCCTAAAATCATCAGTGCTAACGGCCTGGTTCAAAGCACATCAAAGTCAATAGAAAGACTGATTTCAGTGGGATTTGCACCAGTCCCTAATACTTAGGTCTATAGCCTTATCCATCCATCCAATGTATCCATCCATGTATCTATTGCAGCCATCCATCCATGTATCTAATGATTTTAGAGAGAAATCCTGTCCCTCTCAAGTCACTCCAACCACCAAACAAGCAAGCAAAGAGAAACATATCCCTGAGAAACACTATTGTTATTATAATCAAGCAATTAGAGTTCAGGGGGTTGATAAATTTCAGGTTTATTTATATATATTAACCATATCCTTTTCTAGTGAATTTGTTTAACAGTATCCTGGGAAGAAGAGACACTCTGAGAAGAAGAGAATACGATAGGTTAAGCTTTCAAAGCGGTCTTTTGTTTCTGGAACATCTCTTTGTTATGAGGAAACTCCCTTTTGAATTTACTGCGGTTTTCTCAGTTGAAGGCTGGGTTTCTGCTTTAGGGAGGAGCATCTGATGAATCATTCGCAGTTTTTTCACAGCCTCAGAGTTGCCCTCCTGTTGTCAATATGATCAGTAATTTTTAGTTACTAGTTTGAGCAAACCCCGAGATGTGTGATTGACAGTTTAAGACAGTTGACTGAAGAAATGGCAATTATTTCAGTGTTTATTCTCATGATAAGACAAAGACCATTGCCCCTGTGGCATTGCTACTTTCATCTTCCCTGACCCCACTTCTCCTCTCCTACACCCTTCAGATCTCAGGAACCATCCTGCTGCTCACCCGCATTAGGGTGGGCCTCTGAAGAAAATATGAGTTTAGCAGTGGGAAGATGAATTGTCTAGTGGATAGACCACTAAGCCTGGCCTCAGTGGACCTGGGTTCTATTTCTGGCTCTGCCACTGGCCTGCTGGGTGAGCTTGAGCTAGTTACGTCCCTGCTCTGTGCCTCAGTTTCCCGAACTGTAAAATGGGGATAATGATACTGCCATCCTTTTAAAGCACTTTAAGCTCTACGGATGAAAAGTGCTATATAAGAGCCAGGTATTATTATTAGCTATGGAAGCCTTGAGAAGAGCACTGCCACCAGAATCAGTGCTGCAGTAATTACTGCCCTGTTCAAGGCTTCAGTCTCCAGGGCTGTCAGATTGGCATGTTTAATTACCATAATAAGTGTACTAAATCTAATTTTTAAAAATTGCAACACACATCCAGGAGCAAAGTTCAGATGCTGTGAAGAACACGACGCTGCACCCTGCTGACTTAGCCCTTCCAAAGTGATTTTGGGAGCAGAAATAAAAAGCGAAGACTGTGCCTGAGTGAGAAGAGGTTTATAGTTATGGCTACAGAGGTATAATCACTCATGGCTTGACCCCTCTCTCATACATGCAGGTGGCTAACCTTAGGGAGAGCAGCTGTTATGACATTCCTGGCTGGGATTTTTGCCCTCAACAAAAAAGTGTGGTACAGATACACAGTCTCTTATCTGCCCACACTGGTACCCAACTGTTAGGATGGCTTAGTGCCCACTCACATTGGATGACCCAAACACTGGGCTGCACACATCAAGAAAATAGGAGCTAATAGCTAAAGCAGCTTACAGAATAGTGTAAATTCCTCCCATGTGTACACCATAGAGCTCTTTAAATATAATTTACCCTCTGATGCTGTTTTAACTGAATCTTGAAAGAATACATGAATAGCAGACTTGAAGGAGATGTGATGTTTATGAGAACTTCTGGCTGAAGACCAGCCAACACTAAGGTACTAGTGAATGGGTCATGGTATACATTTTCTGATTTATATCAATTTTTTAATCACCAAGCCAAAATATAAATATAGGAAAGTCTCAGACTACAAAACACCATCACTCTGCAGATGATAAGTGTTCTACATAATGCATATCAAACCCTAGCATTAGGATTCTCTATATAATACACGTAAACTGAATACACCTTCAGGAATAGCATCCAACACAGGCTTCTGGAATACCTGATACCCGTGTAGTGAGTGATTCTTTTTCACTTACCTTAAGAGGCAACTGTATAAGTGAGAGTTGCAACCATGCTCAGCAGCTCCATGTGCAGAGTGTAGGGAGATTGAGAGTAGAACCTTGGAGCAATAATCAAAAGGTTTCACAGTATGTCTGGCAAAAATGCCTCAGGTTTAGTTCTTTTTTCTTCTTCTGAAACTAAGTCTTTAAAAGTTTCTTATTCTTTTTTTTTTTTTTTTTTGTGCTGAGAGAGAGGGAATTTCAGTGCCCTAGAATTGTGGTCCCACTGAACACACTGTGTTGAGAAGAGGAGAGCCAGTTACACCTAACATATGTAAGACCTACACAGATTACGGTACACTGTCAGTAGGAACTGTTGTCATGCTCTCAGTGAAAGTCGTGTAGAGAGGTCCCCAGTGCACAATTGTTACCCGTGTAAAGGAGGCACGGGCAAATGCAAGGAGTTTCTTGTATTTTCCTAATAAATGTACCTAGGGCAGTGATACTCACACCTCAGTGGTTCAGGAGCCAAATTAGCAATCAACATTTTCCTAACAAGCCACAATAGTGTGAATTCATTGTTTCATTAACTATAGTACTATACATTCAATTGCACGGTGTTTTAATATCATGTGCTGCAAAGAGCCACAGGGAAGACACTAAAGAACCACTTGCAGCTTGAGATCCTCAGTCTGAGTATCACTGACCTATGGTAAACACAAAGTAAAGCTGCCTTCAACTGATATAAATTGCATCTTTCAATATGCATCACTACTCTCAAGCCAAAAGATAGCCATTCAGCCAAGCAGTACGACAACTGGAGCAAACCATTCTTGTGCGGTCATGGAGCAACGCCAACTACTTTGCTTCCAACTGACCTGGGGATCAGTGGCTATAATAGTAATGCCGTGTTTGCAGAACCATTGAGAGATGATACGTTACTGCTTTCAAGCATTCCTTCACAGTTGGATGTGGTATATCTTACCATGGCTACATTGTCCCAGGGTCCACCTAGCTACTCTCACTCATCTAGTGGGTATTGTTTCTCAAAATGCTTATAATGAAAACATTGAGTTTGCATTGTGTATTGCTGAACTGTGCAAGATCTTCTTTCCCCAACTTGAACAATTTATTCCAGTTTTGCTGTTTTAACAACTGTCAAACCCTTATTTAATCTATGGATTATACCAGTGACATTTTAAGACTGGCAACTTCTGTAGCAGTATTTCAGAAGGCCTGCTAGTGATCGTGCTGGAACTCCTGTTTCATCCTCATTTTAGGTAGCAGCAGCTAGTCACTGCAACAGCCCTTGATCCTTGATCACTTTGCCCACGGAAAGGCCGACTGAGTCCGACTCATTACTTTTCCCACATTACATTAGATTGCAGGCCAAAAGGACTTGCAAACCATTATGGGCTGATCCAAACCCTGGCCTGGTTACAACCTGAAATCACATCTGCCGCTCAGTAACTGGCAAAAGCAATCAAGAGACGTGTTTTTACTAACATTAGTATCACTTCCCTTTTGCCTTCTTTTGGCCTTGGAGAGCATCTATAATCCACACACATTGCCTCTGCATCTGGGAAATGCATCCTCTTACATGGGAAAAGCAAGCTGGAAACTGAGTGCCTTCTTTTGCAGCACAGCTTTTATCTGTGGCCAATTTTCTGTGACATGAGAAGATCAAGACTACAATCTGGATACTATGATGTGGCATTTCTGACAGAGAAAGCAAGAGAGTTTTCTAATCGATTCCCCTGCAATCCTTAATGTCCCTGAAAAACATACATAAAAGGAGAAAAATAGCAAGCCAAAAAAAGAGGAAAGTCCAAAAGGCAGCTATCATAGTGTCCTCTGTTTAAAGAACAAAATTTGTTTTCAAACTAAAATCAGAGTTACAGTAATGACAATTCAGACTGTGACAGTGTAGGGGTCTGGAAGATGGACTTTACAATACATTTCTAAAAGGGAGGGGGTGGTTATATGGGTTTAAATGTGGAAGAAAGATTTCCGTGGGTTTTGGCTTCTCATTCAAGCTGAGTCTTTTGAGATTAACATATCTCTACTAAAAAGAAAGGAACAAAACAAAACCGAATATTTTAAAATATTCCTTTAACTTCAAAATGACTGAGCAAAATTTTTGTAAACTGTGTTAAAATAAATTATTTCTGGCCTGAAACATTTTTTGGCAAGTTTTAACCCAAGGTGAATTTGTCTGCCTGACTTACAATGGAGTCTATAATGGAAATGCTGACAGAGACAGACTTTTAAATATAGTGATGCTAGAGGCACCAGTACAATTCCTTTTTGTCAGTCCTTTTTAATGTGTTACATTTGTTTTTTAGAAGAATCCATTATTTCAGCCGACAGTATTTTTTTGAGCTTATGATAAGACCTTGCACAATTTCATGGTCTTTGTATTTGAACTTGTGTTGGTCTAATATGCAGCCTAATCTTTATATATATTTTTCCTGACAGATCATTCCTGTTCTTTCCTGGAGGAATTCAGCTTGCATTAATTGTGGCTTCATTATGCACTGTGACCTAATTACTTATGGGCAGGTATGAAAAGTTCCAAGGGTCAATGCAGTTTGGATTGATAATCCACAATTTGAATGCTTAGGAGAAGGGTTACCAAGAACTTTGGATGATACTTTCAACTATGGGTTGAAAATTTCATGATAAATTCTATCTCAAGATTTCTGGCTGGCTCAGAAAGATGTATTTCTGCCCCTCCACTTCTGGTTCCCTCCAGAACTAGGAAATTCAAAAGGTGCAAGGGATGGGGGAGGATTAAAAAAATCACCAAACATTAATATTTTTAAAAATGTTTGATTTGAATTTTGAATGAAGATTTACAGTGTTTTTACTTTTTCTAAGTGGGTTGGCTTAGTTGTAATGAAACAAAGAAAGGTGAACCCAAAAAATCCTGCAACATTTGGCCCACACAAAAGCAGAATTCACAAATGCAACTTATCCACAGATTCCATGGTGCCCTGTAAACTCACTGATAACCACATGACTAATTTTTGCAGAAATATTATAAACTTATCAGGAATTAGTCACAAAAATGAAATAGTACACTGTCATTTTGGGCAAGAATATAGCAAAAGAGCAGGATATTGGGCCTATAGCACCCAATTCAGTAAATCACTTAAGAGCATGCTTAAAATTAAGAAATTTCTTATGTTTGCTGGAGAAAGTGGAATATAGACACATGCTTAAAGTTAAGCATTTGCTTAAGTCCTATTAGAATCACAAGGTTATGCTGTAGAATGTGAAGACATCCAATAAACTGGTAACAGCTATGCAAGAGTTTATTTTTCAGGAACTCATGACAGTCCCTATCCAGTAAATCCTTTTTGCATACATTACAATATTTAGTCTAGGAATAGCTCTGAAGTGGAACTGAAGATATGAAAGCCCTTAAATATGGTTAGGTCCGGAGCTGGATCTGGATCTAAACGTTGCTATGTTTTTCTGTTTTTGCACCTTTTTCAAGACTTCTGACACAAGTGACAGTGTCAACTAAAGCATGTTGGAATGCCATGGTGCAGATTGTGGGCTCTTGCTAGATACAACAATAAAGGATGAGTTTTGTAAAGAATGAAACAACCTTTTATGGGTCCTTCATGATCTCATGGAACAACTTTCCCCAATTTCTACATGTGTACATCTGGATCTACAAATGTGAGTGAATTTGGAGGTGCTGACTCTCACTTACAGAATTCCCTTCTGGATGAAAGGAAGAAAAATCCCCAACAATGTTGTCTCTGATCAGAGCTGGGATGACTGAGAGCCAGGATGCTCTTGGGGTCAAAGTACTGGACTAGGTGACCTAGGCTTCCCCACAACTTGGACAAACAATCTCTCTCCTCAGCTCCTCATCTAAAAAAAATATAAGAATTAATAATACTTCCTTTCAGTCTTCCTGGTCTATTTATGCTAGATATTCTTCAGAGAAGGAACAGTCTCTTACTATGTGATTGCATTGTGCCTAGCACAATGGGGCCTTAATCTCAGCTGAGGCCACTAATTGCTAGTGTAATAGAAAAACCAAGGCTTTCCTAGGTTCCTCTCCATAGCATTTCTGCATCCTTTACTTATGTCATTTCCAAATAAGTAACTGTTGATTGTGCATTTGTTATATTATATTTTTAAACATGTTTATATGATGCAGTTTGAGAGGTTTTTGTCAGGAAGCTGACTTGTTGTATGCAGAGTTGCACCTGAAAGAATTCTGTCATGCTGCTTGCCCAGGGTTCTATGATAAAACACACTCATATTTCTTTTCTTCAAGGTCACTCAAAGCACAGATATCACCCATATCACATCCATATATCCGTCACACAGCCGTGATATCTATGATCCTTATGACAATAAATGACCTAGAAGAAAAGTTATTGTGTTGGATATGCAGCATGAGCTAGACCTGTGATTATTTTTTCTTCTACTATGAATAATGTATCTTTCCCTTTCTCCTCTGAATTGAAAACATATTTTTCTTATTTTCTGTTCCTCTCCATCTCATTCACTCATTCTTTTTTTAGCCTTTTCTCCTATTCATATCAATCACATTGTGGCTGTACTTCTGGCATTGCAAAGAAATCAGGGAATATACAGAAAGCTAGATGCCTCACCGTAGGAAGTTCACCATGCGGCTTGGGAAAGGAGCACTCCCACCCTTAAGAATTTTTAACATCAAGGACCAATCTTTTTTGCATAGTAGATAATATTTGGGACTTCATGATAACATTGCCTGTGTATATCTGTCTACAGCAAGGATCTCTGCAGAGCAGTCTGGCAAATCCAACCATCTGTTTGGGGAACCGTTTTGCTACTCTGTGGGCAGTTAACTGCTTATGAGGAGGAAATTGAGAAATGTTTAATAGCACGTAATCATTGACTTTTGTCTCTCCCTTTATTAGGTAAAATTATATTGTAAGCTAAAATTACATTTGTACTTGGTTGGACTTTGTTCTCGACCTTGCTCTACCCTGGAAAAAATAGGAAGCTTATTCATAGGCCTGCTTTTAGGTGACAAGAGCTGAGGGAATCACTAGCATACTATATTTGGTGCTTTAGCATGGTGGGATCTCTCCCAGAAATATCAACTACTGGAAGCAAGACCCTGAAGTATATAATGCGAAAAGTTAGTGGTCCTTCAGGCTGTGTTTCTTACGTGAGTTCATACAAGATTACACCCTAAAAGATTTATGGATTCCAAGGCCAGAAGGGACCACTGTGATCATCTAGCCTGACATTCTGTATAACACCGGTCAGATTTTCCCCAAAATAATTCCTAAAGCAGATCTTTCAGAAAAACATCCAATCTTAATTTAAAAATGGTCACTGATGGAGAATCCACCACAACTTGTGGTCAATTGTTCCAATGGTTAATTACTCTCACTGCTAAAAATGTATGCTTTTTTCGAGTCTGAACTTTTCAAGCTTCAACTTCCAGCCATTGGATCATATCTACCTTTTTCTGCTATACTGAAGAGCCTATTATTAAGTATTGTTCCCCATGTAGGTACTTATAGATTGTAATCAAGTCATCCCTTAATCGTCTTTGTTAAGCTAACTAGATTGAGGTCTTTGCATCTATTACTATAAAGTATATTTTCCAATCCTTTAATCATTCTCGTGGCTCTTTTCAGAACCCTCTCCAATTTATCAACATCCTTCTTGAATTGCAGACACCAGAATGGGACACAGTATTCCAGCAGCAGTCACACCAATGCCAAATACAGAGGGAAAATAACTTCTTTACTCCTACTCGAGATTCCCCTGTTTATGCATCCCATGATTGCATTAGTCCTTTTGGCCACACGGTTGCACTGGCAGCTCAAGTTCAGCTGATCATCCATCACCACCCCCAAATCTTTTTCAGAGTTACTACTTTCCAGGACACAGTCCCCCATCCTATACGTATGGCTACAGTCTTCATTCCTAGATGTACACATTAACATTTAGATGTGTTGTGTCTTATGCCCAGTTTACCATGCAACCCAGATTGCTCTGTGTCAATAACCTGTCCTCTTGAGATTTACCGCTCCCTCCAGTTTGTGTCACCAGCAATGATTTGATATTTTTCGTCCAGGTAATTAATAAAAATGTTAAATAGCATAGGGCCAAGAACCAATCCCTGAATGACCCCGCTAGAAACATACCCATTCAAGTATGATTCCCTATCTATAATTATATTTTGAGACCTATTAGTTAGCCAGACTTTAATCAATTTAATGGGCCATCTTAATTTGATATCTTTCTAATTTTTTTTAATCAAAATGTCTTGTGATGCCAAGTCAAATGCTTTACAATAGACTAAGTGTATTACATCAACACTATTATCAACCAAACTTGTCAGTTCTTCCTCTGAAATATATAGTGTTGGGAGAATTTGCATTCTTCTCCAAACAACATCTAATTCTGAATACAAATTGGCAAAACCTCAGGAGACTGGTATTTTTCCCAGCATGAACAGTCTTGTGATATTTCCAACAAGGAAACACAAATGAAAAACCATTTGCTGAAGACTGATGTTATATGTTACTTTTAACAGCAGGATCCACATTTGTGCAAATGTCTAAGTCCAAAGTCAGTATTCCCCTAGACTTGTGTGCCATTCTTGGATAAGGCATAAGGAATCATGTACAATAAGCACTTTAAATCAATTATTGAATATATAATTAATAATAATAATAAATAATAATACAAAGTAGTTCTTCCCTGTAAAAAATAATTTAAATCCCTCAAAACCCTTCTTGGAAGCAACTTATTGCAGTCATTGGGAAGCAAGATACATTAAATGTAAAAAAGACTTTTAGACATACAGAAGTCTGTGACAAACTCCAAGACACTTGTTCATACTCTAATTTCTGAATCAGGTTCTTATGACAGCAATTTCCCCATTGATTCCATGAGCAGAAGGGAGAGCAAACAAGCAGCTCCTTGTGACGGAATCTCGATGGCTGGATTGCAGCATTCAGTAGCATCACACTAGAAGTGACTTTGCTGGAGTTTCTAGAAAAGGATGTGGCGAAGCAGCCACTTTCAGGTGTATGCTTCTGGGCTGAGTTGACCATTTTCTGATCTAAAGTCTAGTCAGGTGGGGTTTTGTTAAGTTATTCATAAACCAGTGTTTGCTGTATTACATTTCAATGTGAGACACATAGAATAATCACCCCCAAAAGTTCAAATATATAAGGGGAAAAAATCAAGCTGGGCCTCCTTAGCTCTTGCTTATGAAGCCTGCCCCCAAGGGAATTATGCTGCAGTGTAAAAACTGCATACAAAACTAAATGAAAAATTGAAGGCAAACAAGACCACATCACCCTAAAATCCAGTTGGGTTAACACTGCTCAAGTCATAATTAACACCCATTGGACCCCTCCATAGCTATTACTATAAAGTTATTGGATGAGTCAGCCAATGAGTGGGAGGAGGGAAGGGAGGGATAGCAGGCCCCTGTGTAGAGAAACTAGATCACTGCAGATTTCAGGAGAACCACTAATTTAGAATTTTGGATCCCCTTCTCATTCTGAGACACACAAATCCAGTCTCTCCAGTAGCCCAATAAGCAGGAAATTCATTGATCATCTGTTGTACAGTCCTTAGAGAGCTGGAGGGCTTAGTGGTTAGCATCCCATTGTGGGGAAGTGGGAGGAGAGCCTGGGCCTGCCCACTCCACCAGACTCCAACCCAGGGAGCTAAGATGGTCAGCAGCATTGACCCCTGAGGGAGATGAGAGTGGACCCTTTCAGTTACCATTTTGGGTCGCTTCCTACCACTGCTGGTCCCAGATAAAGAAAAAGAAAAAGGAAATCAAACCATCAGCCCCAACTGGGCTCAGCATACAGTCCTGGTACTTCAGGGAAGCATTGCTAGCTCCTTTTGGCAGAAGCCTGCAAGGTAGGTCTGTACTCCTCTCTCCAGCCTTCTAAGCTAGGTTACTCCCTTTTCAACCCTGTCTCCAGTTGAAGCATGCTCTTCAAGGTTGGAGGGGCAGGGCTAACTGGGCCCATTACTGTCCTTTAGCCCTTTCTGTCCCAATGTGGGGTTTGTATACCCCATCACTCTCTTTCCTGTCCCCTGCTTGAGAAAATCTGCATGGGGAGAATGTGGCCTTTAATTTGCAAGCCCAGTTCAGTGCACCTCAAAAAAAAAAAAAAAAAAAAGAGTCTCACCGCATCTTTTACATGTATGACACAGAAGAACAGAAATTTAAAGGCAGCAGAGATTCAGCGAGAATGAGAGCTGAAGTCTGCCATGTGATGGACAGAGCTCAAACCTCAATTAAAAATTTGCAATAGGCATCAGAGGCCAAACAAGAATCTTGCTGTAAGTAGTAATGTCAGAGTGATCTATTAATATGCTTTCACTTTGTAGCTTTATTATTTAGGTGCTGACCTACAGAATGTTTGAATATTGCACATTGTATTTAGATATAAATATGGAAGAATTCATTTAAAGAAATATTCATAGAAAAGCAAGATATCCTATAGGGATTGATGGCTGGCTAGAAGAAAAGCATCTTAGGCCATTAAGCCCAGATGGGTATTAATATCCAGGAAATGCCCTACCTGAAGCATGGATATTATTGTTATTTTAAGATGGAAAGGAAATGGAGATGAAAAAATAATATGGGTCAAATGCTTTTATGAACGATGCTAAGCACATGGCATCTATAAAGAATTAAAGTGCAATTGTGGTCAAGACAAGTGACTATGTAAAAAATGATGTTACCTTACTGAACATATTTTCTGACGTGCCTGAGTCACATCTGCTTACTTCAGTAACAAAGTAACTTTCAATACCACTAGCCAAGTTAAAGCCAATAGAGCTGCAGAAGAATGAGCCAGATTCAATTCGGCTTCATTACATTACAGAATCTTTCTTATTGCACACCATGATATAAGAGGGAGAAAGAACATGATTTGACTTTCATATCCTAGGCTGGAGTTGCACTGCTGGCATGTCAAGTTGCAAAGAAAGCCTTCAATACATGACCTGATGCAGGCCTGTCTTCATGAGTGTGCAGTCAGGCAAACTATAGAAATAACTTTGAGATGCATGAGCTGTCTTCATCCATCTCAGTGACATGTTAACTCTGACTTCTAATGAAGACAATTTAAGTGTCACTAGCTACTTCACTGACAATCATTTCAGCAGAAATATCAACTAATTGCAAGCAGATTTTGAGATTGAGGAAAATTATGCTAGTATTCAACAATCTGATAATTACCTTGATACCTTACCCTTTTACTAAAAAATAATTTTGGAAGTGATGTATATTTTCATTCTGCCTCTCTTGAGGTTACAATCTAATTATGTTTTGTCACAGAATTGTTGCAGTTGGATAGGAAAAAGCAAAGCTTTTTCTTACCCACTGAGAAGTGTATATTATTCAGACAATGATGTTTATATTATTCCAATAGCTTTACTATTCTGGTATAGCAACTACCATGCCCCAGTCATAAATATACTTTACAAGAAGCTTCAGAGCAGTTCCAAGCATTAAATATATATTTTAAATTGCTGTTTTTCCAGTTGTACAGCTCCTCTAATTATTAAATATTAAAACAGTACTTTGCTAGTTTCTGTGCCAGTCAGGTCAGTCCAAGGAATTAAGTAAACTGCATGGAAAATTATTTTACTTGCTTTTTCTGGTAGGGCAGCAAGAATGTGAGATGGGACTTTTGAAGTGAAAAGAGGGGCAAAGGGGTCAGGAAGATTTTACAGTTGGTTTATTGTATAATTTTCACTGATACATTATGTACATTGGGCCAGACCTCTCTGGATGCATTTTAATCTAAATAAAAGAAAGATGGAAAGAAAGGCAAAGGAAGTAAATAGCTGATATAGCCCAGAACTGTATATCACAAATCATCACTCTGCCACGTAAATGGGCATGGCTATGTATCTAAATGATGGATTTGGATATCCCACTTATGCAAACCATGTCTGGAAATTCAAAAAAGTGTGTCAAATTTCAACTAGAAAGCTTTTTTAAACAAATCAATAACCTCCTGAAATTTGATTTTTTGTGCGGCATCACCACCACAATGCTCTGCATGGATCAGATACAGTAAGAAATCAGAAAACAGGGACCAGATTGCAAAATTCTTCAACATTTTGGAAGCTATTTCTAACTCCCTTCGCTTAGTTCCAAAACCAGATGGTCATATCATTGTTGCCATTATTCTCAGTTACACAGTCATATTGTCAAAGTTAAAACTCAAACAGCCTCCTTGTGAGGTAACTCATACATCTGGAGATTTTTATATTATATATATATATATAGAAAAAACAGACCTTAAACTACTTCAAAGTGATTTTTTAAACACGGCCTGTTTTCCTAGATATTTCAACTTCCTTTCCATCCTTACATTGTCTGGATGTTCCCACTGTGTATGTACAAGCGACAGATAAAAACATAGTGGCACAATTGAAGGGTTAAGTTGTAATTCATTTCTGCTATTAATACACTATTTGGCTCCTCTGTGATCAGTTGCACATCCACAGAATGTCCTGACTGAAATACAGGCCTATATTCAATTGCCTAATAAGTATTATTCTACGTGTCATTTCTTCTCTGCATCATCTTCAAATCTGGGCTCCTGCTGTGTTCGAAAGAAAGTCACAGCTGTGGTGTCCTCTTCACCTTTCGATTCAGGCACAAAATACTATATTTTTCTTACAGAATCCCTCGATTCTTTCTATTTGTCTAGATATTAACTTTAAAAAGAAGTGAACTGACATGAGGGAAGCATCAGACGGGAAATTGTTCTTCTTTATGTCATGTCCGGTCTCAGATTTATTTAAAAAATAGTCATGCAGAGCTGGTATCTGCCATCTATATTTCACCTTACTCCATATGTACTCCTGTTGGCTGAAATGCTCCTATTCATTGAGGAAGGGTACTATTCAATATAAGTAAGGTTGGGAGGAGCTGGCCCTCAGTTTGCATTGTTTGCTCTCAATGAAACAAGATTATTTTTAATTTTTTAATGGGGATGTTAGGTAGAGCTGGTCAAAAATGGGAATTTTTGTCCCATAGGAAATTCCAATACTTCTGTCCCACTGAAAATTCTGAAATGTCAACATCTGGAATCATCCCAAATGGAAACTCCCAAAAACTTTCAACTCACAAATGTCAATATTTTGTTTAGATTTTTTCAATACAAAAAATTTCAACCTTCCCAAATCTAAACATTTCATTTTGGCTTAGTCTGACACTAACCTGTGCCCCCTTGGTACCTTCCAGCCATGGTACCTTCCTGAAATTACAGTTCAGGTTCTTCATGCCCCATGTTTCCTCCTTGAGCTGGGTACCCTAGCCAGATTGTGTTTTCCATGCTGGACAGTGACCATGCTACTCCCATGATGCACCAAAATCATTTAACCAAAGGGGATACCACCATATATTATGGGAAATGTAGTTTAGCAAAGGAGCCAGAGGGATGGAAGATTCCTCTCACCTGTAACCTGTCCACCACCCTTTGCCTGGGTTTATGAGCCCCTTTTTAAACTGCTCCTCCAGTCAGAGCATGCTTGGCAGGCCTGGAGCCAGGGGGTTACCTGGGCCTTTTAACCCCTTCATGCCCAGTGTGGGGTTTGTATACCCCACAACAGTGTCCACAGGCTCACTCTGGAGGTGCAAATCCTAGCAACCTGGCCAGAGAGCTTTGACTGCACTGTCCCCTGCCCAGCAGTGGTGACTCCTCAGACTCCTCCCATAGCCTTAACACACCCTCTTCCCAGAACTCCACCCAAAGGTGTGAGCTTTCAGGTTTACCTCCTCAAAGGGGCACATGGCAGGTGTAACACATAATGCAGAGAATTCTAACACCATTGCTCTTTACTTTAGAGATAAAGGACAGAGAGTACAGGCCATATAGGAAACAAAAAACACCGTACTCACAATGTCCCTCACAGCTAATCCTCTCCTTGGGGGAACTTTTGTCTTCAGGTAGGCAACTTTATCTCTTACCTCATCAGGATCATGCAGCAGCTTCTTTCTGCTTGAGCTGGTGAAAATGACTGAAGACCCCAAATAGATTAGATCCTACCCTTTCTATAACCTTCCAGTATCTGTCAGATGATCCCAGACTCCAACCAGCTGACTTCATTGCTGGGAGACCTCTCCTCTGATAAACCAGTCCTCCTGAGTAGCAGCCTCTTATTGTTTAGAGCTTTTCCATTTCAATGGGAGAGCACATAAGTCAATTACTCTCTATTGTTATCTCTTTGCCATGAGCCTTTGGAAGTTCAGCCCAACCTGGAAGTAACAGGACAACAGGAAAGCTGAAGAACCACACATCCTAAAGGAATTATGCAGTCTAACAAAGATACACATAGAGTTCATAATCACACTCAGAATTCATAAATTGTGCAAATAAATCCCCCAAATTGTTACAGACTGCATTTTGGAAAAAAGACACAGCTCGACATAAAGGTCCATGCTGCAGTTATAGCTTCTTGTAGGACACCCTGCAGTGATTCACAAGAAGCTGGGTCACTGTGGTGAGATCTGCTTTTGAAAGAAAAAAAATAAGCACAGATTAAAGAGAGATTATCTATTCTGCTGTCTGGACACAGAGAACCAGCCAGGGATCAATGAGACCCCAGGCTGCATACTTACAAACCTGAGGGACAGCACAGTCTTTATACCATGTCCAGGCCTAAAGCCAGATTTGCTGGGGTCATTCAGAAGGCTCCAATTATTGCTCAAATAGGAGAGGGATTTCTGAGACAGAGCAGTGATGGTGAGATGGTCCTTTTCAAGCAAGTATCAGTGGGGTAGCTGTGTTAGTCTGTATCCACAAAGACAACGAGGAGTCCAGTGGCACCTTAAAGACTAACAGATTTATTTGGGCATAAGCTTTCATGCATAAAAAACCCACTTCTCCATGCATCTGAAAGTGGGTTTTTTACCCATGAAAGCTTATGTCCAAATAAATCTGTAAGTCTTTAAGGTGCCACCGGACTCCTCGTTGCTTTTCAAGCAATGGGTTCTTAAGCAGGACCTGATCATTCACTTCTTTAAAACAAGCTGACTCCTGAAGGTGGACATTGGCAATATTCTGTAAAAAAATAGTGCCAGTTCTGCCTCACAGGACTTCACTAGCCAAGAACAACATGGAAACAATTTGCAGGTCATAGCCTAAAGCTTCCAAAACTTCAGTGAATGTCAGTGGCTAAAATTCAAGTAGAGAATACTCTGTATTTAACTGCAGATATAATTCGCTACCACATGAGCAAATTGCCTGGCCTTCAGTCAAGTTATTTTAAAATATTTACAATATTGAATGAGGTTTTTATTAAAAAGTGTATATTATTAAGGTGTAAAAGTAAGTCCTCATTATGAACAAGAATCTACAGGAGAGATAAAATAGACAAGAATGCAGTTGTTGCACAGAACATACAACCCCATACAAATCTATAGATTCACTTCTGTAGTAGAAGTAGTGATTTTTTTAGCTGAATTCTCTCAGTGATTTTATTTGCAGTTTTACACTTGAAGAATTTGAAGTGGGAGAAATAAGCTACTAGTGTATAATTCTAAACTAGAAAGTTAAAAGACGATATATGAATACTATAAAGTGTTTTAAAAAGGGAGTCAATGATCTTAAAAAAAAAGCCTAATCTAATTTGACAGGCAACTGGAAAATGAGAAGAGCATCAGCCGAAGAATAGTTTTAAGAGCTATTTATTATTTAGTCTGTTAGGAATCACGCTATCTACTGTAGCGTATGTAAGATCCAAACTACTTCTTTCCTGAGTAAAAATGTCTCTGATTGTCTCTCACCTGTGGTGATAACCTGTCAGTTCTAATTAAGTTCAATAGAGAGATGTTATGCTGAAGTTGTTTAAAATGCACAGCTACAGGTGCATAAATCCTGTCCTTGGATGGCAGTTTCTGCTCACTAACATTCTGTCACACAGTATAGTACATCTTGCTAATACATGGTAGATCTTAGGGAGACATCATACATTATAGGTCCATTAAGACATTTCACATCAAGATTGTGAATTGCTTCCCAGGAACAAGCGGAAGAGAACTATGTGCAATAAGTATTATTTTGTGTGTGCATTCACATGGAAAGTTGGAGGTTTGGTCGAGAATATTTCCTCTTATTGGACAGATAAGAGTAATTTACACATGTGTGCTCTGATGGCTGGTGATTTCATCTGAAAAGTCACTAACAATTTGGTCTTGAGAAAAATAAAACCAAGACACACAATAGACTCTAAAATTGGTTTTAAAAAGTTACTACAAACTTTTCATTTGTACACTAAAATTTATCCTGATGTTTTACATGGTAACATTTAACACACAGTAGCTGACAGGTTCACTCTTCCTAAAATGTAATAAATACCATTATTTAAAACGTAAAGGGGAAATGCAAAGCTAAAATGAAAATTGAGTGAAGCCCATTATGTGCTCATCAGTTTTTGCATCATTCTGTGATAGATTTGATATGGTACTTTAAGCCACTTATGATAATGGTCCTCTGTCCCAAGTATCTTGCAAATCACAATATCAGTCACAGAGGTCTCAGCGATGTTGCAGTATTATGGTATCAGTTATAGTCTCAGTGATGTCAGAGACTACGTTTTGTGCAATGTCTTTAGAAAACAAGAAGTGTCAGGATGTGTTCATAAACAGGAAAACGAACACATAAAGGATTCTTAAGGCTGATATCTGTATTTAATCTCTCTCACACTGTCCCACACACAGCCTCATTACTGGAGAATTCAGCATCAAACTTCCTATGTGGCACACCAAGTCTATCCAGTACTTCAGAAAAGTGACTGTCTTACAGTATCCAAAAGTTTGTGAGCCAAACATACCCCTGACTGAACTACATTCAGTATTGGCTCTCTCAAGCTTGGATCTGCAGAACGTTGGATAGATGATGTGAGGCAATGTAGGCCTATTCAAGCTGAGTTTGCGATCTCATTTCTAGTAGACACATGCCCACTTCACCAAAACTTCCACCAGAACTGGCAGTAATTTGGTCTCCTTTTGGTACTTCTACAAAGAACCCAAGGACTGGATAGGCTTAGAAACTGTATTACCTTCACACTGCAGAGATAATCCCTTCAAGCAGTCTCTTTGCTGGGGTGAAAACTGCAACATGTATTATATATTTCATATGCATAAAGATATTACCTAAGTCTTCACAGGCATCAGTCCTGGCTTCTTACGTGAACATTTATTTTTTTAAAAAGGGAAAAAAATAAAATTGATAACTAGCTAGATCAGATCAGAAAAATAACTTTACACATATTTGCTTTTCTTTTATAAAATGAATCTCAACATCTGTGTTATTATTTATTTAAAAATCTTTAGTTACAGGTTTCCTTTATTCCAATTTAAAAAGAAAAATAAGTATTATAAGTTTAATACTTTCTGAACTTATTTGTACTGCTAAAATAATCTCTTCAGTAAGGCTTATGTTTTTTCCTTTCATTAAAATTGTCACCTATCCTTTTATTGACATGGCAGATAAAATATCAGTAATGCAAGATGTCTTTCTTGAAGCCAATTTCTTAAAATGAAAAATCTTTTTTTTCCCAAAGCTAAATTTAAAAAAGGCATCTTTCTGGCAGTGTTAGTTTGATCACAACATTCTTATACTTAATTATACCCAGTGTTCCTCCATGTTACGTTCACATATTATGCTGCTTCAACTTTCCCATTTGTTATATGCCACTTTTAACATTAAACTATCAGCTTTCTCTTTGACTGGAAGCGGTTTAAAGATCAGACTAACCAGCAGCCTTTGGGTTGTTCTCATGTGAGTTACTATAGACTGAAACACATTCTGAATCAGAAAACCTTTCCATATAAGTAGTAAATATATCTACATCTTTGATTGATGGAACATTTAATGACTACGTTGCCCCAGATCAGTGTGTGAGTAGCCCTACTGACCTCATTGGGGATGCACATGTGCTTCAAGTTAGGCATGTGCTTCAGTATCTTGCTGAACAGGCACATTAAATATCACAAGATGAGGGCCAGTACTTTGATAGAAGAGCTCCAAGCAATGGCACCCTGTTGTAGGAAGCTGTGATTCAGCCTAGGGCTAGCTTCTCTCGGAAGGAGAGCTGAATTGATGCGGCTGCAGCATGTTAGTAGGGGAGTGCGGTTGTCATTTTTAGGGAGAGAGATAAATGTGATAAAGATCCTCTGCCACTTTTCACTGGAGTTAAGAAAACCTTTCCTGGAATCGAAGCCATTAAAGAGATCTCCTTTGGGTTCCCAAGGGCATCTTGTCTGTAATATGTCAGTCTTTCAGATTACAAGCCTTTTCAAAGCCGTATGCAGTCAATTGTTGGCACTTAGACACTGTGACAAAGTTCCTCCTCTACCTTGGTAGGTCTTGCGCTTATTGGCGGATTTGCTCGCCTTGGAGCTTCACGGCAGCCCTTAGTTTGGCCGTTTTTGTGAACCCACAGTCCAGGTCAACTCCTCCTGTGTCTGACCAGGAGTTGGGAGGATTTGGGAGGAACCTGGGCCGGCCCTCTATTCTGGGTTCCAGCCCAGGGCCCTGTGGAATGCGGCTGTCTAGAATGCCTCCTGGAACAGCTGTGCGACAGCTACAACTCCCTGGGCTACTTCCCCATGGCCTCCTCCCAATACCTTCTTTATTCTCACCATAGGACCTTCCTCCTGGTGTCTGATAATGCTTGTACTCCTCAGTCCTCCAACAGTATGCGTTCTCACTCTCAGCTCCTAGTGCCTCTTGCTCCCAGCTCCTCACACGTGCACCACAAATGAAGTGAGCTCCTTTTTAAACCCAGGTGCCCTGATTAGCCTGCCTTAATTGATTCTAGCAGCTTCTTGATTGGCTGCAGGTGTTCTAATCAGCCTGTCTGTCTTAATTGTCTCCAGAAGGTTCCTGATTGTTCTGGAACCTTCCCTGTTGCCTTACCCAGGGAAAAGGGACCTACTTAACCTGGGGCTAATATATCTGCCTTCTATTACTCTCCTGTAGCCATCTGGCCCGACCCTGTCACAAGACATAGTAATAAATGTAACAGTTCTGCCTATCTAAACTCCCCTGCTGCTTTAGGTGGCTAAAGTTTTTGTTTTGTTTTTACTTCCTCTCACTACAACTATTTTGTAGCATTGCTGGGGCTGTTGTGATTGATGCATGCCTCCCCTGAAGTGCCTGTATTTCAGTGTTGAGTGAAGTGAAGTGACCCCTAGAGACAGCAAAAGAGAGAGTTTGTAATTATGTAAAGTGCTTTGAGACTGACAAAAGGTGTTATATAAATAAATGACTACTAATAATCATCATGTATAGCAAAAACTACAAAGGGCTAGATAATTCTCTTAGGAAGGCAACATCCATTGTTGCATCTCTTCAGAAAAGTCTGTTATTGGTATGTGGGATAGGGAATATACCTAAGATTAGGGTCCTCTCCAAAGTACTTTAAATTTTGTTAGTGAATTTTTAATACTTAGTACTTCCAGCCATGTCTATCTAAGGTATTTATAAGCCCCCGCCATTTCCATAGTATTTGAACACCTCACCATTTTTCATGTATCTATACTCACAAGACCCCCCACAAGATAGGGGGGTACAGTTATCCCAATTTCAGAGGTAGGGAACAGAGAGATGAGGTGACTTGCCCAAAGTTACACAAGAAATCGGTGGCAGAGCAGTGAATTCAACCCGGTTCTTCCATGTCCAGCATCCTAACTATTGGGCCGTCCTTTCTCTGGACCTAAAGATCGAAGTCTTCTGTTCATCCACGGTGAAATTCATCATTGTTTCCCCCAAACCCGAACAAACAAGCTTTTCTGAAGGGAGCAGGGAAAGATCTGACCTATCAACTTTTAGTCAGTTGCAGAGTAGGTTGGCAGTTCCTTCATAGTAGCTGTGCTTTCTTAATACACATCACAGCGGAATTAGTGTCCTGCTGTGCATTACTAAAGTCCTAACCCCCCTGTACTGAGCTATGTGGAGCTAACACACAAGCCATGCCAGGAGTGCATGATAGGAAGAATAGTAAGAGTCCATATGGCTCCATCAGGAGCTCTTTAGAGACCTGAAAATCATAAAAAAAAATCAAAAAAGAAAGAAAAAGTGGGAACATGGATGAATTGTTAAGGAGGAATAGAAAGGAATAGCACAAGCATGTAGGGACAAAATTAGAAAGGCTAAGGCACAAGATGAGTTACACCTAACAAGAGACCTAAAAATATGCTCATTAAATAGAGGCTCAATAAAAAGAGGCTCATTAAATACATAAGCAGCAAGAGAAAGTCAAAGGAAAGTGTAGGTCCTCTGCTTAGCAGGGAAAGAAAGCCAAAGAAGCACAGTTGGTGGGTTTACCTTACATTGGTGTGTAGACATACCCTCAAGGTCCCTTTCACTCCAAAATTTTATGATTCTATGTCCACTCTAAGGTTTTGTCTATACTGCAATAAGGAGGTGCGATTGAAGCATGTGCAGGTATACTAGTATCACAAGCTAGTATCACTTGACCACATACCACAGGGCAGGATTGTACTCAGGAAGCTAGTCTTTGCTGCTGCCACTGGCTAGATTGAAGCTAGTTTATATCATACCTTCTGACTGTCATGTAGACACACTAAATCCCTCCTCCTCCTCCTGTGTAGGAGAACTATGGCAACTCAATGACACTGAAACTTTCCAGAATTCTCTCTGATGGCTGAATTTCACCTGAATAGGACAAGTGTAGGCGCACGCTAACCTTACTGCTTCCTCCATCCATGCACTTCTACCCTGAATTGGAGATACAACTCAGATGTGTGAGAATCTGCCCTCTTCCCATCCCCATTCATTCTCTGGACTTTCTACTAGGACTGCAATCAATTGCTCTGTTGGTTTACATATTGCAGATATATGTCAAATTGCCATCAGCTGGTAGCAGTTTGTTAATTGCTGAAATGGCCGGCTTTCAAATTGGGAACCTAGAAGCAAAACGTTCCAAATTCAATTGCCATACCACTAAAATGTCCTGTGCCCCCTCCCCAATCCAAAATGTTCCTTACGTGAACATAAACCTCACCAGTATTTAGAATTAATTAGAGTTCAATTTAACAGTAAAAAAATTGAAATTTGTTTTAAAAATTATGCCGCAGATCTCAATGGAGATCCATCAATTTAAACCAGCTGAGGATCTGATCTTGCATGTTTATCTTGACTATTATTATTAATAATAATCCATGTCATTGATAATCACAAAAAGGTGTCAACATTATTGTGGTACCAATAAGAGCACAAACCACTGCTGATCATCTTTCTGGCAGTCTAATACCATATCTGTAACATGCTATATATCATATCAGGTTGTGCAAAATTTCTTGAAACAAATAAAGCCAAAGAGGGATACCACTGAACATAAAATCTGAAGAAGCGTTCCTATTTTGGGGAGTGAATCGTCCAAAGGCTAGCTAAAAAGGCAACTGGACAAACTTTTGGGAAAATAAAATAATCACACATCCATATGTTAACAATATTCTTTGAGGAATATTTTATTCTCACTTGTATATGTTGTTCCACTTTTCATGTGAATTTCTCGTGCCACATCAAACATAAATAGTTGCATTTGGCCTAAATTGAGGAAGGAAGCACATTGTTTTAAGGTTAGATGTTTAGACAACTATTTGCTTCTCAGGACTTTAATACCATGTAACCTTATGAGTTTATGCACTGCTGAACATCTTGAAGATTCATGCCACAGAACTATAATACCAGAAAGAGGTATTTTTCCCAACAACTAAACTAATAAAAACAGAAGGTGCATATTAGACCATGTTTCTGCCACTGAGGGAAAGCTATTGAAATAACGAGATCCAGATGTTAGACCAAATTGAATCTTACCTTCCTCAGAACCCCCAAAATTACATCTGATATATAATGTTTCAGGTAAAGAATTCCTTAATTTATAGAGGTTTGTTTTCTTGTTATAAGATAGAAACAAAACACACACCTGTGATGAAAACTGTTTTCCAAAGGCTTTGGAATGACATCTGTGTTATGTAAGTGTTGGGAAAATTTAGCCACTCATTAAAGTCTTCCACACAAGCCTCACTTTGGACAACTTTATCCTGAAAATCACTCAGGAGGGAACAATATGCTTATAATTTATTTTTAAAACTGCTTTCATAGTTAGGTTGAAAATAATAAATTGTCTGAGGGATTTTACTACAGCATAAATCATTAAACTTTCTTATAAGTCATAAATATATAATTCCAAATCATAAATTGGCAGAAATTGGGTTCCTTTATGGTCCTATAGAATTTATAAGAGATGCAATCAATAGAAATTAACCTAAAAATCTATAGAATTTAACAGAGAATTATGACTGTCCTATAACTTTACCATCTTATAACATTCTACAGCATGGATATAATTATTAAATTTGATAAGGTAATTTTGAAAATCTATAGACAGATCATCATTTTTCTACCAAAATTTCCTTCCCTTCCTGCACTAGGGGTGAACTCGCTTCAAAGACTTTCTGTGGATTTTCATGTTTTAAAGGATTGAGGCCATATTTACGGATTTGTCAGGCCAGAGAAAGAAAAAGGAAGAGATGCTTAGACACATGATTAGTCAAAAGCATAGACACAATGGGCCATTTACCTTGACCTAGCAGTCAGTGGGAGTTCCAAGCCTGGAAGGAATAGATTGATCAAGGCTCCAATTCTGCAAGGTACTTAAGCATATGCCCGATGTTAAGCATGTAAGTAATTGACTACTCACTTGTTTAATGTTAGACATATGCTTAAGTACCTTGCTGAATCAGAATCCAAGTGATTTGCTTCACACAGGAAGTCATGAGCAGAGCTGAGAACTGGCACCAGATCTTCTGAAACCCTGTCCAGTGCCTTCACCTCAAGACCATCCTGCCTCTTTTTAGTTGTTTTATGTCATAACATCACAATTTCCCAGTATTAGTGTTTACCCATGTGGAGCCTAATCTGAAACCCGTTTAAGGCCAGGGCCCCTCTACTGTTACATATGGGCCTGGTGAAACATAACTTTTGAAACTCTATATCTAATTTCCTCTGAAAGAAGGCACTGCCTCCTTGTAGAATTGGACAAATGTCTACTTGTACCAAAGACATCTCTAAAACTAATACAATCATCCAAGGGAAACTTGTACTGATGATGCCAATCACATTGTTAAATTAATTGCTTTAGAGGACATATTAGGCAAGCATGTTAACTGACTGGCTGAGGCATTTACAAGAAAGTACAATGCAAACAAATGCTGTGGATTAAGATAATCTTTCAGATCTGTCCTGCAGTACAAAGTGCAAAGTTGCAAATATTCCTCTGTAAAATGTTACTTTGATCTCCTTAATCAATGTCGCTGCCAACATGGTCTGGTATAGATTAATTTGATTGGTATAAGTGATTCAGAATAATATTCCTAACATTTGCTTAATTTATATATTCTGAGAAGGCTCAAGAGCGATAGATAAAGGTCTACTCCATTATGGTTATCACAAAACTTTGCAAGGTTTATTCAAAAGAGCTTAGAGGGTTAAACTGTTTCTTTTGCCTAATAAATGAGAAAACTAGAACTAGTAAGCTAATTCTCTTAGCAGTAAAAAAAAATCTCAACAACTGCCTTCACTGACTAATCTAATAAAGGAACAAGCATGGAAGTATAAAGATTGATAACAGTAGTAAAGGCAACCTGAACCATAGAATCCTGCTTGTGTTCATCCTAGTAATGAATCAAACTCCCAGTTACAAATTACATTAACCATGTTTTCAAATAGTGTAACATTAATTACAAGCAAATCAAGTTCTCACTGAAAGATATTTAATCTGCAGATGTGTACATAATATTTATGTGGTAAATCACCTCTTGGGTAGATTATTAGAAAATGGATGGAATGTGACACTGTTTTTGAGACCTTAGAAATATATTTAAAAGAATCTAAATATTGAAAAAACCAAATGAAGGTAATGACGTCATTGAAGGGAATGAGCTCATTAACTCATCGCTTTCCCTGTGATCTTAACACCTTTGTAGATTGAGTCTCATGCTGAATCATTCATGGATTTGTAAAATTAAAGACCAGATCCAAAACCCACTGAAGTCAGTGGAAAGACTCCTATTGACAATAGGCTTTGGGTCAGACCTTAATATCTTGAGAGTGTCAGTTCAATAGATCTTTAATATACAGAGATGAAGGAGGATCTTGTGCATAAGACACCAGGCTGTGACTCAGAAGATCAGGATTCAGTTCCTCACAGCCTTCTTATGTCACATTGGGCTGGATGCTTAATCTTTCTATGCCTCAGTTCCTTTCTCTCACCTTTTACCTATATTTCCTGTTAATACTGTAACTAGTTCAGGACAGGGACTGTCTCTTATTATGTGTTTGTACAGCACCCCATTCAGTGGTGCCCCGAGAATGACTGGGGCCTCTAGGTGCTAGTTTAATACAAATAAGAGAAGCAGAGAGAGCATATCATCCCAATTCACAGTTACAGAGTACTGAGAGGTCCTGATAGTCTTTGGAAAGTTATAGCTCAGAACTGTGGATCATAGACTGACTTTTCCACTCTAAGGCTGAAGCAAATCTCTCTTGCCAATAGGATTATACCTGATGAGTAGGGCCTACTTTGGGGGGTTTAAAAGACTGTCTTTGTATTCTCAGAAAGATTTGTAAGGTCTTTCTCTCATCAAGGTCTGCTCAAAATAGGTTTCTCTTGCCCAGTATACAAATTAAAAACATGATTTGGACTAGGAGGCTTCTGAATAAGCAGGTTAACATAATGCTGAAGCTAAGCACATCTTCTAATTATCACAGTGTAAATGACATACTGTATTAATCCTTTTCTCCTCTCCCAAAACACTGAGATGTTAAGCTTTAAAAGATCCTGCAGGTATTACATAAGTGAACTATTTCACTTATTTTCCATATATTTGAGGAGAGTAGCAGTTCTGCTAGAACAACGGTTGAGTCTTATTTACTGTTTAAAAGAGGACTATAGAAAGTGCTGTAACATCCACATGCTGACTCAGATTGACTTGAAATTTTTTTGCCTCACAAAAGGTGAGGGGTAGGGTTACTAATCCAAACATATGATTATATGAGTAAGGGTTCCCAAGACACAGACCCGATAAAAAAAAAAGCATGTGTTTACAAAATCACCTGGTGGTTCTAACTTTTTTTGCCCACACCTAGGCCTCAAACTACAGCTCTGTTCTGCCCCAAACTGATCCAAGCCACTCAAGAGCTCAGCTAATGCATGGCACCACTCCGTGAGAAAGGTATACTAAAAAGTTATTGAGGGCAAAGTTTAGAACTCCAGGTCAGCATAAGCTGATGGGCCAAAGGGAGTGAAATGCACACGTGCAGCAAGCCTGGGGCTCTGCTGAAGCCAGAGGTTCTGCAAACAGTTCACAGAATCATGGAAGATTAGGGTTGGAAGAGACCTCAGGAGATCTAGTCCAACCCCCTGCTCAAAGCAGGACCAATCCCAACTAAATCATCCCAACCAGGGCTTTGTCAAGCCGGGCCTTAAAAACCTCTCAGAATAGAGGTTCCACCATCTTCCTGGGTAACCCATTCCAGTGCTTCACCACCCTCCTAGTGAAATAGTTTTCCCCTAATATCCAGCCTAGACCTCCCCCTCTGCAACTTGAAACCATTGCTTTTTGTTCTGTCATCTGCCACCACTGAGAACAACCTAGCTTCATCCTCTTTGGAACCCGCATTGAAGCCTGCTATCAAATCCCGCCTCACTCTTCTCTTCTGCAGACTAAATAACCCCAGTTCCCACAGCCTCTCCTTGTAAGTCATGTGCCCCAACCCCCTAATAATTTTCGTTGCCCTCTGCTGGACTCTTCCCAATTTGTCCACATTCCTTCTGTAGTGGGGGGGCCCAAAACTGGATGCAATACTCCAGATGTGGCCTCACCAGTGCCAAATAGAGGGGAATAATCACTTCCCTCAATCTGCTGGCAAGGCTCCTACTAATGTAGCCCAATATGCCATTAGCCTTCTTGGCAACAAAGGCACACTGCTGACTCATATCCAGCTTCTTGGCCACTGTAATCCCCAGGTCCATTTCTGCAGAACTGCCGCTTAGCCAGTCAGTCCCCAGCCTGTAAGAGTGCATGGGATTCTTCCGTCCTAAGTGCAGGACTCTGCACTTGTCCTTGTTGAACCTCATCAGATTTCTTTTGGCCCAATTCTCCAATTTGTCTAGGTCACTCTGGACGCTGTTCCTATTCTCCAGCATATCTACCTCTCCCCCAGCTTAGTGTCATCCGTGAATTTGCTGAGCGTGCAATCCATGCCATCATCCAGATAATTAATGAAGCTGTTGAACAAAACCAGCCCCAGGACCGACCTCTGGGGCACTCCGCTTGATACCGGCTGCCAACTAGACATTTGAGCCCGATGATCTAGCCAGCTTTCTATCCATCTTATAGTCCATTCATCCAATCCATACTTCTTATAGTCCATCCAATCCAATCCATACATAACTTTCTGGCAAGAGCACTGTGGGAGACCATATCGAAAGCTTTGCTAAGTCAAGGTATATCACATCCACCACTTTTCCCCATATCCACAGAGCCAGTTATCTCATCATAGAAGGCAATCAGGTTGCTCAGGCATGACTTGCCCTTGGTGAATTTATGTTGACTGTTTCTGATCCCCATCCTCTCCTCCAAGTACTACAAAATGGATTCCTTGAGGACCTGCTCCATGATTTTTCCAGGGACTGAGGTGAGGCACACTGGTCTGTACGTCCCTGGATTCTCCTTCTTCCCTTTTTTAAAGATGGGCACTATATTTGCCTTTTTCGAATCATCCAGGACCTCCCCCGATCACCACGAGTTTTCAAAGATAATGGCCAATGGCTCTGCAATCACATCAGCCAACACCCTCAACACCCTCGGATGCATTCGATCCGTACCCACGGACTTGTGCATGTCCACGTTTTCTTTTCTAAATAGTCCTTAACCTGTTCTTTCACCACTGAGGGCTGCTCACCTCCTCCCCATACTGTGCTGCCCAGTGCAGCAGGGTGGAAGCAGACCTTGTCTGTGAAGACCAAGATAAAAAGTTTATCATCACATAAGCACGGTGGCTGAAGGTGACATGCTGTGGTCATTCCACTGAGCTGAAACCATGGACCTTGAATTAGCATCCTAATGTTGGTACGTGTCAGAGAATGTGCCTATTCCTTACTCTCTTCCTGCATTCTGTGGGGGCTCCTTTCAGGCCAAAATTTCTGGTTTAAGAGAGATTTTTTAAACTGCTCTAAAAAAATCAGAATTTTATAATGTTTTTAATGCTGAGCTACAGAATATGGCTGGTCTGAGCACTGAGGAGGAATGTGGGGGATGTTGGAGCAGGGCAGGGAGATGGGTGTTGTGAGGGTGCAGGGGCTCTGCTCCTTTGCCAAACTTTGTCCCTTAAGTATGCAATCTGTCACAGCAGCTGAGGGGCCAGCATACCCCTGGACAATGACCCTTATGTCTTTGACAACCCAGTTTGAAGACTAGAGAATTGATGAAGCTCTGGGTTTCCAAACATGTAGCATTTATATAATCCCTCAGAGAATAACGGATCGTCCTCAAAAAGACCTTTTATCTGTGTCTGCTCAGAAGCGCTGACAGGCAGAACCATAAGGTAGGAAAGTTGGACATCTTCTTTGGTGACATACTTGGGAAAATGGCTGTGGAGGGAAACTCCTACAACTACCCTCCAGTCCTCACAATTGCTCCCCATGTTTGCTTCATCAGACACAGGGAAGGGGTTCCATAGCACGGACACATAGCTGGGAATGGGCACATGTGGCATGCAAGGCCCATGTACCTTAACTCTCCTTCCCTCCACTGCACCCGCGTCAAGATGCACCCCCAATTAAACAGCCCCTTAGCCCAACCCCCTGTAGTCGGAGTTAGCTGGCACAGGCCAGCTGTGGGTTTTCAATTGCACTGTAGACATGCCCTTAGAGGACACCTCCTGCCCAATTCAGGAAAGCTAGCTGTGTTATGCAACACTGGAAGAAGTTGTAAGGAAACTCCATTCCCTCACCACAGTCAGGCCTGATCCAAAACCCACTGAAGTCAATGGAAAGATGCTTATTGATTTAAATAGGCTTTGGCTCAGCACTCCTGAATACATACACACACACACCTCTGTAGGGCAGGATTTCTACCTCTGCTCAACAAAGCACTAGGGAGCAGACCAATCAAGGGAAGGAAGCCAGAAATCCCCCCACCTTCCCCTTGCTGCCTCCGGCCATGAGGAAGGGGCTCCAGGTTCACCCTTCCCCTTCATGCTGCTGGCTTTAAGGGAAAGGGGAGTCAGAGCAGTGTAGGAGAGGTTCAGAGCTGTGCACTGGGGTATTTACAGGGGATTAGGGCTCTGTCCCCCCAAAATCTCCCCACATCCACCCCATTTCTGTTCCCCTTCAAAGTGTGCCTCCATAGTGCTGAGATTGGGATGGGAAATTGGGAATGAGTGTGTTCATTACATAGCACAGACACATAGCTGGGAATGGGCACATGTGGCATGCAAGGCCCATGTACCTTAACTCTATATTTCCTGGTTTTCAGAGGTCTGAGTGTAGCTGAACTCAAAAATGTGCTGGAGAGGCACAAGGGACAACCAGGTAACCTTAACTCTGTTTCGGGGCATTTACGAAGATTACAAAGCTTCATTAACAGTAACAGCTCATGCAAGTTGCATGTTTTTCTAATTACATCTTTTCAAAAATTACAGAATACAAGCCAAAGTAAAGATTTAGAAGCAGCACAGATTTATAATCTACAAATTAAACAATAATGATATAATGTAATATAATAATGTAAAAGTTGTGAGACAACTTCTCACAAGCAAAAGAATTCACAGCTTGCTACAATAAGGGTTAATCCTGACTACAAGGACAAGAGAAGGTGCAACTCTACATTTCCACTACCAAACCACAGTGGTGCAGAGCAGAATATTAGTAATCCTTAGCAATGAATTTTCTTGATCTTGCTCAAACTTCAAACCCTTAACACAATTTTAAATACAATTTTATGATGTGGGGAAAAAAAAGATTGCCAATTGTCTGGAGAGAAAAAGTGGTTTAACAAATTGCCTGATCCAACACCTCATTCAGAGAGGTATACTTGGCTTCTCCTGCTTTCTCAAATAAACTCCACAGAAAAACCTCAGAACACTGAATAAAACCTTACTAGAACTGCTCTTTAAAGTTAAGAGGGATGTCAGATGAAGTGCCTTTATGTATTTGCTGATAATGATAAAGCCAATTACAGTTACTGATATAGTTGTACATTATGATGTTACTTCATTATGCTACAATTAAATCTGATCAAGAATTTTTGCTTTTTCTTGCTAAATTCTTCCAACTATTGAGTGTTTTGTAGGAGGTGCTGAGCAGTTTCAAATCTGATTATAGGCATTCAGCACTCCAGCACCCTGTAGGATCTGGCCCTGTAAAATGTATGTTGGGACTGTTTGTTTCATTATATCCAAGGAAGTACAGTATGCAAGCTACTAAACTGAAGATTTATCAGAAATACAGTATGGAAAGACGGGACACTTCAGGTCCTGTGAACTTAGCACTGAAATAGTCACCACAGAAACAATGGATGAACATCTTGATGTCTTTGGGCAAAGAATGTTTTCCAGACAGAACTCCAAAGAAGTCTGCAATACCACTGGTCAGAAAATTTAACACATCACCTTGCTTGGTCAAATAGGCAAAGAAGTTTTCTGCCAAGATGATGAAGTTATTTTAGTGAAGGTGGCGGCTTCTAAGCTTGTAGTGAGACTTTGTGTAAGAGTGGTGCCTGACATTGATCTAACCGGCAAGGGAAGAGGAGATATGATGTAGCTGTAGTTTAACGGTGCTATCAGGCAATAAATATCATACAACAATAGGGTAGTTCTGCATGTAGTAGATTGTCCAGAGTGGATAGAATCATAGAATATCAGGGTTGGAAGGGACCTCAGGATGTCGTCTAGTCCAACCCCCTACTCAAAGCGGGACTAATCCCCAATTTTTGCCCCAGATCCCAAATGGCCCCCTCAAGGATTGAACTCACAACCCTGGGTTTAGCAGGCTAATGCTCAAACCACTGAGCTATCCCTCCTCCCCAATATAAGACCTGGGGAGCATGTTGACAGTGAAAGACTATGGGACCATTTGAAAGAGATCTCAAGATATAAAGCCTTGCAAGCTGTCTCTCTGTATAGAGGAACAGTAGTAGCATTCACACTTAGGAAAGAATCAGAAGAACCAGCAGCCATTAAGAAATGCCTTGCTAGGTATATTTACTTGTAAGGAGCATGCTTAGCCAGGATCCAAGTAAATATAGTGGATTGTATTAGCAGAGGGATGAAATGTACATGTTGCAGCCAGACATGACTCAAATAATTCTAAATCAATTTTTGCAATATGTCTGTATTCAAAATAGCTTGGTAAATCCTTAAAACATCGTATTGCCTTTCATCAGATTAGTCAGAACATTTTACAAATCTACAAAATATACCAGGATCATTTTGGTCACTATGGAAATAGAGCCGCTTCTGAAATGCGGTAACTGTTTAATAGTATACAAGAAATATCACATAATAGATAAAAAACAAGCTGGTGAAGAATACTATATCCAGTTGAAATTGAAGGGGGAATAATAAGGGATCGAGTTTACTTCTATATTTCTACAACACATGGCACAACTTGGCCCAAATCTGAATTGGAGCCTCTGAACGCTACCATAATAAAAAAGATGAATATAATACATAATAATATACACACCAGGATTAATAACCCATCTCTTATGAATACTCCCATGGGATTCTGATTACCTCAAATCTTCAAGTTCCATGAAAAAAAGAAAAATAGAGCTTACCTTACCAAAATGGGGGTAGGTGGGGGGGAATTCTCAATTTCTTAAATCACTGAATTTACGCTGTCCAGCATATAGCAAATAAGTAAAGATGAGACACTAGACTGAAAATAGAAGCAGGACTGTTAGTATTAACCAAAAGTGCACCTCTATAATGTCATCAGAATATTGAATGAGGGATATTTTTTAACAAGTCAATATCTATTCACTTCCATAATAATGGTGGAACATATATTTTCTGCAAAGTATTAGGCTTGTGTATGGGATCTTGTCTTTATCTTTTCAAGTCCCATAGGTGCCTTTGGTAATGTATCTTGCAAGACTCGATACTGCACTTGCATGCACAGTAGTTCTTTGGCATTGGCAATATATATTGTGACAAAGCTCTGTCCTTGTCTCCATGGGTCCCGCATTTCCTGGCGGATTTTGCTAGCCTCAGAGGCTCAGTGTGACCCTCCACATAACCCTTCTCTCTCTAGAGACAAGAGTCACAGTCTACATAGCCATTTTCATCATAAGCCAGCAAGGGAGGTGAGGAGAAGTTATCCTTCCTTGCACAGTCTCTGTTGTCTCCCAGTGTCAGTGATTAATTGGGGGGGGGGGGGGAAGGGGGAGCCTAGGCCCACCCTCTACTCCAGGCTCCAGCCCAGGGACCCTAATAGTATCGGCTATGGTAGCTGACCTTTTAAAAACATGACACATACAATTCCCTGGGCTACTTCCCCACAGCAACCCCCACTTCCTCAAGCTCCACTTCACCCTTACCTCAGGGCCTCCTTCTTTGTGCCTGATATGGTGTGTACTGCTCAATCTCTCCAACAGCACAACTTCCTCCCACAGCTCCTGACATCCACATCCACCTGACTAACCGGGAGGCTTTTAACTAGTTTCAGCCAGTGGCTTCAGGTGTCCCAATCAACCTAGCATTCTCCCTGCCTTCTGGAAAGTTCTTAATTGACCTGGAGCAGCCATTTAACTTATCCTGGAACCAGAGATTTGTTTAGCCTGGAGCTAATATATCTATCTCCCTCTACTTTTCTATAGCCATCTGGCCATGCCCCATCACAATATACACATGGACAGGACAATGCAGAATTAGAGTTTAGTGTTTTCTTTACTTAATCTTCAGCCCTGCTAGCCCTGTGATACTGTAAGATCTATCAAGCTAAGACAGGGTCAGTCTAGTTCAATAAGAGACTTCCACAGACTGCTTCAGTGTTCATGATTTAGAATATGTCTCTCTCCCTTTCACACAGTATGGTTAATACCTCAGGATAGCATGAGGGACAATGTTCTGCTAGATGAGCTGATTTTAAATGGGTTCATCTTCTCCTTGAGTTAGTACTGTTAATACCTCAGGACACTGTTATACTCATGTCATCATTGCAACAATAGGTGCAGACTATCAACCCAAACAGAACAGAATACACTATTGGATTTTCTGCAGCCACTGTTCGTGATAGCAGGACACCATTTAATCTGCTCTTCCCCACACCTTCCTCCTAATCAAAAGATGTATAGAGCAGTGGCAAACTCCAGCCCAGATGGGACCCCTTCAGAGATGTGAGTTCCTATTTCTGAGACAAGCCTAATCAGGCTTTTAGCTTCAATCTCTGGAGAACATTTTGCTGTACATCTAGCTCACAGGTCTTTTGAAAGCTATCAACAGGCATTTTATGTTCACAATTTTGTGACTTCCCTCTCCCCAAAGTTTTATCGGTTCTTACATTTAAAGACCTGGCTTATGCCTTCTTTGAGATCCGTTTATCTTTTTCCTGTTAGTGGGTCCTACACTCTTAAGTATATTTTAAAGTAATGGGTATAATCAGTTGTGATTTCTACAAAGGGGTCCAAGCAACCAAGAAAAGTGGACTCTTTGCTTACTGATGTGGTTGTCATTGCATGAAAAATAACAGAATACTATTGCAACAACATCAGAGTAATTAAGAATAATTTACTGTCTCTTGTTTCAAATGATTTCCAAGTTATAGGCCATCAGAGCTTTTCAACTTTCTCAAGACTCTAATTAAAACTTTCCCAGCCAGATTCTCAGCGGGTTTAAACTGGCATTGACTTCAATGGAGCTAAGAATCTTGACCATCTTTTTAAAAGAGTGGGCACAGAACCTCTGGGATATCACTTCTTAGCAGTTACCTTCCCTGCTGTCTCTCACACAGGAATATTAACTTAGCAGTTATAATCACCTGCTGCCTTTAGAGCAATTGTATAATTAAATGACAATTATGTGCCAATATGTCTACACATAATTAGACAGCACCAAATGGAGTTGTATTTCAGTCAAGGGGCAATAATCAAATTGCATTAATTGCCTCCTTAGTTAAATACTGTATCTGTTTTTGCAAAGTAGCTAGTAGAAATGCTGAATGGCATGCTGTAGATCAAGAGGTTAAGAAAGGATTACAGAACAAAGCAATGTACTTCTTTATCTTGGCAGCTCCAAGCAATGTGTAGAGTGGGAATAAATTGTCTTTCATCCAGCTTTAGGTGGCCAATGAAATATGTATTGATTTGATGTTTCAAAAGAAGAATATAGAGAGCTGTCCACTTTTAGATAGATAGATAGATATAGATGATTAGATAGAGTGCCCAGTTTATTATTTGCTTTTTTTATCCAGAAGGGAACAGTTTTTATGTTAGAATTAACAAAAATAGGAATTTTTTTGGTAAAGAAAAAAAAAGACATAGGGACAGATCTTACACCCTTATCCACATAGAATAGTACCATACACCATAGGAAGTCTCACTGAAATCAATAATTCAACTAAATAGGAACACAGGTATCAGAATCTGCCTCATAATAAATTAGACTTGTTTAGCCTCTTGGGCCCTTTTAGTTCTAGAGGGAGTTGACATGCCATGATCTGCAGCAGCATTTAATTAATTTTAGTTAAAAAAAAATCCTTCCATTCCAATAGACAAGATATTCAAATGACTATTGTTGGCTGTTATGAGAACCATCTCCCCTACTTAGCAATCTCTCTCTAAAATGAGGCTTTTAACACAGAACGCAAATGCACACTGTCATAAATATAAAGGGAAGGGTAAACAACTTTAAAATCCCTCCTTGCCAGAGGAAAAACCCTTTCACCTGTAAACGGTTAAGAAGCTAGGATACCCCCACTGGCACCTGACCAAAAGGTCCAATAAAGAGACAAGATACTTTCAAAAGCTGGGGGGAGGGAGAAACAAAGCCTCTCTCTCTCTGTGATGCTTTTGCCGGGGACAGAACAGGAATGGAGTCTTAGAATTTAGTAAGTAATCTAGCTAGAGATGCGTTAGATTATGATTTCCTTAAATGGCTGAGAAAATAAGCTGTGCTGAATGGAATGTATATTCCTGTTTTTGTGTCTTTTTGTAACTTAAGGTTTTGCCTAGAGGGATTCTCTATATTTTGAATCTAATTACCCTGTAAGGTATTTACCATCCTGATTTTACTGAGGTGATTCTTTTTACTTTTTCTTCTATTAAAATTTGTCTTTTAAGAAACTGAATGTTTTTCAGTGTTCTTAAGATCCAAGGGTTTGGGTCTGTGGTCACCTATGCAAATTGGTGAGGATTTTTATCAAACCTTCACCAGGAAGGGGGGTGCAAGGTTTTGGTGAGGATTTTATGGGGAAAGACGTTTCCAAACGGGCTCTTTCCTAATAAAATAAAACCGGTTAGATGTTTGATGGTGGCAGCGAAAGTCCAAGGGCAAAAGGTAAAATAGTTTGTACCTTGGGGAAGTTTTAACCTAAGCTGGTAAAAGTAAGCTTAGGAGGTTTTCATGCAGGTCCCCACATCTGTACCCTAGAGTTCAGAGTGGGGAAGGAACCTTGACACAAACAAATGTTATTAAATTATATGATTAATGGGCCAGTTTCCTCATTGTGCTACTCCAGTGTTACTTCAGTATAACTCCGTTGACTTCTACACTGTCATAGAGTCTAAAGCCAGAAGGAACCACCAGATCATCCAGTCTGATCTCCTGCATATCACAGGCTACAAACATCATGTAGCACCCACACACTAAAATCTGAAATGAGACCAAAGTATTACAGCCCACAGGAGACTAGACTATTATGTGCCACAAGCAGAGAACGGGGGGACCGAGGTGCACCAGTGCTTGAGGCCTGCACAGTAGCACGGAAATGATTAAGTGAGATATATTCAGATAATCCGGGCAACCTGTGTGACCTGTATCCACACATTGCAGAGGACGGAGAAAAAAACCCCAAGATCACTGCCCGTCTGATCTGGGGGAAATTCCTTCCCAACCCCACATATTATGATCAGTTAGGCCCTGAACTTGTGAGCAAGAACCAGCCATCCAAGCACCTGAGTGAGAGAACACTGAGTGCCGTCTCAGAGTCCTGGACCACTGTGCCCAAAGTCCTGTCTCCAGCTATGGCCATCACAAATGCTTCAGAGGAAAGAGATTAAAAAAACCATCTCCGAATACATTGTGGGAGGGGAAGCAGAGGAAATCCCTTATTAAGCCCTGCCAGTTGCTGAAGCCCTAAATCAAGAGCTTTGGGAACATAAGACAAACTGGAGGTGAGCCCAGGGCTGTTGAGCCCTGCCCCTACTGTAGAACTGAACACAGGGATGGATCAAGACCAATTTTTATAGGATTTTAATAGCACCTTAGTATCCTCTGCTTTACATGGGGCATCTTCACATGGGACATCATGTCAACAAACAATATGATTGTGCCCTACTTAATTTTCAGATCATATGACAGGCTAGCACTCTTCATTTCAACAACATAGTCAATATGTTATTGAACAGGGAGCAAACTTTAAGCTGCACAGCAGTAAGAAAAGGCAAATTTATCAAAGAAAGATTGCATGTATGAGAACGAAAGGAAAAATAAGAGTTAAGAGTATCAGAGCCATCTCATCATAGCAGCATGGTGAATAAACTCATAGCAGTATTGTCATGCTCTGCTTCTATAAGATGTATTTGGGTGATCTGTTAGTATCAAATGATAATGAATAGTTCCTGGGGAATAAAGTGGTAGAGAGCGTATAGCATAGCATTGTTCAGCATAGCAGGACTAAAAGAACTGTATAACCATCAAGGAGAGAAACTTACATCTATAGGTTTCTCCACATTGTGATAGAATTACAATTTTATACTTTAGTGACCTTATAAAATGGGAAGACTTCAGAAAATGTTCCTATCAGTTTTTACTATTCCAATACCTATTATTCAAAGATGTTCTGTTTTCTTGTGAGATAAGGATGTAATGAAAAGCTGCCTCTACTTATTTAGTAGACACTCAATCAGTTAGATGAGCCAACAGCAATTACTTTAAATAATTTATTTGGTCTTAATGTGTTTCATTATTTTGGAGAACAAGGTAGCACTAGAATGGTTGCAGCTCATTAGATGACCCTCTAAAGGACACACAATATGTGTTTATGCTGTTACCAGTAAAATCATTTTTTCTCTTTCTTGCCATGAATACCTTGAGAGGAAAAAGGAACAGCAACTTGCCTCTTCACTAACAATGTGTGACCTGAAAAATTTTAACTAAAAAGTGGTTATGCTACAAAGAGCCTAGCAACCAAATGTTCAGACAAGATGCAATCAGCTTCCAGAATGATATAATTGGAAATGTCGTCAGGGGAAAAATGCATCAAAACGTGACTGGTGCTGGAAGACTTCAGATGAAATTTATGTAGCTGGAGAATTTACCATTATATACAGGGCACTGTTCACAAAATGTCTGGTGCCCATAGCCTGGCTGCAATTAAGATTAACTACAATTTACACCCTATAAGACTTTTTCCAAGTGTGCCTGCAGAATTCATTACCCTAGCTTTTGTAAGATCTATCTGCAGCTCCCGTGCTAACAGAAAGGAGGGCACCTCCCCTGCTATTATCTATAAAAAGTGATCTTTACACAAATGCTATATTGATTAAAGGAAATGTACTCAGAGAGAACAGTGCTATCATTACAAATCAGCAGCTTCTCAGAGTAGATTGACAGTCAATGCCACTACACCCAATCCCTCATATTAGTTGCTTGTGTGCTAGTGTTCTGTTAATAGGTATTTACAGGCTCTGGTGACTCATGGAATGAATTTGTTATCTATGTTCACTAACTATGGGCCTTAGTCTGATTCTCTATTACACCATTTTAGATTCTGATTCCAAGCAATCAGATCCTATATATCTTCGCATCTACTAGATGTTTGCATGTGTGTAAATAGTTAATAGATAAGGTGCCAGTAGATGGTGCTTGTGAATATGAAGCATAATTCGTGAGTTTCATAGGACCAGTCACACTTCTTGTTGTACACTGCAACTGACTTCCTTTTTGCAGTTCTAAACATCAGCTCTTAACATCCATGACCTTTGCCTATATCCCACAACAGAGCTCAGTACTATTTTTCAGGAGCAATAACCAAAACTCTTGTGCCCTGTCCTGCAAGCAGACTCAAGTTTTCTATAGTTAAGGTTATGTCTAGAGTTGTTCAAGCTCTTTATTTTTGCATATTTCTTACTGAGAAATTTTGCAGGGGTGAGCCGGCAGTAGCTCTTCAGTGGAATTATGCCATGTAACTGAGGGCAGAGTCCGTCTCTACCGAAATGCAACCAAATTTACCAAAACAAAAATGGGTAAAGGTTCAAATGAATTTGGTAACGAAAAGAAAGGGACTTCTGTTTAAACAAGTTTTTGCTCTTTTCTTCCCCACCTCCTAGCATCCAACACCTCTTAGAGAGTAAATATCTGAGAGTTATTAGCAGCAGTGGCAGTTGGAAGGGAGTGAGAGAGTGAGACAGTAAAAACCCCTTTTGATTGTTTCATAAGTTTTCAGTACACACACTAGTCTTGACTATATTTTTTAATAAAAAATGCATTTGACCAAGATAGTGATTTTCTTTCCACAGTTTTATTCTACACACACATCACTAGGTTCCCACTGTTTGTCTTCTACCTGTCCTTTTATCATCACTTGTTAGGATTTCCCAATATGTAAACTTGCATCTTGGGACCAAAGAGATGTGTTTTTTGTGGTTCCATTTGCCCTCCTGTGCCATTAAATTTGCACTATGGGGCTCATTTTACTCTCATTTACATTGGTACAAATTACATTGGTACAGAAATGAATGGAATTGTCCAGGTGTGAGTCTGGTGTATAAATGAGATCAGAATTAAGTCCTGTGTGTTTGCTGCTATAAATAATTTTAGTGCTATAATATCCTGTTGACACATTTTGAGCCATTTGAATCTTTGCCTTGACTTCAGTGGGTTTAAGATAGGCCCATAAAGCACACAGTGAAAAGCAGTGGAAACAGAGCTGGATTGCTGAAGTCAGAATCTCGTCTCTCATTTTTTAAAAAATTAAGTTTCTAGCCATCATGGATGGAAAGAAAAGGTTGAAAATGTGAACTGAGTTTATCAGCTGCCTTCTGAGTCTTTAAACAGCCAGAAACAATAACTCTAAGATATGTGAACTGCTCCCTTCCCTTTCACTCTGAAACCTGCTGTCCATCCAAGGAGGGTTGGTTTCCTGAAGTGGGGAGATAGCTGTAAGCGCACAGCATGGGGAGTGCTTATAGGCCCAGATCGCCTTCATTCAGCCCTGTCTGGAATATATATTTGAGGCATCAGTGAATGACTTTAACCCCCTGTCAAGGCTAATTCCCCACTCTGGCACTTTGAGTGCAGAAGGTGGGGGCCCAGAAAGATTCTAAAAGCCCTTTCACCTCCCTCCGGGGAAGAGCTGAGAAAGGGAAAAAAAAAAAGGAAATCAGCTGTTGCCACCAGTTAATTAAACAACATGCGCACAAACCTCTTCAAACACAAAAATCCAATTCTGTTGTAAAAAAAGGTATATTTTATTAATTAAAAAAAAAGAAAGAAAATACATCTGGGAACTCGGGCTATTGCTAGATTTTAAAAGAGCAATTACAAGGATTAAGCATCAAGAATAGCTTTCTTGAGGTCCAGCTTAAAGGTTACAAGCAAAACAAAAGCACCTGGGGTTAGCACAGAGGAATCCACAAGCCATAACGAAATAAAAGGAATAAACCTAATCATGTCTTCCTAGACATTTCCTGATCTACTTACATATCTAGGGTTTTAAATGAGTAGTTTCTAGGTATGATACTGATGATTTTTTCATATCTGGCCCAAGCTCTTACAGCATAGCTCTTGCCCTGTCCGCCTCTCTCCAGGAGAACAGACAGACAAAAGGGGAGTCTTGTTTCCATTTTAAAAAGTTGTAGCCTTCCCATTGGCTCTTTTGGCCAGCTGCCCACTCACTTCCTTTTACCTATGCATAGCAGTGAGACTTTTTAACCCTTTACAGGTAGAGCAATTAGAGAAAAGCTACTGATGTTACAGCTACTGGCTGGCTGGGTGTCCATAAAAGGAAGCTTCCCCCTCCCTTCATTTATCACACCCCCATTTTTCTTCCCTCAATTGTTTCGTTATCATTTTGCTTGGTATAGAAGAATTAGAAGGTTAATCCCATGACAAGAGGTGCTTAATATCAATGTTTTAAGGATTGTCTCAGAAGAGACACCTCTTGCAAAAACAATGGTACTTGCACTATTGTTCAAGATAGTCATCTAAATTCGTAATGGTGAATGGTTCTGATAAGTATATGAGAGGGCTTGATGCCATTTTAATTAATGGTTGTCAGTGTGGCCAGCCAAGATATAGTATGCATATGAAATGTATTTATGGTGGCATCCCAGCTGGAAGTGTCCAAATTTGTCGGTAATGTTGAGGTTATATGGGTAGAGCTAAGGACACATCGCGCTATAATAATACTCTATGGTCTTAGTTTTAATTAATTTTCAGAACTCAGACATTGTGTTCATAACTTTGCTGTCTTTATGTTGCAATGTCGCATGGATGTTGGAACAAAACAGAAGATACTAAGATCCTGTGGTGATGGGTGCAATAGAAATATATTCTTCAAACTTTTTACCTTTCCCTGAGAACATCAGGTAAAGAAAATTTCCATGACTGACCTTCTGTTGAACAGGTTCAGGTTTTCAAGGGGTGGAATCAAGGATCTGTGGTCAGCTGGCATGTATACAAGGGCTTCTTTACCATTTATGCTAAACAGAATTCCTGATTATTTCATTTTGCTTTGTATTCCAGCACTGACATCCAAAAACAACAATAAAAAAACCGTTGCTTATCTCTTTGATCTTAAAAAGTAAAACAAACATCATAAAGTGCTTATTGTTAAAAAAAACACATTTCTTTGAACAGAATATCACACAAAATGACATTTTTTATAATGTGTGCCAAATAATTACTGTATTTTGGGAAACTAAAAGAATCAAGACAATTGATAATAACACAGCAAATCAATACAATATGTGTGAAATATATGAAAAGGAAAAATCACTATTCTGCTTCGATAAATGCTGAAAAAATACAATAAGAAAGAATAATATAAACGATAGAAAAATAAAATGGTGTCTGTACTATTAAAAATTCAGAATCGTTGGGTGCATCAATTGCTGGAATAGGATCGTTACGCTAAACCATATAAATATTTATATTTTACTTTTGTTCTAGAGAGGGCATGTCTATACAACTTTGTTTGAAACAATCGTTGGAATATGCTTGGGGGAGTCAGAATATTAGAATAAACTGAGTAAAGGCACATTGCTCAAAATGCATGAAAGAGTAAACATATCACATGGGCATCAGATCCACCACTTATATATATGCTATATAAGGGATACATAATCACAGGCAATCACTGCTTATAGGCCTGATCTTTAAAATCACGTGGGTAATCACAAGCCTCATTTGAGCACACAAATGGAGGCTCTTCTGTGCTCAGAAAACTCCCTGAACATTGAATTTGAAGCCCCCCCTCATATCCTTGAACGTGTATACAAATAGAAGGAAACATTTTCAGAAGTGACCTAGAAGCCTAAATTCCATTAAGAGTAAACGTGACTTAGGTGCTTTATAAAATGTCACCCAGGTTCCAGTTTTCTTAAGTCTACCCCTGCTCCCATTGAAGTCAGAGGGAGTTTTGCTACTGACTTCAGTTGACAGCAGGAACAGGCACCAAAGGAGATGTTCATATTCATCATTAGTAGGCTCATACAAGCAAGCCCACATATGGGATTTGAACATTAAGATGCTTAGGACTGGTAACGGGGATGCCACACCTTTCCTGGAGCTAAGTGGCAGCGTTACTTCAGTTTCCAACCAATTGTGAAAATGCATTTTGGAAAAGTTAGAATCAGTTTTGGCTGGTGAAAAATAACTTCCACTTTTTGTGCGAATGAGCAAAACTTGCCCCATCGGAACATTATTTTTCCCCTCGAAAACCATCCAAAAAAACAATATGCATTGGTTTGGCTATTACATGCATAACTTTTCACACAGGTCTATTTGAACAATTGTCTTCATTTCACTGAAGTGGCTTCTTGATATAAATAGAAGTTCGGAGACATCTGCCAGATTTTCAGCAGATGTCCTCTGTTTCACACTCTTCCTTTTTCTATTCATTTGACATGCATGCTGTTTGCATTCCTTTACTAATGGATCCTTTAAAATGTGACCTCACTGGATATCTCTCTAATTTCTGGCCAAAAAATAAAACCCACTCCAATAACAGCAGCACATGGACACGTACATCTAAAATAGGATTCAGAGTTATATTTTTCATTACACCCAGATCTGAATAGTTCACCCACAAGGCAATAACCATTCTTTCCCTTGGCAAAATAAATAGACCTGGAGATACCAGACAGAACATTCCCAGAATAATTGAAGATTTTTTTCCCCTTTGAACATTTGTCAACAAGCAGGATTATTGAACAAAATAAGTTTTCTTGACAGAATGATTTCAGCTTTTGAGAAAATGTATTCTGTCAACAAGACAAAGTAAGGACTTGACAAAATAATATGTTTCAACCACTGAAGGGTTTGAGCTTTCTTCTCAAGCATAAAAACTAAAGTTGCATGCACAAAGCTGAAGTAACTCTTCAACAGCATATGCATATTTCCCCTTCAGATGTCAAAGTCGAAAGCCAAAGTCAGGCAACCTTTCTAATGTCTTCATGTAATGAGCCATGGCAACTTATGTACAGACACCAGAGTCATCAGCAGGGATTGAACTCAGGTCTCAGCACCAAAAGCACAAACCTCCACCACTTGAACTAAATAATTAACTCCCTTAGCTTTCACAAAGTAGCAGTTCTTCCTGGGGTCACCCATTAGACGGAGACATGATCTTATGCACCGAACTACTGTATTGCATTAAGACAAATGTTAAGCACGGGGGAGCTCCTACAGAGGAGAATGGCATATTATAGAAAAGAGTGCATCAGCAAAAACCAAGGGCAGCATCAAAGAATAGGTTCATGAAGAGGATAGAAAGTATAGTGGAAATATCCCAACATTGTTCAAAAAGATTCTTGAAGGCAAGGAGATTTACAAAAAAGTACTGATCCTGGAAGTTACTTTATACTGGTTGATCCTATACTAATGCAAAATACCATGCCAAGTGAGGCACAGGTCTCCTCATGCAAAATTACTTACCCGATTGAGACCTAAGAATCCTCCACACCAGCTAAACTATTTGACTTAATCAGTAGTGCTGTTGATCTAATGATCATTTGTTGGAACTAATCAAGAAAACAAACAAACAAAAAACCCAAAGAGCCAGACTCCATCTGCAGCAAGTTTCTAGTCTCTGCAGTTTTACTGAAGGCACTTCCCCAATCAGTGAATTTTGGTATTAAAACCATCCAGCACAAACCTCTAAATCAATGGTGAGATTTAAATATTTTGTTCATGTCATCACTGTCAGATCAATGTCAGATGGGGGTAAATTATAGACACCAGTACAAGAAGGCTTTGATAGAATCAGCACTGTAAGGAAGCTAACAAGAAGGGAAAGAAAAAGAAAGGGCATTCTTTATAGCACTATTTATTTGCACTGAACAGCAGTCTCCATCTATATTTTGGCTGATATTTGTGCTGCTGGATCTCCGATATGTTTATGAAAGGGCTCTTAAATGGAGTGGCATTGTGACCTGGTGCATGTGGTTTTGACCATCACAACATCACCCAGGTCACAATGCCACTCACTCAATTTCGGCACAGCATCTTTGTCAAGACGGAGAGGTGGATGTGCAGAACCTTAGTGGTGCTGTGATCCCACATGCCTGGTCACAATGCCACTTAGTTTGGGGGGCTCTCTCAAACAGGGGGCCCAAGGCAAACTGCCCTACCTACTCCTGCTTATGAATTTCAGGCAGTGAAAGATCAAATTGCACGCCATACAGATTGCTATTGTAGTTGACTCACTTGAAACAGTCTCCCTTTTTTTAGCACTTTCCTGTCTTTTTCCAATATCTTTATAAATGAGCCTTCTAATGATATCTACCGTGATAATACTGGTCAGCACCATGGACAATTGGTGCTGCTGTCTCCCTTTGTGCTCACCACCAAAACACTTCAAAACTCTCTCTCTGCAATATATCTATTACATGTCATAAGATATTAACTTCTTTACTTCCATCCCACTCTTATTCTTCATATTAAGCATACAGTTCTCACTGGCCACATGTTGAAATGAGGGCTGTCAAGTGATTGAGAAAATTAATCACAATTAATAGTGCGATTAGAATTTTATATTGATTAATCGTGCTGTTAAACAATAATAGAATACCATTTATTTAAATATTTTGTATGTTTTCTAAATTTTTAAGTATATTGATTTCAATTACAACACAGAATACAGTGTACAGTGCTCAATTTATATTTACTTTTATTACAAGTATTTGCACTGTAAAAAAAATAGTATTTTTCAAATAACCTAATACAACTACTGTAGTGCAATCTCTTTAGTATGAAAGTTGAACCTTACAAATGTAGAATTATGTACAAAAAAACCTGCATTCAAAAATAAAACAATGTAAAATTTTAGAGCCTGCAAGTCCACTCAGTTCTACTTCTTGATCAGCTAATCATTCAGAGAAACAAGTTTGTTTACAGTTGCAGGAGATAATGCTGCCCGCTTCTTGTTTACAATGTCACCTGAAAGTGAGAACAGGCATTCTCATGGCACTGTTGTAGACAGCGTCACAAGATATTTATGTGCCAGATGTGCTAAAGAGTCGTATGTCCCTCCATACTTCAACCACCATTCCAGGGGACAGGTTCTGCTCGATAACAATCCAAAGGAGTGCCAACCAAATGTTCATTTTCATTATCTGGGTCAGATGCCACTAGCAGAAGGTTGATTTTCTTTTTTGGTGGTTCGGGTTCTGCAGTTTCCACATTGGAGTGTTGCTCTTTTAAGACTTCTGAAAGCATGCTCCACACCTTGTCCCTCCCAGAGTTTGAAAGGCACTTCAGATTCTTAAACCTTGGGTCGAGTGCTGTAGCTGTCTTAGAAATCTCATATTGGTACCTTCTTTGAGTTTTGTCAAATCTGCAGTGAAAGTGTTCTTAAAATGAAGAACATGTGCTGGGTCATCAACTGAGATGGCTATAACATGAACTATATGGCAGAATGCAGGTAAAACAGAATAGGGGACATACAATTCTCCCCCAAGGAGTTCAGTCACAAATTTAATTAATGCATTATTTTTTTAATGAGTATCATCAGCATGGAAGCATGTCCTCTGGAATGGTGGCAGAAGCATGAAGGGATATATGAATGTTGAGCATGACTGGTACATAAATACCTTGCAATACCGGTTACAAAAGTGCCATGTAAATGCCTGTTCTCACTCTTTCGTGACATTGTAAATAAGAAGAAGGCAGCATGTCTTAGCGACTGGCTGAACAAGAAGAAGTAGGACTGAGTGGACTTGTAGGCTCTGAAGTTTTACATTGTTTTGTTTTCGAGTGCAGTTATGAAACCAAAAAAAATCTACATTTGTAAATTTCACTTTCACGACCAAGAGCTTGCACTACAGTACTTGTATGAGGTGAATTGAAAAGTACTATTTATTTTATTTATCATTTTTACAGTGCAAATATTCGTAATCAAAAATAATATACACTTTGATTTCAATTACAACACAGAACAAAATATATATGAAAATGTAGAAAAACATCCAAAATATTTAATAAATTTCAATTGGTATTCTATTGTTTAACAGTGTGATTAAAACTGCGATTCATCGCAATTAATTTTTTTAATCATGATTAATTTTTTGAGTTAATCACATGAGTTAACTGTGATTAATCGACAGCCCTAGTTGAAACCATTTTTTAGTTTTTGCCTAATGTCCCAGTTCTTCAATAGGTTCTGCACAGACCTGATCCAAAGCCCAAATGATGTCAATGGGATTCTTTCCAATCACTTTTATGGCTCTAGATCAGGCCCCCTTGGACCATCTTGTTCTCATCTGGCGCATGTTACAGTATCCAGGGCCTAGGGGCTTTTCTATTATATTTTTGTTTAATTACCTTACAAAAGCCTATTGCTTGATAACATATAAATAGGTACTTTCTGACCAAAGGTATTACTGATAGTACCAACGCAAAGTTTAGACTCAGCACAAAACTCCATAAATAGCAAATAAGATGTTCGGAACCACATTTTCAGAAACACATGTGCGCTATTCTCTGGGGAGTGTTACCTTGTATGTATGTGCAATTTGGGTGTGCGTACACACAAATTGCTAGTTATCTGTAGTAATTTCATATGCAAATTAGGTGCTTTTTATCTCTTCAATTTTCTCTTGTTTAGTTTTCTTTCTAGTGGTTTTGCTGGCCATATGACAGGAAAAAAATGTGGATGGATCTTAGGCCAGGCTATTTTGTATGTCAATACCATAAATGCTCTTTCTGGTCGGGCGCGGGGGGGGGGAAGAGTGAAAGGGGACAAAATAAAGAGAAAACTCACCAAGGAACAATGTTGGTTGATTACGATCATCATCATCATCAATATTGTCCCACTGACTCATCTTTAACTGTGCACACAATAATATTGCATATGCAGTAATTCTGCAATTATTTGTAACTGCACTGAGAGAAGAAAACATTCAAACATAATTCGAGCTTCAGGTGTGCCAGCATTACCTGTAAGATTCTCTCATTACATTTATATCATCCTACAGGAATAACTGGACGACATGATAATACAGAAGATCAGAATGTGTGTTAGCAGCATGCAGACAGCACACAATACACAGACAGCATGAACATAAAGTGCCGGTCACTTCTGACATTATTGACAATGAGTCCAGTATAGATGGAACAAAGTGCTGTGGTTAGAATTATTTTACTGAAGAACTTTTCAATAACAGCCAACATTCTCTTTTTAAAAGGCTGTTAGGCATTTATGTACTGTGTTTCCATGTACTTTATATGACATATTGAAAAGCCTCACCCTTAATCGCAAGAAAACAGTTTGATTAAAGCACATCTCTTCAACACGCACTTCTGTGCAAGTCACAAATTGAGGGAAAAAACACCACACAAATTACATTTTGACATGTCAGTGTGTCAAGAATGCAGTGGTTAGACTATAAGGGAACCCAGCCAGAAACAACCGGAGCAGTGTCAACTTGGAAAAAAATTAAATTAAAAGTTCACCAAGTTACTCCTCAGCCGACTGCAAACCTCATTAAAGCCAGCAGAGAAACTAAAGATGGAAATAAACAAAGGCTACTAAAACCTAAACAAACCTTGCTGAGTAGGGAAAGGAGAAGAGCAGTTGGGTCTGTTCTTTAAAATGCAAATATTGGACCTGATTTTAAGCTCCATGGGCCAAACTGTTTGTAAGTCAAGCAATTTACAAAGGCTCAGGCTCAGCCCTGGATGTGGGGTAGGGCACTAGCTGCATGGTGGAAGAGGAGAACTTGGAAAAGAATTTGGTCTCAGGAACACTCTTCTGAAGCACAGTTGCTCTGAAATGATACTTTTCTGTAGGGGCAGGAGGGATGAGTGCTACATGAGCTCCTTATAACCCAGTTCTGCTGTCTAGTGCATAGCAGGGGGTAGAACCACAGCTAAGCCAACTCCTCTTCCCTCCGTGCCCCTACTGCGACTCTAGTACTGGTCCTCTCTTCTCCGTCTGCCTTCTAAAGATTAACTGAAAAATTGATCATTCGCTGTTTTAAGAAAAGCAATTCTAACCATTTTCCAGACTGTTTCCTTTCTATTCATGCAGACTCTTTCACACTCACTCTCACACACACACACACACACACACACCCCTACTCCATGTGGTATTCTAGCTTTGTGCACAGTTGCTTGCAGAGAGCCAGCTCCTGAAAACATACTGTAGCAAACCCAGCTGATCCTTTCAGTGTCAGGCAGAATTTACATCTTCACTCAGAGCAAAGCCAGTAAAACTGTCTCACAATGAAAAGTGGTTCCTCCCTCCCACAAAAAACCCAAACAAAACAAAAACAAAACAAAACCTTTGGTGGTACTGTCAAAAATGAAATGTGGTTATTTCTTGTGTGAAATTTCTCACACAGGTTTACTCTGCACAAGACAGCAAATTCTAGGGCAGGCAAGCCATGGTAGAGTGTACAATAGAGAGACACAAAAAGCTCATATAATAAAACCGAATAATTATTATTATTTTTCTGTTGAATGTAATGGGAGCAAGATCACATCTGGGATCCTTTTCCCCTCTTTATTGCTAGCTGCCCATTTTGTAACTATTAATTTTACAGTAAACCTCCCTTTTTGTTATTGATTAGGGGTGGGATGTTCAAAGGAACCCAAGGGAGTTAGGTACAGAAATCCCAATGAAATGTAATGATAGTGTGGTGCCTAATTCCCATAGGCTCTGTTTATAATTCCAGCCCAAAGCTGTGTAATCTGACAACTGATCTCAGTTACTCAGTCATTTACTTCAATGGAGCTACTCTGGATTTACAAAACAACAAAATCTGGCCCATCATTTCTAATACCTAGGTCACATCGGCAATCTCTTCTGAGGCTGCCCACAATGTGCAGGTCCATTTTATAAAGGCTGCTTGAATGGATACCGAAACCGATGTGAAGGGCTCTCCACTGGCTTGATAAAATTCACCCCAAAAACCTTATTTCTCATTAGCCCCAATGCTGCAGGGCAAATTCACTGAACTGCTAACCATGCTAAAAGTTTATTTTTTAAAAAAGGCTGCCATACACATACACTGTACTTTATGCATCAGAAAAGCCCTTTTCAGCTTCCTGATTCCTTTTGAAGTTGATCATCCTACGAATGCATTGTCCATTTGCTTGAAGGCAAAAAGACTTGATGAACTGCAAATGCAATAAAAGCGTGTTTTACACTATTCCTGCATAAAGCCTATGAATCTGGGCAGAAGTAAGAGTTGTGTGGGGCTGGGGCTTTGGTTTTGATTTTTTTATGAATAGATTTATAACATTGTTATCAAAATATTTTGAAACGTTAAAATAATAAAGAAATAAATGCTGAAGCAGAGTACTAGGCTTCTGTGCCAATTTTCAGCGTTTGTAAAGTTCCCTTGAGGGACCATAAGTGGCACTTCAACAGCCAGTGTTTTTAAAAGCCCCAAGGATCCAAGAATCTCAGATCAAAAGACCTTTTAAAGAATAACAGGTGCTAGAAGCTTTTAATATATAAGATGTTAGAGACATAAAAAAGGAACACTTTACTAGCTGCTCTTTTTCTATCTACATCTGTGTATCTCATGAATCCCGTGAGTAGGTTAATCTTTGACACAGCCTACAGCTACTTTTAATGTAAGAAGTTAAGCAAAGAATGGTGTAAACCCTGCCACATACCAATCTAGGATGTAGAGTGGGTTAGATTACAGCAAGCAGCAGTGCACATTAGGATCGCTATTAAAAATAAATAAAGGCTTCTCAACATTTTACCTTCTGAGAAAACAACAAAGGACGCAGTCACAAAAGCGAATATTAATCTTTCATGTTAGCTTGGTACCAGGATATGCCACAGAGCAAAGGAAAACAACATGAGCTAGTGCAATCAAATAAGTTTATACTGGAGCATGGATGGCTTATCAGTCAGAATCAAAGGACATGCCTTACCGGATCAGATCATTGGTGCATATAGTCCAGCAATCTGATTTTCCAAAGAGAGCTGACATTCCCCCATAATATGCATCTAACCAATCACGTGATTGGCCCTTTGAAAAGTCCAATAAAGTAGCACTTCTGTGTTTCCTTTTATTTGTTCTAAACGTGTTGCCTTTACCATCATTGCACATCCCCTTGTTTTCACGTTATGTCATAAAGCTCTCTGCTATTAAACTGTTTCTGCTAATATTATTGAGCAATATTAGCAGCAGTTTTACAAAAGTCAGCAAGTAATTGTGTATCTTATGGCATGGATTAAATTTCCAGTCAGCTTGACTGTTGATCTATAGAACTCGGCAATACTATTCAGGTGGATCAAACCATTGGCGTGACCACTACATGCAGTTTCTAGCTATGCCAGAACTCAGATTCATGCATTTTCAGATTAGAGGGAATTTCTGGGCAGATCTTGTGACGTGCTAGCAGCACAGATTTAATCCTTGTGCTGCTAAGGGCTATGTCATGGATTTTTTGGTTCCAATCGGATATTTAGTATCCATATCATGATTACACTAGTCTACTGCATTTCCAATAGTGGGGAAACATTTAGCAAGGTATTTTCATTACATCTAGGGAATAAAAAATGCCAAACATTATTAACTGGAATAAATTAATTATTTCAATTTAGTGCTATTGCAGAGTTATTCATCAAGACTAACAACAAAATTTCAGCTGGGAAAGCGTGGATAATACCACATTCATCCCACCTGCCAAAATATTCATCTGTCCTGGATGGAACAAAATCTCCAACCTTTTCACAGACGGGAAAGCGTGTTCCTTTCTCCATATTCACAAGGCATGCACAAGAGATGAGAGGATTCTTTAATGTAGCAGACAAAAACACATTGCCAAACCACTGGAAAGACATAGAAGCAGAGTTGGCTCAGCTGCTCAAGTCTGACCACATACGACCTTTGACCCAAAGAGCAAATCATCCCTGTGGATCATTCTCTTCACCCAGGAGAAGAGCAGCCCTAGTGCTGAATCCTCGTGAGAAAAACAAGTAACAACGTTTGAGGCACATTTCCCATGCTTGTATCCCGTAGAGCTGTCTTAAAACTTGCAGATAAATACACATGCAAAGATAATGTGAAATATGTGCATTTACCTCTCCAAATTCCCAGAGGTACCATCAATTCTAAGACTGGAATAGGCAGCAGGTTTAAAACAAACAAAAGGAAGTATTTCTTCACACAACGCACAGCCAACCTGCAGAACTCTTTGTCAGAGGATGTTGTGAAGGCCAACAGGGTTCAAAAAAGAACTAGATAAATCCATGGGGGATAGGTACATCAATGGCTATTAGCCAGCATGGGCAGGGATGGTGTCCCTAGCCTTTGTTTACCAGAAGCTGGGAATGGGTGTCAAGGGATGGATCACTCAGTGATTACCTACTCTGTTCATTCCCTCTGGGGTACCTGGCATTAGTCACTGTCAGAAGCCAGGATATGGGCTAGATGGACCTTTGGTCTGACCCAGTATGGCTGTTCTTATGTTCTTACTGCTTAGCCTCACAGAAGGAACACCTATATTCTGCATTGGGGAGGGAGGAAGGAAATGACCTTCCAGCTCCAAATGGCAAGACTGACAATTCCATAGGCAAATTCCTTTGTTCCACTGAAGTCAGTGTCCATAGCTTGTGGGACCTATTGAGGAACCACCATTCCCACAATTCATCCATTGTATCTGGAAGGCCTGTTCTGGTAACTCTCAGAAGTCATAGATGGTTGCCTTTACAACATTATTATTCAAAAGGCGAGATGGTAATTTGACCCGATGGCTGCTGTCTTGCAATCCAGAAGCTTATGCTACAAACAGTTTAAGAAGTGAAAAGTTTTCAAATGTGAAGCAAGTGTAATTCCTGCCTCCTGGCCACCCACCGATCTTTGGATAAACAGTCTTTACACGAAGAATTCAGGCATTAGTTCCAGAGGACACCTTATAGGGAAATCCAAAGTAACCCACTTAAACAGCTGTGGCAGAATCACATGGGGTGAGATGTGGTCACTCAAGGAGACAGGTCCAGACTCCTAAGCCATTCAGGGCTTTATGGCTCAAAACCAACAGCAGCAAATGCAGATCCTGAAGCTATGAATCAATTGTGAATGTGGTTATAAAATTTGCATAATCCTGAAACAGGGGAAGAAATATTTCTAACTGTTACTGACCTCACTTAAAGGAGGTAGAAGCTGCAGCAGCAAGTGCTGTAAGGCAGATGCAACACAGAGTTCCTCTGCAAGAAAAGCTCCCCATTTCCCTCAGCAGTGGGGACCAAAATTTAGGTACAGAAGCACCATGGTGCTCCGCTGCATTGTGAGCTGCATGTTTATTTGACAGAGTCTACAAAAGCTAAAGACAAGATATTTTATTTCAGTCTTTCTATCTGACACCTTTTCTGAGCTGGCCATCTGCATTAGTTCTGCATGTCTGCCATCTGACAAGTTCTGTTTGTTGTGCAGATAATTGTAACTGTTTTATTTTCCCAGTAACACAATATCATAAAACACAAGAGTGTTCAGCTTACTTTAGATATGTTCTTCAATATGCAAAGGGCAGTGAATAATAGTAAAAGCTGTTTTGCCTGACAACCAAAACATAAATGTGTCATGTCAAATACCTTCTCTTTCCTACAGAACAGATACCATTTAGCCTGCCTATTTTACAAGCAAAACTAGGTAAGACAGATAAAGACAGTATATTCCAGTTAGAATTTCTGAACAGTTTTCCCAGTCATTCCATCTCAATCTCCTTAGCAGCTAGACTCAAACCGCACATTTCCATGCTTAATTGATATACCACCTGTATATCCGGTTTTGGATACTGCATGCTGTGTAATCACATGAGAGGACTCCATGTGTGTAAAACTAAACTAAACTTTTTAAAATACTACAAGTGCTGCAACTGCAGCTAGAATTCAAGCCATGTTGCCTCCTTCAAACACTTCCCTCTTGCAACCTGTGTTTTCTTCCCACCAAGTTCCATGCAGGTGGCTACACACCCTATTGGGGAATATCAGGGACATTCAGAAAGAGAGAAGTTTATATATTATATATATAACAATGCACAGCATATTATGCAACACTTTGGGCAAGGAAGTGACCTTGAAAAGTCGAGCCATTATTTTAAATTATAGCCAAGTGATGCTAGCGTGATCATAAATATTGTTCTTTTGTAAGTACTTCTTTATTTTTATGAGCTATTTAAACCAACATGTGTGTATGTGTATATGTATATGTCTTGGTAGGAGCTTTAGTTACATTATGCTCATGTTACATGAGCTTCCAGAAGATTTTGTCCTGCCACATGATTGGTAATGGGTGAAATCATGACAAGTTCACAGTTTGGATTCAATGCAGACAAGCATCTAGCCTTCAAGACGCTCATACAATGGTTACTGGAACTATTCAAATCACTTTAGTTTGGAAAATTAGGCTGGACATCTCACCTGAAAGACGTTTCTCACCAGCCGTCTAGTCAGGTCATTGGGAGAACAGTTTTTCTTGCAGTGTTTTCACACTTCTGATAATGGAGTTAAGATTGAAAAAATAAAGTTACCAAACAATTCCAGTTTGCTTCCAGAAATGGGAAAAGGCTATTTTTAATTGTGTGAGCGTTGGGGAGCAGGAAAGGGGTAGGGGACAGGTTTTTATTGTTTCAAATACATTTCACTTACCCCAATTTCAGATATGCAAAAGAAATCCCCTTTTCTATAATATTGGAACACCACTCCTTACTGTAAACATATGGACCAGATCCTCAGCAGGTGTAAATTTATACCAGCTGAGGCTCTGACTCAACATCTTATTCACCAAAGATATAACCCTAGAACATAAGAAATGTGGGCAGACAAATTTTATAGCATAGACCAGAAGGAACTGCCTCAGTGCAGTCTGCTCATACAGATGGTCTCTTCCAATGCTCTATAAGGAGTTGACCTCCTTCCCTTTGTGTTGGTTCCCTGGGACACTCTCATGGGTGACTGGTCAAGGAGCACATTCTGAATCTTCAAATGCTAAGATAAGAAAAATCAATTTCATACCCCAAAAGATAGGGCCGCTGGTGTAGAAGGTCATTAAAAACTAGCAGTTGCTTTTTGTCATTTAAGCATCAAAGGAAAGTATATAAATATATTTTTCAAGCCCAACATGAGTTTTGATCAAATTCCTGTGCTCTATAAAACTTTACTGATAAGATAAAGAGACAAAGAGGAACTCAGCTACAGATGCTCACCATAAATAAGGGGTGTTATGGTGGGGAGTGGAAGGCTAGGGATAAATTGCTACCTGCAAATACTTTGGATAGCAAAAATAAATAAGAGGAGTTCTGGTTATATTTTTTAAAGCACATCTTTGGATGGTGTAAATAGCACTGAGGATCTGCTACAACCCCTGTAAAGTCTGCTAGAACTTTGCAGGAGAAATTCTAAAGCCGACCACGCCAAGTGAAGAGGGCTCATTCACCACTGAATTCACCTGACTTTCCATCCTGTTCAATTCCACTGTAACTCTAATTACGTTGGTGGGTGGGATCCGCCACTGCCTCAGTCTTCTATTATAGCAGGGTAACTATTTACTTAAATTGAGTTACTCCAGTATAAATAGGGAGGGATGAGAACCATTCATGTTTAACCTTTTTGTTTTATTTGCTCTCCTCACCCACCACCCCCTTCCAGATCAATGGTAAAATTCACTCACATTCCATTTTGTCAAATACTTAGACTAAGCATCAGACCACCCTCAGAGAATATGGTACGATAACTCCATGGATGCTTTTAATAAAAATATATTTCTTTATAAAGCTGCCGTTCCTAATTTTTTTCTTTGTTAACCAGACAATCATTTACACATCAATGGGGAGCTTTTATAATGCTATTATTTCCTCTTCACTGATTAACGCAGGAAAGTTCGGCTTCAACTATAAAGAATCATTACTGGATCCCATTATGCACAACTTTTTGTATATAATTTAGATTTGAATTTTTTTAGCCAAACCTGTCATTATATTCCGCTTACCTGCATTTTTCTATTAAGAACACACCAAAAAAAAAAAGTTCTCTTAGATACAACAGAGCATGGAGTAATAACGAAGGCTGACAGGATATGGAATCCCTACTCAAGCACATAAAACAAGGAGTTAAATCTGCCTGATATCTCCCCCTTTCAGGTGTAAGGTGGGATAATCAGGAAGCTTGATGGCTCTCGGCGCAGTCAGGATTTAGAATTAAGCTGGGGAGCTCTATCAATACAGTCAAAATGGAGTCAGTCTCTAAGGAGGCAGAGTTTTTTGGCTACTAATTAGAGGATTGATGTCCTAAAACCTGACTGGAATTGTCTGTTTATGTAAAATCCCCTTTCCCCCATTATTCTGTTGCAACATGGCCCCTTAAAACTCAAGATATTAATAAAGGAAAACTCTTGGAGAAAATGTTGCTGATGCTGAATTAGTTTGATCCACATGACTCATTTATATGAAGTTATCTACACACAGGCAGGCAGCTGTAATTTCAAACTGGTAAGTGGTTGATTTGCTAATGTATATTCTTCATATCACATTCAGTTACTTAAGGATACTTATTTTTCCATTAGCTTTCGGGGAATTAACCATATTACCTTTAAAAGGTTTTGGCTGCTAAATCCCATAAAATTCATTGAAAAATTGGGTCTTTCAGTCCCTTAGTATCACAGACAGATTTTTCTACCCCAAATTATATTTCAGTTCACTTTTATCATTGATCATCAATGATTGGCTGTTTTCGTGGGGATCTCACATAGATCCTTTTGTTGGCTAGAGTATATTCTGAGTTAATAATCATCTCTGCATCTCCAAAAAGCAGTAGTTGACGGAAGAAGCCATAATCTTTCTGATAAAAACCAAGCCAATTCTCCAATCTTTTATTTCCTTTCTTCAGTCCCCTGCCTTCATGCCCTGGGAATCTTTCCTTCTTCCAAGAAGCTAGGTACCTTTCCATCCCAATGTGATAAGGTCTTCCATAGCCAGGCAGCCTAGTGGCTAGATTACTGGCCTTTCAGTCTGTAGGGGCTGGGAGGGAGGGACTGGACCCTCCCTCTCTACCAGGTCCCAGCCCAGGGCTCTGTGTAGATCAACCCCTAAACAGAAGAGATGGGTCTCCCTCCCGGCAGGGAGTCAAGATCCACTTCCCTAGGCTACTTCCTACAAGTCTCTTCAGATTGGGGCATGGCCCCGCTAGGCCAGTTATCCCTTGGCAACGGAGCACTTACTTGGCTGCACTGTCTGGCAGGTCACTTATCCACCCCTTCAGGCAGGAAGGCAGAGAGCTCCTGGTTCCTCACCAGTCAGCCTCTGTCTGAGCCAGGCTCCCTACTTTTCTCCCCCTTCCAAGCCTGCAGGTTTCTCTGCTCCCTCACACCTACTTTTGGTGAGTAATCCTTTTGACTCACCCTTGAAATTTTCAATGAAAGTTTTATTTATTTTATGATAAACCCTTCCCTATTTTCCTTGTATAATTGTGTGGCTTTAGTTGGGGTAAAAGTGGCTGGACTCAGTGCTTTGTATGATAATATTATATTTTAATATTTATTATTATGTAAAATAGTGTCCATAACATGGTAGGCACCTTCACAGAAAAAACTAAAAACTAGAGTAAGGACCAGTATGAGGTGCAAGGGCAATGGGACCAGGGAGATGAGGAAAGCCTATTAGTGATTCATAGAGGAGTGGCACAAAGGAACAAACTGGGACTCCTAGAAAAGGTGATCTCTTTGGGCAATGGAGATGCAGAAAGAAGTTTCCATTTTGATTAAGGGTAGGTCTGAATGTGAACTGAATTAATTAGCTCAACAATTTCTAACAAGACTGTCTATTATACTGTCTAAGACATAATTTGACATGAGCACAGTTTTAGCTTGGGCAAACTAAACATATGAGTTAAATACCTTTGCTCACACTTATTTATACTTCTATGCCTGTTTCTCAAATACAAAAGCAAATAAGCAGATGACCTTTCCATCTAACCAAAACAGTTCCAGCTAATTGCAATGACAGTATGTTCAAGATGTGGTTGCAAATTACTATATTTTTTTAATATACAAAAAGTGTCATTTCATTCAAAAACAACTCATGAAAACAGAGATCTCTGATAAAATGTATGTGAGCAAATAGAACAGTCAAACTTACCATGTCAGAAGAAATCTGCAGGCTACAACACCAAACGTTTAGAGCAATGGTTCAGTCCAAGCTTCTTCCCAACCTTGGAAGGGCGAAAGAGAGCAGGCAAGACTATGAAGAGCTTCCTTCTTATGCCCAAATGCAGTGGCCAGGCATAGTATAGCAGCCATATGCCTGTGAGTGCAACACTATGCAAACTTAGTGCTGTCACTACTAGCCTTTCCAAATAGGGCGGAGCAGGGAGTGAGGGGAGACAGCTGAGCAAATGTACAGAGAAGGATTTATGGCCACATCCCCTGGTCTGCCAAGCCAATAGGTCTGGAAGAGCTCAGAGGAGAGCAGATGCAACAATTTCTCAAGGCTGAAGTAGCCTTGAGTACTTTTGGTGTTCTTCACATTGCATCCAACCACAGTTACAGGGTTGCTAGCTTTTAGCATGGGGGAAATGGACCTCAAGGAAAAAGAAAAAGAGATAAGGGGGTAAAGGTGAGAGACAGAGATGAGGTAGTAGCAATCAGCATGCAAATTTTAATTCATTTATGAAAACTGTATACAAATCAGACAACCGGCTTTTAGAGTGGGCCAATGTAGGCAATTCAGCCTCAATCACTGGGCTGTGCTTTAAAGGGCTGTCAGAACTTAAAAGCTCCTTTGTCATTGAATGGGTACTCAGAAAGCCAGAAAAGAATTAAACCTGTTTAGAAGGCAAAAGAGAGTAGTACAACTATATTGTAAAATGACAAGGTGGGTGAGCTAACATCTTTTATTGGACCAACTTATGTTCGTGGAAGGGGCAAGCTTTCAAGCTTCATAGAGTTCTTCCTTAGGTTTGGGGATGGTAATCAGAGTGTCCAAACTAAATACAAGGTATGACAGATTGTTAAGCATAAGGGGTTCTCACCTGTTGTAGGAGACACTTAAAATGAAGTGGGAAAGTAACACCTCTGCTGTCACAGGACGGACAAAGGGAGATTAGTAGGTATCAGGGCGCGTTACAAACATCGGTGCTGGAGCTGGGAGTACTGCCTCACCCCCTGGCTTGAAGTGGTTACCATCATATACAGGGTTTACAGTTTGGTTCAATGGCTCTCAGCACCCCCCACTATACAAATTATTCTAGCACCCCTGGTTACAAATTGTTGTAATGAGCCATAGAACTGCTAAGTCTGCAGTTTTTAGTGTCCAAAGCTATGAATTTAAGTTCCAGCTTGTCTTTTGAAAGTGTGGTGCAGGTTTCCCTGAGGACAAGTTAAAAGTGTTCACCCATAGGTGGTATGGTGCTTTTTGTCTTTTATCATTTTTCTGTGTGAGTTCATTGGAGAGCACAGTGCTCTGATTTCACCCACACACTTGTTGTTGGGGACATCTGATGCACTGAATGAGGCACAGCACATGTTGTGATAGGCATGTATAGGACACATATCTTGAAAGGTGTGTTGTGTGGGGTATTGATCATCATAGCAGTGGAGATGTATCTGCAGGTCCCCTTACAGCCTTGTCACATTTATTTCATACCTAAATTTCATATTTAAATATTTCATACTTGTCCAGGAAAAAGCCTCTGAAGAATCAAATGTCAGACTAAAAACAACAGGAAAAAACATAACTTCTTTTGACAACAGTAAACCTTATGAACTGCGAGTGGACTCTGTTCCTTGACGTCTTCTTGTTTGTAAGACTTCTTCTGAATGTGGAATTAGAATGCAGGATTGTGGAGTTTACTGAAGCTATTAAAATGTCCTGAATTTGGAATTGGTGGAAGAATAACTGATAATATAGTTATTGTTTTTGGTTGTCTATTATATATATAAACAAAACACATGAAGGCTTTATGCACTATCCAGAAATTTAATTGCAGGACCTAGAAATTCTGATACATTTGTGCTGTGCAAAAGAGATTACCGTGTCCACAAGAATTTGTAAGTACAGTCGGCAGGTATAAACAAGTTCAGCAAGCGTGCATGGAATCTGTTCCACATTTCAGTAGGAAGCTGCTAGTGATTCTCCTTCTGACCTGATGAAAGGCAAAATATAATATTTTAAGCAGTCGGCAAGCAGTTGCTATGTACGTGTATTTCTTATCATGGGTATTCAGCAATGGAATATCACCTGTGTTGAACAGAGAGTCAATGACACAGTCAACAAGAAGTAATAATAATCTCACATTTGTAATGTGCCTTTGCCCTGAAGGATCACAATTTGCTTTGCAAACTAGGTATGGAGCAAATGTGCAAGAACTTCTGCAATTTGTACCTTCAGTGGGTGCTGCTAGCCATGGACTGTGCTATTTCCCACTCTTCTGTGAAGCTCATAGGGGAGAAAAGAAAGAAGAGGAGGCAGCCACCCATCCCAGAATATTCCCAGTAGAGTAGGGTGGAGCAGCTTGATCTGATTTCATTGTTACAAATCTATTACCAAAATCTGAAAAGAAGCTAGCAGTGCTAGTATCCTCATGCTTGTATTGTTGTTTTTTGTAATCAACACTGTGATAAATAGACTCAAACCAAATCTCAGCTCGCAACTTCCCTGCTCTTTAGGGGTAGGGTTTGGAAATCTAATCCCAATTTTCAAGGGAGAGTGTCCCTATTACAAAGAGTTTTCAATCTAAGTATAGAAGGTAGACAAAGGACATATTATTCGCTTCATTTTACAGAGAGGAGCAGAAGCACAGAGAAATTAAATGACTTTCCTAGGGTAGCACAGGAAGCTTGTATATGATCTGGGAGATGAACCCCATGCATTAACCTACACATGCCAATTTTATGCATTGTGAGAAGTCATGAGACGACTCACTTGCATCTCTTTAAGCATGCGCATATTATTTCCCAAACTGCTCCTTTAAAAAAAAACTAATACCACATAAATACTTTGTTTTATTTTGACTTTAAATGTCACTCATGCCCCGTATATAAAACACATGAGATTTTAAAAAATTTAAAATACAGTATGTATTGCTAATTGATTTGAGTAGTATTCTGGGCTTTCACTGTCGACTGTCCATGGATCTGTTTTAGTACAATAAGAGTAAAGTGGGCAAAAGTTTTATGTGGATATTTCACTTGACATCCACAATAACATGTAGTAAGACCCCAATCCTACAAGATGCTAAGCACTTTTGATACCCATTGCACCACTGAAGCCAATGGCAATCAAATGTCCTCAGTACTTTTTAGGAGGTGCTCCACACTTTACAATACCTGTGACCTAAAATCTATTGTCTTGTAGATAAGGGAGCTCCAGGCAGACACATACTATATAGTACAAAACAATACCTCACAAGAAGTACTGTATTACAACATAGAGACCAGAACAAATGAAGAGCACTGCATGGCTATTGAAAACAAATGTAAGCTAGTAGATAATGGATGGAAGTCAGAGCACAAAAAGAATTAAATTTTCTAAGCACAATTATTCCATAAATTTGCTGACAATGGTTTCAAAATTCATGTGTTAAAGGTTGGCTTTTCTCTGTGTTCTAAAAGAAAACTTAACCAGATAGCTGTGGAGCCTGTGTAAATCACAGGTTTATATTTAGGATCCATAAAATACAGAAAAAAATGAAGATTGCAAAATACAACATAGGACCCAAAGTTCAGTTAACAAGATAAATATTCTGGTGAATCCCCCTTACTTCAGTTATGGAGACAATGCAACTTAGCACTTAGGAGTTATGTAATGGAATGCTATATCTCTTTATCGATACAGCAGACCTATAGACCTATAGAAAGGCATGGGATAAAAAGAAGTCAACACCAATTTTTACAAAGAAGAGTGAAAGTTTAGTGAAGAAATTAAATGGAAACCTCAAATGTATGCATCTCAACCTTTTGGATTTTTTTTTTCTAATTTAGGTTGAGCAGGAGCTCTTTGACAGAACACCAATTTCCTCTTCTGAATGAAAAAGCAGTATTACACAATCTCTTGTTTGAATTATGTCAAGAGCTAAGATGAGTGTGGGTGCAGCTGAGAGGAGAAAAGGGCTCCAAAGGTCTAGCTCTCCTAACATGAAAGAACAGGAGTAGAGTTGAAAACTGTATTATGCACAAGAACCTTGGTGGAGAGACAGTGGCTTTCTCCCCTCAATAAACTCGCAATGGGGAATAATGGCCCTAAACATAGAAAATGCCCTTTTATACTATACATTAAATAAATCAGACAAAAGAATAAAAGGAAGAAGTAGCAGGGTGAAGGTAAGTGGTGCAAAGAAAGCTGGAGCCTGTGTTTTGCTTTCCTTCTTTTATTTGGCTGTATTTTGTTCTTGATCAATTTTAAGACCCAAGAATTGGGTCACCTTTTGTTACCTGTGAATGCTGGGGGAGGGGAATCAATGGCAGATTCCTTTTTCCTGATAACAGCAACTGATGAGTTTGCTTCATGGAAACAAACCCTGACTAGAGTCTCACCAAAACTAATATAAAATATTCTGATCTGACTCTGGGTGGAGGATGCCAAATTAGGATTTGATTTCAAATTACGATGAATGCTGTTAAACCGAAGATGGCATTTTAAATATAATCAGCTCATTCCTCTGTTTGGTATTATCATTAAATTCATGGACTACAAAAAACAGTTCAGCGAGTCTCCCCAAATGCAGTGTTAGTTTTCTAGCCCTGAAGAAGAGCTCTGTGTAAATTCAAAAGCTTGTCTCTCCCACCAACAGCAGTTGGTCCAAAAAAAGTTATTACCTCACTCACCTCATTTCCCAAAATGGGATGCAATCAGTGATGGGTGAATCTCAAAAGCTTGTTTTTAGTTTTTTTGGCTATGCCTTTGAACCTCAGCTGAAGTATTTTGGTCAGAAAAAGAGGCAAGAAGTTTCATAAGGCCAGGTTATCTTGTGAGACTGCCAATAACTTCCTGTCAACAATGCATGACAGGGAAATTCTGAACTCCAGGAAAGAGACAAGATTATAATTTGATTACATTAATGCCCATCACGTGCTAGGTACTTCCAGAAAGAAATGAAAGAATCGCTTTTGCCTCAGGGAGCCCAGAATCTACGGACAGACAGAAAGTAGGTTTGTTTTCCTGGGACTGGTCTGCCTCTGAACAGGTCCTAATGCAGGAATAGGCTGACTAGGCATGACTGAACCATGCATCTGTATTTCTGCAAACACATTGATATTAAACTGCACGTTCATTCTCCTTACAAATATAATTAAATAAAGAAAAGAGCTTTTTTTAAAGTAATTAGTTGCCTATCAAAGGATGTCAAATGTTCTCCAAATGCTAAAGGGATTTAATTTCTGTCAGAAAGAGTCATTGTCCTGGGAATCATCTCATAACAAGTATCCTTGGCACCAAGGCAAAGGGAATAAGTGTTGGGGGAAAATGTGTGATTGTTTGTGAGAAGCGATTAAAGACCAGTCTCCCTTGTGATACTAAATACTTTGCAAAAGGAGGCGCTTCCTCCACTTACAAGTCAGTTTATAGATTAAATTGGACGAAGGGATATTTGATTAAACAGTTTTCTTAAAAACTATCTTTTGAGAATTACAAAAAAGAATTTGAACTTTCCTGAAGTAAAAGGGAATATATTGGCCGCTAGATCATTTTGCATGAAATCTAGTTTACAGGAAACTTTTACCTAAGAATGCTAATAATAATTTTAGGGGCACATTTTCAAATATGTTCTACAAAAATTCATGTGCATCGATTTGCACATGTACCTTCAGAGGTTGGTATACAAACACTGGGTTTGTGTGTGCAGGTACCTTTTTCCAGGTGAAAAATGACACATGCAAAATGTAGAGTTCTTATATAATCTGATTCTTTGTATCTGAAGTGGTCTTTTATTAAATTATAAAAATCCAGGTAATCAATATAATAAATCTATGGTAGAATTTGTTGGGGGTGAAAATCTCCATTGTTTCAGTTTTTTTGCTTTGTGGCACGTTGTACCTAGTTTAGTATTGTCAAACTCAAGCATTCAAAAACTATGAATCAAGCTACCCCAAAACCATGAGATTGGTTTAAAAGTCGTAAGTGTTTTTTTTTAAATGAGAAATACTGGTTCTTTTTACTTAACTGCAGGTTTTTAAGCCTATGGTCCATTTTGTCAAACTTTTCTCCACAACAAGGACTAGAATTTTGTATTTATTGTTATTTTAAAGGATATCTAAGTGTCTAACATAATCATCTGACTCTGGGAGTTGGAACTTTAAAAAGAAACAGAAAATATTGTGCAACTTGTGTTAAAATTGAGAGAGTCACTTTCACCCTTTTACCCTACAAAGACTGTTAGTCAGTTTCCCTGCTGTTTGTCTGGGTTTTCCACATAACCACAAGATCCACAACATGTAAAGCCCAGACCCTTCTGCATGGTTCCCAGATCACAGAGAACAGAACTTCATTGAAACAGAAGAGTGTTGAAGGGATAGGAAATAGGAATTCTGAAGCAAACAGGCAGGAGCTAGGATCCTAGTTTTTCTAGTTCAAAACCTAGGATGATATCCCAGTTCACAGCTCTTTGCAAGCAGTTTGGTTGTAGGAAGTCTGGGAAGTTACGCAAAGGTTTGGATGTGCAGGATGCATTCAGTTCATTGGTGTTTCCTTTCCCACTACTTAAAACTTAAAATTTTATATTTGTGCTGCTGGAACGTAAAAGCATTTGTTGAGTAATTTCAAATTAATTACATTGTACACTGATTTTCCTCTTGCATAATTATTAACCCTCAATAACTCTCCCAACAATCAATTTATACTTAATTAAACCTTTTCTTTGCCATGCCCTTTTGGTATCTCACTGGGCACTTTTTAAAAAGACACTTCCCAAATAGAGACACCATCTCAGCTTGTTGTTTTTGGGAACAATACTCCCAACCCATCTTATTTTCTACCTACATTTCTAACCTTTACAGCTTCCTTTTATTAGATTATTAGAATTTTTGTCTGAGCAAGCATCTGCAGATTCCAGGGACAGTGAAGGCAGAGAACAGACTGTGACCCTCCCTTGTGCCCCATTGGGAATGGAGTGGGTGAGCCACTTATCAACCCTTGTTAGCAGCAGCGATAGCTAGTCCTGACAGCCTTCGTAAAGAGGCAATGAGCGATAGTGGCCAGTCATTATCCCAAAGAACATCCCTAGCATGGAGTTGGAGGTCTTTGAGGCCTTTCTTCTAGAAGACAGCAATGGTGAGTGGGAGCATGGGAGAGCGCAGAGTCTAATTCCTGTCTCTCAACCACACAAACATACATTTGCATTTTCAGGAATCAGTTCCAAAAGCCAAGAGTTAGATCCGGATCCAGTAGATCTTAACAGGACCAACATTTTGATGTTCAGGACCCCTTCATTAGAATTCAGGCCCATCTCTACATACAACTGTCATTCACTGTAAATAAGTCTGATAATACATTGTTTTAATTCTTCTATCTGAATTCCTAGTTCATCGGGAGAGGGCTTATTTTATATTATAAAGACTAGAAGGTGGGGCAAATTTCAGGGCTATGGTGACAGTTGTATCAGAGCAAGTACTCATTTGTGAGGAAAAGAGGGAGACATTACCATTAAACTCTTCCCCTGGAGGTTCTACAGCTTGACTTTTTCCAGGACATACCAGCATTGAATTTCTGAGACCAAGGAGCTAAGCAGAAAATGGTTCTCCTGTGCCATGAACATTTTTGAGATTTTTTCCCCATCCCAAATCATGGCATAAAGTTAAAATCTTAACTGTTCATCAACAAAACTTCAATACAACTTGACTTTTTTTTTTAATCAAAACATTTCATTTCTAATTTTGACTTTATTTTAAGGGTGTTTGGGGTGTTTTCCCCCTCCCCAGTATAAATGCACTTACATTTCTAAATGAAATGTCATTTTGATCAGAAACATGGAACTTTTGTTTTGAAACATGTTTTGACAATTTCTAAACTTTTTTTCCTCAAAAAATTCAAAACAGAAAATTCAATGAAACTGATCCTTTCTCATGAAAAGTTTTGGTTTTAAGCAATCAACATTTTTTGACCAAAACATATCTAGTCATAAAATTCCGAACTAGCTGTTAGCCAGGCTCCACCCAGAGGCTGTGCCATGTAGTTTCTGACTCCCTAAGAGAGAAGGGGTTGAATCCTGTGCCCCGAATAACCAGCAGCTCACAACCTGAGTCCCACTGCCTTCCACTGACAGAACCAAAGGAGTAAATTTATCTGGTATTTATAAGTGCTTAGTGGTGCTATTAGTATATTAAAAGTACATAAGAATGGCCATCCATGGTCCATCTAGCCCATCCAGTATCCTGCCTTATGACAGTGGTCATTGCAAAATGCTTCAGAGGGAATTAACAGAATAGGGCAACTGATCCACCCCATGCTATCTAGTACCATCTTCTGGCAGTTGAAAGTTTAGGGACACCCAGAGAATGGGGTTGTGTTCCTGACCATCTTGGCTAATAGCCATTGATGGACCTATCCCCATGAACCTATCTAATTCTTTTTCAAAACTAGATATACTTTTGGCCTTAACAACATCCCAGCAACAAATTCCATGGGTTGACTGTGCTTTGTGTGAAGAAGTACTTCCTTATATGTGTTTTAAACCTGCTGGCTATTAATTTCATTGGGTGATCCCTAGCTCTTGTATTATGAAAAGGGGTAAATAACTCTTCCCTATGCACCTTTTTTCTTCATGATTTTAGACCACTATCACATTCCCTCCTTAGTTGTCTCTTTTCTAAACTGAACAGTCCCAGTCTTTTTAGTCTCTCCTCATATGGAATATGTTAATCATTTTTGTTGCCCTTCTCTATACTTTTTCCAATTCTAAAATATCTTTCTTGAGACATGGTGACCAGAACTTCATTCATTATTCAAGGTATGGGCAACCATGGATCTATGTAGTGGCATTATGATATCTTCTGTCTTATTATCTATCCCTTTCCTAATGGTTACTAACACTCTGTTAGCTTTTTTGACTGCCACTGCACAATGAGTAGATGTTTTCAGAGCACTATCCACGATGACTCCAAGATCTCTTTCTGGAGTGGTAACAGCTAATTTAGACCCCGCCATTTGATATGTATAGTTGGGATTATGTTTTCCCATATGCATTACTTTGCATTTATCAACACTGAATTTCATTTGCCATTTTCTTGTCCGGCCACCCAGTTTTGTGAGAACCCTTTGTAACTTGGTTATCCAATGATCAGTATCAAATTAATTTGAACTAAATGCCATTTTCACTCTGCATATGGGTACTAGAGTATATTTCAGTGATAGTGCCCCATACATCACTCACTGAGGGTTTAAATTCACCAGTGGCATGAAGGGACAATCCATGGACCTACATGTCATTTAAGATCTGAGTTTCATTGGCTGCTTTGCTCATGATCTGCATTTCATGAGTATCTCAGCACACCTACACAAATGATTCTCCGAATGACTCAGCTCTCATGCCTTGGCCCTAGGCTTCACTGACTGTATTGTCCCAGAAGAGTGCTATTGTTTCAGCAGGTCCTGGACGGGGAGGCAGTCTCTGCCACTCCTTAGAACAGACTGGAAAGCTGCAGTGGGAGCAAAATAGCAGAAGGAAATTATTCTGCATTTACATTAACCCAACATTCTCAATACACTAAACAGGAGATGCAACCAACACTACAACCAACAGGCTGGAATACCAGTTCTGTGCCCAGACCCTGAACCAGAGGTAGGTCTCACCTCCTTAGCCCATTTTCCCTTCATCCACCAGGTGAGAGTAGTTGAGTTTTACCTGACAGAGCTATTCCTCACACGTACTATATATGTGCTTTCGAAGTGCAAGAACTGCTCTAACAAACTGGAGCAGACATTTTTAACCTATTAATTTAAAGCTAATGCAAACTGTTCTGCACTCAGACTAGATGACATTCCCTATCAATGGCATTTTTTCCCTTGTAGCTACAATGAAATGAGAAGAAGCATCTCAACACTTTCTGGTGCAAAAGTTACGATGTATTTTATCATCAGTGCTTTATTTTAATTTGTTACTTTGTCTAGTAGGCTAATTAACACTATATACACAAAGCTGATGTGTATGAAAAAGTTACACAAGGCTCATTGTGACTCCTCTGATGAATTAATTGTCATCGTGTTTTGTAGGAGCAGAGTCAGCAATTATGTGCAAATTGCTGTTTTGAAGATCATGAGATTCACAAAAACAGATGTAATTAAATGCACTTGATAATTACCATTATGCTTGTACTTAATATTAATTGGTCCGTGGAGTCCTGGTTTTCTCCACTAGAAATTAGAACAGTGAAGGAGAAAAAGGAAAGCAGAATTTATTAACAGTCCTGAATGAAAGCAGCCATAGGCACAATTTAATTAGAATGGGTGGAGTCATGAGGGGGGATGTTTTAATGAATAAGTTGGAGCAATAGATCAACTTGCTTAGGGGCTTAGCTGTCATGCAGAGCCTATTGCACTCAAGAGACCAGGTTTAAACTTTAGTTTCTCAGCATTCTCAGTGTGTTGGTTTCCTCATCGTGTATTACTGCATACATGAAAAAAACTTTTACTGAAGAACAAAAAGTATTTTATCTGTGTAACAGAGCTTGTGAAACTTGGAAAACCTCATCTTGAAAGTGCCTGTTCACTCTGACCTTCAAACTCTGCACTTCAAGGCATCTACTCAAGGAAGGTTTGCAGACCAGGAAGACTCAAGTTTGCACAATCAAAGACCAAATAAGAGTCACTGAAGCCCAGGGAGGGTTTCAAGGGTAAGCAGTGTGTACACCACCCTACATCAGGTACATGCTGCTGTAAATTGGCTTGGAGCACACTTTTGTCTGTTTTACCTTCCCTCTCGCAGGTCTCACCAGCTACAACTAATACACTGCTGTTTGCTTTAAATGTCTGCTAGCCCTATTATGAAGATGTTTTTTGACAATTCCTTTTAGGTGAAGTATCGATGTCACAGACAGTGTTTGAAAGGATTGTGTTGGGAAAACGAGCTGACCCACCCCATATGCTTTTCTCCCTTTGCACACAACAGCTGCCAGTGCAGAATCCCACCTGCTCTCCAATTACCAAAATGATTTACTTAAAACAAGAGTGGAATGAAAATACCAATTTTATCCATCTATTCTGTCTTCTGAGCATCTGTACCACCGTCAGTGCTGATGCACCTGAGTGCCCTACACAAATCAATGAGTTACAACAACTCAGCTGGTGCACTGCACTTTGCACAGCAAATCCCAAGTGTATAGTATAGTCCCTTATCTGTCCTACTCTGGTTTCTAGTTACTGGCATGATCTCTTTAGGAAGGATGAGCTAACCAGGAACTTGGCTTCCATTTCAGCTGTTAGATCTGGGTCACAATTCAACAAGTAAGGTTGTTTCTACCAGCTGTCTATAGCCTCTGCCTTATGTACCCATCTGAGCAAATTTAATTGTGAGATTTTGTAGCAGACTATACTATAAGTTTCACAGTAGTGAAGTCTGCAGCATCTCAGTCCAAATTCTCTTTATAACTCTTGCCAGCCACAGAGCCTACAGCACAAAGCTAACTTTAATATCCCCAACAGGGAAAAAAAATCATACAGAAACATCATCCAAAACTTAATAAATAGGCTTAGCACGAGTAGTCTTTGAAGAAGGCACTATAAACAGATATTTTGGGGCTCTCAAGAGCATACAAGATTTTTGAGAGATGTATATGTCTCTCTCTCTCTCTCTCTATCCCCCAAGAACCTAGCATACTGTTAAGTGGATTAACAGCTTGTAATGGGTTTCACTGCTAGTCTTCTCTGTGTGGAGCTTTCCCTTTTCAGTATTCTGAGGTACCATGATAGCAATGGAGAGCTTCTATATAGCGCACTTACTCTCTTTTGATAAAGCTTGCTTATGTGCATGCTTGCTTTCTTGAATATTCAGCATGACCATTCGCTTTTTTCCTGTCTGAATTCCTAAGCTTCCCAGGACTCCTTTTCTAGTCTGACCCTTTTCAAGGCAAGGAGAAGCATCTGCATCCCACAGGTGCATCCTATAAATGAGGTAACAAACTGCCTTGCCAGAATCCAGGGAATCAACTAGAGACATACAACATAAGCCTCTCCTCAGAACAAACTCACCCGAAATAATATTCTTGGGAAGACTGACTTTAACCATATTAAATTCTCTATATAGACTAATCCATAAGGGTCCATCTTTCAGAAAGCCATTTTTTGTTTGTGTTCTTCACCACTGAAGACAAGTGCTCAGTTCCTTTATATAAGTGCAAAGTTAGGGATGTTATTTCAGTTTTTGATTTACAGTATTAACAAAAACTCTCCTCTATGGAAGAATCTATAGAATCTATTAGAGAATTCTAACCTTTCTACAGAAGTTCTAAAGCAGCCTAAAGCATTCTAGGAGAGGGATATAATTCTCTAATAAATTTCACAGCATCATGGACTGCGGCGTGGGCAGTCATCCCTAGTGGTTGAAGCAGAGGTGGTCAGGCCTAGTAGTCAGAGTCAGGAACCAAGCAGGGTAGGAGCAAGGCTGGGAACAAGGTGGGGAATAAGGCAGGCACAGGAGCAATTGCAACTACAGGTGAAGCACTGAACAGCCACCAGCCAAATGCTACCGCTGGTCTTCAGAGCAGTCCTGATAAAGCTGCTCAGCCAATTAGGTGATCCAACCAATTAGGGATTTCAGCTGTAGTTAGCTAGCTGACAGCAGGCATTCATTCCTGACACAAAAGTTTTTAGAGTAAGTTTTATAGGATCCTACTTAAATTCTATAGAACCCTATTAAATTCTAAAGGATTTTTCGATTAGGGGAGACTTGTAGGGATTAAGTTCCAGTATTTGGCCTTGCAAAGCATGTGTTGCACTTTGTGAACCTGAGTAGCCACACTGACATAAGCTAAATTACACATGCACACAGAGCTAAGGACATGCATAAATCCCCCCATGATCAAGCCTAAGTGAGACTATTATGTTCATCAAGAAAATTAACATAATGGAAAATTCTGTGTAAAGTGAAAGATCCTGATTCCATTCGAAAAATCAATGAAAAACTATAGGGATTATTTGATCTCGATGCTTATGAGATGACAATCAAGGTCAATTAGAACATCATTATGATGCAAACATACAGTTAACTGGAATTATGTTATAACTCAACTGAGATGTTTACTACAAAACAATAGTGAAGGTCAATGGGAATATGATTACAATATAAAGGATACCATGTTTTTATAATAATTTAAATGAAAAAGTAGTATTGAACATTTACAGCACAAGAATATACTTTCAGTGAATGGACAATGAATGACTTGGCACTGACATTTCCAGAGATTCCATTGTATAGATACTGGGCCGTTGTGTTGATTACATTGCACTATTCAGTTAGTATTGGTTACCAATGTTCACTTTTTGAAATAAAATTATCCTTTGGAAAATAGATAAATTAACAGGAAAAAGTAGGAAAGAGACACATTAGCACTGTGCATCCCTCAGAAAATCTGAGTCTGGGTCACATAACCACAAGTCATTATTTCCTTGGCCAGAGCACAGTTAATGCATGTTGGGACACACTAATGGGACTGCACTGTCAGATAATTTTGCTGTACATTGATATTGCCAATGAAGTACAAGCATCTCACTTTATGGTTTTTTAACCATCTCAAGTTCCTAAGTGGGGAAACAGAAAACAATAACACCGCATTTCAACTCCCTCTTCCCTCTGCTGAAAAAATAGGCAGGTTGCAGAACATCTATTCCAACCCTTTAGAAGGTTCGTGGCCTAAGCAAACACCTGTCTTTATTGTGATTTTTGCAGCATAACAGCTAGCCATAGTTTTGTGTTGGGGTTTCCAGTAAGAATTAAAGCATATCCTATATGTAATACACTGCCATGTTGAGTACAGTAAAACTTTGTGAGGAACAAGTATTCCCATATGGTTTAGGGTTTGAGATCCCAAAAGAAATGCTTCTATTTCCCAGAACATTAACATATTCTTTAATTTAAAAAAAATCAATGATGGCTTACTACAGTTTGAGACAGTAAAGTGGTAATTTCCTGCTTTCTCATCCAAAAGAAAAACAGTCTACTGAAATTAGGGGTTAATTCTGATTATATTTGCCTTTAAGCAAACATTGTTAAATCTGTCAAACTCGTTGACCTGAGAACCCCCTACACACACACACACACAATTAGGCCCTAAAGCTGCTTTCAGAATGTTGTATTTCATTTAATTATAGTCATCTAAAGGGACATTATCATGATTGTTAGGCCTTAAAACTAACCTACATTGACAGATTTCCCATACTGTAGGATTTAGCCTTTGGGTGGCAACAACATACTATTTTAAACCTGTTTTTACTGCACAGCACTTTTAAAACATCACCTAAAATATATTTTGTGATTTACATCAATGCCATTTCCCTGCACTTCCCCCACCACAAGCAGAGCATTCTCTCTCTCTCCCTCCTTCCTATTAGATTCTGTCCCTGTCCCATCTTACATAGATGCAGCACTCTGACACTCCAATCTCCCCCACAAGATTCAGATGCCTCCCTTGTCATACCTTTAGCAGCTCAGGTGATTAACCATCATGGGCTTCTGGTGTTGGTTTAAGAGCAACAGCACTCAGGTCTGGGTTTACACTTAAAAACACAGGTTAACAAAACTATATTCTAAAGGATGTGAAAAATCCACACTCCTTAGCGCTGTAGCTATGCTGACCTAGCCCCGGTGTAGACACAGCTCGGTCAATGGAAAAATGCTTCCATGAAACTAGCTACAGTTGCTCAGGGAGGTGGTGTTCCTACAGTGATGGAAAAGCCCCTTCCATCATGGTAAGCAGCACCGATAACATGGGGTTGTGCTGGCATAGCTATTGTGCCAAGGCTATGCTGGTATACTCCCCCTAGCATGCCCCTGGTGTCAGCCTCCTCTGGTAAGGGCATGATGGAGGTGGAGAAAAAGGACAGCTTCCTCTTGTGATTAGTGAAGAGGTGGGAAAAGGTTCCTTACTCTTCCATGAAAGCATGGGAAAAAATAATCTCAGTTTTAGTACTGCCAACCTGATCCATTCAAAAATTGTGGGTTAGGTGTGCCCCTTTCCTCCTGCCCCACCCAAAAAAAATAATAATTCTGAAATGGACTTAAAAATCCACGAGATTTTTAAGTAAATAATACATTTTGGATTCTTGTTGCTTGCCTTTTGGTTTCTAAGCATGTAGTGTACACTCTGGTCACATTTTCAAGCTTTTCTCCACAACCAACCAGGGACTAGAAACTTCTTTTTTAATGAATGCTGACTTTCTGACAGAATCACAACTCCAGGGGCTGGAGCTTTAATAAGAACACCAAATATCACAATACTCAAGCAAGAGTTGGCAATACTGTAGTTTGGTTAGGACAGGTCTCTGAAGAAACACCTGACAATTCTGCCTGTCACCATCCCCAAATCTCTCTTACAGAGGAGACGCTTCAGAACAGTGTGTGGAAAAAAAGGTGCCGGAGGAGTTCAGAGAAAGAAGGCAATGAGAATGTGGTTTCAGTGGGAGTTTTGGAGTGGAGGCTTGCAGTTTCTTGTAAATGCTATATGAGAAGGACCTTTGTCTCTTATTCTCCTCCCCAATGTAAATGCTGCACTCTCCAGCCTTTCCTTTGTAAATCAGCTCACCGCACAGCTGATCTCCTGTCTTCTTCCCCTGCCTCTCAGGCTGGAGAATTGAACCCCCGACCTGAAGTTTTTCACATACCACATGGGGTACATTACATAATAACCCACAAGTTCAGTGGGTTCAGTTCAGTGTTAGTATGTGTAGCCAAGCACATTACACACTTCAGAAGGAGAAGGCATGCTCACAAACTGCCAGGAAAGAAGACACCATTTTCTGATTCTGCATAGAACTGTCTATTGTTTAAACTAAACTTTGTAGCCTGTGATGGTATCTATGTTAAAAATATACTGAACACCCTTATAAAAATGAACAAACACTAGTGAAGATCCCAACACTACAGTATCAGTTCTGTGAGACTGTTATGGGCTATTATTTAAGATTAGATACATATTGCATTTATTTGTAATATCATGCCATCCTTATAAATCTAGTACCAATCTGTTCACAAATAATAGACCTCATCTTCTTCACCATCTTATCTATGAAATTTGGATCTAGAACGTTATTTAGATTTCATCCTGCGGGATTGGTTCTGGCCCATTTTCAGCATGAATGTCAGGTTACAGGAATTTCCAGACTGAAATTTCAAATGAGAGAAACCTCACAAGCTTTAGATCAGTCTGGAAAAGCACTTAAATGTCACCCCTGGCACCTGTAAAACAGCTCTTCTTGTGAGATCTCTGGTGCTTCCAGCTTCCTTTAGAAACAGAGATACTTCAAGAACTCTATCTCATTTGATTCCACATGAAAGCTACGATTGCTGGGATGTGTGAATTAAAAAAAAAATGAATTAAACATGTATGAATCTCAAAATAACTATAACAATCAAAACAATAGCAGACGGTAGCATCATTTCAAGCTCTCCTGAAGTTTTTTTAGGAAATGCAGTATCTTATTTTGCCCAAAATGTTTCATCCATCCTCTCATCTTGATTAAAATTGTTCTCTCTTTCACCAGAACAAGTTTTAAGCTGAGGGCAGGGCTTTATATTTATCACTAATCATGAGTGAGTAATTATTTACTAGGCATCAGCAAGACTCAGAAAGAAAACAGCTTAGGGTGTTTGATCTTTCTTGAGTGAAATAGGTAGACCCATTTCTCTAAGGTGTACTTGTGATCAGCTTATTTGGGGGAATGAGGGCTGAGGGATGAGAAAGAAGATAAATTATGTAGCATACTTGGTAAAACTTTTAGGAAAGCAAAATCTATTGCTTTTAAAAATTGTTTGTAACTAGAAATTCAAGAGTGCATTTCCTTTGACAGCAGCTGAGATGAAGACTGTTTGAAAAAAGCATCTTTTTAAATCTAAACAGGGAGAAGCAACTTTTAAGTCTGTGAAACTGAATATGGTGGATGCAGTACAAAAAAACCTGGAATATTTCTGAATGCTTCAGATGGCGAACTTGTCTTTGGCATTTGACAAGTTGACATTTGACATTGACCAGTCAGATTGACCTTTGGTTGATATAGCCCAACCTAGATGAAATTGAACAGACAATCAAATGTACACACTGTATCTTGTCATTTAGAGTCCCTCAAGTCCATTCCAATTTTTTTCATCCTTTTCCCACAAATTTTTCTTAAACTTTATGCCTTTCCACCATTGGTGTTTAAGAGAGGGCAGCAAGGCTGGTCTAGTGGGTAAGACACTGGTCTACGATTGACAAAGCCTGGGTTAAATTACCATCTTATCCATGACTCCTGCATGATCTAGGGCTAAGGCATTTAATCTGCCCTTAACGTCAATTCCCAATCTACAAAATGAAGGTAACGGTTCCCTACCTCAAAAATCCATTGATGATGACTGTTAGGAGCTCAGATGCTACAGTGATGAGAGCCATGTGAGAACCCAGATAGAAAGTTCATGTGTCTGATATTCCTTTTTGAAATGAAGTCCATAGGACAGATAGCATAACCAGCCCAGGAGGTGTCCTGAAAGAAATACACAAATTAGACATAAATAAATTCTAGCATATAACAGCAATTTTATTTTTGTTTTGGAGAAAGGCTGACAATCAGGAAACAAATCATTGTTCTGAGAAGCATCCAGCCATGTTGCTGGAGAATGAGAGATCGCCTGCTCATTATTTGTAAGGGCTCTTGTCATTTAATTACAATCTCACTTTCAGATAATTGTCATTGCAGTGCCAGGATACCGGCTGATAGCTATTCATTTATTTATTGCCTATATGTCAGTAGCCTGAGAAAGTATGTTACAATTTGTCTAAACATTCTGACAAGAGCAGGGGCAGCAGGACAGATGTCTGGAAGATGTTTCCAAAATTAAAAGGGCTCTCTAGAAAAGAGAAAGTGGTAAAGTTCTATTTGAAAATTAATGTATGTGGTGCATTGTTAGAGTGTTGGGGGAAAATAAATAAATAAGACAGTAACATATCTACACAGAAAGACACAGAAAGTGAATTGGGCCAGATTCTAATAAAAACCTGTGACTCAAGAAACAAATAAAGAAAACGGTTTAGGTGACTGGTAATTTGATCTACAGTTTTCCATCTCAAATGGCAAAAGCAAGGGGTGCCTGAAACTCCCTATTGCCATCTGACATCTGCTCACTAGACTATATGAAATTAGTCAGGTCGTCTCAGTCTAGCTTCTATTTGACAAGTGCCCATATCACATGTGGCACTCATTGGCTGTCTTATTTGGCAGTTTTAGTGGTGGTCTGAATAGGCATGGTGGTCTGAATAAGCAAGGTCTGAATAGGCATGGCGAGGAAAGTGAGCAATTCTTTCAGCTCTCTTTCAACCCCCTGACACAGAGCCTTCAAGACAGCATGGAAGCAGACAAGAGCACAGTGTGGAACCTTACATTAGCACTGACTATGTTGTAAGTGATCTATGGATAATCAAAACCTTTCATTCTCCAGGGTTATCTGTTTGGTGTCTTTCACCAGGACCACATTCACCAAAATCTCCCATCTACCTAGAAACATGTGCCATACATTCCAGACTAGAATCCAACCCCATATACCTTTAGATCAGGCCTTTTTTAAATCACTCTACTTTTTAATAACTGCTTTATTAATTGGATAAATACTCTTTTTAATAAACTATTCTTCATTTTTGGGGAGTTGCTGAGAAGTGCAATTCCTATTGACTTTTATGGGGGCTGTGAGTGCTAAGCAAAACTCTGAAAATAGAGACTACATGTGTCTTTCAGAAACCTGTTCCCTCATCTTTACACTAGTTTTGCTCTGGAAAATCTACATAGGGACCACATGCCATACATTCCAGGTTAGAATCCAATCCCACAGTGAAAGTAAATAGGTTATGGAATGTCCAAGTTATAAAGTTGCTTTATACTTTTTTGCTAATGAGAAATCATTTTCCATTTCCATCAATTGTTTTAAACAAACATGTGAGGAAATTACTGCATGGCTTCCTGGTATCCTAATCTCTGCCATGATGGCTTTTACTTTATTGCATTTCAAGAACTATAAAAATGTTGTCACGCTGCCTGGTATGGAACACAGCTAAGAGTGTCAATCTCAGGTCAGACTGCCAGAATACAGGGCATATACGCTAGCTAGTGGTATACTGTATCATAAGATTTTACCAAGCCATTAACAGATGTGTGCTTCCAAAATATTATGAAGCCATATATTATGAAGTCCCTTTCAGGCCCTCTAGCCCCGCATGCATCACCCGACAAACCAGACTTCTGTAATTAATGATTATTAAAACCAGAAATCACATATATTAGGTTCCTCCAGCTCCAGAAAGCCAGGTCAAAATATACTTCAGAATATCACCCATAAACCATGTTGGTAGCCAATCCCTAACTAAACTAACTAAATATTTATTAATATAAAAAAAGCAAAGAGAACTCTTAAAAGGCTAAAATGAATCATATACATTACAGTTGATTTCAGAGTTTGTAGATCAGGATAATAGCAGTGATGTTAAATCTGCTAGCTTGCAATAAGGCTCTCTGGCTCATCCCAAATATTGGGGTCCTCAGTCCATTATTCAAAACTCCTTTGTGTTAGAAATCAGTCTAGAGATGTGGGACAGGAATGAGGCAAGGAGGTGATGTCACTGTCTCCTATTTATATCCCCAGTCCATGTGCATGGAAAAACACTGGCTCAAACATGGAGTCATGGTTCACATCTTGCATGCCTTACTAAGTCATGGGTATCCATTGTGCCTGTGCTCTTTGAGACGTCTTTGGGAGGGGCCCACTGGAAGAGTTGATTCTCCTTAATGGTGCATCAACACATGACTGGCTAGCTGAATATAAATCTATCCTTTGGGTGTTACCCAGGAACTCATGCCTAGTAACAAACATATAGTAAATATTTCAAAATTTCATACCCAATGATGATATACACATTTCAACAAGATAGCACTTTTCAACAGATCACAACTTTTCTGTTGATATCTTACATGGCATATTTTGTACAAGATTTAGCGCAAGGATTGGCAAAGTGGCGAACCGCGGCCAGTGGGAGCTGCGATCAGCTGAACCTGGGGACCCGGCACGTAAACAAACCATCCCAGCCCACCAGGGGGCTTACCCTGGCAGGCTGCCTGCCAAAGGTTGCCAATCCCTGATTTAGCGCAACTGTGTAACAGTGGTGATAATGCTAGAGTAGATGGTCAACTTCCTTTTTGACACAGTGTCATAAAAGTAACAAAAATAAACCTCTGCAATCTGAGTCCAAACAGACAGCATGTTCTTTAAACTTCTGCAGTCTAAGTGTCAATTTCCAAACAGGCACCATGTTCTTTGTGCATTTTCTGTTGTTTATATTTTCTCCAAATGAGAGCAGGTTGTACATTTCATTTTGCATCCCCTTAAATTGCTAAGTAGCAAGGATAGCCTAACAATCTTGTCTTATCAACACCAATAACAATGAATACCAATTTTCACCTGGTTTGAATATTGTGTAGCTAAATCCTACCTTGCACTGGACCTCAAAAATATAGTTGCAGCCTTATAGACTATAAATCCTTTCAAGGCAAATTCATGGTTTTGACTCATCCATTGTGTCTTAACAATCCTACACGCAATGAAACAGGTTTGAAGCCTAGTTATGTTCTGCTTTCCACTTAACAATGTGTTATGCAAAATGCCTGCTATTGACATACAGAGAGTTTCAAGTAGGATAAAACAATAAAATTGTGGCTTTCTTTAACCCTTTAAAATTACTTAGATACAAGACAGGTTTCCTTTTACTGTACCAATTAGAAGGTTTTGAATGTCACACACTGCAAATAATGAAGGAGGAGAAAGGCTATCACTCAAGGATGCCAGAGGTTTCCCTCAATGTTGTAAGTACTGGGGAGCACAATACTGTATAATCACAGCTTCCTTCACATGGCAGATTCCTGTAGAACAAAAAGAAAAGGAGTACTTGTGGCACCTTAGAGACTAACAAATTTTCTCTAAGGTGCCACAAGTACTCCTTTTCTTTTTGTGAATACAGACTAACATGGCTGCTACTCTGAATCCTGTAGAACAGAAATACACACAGGACGCTGCCACCTCTCAGTAAGAAAAAATGCACAAAGGACACACTGTAGCACTTCTCATCTACTCACACTCCTCCCCAGTAAGGCTCCCATGAAAGAACTCCCTGCTGCATTATGGGAGGGGGTGAAGGGGGGATTGGGACTGTGCTGCCTACTGGGATGTTAGCTGACTGGCTCTTCCTCACACCTGCTTCCTCCTCCCTTCCCTTCCAGCTTCTCGGATGGAAGGGGATTTAATATGTATCTCCCCCAGAATCATGGAACGGGTAGGAAGGCTCAACTATACATCATTGCTTCTTTCTTTTCAAAATGGCAGCCTCCACGTGCCCACCCTCCCCCATATCCTTCTCATGCCAATCCCCAAGGAACTGAACTCTTTTACTCTGTAGGTGATTCTTTAGGTCCCACTGAACTGCTGAGTGAAAAGCAGGAGCACATTACTCTGTGGCATTTAGCTGACTTCTCAAGAGTCCACATGAGATAATGTGAAGCCTCCCTCACTGTGCAGGTCTTCTGGTTCTCCACCCTGAGAGGGATGCATAAGGGGTGCAATAGTCTGCAAAGCAGCTGCAAAGCCAATCAGTGCCATATAGCAGGCAATTCCCTTTCTTCCCCACATATTTGCCAAGTTGTTCAGGCTCAGTATTGGGATGATTTGACTTATAATGTTTTTTTTTTTAAATGGTCAGAATTTTTTTCTACATAGGCCCCTTACACCACTCTGATCATGTAAAAGGGCCATAAGGTGAGAACTTACTCCCACTTCCAGGTCCCTTTACACTGCCAGAGTCATATAAACAGATCTTAGTGTAAATACAAATCCAGCCCAAAGGCTCTACAGTCCAGCTGGCCACCAACTGATGGCCAGAAACCTTATTTTATTGGCCACCTGCTTTCTTGGAGTAGCATCCAAATGTAAATATTTAACATTTCCCAAATTGATTAATATCCTAGTGATGCAATGTCAGCTATTGTTTATATGAGTAATCTGTAACTGGCAATGTACTAATCATCAAGGAAAATAATAAATTAATAAATCATCAGCATAGCTATCATAGTCTTCCAAACACATTACCCAGTAGGCCCATCAAAATGTATCATTGGGATGCCAAATTTTCAGCACCAGAGTATCAGTCTCTGATCCAAAAGGAAAGGAACTCTACCTCCCTTCTCTTTTTCACTCTCACTTCCTCCAAGAGCAATCACTCTCAATGGGACCCAATCAAGTAGTTTAGACCCAAAATTAGGTTTTGGAGGGTGAAAAAAAGGCATTTTTCAAAAGCAAATGTTGTTAGAAATATTTGAATGAACTGTGTAGTAACTGACTCTAATGGAAGGCTGTGTGGGTGCAAGTACAAATAACTGACGTATCAATTTCAACTGATTTTGTTGGTTAAGTTTGTTGTCAATTGATATACCACTTGCGAGGCTTAGGTGTGACATTCAGTGGAAGCCAATGACAGTTTCTCCAGTATAAGCAGTTTCAGCTCTTAGAAAAACAGCAACTGAGTTTAATAACTTGCTTTTAGATGTTTAAATGTGATTTCTCCAAACACCTTTATTAATAGAAAAAGTTGTTTTGTAGGGACCCCAGAACAGCAGAGTGTTCACAGCAGCCAATGTGCCAGCTGATAGTATGCTGGACTGATTTATTAAAAGTTACACATGTACAAACAGCAGCTAAGGTACTTGCTACCATTCTGTGATATGCCCGCTGTCCTTGCCCCTCATTTCCTGGAGTGGGGCCACGACACTTGGTGTACAGGGTGACAGTCAATATATTGGCTGCTGTTTGCAGGCTTTAAGAGAAATGGCTTCTGGAGAAAACTATTCTTGAAATTCTGGCCAAATGAGCTTTTGAAACTCATTTCAATTGACTCAGTTCATTTCTGATGTTTGGCCACAGGCAGGTTTTTTAAGGCAGAGATTTTCTAATTGGTGTTATGTGAAGCGTGTATGGGAGGGTTCTTTCCTTTTGTAAAATATTCTGATGGTCCCTGGTATTATTTAAGAGAATAGTTTCTCTAAGTATTCTATTCTAAATTGGCTTTTTATTATTATTATTTCTCCATCATGTATATTTGTAGTTATAGCTGTAACTTCAACTTCACAGGCAACTTTTTCTTCTAGGCACTAAGGAATTGAAGATCCGTTGAGAAAGTAAAGTTGCAGAAGCAGATGAACTAGTTCATCCCTACGGTTTAAGGACCAAAGTGACCTCTAATTTTGGGTGCCTCAATTTCTGGGTATCCACCTGGAGACATCTTGAGTCTGGTTTTCAAAAGAGATCAGGCCCCAAAATTCCAAAGCTTGGCACCTTTCAGGCCCAGAGGGTCTAAAGCTGGTCACTGGGAAACAAAGGCACCCACAATTAAAGCCCACTTCTGAAAATACAATTAACAATATGCATCTTAAGTAGTATATAGCACCTTGTGTCGGCCATTTGCAGTAGGTGCAGTTCATCCTACGAGAAGGTCTAAACAAGACCTTGGAAACCCTGGCTATCATAGCTATCATTTGATTCTGTTCCGTTCAGTTTGATCCTGAAACCCTGAGGTTAGAAACCAGGATGAAACTCATGTTCTGCCATGCTTCTGTTCAACCACCTAACTTTTATGATAAAATATACTAACTGATAAAGATTCCAAGACTAATATACTCTTATTCATGGCCACTACACACAAAGTCCCTTTACAAGTCATAATGTTGTTGCTATTTCAGTTGGCAAGGCTTTTAATAAACCAATGGCAGCTCAATGCTGACAATTAAATGAGATAAATTAAAACATGCACTGTTTAAAAAGAATAATGGTGCTACTGATAAAAGATGTAAATCACTGAGTTATCTAGTCACCCTTTTAGCTAGTGTTTATTTCACTCCAATTTCAAAATTTGTATTAAATGTACATCAGTAAAAGTGCAGTGATCATGTAACTGAACTGATTTAACATCAGCCTAGTGAGTCTGGACAAAACTATTATTCGGAAGTTAGACATTAGTCTTTCAAATACCCTGGATTGTAAAAGGTGGAGGCTCCCCTGAATTACAGGAGGGGAAAGTTTTAATGGCTGAACCAGAGGACTGAAAGTCAGGACTAGATGCCAAGATAAACAGGGTGATCAGATCTACACTTTCTATGCTTACCATAAGAATGGATTCTCAGTTCAAGGATTCACAACCACCACATGATTTGTCAAGACAAACACATAATGGCAGAAAGAAAAGGAGTACTTGTGGCACCTTAGAGACTAACAAATTTATTGGAGCATAAGCTTTCGTGAGCTACAGCTCACTTCATGGATGCATTCATTGGAAAATACAGTGGGGAGATTTATATACACAGAGAACATGAAACAATGGGTGTTACCATACACACTGTAAGGAGAGTGATCACTTACGATGAGCTAATACCAGCAGGAGAGCTGGCGGGGGGTGGGGGTGGAGAGAAAACCTTTTGTAGTGATAATCAAGGTGGGCCATTTCCAGCAGTTGACAAGAACATCTGAGGAACAGTGGGAGGGGGGAATAAACGTGGGGAAATAGTTTTACTTTGTGTAATGACCCGTCCACTCCCAGTCTCTATTCAAGCCTAAGTTAATTGTATCCAGTTTGCAAATTAATTCCAATTCAGCAGTCTCTCGCTGGAGTCTGTTTTTGAAGTTTTTTTTGTTGAAGAATTGTCACTTTTAGGTCTCTAATCGAGTCACCAGAGAGATTGAAGTGTTCTCTGACTGGTTTTTGAATGTTTATAATTCTTGATGTCTGATCTGTGTCCATTTATTCTTTTACGTAGAGCCTGTCCAGTTTGACCAATGTACATGGCAGAGGGGCATTGCTGGCACATGATGGCATATATCACATTGGTAGATGTGCAGGTGAATGAGCCTCTGATAGTGTGGCTGATGTGATTAGGCCCTATGATGGTGTCCCCTGAATAGATATGTAGACACAGTTGGCAACGGGCTTCGTTGCAAAGATAGGTTCCTGGGTTAGTGGTTCTGTTGTGTGGTGTGTGGTTGCTGGTGAGTATTTGCTTCAGGTTGGGGGGCTGTCTATAAGCAAGATATAGCCTGTCTCCCAAGATCTGTGAGAGTGATGGGTCGTCCTTCAGGATAGGTTGTAGATCCTTGATGATGCGTTGGAGGGTTTTAGTTGGGGGCTGAAGGTGATGGCTAGTGGGAGTTCTGTTATTTTCTTTGTTGGGCCTGTCCTGTAGTCGGTGACTTCTGGGTACTCTTCTGGCTCTGTCAATCTGTTTCTTCACTTCAGCAGGTGGGTATTGTAGTTGTAAGAATGCTTGATAGAGATCTTGTAGGTGTTTGTCTCTGTTTGAGGGGTTGGAGCAAATGCGGTTGTATCATAGAGCTTGGCTGTAGACAATGGATTGTGTGGTGTGAACTGGGTGAAAGCTGGAGGCATGTAGGTAAGAATAGCGGTCAATAGGTTTCCGGTATAGGGTGGTGTTTATGTGACCATCGCTTATTAGCACCATCGTGTCCAGGAAGTGGATCTCTTGTGTGGACTGGTCCAGGCTGAGGTTGATGGTGGGATGGAAATTGTTGAAATCATGGTGGAATTCCTCAAGGGCTTCTTTGCCATGGGTCCAGATGAAGATGTCATCAATGTAGTGCAAGTAGAGTAGGGGCATTAGGGGACGAGAGCTGAGGAAGCGTTGTTCTAAGTCAGCCATAAAAATGTTGGCATACTGTGGAGCCATGCGGGTACCCATAGCAGTGCCGCTGATTTGAAGGTATACATTGTCCCCAAATGTGAAATAGTTACGGGTGAGGACAAAGTCACAAAGTTCAGCCACCAGGTTTGCCGTGACATTATCGGGGATACTGTTCCTGATGGCTTGTAGTCCATCCAGGGTGCCAATGCCTGAGATGATGGGGCGTCCAGGATTTCCAGGTTTATGGATCTTGGGTAGCAGATAGAATACCCCAGGTCGGGATTCCAGGGGTGTGTCTGTGCGGATTTGTTTTTGTGCTTTTTCAGGGAGTTTCTTGAGCAAATGGTGTAGTTTCTTTTAGTAACCCTCAGTGAGATCAGAGGGTAATGGCTTGTAGAAAGTGGTGTTGGAGAGCTCCCTAGCAGCCTCTTGTTCATATTCTGACCTATTCATGATAACGACAGCACCTCCTTTGTCAGCCTTTTTGATTTGATGTCAGAGTTGTTTCTGAGGCTGTGGATGGCCTTGTGTTCTGCACGTCTGAGGTTATGGGGCAAGTGATGCTGCTTTTCCACAATTTCAGCCCGTGCACGTCGGCGGAAGCACTCTATGTAGAAGACCAGTCTGTTGTTTCGACCTTCAGGAGGAGTCCACCCAGAATCCTTCTTTTTGTAGACTTGGTAGGAAGATCTCTGTGGGTTAGTATGTTATTCAGAGGTGTGCTGGAAATATTCCTGGAGTCAGAGACGTCGAAAATAGGATTCTAGATCACCACAGAACTGTATCATGTTCATGGGGGTGGCGGGGCAGAAGGAGAGGCCCCGAGATAGGACAGATTCTTCTGCTGGGCTAAGAGTATAGTTGGATAGATTAACAATGTTGCTGGGTGGGTTAAGGGAACCACTGTTGTGGCCCCTTGTGGCATGTAGTAATTTAGATAGTTTAGTGTCCTTTTTCTTTTGTAGAGAAGCAAAGTGTGTGTGGTAAATGGCTTGTCTAGTTTTTGTAAAGTCCAGCCGTGAGGAAGTTTGTGTGGAAGGTTGGTTTTTGATGAGAGTATCCAGTTTTGAGAGCTCATTCTTAATCTTTCCCTGTTTGCTGTAGAGGATGTTGATCAGGTGGTTCCACAGTTTCTTTGAGAGCGTGTGGCACAAGCTGTCAGCATAGTCTGTGTGGGATGTAGACTGTAATGGATTTTTTACCTTTAGTCCTTTTGGTATGATGTCCATCTGTTTGCATTTGGAGAGGAAGATGATGTCTGTCTATCTGTACGAGTTTTTTCATGAAGTTGATAGATTTCCACTCCATACGGCTAAATTCAGTGCCTTGCAAAATGACAGGTTTCAGAGTAGCAGCCGTGTTAGTCTGTATTCGCAAACAGAAAAGGAGGACTTGTGGCACCTTAGAGACTAACAAATTTATTTGAGCATAAGCTTTCGTGAGCTACAGCTCACTTCATCGAATGCATTCAGTGGAAAATACAGTGGGGAGATTTATATACACAGAGAACATGAAACAATGGGTGTTACCATACACACTGTAAGGAGAGTGATCACTTAAGATGAGCTAATACCAGCAGGAGAGCGGGAGGCGGGAAGAAAACCTTTTGTAGTGATAATCAAGGTGGGCCATTTCCAGCAGTTGACAAGAACATCTGAGCAACGGGGCGGGGGGGGGGAATAAACATGGGGAAATAGTTTTACTTTGTGTAATGACCCATCTACTCCCAGTCTCTATTCAAGCCTAAGTTAATTGTATCCAGTTTGCAAATCAATTCCAATTCAGCAGTCGCTCGTTGGAGTGTGTTTTTGAAGTTTTTTTGTTGAAGAATTGTCACTTTTAGGTCTCTAATCGAGTCACCAGAGAGATTGAAGTGTTCTCCGACTGGTTTTTGAATGTTATAATTCTTGACATCTGATTTGTGTCCATTTATTCTTTTACATAGAAACTGTCCAGTTTGATCAATGTACATGGCAGAGGGGCATTGCTGGCACATGATGGCATATATCACATTGGTGGATGTGCAGGTGAACGAGCCTCTGATAGTGTGGCTCCAACGAGAGACTGCTGAATTGGAATTAATTTGCAAACTGGATACACTTTTAACTTAGGCTTGAATAGAGACTGGGAGTGGATGGGTCATTACACAAAGTAAAACTATTTCCCCATGTTTATTCCCCCCCGTCCCGTTGCTCAGACGTTCTTGTCAACTGCTGGAAATGGCCCACCTTGATTATCACTACAAAAGGTTTTCTCCCTCTGCGCCCCCGCCCCGCCCCCGTCTCTCCTGCTGGTATTAGCTCACCTTACCTGATCACTCTCGTTACAGTCTGTATGGTAACACCCATTGTTTCATGTTCTCTGTGTATATAAAATCTCCCCACTGTATTTTCCACTGAAGGCATCCGATGAAGTGAGCTGTAGCTCATGAAAGCTTATGCTCAAATACATTTGTTAGTCTCTAAGGTGCCACAAGTCCTCCTTTTCTGTTTGCGAATACAGACTAACACGGCTACTACTCTGAAACCTGACATAGTGGCAGGATAGTTGGGCAAATGTGGTCCTCCAGAAATGGTAATGGCTTTAATGGCAACAACTGCAGTTCAGTGAACCAATGGGACAGTTTCCCAGCTGGTGTAAATTGGCATAAATGAAATTTTGGCCCATTGTGAGATGCCCTTTTGAATACTGGAAAGGAAAACAATTATTTGATGGTCTGATCATGTAAATTAACTTTTGAATTAATAAGTTTTCCAGTAAATAACGTGTTCTAAATGGATGCTGTAGGGGATATTGTAACAGACCTCAGATCTATGTTGCTACAAGAAAATGGATGGACTGAACCTCGCTAGATTTACATAGTTTTGTGGCAGTAGTCCTGATGGTGACACTAATTATTTGAAGGATGGCTAAAATGAGTTATATTGTCCAAACCAGTAGAATTTGAAATTTTTCCACGAAAAACAAAAGGGATTTAAAAACATATTAGGAAGAATCCTTGACAAATTCAATGTCTGGGGTGAAAATGAACTATTGCAGGAATTAGAGATTAATTGAGGAATTAGAGATACATGGGTAGCTATTTTGGGTCTCTTGCCTTTTTTCTAATGAATAAATAGCTCTAACATTTATTCCTGTTTGCTTTTAAACTGGGAATTCAGGAGTTTTCACAGAGATTGTTGCAATGATTATGTGTGGATAAGATACTTGTAAACTTTGTTGCATGATTATATATTTATGAAGTATGGGATTTGTTCTTTCTGGCAGTATAATTATATTTGCACTTTGGATGTATCTGTATGTGTCATGTAATACATCAGTCTCTCTTACGATGACTCACTAAGACCCCAATTAAGGAAAGCTAATCTATTTAGGGAAGGGTGCATAAGCAATTGCTTAACTTTAAGCACATCCTTGAGTCCCACTGTGATTTAAGCCCATGCTTATGTGTTCTCCTGAATCAGGGCCTAAACATGGCTGTGTTCATAGAAAAGTCCATCACTCTACTAGATTTTGTCAACTGCTGTTGTTTGTAATTTTTCCTTCCTCCATCTTTCCAGGTTTATGTGCACTATTTATATTTCTAACAGATGCATGATAACTATGTAATTTACTTTGTCCCTGTTCTTTGCTCACATAAGCCTTCAGGGTATTTTGAACTTGTCCTGAAGCTCCCCTGGCTCTAAGTTTTCATGTGTCACACTAGGACCTCTTCAGTACAGCTGCTTTGGGGCAGCTAGAAATATCCACAGACCTTTTGTCATCCTCTACCATTCAGCATGTGTCACTTTCTGTGATGAAATGTAAGGAGGAATGTGGCACAAAAATTATTTCAGATGAAGTGCAGAATTATTCTGGCCATATCCTTATTTAAAACAGGCTATTACCCATATCCTAATGAAAATGGGCTATTTTGAAATGGAGGAAAACCATCCAAACAGATGGCCTTGACTGTATGCAGCCAAAAGATTTTGTAAAAGCACCAAACATCTTTGTTGCAGAGATTTCCAGTCAGGAAAATCAAAACGTCTGTCAGTCCTGTATTTACATTGCTCTGAAGAAATGCTTATGCCTAAACTTGCTCAGAACTGCAGCATGTTTGAAAAAACACATGCCTTCCCCATTGTAAGTAAAGTTTTAAGCTGTGATGAATCAGGGTTAGTATTCAAAAAAGAGTAGAGGGGTAGAAAAAAGTGCTCTAACACAGCTAACGCCTTCTTCTAAGAAGGCCCAAGTGCAATTAATTTTGAAACATTCGGTGTGGTAAGTGGATTTCATTGAATATATTTACATGGATGAGATTACTTCTGTGAATCAGAGTCCTAAGAGATAAGGATAAAACTATGTACAAGTACTGGTCAAGCAGTGTAAAAACAAAAACAAAAAACAACCCTAAAACTAAATTGTGATTTGTGAATATTTCAATCAGTAAAAATTCACTATAATTCATGAAATCATGTTATTAATTTTATAGGTATTTAGATAAATGATAGTAACTGGGAAAATGCTCATGAATACCTTAGTTTGCCTGAATGATTATTCCTCCAAATATCCATACATAAAGTGCATTATTATTCATTTGCCATCACTGTTGTATTCTACTATTTAAAAAGTTAGTCAAACAAGAGAGAACTAAAACCTAACCATGTGATTTAAGTGACCATCTATGCCACACAAATAATGGACAGCAGATCACCACGGTCAAAGCATACGTTTAGCAAATCTCAAATAGACTGAAAATTATTTGTCTAAACAATTTGGCAAGTACTTTAGAATACATGCATACAAAAAAACCTCAGGAATGATCTATCCCAAAACCAGGTTTAAATTAATAAGACATATTATTTGGAGGGTGAAAATGATACCTGTGCAGAGGGCCAGCCTGTGCATCAGTTAAATCTAAATGGGATTTGCAGTTAATAGGACTTAAGTGATGTATAGGCCTTGAGTAGTATACAGTGAGTAGTAGCCAATTTCTCCCATAATGAATACTTCTAGTAGCTCTCCTGCTTACTAATACCCAAGCTACAGAAATGTACAACTATCGGAACATAAGCAACTTATCTTACACTGCTGCATTCCTGGAGCTTAACTATATTTCCCCATAATTTGTCAGGCCTTCTTGTTTATGCTTTAGATTTCTCCTAACCTCAGGTCTTGTGTGGGACATTTGTAAGGATTAACCTTGAATAAGATGGCCTTTAAAAAGAAACATTTTCAACCAATTGTGTGTGGGGGGGGGAGTGTATAGGAAAGGGAAATGCAACTTTTCAGATTACCTTTAAAACATGGACAGTAAGTCAAAAGAGATAAAACCAGATTTAAAGAAAAAGCTGTTATTTTTCCTCACATTTTGGTTAGCAGCTCTAAATATCATCATGGGAAAAATCAATTTGCAGCAGCTGTGGACAGCCTTCGGGCCCTGAACAGCTTAATTGGGGAAGTGTTTTAAAAGTTAAAGGGCCAGAGTCATGTCAAGTACATGAAGCAAAACCAGGCTTATGGCTCCCAATATATTCATTATACTGCATTCCCTGTATGACATCAATTAAAGCATCAATGTGCAAAATGGGCTGTTTTAAAGCTACATTTATTCCTGAATTCTTTTCTAGTTATGAATATTGTTCTAAACTAGTTCAGAAACCAAAGGTGCATGTTATCAGCAGACAATAACTATTTTTAGATTGTGCAGGAGCAGTCAGTAAGAATGGCATTCAAAATGGTATGTTTTAAATGTACAGTATTTGGAAATACTGTAATGACTTTAGAAGACACACATAGAATGGAATGCAAAAGTTGTGGTCAGGCTCCAAATTTTCCATATGATTTTGCAGGTGCAACACTTAAATTGATGCCCATTTAGCATTTAAACCTCAGGGATCGATTGTATCTTTACACTCTGGGGCTGCACTTTCTTAAGAACTGGTCAGGGAGATGATGGGGCAGGAATTTTGACTCAGAGACTCATAACTCCTTCCCTGGTTCTCCCCTTACTACAGGGGGAAGGACAGACCAGAGCGGGAACTGCGACTCTCTGATTCACAAGTCCCTCCCTCACCTACTCCTAGAAAAGCACAGCCCTGTGTAGATTACTTTCCCCACCACCACTCCTCAGCTGTGCTGGTTAATGCACCAAAGGCCAGAGCCAAAGTGCTGGGCATGCCCACCCATCTGCACAGGCAGGAAGAAGGAGAAGTGACCTGCAGAGGCTGTTTTCCCTGCCATGCTGTGACCTGCGATGCAGGTGAGAGAGGGGTGAGCTGTATGCCTCCATACTCCCCAGCACAGGCATAATGGGCAAGTCACAAATCTATCCAACAATAGAAGAGAAGGAAAATGAGCTGTTTGATGGAGGCCACGCTCATAAAGAATAAGTGAATTACAGCCCAACAGGAGTCCTGTGAAATCCCTGTTATCTGTCATGGTCTGGTGGCCTCATTTATCCATTAGTGGCAGCAGATCTTATACCCTTTGTGAACCATCTAATGATCTGTTAGTAGGTAATACAAGATCATAACATCATTGGCTGTCCAGATTCATATTTACTATCTGAAGGAAATAGGTAATATCTACTACCTGTCAAATCAGAAAATAAAAGAGAACTTGTCCCTTCCCTACAATAAAAAAAAACAAGGGCATTTAGGACCACTTTTTCAAATGCGCATTTTTGTCTGCACCTTCCTTGCACACATGCAAATATCACACACACATAAGCACTGAGGGACACTCACATTGAGCTGCTTTCATGCACATATCTGTCTGTGTGCATGTTGAGGTTTGCATATGCACAAGTTTGGTGCATGGAATAATGCCTGAGCAATATGGACCACACACTTTTGAAAATGTCACTTTGTCACACATAGCTCATTACTTGGGGCTGTATCTTAACATCACCCCAAACAGTCATTTGCATAGGCTTAGTCCTCTTGGATGAAATCCACTGAGGTGCAGAGGGCAAGAACAAGGCCCATTTTCTATCTGCAAATTATCATCACACAATCCACTAGAAGGTTAATTACATGGCATCTGGGTATGAAAGCTTTCAAATAAAGTGATGAGGATGCTATTAGGAGGCTCTCATTGAGTTCTTGTTTTGAAATATCTTGGTACAACAATGCAGAATTTTGCATCCAATGAGTGCTAATGGGTTTACCAATAAAGATTTAAATAAATGATTCAACAGAAAATATTGCCATTGCTAGAAATATTGTAAATGGAACCCTTCTGCCAGGTGGAGCCAGCAGCAACAAGGGCTGGGTTAAGTATCTAGGGGTTCCTTTTCAACAATACAACACAAAACCGGCTTGAGGCCCCACCCAGTGACCTGGGACAATTACACACCACCCCCTGGGTGCCTCTAAGAGGCAGTACTTCCCCTCTCATAAGCACACAGTCTGAGCATAGCAAAAACTTTTAATAAAAGGAGGGAATTAACTCAGGATTAATTTGGGAAAACACCACAACTAGGATTCATAAGACAACCCATAAGCAAAAGACCCACCCCCAAGTAAGTTGGGCAGTGTTCTTTTCCCCTCAGGGTCTTAAGTCCAGCAACCCAAGAGTCCCTTTTACATACCAATCCCTTCTCTGTACCCCACTCACAGTTCCTGTCCTTGGCCAGTGTAGCCCCAGAGTTCAGAGGTTCATCCGCAGAGTTCACCTCCCACCATGTGTGGAAGGCACCTTACACACTGCACTGCTTAGGCACTCGCTTGTCACCCCAATGGTCAATTGGCAGGCCTCTGCAGGGCTCTGCTCTGGCCCTCTTCACCAGCTTCTCTGCAGGCTGCTTGCCACACCGCTCCACCAGCTGCCCTGCTGGTCACACCCCTCTGCCAGCCGCCCTGCTAGCTGTTTGCCAAGCCTCTCCACCAGCTCACCAAGATGTCTTCAGGGTCCCCCACACACACTTAACACAGCTCTCAGTGATTTCAGCTATTAGTGGGGGGAGCCTCACTGCCGATGAACACTGGGCAGTCTCTTACAATAGAGACACTGCCCCAAAGTAGGTCTAATACTTAGACCTAGGTATCAGTGATTTCAGCTCTGCAGCATGTAACAAGACTCTCAATTGAGTCTAAATTAGCTCTTTTATTATACCATGGAGAGAGGAAGGGTCAGATTGTATCTAGGACCCTTAAACATGGCCCACATACAAATACATATCCCCACCCTCTCTCATCTCATTAGGCTTTGGAACCCATGTCCCCTGCCTAGTGAGTGCTGTTCAGTTGAGGGTGAGTCCCTCCATTGGGGTATGCCAGGTACAGTTCTGCCACCCTTGGTTCACACAATAACAATCCTTTATTACTCCTGCCCCAATAACTCCAGCCACAAGTGATCATTTGGGCAAGCAGTCCCATCATGCTGAGTACCTAGGCAGGGTGGGTGTGTCCATGCAAACGAGATCAGCTTCTGAAGTCTTTTTCCACAGCTCACCATCCAGACTCTGCTTACATCCTCCCCACAGCCCAGAATTTGTCATCTTTGCTTACATAAATATAGTAGATGATGAATTAAAACTTAAAAACTTCAGGTCTGCTTCTGCTCTCACTCACATTTTGCACTACTGGGGCTCCATTGACTTCACTGGATCATTCTAGATTTACAATGGTGTAATTGAGCAGAGAATAAGAGCTCTGATATTTACCATTTGCTGGTAAAATTAACTGGACAATGGCATTCACAGCACTGTTATATTTAGGATGTAGCATAATATGCAATACCTCAGGAATGATGCCAAAAACTGTGGGATTTTTTGTGCACTCATCAGCAGGGGGCCCAATCCACAACTGGTGGCCATTGGCATAACTCCATTGGTCAATTTACAGCTTCTGGCTCATGGTATGTAGGTGCCAGCCACTCCACTTTTACTTTTCAATATTTACTTTTGCACTGACGTTGCCTGTCTGTGTCTCCATGCTATATTTCACTCTGTTGAATCATCCTTGGTGAATCATTCCACTAAAGTCAATGGAATTATACCAGGGATGAATTGAGCCTCACTAATATGTCAGGTCTAATGTACGGAACATGCAGGTACATTGTCAGATATACTCTTGAGCCATCTTTTCTGTTTCATCCTTCCTGAGTACTTTCCAAAATACCCATCCACATTTTTAGACCCTTTAATATTATCTAGAAATGTAAATGTAACTTTAGAGCCTTCGTGGCCAAGATGGAGTCTGCTCTGCTGGCAGCTCTGGCCAAGAGAAAGCACGTGCAAAAATGCAGCAGGAAAAATCTCTTCCACCCCAGGGGCACCTGTTCTAAACGCCCCCAGAGGGAACACGCACACATCGGAAGAGTACAATGAATATAGAAAGGGAAATATTTATTTGCAGAGGGATGAATGGAGAAAAGCAACAGAGGGAAAATATAGGGGGAACAGTAAAACAGGGTTGCATTCAACACAAGGCCCCACAGGCCTAGTGGTACCACAGTCTGAAAGGATTGACACCCAGCAATGTGTCTGCACACAGAGTTGATGCGTTCTGGGCAAAGTTCCATCCAATGGTGAGTTTTGGGTGCTCTTGGTCATCTTTGGCACAAACCCCTCCAGTGCCCTCTTCTGCCGCTCTCTGCAAAGCCACACAGAGCAACAACCCCCCCACCCACCACCAATTAACTAGCTAACAGCCTCCCTCCTTGTTCCCAGTGCAAAGTCACAAGCCCCAGTACTCACGGCCTAAGTTCCCTCTAAGCTGAGCAGCCACATGGCCGCAGCCTCAGCCATGAGAGAGGTGCCCTTCCCTGGCCCCAACCCAGTCCCAGCCCGGACCTGCCGCAGCCGGGGGAGAGGCACCTCTCCTGCAGCCCCAACTCCGGAGCTGCCACGACAGGGAGAGGTGGGGAGAGACGCTCTCCCCCAGCGCTGGACATGCCACGGTCAAGGGAGAGGTGCCTATCTCGCAGCCCCAGGCCCGGACCTGCTGCGGCAGGGGGAGGTGCCTTCCTCCCCCCCGCCCCCAGCCCAGGTGCTTCTGTTGGAAGAGATAGCTGGGGGGAGTCCGCTCTCCACTGTAGCCTCGGGGCAGCCTTCACCCCCAACCCCTCATCCCCAGCCCCACCCCAGAGCCTGCACCCTCAGCCAGAGCCCTCACTCCCTCACACCTCAACCCTCTGCCCCAGCCCTGAGCCCCCTCCCACACTCTAAAACCCTCTGCCCCACCCCCGCCACATGAATTTCGTTATGTGCACCAATATGGAGGTGGTGTGTCACACGTCACCTCCATATTGCTGCACATAACAAAATTCATTCCGCACACGCATGAGAAAAATTAGAGGGAACACTGCTCACAGCGCCATGCAGCTCTGGGCAGCAGTGATGCTGGGTCCAGCTCCGGTTTGTCCTTCTCGGGCGATTCCTCCCTGGCACAGTGCTCCTCCTGGCTCCTGTCCTGGGGCGTCCCTCATCGGCTGCGCTGTCCCTCCCAGGCTTCAGGCAGGTACTTGGCTGCTTCGCTCTCTGAGAGCCTGCTTGCAACAGCCCTTCTGCCTGGAGCTCCAGACATACACCCTGTCGCTCTCCCCTCTCTCTCTGCTCCCTCCCCAAACAGCACTTCCTCCTTCTGGAACAATCAGCACTTCCCCCCCGAGGCAAAATATTTAAAGGGGCCATGGTCTCTGAACCCCAAAGGGGGTTACATAAACAAAGCAGAAACATTATCATCTTCATCCCAAATACAGTCTTAGATCAATATATCACAACCTGTCTGAGTGGTAGAATACCACTACAGTTCCAAACTAAGCTATCCTTCTGTGACAGGTTTCAATCGGTCCACCGAGCCCCTAGGGGGCGATGGAGAGCTATGGTCTCATGGGCAGGCCTTCATCACACCTTTCGGGCGCTGGGGAATTAGTGGAAAAGGTGTGCCGGCCCAGGTCCGCGGCACGCCCCTCCGGCAGGGGAGCGCCGGCCCGGGTCCGCGGCGCGCCCCTCCGGCAGGCGAGCGCCGGCCCGGGTCCGCGGCGCGCCCCTCCGGCAGGCGAGCGCCGGCCCGGGTCCGCGGCGCGCCCCTCCGGCAGGCGAGCGCCGGCCCGGGTCCGCGGCGCGCGATTCTGCCACCCAAGGCGGGTTGGCCGGGGTAGGGGAACGCAGGCCCACCCGACTCCACTGCGTTCCAGCCCAGGGCCCTGACAGTGGCGGGAGGCGACGGTCCTGCCGCTGGGTCAGTGGGGGGCCATCCGCACCCACTGACCAAACACACCCACCCCACGGTGTAGCTGGGCCCCTGGGCTACTTCCTACCCGGTCTCTCAAGCAGGCCTCTCCGGTCCCTCCAGCTCGTCCGGGTATTCAGCTGCTGGCAGCTCCAGCTCCCCCGCTGTGTCGGGCTCACACTGGCCCGGGTTACAGCCTGGCCCCTCCAGGTCCTCCGGGTACTCGGCGGCTGGCAGTCCTGGTCGCCACAGGCCTTCCTCCTGGTCAGGTTCCTCCTGGCCCAGGGTCTCCCCTGGGTCAGCAGCAGGATTGCGAGGGAGCAGCCTCTGTCTGTCTCCCTCCCTGGTGCTCCCCTTTCTGGGCAAAAGGCCCCGCCCTCTGCACTTCCTGTCCCACCCCTCCCCTTCCGGGGCTTGGCGTAAGCTTGGTCTGGCCCCGCCCACTCAGGCTGAGAGGGTGGCTCTTTACCCTCTGGTTTGGAGGGAAGCCATCCTGGCTCCCTACACCTTCCCATATTCTTTTGATATACGTATGCTCCTCAACACGTTGGTTAAAATTTTACCGACAGTCTTGTGTTTAACCCAGCCTGTGATGAAGGAAGAAATAGGCCATAAGCTCTGGGTGTGTCTGCTCTCACTTGGATCACTGTCAGGTTATGTTTGAGCTGTTCATTGGTTAGCGCTGCCCCTACCCCCACTCCTTGGGCCACTCTGTCATCTTCTTAAACTTACAAGGTGCATACAGCCATTGTTTTTTGCCTATAGGAATCCTGAAGCAGAGCAAGCAGTGAAGTGTTATCTGGCAATTCAACTCCTCTCTACATCTCCACTCCCCAGTGAGATCTCTGTACTTTAATCTGTGAGGGCTGTGACACTTGGAATTTAATGGATTGTGGGTCTTTCCTCCTCTACACACACACACACACACACACACAGTCGTGATTTGTGGCCTCTATGTGCTACTGTAAAGTGACACAGCAAACACAAAAAATCTTAAACCAAAGGGAGTCAGTAAAATATTAGGCAAACAGTTCTGATCATACTTAGGCCAATACAAATACTGGAACACTAGGATTACACCAGTTATCCAAATTAGAATTAGATGACTAATAGAAGAATTGTAGGGATTGATATCATTTTTGTGACTTACACTGCTGTAAGAAAGAGGGAAATACCTTGCTTAATTAAATAGCAAAATATATTAGACAAATACTAGATAATTTTAACATCAAGATGCATACAAAAATAATATTAAAAAATATCACCCGTCAGCAAATTCTCAACAGCACAGACACTGTCATGCTCAACCCCCAAACCTACAATGTAAGACACAGAGAATAAAAGAAAATTTTAAAATGGGGGCAAAATTGTCTTGGGGCAAAACCAAAGTCTGGTTTCAGGTTTTGATGGAGCGCAGTAGCTGCAGTGCTGAGGAGGTGAAGTTGCCTTTGGCTGTACTGACAATAAAGCCTATTTAGTAGCAGGGATCGAGGAAAAGTACTAGAAGCTTGCTTTAAAAAAAAAGAAAAAAAGAAAAAGAGACATCTCCTGCAAGTCTTGCAACAGAGATGGTGTGCTACTATGAATAACTGGATATTCACCGGTTTCAGAGTAACAGCCGTGTTAGTCTGTATTCGCAAAAAGAAAAGGAGTACTTGTGGCACCTTAGAGACTAACCAATTTATTTGAGCATAAGCTTTCGTGAGCTACAGCTCACTTCATCGGATGCATCCACCAGCAGTGTTAGGCAGCAGGGATTACAGTTTAAGGAAGGTCCCTGCTAAAGAGATTATTATCATTGGAAATGTCCCCTGCATTTAAAGCAATATTTAGAAAATTATTTTAAACAAAGTGATGTATGGCTCCTATTGGACTTCTCAGAGAGATGGGGAGGAGCACAGTCTCTCTGCAAATAGAGTAAAGGTTTGAGTGGCTGCAGTGAGGTGTAAATGCACCTAAAAGCCATGCAGGAATCCTCTAGTTCAGAAAGAGTGCAAGTCAGAGTGTACTTTTCAATTACCTTCTTTGCTTCCACCTGATTTCCCACTTTTGCCACAACTCAATGGAACCTCCTCATTTTCTGTGGAATCTGTCCATTTCCTGCATCACCCTGCCCCTTTTTCCAGCACCATAACTGGTGCTCAGCAAAGCCACACAAGGGCTGCTATACTCCACGTCTTCAAATTTACAGAATACATTCAGTCTTCATATGTTTGGCCGCAAGTGTGAGTAGTGTTGCTTTTATGTGCGTTTGCGCATCTGTCATTCATGCAGAAACAAGCCTACTATGTACATGTTAACTCAAACAGAACTCATTGAATGATGAAGAAATTATTTTTGAGATAACCGTGTTTTTCAACTTCATATTGTAAGACATTATAGGCCTATTTTCTCTTCTGACTCAAAATAGTGTAAATCAGGAGGAAACCTATTGAACTCAGTAAAATACATTACAATAACATGAAACCCTTGTGAGAGAACTGGTCTCACTCAGTGCAGCACAGAGACTATAATTTTTAAAATTCAGAGAAGGCTCTTTCAAGGTTAATAAAGGCTTCTCCTAAGCTAAGCCCCAATTCAACAGTCCATCCCCTTTCAGGAAAAATGGACTCCAGTGGGACTTAAGCACGTGCCTAAGTGCTTTGCTGAATTGGGGAGCAAAAGAGGAATGTCAAGACTTTGAGAACGAGCTCCTCAGATATTTAAATCAGCATAGCTCTATTACCTTCCATTATTTTCACATGTAAGGGCTAAACACTATGGATCTGAGTCTACTGCATTCCTCCCAGTTTTACCACAATGTAACTTCATTACATCAGTGATTTCAATGGAGTTACACCAGCATAAAACTGTAGTAACACAGAGGTGAATCAGACCCTTATTTCCACATATTTTGTAGTTGTATGGCACATATTATTGTGGTTATTCTAGGGATAGTCATGTTTAGTAGAAGTCAAAAAGTATATCCACAGTCAGTCATACTCCACAAAGCTTTTCCACAAAGAAACACCTTTCCTGCTTTCAGATTTTCACCTAAACACAATCTCCAGTATTTCTAACATTAAACTGACTGCATTTAAATTCTCCCCTGCTAAGAATTGCTGCAAGGAAGCCTCCCACCCAGTGTCAGCTCTAACACATGTATTTGCTTTTCCTTTCTCCATTTGTAAATCAAATACATTCCACAGCTTTTGCTTTCTAAAAGAAGAATATGGTTGCAAACAAAATAGTTATTTCTGTGCAAATTTAAGTATGGGTTTCTGTATTCAGGCAAATAAATAAAGGGCTAAATCTTCCAATCCTTACTTAGTTTTGAACTGGATCTGTATTTCAATGGGTTTTGGCTTAGGTATGGTTTGAGTAAAAACCTTAATATGGACCTCAAGAGAAAACCTGTAGCAACCTCACATAGGTTTCCACAGGCCAGATTATCAATAGTATTTAGACACGTATAGATCCAAATAGGTGCCTACTGGGATTTTCAAAAACACTTCGGTTAGACCAGGTGCTTTGGAAACTAGGCGAGACACCTAACAACCACTGAAATCAATGGGAGCTAGGCACTTGGCCTCCTTATGTACTTTTGATCCACTATCTGCATCTTTGGGTACTCAAATACCTTTGAAAATCATCCCTAAGTGTGTGCGTGAATTGCTAAAAAACTGAGCTCAAAGTCACATTATCTAGCAACATTTTAAGCCACTGCAAAATAGGTTAGAATGAGAGCTGGAAATTAGGTAAAGAGATTTCTCAAATTAGAGAAATCAACGAAGTATAAATTCACAGTGCAGTTTGGCTTCTCCCTTCTTCAAGTACATATCTGGTCCCACTGGCTATGAGACTGATGGAAATGAAACTGTTTTCCTAAAAGAAAAAAACAGCAAAGCAGTAGGGTTTGTGTTTCATGGACCATCCAAAAATGTTCCATTGTTACAATAGCAGTTTTTATACATATGTATATGGGATATCAAGCTGTGTGTTCCCAACAGGACTATTCCTGTTACCATTGACGTCAATGACAAAACTCCCATGGATTTCAATGATGCAGGATCAGCCCATGTGTGTTTCACACCACAGGGTGTGATTCTCTCATTTAAATCAGTTTTCACCTATGCATCTCCATTGACTTCAGTGAGGATAATCCTGATTTACATTGGTTGATGTAAACACAGAATCAGGATGATAGGTGGTAGAGCTGAATGAATTATTTATTGTGAATAATTTATACAATAAAATCTGTCATTCATTATATACATTATATATGAATCATTGGTTTAATTATTTTATCCAGTGAGCTCTAGGTTAACACTTTTTTTTTCAAAAATTGAAAAAAACTTAGTCTGCTACCCACAGTGTCTCAAGATGGGGGAAAGGTGTCAGTTCATTTGCTAACAAAGGATATTTCACATTGGAGGATAGTGCTACAATGTAATGAGTCTGATAGTAAGCATTGGCATAAGCTTACATAGGTGATGGTGTATTCAGATTTCAGTAGGGTTGCAATGTTTGTAAACCAGGGCAAAATTAAACAGAGGATCATTTATGATGCAAAAAATAATGTATGTCCTCCAGCACTGATGTCTCAATTATTCAAGTTCACACGGCTCTGGCAAAAAAAAAGTGATTATGGCAAATAATTGTCTCTATTCAATTATTTCTAGTGGAAATTATCACAAAGTAGAAAAATGTTCCATTACAAATGTCTTGGAGGTCAGTAGTGCAAGGAGGAGAATAGCAGCAAAGATCATTCCTCTTCAGCAATTTAAGCACTATCAAAGAAAAAGAAAGGTAAATGCTTGAAAAGGTAACAAGCAGGGGGCTAATTATTGGTTAGTAACATCTTCAAGCAAATGTGCTTTAAAAGAAATAAGACAGAAATGGCAACCTACATGACTCACCAATGGTGAGCCTCCAAATGTGAAGTAACATAAAAATTATCTGAACAAATTTTTCGGTGGAGGTATGTTTAACACTAAACAAAAATTACAAATCCAAACAGTACCTGATTAATATTCCTTGTACTGAAGGAATTGTACTGAAATTCCTGTACTGAAATTCCATACCTTGTACTGAAATTCCATTTTCAGATAATTAATAAACAGTTAATGAATGGTTAATAGCAGTTTTTAAGTATGTTACATACCTGAGTATTATGTGTTAGAGATAGTTATAAGCACATCAATGAAAGGTGTTATACAGATGGTTATAAATCATGGCTATAAGGAATTTATTCACCTGTTGGACTTTACAGTAATCTATAGCAATGGATTAACCATTTATTAAAACATCTATTTAATCATTTATTGGCCCTTTGTAGCCTTTTATTTACACAGAGAATGTTAATATAATGTACGACCATACCATTGTTGCAGGCACCAAAGAAGTTAAAGGACGAATTTAAGCCATTGTGGGTTTTTTTGGATGTTTCAAAGCACTTACTCTGTACTGTTTTCATTGCTGTCTTCATGGGCAGGAGTTTTTTCTTCTTTTTTTTTTAAACTTAATTTCCTAGTGGGCAGCCCCATGTTTACACTCTCCTGTTACAGTCACTCCCAGGCTATATCAGATTGTCAGCAGAAGGACATGAGTGTCTGTGCATCTTCAAGTCCACTACAGTCAGCCTTGCACAAGGCAGAGCAATACACAGCAAAATGTAACATTTGTTTCTGTGTAATGAAGTAGGAGTGGGTAGCAGGGAAGAAATCTTTGAAATATATGCACAACATTGCATTTTCAAAATTAATTATTTTAAATTACTGACTGTCTTTTTACATTATTTCCTCATTTTGATTTAGTAGCTCACATTTTCTGCTCAGTCCATTCTTATATGCACTGGGGCAGAGGATATATAAGAAAGCATGAAGTTACAAAAAATTAGACATCTCTGCTATCTTCAGACATGAGTACTTTGTAGGTCAATACAATATTTTGATGCTTTTCTCATTTATTTTTCCATTTGGGTACCACTATATGTTTTAACTTACTGCCATTTTCCTTAATGTCTAATTGCCAGTTCTTAGATACCACGAATAGAAATGTATAGAGATCAAGCCATTTCTCAGAATTAGGACAAAGACCCAGAATCTGAGGAGATGGTGGGGGTGGCAACCATGATATGAAACTCACTCCAGCAGCCTCCATCTGTTCTTCCTTCTGTTCTTTCCAAAGTATCTTTTTTAAGGATCCACAAAGGGAATGGTGGGTGGAATAGCCCATCCCCTCATTATCTCATTCACCAGTTGAGCCTAATATCCAACACACCATTTTTGGTTCATTAATTCTGGTTCCATATCTTCTGTTTTTACCAAGCATTATTTCAGTATAGTCCTTGAATTATATCAACATGGCCTTTTTGTTTGGACTAATTTAGTCTCTGTCTGGTTCTTTTGCACCTGTTTATCGCAACTTGACTTACTTTCTATTAACAGTTGTCATTATAGGTTATTGTAACATTGTATGAACCTTCATATACTTTTTGCAATTGAGCTTACAAACAGAGTAAGTTTGTAGGCCCAATTAGCACACCAACCCTTACCTGCACTGCTGCCCTGGGGCCCAGTCTCTTGATGGCTGGGCGAAGAAGGGTGAGGGGTTGCCAGAGCCTTGGTCCCACATTCCCAAGCACCATCCAACACAGCTGACCTAGCACAGAGGTAGAAGGAATCTGCTGCTAGTAAAAGGTAGTAGCCCAGTGGTTCTCAAACTGATAGGAAAGCAACAAAAGAAAATGTTTCCCTCAAAACCTAAGCCAGCAGTTTTCTCCCCAAAATGTGTTTACAGTTTTAGTCTCAACAGGGAGGCATGTTTTGCATGTAAATAGCAGGTGGTTAGGGAGAGTTACTTTGACAGCTAATGTCTTGAGCTGCCTCGACATCTGTGGTCTAATAGAGTGGCTCCGTAGTAAGTGAAGTTGCTGATGAAAGGCAACCAAATTAAGTGGAATTTTTCATCTCAGCTTTAAGCAGGCTATACTGAGACCATTCAAGAGGGAATGAAGAAATGATTAAAAAGAGATTGCACTCTGGCTCTGGTGGCAACTGACATAAATGAACCTGAAAAGGCAAATAAGAAGACACTAATTTTAAAGACACACTGGTTCTTCTCAGTCAGTTTCACTGGAAATTGCATTGTTGAAAGCAGAGGAGGGCTATATCTTGCCTAGTAAACAAGCAACAACATGCAGCAGTAGAGGGTTAAAGTCAAGTGCACCCCAAAGAGAGGTAATTAAAGTCTTCACCTTATTATTTTTGCATGTTAAGAATGTAATAGCTACAGTATCCATAAAGCCTATGCCAGCTTTAGTCCATAGGCTCTCCCTTTTAATCCATCTCTTCTTTCGAGAGGCTAATTTATAGTCTGAAAATGACATTGCAGACAGCAGGAAACTGCATGATCTCAGGAGTGACAGTACCTTCTGTGCCAAACAAATGATGTGGCCATATCTTCCCAGGTTGCAATCAGCATGGATTCTCCTTTTTCAGTCTACCAGTGTTTATGTGTTTGCAAGTCTTGGATTACATCATGCCTTAGAGATACTTGAGGCCAATAGCATAATTTTTGCAAATACTGACCAACTAAAAACATGGGTCTTTGGCTATTTTGTCAGAAGACATAACAAGGAATAGTTCAGGCTCTAGAGTCTACAAAACTATGTATAGGGAGCTGTGTGACTATCTGCAACATAAAGTCATATTATGCCTTGCCTCATGCAAGCAGCAGGAGTATAGGTGTGTGTTATCTTGGTAAGGACAGACGTGTGAACTGATGCATACATATATGTGAATTGAACTTGAATACTAACATGACAGAAACCTTATTTTTATTCCTCTCCAACTAGCTTGTACCTGTACAGCCTTACTGGGTGTACAGCCTTACTGCAAATCCTCATGTTATTTTCCACCTCTTTGTAGATGTTCAGGTAAGGTTTGGTGCTAGCCTGATGAAATACGGGAGTTCATCAAATTTGATTTTTTCCCCAGGAAAATATTGATTTTGGGGAAAATGTTTGATTTTTTTATGGGACAGTTAAGCAAAAATTAGTTTTTAATTGATATATTAAACTATTTCAACTTAAAAAAGTCAACATTTTGAAATGAAATATCATTTTGATGGAGTCTGGTTTTGAAGTTTTTTTGTTGTAATATACCACACAACAGAACCACTAACCCAGGAACCTATCCTTGCAACAAAGCCCGTTGCCAACTGTGCCCACATATCTATTCAGGGGACACCATCACAGGGCCTAATCACATCAGCCACACTATCAGAGGCTCATTCACCTGCACATCCAGCAATGTGATATATGCCATCATGTGCCAGCAATGCCCCTCTGCCATGTACATTGGTCAAACTGGACAGTCTCTACGTAAAAGAATAAATGGATACAAATCAGATGTCAAGAATTATAACATTCATAAACCAGTCGGAGAACACTTCAATCTCTCTGGTCACATGATTACAGACATGAAAGTTGTGATATTACAACAAAAAAACTTCAAAACCAGACTCCAGCGAGAGACTGTTGAATTGGAATTCATTTGCAAATTGGATACAATTAACTTAGGCTTGAATAGAGACTGGGAGTGGCTAAGTCATTATGCAAGATAACCTATTTCCTCTTGTTTTTTCCTACCCCCCACCCCCAGACGTTCTTGTTAAACCCTGGATTTGTGCTGGAAATGGCCCACCTTGATTATCATACACATTGTAAGGAGAGTGATCACTTTAGATAAGCTATTACCAACAGGAGAGTGGGTTTGTGGTGGGGGGGGGACCTGGATTTGTGCTGGAAATGGCCCAACTTGATTATCATACACATTGTAAGGAGAGTGATCACTTTAGATAAGCTATTACCAGCAGGAGAGTGGGGTGGGGGTAGTAGTGGTAAACACCCATTTTTTCATGCTTTGTGTGTATAAAAAGATCTTCTATACTTTCCACAGTATGCATCTGATGAAGTGAGCTGTAGCTCACGAAAGCTTATGCTCAAATAAATTGGTTAGTCTCTAAGGTGCCACAAGTACTCCTTTTCTTTTTGCGAATACAGACTAACACGGGACTGTTACTCTGAAATTTAGTGACAGTTACTTCAGTAAAGTGAAGAGCTTTAAAGTGAACAGACCAGTTGTAGCCTGTTGATGAGGCCACGGGCAGTAGAACATCACAGTTTACATAGCATGGGAAGGCCCATACTGGCAGCATGTGACACTTTCTTTACAGATATGCCCCAAAATTTTGCACATGGTGAAATATGTATTTGTACTGCAATGAATGGCAAAGAGAAAGAAGAGCGTTGGTGTTCATTTGTTTTGCCTTAGAAACACCTTGATTGTGTGGAACATAGCAAAAATCTCTGGGTGCACATAAGGCATAACATCTTTCTCCTAAACAATGAGCACAATGATGCCCTTAAAATACTACGGCACTCTTGGGGATGTGGCAGATGAGTAGAGGGTCCCATAGCTATTCTGGGTATCTTCTGCCTTCGAGTGGGCTGGGGGCAATACACTCGGTATTGGTCCATAGCTCTGCTCCAGAAAGGAACAGTGTGTGCTTTCCTCTCCTTGTCCCTCTTCTCCCCCCCCCACCCCACACCCCGTGACAGTGCCTGCCAGCAGGGATCACAACCAAAATCACCTTAGGGCTATGGCCCATGGATGGGTGCATCAGCCCACCCCCTTGCTAAGTATCCAGGTGAGTCTCCTGTCCATGGAGGTACTCTGATATATAACATGCCCTCAGTCTATTTCTACCCCTTGGACAACCAGGCAAGACAAACTGAATTTTGCCTTGATTCAGAAAAGCCCAACACTGGACCCTTCTCTCCATTGCACTAGCTGGAATTAACATAAAGTACATGTCTTCAGATGGGCCAGAATACACATGGCATGTAGGAAAGTGAAGCATTTCCCAGGAATAGTCAGGGGAAGGTTACCAAAGCTCTGAACCTACGTCCCACAGGTAAATGTAGAGAAGTTTTGATACATATAAGCAAGATTAGACTCTGCAGTAACTAAATCAGCATAGCCCTGTGGAGGCTCCATAGCCAAAACCTTGCAAATCAAAGATCAACATGAAGAGAATCTATAACAATCCCTTAAGTATTTCTGCTCTGCCAATTATATGGTAAAAATGCCTGGAGCTTACATTTCACTCAGAGTCAAATTACCATGCAAGTGACATTTCCTTTTTTACATCTCATGATAACACTTTAACTTAGAAGTCACAAACAATCATGACACTTTGTTAACTACATGGCATTTCACTTCTATTCTGCAACTGCGGCACCCAGATAATTAACTGTGATATAATTACAAAACATTGCTCAGCAAGCCTAACTAAGTTAACTATGAGCTCGCCTGAGAGTATTAGCACAGAATGAGGCTACAAGCAGGTAGGACAGGGACAAACCCCACATTTGAAAATAAAACTCCAAAACTTTAATTTTGGTGAGAAGCGCAGAGATGGAGGAAGGGTTGTATTTGGGAACATGGATCCATACCAGTCCCAGTGAGAGTGGGGCCAATGCAGAAACAGCTCTACGCAGGAATTATTTTTGCTTCTGATTTCTGGGGAGGAAGTACTTTGAGAACACTATTCTTACTGCATCTCCTCTATGCACAACTTTGGATCTAGTCACACCCCTGTCCCTGCCACAGGACCACCACATCTCTCAGTCCTTCACTCTCCATTCAGACTCTGCATCTTGTACAGGGCTGTTCACATCTGGTGGTTCCCAGGCTCCATGTCCCACCGACCTCTACAAATCTGGACACCCCAGCACCACAACCCTTCGATATCTTTGCAGTGGAAATCAGGTGGATAATTTTCCTCCTGGGTTGTGGGGTATGCTGAATGGTCCCATCCCTTAGGGACCATCATAAAATTTCTTTTGTGCATTTTGGCATTGTTACAGTTGGGATTTGTGTGACTCAAAGCCATAGGGCAAGATGGATTTAAAAGTAAAATAAGTTTAGCATTTAGCTTTAGCATGGTGCAAGTAAGCAAAGGAAAAAGGGAAAATTTTAAATACTCTAAATTCCTATAGGCTATGATGAACTGAAACCCAAAACTAGAAATGGATGGTTATGATTTTACTTGGAAACCCAAAACACATTAAGATTTTTCCAAAATCAAAACACAGATGCCCAAGGGCATCCTATGTTATAAGAGACACATTTCTATGCTGTATAATGATCAATGTTATAGAATAAGTTGCGTCATTTATACTATTTTTAAGTTGATCATATTCGTATATAGAAAAAGCAGAGAAAAAACAATACTAATACATAGCAGACGTACAGAGAGAACTCTGTAGAATATATTCAGATCCAAATAATGTCTAGGAAAAATACATGTGACTTGTCTGTGTATTATATTTGTGTGTGGGTGTGTGAGATAATAATTTACTTATTCAACACTGTAATTCAATATCATAATGCAAATGATCTGTCCAGAAGTACACGTAGGCCAACAATGGATAGCAGGAAATAAACAAGAAAAGACAATGTATTATGTAATAGATTATTAACAGGAATTATGGCTAGAAGAGAACAATGCAATTTTGTTGATATCGTATTACTCTTTGCACTTCAAACTGAAGTATTCCTGTGTTATACTACATCTCCAATTCATTACTCAGTGTTACTACTGGTGGAAAACATGCTCATTTACACCCAAGACAAATAAAAATAGCAAATGAAAGTAGCAGTTTGTGAAAATGAAGACTGTATTACATCAATTAGCAATTCTGTAGGGCTAACCCAAGGATAGAGATTGATAGTGGCACTAGTAATGTAACAATTGACAATTTATAGTAAACTGATACCTGGAAAACAGAAACATTTTCTGTCAATATTTTAAGTTACATTTAAATTCTATCTATTTCGGGTACTGCTATTGATAGGGAAGGGGATTGGCAAGGGCTGTGAGTGGCTTTCTCTCCTAGATCACCATTATAAATCTGTCCAAGGATGGTAGTGATAGAAAGTCATTACCTTCTCTTAGCAATTCAGTGACCTATGTGAAGTAAGTAGGACAAACTCAGTCTAGTTCCAAGGGAATAAGTAGCTTTATCAGAAAAGCCATAATTAACATCTGGAAACCCTGGAAACCTAATGACCTTCTCCTCCTTAGAAATGGTCTCCTTTAGATCATGGCTCAGATACATTTGACAAGACAGTGCAAAAAAATTGACATCAGCATAGTCCTTGCTGGGCAGGGAAGATTTCAATGCTTAGTGCTGTCTGCCTTATACATACTTAAAAATTAACTGTAAAAAAGAGTATATATATAAAATTCTTCCCATTAACCGGTCTTGTACTTGTATGTTATGATGTCCATCTTTTAAGAGGAACGCATCTCATTTCTAATCCTGCTTCAGATTTTGATTCTTTGCACCAACATGTAGTTCCACCTGTAAACATTTCCTTCTATTTATGGCTATTGCTACACACAATATGTTATAACGCCATAAAAATAATCTTTCATAGGAATCACCTCCTAACTTCAGAAATTAACAGCCTTAGAAGCTTTTATAGCTTTGATATAGTGGAGTTTTTTCATACGATGGTCAGGAAATAATTCATTTTTAGTCATCATCTTCATGTCACAGTTTAATTAATGCTGGACTAAAGTGCATCTGTTACTCTGTACAATGTGCAAGGCATCTGTTCGTATAGATAAATGCAACCTGAACATTCTATTAATGATACTTATTTACTGTGCATTTTAAGTTATTTGCATTTTATGTTTTTGCACAGTAGCCAAATTGCAGGGTTCGACAGTACACGAGGGTGCATTTCTGTACTGAGGCTGGCTTCCACTTTTCCACCCACAAATTACCAGTACAGATTACTTTGGATGGAACATTTGCCCAAGTGGGGGTAATTTATCCATTTAAATACCTGATTTACAGGAATGGCCAGCTTCTTAGACTTCTCAGTCAATAACTACGACAAAAATGTGAATGCAAAAATGAAGAGTTGGATAAAGCAAGATGAAGATGGACATCAGAATGGCAATGTTTTATATACTTTACATTCACTTTGCACTAGTTTAAATGACGATGCAAGGTGATAATAAATTAGCCTAGTATTCCAGCAGTGGTCTCACTAAATGCAAAGTCATTCAGAAGTAATATCACCTTATTCTTACCCAATATTCCTTCTCTTAATATAGTGAAGGGTCACAGCTGCTCTTTTCAACACCGTATCATACTGGGAGTTCATATCTAGTGGTTATCCAAAAGGCTTCCAAGTCCATTGTAGAATCAATGCCTTCCAGGATGCAGTTCTATATCCTATAAGTGTGACCTATGTCCTTTGTGCCTTAATACATGACCATGTGTTTGGCTCTGTTGAAACATATGTTGTTTGTATGTAGTTTCCCAAGTGATTGAGATCTCTTTCAATCCAGACAACTATTCATGTAACTACTGACCCACTGATCTTTGTGTCATCTGCAAAGTTATCAACAATTATTTTATATTCTTTTTCTGTAGGCAATTGATAAAAACATTGTTTAGTGCTGGAATAGGTACTGATGCCTGCACAAGAAACACCACAACCTACCAATATCACCTCAGACTTCTCTGGATTCAGCCTCAGCCAGGTTGCTTGCATTCATTCACATCCCACTTATTAGCATATACTGGGGAAAAAATCACCCTATTGACCCTTCTGGGTCAGATGAAAAGAAAAGAGAGAGAGAGAGAGAGTTTAGTGCCGTCAACATAATGAAAATATTTTAATCCAAGCCTTTTTCCTAAATCTCTCAATTTCTCCATATATACATTGTGGAACCTTGTGAAGGCCCACATGAGACAGCCCCCTGGGCGGAAAGCAATTATCTGAACTACCTTCAGGGATCTTCTTTAAAATGCTGTGTGCTAAGTGAAGTCCAGAATTGTGCTGTTTATATTTCAGTGTATGTGATGCCATCAGGAATTGCTACAGTGATTGACTTCATACAGTATCTTTCCCAGGGAATAGTGAGGTTTTGTCTCTTTTAAAAAAAAATATAGTTTAACTGTCATCTGTAATTGCACACTGTGAACATATGTGCCCAGTTAAAGAATGGAGCTGATGAACTTTGGGAATGGGAATTTTGCCTCAGTAAGGACTGCAGGAGGGAGATGTTTACCTCCTTAGATTGTAACTTTGTATTCAAATTGTAAACCGGCAGGGACCATCTTTTCATTATGTGTATATTCAGCACCTAGACCCATGGGTCTTGGATACCTGATTGGGGTCTCAAAGCACTACCATGATATAAATAATAATAGGGATTAATAATACACAATCAGGGATCACTGGTGCTCCATAAGAGATGGGGAAGTATGCTCGTTCCAAAGAAGCTATGTACTTTACACTAATTCCCTTAGCAATGAGTTTTTGTGCTCCCTTATAAACAACAGCAATAGAACAGAAGATGGCCATTTTAACTGTAAAAGGGCTTAATAATAATCTCATAAAGGGAACTGTACTGAAGTTCTACATCACAGCATAAAATGGACTTCTTTTGAAATGGGAGGAAGAGGGAGTAACGCCGACTGACATTATAGCTAAGGTGAAATGTCACCTTAAATCAATCTGCAGCCTGACTCTCAACATATTAAATGACGGTTGATTTACCAAACATGCACATCGCATTTTTCCCACTGATGGTTGGAGGGAGTGGGGATGGGGAAGATACATCTGTTATGGAAATAATGTACATGCTATCATTAATGAGGTTGTTCATTGTTTATGTAGTTATGTACAGCATGCCTGTGCTGCAAAATGAACATGATGTCCTGAAAGGGACAAAGCCATCCACACCACAGTATGCACTCAATATCCGTCAATTTAGACAATTTACGGTTCTAGGGACAGGTAAACAGGGCTTTTGCCCTATGCGCCAATTTCCAGGGGGTGCCATACCACTGTGCTGATCGAGGGGGCGTTTGAGGTCTGATGAGCCAGCCATTTTTACTCTGTTGATTGGCCAGCAAAACAACTAGGGACCTCCTACCCACTGTATTAGTTTTGAAAAGAAAACAAACTCACATAAAATTTTCAAATTATTATAATCTGGCTGGTTTCAGAGTAACAGCCGTGTTAGTCTGTATTCGCAAAAAGAAAAGGAGTACTTGTGGCACCTTAGAGACTAACCAATTTATTTGAGCATAAGCTTTCGTGAGCTACAGCTCACTTCATCGGATGCATACTGTGGAAAGTGTAGAAGATCTTTTTATACACACAAAGCATGAAAAAATACCTCCCCCCCACCCCACTCTCCTGCTGGTAATAGCTTATCTAAAGTGATCACTCTCCTTACAATGTGTATGATAATCACGGTGGGCCATTTTCAGCACAAATCCAGGGTTTAACAAGAACATCTGGGGGGGGGGGGTAGGAAAAAACAAGGGGAAATAAGTTACCTTGCATAATGACTCATTATGCTAGGTAACGTATTTCCCCTTGTTTTTCCTCCCCCCCCCCCCCCCCGCCCCCAGACGTTCTTGTTAAACCCTGGATTTGTGCTGAAAATGGCCCACCGTGATTATCATACACATTGTAAGGAGAGTGGTCACTTTAGATAAGCTATTACCAGCAGGAGAGTGGGTTTGTGGGGGGGGAGGCGGGGGGGGGAGAAAACCTGGATTTGTGCTGGAAATGGCCCAACTTGATTATCATACACATTGTAAGGAGAGTGATCACTGTAGATAAGTTATTACCAGCAGGAGAGTGGGGTGGGGGGGGAGGTATTTTTTCATGCTTTGTGTGCATAAAAAGATCTTCTACACTTTCCACAGTACGCATCCGATGAAGTGAGCTGTAGCTCACGAAAGCTTATGCTCAAATAAATTGGTTAGTCTCTAAGGTGCCACAAGTACTCCTTTTCTTTTTATAATCTGGCTATAAAGCTTTAGACATAGTTTACAAATCAATTTACCAAGAGATAACAGAAACAAGGGAAGACACATATCCTTCCACTATGAAAACAGCTTGCAGTATATGAGAAAAGAATAGCAAAAATATATTACATACCATTCTTCTCTCTCTTCTTTATAATACCCTGAACTCAGATGCTATTTTCAAACATCCTTTTTCCTTCCATGAATTCAGCTCCCAGTGGCAGAGACATGTACTAGAGGTGGTTGGGGATTTTTTGACATGACTTTTGTTCTGAAAAATGCCAATTCACTGAAACTGGAATTGTTCACGGGAAAGGGTCAATTTCAATGAATTTCTCTGTTTAATTTTTTTTTAAACAATAGTTTCAAAATCATCGTTTCTCATTTCAACATTTACTAACTGAAAAATTCTATTTTTTTTTTCAGTTTGAAATGACATTTCACTTTGAAATTTAAGCTAATTCTAGTACAAATAAATAAATAAATAAATAAATATAAAAGGATGAAAATCGCAATGAAACATTTTGACTGACCCAAACCAAAAATTTTGGGGGATTCTCAGTTCATGAAAAATGTTGTGATTTCAACTTTTTGTCCTGATTTGGAATGGCAAAACCTTGTGAAAACTCCTAAATTTTCACAGGATGGGAAAATCATTTCCCATCCAGCTCTAATATTTAGTCAACCCAATAACATCTGGACTATTGGGACATCAACTGTGTTAGATCAAATTTTTTTTAACAAAATCACTCTCTGGATTCAACAACAGCAAAACTTATGAGTGAAAGTGAGATATGTCTGCAAGAATGATTTATTCAACTACCAGTTACTACATGGAGCAGTATGGGCTACTGCAGATTCAGGGCTGCAGAGCAATTCTCACTACTGCTCTATGGCTTCAATGATTCCTCTTGTTCCCCAGGTCCTGTGTGATTGATCTGCACCAATCCCAGCTACTTGGGTTTCGTGTAGGAGGATGACATGGGGCAAGTATACAGATTTTCCTTTTCTTTTGGAGCAGACAGCCCTTACCACACACTGCTGGGAGTTAGCTGTGGCTATGACACTAAAAAAAAGGACAAAGTGGCCAATCATAACATGGCTTTGGGGAATTAGTGTCCAGAACCATATCCAGATTCTAAATAGCATTGCAACACTGTTATAGGGTTTGTTCCTACGCTCACTGAAGTGATAGTTAAAAGCTTCCACTGACTTCAGTGGTGAAGTACTTTAGTGAATAATATACTGGCTATGTGAATGGAGGTAGGAACACGTAAACCTTGGAATAGAGAGGGAAAGGTCATACATGTCTTGGACACAGGTGCAGCAAAAAAGCTTTTTATAAATGATTATTTCAGTCCTTAGCCTTAAAGGTCTACATGACCCACTAGCCTATAGTCAGGGCATGCTGGAGCAGAAATCCAAAGGCCTTGAGTCTGCAGAAACTTTGTGCATGCTTAACTTGAAGTACATCAGTGGTCCCACTTAAGTCAATGGAACTAATCAGAAGATTAACACATATGTAAATTTTTGCAGTATCGGGACCTAAATGTCTAACATAGTTGAGAGAGAGAGAGATGCACTACAGATAGCATTTAAAACGTGAAGGGCAGAGAGTGAAAGTTTGGTATTCAGACTGAAAGAGTCTACGTTTTGAATGCTAAACCAAATCTTCAGATTTTGTTCCTTTGTTAGTTCATTCGTTAATGCACACCTCATTTAGAATATTTTAATAACTAATGGACTGCACTTAGAGGACTGCAAAAAAACAACACGACCCATCTCTTTTGTAAATGCTTAGTTGCCTTGATTTCAAAGACACAAACGTTACTGAAATTAGCCAGTGGTTCACTAGATATTTTGATCATCTCAGTTTTTAACTGCAATGAGTTATTAGAGGCCAGAGTTACCTTTGTCTTTTCCTCACTACTTAGGTAAAGAGAATCTACATATTGCTGAATAAGCCTAGGCTACTTATGTTAGAATAGATAATGCTTTCATGTAATTCTGAGACTGTTCATAATTCCATATGTGAAATTCTTTTGAGGGAGAAAAAACATCAGATCATGTATTTTTCAGCTTTAACTCAATTTTCAATATTGTTCTACTTTATTTATTCTTTCCATATGATTTCCTCTGTTTCTTCTTCCCATTGTACTTCTTTTCCTGACATTTAATTTCCTACTTGATTTTATTTCATTTATTCTATTTATTTTTTTCATATTCTTTTCTCTGTGTCAATTTTATGCCATTTTCTTTTTTTTAAGGGTGGCTTGCTGTTTGACATGCCTTTATTGTTGTATTTATTTGTATTTATTTTTTGCTTTCGTTATTCTCCAGATGAGACACTATGCCAAGCCAAATCCCTTTTCAAATTTTCTTTGAATAAAAGATGAGCTGCTCTGGAACCTGTCCAGATATAGCTGCCAAAGTGAGCTTGTCCAGCATTGCTTTCTCTGGATTATGTTCCAAGATTGTTGCATTGCTATTACAGACACTACAGGAATACAATACCTTTCATGATGGGTCTTTTTTATGTAAGTGTTACTACATCTGATGGGACTCAGTATATTGCATTTCAAATTCAGGACTAAGAATACCAAATACAAAAGAAGTGTTGTTATCCTCACCAGTTTTTGACAATGATCTACAAACATTTACAATAAAATAAGTATTTTTTCCTATGACCAAGTAATGGATGGTGAATTGAAAGATGCCATCAGATAAAGAATCAATTATTATTTCAAATATAAGTAGAGAATAAACTTCCTTTTGTCTTTATATTTCATACTTGGACATTAATTTTTATTAGATTAAATATGAGGATAATTTCATAAATAAGCATAGCTCAAAAAAAAAAACCCGGTTATCTGGAGAAAAGCTCAAATGGACTGGATTTTATTTAAAAAATTACAAATACTTTACTTTTCAAAAATCTTGAAATTTCAAGTAGTTGATTTACAGGGCCTGACTTTACAAAGGGCAAAAGTCCAAAACCAAATTAAAAAAAAAAAGGGCAATTACATGCTTTATTTGTGCATCCCATGACTATAATTTCATGCACAAATGCAGTATTTGCATACATATGAACACATATCTAATTTGTGCTCAGAATCATATCACTTGCCACCATAAATTAGGCATGTGAGTGTGTATCTTTGCATGTAACTCTTCGCTTCTGCCCTTCTGAAATATCAGGCCTGTGTCTTAAGTTACAAAACATACACACATTATGCATGGGTGATTTCTGAATGGTAGAATCTGAGTGAATATTACTAACTAATTCTGCTTTGCCTTACTAGTCCCTATCAAGATGATAATTTTCTTTGCTTGTTGATTATGGCACCCAGAAGTGACTTTAGAAGTAAGGGATTTAGGCACATAAATCCCATTGAAAGTCAATGGGATTTGCACTCTCAAGTCACTTACGTGCTTTTGAAACTCTCCCCCATATAATAATGTGCTTTTTCACACACATCTCTCTCTCTCTCTCTCTCACTCTCACACACACACACACACACACTCTTCCCACCTGAAATTTCATATCTGGGACCAATCCTGAACGTGCTTACATTATTCTTACAAGTGGTCCTATGGAAGTCAATGGCAATACTCTCAAGTATAATGTTAAGCATATACATAAGTCTTCACAGGACTGGGACCCTGGTCTGTAGCTACACAGATGTCTCTGCATTTCAAAATTAACCGTGGCAAATGTTTTAGAACACAGCGGCCAACTTTTTAAAGAGTTGCTGTAACATAGCCAACTTTATCTTCACAATTATTTGCTTGATTGTAAAAGTTGTCTAGGTTATTAGAAACATACAATAAACATATACAATCTGATCCTGTGAGCTACTGAGTACCCTCAGTTTCCACTAAAAACAATGTTGTAAAACATTGGCGCAAAACGCTATGGGATCATTTGTACTGAGCCACTGCCAGCAGTGTAGGGTTGAGTGGAAGTGCCAGAGATGGAGGTGGAAAGTGCTTTTGCACTGAGCTAGCTATTCTTGTTTGTATGGAGGAAATGGTGGGGTCAGGTTAGAGTGATATTTTTGCTCAAGGGCACACATGGACCTGTACTATACCCAGCCTATGAGGAGTTGGCCAGAAAAAAAAAAGACATTGGGAGCCCTAAGTTCAACAAAGCAGGACTGGGTGTGCTCTGCACAACTGGTAGGTGTGATGTTTAGGAAACAGGATGCTACACTGCTAAACAAGATTTCATGTGATCGTTTTTCATAAATATGGAGATAGCCAGACCAAGCAAGTTAAGAGAGTAGCATAATCAAATCCTCATTTGTAGAGACACTCACCACTAATATCTATATCTTCTTTCAGAGAAGGTGGCTCAAGGAAACAAGAACAGGAACACATCAGAAATTTAATACTAGTGCAATTTGTCTGTCTACTTGACTTGGAAGGTGGGGAAGGCCCTCATATCATGCACCACCAGATATGACTGCCAGCTGTTTAGGCAAATTAGTTTACTATTCTACCTGCAATTCCAGCTGAAGTCAATGGGACTTGTTATTGCTTACCACCATCTGTCAGGATTGGACTTTTAGTGAACTGTATGTCCATGTTAATACACTACAATAAAGAAAGTGCTATTGTATCAATTTCCCACCTAGGGGTTCAAGTATATAAGTTGCTGAGAACCCTCAACTAAACCACTCTTCTGAGGTCATAATTGGATCTTCTTTAAACCTATATGGTACTTAACACCTAGAATGATTTAATTTGTATGTCTGATGCATGTAGATTCACCACCACTTAAAACCACAATTAAAATCAATTCATAAGACTCATCATGTGTGCCCGCAGGTGTGACAGACTAGAGTGGTGTAATGCCATTCCCAAGGTGCTTCGGGGGAATAACATCACAGACAGTCAATCAACAGAGCCAGTTTTCAGCAGTATTACAGAAATACCTTCATTTGATGGTTTGGCAATGAGGCATTTCTGGAAAGGAAAACTTCAACTGTATCAACAGCTTGCATCTGAAAGTTTCTGAATCTCTTCAGATCACCAATAATTAATAGAAATATCAATGAGTGTGTTTGTTTTCTAAAAAAAAAAAGATGGAGAGACACATGAAGAATAGGGCATTAAGTTCATGAAAGCAAATGATTCATAATACACACACTGTTTATTAATCGGTTGTGCAAGCCCAAATGAGTGATGATAAAACCAAAATTCCCCACACCTTCACGTATTCTATATGTCTCATGCAGTTCACAGAAAGATCTGGGTTGTAGAAATATTTTCGGAATTTTTAAAAATTGTAATTGTTTTGAAGGAAGTGGTGTTAACCCCCCCAGCACCCACCAGACACACACACACACACACACACACACACACACACAAACACACACTATACATGCAAAGCCTTAATACCATGAGACGAACTGCAAAGGCTAAGCAAGAAAGAACATTTTAACAAATATGATTCAGGAAACCTCTCAAAAATGACCTAAAACAGCATTTCTATAAATAGTAGTGTTGCAATTTTTAGGTCCACTATCTCCAGACTTTCTAGAGCTGAGGGATGAATATCTATTCCACTGGGAAGCTGGGATTCTCCCCTTTTAAATATACTGGGGCAGATCCTCAGTTGGTATAAATTATCATAGCTCCGCTGACTTTAATGGAGCTGTGAAATTTCACACCAGCTGAGGCTAAGCCCTTCTGTTTGTAACCCTCTGTTTTTTTCAAGATACTGGACCTCAAGCCTGTCTTTGGCGCAGGACTGAATGTTACCTGTCCTGGGCTTTGGGAAAGTGTAATGTGGAGGTAAATTCTGCACTTGAGGAGAAAAGGGGGACATTTTTCTGGATGGATATTTAAAAAAAAGGAAACAGTGAGAAAGAACAATTTTGTGTGATGTAGAAAGAAGTCCTTGACCACCAGCTACCAATTAATTCATTTTTAAATAAATTGGACCTGAAATGAAACATTTGTACACTAGGTTAAGGTTCTGGCTAAATAAATAATTGGGTTTTCTGACTCATTTCAGTAGCTAGGCATTTAAAAGCTAGGCCAAAAAGAATCTGCCCCATGTAGGTACATTTGAACACTCCTGCATTCACAATCCCGTGTTTAATCCAGGTACTGTACATACTGTAGTACAAATCCATAGGTATTCCAGTTCAGACCAGACAGACAGTGCTGCCTGAGAACAACCCTCCCTAGCTCCTGGCTACGCAGTGATTGCACACACAGCATCCTTTGTTTGGGTGTTACATCCCATGCCATGGGTCTTGGGGGTGATTTGTGCCCCATATGCCCTAAGGGGGAGCAGATCATTTGCCCCTCTGAATGCAGGGACTACTATTATGCCTTGCCTTGCTCAAGGGGTCAGAGGAAGGAAGTTCATTATCCCCCACATGCCTTCCATCCTGCAAGACCCTTTTTTACTGTTCCCCAAGTAATTCACTGTCCTGCCAACCCAGATCTTCAGCCACTGTGAGTTCGCTGATAAAGTAAAGACATACATAGAAATGGTACTCTTCAGAGGCCATACTCCAAAATCCCAATCATCCCTACCGTGGCTGGGGTAACTCATGATGATCTCATAACCATGGCTGTTTGGTGGCCTGCCTGGTTGTCACCTCTCACAAGCACTAACATTTTCTTAATACAAAAACAAACACACCACATAATAAAACTCATAAATTCCCATACTTGTGTATCGGCCAGGTATTTGAAGGATAGTTCTCGGTACTTCCTTGCTTTCAGAATTTTACTTCTCGAGGGGGTGTTACTCAAGAAAGAACATATCAAACAGATTTGCATGCGTATTTGAATTGTTTGCAAGTGCACTGAGCAATATTTGGTTTTTTTTCCCCATTACTGACATTCTTCAAATAACATTAACTTCTTCATTGTAGAACAAAGTGACAAAGTGTATACACCTGAAGTAGCCACTCTGAAGAAACTGAGTATTTCTTAATCATGTCATTTGATGATATAATATAAAGAAATGCTATTTAGTCAGCTGGATTCCATAAAAAGGGAGGGGGGGTCATCTAATAGAATTTCTAGACAGGAGAGATGTTAACAAATTATTTCTGCAAATGGGAATGTAGCGGGTGGTCACCCGCTCCGGCCCTGAAGGTGTTAAACAGCCCTGGGAAAGGGCTGCCCCAGGGAGCCAATAGGCTACGCTGATTAGGGAAGCAGCCACAGCTGGGGCCATGCCCCAGTCAGGCCACAGCAGGTCCTATAAAAGGGCTGCTAGGAAGATGGACCTGGCTGCCTGGGAGCTCAGGGAATGGAGCAGTGCTAGGGAAGGGGCAGGCTGAGCTGGGGAAACTCAGGTCTAGCGAACTCCCAGGCTGCAGTCTGATCGAAAGGCCAAAGCAGGTACTGGGCAGAAAAAGGCAGCAGTTCCAACCCCCCCTTGCCAGTGATGAGTGGCTTACAGACTGCAGTCTGCCCCAGTGAGCAGGGCTAGATGTTGACTGGCAGTAGCCACTGAAGCAAGGTGGGGATATAGGGTTGGGAGTTCCCTGGGAAGGGGAGACCCAGAGACTGTGGGGGTACTGCAGAGGGCAGATCCCTAAGGTAAGGGGCACTGGGGTCCAGGAGGAACACAGGGGCCAGTGGCAGATGAGACACCAGCCTGCAGAGGGCGCTCTGGGCTGGAAGAGTTAATTCCCAGGACAACCAGCAGGAGGCGCTGTGCTGGTGAGTCATCGCTTTGCTACAGGGACAAAGGAATTCTATTGTTTAGGAGGTGGAAAATGATAGATGTAGCTGGAATCTAGGCATATTTTTGACTCGTTTCTTAAAAGCATTATTAAAAGCAAAACCTCACTAGCATCTCATCATGTTTCCTGTGTGCAAAACCTGGCAGGCACTGGACATCTGGGAACAAGCTGCAAAAGCAGATTAATCATTACCTTTTTTGTGATATGGTTCAAACATAGCATTGATCTGTTTATTCCTGGCAATTATACTTTCCTTCTAAAACTCTGACCCCTCATCTGTATAAAAATAATAATGCTCTTATAAAGACTGTCAAATTCTGGTACAGGCTGTTTATTAGAAAAATCTGGCTTTATATTTTTGTATGGATGATGCAGATTCTCTCTCTTTTTTTTTTTTCCATCTCTGTTATCTGCAATAATTTGATGCTAGACGGAAGCAGTCAACCACTAGCTTTCTCTTGGGAATAACTTGCCGTGCCAGTTCTATATCCAGCTAGTGTGTCTAATCTACAGCATGTCTTCCTTCAAGAAACAACCAGTGTCTTTATCACTAAATAAAGGGAACTCACTTGCCTGGCATAATCAAAATCAACTTCTTGGGCGTACATTTATCTGTCAACTTCCATCACACACGACACAGGTACCAGAGGATTTGATTAATGAGGAGTATAAGGAAGCACTAGTGCTGAGGTGTTAAGGCAGAACAACAGCTAATTAAGCTGTCTCTTTAAATATGCTTTCTAGTCTGTTAAAGTGACATACCCATTAATAGTTACAGATTCTTAAGTGACTTTTCAAATGACACCATAAGTTATCAATGGAAAAATGACTATAGAAGTGGCAGACAAGAAACTAGATCTACCAAACTCCATTCCCCTCAACAAATATTGTCATATTTGCACCCTCCACATTCAGGGTATTGCACATCAGAGGATCATAGCCCATATTCAGTATACTGACAGTATTTAAAAATTCAGGGCACTATTCACTAGGCTGTTCTCCAAGCAACCATGGCACTCTCATTGATGTCACCAGCAGTCAAGTTGCCAAACCGTGTGTGTTCTATATGGACCTCAGGAATTACAAGGAGGTTTCTTCCAACAACCACACAAGATTTAAAAGTATTATTGACTGGAACTGTTTGAGTGATGGCGGAATTTTTCTTTTTTTTTCAAAAAAGTAAATATTATTTGACAATTAGGACTTAATGTAGCGAATGTCGGATTAGATTCCCTCTCAAGGGCCTTATCCAGAAGGCACTGATGTCAGTGGAAGTCATATTGCACAGAATGTCTGTGTTTTTTCAAGGGAGCCTAAGGAAATTAGACACTCAGCTCTCATAGAAATTCAGTGAGTGTTGGGTGAGTGACTTCGTCCTACTCCTTGAAAATCCCAAGCTCTGTTGTGCATTTAAGTCCCGGTAAATTACAATGCCTGAAGAGCCCAGGGAGTGTTGCTTCTGTACCCACCTGTTCAAGAGGGAAGCACACATTATACCCAGGCAAGACCAGCTCCACTGACTGACACAGGGGGGACTAGAGAGACTATGGTCCCATCCCACTTGTGCATTTTCCATCCACTTTGGACAGTTTAGTGCCAACGGTGGCACGACCCTTGCATAGTCATTGTACTCAGGGAAGTGCATGTTGCACCAGCATTTTGGAAAAGTTCATGACCAGACACAACATTACTGTTAATAGTGGAAGAGCAGCCTGCCAGGGAGTAGATTTGAAATGCTGTTAATCTGGGAACTCCTTCATAACCCTTTCCATTCTGCCTACCAAAATGCATTCTCAGTCTGGCAGCCAATGACTTGTAAAAAAAGAAAACCAACCTCAAATGTAACCCCCTTTCTTCTCTTCCCCTTCCCCCCCTCCAACAGAGTTAGTCACTAGGAGCCAAATTCTCTGCTGACTTGCAGCCCCATTGCTGCCAGTGGGGTGTCACAGAGGTCAGAGGCAAATTTGTTTTCAACATCAGCGAGTCATGATGTTGCATTCAGTTTTTATTGCAATATACAGAATTTCTTAAACAAAATGTAAAATACTCTGGTAGATTCAGCAAAATACATCAGGGCATGGCTCCTGGGGCCTTTCTAAAGCTTCATTATTATTCCTCTTTAAATATAATGATACGGAACAAAGATAATATAGAGATTATAGCTGGATTAACTAGCCACCGTGAATACTTTATTGGATAAAATCTGCCCTATTTCTCTTCATGAACTAGCTGCAAATAACTTTCATTTTTACAAATGAGTGCTTCGGAATTATTCAAGAAGCAGATTATGCAAACACATATTAGCCTAGGGATTGCTAGCTAACTAGTCATTGTGACTGTTGCTTCTGGTACTCACTAATCATCATTTTCTCTCTTTGCCTAACGATCAGTCACCCAAATCACATAGCATTTTAATGCTTCCTGAATGAATTACTCCAAAGTCCACAAAGAACATGCAACATGTTCACATGAACAACCCAACCTGAAGACTCAAGTATTCACCACCCTCTCTCTTTCTGCAAACACAGTTGTGAACAAACATTCCTTCAGACAAATGTGCAGAAGAAGCAACCAAAAGGGGCTGAGAGTTTTGTGAAGGCCAGTTTGCATTCTGATATTTCAGCCAGTGTTTGCAAATACTCCCTCCCCCATCCCCCACCCCCCTCTTTTTTTACAGTATTTATCCAGCTGTAGTAAAGAAGAACCAACCCAGTCCTACAGTGCTGATACAGTTCTATAATACCGGACCGTAAGATCTAGCAGAAAAAACAAGGCTCCCAGTCAAGTGATAGATTTTAAAGGACTAAGGACCTCAGCTGGTCAATACAGGCTCCAGTGCAGCCACACCGATTGCCATTAACAGAGCATCTGGCCCCAAATCTTTACACTTCGTTGGAACTTCCTATGAGAACATAAAACAAGACAAAGCAGCAAACAGTTTTTCTTCTTTAGTCTAATCTTAACTCCAAATGGTAATTACACAAGTGAATGAAAATAAAGCATGTGAGACTGATACTAATCTGAAGCTACCAATAATAACCAGAGCAGGAGAATATAACACAAAGCCCAGTCCAACTCAGCCATACTCTCTGATAAAGTAAAATCCAGCAGATTTTGCCTCCTGAGTCCTTATGTGTTGAAATTCAGTCTAGAACTAAACACCCAGCACAGTCTATGATGTGTCTTCTTCTGGTGGCATACTCAAAAGATCAAGGATAAAATTAGTCCCAGGAATTCAAACAGGAAATTAACATTGATAATGGAAAATAAATGTCCCCAATTCAGCCTGTTGGAACAATTTCAGCAAAATGCAGTTGCACAGAAATGTATCAGTACTGACTTATGTTTTTGTCAGGAAGAGGGAGAGCGAGCAAGCAAGATTCTCTTACATTCTATAGCTTGGTAGTTAGAGGACTAGGTTGTAGGACTCAGGCTCAGGTCCCCACTCTGCAATTAAAAACACTACTCTGAATCATAAGCTCAAGTTTCACTCCCAAAACAGACATTTCAACACAATTCCATTTTCACAAAAATGTTCAAAAGGTTTTGTTTCTGATTCCAATGCAGAATGAAAACCAATTCTGAAACCTCTTAAAATTTCTGCAGAACAGAATGGTTGTCCTCTAGTCAGCTCTAGTCCCCACTATGTAACAAAGGAATGGTCGAAAATAATCACTCAGACACGAACCTAGATATAGGGGCACTTGAAGCAAGTAGTCTTTTGGGGCATCAAGCTGGAAGGGTCACTTGCACTTGCTTTGGGCCCACTTCCTATGGTGGAAAGAAAATCAGCACTCACCGCTGTCCTCTTTAAAATTTATGAAGCCACTGCTTCATGCCTCTCATTGCATGGATGACTATTTAACTACATGGAGGTTTGTGTCTTGCTTCCAGCCTCCTGTGATTTAACAGTGATGATAATGTCTAACGATCAGTCACCCAAATCACATAGCATTTTAATGCTTCCTGAATGAATTACTCCAAAGTCCACAAAGAACATGCAACATGTTCACATGAACAACCCAACCTGAAGACTCAAGTATTCACCGCCCTCTCTCTTTCTGCAAACACAGTTGTGAACAAACATTCCTTCAGACAAATGTGCAGAAGAAGCAACCAAAAGGGGCTGGGAGTTTTGTGAAGGCCAGTTTGCATTCTGATATTTCAGCCAGTGTTTGCAAATACTCCTTATCGGTAAGCATAGGGTGTCCTTTGTCTCTTTTCTTTGAAGTGAAGTAAATTCTACACTTTCAATTCATTAATAAACCCCCTGCCAAGATATCTCCCATTTCTGTCCTAATTATTTAAATCAGTCTTGCAATATGAGATGATGTGGGAGTCTTTCATGCATAGGTCTATTACAAAGAAAGAAAATGGACCAGATCCTTAGCAGGTGTAAAGCAGTATCTAGGGTCTCAAATTCCCATCTAAGTATCTGACAGCAGAAAATACAAATCCATCTTTAGCCAGTAAAATTACATCTGTCAAGAATAAGAAAATATTTCAAAACATTTCTTTTCATCAATTAATTCCAATGGGATCAGCTCCACTGCCCAAACAAAGCCGATAATAAAACATACATTTTTCATCTAGCTGTACCCATAAGCCTTCTCCCTCTTTGTACACCTAAAAGAATAAAAGATAAATAACTAAAAACACAACATATACAGTGATTTTTAAACTAATGATGAGAATCCAAGGCCCAAAATCCTTAAAAGTATCTTCAAGAGAAATATGCTACCATCTCTCCAGACAGCATTTCAAATTAAAATGTTTGATGTCCCAACTATAAGCCAATCAAGTGTCATTGCAGACAGAAAATGCAACAGAATTATCACCCAAAATTCCAAAGTCAGAAGAACAGTCACTCCACTTAAAAAAAAAATCTGCTGATGATAAATAATGAAAAATGACAGCACCTGCTGCTCATCTTTGTCGTTTTGAAGTCGAGAACTCTGATCCTCCAACAAAGTAAGGGGAGGTAGACATTGTAATCATCAATTGTATTGCCAGAGAGAGCAAATTACATATTAGTAACCAAAAATGAACAAGCCGAATAAAATAGCGGGATGAAAACCAATGGGGAAAAGTTTCCTTGACTCCCTTCCCATGCCTTAGAGATAAAATACAAACCAAAATTTAATAATCCAAGCTGAAAACATAAGGAAAAGAAAGCTAAATCTTAAATTGTGTTGTGAGCTCTTACCCAAAGCATGGTTTATTGAAAACGTTCTCTCCTGACTTTGAGCTGCACAAAGCATGTTAAATCCACACACCATCAACAGTATTACTTATTATATATTGCAATGGTGCCCAAATTGTGCTGAACTCATTACAAACCTTACAGACAGTCTCTGTAAAGAGGAGCTTACAATTTAAAAGAAAAATCAACAGATGAAAGATGTAGGAAAGCGACGGAATACAAAGCAAAAGGAGAGATTCTGTCATGGTTACTGTCATAAATATAAAGGGAAGGGTAAACACCTTTAAATCCCTCCTGGCCAGAGGAAAAACCCTTTCACCTGTAAAGGGTTAAGAAGCTAGGATGACCTCGCTGGCACCTGACCAAAATGACCAATGAGGAGACAAGATACTTTCAAAGCTGGGCGGGGGGAGGGAACAAAGGGTTCTCTTTGTCTGTGTGTTGCTTTTGCCGGGACCAGAGCAGGAATGCAGCTCAGAACTCCTGTAAAGAGTTAATAAGCAATCTAGTTAGATATGCGTTAGATTCTGTTTTGTTTAAATGGCTGATAAAATAAGTTGTGCTGAATGGAATGTAGATTCCTGTTTGTGTGTCTTTTGGTAACTTAAGGTTTAGCCTACAGGGATTCTCTATGTTTTGAATCTGATTACCCTGTAAGGTATTTACCATCCTGATTTTACAGAGGTGATTCTTTTACTTTTTCTTTAATTAAAATTATTTTAAGAACCTGATGGCTTTTTCATTGTTCTTAAGATCCAAGGGTTTGGGTCTGTGTTCACCTATGCAAATTGGTGAGGACTTTTATCAAGCCTTCCCCAGGAAAGGGGGTGTAGGGCTTGGGGGGATTTTTGGGAGAAAGACATTTCCAAGTGGGCTCTTTCCCTGTTATATTTGTTAGACGCTTGGTGTTGGCAGCAATGAAGTCCAGGGACAAAAGATAAAATAGTTTGTACCTTGGGGAAGTTTTAACCTAAGATGACAAAAATAAGCTTAGGGGGGTTTTCATGCAGGTCCCCACATCTGTACCCTAGAGTTCAGCGTGGGGAAGGAACCTTGACAATTACTCATGTGGAGTAGCTACTTATTTCATGAATAGTCCCATTGACATTCACATGAAGGCAGGTACTACTCAGCATAAATAAAGGGTGGCAGAATCTGGCCCAAAGTGATCAGGGAAAGCATTGGCACCTGTTTTGCTAGTTCCTTTTTTAAAAATAGAGGAGTCTAAATGAAAGCCCCCTGAAGTCAACAGAGACTCCATTGACTGCAGTGAGCTTTGGATGAGGTCTACATAGACTAATCTCAAACTACAGCAGAGCTGCCTACTCATGTTTAGTGATTAAATTAATACAAACAAACCACCTTGACTATTTGGTTTAAATCATGAAGCCTGAGGTTTAATAAAATCTCTAAATATTAGAGATTAGGATGAGACGAAGGGTGAACTTCTGGATCCACTGACTTCAATACGGCCAGGATTTCACCTGTAATGTTGGAAGCAATTATTCCGTATGTGCCTACTGCGGGGTTCTTGTACTTTCCTCTGAAGCATCTGGGGCTGGACACTGCCACAGACAAGAAACCAGACTATATGGACCCAGGGTCTGATGCAGTCTGGCAATTCCTACATTTCTATCTTCTCTTTAAAGCTTGCCTTCTTTTTCCTTTCATGCTTGCCTGCTTTCTGTGTAAGGTCAGTGAGTGAGTGTGGGAGGGCACATGACTCTCTTGAACCTCCCCTTCAGGTGTATCTCTCACTCTGTCCATTGATCCTCTCTGTTAAACGTACGACACGGCAGCTCAGCAGTCTTTGTCACGCTGTCAATCTGTAACTGTTATTAGATATATATAATTCACTTGCAAAATTTACCTTTTGTCCACATAGTGGCTCATTTCTAAAAAGTAACCAGCTGCCCCACTCCCACACTGTACAGAAGTCACCTTCCCCAATTTTACTTTATCTTCCTGATGAGACAAACACCCGTCACATGTTACCGGGACAAGCCCTTATTTAAAGGATAGCATCTTCTGCTACTGCTACATTACTTTCACAGACCATTTTTCACTTCCGATATCATTTAGAAAACCTTCAGAAGTTTTTATTAAGCAAATCTGCTTAAAATTATAGGCCAGATCTTGAGGCTTGCATAGCTTTACTGACTTCCATGGACCTATGCTGGCTTATACCAAATGAGGAGCTATCCCATTTTGACTGTTTTTCATCCCTTGTTCTTTACATAGATTATTATGATTTATTACATTGCATAAAAAGCCACCCCAAGAAATATGCAATGCTGTTAAGTGATGGTAGAATTGGCGTGCAATCTTTGCTCAGGAGTTGGTGCTTCATCACGCTCCACTGTAATGTTACTAGTATTACATCCTGACTAATAAGATCTGCTATTTATTCAGTCTGACAGCTGAAGAAAATTAGCAGTGATGTCAGGATCAAAACAATGCACCTAACACATTCTGCACAGTTCATTTCAGATACTTGATACACAGAACATAGCAATAAGAATTGCAGTCCCTCTTGCTAAAATTGTAACCTTGCCCAATGATTCTGTAGATCAAGCCATCAGATGAGAGGTGTACACATTTATGACCCAGTGTGGCAGCTAGTGTAATCATTGCTAGTTTTGTTCCCTAATTGGGACACTAATGTCTAGATACAATGGTGATGGCCAAATGCCAAATGTCTCTGATAGATATCGATAGGTGTACATTTCATTAGGAAAAACATGGGAAGATGTGATCACTAAAATTATAATTCAAAAGCTTGAAGCATTTTTTTCAGAAACCATGAGACTGAAACCTTTCATCTGAATTTCCTAGGCTAAATAGGAAGGATATCTCACCAGGGCTGCACTTCTGCCAGAAAATTAGAAACTTCCATTGTCTCCAGTGGGCGGACTCGGCTCTCCTTGTGGGTCTAACAATAAAAGGAATACATGCAAGATTACAGGGTGAACAACAAAAACTGATTAATCTTGTTCTATAGATGACATGAAAAAAGAGCTTTGTTTAGTTATTGAGTTGCTGCAAAGATCAGCAGAGTTTTGGAAATATGACTTCTGTGCCTTTAGCTGAACACTGCCAATCATTGGGAAATGGAGCCAACTTTCTTGGATTCTTCTCCCACCTCAACCACTGACTCAGAGTCTTAACTTGGGCAAATCATTTGCCTTCTTTATGCTGAATAATGCTTAGCTACCTCTCAGGAGTGTTGCAAGGTATAAGGAATACATTCTTATAACCACTTATTCTTGGACAAAGAACACTATATATCACATTAATTGTTATGTAGTATTATTCGTATTTTATTTAGATAACACTCAGAAGTATGTTAGACATGTACTAACAGGCTTAGGAGGCTTTATGAGATCAGTACTGACCCAAAGTGCATATAGTCTAAATTGATAATGAACAGTTTAGATGGTGTGAACAAGAAATTCAACTCACTATTTTTTTTTTAACTCTTGTCTTTATTAGAAATTCTTAATCCTCCCCTGGCTCAATGATAGAGGGGAAGAAAAAACTAAAGTTTAAACCTTTAATTACAGGATTTACTTTCTTGGCTGCAAAAAGTAACTCTTTAATATATTGGGAAGAGTTAAATAAGAAACCACCTGCTGTGGCCTTGCACTTGAAAGACACAGAACTTGCAGTATAGAGGAACAAGGACCTCAGACCCATCAATATAACAAAGTATAATCAGTATGCAGTGATTTACACCTTTAAGAACCCTTAGGCTAGGATGTGGATAGCCTATATTTTCACCATGGTTTTGGCAAGTATAAAAATCGCTTATGCGATGCAATACAAAATATTGGGATAAGTTCTGTTGAAACTAGTTGTGTGTGCTTCGACTCAGCTTTCCGATTATTTTATTTTAAGGATAAAAATCTTTAAGAAAAGAAAGTATATTATTTTCCCAACCATTTCAGGGTGGATAGGTATTTTCTCTTTCACCTGAGGAATAGTAGAGCCTTAAAAGAACATTTACATTTCTATCTTTTAAAAAATAAATAAATAGAACTTCTAGCTACATTCCTTGAGATCTAATATGAACAAGTTACTCACAAATATATGTCAGGGTTTTTCAGAAAAATTCTAAATCACAGCTCTCCCTCACATGTAAACTTTTTCTGCCTGCAGAAAATAGAAAATATCAGGCCCCAAAAGATACGTCTTCTCTTTGATAACTGCAATTGTGGAAGTATACAGGAATAGACCAGGGAACTTCTGTGTGGAAATTAATGCTTTTGTTTTTAAACACTCAAACCACAAATGATTTAAGCCAATATCAATCTTTAAATATCAGTCTGTACTATTTTAAGATAAATGGACATTACTACTTGAGAGTTGTGTGAGATGCTCACATGGAATCCTGGGGTACAAGTGGCTTATTCAGAAGCATGATTATTAATAACTTTGTTTAACTAATAAATAAAGGACAAGTGAAAAATAACACAGCAAATGTTTTACTTTCTATCCCTACTAGGAACAAACGACTGGGCAATAGGCAACATTTTTAGCCTATTTTAGGTCAATGGAAAAAAACAACATCGGTCTCATTTTCTCTTCTCCTTCTGCTTGACGCTGCAGTAAAACCATAATAAAAGGAAAAAGGTGGGAGAGGAGAGCATTTACTGCTGTCACCCTCCCTGGAGAATTCCAGCATGGATATGGCCATCTTCTGCTTCTGGTCAGGACACCATAAAAACACTTTTGGTGAAGGTTCTTTCATGTCTTGGCTGACCTTGCCTTTCCTTTCTAGGGCAGGCCCTACATAAGAACGGTCATACTGACTCAGACCAATGGTCTATCTAGCCCAGTATCCTGTCTTGCAACAGTGGCCTATGCCAGACACTTCAGTGTGAGTGAACAAAACAGGGCAATTTACTGAGTGATTCATTTCCTGTCCTCCAGCCCCAGCTTCTGGCAATCAAGAGGTTTAAGTACATCCGGTGTATGGGGTTGTATTCCTGACTGTCTTGGCTAACAAACATTGATGATCCTATCTTCCAGGAACTTATCTAATTATTTTTGAAACCAGTTATACTTTTGGCCTTCACAACATCTCCTGGCAACGACTTCCACAAGCTGACTGTGTATTGTGTGAAGTACTTCCTTTTGTTTGTTGTATACCCACTGCCTATTAATAACATTGGGTGACTCATAGTTTTTGTGTTCTGTGAAGGGATAAATAACACTTCCTTATTCACTTTCTCCATACTGTTCATGATTTTATTGACCTCTATCATATCCCCCCCAGATATCTCTTTTCTATGCTGAACAGTCCCAGGTTTTTAATCTCTCCTCATATGGAAGCGGTTCCATACCCCTAACCATTTTTTCTGTACTTTTTCTAATCATAATATATCTTTCTTGAGATGCAGGAGGGGACCAGAACTGCATTGCCACTGCACATTGAGCAGATGTTTTCAGAGAACTATCCACAATGACTCCAAGATCTTTCTTGAGTGGCAACAGCTAATTTAGACTCCATCACTTTGTATGTATGATTGGGATGATATTTTCCAGTGTGTATTACTTTGCATTTATCAACATTGAATTTCATCTGCTATTTTCTTGCCCAGTCACCCAGTTTTGTGAGATCCCTTTGTCACTCTTCACAGTCAGCTTTGGACTTAGCTATCGTGTGTAATTTAGTACTGTCTGGAAACTTCACCACCTCACTGATCACCCCTTTTTCCAGATCATTTATGAATTTGTTAAATAGCACTAGTCCCAATACAAATCCTTGGAGACTATTATTTACCCCCTCCACTATGAAACTTAAGCATGTATTCCTATTCTTTGTTTCCTATCTTTTAAACAGTTACTGACCCATGAGAGGACTTTTCCTCTTATCCCATGACTCCTTATTTTGCTTAAGAAGCTGTGATGAGGAACCTTGTCAAATTACACTGTATCCAAGTATTCTATCTCCACTGGATCACCCTTGTCCACACGTTTGTTGACCTCTCCCCCAAAGAATTCTAATAGATTGGTAAGGGATAATTTCCCTTTACAAATGCCATTCTGACTCTTCCCCAACATATTGTGTTCATCTATGAGTCTGGTAGTTCTGTTCTTTACTATAGTTTCAATCAATTTACCTGGTACTGAAGTTAGACTTACCAGCCTATAATTGCCAAGTTTGCCTCTTGAGCCTTTAAAAGAAAAATCATTTTATATTAGCCTAAGCTTCCCCTAACTGTGCAGCTAGGTGGCCACCCAGCAGGCTATCAAGTGCCCCTCACTGCAGGTGTCCCTCCTCCTGCGCTGCTCCTGTTCTCTGCCTTGGAGCCCCTGGCCAGCTGCTTCCGGGAGCCTCCCGCTTGCTGTGCAAAGCGGTGCGGGAAGGGGAGGTGCTGATGTCAGGGTGTCCCACTGCCCCTGTACCCCATCTCCACAGAGTGGGGGAAGGGGGACACGACGGGGCTCAGGACGGAGGGAGATTGCTGGCAGCTGTTGCTATGTCTGAACAAGCAGGCTTTAGACTGCTAAGTGCCAATCTACTTAAAAGGGCAGTGTACTTAAAGGGGCAGCATGTCTGTCTCTCTCTCTCTCTCTCTCTCTCTCTCTCTCTCTCTCTCTCTCACTCTCACACACACACACACACACACACACACACACACACACACACACACACAGAGTCTTTCACACTCACCTCCCAACACATACTTGTGTTGTTGTTGTTACTTGATACTTCTTTCAAAATGTTTCAGTTTTTTGACTGGTCTATGCATTTCATAATTTTTATTTTTCTCTTACGCTTAAATTTAATTCTTTAAGTAGTGAGTTCTCAAATGCCTAACCTGTCCTGGCTGGAGTAATAATCCCTACAGTAACTTTTTAAAAACATATATTATATCCAGGTTTTTTGTTTCTACTGGTGGCACACATCTGCACATTACCTCGCTATGGTGCACATAGCATTCATTCTGCACATGGATTGAAAAAATTAGAGGGAACACTGATATTAGCTATCCTCCAGTCATTTGGTACAGAAGCTGATTCAAGCAATAGGTTACATACCATAGATAGCTGTTCCGCAATTTTGTATTTGAGTCTCTTGAGAACTCTTGGGTGAATACCATCTGGTCCTGGTGACTTATTACTGTTTATTTTATCAGTTTGTTCCAAAACCTTCTGTTGACGACTCAATCTGGGAGAGTTCTTCAGTTCATCACCTAAAAAGAATGGCTCAGGAATGGGACTCTCCCTTACATCCTCAGCAAATATTCACTTAGCCTATGTCTACACTACCACTTGTTGGTATAAATTATATCACTGAGGGGTATGAATAAGCCACCCTTCTGAGTGACATAAGTTACACTCACCTAAGCACCGGTGTGGACAGCGCTATGTCGGTGGGAGAACTTTTCCTACTGACACAGCTGACGCCACTTGTTGGGAGCGGATTAATTATTCGACAGGAGAGCAGCTGCACTAGACAGCTTACAGCGGTGCGCCTGCATCGGTGCAAATGTGCCACTGTAAACTCTCTGGGGTAGCCCTAGCCTTAGCATCTGCGCAATGACCTTGTCTTCCTTGAGTGCTCCTTTAGCACTTTGTAGTCCCATTGTCCCACTGACTGTTTGTTTGGCAGGCTTCTTGCTTCTGATGTACTTTAAAAAAAAATGCTGCTAGTTTTTGTCTTTTACTAGTTGCTCTTCAAATTCTTTTTTGGCCCGCCTAATACTATTTTTACACTTGACTTGTCAGAGTTTATGTTCCTTTCTGTTTCCTTCAGTAGGATTTAACTTCCAATTTTTAAAAGATGTCTTTTTGTCTCTAACCACCTCGTTTACTCCGGTGTTTAGCCACAGTGACATTTTTTTTTTGTTCCTCTTATTTTTTTTAATTTGAGGTTATACATATACTTTGAGCCTCTATTATGGTGTTTTTGAAAAATTTCCATGCAGCTTGCTTCCTTTTAATTTTCATTTAAATACCCTATGAAACTTGATGTTGTGCATGCTGACTTTGGCTCCCTTAAAAATTAGGGATCAAGAATACTGTGTGGTGTTGAGTCTCTGTTTATGGAGGATTTTTTGCAGTATGATTCAGGAGGCTGCATTTCACTGGCTTGTGTTGGGGGAACCTAGGAAGTAAATCTGCTCCAGATCCTTATTTGTAAGTTACTTGATCAATTTCAAGTCTTCTTTTTTCTTCCTAACTTCCTCCCACATTTTTGACAATCTACCCTGAGGTTGTGAGCCATTCCAGACAGCGTGACAGTATCATTAAACTACAACCCATACTCAATGGGAACCACATCCTGAAAGAAATCTTTTCTGAACCCCCTCTTCTGGTCTTCACACAACTGCCCAACTTCACCAAGCTTATCAGAAGCTAACTTCCCACAGAACAGGACACACCAACTCAAAGCTGCACTTGACTCTGCCAGAAAAACAGATGCAAAACATGCAAACATATCTCCACAACTACGATGATCAATACCCTCCTCCAATAAACCTTTCAAGATCCATGGGTTCTACATATGTCTATTACAACATGTGGTGTACCTCATCCAGTGCACTGAATGCCTCAATAACAACTATGTGGGACAGTCACTATACTCTCAAATGAACTCACACAGAAAAATGATAAAATACAAAAACACCATAACACCTATGGGTGAACACTTTTCACAAAAGAAAAACTTCATATCTGACATCTCAGTCCTTATCATCAAAGGAAATCTGCACAATGCCTTCAAAAGACAAACCTGGGAGCTTAAATTCATAACTTTTAGATACTAAAAATCATACTCATAATAAAGACATGGGATTTATGGCTTATTACAACAATCTGTAACCCACTAACCCCTTTTTGGTCCTATGAGTGCGGAGGTGTTGATGGACCACTTCATCTTGAATGGTCTCTTAGAATACGTGTTGCTACTTATGCTAAACGATCTGTTCCACCTTGTATTAGCTGTGACATTCTGAGTACCTTTCCCAGACTTACGAAAAGCTAGTTGGTCCAATAAAATATATTACCTCACCTGTCTTGACTCTCTAGGGCTATGTCTACATGGGGATAAAAAACCCACAGCTGGCCCATGTCAGCTGACTCAGGCTCATGGGGCTCAGGCTGTGGGGCTGTGTAGATGTTTGGCTCTGGGACCCTGCAAAGATGGACGGTCCAAGAGCTTGGGCTCCAGTCACATTGTCTACACAGCAATTTTTAGCCCCAAAGCCTGAGCCCCACGAGTCTCAGTCAGTTGAGCCTGGCCAGCCATGGCCATTTATGCCCATGTAGATGTACCCTAAGAGATACATTAGTGAGATTTTTTTTTTTAAAACAAGAGTTTGGAAAGGAAGTCAACCCTCATGCTTCAGGGCATAATGCAATCACCAATGGGGGTCAGGAAGAAACTTCCCTTTTGGGCAGTTTATTCCATAATCCACTTCAGGGGGTTTTGTACCTTCTTTTAAAGTATCTGATATTGATTACTGTCACAATAAAAAAGTGGATTAGACAGATCCCTGGTCTAATCTGATATGATTTATATATATAAAATGTATTACTGGTTAGGAAAAGATGATCAAAGCAGGGAGGTGAGGATGGGAATGAAAACAGGAGTAACCTAGTCCAGAAGAAAAGCCTAAGAGCTCATTGTATTGGTAAATAGAAAATAAGATATTTGAAGCAAATATATTGACTTTTGCATTTCTGCTTTAGCACAGTGTCAGGTCATATCATCTTTAATAAGATGAGACATATGGATAATATGCAAATGCTCTTATGCGATGTAACCAGAATACACATAAAAAATGCAAAACTAAGTGCAAAGACAGACATATTTCACCTTGTCTAAAACACACATCCACTTTCCCTTTCCTTATCCTCTGTGGATAAAGACTATGATTTACTGTACACATTTCTGACAATATAAATGTTGTAGCAGAGGATAATGATTCTCGTAAAGAAAGGAAATCTAGCAGCCTTTCTGAAATATTTAAAGGATGTGTATGTTTTGTTTTTTCTTAAGTAGTATGTGTTTGCTTTAGGGCTGTAGTTTCTGCAAAAAGCAGTTGGTGGTCTATAATAAGAACAGCTAGGCAGAAAATGGGTTCCCTGGCTTGTGACAGTTTTCCAGATTCAAATCTTTCTCCTGCCGTGAATCAGGGCAAAAAGTCAAAATCTCAAATTTTTTTGCAAACTGATAATCCTAAAAAAATTCACATCAGGTTGATTTAAATGTTTCATTCTGATTTTGACCTTTAAACAGTTTTATCCTTTTATTATACATTTAAAATTTAGAAATGAAAAGTCATTTTGAACAGAAAATATAACTTTCCATTTAAAAATGTCAAAATAGAACATTAGAGAGACAAGGTGGGTGAGATCATTTCTTTTATTGGCCCAATTTCTTTTGGTGAGAGAACCTTTCAAGCCACACAAAGCTCTCTTCAGGTCTGGGAAAGGTACTCTGAGCATCACAGCTAAAGGCAGAGGTATTAATGGGCCATTCTACCTTGAACCCTCCCTAAGAATGTATGCTAACTTCTTATGCTAAACAATCTGTTCCACCTTGCTTTCAGCTGTGACACTCTGAGTATCTTCCCCCAGACCTCAAGAAGAACTCTCAGTATGTCTATACTGCATTGTGAGCTCAGGGTTAGCAGGACTCAAATCAGCTGACCCATGCTAAGAAACCCTGAGCTTTAGCATCTACATTGTATTTAAACCCTACATTAAGACTTTTCTAACTTGTGCTCAAACCTAGGGCTGTGGCATCCACACTGCAGTGCACAGACCCGAGTCAAAGTAACCATACCCCAGAGTCCATAGCACCGCCTGCACCACCCCTGAAATGTGGAAGCTTTGGCCATAAGACTGTGGTGCACTGTGGGAAAACAGGTGTCCTCCCTACACATTACCAGCAAAGCAGCTTGCTTTGCAAAAGTCCTGATCAGTTCACTCTCCATTGCAAACCCAGGAAGCTCTCTGATAGCATTCTTGTAGATGAGTGATCAGTACAGAATGGGTTAATGCTATTTGCCCCGGGGGGTGGGGAGGGATGGGCTTCCATTTTCAATAAAGTCGATTGCAGATTTTTGGGATAGAGAGGACAAGGAAGTTGTCCCATGGATTTGTGGGATATTTCCAGATGACTCCCAAGACCTGAGTCAAGTGGGGCTGCAGCTACACTGCAGAGCAATCGGGCTCAAACCCTATTGACTCTAGCTCCGACCCTCCAGTCCTGCAGAGTCCTAGGAGCCTGGGTCTGATCCCTGGGTTAGTGCAATTGCAGTGTAGATGCAATCAGGGATTAGTTTGGAGCCCGGGCAAGCCCGGAGTTACATTGCAGTGTTGACATACCCTGTGTGGCTCAAAAGCTTGTCTCTCTCACCAACAGAAGTTGACCCAATAAAAGATATTACCTCACACACCTTGTTTCTCTAATATCCTGGGACCGACACGACTACAACTGTACTGCATACAAAATAGAACTTTGTCCAGTTCTGAAGCATTTAAAAAAATATTGAATCAGGAGATTTATTGAAACTGACCTTTCCCCACAAATAGTTTGTTTCAATGAACTGACATTTTACAACAAAAACATTTAATCAGAAATTTCTTGAACAGCTCAAATCCTAAGAGTTAAGTGGTATTTGTTTTACAAACTATATAACGTTAATTACTACTAGTATTTAAATGATCTTTTCCTAACACTTATTTTGGTTTTAAAAACATATTAGAGATCTTAAATAAATGAATCCACCCAAATACTCCTCCACCACTTTTCTCCAACAGCTAGGCATTTCTGGAAATATAGATATTAAACAATTTTCATGACCATCCAGAGGCAGGAGTGAAATATTTATGTATTTATATGTGTTTATATTTAAATCAAGACAGTATATCTCCCTACAAGATACATTATAACTCAGAAGAAGTTATGGGCTTAATAAAAGAATTACTGGGCAATGTTCTCTGTTCAATCCTTCTGCCATTTGAATGTATAAACTTATGAATTTATATTATTAGTGGACTCTGAGTTGTTGGGTGGGGTGTTTTGTTTTGTTTAGGTTTTTGTTTTGTTTTGCCTAGAATGATGGTGGTAACTCAAGACAGTCTGTGTGGGGAGTTGAGGAAGCATGTACAGAGGAGGTGATTATTTAGAGTTTATCTTTTTATCTATCAGATCTACCTATATATGCTCAATATGATCTGGGTGAGCATCGATTAGATGGTGTCCTCATATGGAATTTCCATCTACAATTGATCTTGTCCTTCTTTCCATATATTTTTCTAGAATGTCTGTGTCTCTGCCACCCTTATCAAAATTTCAATGAAGGGAGGAAAAACATAATATGGAGCAAAATAATGTTTGTGCAAAAATAACAGTGCCTTATTGGATAATCTGCAACAGAATCTTGATTCATGATAAACATATGTGAAAAATATTACAGTCACCAATGCCATGCCACCACACAGGGAAAGGTGGCATTACATATGCATTTCACTTAATTCAGAAGTATGGTACATACAACAAAATGGCACATCTTCCTCCCATATCTTGAATAAGCACTTTCTACTCTCCAAAGTTCTCTCAGTCATAATGGTCTGAAATATTTTTTTCAATGAAGAATATTTCTATTTATATTGAATTTCTTTTGAGTTGTGCTTGAGGAGATTATCTGAAATTGAAAATATTGTCTCTGTTCTCTCACAAATAAAATAACAACCTACATGGATGAGTATAATCTAGTCATCGGTTTATAGCTGTGAAAGCCCCTAGGGAATGTCATAAACCCCTAGGACTGCTCTGAATGCAAATCTCTGCATTTGTGTCTGAGTTAGCCTGGAAATATGTAAAAACACTTTGACATCACACTAACTGCATATCTGGGAAGGTTGCTAATATGTTGCATCCCATCTACATTCAAGAAACATGCTCCTGATTTACCCATTTGATACAGAAAAGCTTTTAAATTACAGTAGAAATGAGACACTCAAAAAATGCATATTTTTGCTCTATTCATTGTTTTGGAAAGTACCTGATTCCTCCAAAGCTAACGTTTAACACACAGACTACTGTGTGCTTTTGAACCTGATCTTTTGACCAGGCTCAGGCTGTTACTGGAATGGAGTGCATGTATAATATTTATGTAGGTATGCACGTATATATTTCCCAGTGTGCGACCAATATGGACACCCATGTATGTATTCTGCCAAATATGCCAAGGGTCCGATCTTGCAGCTCAATCCACAGGAGTAAACCCTTATGTTATTCCATGCCCATTGACTTTTCATTAACTAATGAGGATTGGATTTGGCTCTGAGGCTCTTATCCAAAGCCCTCTGAAGTTAATGGGTGTCTGCATAAGAGCATGATAAATATATAAATGACAGGGACTAGGGAGACAGATTAATTCTGGTTTTTATTTTTAAAGATTACCTCTCTAAATTCAATTAAATCCCCACTGACGAAAGAAAGAACAGTTCACCACATAAATTTTGCACCAGGTTTGGGATGTGGAAGGCAGCTTTGCAAGCAGAAATCTGCCCAAAGTCAAGGTGTTTAAATAAAATACAACTTTATAAAACAGTCAGGTTTTTTTTCTTATTGTTTTTTTTTTCACCCTCTGAAGAGCTTGGAAATAAAATGCACTTTCCTCTTCATTCTGTTCTCCATTTTGCATTGTTTCTAGTGGTGCAGGAGCTAATACGGCTGCTTTCTTCTCTGTGTACCTGCATCACAAATAGGGTCACTCTGGGAATAGGGTTTGTTAGCTAATTGCTACTAAAGAGCACTAGAAGAACTCCAAATTGGGTTTTTTTTTTAATTTAGGGAGTGGTGGTGATGCTGGAACAGGATTCTCTATAGCAGGTCAATAACCATGGAGGATCCTTTTGGACTAGGACGGTCATACTGGGACTGAGTACACTGGGTCTATGGCCAAAAATTGCCTGCGGTACAATGTAAAACTGTTTTGCACTAGACGTTCTAGCCCATGGAGGTGACATAAAGGAGAGAGGAGGGTCTCCCTTTGGTCTTTTCCCTCATGTTCCCTCCTTCTTCTTCTCCTTACATTTACATATTCTCAGTTCCCTCTTCTTCCTTTTATGTTCTCATCTCCTTTCTCCTACCTTCAGTATATTTCTTTTCTAGGAAGAAATCAAGCATTCTCTCCCACAAGCTAAGCTAAAATTTGGGGATATGGCATGCACAATTTCAGGAAGATGGAACAGGAGTCTGCTGTCCTCTATTCTGGATCCCGAGTTAGCAACAGCAGTCCATGTTGGTTTGTAATGGCAAAGAATCACGGAGGGCTACTTTCCCTTAACACTGATCAAGAAATGTGTCGAAATAAGGAAAGCAATGGTCCTAAAGCTACTCTACCCTCTCTCTGTCTGAAACCCTCCCAACCTGCACTTCCAGGTTTGGCTTAACTTCCTGCTACAGATTTATACACATGTCTTCAAAGCAGCCTTGTGTATTTCAAGAGGAATTGCAAGCAAAGGTTGGGAGAAAGTGTCACTTTCATCAGTTTATCTCCTCCTTTATTACCGCAAGGATCCAGTCAGACTCCTGCTATTCTCATCCCTTCCATCTGCTTTTATTTAAAGAAGGAAATTACTGTTGTCATTACTGGGCCCAGTCCTTTGTTCAGTTGAGGGACCCCATCAACAAAAATGATTGCATAATTTACACATTGATTAGACCAGTTATAGTTAACAGACCTGACATTTTTCAGCCAAAATAGGCATTGCCATTCAGTTTTTCAGTAATTACTTGGGGTTAACATCAATGAGTTATCTAAACTCATTACCCAACTGTGCTAAATTCAGACCTGCACATTTGGGCCCTATATAGTTTTGAAGCTGCTGTGAACAAGTGTGTAGTGACATAACCCTCCACTGTGACACATTTCAAAAGAAACACCAAAAATAGGACAGAAAACTACTGTGTTAACATTCAGATAAGAAAATTATGACAAATTAAGAAATATTTTAAAGGAGACCAGACACTGTGATCTTGAAAGTTCAACTCAAAGGTTATTGAGTTTGCAAAGGAGTCTTGTGGGATATTACTTAGACTGTGAACTCTCTCAGCAGGGACATCTTTTTTGGTTTGTGTTTGTACAATGCCTAGAACAATGGAGTCCTGGTCCATGACTGCCACTCCTAGGTGTGACCACAACACAAATCATTAATAATATTATGAAGCTAATACTTCCACTTCTGACCCCAGATGAAAACCAGAAGTCAAAATGCCAGAGGTAAGTATGGGGCAAAATCCTAGTCCTATTGAAGTCAACAGGAGTTTTGCCAGGATTTTACCCACAGACACTAATTTTCTGTCTTTACTTTGTTCATAAAGAGAGGCCTGAACTGAAATCCTGAAAGTGAACCCTGGATCCAGGTCATATGTCAAACCAATTTGTATTATGAGCTAAATCAGAACATTGAAATTTGGAAAAAATTGCATTCAGATCTTAATTCTTTTGGATTATGTTCTGCCTGTTTATATAAATAGTAATTTCTTTAGATCCAGGGTTTGATTCAGGCTCATCTCTGAAAACTATTTGGAATTTGATATAAAGGACTAAAATTCCTTCAGTATAGCGAGCCTTTGAGGGGGGAAAAATTAACAGCTTTTTTTGCAGCAGTATTAAAAATGGAGTCCTACCAAATTCCTTGGCCTCAGATATTGTTGTTTTGATGTGTCACATTCTGTTCCATCAGTCATGTGCTGTTATGTTAATTTATTGTGATGAGTCATAGCAATGCATATCAGTCAAAGAAACTCAAAGAGCTCCACATAGAGGTTAAATCAGAGATAGATATTACATCTGGGCAGTACTGAGGTTTTATGGATCCCCCATCATGATCTCTAACCACTAACCAAAACTTTCCCTTGTCCCAAATTGTTATGCATTTTTGAGCAAGAGCAGAAAAAGTAAATGATTCTCAGTTCCCTTTGGATGGATTTTGGCTGCTGTAATTAAACAACTGTTATTGCATTGGGAAACCTTATCTTAGGGGTGAACAACAAAGTACAGTGTGGTTTCATTTCATGAACACCGACAGTTTCCCATCTGTAAGAATGATATACTATAGTTCATCTAACCTCACATTGGTGCCATGAGGCTCAATACATTAACGTCTGTAACAGAAAATGTCTGAAGACCATTGGCAGAAAACAAGCTCAGCTTGTGTCCATGGTGAATAGATCAAAACAAAAAGAATCTGGATTCTCAGTATCTACCATGATTCAGAGAAAATTACACCAATCTTAAAACAAATTATGCTAGAGTACCCAAAGTAAACAAAAGAAAGACGGAATCTCATACTTTTAACATAACTTCTAGTTATTGATTTAATCATACTTTCACTTGAAATATTTTTTAATTGTTCTTTGTAGTGGAGTCTGAAACCAACTAAACCTAGGCCATTCTATAAAAATTTTAGAGTGCAAAATTCTTTTCCCATCTCAAATCTGGACAAAAAGTTGGCATCTCAAAAAAACCATAAAAAAACAGAACAAACTAAAAAATTACACTTCTCTTGCTTTTTCTGGTACATCAATCAAAATGATCTCATGATGAGATTTCCTTTTGTGCAATTTAGCTATGTAGCAAGATAGTCACAATTCCCCTTCTGCAGACAATATTCTAATAAAGAGAGTAATATAGTTGGTATATTACAGAGATTGCATTATAGACTTCATGGGCTCTTTGGTTACTACACTACAGGTTATAGCCTTACACTGTATTTACATTTGGAAGGCTAGTCCTCAAACTCACTCCAGTAGGAATCCTTCTCTTCCCTCCCATCTTGCTCTGGGGGAAGTCCTTTGTGTCATTCTTTATCTGGTGCAATTACTTCCCCCTCCATGCTGGCTCAACTGTGCTGGATAGTATATGTTGGTGGGGAGGGAGGGGAAAATAGGAAGCAAGACTTCACCAACACCCAAACAAATGTCCATCATCCATCTTCACTCATTTCCCTGCTCACTCCATGTAGAAACTGTTGTCACCTATGATGAGGCTAGCTCATGTATGCAATTAAGCAGGTACCTTATTCCCCTTACTCCTTTTTGAGGACACATTGGGCAAGCCACAGTCTTGTCCATAGCAAGACACAATCCTTGCCCTGAAGAACTTATAATACAGTTTGTGGTAGTATGGGGACTAGCTAAATGTCCTAGTTGCCAGTCTCCTGCTCTGTCCCACATCACCTCACTTTATGTAAGCGTGTGAGCAGGGTCAGGGTGATTTCTGCACCTTGGTAAAATATTGGTTCTGTTTCCTGCATGTTCTTTAATTATGTATGTATGGGCTTGAATTCACACCCAAAGAATTATTTGAAATTCACCTAAGTGGTTTGTGGAATACTAACTGAGAAATAGGGAATACAGTCATTTTGACTCCCAAGCGATCAGCTGTGGATTCGCAATGGGTGCATTCTCTGTGAATGAGTTTACACAAGTTCCATATCTGTTCATGATAGACAGAAAATCTATCACTTCATGCATCTTCTATGACAACACACACACCAGTTGATTGTGTGCAAACTTAATACAAACAGAGGTAAAGGTGACTCTCTACACAAGAAACTCATTATTCAATGGGCGAATGCCAGGGATAATTAGATGGAATAAAAGTTTAAAAAACAACCCACCAAATAAACATGTAGAACTAATGTAGCCATTAGAATGAATGTGTTTATGCCCAAATCAACAGCTGTCCAAAAAAATCTGTTACATTTATGAACAGCGCATGAATTTAGTGGCTGCTGGTAAACATAACAAGCCTACAGGCAAAGGACATCTATGAGAACACTTTTTTTAAGGAAAGCTGAAACATATGAATTTTATGCTAAATAAATGGGTATGTGCAATGGGTATGGGTTGGCGCACATGTGGAATCTAAATTAACACACTATTTGTGAGGGCTCATCTGGCTAACTAAAGAAACATTTTTAGAATCTAGAAGAGACTGGAGCAGGTAGATGTGACATGGAAAACTTCTAATGAATTAACAAAAAGGAAGTGGAGGACAAAGGGTGAGATAGGCGGAGGAGGAGGAGGACATGAGAAGGAGGATGATCTGGAGAGCTTGTTAGTAATGTTTTGCTTTCAGCATGCTCGAGGCATATTCAGGACACTTAAGGCCACATGAACTTAGGAAGTAGCATGTCTTTGTTCTTTGGTCTTGTGGACTAACATAGCTTCTTGGAAAACTTGCTTAGCTTTTGATCTTATTTTCCTCCTTGTGTTCTATTGCAAAAGTAAAAAAGGGGGCAGAACCTGAATGCATAAATTCCTGGCTTCAATGAGAACTGCATTTCTAATGACTTTGCTTTGTGCTTGTATAAATTTAAGTGGACTCTGATTCAGTTGTGATTCTCTGAGTCACAATTTGGTCTATGATCTTCCCTGGGGGGACAGCATAACTATGTGCTTCCCCTTACTTGTAAAATCCCAATCAGCCATATATGTTTGTTCAGCACCTAGGAGACTGGGACCCTGATCCTGGCTGGGGTCACTACTTGCTATTTCAATACATAATCATAAGTTACTGCGTAGCTTTTGGCAAGTCTTCAGAGGAGGCTGATGATTTGGCGTACCTTGAGATGCCTTGAGCCGGATGATAAACTCTTGAGTACCCACAGTCTTTTTCATTTCATTTGAAGTTATGGGTGCCTCAGCACTTAAAAAAATCAGGCTCAGCCTGCTTCATCTTAAACCCTGCAAACCAGTGGCCAGGTACAAAAAATTGGGCTTTATCTTCTCTGTGATGCAGTTAATTCATTTGTAAAATGGGTATAACCTTGCTGGTCTCGTCAAGGTGGTGATGTCATTATTATTAATGACGATTTTATTATTTGTACTAAGTAGTGCCCAAAAGCCCCAGTGAGGATTGCAGCCCCATTGAACTGGGTGCAGAACAAACAGAGAGAGGGATGCAAACTCCTACCCTAAGGAGCTTCCAGTCAAAATAGACAAAACAGGCAAAAGACGGGAGGGTAAGGAATACAACACCGAAGCAGAGTGATCTGCGTGAAGGGCAGCTAAGTCCATATTTTTCTGTTCTAGTTTTAAATATATTCTGGGGGCTATTGTAGGGTGAAGGGAAAGTAGGAGATAATGGGCTAATAGGAAAAGGAGGTGGAAATGGGGGAATATTAAGATGGAAGAAAAGAATTGGGAAGTGGATAGGACGGAAGGATGGATGGATGGAGGGGCTATAAGGTTGAAGGTGGCAGAAAGAAACTGAGGGAGCTGGGGGAGTTGAGGCTTAATGAATTAGTTACACAATATTCATATTCGATGTACTCATATTCAATTAAAAAACATACCATCAATGTCAAGTATTATTTTTGGGCTAAGTCCCGAGAGGTTCAAAGTGCTTCCATCAGAGTCAAGGGGAATTGCAATGCTCAGGATGTGGCCTGCATGTTAATCAGAAGCGATGTACAAAATACTGTGCAGCTGCCAACCCTTTTGAAATTCTAGCACAATATATTCTAAGGCACTAAAAACAAGGCTCCCCATGTATGGCCAACCCAGTTGTACACTGAAGATGCAAGTAATTCTAAAAAAATCGGGAAGGCATCTTAATCTGTTTTGTCATTACTGGCATTATGCTCAGAAGAGATCACACAGGTTAATTACAACTGCAGGTGAATTGAAAACAACTGACTACTCAATACCCATCCATGATTTGATTCAGGTAAGATTGCCAGTCATGCTGGTGGTGCATATTATTTTATGGAGTAGGCAATTTTATGCACCATGTTCCTCTGACCTTTAGTAGCTGCATACCATAAGAAACACTGTTGGATGGCAGTAATAATTCACAGCAATGTGTGGGACTAAGCTCATCTTATCGCTCAGTAAGTGTGGGGAGGGAGTATCATTGACTACATTCTAGAGTTTCCAGATATATGCACTTGTGATTAATCTAACCTGCCACTGGATGTCACTCTTCCTTGACAGCTGAAAACATTTATTGGGGAGAGTTGTTTGTTTTTTTTTTAAGTGGCTTTTACAGAAAGACAATTTGGAACATTTGCAAAACTTAGATTAAAAAGTTTTTTTTTCTTCTTTTCAGTTTCCCATCCAGAGAGCTTCTGCCTAGCAAGTTTGATTTCTGAGATGAGCTTTTCAAATTGCTTGTATAAAGGCAACCAAGTGACTGTACTCTAAAAACCTTCCTTAGGTATTTCACAAACATTACTGCACTTCTAAAAGAAATAGCACAGAAAAAGGTAAGTGGATTTTCCATTACTCCATTGTATTTACTATGTTTTGATGGACTGTTGTGATAAGGGAGGCAGGCATAGGTCAATTTGGATTTTACATTTTATTTAATTGCAGGTACTTTGCAGTATTGTCAGACATTCTGCGTTATCAGGAGTACTGCAAGATCCAGTCTGCAGCATAAAGCTATTGATATGGTTTGCCCTGCAGCAGACGGTGCTTTCAGAACAAATATATTTGTATGTAGTAGTCAGACTAGGGCTTTAGGGTGAAGATTTCTGGGGCTTGATTCTCAATTACACCAAGATACTTTTACTACTTTGGCAGGATAAAGAGGCCTTAAAGTGGACAGAAACATCCACTTGAAAATACCCTCTGAACATGGGTTCTCCCTGGCTAGTATTTAAGGTGCCTACACTAGGGGTGTGCGCTGCATTATGGCTATTCTTGGTTTCCCACAGAGCAATTAGAACACTGAAACTGCTCTAACTTACATGAGGAGCCTGAAATGAATCTGCACAGTCCCAAAATACAGAGTTCAAAAGCAGCTTAAGGGGCAGGAAAAAGAATGAGAATCCAGCCCCTATATGTTGTTTCTAGCTCTGCCAATGAATCACTGCATAGACTTGGACAAATACTGACTCACTTTTTCCATCTGTAATTTTTTTTTTAATTAAGAATGATATCACTTTGCACTTACATAGCCCCTTATCTGCACAGAAGAATCTCAAAGCATTTTAGTTAATTCTCCCAATCCCACCGTGAGGGAGGCACATACTAATTGGGAGTTGGAAGAAGTAACCATTGTTTGTAAAGGACCTTGAGATTCTTGGAGGAAAAGGACCCTATCAATACAGAGACTTGTTATTAAAAATAATAACCAGGCCTGTGTCTGATGGAAAGGAAGGGCTCAGAAGCATATAACAAGACAGTTCAATATATTTTAGGTGGCAGCTGGAAATGCATCAGAAACTAAGGTCCCTTTTGTCCTCTTTCATCCTCCTTTTAAAAATCCATATAGGCCTGTAGAGACACATACATTTATTAACAACTATTTATTAATAACCATTAATGAACAGGTGTGTCCTGAGTAATGAGGTGCCAACACTATCCTAGAGCTGGGAGTAGTAGAAGAGGGAATTCTTGTGTAGAGGACAGGAGACCCTCCTGAGTAACCTGTCTTTGGAGTCCCAGGGCAGCTCTTCCATTACAGCTCGTCTGTGGGAGTAGAGACTCCACTGCATTGCTGTGGGGAGAGAAAGAGCAGACACATCAAAGGGATGTTCCTCTGCTGAATCCTTGGCAGTTATGTTGGAAATATTAACACTTGGTCAACCCTTCTGTGGCTGCTACTCTGCATCCACTAAGGGCACATGGACATGTCGGTATGATTCCTGAAGGAGTGCGCTGCCAGAGAAAGTGGAGGATCAACCGGATGTCCATGCAGAGACACTGGACTTCTAGGACTCCCAAGTTCCATTGCTCTAATGGGCCAAACCCCTGCTTGTTCCGCTGGGAGCCAATTGTTCCCCAGATGCCTCCTCTAATGGAAAATATTATGTGGAAAATTCCATGAGCTGGAACTCAGAGGGTTTCCTGTCCCATCCAAAGGAATATCATGTTTTCTGTGTATATAAAATCTCCCCACTGTATTTTCCACTGCATGCATCCGATGAAGTGAGCTGTAGCTCCCAAAAGCTTATGCTCAAATAAATTTGTTAGTCTCTAAGGCACCACAAGTACTCCTTTTCTTTTTTGCAGATACAGACTAACACGGCTGCTACTCTGAAACCTGTGGTATTTATACAGCTCCCTTTACCTTGCTACTTTACAATGTCTCTGTGAGGCAGGAAAATACTAGTATCCCCATTTTACAGGTGAGGAACTGAGGCACAGAAAGACTAGGGGCATATCCAAATAAGGAGTGAGGTGTGGCCAGCTGGGGTGTAAATCTACAGTGCTCCAGCATGCCATTCACCAACTGGGCATGTGGAATAACTCTTTGTGTAGACAAGCCCTAAACAGCTTGCCCTAGGTCACACAGAGGGTCTGTGATGGAACAGAGAATTGAACCCAAGGATCCTGAGCCTCACCCTAGCCATTAGACCATCCTTCCTCACAGCACTGACTGCCTTTTGAGTGTACTAAGTTAATGACTGATCTGTGGCTCCCAGAGCAACCCGAGCTTCTCAAGCAATATGAATTTTGATGAAACAGCTTGGCTTGTTTCTAAGTATCATACTGGGAGTGATTATTGCCATTGTTCCTTATTATTCACTGTAACATTCATGCAACCTCAGACATATTTATTCATAGCAAATAATTGCCACCCCGATGCTCATTATGAAAGGAACACAGTGATTTTCTAAGGTATTCTAGTTACAGAAGGCCAGATTCACACCTGTGCAGACAGCCATCACAAAGGCTATATGCCACTCAAATTAAGTCCCACTTATACATTATTTTGAGGACTTGGAATTTAAGCAGTGCATAGGCCTTGTCCTGGTCCTCTGCAGAAGGGTTAACTTCAGCCACAATGAATCAAGGTAGTCTTATTATCTAATATTTATTGTTTCAGAGGCTATCTGCAGAGCCCTTACTTAAGCTTTCTGATTTGGTAGTCTAGTATGTCAGCCTGCAGAGCAGAAACACTGTGCCATCTACTGTGATTCCATTACACCTTTCAATTATGGCACCAAGCTCTAATTACATTCTTGCTGTTTGTTTTTGGGGAGCAGGGGTTGTTTGTTTGCTTGCTTTTTAATGATAAGAATTACACACAATTTTTGAAATTGAGGGAATAGGAAACCAAGCAAGAAAGCACGGATGTGAATTCTAATTGCTGTGCTTTAATCATCAAAATTAGTGGGAAAGTGAATTATCCAAATACAGTGTGGCAGAAAAAATATATTCATATCTATGCAGTTTGCCATAATGACATATGAGCCTGTCAGAAATGGCAGCTGAGACTTTAAAAGGTGGAACCTTGAAAACCAGGCAATTCTAAAACTCTAGCTAAATTATAATAAATCTGGCTCACTTTTAACTCTTAGTGCCAAGGGCTTCACTTTGTGGCATGGATTGGAGACTAAAAACATCCAGGGGTAGATCCTCAGCTGATGTAAATCTGTAGTGCTGTTGACTTCAGTAGAGCTAGGCCAATTTAAACCATCTGAACATCAAGCCCCAAAGATTAGATGTGTGGCTCTCTAGAAAACATTGGCCTATGGTTTGATATTAAAGGTATCCATTAGAGAAACTGTCATACTGTGGCATTCCTGAGAGAGAGCACATTTAGAGAGGAGCCAGATCACTTTGCCAGAAGTATTAGTGTGTTCCATGCTATTGCTAGATATATTTGCATTTGAATATTTCTCCCCCAGCATCCAAATTCTAATTCTGCTTGATCCTGCATTCCTTGTGCATCCAAAATTCCCTCTGAATTTAAGTGGGGGTTTAGCTGTGAAAGAAATCCAGTACTGCATGACCATATTCCTAGCATGCCACTTCACACTTTGTTGCCATTTACATTTTTAGGATGACAAGTTTTTCTTTAGGGCTGTGCCATAATATTTGAGATACTTGACTTCATTTCAGTTCTGTGAAGTCAGTCATATTTTGGGAAAAGCTCATGAAATTTTGCTGTTTGTTGCTCCAAAAACAGTTGTTTTTCATGACCATGCACTCAATTTTCACTCAAAATGGCTTTTAGAGGCAGAAAAATCTACTTTATTTTAGACTGAGACAATTTCCAGGGAGATCTCCATGATGCTGAGCAGAAAGTTTCACAGCAGATTACAAATCGCAGGCGGAGAACGCAATAAAGACAAGGAGAAAATAATTAAAATGGAGCAAAGAGAGAAGTTATAAAGTCAAACATTGCACAAATGATTACAGCTTCTGTGGGAGATACGCTTTGCAGATCGTTTAGTGTTGAAGCCTATAATCAACCGTTAAGAGGTATTTTACCTTTCTTTAACAATAATCTTTCCCCTTTTTCTGCATTGGCTATTTCCCAGAGCATTGCTCCACCACTACCACTGTTTAAATTATTAGACCTACATAACTGTTTGTTAGTTCAGCTACCATGCTTTCTTTCTTCTTCCATGTCCTTTCAAACACAGCACATTACCTCCATAACTTCTAATGATTTACTAACTCATCAAACATGTTGTCAAGCACCATAAAGCTCCCTAGAAGTAGGATATTTCCTTATTACTCATTCAACCTTTACAAGGTGCCTCAATTTTTTTGATCACTTGAAATTTGTAGACTCAAGCATTCATATCACGTAGCACACACTATTTCTCTAATGCATAATTTTGTAGGTAAGAGATGGTTAATGATCAGCATGGCTCAATATACACCTGGGAAGATTGTGTAACTTTGATAGTATTTTAGAACAATATGCAGTGTTGTAACCGTGTCAATTCCAGGATATTAAAGATACAAGATGGGTGAGGTAATATTTTTTATTAGACCAACAGGTCACCTGAAGAATTGCTCTGTGTAAACTCAAAAGCTTTTCTGTCTCACGAACAGAAGTTGGTGCAATAAAAGTTATTACCTCATCCACCTGGTCTCTCTTTAAGAACGATAATTTGTATCTGTAAATCCAATTTTATTTAGAATAAGAGTTTGCTTAAAGAAAGCACCTTAAGAAATCTCTTCAGTGAACTACTGTCCAAGTGCACCTACAATTTTTTTATATATAAAGTGTGTATTGTAGAAGAGAAACCAGTGGCTTATGCATCTAAGTGTTATTACTGCTATATTTGTGAAATAAAAGGGCTGGTTGCTATCTTCTGTTTTTCTCATTAGAAGATTACCAGATCCTAGTTTTTCATAAAATCCCTTTTCCCTTTCATACTATATTATCAAAATGAACTAAATGCCCATTGTTTTCTGTCCTCGTTAGATCATTCACATATCAATGGGAATCATAATACATCAGACTTAGCAACTGTGATAGCTGGCCCTCACTCTGACCCTACACATGCTCCCTCCAAGCAGAGATGGCAGGTTTGTCAAAATTTTGGTGGTGCCCAGAACCCGCCTCCCCACCCAAAACTCCGCCCCCCCACCTACCTAAGACTCTGGGACGGAGTTTGGGGTGGGGGGAAAAGGTCTGGGGTGCAGGCCCTGGACTGGGGCAGGGGATTGGGGTGCAGGAGGGGTGCACGGTGCAGGCTCTGGGAGGGAGTTTGGGTGCAGAAGGGGTGAGAGGGTGGGCTCTGGGAGGGAGTTTGGTTGGGATGGGGTCTGGGGTGCAGGTTCTGGGATGGAGTTTGGTGCTGGGTGCAGGCTCTGAGGCTGGGGCAGCGGGTGGGAGTGTAGGAGGGGGTGAGGGGTGTAGGCTCTTTGGGGGCAGGAGAGGGTGTGTGGGGTGGGGGTTCAGGCTCTGGGATGGAGTTTGGGGATGGGAGGGGGTGTGGAGGGAGGCGGTGCAGGCTCTGGGAGGGAGTTTGGGGTGGGAGGGGGTGCAGAAGGAGGGGTGCAGGGGTGAGGATTGTGGGTGGGGCTGGGAATGAGGGGTTTGGGGTGTAGCTGGGGATGAGGGGTTCATGATGCAGGAGGGGGCTCAGGGTTGGGGCAGAGGGTTAGGGTGCAGGGGATGAGGGCTCTAGCTGGGGTTGGGGATGAGGGGTTTGGGAGGGGCTCGGGAGGGGCTCAGGGCTGGGGCAGAGGGTAGGGGTGCAGGGGGTGTGTGAGGGCTCTGTCTGGGGCTGGGGATGAGGGGTTTGGGGTGTTGGAGAGGCTCAGGGATGGGGCAGAGGGTTGGGGTGCAGAGGGGGTGAGGGTTCTGGCTGGGGGTGTGAGCTCTGGGGTGGGGCAGGGCTGGGAATGAGTTTGGGGTGCATGCAGGCTGCCCTGGGGCTGGGGCCAGAGAGGACTCCCCTCAGCCTTCTCTCCACCAGCAGCAGTGAGCTCTGGGGGAGGGGCTCCCCCCAGCAGCACGCTCACCTCATACCACTGTCACTGCATGTGTTCCTAGGGCCCCTCTCAGGCCCAGGAAGCCCCCTCACCTCCCCTGTGGTGGGGGGTGGGGGGCTGCCATTACATGTGCACCTCCTCCCCTGCTGCTGCCCCTCACTGTAGCCTCACTGAGTGGGTGGGGATGGGGCTGCCCCTTGCCCAGTGGGGGGCAGCAGTGGTGACTGCGGGTGGGGGGGCCCTGTGGTGGAGGAGGGTCCCATCAGAAAAAGGAAGCATTCGAGGCAGAAGGGTAGGGTCAGAGCAGGCTGGATGGGGGGGCACTAGGACCCTGGAGCCAGAAGAGCGGAGTCAGCGTGGACCTGCAGGGGAGAGGCAGGGATGCTCTGGGGCCCAGGGAGGTGCGAGGGGGCCGGGGACACTTGGAGGAGGTGTGGGGGAGAGACCCTGCTCTAAACATTGGTGGAGCCAGGCCGCAGGGCCCTGAATCTTGTTGGAGCCTGGGCACCACGGGCCCATACAACTAGCCGCCCCTGCCTCCAAGATAGAGTTGAGGCAACATTGGTAGTGCAGGAAAGCTTGATCTGCAACTCACTGCCTTGTCTGTGGATAAATATAGGATTTTATCTCCCAGAGCAGTTTTCTTGAGCACAGTATTCATTCTTTATTATAGCTACACACACACCCTTTATTAGAAAATGGAACAGGTCTCTCATGCAAGAGCTTTTATGACCTTTAGCAACAAACAGTCCATTTATACATAGTGCTTCTGGCTGCTAAATATTTCCTTATGGGACAAAATACAGACCAGGGGTAAGAAGCAGGTGCAGCACCTCTGAAAATGAATGGGATTTGCAGCCCCTCCCCCGCAGAACCTCCTGCATGCCATGAAACAGCTGATTGGGAGGGATGGGGAGGTGCTGATCAGCGGGGCTGCTGGTGGGTGGGAGGTGCTGGGAGCCATGGTGTGCAGCTGCTGCGGGGCTGCTGATGTATTAGTGTGGTTCTTGGGCAATGTACACTGGTAAATTCTGGCTCCTTCTCAGGCTCATGGTGGCCACCCCTGTTCTAAGGGTTTTTATTACATCATCTGAATTTCTGCATTGTTTAACTAAATTTAACAAAGAGCCAAATACTGTTGGTTTCAAAATGTTAGACATATAATTAAACATCAGAGCATGCCAAAAATCACATAAAAATTAGCAAAAAACCTCAAAGGACTTCTTATGACGGAACAAAGATTTCTAAACTTGGCAACCATTTATGGTACAAGCCAGTACATTAATAACATGCCATGGTGAAAGGCAGATTGTGAGGGATATGTGAGGGATATCAGATCAACATAATGGTCAACCTGAGATGGGCTTGTATAGCAAATGATGTGTATTTTTCAGTTATACCAGTTTTTCAGATAATTAAGCAAATTTGTATCCATAGTTAAATATTGCCCCTTCCTCCTATAAATGGAAATTCTTTAACAGGAAAATTGATGAACTCCTGTCTAATACTAACTTGGCTTTCCACATCAGGGAACACCTCCTAAAGTAGATCCTTTGGGGTATCATGAGGGTACAAACACACAGGCAACCATTCACCTTTCTCTTCATGAAAAAACTTGTACATATACAGACAGACATCATCTTCCTTTCCAAATGCAAACAGATGGACATCATACTAAAAGGACTGAAGGTAAAAAATCCATTACAATCTATATACCACACAGACTATGCTGACAGCTTGTGCCACACACTCTCAAAGAAACTGCGGAACCACCTGATCAACATGCTCTACAGCAAACAGGGAAAGATTAAGAATGAGCTCTCAAAACTGGATACTCTCATCAAAAACCAACCTTCCACACAAACTTCCTCACGGCTGGACTTTACAAAAATTAGACAAGTCATTTACAACACACACTTTGCTTCTCTACAAAAGAAAAAGGACACTAAACTATCTAAATTACTACATGCCACAAGGGGCCACAACAGTGGTTCCCTTAACTCACCCAGCAATATTGTTAATCTATCCAACTATACTCTTAGCCCAGCAGAAGAATCTGTCTTATCTCGGCCTCTCCTTCTGCCCCTCCACCCCCACAAACATGATACAGTTCTGTGGTGACCTAGAATCCTATTTTTGATGACTCCAACTCAAGGAATATTTCCAACACACCTCTGAACAACATACTAACCCACAGAGATCTTCCTACCAAGTCTACAAAAAGAAGGATTCTGGGTGGACTCCTCCTGAAGGTCGAAACAACAGACTTGACTTCTACATAGAGTGCTTCTGCCGACGTGCACGGGCTGAAATTGTGGAAAAGCAGCATCACTTGCCCCATAACCTCAGCCATGCAGAACACAATGCCATCCACAGCCTCAGAAACAACTCTGACATCATAATCAAAAAGGCTGACAAAGGAGGTGCTGTCGTCATCATGAATAGGTCAGAATAGGAACAAGAGGCTGCTAGGGAGCTCTCCAACACCACTTTCTACAAGCCATTACCCTCTGATCTCACTGAGGGTTACCAAAAGAAACTACACCATTTGCTCAAGGAACTCCTTGAAAAAGCACAAGAACAAGTCCGCACACACTCACACCCCTGGAACCCCGACCAGGGGTATTCTATCTGCTACCCAAAATCCATAAACCTGGAAATCCTGGACGCCCCATCATCTCAGGCATTGGCACCCTGACAGCAGGATTGTCTGGCTATGTAGACTCCCTCCTCAGGCCCTATGCTACCAGCACTCCTCGCTATCTTCGAGACACCACTGACTTCCTGAGGAAACTACAATCCATTGGTGATCTTCCAGAAAACACCATCCTAGCCACTATGGATGTAGAAGCCCTCTACACCAACATTCCACACAAAGATGGACTACAAGCCATCAGGAACAGTATCCCCGATAATGTCACGGCAAACCTGGTGGCTAAACTTTGTGACTTTGTCCTCACCCATAACTATTTCACATTTGGGGACAATGTATACCTTCAAATCAGCGGCAATGCTATGGGTACCCACATGGCCCCACAGTATGCCAACATTTTTATGGCTGACTTAGAACAACGCTTCCTCAGCTCTCGTCCCCTAATGCCCCTACTCTACTTGCGCTACATTGATGACTTCTTCATCATCTGGACCCATGGCAAAGAAGCTCTTGAGGAATTCCACCATGATTTCAACAATTTCCATCCCAACATCAACCTCAGCCTGGACCAGTCCACACAAGAGATCCACTTCCTGGACACTATGGTGCTAATAAGCGCTGGTCACATAAACACCACCCTATACCGGAAACCTACTGACTGCTATGCCTACCTACATGCCTTCAGCTTTCATCCAGACCACACCACACGATCCATTGTCTACAGCCAAGCTCTTCGATACAACCGCATTTGCTCCAACCTCTCAGACAGAGACAAACACCTACAAGATCTCTATCAAGCATTCTTACAACTACAATACCCACCTGCTGAAGTGAAGAAACAGATTGACACAGCCAGAAGAGTACCCAGAAGTTACCTACTACAGGACAGGCCCAACAAAGAAAATAACAGAACTCCACTAGCCATCACCTTCAGCCCCCAACTAAAACCTCCCCAACGCATCATCAAAGATCTACAACCTATCCTGAAGGACAACCTATCACTCTCACAGATCTTGGGAGACAGGCCAGTCCTTGCTTACAGACAACCCCCCAACCTGAAGCAAATACTCACCAGGAACCACTAACCCAGGAACCTACTCTTGCAACAAAGCCCGTTGCCAACTGTGTCCACATATCTATTCAGGGGACACCATCACAGGGCCTAACAACATCAGCCACACTATCAGAGGCTCGTTCACCTGCACATCCACCAATGCGATATATGCCATCATGTGCCAGCAATGCCCCTCTGCCATGTACATTGGTCAAACTGGACAGTCTCTACGTAAAAGAATAAATGGACACAAATCAGATGTCAAGAATTATAACATTCAAAAACCAGCCGGAGAACAACTTCAATCTCTTTGGTCACTCAATTACAGACCTAAAAGTGGAGATTCTTCAACAAAAAAAACTTCAAAAACAGACTCCAGTGAGCGACTGCTGAATTGAAATTAATTTGCAAACTGGATACAATTAACTTAGGCTTGAATATAGACTGGGAGTGGATGTGTCATTACATAAAGGAAAACTATTTCCCCATGTTTATTCCCAACCCCCCCGCCACACACACACACACACTGTTTCTCAGATGTTCTTGTCAACTGCTGGAAATGGCCCACCTTGATTATCACTACCAAAGGTTCTCCTCCCCTCCGCCCCCCACTCTCCTGCTGGTAATAGCTCACCTTACCTGATCACTCCCGTTACAGTGTGTATGGTAACACCCATTGTTTCATGTTCTCTATGTATATAAATCTCCCCAATGTATTTTCCACTGAATGCATCTGATGAAGTGAGCTGTAGCTCACAAAAACTTATGCTCAAATAAATTTGTTATTCTCTAAGGTGCCACAAGTACTCCTTTTCTTTTTGCATTCACCTTGTCTCTCTCTCACTACCAATGTAATAAGAAGTTTACTTGTATATGGCCATGTCCTTAATAATGTGTCTGTATTTTGCATATTCAGGGCTAGATTCTGATCCTCCACTTCAGTCTCCCACATACTGCTCTAGCAGTATATAAAGTCTGTAAAGGAGCCTCAACAGCCCAAGGGAGAATTTCCCTGGTGTACGAGTAACATAGAACTAATGGATCTATGCTGCTCCCCTAAAAGCCTACAGAGTAGGTGCATGCCAAGAGTGGGAGGGCTGTGGGCATAGAATTTTGTACTATAGTTATTGTAGACTGAAGAATAGCCCTTAAGCAGCAGTGGGGAGGCTGCTGTACAATGGACAACTAGCACATGGTCCCCAATGCCACAGTATCTGAGCATCCTGTTGTTGTTTCCTCGGAAGAATCAAGGTTCCAAATAAACAGAACATGAAAAATCCTACAATCTTTATGTCAATTGTTCCATTGATTTCAACATAGGAGGCAGTATGGTCAAGTGAATAAGGCATTGGAGCTCTATTACGAGCTCTACCCCTGACCTTGGGCAAGTCATTTCACAGACACTGTGTTTCAGTTTTTTCCATCTCTACAATAATGACCTTACTTTGTAAAGTGCTATAAGATCAACAGGGGGGAAAAAACATTGTGTCAAAGCTTTGTATTTTATCTGTACTTCCATGATTAAGGTAGGCAGGATTAAGGCCATTGTGGCTATCAAGAATATATTGAAATTAACTCCAACACCACCCTCATACCTTTCCACAAATTTCACTCTCTTCATTCCCTCCAAAGATAGCATAAAAACGTACAGCCCAAAGACTAAGGACCTTGACTTAATTGGAGCTAGGGCAATTTATACCAAGTGAGGTCTGGTCCCCAGATCTCCAGCTACTGTAAGTCAGTATGACTCCATTGAAGTCAATGGACATATGCTCATTTACACGAGCCCTAAATGTTAAAGAGCAAAAGAAGAAAATGGAATAATATGCACACTCACGCATAGTAAATATTCAAATAGAGTGACACATTCATGTTATAAAGCCTGGCTGCATTCTGACGAGAAGGGAGTAAAAAATAATTATTTTAATATTTCTAACATGTAGCAATAAAGCAAAGGTAGTAAGAAAACAGAAGGTTTAGATTAGCAAATCTCAGAAAAAAGGAAATTGAAAGAGAACATTTCTCTTAAATCTGTTTTAACTTGTAATGTGGAAGATGAATATTGCAGAAAATGCAGGCTATAAAAATGGCGCAGCTAGTTCTTTGCTCACAATAAGGAAGTTATTTTGTTTTGTAGAAAGTGCATCAATGGCCGTGGTAGGTGTTACTCAGTTATCTGATTTTATAGTCCCAATAATCCATTTTAAAAACTGTAGTAAATAGGTAATATATTATCATGACAGCTGCATTAAATGACTGCCTCTCCTGTGTTATGCTTTTGACTTTATACAACAATGTTAAGATGTTTTTAACCAAGTTTCCAAGATGAAAATAACATGGTGTCAAAATATTTTTTTCTAACCAATCAGCGCTATTGAAAAACATCACTGAGTTTTGCGTTTCCATGACAACTAATCTCAAATACTACAAAACCAATCCAAGCTCACCAATAAAGTGTTCTTATGAGAAGAAAATGACTCAAGTAAAAGCATAAACCATGCAACCCTACATGTGTATAATGTACACTTGCATCAGAGAATAAATCAGTAATGTTTCTACTTTCTAGATTTAGATTTCTTCTTGCCCTTTTCTTCTTTTGGGGTGCTGGTGCGTGTAGCCTGTATACTAAAGCCCATGCTACATTTTGATTCTAGTCTATTTTAGAAGACTATGGGGATAACCACAGGATATTAACAGAATAATATTTGCAGCAGTCTTTTACTCTAGAACTTTGATCAATTTGCTACTGAATCCCAGTTGACAATGAATCACAAAAAAGGTGCTTTTTTTCCTGGATTGGCAGCTCTAGAGATGGAATTCTCTCATTTACTGTACAGGCAGCTTCCCAAGTTTTCCCACTAGTCTTGCTAAATATGACCTGTTAGGACAACCTCAAATGGTGAAACACCCACCATTCAGTCTTCATTGCTTCTTCCAATAGAGGCTTCCCTGTTGTGGCTGTCAACAGTGGTGCCAATTGCAACTGTGGAAAGTGTCCCACTGAATCCATTGGGGTTGTGTGGTGGCCAGGATCCTCCCACGCAGGGTTTTTTGAAGGCTCAGGGACTCAGAGTCTGATTGAAAGGCCACTAGTCACTGTGAAGACACCCACTGGATTTCAATGGGCTCTGGATCAGTCCACACAGTGGAAAAGTTCTACATTCCATTACTGCTTCCTTCAGTCAGCCAGCCAGCCCCTCTACTAAAACACTTTTTTTAAAAGCCCACAGCAAGATACAGCCAATGCTTCTTGGCTGCTCAATTTTAAAAAGAATTGTAGATAATGGGATTTTTTTTTTAAATATACCTTGATGCCATCCTTTTTCAACTCTGGAGGCACGCATGTTGAGGGACTTGGGACTTCAAAAAAAAGAGACAGAGAGGTCATAACCTATATGCAGTGAAGTGGGAAGCTAAGGATTTAGAATAATCATTCTTTAAATTGTAGCACAGTATTCTTTTAACCTATCAACCACAATTGTTTGTGATTTTCCCAGTGCTAATGACCAGGTCTTAAAGGATGCAAATAATACTGAGTCCCCCCATACACACACATTTAAATTAGCCATCATTCTAAAGTGTTGACATCTAAAGCTGGGGGCCAACTGGCTAAGCGGCTGTTCTGCAGGAAAGGACCTGGGGATTACAGTGGATGAGAAGCTAGCTATGAGTCAACAGTGTGCCCTTGTTGCCACGAAGGCTAATGACATATTGGGCTGCATTAGTAGGAGCACAAGCAGATCGAAGGAAGTCATTATTTCCCTCTGTCCGGCCCTGGTGAGGCCATATCTGGAGTATTACGACCAGCTTTGGGCTCCCCACCACAGAAAGGATGTGGACAAATTGGAAAGAGTCCAGTGAAGGACAACAAAAATGATTAGGGGAGGATTTGATAGCAGCCTTCAACTACCTGAAGGGGGGTTCCAAAGAGGATGGAGCTTGGCTGTTCTCAGTGGTGGCAGATGACAGAACAAAGAGCAATGGTCTCAAGCTGCAGTGGGGGAGGTCTAGGTTGGATATTAGGAAAAACTATTTCACTAGGAGGGTGGTGAAGCACTGGAATGGGTTACCTGGGGAGGTGGTGGAATCTCCATCCTTAGAGGTTTAAGGCCCTGCTTGACAAAGCCCTGGCTGGGATGATTTAGTTGGGGATTGGTCCTGCTTTGAGCAGGAGGTTGGACTAGATGACCTCCTGAGGTCTCTTCCAACCCTAATCTTCTATGATTCTATGAAATTTCGGCCCCACTGAAGTCAGTAGGAATTTGCCATTGATAGCAATGGAGCCAGGATTTTTCTCTGAGTAAACAACACAAAAGTTGATTTTATATCATTATTTTAAAATATATAATTACAAGATAATGCATTCCCTTTCAATCAAGACAGGGTGCAATGAGGTAGGGATATGTAAAAAATGCTTTTGTGATCAAATAGAACCAAGATGCAAATATTCAATGACTGTTTTCAAACTCTAGACTGAAGTGAAAGAGGACATAGGCAGCGCTTTTAATGGAAAATGAATGAATTCAGAACAGAGTTACATGATACTAGTACATTGTTGGCTAACCACTGAAAGTGCAGCTCTCTTTATTTTATAAATGTCCTCACTATTATTTTTTCAGTTGCAGAAGTCTGACAATGAGTGACTGCACTCACGATATATTTTGCAATATAATAAAGCAAAGGAGCCTTTACATGATCATGGAATAAATTAAGATATAAATGGCCAGTCAGATCACACAAATCATCATCTCTTTGTTGCAGTACCTTAGTTTTTATTCTTTGATCCATTAATTTCCACTTTGTCCTTTCATCCTCTTTTGATATAATCTTTTTATATTTGGGGGGAGAGGGAAAGAGGGGCAGATGATTCCCTTTAATATGACATCCCAGAAGTTTTTACCTCACACTAATGAAATTGAATCAATAACATCACCGGATACTTTAAGACCAGATTTTAGCCTCATACTGCACACCTGTAACGAGATCCAGTGCCCCTTTATTTCCCTGTACCAGTTATCTATACTGTAAGTAGCTCCACATGAAAGAAAGCTGCTTCTGAAGGGCGACACAGCCCACACATGACATGTGGGTACCAGTGGGAAGCAAGTGGAGGGAACTCACTGGCCAGTGTAGCTACATTCATGCACTGGGGGAAATAAATCTGAGCCAGATTGTCAGAATCGCCAGGCAGCCAGCTGAGGCAGGAGCAGATGCAGGGTGGAACAGGGGCAGGCTAACATGGAACAGGCACAGGGTAAAGCGGGATCAGGAAGGGCAGCCTATTAAAACAACCATTCAATGGGTGTGCTCCTGATCATGTAGTGATATTGAGCAGACTGGAGAGACACTGCATCCCTTAGAAGCCTATATACCTACTTCAGGATCACTGGGGTGGACTTGGGCCCTTGCATGTGGATTGGCTGACCCCTGGTTGAATGGTGTGGGGCTTATCACAAGACCTGCAGGTAACTGCCTGGGATGACTCATCATACTTTCTGGGTCAGAGATTAATCGTTAGGCTTAAAAAGTCTTAGGCTCAGAGGAAACTCAGGGATGACTCATCAGGCTTAAGCAGACTCAGGCTCAGAGGCAGGGGTGAAAGTAAGTCGAACAACTTACCGGTACTCTGGGGCCAGCTCTGGCCCCCAGAATGGGTGGGGCCTAGGGTGGAAGGGGCGGGGTTGAGGGGTTCAGAGCCAGCCCCAGCCCACCCTGTAAGGTAAGTGCCTCCCCCCCCCCCCCCCCCCACACTGGGGTAGCAGCAGCAGCCCGGGGCTCTGGGGGCTATTTAAAAGGCCCGGGGCTCCCCTCTTCTACCGCCCTGGCCCTTTAAATAGTCGCCAGAGCCCTGGGGAAGCGGCGGGGCTCCAGCGGCTATTTAAAGGACCGGGGTGGCAGAGGCAGCTGAAGCCCCGGCCCTTTAAATAGTTCCCGGAGCCCCCACTACCCCAGGGCTCCGGGGGCTATTTAAAGGGCCCGCAGCTCCCCTGCTTCTACTGCCCTGGTCCTATAAATAGCCGCCGGAGCCCTGGAGTAGCAGCGGCGGGGCTCCAGTGGCTATTTAAAAGGCCCGGGCAGTAGAAGAAGGGGAGCCCCAGGCCCTTTAAATAGCTGCCGGAGCCCTGCAGCCGCTACCCCAGGGCTCCAGCAGCGGGGCTCTGGAGGCAATTTAAAGGGCCTGGGGTTCCAGCCACTGCTGGGAGCCCCAGGCCCTTTAAATTGCCCCCTGGGGAAGCCAGGCTGCCCCAATACGGTGTACCGGCTCTTGCCAGTACGCCGTACTGGGGCGTACCGGCTTACTTTCACCTCTGCTTAGAGGTAACTCATCACACAGGTATAGGTCTGGTGCTTGTCCCCAGTTGGGGGCAAGCGGGGACCAGGAGGCAAATCATGACTCTCTCTCTCTACATCTCAATATACTTCCCAGTTTGTTTCCAAGTCAGAACAACATGCTGCCCGACCACAATCATATTAAAGTCACTATTGAGCCTGCATAGTTTGCACTTAGATAGACTTTGAAATACAAGGATATCAAAGCACATTAGAGCTAATGTAAAATACTATTTTATGACATGATGAATATGACTTTATGGTGCAATTAGCACCTCTGTTTTTTTCTTATTTCTCTGTAATTGTTAGTGCTATTTCCTGCTCTTCCCACACACATGCACACTAAATAAACACTCTAGCACCATTGTGTGCAGGGAAAAGTTATAATACACAGCTTAACAATGGCTAAAATGAAGCTATATAGATGTCAAGGGCCTACCATAGAATCACACAGAAAGTCAGTGGCAAAGATTGAAATAGACTACATGGGCTTCTTCTACCTCTTGCTTCTGCCTAGTGATGTAAGTAACTTCCACAGAAGTCAATGCAAGAATGTGATGTCCTGAAAGAGGAGAATCTGACTAGAAGTGGTGACTCCAACTCCTCTATGCTAACCAGCAGACTGCAAGACCTTCTATATTTTTTATTATATTCAGATATTACAGATGTCACAGAAAACTAATATGAGCTAATAAGAGTAGTAATAATAGGTATAGAATTTGATAGCTATAGCAGTTTACATTTTCTTCCTTCTGTGACGGGAGCTAGTTGTATAGTGGTTTATTATGTTTTCCACTGGAGAACAGAGTTCAAATCCTATTATAACTCCTAAATGTAAATGAGTTTTTTGGTCTTACCCCACTCCCTTTATTGCATATCACATAACCAACTTGCCATTTAATGAATGATTCAGAATGCTTGACTGTCTCTGTCACATGAATATAAACGACAGGAATAACAGATCAGCATGAAGAACATTGGCAGAGATATACAGGACTTCAAGACTGGAACAGAAAGGGTGATGGGGTGTGAAGGTTGCAACTCATGGGTGAGGTGAATTGACAGAGCTGCATAAGGACCCACACCTCTGAAAGCAGGGAGTTTTGAATGTCAGGATTTAAGTGTCTTGAAAGAGCAGTGTGGTAAAGCTGGCACAAGGCCTGCCCTAATGATGCCCGGCTTAAGCATTGCTATGATAATCCAGCACTCTCATAAAACTACACTCAGTAGTAAATTAAAAGAGAGAAAACTGCATTCAGTCTATCCTAACCCACATATTTTACCCTATAGAATTTTAACAAAGGTTACTCTGAGTAGAGCCTTTTGGCTTCTATGTTATGAATATTGATAAGGTGCCATTCTCAACAGCAGGTAGGGAACCAGTTATGCATCATTGAGATCTTGTCTTCTATTACTTTCTCAGAGCATGTAGACTCACTCTTTGAAATGCCTAGAGCTAAGTTGCTAAAGTATATAAGTATTACCAAAGTGTCCCTACTGCATCAGAAAGTGGAATCAGCCAACTGTGAAATGAATTTGTATTTTCACCAATCTAATAACAACAGACTGTAGAGGGCTCTGTACTCAACACATTTGTTATGTTTATTGTCATGGAGAGACAGGGCTTTGATGTCACTGATAAATGAAATTACAGCTTGTCAGAATTCTAAGTCTAATTGGCTGACAGATGGCCAAACTTTTAACTTTATTACAAGTTGCATGTCAAATCAAGAGTGCAGAAGAGGTGACAAACAGTTATCATCATATGCTTGGTTCCATTAAGATCTTTTGTCTTGCAGGTCATTGATGTGACCTTCAATATCAAGTTTACGGAAATCAATTCTGTACAGTATTTTTCATTATTGTTATGGAATGGGGAAACTTTGGTGATCTGACTCTTTGTGAGTTTATGTGTCTTTTCATTTTACTTTTGGTATTGCTTTGAATGTGGTAATACTAAAACTTCCAGAAAGTTGCTTCATGGAGAGAGGGACCTTTTGTACTTTGGTCTGTATACATTGGGGAAGACTGTAAACCCCTTAACCCACACTGTGGAGCTGTTACTCACAGGATTCGTCCCATTGACTTCAGTACAAATTATTACTGGAGAAAGCATTCCCACATTCCTATGCTGAGAAGTGACTACTTGTCCTGGTGTCACACTCTGGAGGAGAAAGAATTCCACAACAGCAAGCACAATTCAGTGAGTGCAACATGATCAGTTTAACATATGAAACATAAAATGTTTCTATGCATCGATTTCATTCCATTTTACAACAATCTTTTTAACTTTCTTGATTGATTGACCCTTCGAATTACAGCCCACATTTCTCTGAATGAAGTACCCATGTCATCAAATCAATATATAGTTTTGTTCCTGCATTAAATAGCTCCTTTAGAGTGCTATTGAATCCCTGTAGAAATGAACAGAGTGACAGATTTAACTTCTATCTGGAGAAGAAAAGTAATAAAAAAAAACCAACAATGAGGAATTCCAAGGATGTTATGTTGTTTTAAAGGATGAGGCCAGGACTGTGTTAATTTGTCTGATACTTTCAGATCCAACCTGTAATACCAATTCTGTATGGGATATCCAAGAACACACTCACTGAGTTGTGCCATTTAGATATAGCCCTGCTTTCAGGGCAGTGCAAAATTTGTGACAATTTATCAAAAATATTATTAAAAAAAGTAAATAACCATTTCAATAATGGTTTCAAAAACACTTTCTATATGAATTTTTGTTTTAAAGTATTCATGAACAAATTTAACATCTGAGAACCTAAAATAAGTCAATTTTGAACACTGTAAAAGAAGAAACCATTATGTCAAAAATTTTCACTACATTCATTTTTCAGTTTTTTAACCAGCTCTACTTAAGAAGCCATCTCAACACTAATGAATACAATTCTGTGATTCTGAAGATCAGGAATAGCAGTTTCAGATGATAGATGCTCATGCTAGCCTCATGGAATTCTTGTCAATAATGATTTGGCTCAAGCAACTATCTTCTTTCTGAGATACCTCTCCCAAAAGATGCTAAGTTGTGGAATTGGCTTAGCATCAATAGTATTAAGATTTATATCCACATGCTGGCTGGCAAGCAATAAGGGTAATTTGACAAAATTGGTGTCTTTGTATATTAGCAAATCATATTGACTAGGTATACAGCAATATATTCCAAGTTATATTATGGCAGCCTATAAATCAGGAGATATAAGAATTAGAAAATCTGTATGTGCACTGATATTATCCCATCCAGGAGTCCAATATTTAGCTTTACAAAAGGTCTTTAGGAAGAAGGTATTCCCTTAACAGTGTTATGTCAGAGTAAACTTTTCACCTCCCATTCCTCAGACTTTGCTCAGCTAAGTTTTTTATTCAGGCAAGCTATAAGTTTAAACAAGTGATTTCAGGGGCAAATAACCACTTGTGTGGCTGTGTAAGGGTTCAGGTGAGAGCTGGGCATTATGAGAAATGTCAAAGATAGTGCTCAGTCATGCTTAGGTTGTGCGAGCAGTCCATGACTTGAACACTCTGTAAATCCGGGGTATGGTCAGGGGATAGGTTCAATATTTTCAGAATTGTCCTGGGAAGCTCAAAGACTGTCTCAAGGACTGAAAAGTTAGCGGAGTCAGCAGCAAGATTCCAGGGGACCAGAGTTAAGAGGCTCAAGCTGAAATTTTTCATTGACTACGCTGCAGTTTGTGCACTTTAAAAATAGCCAACACGTAGAGAAAGAACCTCCCCATAGACAGAGACGGAGAAAATCCATGACAAAAGGAGATAGACAGGATTTACAAGTCTAAAGAAGGAAGGTGAAGATGAGTCACAGAAAGAGACTTGGAGGACATGGAAAGGGTCAGGACATATAGAGCTTCAGGGGAGGAGGTTACTGGAGAGTTGGGGGACAGCACTGGAGAGAATTTGCACTACAGCACATGGCCACTTTGGGGCTGCAAATCAAGAAAGATCACAGGAAAAAAAGACAGTAGGCAAAAAAGGCAGCAGCTCAGAAGATGAGGCATAATTACCTCTGAAAGCTTTAGGAGCTTTGTAGGATCTTCCTTAGCCTTCTGAGACACAGGTCATCCAGCAATGCAGACATGCTCCTGAAGCCATCCAGTCCCACTATGAAGAACTGAGGATTTTCAAAAGAAAATCCCTTGGGCACCCCAACTCTCACTGAAGGCTCTAGAGAAAGATCCAATGGTTATTTGTACCTTTTGAAAATATTGCCCATAATGTATTTGAAAAACATCCCTGGACCCAAAGGGGGTCGGAGGAAAACTGCCAGGAAATTGTTTCTTAATACAATATGTAGTGGCTGTCTCTTTGGTCACATCAAGGCCACACTTGCAGTATTTCTTGCTCAAAGGTAAGATATCTTATTTTTACAAAACTTTCAGCCCCATTTTGTGGACTCACAGGCTGTGTGTTCAAAAAACCTAGACTTTTTGAGTTTTTATCTGATCAAAACAAATCCCTGAATTTTATGAGATTTGCCCATCTCCACCTTACTTCTTTCCATGATAGCCAAATCCCACTGTTGCATATTAGATTTCAGCATAAAACTGATGTAGTTGGTTCAAGCCTGCTTTTATGGCACTGTTTAACACTAAGTGCAAAACACAAACCTACACCCATTATTCTGCACTTTAGCAGATTTTCCTTTAGTGCAAGAAAACTATCTTCACTCCTCCTCCCCCCACACACATGGTGGCACTATGAACTAACACAGTGTTGAAAGAAATCACAAAAGTGGGAAGATTTCTGCTAGCTTTGACTTCCTTGGACATTAAGGTCTCAGTTCTACAAATACTTATGTATGAGTAGTTCCATCAACTTCAATGTGATTACTGATGTGCATAATGATAAGGTTATACATAAATATTTCTAGGATTTGAGCCTAATGGACTGTAATACTTTCATCTAATTTTGGTTGTTGGGTTTAGTGTACACATGTTGGCAGCCTGTGAAATATAGGAGGTCAGAGTAGATGGTCTGATGGTGTCTTCTGGTCTTAAACTCTATGACGCTAAAGCAGTATCAAGTTGAAGCTAAAAACTGACGAAAGCACTCATACCACATGAAATTTTTGAGAATGCCAAATGTATTTGAAATGTATTTATTTATTTTGGTGCTGTAATGGTTATCCAAGCACTGAAATAGCATCTTTTGTTAAAGTTGAAATGATTTCAATTGATTTTTGCCAAGAGGTGGGAAATGATAAATAAAAGTAAAGATTTTTGTTTTTCTTAAATTCCAGAATTTTTACTGAACAATAAAATGGGGAGTGGGGAGGGGAGGAAATGGTTACTTGTAAGCGTGAACTGTGGAGGAAAGTTGGCAGTTTTGTTAAAACTCCATCATCTTCAAGTGATGTTAATTATTGTAATTAATTTTGATATTTCCTATGTACAGCAGCTTTGATAAAAGGTTTCCAGCAATTGTTGAAGTGTTTATTTTTGAGACAGTGTCTATTTTGAGGCATGCAGTAGTTGATGGAATAAATTATTCCTTTATGGGAATGTTTCCAGATTTGAGGAGTTGTACTTCTTTCCATTAGAAATGTCCAGGGTAGCTTTTGAATTTTTTTGCTTGACCAGGGACTGTGAAGATGAGTTTCACATCCATGACCGGATATTGACTTAACATCTCAATTCTGAAGACCTGCATTGTGAAGAAGTTGGAATGCTGTGGTATGTAAAGATATATATTAATTTATTCTGCTGAGGAAATATAAATGGTCTCACATCTCCAGTAGTGACTTTTCCATGTAAATGTTATATCACAAAACCAGCTGTCGTTAATGACATAATTGATCTATCCTTCTGGGAGAAGAAAGTGGCCTAAGTTTTCAAAAGTGACTAGTGATTTTGACTTGAGACAACTTTAAGGGGTCCTGAAGGTGGGTATTTAATTTCAATTAAGTTGTGTCCATTTGAGCACCCAAAATCACTAGTCACCTTTGAAAATTTGGGCCAAAATGCTGAACTGTTTAAAGATCTTTTATGTTGTGTTTGTGCAATGAAAACCCAGTATGCAATGTGTTTTGTTGTGCCTTCACTTATTTGGTCTCTATAATAGTGTCTTGCATTTTTTGTAGTATACTGAAATGCTATATTGTTTGAGTGCATGTTAGTGACAAATTTCAGAATTCTTTAATTTGGTGTGATTTCAGTGCATATGGTGGCAGGTCTTTTAACCCCTCCTAACATCACATGCCAAAATACTACTGAACATTGAAACAAACTTTCTACAAACAGAAAGAATTTATGGGACAACAACAAGAAATAAGCCAGTAACAGAACAGGTCGAAAAATTATACATATTTTTTGCAGGAAAATCTTTTTCTTTTCTTTTTCCCCCCCCAATTTTTGGGAAACATTTCCTGTTTTTAACAATGAATAAACAATACCAGATTCTTCAGTTTTCACAAAAAGAAACATTGCACAACAAACAAATTTTCAGTTAGACAAAAAATGGAGACACTGGTTGATGGATGAACCTCTTAAAGTTGAGCAATTTGATTTGGATAAGCACCCAGACACTTGAGCTATGCATCTGAACCTATGTAGCTCTTGAATCAGCAAAATCGAGCTTTAAATCTTGGAAGAAAAAGCTTTCTCCTGAGGATTCTGGCTTTTCTTGTTGATGCTTGAGTTAGAACTACTATGGCAAGTGGCTCACACCATTCAAGATTTTATTTTTTTATATTACTCAGTTTTTTCCCAGACTCTAAAAATAGTTCAGTTCAGATTTGGTTTGAACTTTGATTAAGCACTCAGATACAAGAGGCATTCAGTAAACACCACAGAGCAATACATAGATAGTTTGGGGCCAGTTCCTATTCTAACAAAACCATATTCACCCATAGCTGTTGGAATTGTATGTTATTTTCACAGGTTCTTGGAAACTTAAATGCAAAGCTTAATTCCATAAGCAATTCCATTCCATCATCACCCTCACCTATCAGAGGGCTGTCATTATAGGGTTTTACATGACAACTGATTATCGTATTAACAAACAACAGAATTTATACCATATGTACGATTTCTAATCTGCAAAGCTCTTTACAAATATTAACTAATGAAGCCTCACAACAGTCATGTGAGTAAGCTAAGTATTAACGCTGTTCCAGAGATGTGGGAATCGATACGGAGGTTTTCAGGGTGATTTTTCAATGATCGTATTGGGACACACAATAGGGAATGGACATGCCTAAAATGGGAAGAATTTTCAAAGTGGTGAGTGGGCATTCCAAAAATTCGGAGAGTTTTGCCCCTGCTGTGGGCTGTTTCAGATGCCTGGGATCTTTGAATCTAGCTGAGCAGCTCTGCCTACCAGTTGCTCAATGCAAGAGCATTCCTGCCTTGCTCCAGCACCCTAAAATGGTGACCACCAGATGAGGGAGAGAACACACCGAGATCCAGGACACATCAATGGTATCTCAAATGCTTCTACTGCTTGGATCAGCATGGGCAAGTCATCACCTCAAACACACTCTGCCTGCTTAGTACAGCTTCTGGAGATGGACGGCATAACAAGATCAGGTACTGCAGCAGCATATTTTTTAACCTGAATAGGTGCATTTCAAATAAAAATTCAAGACTATATCAGAAAATCTCTCTAGTCAGCATCATCTCAGGCCACTGAACACCATGCAAAAGCTTTAAAACAAACAAACAAACTCCAGCTTGTAAACAGAATTATTTCCTGCTGAACCGCTAAAGTATCTGTCCTGGCTACATTTGAAAAAATAGGAGTAAATAGCTTGTATTATTAATTTAAATTGTATTAATCCATCAGTGGTATCAGTTAATTCAGTTTTGTGGTACTAATAAGTTCATTAACAACAACACCACCTTCATTTTTAGCTCCCCATAGCAACATAGAATCACACCCTCATCTCCACTGCCAAGAACATATGTGGTGTTAGGTTTATTAATGTTACTGGAAGTAGAGAGGGACATGGATCAGCGTTCACATCACACTCCCAGTCAGTACCTGGCCCAGGCCAGGGAAGCTAGTGATCCAACCAGCGGACCAAATTTGGTGATGAATCCTGGTCATGTGCCACCTAAGGCTTGTTGCGCCTACACTAAGAAGAAGAAGAAGGGAAGCAGTTTTGTTGGTCTCACTGCCTACAAAATTGGCCAGGCCAGGTCCACTGAGAAAGTACAGCACGAGTGATTTGTTTAAATCTTTGTGGTTGTTTAAACCCAGCTTTCAAGTGACAAGCCCCACAACTTAAAAAATAAAATAAACTTACTATAATAACATATTAAGTCTTATGCTGTGTGTACACTACAGCTTATGTCGGCATAACTTATGTCGCTCAGGGGTTTGTATAAACCACTCCCCTGGGCACCATACATTACACTGAAATAAGCGCCAGCGTGGACAGTGCTATGCTGGCAGGCGAGCTTCTCCCACTGACATAGCTACCGCCACTCACAGAGGTGGTTTTATTATGCTGATGGGGGAGAGCTCTCCCGTCCACATAGAGCATCTTTACCAGATGCGCTGCAGTGGCACAGCTACATCAGTGCAGCTGTAGTGCTGTATGTTAGACATGCTCTTAGTGTTCAAGAGAGCGCTTACTCCTCAAACCCAAGCTTTTCAATCAAAACACCAAAAAGTGTAGCAAACTCCAATGACATCGTCTTTTTGATACATAGGCCATTTAATTGTCTCTTACTGAGATAACATAATCAGCCATACCTGCCTCAATTCCAAGCTACTGAAACAAACCACAGGGGAAGGTGTTTTTTCCTGCCATACTTTGTATAGGAGCGTTGTTGCCCTGTCGCACTCACCCTGGGGGCCATTAGAGGACGGTTTTTCTGTTGCTGTTAATGGGGCCCAGACAGTTGTGCAAATTGTTTTCCTGGGCTTGGCCACACGACAGTTTGGCCTTTCCATGTAGTGTGACACACAGGGCTAAATTCCAAATATCATGTTTTAAATGTCAGAAACAGAGCTTTGCTGGTGGGGAAAAAAATAAGCCAAATACAAATCCCTTTAACACAAACACCGGAGGCCAGATTCTCAGTAGCTTCATGTCCTCCTCCTGCAGCTGGCACAAGAAAGTTATAGGGCAGGATAAAGGATCCTCCCTCTGGGTCATAGGTGCTGACTCCGTGAGTGCTCCAGAGCTGGAGCACTCAGGGAAAAAAAAATAGCGGGTGCTTAGCACCCATCAGCAGCCAGCTGCCCCCTTCCCCCAGTGCCTCCTGCCCCTGGGGAACCCCACTGATCAACTCCTCCCCATCCCTCCCAGCACCTTCTGCACACTGCGGAACAGCTGTTCTGCAGTTGCAGGACGCGCTGGGAGGGAGTGGGAGGAGCAGGGATGGGGTGGGAAGAGGCAGAGCGGGGGCGGGAAGAGGCGGGATGGGGGTGGGCGCTTGGAGTAAGGGGTAGAGTGGGGGCGGGCCCAGGACAGAGAACGGTAGAGCACCCTCTGGGTAGAGAGGCTTTCGGTGAATACTAATGTGCCTGTGCCACCAGCACTGTGCTCCCTCCGAAGGAGTTGTCATGGCAAAGGGGGAGTTCCAGGTTGTCATAGAACAGATCGGGTCACGCTGGGTAGGGTCCCAATTAGGAGTGTGGCTGGGACTGCCAAGCACCCCAGTGATTCTGCACCAACAGTGCAAGCTGAGGCCTAGAGCTGCCAGGGTTGCTGAACCAAACCCCAACCCCTTCTCCACTCCATCCCTGATCTGGACCCATGTACCCCTAAGCCTAAATCAGGGAATCTTGCTGCAGTGGCCTACAAGTTGGCTGATTAGATGGATTGTGGTTCAGCTGTTCCCCGGACCCTTATGCGGTTAATTTAGTAAACGCATATAGTATCCTTGAGAACCATCCTCTGTGCCCCCAAAATTGGGAAAGAAACACACCAAAAACAGGTCTTTAGATCTCAGGGAAACATACAGATGTCTACATAAATCATGCTGCTTTCTCCTTCCTCGGGCCTCTAGTTTAAAAATGGACAGACAATTCTGAGGAAAGAAGTTTCAGTTTAGAGTGAATTTTTACTGGCAAGTTATAAATCCCTGAAATTAAGAGTTTATAATGGAAATGCTGACACAACCTTAACTAGAGCGGCGTGAATAGCTTCACTATAATAAATCAGTCACTTGTCTTATAAGTCTGTCACATGTTCTATAAATCAGAAACTTGGAATGTAAATCACATATTTAAAAGCACTTGTTCATAAATCAGCTATACAGATCAACACTAGGAATAATATTTTGGCAGTAAATCACTTTTTGCAAAAATGTTCTCCCATGTCAGTTCATTCCATTACTTAAAAATTATTTAAAGTTCTATTTTAGGGGCTCTATAAGTGAATCTTTAAAATGTGATTTTCCTAATACACCCTGTTTTAAACTATGAACAAAAATGATTTTTTCATAGTAGAAAGCAATTCTGAATGTTCATTATAAGCCTTTTGTTAGAACAATGGAAATCCTTTTAAAGACATTCCTCTTCTTATTATAATAATGTGTGTTATAGCCACTCCAATTGAGATCAGGAATCCCTAGTGCTAGGTGCTGTACAAAACACACCCTGAGATAGTCCCCACCCCAAAATGCTTACAAATGAATAGGCAAAAAAAAAAACGGGGGGGTGTAGGGAAACAAAGGCATAGTGAGGCCAAGTGCTCAACCAATGTCACACAGGTAGTCAGAGGCTGAGCTAGAGATTTAGAACCCAGGCCTCCTGATTCCTAGCCCACTGCTCAATCCACTAGACCACAGTATCTCTACACTATAGCTTACCAAAATTCATTAACAGCGCTCTGCAGTTTTACAGTCCATTTCATCCACAGACCTCAAAGCTCTATACAAATATCCATAAATTAAGTTTCTTGACATCCTGTCTTGTAGATAAGAATTATCATCTCATTTTATGGAGAGGACATTGTGGTTCAGAAAGATTATATGGACTATGGATAATTGAAATTGTGCATGATTAAGAATATTGTTGCCACATATTCTCCTCAAAGTTCTAGATTTTGAGGTCTCAGGTAAAGTAATAACTTGCAAATAGTATTCTGACTGGTAAATCTAAAATGACAACATTTTTAAACAACATTTTAAAGCCAAAACTGGACATATAGGGGTACATGTTGGCATTCATAGCCCCAATTTTGCAGGACTTTTATTTGGACTATTTTCGGAGCTACTTTCACTCTGTTTTCCGGCATCAGATCTGGGTTTCCATCCTGCAGCTGGATACACATTGTCAGACCCTAGCATCCTCATAGAGCCCCATTTTCTTCAATGGGGTTCCATATAGGCATAGGGTTCTACCTGAGTGTATCCAGGCCATAGTGTGAAACTAAATAGGAGCTGGATCCAAATGTAAAGTGAATGGAAGGACTTAAATGGGCTTTGGATCTGGCTCCAGGTGTAGCACAAACTTTATAGATGGGGAGGAGCTCCAAAGCCACAACCAATATGATTTTTTTTATTATTATTATTATTATAGATAGCACAGGTAGCAATGGCTACAGTTAAGGTAGCCCAACACTTCCCATTATAAAGTCCTGTTGCCAATTGCTTATAATTTTACCCAATTTTATCTTTTACACAGAAACTTAATTCTGGCATTTCCTAACTTAATATTTTTAACATAGTTTATCTCTGCATAATTAATTCATTATTTGCAAAACAACCAGACTAAAAAAACAGTTTTGTACAACAAGGTCAACAATGAAAAAACAAACTCTTAAGTATAGTTATTTAACTTTTTAAATTTTTGGACCATTAGAAAATCTCAGTAAAGGTGCCACATTTGGAAGAAGCATGAAAAATATTAACGTTGTTTTGGCTTCCTAGATATTGCACTTGTACTTGGGTAAATCCTAAGCCATTGATTTTTAAAGCACAACTCCCCAGATTAATGGCACAATATGGCCCTATGTGTTTACCAGTAGATATGGTTTTCAGTTATGTGCCAGAATTTTTGCTATTAGCGGAAGAAAACACAGAGTAAGCACAAGAAGCATCCTGGGTTATTTTTCTAGTTTGCCAATGCAGATCTGCTTGTGTGTGTGTTTAACTGCAGACTCCTTTGAAAATGAATTTGGACCCTGTGACCTTTTTCAGTGCTATGTGAATGCGAATGCTGCTCTCTGCAGGCCCCGCTCCTTCCTAATATAAATGTTTAATGTGAAACACAACTCTAAGTAAAAGCTATTTATCTTTTCTTTAATTTCCTTCAGTGCAATTAGAATCTGAAGTGCTCACACTTGTTAGAATGGGCTGAATCTGCAGCCTGTGTTTACAGAACAATAGAAACTCGGGGAGAGATGATCAGCATTCACTCTTAATTTCTGCCCCCTCCTCTCCTGCAGTATACAAACAGATAGGGGGAACAAACATATGTCAGGTGATAACTATCAGAAGGGTAGCTGTGTTAGTCTGGATCTGTAAAAGTGGCAGAGTCCTGTGGCACCTTATAGACTAACAGACGTATTGGAGCATAAGCATGCATCTGACGAAGTGGGTATTCACCCACGAAAGCTTATGCTCCAATACGTCTGTTAGTCTATAAGGTGCCACAGCACTCTTTGCCGCATGTCAGGTGATGTTACTACATATCAAGCAAGTAATTGCTGAAAAGATATTGGTTCTAAAACAAGTCACAAGTCTCTTTTCTTATGAGCCTTCTTTGTTTTTAAAGGTCTTTGTGTCAGTTCAAGGCCTGTGGGCAAAACCGTGGGCCAGATTCTGATGTCAATTCCATTGCTATAATTCTTTCAAATCAGTGGCATTACTCTGGGTTTAAACTGGTGTATTCACTGAGATCAGAATGGGTAATGTTTTTTGTTTTTCCTCAATCCTACTTACTCCTAAAGATTGCTGCAGATTCAAGAGAAGGGACTTTCTCATGGAATGTCTCTGGTTTCTAAAGGGAGGTATACAGTGTTATTAATATATGAAGTATTACTGAAGTAGAAGAAATTCCTTTATACTCTAAAAATAATGCTATTGGGTAACTTAACCTCACATAAGGACAGGTTTCAGAGTAGCAGCCGTGTTAGTCTGTATTCGCAAAAAGAAAAGGAGTACTAGTGGCACCTTAGAGACTAACCAATTTATTTGGGCATAAGCTTTCGTGAGCTTATTGCATCCGATGAAGTGAGCTGTAGCTCACGAAAGCTTACGCCCAAATAAATTGGTTAGTCTCTAAGGTGCCACTAGTACTCCTTTTCTTTTAACCTCACAGTTATCCCAGTTTACAAGGACAGTTTACAAAGACAAGCATCAGTTTGTTAGCACCAGTACACAAAACCAAATGGTTCTCTCAAAACGACAAAACCTTTGAAAATCCAGGTGGCTGGAGCACAGACAGGAACTCCTGCCTTTATGGTATCTTCCTCCACTTCCCCAGATTCTACAGAAGCTCCTCAAATGTGGCTTACACTGAGCAGGATTTTGCTGGTGAAGAGGGGATGAAACCCAAGAGAACAGCACTCTCCGCTTCACTGTCTTCCTTCTTTCCCGGATTTGAGCAATATGGTGAAGTGGCTGAGAGAAGAATTTGCTAGAGAGACCTGGATGCCATCTACAATTCTGCCAAGGGTGGCCTTGTGCAATCTCTCAGTTATTTCAGTAAACGTGAAGGGCTGATACTTTCTTATCTCCTAGGGCGGCAGTATGATGCCTTATTCAGTGATAAGGATTATGAAGCGCATATAGTAATTAACACCATCTGGTAGAAGAGATGAGATTAGAGATCCTGGTCTCATGTCTCCCATCCCAGTGCACTTTCCCACAAATCAAAGCAGTATGTTTCAGTGGGGCTGTGGATTGTGCAAAGTGAAGATAGAATATTCAGAAAATTAAGGAGCATCAGTGACAAAATAGAGAAGAATACATTAAATGTATCACATGGATACATTATGCAGCTGTGATATAAGAAGGCTCATACATGATGTCATTACTAAAACAATACTTGTAGATTAGATTTGAAAATAGTATAACTAGTGTTTTGTTAACATTGCAAAACTAAAGGAGTAAACTAAACTAACATTGCAAAACTAAAGAAGTGAGCTGTAGCTCACGAAAGCTCATGCTCAAATAAATTGGTTAGTCTCTAAGGTGCCACAAGTACTCATTTTCTTTTTGCGAATACAGACTAACACGGCTGTTACTCTGAAACATTGCAAAACTACCGATTTCTCACTAATCTCCTTCTCAAATATAATTTTTGCTGAAACTTTCACACACAAACCTGACGCAGGGACCAAGAATGGAAAATTTCAGCTGCTGTTACAGTGTAGCAAAGTTATAAGTAACTGAAAACAAGGGATTATAATGGGAAGCGTTGGGCGACTTTAATATAGATATTGCTATCCAGTCTCCCAATATTTACAGAGTCTGTACAGTTGATAGCAACAATGATGTAGGAGCATCAAAAGGACTAGACTTTGAGGTCAGTAGGAAGAGGCATCTGTACTTTTAAAGATTATCCAAATAATCTGAGCATCTCTAGAAACTAGATTGGGTGATGCCCTCAACAATTTTGCACTCTCAAGGAGATGGGCCAGACAAGCGTATAATCTTTTCCATCTGCAATGTTTGTGATCATGTTGGCTTCTTAAGTCTCCAAAATTTATGCTGTTTTAATATCACAAATATGAGATTTCTGACACTTTCTATTCTGATGCTAGCCAGAAAATGGAAATGGGGTTAACAATTAAATGAACAACTTAGAATCATAAAACATGGTCCAGGCTTGGTTCTAGAAATGGGCATTGGGTTGGGAGTATGGGGCACGAGGAGAGAAGGCCCCATTGATTGGAGCTGGTTCACTTGTCTCGTCACTAGTTCTTACTACACAGACTTCAGAATTCTGCTTATGACATTTTAACCTAAATGTGGACTTTTCTCTCCCTGATTGTGGACTATATTTCAGTCCACAAGCTTTAAGATCAAGTAATCTAGCACTGCTGTCTATTCTGCTATTGAGATTTTAAAAATTGGTGCCGGAGCTTTCTCCTGATGTGCCTTATTGTGGAACTCGCAGATGGAGAGAGGAGGAGGAAACCTTGTACCAAGTGAATGATGGTATTTACATAGCTCAGATTCATATAATTTTTTATGACATGTTAGCAGCTGTGTTTGTGTTTTTTGAATCATTTCAAAATATTTTGAAAAGATATCAAAATCTTTGCCAATACATTTTTAAGGGTCACAGTCTTGGCAGTTAAAAAAAAAAAGTATTGTGAAAAATAACCTTTGTGTTCCAAAGAGATTTTGTAACTGGAAAAGGAAATTGAAAGAATTTGATAGTTATTAGTAGAGAATTATGTCCAGACTTATGAAGGATTTTAATAGTATGTTATACTGTAGATAAAATATTTCTCCAGTACAGGTATTTCCAAAGAAACTCTCAAGGATTCTTGAATAATCTCACTGGTAACTGAAAGGATTATAAAACTATTTCTGAAGTACAATGGAAACCTGTCAAATGCACACATTTGTGAGCAGATAAGGGTCTTCTTGTAACAAACCTATTTCTATAACAAAGTTTAGATTGCTCAAATTGCAAACTTCACTTTGATATACAGGAAATGACTTTTTTAAATCTGCTATTTATTGAATTTTTTTTTTTGAGAGAGAGAGAGAGAGAGAGAGAGAGGAATGAGGCAGGAAGTACAAGGAACTCCCTGGTCCACCATCAACAAGGGGTTAACTCCAGCTCTGCTTACCTCTCACCTTGGATAAATGCTTTGAGGAATGGCTATCAGAGCCACAGCTTAGGAAACAAAGTGTAGGATGGAGGGAGAGGGAGAGAATGTTTGGGAGGATTGGGGAGGTTTTCTATTGCACAACAGTTTACTGTACTTTCTGATTAGAATAACCTTATTTCTTGAGGAAAAAGCCTTGCTGAATTTTTTTTCTGCTGAGTCATTGCTACAATATATTGAAGAGAGAGATTAAATGCAGTTTATAATGGGGGTGGAGGGGAGAATCACTGTGGTTAGATAGAGACATTCAGTATTTTCCTAGGAGCATAGGATTTACTGTGTGAGGCTATCTACACAGTCAGTAGGAGCTGTCATGAGGGGCCTGACCCAAAGCTCACTGAACTGAATGGGAGCCTTTCTATTAACTTCAATGGGTTTTGGATTAGGCCCCAGATGAGGAGGCCAAACGAAGCTGTATTGGCACTAACATGCCAGGATTAACACAGAGGCCTATTCTCAGAGTACAAATACATGATAAAAATATCCTCTTGCATTAATATGTAAATGGAAAATGCTACTAGACACAATGGTAGCATTTTACATTCACTTTGCGCTGAGGTAAACGACAGGACAAAGTGTAGGATAAGGCCTCCTCACAAGGTTGAGATGTGGTTTTCCTTGGTGTCATGGGTCATAGTTCCTTCATCTCCCTCCCCTCCCCGTACTCCATGATGTGCAGTGTTATGAAGTCATGTAGTCCATCTAACTGCTGTCTTCCACCACCTGTGGAAGGCACCTGTATGTCAATAATGCTGTACAGCTTGTGCAGTAGCCTCAGTCTGCAGGGGTGGAAAGGCAAAGCATTAATTTCATAGTTTTGCTTAGTTTCATATTCATGTGCAAAACAATGTATGCTCCTAATCTAATTCTCAGAAATTGCTGAACATTTTTTTGCTGAAACTTTCCAAAAAATTCAACCTGAAGTAGACGCTCAGCATGGAAAATTTCAACCTGAACAATTAAAATCTGGCAAGACTATAAGCAACTGACAATAATGGCTCACTATTGTAGGTGTCCAGCAACCTTAACTATAGACATCATTACCTACAACTATTATCCCATTGAAACCTCCAGCAGAATTTAACAAAGCAGAATTCCCAATTTAATTTAGTTTAGGAAAAAATTATAAGGATATTTTGGTGACCACAGCTGGTCAGGACTTCAGTTTCAGATCTTATCTGAAAGGGAGAACCTACATCAGCACGCTCTCTCTCCAAAACCAGGTATTGGTTCAGACTTAGTGAGAGAAGTGGTACTGATTGAACCATCAGCATCACCACTATTGACACTGGTGACTCCACAGTTACTTGCATGAGCTCAGAGATCTCCTTCCTAAGTGAGATGTTTCGGGGAGACTGGTAAGGGGTTCTGTCACCCCCTGCCTTGTTACTTCAGGGTGCCTTGGTGCCGTGCAGCTTTGGTTCAGATAGCTGACACCAGAAGCCTGCCCAGAAGCACAAGGTCTCACCCTTGCTCTCACCAGCGTAGTTACCCCTGCAGGTGACTCCAGTAGCCCCTCCAGTCCCAAGTTTCCCCAAATCTGTACACCCTGAGTTTTCAATTACCAGACATTCGGACCATTCCCCTTGGGTTCATCACCCGTGAAGGAGTGAAACCAGCCCCCCAGCTATCAGTTCACTTTGGCACTCCATACAGTTTGCACAACAGAAATCTGCTTCGGGTAAATATAAACAAACAGCTTATTTAATAGAAAAATCACAGATTGAAATATGAAACAGTAAGGAGGAGTACATACACAACCTCGGGCTTTACGCTTCCATATTAGACAAAACCCCTTTTCAAATACAAGTTACCTACTGCCTAGCTATAGGGCAGATCCTGTGTTTAGGGCCAGCTTCCAACCTAGAAGCCATCCAGTTTCTGGATGAGAAAAACCCTCGGTTTTTCCAAGCCTCCTTTTTAAAAGACTTCCTTCCCTTCACCCACACCTCGGCATGTTGACTCATGGTTATACATAGTGGGGGAAATTCCCTTTCGATTTGATAACCTAGGGATGTCTCAATGTCTTCCACTTAACTCTAATGGTCCATCACTGTCTTTTCATGGGCTGCACAATGGATGGTTACTGCAAGCTGGTTTCACGTAGCTTCCTTGGGAGGTGCCCCTTCCTGCTGTGAGGTATAGTTCAAGTTGTAGGACAGGTTATAAACAGTTTTCCATATACATAGATTCATAACCACAATATGTATATGTGTCTCATAAGGACTATCAAGTTCAGAACATTACAAGCTTTCATAAAAGACCTTACTCAGGATATATTTATAGCACAATAATACAGAATGCAATCAGTTGGTTCAACTGCTCATTTAAGGGATTTAAACCTTCTATCTCCCCAGGGTGTCTGGACCCTGATTGCCTCACTAAGCCTGATGCTTATATTGTGAGAGCTGACAAGGAAAAGCACTGGATGGCATGCCAAAGAAAGTGGCTTCTACAGGAAGAAGGAGTTTTCATAGTCACCATTCTGCATAGTCTGTTCTATAACACAACATGCCATTGACACAAGTATTACACAGGATATAGGATAAGTCAGAGGGTTTGATCCTCCTTTGCGATGATGTGGCACCATTTTACTGGATTAAGCAAAAAAGTCTCTGTGGTAAAACTGCTTTGTCACTTCAAAAGCCTTTTCCGTCTCTCACACATTTTCCCAGATGCATTTTCTCTTCATTCCTTCTTGGGAAGCTGCTGATAACAGTTATTTTCTCTTGCTTCTCTCCTACAGGTTTCTCTTTCTCTATGCTATTGTTTGTTTGTTTGTTTTTCAGTGGATGCCAGCTCTTGCATATGATTCTTCCAAATGATTATGCAATCACTGGGCTCCATTTTGAAAATACCATTTTAAATTACTGAAACATACAGAGGCAGAAGATATCTCCCTTCACTTCTCTCAACATGCACAAACTTTCACTGTTTGCAGGGATAGGTAAATGTGAGGTATACCAAAGCACATACTTTTTAATCAAATTAAAGCTTCTGCAGCAGACTCCTTGGAACTACTTCCAAGGAAGCGTGTCCATTCTCACGGGCAGCATGTTTATTTTAATATACAATGTTGCAAAATATCATCTTACTTTTGTTATTTGCCTGAAGGAAATTCATTTCCAATATGAGATTTTGACACAATATTTACCATTCAAGTACTGCAGCTTTTATTAAAGGGGGTAAAAGATGATGGCATGGGATTTAAAAGAAAATTAATAACAACTGTTGCCAATTTAATCCTATCGAGTAGTTTATTGCAAAGCCAAAGATGAAGTTAGAAAACAGAAGATAATCCAATTGTATAGCATTGCATACATGATCACAAAATATTTTGGATCTGGCTATAAAGTGCATTTTCGAAGAACATTTTCTTAAAGCTAAGGCTCTTATAAGAAGAATACTATGAACAATCTAGAGTAAAATCCTAGCAGCGGCACTGATGTCAATGGCAAAGCACCGCTGATTTCAGTGGGACCTGGATTTCACCTACGATATGTAAAAATGAACCTAAACAGCAGCAGCTGCAATGGGGATATAGGTCCACTGAAGTTCAGCATATGGGTATTAAGTAACAGTCTTACCTCCAGAACACTGCTACAAAAGATGTCCCAAACAGGTTCAATGTCTGTTAGATGACCTAGGATGAGAAATGAGTCATTAGCTTCCCCTCACCTTCTTCTGGACTAGTCTTTTAAAATGATAGTACTGGAAGCCGGCAAAGCAATACCACACAGACACCACAAGCTATCACACCTGTATATGCTAAAGCCCATCTTTCTCTTTCCTTACAAGGGGTGAAAGTCTGTGGTCTTTAAAACATATAAACATTGGACTGACTCTTAAACCCATTAAAGTTAATTATAGAGTTGCCATTTTTATTCAAATGACCCTTTGGATAAAGCTATTAGTTTCTTAGTTAATTACAAATACAATTGTTGTTTAAATTATCACCACAGAGGGGGTCTTATCCAAAGCCCAACAGAACATCATCTTATACAGGACAGGTGGAATATGTGACCATACTAATGTTAGTAGGAAAGCAGGTCAATATGAAATGCAGCATTGTTCACCCATCTGTGACTTTCAATAGAATTTCTTTCTGTGAGGGCAAAATAGGATTAAGCGCTGGATTTATTTTAAAAAAATGATAGGACTGCAATGTAAAATGGGTTTCATGGAACTTAATCATATCATGCATTATATTGTAGTTTTATTATTTCATTAAAAACAGCAAGCCAAACTAGAAAATAAATTAACAGGAAAGAGGCCAAGGGAAGTATTATAAAAGAAAAATATACTAGACGTCCCTTCTGTTTTGGAATGCAATATACTCTAAAATGTTCTGACCCTATTGTACTAGTTGTTGATTTAAGCAGAAAATGTTTCCTATACAGTAGCTGCTGTGAAAATTCCCCATGAGACTGCCTAACCGGCATAGCCAATTTTTAATTTAAATTATTTAAAATAATCCCTAACAGGGAAACTGTAGTTTTCCAAATTAATAGGAAATAATTGTCCATTGCTGTGTATAGTTCATTTTACACAGCTAATATAAAAGAATCAGCTGTATTTCTAATATTCAGTTCTCATACTCCATAATTTCCTAAAGATCAAATCTTATGCATTCTCTACAGTGCATGTATATCATATATATATTACACACAAAGAGATGTTAAGTTTGCTAAATCAAGAACTCAAAAATTAGGATATGCCATAATTAAGGCTTCCTGTGCAACCTTAATTCAGCCCCATTGAGAGTACACATTGTGATACAGCTTTTCATTGCATAATCACATGCTAGTTTTTCAACAAGACCCACTGCCTCATTCAGTGCACAGAATGGATGGCTCTCATTGAATGAGCAGCTATTCAGTATTTCTTTTTATCCTCCTCTTTCATTGATTGGCCCCATGCCTGAGTGACTGCACACTATCCAAACTCTCCACTGAATATGAAGTCCTTAATTTCCTCTTGAGCTCTTCTATGATACTCATCATCATAGTATCTGCATGTTTCACAGGCATTGATGAATTCACCCCTCCTCTCACAGGGTTCTGGTAAAGCTGTTCTCCCTTTTTTACATCGAGGGGAGCAAATACACAGAAGGAAGAAGATGAAAAGTGTCCACTAATTTTAGGTGCCCAACTCTGGACAACTAGGGCCTGATTTTTTCAGAATACTTAGCAGCAGCTAGCACAGTGCATGTTCAAAGCACAGTTCAGAATTTACACAAAACTGGTACAAACTCTCTCGTGTTGGGCACTGAGAAAATGAGGAAAACACAATTAATGGCCACTTGTGAAAAGTTTGGTTTAAGTGACTTACCCGTCATCAAATTGGAACTTTATAGCTGAGGCAGGAATAGAATCCCCTTCTCCAGGGTGGCATTCAACCTCCTTAACCACAACACCAATGATTTTGTTCCTACAACCCCCTGCCTCATTCAGTATACACCTTCAAATTCTGAAGCAAATGGGACAGCCTCATTCACTGCACGGTTCCCTGGGTATGTACATTTTGTACACAGAATGAGGCAGGGTTTCCACGGGGGAAAAAAACAGCATATGATCTTGTCATTAAAGACTTAGCATAATATAGACACACAAGGCAATAATATATGACATACCTACAACATTAATTCTGGAATTTCCTAACCTTTGAATGCTTGACTTAATGTTCTTCTAACAGATCTAAAACTTAGTAAAGAAAAATTCCATCATGTGGCATCATATTAACACCACATAGGTCATCAAAAGTGTTGGAACCTTTAGATCCTCAGAAGAGACCACTATCACCTGAAATAATGGAGTAACTGATGGCATCCCAGTCTCCACGCCTCACTCCTTTGCTTTCAAGTCAGGCTGCTTCCTCCGTGATACCTGGACATCAGCAGCAGCCGCCACAAGAGCACAGGAGAGAGAGCTTCCCTGCTCTCAGTTCTGGCACCTGACACAATGGAGGTTCCCAGCAGCCAGAAGGAGCAGGTCTTGCCCAGATGCTGGCACATGCTCAGTCCAGCCAGCTTGTAGGAGCTGTCTGTGAATGGAACATATTCAGCACAGATGGACTCCTCGGAGAATTTAGCTGCAAAACTCTGACAAATTTCATGTGTGAACTGTGATTTTTCAAAGGTTTGCAACTTGTCCAAAATTGGGTGGATATTGATAGGGACAAGCAAAAGGTATCCTTGACACTAAAACAACACCACTGTCAAATTTCATGTCCCTGCTCCAAAGTATGGAGATGCTTCTTGAATGGAATGGTAGTAAGAATTTTTTAGCGTGGAGAAAATATATGTGTCCCTAATATTGTCCTTGGAAAAGGTAGAACCATTTTATCCAAAACATTTAATAAAAATCATCATGAGATAATTTCCAAAAATAAAAATTTCTATCTGAATGGTTAAAGTTTATAAATAACTGTAAACAGGTGTGACAAAGTTCCTCCTCTACCTTGGTGGGTCTTGCACTTATTGGCGGATTTGCTCGACTCGGAGATTCACGGCAGCCCTTAGTTTGGCAGTTTTCATGAACCCACAGTCCAGGTCAACTCCTCCTGTGTCTGATCAGGAGTTGGGAGGTTTGGGGGGAACCCAGACCCACCCTCTACTCTGGGTTCCAGCCCAGGGCCCTGTGGAATGCAGCTGTCTAGAGTGCCTCCTGGAACAGCTGTGCCTGCCTTAATTGATTCTAGCAGCTTCTTGATTGGCTGCAGGTGTTCTAATCAGCCTGTCTGCCTTAATTGTTTCCAGAAAGTTCCTGATTGTTCTTGAACCTTCCTTGTTATCTTATCCAGGGAAAAGGGACCTACTTAACCTGGGGCTAATATATCTGTCTTCTATCACTCTCCTGCAGCCATCTGGCCCGACCCTGTCACACAGGATATTATAATAGGAAGTGTTAGGCAAACTTAACTCTAGGCAGAGCTACCAACCCTACTTATAGTACATACACGGACTATCCTACTTCTGATATTTAACATAGTGTTTTATTAAAACTGACTAGAATCAAGGTCTGATGAATGAAACACAATTCTTTGCAGGTCTTAAGTGAGACAGAATGCTTTGCCAGACATGTTCAGTTGTGTAACTCAACAAGAAACTTCCATGACTTTATCAGTTAAGAAAAAAGTTGAAAAGCACAGTTAATACATAAATCACAGCAGAGTGATAATGTTCCTGAATCTTAATGTGCAAAACCTAGGATTTTTCCAGCCTTGTTTTGCCTAAATATGAGTGCCAGCTACTAGGCTACTTCTTTGTGCTAACAATGCAAAGAAATTTAGTATGGGACCAGCAATGATATTATTATTATTAATTATTTAGGTATTATTTAGTATTTATACAGCTTAGTAAAGATACATGATGTTACACAAAAGGTAAAATATACAGAACAAATAACAATGTCCCGATACTAAAGAGTTTGTAGCATATTGTCATCATGATTCACTACAACACAGAAAAAAACAGAGCACAGTATTGGCTTTATAGCAGGAATGCTCTATGGAACAAGTGAATTTTGGGGGGTAAGTTAATGAGTAGGAGGATCTTAGTGATCTCTAGCTGGGAGTCTACTGCAAGCATAAGGGAAGGCATAAAAGAATGCACAAGGCTGAGAGATTAGAAGAGAGAAAATTTGGGCAAAGCATGGGAGAGGTAGGGAAAAGTGTAGCAGCCTATAAGATACCTACACTTAGAGATGGGATATTGTGCCTCATCCTCAAAATGAAAATGAATTTTATGTTGCCAATCTTGCAATTATATCATACAGTTTGTGATATCTGAATTTTTTCTTAAATCCCTAGCTCCTGGACTCTTGTGATTATGTGAGAATCTCAGGTTTCATTTTAAAATTTATTTTCTAGTCCTTCTGGTTGCCCAGCAAGGCTTGACAACTGTACTGTAAAGGCTCCAAGATCAGATAGCAAATAAACCGAACCCCAGTGATGATGCTTTTAAGCCAGTTTCATGATTTTGGGGGCCTCAGTCATTTTTCAGTGTTTGACTTGGCAGCACTTTGAGTAGCTTGAAGTGGATACAAAAGACACTCTGATGAAGCAGTCAGCAAGGTAAGGCAAAACCTCCTGGAAGGAGAGAGAGAGAGAGCATGGAGGGGAGAAGTGATTAACAGTTTCAAAGGCAGAAGAGAGATCAAGAGACTGAAGTTCGAAAAGAAATCATTACTCTTGAACAGAATGCCATTATTAGGAACTTCAGGGCAAGCGGTTTCAGCAAAGCACAGAGAGTAAAAGCCAGAAATGGGGAATGTCAAAGTGAATATTGGAGTAGATAAAATCAGGGAAGCATGAATAAACCAAGCTCCCTTTCCATTATGTGGGTGTGGCTAAGGAAGCAAGGGACACTTTTCACAGTAAGGACCCTCCTCACTTTCACATGATACACATGTTTCTATTTTGTTAGTTCCACTTTCCCATTAAATGGCAGGAGCGAAGGGCCGGTTTTTGTGATACAATATTCTATGATTCTATGAAAACAACTCCCTTCCTGTCTCAGGGACTGAGTAGGATCTTGTAACTTCATTTTAGCAGCTGAAACATGGTGAAAGCATGGCAGAAGTGGTACTGCTGCACCATGATGGGACAGGGTAAAGTGAGACTCAATAGGGGCTGCTCCTCCCCTTCCCCAGCACCCTCTCTAGACCCAGGACTATGTAGAGGAGACCTTCCTCTGGGTGCACTGGAACCCATGCAATCCTCCCTCCCCCATTTCCACTTTCCATCCAGTTATGTGGCCTTTGGGAAAGAAACTGCAGGGAGGATTAGCCAGAGACTCACACTGGCACAGCAGCTGCAAAAAGAAGTTCAAGGCAGGACCAAGAGATACTGATATCAGGCTGGTTTTTTTGCAGTTATCACTTTCATTTTCCCCTGTGCTGACTGGCTGTTTGTTCCAACCCCCCCACCCCCCATCTCCATCCCCACACCATCTCTAGCCCCTTCCCTTTGTTTGTCTTTTCATCTAACTAATCTTCTCCTAACTTGACCCCCAATGAAAGGGCAAACAAAACCAAAAAAAAATCATACTATTATATTTGCCAACATTGTATTGTTCATTCTGCTTATATATTCTATCCCCTTCCCCAACCCTTCATCTGTCTTGTCTAATTACATTGTAAACTGTTTAGGGCAGGGACTGTATCTTATTTTATATATGTACAGCACCTAGCACAATGGGATCCTATTCTCAGTTAGCCCCTTGGCACCACCATAATAAACATGATACATTATTATGGTGATTATGTTGCATTACTACCTCTCTCTACAGACTTACATTCATAATTTTCCAACAAGGATTAACAATATTGCAATTAGGGCTGGTTAGAAAATGGGGGGTTATTTTCCCATGTACAATTTCAACTTTTCATTGAAAAATCAAACACTTTGCAGTTGAAAATTGCCAAAAACCCAAGAAAATTTTGATCTGTCTTCTTTTGGGGTTTTTTTGGTCAGAAGTTTTTGAGAAGACCAGACACCTTCCACAATTTTTTTTCATTTTGTCAAAAATCCATTTCTCCATCAACAAAAGTTCCATTTTTCTACCAGCCGCAATTGCAATGGTTGACCTCAAAACACAAAATGCATATTTTAATTATAGGTTGGTGAGCTGTGTTAGCTAAAACAAGAACACCCTCTTCATAACTTATGCCTCAAATTCTAACCAAACCTAAACTGTAGGTCTTTTGTAAAGGCACAGTTAACTTTTCTCTCGTTTTTATGTTCCTGCATCTTTGTGCTTCTGGACTTCGCAACACCATAAGCCTGTTACTGTGGTCTTTTTTTCTTCTTCTTTTTTTTTGTCAGAAGCAAGTAATACTGGATATTTTACAACTAACCCCTACTCTTATGAGATTTGAAAGAACCATTTTACAGACCTAAGAGGTCTGGGCTGCTAGGATCAACTTCAAACAATCAACCAAACTTTTGGGTATTTATCCACTTCTTCTTAACAGTCATTCACTCATTAATTTTAGTTTCTGTTTAGCTACAAGAAAAAAGGCAATTTGTGATACAATCTGTTGCAATATGTTCAACAAAAGGAGAATTTTAAAATCCACAATAAGTTTTCTTTGTCTGATGATCTTTTAACTTGACACCTTGCATACCTGAGAAATTAATGACAGTGTTTGGGGGTCACACACTAGTATTTTGAGACTTCTGTACCTCAGATCATGAATCAAGCCTTGGCACACTCTAATGAGAGATCAATAATGTTTTTGAAGAGAGAGCCTATAGTATTTTATAAATAATGAGAGGTTAGTGTTAGGTGCAGGCGACAAAGAACAAATCAGATTTCGACCTGAGGAGTTTTTAAAGTCAAGTTCCAAACATGATAAATGTGGCATGATGGAAACAACTACAAACACTAATATGCTGTGTAGGGTAAAGTGTAAGAAATCAGAAGCCTGTGCACTTACTTATTCCTGTTTAATATTTACAACAGTAATTTCATCATCCTATTTCCTGCTGTTACAGTGGCGGGGAATGGGGGAGTTTGTTGATAATTCTGTCGCATTTATAGATAGCAACAGAAAATATCAATTTGTTTTCTGTCTTTTTCAGTGAATATATCAATTGCTTCTTTTAATGTATTTATAATTCATTGAAAGACTTAATGCTGCAAAGCACTTATGTATTTTCAGCAGGCTGATTGGATGCACTTGTTAATTACTCTCTTGTTTAAGAAGGGAGCATAGTCTATAACTAAACCACAGCCTGGCAATCATAGAGATGGGTTTTATTCCTGACCCTGCCTTTCTGACCCTGGGCAAGTCACTTATTTAACCTGCCTGTGAATGAGTTTACCCATCTGTAATATGGATTCAAAGTGTTACCACAATGCAGGGGGAGATGTCCCTTTTGAGGGGGAAATTCCACAGCAAGGGAGGGGCACCAAGATTCCAAGGCCACCCAATTTTCCATGCGGGAGGCTAAAGACCAGGGATTACAGCAGATTTAAACAGGAGAAGGAGCTCAGTTAAGGAGGAGGGGGAACTGTGATGGAGTATGGCTCAGCAGAGGCCGGGGGAGTGTGTGGAGCTCCACTCTGCTTTGACCATGACTTTAACTCCTGCTAAAGAATACCTGAACTGTTGTCAGATGTCCCATCCAGGCCAACACTGAGAGGGACTACCCCGACAGGTGAAGATCCCTCTACTGGAGGAAATGACAGCAGCATCTGCTCTGTTTCCCTTGACATGGCCCCACTGAGGCAATACTTACTTACTGCCAGGTCCAGGAGGTGGCGGCAGCTTGGGCCAAGGGACATGGAAGTGGGTGTGAGCCTCCAAAGGTGACCCAGAATGTTTGGTTTCAGAACTTCCTGGTTAGTATTCCCCATAGCCACCCTTCCAATACATCAGCCTTACCTCTCTTAGAACTTGATCTCAGCCAGGGCGAATGCTGTTGCAGCATTCACACTTCACAGATACAAATGGAAGGAATTACCTGGGAAAGAGGCATGCTCTTTCTACTATCTGTCATTTTACACTGTAAATGCTGGATCCTGCAAAGGGCTGGGTACCCCTGCGGGAAAGCCCAGCACCCTCTGTTGCCATTGAAGTCAAGTCTTTGGAGAATTGAGCCCTTAATAGAGGTCCTTTTACACACAGAAGAACACCGGGAAAGAAATAGATGCCTCATAGCAACTCCCATAGTTGCCTTCCCCCCCACAGGAATCAAAATGCAGCATCACGATTCCATTGGCCACAGAGCAGGGATCTACTGCTGGCTCCTCCTATTAATGTTATTTATTATTTACATACTGCTAATAGGGTGCTAGGTACAATGAGAACATTGTACCACTTCAGTGAGATATTGTTTACGCCAAAAATAAGTTGGGGGGGAGAAGAAAGTATTTTACTAGTGACATGTTGAGAGTTTCTGAGTTGCCTCAGGGATTTGGATATTCAGTTCCTACTATGATTAACTAGTCTCAAAGTATAGGGCACTGGAGGAGTCAGGAGACGTGGGTTCTATTCCTGATTCTCCTTTTACCAAGACAAAGGAAGTACATGAAAGGTGCAGATCTAAGCAAAGTAAGTTACAGTTCTAAGAATACAAGAATTCTTGAGTTAAGGGAAGGCCCATCAGGTAGAAATTCTTCCTGATGCAGCTCACCGAAGTTTATGTTCAACTTCCAACTGTGTTTCATATGCGCATTAAGTTACTTCAATTACAGAGTGACTGTGAGGGTGTGTTAATTGGTGAAGAGCCATATACTGTCCTCAGTCTACACAATGAGCAATACTAATTCTGCTTGGAGTGTCTGGTCATATCTTGGCATGTACATCTATGTTCATTCCCCATTTTACTCCACTACTCATGAAAGCTGCTAGACTGGCAGCACTGGCAACTGAAGAAGTCCCATATCTAACTAGGACTCGACCTTGCAAGGTGTTGTGTGCTCTGGGTCCTGAGCCAGCATGCTTAAAGTTAGGCACTTTTTAAAGTGCTTTGCTGGATCTGGGCCCGAATGCTCAGCATCATGCAGGATTGAGCCCCTAATCTGTCATTCCTACAGAAACCTCTCCACTCTCTTCCCCCAAACTACTCAATTTCTGGGCCCTGCTAAAGGACACTCTGCCAATTAATTGTATTTGGCATTGTTCTGGAACATTGAGACTAAAATTGTTACAAAATTTTGTCTGCAAGAAACAAATAATTATCAGGCACAAGAGTAAATAAACAGCCTAGGAATGAGCAGCAAAACTTGCGGCTGGTCTTCACTACGGGAAGATCGATGCTGCTGCAATCAATGCATCAGGGATCAATTTAGTGTGTCTAGTGAAGACCCGCTAAATCGCCAGCAGAGTGCTTGCTGCTCGACCCAGGTACTCCAGCTCTCTGAGAAGAGTAAGGGAAGTCAACCAGAGAGTGTCTCCTGTAAGCACAGTGCAGTGAAGACACCGGGGTAAGTCGACCTAAGCTACGTCGACTCCAGCTATGTTATTCACATAGCTGGAGTAGTGTAACTTAGGTTGACTTACCCTGTAGTGAAGCATTGGGTGTTGAACGTGCTGGCTAAGTATAGGTCCTGGTTTTAAAATGTTTCACATAGAAAATATTTTTCATATACAAAGTTCTTTTAAAAAGGGTGATTCATGAAATAAGATCAAAATTCCTGCACAAACTCCTCAAGTGATATACACACACACATATCTGATCATGGAGAGTGGGACAACTTGACTTCACAATGGTAAGGAATTAGCAGCTGAAGACAAATGAGGGGGGAGGACATGGTAAACCCACAACTGTTTAAAAAGTGTAAATACAAGGAAAGTAGTGAAAATATGTAGAATTTAGTGTGATATGTGGAAGTATACACTGAAGTTCTGAAGCATTAAGAAAAGGAAAATTTAGGCTGAATAACAGAAAAAAATGTCCTGTGAGATGTTTACGTAGTGTTGCTCGGAAAATTTTGCCCCATTATGTGAGCTAACTTCTATAATTCTTTTCTTTAATATGTAAATTGTACTGTATTTTTTGTTACTTTACAGTTCAAATAGTGATAGAAAAAATTACGAAAGATACTTGAGAAGCTACAAATATTTTAGATTACATCTAACCACATACTCCCAGCTATTGTAAATTTTTGGGTACGGTTTTGTGCTCTGACAGGAAATCCACTTTATATATCATCAATATTGCCATTTTATTAATGTTCTTGTTATGTGAAAAATCAATATGAGGGCAGATGTAGCATACATATGTATCTTAAAGAGCTGGCTGCCTTAGTGGAGGGTAATGTAGGTCTTTATTGAGATTTTGCTTCTATAATAAAGATTGAGAAGTATTGTTGTTCTTTCAAAGGCTGTCTTTGAAATAAAATAATTATTCACGTTTTTAATGGGGAATGAGTAACACAGTGTGTTAGACAGCCACTATTACATGGGGATCTCTTCATTAATGCCTCAGTTCCAATGAACATATTCTTTTGAAATGTTTTAATGGATTGGGCCAAATTCTGAAGTCTAGATTCTGTCTTTACTTCAGCAAAATCTTCCATTGAGGTTAATGCCTGAATAAGGCACTTATTAGGATTCAAGAACTGGTCTATTACTTAAGAGGTTATTCCAGATTCAGGTATATAGAGGAATGTGCAATTTGTCCAGAAAGGTATTATCCTGGAATTGAAGGAATCCATTTAATCCCATCTTGCATAACCCTGTTTAGGAAAACACACTCAAGGCTATGAAGGAATGCTTCTGGATTTTAAATAAACAAAAGCAGCATAAACAAGACATAAATTGGAAATCCTTATTGTTATTAAATCTTTTTGCGGAATACACTGCATTATATTATTCATTTCATCAGCTTGGAGAGCCCCCAGGACAGAATAACAACTATCAGAACGGGCAGGGAGGAAATTAAATAAAGTGGTGTGTGCTTTTGGGGTAGTGGGCAATAAAATTCTAAGGGGAGGAGGACTGAAATTCCATTACTCCATGGTACAGAAATGTTGTTTTGATCAACACAGCCCTGGGTATTTTGTGTCCTCAATATGATTCAAATCTGAAAGACCAGTACATTTTATTCTCACTCTCCAGTTCAGATCCTCTGCTTGTGTAAATGAGCTTAGCTCCATTTAAACCCTTTGGAAGGCATGAAGTAAATGTTTCATAGTTATACCCTAGAACCCCACCCCACTCCCCCCAAAAGCCCTAATTAGACCAGAGACTTGTTTTGTTTCTTGTTACAAGCTGCTCTGTTTGAGTGGGGCTTTTGCAGATGACAGCTTTGCAAATTTTGTGTAGAGTGCAGATTTGCTGAGAACCATATAAATGCTTCTGGAGTGGTCAAGCTGGAAGGTGCTGCTTAGTTCACACGGCAAAGAGAAAGCTGTAACTACTGTTCTACTAGCCACCATCATTTGTCAGTGGAAACAAGGTCTTGTAAATAAAGATATAATAATACAGTTCTTTTCCACCTCTGACTCTCTCTCTCTCTACTTTTCCCTGCAAGTAGGCCACTCATAAGTAGACCTGTGGGAAAAGAGAGTAGCAGAAGCTTCAGCTATAATTCTTTGGTACTACTGTGTTTTTATGAGGTGACACGGTTGTCTTTTGCCTTGATTTCCAGGGCAAATGCTCCACTGATGAAATTATAATATTTTAGAAATCACTGCTTACAGACAGTGCAAACCTCCCAAACTTAAATACTGCTCACATATCTAAACAGTGCATCTCAAAACCACTTGGTGCACTCTTCTGGCTACCATCTACTTCTATCAAATGTATATAGCCTTATTTCAACAGTGGGGCGGGAGGAATAAAAATTAAGACAAATCCTTTCTAATTACTGTTACAGCAAAGCAGTATATAATTATAGGCGTTTATCACTTAAAGCTACCAAATTAAGATTTGAGATACTTTAATATTTAGGAGGAATGCACAAGGCATCTATGTTGAAATATGATATTTATTAGGCATGTAGAGGAATTAATAGACAGTAATTATTATACTCAGAGATGCTAAAAATATATCTGCTTTGAACAGGTGACCAGCCACTAATTTTACATAGACATTTTGGTTGGGTGTTTACCTTTTGAGTTAATTACCAGAAAAAGACTAATATGGGGTGTCAGCAGAACATTAAGAAAAAAGATGAGTTGGAAAACCCAGAGTAGAGAAATCCACTGCAAGTCCCAGGCCTGTTTAATTTTTTAATCACTCTCTCACGCACATTTATTCTATTAATCATACACATAATGTATTCATGACACAATGCACCCGTGAAACTGTCAGATACTATGAGTTTTGTATTTTTGCTCTTAGCTGTGGAAAAGGTGGCCTCTGTTTACATGTAAAAAAGCATGCAATAATTAAGGAGGTAAGCGGCTCTGATTTGGGTGGTGTGGATCACCATGAGTAAACAGGTAGCCTTGAAAAGGTATAAAAATATATGGGTGGGATATGTTGTATAAAAGGCTCTAACTGTACAGAAAATTTTATACATTCCCTTCTCTTTAAGTGCCAGATCCAAAGCCCATTGAAGTGAGTGGGAAAGCTTCAGCTGCCTTTAAATGAGGCCCTATCATCAAAGAAAGATACTGGGGACTTGCAGCATCATTAACGTTTTAGCAATGTTCTTGCTGGACCCCATTCCAACTCTCCATTTGGAGGTCAGTCAGGCTCAATGTGATTTCATAGATTCCAAGGGCAGAAGGGACCACTGATTCTGACCTCCTGTATAACACAGGCCATAGAACTTCCAAATAATAATTCCTAGAGCAGATCTTTTAGAAAAACATCCACTCTTGATTAAAAAATTGTCAGTGATGGAGAATCCACCATGAGCCTTGGTAAATTGTTCCAATGGTTAATTACACTCACTGTTAAAAATGTGCACCTTATTTCCAGTCTGAATTTGTCTAGCTTCAACTTCCAGCCATTAAATCATGTTATACCTTTGTCTGCTACACTGAAGATTACATGGCTCTTAATATAGCTATTGCACATGGAACAGAATAATAGGCCCTGGGGCCTTTAACAATCAGTAACTAACAATATATTTGCTCCTATTCCTATGTTTTTGCCAGATGGTGACATAGATTAGAGAAGTTTGGATGGACAATCAGTCCTCTAGTGCTTCACTTCTTGCTCAGCAAAGCAGATTAAAAATTGGGGCCCACATGCACCAATGAAGAAAAATGACGACAAGTGGGCCCTTAAAACTCATTAGCCTTTGGGTGACTTTTGACTTTGGTGATTTCACAAATGTTTTCTCAAAGATTTTCCTCAAATGTGCTTATGCCACACTGTTTTTGTAGACCGCCTTTTGATGCTTTTGCTTTCACATTTTAAAGCCGCATGTTAAGATATTGTAGCTTATTCTTGCAATTTCTCAGAACTGTTATTTCTCTGCAGTTTTATGAGAATCATGACAAGAGCAGTGGGGGGCATTTGGAAAAAGGGTTTTAAACATTTCAGTCAGCAAGTTATTTTGTCACACATGATGTCAGGTTAATGCAGTCGTTTCTCTTTAGTGTTTTTTTTTTTAAAAAAAACCTTCCCAACAAAAGATGGAGATAACAGACATTTTCATCCATACACAAATACACACTCCCTTTGGCTATTTTAACCTTTTCTAACTTATTAGGATTCCAGAGAAAGAACAACAAGAACGTTTATGGCTTGAATACAAAAGGTTTCAGCTAGACTTCAAATAAAGGCTCTAAATTAGAGAGCAGACTGCATAGCAAAGAAATGCTTGCTGTCTGCAAATGGAGACCCATCTGAGATAGTTATTGCTTTCATTAGGAATTCTCAGATTCCGACCTCATTGTAACATGTCTGATCTCCCAAAGGAAAGGGGCGGGCGGAAAGGGGAAAAGCTGCAGAGCAATTTGAAAAAAAAAAAAAAAAGATTAAAGGTAATTAATGAAGTATGGAAAGAATTTCCTTTAATTGTTATGCCTCATATTTTTACATTTATTAACCTTGTCAGCTAAGTAAACTGAAATAAATGTATTTTTCTTTCAAACAGGCTTTTTCCCCCTCAAATATTGTAATGAGGTAATGCAGATTCATTTTAATGGTTAGTTGATTATTGCTCCTGTGCAATCTCTCATGGCAACTAAATCTGCTAACTGTGCTATAAAGAGTTGTTTAACTGTAAACTTAAGGTTGTATAAAGTTACCACATTTTCTGGACACCATGCACGGCCAGCATACTGTTTTGATTCTCACAGACGCACTCTCTCAGCACAGATACATCTTCAGGAACCAATCACAGAGATTGAGATGTAGATTACAGTCATGCTAGATTCATAGATAATGAGGCCAGAAGGGACCATTCTGAGCATCTGATCTCCTGCATAATACAGGCCATAGGATCCCTGAATTGCTTACTGTTTGAACTAAAGCAGATCTTTTAGAAAACATCCAAGCTTGATTTACCCTTGGTAATTTGTTAATACCATTACTCCTTGACTCTATAGACTGTGGAGGTCCTTGGCTGCTCTTACAATTTGCTGCCACTTCAGTGAAGGGCATATTTTTCCTACTGATGGTAATTTACATTAAGACCTTCCAGCTCTTGCTCAGTCATTCTCCAACTTCTTCTGTTGGCCACAAGGTCAGATACCACAAAGATGTCCTTCCAAGAGACGCACACTTGGTCTGTCTTCCATCATCCTGCCCACTGAAGTTGTTGGGATTTCACTACATTTACCATATTTGGTTCTCCATAGACCTCCTGCAGTTCCCTATTAGATCTTCTTCCCCTACTGGCCCAAAAATTTGTCTACGCACTATTTTTGGTAAGTCGTTTCAATGGTTAATTATCCTCACTGTTAAAAACTTGGAAAGCATTGTGCTTGTCCTGGGGCAGGGTAACACTGCTACATGTGCCAGTGCCCAATAGTCACAGACGTGACCTGGTAGCTATCATATTATTTGATAGATCTTTTCCCAAAGCCTGACACACACGCTAATTGAGTACAGAGCTTAAGTGGTAAATTTCAACTTTTACTGAACAGGTCCTTAATTGAAATTAACATTGTAGTTATATTTCTGAATTTTACATCACTTCATTTATTTTTAAGAGGAATTTCTTTTTCCAATTTTACATAACTGAAATTTCCAGAACAGGGAATGTGTTGACTTATATAAATAGGAAGATGCTATTCATAACAATAGGCATTTTAAAACTTTTTCTTAATATCTGTAATTTAAAAACACTGGATGAGCCAGGTAGTTGAACACACTAAAATGGATATGTGGCAAGTGTTTTACTATACTTTGAAAAATGAGATCTTCTGAACTGAATGCACTTCGGTACATTAGCAGAGAAGAGGACAATTTTCTTCTTCACATTATGATATTCCTTTAAAATTATTATTATTTTAATATGTATTGTGTAGGGCAGGGGATCATTTTTATCATAATAGAGGTATATTTGACTAACTAGCTACATCCTTTATGAAAATATTTCTAATATAGAAACAAATTAAACAAGAAATATTAATTAGAAATAAATGTTAGAAATAAAATGTGCTTTACACAATGTGTTAACTAAGTTACAGAAGGGTTAATTATTTCATTGTATGCACATGTGATAAAACTGGAATCTATGTGACTTTTTGTGTTCCTACTGACCAACAGTGCCTGGGAAAGTAAAAGATTAAACATTTGTTTCAAATAATGTTCTAGCTTGTACTTTTGTCATTAACAGAATGGTTTAAAAGAGCAGTTTGAAATTTGCTAGTAAGAAGTGTGTTCGTTTGTTAACGGATTTGACTATTGTTTGATGTTTTGATCTCTGTCACTCCCTGGGAACTTTCTCTTTATTTAACAAGAGCTAACAATTTTGTCAGGGAAATCCAAGTAGGCCCTTTCTGATTATTCAATATTCAACAAAAACTGATCTATCATTCTTCTTTTCAACTTCAGTTAGATATGAACTGATCATAGAGATGTGAACAAGAGCTCAATATGCCATTATAATAAAATTCTAATACTTAGCTCTTATGCAGTGCCTTACATTTCAGGACCACAAAGCATTTTGGAAATGTTAATTAAGCCTCACAACCCTCTTACAAGTTTGTGAGGACAGTGAATTATTTCCATTATTTTCAATTTTTTGCATTTTTTTAGTTTCTGTGTCTATGTACGAATTTCTTCCACAATGTTGGAGAATTTCCTTTATAGGAGAAGAGGGGGTTGTTCCTTAATAGATGATGAACATTTATGGTGGCTATGTTTTGTTTCCAGATATTTTGGACCTGAAAATTTTAGATTCAGGTTTCCTTCAAGGCCATTGGGAGCTGGAAATAGTCACATTGTCCTGTTTCTTGCTAGCTTACTTATTGCCTGGCCATTATGAAATGTCAAATAAAAAGAAAAAAAAAAGCTAAAATTTTCACAAAAAAACAAAATCATTGCATTTTCATATTAAGAAATGAAGTAAATAATTAGGTTGATGCACATTCTTATAGGTTACAAAAATATATGCACAAATGCCAATGAAATTGAAAGGCTACCCAAAAATGTATACATTCCCCCAATCCCAGAAATTTAATTTCTCAGCCTCTTAAGGCATCACTTACCATGTGTTGCATACAATAATCACATATGTATACAAACAAATAGAAAAAGCAGCAAGTTTAATTTCCCTCAACTGTAAAAGATACTTGAAAAGTATTATATTTCAAAGAATTTTAATTTAATCTAAATAATAGGAGAGAAAAGAGATCTTCCATATTTTAATTGAAAAATCACCAGCTGGAGAACACTGAGACAGTGAAACAATCAGGAAAGCACTGAGATATAAATCGGAGAATGAAACAAAACAGAAAATTTCAAATGGCCTCACTAGTAGGCTACTAATGTAAATACAGCAATCCAAAAAAACAGTATATAGTGATTAAAGAAAAGAATAATTACTACTGTACTGTTCCTTTGCTTTGAGGATTGGCTCTCATCTATGAGAAGATGCTAAACAACCCATCAAAATATGCTGTACTAATCTAGAAAATACACTGGTAACACAGACACCTTCTAATATAGAATAAACTGCCAACGTATGAACAGCGTGAGGCAGGGGGAGGGACAGGGGAGCATTGTGACTCTCTTCTGTAGGTTTCTATCTGCACTTTAAAAATTCACCTCCTCTCTAAGGGCCTGATCTAAAGCCCTTTGAAGTCAAAGGAAAGACTCCCACTGACTTTACTGGGTTTTGTTCCAGGGCCTAAATTCCATGCAATTCCATCTTCAGTGCTGCAAAGAATGAGGTATGTACTGTTCTTCATCCCACAATGTGGAGCCCACCCTGTTTTGGATGTAGCTGAAGTGAGGAGGTCCTGAGTTTTATGACATGGGAGATCTACCAACAATAGATGAAAAGCCTCACTGTCATGAACAAGGATCACTATACCTTTTTCAGTATTTGGTGTTCCTATGGGGACACTGATCAGATATACTAATGATGTCAATTATATTTACAGGCTGAGATTTTCACCTGGGTCTAAGGGAAGTAGGTGTTCATCTACCCCTGAATTTCAAGAAGAATGTAGCTCCTATCTCCCTTAGGTTTCTTTGAAAATCCCAGACAAAATGTACTTGTGTGTGATTAGTTGGCTCTAAAATCAGAGTTTTTTGTTTTGTTTTGTCTTTGCCTACTGATTTCTTGTTTAAATCTTTATATTGAGCTAAATTCTTCACCTGGTGTAAATCAGTGCATCTCCATTGACTTCACTGATCTCCATAGCTCCACTGGACGGTGCTAAGGATTTGGCCCTGTATGGGTAAATAATTGTTTTACACAGCACCTTGCACAAGCCAGTGCTCTTTTAAATTATGAACAAACATGCAGCATGGTGAGAAATGGCAATCTGTGTTATAATAATATGAAGACTTATTACTGACCATTTTAATGTGGATACATTTGAGAATATATATTTTCCTATAAGGTCCATAACCCCGTGAGTCTATCTGTAAACACCTCTAATTACCAGACATGTTTGATATGGACAATTTTAGCAAGGACAGAGCATATGGAAGCACTTTTATGTTACTAATTATTATAAGTAATAGTATAGTGTGGTTTGTGTAACTTGTGATAGAATACAAAACCCATGGTCCCTGTTCTAAGGAGCTGAGATAAAAACAAACACAGAGAAAGAATTAGTGCAAATTCTGGAGATTATGTATATGTTTGTACAGTTAGAAGGCATCATGGAAGAGAGATGTCATAAGGAAGGATTTAGGGAGGGAGGAAACTATTTGGCCCACCAGAAGCTACAAAAGTGCTCCAAGTCTTGGCATTCCTTTGTCCATAATTATTTTCCTGAGTCTGTGTTTTCAAGTTTATTTCAAAAAGTTTTGCACAGCATACTTGTCTGATGGAAGTAATGTTTTTAATACTACATGTACTGCAATTACTTTGTAATGACAGTATCCTTTAAATGATGAAAAATACCATGCAAAGATACAGTAATTACTGGGGTAATTACAGTTTAAACGTGAAACCTGTTAGATCAAAGCAGAACTCAACCAAAACCATAAAAAATTGCCTATCTTCAAGTTGAAAACCATCAGCTACATGATTTCCACCAAAAACCATAAACCTGCCCCTAGTCACTTGAAACTTGACTTACATTTGCTTTAGAGTTAATACAAATTCACTGAAGACATTGTGAACTTTTTTGCTAGTTTGAATTTTTGGATGCTAACAAAATCTGAGACCAAGAAAATTTGCCTGATTATTTAAAAAGGTTTGTAAAGCTGTAACGATGATGATCTGTTTTAGAAGAGAGACACACAATTATCCTACGATGAAAGGTAATTATCATTTTAGTTACATAATTATTTTATGGTTATATGACCATTGGAGAATCAAGTTGTTGTGTTTTCCTTTCTGTATGTGGGACAAACACCAGTAATAAACTCCATTTTTTCTGCCTTCCATAGCATGAAACAGTTTGAAATAAAAGTTGTACTTGCAAAAATGTCTGAAATTCCAACACCCCTTCTAATCTATAGTAAAACACATAGTAAAAATGGGCCAAATTCATCCCTGATGTAAGTCCACTGACTACAGTGTGGTTACATCAGGGAAAAAAATGAAGGAAATGTAGCCCTTGTAAAAATCCACTGGGCCAAAGGAACAAAGACATGTTAACTATGTTTTCACTAGTCCACCCCATTATCTGATCTACAGTTTCAGTAATATAAGGCACATAATTATTTTTTATTGTTCAGATAATTCTCCTATCTTGCTATATACCCCAGAGTGGAGAAGAGAAGAGGCAGCTGTCAACCCATTAGCAAACACTCTATGGAGTAGATTTAAAAAATGGCCCACAACACAGCTTCTGATTTTCACATACACATCTTCCAGATGAAAAACTCCATTTATCAGCAGGCCAATCAGGAAGTTGGATGGCTAACTGATTTACACACACAAACACCTACGTGCACACACACAAAACATGTAACACTTCCAGAAAGGAATTCAGAAGCTTTTACTTTATATAGTTTTGAAATTATAAAGTTAAATAAATGAGCGTGCTGCATACAAAAATGAGAAGTAAATAATGTTCATGCTGTGTAACATATTAGGAATTCCAGGACCAAAACCAGTAATGATGCTATTATATGAATGTGCTGCTATAACGTATTCTACTTCCTGGGATGAGTAAAAAACAAGTGAAGGGCACTTCCAAAAAAACTGTACAACTCTGGATGTCTAATATTAAAGCTCATCATATTCCACTTTTCCAGAAATGGGAAGAGAGAGATGAAAGAAAATGCTGTATGGCTTATCCACAGCATTAGAGCCAATGTTATTACCATATCATACATTTACATTCAGTTACATTCACTGAATATAAATGTAAAAAATACTGTTTTATTGCCTATCGATTGCTGGATTATAAAATAGAAAAATTTGTCAGTAATTCCACACATTACAATTATACAGCACACACACTGATTAATACTGAGTGATGCCTTTTTGAGAGACAGTGAATCAGAGGTGCATATTTTCATCTTGAGCTTAATCGTCTACTTGTTCTGAGATTAGTGTGCATCTATTCATAATTTCACTTGTTCTCCTTTTCTCTCATTCTCTCTCTCACTTTTCTCTTTATATAGAAATATGTCACATCCATAAATATGTAAATACAACATGTATACAGGTGCATACATATATATATTATCATTTAAGACAAATACTGTAGTAAAAACCTCTGTACATATAAAGTGCTCAGAAGACCAATTCAGCAACACAATCATCCTTGCAGACTCACAGTATCACATTCTGTAGAGGGCACCCTTGTTTCAGCTAGAGCATATTACCTTTTCCCTCTCTCTTTGTAAGTAACTTTGACTACATTATGTCACATCTGAAATTGTCAGATACATACAATAGTAAAAGACTTTCTCTGATGGTAATATTACAATGCATGGTATAGACCTGTGAAACAGAACAAAGTGTAGCTACAGAGAGTACAGTCACTTTTCTTTTCAAACAGTATCAGTGATTTTTACCTTAACAACTGATCATGAATTAATTTGCTGCTAAGAAGGACATACTCACACTAAAGATATTGTCTGTCTGCTATTATTTTTATTCCATTTTCGTCTTTATTGTTCCTTTGAGGGATTCTCTCTTCCCAATATTCAAAGAGACAGGAAGAATGTTCTATGTTAAATTAAAGGAAGGTTTTAAGCTAACATTGCCGTAGCTGCACATTTCCCCCTTATTTCTCTATAAACCATAACATTAAAAGTTCCCAGAATTCAGATTTATGCAACAATGAGCCCTGATAACTGCTAAGATAAAAGCTATTGTCTACACACGCCAACACCAATACCACATCCGATGAAATTCCCTTTTGAAATCATACTGTTTCTATGCAATCACCTTGTTGCCCAAATACTTCATACTCAATATACTGGATTTTACTGACAGAGCTGCTCCTCTTTCAAAATTGCTGCTTATAGAACTCTCTCTTTTCCTCAACACCATCATTTCTGGGAATTTTTCAAGAATTTTGATTAATGTAAAGTTTACATCATTACCATCTGACAGCTGTTGGGTGGCCTTTGTGAAATGAGTTGATGGTCTCAGGCCATTTCCTATGAGACAGATGTTCATATCATAAAAACAAATCACCACCACAGTTGTCACTAAGGTCTCAATCCAGCAAAGCACTTAAACCCATATTCAGCTTCGGGGTTAGCATATGCTTAAAATTAACCATATGTTAAGTGATCCACTGGATTGGGGCCTAAATTAGCAGAGGCCAAAGAATAGCAAACGGACATGGAAAATGATCTTCTATAGATGATCCTTTCACAAAAGGCATTATTCCCAGAAGTCCTCCAATTCAAGGCTATGCCACTTCCCCAGTGGCTGGTAGGGGAACTGGTGCCCATCAGGACTCTGGGTTCCAGCCCAGGGATCCTTGAACCAACCATGAATGTTTGCACCATCCCAAACCTTGTTGCCATTCCCTAAACTGCTCCTATTCCACCTCTATCAGGCTTCTTTCTCCACCACTTCTCTGGGTGAACCCTTACTTCAAGGCCTTCATCCCAGGGTTTCTATTCTTCCCTGGGTTTCCTCCTTTCCCTTCCTAAGCCCAGAGTGTGACTGCAAGCTTCCACACTACAGCTTCCTTATGCCCTCACTTCCTGACCTTATACCAATGCTGCCTGGTCCTGCCCAGCTGGGCTCCATCCTCTATCATTGCTTCCTATCAAGCCTTACTTAGCCCCTTCTGAGTCACATTAACTTTTTCCAGGCTGGTGTGGGGTAGAGTGATGAGATAGCAAGTGTGAAAAATCAGGACAGGGAGTGGGGGGTAATAGGCACCTATATAAGATAAAGACCCAAATATCGGGACTGTCCCTATAAAATCGGGACATCTGGTCACCCTAGTGTGGGGCGAACACCTCATCACAGAGACCAACACTCAGGCTCTGTAATCTGATACAAATAAGTAACAACTTTCTGAATTTTGACTTTCAGTATGCAGACCTTTACATTTGTGGTAAATATTGGTGTTAAAATAATTTTAATTTAATTCTTTTCTTCTCCTCTCTCCCCATCATTTTACCACAGGAAATCTAATGTTCAGCCAGGACAGCAGAGAATCACATTCTTCTTCTAGCGTTTGGATAAAGAATGCACTGCTGTGTGATAGGGTATGCCACATTAACCTGTGACAATCAGAAGACATTGTTTGCTTTCCTAGGATGCTACCACGATGACTGGAGGTAGGATCTTTCAATGACTTCCATTATCATCTAATTATCTGAATGAAAATTATCCGGTGAAAAGAACAATTTTCATCAGTGTCTAAGCAACTTTGGAATCAAGACTCTCATTATCAGAATTTCAACAGTAAAGACATACAATCCTGAAGAAATACTGTACTAGTATGCATTGAGGGAGTGACTGGAAATCAGTATTTTGTACCTTTGAAAACAGTGTAAATTCTACAGCTATTATTACAAATATTTTTCATATAAGGATAAGAGCTCTCATGTCTATAGGAAGCATTTTTTACAAGTGTTTACTGTTGGGGCCCAATGCATCATTAGTTGCAACTCTATTTAAGTCAACGTTAGATCACATGTGAATCTGAGTCCCTATTTTTAGCCATTTATGGCTATCTCACACAAAGTTGCACTATTTTTATGTATGGGCTGATAGTGTTTGTGGCAGGCAAAGGTAGGCAAACATGCAATGGTAACAGCAAAGAAAGTAGTAACAATAGTGTGTCTTGCTTCAAAAACATCACTATTTATTACTGATAGCGTTCACCTTTTCTCACTATCTGAAGACCATGTTAAATGACTATTTTAAAACTAAATTTTAGGAAACCAAAGAAGCCAGAGTCTACTGATTTGCACTGGTGCAATTAACAGGGATCATTCCACTGTAAAAACCAGCATAACACTAGTGTTAGTAAAGAATCAGAACTAAGCTCCCTACCTCTGTTTGCACGTTTGTGACATTTGTTGCAAATTGCATCACACATGTTGAAAATCCCGGCTTCTAAGACATATCATGTTAATGATGTGCTGCTCCTTCTAGTGGGAGTAGATATTGTGGATTCATTCCTATTATAGCCTCACCATGAGCTGGAAACACAATATGTGCGGGCAGAACTTGTTCCACTTCCTACGCTTTGGTTGAAATTTTGTATGATGGTGGTAGCTGGAGAAGTTAATAGATGATTTGTATTTTATTTTATTTTTTTGTTAACACAGAGACTACTAATAATAGAACTATTTTTGTTTTAAATGTTAGATCTTGTTTATTACCGTACTGCCAGTTTTGGTTGTAGCAAGAGTAACTTCAGGTACTTGGTCCCCCTGTCTGGATTCTGTTCAGGATGAACATGGATTTTCACATTCAGAAATTGATTAAGCATTAATGCTGCTGATCTCATCTACAGAAGAATCATCAACCGGTATTTCCACTTTCTCCTTCATGGTACTGACGTCAGATTTCTGAATCTCATAATTGTCATCCCTAGCAACAGCAGCAATCAGAGGAATTTACATTAACCCAGGGCTCCGCCACCACGACCATCTCAATATCCTTTTCCCTGAAATGGGAAAGTTTGAGAAACAGCAAGGTCAGGATCATATATGTCAAGGAATGGCAGTAACGATCTAAATGTATTTAAGGTTGGTTTACATCTTGCCCTTCTGGAGCGAGGCATTAACACTGCCTGTCCAGAATGGACTGAACACTTCAGTAATGGCTTTCACTAGCTATGAGGAGTATGAATCCATCTCACTGGTCATGCCACATTCCCAACCACTTCCAGGACCTCTGTTCATGAAGTGAGGTAAAAACTCTATTTTACATTCTTGTGTGCTATAAGATTATTCTTTTTAGTACTTTATTCCATCGTCATGTAGTCAGTTACTTGATCTTATGCACACATTTTTGCTTAGTCCACAGGAAATTCCACATAAGGTCTATTGCTTTAACAGGTATTTATTTTAGTGACCACCACTGTGATTTGTACTGTATTTATGATATCTCAAGATGTTTCACACATTCTGAGTCAAAGGCTGAAAGGGAATAATTTGCATATATTTCCTGAGTTGTACATGCAGTTAATATTGATCCGTTGGTAAAGGAGAAAGAGAACAAAATGCTGCCTAATAATAGCGATTACATTATATATAGTTTCTGAGAATCACTTTTCAGGATCAATTTTTGAACCTGGAGGACAGATTATAGCTGTGCTTAGCATCACTGCTGAAGTTAAGGTTTCTTTGATACTTCACTTCTAATCTGTGACATACACCATCTATTACAGCAATTTGCAGATGGTAAAAGCTCTTACTTTTAGTTTTTTGGAGCTGATACCGATGAATCACAAGCATCTTGGCTCAAGTCTCAGCCAGAGTAGCACGAATGGAGTTACATTTCAAAGATTTGACCTGATATTTTAGCCAATTCCCACTGACTCTAATGAAAGCTAAAGCCCTGTAACAAAGCTTTGAATGTGTACTTCGGCAGGCTTGTCTATACTAAAAAAAATGAGGCCCCATAATTCACCGCACTGAGCAGGGTTATTTGACACTAGTAAAAATGCCTCCATCCCATACAGACTCCAATCCCCACAGTTGCTATCACTTTTGGAAATGCTCTGGTGTAGAATTACTGGTCCCAGGTTTCCAAACATGTGTAAGTGGGGATGAAGCACTCTGGTTATTGTAAACATTGCTTCAGACTAAAACGTCAGTCATTTCAAATAAAAACCTACAGTACCTCTGTCAAATTGGTGTAGCCATTTGAATCCTGGGGTCATATACTCTCTGCATGGAACTGCCTTTCATGCCAATGCAAATCCTGCCAAGAGAAATAAGTACCACTTATATTCTTTTAAATTAACAACATAACTGCCAATATAGTAAATATATGCCAGAAACATTGTCCCAAATAAGCCATGATCCTGCTGCAGTGTCATTACCACATCCTGGTGATTTTTAGGTTTTCTTCTTAAAAGACTGAACAAACAAGGCATGGAATCAACAGAACGAATATAACAAAGTCCAGTTTCTACTAGCTCACCAGCTATTGAAAAACTTTGCCCCTTCCAATATTTCTACCACTCCGCCCTCTAGAGCTACCTCTGTGGCCCTGCTGCACTCATGGCCTTCTCCTCTGGTTCCCCTCACCCTTATCTTTCCACCCACGGTTGCCCAGCGATGGCTCCTTCTTCCCTCATCCGCATTCTTATCTCTTCAGTGGCTGCCTCCACCCTTCTCTCCTGATGACTGCCAGTCTCCGGGAACTGAACTGTCTCCCCCTCCAGGCTCCTATTCTGGCAACAGATCAGTGCTCTACCAGCAGCAGCTAGCACCAGAGTTAGCTGATTGGCTAACCTGAGTTAAGATTACAATTTTTTTTTTTTGCAGTATAGCTATATCTTCTGTTTCCTAATATACCTCCTCCAGAGAGCTAGAGGACTCCACTCTGTAAGGCCTTGAAACTGGCATGTCCCGGGATTACTGCATTTACACACACACGCAATTATTTGAAAAATGCATGGTCCTAGGTATGTCTACAATTGGAGCTGGGGGTATGATTCCCAGCTTGAAGAGATATCCCACTCTAGCTCTCTTTGAGCTTGTGTACTAAAACCAGAATGCAGACATAGCGGTGCAAGCTTCAGGACAGGCTAGCTGCCCAAAGTATGTGCCTAGGGTCTCTGGTGGCCAGGTGTTCAAGGCAGATACATTCTGGTTTTCGTGAGCTAGTTCCATGAGAGCTAGCATGAGTATATCTCCTCGAGTGGGAAATCATACCCCCAGCTCAGAGCACAGACATACTGTACTCTCAGTCAGAAAAAAAATGTAGCAGTTTGACTTGCCTAATTTAATAGACAGTCTTAACAAAATGTTGTATATTTCTGATAATTAAACAATTCAGGAATAGCAAAAAAGTATTGATTCAACTGCAGAGCTGGACAGCAGTTATATAAAACCAAACATGTTTTCTGTCTTTTTATGATATTTCCAGATGCAGCATCTCTTTACTGAAGATGTTTAATGTGGTAGTGTATCTTAAAACAAAACTAACCACTCATCCATCCAGAGAAGATAATATTTATTGGGCCTGATTCTGTACAGTCTTGCCCTTCGTGTAGGCTTTTGCCCCTGTAGAAACTACCCTTTTGATCCAAGAATATTTAACACCAACTTTGATCTTCAAGTCCATAGTTTTAAATGGCTATACACAGTGCAGGGCAGCAGAGAATCAGACCCCTCATGTTTCATGAATGTCCTGCACTTTATTATAGTATGGGACCAATATTCCTTATATATACACAGAAGAAAATAATTTGGGGCCAGACTGCGACAGATTGTGACAAGGAGAATAGTGGAGATTGCACAAAGAGCCACCCCATTCTGTGAAATGCCTTATGACTGTTACAATCAATGGACTCTTCCCCTCAGTGCATCCTGAAGCACACATCACTGTAATATGAGGGAGGGAGCTGGTGAAAAGGCAGGCCATGGGCTATCCTCACTCTACACCAGCCTGCAGAGCAGGCCAGCTTCAGCCTGCTAAAGGGGGTGGTGAGGGAGCATCATCCTGACAGGTGGCACAGCCTGAGCAGTGTCCCTGTGCAAAGGGCTCCCTTCATGATCTCCCCATGGGCCCACACAGCTCTATAACACCCTATACACAGGCCAGTGCGTAAATGCCACAATCTGGCCTTCTCCATTACCAGTGGATTCATGCACAGCACTATCTCGATCATGGTGTGTGACTCAACCCATCCTCCCCATTGTCAAAAAGATTTGCCAAGAAACTTAAACCTTCTGGCAGCTTGTGAGACAACATGAGTTAGTAAATTAACTGGCCTCTACCACCCATTGTACATTACTCATACAGTAAAGTGTACAGCATTCTTAATATCTGAAACAAACTGCCAAATAACCAACACCTAGCACATAATTAAAGTCTTTCATAGCTGCCACAGTTCACAAGTTCTGCTTTTGGATCACAGTCTCTTACATCTTACCTTTCTGACATGAGACACCTAAGATCGAATAGTCTGGATAAATATTATGTACATAAATATGGATATAGACACACATGCACATAAAGCATCTATCATTTGAGAGCTCAATAAAAATGCAAATTAGCCATTGCTGCTGCCTAAACAGAAGCAGTGGAAGTGTACACATATTGACCTGCATGTTTGATACAATTATGAAGATAAACATGCAGAGGGAAAATTTACACATATCGCATAAAGGTTTAGCCATGCAGCTATTCCCATGGAGGTCAGTTAAGGTCATGGTGCTAACTAGCTGATCCTCATTTCCATTCCCCTAGATCTCTCCAAAAACACACTCCACAGCATTAACCCAAATCTCACACTTTTCCCTCAATAATGTGGTTTTTCTATTTTCATGTATTTTTAATGTCATGTTTCATTTTTTCTCATCTCATCATTCTCATCGAGCAGCACAAGGAAGCTACCCTGTTCCATCACTGTGTCTACATTAGCCTTTTTTCTAAAATTTCCCCATGTCGTTAGCACCAGTGCAAGTCCACTAATGTCAATGAGGAGCAGGTTTCGCTTGAATGCTGGCATTTTAACCACAGGTTCATCCGTCTGCTCAGAGCAGGTCTACACAAAGTAGTGAACACACTGACAGTGCCTTTTCTGCACTACCGCTGCCACCATTAGGTTCTCAGCTGTCCAAGTTTTCCCAGGATCATCCCCCTTTTTTGAGGTAGCTGTCCTGGGAAATCTGGAAGGGTGCTCAGGACACACTGCCAGCTGTCCAGTTCTATGGACTCAGGACCATGGCAGATGTCCCATTTTTTGTACCTCACAGGTGGCAATCCTAGCCACCATTGCTATCACCAGCAAACCTGCATCAGTGCCAATAACCAGAGGAAATTTTAGCAAAAGTGTCTACAGTCAACAAAGCTTTGAGGTTAGGTGTGGGATGTTGATTGTCTTCAGAAAGGTCTGCATTTCATAGCACTCTGCATTAGAGTTAAGACTCATTCACTTGAGCAATATGCCATGACCCTATATTTCAGCAACATGTGATTTATATGAAAAAAATATTCTCTAGATGTATGGTACACGATGTTCTTTACTGATTTGTTGCAACTGGAATGATGACATACAAATATGTAACATGCTCACTACGGCAACCCCAAGGGGTGAGAGTTCAGACTGGAGTGACCTGTTTCATTGATTAGATCAAATCTCAGGCTCAGCAGTGAGTTTCATAGCTGAATATTCTGCAGATGCTTTACAAAAGAGCCAATAATTAGTTACTTTAAGCAGAAGTGTCTGGATGGGATCTCCTTTTCTCACAAGTAAGCATGTACGATTAGGCTATGTCTATGCTACAGACCTTAAAGCAGCACACCTGCACCACTGTATGGTCTTCCACATAGCTGCTCTATGCCAAACAGGAGTGAGCTCTCCCTCAGGCATAATTAAACCACCCCAACAAGCAGGAATAGCTATGTCAGTGGGCGAGCGTCTCCTGTTGATATAGTACTGTCCACACCTGTGCTTTTGTCGGTGAACCTTATATCAGTCAGGGAGGTTATTTTTTACACCCCTGACTGACAAGTTTTACTGACAAAAGTGCTAGTGTAGACAAAGCCTTAGAGAGACAAAAGACCAAGCAACTGATCCCTGCCCATCCCATGTGAAGCCTAGATAGGCTTGCAGACAAGCCTTCCATTGTTGTACTGCTTTCACTACACAATCACTGAGCATTAAGCAGTCTCACACATGGGGGGGAGGGAAGAGGGGGAACATATAGAACCACCAAGGTAATTCAAGCACATAATTTGAATTTTGTGGTTTACTCTGTTTTGGAAAGTGAACACATAAAAGAAAACAACGTATGTTCAGTTATTGTTTTTAAATCCTCTCCTATTTGTTAATGAAATTCTCCTATTCAAATCTCTCTACAGGCAGTGATTAGGCTGGTGCTATGGTTCAATAATTTGCATCCATAGAGAGTTTCAGTCTAATAAATGGCATTCAGATGTGATAGTTACAAACAATGAACTTCTAATAGCTATTGTTGGAGCCTTTAGATTTCACCAAGAAATATCCCCAGAGCAGACCAATATGACCAAGCATTTAAGGATTTTAATATACAGTTCCTGATATACAGCCATAAATATAGCAATAGGCAACACATGTATTGTATTTAACATACACTTGGGGACATCATTCTGAAAATCTGCCACCTTTCACAAGCAATAAATTAACATGAAAACTGAAAAATAATTTTAAAATGTATTGGGCTTAATAAATGACAAATTCTGATGCCTTTCTAGGGGCTCAAGTTTTCCAAACCCTGGGGGAACTACCAGAGTGGAGAAGCTGCAAGCTAATTAACATCTACCTCCCCACTGGAGACCATAAATGCTGGGGCCCCACTACACACAAGCACTCACAGCTAGATTGAGTGCAGCTCTCCATTCAGGGAAGGCAGTCTGTGACTCTTTGGGGTTCAACCCAGACCAGTAAGGAACTGAGTCACTGCATGCCCAGCAACTCTGAGTGCCTTAAATGGTATGCTGCTGTGGCTGACAGCCCTGACACCAACAGCCATCCTACAAGCCTGCAGGTCACACTCTAGCTTCCACCACCCAGTTACTCCTTGCTGGGTGACTCCAACACCCTCCCAGTCCCGAATTTCCCCAAAACCATCTGCCCTGCAATGTCCAGCCCTCTCCTGGAACACTCCCAGAATTTATTAAATTAATTGTTCCTTTAAAGAGAAAATACACTGCAGTCTGTTAGCTTAACTGGGGTTAATCTACCCTTCCTTTCAATCAGTGCACTGAATTGGTTTACAGTAAAACACGGTTATTAAACAAAAAGTCAGAGGCTTAGGTGATATCATGTATAAGGACTAAAGACACAAAGGGTTACAAGCAAACACAAGTAAAAATACGCTTCTAAGACTAAAACTTAATTTCAGCAAGTTACAATCTTTGCCTCAGCAGGTTTCTCACCTAAACTCAGTTTCCAGAGACTTCAATCCTGCTGGTTGAAAGACCCAACATTCTTTGCCCTGGTCTACACTTGGAGTTGAGGTCAAATTTAGCAGCGTTAAATCGATTTAACCCTGCACCTGTCCACACGACAAAGCCCTTTTTTTTTTTTTTTTTTTTTTTTACTTAAAGGGCTCTTAAAATAGATTTCCTTACTCCACCACCAACAAGGGGATTAGCGCTGAAATCGGCCTTGCTGGGTCGAATTTGGGGTACTGTGGATGCAATTAGACAGTATTGGGCTCCGGGAGCTATCCCAGAGTGCTCCATTGTGACCACTCTGGACAGCACTCTCAACTCAGATGCACTGGCCAGGTAGACAAGAAAAGGCCCGCGAACTTTTGAATTTCAATTTCCTGTTTGGCCAGCGTGGCAAGCTGCAGGTGAGTCCAGAGCTCATCAGCAGAGGTGACCATGATGGAGTCCCAGAATCGCAAAAGAGCTCCAGCATGGACCGAACGGGAGGTACAGGATCTGATCACTGTATGGGGAGAGGAATCTGTGCTATCAGAACTCCGTTCCAGTTTTCAAAATGCCAAAACATTTGTCAAAATCTCCCAGGGCATGAAGGACAGAGGCCATAACAGGAACCCAAAGCAGTGCCACATGAAACTTAAGGAGCTGAGGCAAGCCTACCAGAAAACTAGAGAGGCAAACGGCCGCTCCGGGTCAGAGCCCCAAACATTCCTCTTCTATGATGAGCTGCATGCCATTTTAGGGGGTTCAGCCATCACTTCCCCAGCTGTGTTGTTTGACTCCTTCAATGGAGATGGAGGCAACATGGAAGATGATGAAGTTGTCGATAGCTCACAGCAAGCAAGCGGAGAAACCGGTTTTCCCGACAGCCAGGAACTGTTTCTCACCCTGAACCTGGAGCCAGTACGCCCCGAACCCACCCAAGGCTGCCTCCCAGACCCGCCAGGCAGAGAAGGGAACCTCTGGTGAGTGTACCTTTTAAAATACTATACATGGTTTAAAAGCAAGCATGTTCAATGATTAATTTGCTCTGGCATTTGCGGCTCTCCTGCATGTACTCCCAGAGCCTTTGCAAAAGGTTTCTGGGGAGGGCAGCCTTATTCCACCCACCATGGTAGGATACTTTACCACACCAGGCCAGTAGCACATACTCGGGAATCACTGGAGAACAAAGCATTGCAGTGTATGTTTGCTGGCATTCAGCCAACATCCGTTCTTTATCTCTCTGTGTTATTCTCAGGAGAGTGATATCATTCATGGTCACCTGGTTGAAATAGGGTGCTTTTTTTATGGGGACATTCAGAGGTGCCCGTTCCTGCTGGGCTGTTTGCCTGTGGCTGAACAGAAATGCCCCGCTGTTAGCCACGGGGAGCAGTGAGGGGCTAGCCACGTGGTGGGGGGAGGCAAAATGCAACCTTGGAACAAAAGCACATGTGCTATGTATGTAATGTTAACAGCAAGGTTTACCATGAAAGAGTGTACCCATTGTTCTATAAAATGTGACTTTTTAAATACCACTGTCCCTTTTTTTTTTTCCTCCACCAGCTGCATGTGTTTCAAGGATCACAGGATCTTCTCCTTCCCAAAGGCTAGTGAAGATTAGAAGGCGAAAAAAATGCACTCGTGATGAAATGTTCTCTGAGCTCATGCTGTCCTCCCACACTGACAGAGCACAGATGAATGCGTGGAGGCAGACAATGTCAGAGTGCAGGAAAGCACAAAATGACTGGGAGGAGAGGTGGCGGGCTGAGGAGAGTAAGTGGCGGGCTGAAGAGAGGTCTGAAGCTGAAAGGTGACGGCAGCGTGATGAGAGGAGACAGGATTCAATGCTGAGGCTGCTGGAGGATCAAACTAATACACTCCAGCATATGGCTGAGCTGCAGGAAAGGCAGCTGGAGCACAGACCACCGCTACAGCCCCTGTGTAACCAACCACCCTCCTCCCCAAGTTCCATAGCCTCCTCACCCAGATGCCCAAGAACGCGGTGGGGGAGCCTCTGGCCACCCAGCCACTCCACCCCAGAGGATTGCCCAAGCAACAGAAGGCTGGCATTCAAAAATTTTTAAAGTTTTAAACTTTTAAAGTGCTGTGTGGCCTTGTCCTTCCCTCCTCCACCACCCCTCCCAATGCTTCTCTCCTCCACCAACCCTCCCGGGCTACCTTGGCAGTTATCCCCCTATTTGTGTGATGACTTAATAAAGAATGCATGAATGTTAAGCAACAATGACTTTATTGCCTCTGCAAGCGGTGATCGAAGGGAGGAGGGGAGGGTAGTTAGCTTACAGGGAAGTAGAGTGAACCAAGGGGCGGGGGGTTTCATCAAGGAGAAACAAACAGAACTTTCACACCATAGCCTGTCCCGTCATGAAACTGGTTTTCAAAGCTTCTCTGATGCGCTCCGCGCCCTCCTGTGCTCTTCTAACTGCCCTGGTGTCTGGCTGCGTGTAACCAGCGGCCAGGTGATTTGCCTCAACCTCCCACCCTGCCATAAACGTCTCCCCCTTACTCTCACAGATATTGTGGAGCGCATAGAAAGCAGTAATAACAGTGGGAATATTGGTTTCGCTGAGGTCTAACCGAGTCAGTAAACTGCGCCAGCACGCTTTTAAACATCCAAATGCACATTCTACCACCATTCTGCACTTGCTCAGCCTGTAGTTGAACAGCTCCTGACTACTGTCCAGGCTGCCTGCGTACAGCTTCATGAGCCATGGCATTAAGGGGTAGGCTGGGTCCCCAAGGATAACTATAGGCATTTCAACATCCCCAACGGTTATTTTCTGGTCTGGGAATAAAGTCCCTTCCTGCAGTTTTTGAAACAGACCAGAGTTCCTGAAGATGTGAACGTCATGTACCTTTCCCGGCCATCCCACGTTGATGTTGGTGAAACGTCCCTTGTGATCCACCAGTGCTTGCAGTACTATTGAAAAGTACCCTTGCGGTTTATGTACTCGCCGGCTTGGTGCTCCGGTGCCAAGATAGGGATATGGGTTCCATCTTTCGCCCCACCACAGTTAGGGAATCATATTGCAGCAAAACCATCCACTATGACCTGCACATTTCCCAGGTTCACTACCCTTGATATCAGCAGATCTTTGATTGCGTTGGCTACGTGCATCACAGCAGCCCCCACAGTAGATTTGTCCACTCCAAATTGATTCCCAACTGACTGGTAGCTGTCTGGCGTTGCAAGCTTCCACAGGGCTATTGCCACTCGCTTCTCAACTGTGAGTGCTGCTCTCATCTTGGTATTCTTGCGCCTCAGGGCAGGGGAAAGCAAGTCACAAAGTTCCATGAAAATGCCCTTACTCATGCGAAAGTTTCGCAACCACTGGGAATCATCCCAGACCTGCAACACTATGCGGTCCCACCAGTCTGTGCTGGTTTCCCAGGCCCAGAATCGGCATTCCATGGCATGAACCTGCCCCATTAGCACCATGATGCCCGCATTGCCAGGGCCCGTGCTTTGCGAGAAGTCTGTGTCCATGTCCTCATCACTCTCATCACCGTGCTGACATCGCCTACTTGCCCGGTTTCGCTTTGCCAGGTTCTGGTGCTCCATATACTGCTGGATAATGCGCATGGTGTTTAATGTGCTCCTAATTGCCAAAGTGATCTGAGCGGGCTCCATGCTTGCCAGGGTATGGCGTCTGCACAGAAAAAAGGCACGGAATGATTGTCTGTCGTTGCTCTGACAGAAGGAGGAGCTACTACGACATGGCTTACAGGGTTGGCTTACAGGGAATTAAAATCAACAAAGGGGGTGGCTTTACATCAAGGAGAAACAAAAACAACTGTCACACAGAATGGCCCCCTCAAGGATTGAACTCAAAACCCTGGGTTTAGCAGGCCAATGCTCAACCCACTAAGCTACCCTCCCTCTGGTATTTCAGGCAGGACTTCACGGAGGGAGCAAATGAATACAAAACAAATCTGGTCTATTTCTTGTTTTGATCCACTCCATCTATCTTTTACATCTTTGGCTGGCAGCAGACAGTGCAGAAGGACTGCAAGCCATCCACATCTCCTGGCTCCTTGGCAGAAGATGGTGCAATAGGCCTGCTAGCCATCCTCATATCCTGCCTGCCCGGCAGAAGATGGTACAATAGGACTGCTAGCCATCCACATCTCCTGCCTGCTCACCAGAAGATGGTACAACAGGACTGTTGCAGGACTAAAGAGAATGACCTGGTCGACTCCCTCCTAATTTAGTCCCTGCACCCATATCTGCCCAGGCGCTCCTGACCGACCTTACTGAGGTGGCCAGGAGCACCTCGGACATGAGGAGGATGGTTTTCAGGCCTATTGTACCGTCTGCTGCCACAAGGCAATGGGGTGCTGCCGCTGTGTAGCAATGCAGTACCACGTCTGCCAGCACCCAGGAGACATACAGTGACAGTGAGCTGAGCGGGCTCCATGCTTGCCGTGGCATGGCGTCTGCACAGGTAACTCAGGAAAAAAGGTGTGAAACGATTGTCTGCCGTTGCTTTCACAGAGGGAGGGAGGGAGGGCCTGATGACATGTACCCAGAACCACCCACGACAATGTTTTTTGCCCCATCAGGCATTGGGATCTTAACCCAGAATTCCAATGGGCAGTGGAGACTGCAGGAACTGTGGGATAGCTACCCACAGTGCAACATTCCGGAAGTCGACGCTGGCCTTGGTACTGTGGAAGTACTCCGCCGAGTTAATGCACTTAAAGCATTTTGTGTGGGGACACACACAATTGACTATATAAAAATGATTTCTAAAAAAATCGACTTCTATATATTCGACCTAATTTCGTAGTGTAGACATACCCTTGACTTCAACAGCTCTGGCACCTTTAATCCCTCCCCCAAAGTGATGGACAGCAAAATGCCATTCTGTTTCCACTTATATCTCCCAAAGTTCATTGACCCTGTCAGAAGAGGCAGAAAGGCTTCCTGCAGTTCTTCCCTTCCTGTCGACTTCCCATCCCTCCCATCTGGGAGAAAACTTGTTTCTCTTTGTGTTTGAGCATAGACTTTAAACCACAATATCAGTGAGTATCTATCATTCTTCATATAGTGTTAATGCATGTGTTTCACAATTATATTAACCACCAGTGTGTCACAGACTTTCATAAAAGACCTGACTCAAGACACTTTTATAATACAGTAACATTGTGTAAAATCCATTGATTCTATTGCTTATCATTTGACATTACACCTCTCTGTCTTTTTCACTCAGTAAACCTTTGAAATGTATTCTTCTGAAGTGTATCCCCCAATAAAGTTTCCCTCCCCTGCTGGGTTGCTCTCTTTTTCCCTGCTTGTTAGTATATTTACATATAAGGTAAATAAAGCTTTCATTGTCTCTGCCTGGCAACCAGGTTGGTCAGAATAGCAAATACACATTCCTTTGTTTAAGGCAGACTGGGCTTAACATATTTTAAGAACACAATTCTAGCATATATTTGTAACTCGATGTACACACTCCATATATACACATCACACAAGAATATTAATGATCAATGAGTTATGAATTTTCCACTGATGTATGCCACCTCTTGTGTATACTGCATGACAACAGTGTTTTGTTAGGTAAGTGAGGTTGTCAGGCTTGGCAAGAGTTGCTGACACAGAGTAGTGAACCACCAATGGGGCTCTGTGTCACAGAATCCCATCCAGCATCTTCCTAATCCTGGAGAAGATGGATTCACTGTTAGGATATAGATATTCAGGCCCGTCTGCAAAGGCCTGTACTTTAAGAATGTAGGTGTATTCTTATCACTTGGCTAGTTAGAGGTATAAAAGAAAGAATCAAAATCACTGTCTGCCAGTATAAGGTCCTTCTCTTACTGTGACAGTCTGAGGCCCTGTTCTTAGGCTAAGGCCTTTGGCTAAGCGACAGAGGCAGCCATAAGCTGGGAAGCGACTGGTCACATTCTCACATTCCAAAGTAGTCACACTGAAAGAAGGTGCTATTGGGCTGTTAGGAATACAGTCCTGTCCTGATAGTGCCTATCACCTCCAGAGAAAGGGAAGTGCCTAGAAGATGTAAAAGGAAATTTAGATTGATAGTTTTCTGTCTGGTAAGAACTCACTTATCAATAGACACAGCTGGGAGACTCTTGTGTCTTTATAGATGTAGTTGTGAAATCCTCACTTCTGTATTGTTTTGTCATTATAGTTCCCACTTTGCTATTGTTTATTGGCATGGTCTCTGGTTCTGTGATTGTTTCTGTCTGCTGTATAATTAATTTTGCTGGGTGTAAACTAATTAAGGTGGTGGGATATAATTGGTGAGCTAATCATGTTACAATATGTTGGGATTGGTTAGTTAAATTTCAGTAGAATGATTGGTTAAGGTATAGCTAAGAATATTATTATATAAATTAGTGGAAACATGAAGTAAGTTGGGATTCGAAAATAAGGAAAAAGGAACTTGTATTTAAGCTTGCTGGAAGTTCACCCCAATAAACATCGAATTGTTTGCACCTTCGGACTTCGGGTATTGTTGCTCTCTGTTCATGCGAGAAGGACCAGGGAAGTGGGAGAGTGAAGGAATAAGCTCTCTAACATTCACATTGCAGGAAGCCCACTGTCTCCATGCTGGTGATGTTACGGTGAAATCATAATGTACATCATGTGACCTCAGAGCTTGGGGCCCTAGACACAGACCTACTGTGAGTAGTGGTCAATTTGGTCCTGGATACAATAGGTGCATTGGCTCTGCTCCTGTCCCTCTGATAAGTTTAGAATCATTATAGACGAAGGCTATGAGTAAGGCAGGGGAAAAAAAGGAACAGACATCAACATTCAAATTAAGCAAGGGCCTGAACCTAAGAAGGATTGACCAAATGCAACTCCCATTCTCCATATGAGATTTTAGTTACCCCCAATACACACTTTGCTGCTCGAGCATACATTTCTGTATTATTTTGCAGTTCAGACACATTTATGTAAACACGGTGCAACTCAAAAAATAAGGAATTCAATGACCTTGTGAGATTTTTCACTATTTGGCCTTTTGGTCTCTAATTTTGTTTCCACAAGTGGACATAAATGCAAGCATCCAATTACCCCATTTGCAGATAAAGTCAGGTGGGACGGTGCCTACCTTGTCATTTTCACCTATGATTTATTACAGCTGTGATTTTGCTCCCCCCATTTTAAACTGTTATGAAAAGGTACAAAACATTCATACCCCTTTTTTCAATGAAGTGCAACACTTACTGTGATAATCTACAGCTTCTTAGAATTGAAGGGTTAATATTTAAATTCATTGTAATTACTATAAAATTTACACCAATCACCTTTTAAAAAGTGTATTATTATTATTATGTATTACTTTTACAGTAGCACTTAGAAGCCCAAATCAAGATCAGAGCCACACCGTGGTAGGCCCTGTACATATACATAGTAAGAGACAGACCTTGCCCTCAATATAAACAGAGAAGACAAAGAGTAGGAGAAAGAAGGTATTATTCCCACTTTACCATTGGGGAACTGAGGCACAGAGTGATTAAGAGATTTGCCCAACATAAAAAATGAATTCTGTGGCAAAGTCTGCTACAAAGCCTAAATACTGCTAATCCTAGTGTAGGTCTTAACTATGGAACCATGCTTTCTCTTCAGCATTCAGAATTTGGGCCCCACCTCTGCAAACCACTTAGGCATCTGCTTTACTTAAGCATGGGGTTACATAGATGCTTAGCTGAAACAGGGATGCATTTAAGCATGTGTGTCAAGTTAAGCATGTGTGTCAGTACTTTGCTCATTTGGGTCAACTATTTTGAGGATTCCTTAGAGTTCCTTAAGTGTTAGCTGCCTTTCAATCAAAACCAACAGTCCAGATCAAGGCAAAAGGCTTCATCATCCTGTAAAGAAAATCTGAGAGCAGATATGGGCACAGAACTGTTGCAGAAGATATAAATCAGCACAAAATTTTACCCAGTTTTACCCAGCTTAAAAATTCCTCCATTTATTTTCTCATGTACAATAGGTCAGATTAGTATATTACAAACATGTGCCTTCCAGTGAGTTTCAGAAGGGGCAGATGGGTGCAGATTTTGACTCAACAGGGATCCTTTCAACAAACTATATATCACTCAGTGGTAGAAGGCAGAACACGAATGATTCTTAAGTCAAAGAAAGTGAGTACCGAGACAATTACTACAGATCCAATCAATCCTCAAAGCATAATTCCAGTCATTTCAATGAGAATTTTCCAGGTGTTTATTGTGTGAACATGAACTTTGAGGTTTAGTGGATAGCTGGTACAAAAAGGTAAATCTCTAATAGTTTGAAAATCCAGTGTGGGTTAACACTTCAAATTGCAACTGCTTATCTAAACTTTGTTCTCACATTTCGTCTGGAAAATTAGGCTGAAAACCTAGCAAGAGCAAGCATTTCTGGAAGATTTCTGATATTTCCTTTTTCTAATCGGGCTGGAAATACCAACAACCCTGATATTGGATCGTGATATTGGATGTTCTGGGTAATTTTCTGAAGGCAAGCAATATAAAACTGGCTGTGGGTACATAGAATTATGGAGAATTTCAGTTTATTCATCTACTTCATCTAACAACCAGTTTGTGACAACGTGCAAAGTCATTTTCACTACAGTACTTGTCAGTGACAAACGTACACACATGACAGTAATGCAATTAACTAGTCACTATAGAAATGTACCTGTAGAAACTGGGGAATTGAAGCTAGTTTATCACCGGGGGCAGGGGGAGAAATTCTCTTCATTTTCAGTATAATATGTGTTATGCTAACCATGGATGGTACTGAAGCTCAACTTTATGAACAGGCATTTCATCCAATAAACATATTATAAACAGTATATATAATTTATTCTTCGTCTATAATAGATTTGTGCTTGCACTTAAAAATGCCTTTTGCAATTCTCATTATAACTAATACTGTTACATAATAAAATGCAACACTTAATTTAAAGTTAATTATTTTCCATTATTCAGCATTAGTAGACAAAGCAAGAGCTTTAGCTCAGTGCCAGAATGTAAAAGTTATTTTGAACTTATAATCCATGGCTTTAACAGTTTAAGGTCAAGCAGCATTGGTGTAAATTAAGAACTAAGTAAAAGGATAATAACAGTTACAAAACTCTTGTGGGCGTTTGAAAAAAAATTGAGAATACATTTTTTAACTTTACCCTGAAATTGGTGTTGGTTTGGAATTGGTAGACACAGTATTCTGCAGTAGTCACAGTATTCTGCAGTAATGCTCCAGCTATAGTAATGTCACTACAGTGTTTTGGGGCTCTTACTGTGAAATGCTGTTGTGTTTTTACAAGATTGGCATGAGTGGTTCCTCATACCTTTTACTCCTTTTTAATTCTAGTGAGAGAGATCCCACCCTGACTAACTTACCTACAACCACAATAGACACAATAAAATCATTCTACCCTTTCAACTAGTTCAAAAATCACACTAACGGCGCTTCACCGGTATAACACGTTTACTACCCTACCCAACTAGAGCCTAACTCACTGTCAGGTCATATTGTCAATTCTCAGATCGGCTCACAGTTGGGATCTCCACTTTGTGCTACTCCATCCTCCCTTACTGTTGGTGTAACAGAGTTTATTTTTCCCCTCCACCCACAGCCTTTTTTTTTTTCTTTCAGGGATCCCAAATCTCAGGCTATGATTCTGGACAAGCAACCCTATTCAGGACAACACATAAACGCATGAAGTCAATGGCAGTAAGCAAATACTTATAATTACATATGTGGTTCACTGCTGCCTTGAATAGGCATGGATTCAAGCACACGCTTACATGCTTTGCAGAAACAGAACCTCATACTGCAATTTAGGAAAAAGTTTTTATCATATTCAACTTCATTAAATCTCATTTATTTGACTGAGTAGTTGCTTGTGATCTAGTGCTTCTTTTCAATACCCTGCTGACCCTGCCCAGCCTTCCAGGCCTTTGGTGACTGACATTTTGCTGCTTCTTCAAGGCTTTGCTCATTAGTTCAATAGTGCTGATAAATATGCAGTGAGTCATGAGTAGCACACAAGAAGAGAGCCTCATTCACTAAAGTCGTGTCAAGAGCCGCGCATGAGACCCTTCTTTCTAATGACTCCCCATCTCAGGGACAGAAGTCATACTTGTGTCTTGTAATGTTTAAAATATGTTTTCTTGGGTTACTTCCTAATTTCCAATTTGAAGGTCAGAAGCCTGCCCAAAAGGTCGGCTGCAGATTGCAAAAAATAACTGGGAGAGATGAATTTTTGCAAACTTTTCCATGGAAGATGGGTTGTCACCCTAGTATCTGAGTGCCTAACAATTGTTAATGTATTTCCCGTTAGCCCTATCCTACCTCTCAGGAGTGTTGTGTTATCTTCATTTTAGAGATGGGGAACTAAGTCACAGAGACTAAGTGACTTGCTCAAGGTCATACGGCAAGGCTGTGACAGAGAAGGGAATTGAAACTGCTCTCCTGAGTACCTAACCACTGGACCGTCCCTTCTTGAATTTTGCAAAGTTTCAAAAAGATTTCCAGAGTCTCTGAATCTGAAATTCAGCCCAACATTTGTACCCTCCTTTTTATCTTTGAAGCCCTTTACAAATATTAAGCAATCCATGCTCACAACAGTCTGTGAGGTAGACAAAGCTATGGCTGCATTTTATTATTTATGGAGTATAGCCCTAGAAATATTATCTGCTCATCTATTCAGTCGATCTTTATGCTAAACAGCTTGTAACGATGCTGGTTCTGGTGGGACACAACTGAGAGTGCCAATTCAGGACAAATTGCTTAAAGCAGGGCAGTTTCAGCCCAAGGCGGGGGTTCCTTTGCAAACCAAACCAGCCAAACAGAGTACTTCAGTTTTACCCCACTGGCTAACCACAAGTCACACAAGCAATTCCCTTAGACACTCCAGTTTCCCAGTATCACCACCAGTGCCGCTCGTTATGGGGACGAATGGTTATGAAAACCAATACCCCAGTAAAAGAAAAGTCCTCTTGATCCCAAAGGGCCAAGCCCTAGACCCAGGTCAATATACAAGTTAGATCTTACCAACAAATCACACTGTTGCCAATCCTTTGGAATCTAATATCTCAAGGTTTATTCATAAAAGGAAAACGATATAAATGAGAGCTAGAATTGGTTAAATGGAATTAAGTACATACAGTAATGGCAAAGTTATTGGTTCAGGCTTGTAGCCATGATAGAATAAACTGCAGATTCAAATCAAGTCTCTGGAGTACATCCACAGCTGGGATGGGTCATTCAGTCCTTTGTTCAAAGCTTCAGTTTTCAGCAAAGTCCCTCCAGAGGTATGAAGCAGGATTGAAGACAAGATGTAGATGAGGCACCTGCCTTTTATAGTCTCTTCCAGGTGTGAGAATACCTCTTTGTTCTTACTGTGGAAAATTACCACAAAATGGAATTTGGAATCACATGGGCAAGTCACATGTCCATACATGACTTAGTTCTTTACAGGTGGCAGCCATTGCCCACATGCTATCTTGAACGTCCCCAGGAAGACTTCTTATGTGGATTGGAGTCTCCCAAGGTCTATTGTCAGTTAAGTGTTTCTTGATTGGGCACTTAACTTGCAAATTCCTTTCTCAAGAAGCTGACCAAATGCTTTACTAAGGCTACTTCAGAATCAAAACACATGGATATACAAGTACATAGCCAATATTCATAACTTTATCTACAAAGATGATACACACACACAGCATAATCATAATTAGCAAATCATAACCTTTCCATAGACACCTTACACGACAACCTTTGTACAATATTTGCTGCAAATATATAACAGTGGTTGCACCAGTGATCTATACGGTCACAGGTTATATTAATAACGTCAAACAGCTTCACTGAATTGAACTAAACCCTATTTCAGGAAGCACTCATTCTTCACATTTATATTTCTGGGATCATTTAGGCACTTGACCTACATGGAATTGGGCAGTTTTGGTTAATTAAGAATGTTTTTACCGATTTTGAGCTCAATCACAAAAAGCCATGAAATCATCAGACTTTTTCTCCATCGCTCACGCAGGTGGACGGGGAGTGAGCAGAGTCAGGAAAAAGGTTCTCGAAGTTGAAATTCAGCCCCTGCCCCATGGACCAACACAATTCTGTGTTGAAGCATTCTTGGCCTGGATTGCCAAGAGCCATGTGAGTCCATTAGATTTAGATAAGTTCAAAAACCCTTCAAAATCCTAAAAGAAACTCAGCAAAAATGATCACATTTTACCTAATTTCAACCATGATACCTCAACAGGTCACATTTCATCTGAAACCTTAAATCAGCCCAGGTTTGCTCAACTTTTTTGAAGTTCCTGCAAAACAGCCAACATATTCTAAAAACCTGACATAAGTTTTTAGTTTGTAATATAAATCAAGATTAGGCGAGTTTCACCTGGTTCTGAAAGCTTTGCACAACTCTAAATAGGTAAGCACAATCTCCTGTGATAATGGCAATTGCATAGGCATATCACTGGAACCAAGTGTATACAGCCCTTCAAGTCCATGTTCTAATTTTTGTTCATAAGAGATCTAATGGTTACTGTTTCACAAGGTAATCTGCATGTAAGGAGGCTTTTCAGAGTTTCAAATATTCTTTAACACAAGAACTTAAATGCACTTTCTTTTACAAAGTAATTAAATATTTTATCCTCCTATCTGTGTAGCGGATGTCTACATCTCTCTAGGAATAGTGTTGAAAAGAATGTAAAAATTAAATTTAGCTACATTTACAGCACTTACTTGTTACTTTCATGACAGTAAGAACATTAATTAATGCCTGTTAATATAGAACTATACCAGTTTTCTCAGGACACCTCCTTATGTCCTTGTACTTACTGATATTCACCTCTTTATTTCCATGTCCAGCATAATTAAAATTAGTCTTGTCTGGCAAAACATAATTCTAGACAAACAAAACATTACTATGATTACCTTGTCAGTACTTCAGAAGGGCAGACAAAGCCAAGACAAAATAATCTGACTCAATTTCTCCCCTTAAACTAAAACTGGGCTACATGGCACTGGAGGAATCCCTGAACAAAGATGATCCTTCCATGACCAGCTATACCAACTTCAGAGCCAGAACTGGCCTGCAGGGTCATGCAAAGCAGCCTCTCCAAAGTGGAGAATTAGGCCTTATTTTTAACCTTGTTTTGTACATGTTAAAACATAAATAACAAAAGAAATGTGCCAAAACAAAATCCTGCACACCATATACAATTAGCCAAGGGGAGAGGATGAACCACACATGACAGGTGCTCAGATACTACAGTGATGAGGGTAAAGACAAAGACAAAACAAAGACAAAACCTGAATGGAATTTGTAGGCACCTAGAAGACAATGTGATAAGTAAGGGTATGTCTGCACTTACAACGGATTGATGCTGTGGCAATCGATCCACCGGTGGTCAATTTAGTGGGTCAAGTGAAGACCAATAAATCAATTGCAGATCACTTTCCTGTCGACTCCGGTACTCCACCAGAATGAGAAGTAAGTACGGTAAGTCAAATGTGAGAGTTTCTCCCGTTGACCCAGCATGGTGTAGACACCACAATAAGTTGACCAAAGTTATTTACGTAGCTGGAGTTCCTTAACTTAGGTCAACTTAACCACGTAGTGTAGACCTGTCCTAAGAGTCAACATGGATTTGTCAAGAAAAAAAATCAGGTAAAACCAACCTAATATCCTGCATAGTCAGGGTAAAAAGCCTCGTGGATGGGGGGAAGCAGTAGCTGTGATTTTTCTTGACTTTAGTAAGACTTTTGATACTGTCTCACATAGGGTGACCAGATGTCCCGATTTATAGGGACAGTTCCGATATTTGGGGCTTTGTGTTACATAGGTGCCTATTATCCCCCACCCCCTGTGCCGATTTTTCACGGTTGCTCTCTGGTCACTCTAGTATCACGTGACCTTCTCATAAGCAAACTAGGGAAATATGACTTAGACAAACTATAAGATCCACAACTGGTTGGAAAACCATACTCAGAGAGTAGTTATCAATGGTTCACAGTCAACTTAGAAGGGTATATCGAGTGGGGTCCATAGAGAGATCTTCCAGGTTCTGGTTCTGTTCAATATCATAATAAATGATATGGATAATGGCATAGAGAATACCCTCATGAAGTTTGCAAATGGTACCAAGTTGGAAGGGTTCGAAAGCACTTTGAAGGACAGGATTTCAATTCAAATGATTGTGACAAAATGGAGAAATGGTCTGAAATAAATAGGATTAAATGCAATATGGACAAATGCAAAGTGCTACACTTACAGAGGAATAATCAATTGCACAAAATTGGAAATGACTGCCTAGGAAGGAGTACTGTAGAAAAGGATCTGAGGGTTACAGTGGATCACAAACTAAATGTTAATCAACAATGTAATACTGTTGCAAAAAAAGGGAACATCGTTCTGGGATGTGTAGCAGGAGTGTTGTAAGAAGGACACAAAATGCAATTCTTACACTCTACTCAGCACTGATAAGGCTTTAATTAGAGTACTGTGTCCAGTTCTGGACATCACACTTTGGGAAAAATGTGAACAAACTGGAGAAAGTCCAGAGGAGAGCAACAAAAATGATTAAAGTTCTAGAGAATATGACCTACAAGGAAAAATGGACAAAAATGTGCTTGTTTAATCTTGAGAAGAGAAGACTAATTGGCGACATAATAACAGTCTTCAAGTACTTAAAAGGCTGTTGTAAAGAGGAAGGTGATAAATTGTTCTCTTTATCCACTGAGGACAGGACAAGTAGTAATAGGCTTAAGATGCAGTAAGGGAGGTTTAGGTTACACATTAGGAAAAACTTCCCAACTGTAAGAGTTGTTAAGCACTTGAATAAATTGCCTAGGGATGGAATCTCCATCATTGGAGGTTTTTAAGAGCGGGTTAGACAAACACTGTCAGGGATAGTCTAGATAATACTTAGTCCTGCCATGAGTGCAAGAGACTGGACTAGATGACCTCTCAAGGTCCCTTTCAGTCCTACAATTCTATGATTCTATGAATGGAATAGAATTTCTTTATTTTTTTCAATTCTGTGCTATTCTTTTAGCAAACCATAGCTCAGCAGGTTCTATACGCTTAGTATTATCCATCTCTATCATTCTACTTATTTTCTTTAGCAATGTTAGAGTTAGGCTGTCAATCTCAAGTTTATTCAGCTCTGCCAGGTTGCTTTGAGGCAAACTACCTTTGCTCACACAGCTTCATTATGGAGAGAGGCATCTGGCCATAGTTACGGTTGTGACTAAGATTCAGTTTAAAACATGATTCTGACACTTGGATCTTTGCCAGAGTGAACCCAATGCAGCTGAAATGTCACTCTTGTATTTTTCAATTGGGATGTGTATGTGTGTTCTAGATTTCAAGGGATTTAGAAGAATTCAATAAAAATATTATATTATTATTAATGATATTATAATACTTCGCACATATCTAGCACTTCTCAGCCCAAGATATTAAATGCTTTACAAAGCAGGGGAGGCAGTAAGCATTATTCTGCCTATTTCACAGACTGGGAAACTGTAGCTCAGAGAATCTCAATGACTTGCCCAAGGTGCTATAATAGGTCTGTGACAGGGCTGGGAATAAACCCAAGATATCCTGACATCCAGGTGATACTCTACCAAAAGTTTTGTAGTTATTCTGTGCCACCTCAGACTTTTCAAATGCATTTTATTCAGCTGGCCTTTATAAGGATGGATTATTTTTAGAAAATGGTTTCACTTTTGCATTTAATACTTTTTATTCAAACCTGTGAAAAATTTGTAAACTCCGCAAACTGAAGTCAGGCTGGTATATCCTATTAAAGATTAGTACACAGCTGAGGGCTTCAACAATCTTTAGGAAAAATTACAGCTGAAACATGGGAAGTCATAACTACAACAGGAACCCATGTCAGGTTTGGGTCATAACTACCACAGGAGTGACTGTGTGCACACATAGTTAATAAAAAAATCATAGGGACTTTTTTGTATGATAACGACTGTAAGAATTTCTATAGGGAAAGGCATACTTTTTATCTGGATCCATATCCAGACTTCAGTTCAAGACTCCAGTATTTAGGTTTAGCTCCATATCTTAATCACCAAGTTTGTATTACAAAATGTTTGCATTAATATTTTGGCTTGTATGATATGTTATGTCATTTCACAGGAATTTCACAAGATTCTGTTTAGTTTCCCATAAGTCTCATGAACTTTGATCATTTTACTGAAAAATACATTTTGATGGGACACATTAGCAGCAAAGAACTTTTTGCATTAGCAAAAATGGGAGTGGTGAATTAGCGAATATGAAAAGCAGATTTTGCCTTTGAAAAAATTCCTAAAGAAACAAGGACCTTGACAAAATAGCTAAATTAATGTTAAACTGCAGATAATGTTATTATCCATTTCATAGTGAGAGAGATTTATTCCCCATCTAGCTCTAAGTCATCTCCTGATGTGATAACATATGTGATTCTGAAAAGATTCTTGTCAGATGTAAATCAAAAGTCCCAATTTTAACCAAAACTTTTATTTACTGAACAGTTTACACATAGTGAGAAGTGGCTGTCATCGGGGAACTTTCCAACTGCTGTGCTGAGCCAAATAGCGTAGAGATGTCTTTTAAAGGACTCAAATCAACACCTCTTTCAATGTGTTAACAGGGCAACTGTAGAGCAAAACAATTTTCTCAGGCCAACTGACAAGTTTATGACTTTTTCACAGCCTTCCTCTAGTCGGAAGTCAGGCAATTAAACCTTAGCTTGAGTGCACATGGCACATATACTGTGAAGTGTAGTGGCTAAATTTATTTTAATATCATTTCTGTGAATACATTGTGAAAATTAATACTGCTTTATGCTGTTTAAAAATCAAGGCATTTCAAACAATCAAGCCCACCTCTAAGGAGGTTGCAATATTCCTCATTAGAATGAAATACATTAAAGCACATGCACCCATGACAATGGATAAAGCATGATATATGCTATGCCAGTCCCCAAATTAGTAAAAGTGTTCTTATAGTAAAAAGAAAGAAAACAGTATGATCAGCAAAACAATTTAGTTAAAATCTGAATGAGGCTCTGGAAATAAATCTTCTGATGTAATAGCACATGTCCACTTTTATACAAGCATTATCTCAATAGAGTAGCTCACAAGAAGGCAAAGCAAAAGTTGAAATGTTCTCTTTATGAACTTAATGTGGTCCATCAGGCAACAACAACAGGATAAAAAAAAGACAGAAAATCATAATATATGTGAAAAACATATAGTGCTGGTCTTTTGTTATGCTGTTTTCAACTGCTTTCTTCTGCACAATTTTCTGTTGCCCTTACATTAATTTTGATTTAAGCTCTTTGTATTTCAGCATATGTCATGCTGAAGTACAAAGAGCTTAAGTCAAAATTAATGCAAGAACAACAGAAAGATTTTAATATACACACACACTTTGCAGAGAGAAAAGCAAATTAACCTGCTTATTAAGAATTGTCTATATTAAGTCATATCAAAGTGTATGGGTACTGTAATGGATACCGGCTCAACTTTGTATATGGCGAAGCACAAGAACACTAAATGCCTTCAAATTGCATTGATAGAGTAGTGTTTCTTGTGTCTATAGAATGTCTTGTCTATATTTTTCTAACACTGGGCCATAGAGTTCAAACCCATTCAGTCATCCCAGATAACCAGTCATCCCATCAGAGTTCCCCCTTCATAATGCTCAGATTGTAATCACTTTGTATCGGAATGAGCTAGATTTAATGTGGCAAAAACTTCTTCAGGGAAAAAAAATCCTGATAGATTTTTCTTCCTATTGAATTACTTGGAGAAACCTGAGTATTTCCCACTGTATATTAGTATAGCAGAACATTGGCAGTGCACTAACAGAGCTTCCAGTCACACTGACAACAATCCAATTAAGGACATAGCTGTGTGCTTAAGAAAGACTGTACAGTCATTCAGCTGCTTGTAGTAAACTCAACTGTCTTTTAGAATAGACAAGATGTCAAAATTCCATTGGAGAATAATGTGCATAGGGCTTCACTGGGACCAGTGCAGAGGTGCTTTGGAGGCAGCATGCCTGAAGCAGCCAATGCCTCTGAGAGCTCTGGAGTGCACAGGGTGTCTGTGTAACCACTGAACTGTCTATAAAGAGGGAAAGCATCCTTTCCCCTCTGAACCCAGCCAATTCCACTGGCCTTTGCAAGGCAGGAGGGGGACTTGGCTTTGCCCTCTTTGGACATGCTAGAGTCAACAGCTCCCTAAATACAAGGAATCCTATTATATTTGGCCCTTTGCATAAATGGAGCAAGGTGGGGAGAGGCTTCTTCTGCCCTTTCTCTCTTTTGCACACTCATACAGGGGGCCAGGAATAATCTGGTCTTTAACACTGAACAGGAACCCTAAGCACTGTTCAAGCCGCACCACTGTAATGCGGTCATGTCTGGGGTGGAAGGGTGAGGAAACTCGGTCATAGGCTGACAAAACAAATCTCATCTCTTAAATAATATTCTTTGGGATTATTAACTCCACTGCAGGACCTTGGTTTTTGAGGTCTCTTCTGAAAAATCCACATAGAGAAAACTGTCTGAGAACCCCAGTTTATCTGCCTTAGAAGAATGAATGGTTTAGTCATTCCTACTGGAATTTGAGCTTCTGTTGTCAGAGAATCCACACCATTTAAAGATCAGCAGTTTGGTTCATCTCTCACTTAAACTGGTGTAAATCAGGAGTCATTCCACTGAAGTAAATGATGTTAAAAGAATGTAAAACCAATGTGAGTAAGATCAGAAGCAGCCTGACTCTATTGACAAGAACAAAGCTCTCCTACGTGCCCATGCAGGGCAGTAAGGAGGTGTCAAGGTTCCTTCCCCACTCTGAACGCTAGGGTACAGATGTGGGGACCTGCATGAAAAACCTCCTAAGCTTATCTTTACCAGCTTAGGTCAAAACTTCCCCAAGGTACAAAATATTCCACCCTTTGTCCTTGGATTGGCCGCTACCACCACCAAACAAATACTGGTTACTGGGGAAGAGCTGTTTGGAAACGTTTTTCCCCCCAAATACTTCCCAAAACCTTGCACCCCACTTCCTGGTCAAGGTTTGGTAAAAAAGCCTCACCAATTTGCCTAGGTGACTACAGACCCAGACCCTTGGATCTTAAGAACAATGAACAATCCTCCCAACACTTGCACCCCCCCTTTCCTGGGAAATGTTGGATAAAAAGCCTCACCAATTTGCAGAGGTGACCACAGACCCAAACCCTTGGATCTGAGAACAATGAAAAAGCATAGAAATAGGAGTAAATAGAAGTAAAGAAATCACCTCTGTAAAATCAGGATGGTAGATACCTTACAGGGTAATTAGATTCAAAACATAGAGAACCCCTCTAGGCAAAACCTTAAGTTACAAAAAAGATACACAGACAGAAATAGTTATTCTATTCAGCACAATTCTTTTCTCAGCCATTTAAAGAAATCATAATCTAACACATACCTAGCTAGATTACTTATGAAAAGTTCTAAGACTCCATTCCTGGTCTATCCCCGGCAGAAACAGCATATAGACAGACAAACAGACCCTTTGTTTCTCTCCCTCCTCCCAGCTTTTGAAAGTATCTTGTCTCCTCATTGGTCATTTTGGTCAGGTGCCAGCGAGGTTACCTTTAGCTTCTTAACCCTTTACAGGTGAGAGGAGTTTTTCCTCTGGCCAGGAGGTATTTTAAAGGGGTTTACCCTTCCCTTTATATTTATGACAGGAGGCATCTCAGATTACAGCACAAGGCACAGCTTCTTTGGCGCTCCTATGGATGAAGAATGGGCAACCAGGGATGGAGGAACAAGTGGAACCTTGATTCTGCTCCTCCCCCAATGTGCCAACCAGTACAGTGAGCTGGCAAGGAGGGGGAAGTAACCCGTGCCAGGTGGTTAGCTGATGCAGTTACTCCATCCCTAGAGCAAGGGGGAATCTAGAGGCTGAATTGTGACACTCGGAGTCATACTTTGTCTACTAGTATGCTCCTGGGACAGCACAACTGCGAGATGGAGAAAGTAAGGGCAAGTGGTTAGGACAGTAGCCTAGGACTTGGGAAACCTGGATCCAGGTCCTTGATCTCCCACAGACTTCCTGTGTGACCCTGAGCCAGTCACTTAGCCTCTCTGTACCTCAGTTCCCTTCATCTGTAAAATGGAGATTATAGTATTTTCCTACCTCACAGGAAGCACTCAGATAATGTAGTAATGGGGGCCATCTAAGTACCCAGGATAGAGGAAGATAGATTCAAGGTTGATTGTGTTCTTACAATCCTCCTCTGGCTTTCCAGTCAAGGGTGCCCAGAGAATGTTGCAGGTAAAAAGTATTACTTAATAAAATGTATGTAACTATGAGGCACGTAGGTAACAAAGTCCATTGTACATTTAGTGGTTAGTATTAGAAATTCATCTCTAGTGCAAGACTAACCTGCCCCCACCACCTGCACACACATGCTTCGATTACTTTTGAATAATTGTCCTTCTCCATATTCTCTACAGCAGAACCAGGAGGTTTTTAAAATGATTTGTCCTTTAGTCATCATAATAAGATTATTTTAATAGGTCTGGCTATGTAGAGGAGTACACAGAACTGAATTTTACTTATAAAATGTTTGTATCAATATTGATGTCTAATTAAGGTATTCATTAAAGTCTATAATGTTAACTTAACAGGAAAAATCTGGAGTTATATTACATTTTCCCATTAAACTAATGTAATTGGTTTTTAACAACAAATTCTAATTAGATTATATTATTAACTAGTTCAATATCAATGTCTTTATCATGTTTATTATTATTGTCACTATGCAGACTTAGTATATATTATTAAATAACATTTCTCAGAGAGTTTAAAGAAAAGCTACAGTCTCTCAATAAGATGCTACTGTACCATCATTTTAAACAAATATATTTCACTCAGGCCTGGTCTACACTAGAAAATTATAGCACCATAACTATGTCACTCAGGGATGCAAAAAATCCACAACCTGAGTGATGTAATTAAGACGACATAAATCCTGCGTAGAAGCACTAGGTTGACAGAAGAATGCTTCCATCAACTTAGCTACCAAGGCCTGTCATGGAGGTGGATGACTTACACCAATGGGAGTATCCCTCCAATCAGAGAAGATTGTGTCTGCACTGACACACTATAACATAAACCTAAAATTAGGCTGAGGAGACCTACCCCTAGTAACCCTAAACATAGCCTTGGGATACCTACCCTTAGTAACCCTCACCCTAGCCTGGGGAGCCCTACTGACCTCAAGCCTTACCCTACCACTGGGACTCTAAGCCAACCCAGCAGAACCATACTGACCTCAAGCCTAAGCCTAACCTAGAGGTGGCCAAACTACGGCTCACGGGACCATCCTGCCCGGCCCCTGAGCTCCCGGCCAGGGAGGCTAGCCCCCGGCCCCTCCCCCACAACCACACCACTGCGCGGGCAGCATGGCTTGCGCCCGTCCACCTCCCAGGCTTTCCAATAAGCCTGTCCTGCAGCTCTGAGCGGCATGGTAAGGGGGTGGGGGGGAAGAGGGGGTTGGATGAGGGGCAGGAGGTCCCGGGGGGCAGTCAGGGGACAGGAGGCAGTTGGATGGGGCGGAGGTTTGGGGGGGGGGGTGCGGAGGCAGTCAGGAGACAGAGAGCAAGGGGGGTTGGATAGGGGGTGGGGTTCCAGGGGGTTGGGGGTCCCAGGAGGGGGGGGACAGAGAGCAGGGAGGGTTGGATAGGGGGTGGGGTCCTGGGGGGGCAGTTAGGGACAGGGGTCCCGGAATGGGGAGGTCAGGGGACAAGGGGGGGGGGTTGGATGGGTCGGGGATCCCGGGGGGCCTGTCAGGGGGCAGGGGTGTGGATAGGGGGCGGGGCAGTCAGGGGACAGGTAGCAGGGGGCAGTCAGGCGACAAGGAGCAGGGGGGTTGGATGGGTCAAAGGTTCTGAGGGGGGGGAAGTCAGGGACAGGAAGAGGGAGGGGGCAGATAGGGGGCGGGGGCCAGGCTGTTTGCGGAGGCACAGCCTTCCCTACCCGGCCCTCCATACCGTTTTGCAACCCTGATGTGGCCATTGGGCCAAAAAGTTTGCCCACCCCTGCCCTAGCCCAAGGACTCCTACCCTTAGTAACCCTAACCCTAGTCCAGGGAGCCCTATCCTTAGTAAGCCTAACCTGAGCCAGGGGAGCCCTTCTGACTCCAATCCTAAATCTAGAATGGAGAGCCCTACCCTTTGCATCCCTGTCCAGAGGATCAGGACTATGTGAGTGAGACCTCTACTCTTTGTAACTCTAACCCTAGCCCAGGGATCCCTACCCTTAGTAACCCTAATCGTAGCCCAGGGATCCCTTCTGACCCCAAGCCTAACCCTAGCCGAGGGAGACCTATCGTTCATCATCATAACCCCAGTCCTGGGAGCCCTCCCGTTAGTAACCCTAACCCTAGTCTGGCATGCCCTACTGACTCCAATCCTAATCCTAACATGGGGAGCCCAACCCTTAGTAACCCTAACCCCAGGATCTCTGCTCACCCTAAACCTTACCCGAGCCCTAGGAACCCTACCCTTAGTAACCATAACCCAAGCCAAGGGATTCATAGTGACCACAAACCTAACCTTAGCCTGGGAAGCTTTAGCCTTAGTAATTCTAACTCTAGCTCAGGGACCTCTATTGACCCCAAGCCTAACCCTTGCCTGGGGAACTTTATATTTAGTTACCCTTACCATAGCCTGGGGAGCCCTGCTGACCCCAAGCCTAACCCTAGTAAGCACAGACCCTAGCCAGAGTACCCCTACTTTTAGTGAACCTAATGCTACCCCGGGGAGCCCTAATGACCCAAAGCCTAACCCTTGCCTAGGGAGCCCTTTCCTTAGCAACTCTAATCAGGGGACCCTTAAGAACATAAGAATGGCCATACTGGGTCAGACCAAAGGTCCATGTAGCCCAGTATCCTGTCTTCTGACAGTGGCCAGTGCCAGGTGCCCCAGAGGGAAATGAACAGAACAGGTAATCATCAAGTGATCCATACCCTTAGTAACTGTAACCCTAGCCTGGGGAGCCCTACTCTATTGTCCACAAGCTCAACCCTAGCTCAGGAATCCCTACCAAGCTCAAGGCTAACCCAGCCTGTGGAGCCCTACTGACCCCTAGCCTATCCTTATTCCAGGGTTCACTCCTCTTAGTAACCCTAAGCCAAGGCAGGGGAGCCATACTGACATCAAGCCTTACCCTAGCTGGAACAGTCCTGCCTTTAGTAACCATAACCCTAGCCCAGGGAGCCCTACTGACCCCAAACCCAACTCTAACCCAGCCACCCATACCCTAAGTAACTCTAACCCTAGCCCAAGAAACCCTGCTGACCCCTCATGACTTGTGATTTCCTCTGTTCTTCTTTTCCCTATCATTTTTGTTGCACACTTTTACATTATTTTTCCCTTAACCTCTTTTCCCCAACCTCTTTTCCAGATTTGGACATCAGTCCTGCAGATTGAGGCATCTTCATGTTCTCCGAAAATATCTGTGAAGTCGGCTTTGTCTGCTCTGCTAAAGTATTGGCTTTATTTATTTAACATGGTTTACCCATTAGAAAAATCAATAAAGGCAGAAGTAATGAAGGCCAATCTATTAGTGTGAGCTTCATGACCAGAATGTTAAGAATAAGGTCATTCATTGTCAAACCAGAATGATACCTAGCAAATAATAAACAACTTCTGACAGTAAGGGACAAGTAACCTTCCTACCAGGATCTTGATCAGGCACAGAGAATTGTTTGGCATTATAGTATAATAGACACACGGCTCTTACTATACTGTTACTGAAAATAAATGTAACATGAGAATTGCTTCATTGTTTTCCAAAATAATATCCTTATCCATACCATAACATTTTGTCCATTACTGACTCAATTTCTTTCTGGCTCAGCAAGGAATGATCTTAGACATACTGGACATTGAGGCTGGGTCAGTTTATCGGTCTCCATTAGTTCTGCCATTATTGATATTCTAATGCACATACCATGTTAAAATAAATTTAGTCAATACTTCAGCAGACTGGACAAATCAGAGTCCATAAATGCTGCAAAGATTAGCATGATGCTCCACGAGTCACATTGCAGGGCTGATGTCCAAAGATGGAGATTAAATTTTTACTTTACTGCAGAGTAAAACACCTTCACAAGCAAATTGACATTAAGAAATAAAGTTAAGAAGAATAGTGACTAGAAAGAAAATGTTTTAAGCTTTGGTGTCAATTGGAAGAGTGAGTCAACAATGCAAATCTTATGATGAATCTCTACAGAATGTCTACTAGCATGGGACAATATGGGAAAAGCTTGATATTCAAGAATGGTGAAAGGTGAGAGACAGTGTAGACTGTAGAGACAAACGAGAAACTGAACACAGTTTCTGAATCAGTATATTTATTATAACTTGTCAAAAATCTAATTTTTTTTTTTAATAGAAATTGTATTTATTTTTACTTCCCAAAAAAACATTTTTCAGTGAAAAATGGAAACTAAAACCAATAATCTTTTCAAAGACTTGTTTTGGGGTGAGGAAATGGTATTTGAAAAACATTTTTGGTAAAATATTCAGTTTCCAATAAACCTTGAAAATGTTGACCATCATAAATATTTTCCATAAAAATATTTGGGTCAAAAATCAATTTCTCCTCAAAAATGTTCCAGTGAAGATATTTCAACCAGACGTACCTTTTACAGAAACCAAAGCACAAAGGTAGAGTAATATTCAGAGTGAGAGTGCTTGCACACTACTGTCCATGGGCCTGATCCAAAGCCCACTCTCTCCATGGACTTCAGTGGGTTTTTATCACCTCCCAAATCATCAGCTGAATACATAAAAAATAAATCAATGAAATAATGTCTCACTCACATATAAGAAGTAGGAACAGAGAAAGTGAGAGTAGATAAGCAACACAGCTCAAGGGAATTATTAATTTATGTGTCCAGCTTTTTATAGAGACAAATGATATTCATAAAAATCCCTTTTAGTATGGTATCATTCATTATTTATTCAGTACCATAGTTGTGATATATGTTCAGTTTTTTTCTGGATGGAAATTATCCCTTTTTAGTTATCTTCCTTTTTAGTCTAACCATCATAGATGGAGTTTTACCTAATTCAGGAAAATATTACAATATTATACATTTGGTTCTGAGACTATTCTGTGGATCATGTCTAATCACACTAATTAGTCACTCGTTAATAATTATGGCTGCGGGAAAATTATGGCTGTAGTAAAAGGAGGTTGTGTGTGTGTTCACCTGTGAGAGAGAGAGAGAGAGAGAGAGAGAGACACACACACACACCTGATTCGAAATCCATGGAAGTCTTTGCATTGACTTCAGGGAGCTTTGGATCAGGTTCACATTGTGTAGGGCACTTAGGAATCCTTCTGGCAGAAAGACTCGTATGAGATCAAGAGCTTTGGGGGGGTCCTCCCCCCCAATTTTTTTTTCTTTTAATTGACTCTGGTGGTACATGCTGAGATTACCTCTGGATTTCTTCTTGTGCAGTTACGTATTAAATGGTAGTGAGGAGAGTTTACAATGATTCATAAAGCTAATTGTTCATTAAGATCATCAGGGGCAAAAGATTAAACATCCAGCTATGTTGTTCTCTGGTGCAAAAGAATAGCACCAGTGAGAAATACATATGAAGTGCCCTTCTTTAGGAATTTCTCATTAAGTCTCATGCACAAACATCATAAATTAGCACCTAAAAGTTGAGTTTAGGATGCACAAAACCCTACCAGTATCAGGTTAAATTTAAAATTAATGTTCACATTTTTTACTAATGTTGCTTAATTAAAATAGCTTCTATGCTGGGTATCAAATGACTATGTATGTCTGCTGTCTTGTAAAGTATCATTTGTCTCATTACCATGCATAGAAATATTCATACAAGACAGGTTTGAGTACAGCTATGAACAGTGGTAGTCAATGCTCAGTAAATAATAAAAATAGGCATCCAAAATAACTAATTACTGCTTCTTTTGTCATTGCTTCTCATATGAAATAACCTCATATATATTCATGTAGCTATATGAATTTAAACACATCTAGATATAGAGATATATGTGTCAACATCTATTTACTTCAAACTCTAGAGACCAAGGGACTGTGGCAGATTGTAATTCACTGAAGTTGGGTACATGTTAAGGTGAAAACTTCTCTACCATCCATAATACTATAGAAATGTCTCTCATAGCCAGTGTCCACGTCCAGACTGGTTTCCCAAAATGAATATTTTCTTAATTAACCAGGCTGCTGTTTTGCATGACATGTCAAATGAAGCCATTAATAGCACTTCATCTGCCAGGTAGAAAGGTTAATTACCACTGGTCAGAGGCACGGGTAAAACTGCCAAAGCCATCTGCTAGATCACATCTAACACAATGGAAAACAAATGAGGTGAGTGGGACATGGGTCATATTTCAGACAATCGGGGGGGGGGGGGGAGGAGGGGGAATAATCCTGGATTCAAGCACTCCTGTATTTTGAGTAACTTGTAAAGTTCAGAAGCTGAACTCTGATCTGTATCTAAATGTTGCATCAGACCCCTACTCTATTATATTCTGAACCAGAAACCCAGATCCAAACACCCAAGATTTTGAAGTTTCAAAATTCAGATCCAGACCTGGGCCTATCCCTAAAATATTCACACTTATAATAGACTTTTTCACCATTCATGAAAGAAAGAAAGAAAGAAAGAAAGAAAGAAAGAAAGAAAGAAAGAAAGAAAGAAAGAAAGAAAGAAAGAAAGAAACATAAATATGTATGTAAGCCAGTTTCATACATTTTGTCATATGGGAAAAGCCGAGTTTTTTTCCAGTCAAATATTATTCATCAAACAACATAAAATATTCATCTGCGTGGAAAAGGATATGAAGATTCACATTTGAACTACAATCTGCTGCGTCATATGATGCCGGTCGTTATACCCACATGGTCACCAGCCCAGCCATGTTGGATATTACAAGAAAGGGTGCAGGCACAAATTTAAAAAACAACCTTTAAGAAATGACTGATGGATTCAATCCATTTTTCAGCAGAGAGGTGCCAACAGACAAAAAACACCACAGATTATACTAATGAACACTTCTGCTAGCAGTCTAAGGGTAATCTGCACTACACAGTTAACCCAGTTTATGGTCAGGTTTTAGCCTTAACCCCTCTATCATCCACTTGATGATTACCTGTTCTGTTCATTCCCTCTTAAGCACCCGGCATTTGCAGCAGATATACCTTTGGAATACCTCACTATCTTCATTCCTTCCTGTCTCAGGTTTCAGAATATGGTGTATACTCATCCTGAATGTTTACTCCTGTGAAGGTAATGATAAATTCAGAAGACAGGATACTGGGCTAGATGGACCTTTGGTCTGACCCAGTATGACCATTTTTATACTCACAAATAAAACCCCAGACTCAGGTTTGGAGTCAGTTTTAGCCCAGGCCAGCATACCCAGTTGTGGCGGGGAGATGGGGGGACATGCATTAGAACCTGTACTTCAATTTAACTAAGGAGGGAACCCGCCCACTTTCCAATGTGGATTCAGTGTAAATCATTCAGTTGCTGATAGTTCTCCAATCTCTTCCCACAATTCCTCTGAAAGGACAGACAAGTTCTTCTGCATTTGACACAATTGACTGTGAAAGAATCCCAGAGTGTCTTAGCACAAAGAACCATGGGATATCCCCCAGATGCACATGGGTGAGTGTAGAAACAGCAAGGACACAGTAGGGATAAAGCTTTGCATGCTCACACTTGGGTTAGGCTAACCCAGGGGCTCAAACATAGGTACCAACTACCTGAGTTAAGTGTGTAGTGTAGACATAGCCCAAGGATCAACTGGCTACTAACCCTGTATAGGCCCCAACACCTTGCAGCCCTTCTGTGGCAGGTTTAGGTATGGACTGAGTAGAGAAGTTTGTGTTGCCAATGCCTGTAGTGTGGATAAAGAGAAAAATCACTCCCTAGTTCTGTCAAACTAATGATAAATTCTCTCAATTCATTACATGTTTATTTATTTCAGACCCAAATGAGAAATAAAATCTATTATTATTTATTTAGACTGCTCTAAGTTCCTGTCCCAAGACAAGTCCTTGCCCCAAGGATCTCACAGTCTAGATTAGCAAGCACTGACAAACAACTGGTGTTGGGGTGTAATGATAGCACAATGATAGATCATGAGCTATGGTAATTATACTGCTACCTAGGAATTCATTAGCCATCAGGTGTCAAAGACTTTCCTAAGATTGTGAACCTCTTTTGGCAAGAGAGAGGATACACTCCATTAACAGGATAAGCAGTCACAGTTCTCATCAGTTCTTCAAGTTTCTTCTGCCAGCCAGCATAATTTCTCTCTTTTTAGGTCTGAGTCTCAGTCAGCTTATTCTCATCCAGGGTTCCTATCTCAGCCACACACCATGGAAGCGGGAAATCTGTTGCCTCCAAATTTCATGAAAATGAGAAATACAGCTGAGACTCATCAATATGCTGATAGCACTGCTCTGTAACACATCTCAATTTCCTCTAGTAGGCTCATCAAAACAGAGTGCATGACAGGAGACAGAATAAAGCCAAAAGGGCCTTCACAGGAGTAAACATTCAGGATGAGTATGTACCATATTCTGAAACCTGAGACAGGAAGGAATGAAGCCAGTGAGGTATCTTAAAGGTGTATCTGCTGCAAAACAGTAAGAGGATGCCTCTCAAGTCATATAAACTACTACCAAAGAAGTATCACCCAGTAATCATAGAACCAAATGCAAGAAAGTTTTCAGCGGAACATGTTTCTGGAGAAAATGATTTTTAGGAATTTGTTCACTGTGTTGTTGTAGCTGTGTTGGACCTAAGATATGAGAGAGACCAGGTGTGTGAGGTAGTATCTTTTATTGGACCAACTTCTACTGGTGAAAGAGACAAGCTTTCAAGCTCCATATAGCTCTTCTTCTAGTGCTGAAGAAGCTTGTCTCTTTCACCAAGAGAAGTTTGTCCAATAAAAGATATTACCTCTCCCACCTTCTCTCTCTTTTAGGAACTTTTAAGTATTTTGGAAGTCCTTCCTCTTCCTGAAACTCACCTTCTGTCTCCTACAGTGATCTCTTGGGGTGAGGTTAACAGGACAGGAAAAATCTCTCCTTCCCTGCCTGTGCTCAAATGAAAAGGGAATACGTATTGCATGTGTATCTGTTCAGTAGAATCTTAGTCTTACCAGACTGAGGCCTTTTGATATGACCACTCAAGTGGTGAATCCCAGTGATTCTGCTGTAAACCTATCAGCCCTCACCATCGCAGCATGGTGACATTTTGTCATGGGACATTTCATAACAGAAACTTTCACCTCCATTTCAGTGCAATCCAATCCAAAGTATTCACATGATAATAGGACTAAAACATCCCTGTTGAAATGCTATATGACTAAACGATGAGAATCTATTTGGTGAGGGCTGCTTGTAACTCTATTTCTTCAACAGCAAGTTTTCATCAGTGACTAATCCCTATAGAATAACTATTTTCATCATTTTCCCTGCAAAATGACTATTTCTTGATCGCTTGGATCCTCTCTTACTGCACTGCCCTTGTCAGAAATGTTGGCACTGCATAAGATTGACAGCTTCTCCCCAGGACTCTTGTTTCTGCTGTTTTCCAGTCTCACACACAGGGGTTCCAGTTCTGAATTCGTTTACACATGTAGAACTGAAGTCAGAATCTCGCAATACATATCACAATGTTTAGTGAGGCCCCAGAATTCCAACCTCCCTAGGAACTACTGTTGACCACTCTATACTGCATCAGGATGACCTGTCTTTAGTGATCTGTGGTAGAAAGGATGGACTTATTATGACATTCTCCACAATCAAGACACCAATTGGTTCTCACAGATGCAATCTACCTACTCATTTCTGGGACTGGTGGAGTGAACATTTGTTCAGAAAATTAATTTTGTAGAGGCAGTTGATGGACAGCAACCATCCATCACAGTGCTCTGTATTTTATTCCGCAGAAATAAAAGGCAATGCCAGTAAAATACTACTGCAAAATATTGATACACTTCAATGCCACAGTGCCCAAAATGTTGATATGCTTCCACAGAAAGAAAAATACAGAACAGATGTAATTCACTATATAAGCAGAAGGCAAATGAATTGTGCTATCCCAAGATACTGCATTTAGTATCTATAGCTTTTGCTATGGCCATGTCTTAAACAGCAAAAGGTCTTAGGGGGCGCAGCTAACATTTACTCTACCTGGATCAGCATTGGATTTTCTGAGTAATTTCAATGGGGCTGGTGAGAGGACAGCCATTCTCCAACCCATTCTCCTTGCATGGATCCTGGACACCAGGTGAGCACTCCACAGGTCTAAGGAAAAAAGGGAGTCTGCCAGGGACGGTGTGGGGCATTTAGAAGGCAAAGGAAATTCTTTAAAAATCAGCACTTTTAAGGATTCATTCTTCCTTCTAAAAATAGTCTCAAATAATCTTAAATTACTAATCAAAACTTAAAACTTAAACAAAAGCACATAAACCTGATTCTGACATCTCTGACAAAGTGTAACTCAAGCATAATTCCATTGCAGGCACTGGCTTAATCCCAACACAATTTATTTAATAATCAGGACTTGTATGTTTGCAAAGATTGTTTCCTACACTAATTGGATTTCTTTATGGATGCAAACTCTACACCATTTGGCCAACGAATCTCTTCTTGTTATTGGGAGGGTGATTTAAGTTATCTGGCAAAGTGCATGTTCTTTGCAAAGTACTTTAACTTGCTGGGTAATATCAATTTTATTGGTTTTAGTTATTTGACTCAATACTTATTTGTCTACAAAAAGCCATCATTAAGTTTTTTTCTATTTTTTGAGTATCTAATAGGAAATGAAAAAGGAAACATTGAAGGAACTTAACTTGCAATTGAAGGCAAATGATGAAAACTTCCTTTACCTTCCCATTTTCCCCCAGACTTTTGCCTTCCAGCTATAAACACTATGAGCAGAGGCCGCGCTAGCCCATTGCGGGGCCTAAGCAGGAATATTTTTGTGCCCCCCCCCCCACTCAACACATAATAAAAAGTGAATATGGGCCCTAAGCAATTTCTTAGTCTGCTTATGCCTAGTGCTGGCTCTGACTAGGAGAATGAAGCATAGAGACTTAACAGCATAGTGAAGAATCTCTGCTGTTGACAGGTCTGTCAACATTTCTTAATAAAAAGAGGAAATCATTTTATCAAAACAAAAAAGCGCCTTTAATGAAGCTATCTACATTGGAAACTCACTTCTTACCCTTTAGTGAACAATTTGTTGCAAAGACTTCATTCTCCTCCCTTCTAATTGACATATTTTCCTACCCAGAGTGTTCTTCTCTTTCTTTGAACATATCTTGTCAGGCACAACTTAAATATAAAACAAAATTAATTTGGTTGAATCTCTAATTTGATTCTGTTGATAAAATAATTCTGTCAAGTGATCCAAACCATTCTGTCAACAAAACATCTTTGGTTACTTTCAGATCTTTTCTGCAGATGTAATTTGCAAATGAAAATGTTTCCTTGAGGTTTAATCCACATTTTAAAATGGGTGTTTTTAGAGCCTTATCCTGAGAGGTACTTCATGCCTTTTAGGAGCACCATCCTCTCTAAAGTCAGCAAAAGGAGAGGGAGCTCTGTATCTTGCAGGATTGGGCCCTAAATTCTCTACTTGCATGGCAATTTAATGTTTCTGGACATCTCAGAAATAGCCTTCCTCCTATACTCCATGGAGCTTTTGCAGTATTTATTACTACATGTTCTTGACAAGATACTTAGTCATTACTATGATGACAAGTGTTATTTATATCACATCAAATGTGTGCTAGCTGGCTAACAGGTAAGCATAAAGACAAATGGCCAGATTTACAGAGGTATTTAGGTGCCTGAAGATAGTCGCCAAATGAGATTTTCAAAATATCTGAGTTAGGTGCCTAAGTCCCATGGACTTTCATGGGAATTAGGTATATAGGGCACTTAGATCCTTTTGTAAGCCCCATAGGGCACCGATCTTTCTAAATCTGTCTGTAGATCTCTATCCCAAAGAGATGACAATTACAATTAACTGTGGATGGAGGAAAAATCCATTGACATTTCACTATCACCAAACTTACGTAGAACTAGAATGTGGAAATAGGGTTACTTGCAATGTTTTTCCAGACACAGAATCATTTAAAATAAAACTAAGTCTCTTTCTCCTAGACTCGGATTTCTATGCCATGATTTTGATTCAGGAAGAAAATCACAGCTGAAATCACATTACAGAGATTTCAGAAGACTTTGTCACTTTAGTGGAAGGATGAAATTTGCTCCCAATGAGGGAGAAACTGCAAAATGGAATATAACTGCATTCTGCTCACTCATCAGTGTGTCATTGTGGCTGCTCAACAGCTTCACTCAGAAAGATTTTCTCTATGGTTTTATTATGGTATGGGGATAAATATGGAAGAAATATACAAAAAATTGATTATGTAGGGAAATTAAAACATCTGCAAACAACATTTGTAAAGTCTCTAATGGTTTTTATTTATGTCTACAGCATTTTATCTTTGTTGGCATAAGCATATCATCTCTGTATGTACCTTACTTAGTTTCCAAAATTATTGTTCAATTGTTGGAGTTGTAGCTGAATGTCTTGATATTTTTATATTGCTCTTTCATTAGCCCAAACTATAGTAGATACAGCTTACTGTTGACATTGAAAGAACTGCAAAGTATAATTAAACATATGCAAACACAATGGAATGGTATCAAGTATTTACCAGCATGAGGCTTAGATGTTCATATTATTCTCAAATTCCAAAGTCATGGGCAAGTTATGACAGGTCATTCCAAGCAAGCACCAACCAAATCTTTGTACTATATAGCATGTAGATCTGGCTTGAGATGAGTAACCAGACATGAGTGAAGTCTTATTTCTTGGGAGAAAGGATTAGGGAGGTAAATGGATCAGCAGGCTGGAAACTGAATGTCTGTATGAGCTAAAATACAGGGAACTATTTACAATGGATGAGATAACAAATGATAAATTAAGTCAGGAATGATAAGATGAGGTAAAAAGTAAATTGTGCATAGACAGAGCATGCTCTATAGGGATTGGCTCCAACAAAGTAACCAAGCTAATTCCAGAATGTGTAATGCAATGTATAGTAAATGCAATGTAATGTGTAAGTGTATATAAAGGAAGAGGTTTGCTGTGTAACTTTGCATATGTAGTACACCCTATACCCACCCACTACACTTGAGTCTGATCAACTCCATGTAGCTTTTGTGCATGTTAAATAAAGGAACCTGAGGAGTAGAACTGAATTCTAGGGGAACCAAGTAGAAAAGGTCTTGGGGGAACCCCAATACTGTGATGCCACGACTTGGAGCCTCTAATCTGGAGCAGGTAATATATGCCTTAGTGTGATGGTAGCAACCTAGCATTAAGGTACATGACATTGGAAGAGTTTAAATATAAGGAAGTTAGTACCGTGCTCGAGAAATGGGTTAAATCTAAGAATGGACCCTATGGACTCCCCAGAGAACTACTGTGGGGAGACTGAAACCAGATGAAAAAGACACTCCAAAGAGCGGTATTAGATTTTACAAAATGCTTGGCAAAGCACAGCCAAGGTCCTTTAAATGCCATTAATTAATTGTTGGCAAAGCACAGCAAAGGTCTGTTGAATGCCACTGCAATTTTCAAAAAATAGGATCCATTGGCAGCCATTTAAAAATACTGTCTAGGGTGGGTTTTTTTGTTTGTTTTTTTAATCTTAATGCAAAGACACCCCAAATTAAAGCAGCAGTTTTACAAGGATTATTTCTTGTAGCTAAAACTTTACAAATAAAACGTGCCACCTTGAAGGATGAATGCTAAAAGCTTAAAAAGCAAAGCAAAGTTGTAGAGGAGGAAACAAATTAAATGGAAAAAAATCCTGAAACCAATGTCTGTTACGTATTTACATAAATCCAGAGCAGAAAGCAGCCATCCTTCAAGGACAGTATTTAGTGAGTACCGCTTCGCAGCCAAAGTGTAGAAATAAGTGCAAAACACATAAAAAATTAGCTTGGAGGAACTATGAGGAAAAGTCAGCTAAAAAATGTGTTATTCTGGAAAATAAAATAGACGAGTTACGGTACCAAAATGCAGTAGCTAGTGAGGACTTTTGAAGTGTCTTAATAAACAAATTAAAATAAGTACAGTTAAAGGAAGCTTTTGCACAAATTAACACTGCAGAGCTCAGAGGGGGATAAACAGTCAGAGGTAATGGAAGTAATAAAAGTGTTGGAAAGGATGTTAAAGTGTTAAAAAACAAAGACTGTTTGGTTTAATAATAAACCCGTTATGGCAGTGTAACTCGGTACAGTTATGCCTGGTGAAATCCTTAGCAATCAAACAAGTTATGCAAAGGGAAGGTGAAGTGGTGACAACTACCATCACTATGCTGCCTTCCCTCCCCCAAACAAAAAAGCCTTTACAGCCATTCTGAAGAGAATGGGTCCTTTCCAATCAATATGTCTGTAAATAATCAACAGCAGCCAGCGCAGTCTACTGTAAAATGTTTAACTATAAACAATTTAATTAAAATTACTAAAAAAAAAATTACTAAAAAAACCCAAAAATTTCTATATGGCTTAACTGCTTCCAAATGTACTAATAAAAATGTAACCTAGGCACACAAAAAAGTAGTAAATTGTATCACTATGTTTAAAAAAAAAAAAAAAGAAACAGCAGCTAAAATTGCCTTTCAAAAAACAAAGTTAAGTAACAGTAAGCTTACTAAAGTCTCAAATAGCTAAAATACAAAAAAAGAAAGAGTAAAAACAGCACGTTGCTAAAAAACAGCAATTATTAAAGCTCATGCCCCCCAAAAAAGTTATCTTGCCTGTAAAGCACTTCTTCAAACCTTAAAAATACATTTTTGAACTGAATTTTTTATTTGTAAATGACTTAAATGTATTATCTGTGCATAACTTGCAATTTACAAAAGAAAAATTTCAGGAGCATAAAACCATGTTAGGAGACAAGAAAGTTCAAAGGCTCAGCTGGCAAGACTAAACCAAGTAAGTTTAAAATATTTATTTTGTTTCTCATAATAAAGTGTTTACAACACAACAAGGAATCACAATTTTTTTTCATAAAACCACCTATTTAAAAAACGAAAGTAAAATGTGTCAAATAAATGAGCTTTTTAAAAAAAAATCCGTTAAATATCTATCCAAGTCTTACATTCAAGATTGCAAAACTGTTACAAATATTCTTTAAGTGGCAGCCAGTTAACCTGTTAGTTAACCCTTTGGGTTTCAATGCTTTTACAAGTTTAATTTAAAAAAAGTTATAAATGCTGAACATAAATTAATAAATTAAATTAGGAACTAAAAGGGCAGCCAAAACCAAAATAGCGGGCTGAGACCCTGAATCCCTTTTTCAGTAATAAAGCAATAGCTAAAAATAGCTGCAAAATATAATATATCTAATTACATTAATATATAGTTTTATAACATAAAAAGTAAAAAGTAAATTATAAAGAAGTGTATAATCCTATAAAACATGCAGTATATACAGTAAAAAAGTATAATACAATAAACAAAATGTGCTATTTATTTAAAATCCTATAAAAGCTAAAAAAATCCAAGCCACAATAAATTGAATTTTCTTTTTCAAATAGCTGTGAGCTTTAAAAGCAAAATCCAAGCCAACACAAAAAAAACCCCACCAGTAAATATAGTATCATCCAAATTCTGAGTTGTTGGGGAACTGAATGGAAAAGCTGTCTTGGGGGGTTCCCAACACACTGTAACGTAGTCTGCCATATTTGTTACAGCGGAGGAAAGGATTTATAAATGCTTTTGATTGTTATTTTAAAGCAGTGGGGCTTTCAGTAGTGCCTAACTAACATGAACGAGACTTGTGCACCTAAGTCACTGAAACGCTTTTGAAAAATCACATCCATTGGTACCATTTTTCACATCCCTATCAACTAAGACTCCCTTAGTACTGAATCCTTCAGTAAAAATCTCCAAAGGGAAGAAAATTATAGCTAATGGGCCATATCATCAGCTGGCGTAAATTGAAGTAGCTCTAATGTAGTCAATGGAGTAATGCCAATTCATACTAGCTAAGGATCTGACTCAGTATATCCTCCAAAATGGTCTACAATCGCTTTCCCATACATCATAATGTCATGATTTTGCCATCCAGTGTCTTGTGATCTCTGTGGTTTTTGAACAAAGGACTTATATCATTGCAAAGGGAAGGAAACCTGGCTTTCACTGGTATAGAAGTGTGGCTTACAGGTCTGATGGATCATGAGATACTAGGCCTTAAACCTGTCAATGAATAGTGCCTGTTAAGCATTTCAGACCAGTGTAATACTGAAGGAGATGCTTCGTATCTTTTGCTAGTTTCAGAAGATTTAATCCTCCACTCATGTTAGCGCCCTTATGAAAAAATGTGAGCCTATCACGCCCCTAAGGCAAAGGCCCACAGGAGGCTCGCATGTAGCTACGCGTCCCTCCCTTCCCGAATGCCTCCCAAGATCGAAGGCACCTCCTGGGAGAGCAAAAAGAAAATTACAACATTCAAAAACCAGACGGAGAACACTTCAATCTCTCTGGTCACTCAATTACAGACCTAAAGTGGCAATTCTTCAACAAAAAAAAACTTCAAAAACAGACTCCAATGAGAAACTGCTGAATTGGAATTAAGTTGCAAACTGGATACAATTAACTTAGGCTTGAATAGAGACTGGGAGTGGATGGGTCATTACACAAAGTAAAACTATTTCCCCATGTTTATTCCCCCCCTCCCACCCCCACAGTTCCTCAGATGTTCTTGTCAACTGCTGGAAATGGCCCACCTTGATTATTACTACAAAAGGTACCCCCCCTCCCCCGCTCTCCTGCTGGTAATAGCTCACCTTAAGTGATCACTCTGGTTACAGTGTGTATGGTAACACCCATTGTTTCATGTTCTCTATGTATATAAATCTCCCCACTGTATTTTCCACTGAATGCATCCGATGAAGTGAGCTGTAGCTCATGAAAGCTTATGCTCAAATAAATTGGTTAGTCTCCAAGGTGCCACAAGTACTCTTTTTCTTTTTGCAACTACCTTTGGAAATCTGTCCCTAATTCCTCTAACTGGCAGCTGTAGCAAACTCATATTGCCTGTGAATCAGCACAAAGGATTATAAATAAAACAGACTAAAGAGTGGGTTACAATTTCTCATCTTTCATTTCTTAGAACTATATTAGATCTTGTATTACTGGAAGAATTCTCAGTTTTCTGATGTTAAAACTATAAATCAATTAACACGTCTTAGAGGCCTCCCTGACTTACTTCCAAATTTAAATGCTAATAAAACATTTGAAGAACATGCCACTCTAACTCCCTCTACACAGAATTTGCTTTTAAACCTTGTTTATTTCTAAATTGAAGAGTACAGAAAGTATGAACTACTCCACTAATTTCAGGTTGCTCCCACAATGCATGTTTGATATTTCCATGATAGCTATTGATCTGCAAATGAGGACAGATTTCTGGGTATTCTAAAATGAAGCCAGATTGAAACAATTAAATTTAAAGGGCATTTCCAGTAACTCCAGACAGACCACTCTGTTCAGAGCTCCCACCAAAAACTTTGAAGAGGTCAAGTAATTATAAATTGTTAAGTGCTCAACATTTAACTGTACTATTTACTTATTATCAGGGCTCTACCACATTTACGGCCATGAAAAACGTGTCACGGACCATGCAATCTGGTCTTCCCCCATGAAATCTGATCTTTTGTGTGCTTTTACCCTAATACTATACAGATCTCACAGGGGAGACCAGCGTTTCTCAAATTGGGGGTCCTAACCCAAAAGGGAGTTGCAGGGGGGTCACAAGGTTATTTTAGGAGGGGGTCACAGTATTGCCACCCTCACTTCTGTGCTTCAGAGTTGGGTGGCTGGAGAGCAGTGGCTGTTGGCTGGGCACCCAGCTCGGAAGGCAGTGCCCCGCCAACAGCAGCGCAGAAGTAAAGGTGGCAATATCATACCATGTGTTAGGGGGCTTATTCCTTCACCCGCTTCCTTCCCTGGTCCTTCTCGCATGAACAGAGAGCAACAGTACCCGAAGTCCAAAGGTGCAAACAATTCGATGTTTATTGGGGTGAACTTCCAGCAAGAATGATTCCAGTTTCCTTCCTTAGTGTCCTCCTTCCCAGCTCTGACACCACAGAGCCTTACACCTGTGTCCTTGTTCCCATTCCTGCCCTTAGCCAAACATGATTCCAATTTCCCCACCCCATTCCCTGTTCCCATTTCCCCCTTTAGCAAAACATGATTCCAATTTCCTTACCCACATTCCCTGTTCTCATTTTCCCCACACCCACCCACCCACTTCCTGATTGACTGCAGGCTATATAGCAAAACTTGAGTTCTGCTTTGCTATACCTTAACCAATCATTTTCCTGAAATTCAACTAACCAATCCTAACATATTGTAACATGATTATGTAATCAATTATATCCCACCACCTTAATTAGTTTACACCCAGCAACATTAATTATACAGCAGACAGGAACAATCACAGAACCAGACAAGATTATACAGACAAACAATAGCGAAGTGGGAACTATAATGGCAAAACAATACAGAAGTGAGGATTTCACATCCCAGCTATTGATAAGTGAGTTCTTGCCAGACAGGATGCTATCAAACTAAGTTTCCTTTTACATTTTCTAGGCACTTCCCTTTCTCTGGAGATGATAGGCACTATCAGGACAGGATTGTATTCCTAACAGCCCAATAGCACCTTATTTCAATGTGACTAGGTTGGAATGTGAGGAGGTGACCGGTCGCTTCCCAGCTTATGGCTGCCTCTGCTGCTTAGCCAAAGGCCTTAGCCTAAGAACAGGGCCTCAGACTGTCACAGTAAGAGAAGGCCCTTACACCAGCAGACAGTGATTTTGATTCTTTTATACCTCTAGAACTAGCCAAGTGATAAGAATACACCTAAATTCTTAAAGTACAGGCCTTTGCAGACAGGCCTGAATATCTATATCCTAACACCATGCCACTCCTATTTCTGCGTTGCTGCCTTCAGAGCTGGGGAGCAAGAGAGTGGCAGCTGCTGCTGAGTGCCCAGCTCTGTAGGCAGCAGTGCAGAAGTAAGGATGGCAATACTATACCATCAGAGCAGCCGCTGCTCTCCAGCTGCATAACTCTGAAGGAAGTGCCACTGCCAACAGCAACACAGAAGTAAGGGCAGCAGTACCACACACACCCCTTACAATAACTTGTGACCCCCCCACAACTCCTTTTTGGGTCAGGACCCCTACAATTACAAGACTGTGAAATTTCAGATTTAAATAGCTGACATGAAATTTCTTTTTAAAATTCTATGACTGTGAAAATGACCAAAATGGACTGTGGATTTGGTAGGGCCCTACTTACTATGCCTGGGATTTTCAAACATGCAACTATCACTTAATTTCAATGAGAGCTGGGTGCCTAACCTCCTTAGGATCTTTTTAACATTGTCAAAGTTCCTTCCCCACTCTGAACTCTAGGGTACAGATGTGGGGACCTGCATGAAAACCTCCTAAGCTTACTTTTACCAGCTTAGGTTAAAACTTCTCCAAGGTACAAACTATTTTACCCTTTGCCCTTGGACTTTCGCTGCCACCACCAAACGTTTATCTGGGTTTATTTATTAGGAAAGAGTTGTTTGGAAACGTCTTTCCCCCCAGAATCCTCCCAACCCTTGCACCCCACTTTCTGGGGAAGGTTTGGTAAAAATCCTCACCAATATGTATAGGTGACCACAGACCCAAACCCTTGGATCTTAAGAACAATGAAAAAGCATTCAGTTTCTGAAAAGAAGGATTTTAATAGAAGTAAAAAGTAAAAAAGAATCACCTCTGTAAAATCAGGATGGTAAATACCTTACAGGGTAATTAGATTCAAAACATAGAGAACCCCTCTAGGCAAAACCTTAAATTACAAAAAGACACACAGACAGGAATATCCATTCTATTCAGCACAGCTTAATTTCTCAGCCATTTAAAGAAATCATAATCTAACACCTATCTAGCTAGATTACTTACTAAGTTCTAAGACACCATTTCTGTTCTGTCCCCGGCAAAAGCATCACACAGACAGATACAGACCCCTTGTTTTTCTCCCTCCTCCCAGCTTTTGAAAGTGTTTTATCTCCTCATTGGTCATTTTGGTCAGGTGCCAGCGAGGTTATCCTAGCTTCTTAACCCTTTACAGGTGAAAGGGTTTTTCCTCTGGCCAGGAGGGATTTTAAAGGTGTTTACCCTTCCCTTTATATTTATGACAAACATCCCCAACTATATTAACAGAATTTCACCTGGAGGCTTACAAACTACTAATCCGATAGCCTGCCATAATCACCTCAGTCTTGTATCTAGATCAGATACACATGCAATATTCTTGTTTAGGGTGTAGCTGAAGAGCCAGTCAAGCAATAGCAGGAGCCACTCTAGCCTTGTTGCTACAGAAGTAAGGGGCAGATCTTGTCTTAGAAGATGCACATTGGGTATTTTTGACGCAAAAATGTAAAAGGCAAAGTGGGTTATCCTCCTCACCCAGCAAACTACTAGAGGTAAGGGTATATTCTTGAGGGCTGCTGAGAAAAGGAAGTCCTATGGGGTAGGATTCTGGCTAGGCCAAAACAAACTCCATGCATATAGGCAAAACCTGGCCTGGTTTCAGGCCTACTCAAGGTTCATTGAGAGGTTCATTAAACTTTGGCAACCCCTTTAGAGAACAGTGCTGGGTTACAGGTAATAGAAGAAACTACATGAGTTTTCTCTTTTATCTTTAAATTTTGGTTTCAGACTTCATTATAGAAGTTTCCCACAGTTATAGTTGCAACCATATTCCATTCAGAAGAAAACATTATGTTTCAAAACATGATGGGGAGATTACTGTATTTTGTCTTCTGAGCTTTCTTTCTCTATTGTATAGTTATTTTTATTTAAGTGTTGCCAACTCTTGTGACTTTACTGAAAGTGTCACATTATTTAGTGTTTTTCTTAAAGACCCAGCTCTTGGAATCCTGTGATTATGTGAACTGCTCAGCTTTCATTTTAAAGTCCAAGAGAGCCTAAGTTTGTTGGCCATAAGTATCCCTTGCAGCATTATCCAGCATAAACCCTATCCAAGCTTTTTTAATACTGTGAATAGGGCGTATGTGTGTTTCCCTTCTTTTTTTAATAGGGTCAGGAGTCTACTTTTTACATTTTCTTTTTAATGCTTGTATGTTAAACTATGGCTAGTGCACACAGAATCGCCTATAGCCACCTATCTATCATTTGAATTAGCAAATACCAGGTGTTATTGTGTTCCTAGCCACTTGTTGTATGACAGCTGTGATTATAACACTGCTGCTTCATTCGTACTGCCAGCACAGTAGATTCATATTCCCACACTTTCAAATGTTTGTATCAATTTAAGGGTGGAAAATGGCAAGCATTCAGTATCAATTTATATGACTGATTGAAACTCACAAACTATAAGAAAAGAAATGGATCAAGGGAGAGGGGAGCAACTTGCATTCCTAACCCTGTGTCAAAGAATGGATAACATGTCTCCCATTTTCGGAAGCAGGTCACAGAGATGATGCAAGCTCAACTTCTGAATTTTAGAACCTCCGTCAAGCTCTGCTCCTTAATTGTTTGTACATTTCATGACCTATGCACATGGACTTCATATAAAGTAAAAATTGCAGTAGACACAGTGATTGAACCCAGCTAGAAAGGGAAAGAAAAATTATTGAAAGAAAAAGCGTGGAGCCCTCATTCACCAGCCGGTATAATTTTATTGGAATCACAAGTGTCAAACTGGTGTCACAGAGAAGGGATCAGGCCCTAGCACTGGAATGGTTTCATCAACAGCCATGTGATAAATAGGCACATGGGTCTTGATTCTCCACTTCTTCTGCACCTCCTGGAGTCATTTACACCTGTTCAAGGTGGGTGTGAAACACTACCAAATCAGAAGAGTGGAGGTTATTATATATTACTTTTACTTACACACACACACCCCCTGCAGGTGCAAGGCAATGAAGAACGAAGCCCACTGAAGATACAGCTGTCCCACATTTATTAGGGAAGTACCTATCAGTGTAACAAATCTAGAAACCAATGAGCAAAAAAGAGCCAGGGTATATTTTAAAGAACAAGATTAACTTTCTTTTACAAGATGTCAGTTCTTTACTCACTGCAGTGACGAATTATGTCCATTTGCAAGCCAGAGGTTAACTCCCTTTACCAAGCAACAGTCCCAGAACTGTGCATTTTAAGTATAATTTCTAATCACATACTGATTTTGCATCACATACTCAATACATTTCATGCTCTGTAGACTAAAAAGATGTAGGCCACGACCCCCAGGCTGTAGTCTAGCTATGCTGCTGTAGGTTTAAACTATTCTCCTTTTGGGGTGTGTGGAGGGGTGAATTAAATTTTGCACACAAGCCAATCAACTTCAAACACATTCTGATCTCTTAAGAATAAAGGAAGGTTGACACCAAATGCCTGCCTGACTGGTGTGAAAATCAGCTCTCTGTATGTAAAGTTTTTTCAGTACAAAAACAAACAGAAAATACTGACGTTTTCCCTTGCTTGTAAATCCAAGTGTTTATGATGAACAGAAGAGGTGTAACCAACATTAAAAAGTAATAAACATTCCCTCTCCCCGTCCGTTCATTTTAACATAGATGTGCCTCCTTTCTGCTCCAAGAAGTTTGCAATCAATTGGTTTAACTGGGCAGTTCCTGAAAAACAAGGCTCGCTGCTGTCTGTGCTGTCTCTATCTCACTACTCTTTTTCTCTTTCTTTCTTTCTTTTGGTGTGCGTGTGATCTGTGACTGCAGCCGTCTTGTAATGTTTTGTATTAATTTGCCAAAACAATTGATTAAGCTTAAAAGAGATTTAATTAAAAAAAAGAGAGTGGGATAAGTAAAATTAGAAACCACTTATATTCACTGATCTACTGGTCTAGCATGCTTAAACACATGCAAGCTCCCATGCTATCCAGTTGAACGTTGGCCAAATGAAAATTTATGAACACTGAAAAATAATGGCTGATAACTCTAAGCTATTGTTCTACCTAAATGTGGTTTTACATCAAAGGCATCCTCGTGCACAGTAAATAGAGCATAGTTTTAATGTTCACGTAGCTCCTATACCAAAGTGTCACCAAATCAGGAGACTAATCTCTGTAAATAACCTTCACTTGCAAGTCTGTGACGTGGGGAAGTCAGTCAGTAAGCACTGTACTGTCTGACCACAGCTTTGACAGGGCTTGCATTCCCCTTTCCCTGTAGCTCAGAGGAAGAATTTATCTGGAGAGACTTTTTCCATCCTGGGGCTATCAAGGGAAGAGGAAGGGCTCCTGCCTAACTAGAGCCTTGGGCCTACTCTGTGAGGCTCTGTTGATTTATTATTTAACAGAGTTCGTATGTGGGTATGTGTAACACAGAGAGCCCTTGGCAAAGGGTCCCCTTTTCTGTGCAAACTCCTCTCATGTCAGAGCAGGCAAACTCAATACACCAAACATATGTCTTTCAGGGTATTTATCCATAAGCGGTACCATGTCAGGTATCTACAGAAAGCTCTTAACTTATTAACACTCAATCATTGTGAGATGTATGTATGGGTAATATTAAAGGAATAATTTAATTGTTGAAAGTATGCTTTATGGACTTGGAGTAAAAGTTAGTCACCAGGAGATATGGCTCAGTGATGGTCCATTCACACAGGAGGGAGTTGCCACCCCTTTTTGGTAAGCCAATGATGTAATGTAAAGCTCCATTATCTAGCCTTGCTCCATACCAAGACTCTCAATGGAAAACCATTAGAGGTAACTGTAAACAATCAAAACTTGGAAATAAAAAAGGAACATTATAACAGACAAGGGATCACCCTGTCTATGCACAGAAGCAAAATGCTGTTTCAGTATAGAATTGAGTGGGAAGAGGTACTCTGTATCCATTCACTGAGGAAACATCTTGTGGAGCAGGGGTGTTTTTCCATGAAAGTTTGAATCCTGGTTTCTATGAAACCAGCCAATTCTGCCACAGATTGAACTCTGGGGGTAGAGGAAACCTAATTTATTAGATAACAAAGGTAGCTATTAATTTTTAGTGATGGTAATATAGTATTTAAGCCTGTTTATTAGACTGATACAAAATTTTGAGGTTTTTCAAATATAATCATTTGTGTCTTATATCCTTACTACTATGTGTGAACAAAGAACGAAGGCACTGTGTGTTGCATCTGTCAACAATCAGATGGGGCTTATAGCACAAAGAAAAAATAAAAGAAATAGAGCTAAAGTGTTTCTCGATATGGTGGGAGCATAATATACTACTGCCTCGACTCCTATCTCAAGACGAGGTCAAGAAACCAGTTTGAAGGAGCAAGGGGGATTGGGGTGCAACATAAGAAACACTAAAACCCAAAGAAAACCTCATTCCCTACCTCTCCTATGTGGAACAAAAGAGTGGTACCGAAGCCCCCAGACTCAAGACCCTCCAAAACAGAACATGACCATAAATTGTAAGGGACTGTACCCAGGGTGTGCACTACAAGTATAATTAAGCCTGCAAAGGAGGGCGGGGGGCGAGAAGAAAAAGCTCTGCTGGTGTACAGAGCTTTGAATATGCTTGCTTGTTAACCCCAATAAACATCGCATTGCCTGCACTTCAGACTCTGGTCTTTTGCTTTCTGTCTGTGTGACAAGAACCGAGGGAGGTAGGGGTGGGGGAAAGCCCTAACATTAATAAGCATAGGCCCTGGTTTACATTTTATGATTTTGTTTTGTATTGTAACCCTTAAACTGGTAATCTAGGTTACACTGTTCCTTGGTGGAACATAATCTGTGATTTCTGTGAGTACCAGTGTCAGGGGCTACACCTCACAGGGCAATGCTTCCAGGAGACTCAGGGGCTGGGATGCATCTCTTCTTAGCCTACAAGGCAAAGATGGGGCTGGCACAGCCCAGAAAGAGTATTTGAGTGGCTAGGAGACTAGTAGTGTTAGGGAGCTAACACCCAGCCACCACAGGCAAGGATACCTCTCCATGAAGACAGGGGGCAGCAAGGTGACTTACAGTCATGGGTATCCTGAGAACTTTCACAGTATATATTTGTTAAGGTTGCACATTTGGAGTGGATGGCACATATGCTGAAGGCATGCCCCAGCACAAATCCTTACAGCTTTTATTGGTGCCAACCCAGGCAGCAGGCTCTCAGCCATATATATGTTAAAAGTATTGTTGACAAGGAGACTGGAATAGAAAAATCAGCCTTTCTTCCAAATGCAAAGTCAATCAGCGGGTGGGAAGAGATAGGAGCTTTTGCTTTATAATATGCCAACCCTGTCTTTGGACATGGGTAAAAGGGGTTAAGATATAGTTAACTCCTTCCACCTTGATCTGATTTTGTAAAGGGACCTGCCTCTGTTAAATGCCCATTCTATAGAAAGCAGAATTCAGGTACCACTCTTTTCCTATAGGAATCTGGGATCAATATTTATAGGGCAAGGACCCTGTAAATATTGGTCATTCTTCCTGTTCACATTTGCCACAGATTCTTAGGCACTACAGATATAATACCAACATCTTCATAAATATATGAGAAATCCTTACAAAACCAATTCCTTTGATTCTACATCTAATTAAAGTTGCCAACCATAGGCTCTGCTCTCCTTTCATCAACCAGACTACTTTGTTTCCCTGAAGACCACATTTAGCTCATCACCCTAGTACAGTGCCTCCTAAGAGGGTCTCAGGACAAGGGGCTCTGTGACTAGCAAGAATCTGAGACATGTTAGGATGTTGCACAGCAAGACATGGCATTCCAATTCTCATGTGATAGTATATTTGATAATATCCAAAGCACTGGCATTAACCAATCACTACCTGATACTGAAAGTTCAGGAGTCAAAGGAAATTGCCACAGATTTTATCCAGTCCAGATGAGGATTCAGCAGAGTGTTCTTCTAGCAAATGGCTACACCTCTACTCTTAAAGCCTGAGGCGTGTGCAGGAATAAAAATTTGAGGCTTTTGAAGGAGCTCGCTCTCCCTACCACGGCCTTGGGGCCGGAGCAGTTCTGTGCCCCTGCCAATTATTGGGGGGACATGCCCCTGCTTGCCCCCACCTTGTGCATCCGCCTCCTTGGAGGTAGGGTAGGATTCCCATCTTGCGCAGATGTACTCACACTAGCACTCATTGAGTTAGCATGCTAAAACCAGAAGTGTAGCCATGGTAGCACAGGCAGCAGGATGGACAGAACAGGCGACTTGCCTCAACTACCTATGCATGAGGTCCAGACAGGTTTGTACTCAGGTTGGCTAGCCTGTGCTACTGCTTGTTGCTGCCAGTGCTTCTGCAACTGCACTTCTGTTTTCAGAGTGCTAGATCAAGGACAGGTAGCGTGAGTATGTCTGTGCAAGCTGGGAATCACGTCCCTAGCTCCAAGTGTAGACGTAGCCTTAAAGATTCTGCGCAGGAGAGTCAATGCTCATTGTTAAGCATTCAGTCTGGAGCCCACTGAAACTGGTCTTCAGAAATTAAAGTAAATCTCCATCTCATAGATCCATGTGCCCCATATTTGGGAACTAGTTGCCCCTCAGAAGCATACAGAAAGAGAGCCTTTCATATCATAAAAAGAAAATGGGGGATGGGACGGTCTGTTTAGGGAGCATGAAAGAATCACACAGGACTCATCTAATATTTTAATGACTGGTTTGCTTTGGCCTTATTTTAATTTTTCCAATCTAGAACACAGAAAAAGTCACAGTTGTTGACAGCTAGTTAACCTGGCATGAGATGAAAGAAGAATGTTGATGCAAGGGAGAAAGTGCATAATCACACACGAATGTTAGGGTTTTCTTTCCTACTTTGCAGGGGTACTTCTTTGTAGCACAGCCAGCAGGCACATAAGGCACTATTATCCACGCCTGTTTCTCAGCTTTGCAGCATACTTTTTATGCAGATCCTATTAATAGATTTTTATCCTTTTTTTAAAAACACAATTCCCCATACAGTGAGACGGACGCGTATATTGTCTATCCAGTGACACCAGGATGAGACACTGAAAACATGGGAAAATATCACTGTGCTAGCTGGTGCTATGTAACAGGAACAGTTACAATTGTGCTGCCTCACTTAGGTACTGGATCCTGTACAGACTTAGGCACATGCTTAATTCACACATTATGAGGAGTTCTGTTGAAGTCAGCGTGACCTCACAAGAAGTTAAGCATATGCAGGGACAGGGCCTTATACTCTATCCTCCATGGGCTCTAGGCTTGTTGTCCTTCCTCAAGTAAGAATCCCAATGACTTCCTTAAATAAGAACCACAAGATTAGACTCTATAGCCCTGATTCAACAAAGCACTTAAGCACATCATTAGCATTTAATAGAGATGGACTTAAATATGGGCTTTAGTGCTATGCTGAATCAGGGCCTGTGGGCGGACATTCACCAGTCTCAGTGTAGCAGTTTTTAAGGCTGCTGCTGAGAAGCTACAGCTGCATCCACTGGAAGCAAAGGGTATTATGTAAGAATACACATGAGAATTGAGGGGCATGGTTGTTTATTCGTATCGAGATTCTGAGGTGGTGAACCTATTCTCTTCCAAATCAAAGATAAGTCTCTCCACAGCATGACTTTTAACATTCAGTGCATATTTTGTATGTTATGTACATGCATCCCACTGAGTAAGTCACTCACATCTGTAACATCACAGAACAAATGGTCCTGAGATTCACACAAAGCAGCTCTCAATGCACCACCGTTAGCTGGCGGAGCTTACAGAAGTTCTGAAAGGAGTGTTGGCAGCTCAGCATCCCTATACCAAGCGCCAAGTCTTCCCCCTGAATTTCCACAATGATTTGCGCTGGGTGCCCATGTGTCACAAAGCTATTTATTGTACAGGAGCTGCAAGGAGAAATGAGTCATGAAGTAAGAAAAAAAAATGTGCAAACAAAAAAATAAACAAACATTTGGGGAAGAAGACAAGAAGATGAAGCTACTGTGGGCGGGTGTGAGAGTGAAAGACAAATGGTGAAGCTTTTAAAAATGTAGGCAATTACCCCTGTTGTGAGAAACCTACTGAAGTGCCATGACTGTGGCAAATATCACCAGAAAATCAAACTCTGCCACAGGGACTCTCAGCACACCCTGGCGTGGAGAATGACACTGAGGTAGCTCACTAGAGAGCTGCACAGAAGGTTTGAAAAATGAGATCATCTTTCCTTCTCATCCTCCTTAGTGCATGGCTGAGTACTCTCTAAGAGAAGGGTATTCGTCACCCTCCTCAAGCCATATTTCCTAGCACCCGAGTACACAGCAGAGTTAAAGGTAGATTTAGTGTAGACTGCCTTTTAGTCTCTCAGTCAGATGAGCTGCAATGTCCACCATCTTGGAGGGAAAGAGCAAATGTCCATTAGAAAGAAGATGTGCACAATAGCATGATTATAATGCCTGAAATGACTGTATATAGTTACCAAATACTGAGCAAGGGTATTATTCTCCACTGCATTAGATCAGTTTTACACCAGTGTAACTCCATTGAAATCCACGCGTTAAACTGGGGGGAAAGTGGTATAAGAGTAGAGAATCAGGCTTTAGATGTGCTGCTATAAGATTATCTAAAAGGATTTTTTTTTATCCTTTCTAAAATCTTGGTAACCAAAGAGTATGTACATATTTGTAATCTCAGCAAAGAGCTCAGAGAGTGGCTCATATTAGGTTTCTCTGTCACTTTACTAGAAATGGCTACTCTTTCCTCTGAATTTCTTCATCTCTCAAGGCCTCAATCATAGCAGGATCTCAGCAGTAAAGGACAATATGAAGGAACAGGCCACCAAGAATGGATGCCCTTTTCATTTTAACTTTTAATGAAAAGAGGGATTTGAAGGAAACCATAACAATGACACGAAATTTTCAATTTACTCCACAAAGGATCCAGTTACGTTTGGGTAAACTCCACCTTGACAAATTTGGAATTCCATGAGTAGGGCAGAAGTTTTTCCATACTTCAAACATTTTCTATATTCACTATATTTTAAATTATCTCTGAAGTCCACCCACATTCTTTCCCAGGGCCTGATTCTGGTCTAACCTCAAGGTAAGCCAGGAGTAACTCTAAACAAGGGTCCAGAATTACACAGGTGGAAGTAAGAAAAGAATTAAGTCCTGAATATCCAATGGGAGTTCTGCTGAAGTGAGAACTGCAGGATTTGGCTCCTGGTACAGGATGAAAGGCTTTTAAAGTACTAAGATTGCACAAAGTTCTGCCCAGTGTGTGAGTTCAGATTAGAATGTGATCCAGGTAAGTGCCCACTCTTCTTACTGCTTCCTTCTCAGGGAGATGGAAGGGCAGGAGGAGAGAGAGAGTTAACAGCTGAGAAATAATTAGATCATATCACTATTTTTCCTCTCAGTCTGAGTACTGATCCTGATAGGTTTTCCATGATTGAAACCTTTCTGCCAGTTACATGTCAAAAGTATTAAACAGTAGGGGTTAGAGGCCAATGAGACCACCTCACTCTTAATGCAAAAAGTTTTACAATGCGGTGTTCAGACAGACTGCAGTATGTGCTGCTAGCCAGCTAAAGTTAGGCTTTTACTACTCAGCTATTAAAAGGAACAGGATTCCAAGTCCATCCACTCAAGGTTATTTAAGGCTACTTCATTACAGCACTAGATTCTAGAAAGTGATAATATTATGAGTGTTTCTAGTTAAGCTAATAAGTTTGTCATTTCTTTCAATTAAATTTAGTCATTCATTTAAAAAAAAGGAGTCGGACATACTTGAAATTGAAATTGTCCCCATTCTGAGAAGTAAGTTTTTACAATCCCTTTACACAGAATAGATTTTAACACTCCACAAGTAAAATCTGCTCATCTGAAAGATAAATGCAGCATCAAAGCGGCATGAACATGTGTGAGGTCACAGTTCTTCCATGATTCAATCTGAGTGCTGGGAATCATTTGTCTAAGGTGCAAATTGCTAAAGTGGTAACAGTGAGAGCCCTTAATGCTTTTAGCAACTGCAACTCTGTCTTTCCTAGTCTGTAGGCAAACAGGCAGTTCAGTTATTACTATTTCAGCTAATTTTATCCCCAATATATACAGTGCACTATATCTAAAAGTACAAATCTGGGAAAGCTTAAAGTCTGATTTTATAAAGAGTTAATGAGAATGGAATAAAGATTAAATGAAATGAAGATTAGAATGGAAAAATGAAAGTGCGAGGTGCAGTTTGAAAGAAAAATTAGACATATGAAAGGATTGTTCTTTTACTGTGATGGGCCACATGGGGTGGACCTCAGGTCGCTCTGGACACTCTTATTCCTTCCTTCTCAGGTATAAAAACCCAAACATTCAATGTCTTAGTTTAAAAATAAAAGTTTTTAGAACTACCCCTGTTGACCCAATTACTACACCCTCCCTCTCAATCTCCATATTAAATTGCATGAACCCCAATTTTTGAAAATGTTTTTGCATTTTAAGAAAAAAATATTTTTATTCTTTTATATATTCTTTTTCTTCTAAGTATGATGCTTGCAGCAGTTTATCAAGATTTTCAGGAGACTGTATAAATAAAAATATTCTCAATTATTGAATATTTATTTAAGACAGATAAAATACACAACTGAACATACATCCACAGAAAAATAAATGGTAGGTTAAACAGATGATGGATGAGTAACTGGATGGAAACAGAATATTAGCATCATGATAAACAGAAGAAATGGTGAATACTGATTTTAGTGTGGGGGCGTGTATTTAGTTTTTATGTAGACATTAGGTAGCACTACTACTATCTATTCTGTGGAGGGTAGCCCCTTTCCTAAAGTGCTTTACAAAGCACTTGTATGCTTGGCTAAGTATTGTGATGCTCTGTACCTCGGGGGAACGCCCTACACCCCCATGTTCATCCTTACAATATGATTGTGTGATATCCAATGCAAAGTTTATCATGTCAGGTGTCTTCGGAAGGCTCAGGATGCACTGAGCATTGTTGTTATAGTAATTGTTGTTACAGTAATGTTATAGGTTGCAATTTCATGTATATAATTATGAGGCTGAAAATGTGTCCTTATGGCTTAAAACAAGCCCAGGCAAAAACTCACCAAGAGCAGAGGGGCAGTTCACACCTCATCAGTGCATGTATGGGACAAACCCAGCCCAGCCTCACAGGAACAAAGGACACTGGCCTAGGCAGCAACAAAGGATCTGTTGGACTCTTGAGTGAGTCACCCCTGCTTCCCTTGGTCAGTTTGGGACTGCGATGGGGTAATGCTCACCTGACTCTGAAGGGGAGGGGGGCGGGGGGCAAAGCCAAGAGGGAAGAAAGAACATGATAAAAGGGAGTTTGCCATGCTCTTCCTCTCCCTTCCACCCCCATCTGCAGACATCACCACCAAGCAACCGAAGCACTGATCAAAGGAGAGAGCCTGGCTGAAGGGCAGCCAGCCAGCCTGTGCTGAGAAGCATCTAAGTTTGTAAGGGCATTGAAAATGTTAAAGATCAGCTTAGAATGTGTTTTGCTTTTATCTGATTTGACCAAATCTGACTTGTGCTTTGATTTATAATCACTTAAAATCTATCTTTGTAGTTAATACATTTGTTTGTTTATTCTACCTGAAGCAGTGTGTTTGGTCTGAAGTGTGTCAGAGACTCCCCTTGGGATAACAAGCCTGGTACATATCAATTTCTTTGTTAAATTGACAAACTCATATAAGCTTGCAGTGTCCAGCAGGCATAGCTGGACACTACAAAATGGAGGTTCCTAGGGTTGTGTCTGGGACCGGAGATATTGGCTAGTGTCATTCGGTTGCACAATCCAAGGAGCAGCTTACATGCTAGAGGCTGTGCGTGAATAGCCCAGGAGTGGGGGTTCTCACAGCAGAGCAGGGTAAGGCTGGCTCCCAGAGTCAAGGACTGGAGTGACCTAGGAGATCACCAGTCCAGATAACACCAAGGGGACGTCACAAGTATTCATGCATTACGCATTTTTAAGCCCCATTTTACAGCTGCCAATACTAAAACACTAGAAGGTTAAATGCTTGTGAAGTCTCTCCAAGCTAGTTAGTAGCAGAGGTAGGAACATAATCCAGTTTCCCCAACTCTTAGTGCCTTATTGCAACATGTAGACACTGATTCCTAAAGACCAAGAATTCAGACATCAGGCAGTAATTCAATGGGTGAAATTCTGACTCCATTGGTGTCAATGACAAAACTCCCACTAACTTAATTAGAGCCAGGATTTCATCCAAGGTATTTGATATACAACATATACATGTTGATAGGTCCAAGAATGCAATAAATACTAGAAATACATATTTTCAGAGCATGTCGCTTAAACAGGAGACATAATAAAATATAGCAAAGAGATAGATCCATGAAGGAATTTAGTCACCTGCCACTTTACAAACTCTAAACCCCTGCAAAGCTGCTGCCTAATCCTCTAGTCATCTAAACTCCCTAGGTGCCTAAATTGCCACAGCTAAAGTCTTCTAGGCATCTAACTTTCTGTTGCTAGACATGCACAGAGCCAACTCAGTCCAGAGGCCGAGCATACCTATGCCCCAGTAGGATCCTCAAACTAGATGTTGCCGCACCCATCATGCGGGCAGGGTCCAATCTGGCAGGAATGCTCAGAGCACACAAGATGATGAAGGGGAGTATGCTTTTACACCAGTGGCTAGTACCCTCCCCCAGGATGTGGGACACCCAGATTCAAATCCCACTCTGTCTGATGTGGAGCAAGGGTTTGAACTCAGATGTCCCAACTCCCAGGTGAATGCTCTAACCACTGTATTAGAGGGTACTCTAAGGCAGGGCTTCCTCAGTCTCTGCTGTTAAAGCTGTTCCACCTTATATGAAATACTCAATAGTCACTGGGCCTGAGCGCGCAAAAATGACTCCAGAGCCCAGTGGTTAGGGCACTCAGCTGGGATGTGGGACACCCAAATTCAAGTCCCAATTTCAATTACTATTAGGTATTTCACACAAAATTCCACAGTTTCAACAGGAGAAATTGAGAGTCCCACCCCAGAACACCCAGTCCAAATAACTGCTCCACATCAGGCCAAGTAGGGAACTTCAACCCAGGTATCCCACGTGCTGGTTGTATGCACTAACCACTGCACTAGTAAGTATAAGGGGGTCATGGGAACCTTTCCCATCACCCTCCGCCCCAAGAGACAGCCTAGGCACCTAAGTAGACACCTAACTGGTTCATAGCAGTGAATCCCAGGCAGAGGGAGTCACCTACTGGAAGGGGCGCGGCCTTTAAATCCCCAGCTGCGGTAGCAGCGGCTGGGAGCCCCAGGACCTTTAAATCACTGCCAGAGCCCCATGGAAGTGGTAGCAGCAGCAGCGTCTGGGAGCCCTGGCAGCGATTTAAAGGGCCCCGGACTCCTGGCCACCGCTACCGCAGCGGAGCCCCTGGCCCTTTAAGTCACCACCGGAGCCCTGGGTCTCCCGGCCGCTGCCGCTACCCCAGGGCTCCGACAGTGGGGCTCTGGCAGTGATTTAAAGGGCCCAGGGCTCCGGTAGTGGCAGCTGGGAGCCCTGGGCCCTTTAAATCACCACCGGAGCCCCATGGTAGTGGTAGCGGCCGCTGGGAGCCCTGGGGTTCTGGCAGTGATTTAAAGGGCCAGGGGCTCCAGCTGCTGACGGAGCCCAGGGCCCTTTTAACTTGCTGGCCTGGGAAAGCTGCCCCCTGCCAGTACATTTGGCCGCGTACTGGCTCTTGCCGGTACGCCGTACCGGACTGGACTGGCTTACTTTCACCTCTGCCTCTCTCCAGCCCAAACTAAGGCACCAAAAGTTTTTCTGAGGGGTGGGGTTTAGGCCACACCCTCCCCTTGGAACAAGGGTGGGCAAACTTTTTGGCCCATGGGCCACATCAGGTACAGAAATTGTATCGAGAGCTGGGTAGGGAAGGCTGGGGGAGGCTATGCCTCCCCAAACAGTGAGGCGTGGCCTGGCCCCTGCTCCCATCCAGTCTCCTGGAACCTCCACCCCATCCAACCCCTCCTGCTCCCCACCCCAGACTGCCTCCCAGGACTCCTACATCCTATCCAAACACCCCTGCTCTCTGCCCCCTGACTGCCCTCCATCCAACCCCCCCTGCTCTCCCCACCCCATGTTACCTGTGGAGTGTAGGAAAGGGGGGGGTTCAGTCCTTTCCCTGTGCGTTTCCCCTGCTCATTTGGCTGCTCTCCCTGGCAGTCGGGCAGCGCTCGCTCTCTGTCTGGGCTTGGCTGATGGGGACAGGGACCAAGCATGCTGAGGGTGGAGGGGGACCCTGGCTTGCTCTGCCCCTGTCTCCGGCAGCAGGGCCCAGGCCCCTTGACCACCCCCCCCGAAACCCTCTTTTCTCCTCGCCTCTCCCCCTGGAACTTCCCCTGCTGCTCCTCCCACCCTACCCCCAGAACTCCCCCTGCTCACGCTGCCCTGGAGCACCAGGGCGCTATAGCCGTGCCGCCCAGCCGGAGCTGCAGCCATGCTGCCCAGGTGCTGGGGGAACTGTGACTGTGAGGGAGGCAGGGAGGGCGGGGAGCAGAAGGAGAGGGACCAGGGGCTAGCCTCTGCCCCGCTCACTGTGCTGCCTGGGAGTTAGTCTGGCTTCTCCGCAAGCCTGTTCTGACTCCGCTCCCTGGGCAGGAGCTCAGGGGCAAGAGGAAAGGGTCCTGCAGGCTGGATGTGGCCCGTGGGCCGTAGTTTGGCCCAGTCTGCCTTAGCATTTCTAACTGGCTAATTTAGGTTGCTCCCCACTCTGTCTGCTGACTTTTGTGAATCCTTTTTTCAGTCACCTAACTCTCCCTATGCATTGTGCCTGGGTGCCTAATTTGGGCCCATGAATTTCACCAGGTGGCAGGGCATCTAACCATTGGTATAACTTCGTCGCTTGGGGAGTGAAAAAACCACCCCCTGAGCGATGTAGTTATACCAACCTAACCCCCGGTGTAGACAGCATATGTCAACAGGAGAGCTTCTTCCATTGACACAGTTACCGTCTCTTGCAAGGGTGGATTAACTACACTGATGAGAGAAGCTCTCCCTTTGGCATAGTAGTGTCTTTACTAAAGTACTGCAGCAGCACAGCAGCTCCCATACAGCTGCACCTCTGCCGCTTTTTAAGTTTAGACCTGCTCTACGTTTTTGAACAGCCTCCATAATATCTGACGATGTATGCTAAATACAGTGACAACTAGAGGCCAGTATTTTAAACCTAGCGACAAAGATTTCGCACCAGCAGATGAGGTTTCGAGTCAATATATGTTCCATTTATCTTATTCTTCAAACAAATTTCACTTTATATCAACAGGAGAGAACATTTGAAAATTAAAATATTGAAAAAGTAATCCAATTAACATTTGACTTTGATGGAGCCTGCAAGTCTAAAGCCAAATTCTCTGCTGGTGTAAATGGATACTCCCCTATTGACTTCGGTGGTGTTGCTTCTGTTCTTACCAGGAGGCACTATGGCTCACAGTCTAACAAATCCTACAGTCTCTCTTCTATAATATCCACTTATGCTAGCCAGGAATGAAAAAGAGAACGGTCAGTCACCTTATTTCAGGCTGTTCCAATTATTTAATCACTACTTGATTAGAAGGATGAAGAGTACAACAATTATATTAGAAATGTGCTCAGATGGAAATAGCAGTTTTCTACCTCTGGGAAACAAGAAACATATCTACTGTTCGATGGTATTGTCATTAATCAGCCAATCGAGCTTCTGAAGTCTGTTTTAGAATTCCAAAGAAATAATCGCGGCACAAACTTTCTTTTCTCCAAGGTTTTTTAAATTCATTCAACAAACACTCCAACAAACAAACAAATAGTAGAGTTAGTTACAAATCCGCAAGGTACCAGAAGCCAGACTATATCTCAGTGTCCCTCAAGATCGTTAGACCAACTGCAAGCATGGATTTATTCTATACTGCAGTTTAACTCCGTTTTTTAAGTGAACCCCACTTTCTTCCACTACTTTTGGACTAATTTTAAATAAACGCATTTATCCCCAAAAAAACTCAGACTAGATATTTTCCAAAAACAAAATAACTTCATTTCAAATACCAGTTATGATTGCTAAGTCATCAATGACATACTTACCAATCACATCATTTACTAAACCCAAGCACATAACAGCGAGGATGTGACAAGTTAAGAACAGCGTAAATCTTATACAGGTCACATCATGAACAAACATGCTGTGATGGAATCTGGTAGGTGCTTGACATTTTTGAAAATCAGGCCTTCTGGTTAGCCTGTGGACACTCAGCTTTGAAATTTTCTACTATGTTATCAAATGTAACAAAAATCATATTCCAGCACAACACAGCAAACTTAACGCTGACCCAAAGATTGCTGTTTGAGAGTCATTTTCATTAATTTTCTTTCAGTACCTAAATATTTTCCTTTATGGGATACTGTTAAATGAGAAATATCAATTCATTTAGCAGATAAGAGTTGAGTTTTGTTAAAATATTAATTGCTGTATTTTGAGAACAGTGTTTCATATGTAGTTTAAGAAAAAGTTATGACATTATTGCACCCAGTCCTTGGGACTGACCAGGCTGAGCTAAGTACAGGACCCAAAGGGAAGATGGTAAATGTGGAGTCATTTTGTCTTGAGTTTCCCTGATCCTGGGATTCCAGGCTGGGAACCTGTTTGGATCCTAATGCAGTTTAGGATTGTCTATCTTGGGGTTTTAGCCATTCCATAGCTATGTGGGTGCAAATCCCTACTGGTGCAACCCCCCTACTACAGTATAAGGGAGTTACTCTAGCATAAAAAGTGGCTTGCCCCAAAGCAGCCTACCACATGGAGCAAACTGCACCAGTGCCAATCACTTTTTTTAAACACCTGTATAGCACATTTTCACTTTTGCACCAGTGGAACTGCACCAGTGGCTACAACTGCAATGCAGAAAAGTTGTTAGAGTATCTTTAGGGCTACTTCAAACTGCTGATGGCCTCAAGCTGGAGATTGCTGGAACACTAAATCCCCGTTATTCTAAAATGAAAAAACATTTAAAATAATTTAAGACAGAATAATAGTTTAGAGCCATTTTAAAAACCTGTCCCCTGCCTACCAAATCAGCCCCACAGCTGGGTTGAAGATAGTCACTGTTACTACCACTTTTTTCGCCCTCCTTTGCTTCTTCATCATTTGCAAAGGCAGCACTACAAAGACAGCTCGTCATATCTGGGACATGGGCTGTCATGCCTAGTGGGTAGCGCCAGAGCCAAGTATCAGAGCTAGAATCAGAAATCAGGGCTGAGCGTCAGAGCTGAGTTGGAAGCCAGGAACCAAAGCAAGGCAAAGAAGCAGGATCTGTCCCAGCAGCCAGCCGGGGTCCACTTACCTGCACAGGCAACTTCCTGGTATCCTCTCCAGGCTTGCATAGAGACTTTGGGACCACTGCCAATCAGGCCCTCTGTGGGTGGCACATCCTGTGATGCTTGTCCCCAAAAGGCTTGCAAGCCCATCAGTTGCTCCTCTGCCAGAACTATCAGGTGGTGGCCTGGATGTGGAAGTTACTCAGTGACCAGCAGATCCAGGGTCTAGCTTTGTGGACCCTCACACCGCCAAAGCTCTATGTTGAGCTCCATGGCTTCCCCCACCCTAAATGCCAGGGAAACCATGGAATCCCTTAGTAGCCACTAGCTCTAAATGAGTGTTAATATGTTCTCTTTGAGTCTCTCATTCAGTACAGGTGCTCACTTGGCAGCTATCAAGGTTCTCAATTAAATTGGTTCAGCTGTTATCACATCCGATGATCCTCACAAAAAATATGTCAAAAGTTGTGGATATTTTATATATTAATAAATAAATGGAATCCATGACCCACAAGAAAAAAATGTGGCCTTAATCATTACAACATCAGAGCTGGAATCACAAACCACGACTGAGGTTCAGATCCTTTAGACCTGGGTATTTTATATTTGCTACTGTGTTAAGTTACTAGTGGCAACCACTCACATCCCCTTAAGACGTGCAGCGTTCTGTTTCTGTAATTCAGCCTCCTGATATGAGCAAGGAAGGATAGGTGGGCTCACTCACAAGCTGTCCATTCTCACCGTCTGCCAGGGAGTCAAGATTAAGAGGCAAGCCATATTTTAAGAATTAGCAGCCACCCATAGCTGTGTGATATGTCCTGTAAATGAATGCACTGACCTTAAATATGACTGTATGCTTTATCCAGATCTCCGAGCGAAGTGCACAAATAGCACTCTGCCAAACCATGGAAATGTACAGTTGTTTATTTATCCATGCACAAACTGTGTAACGTATGGGAGCTGGTCTGCAACAGACTGAATTACTGACTAAGCCACTTGTCCAACTGTGATATGACTAGAAAACAGAAGAGTCCAGACAGGAAGCCAGAAGTAGTTTACTTTCACAAAAGTGTGATTGGGGATATATATTTTGTAATTTCTGCTGACAATTGTTAAATGGTGTCATGTTTCTGAAAAAAGGCCCCAGCCAACTCAGGGGCACCCCAGAGGCTAAGAGAACTGCCAGTCAAGTGACCCTAGTTCAAGAAGGAGTAAATGTTCCCAATTCTCTGGCCATTGCAGGCCATCACAGCACTGACACACTGACTCTTGGGGCTTGAATGCGGACTGCACTGTACTCAGTTTGTCTCATTGTCAGGGACTCTGGAGGGAGTCATTCATCTGCCCTGCCAGCCAGAGGCATCAGAGCTGCAATCTCACCCAACTGTGACTAGAACTTGGGGAAATAAAAACGTGTAAGAAATTGGAATATATAATAGTAGGTAAAGAAACAAACAACTGTGATAGCTACTTTGCTGTCCTGATTACAAAGTAGCTTTGTTAGTGTCTATTGCATAGCTTATTTCTTATTCTGTGATTGTACAATGTTTAGCAATGGGGTCCTGATCTCATTTGGGGCCTCTAAATGCTACCATAATACAAATTAAGAGTGAGAAATATGGCATTATCCCTATCACTAAGTAAAATCACCTAACCCCAGCTTTTGGAGACCTCCCCTATCCAGACATCATGAAAGATACCCAACATAGATAGTCCTTAAATCTTTATGAATAGAAGAAATAATGACTATTTATATTTGAAGTCTGACAACACAATAATGAGGCCCATTAGGTAAGTATTGCTACACTTGTTTTCCAGCAGGTTACACTTTGCCAGGTTATATGACTTCCCCAAACTCTCTCAGTGAGTCACTGGACGTCATAGAAATGCAACTCAGGAGTCCTGACTCCATTCTCTACCCCAACCACCAGACAACATTGTTTCAAACTTATATAAATGTGATGCCCAAACTTGTAACAATATGTAGTATATATAGAGGAAAAAAACTTTTCCTATTTAAAATTAAACTGCGCTCTTGGAAAACAAACATGATTATCTACCGATGAAGATTTAGAAAGTTGTGTCCTTTGCTTACTGTTTCATCAAAGAAGAGAGTTAAAAATACCTCAGATGATGCATGTTGTTCCTTATTATATTTCATCTGTGCGCTCACTAATGGATTGCAATGATAGAATGAATGAACAAAAAAACCAGATAAATGAAATTACTACATTTCTGGCCTTAAGTTATAAATCAAACAGCATCATGCAACTAGAAAATGTGTTTTTAAAAGAATTAAATTACATTAAACTATATTATGTCCTTCATCTTAATTAAGTGAATATTTATATATTCACATTGGGAAAATATATATATCTTTTGGCTGAGGATAATGCTGCATCATAGTTTGGGATATGCAGCCCCATAAGTTACAGTTTAAATTAAAAGGAAATAGAGCTAACTTAGTATAAATCTGAAGTGCAGGGTTATGTATAAGCATACTAGGGCTTACATGAGTTTAGAAAGCATATGCACAGGAAATCTCCCAGAATGACACATAGTCTGAATATTGAAGGTATCGCCCAATGGGGAAATGGCGGGAACCAGATTTTTGACAAGATACTGTTTAGAGGCCAAAGCCAGCAGCAGTAAGAAATGATAACAATAAACCTGTCCACTGCTGTCCCATCAGTGTGTTATGAAAGCCATTTCATGGCACAGGACCTCAGATAATGTCTGAAACCTAGGCTGATTGAAGTCTGAGCTAATGCAAAGGACTAGGGGAATTGGTCCCCTGCTACATAACCTGTATGCATTAGTAAAACCACAACATATGGAACACAGCAAAACGCTTGAACCCAGCACAGAGAAACACTGCAAAATGGTGGCTGTTTGCAACATGGATGTATACTGAATCAGACTAAGAACCCATACAATAGTACCGGTGAGCCTGAAAAACTAAAAACACCAAAACAAAACAAAAATGAAGAGGGGCAGTACTCCTCTTGCAGCCACAATGCTGCCCTTACGTTTACTACACACACCGAACACCTAATATAGAACATTAGAGGCAACCACGACCCACATCTTTGGCCAGATCAATGAACACAGTCATTGCTGAACCTAGCTGATCCTGCTAGCATTAGTGACCTGACATTAGATGTCAGTGCATGGTGCTGGCTCAGAGGTCACATTACAGTTAAAACAGGTGGCTGAGTCACACACAGCCAGTAGCCAGAGTGTTAATGCAATCCCAAAACAATAGTATAGTCACTGTGGCATCATGCTGTGAGAGTGCAGCTGTCAGGTGTGCTCTGTTTAATCACAGCCAGATAAAGCTCAGAATAGTAGGAAGGGTGTGTCAGCGTCATAACTCACTGTCTGCCTTCCAACCCTCCAACCAATCCTTCCACATATCACAGCCAGTCATGTCTGCTTCGTGAAGCCTCCATTCTATGTCTCTGTTGGTCGCTTGGTCTTGCATTTCTTAGCAGTCCGCTGATATCTGCACTTCAGACCTGATCCAAAGCCAACTGAAATCAATGGAAGGACTCCCATTGACTTTCCCAAACTCTGAGATCATAACCTTTGTGGTGTGCAATGTTGTGGCAGCCATGTTTCTCTAATATCCTGGGACTGACAAGGTGGGTGAGGTAATCTCTTTTATTGGACCAACTTCTTTTGGTGAGAGAGACAAGCTTTCGAGCTACACAGAGGTGAAGAAGAGAAGTTGGTCCAATAAAAGATCTTATCCACCTTGCCTCTCTAATAACCTTTGTGGGAAGTTCTTCATTTTACTGAGGACATGCCCCATGAGTCTGCTTTGCAGCAGCACTGAAGGGGTAAAATTTTTCCTTTTATCATCTGTATCTTACACATATTGTTTCTTCAGGGTAACCTTTACACTCTCTTGTAACTTTAACTATGTTATAACTGGACCCATAGTTAATTACTAATTCTAACAGATGTGTTTGTATGCCTAAAAAGTAGCACTCCTAAAAACTGATGATTTGGGGGATCTGTCTAGATACAACATATGCACTCCGATATTCTGAACTCAGTACAGTTATGCCTGATGGCTGTCATTACTGTATATTTCCATTACACTGCTCATGGTAAGGAGAAGGAAATGGCGATTATGTGTCTGCCTCTAAATGGGACAGTTGTTAAGGACCATCAACAAATGAATACACCTTGCCCTAGCAGAACAATGGGTTAGCTGCAACCTAGGTAAAACCAGGTCCCTTCAGATCTCCAGACGGGAAGTGAGTGAAAAATCCCCAAAAGGGAAACAAAGAGACAGAGGTTTTGGTGCAGGCCTTCAAAATCCTGAGAGGCTAAGCAGTTCTTGGGGAGGACACAAGAGGAACCTTTTGACTACTGGCCCAAACAAAGCTGAAGGAACTGACCATAGGAGTCAAAGAGGAGATGTCATGATAAGTGAATGCTGATCGGGAAAAGTGAAGTCCAGGAGAGGAAACCTGGCACATACTGACTGAATCCCAAAGAATGCTCAAGAGAGGTTAGAAAACTGTTGCAGGGAATGGCATACAGATGTTTCTTATTTTGCTTGGATATGTATTTCTCTTGTGTAAAAATAAAGAGTGATTAGTTTAGAAATCCTTGGCTTCAACAATCACGGGTCCCTGAAGGGTTAAACTGTAAATTAGAGTACCGATGAGGGTGGACTCTGGAAAAGGTGTACTTCAACTACTTGAAATTATTGGGGTTTGGGGAAGATAGACCATGGGGTCCCACTTCTGAAGTGGATACCAGACAGTCTGTGCCAAGGGAGTGAGCCTAGTGACCAGAGAAAGATAGTGTCAGGAACCTGCCCAGACCCAGCGTAGCTATAAAGCACATGGATCCAAACACAGCAGCCTGGTGAGCAGCCAGTGAGGTCAGGGGGAAGGGAGAGACTCAACCAGGATTGGGACACCTGAGATTTCCACATTTTATATTTTAAACAAATTAACAGTGGCCACGTCTAACTACTTCATAAAGGGATCAGGGATGTTACTCGGTTGTTCACTTCCAAAAATAAAGGTAAAAAACACCAGCAACATAATTCTCCAAAGACCCAATCTACTCCAGATGCAAATGTTCAGATACTGATTTTCACCAGCTGCAAGTGTGTAGCCATGAAGTTCACTAGCCTAAAAATTTATACTCTTAAATATTTATGAATTCTTTTTCTACTCAATGGATGCTGAACCATATTACCCTCCAGCCTTACATTTCTCTTCATCTATCAGTAAATTTTGAAGGTTGAATTCTCCGTAACATGCAACAAGACTTTAATTTAAGCACTAACTCTAGAAATTGTATTAACTCTTCATCTTGTTTAACCTGTTAATAGCAGCTGAATACATTCCATCATCATTTCACTTTGCAAAATTCCACCAGAGTCTGAGACAATTTTGCATAATAATAAATGGCCAGCATTAGCAGGAACATACAAATACCTGCAATTGCACACTTCCCTCTCAAGAAGAAGGCAGGGGGCGGGGTGGAGAGGAAGGATTGGCAAATGAAAAACCAACTCCTCATATGGGGAAAGATTGTGGAGTGCTAATATTCACCCTCTTTGAGCACTTACTCATATGAGTAAACACATTGAAAACAACGAGACTAATCATGTGAGTAAGAGCTCCATAGTACAGCCCTGAACACCCCGAAACCTTTAGGTCAAATACTCAATCTACACCAGGGATCGGCAACCTTTGGCATGTGGCCTGCCAGCGTAAGCTCCCTGGTGGTCCAGGACTGTTTGTTTACCTGCCGCTTCCGCAGGTGCAGCCGATTGCAGCTCCCACTGGCCGCAGTTCACCGCTCCAGTCCAATGCGGGCTGCGGGAAGCGGTGCGGGCTGAGTGAAGCCCTGGTGCGCCATGCGCCAAAAGTTGCCGATCCCTGATGTACACAGTAATTACTGGTTTCAGAGTAGCAGACGTGTAAGTCTGTATCCGCAAAAAGAAAAAGAGTACTTGTGGCACCTTAGAGACTAACAAATGTATTTGAGCATAAACAAGTGAGCTGTAGCTCACGAAAGCTTATGCTCAAATAAATTTGTTAGTTTCTAAGGTGCCACAAGTACTCCTTTTCTTTTTACAGTAATTACTGTGAATGCTGTTAATGTCTAAAGATACTTGTTACTGGTTTGAGACCAAGCTTTTATTTTGGTCAATAATAACTTTAGCAAAGTCAGAGTTCCAGATATTTAGGACTAGTGTAATATCATTATTACTAGTGGCCATTTCAAAGTTCGATCCTTCTCTCTTGATTGGAAAAGGAAAGAAATACTTTGTTCTAAAAACACTTGTTTGCATAGGTATGTTGTTTATCTTTTTTTGGGGGGGGGGTCTTTTGTCCATCAGTTTTAACCATGGCACAATCCACTTTTCCACCACATCATTTGACAATGGTTTGAAAAATTTGTTTTGATCGTATTTGCCATACTTCCTCCATTCGTTTTATACTATCAAATTTTGGTTGAGTTTTCCAACCCTACAGACAGCTGGTGAGAAGAGTAAGAGAGGAGATACTTTTCTGTTTGTTTAATTATTTAAACCTCCAAAAGTGTTAGTTTCATGATAACTGCAAAGATCTAAACCTATCTTTTTCTGCTGGAAGAACAATATTTAGATAGGAAGAAAGTTAAAAATATGAATCTATTTCCCAAATTATTTTATATAGGCAATTTATTTAATGTTGTGACAAAGGACTTGGCAGTGAATTCACCTTTGTCCGGCTTGTCCTGGTCCGTCCCTCCACGAACACCAGTCGACGCCACCCCATTCTATTTTGTTGTGAGCATGGTTCTTTCCATTTCTGGCCAAAGAGTTTTGGCAGTGAATTGGCTATGTAAAATATAAGTATCAGGGCAAGCAATTCATTTCTATTGTATTTACTTAAACCCAGTTTAAGTGTTCCTATTTGTCAAGATACTGTAAACTGATGGACATCATTTAGATATTCAGTAAGTTTAATTTAACACTGAATTTTTAAATACCAGGAGCAAAAACGGTGCACACAGCTCTTTGGGATGAAATTTCTGAGGTTTATTCCTTAATCCTGAATACTGCAATGCGTACACACAGGAATACCCACAAAGAGCCAGGAAACTGCTGTTTTCCCTGCATTCTTCCATTGGGAAGATCTCTCTCTCTCCTACACTCCAACCCTGAGGACAAAACTACAAATCCTAGTCAATACTGTCTTCAATTTGTTAGCCCTTGACAAACTACGCTATTTTCAGTAGTTTTTTTTAATCCATTTGTTAACATTAATTCAGTATTGTAACTTGTCTTTTTGTAAGGGCTTGAGAGCCAGGGCCAAATTTTAGATGCCCATAGGCTGTACCTACACTTGGATCTGAGTGTGAGATTCCCACTGAGAGAGACCTACTCATGATAGCTCTCATTGAGCTAGTGCACTAAAAATAGTTGGATAACAGCAGTAGCATGGACAGTGGCGAGCAGTGTCATGGGCTAGCCGTGCTGTGTACGTATCCAAGGAGTCCAAGCGAGTTTGTACGCGGGTGGCTAGCCCATACCATCACTTGCCGCTGCCCGCACTACTGAGGCTACACAACTACTTTTAGCGTGCTAGCTCAATGACAGCTAGCAGGAGTATATCTACCCCAGCTGGGGAATCACACTCCCAGCTCCGAGCGTAGATGAGGGCTTTCCACACCTTCAGTGACCATGTGGAGGAAACATCAGCCTGATTACAAGGGGAAGGAGTCTGCTAGCAGTGCTTGAAGTCCCATATTGGCATATGTCCTGGCATGTGGGGGTATGGCTGTGGCCCAAGCCACTCAGGGCACTTGTTTATGGCTGCAGGGATATGATGGCGGAGAATCTGTTACACCAGTGCAGCAAGGGCAGCGGGTGAACACCCTCTCCCTGGAATCTCACAAGGCATTTTACCTCTTGCTTGCCTTTGCAGGCACAGAACACAATTCAGCATAGTACTGAACACCTGTGAGGTGCTGAGTGTCCTCAGTTCCCACTGACACCCACAGAGTTGAGGGTGCTCAGCATCTTCCCAGCTCATGGCAGCACTTTGGCAGTGCACTGCCCTTTACAACTTCATAGCAGGTAAGCATGTGCACACCCATCATTTGAATCTGCCTTGCAGCACCTCTAGTTTGATTGAAAGAGGCTTTATAAAATAAAGTTTTATGGCCATACTCTTGTACCCAGTTAGGTTTCTTACACCTACATTTTAATTATGTGATTTGGCATATGTGTGTGGTATATTTTCCCATTGTTTTGTGGACAAAATACTTTTAATACGACTCTTGTTTTCCAATATTTTACTGAAAAACTATTTGTGCTTGTAAAGTATTATACAATACTGATGTGCTAATGGAGGATTTGATAAGTTAAAAAGGGTGAGCAAAATGTGCTAAACATGAAATACTATAATGTAGGATAGGAAATTAGAAGAGTGGGGATTGGATACACAGTATGAATAATTGACAGTTCTACATAATTAGATACACCATATGAGAATAAAGGGGCACTATATGAAGATAATGAGGTTTGCAATACTCAGGGCCCCTACTGTACTAGAATTTCTCACCAGCTATCATATCTTCCTCTCTCTCTCTCCTCCCCTTCCAAAACGATGTTTAATTTTGTTAGGGCATAAATGATGGGTAGAATAATTGCTTTTCATATCATTGCCAGAGTGTTTCTGATCTAAATAGTCTTTTGGTTGTAATATAATAACTAAACAATTTATAATGAAATATCCTATTACCACTGTGTGTAGATAACAGAGGACAGAAAAAGGAATTCATAACAAAAAGAACTCTGAATAATTTTGCATATTGGATCATCAGTTTTGGTCAGTAATTTTGGACAGATAATAGAAAGTAAAAAAGACCAATTTTCTAGGGATTTTTAAGTTACTGTACTACTTACTCCCTAATGTGAAATTAATTAGAGGAGCCCTCACAAAGACAGTGGCTAGAGATGAGGAGCAGAGATAAAAATGTCAGAGGTTGTGGGATTCAGTATAAGCCTTTATTTACCTCCAAGTTTATTATTTTCAGCATCTTCTTTCTAATAAATCTCTATTTAAACATTAACCTAGAAATCTTAAATCTACTTTAAAAATCATTTGAAAAATATATTTTAACATTGCACAATAAAATGCCAGATTATCACTGAAAAACTGAGTAACAACAGGACACAAAGCATTATGTAGCCCGGAATTATGCTTCATGATCACTGAGTCAGACTAGTCATTCATTGGTCGCAGAATTTACTTCCATAGAAATTGGATCAGGTCCTCTGTGGGCCTCTGAACATATGGGCATTTATTCAATCCAATTTATACCATTGAACACACAGTACCAATCTCAGCAATCCCCCAAATAGTCATTGATGGCTTCCATATATAAAGCTACATTAAAAAGCAGATGTCACAAGTGTGCTTCAGCAGAGTTCAACTAATACCCCAAAACAATGTAATACATTCTCTATAAAATTCTGCACCTTAAGTTTAAAAAAAAAATAGCCATTCATTAAAACACCTGGAAATGACCAATTAAGGGATTCATCCAGTGTTCCACTGCCTTATTATCAGGTTTCAGAGTAGCAGCCGTGTTACTCTGTATTCGCAAAAAGAAAAGGAGTACTTGTGGCACCCTAGAGACGAACCAATTTATTTGAGCATAAGCTTTCGTGAGCTACAGCACAGCACAGCTGTAGCTCATGAAAGCTTATGCTCAAATAAATTGGTTCGTCTCTAGGGTGCCACAAGTACTCCTTTTCTTTTTGCCTTATTATCCTTCATCCCTCCCTATCATATACCTGATTCACACTGTCCACCAGTCCTCACTTTGACTCCTTTTTGGTTGAGTCATGGAAAAATGTGGTAGTATGTCTACTGTTGGCTTGATATATTGTTTAGTAAATGGACAGTATGGATTTTGAAAGGCTATAGTCGCAGTATACAGTAAGTTGTGTCAGAGTTCTATTGGTTCTCTCACAGTGGGATGTACCAAAGGAGTAGAAGAATACTGCGTCTTAATATAATTGAAATCATTCATTTGTGTTGGTGTTATGAAACCATGTGAGATTACATGGTGTACCTAAGTGTATGTAGCCCTGCAACTGAACATGAGTGTAATTAACCATATTGTGTAGCAACCATCATATTGCAGTGTATAATTTCATATGTTAGACTTCTTGGCACTGAAGAGGAACCCAAAACAAAATCTGAGCTCAAATGTTCCCATCGCTTTAGGAAGTTCAGAATCCAGATCCAAATGTTGTGTCTTAGACTGCTCTCCAGTCAGCACCAAACAAATACAGGTAATGCCAGTTACGAGACCTGAAACTCTTTTGGTTGCCCGGAGCTAGAATTGTTCCTTCTCAGACATCTTAGTCCCCCAGTCATTACCCTCTACCTCTCCTATGCACTTTTTATGTTCTAAATGACTTTCAGACAGTCTGCAAGGTACTGAGGCAAATGCTTTCCTGCTTCACTCAGCCCTTAGAGTAGAAATAAGAGTCGGTCAGATTTCTCAGGTCATTTGTACAGAGCTTCTGCACAGAGGCATTTCTCCTTCAAATTTCTTCCCCCATGGCCACATACATGCTCAGACTGCAACTAACTGCGTGACAACCTACTTTCTGATTGCTTCTGCTGTGCATCCCTGCAAGTCAGACTCTCCCACTGTTACACATAATCTCTATATTCCTCTCTCTGGTTTCCCATGGTATTTGTACAAAAAATAAATGCACTTGTATATTTCAGAATTTAGCCAAGCATCCACCCACTGTTCCAGAGAAAGTAATAAACCTCGGCTCCAGATTTACATGTCTCAAATCACAATGTTCTTCCTACAGCAAAGAAATGTTAATTTGCAATTTAAACTGCACATTTACTATTACTAAACATAAAAAAATATTAGTAGAGCATTGGAGTTCAGAATCTCAACAGAAAAAAAAAAATCAGAAAATTCAGTGACTGTTACATTACCAATCGTAACTCTGCCCAGGCTTTTCCCTATTCTTCATTTGGGGACCAGTAAGCCCTTCTGAGCTCCTCCTATTTGTACCCAAGCCAGGCTCTGGGGCACTGGTTTGCAGCATTAACTCCTGTACCTTCTCCTCTTTGGCTGCTACTGTGCAGCAGCAGGCAATTCAGTGAAAGGAAGATGAAGCATCGGCACAGGTGGGTAACTCTCCATGTGGCCAACCCTTTCTGCACATCTGGGGGTCGCTTGGACCCATGGGATTGGGAGACTACTCACTCCCTCCCCTCACTCTGAATCTTCCCATAACCATTCTTACCCGAGAGCAAAATTGCCAGAAAACTGTGAGGTAAGTTTGACAGCATTTTCTAGCCCCTCTGCCTCCCTCCCACAGATTTTTCTAAGTGAGGGAATAGTCTTATCTTTTGTGTATATTGCATGGAAAATAACTGCATATAGAATTAAAACAAACTGAGTCTTTGCAGTGTTATCACCCAATCCTGCTCCAGCTGAAGATAACATCAAAACTCAATAGGAGAAGAAACGGGCTATGGAACTGCCTCTTTCCCCTGCAGGCTTCTTACAGCTGAGACACAACAAGAGTCTCCAGAGATGAATGATGGGCAGCAGGAAACAGAGCTGGATGAGAGCTTGTCTGCATAAGAATACAGCACTGGTATAACTCAAGGTGTGCATTCAAACCAGTACAGCTAAATTGGTGCAAAAGGTTGTGTGGACACACTTATTTTGATTTAAAAGTGGCCATAGTCAATTAGGAACATATTTCACTAAACTGAAACATCCATTCTTAAATCTTAAATCAGATCATCCACACACTTTTTTGTACCAGTTTAAACTATTTTGGTTTGAATTCACACCTTGAGTTACAGGCAAGCACTAAGCAGGGAAAAGCTTCACTCTTTGGAATTCATGTCCTCCAAGTGTTACCCTTCAGAACAACTATTTACTCAGCCTTTTGCCTAAGGATGGTGGCTTTAGTGAGTGGAGATTAATTTACAGACTCAAGGGAGGTCTTATCCATTGTGTGCCTAACGAATTGGTGTGTTATAGTGACTGTACCTATGGTATGATGAGCAGATATTGCAAGAGAAATACTCAGCAAGTGTATCTGTCACTCTCCTAGTATCACTTGAGCTCGAGCAGGCTGTGCTTTGGAGCTTGAGGCCCTGGGTTCAACTCCCTCATCCCACCAGAGGTGTAACTGGATTAATTTAAAAGCAACAACATAAATAAAAAACAAACAAACAAACAAACCAGAGTCATCAGTTTTTCAAAAAATCAAAACAGCCATAAAATGACCCAAGTCTTCCCTCTGTTCCTCGTTATTCTATTCAAGTTTTAACAATGCATTATATAATTAAATATATTGCCCTTTGATTTCGTATTCACCCAAGTCAAAGACCTTTCATTTCATGAAATGCCACCCCAAAGAGACATACATTCTGCTTACTGACTCACAAGCAAGTATGTCTAAGACATGTAAACACTTTCGGGTTTGGATTGCTCTAATCAGCCATGCATTGAAGTTCAAGTGCATGCTGCTGCTAGGCTATCAATTAATTGTTACTCTGATGCCTTTAAGTACATATGCATTTGTTTTCAGCAGTTTGTGCATGATGTGAGAAAAATAGCCCAAATGTGAGTTAGCCTGGTATAAATTTTAACTTTCTTTACCTTAATTGAAAATTTTATTAACAAGATCCAAATTAGCTCTCTAACTCTAGGTTATAAATCACTAGAAGTGAATCTGTGACTGTTCACCTAGTTAAAGCAACAAACAGTTCCCAATCCTTGTCTGGCAAAGGGGTGATATGACAGTTGCCATAAGACATCTACATTTATTTTAAGAAATGCTACAAGGATGTATGCAATGTACAAGTGTTGGTAAAGGACAATGACTGTCTGTTGGGCCATGAGTTATATTCATGAACGTGTGAAAACCTTCTAATAAACATTGGGGCCATCTTGTACCCTCCAATCAATATCCAGAAATGAGGGGATGAGGCAGTTTCCATAAAGTGACCTCCTGCTCTTCACATCTTTTTGTATTTTTGGACCACATGTGCCTTGCATATGTAACAGCAGATATTGTGTAAGCAGGTCCAGTTTAAGGGCCACTTTCCAAACTGACCGAGAGTCACGCATGACCACAGCAACAAGGATTGGATCTCGCTGTTAGAATTTGAGACACACAAGGCTCCTGATGCACTGAGGAGATAACCAGGAAGGTGCCATAAGGTGGAGTAAACTAGAATCCCAACCATAAAGGTCCAGGTGAATACAGAAGTGGGCGTTCTTCTCAGGTCACCACAACACCAAGAAATGCTAATACTCTTACTTTCTGAGGCTGGCCCTACAGAAAGAGGAGATGAAGAAAACTGCAGTATATGCCAGCCTGACCATCTTACATGCCCAAAAGACCTCTTCAATGTGAGGAACTGACCAGCAAGAATATCACCTGGTCTTCTGAACTGCAGTGTTGACTCTGATACCATGTGACTCCAAAGACCACACAAGCTGAGGAGTGAATCTTTCCTTTTTACCTTAACTATCTTCTTTTTTCCTCATGCATTTGGTGGAGGCATCCCTCAGTATCACATTTTTCTATAATTCTTTTGAGGTGTGAATGTGTTCAGATATTAGCATGTGTGTGTAAGTTATATTAGGAACACACCAATAATAATTCCCAAACTTATATTTTAAGCAAGCCCTGCTTTTACAATCACTGATCATCTTCTTGGGTTTAGTGAAAAGTGTGAGCAAAACTAAGCTGTAATATACAAAAGGAAGTGACAACTGCTGATTACTAATGTATTAAAAGCCAGGTAATCAGACTGCTGGGGAGCAAACAGGATAGTCACTCAGCATAGGAGAACTCCAGCAGGAGCTTAAATTTGCATCGAGGGCTGAGATATAAATCAGTTTGTTTTTTATTATAAAATCTAATTCAGTTGACAATCTTGCCATGAATAAGATCCTGGAATTGGTATTTAGAACTAAACAGAAAATTGCCTCTTTATGTTCCAGGAGTTAATATTTGTAAAAATTAACTATGTGTGGTATTAGCCTCATGATTTGACGATTGTCTGGATTAATTTGATTAGTTTGTGATTCAATTCAGTATCACTGTTAATCCACTTATTTTTATTTTTTTACTCAATTCCAATTATAACCTTGGCATCACAATTAGTGTAGTGGCTAACTCTTGGTTAGTTAGTAAAAGTTTATAGTAGTTAGTCTTAATGATAAGTTTGATTTTAAATTTCTTTGTTTACTTATCTTTAAGAAAACCCATAAAAATTAGACATATATGTTGTCTCTTTCAAATTTGCAACGTGGGTCAGAAGCCTTAAAAACAAAGATAACTTAGCCATGGTATCTGAAATTCACTTATCACTAAATCGAAACCTTTGTTTCTCATATTGAACAGATTTAGCCCTCTCAAGGTAGCCCTGGAGGAATGTTTTTAATGATATTTTGGGGTTGAAAATAGGCAAACCAGTAGCATAGTTTGATACGGCACAGAATTATTCCTTTGTCTCTCTCATGTGGCAGAGCTCCGACCTTGTCCCTGTGGGTCCCGCGCTTCCAGGCAGTTCATGCTAGCTTCAGAGGCTCACTACAACCCTCCACACAGCCCTTCTCTCTCTAGGGCCAGAGATACAGTCTATGAGCCCTTTTCATCATAAGCCAGCAAGGAGGTTGGTGAGAGAACTCCCACGGTCTCTGTTACTCCTACAGCCTCGTACCAAAACAGTTTAGCCTCCTGTCCTGACAGGGGCCTGTTTTCCCCTCCCAGGAGATGTTTCTGTAGTCATGGGTTGGGGAGAACCCGGGCCTGCCCTCTACTCCGGGTTCCGGCCCAGGGACCCTAATAGTAGCAGCTGCTGGCAGCCAACCTTTCACTGCCAGAGTTGCTATATTTCCCTGGGCCACTTCCCCACAGCTCTCCTGCTTCTCCCTTCTTCACCCTTACCTTAGGGCTCCCTTACCAATGACTTGAGGGTGTCTTCATTAACCAGCCCTTCAGCCGCACTTCCTCTCCTCTGGCTCCCTGGCTCTCTCTTGCCTGACTGGAGTGAGCCCTTTTACAGTATCAGAGGGGCCTTAATTAGAGTCAGGTGGTCACATTAGCTTAATAGCCTCACGTGACTCTTTGCAGGTTAATTCGAGTCAGGTGTTCTCATCAGCCTGGAGCAACCCCTGCTCTGGTCAGCCAGGGAACAGAAAACTGTTAATCCAGTGGCCAGTATACCTGACTCTCTCCTATACTCCTCTGGCCTGGTGGGAGACTGCTGCTCCTGGGGCTGCTGCTGGGCCCTGGGCTCTAGCTGCTGCTCCAGCTGCTCCCCTGACTGGGCCAGACACTGCCCCCCTTCTCTGCTACCTGGTTGCTGGCTAGCCGCTGGACCCCCACCCCACCCTTGGTTGCTGCTGCTCCAGCTACAGCCCCTGTGGGGGGGGGCCGCTGGCCCGCTCCCCAGAGAAGAGCTGCAGGAGTTCCTTGAAGACGTCCCTGGCTCCCGTAATAAGGTGCAGCTCGCTCTCCAGCAATGGAGAATTCCTTCAATGGGGAATTGGGAATGGGGAATTCCTTCAAATCTTCCGGGCTGTGAGGGCCCTCATGGGGGAGGGTAAAAGGACCGGGAAGCAGGCTGCTGCGGCCTAGCAGCGGGTCCCCCTCTTCCGTGACTCCTTACTCACATACGGGGTAGGTCACGGTTTGTTGCACGGCCCGACACGGGCCGCAACTGACCCTGCCAGTGAGGATCCCCCCAGCCTTCCTCATGGCACCTATGATCTTTGCAACATTGAACACCCGGGGCTGTAGGATGGGTCTCCGCAGGTGCCAGGTGCTCTCCTTCCTTCGGGAGGGGGGGTACTCTGTGGTTTTCCTGCAGGAGACCCATATGGATCCGGCCACCGAAGACAGCTGGAATGGGGGCACAGGGTCTACTTTAGCCATCTCACAATTTGTATGGCTGGAGTGGCGACCCTGTTCTCCCCCGACCTGACCATCTGACTCCCTGGCGCAACCACCACCTGGACGACATCTCGACGTTCACCTTTGTTTGGGTGGAGGCCCATCGGTTGCGCCACTCCCCGTTGGACCGCATCTATTTATCATGTTTCCACCTTTCACGGGCCCACTCCTCCAGCGTCTGGCCGGCCCTGTTCTCTGATCATCATTTAGCCACCATGATGGCCTCTCTCTGCGCGGAGGGGCTGGGGCCAGCCTATTGGCCTTTCAACCACAGCTTGTTGGAGGATGTGGGTTTTGTGGCGTCCTTCCGGGAGTTCTGGCTGGCCTGGCAAGGGCAGCAGCATGCCTTTCCCTTGGCGTGGCGGTGGTGGGACTGGGGGAAGGTACACGCCCGGCTGTTCTGCCATGACTCACTTGGGGCACCAGCCAACAGAGGGATGCGGCGATAGAGTAGTTGGAACAGGAGGTCTTAGAGCTGGAGAGGCGTCTGGCCGCCAGCCCAAAGGATCCATCCCTCTGCAGGGCGTGCCGGGAGAAGCGGGAGGAACTCCAGGCCCTGGAAGACCATAGGGTCCAGGGCGCCTTTGTTCAATCCCACATCAGTCTCCTTCAGGAGATGGATTGTGACTCCCACTTCTTCTATGCCCTGGAGAAAAGGAGGGGGGCCTTGCCTTCTGGCAGAGGGTGGCACCCCCCTCACGGATCCGGCGGAGATGTGCGGGAGGGCCAGGGCCTTCTACGCAGGCCTTTTCTCCCTGGATTTGACCAATCCTAACGCTTGCAGAGTGCTCTGGGATGAACTCCCTACGGTCAGCGCGGGCGTTTGAGACTGACTAGAGCTGCCTCTATCTCTGGCTGAGTTCTCGGAAGCCCTCTGCCGCATGCCCACCAATGAATCTCCGGGCATGGACGGGCTGACCGTGGAGTTCTACCGCGTGTTCTGGGATGTCCTTGGCCCAGACCTAGTCACCGTCTGGGCCGAGTCCTTACAGAGCGGGGTCCTCCCTCCTTCGTGCAGGCGTCCCATCTCACTCCTCAGCATGGACTATAAAATCGTATCAAAAGCCATCTTGTTGCAGCTAGGGTCTGTGCTGGCGGACATGGTCCACCCAGATCAGACTTACACCGTCCCAGGCCGCACCACCTTTGACAACCTGTATCTGGTCTGGGACCTCTTGGAACTCGGGTGTAGGGATGGTCTGTCGTTCGCCCTCCTGTCCCTGGATCAGGAGAAGGCGTTCCACAGGGTGGACCACGGGTATCTCCTGAGCACTCTGCGAGTGTTTGGCTTCAGACCCCAGTTTGTGGGTTTTCTCTGGGTGCTGTACATCTCCGCAGAGTGTCTGGTCAGGCTCAACTGGACGCTGACCGAACCGCTCAGCTTCGGGTGAGGAGTACAGCGGGGTGCCCCCTCTCAGGCGAGCCGTACGCTCTGGCGATCCAGCCCTTCCTCTGTCTCCTCCATAGGAGGTTGATGGGGTTGGTGCTGCAAGAGCTGGAGCTGCGGCTGATCCTGTAGGCGTACGCCGACAACGTGCTCCTCATGGTCCAGGACCCGGGCAACTTGGCGCGGGTGGAGACTTGCCAGGCCATCTATTCAGCAGCCTCCTCCGCGCGGGTCAACTGGGTCAAGAGCTCTGGCCTGGTGTTCGGGGACAGCTGGCAGGCGAGCTCCCTCCCACCCGTGCTTCAGGCCATCCGGTGGAACGCAGGTCCGCTGCTCTATCTCAGCGTTTACCTTTCTGCCACGCATCCCTCTCCGCCGGAGAACTGGCATGGTTTAGAGGGCAGGGTGATAGAGCGGCTCCAGAAATGGACAGGACTACTCCGGTGCCTTTCCCTTTGAGGGAGAGCACTGGTGCTTAATCAACTAGTCCTGTCCATGCTCTGGTACCAGCTTAACACCCTGGTCCCAGCCCCAGGTTTCCTGGCCCACCTCCGGACATCGATTCTGGAGTTCTTCTGGTCAGGACTGCACTGGGTCTCTGTAGGGGTTCTCCATCTACTCCTGGAGGAGGGAGAGCAGGGCATGAAGTGTCTACACACTCAGGTCCATGTCTTCCACCTCCAGGCCCTGCAGCAGCTCTTTTATGGTGCAGGTAGTGCAGTGTGTAGCGTACTGGCACACGCCTTCCTGTGTCGCTTTCGAGGGCTCAAATAGGACTGGCAGCTCCTTTATCTCCATCCAAGAGGTCTTCCGTGAGTCCTCTCTGGGCTGCCGGTCTTCCACCAGGACCTCCTCTGGACCTGGAAACTGTTCTCAGTGACTAGGTCCATGGCGGCCACCGTGGGGGCAGATCTCCTCGTGGAGCCCCTGCTACACAACCCCAAGCTCCCTGTGAAGGTGGCAGAGTCCCCCTCGGTGCGACAGAGGTTGGTCCTGGCAGAAGTCACCAGAAGTCACTCCTGGACTACGACCGGGGAGACGGGCTGTATCCCCTGACACTCGCTCAGCGCATGGGACTCTCCAGGCCTCGTACTCCCCGGCGTGTACTTCAGGAGGTGAGGGCTGCTTTTCCGCCCGCTGCTCTGGTTTACCTTGACCGGGTCCTAAGAGAGGGCATGACCCGCCCGCCCACCCTCCACCCCAGGCCCTTCAGACCTTTTCATTAGGCCCCTGCCCCATGGACCCGACCGATCCTCCCGCTGCCCCTTCACCGTGAGCCGGCTGCACAATCTGCAGCTGGTCTGCTTCCAGACCGCGCCAAGGAAACATCTATACACGCTCCTGCTCCACACCCTTCACATCCTCACCCTCGCGTCCCGCCCCGACACAAAGTGGTGGGACCTCCTGCCACCTCTAGAGGGTGAGGAGCCCTGGTGGGCCAGCCTATACTCCACCCTGGTCCTGAAGCCTGCCAGGGATATCAGCTGGTGGCTCCTTCACGGGGCCGTGGGCACGGGCATGTACTTGGCATGGTGCACCCCTATCCCAGACACCTGCCCCTTTTGCGGCCTGAGGGAAACCCTGGCACACATTTACTCGGAGTGCGCCAAGCTGCAGCTCCTATTCCAGCTCCTCTTAGATATCCTGCTAAGATATTGGTTACACTTTTCCCCTCACCTTTTTATTTATGCACTCCCTATCGGCAGCCCCACAAAGTCGCGGGACCTCCTGGTCAACCTCCTCCTGGCCCTGGCTAAAGTGGCCATCTATAAAACCAGAGTGAGGAGGTTGGCCGATGGAGTCTCCTGTGACTGTGGGGCCTATTTCCGATCCTCCGTTCGTTCACATATCCGGGCAGAGTTCCTCTGGGCGGCATCCACTGATTCCCTTGATGCCTTTGAGGAGCAGTGGGCACTGTTCGCGGTTCTCTGCTCGGTGTCCCCTTCATTTTACCCTTTGACCGCACTCCTGTCCCTGTTATTTCATTCATTGTCCCCCATACTTATTTGGTTTCCAGGTCCTGTGGACCCCACTCTTGGGCTGGGGGGGATCCCGCCCACTTCCTGGATCCCAAGAGGGCTACACCCAACTGGCCTGGGTCTATCACACTCACCTAAAGACCTTCTCAGTATTTTCTTCCAAAAAGTATAACTTTGCCTTCTGCCACAAGGCCAGATGTAAATTTTAATTTCATTCTGAACAGTGATATCAGTTTGTTTGCAGAGGTTCAGATGAAAAGTCTCCCATGAAAAGTTCCATTCTAGTATACACTGCTTTTATTCTTCTGTCCAAAAGATTTTGCCTTAGCAATCAATTATCCTTTCAAAGGCCTTTGACAGGAAATGCAGTGCCTCTACTTTTTAAATCTCTTCAGAATAAGCCTTTGGTACTGTGACTTCAAACTCATTTAAAACATTATGCATTGTGGCCTTCATTCCTGTTTATTTTTATTTTTCATAAAAGATCTAGATAGTAACATTATATTTTCCAATTTTCTCTCCCCATTCATAATTAAAATGTAATATAGGATTAAATGATAAATTATAAAAATCTCAACATTTGGATTAAAATGTATTGTATTGCACAAATTCTCTCTGTGTATAAATGTATACACACACAAGGGGGGAGAGAATATGCTGAACTTCATATTTTACACACACACACACACACAGAGTTTAGCTTTTAAAACTGAAATGTGGATATAAAATTCAGTGTATTTTTTCCAGTGTTTTCCAGCGTTTATTTAGAATGGAAGATTGGATTTTTGGTATTTTGCATCATACATCAGCATTGTCCTTGTTATTTATTGTTGTACAATGCTCAAGTGTGTACTGGGCATCTCACTATATAGAAAAGAACAAATGGAGAAAAAATCTGGCCTCATTAAAGTCAATAAAAAAACCTCATTAACTGCATTGGGACCAGGATTTCACCTACAGTTCCTGTACAGAAGCACACACAATTTAATTTAATAAACTGACAGAATGAAGAGTGCAACAAAAATGAGAGAAGAGCAGAGAAGGAAGGAAAAGGGGTCTCAACAATGATTTTACATGGTTACCCATCAAAGGCTAAATCACAGCCTGGTAAAACAGAGATGGTGAGGTTTGTTTTTTTTTAAAAGTTAAATACAGTAACTAAATATCTTTACTGACTTGAATGTTAGGGAAGCATGAGGTATGCCACTTGCATGCTTTTTGGGATGCTTGGTGATTTTGTACATAACAACAACAAGGAGTCCAGTGGCACCGTAAAGACTAACAGATTTATTTGGGCATAAGCTTTCGTGAGTAAAAAACCACTTCTTCAGATGCAACCTATACATAACAGTGCCTTGTGCATAACAATGCTCTGCATAGACCTGGGACTCACGTATGTAATATGCCTTGCACTTCACTCACATAAATGGTGCAGAGCACATCATCTTGCAAGCCTCAGCGCCCAATAAGCCATTGCACTTCAAAACATTGCTTTGCTCAGTTACAGCATTCCATGTTTTAAATAATAACTCATCCACAATCAGTTAGAGGTTCACAGTTGCCTTATTCCCTCTGCAAATATGAACAATGCTATCCTTTCTATGTAGTATAGGCCATATCCAGCCTTGGTGTAAGTGGCTGTGAATCCCATTAAATAAATGGTATTTTTACCTACTTACATTGGTACTGACTACTACTGGGGGCAGGCTGCACCAAAAATTAAAAATTCTGCAAAATTCTGTACATTTTTTGTTTGTCAAAATAACACCATATGATCATGCCAGTTTCAATTATTTTGGTAATTTATTTCAAAACACCTGTCAGCAAGTATGTTGATAAAAATACAGACACACACAAAAATTCCCCCAGGAGTAGAGAGTTAAAGAAACACTTATGACAACCCAGTTTCTGCTTCTCTGCCCCTCCCTCCCAGAGCTCAGCCGGGGGGAGGGGGGGGCAGACACTCACACCCGCTCCTCTCCAGAGCCCAGTCACAGCCCCCTCTGGCCCAGGCACTCACATTCCCTCTCCCCCAGAGCCATGTCATGCACCCCACCCCCAGCCCAGACACTCACACCCTCCCTCCCCCAGAGCCTGCTGCAGCTCCCCACCCGGCTTCCCCTGGATCAGGCAATCACATCTCCTCTCCCCTAGAGCCCAACCGCGCGCCCCACCCAGCCCCAATACTCTCACCCCTAGGGATGCCAACTTTCCAATGCCACAAAACTGAGTACCCTAGCCCTGCCCCTTCCCTGAGGTCATGCCCCTGTCCTGCCCCTTCTGAGGCCCTGCCCCCCGCTCACTATATTTCCCCTTCCTCCGTGGCTCTCTCTCCCCCACCCTCACTCACTTTCATGGACTGGGGCAGGGGTGAGGGCTCTAACTGGGGGTGTGGACTCCAGGGTGGGGCCAGAAGTGAGGGGTTCAGAGTGCAGAAGGGGCTCTGGGCTGAGGGTTGGGGTACAGGAGGGGGTGAGGGCTCTGGCTGGGGGGTGCAGGCTCTGGGATGCAGCCAGGGATGAAGAGTTTGGGGTGCAGGAGAGGGCTCCAGGCTGGGGGTGGCACAGAGGGGTTCAGGTTGTGGGAGGGGACTCAGGTCTGGTGCAGGAGGGGGTGAGGGCTCCATCTGGGGGTGCAGGCACTGGGGTGTGTCCGGGGATGAGGGGTTTCAGGTGCAGGAGGGGGCTCTGGGTTTGGGGAGCGGGCTCAGGGCTGGGGCAGGGGATTGGGGCTCAGGGTTGGGGCACGGGCTTACCTCCAGTGGCTCCCAGTCAGCAGCACTGAGGAGATAAGGCAGGCGTCCTGCCTGTCCTGACTCCGTGCTGCGCCCTGGACGCGGCCAGCAGGTCTGGCTCCTAGGTGGAGGCGCGGCAGAAGCCGGACCTGCTAGTCACTTCCAGGGCACAGCACGGAACCAGGTAGGGACTCCCTGCCTTAGCTCCGCAGCACCGCCAATTGGACATTTAATGGCCCAGTCGGCTGTGCTGACCGCAGCCACCAGGGTCCCTTTTTGACCAGGTGTTCTGGTCAAAAACCAAACATGTCACCCTAACACCCCCATTTCCCTTCAGCCCAGCCGCTCATACCCCGCCCCCAGGCCCAGGTACTCACACTCCCTCTCCCGAGACCCCAGCCATGCCCCCCCAGGCCCAGGTACTCACACAACCTCTCCCCCAGAGTCCAGCCATGCTCATCTGCCCCCCTCCATCCCAGGTACTCATACCCTTCTCCTCCAAAGCCCAGCTGTGCCCCTCCCCAGGCCCAGACACTCACACACATCCCAGAGCCCCAGGTGTACCCCCCCCCCCAAGCCCAGACACTCACACACACCCCAGAGCCCAGGTGTGCCCCCCCCAAGCCCAGACACTCACACACACCCCAGAGCCCAGGTGTGCCCCCGCCCAAGCCCAGACACTCACACACACCCCAGAGACCAGGTGTTCCCCCGCCCAAGCCCAGACACTCACACACACCCCAGAGCCCAGGTGTGCCCCCCAAGCCCAGACACTCACACCCCCCTCCCCAAAAGCCCAGCCTTCTCTTCTATTTGCAAGCTCGACTCTACTGGGTCCAGCAGCCTCTAGCAGCGGCCAACATCTCTGCAGCCTATTTCAGGAGGGGGGGAGGAAATTCTGTGCATGCAACATTAATTTCTGCAAAATTCTGCATTGCGCAGTGGCGCAGAATTCCCCCAGGAGTAGTGGTGAATTTAGCCCTGAAGAGATCTCCTCTGCTTGGAAACCCAGGTTGCATGACACCCTGGCTAAATAGCTAGGCCAACTTTATAGCATATTGTACAGTTTGGGTCTTTTGTACTTTTGACACTTCAGCAGCCACTCCCTCAATTCAAACTGCAAGTCAGTTAAAAACATTTGGCCAATCTCTGCAGCCAAGGTTAAACTGAAAGCTTTAGCATGTGTGATTTGCAGAACCCATCCACTTATTTCAGGCATCCATACCACAGAAACTAATTTATCATCCTAAATTTCATCGAGATACAACCTGAAATGACACATTTTTGCCATTTTTTTTCAAATTTGTCACAGCTTTAAAGAGTGCCCCTCTTTTAATTGGCTTTACAATCATAGCTTGTAACCTTCTGCAGTAAGTTGCTTTTGTGAACATATTATAATATCCCTTTAAAATTTCAATTAAGTCCCTAACCTCTTTTTCACTCTGTTTTAGTGCAGCTGTTAAGCTTGTCAATCCTCCCAAGTAAGATAAAAAATATTGTCTTACATTATTTCTTCTGCAGTCATTCCATGAGTGAGGAAATACTCATCAAGGCTTTCCACAAATTCTCAACGACACCAAACAAACAACAACAAACAACGACACCAAACACTTCTCACTTCTTTTTCTCTTTTAAAAGCGATCCATTTAGACTCCCCTCAGAAATGTATTGGTGTTTATATATCATCGCTTAAGCGTTTCATAATTTTAACACCTCCAAAATCTGAATAAAAGGTAGAAAATTAATTTTGTGTCTTTTCTTGAGGTGATGGAGAGAGGCTGCTACTTGTGGATCTCACTTTCTGAACAGCAACATTTTAGATCTTATTAATTTACTCATAAAGAAGAATTTATTCAAAACTTACTTTTTTGTGAGTCATTCACAACAGACTTTGTTTTTAATCAATCAGAACCAAAAAAACCCACAGAATTTATTATTTGAAATTATTTGGTGAAAGTTCTGTAAAAACAAATGCCAATCCATGGATCCTCATGACCTCTGTTCACTGGGTGAACATTCATTTTTACTGCTGAATGTTTAGTCACCTTATTCAGATGGTACTTTTCTGTTCCCTGATACAATAATTAAAGAGGGTGTGATCAAATAAATGGGTTTTCAAAATGGGATTTTCAAAGGATTTTTAAGGGAATTAGGGGCCCAATTCCACTGGCCCAAAGTTGTTAGGCCCCTTTATGAGAATCCTAGCCTTGATTCCCTGGGGAAAGGACAGGAGCAGTTTAGGAGCGCCTCAGAATTATGGATTAAAGAATGTTAAATATACTTGAAACCATTAGATTTCCAGGCCCCTTAAATAAGCAGGAAAATTAGCCCATTGTAGTATTATGGGATAAAGTGAGATTTCAAATTATTTTTCATACAGAATAATGTAGTTTGTGCATGTACAATCCTGGCAGCAAAAGATGTAGCCAGAGTATCGTCTATCTTACATGGGTACCACCAGAACAGCTTCATTGCAACAACTGGGCACTTCTGAAAGTAACAACATATGAGGACTGGCTACATAGAAATAGTAGACTTTTTTGGACAAATGAAGTGGGAAAAGCAGGAAGCATACCCAAAATTAATTTCTCACAGACATTCATGGAAACAAAACTTTTTTCACACAAGGGGTCACAAAAAGGGACTATAAACGTGCAGAGTCAAAATCCAGTTATTAGTTGCACAAAATGTGAATAATGTTCTCACTCTGCACCCAGCTCTACCCAGAACTGAGATACTGTTCAGCACAAACTGCCACTGATGGTAGGCTGTGTCAAAAGCAGAGTATTTACTTTGGACTCAGATGATGCTGTTAGATTTTACCTTGCTAATCCTCGTTTAGGTCTCAAACCTCCAACAATAAAAAAACACATGCACTGACTCAGTGCTTCAAGTAGGCCACCTCTTTTATCTGTAGACGCCTTGAGGGTAAAGGCTGGACTGGACTTATTTTTCATGAGCTTAGATTGAAACTGCCTAAATTTAAGGGTTTCTGAGATACCCTGAAGAAATTACTCTTAAACCTTATCTAACATATTGTAGCTGACATCTGCAACTTGGCTCCTCTGCTGCATGCATGCAAAGGGGATGCAGAAGTTACAAGATACCCCCGCCTCTTACGCTTCTTGTGCAGGAGCTGTTCAACCCCAAGGGGCATTAGACCTGAAATAGCGACTAATTCAAAGTTGGTGTCTTGCAGCCCTGAAGGGCTAGAAACAAAAGCTGAGTGCCACTGGATAGTACAACAGCAGTTGCTCCCAGACCTAAAAGGACCCAGTGTACAGGATCAGTATGTACAGAAAACCTATTTTAGGGAAATTTTGAGAAATACCAAAAATATATTAGTTATTTTTCCCTCTGTACTGTGTCTGTACTGTGTCTGTCTGTACTGTGTCTGGATCCATTGCACAAAGAGAACCTGATATTACAGAAGCAAGCATGCAAAAAAAATATAATGCCAATATAATGGTTACCATTTCTCTTTAAAATAAGAGAGGTTTTTCATATATAGAATCCATGATAATGTGGTATGCTATTAAAGTTTTTATTGACATTTATTTGGGATGACCTACATAATTCACTTGAGGTTTAGCCAGTCCTGAGTAATATGCCCATTCCAAATTCATGCCGTTAAAATCCTCTTTGTCAAACCACACTATAGCAGGTTCTGCATATGCCCCATACATCACAGTGCTAATAAATGTACAATAAATACAACTTGGCTTCCAGTGAAAGAAAAAATGCCTTCTTTCCCTACACAATTCTGAATGGATTGTAAAGTCACTGGGCCAGATTCCATAAGATACTAACTACCCTGTGTGAATCAGAGTGGTAGAATCAGGTCCATTGTAGGCAAACTATCACCACAAATATCACCTTTTCAGCTCCTAAACAAGTTCAGTTCCTTTAATAAATTCAAAACTTTCCCTTTATCTGTGTCAAATCAAATCCTTCACTGAAGCTGTGCACTGAAGAGTGAATCTCTTAGTGCAGAGGATGCTGCAGTACTCTAACCATGCACCCAGGAGTACTTAAAACAGACTGACCTTCACTTTGATGCTGCTCTCTCTTTCATTTACTTTTAGTTGACTGAATGCTAATCAGGAGAGAAATATTCGGGAAACTGTTTGGATGCACCGAACACTTTTCACTTCAGAGTGTGGCCTGTAAAATCTATTTTCAGTTCCCAGTCAATTCACTTGGTTAATTGTTAATGGTTTCATCAACTAATTTTTTTCTGACTGAAATTATCATCAGCAATACTTGAAAGTACCATGAATTCACTTCCCAAGAAGCAAAGAACACTTCAAAATACAGACTCTGCAACTACTTCATAAACAGACATCTCTTGTTGGTCATTCTTTAAGTTAGGTTTTTAAGTCACATTTGTCTTCATGCCAAGAGTCCAAGGCCACACCTTATTTGCATATAAATGCACGCTGCCACAATCTTTGCTTGTATTTGCATCTGGAGCTGCATACAACTTGGTTTCATTTTGCAGGGGCTGAAGCTTATATTTATTAGTTATAATCTATGTAGCATGATATTGAGTTATATCTTACGTAGGCTCACATTCACTCAAAACGGGTCTAAGTTTGCTTGAAAAGTTTGGGAATTTTTTTCTTTTTTGGCAAACCTTTTGATTAATCTGGTGTGACCATTGAGTCCGCAACAAAAACTGAACTCAAGGAAATTTAACATTTCTTTCAGGCAAACTAAAACCTTTTGCAATATTAAACTTCTGAACCTGGGAATGTTCTGAGGCCTGGGGCTGAGCAGAGTATTCTGCAACCTGCATAACACATTTCAAACTTTTTCTGAAGCTTAAAAAGCCAAAATTCTCACAGAAAACATATGCTCCCATTCATTTCACTTCTTTTCCACTCAAAAAAATCCCCCACTGGAAAAAAATAAAAGGGTCTTATTGACCCCTTTGATTGTAGTGTAAACTTAAAGTGTCTTTCCTTTTTTGTGCTCTCTAAATCCTTGTAGAAAGGAACATGTACATGGCCTGAAGGCATTAGACTAGATAATGGAGCTAGTCACAGAGTAGAAAAGGGTATTCATCTGTTATCTGATGAATTTGTCTCTCAACATTTTGAAGAGTGTCCACCACCATAGCATAAGTGCTGGAACTAGGAGTGGGGGGATGCTACAGCACCCCCTGTCTTGAAGTGGTTTCCATTATATTCAGGGTTTACAGTTTGGTTCAATGGCTCTCAGCACCCCCACTATACAAACTCTTCCAGCCCCCCTGCTCCATACTGTGCTTTAACACAGTCGACTAATAGCATTTGACCAGCAGTAGAATTGATTAAAGAGAAGAAAAAAGAATATGACCTTCATGGTGAATGAATAGTACTAAAAATGAGAAGGTGGGAAGGGGGGCAGCAGTAGTAGAGGTTGAAGGGAACAGCTGAAGGGAAGTTAATAGTCAAATTACTGAGGGGCTGTTTTCATGAACAAGATATTTCTAAAAGTGGGTTTTTCCCTTAATACTGTCCTTTCTTAACAGAACTGGTAGATCTTGTCAGCTTGTATACACATATTCTGTTCACAGTTTGTATGGTTATTACAGTCATGGAACAAGATCCAATGTCTTATGATTACATTTACACATCCAATCCAGAAGGCTCTGGACCAGAGGTGGGCAAACTACGGCCCGCAGGACTGTCCTGTCCGGCCCCTGAGCTCCCAGCTGGGGAGGCTAGTCTCCGGCCCCTCCCCAGTTGTTCCCCCCCAGCCATGCCGCCACGCAGGCAGCACTCTGGCCCGCCGCTCCTGTCGGGCAGCGTGCCTGGCTCCGGCATGGTAAGGGGGCGGGGAGTGGGGGGGTTGGATAAGTGGCAGGGGGCCCCCAGGGGCAGTCAGGGGACACAGAGCAGGGGTCGGCTGCAGGGGCGAAGGTTCTGGCGGGGGGTAGTCAGGGGGTGGGGAGCCGGGGGAGTTGGATGGGTGTGGGGTCCCGGCGGGTGGTTAGGGGAGGGGGTGTGAATAGCGGTCATGGCAGTCAGGGGACAGGGAGCACGAGTTGGATAGGGGGTGGGGTTCCGGGGGGCGGTTAGGGGCGGGGGGTCCTGGGAGGTCAGGGGTCAAGGAACAGGGGGGGCTTGGATGGGTCGGGAGTTCTGAGGGGGGCAGGAAGTGGGAGGGGGTCGGATATGGGCCAGGGGCCAGGCTGTTTGGGGAGGCCTAGCCTTCCCTACCCAGCCCTCCATATAGTTGTGCAATCCCGATGTGGCCCTACCCAGCCCTCCATATAGTTGTGCAATCCCAATGTGGCTCTCGGCCCAAAAAGTTTGCCCACCCCTGCTCTAGACTGAGCCTAGCCTGACTAGGTGTTCCAAAGTGGAGACTCAGGCAGAATGCTTTAGAGAGCTGATTGAGGCAGTGGCTTCCACATACATGCCCTGCTGCTCTGAGTTGGGCTGAAAGCTTCACCCCCTTCCCCACTCAGTAGTGTAGCTGGATGCAGAGAGTTCCCATTCTGACCTGGTGTCAATGAGGTGTTTTTCTAAAAGAATGCATTGTTTTGAAACTACATGCACATGAAATTAAATGATTGTGATGATTAGAAAGGGCCAGTGTGCATGCTGAAATCATATCATTTAGGATTCACAACAGTAATACAATACAATAAAATAATGAAGCCTTTCACTTCTGGCAGACTCTCCTAAATGTTAGATAATTACATATAATCAGGCTGCATTGTGAAGTTTCTGCTTTCTTCCTGAAATGTTCACCTTCCTCCTTTTATTAGTTTCCCTCTTTCTGTCTCCTTTTAACTTCAGTTCTCCTTTGATTCTACCCTCACTATAGTATGACTTTAGGAAGTTGCACACTTATTAATGTGGATTCTCAAACAGGCCTATCTTTCTAATTGTATGCATCCTGGTTAACATATGTATCTCATACTAATGGTAAAACTATACAAGCTTCCCATGCACTTTCATTTACTATGGACCCAGGAGATTTCACGTACACTTCTAGTTTGGTTATTGTATTAATATCTTTTGAGTTCAGGCAAGAAGTGGTAAATGATCTCCTTTACTCATCTTGGAATATCTTGAGAAATCCTTTTACATTCAGGGATCGCTTCCACAGGACCCATAAGATACAGTGTAAATGATGAGGCAGTGGTGACAGTGTGTCATATTATTTTATTTATGCATTATTTTGGCACTGCCAAAGGGCAGGGCCAGATGTGAAACAGAATGACAATCAAGAAGCCAGAAGGTCAGACATCACCATTGACCAGGATATCCTGCTGGTATCAAAGACTTGTATGCAGAGGCTAGAGATAGGAATTCCCTCATACCCTTACACTCACAACCATACAAGTAATACTCATAGCTGAATAAAAGAGCAGCCAAGATTTAAGATACTAATATTAGAGCTGTTGTAATTTGATCTGTCTCTCTGAAATTGGTTTGTCCAAATACAAGAGGTTAATATTAAGATATAAAATATCCATAGAAGGTTATTAGTTAAACTGAAGTGAGCTCCATATATGTGCTGGTATGCATCCATTTGTTACAGTAACTATTTCATTATATCAGTATATGATTGCTTAGATTGTAATTATCCATTAACTTTGGCCTCATGTTTGATTGGTGATGGAGATCTAGGGCCAGATCCTGCCTTATACTCCAGCCCTTTTACACTGCTCAGGCAGCGAAAAAGGGCAGAATTCTGGCTGTAATTCCCCAAGACAGAATTCTCTTGGCAGATAGGAACACTCTACTGGGGGCAAAGCCAACAGGGGTGACTCCTTGTCAGCCCTTTATGGTGTAAGGAAATGTGCTGGTAGTAGGGAAGGAGCAGGTAGAAGTTGGAGGCAGAGCATGAAGAACAGCCACTGAACTCTGCCAATATACCACTGGTGTGAGGTCTACTCAGGGACAATATTTCAGTGACAGATTAGTGTAGCCTTTACTCTGCACTTGCATACTTGCCACTCCATAATTGGCTCTCTATTGCATATCCCCATTGTTCTGCTGAGCAGCGCTCTGACCTTTAAGAAGTAATGGGGGTCAGTTATTTTTAAGTGTGCAATGTATCAATTTTTGTTATCACTGAACTATAATCATTAACTTTTCATCTCTTGTATCTAATTATCTAAATAGTAGTAATAAAGTAGAACACAGCATACAATACCTGGAATACTTTACTGTGTGTGGACATAACCTAATTAAAATTGGATTTAAATGTTAAGACGAAAGCCTTCCAAAATATATCTCTAAAGAAACTTGAATTTAGCTTTTGCCTGTACAATTTACAGCCCACTTTTGTAGTGCATTCTGTGAAGGGTGGTATTACACAGTTCTTAAAAGTTTTGAACAACTTCTGGCACAGTGTAACTTTGGTATTAAAATATATTAGGAATGACATTTATCTATTCTGTTCAGATTAGTAAGACATTGTTTAGTGGCACCACTGTTCCAAGTGCATCAACTTGTGTGACAGTCAGGGTCCAGACACAACTTGTCAAAGAGCATTTTTGAAAACGTCTCAAAATAGACATCTATCCCTCTTATTCTGAGCCTCAAAAATGACACTGATGAAGTGAAGATCTGATGATAAAGGTAGATGTAACATTACACTCTTGTGTGCTCTATTTCTGAGGGTGAATTCAGAGGTTTGGGTCAGGTCAGCATCCAACAGTTTGGATGCTGATACAAAGCTCATCATAATTACCCAAACCTCCTCACAATACAGAAATAATCTAGAAATGTCACGATAAAGGGCTTAAGCAAGGTTTTTCTGGCCAAAACATTTCAGAATGCCTATAAAGATAAAATTCAAGGCTGGGTAAAAAAATATGGATGGGATGTTATTTTCTCTGAACCAGTTTTCTGGGCCTCAGTACACTTCTTTTTTCTTCTCCAGACACTCCCCAAAAAGGATTCCTGATTGTTTTACTAGTTAAGCACACATATGTGACACTCATACGTGCAGTATACTATGCAAACCTCCCATTGTCATCCGTTGGAGATCCAGGGTGGCTGAAGGATAGTACCACCACCAATGACTTTGCCTTGCTAAAGCAGACATGGCAGAGCTAATGCATTTTAAGGGAGATTTCAGCCCACTCTGGAGCAAGTACTATAACAAACTCTTTTAAACATCTTCAGTGTTAAATGCCCCAACTTTATAGCCACAACCCAGAGACAATAATTTAAAATGTAATTCGGCCTTCTCCACAAAATGAGTTTGACTCCCTTGCTACAGAAATGAATGCCTCAGCAGTCTTTATTCTTGAGATCAATACAGATTTTTGGGCAGTGAGTTAAGTAATATATTCTGGTCCCCATGGACCACGGGAAAACAAATGTGCAGTGAATGACAGGCAGCATAAACACCTAGATTAACCATAACAGGAAGCTCTGGCGTCAATCTTTTGTTTGGAACAGCAACTTTTTAAAATCTACAAAAAGAAAAGGAGGAGTTGTGGCACATTAGAGACTAACCAATTTATTTGAGCATAAGCTTTCGTGAGCTACAGCTCACATGCATCCGATGAAGTGAGCTGTAGCTCACGAAAGCTTATGCTCAAATAAATGTGTTAGTCTCTAAGGTGCCACAAGTCCTCCTTTTCTTTTTGTGGATACAGACTAACATGACTGCTACTCTGAAACCTTTTTAAAATCTAGTTTCTTGTGATTAGAGCATGAAGGTATTCTAAATAAAGAAAGTTATATGAAAACACTAGGTGCCTTGCTATCTTAATCATGTAGAATCTCAGTGCACTGATGTATTTTTAATATGTATATCTTAAAGTATGCATGCCTACTCCCTATCTTCATTTTGTAATCCACATCAAAGCCTTGCCATAATCACAGGAAGGTAATAAGACCTCTGCATTTGGAATATCTCTATTTATTGATAAGCCACAGAGCAGCAGCAAATCTCTGTCTATCACTACACCATATCACGTCTACCAAGAAGGTATTTTTCATCTTTTGGATGCTGTAAAAGTCTCTTGTGTAGAGCAAAATGCCCTAAAGCCCTTAGACTTCCTTCAGTGATTCATTCATGAGCTTTGTTGTTTGTGAATGAAGAATCAACTGGCAACCATTACTGCAGACATTCTTTACAAGGAAATGAAGTTTTTCTGCTGCAGGAAAAGAGCAAAAAAGAAAAAAATAATTAAAGCTAGTGGTACAAAAGAGGATTCTCCATCGTAGATATTCGCTCTTTATGACAACAATTTGAAAAAGAGAAGTCACAGAAATTACCCTTTGAATTCAATAAGTCAGTGGACTTCTGGATTACCAATAATGAGCAAAGAGTATTTCCATATCATGCTGTCATGCAGCAATGTATTTATTTATTTTAGTATCTCTATATTTAACACAGATACTGTTTTTGTTTGGGCTGTTTGTTTGTTTTCACCTTTCACTTGTTTTTTGTTTTTTTGTTTGTTTTTTTAATAAACTTGTACTGATAAAAACCCCTCAGTGGATACTGTAAATGTATTTTCCTACCTAAATAGCTCAAAACGTTCTACGTCTCATTGTATTAACTCAGCAGTAGAAATGCCAGTTTGTGAGGGCTCAGGTAGTATTTTGGTAAATAATAACAAATAGTTCAATGCAATGGGGGGCGTAAGTTAATGGGTCTCAGTGGTAAAAACTAGTTCAGATTAAAAATATGTCCTCTCTGAGGTCCCAGTTCAGCAAGGTATATAGACACGTGCAAAGTCCCCTTAAATTCATACTCGACTACCTTCCTAAACTGGGGCTTATAAGCATGTAAATTAGTACTCATCTGGAGGTAGCCACAGAATCTCCATCATAAACTTCTTACTCATCCCTCCTGGAACTTTGCCTCTTTCTCACTATTTCACTCCGGGAGTAAATTATTCAGTGACAATTTGAAGGGAAAAATATAGACAGTCTGAACACAAACACACACCTAGCGCCTGTAAACAATATCCCCTGGAATGGCCAGGTAAACAGCACTAAGTGCAAGTATTTAATTAATTACTGCAGAAATTCATGCCGAGAAATGTAAATACTGAAACTGAAGTGACAGCTAAAGAGTCAGTGAAATGTTAACAAACCATGCTCGATATGCTTTGGTTCCTCTGTTTGGAGTAGACACTAAAGCTATCTGGAGAGCAGAAGTTGTGTTACACAACAAAATTTGGGGTTTCAGAGTAGCAGCCGTGTTAGTCTGTATTCGCAAAAAGAAAAGGAGTACTTGTGGCACCTTAGAGACTAACCAATTTATTTGAGCATTACGAAAGCTTATGCTCAGATAAATTGGTTAGTCTCTAAGGTGCCACAGGTACTCCTTTTCTTTTAACAAAATTTGAGATTTCAAAATATGGTTAAGTTTAGGATCAGAACAAAACCTGAAATTTTTTATATTCTTTACAAAGGAAAAGTCAGGAAACAAGTTTTTTGGATATAAATGTTTTGTTTTGATTTTGGTTTTTATAATATATAATACAAAATTTCAAAAATTCCAAATGAAAAGTCATTTTAAAACAAAACATTGAAACATTTTGGTCCAAAAATGTTAAGACCGGACGTTTCAGCGTTGTGGAACTTTGCTCTTTCCAAACAAAATATTGGCAAAATCAACATGATTTCGTGAAGTGTTTCAGTTTTGATAGAGCTGCATGTTGTGACAGAAACTGGTTCCCATCTAAGTATTTCCATCCAGCTAGGCACCCTACTGAGAGAGAGAGAGAGAGAGAGAGAGAGAGCGAGAGAGAGGACAAATCTTGTAGTTCAAAATACCAGTCTATATTTATAGGCTTGAAGAGTAAATTGCCTATTCTTTACCAAATGCTCCTGGTGCAGACTTACAGTATGTGGCGTTAATTAATCACACCAGTTCAGCTGATGAATGAACTTGGTTAAGGTGATTGATATAAAACTGCACGACCAACAGGAAAATAAGTTATCAGCCCCTGAAAGGTGGGAGGAGATAATTATTCTTGTGGAAAAAAATCCTCATAAGAGAGAGACTAATCTAAGAGGCTGTCTTCCAATTAAAGTCCTTTAGTTACCAATGAATGACATTTTGGCTTAAGGCAGAAGCAAAATGTAGGTGGATTAAGTAATGGTGCTAATAGAACTGTAGATAAATCTATACAATGACTTGATGAAGTTTCATAAGCCAAAGCCTTAGCAGTGAGACAAGAGATTCTTATTTCAAGAAACTCGATGTGCCACAAAGCTCTCTGATTTTCTGCTAATATGCAGAAATTCATCCTTGGACATAACTTCAGAATATATGTTCTCCAAAACACCGTTACTACAGCTGGGGCTGCAGCTAACACAAAGGCAATCTTGTAGTATTTATAATATACACTATTCAACCCACCAGAAAGGTACTAGTACTGAAAACAATTAACCACAAATGATTACTTGATGCCACATGCAGTAAAGAGGAAGGAATTTCCCCTTACAATCTATCTCTGCCATGATGGTTTCAAATCACCATCTAGTACTGGTTATGCAAGTGGCAAGAAAATAGTCATAAGAAAAGGAGAGTATTGAGGAGAAAAATCATAGCAATTGGCCAACACGGAGAACTGACAGGACCAATAAGGGAGTTTACTGGGGTTTCACAGTGAAGACGACACAGCTCAAAGCTCAGGACTACTAAGACCTCATACAGATCCCGTTCAAGTCAATAGAAGGACTCCCATTAACTTCATTACAAGCTAGATCAGCCCCTCAGTTTCCAAGTGTATCCCATATGAGCTTTTGGCTCACTCTCAATTACAAAGCTGAAACGCTGGGTGAGCAGAAAAAAAATCCTGTGAGGAATCACACCCCGCCATAGGCCAGCAGGAAATTCATACTGCTTCAGGAGAAGAGGCCCACTCAAGCTTCTGTAACATAATATTCAGAAGAATCAGCATCAAGCTTTTGTTTTGAGTTGGAAGGTTTTGCTCTTTCAAGGAAGCCCTAGGGATTGACTGGTACCAAAAAGAAACAAAAAGAGAATGGGAATTGGCAATATGTGCTGAACCCCTAAATTGCAGTTAATTGCTTTCTTTTTTTCTCCCTGGGCAATTTCTACATCGGTTTTAATTGAGCCACAAGCTTGAAAGGTTCCCCCACACACTTCTTTCTTCACGTTTTTTAAACCCACGATGGGGTGTTTTCCAAGATGTAAATTAAAGAAGCCTTTAAAAAAAGAGTTAGAAATGAGGAAAACAACCAAGAAAAAATATTTTATGAAGCCATAAAGATCTGTAAAACCTCACAGATTGCCACTATGGAAGGTGATATTTCATCTTTATGAAATGTTAACTGCATCAAATATTGATTGCTTCATGGCCAGAATTTTATGGTTAGCTTTATAATAAGTGTAAATGAGTACTTGGTAATGGTCTGGATAACTTTGACGCAGGATGGTGGCAGGGGGGAATTGCTACAAACCTATGTGAACAGAAATAACTCACACATGAAGAGGACAAACTAACTCTTTGGTGAACTCTGAAACTGGAGATACATAAAAGACTTTACATATGTATTAAAATAGAATAATGTTATGTTCTACAGCAGAAGCCTGTAATGCAGGTCTGGAAAACTACCTTAATGAATCACCTAATGGGAAGAGCACTGACACCCGCTCTGTGCTTTAGGGCACCCACACAGGGCTGAAAGATTAGGGTCAGGAGAAGCTGGAAGTGTTAGAGGCTTATGAAATCTCTACAATTTATTTGTTTTGGGGAAACTTGTTTGAGATTTGCAAAATATTTTTGCCTTAACTGAAGCGGTTGTTTTTCAGGAGAAATTGTAATATTAAAAAAAAAAAGGCCCATTCATCATTGCCCTGGGGTTGTTGTGCATCAGCTAGAGAGAGGTAAAAGGAGCTGTGGGCCAGGCACAGGGCCAATCTCCCAGGGAACGTCTCCAGTAAACAGTCCCTACCCTAGGCTGAGAACTGGCTCTTACAACTCTGCCACCATCAGAGCAGCACAGTGAGCATTCTGCAGGCAGGGTGGGGAGAACGGGGCAGGCTGGAGTTGGAGGAGGCATGATCAGGATAGACCTGTGCTCCAGAAATTTTGCCTCCCTGCAAAACCTCATAAGGATCATTGAAGCCAAGAAGCAAGTTAAGCCAGGCCTGAGGGCTTCCTCAGTCTGCATCCCAAGCAAAATCAGCTTAAAAGCCTACTATTGCTGTCAGTGTCACAACCTCAGGGGTTCCCCTGTGGGAGGCAGATCAGCACTGCATGTTGCTAACGCTGTTGCAAGCATTGCAAAGCATTTTGGGGAGGGTCAAAGGTGTGAGTGAAGAGTGAAATATTCTTTTGCAGGCTGCAAGAGGCCAAAGGGGGAAGGAGAAAGAGAGCAAAGAACGGGTTAACTCAACACTGCAGCTAGCAAGCTCAGTCCAACGATAAGACGCGGGCCCCCGTCCAAGGTCATGGCGCTAGACAAGAAGTTTATCTCTCACCCAGCCACAGCCAGCCATGAAAAAAACAGGGCTGCAAAGATGAAAAACATAGGCAAGACGACGAGGCAGGGGAGCAGAGCTTCACGTCCCTGGAGCTGTTGTGTTTTGGAAAAGCGAAGACCACCACAGAAAGCCGGTTTGGACTGGCACAAACAGCACCAGGAACAGAGGTTGCAGAATGGAACATCCCCAAAGGAACCCAGGACTTAAAACCCTCCTGAGAGCTGGAGTGATTCGGAGATCACAGCGGACCCCGGATGATCTGGGCCTAGGACAGAACTCCAATCCACCCTTCCCGCTCTCCTGCTTACGTTATACCCAGGCTTGGCCAGCCTCGGGTAGAGAGTGTGTGAGTATGAAAGTGGGTTAGGGCTTTAGGCGCTAACGCTTTCTTCCTTTCTCTGAGTGATGTGGGAAGCACCCATCACTCTCCACTGTTATTTTATTATTTTATCAATAAAGCTTTAAAACTCAGTTATGTGGTGTGTTCTGTCATCTCCTCCCTAAAGATCCTGTGGCCTCAGCCTGATCACTTGATGCCCCAGGCAGATTGGTAACATAAATCTGTCACATCCGGACATAGTGTCTCCTCCACAATGCTTCCCCCATAGCTCTCCTCAGAGCTGGTGAAAAGCCCACTGTCTTGGCACACTCTGCAATCCCTCCAGCTATATTTCCCTTTCCACACTGAGGCTGTGGTTCAACAGCAGAGAGGGCACTGCATAGCTCTCTGCATAGTCGTGGATTCCACCCTGAGCTCATAATAACCCTCAGTCCAGCAGAAAAGCAAGTCTCCATTGTCATTAACAGGAATAATTTGTTTTCCACCTGTAAGGGAAGGAAAAACAAACCCAATGGTTTTTTAACCGAGTCTCACAGCCTATGAGAACTGAATTATATGTGATGCAAAACAGAGGCTGAACAACATCTCTCCTAACCTTGATTTGAAAGTTAATGACACCCTATTACTCAAGTCATTCTTAAAACATAAAAAAGCAGCACTGCCTGGTTCACGAGTGTCACTCCCGTTTCCCATGCTGGGTCCATGCTATATAGAATTAGCTTCAGAACATTGTAATGCATAAGCAAGGCAGTTCAACTGTGATCTCTCTTTTGCCTGGTGATCATTCTAAAAGTCAAAGCAACTCTGCTGTGATGGAACATCACAGGAAATCGGGGAGTGAGGGCTAGGGGTGCCCTAGTGCACCCTATTAAAATACTGTGGCTGTAACACTGCACAAGGGAGGAGCGAAAATTAGAAAGGATGGTTTGGGGATTGATTTTTCTGAATTTGTGATGTACGGAATTAATGGGAGCTCGTGCTGATCCCTACGAGCAATTCTTAATGACTGAGCAATGAAACCAAAACCTACAGCTTCAAGTGGGCTCACTAACTTCCCCTGTCAATATGTCACTAGACTATAATGTTTCTGGTTAGGCAGACAGCTTAAAATGAGAATTGTGGGAGAAATGATTGATGGCCTGAGTTCATACTGCCCCTTCAGTTAAACATATTCCATTCCATTTCAAAATATGTTCATTATGAATTATTGCTTTGCTGTTGGACCTGACAAAAGCAAATCAATGTGAACAATGCAGACCTTTGTAGGGGGAAACACTTTAATCAGGCATTATTGCCCTGTGTCTTTTCCATGCTTTAATGACATAGACCTTTAGATAGGTTTTTGTTCTCCATATATAGAGTCATAGAGTCTATAGCTTAGAACAACTATTTCTCAGTCTTCTCAGGTTGGTGACCTCTGATTCCAAGTCAAAATGTTTGCAACCCCCTTACACCTTTTTACTTTAATAGTTAATGTATCAGTGAGAACAATGAGAAGCCTACATAATTTATTTCTGTGTGTGTTTTGAGTGGTTCAGCGAGAATAGTTGATTTTGAAGGGTAAGGGTGTGTGGGGAATGGGGAAGCGAGATTTTCTTTACTTTAGATTATAACAACATTTTCAACTCCTCGCAAGACAGCTAATAGCGTTTCATGACCCCTCTCTGGGTCATGACCCTCCAGTTGAGAAGCAGTGAATTAAAGGATAAACACATTTTCAAAAAGTCGAAGCAATGTCTGGTTCTTTCAATGACAAAGGGGTTTGGGGTAGCTAATCTGGCCAAAAGCCATGCAGAGAGCAACGCTGGATACATAAGAGGGAAAACCGACAGAAGTTGTTTGGTTTGTATTGGGAGGAAGAGTGGGGAGAGAAAGGATAGTCACCATCCCAAACTAGTGTTGATTAATAATTTAGTTAGATGTCCTGTGAGCTACACAATCCACGCCAGGGTTTGTGGCACCCTCCTGAAAGCTTGGTTCTCCCAGCGGCACACTAGTGTGCTTCACACCCACCCTGCAAAAGTCACCACCTTAAAATATTAAGGTTCCCTGGCATATGGAAAAGAAGTCAGCCGTTCAGTCCCAAATACAGCTCTCAGTCAAAGTGACATCCAGCCCTCACCAACACACCTTGAGGCCAGTGCAAAGGGTTATAGCAATTAGACTCAACGTGTTAACATCCAGCATTCAGCAAATTGTTCTCAATGGAGACATTAAGAAAAGATGCTAATGACTGAGGTCACTGAAATGTAGCATTTGTTGAAGCTGCACAGAGGCACGAACACTGTGACTATTCTCCTTTTATCACTCTTTACATACAGCTCTATTCACCTCCCCTCCATCTCAACTCTGCCCACCTACCATGGTGGAAAATGACAGTCCCACCAGTCCCTCTCAGGGCAGATGATTTGTCACTGTCACCCCACCAGAGCAGGGGCTAGAGAGACTACACAGACCTATTTTATTTCACCTCTCAGCACTCAGTAGCCAGGTAGTAGTGTAATAATTGGGCCTACCAATTCACCCTAATTATGAGTTCAAAGGTAAAAAGTGAGTGAAAGTTCCTAAAATGAGACAATGACTTCTAACAACTGTTGATGGGAAAAGGTACAAAAGAGACGTAGAAAGTCCTTTATGTTTGGGTTTTGTGTTTCTTTGGGTGGCCCTAGTGTGTTTCTATCACAGAATGTGGGCATGGAGGCTTCTCCTTACCTCTCGACGTGGATATAAAGAGGCCCCTATTATTGAGATGGGACTACACGACTTTGAAGAAAAATATTGTTGTCAAGGTTTTCCCCTTCCCCTACCGTGTCCTTGGATATACGTTGGCAGATGAGGAACACCTCTAAGTTAAAGATCCTCCGATAGAGATTGCTTCTTAGAAATAATCCAATCGAAGTATTTGATGTCCTCTCTATTACTACTCACATATACCATCAAAACCAAAATTATTTACTAAAATATTACCCCTATAGTAAATGGGGAAAACATCTGGTGTCTAGTTATGCCATCCAAATCCCCCTATTCCTCTCCTACCCGAAACTCCCCATTAAAAGAGATGATGTGACTCACATTCCAGATACATCTCCTCATTACTGTCAGACAAGCAACATACATCTGTAAGATCTGCTGGATGATAACAAAACTCAGAAGCTTGCTCTACAATGTTTTTGGAAACCAGAGAGTTTTATTTATTCCTTGTTTTGGATGAGCGTTCCCATTATATTTCAAAATACATTGGTATTCGTTACTGTGTGCAGGACCCTGGGCTTCACAAACTTCTCTGGTGTCATACAAACAGAATGTTGTGCTTCTCTGGATATAACACACAGCATGTAACACACTGAACAGAGCTGTGACTACAGAGCCCTCTCTGTATGCTTGGCAGGGATTTTATATTTCATTCACAACTTGCTGCACTGTCTTCACAAAGTCAGGTTATACTTAAAGTTTCATGCATGTTAGGTGTTGGAAAGAAATGTTTAGACAATCTGATCCAGTCCCTGTGTCACTGCAGGCCTCCTACAACAACTGTATTTGTTCTGAAGGAATATCCACCATAAACCCATGTACAGCATTGTACAAACTCTGAACTGCATTATATTTGGCTTTTCCCTCTGCAGTATCACGTATTTCTGAGAGTATCAGGCAGGAGATTGAATATGATGGTTTAATAGTCTGCTCCAGTACATCAAATATATTTAAGGAATTACAACCCAGAATCTTTCTTGAAAGCTTGTTCTCTTGCCCAATTGTCAGTTGATTGTGTGCATGTATATATGCTGTTGTTCTACAATTCAGTGTATTTTTTTCCTGTTCTCTTTCTGGGCTAATTTACTGCTGAGACTAATCTCCCCCTTTCCTCTTTGAGTGAACATTCACTGTGGAAAGCTATGTTTAAATATAGTTGTATTCTTGTTTAACACAGGTGGGGACTCTACCAGGGAGAAAGAATTTGTTTCAGTTTGACTATATAACATATTTTAATCCCACACAGATAAAAAATGTGTTATAAACCAGCCCCCAACAGTGTTAATCACCATACTTAAACTAGACTGGTTCACTGATATAGTACAGTTCTTCACTGCATTCACTTATTTATATACTATCATCATATCTCCTTGTGTCAGCATCAGCTGCCAAAGCACTCGTTGGGGCCCCCTATTGCACCACGCACTCTGCCTCAGTTTTCCTCTGGGTCTTCAATGGCAAGTAACTGTCTCCAACGTGGTTTGGTGCTGTGGTGACTTAGCCTTGCAGCCAGATCACACCAATATTCCACTCATCCCACAGTATCCAAGTTGCAAAATAAATACAAAATCAAAAAGGCAGGTTGTCCATCCCAGTCCATTGCTGGACCCAGCCCTTTCACTCAGAGTTGGTCTTTTCTAGTTAATACTCACCTGGGCTCCCTGCACCAGGCCTGCCTTCCTTCAGGGAGGGTCTGACGGGCAACAGTCTCTCTCAGCACCAACAGGCAGCAGAGGAACTCAAAGGATAATCCTTCTTCAGGCCAACATGACCTGAGGGCACCTCTGAAACAGCTTCCAGGTTCCAACCAAGCAACTCTCACCACGTGAAAGCTGGAGATCTGCTTCCCTTCCCAGTCAGCCACCAATCTAGCAAGTTCTCCCCTTTTCAGCTTCACTCTCCAGGCCTGACACCTACAGCAGATGTAGCAGGATGGGGCTGACTGAGCCCACAGGCTCTCATTTACCCTTTCCTGGCCAGTGTGGGGTTTCTATACCCTATCACAGTCCCTCTTAGTCATCCTTCTTCTCCACAGTACATAGCCACTTTCATTTGACCTCATAGGTTATGTTTTCCAACCCCTTTATTCTGAACACTAAGTAAAAAATAACGAGAGAGAGAGGGGGGGAGAGAGAGAGATTTCCTGAGGTTTTTAAATGTATGTACATTGGGTATAGATTTTCATTTCACAAAATGAATCAAACACAAAATCCATAACAATGGCATGAACAAAGGGAATAGGAAAAAATGTGGGTTTTTTTTAAAGTTAACTGCATGGCTGGGTGCTCTCTGCACACTTTTCATTTCACTAAATCACAACCACAGCTCCTCAACTGCAGTGACAACATAAGTTATTAATAATGAGATTACCACCAGTGTTACTACTAGTTGCTGTTGTTATTCCATTGGAAATAGTGTTATCATGATATATTGCATGGTATCTTTCAGTGTCTTGGGAAATAATTTATATCCTAATTGTACTTCAATGTCAGCTGTATCACATTGCACACTGCCGTGAAAACTTATCTCTACAGCCTGATGACAGAAGACAAGATGTTAGTCCTCAACTAATCTCATTCACAAACTATGTGCCAGGAAGAAATTCAAGGAATCCAACAGGTCCATGGATAGTATTATCACTATGGGCCCAACAAACAAGATTTTCAAGTTCTTCTATCTTAATCAACCCAGCATGAGTTGCAAGAGAAAGCTTCCATCCCTGGCACTGATATTCCAAGTACCTCTGCTCAGTAAAACATCATTGGGGTGGCCACTTTATACAGTATTATAGGAATAGGATAAGCAGCTGATTTAATCATCCAGGGACCCAAATGTTTCGGGCTCTCATATTTAGGTGGGTTTTCTCTATTCATCTACTATATTTCTACCTAAAAATGAATGCTGGGTCCAAAGCCCTTGACCCCCCACCCCCACCCACAAAATCTCTCTCATGATTGGCACTTATCAGTAACCCATGAACCACATGACAAGTTGACAATGCTGTACAATTGCATGTATGCTTGCATTTCCCACTTAACTGCCAAGTTTATTGATCCAGTCCATAAACCAGCTTGCACACTCTGCAGCCAGGAATTAGTCAGTTAAACATCCTGTTGCTAGAGGGCAGTATAGTGTTCTAGCTATCTAATATCCTACCAATTTGCCTGTATTAGTCTAATTAAGAATCTGGCTCGCTAGCAGTCAGACACACACAGTCAAGAGAAAAACTTTCATTTCATTCTGCCATAGGCTGCATTTGCAAGTTACACATGAATGAACCTAAAGATCCATGGCCTGGTTTTGTTCCTCAAGTCTGATTTCATCAGACCTGTATTTGTTTTGTCCTACTACTTGTGTTCTATTGTTAAATTAATTTATTTCATTATCTTTTTTATAACATTTAAGTGGTTCGTACTAAGTGGTGGTTGTACTTAAATCTTGACCAGGTGCCTATGAAAATATGGCTACGCTACTGCTTCTATTGGCCTGAAGCTGTTATGGCTAATTAGTTAGTTTTTTATTAGTCTGAGCAAATGTCCCAGTACTAGAAATGTGTTTAAGCTGGGACATAGGTCTGAACCAGCCTAAATGGGGAATTTAGAATCCAGATCTAGACCAAATTTATTCCTCATGATACTTCCTATAATCAAACTAAATCCTCTGACCTTCAGGAAGTTCATATCTGAATTTAACATCTTGAGTTATCTGTACCCAAAACCAAACTATATTGCTTACTTCTTTTTGGTGAATGATCCTGAAAGCTAGAAGAGGGACCCATCTCCATGTATTAAATATTGATTCCTAATGGCAGGGATTCTGGGGAAAATCCCTTTTTCATATAATAGAAATGGACATACTGTCTATTCTTCCCAATAAACTGGTACTTTAAAATAGCATTACTGGAAAGAGAACTGCTGTGAGGCAGGAAACAAGCCACACCACCTGAGCTTCTGGCAGAAAGAAGATTTCCCTGAAAGAGTTGGTTAATTTAGACTTTAACGTTTTCATTAGGACTGTATATCAGGTTTTTTTAAATTATTATTTAGCACCAATTTGCTTAAGCATGCACTAGGGGGTAACCAAGCCAAAAAGGTTTTTGAGAGATATGCTAACTGGTTCAATAATAATTTGAATACTAGCAGAGTGGAGCTGATGGATAGTAAATGAGGGAAGTACTTATTTTGATAGTAGTCTGCTTATTTGAAAAAATGATGATGTCTGAAATGGAAAAATATATATTTTATTCCCTGGCAAATGACTGCTCTCAATTAGGGTGTCTACTATCCAGCATGAGTTTTCCCTCCCCCTGACTAAAACACATCTATATAAGCAGACTGAACTTTCATGGAAAGTATGCACCATTCATAGGAGGACTAATGACCTCTCTGAATTCTAACTTGGGTAGCAGGCCAAACAGCTCAGCACAGGACTGCCAATTTCTGTGAAGCGTAATTTCAATTCTATACCATAACAAAGAGGCATCAATAGCTCCAGTCCAGCTCCCATTAAAGTCACTGGTAAATTAGGGAAGGACCAGGCCCTAGTCTGCCAATTACTAAGAATTTACCTATGCCCAGGAATGAGACTGATTCTCTTCCTTTTCTCCCTGGCTTGCAGTGGAATTGTTTTCATTCATGGCTGGTAGTTAGACAAATGACCAACTCTTGCTCATCCTCACACCCACTTTAGCATAATAAGTATATGTTACTGATTGTTTTATTAGGAGGTTAGTGGCACATATGTTGCTCCCTGTCCATAATAGATTCACAAGTCTAGTTAGAGAAACTGTTCTGCTCTGCATTATTATAGGAACTAACTTGGATCAACATAGCTTTGTTCTCTCTTGGGTTTTGTGGACACACATTGCTTGTAGTAATCTGATTTATTCCAGAGGGTGATTTGCAGAAGATCATCTAATCTCATTTGTTGGCTGAGGGTTGAAGGGTGTGTAATCCTACCTTTTTTTGAGTTTGTATGCCAGTAAATGTACACGTAAAATGATCTGCCATAATTATACATAATAACTACAGTCTATTAATGTACTACACCTGCAGCCAGTTGTTCACCAGTGGTTATGACACAGACGATTAAGTCTCTATAGTTGCATTTCATGTGTGTATATATATATATATATATATATATATATACACACACACACACACACATATATATATACACATACATACACACATATATATACACACACACACACCTTATCTCTGTGTGTGTGTGTATTTAGTAATTGTAGTATTTTCCATTTAAAGATTTCAAAGCACCTTATAAACCTTATTGCATTAAGCCTCAAAACACCTCTGTGAAGTAAATATTAGTTCCCTCATTTTATAGTGTGTGGGGGGGGGGAGGGGAAATAAGACACACAGAGACGATAGCCAAAATATTCAAAAAGCACCCAGTAATTTGGGATGCCTACCTTAATGTAGGTATTAGAGCTGGGCAGGAAAGAATTACTCCATCCGGTAAAAATTTTCACGATTTAAAAAAAAAAAACTCATTTGCAATAGGACGAACCCAAGAAATTTTGAAATTTTTACAGAGAGAGAGAGAGAGACACCCAGCCAAGACTCACCTGGGATGTGGAAGACCCAGGTTCAGGCAGAACTGGGTCTTGAACCGGGGTCTCCAACACCCCAAGTAAACATCTTCTAAATGCCAGACAGAGAAACTTTTCTATCTAAAGTTTTCTTGAAATTGATATGTTCCCACAAAAAGTTTCAGTTTCAACAAATCAGTAATTTCCAATGAAAAATAGTTTTGTTGAAAAATTCCCAACCAGCTCTTGTAGGCATCTTCTGTGGGGCAACCAGAAATGAAGGCACCCCAAAATAATTAGACACTTTTGAATATTTTGGTCGAAGTGATTGGAAAAAGGTCCAGACAAGAAGTCGTAGATGGCAGGCCTGGGAATACAGCCCAGATCACCAGAATCCAAAAACTCTAATTTAACTATTACCCCATATTTCCCGTCCTTTCAGTCTTCCTTGTATCTCTTTGAAATGAGATAGGGACCAAACAGAGATTTATAAACTCAGAATAGAACTGCTCGTGTTATGTTTTGGAGATTTTTCAGTTACCTTTAGTTAAGCTCCCCTTAAAGCTTGTGAATTTAAAGAGGAAATCCTTCTTTCCACAAGACCTGCACACTCCTCCTCCCATTCCTGTGACTGAAACCAAAAGTTCAAAGAATAATAAAAAACAATGCAAAATAAGAGGTAATCAAGTTTCTTCAACCCCTCCTGACTGCTATCCTATCCTATCCTATCCCCTCCCCTCCCTCTCCCAACTGCTATCCTACTAATAACTATCTAAGTTCTTATACGCCCTCCATTGCTATAGCATGGGAGAGTCTGTTTGGGTTTGAGAAAAATTTCAGGTGATGATTTGGAGGGTGGTAGATCTTGTTTTAGCTGAGATGTTTTTTCCATGTATAGGATCCAGATCCTTTTTGAATCCTTTAGAAAGTGGTGATCATGGGAATCAAAAAGAAGAAAAGGTGCTTTGCTTCTACCTTTCATTTAGGCATATTTGTGTATCTATGTGATTCACTAATCATATTTCTAAGGTATATATTACCTTGGTATTTAAGCTCCAAACTATGCAGGACTGTAAGGGTTCTTTCCCTCCCCTGCCCAGGAAAGAACCAGTGCCATGCCAGAGTTTCTTTCAGGCCCTGTCACAGGACATAGTTTATTATTAAAACACAACACAAAACTAAGCTATTCCTCTCACCAGAACAGGCTCCCAAGGCCTTTCCCCTTGTGTCTCTCACCCACACAGAAAAAGAATGCACCCCTTCCTTTAAACCGCTGCAGAATCATGAGACACACAGGCAGTCCTTAACCATTTCCTGGCGGTTTCTCCCTGTCTCAAAGAATAAAACCAAAGTGTTGTTTTTCACTTTTTCAACGCTCCAGGTACAGATGAGTGTAAGCTCATATGTAGACACATATATGCTTGTTTGTTTTCAGTGAGCACATAACTGTTGCCATATAATTACCATCTGGCACATTAGCAGAGGAAAACTGCAGTAAGTAGACTTTTCTCTTTCTTGGTTTGATTTGCATCCGTTCTTCCTGTTTTTGACATAATACATAGTTTATAACAAAGGAGTTAAATTTAACAAAGTATTCCTCTTAGGAACCGTGAACATTCTTACTAATAGCAAAAAATCTCCTGGGGCTCGATCTCACAGTCCCTGCACAAGCAAAACTCCCAGGCCTTTAAGATTAGGCATATGCATTTTAAGAGAAAAGATATTTTGAAAATCAATAAATAAGACTGTCTTTTGCATTTGTTTGAAATTTACAGTGAAGTCTCCTGTGACTTCAATGAACAAATGCTCTTTGCTCTTTAAAGCAGAGAGCCAGATCACAACAGTCTTCTTGAGTTGTGTTCACGATCTTCAGGGATAATAAAAAAGATAGAAGCTAAGCCAGGGATGGGAATACTGCATAGACAGACACTGTACAGGTGTCTTCCATACCATTCTGCTAATATATCCCCCAGCCCAGACAAAAAATTACACACCTGCTCTAACCAGCAGTGTGCCTCTCTTGAGCAGAGACCACCAATTATTGTGCTGAACTGTGTTAGCGTTTTCTGTCGCTGATAAACATCCTTTAGGGACTAGATAATGAGCACCTGTTAGTGAGGGGCCTTGGAGTTTATTGCATAAAAAGTCATTTGACACCTGTAGTTGTATTTTTAGTGACCTTCATGGTTTATTAGAAGGGTTATTGAATAAATGGTCAGCACTGAAGTGAAACTAGCTTTTATATCCTGTAAACTAGCTTTTCAATCCCAGACATTGTTTGGATGCTTGATTCTTAATGAGATGTACCTTTTTTTTTTTTATTATTGATCTCCATTAAATTAGCTACCTTATATTCAGCCATGTAGTATCACCACTGGACACTCCAGGGCGTGGGTCAGAAAATATTCCCAAGCCTCAACAGTCATACAATAATCACAGCATTTCTTACTCACCATGCCTATGTAATCAGGCTCTCCCTGGCACTTTAGCAATGGCATGCCATGGAAACCCCTGCAAGTATCACAGAGATGTTGCCTTCTCTTGCTGTTTCCTGCTCACTCCCCCTCTCTCACAGGCTTGCCTAAATGCTTAGGAGCATTTTAGGGGGAAGGAGAGATGTCATTTTTCTAGAGCATCAAATCCTTATTTGGAGGGATGTCACCAGCCTTGATGGACTGAAGCATAATAAAATATGGGAAATATTATGGTACCTGGTTCCCACATCAGCTTTCCATTTTTTAATGGTTCTCTCTCAGTTCCTGGTTGCTTCTTCTGGGCTTTGTCTATCCCTCTACATGCACTCTAGCTCTACTATACTGTCCAGTCACTGCTCCTTGAGGGATAGCACCCAGTTTGACCCTGACATACTCAATTATCTATTTACTAATTCCTTGCGTCATTTTTGTATTTTAGAAAGCTTAGAACTAACACATTATTGCACACTATAAAAATAAACAAAGTGGCCCACTCAGCAGCATTGCGCCCAACCCTGCTGGCTCTGCCCTGTCCATTTAAGGAGCAAACACCGGGGTGCTTCAGCTAGGTGGCATTTGTTTCTAAGTCTCCTTTCAGAATCTCAGCAATGGAGAAGAGTTTCAGCATGGGCTATCAACTTGGAGAGAGACATCAGAGGTGCACTGCCCCAGACACACACACTCACAAGATGAACTGAAAGAAAATTAAAGGAAATTTCATGATGACTGCACCTCATTCACAGCTGTGAATTGCATTCAACAGCCTACTGCTTACTTCAATCAGATGAAAGATTCAGGAGGGCACAGCTTCTCTAGTGCCACAGGTTGTATCGTTCTACTAGGGGGCTCCAAAGCAGCAGCAGGAGAACTATTGGGAAGGCGACTTCATTGCAATGAAAGTTGCATTAGCTAAAGCAAGAAAGAAAAAGGGCATGGCCAAAAGTGTATTTAACTAATGACCATGGGCACAGCTGGGAAGGGTAACCTTGACCTTTCTAAGAACATTTTGATTCACATCTGCCTCCTGAAGACACATCAAGAAAAAAAAGTGATACATTTTGCTAGCCACCAAGGGAAGATGCAATGTATTAGCTTTTATTCATCTCTCACTCATACACTCTATTCATATGTGAGGTGAGAGCCAGGTAATTCCTGGTTTATGTCCGATTCAGCCCCTCGTGGAAATGCCTTCTTTTGCCTAATGCTTTCCCATGAGGTAGCGGGGTTTACGCCCAAAGAAGAATGATTAGGTATCCATCACATCCTGAAGCTCATTTTCACCCATGCCTGGCGTAGCTCATCTAAAGGCGAAAGGCACTGACTACTCCCAAGCTCTTTGGCAATTTTTGGGAAATGAAATCCCAAAACAATGGTGACCCCATTTCAGAGACCAATATTACATCTCAACACTGATGGCACTCGACTAAACCTTCATCCAGGGTGAAACAAACATCTCAAAACTGGTATTGAGCACTGACTATCAAATCCAATTTGTTAGACACTGTAACCATCATTTACTAGAGTACACTCTAATTAAAGCAAATGAAAGAGCAGGACACAGTGACATTGTTAACTTGATGACCCACAGCCAAATTATTTAAAACTTCTCTGAAATTCAACTTAATTGCTATAGATATAATATGGCAGAAAATAAAGAATATGGAAATTCTGAATGCCCTGCAGCATAAACTTTGGGATCTTTCTTTGTGTATGAAATTAATTTGGTATTCACATTGATATCATTGATTATAATTAATCTATTTGGTATTTAAGTGGATTACACTTTATATATGGTGCCTCATTCATGGAAAAATGACATCTATGGTCTCCAAACAAATTAACATCTTGTCACGTTTAATATTGTACAAGAGCTGTGCACACACCATCATCTCAATTACAGATAGTAGTTGTGACCAGATTTTAAATTCAATGAAATCCGGCCTTACCAGGATATATACAAAGTAGAGCAATGAGACACTCAGCTGGGTCAGCCCTCAAAGGCATTTCAGATTTAAGTTTTGATTTGCAGTGCTAACATTTGCATTAAAATGAAATAAAATTCAATCAACACCACCTTTATAGGGGTCAAAATCTTATAACAACACTAAGTTTTCCATAGTTCGTACCCTACACATTAAGATTACCTCAATTTATTGCATACCACAGTGAAATTTTAGGAGATCCTTCAGGTTGGTCATGAAACACTAAACCAGCTGATTTTTACCTGGTTTGGGATTTCATTAAGTAAGTTTTGCAGAGCATTAATAGATAGCTAAATATGAAACTCTTACCAATTATATAAAATAGGAACAGAAGGAGGAATGGTTACAGCTTGACATCCCAGTTCCAGAATCAGAAATGTGCTTATTTTAGGCTTCCTATATAATTCAGGAGAATGCCAGTTTCAAATCAGCTTTAATGCACTCAATAAGAGCCAGTGTCACATACTTATATTTTCATGCTTTGTGACACCATGAGATTATCTGAGACAGAATCACGTATCACTTTTAACTATTTTAAATTGTCACAGTGGTGATTGTGGAGTAAAGAAATCTGCAGCATATGCAGCAGCAAATTTGAAGCCTTATGAAATACAAAAAGAAAACTTAACCAGCCTAGGCCTTTCTGGTTATGTTCTCTCTATGCTAAGCTGCAGGGGAAATAGCAAGTCAATCTGTGGATGGAGAATTCTACTAATTGGTAGGAGATTAGTTTTGGTCGTGATTTTTGGGCATTCTTCTAACACAGTTTGGAGTTCTCCTCACCAGGTGGCTAAATTATGTCTAAGCAGTTCTGCTGCACCCATACAACTGATTTTGAAGCACAGCTACATTCTGAGTACACATGCGCAAATGTACAAGTGCCACACACACTATTAGCACTACAAAATTATTTCAAAATGTATCTTTTATATGTGTTTAAATAAACCCTTTAAATAAACCTAAAAGTGCATAGATGTGTACAAATCATCAAGAATTATCTTTTTCTTCCACATAAAAAAGTAAAAACACAGACACACAATACCTCTTAACATATTGTTATACTCTGGCTTCAATTTAAACAAAAAGTTAGGAAATTTAGGCCAATAGGCTTTGTAATTAACCCACCCACTATGGATTGCAGGGAGTATCAACAGTGGGTGGTGATTTCACATACCATATGTGTCACAGTACCTAATTATTCTGAATCACTTACTGTATTAAACACAATGTGAAAAGGAGAGTAATGGAGTTCCAGCATTAAATTGGAACAGACTTATGGTGCAAGCATAAGTTCTGGAGGAGACATTTTAGAAAAAACAGTGACTGTCATCTGAGTTTTGCAACCTCACTTCCATCTTTTTCTACCTGTTTGTCACTCTACTCTCTAGGTCTTGTAAATGCACCCCTCTCCCTCCTCCTTTCACCATTATCTCTCCCACTTTGTATTCCAGTACCACTTTTCCTCTCCAGTTCTTGCATTTTATTCTTCTCTCACCCCACACCGAATCTGCTGCCTATTAAAAGTGATTGGACCCCTAAATCCTGAGTGGCACCAGCACAGTACCCTTCAGAAACTGGGACTTTCCCCCAGTATCAGTGCTCAGGCAGAGCAGAGCACCACGAGATCACAAAGCAGGAACCAGAGACAAGAGGAAGCATGAAGTAGCTTGCTTTAGGTAGGAAACAGGGATATGGAATTTGTAACATTCCTTCCACTCCTCAGTTTATGTCACAGCTACAACTGGTTGAACTTAATTATGAACAATATGTGTTGTTTATTCATCCCTTCATAAGCTAGCAAATCCTTCTCAAACTGTTCCTCTTTGAATATATTCGTTATATGTAGGCTTTGGCAGATTAATTTTAGATAGAGAGATAAAGAGATTATTTTGACAAATAATATTAATGATTAGTTTTAAGCATTTTTTCTTGTTTTATCAATTTATGTTCACAGTTGTGGGAAATTGCGAGGGAGGTCATACAATAATTGTTTAATGACCATAGATGTTGAAGTTCCTGACATTCACGCTTTATAACCTTTAAAACAAATTGTAATCACAAAGTCAAAATATATAAACATTCTAAAATCAAACTCTAATAAGTTCTGATTCAGTATTTCTCTTACATAGCCTATCTGAATATTATGGCTAGAAATATTTTATCATGGGGGGGGGTCGTGCATAGTGAAATTGATGTCTACTGACATTTACCAATCAAAAGCTAGTCCTTTCAATCTTAGTTGTTTGTAAGCCATTGCCAAATACCTTAGATTAATTGTATTTTTGAACTACAGAGTTTTGGGTGTATTTTTTTTAACTGTTTGCTTGAGCTCATCTCAATGACTATCCTTTATTTGTAGTATTTGTTTGCTTGCCTACATCACTTGGTATTATTTCTGCTTGCTGACTGAGCACTTTTAATAAAAAAAATAATATAGTGGATAACTGAGGAGGCTTAATATTAGAGAAGAAAAATGGACAGCACTGGGCTGGTATTCTGGAGATCTGGGTTTAATTTCCACCTCTGCTATAGATGTACTGTGTGACCATGAGCAAGGTACTAAATATCAGTTGTTCATTTGTAAAATGTGGATAGCACTTCCTTTCTTTCACTCTTTGGTCTGTCTTGTCTGTGAGCTCTTCAGGGCAGGATATGTCATTTACTATGTGTATGTCCAATGCTTATCACAAAGGGGTCTGATCTTAAGTGGGGCTATGAAGCACTACAGTAATAAAAATAATGAACTAATGATGCACTTCTGGTGCAAAATTTCAGACAAATAACCCTTCATGCTAGAACATATAAATGTTTAAAAAATATTCAAACTGGTTGTTATCTGAATACCCGTGAATAATGAATAATACGACACCGTGAATCCGAGCAAAGTGACCTCAGTGCTTTCATTTGCAGGATTTTCACTATTTGACCAGCCCTAGCCACAACTTTAATCTTACTTAAATGCAGATTTTTGTGTGCGCTGTGCTTTTATCTTTGTTCATGGAAGGTTTTTAGACTTTTACAGACTTTTACAGGCAGTGGGAGCAGGATCAAGTACCATATTCCCAGAGGCTGGTTGGGTATTGCTTTGTTTTCATATGAACTAGGCTAAGTAGAGATATTAGTATTTGCAGATCACTTGGGCAAGCCGTACAGTGCTGGTCCCATCAATGTCATTATTTGAACCATGCAAAATAATGACTTGGAAATTTGAAATATTGGAACTTTACCCTTTTAAAAAATGTCAGAGCTTCTGGGGCAGATCCTCAGCTGGCATCACTCAGTATAGCTAAACTGAAGTGAAAGGAGCTACACCAATTTACATCAGTGATGAGCTGGCCCTCCATAAGTATGCAGTATTTTCTACAAATTTCTTTGCTTCAGGGAATTTTTCGCAAAGTTGTGTATAGTACACCAGACTCTTCAGTTGGTCTGCATTGCCGTCGCTATATTGAAGTTGCCGGAGCTATGCTGATTTATACCCGCTAAGGATCTGATCCAACTTCTTTCCCCATTATTTGGACACTTGTGTAAATATTAATGGAGCTTTGGGATGCATTTTCAAGACACAACATGTTGTTTGTTTTTGTCACATGGTATTTATTTGGGACAGTTGGCAGTCAGTTCCATCCTCTGTAGTCAAACCAGCAGCTCCAGCAATACCCCATTCATAGAATCATAGAAGATTAGGGTTGGAAGAGACCGCAGGAGGTCATCTAGTCCAACCCCCTGCTCAAAGCAGGACCAACCCCAGCGAAACCATCCCAGCCAGGGCTTTGTCATATTTTATGGTGTTATCATACATGCTCTTCTTATTCAGTGAGGTCAATTTAACTCTCTGAACTGCCTCTCCTTTTGGGGGAGGATATTTTTTCTGGGCTGCTTTCAGATGTTTTGGAGACAAAACACTTTCTGCACAGAGTGTCTTATTTTTAGAGCTGAAAAAAACATGACAACTTAATAATATGCTGGGACAGCAGAGACAAAAGCACACTCAGAGAAGTACTGGAAAACAATTTAGTGATTATTTTCCCTTTCAGAGATACAGCACATATAGGAAGATGCTCGCCTTCTGGAGGCTCCATACTCTTTCTGGGATTTCCCTTGCTCTTTGGTCAAGAGTAACCATGGAAAGCAAAGGATCTGCTGTTTTAAAGAGCCCCCAAAACTTGAAGCCCTCTGTGTTTACACAGAACAGTATGGCATCACCAGCCTCACTCAGAAATGCCCTCTCAAGGTATCTGAACCCTGACCTAGAAGGACCAGCTCTCGGATTCAGCCTCCTTTCTCATTCCCACAGCCTCTCTGTTGCCTATAAGGATGTCAGGGCCTGTTTTGGGTGGTCTGACCTAGTGGTCAGAGCCCAGAGTAGTGTTGAGGTCATGGTCAGCAGTTACATCAAGAGTCAGAACTCGTACAAAGGGTCAAACTCGAGTCAATACCCAGAGTCAGGGCAAAGAAGCAGGGCCTAGGAATAAGGTGTGGTAACAAGAGCAAGAAGCAGGAACTAGGTGAGGAGGAAGGATCTTGGTCTCAGTGGTCTGGTCAGCAGTAGGCCTAGCAACTAGTTGTTTAGACAAGGGGGTGGACAGGAACACGAAGCTTTAGATTCAGTAGAATCCAATCAGCAGTTTGCAGCTAGTCACCTGCCCGTGAGTCAGTGTGTGTAGCCCAGGGGTCGGCAACCTATGGCAGGCGCCAAACACAGCACGCGAGCCAATTTTTAATAGCACACTGCTGTCTGCCGGACTCGGGCAGACAGCAGTGTGCCACTAAAAATCCGGCCCGGCCCGGCCCGGCCCGGCCTGCTCTTTTCCGCCCCCCGCTCTCTCCTTGCAGGGCAGACAAGCTTCCCCCTCCCCCTGCCTCTTCCCCCAGCATGCTGGGTTCCTGCCCCTCCTTCTCTCCCTCCCTGCGGCCGATCAGCTGACGGCCCCTGCTATGGAGCGGGAGAGGTAAAAGCGGAGCCGCAGCGCTCTCTGCTCCCGCTCTCTGCTCCGGGGATCTTGGGGAAGAGAGTGGAATCAGGGCATATCCCCTCCAGCCCCCTGCTGTGAGCCGCTCAGGGCAGGGGGCTGGGAGCACCGCCACGACCCCAGTCCACACCCCCAGCCCTCTGCCCTGACCCCCCCTCACACACCCCCAGCCCTCTCCCCTGAACCCTCCTCACACACACCCAGCCCTCTGCCTTCACCCTTGCACCCCCCACACACCCCAGCCCCGTGCCCTGACTCCTGCACCCCCCCACAACCCCAGCCCTGACTCTGGCACCCCCCACACATACCCAGCCCCCCAAATCCCCTGCCCTGACTCCTGCACCCTTCTCACACATCCCCAGCCCCCTGCCCTGACTCCTACACCCCCCACACATACCCAGCCCCCCAAATCCCCTGCCCTGACTCCTGCACCCTTCTCACACATCCCCAGCCCCCTGCCCTGACTCCTACACCCCCCACACATCCCCAGCCCCCATGCCCTGACTCTTGTACCCCCCACATCCCCACTCCCACCCTGAGCACCAAACAGGAGCTCCTGCATACACCCCCCCCCATTCCCACCTGCACCCCTCGCACCAAATGGGAGCTGCCCAGGTAAGCACTCCACACCCAAACCTCCTGCCCCAACCCTGAGCCCCTCTCCCACATTCTAGCTCCTGGCCAGACCCTGCACCCTAACGCCAGCCTGCTCCTTCACCCCCAGCCCTGTTCTCAGCACACTCCCACCCTCATCTCCGTGCAGAGAAAGAAAAAGAATGGCTAGAACCAGGGAGAAGGTAGGTACCTACTCTATGTGGGCAGGGCCAGGACTCCAGACCGGCAGCGGGCTAAGCGGGGCCAGCAGCCGGGACCCTGGCTGGCAGGAGCCGGCGGACAGAACCCCAGACCGGCAGCAGGCTGAGCCGCTCAACCCACTGCCAGTCTGGGGTCCCGGATGCCGGACCCGCTCAGCCCACTGCCAGTCTGGGGTTCTGGCTGCCTGCCCCTTGCCAGCCGGGGTCCCGGCCGCAGGCCCCACTCAGCCCGCTGCTGGCCTAGGTGAACGGAACCCCAGGCCGGCAACGGGCTGAGCGGGCCGGCAGCGTAAGATCAGCATTTTCATTTAATTTTAAATGAAGCTTCTTAAACATTTTGAAAACCTTGTTTACATTCATACATTTACATAGTTGTATAATATATAGACTTATAGAGAGAGACCTTCTAAAAAATGTTAAAATGTATTATTGGCACATGAAACCTTAAAGTGAATAAATGAAGACTTGGCACACCACTTCTAAAAGGTTGCCGACTCCTGGTGTAGCCTCTGGTGGTGGGGTATTAGCTGCGGTTCCCTTACCTGAGCATCCAGTAGACATGGAAAATAAAGCTATTGCTCAACAGCCTTAAGGACCTGGATTTGAAACCTGGGGCACCTGACAAAGGGTGTCAATTGTAATGGTGTTTTTAGTTATCTAGATAACTGTCCGGTTCAAAATGGACTGGAATCGTGAACTCCTCTCCACAAGGTAAGAAGTCTTGGTGACTGGTTCTAATCTGGCCCGATAGGAGAGCACTATATTCCCAGTTCCTTGATCCATTCAGTCCCCTCAATGGACAGCCTAAATCTCTGTGTTAAAGCTGGCTGTTGTGAAATATGCAGTAGGTACAATTTACATTGTTCAGAGCTTTTAAACAATTTACATTGAACATAAACTCCCAAATTCTGCCCCATCTCCTGTGGCAGCAGAAACGTTTGACAACATAATTATTGCAGTTCAGGAACAGAAAGCAGAGAAAAATTCACCCAGGGAGGCATGTGGCAAGGAGCTTTGGGGGTACACTAGAGACAGAGCAGCTGCAACTACAGGGATCCACTAACCTATTTGCTCTCTGTGGTGGGGGCAGACTAACCCTGATGTTCCAGTAGCAGCTGTGAATCATAGGTTTGGGATTGGACCAAACCCTCAGCAAGATCTCTAGCACAGCCACTTGACCTACATGTTGTGGTCACTAGGAGGACATGAAAACTTTCTTTTCTTAAAGGCACAAGCATGCAAATCCACAGGTACACTATCTAACCACACTGAAACACTATTATCTACCTCAGTGGTTCTCAAACTTTGGGTCGGGACCCCAAAGTGGGTCACAACCCCATTTTAATGGGGTCATCAGGGCCAGTATTTGACTTGCTGGGGCCCAGGCTGAAGCCAAAGGCTGAGCCCCGCCACCCAAGGCTGAAGCTGAAGCCTGAGAGTTTCAGCTTGGGGCGATGTGGTTCAGAATCTTCCTTCCTTCCCTCCCCACACCCCCAGTCATATAGTAATTTTTGTTGTCAGAAGGGGGTTGTGGTGCAATGAAGTTTGAGAGCCGCTGATCTACCTCTACCCTGTGGTGTCCACATTTAGGAAGATTTTATCCTTAATTGTAATTTTTTATGCTTGTGGGATTAAACCCCAGAAAACCCTGTTATGGCTTTCTATGTGAATTATTATGAGTTATATGAGGTCCCTGGTGCTATTAATATTTATATTGTAATCATTACTAACAGAAGTTTAGTGGCAGTGCACTGTGCAGCTATGTGAGGGATGAGTTTGAGACTCAAGGTCGGTCCCTCATTCCCCGGGCCTGCTGGAGCTGGGAGTGCTGAATCATGTTGGTTACTCTCTGCTAAATCTTTTTAATCTCAGCAATGTCCTTTCTATAGAAGTCCACTAACATTGTACACTGTTCTCCACATGGCCTCTCTAATGCTTCATAGCTTGTGCCAACCTAACTCTGGTCAGTTTATTCTGAGAGTTTTTTTCCACATGCATCCTAGCATATTTTTTCCGCAATAATTCTCAAGTGGTTTTAAATTTCTCTCACACGTGCATACAACCTTCCCAATCTTTTCCCAAATTTGTATGCAGCACTTTGATTTTCTACAAGCCGTGTCTATTACTTAGTTTAAATTCCAGTATATGTCAATGTGCTCAAAAAAGTAAAAAGCATGTGTACGCTCAGCTGCCTACTCTACATTCATCTATTTGTCTCCATTTCTTTTTTAATTTAATGTTGTCAGAAAATTTAGTCACTTTTGAAATCATATACTGCACAAAGTTGCATGTATCCAAAACAGACACGATCTTAGTGATTGAATGAGAGACTTTCAGCTGACAGTTTAGAACACGTCCTCCAGGCTTGTTCTTGAGCTATAGAAACCTACAAGATGTACATAAGCCCAGCCACTGAATGGAAATTTTTGCTTATTAGTTGCCTGTTTTAATATCTGATCAGTAGTAAGTCTGCATATCACATTTATTGGGCAAACCACATGTTACTCCTGAAGAAAAATGAGTGAATAATTTTAAGCTAAAAACATGCTCTGTGTATTCAGCCTCCTTTTAAGCTTGGGAATGTCCATGAGTATATATTGATTTCTTGAAAGGGATCCATTATTTATATTTATTCAACACTCAGGGCATGTGTGAGAGGGTAGTATAGATGTTTAAAAATGACTGAAGCATTTTCCTAGAAGAAAAATAGGTTCTATAAAATGTATTGGTCGGCAGTGGAGTTAAAATTCAATTTTTGATAATCAGATTCACACCTAATAATTGTGTGTGTGTGCATGAACCTAGGTGAAAAGGTTAGAACCTTGTTTAGCTTATTTAATGGTCTCTGTGCCAGGACTCTGGTGAGGGGTAGAGAGAGGTCAGCCTCCTTTTAAGCTCTGGAATGTCCATGAGTATATATTGATTTCCTGAAAGGGATCCATTATTTATATTTATTCAACACTCATGGCGTGTGTGAGAGGGTAGTATAGATGTTTAAAAATGACTGAAGCATTTTCCTAGAAGAAAAATAGGCTCTGTAAAATGTATTAGTCGGAAGTAGAGTTAAAATTTAATTTTTGAACATCAGATTCACACCTAGTAATTGTGTGTGTGTGTACGCATGAACCTAGGTGAAAAGGTTAGAACCTTGTTTAGCTTATTTAATTGTCTCTGTGCCAGGATTCTGGTGAGGGGTAGAGAGAGGTCTGTCTTGATGTTGTGCTGTGGATACTCAGCCATGTGTAACTGAGCGCTCAAGTACACAAGCTTAAAGTCAGTCTTCCACAAGCATTCAGACAAACAAAATCTTGAAAGTAGAATGTTCATAAAACAGAATCAAAGGGGGAAAACTATGAACAAAGCAAATGCAGTTACATTGAATTGAATCATTGTAAAAAAAAAAATTGTGTGGTATCCACCCAGCTATATTCCTGCCCCATGTCACAAAAGTGTTATTGATATCCTTCATTTCCTGTGCCACTTTTAAATTTAAGCCCATTTTACTATTTCCTCTTACCGTACAGCACTCCATGCTTTGGTGTTATGTTAAATATTTTTGCCTGAATTCCAGACTATTTATGTGAACTTTTCTGTGCCTAAATTTGCTGTGCCCAGCAACTCAGTAAGCTGGACATGTGTGTTTTGTAATCTTGCCTCTATCAAGGTTTCCAATAGCTTTCCATTCCATAACGGAATTCAAGGCAGTAAGTCTATAGTTCCCTTGATATTTATTTAAAATATGGTGACTGCAGTATCAAAATATCCTTTCCATTTCCCTGGCTGCTGTTTCCAGAATTCTGCAATGCAGTTCATTTGAGCCTGCAGTTTCTCAACTTTTAATAAATCACATTGCTTTAATATTTTCTTCAGTGCAATAGTAAAGCCTTGTAACCTTTCAACACTCCACCACCACCCTCCTAGGTTTCCAGGATTCTGTCTACCACTTTGCGAACAATGAGGTTAAAAAACCATTCAGATATGCAGAACTTGAGTACATTTGTTAGTAACGTTAAACTTTAGACTCTCATTTCCTTATGCATTTCACTTCTGGGGGCCTCCAAAAGATCCATTATTTCCACATTTAACTCCCTTCTCCCACATTCTGTATTAGGCTAACATGCAGTTCCAGCCAAAAACAATATCTAGGTGAGAGTACCGCTAGATCCAAACAATGCAGAGATGATCAGGAGAGCAACTCAAGGTATTCCTCACCCAAGGTGCAAGAGAAAAGGCTCTTAAATAGGGATTATTTGCATTGCCCTGAAATATTGGTAACCATACTATTTCTTTCAATTTAGTTCTAAGTCCAGAGAAGTTGTGATCATGTCTCACAGATCCCTGCTTACATTCATCTCAGTGTCACATCTCCCACAAATCCAAACTTAGCATTGCTCCCTTGCTTGTTGATTTTTGAATGCAAATTGATTTAAAATATAACATTTGTACCAGTACCATAAACAAAGGGCACAATCCCTGAATCCAGGGTGGGGACAAAGCTATCTATCCCCTACCTTTTCTCTGACGGGGCTGCTCTATCCTACAGACAGCTGCAATAGTTCTCAAAATGCTGATGCAACAACCAGAAATTACATACATGTAGCAAAAAGAAAAGGAGTACTTGTGGCACCTTAGAGACTAACAAATTTATTTGAGCATATTGATGCATCAGATGCTACAGCTCACTTAATCGGATGCATCTGATGCATCAATATGCTCAAATAAATTTGTTAGTCTCTAAGGTGCCACAAGTACTCCTTTTCTTTTTGCGAATACAGACTAACACGGCTGATACTCTGAAACCATACATGTAGCAGTGGTCCAACTACACTTGCTCCCCTAGTGCAAGTGGGGACTGCCTGGGGCAGGTGATGCTACTGGTGGATCCCCTTATACCAGGAGAATCATTAGATGGTCAATTAGTTTATGTTAAGTCTCTTTGCATTCCTTGGTACCTCTGTTTTGCACTACTCTGGGACAGCTTTGGATCATCAGTTGTTCAGCCTCCATGTAATACATTTAAAGTGTTTTAACACAAAATGGTGAGTTTAAGACTACCCTGAAGATAGCCCCGGTAGTTTTAAAAACCTTGGCTTCTTAATAATTTGCCTCTACCTTAATGTTACTTTAACATAGCCCTCTTGTAGCATGCCCACTTTTATGACTCTTCATGTTATATGACTTGCAATGATTAAAAATATGGACTGCAGGGGAAAACATTTTTATTCTTATGTCTACCCTTCTCCGACATTCTGAGCAGAAATATCCTAAGGAAGAAAAAGAAAAGACAGAGGAGGGATGTGAGGACAACTCAGAAAGGGTACAGAAAATACAGTATATAGCTATCCTCCATAACTGGGCAATTTTGCTTACTCATATGCAAACAGTGTATATTACTTCATCAAATTTCTATAAATGAGAGACAGAGGCATCTTTTTATTAGAGAAAAATGGTTTCTGTATTCACCTGTCAGATCCTGCTAATTATCATAAACTGGAGGAGGAAGAAAAATATGCTGAGCTAATAAGAGTTGACATGATGTACTGCAATGTTTAACTAGAAACCTGAAAACACAACACACACACACGCACATTAATCAGGTACCCTCTGATTCTAGGAAGGGTATTTGGTACCTATGAACATTTTTGAGTGATGTAAGTTCCAGTGTGATATTGGGTACCAAAACCTTTATTAAAAATGACTGCCTGTCATTTCATCAGATTTATATTCAGTGTTAAGCATCGCCCATCACAGTAGGGAGAGGTACTGATGATTAAAAGGAGAACTGAGTGTAAAAATGCATGTAGCACCATAGGAACTGACAATGGACAATGCCAATCTAACTCCCTGCATTGCAGGATTTTTCCCTACAATATGCGTTGTGGCGAGGGGTGTCTCCTCCCAGTGAGCCTTTGGTAGCTGTCAACATTTTGGATAAGCAGTGGCAAATGTAATTTAGTGCCCATACCTGGCATAAAGGTATTTGAATTCAATACATATGGCTTTTCAGGGGAAGAGAAGTGGCAAGGAAGATGGGATTTAAGATTAGTCAAAGCCTATCACAGAAAAATGGCAAGCATGAGAATATCCATCCTGATTACATTAGTAATCCCCTCTCCAACACTAGACTAGATGCTGTTCTCCCCATCACCTAGACACGATTCCTATTTGGCATCAAATTCCTCAGCTTTCCCCACTATTGGTTGGCAGGGTAGCATTCCAGTGCTGAGAGCTACAACTGAGTGAGAGTGAGGATTTTGGGGTGCAGCCTCTGTAAGTGGAATAAGCTACATTGGTCAATAATTCACAAGTCAGTATTTGCCAGGGTTACTATACAGTGGTATCTAAGGTCTGGTCTTCACAAACTTAGGTTGACCTAACTATGTCCCTTAGGGGTGTGAAAAATTCTCACTGAGAATTCTCCCTGAGAAACGTAGTTAAGCCACCGTAAGCCATAGAATTGTAGGACTGGAAGGGACCTTGAGAGATCTTTTAGTCCAGTCCCCTACACTCATGGCAGGACTAAGTATTATCTAGACAATCCCTGACAGGTGTTTGTCTAACCTGCTCTTAAAAATCTCCATGATGGAGATTCCACAACCTCCCTAGGTAATTTATTACAGTGCTGAACTACCCTGACAGGAAGTTTTTCCTGATGTCCATCCCAAACCTCCCTTGCTGCAATTTAAGCTTATTGCTTCTTGTCCTATCCTCAGAGGTTAAGGAGAAGATTTTTTCTCCCTCCTCCTTGTAACAACCTTTTATGTACTTGAAAACTATTAGCATGTCCCCCCTCAGTCTTCTCTTCTCCAGACTTAACAAACCCATTTTTTTCAATCTTCCCTCAGAGGTCATGTTTTCTAAACCTTTAATCATTTTTGTTGCTCTTCTTTGGACTTTCTCCAATTTATCCACATCTTTCCTGAAATGTGGCACCCAGAACTGGACACAATACTGCAGATGAGGCCTAATCAGTGTGGAGTAGAGCAGAAGAATTACTTATTGTGTCTTGCTTACAACACTCCTGCATCCCAAAATGATGTTTTCTTTTTTGGCAACAGTATTACACTGTTCACTCATTTAGCTTGTGATCCACTATGACCCCATATCCCTTTCTGCAGTACTTCTTCTTAGGCAGTCATTTCCTATTTTGTGTGTGTGCAATGGATTGTTCCTTCCTCAGTGGAGTCCTTTCCATTTGTCCTTCTTGAATTTTATCCCATTTACTTCAGACCATTTCTCCAGATTGTCCAGATCATTTTGAATTTTAATCCTATCTTCCAAAGCACTTGCAAACCCTCCCATCTTGGTATCACCCACAAACTTTATAAGTGTACTCTCTATGCCATTATCTAAATCATTGATGAAGAAATTGAACAGAACCAGACTCAGAACTGATCCCTGCGGGACCCCACTCGTTATGCCCTTCCAGGATGACTGTGAACCACTGATAACTACTCTCTGGGAACGATTTTCCGACCAGCTATGCACCCACCTTATAGTAGCTCCACCTAGTATTTCCCTAGTTTGTTTATGAGAAGGTCATGCGAGACAGTATCAAAAGCCTCAATAAAGTCAAGATATACCATATCTACCACTTCCCCCCTATTCACAAGGCTTCTTATCCTGTCAAAGAAAGCCATTAGGTTGGTCTGACATGATTTGTTCTTAGCAAATCCATGCTGACTGTTACTTATCACCTTATTATCTCTAGGTGTCTGCAAATGGATTGCTTAATTATTTGCTCCATTATCTTTCCAGATACTGAAGTTAAGCTGACTGGTCTAATTCCGTGGGTTGTCCTTATTTCCCTTTTTATAGATTGGCATTTTATTTGCCCTTTTCCAGTCCTCCGGAATCTCACCCATTTTCCATGACTTTTCAAAGATAATCGCTAATGGCTCAGATAGCTCCTCAGTCACCTCCCTGAGGATTCGAGGATATATTTAATCAGGCCCTTTTGACTTGAAGATATCTAACTTGTCTAAATAATTTTTTATTGTTACTTCCCTATTTTAGCCTTTGATGAACCCCTAGTTCAACCCTTAGTTCAAAAAGAAAGGTTCTTCCACTGACCTATCTACTCCCCCTAAAGGGTGTGTATTTACTGAAAGACCCCTTCTGTCACTGTAGCAAGTGTCTATACTAAAGCTGTATCTGAAGCTGAACCACTGCAGAGCTTGTAGTGTAGACATACTCTAATGTCAGCTGAAGCATCCAGGAAATGGTTGTGTCTCAGATATCTCTATATGCAAACTTTTAGCAAAATATTAAAAAGTAAGAACCAGCCTCTACTCCACATTTTGCATCAAGGGCCTGACCTGAAGCCCAGTGAACAGAACACCACTAACTTAAATAGGTCTTAGATCGAGCTTGAAATGGGCATCTACACCATCTGGTTTTAACACTTGGATATCCACAGGGCTCTGAAGTGAGCATGTGTACAACAGCTTCTTCTTAGCCCGGTCCCTTCCTGCACCCTTTACCCCCAGTTACCCAGAATAAAATTGTGGTAGAATTGTTATAGACTTAAATACTGCTCTGCTCTCCATTCCATATCCACTGCATTTGAGGCTTTACTGCGTCTGAGCAAAAGGGAACACAGAGCACTTGCTAAGTGAGTGAAGGTTTCCAGCATTAGTGGTAATAGAAATCAGAATGCAAATGTATTTGTAATGTCATTGTAGATCGTATTGATGTTTCGAAATTCTTACTCTGGAACACTTTGGGGGCTTGTTATCCCATTTCCCTGATCTGACCGGAATCTGTATGTTATTTGTTAACTTGAAAATGTTCTCTGTTGTAATTTATTTTTCTATGTGCAATGTTTCCATAGTATAAACCAGTGGTTCTCAAAGCCGGTCCGCCACTTGTTCAGGGAAAGCTCCTGGCGCGCCGGACCAGTTTGTTTACCTGCTGTGTCCACAGGTTCGGCCAATCGCAGCTCCCACTAGCTGCGGTTCGCCAATCCAGGCCAATGGGGGCTTCAGGAAGGGCGGCCAGCACGTCCCTTGGCCCGCGCCGCTTCCCGCAGCCCCCATTGGCCTGGAGCGGTGAACTGCGGCCAGTTGGAGCCATGATCAGCCGAACCTGCAGATGTGGCAGGTAAACAAACTGGTCAGGCGTGCCAGGGGCTTTCCCTGAACAAACGGCGGACCGGCTTTGAGAACCACTGGTATGAACAATTACTATGCCACAGGATTCATCCTGTTAAGGGGATTGAAATCTATCTACCCCTCTCCCCACCTTATTAGCAAAGGTTTATTATTAATTATTCTTACCGTCATTTATAATGTCAACACTGTATTAGGTCCTTTATTCAATTTGCACCAGCTGTTGACACCCCATTGTTAACTTATACCCATTAACATAAAATTGCTATGACTTTGCCATGTAACAGTGTGCTTAAGCAAACTTTAGTGTGTTTCCATTGGAGTTTGCCAGCATTCAGACACAGAACTGAATCCCTGGGTTCAGAGAAGAAATGCATAAGGGAAGTTAAGGTAGAAAGAAATGCCAAAATCAAATCTTCATATAGAATCTATAGACCCTTACTTCAAATATGTTTTACACTGACACTGTAATTGACTTCATTAGTCTTGAAAATTGTCACAGCAAGTCAGACAGGCTGACTGCATGGCTCCTGCAGTTAGAAAATAACATTAGAAAATGGTAATTGCTAAATGAAATTTTGAGCTACAATTTATTTCTATATAGTGTATTTTGGTTAAACACACAAAAAGATTTCAGTAGACTGCTAACATAGAAGTCTGGAAAGAATGAAAGCTCACTAACATCTCAAATTGTTACCAACCTAGACTGGGGAGATCAGGCCCTATCTATATATGATGAGTTTTTAAGATGAACAATAATAAGGTTCCATAATCTTCAAAATATGGACATGGAAAAGCTAAACCGATCAAGGCCACATTAACTCAGCCATGTTGCTGTTTACTGAATGATGTATATTTTATGATAAATATAATTATTTACTGTTTAGTTATTTAACATGTACTGTAAAACAAACAGCAAGTGCAACATGGCTGAGCAAATATTGCTAGTGGAGCAGTTTTCTTTATTTGTATTCCAGCAGTATCCAGAGACCCCACTGTTCTCCATACTGTATAAATAGGAAACTATCCGTGCCCTAATGTTTGCAAGTTTGAAGAACTTGAGGCCTCACTCCTGTGAACACTGATGTACTTGTCTCAATGGGATTCTTCATGTGCGGAAAGTTATTCAGGAGGATAAGTGTTTGCAAAATCAGAGCCTTAACATGATACTAATAAAACAGCAGGATCAGGCCTTTTAAAGGCAAGAGATTTCAAATTTCAGATGAAAAGTATTTTGCGTTTCTATTAGTGAAGTTTTTTTTTGCCATTTCAGTTGAGTTTGTGTTTTTTGGAATTATTATTTCTGCCTCTGGCTGTCTTATTCTTTCCCCCAATATATCCTCACTGAAACATTACCTTCAATTGAAAATGTGTCATTGAAGCAAACAATTTTTCTATTACATGCAAGTCTATTCTTGAATGGCTGTATTACATAAGTACTCCATTGTTACTTTATTAAGCCATGTTGACACAATGAAATCCTTTTAGTGCTTCACACTAGCTGTGCTATCAGAGATTTCAAAGAAAACTGGCTCCACATCAAATCAGAAATGGGTAAACCTACTGTATGTCATGAATAGCCACCTGCAAATCACCAGATAAAGAATTGCCATTCACCAAGGTTATGTCACTAAAGCAACAAACTCACCACAACAAGCAAAAAGCCTCCAGGAGACAATTTGTCACCTTGTTTCTGACATGAGGCAAAAAGCGACATTAGCCAAGTTAAACTTTGATGCTGCAAATCTTACAAACAGAGGCTGTTTGGAGAGATGTCCTAGACATCTGCTTCTTGTCCCAGTCGCAAATGCTGTGACAGCCTCACTAATAGTGTTTGGCACTTATGATAGAAGTCCTAGCCAGAAACTAGTATCCAAAAAAAAAAAGGTCTATAGAGCAGCACTATAAAATGGTTGAGTTCCAGCAATGGGTGAAGGTTTGGGGAGGGAGACCACTGATCCCTAATGCTTTCTTACAGAAACGGGTGAAGTAGCAGCATCCCAAACTCCATGAGAGTCCACAGGTAAGAGCCAACTGAATAGACAATTTTCCATCCCTTGGGCCCTCTTTTAATTTAGGAGCAAAGCTGCTGCTGGAGATGTGCTGCCATCAGATGTGTCCCCATGCAACCTCTCAGGGGCATTCATGAAGGTGATCCAGAGGGCGGTTTACAGAGATGTAGACAATATTAACTTCCTCTTCGATTTCCAACCAGCCTACAGGGAATGAGACCATGTAAAGCAACAGTCTCCCAGTTCCTCTCTACCCCTGCCATAAAGGACTGCAACTCTGCAGTGTCACAATGAAGGGGCATCCACAACCCATTGATGGAAAGGGCTTGGGAAGCACTGCTGTGGAGACAGCACTTCCACTTCCATACTAATGGGGGACCCACCCACAGAGGGTCAACGCTACACATGAACCTGGATGCAATGCTCCAGCTCAGTTATGGCTCAGGATGTATTTAGAAAGTAGACTGTAACTGCCACCACACACCTATGGAACTTCTGCATTGTATATGGTAAATTAACAATTTGCAATTAACAAAAGAACTACAAATCCATTAAATAAATATAAATGATGTAATGTGTTTAAAAATACCGAGGAGTAGAATAATGATGTACCACCAATCCAAACCACTCGCATTTTGCATGCTTTTTAACATCTGCACATCAATGCTTATCAGCCAAAGATCTCAAAGCACCATGATTCTATATAGACATTAATTAAGCACCACAACAATCCTGCAAAACAGGTATTAGGTCAATTTCCCCTTCCTGTATCCCCAAGGGCTCTTCACCAGGTAACAGCACCAAACACCATTTTTCTGTACATGCTATACCAGACGTTATACATTTTTTAAGGAATACCGGAGTTAAAATTGTTCCCTTTGCAATTGTAAACAATGTCTGAAATGACTCTGACTTTGGAATCCCTCTTTGGGATCCACTTTGCCAGTTGTGTTGAATTTTAGGCCTGCTACAAAGCCTATAGGGGCAAGCATTTGGGGTGGAAGTGTTTGTCTAGGAAAAAAACTAGAGGTTTTGTTTGCAGGGGATTAGGGTTTTCCCACTGACACCTTTGTAAGGGAGAATGGTTGTTGGTTTGCTACCACTCTGTGTCTTTGTTGGATTGCATTTTAATTATATATCAAGGGAACTGCTAGCTTGGGACAGGCACTCTTGTTTGTGTTGGAATCAAAAATAAAGTCAAAGATAGGCCATGTACTAAGTGTTGATAACTCATGGGAATTTAAGAGTCATTGTATCATTCTGTGAGATTTCTAATTAAATTCAACAGAGTGCCACCTTACCACAAGCCATTAATTGCAGTCTGGAATTTTCAACCAGGTCCGTAATGGTATCCCTTCATCTCCCGATAACACCATTTACGCATGTTACTACTCTACAAAACAATTGTAAGCAGAGTCTGAATGAGCTCTCCCCTCCCATCTAGTGGTGAGCTGTGGAAAAGGACTTCAGGAGCTGATCTCGTTTGCATGGGCACACCATCCTGCCTAGGTGCTCAGCATGATGGGATTGCTTGCCCAACTGGTCACTTTTGGCTGGTGCAGGATGCCCAGTCTCCTTGTTATTGAGGCATAAAGCGTTGTTATCCTTGTTGTGTGAATAAAGGGCAGCAGAACTGTACTTGGCATTTCCTCATTGAGGGACTCACTCTCAACTAAATGACACTCGCTAGGCAGGGGACATGGGTTCCAAAGCCCAGTGAGTTGAGAGAGGGTGGGCACAGGTACTTGTACCTGGTGGTGTGGGTCTTGCCCAAGGGCCTCAGACACCATTTGACCTGTCCTCTCTCCACTGTGTAATAACAGACCTAATTTAGACTCAGTTGAGAGTCTTGTTACACTCTGCAGAGCTGAAATCACTGATACCTAGGTCTAAGTATTAGACCTGCTTTGGGAGAGTGGCTCTGATGCAAGAGACTGTCCAGCACGCATCAGCAGTGAGGCTCCCCCACTAACAACTGAAATCACTGAGAGCAGTGTTAAGTGGGGGGCCCTGAAGACATCTTGGTGTGGCCATCAGGGCAGCTGGTGGGGAAGTGTGGTGCGCTGCCCACAGGACGGCTGGCAGAGAATGCCAGAGCAAAGCCCCGTAGAGAGGGGCAGAGCGAATAAGGTGCCTCCTTACACTTACACCTACCCCTCCCCGCCCCTGTTCACCCAGGATGGGAAGTGAACTCTTCAGATGCATCTCTGAACTCTGGGTCTGCACTGTCAAAGGGCAGCGACTGTGAGTGGGGTGCAGAGAAGGGGTGGGCACGTTAAAGAGACTTTTGGGTTGCTGGATTTAAGAACCTGAGGAGAAAAGGACACTGCCCAACTTACCTGGGGGTGGGTCTTTTGATCATGGTTTATATTAATAAACCCCATTTGTGGTGTTTCCCCAAATTAATGTGGAATTATTTCCCTATTTTTATTAAAAGTTTTTTGCTACACTCTGTTGGGGCTGACCAGAAGTTCCCTTGGGCTATTGTTACAGCATGGTTCGGTGGGAGCTAGTTGTGAGCTGGCTTTGACCGGCCAAGCTGGCTTGCAGCCACTTGGCTAAATAAACAAGTAAAAAAATAAGAAAGGCCTAAAACTGTGAAGTGTGGAAATAGAAAACAGCAGTGTTTCCTGCCAGAGCCTGCTTGTGGGTGGATATGCCCCCCCTTAGAAGGAGGTGATAATTAAAAGCAGCTATGAAAATTGCTTTAGACGAACAGTCTCACCTGCGGACCCTGGCTTTGTGGGTGCCCAGGAATTCCCCATGCTGGAGCAGCACCTGCTACGAGCCCTCGAGGACAAGGCAGGAGGGTCCAGGACTGTCCGTAGCAGAAGGGGCTTAAGCACTGATTCTTGCTGACTTGCTTGGTTGCTAAAAAACCTGTATTTAATAATGTGTAAAAGCTAAAAAGCTTATTATACTTTAGCAATAAAACCAGTTATACTTATATATAAGTATATATAAGTGCACTTATATATGTGCACTTAGCATGGCTTCACTAAATATGTCCAAGCCTCCCCCCCTTAAAACCAACACACTCAGACTCTGTGCTTGCGAGAGAAGTATTGCCTCTTAGAGGCACCTAAGGGGTGGTGTGTGATTGTTGCAGGTCACCCCCCCGGGTGGGGGCTCAAGCCTGTTTTGTGTTGTATTGTTGAAAAGGAACCCCGAGATACTGAACCTGGCCCTTGTTGCTGCCAACTCTGTCTGGCAGAAGGGTTACACAATGTCTGATTGGAGTCAATGTAATCTTTTCTTAGATTTTAATTGCTGACTAGTTGTCTTCTAAATATATGAATTTCAATTAATAGAGTCATGTAAGTACAAGAATGTGGATACAACTCCCCCCCCCATGTGTAGAGGAGGTTAGATTTTACTCTCTGAAATGTGACAAAGCAGACTGTAAAGTTTTGATTAATTTACTGAATTCTTCTATATTTTCTTGTATTGCACACAACTGTGCATTGTCCATGAATACAACACTGAAATAAAAACACAAACAAGACATTTGTGTTTCTGGAGTTTCTAAACTAAAATTACTGCACTATAAAATGCATTAGTAGTGAACAATTTGTACTGAGATACCAGTGCTGTAGAATATCATGGTTTTATACTGTCATCTACTAACTGACATCACATAAGGTGTGGCAAGGGATTAGTAATAGGCTGGAAGCAATGATATAGGATTCCAACAGTGCTTTGTAAAATTCTGTAAAAAGATCTGGCTAAGTTCAGATGGGCATGGACAAAATATATTTATAGCAGAAGCCAAAGAAGAAGAATTTTAGGCGAGCCTAGGAACGATCCCTTTACATTTGTGGGTTTTCAATGAAAACTGTTGCAATGAGATCTCAAGAAGAAAGAGTAAAGGCATTGTATTCTGAAATTAAGTACAGCAGGTAGGAAGATCAGGCATGGATTCTCAGCAGGATCACAGTCAAGTGCATTAAAGTATGTTTTGTTTCTTTAAAAACTTGCATACAGTACGTGAAATCATTATTAAATCAATGGCTTGTTAGCAATATTGTAACACTTCTAAAGGCCACTAAAAATCCTCTAGAAATAGTTTTCTTTAGTCTGAAGTATTTTGTGATTCTACTTATTAATTATTACACTTTAGCTAAGAATCAAGACCATTTATTGTGAACTGCCTTGATATTTCTATGACATTATCAAAATGCATCAACTAATAATCAAAACGAAAAGGAAAAAGGGGATAGGTTAGTAGGGAGAGGAAATTGGTTTGAGGATTCAAGTCATAACATTTGACTAAGTTACAATTCCATGGAGAGTCAATCCAATATATTCTATCATATACATTGTATAAAGTTTGATAAAGTCTCTACTTAACCTCAAGTACAGCAACAAGTTACCAGAATAGAACAAACCAGAGTCACTGCCTCTGTAAGAGATCACCGCTAACATGAAATGCTTGTAGAATGACTTTAGAGCAAGCAGAGCACTAAGCAATTGTCTTGACATTTTGCAATAAGCAGGAACTGCATTCCTTTGACATGGAGAAGAGGTTGTGTCCCTATCACTAGTTTGCATTCCTTTCTGTCTCCATCCTCAAAAAATGACCTCAAGGCTACCACTTTATTAAGTCTGAGATCTGCAGTTGCAATTTGTTTTGCAAATAGTCTCCCTTGTCTAGACCTCAAGGCTCCTGGCTTAAAGGTACAGCACGTTATGGAGAGCAATAGTTTTTTGGGGGGTTTTTTTGCCACTCACTGCAAAATTTCAAGTTTGTCTTTCTTTTATGCCTAAAGCTTCTGGTTAAAAAGAAAAACAGAATAAAAACAACATTAGGTTACAAGATTACATCTAGCACTGAGGGGGGATGTTTTTTTCAGAGAAATAAAATGTGCATTAAAAATGTAAAAATAAAATGCTAAAAAATTAGCAAAGTCTACAAAATAACTAGGTTAGCCCTCCCTACCCCCCGCTCCCCCCAGGTGAACAACACAATATTTCAGTTTATGCTAACGGCAGCAATGCACAGAGAGCAAGGGAAGAACATATCCCCAGATGTGGGTAAAGTGGGATTTGATTATTCTTGTACGTTGTCACAGCACCATAGCGATATCCAGTAAAAAGGTGACCCTTAAACCACTGGAATCTTATTGGGGTTCCAGTTCTACTAAACATATGCTATCCTTTTACAGCTAGCTAAGGGGGCTGTGAATGATGGTTCACACATCTCTATCACCATCCCAATCAGCCAATCAAATTATAATAAATGGACCAGTAGAGGATAGAAAGTATTTGGAGGTGTCAGTTCCAAGTTGCTAGTCATAGCCAACCCCAGCTGTAGTTAAGAGGGGTTGGAATGTTTACGTCCCATTACTGCAAAGAATTATGCACAAGTGTAAGCTTATTCGTGTGAGTAGTCCAATTCATTGGAACTATACATGTGACTTAAGTTAGGCACATGCATAAGTCTTTGCAGGATACAGACCTTTGTCTGGAAACAGCATAATGAACAGTGATGCAGTGAGCAAAGGAACATGAAGGACCATTTACTTAGAACTATGGAGAAGTACCTGAACAAACATCTATGGACTCTTCAAAACAACCCAACAGGTGTAGCTGCCTCAGACACAAATCATCCTTTTAAAAAATGGCAGCAACACTGGTTTTAGTAATGGCTAGATAATGGTTTTCATGTCATTACTACAAGAGATACTGGTTTTAACACAACTTGCTGCCTACCAACCCTCCATTGTCCTACAATTTCATTTTCAGCACTGTCCGACAATTAAGGTGGCCACTCATGCATTCCTGCAATACAGGACATTTCAATACTTCCAGGAAAGGCATGGGCCCTGCCCCTGTTGACAGGACGTCACAGGTACTCTGCAGACCTGAAGAAGAGCTCGCTGAAACTGGAAAGTTTGACCCTTTCAACAGCGGAAGAATTACCTCATCCACCTTGTGTTTCTCATTATTGCAAGCTGTCATATTTTGGACCATGGGTAGCACAGACTGAGTTGAGCAGTCATACCCCCAGTTTCCGCAAAAAAGGTACATGGAAAATATGAAGTCCCCCACTACTTAGATTGTGCCTGCCATAGAATTTGCCCAACATTTATTCATCATATATGCAATTAGCAAGAAGAGAAAACTAAGTGGAAGTTGGCTTTCTACCTCGTGTTGTAATACATGTGATGTAAATTATGTTGTAAAGGTTCCCAATCAATCATGCTAAACAGAATGGTTCATGTGTGGCACATCAAATGTGACATAACAGATCTCAGAGTGACTAAACTCAGTTTAACCACAAATAGATGCTTACCCTGATGTGTCATAACCTTTCTCAATCTAATATACTACTGGACATTGACAATATCCTTGGGTACTTAGAGAAAACTATGGTTTCTTTCCCAAAGACCTCACAATCTCAGGGGTCTGATGATGTGCTGAGAGGTCCCAACTCTCATTGACTTAAGTGGTACAAGGGCCTAGTACTACGCAGTGAAGAAGGACGAATGTGTCACAAAGAGCAGAGTTACATGTTCAAAGGGGGTGGGACTGGAGGTGGAAATTAGTGAAGGTCCTCAGAAATTCCTTTTGGAGCATAAAGAGGTTAGAGAGACCACCACCATGATTTCTGTAATTGGACTTTTCATATTTCCTGAGTAGAATGAGGAGAACATTGCATAAAATCTATTCATTTCCTATGCAGAAGGGAAATCCTAATTCTACCTGTCAGCCTCTTGTACTGAACAGTGTTAATATGTTATATACCTGTGTGCTGAGCAAACAGATCGCTAAAACAGTGACTATTAAAAGTTCATGTTTATAAGAATGCAGTCCATAACGCTGAGCCACCAAACACCTGGAGCAATTTGACATAACTTTAATAGAAATTATAATCTATCTAGAAGATCCCAAAAACTAATTGCAGAGACCAAACAGCTTTTTGATTCGAAGAGGGCATCTTCTACCACAGATAGACATTTAGCCATATGGAGAGTCCCACATCTATAAAACTGAGTCTATATATAAACTCTGAAGTCATCATAAAAAAAGAATCAAAATTTCTTGTGCATTTGGAATGAAAATATCAAGAAGTTGTGAATGGATGCAAACATCTTCAACTTCAAGAAGCATTTGACTCCTAGGAGCATGTAAACAGTGGGAACGGTGTGGTTGCATTGAATTTCTAAACCTCTCTCTACGACTAAGATGCTTCAATGGAATTAAAAAAGTAATGAGGAATACATTGAGAACAAATTCTGCTGGTAGATAATAGCACAGTTCAGTCAATAGTAACAATCCCACTAAGCTTTCAGGGGCTATTATCCTCATTTCGGCATTTCATTTGTTGTTTTATCCCCTCTGTAAAGTACATATTCTTTAATGTAGGCTATTTTTTTTCCTATCATAGATTTTGCTGGAGCTTAAGTGTTACCACAAGTTAATGGATAAACCTCCCTCTTAGCAATCATAGATCACAAAGTTTGTACCACAGATGGCTCTTCATTGTAATAGAAATGCAGTAATTAGAATTTACATTTCCTGTCTTGATCACATGGTTGGACAAGGTGGGGGAGATAATATATTTTACTGGACTAACTTCAGTTGGTAAAGAGTTAAGCTTTCAAGTTTACACTGAGCTTTTCTTCAGGTGACATCTCATTCAGTTTACTAGCTGTATGTTTTCAGTATAGCTATACATGGTCTGCTTCCATGCCCGTTAGTTGAGTGCTATAGGATTCCGTTTTAAAAGGCAAGATACAAAACATCAAATCACTTTTACCAAAGCATGGAGAAATAAAGACACAGATTTTTGCATGGGTTTTCACATTAGAATTACCATGAAGCAAAATCTATATCATTAGTAAAACAAATCTAGTTACTGAAATGTCTTGACTTGTGGTAGAATGGAGGCTTGCAGTACGTATTCTTGTAACTGGAACTAGCTGTTCACTTTTGCTTTACCATTCAACATCACAAACTGAAGTAAACTGAATAAATGAATCTTCTGTTCTGACTTCATACAACTGGTTTACCCAGGAGCTAGCCTTTCATCCAGCCCCAGCACTGCCCTCAATGGATACGACTTTACTCCAGGAAGCAAGACCTTGGGTGCCAGGCTTGTCACAGAGTTATTGACTTTGCCTATTTGCCTTGTATATAACTTAGGGAAATGAAAGAGATCATTTTGTTTTCCTTTGTTGCAGTGAATGACAAAATACAGCTGTCATTTTTCAAACATTAGCACCTTAATAAGACATTTTACATATGTATGGTGTGCAGGGTTTGGATAAGCATACAAGAGCCTAAAGTACTAATTTGGGCTATTAAACTACTATTATTGGAATACTGAGTTCACACGAGCAATGGGTTTTAGAACACAAAGTTACTTTGAACCAAATAGTTTGGGGGGAAAGGAGTTGGGTGGGGGGGAGCAAAGCGTTTGGATCTTGCACTTTGGTTCAGGCCAATCTCTGTGAACAATAAAGTCGAGGGAAATATAGAAACACAACAACATTCTAAAGAGAGAGACCAAACCACACGGCAGAGTTATTCCCCAAATCAGATTTACATTGCATTCCATGCTGCTGCTTTCACACCTTAAGTCCCTTTTTTGTAAGAGGGTGACATATTCATGATCCTCATTGAGCTTTTGTTCACTTTAAATACTTAAGAAACTAGCCTGCACGCTTTATGTTCAGGTACCTGCCCAGATTTTCAATCATTGGATTGCATTGTAGTTGGAGAGACAGCCCCGCTGCTCCATTCTTTGCAATGGTACCATGAAAGGGTGTCAGCAATAGGGAAAGAGAGGGAAAAGTCTGCACATTCCCAGGTTTAGAAATGCACCGGAGCTACAACTTTCAACATGAAATGTCCTGAGCTTTCCTGCTGCAGCCACCACCCCCGCCAGGAGGATCAAAGCGTTACTTTCAATCTAAGGATCCAGACATTTGTTACCTAAGTGTGTCAGGTTGACTTTAACTGGCAGTGCCCGACCCGAGTGACCAGTGAGAAGAAAAGAAGAGCACAGGAACTCTGCCCCTCCCTTCACCCCAAGTTGCCTTATTAATACTAATTGTGAGTTACAATAGTTGAGATAGTGCAATTGTACCTGTGCCAGTGCAGGCCTTTCACCTCTTGCCCTCATTTTGAATGTAGTTCTCACTAAAACATGTCAAAGGGTGCTTTTGGGACCTGGGATTTTAGGAAAATGAGCAATTAGATTTTGTTTTCTTTAAGAAAAGGAGTGAGCTCAGTTTACTTGCTAGTAGTGTCTCTGGTTAGGTTCCATTCCTTTCATTCACCTCCAAAGATTATTTAAAATAAAACAGGGATGATATTTTTTAAGTTTCGGACTATAATCTAGGCTCCAGCGGAGAGTGTCTTTACAAACACTGATGAGCCACATATTCAAATCTAATATTTTTATCTGTATTTTTTCTCTTTCATGTAGAGCACTGTTTATCACCTATTTATTGTACAAACAAAAGCTTTCTTCACCGTCTCCTCCCCCTGCTGCCTATCAGAGCAGTGACATCATCGTAACGGCAGTGATCATAATCTGTTACCCGGCAACAATTGTGATGACACAGACCAAAGATGAACGGTAATTGCACAGAAGAGGAAATTGTGGATGGAATGGGGAGGAGGTCTTGTTTAGACACCACAGCAGGGTACTCCCCAGCGAGCACTAATGGAAAGCAGCATAGAAGAAAGAAATATTAAAAGTAAATCAAATTTGTTTTCCAAAGAGATTCTAATAATTAACCCTGAAGTTGCGAGTACAAATTTCAACCTTCTATTTGAAGTGATTTATTCAAAATATGTATTTAATTTTATTCTTTTCCTATAAATGTACATAATAACAACCTACTGTTACATCTTAATAAGCATAATTATCATGGAATCATAGACAGGATCTGAAAGCTAAGCTCTTTGGGGCTGGCTAGGTCTCTGTTATGTGTCTTTCAGTAACTGCCACAGTGGGGCTCTAATCCCTGACTGGGGCTACCATGATACAACACATACATTCATAGAAAGAGCCAAATCCTGCCCTGGGGGTGAAGCTTCTCCCCTCCCTTCCTCCCTCAAATGCTCCCAATCAGCAGCACAGCACTGAGGAGCACCTCAACAAATCTCCTCAGCTACCTGTTGACCCCCATGATCATAAAGGAGGTATGATTAGGATAACAGGATATGTTAACCAGGCTCCACACTGCACTTTTTCACTATAGAAGCTGAGTTTGTCCAACAGCGTGTGCCCCCAGCCCACCTAGAGTCATTCTGCTTTGCACCAACAAGATGGACCACGGACCATAAGCATAGCGGTTACTATATGCCCCTTATGCACCTTCCACAAGTGAGGACAAGATTTCACCTACCCTCTACTGTAAAAATAAATCTGCAAACATAACACAACAAGCCAGAAATTCAGCCAATAATTACATGAAGATCAAAACGTGCTTTTACGTCAATGGTGTTTTGTCTGCTGTTTCTCCCCACCCCAGTTTGCAGCAAAGCTAAAAGCAAAAGGTCTTTGTGTTTGTCTGTCTTAGCAGGCAGATCAGGGATGGTGGGTTTTGGGGAAGATTTCACAGAGGGCATCCATAAGTGACTATGGCAGCCCAAGGGTTAAGGAAGCCTTGTGTGTTACCTTGGTACAGTACCTTAAACCTGACAACCCATACTCAAATGTATCATTAGTTTTGAAGAGTGCATGTACCTTTAAGTATTTACTTTGTCTCCATGTATTAATTATACATTTTGCATTGATTCTACAGCTTTTATCTTTGTAACTGAGACCTTTGCAACTGTGATTATAAAGGCAGCACAACAACTTCTAACTTTCCTGGCACTAAGTACCATTAAAAGCCATTTTATGGCTCTCCAGTCATTAGAACCTTGGTATCACTGGGGCACAGAACAGAACTCTTTACCTACTACCTGGGGATAAGTGCTGCCATTATGTTGGAGATTAATGGAGTAGGCAAAGAGGCCAAGCACAACATGGTCTTGTGTTATATTTGACCTTGTGATCATTTAGCACTGGACTGGGAGCAGAGCACAGCTGTCAACTTTTTCTTTCCATAGCACACAGAAAAAGCAGACAAGCTAAAGCTGTACCCTCTTCCTGCAGCAAGAGAGATTTTTGGAAGTAGATTAAAAAAGTTAGGAAAGGTGAACAAGCTAGAGGAAAAAAAATACTTCTCAGCATGAGAGAAGTTAGTTCTGCATAGAGAAATGAAAACATACGTAATAATAATATGACATCGAGAGTTTTATTCAACATAGTGAATAAACATATTCAACATATTTTCCAATAACTTGTTTTGGCACAACTTCACAGAACTATTCATCAGAGGTTGTAGTGACAGATGAAAATGATATGAACACAAGGGCAGCATTTCTCTTAAAGACAGTGTGCTCTGAATGTAAGGTGTCCTGACTGTGCAGGTTCTATAACACAGTGAGAAGGAAATGGCACTTGTCAGGGTTCCCTCCCAACTCTGAACTCTAGGGTACAGATGTGGGGGCCCGCATGAAAGATCCCCTAAGCTTATCTCTACCAGCTTAGGTTAAAACTTCCCCAAGGCACAAATTCTTCCTTGTCCTTGAAACGGTATCGCTGCCACCACCAAGTGAGTTAGATAAAGATTTAGGAAAAGGACCACTTGGAGTTCCTATTTCCCCAAAATATCTCCCCAAGCCCCTTCACCCCCTTTCCTGGGAAGGCTTGAGAGTAAACAAGGTGAGCACAGACCAGCCCCTCGGGTTTTTAGGACACTAAAAAACAGTCAGGTTCTTAAATCAGAACTTTATTATAAAGAAAAAGTAAACGAAGAACCTCTGTAAAATCAGGATGGAAGGTAATTTTACAGGGTAATCAGATTCAAAACACAGAGGATTCCCCTCTAGGCAAAACTTTACCGTTACAAAAAAAAAACAGGAATAAACCTCCCTCTTAGCCTAGGGAAAATTCACAAGCTGAAACAAAAGATAATCTAACGCATTTCCTTCTTATTACTTACAATTTGTAATCTTAGATGCTTAGTTCAGGTATGGCTTTAGGAGATGTATTTTCCCTGCCCTGGTTACTCGCTGTTCCACAGAGAACACAAAGAAGCACAAAACAAAAACCTTCCCCACAGATTTGAAAGTATCTTCTCCCCTTATTGTTCCTTTTGGTCAGGTGCGAACCAGGTTATCTGAGCTTCTTAACCCTTTACAGGTAAAGGCGGGATTTTAGTCTACCCTTAGCTATATGTTTATGACAGCACTATTCAATCTAAAATTAAAAATAGGTATTTTTGTTTATTTCTTATATGGTGCCATAGCTTAGTTCAGTGCTTCACAGACCCAAAGTGCTTGCAACCTCAACCAAATGGACAGGATTCAACAATGAAGGCACAAGAGTGGGAGTTGACTAAGGGACTTAGATGCCCCATATTTCAGCTGTATTAATTTGGGAGCCATTACTACAAGACTCTCAGCGTGCCTGACTGCCACTAAATGCATTGCAGGAGATACTCAGCATTTTGCAGGATTTGGGGCCTGGGGAATGGAAAGCCTGGGGAGAAAGGAAGTAGGTTTTAAGGAGAAATTAGATGGAGGGGAGTAAAGAGGCTTGGCAATACGAAGAGGGAGATGATGCTACATAAAGGGAAAGCATCAAAACAAACAAGAGGTAGAGCCTGAGAAATGGACAAAAGTTGGAAAAGTTTCAGGAGGATTAGGCAGGGCACGGGTTTCTATATACACAGTGTGAGAGAGAGCTAGGCAAGTCCTGCAGTCCTTTCTTAGTCTTTACTAAGGCAAAACTCCCATTGACTTCAGATTCATGTACCCAAGTAGCTATAAGTAAAGGAAATAGGATTTGGGCCCTTAGAAATGCTAAATATTGCAAATATATGACATACCTATTACTTTATCAATTTTACTTTTGAAGTGAGCTATGCAATTTTGTAGAGATGATAGCTTTCTCTTCCCCTCCCCCAGTTGCTCTTCAAATGTTATGATTTAATATCACTCTAAAGGTTTTTACTGCAGCAGAAATTATCAGCATTTATAATCAAGCAGAAGCATATTTTAAATTTCTACTTGATATTTTTTTCAATATGTACAGAGTAAGTGTTATTTGTTAAGGTAAACTGGAATGAAGGACTGATGCTAGCAGTAGCTTCGATATACTGTCCCAGATCCTCTGTTGTGGACCAGATCCTTTATACCATGCCACCTGCTTATTCTAGCTGGAGACCTATTGACTCTGGCCCCAGATGGATCACCACAGTGCATGAAACATTATCTAATTCTGTAGAGATAATGTAAATGATACTATTGCCTCTTATTTAGAGTTGGTGCAGGGAGTGTTACCAGAGTAAAGGGGACATGGTCAGGAAATGCTTACATCAATTCCTGGCTGTGGTTCCAGCTACTTCAGATTGGTAGCCAGAGGAAGTTAGAGCAGCCTCAGGGCTGCTCTAATTTACAGCAGGGGGCCACACCAACACAAAGCAGCTTTAGGATTGGGGTAACTCACTTGGAAGCTTTATACCACATTTGCTCTGCCCCCAACACCATCCTCCCTCCTCTGTGTGAGCTCAGTCAGACAACAGCATCAGCTTCACACAACAGGGACAATGTCTGTTGCTTGAATTAGAAAACAAACTTGATGGGAAATATTTCCAGGCAGCACATTAGAACTCTTGGTGCTACAAGAAGGCAGAAACCCATCCCCAGCAGCTTCAACTGTCTTTGGAGTACCACAGAGTATGAGGCTGGAGTGTAGCATAGAGCCTGCTGCAAATGACAAGCTAAGATTTAATTCCTAGAACTGCTGACCAGTCTAGGCATTGCCTATTATTTACTGTGGCTTTCTCCATCTCGCCTGCTAGACGGCGGAATGCACTTCAGAGTACGTCTCCCCAGGGAGGGAGAATTAAGCACCTTGCCTTGCAAGGACATGCTTCTGGATTAATGGTCAATGGTGAGAGGGCTTTCTCAGGCTGCAGCCAGACTCCAGCCAGCCGACATGTCTGGTTATTTTCTTGGACAAAGACTGCTCTGAGGGGGCAATAAAATCTTTCATGCTAAAGTGAAATGGTAATTCTCAGACTAAGGAAATAAGCAGTCTAGCAAGAAACAATGAAGAAGAAAATTCTCTGTGTTATTTAAGAAAAAAGAGCTTTCGAATAATATACGTGAGAACTGAGGACAAAGGATTTTTATTAATATATTTTATATAATGTAAATGTAGTCTCCAAAGAGAAACCTTACCAGATACTGAGTTTTAAGATCATTTTTGGCATTTCTCTTTCCCCACTATGATCACTGGCACCACAATAATAATAATAAATAATAAATTGCACATACAGCATTGTATTTCATCACAGTTTTTGAAGCACTTTACAAACATGATTTAAATAAGCCTCAGATCCCCTTTTGGGGTAGAGAAGGAACATGATCCCTTTTTGAAAAATGTGAAAACTGAAGGATGTTAAGGCAACACAGAAGTTAAGACTAAATTATTCAAAAGCGTCCACTATTTAACTGTGTGCCCCCGTCTTGAGATGCAAGGGGCCTGATTTTCAGAGGTGCTGAGCACCTGCATTTTCCAGTGATCCATTGTCCTCCAATCTGTGCACCTGAAAAAATTGAGGTACCCCTAAATTTCAACCCAAATAACTTGCCAACGGTCACAGTGGAAGTCTGTGGCAGACCTGGGAATATACCTTAGGTGTTCAGCATACTCGGCACCATAGTGATGAGTATGGTGTAAATGTGTAGATAATTAGAACACAAATATCCTGATTTCTCATCTTGTGCCTTAGCTACAGAAGCATGTGAAATTAAGTCATTTTCTGTTCTTTGTCTTACAATCTGTCACACAAATGAAAAACTGACTGAGAAATTCCCTGCCTCTCACATTCTAATAGGATCACCTATTAGATCATCTAATCCATGGTACAGTTTACTACCAGAAGATATGTCAGAAATTAAATGATACCACATGTGATCTTAGCCAAAAGGCCAAGAAAGGCAATAACCTCAATTCCCCGCCCCCGATTTGCCCACATTGATTAGAAAGTCCTGTAAAGGAAAAGAAAAAGAGTACTTGTGGCACCTGAGAGACTAACCAATTTATTTGAGCATAAGCTTTCGTGAGCTAACGCTCACTTCATCGGATGCATACTGTGGAAAATACAGAAGATGTTTATATACATACAAACCATGAAAAAATGGGTGTTTACCACTACAAAAGGTTTTCTCTCCCCCTACCCCACTCTTCTGCTGGTAACAGCTTATCTAAAGTGATCACTCTCCTTACAATGTGTATGATAATCAAGGTGGGCCATTTCCAGCACAAATCCAGGGTCAAACTGGACAGTCTCTACGTAAAAGAATAAATGGACACAAATCAGATGTCAAGAATTATAACATTCATAAACCAGTCGGAGAACACTTCAATCTCTCTGGTCACACGATTATAGACATGAAAGTTGCGATATTACAACAGAAAAACTTCAAAACCAGACTCCAGCGAGAGACTGTTGAATTGGAATTCATTTGCAAATGGGATACAATTCACTTAGGCTTGAATAGAGACTGGGAGTGGCTAAGTCATTATGCAAGGTAACCTATTTCCCCTTGTTTTTCCTACCCGCCCCCCCCCCCCCTTCCTCAGACATTCTTGTTAAACCCTGGATTTGTGCTGGAAATGGCCCACCTTGATTATCATACACATTGTAAGGAGAGTGATCACTTTAGATAAGCTATTACCAGCAGGAGAGTGGGGTAGAGGGAGAGAAAACCTTTTGTAGTGGTAAACACCCATTTTTTCATGGTTTGTATGTATATAAACGTCTTCTGTATTTTCCACAGTATGCATCCGATGAAGTGAGCTGTAGCTCACGAAAGCTTATGCTCAAATAAATTGGTTCGTCTCTAAGGTGCCACAAGTACTCCTTTTCTTTTTGAGAATACAGACTAACACGGCTGTTACTCTGAAACCTGTAAAGGAAAGGTTGGATGTAATTGGCAAAGCATTAGTCCTTCTAATCTTCTAGTACAGTCACTGAATTACAATAATCTGGCTCTCCTCAGATGCCAGTCAGGTGTATGTCTCCAAATTATCCAACTTGAGAGGAAAGCAAAACACAGAGGACCCAATCCTAAACTGGTATAAACCATTGAAGTTGTACTGATTTACACCAAGAAGAATTAGCCAAGAAATATGAACCACTGTAACTAACCTTGCAAAAAACGTTCTCATGACACTACTGAAAATAAACTGCAAGCCCAAGTACTTTTACCCTCAAAAGTCAGCTAAAAGAAACATCTCCCACATGACACAAGGAAAAAAACCCCCAAACACATCAGTTATCTCCCTGTGTTCAAAAGTTTGTCATCTTAGCAGTGTTTTTTCTTCTTTTCTATAGAGTGCTTTGGGGAGATTGCCAGGAAAGGGACACAGTATGGCATGACTGTCTCACTCATCAGAATAAATTAGTTGCTTTGTTTTAGAACTAATCATAAATGAACCACCAGATGCTGGCATCTTTTGTGTGGGGAAAAAAAAAAGACTCCTGTAAAGTAGAATAAATAATTTCATGTTCTTTTGGGACTTGTTTAAAACTTGCAAAAGGGTAAATGATGCCTTTGAAAAATCAAGGACATTTTTTGTCACCATTTTATCACTAATTTTGAGATAATTTAACCAACATGGTTAAGTAGATTTTTATTCAGCTCAAATTACAGTTTGAGGCCTCTGGACAAACTACTATCTTCCATGGAATCATCTCTCAGAGGAACCGGAAGCTTTGCTTTCATTGTCTTTAAGGAAGCCAACTATATATTTCACCAAAGTGGTGGTGGTGGTGGGAAGGGCTGGTTTTGTTTTGTTTTGTTTTCCGGAGACAAGATATTTTATATTGATAGTTTTATGTAAAACAATAAATGGTTTACTATGTTCATTTTATTACCAAGGGCTGCTTTCAAGCATTATGGGGAGAACAGTAACAAAAATAATGCTATTTGTAAGGAGGACTTCATTTCTCAGTCATCATTTTGGCAATTACTACATTGGTGAGCTAGCTGAACAGAAAATTGTCAGATAAAGACATAGATAAAGCCACAGGAACTAAATTGGTAAAAACAACAGAATAGTAAATGCTTAAGAAATCAGCAAGCTTTTTAGACAGAGAAACAAAAAATATTAATCTTTGTTCATAACAGTACAGCCCCACTCTTTGGGTTCATCTAAGCTGCTTTTGGTGTGAAACATGAGGGGAGGGGAAGAGAAGCTGTAAGCCACCTTGTACTCTATCAATTCCTAGGACTTGCAAGAGAGAGAGAGACATTTCTTTAGTGTAAGTTAGAGCAGCCGCAATGCTGCTCTAACCTACACTGACTGATTATTGCCCGAAGGGGCTGTTACATCAATCAGGTGTTGCTGGATCATAACAGTGTTTCAGCCGTACTTGCTCCTCCCCTTTGTGCGGGTAAAGTGGTAGCAAAGGAAGGTGTAGAATTATCCTGGCTCTGTGCCTGCTAGGCATTCCCCCGTCCTGCCTGTTAGGGACATTTTGTTATCAGGATTGTTTGTCATTTAACATTATATTGCAGTAGTGCCTCTGTTTCCAGAGTATTGAAAAGGAGCTATGTTATACATCAGGATCTTGCCCTAAATACGTCCATCACCTCATTCTTAAAATGTGTTGTGGGGCATTCAATGGTTGTTTTTCCCAGTCCTTTGAAAGGTACTAACTTTTGGAAATTGGGTGTAGTGCCTTTAAATTCTTTTTTACAACATTCCTGCTGGGCATACACCATGTGGTTATTATGTAAGACTTGGATCTCTGACTTCACCATGCCAGCACTCAGCAGTCTCACAAAGGCTCTTTGTAACTATTAAATTTGCATATATCTGACACTGTACTGACTATGTAGATGGTGCCTCTAGATTTGCATGTTTGTCCCAGGCTCAGCACAGTTGTTGATTCTATGTCTGTAAATGAGTTTACTTAGCTTCAAATATTCTGTTTTAATGCAAATGTCAGAAAATCTTTTTTTTTTCCCTAGACACATAGGCATTGTTTAGAATTGTCCTTGTAGATACAAGAACAGAAGCATATTTGTACCTAGGCAAACGCTGGAGAATTCTACTATCTAAGATGATGTGCAGCATCTTGATGATATTGACCATGAATGTCCATAGTTAATGTGAAGTAATTCCCTTGGTACCCCAACTATGCTCCACAGAGAGCACTGAGGACAAAATAGTCTGCATAATCCATTACTTCAGGAATGAAAGGTAGAACAAAAAGCCTTGGGTTATATTTTATGGGCTTTGGGGACAGGGAGTTAGCTTGCTTTTTTGGTGTCACGATAAATGTTCTTTTGTGATACTTTAGATGAAATATACTGGAGAGCATTTTTTTAAAACCAGAAACACATCATGCATTCAGCATGGCACGTGGCTTTCTCAGATCTATGTCTCTACAAACAGAAGGCCTTTTCCTTAGTGGCAATGGAGCATGAACCCCGAGAGGAGGAAGAGCACTGAAATAACTGTGGCTTGTCAAACTGGGATGGTCTCATGCTCAGTTTAACCCACAGTCACTCCTCTGGTGGCTGCTTTTTCAGAGTCTAGCCGGAATGTTAGAATCAGTTACTTTTGCAGACTGGCTAAGTGAAAACAAGGAGGGTGGGAATATACGGGGGAAAAAATCAAATCCTTAAATAAGGTAAGGTATTGAATACTTGAGAAGCCAGTGCTGAAGACAGACATTCAATTACATTACAATTGGGTGTATTTATATTTTGTCCATCACTGTGAAACCCGGGCACACACCACATGATTTAAGATCCACCTACATTCCCAAATGTAGGGAGCAGTGCCACAACTTTAATGAGCAGATGATAGAGAAAACCTATCTTGGGACTCCAGAGCTGGTGGCAGAAAACCTAGACAAAATTATTATTCTTGTAATGTGCTCTGCTGTAATAGTGGCCAAGTTTAGCTGTATTTCTGTCAGCAGGAAATTCCAGAGTCAGAGGATGGCTACAGAAAATGACCTACCTCTGGTTTCTGTGAATTTCACCCTTTGAGGACACAGCTTAAACAATGAACACAGTATCTCGCTCATCTAGTGGTGGACATAGCTTGCCTATGTTAACAAGTTCTTATTATTGCTCCTCCTGCCCTACATCCTACACTTTCTTATAATCACTGTTGCAACCTGTTTAAAATTAAATTACTACTTTTTGGGAGCAAGGACTGTTCTTTCAGTCTGTGACTTCCATCACAACGACCCTTACGTCTATTGATGTCAGCAAAATTACACATATGCCTGAGTTTGCAGAAGTGGGACTTAAGTCTGTATAGTACCTAGTACAATGGAAGCATCAGATGCCATCTTAATACAGATAATGAATGTGGTATGTGAGAGACAGAGGTTCTTTGGGGTGGGGGTAGATTGACAGGCATTGTAGAACATGCAAACATGTGAGGGAATTTTTTCATGGATGGCCCAACACAGGAGGTGACCAACAATCTAGCTCAAATCTAACCAAAACTTTCAGCTAGTTAGTTAGTTCCAAGTAAGGCGAGTTGCAGTAATCAAGACTAGTGGTAAAAACATTTCGGTCCTGATATTTCTTCTTTCAGTTCCTCCTATTGTTCACTGAACCTAGCTGAATATCTATGAGAAAGATATTCCTTGGCATCCCGTATTGAGAAACAAACCATAGCCTAGCCAGTCCAGATGGACTGTCAGTAATGAGAGGCCTTATACTGTTGCTGATTTACAAAGACCAAAAATTCAAGGACAGGCTCATTAAAAAAAAAAAAATCACAGTTCCTGTCTCTGTGTGCCCCTCTCTTCTCAAAATGCACCGTGTATCGAACAGGGCAACATGCACTGCAAAGTTTTGATTTAAACAGGCAAAGCTACAATACATACTCCAGACCAGGCAGTGATTTTCTACACAAAGAATTATGGATGCCTACAAAAGCAGTGAGTGGCAAACATGTGTGCGCACACAGACAGACAGACAGACAGAGTAAGGATTCAGCAAAATAATGCCAAATTAGCAAGACTATGGCAGAAAAAATATTTTTCTTTGACCCACAAAATCTGAACTGGCTGTCACAATGATTGCTACCTGGTGTTCTCTGAAAATTCTATATTTGTTACAGAATACTGTGATTAATGAAAGACAGAATTGCTTAGAGAATCTTAAGCCCCAACACCAACTCTTTATTTGAATCCCAAGGAGCAAAACTGTGAGTTTCTCTTTAAATTTAAAAGCAAAATTCAAATGTAATCGATGTTGTTTTTACCACCAACCACGATAGCATATGCAATCCCTACCCTCTGGGCCATTCTTTCCTTCTTATCTTCTCATTGTAGTTGATAACAAACACAGTGTATAATTGGACTCTGATTTTGTGTAAACTCGTTAAGATGTAGCCCCGGGTAACTCAGTCACAGTGCTTTTAACTCCTTGCACTGTTTTAAACCATGAAAAGCCTTTTTCCTAACTATGAATTTTTTAAAAAAAAATCTAGGTCATATTGGGGCGGGGAGGTGGGAAGGGAAGAGAAATAAGTAGCACACACTTCAAGTGTTGAAAAGGAATGTCAGTAACAACCTGCATTTAAAAATGACCAGGAAAATACTCCAAGGGTATAGCAGCATCATGAACAACAATACCATAAACATGATGTTGCCTCAATTGCATGAGAAGACGAAAAGGCTAAGAAAAGCCTTTACTAGCCTATTTCCAGAATGTGGGCTAAGGCTCTGGGAGTTATCTGAACTCCGCACAGCACCATGACATCACCAACTCTGCACTGAATGGTTCTGGTGTGGAAATAGTTCAGAAGAAAAGCACAGAATCAGTATTCAGATTCCTCCTTCCTTTTTTAAACTACTTCAGATCACTACCTTGTGGGGAGTCAGTGTGACCCAGCAGTTAAGATTACAGGACATCAGAAATATCTGAATGGCCTGGAGCTAGAAAGCTAGGCACAAATTTTTAGAACTGATAGAGTGCCTCAGTTTTTAGGTGGTCAACTTGAATTACCAAAATCAGTGAAAAATTTAGACACTTATGTGTCTCATAATGGGCACACAAAATTAACAAACACTTCTGATGTTTTCGCTGTTAGTTTCTGTGTTACTTAGAGTCCCCATCTCTGAAATGGGGATAATAATGTGCTTTGTAAAGTGCTTTACAACCCGTGCACAAACATTTAAATTCAAGTGCCATATTAGTGAGGTTGTAACAGGTTGAGCATTCTTGAATTTGTAAACATTTTCATATCTTTTCTGATCTGGTTCTACAGCTGACAATGATCTAACAGGAACCAGTACTGTGTTTAATTCACTTGCTTTAACAAATCACTCAAACTAGGAAGTATAGTGTTATGGATGTGAAATAGATAGAGGCAACTGCCTACCTCTTCTGTCTCCCAACTGTCTCCAACTGCCTACCTGTTCTGTTTCCCAGGTCCTGGATTTCAGTCTCTCCTACCAGCCTAAATTTGGCCTCTAGGACGTCTCTCCTACCCTTCCCTACATCATTGGTACCTACATGTACCACGACCATCAGCTCCTCTCTAGCACTACACATAAGTCTATCTAGATGCCTTGAGAGATCTGCAACCTTCGCACCAGGCACACAAGTCACTATACAGTTCGCCCAGTCATCAGAAACCCAGCTATCTATCTTTCTAATGATCAAATCTCCCATTACTAACACCTGCCTTTTCCTGCCTCCCATTACTAACATCTGCCTTAACCTTACAGCTACCATTGGTTTAGGAAATACCTCACCTAAACACAACCTTTTTGTGTGTGTAGACAGCTGCTGGGGGGGGGGGGGGAGGGGATATAGAGGAGGGAATAATTTTCTCAAGCCAAGCTTAACTAGTTTTTTCAGTGAGATGTTAACGGGGAGGAAAATATCAGTTTTCACCATAAAAGAATTAGTGTAAAAGCATAATGCTTTTGTTTTTGAGAATCTATTGAAAATATCAATTTTCCCCAGTTCTTCCACTGTTGGAATATACGTTTTGCAAAGCTTAACTGGAAAGGACATACTTGCCAGATTAAATTTCCTTTACTCTTGACAGTCCAAAAATTCTGGGATTCTGGAAAGATATCAAGTTTCTGGAGTATGGTCAGTTCAAGAACCACACATGAATTTGAAGAACAGTAACATATACTAGGCAAGAAAAATATCTACAACATAGCCACAGTGCACTCTATTGAGTGTTCAGACACAGAGTCTCAGGGTTCAGAATTCTTAGTCAGCTAATTCTAACATGAGAAAGACATGCAATTTCCATCAATTTGTTACACAAGTGAAAAATGCCTTCAAAATAGCAAGGACCAGAATTGGCTGGCTCCAGGAGCTTGTATGCTTTTTTGGCATACAAACCTTTCACTTCTAGATCACCAGTTGAAATCCAACCCAGCTTGGAGGTAAGCAAAAGTCATTTCTAGAGCTGATTGAAAATTTTCCAATATTTTAATTATTATTATTTTTTATTTGATTTTAGATAACTCCCTCCTCTCCATCTACTCCCCCAACTGAAAGTGTTAGGGTTTTTCAACCAGCCCTATCCATTACCATCTGACAGCTATTTGATCTACAGTATATAGGTTTGGTGTTCTCAGACCAGCTCCGAGTGGACAAACTTTCTTTTAGACTGAGGTTGCTGGTATTATAGTTGGGACACAACTGTTGTGTTTTTCTGCTGATACATTTGTGGCAAATCCAGAAATTTTCACAGAATGTGTGGATTATTTTATTTATTTATTTTGCAATGCAATTCAGCAGCATTGTGTAAAACCTTCCAACAAGTTAGCTTTCTTCCTTTTTATTTTTAGCTGGGGGAGAGAGAAGGTGGGTGGATGGGTGGAGTGTGTGGGAGTTCTGAGAACATTCATTATGTAACTTGTTAGGGGGCTTATTCCTTCACCCACTCACTTCCCTGGTCCTTCTCGCATGAACAGAGAGCAACAATACCCGAAGTCCAAAGGTGCAAACAATTCGATGTTTATTGGGGTGAACTTCCAGCAAGCATGATTCCAGTTTCCTTCCTTAGTATCCTCCTTCCCAGCTCTGACACCACAGAGCCTTACACCTGTGTCCCTGTTCCTATTCCTGCCCTTAGCCAAACATGATTCCAATTTCCTTACCCCCATTCCCTGTTCCCATTTCCCCCTTTAGCAAAACATGATTCCAATTTCTCCACTCCCATTCCCTGTTCCCATCTCTCCCACGCATGCCCACCCCCTCCCACCAAGGCCCCCTCCTCTACTTCCTGATTGACTGCAGACTATATAGTAAAACTTGAGTTCTGCTTAGCTCTACCTTAACCAATCATTTTCCTGAAATTTAACTAACCAATCCTAACATATTGTAACATGATTATGTAACCAATTATATCCCACCACCTTAATTAGTTTACACCCAGCAAAATTAATTATACAGCAGACAGGAACAATCACAGAACCAGACAGAGATTATACAGACAAACAATAGCAAAGTGGGAAAACAATACAGAAGTGAGGATTTCACATCCCAGCTATTGATAAGTGAGTTCTTGCCAGACAGGATGCTATCAAACTAAGTTTCCTTTTACATTTTCTAGGCACTTCCCTTTCTTTGGAGGTGATAGGACTTATCAGGACAGGATTGTATTCAGGACAGGATTGTATTCCTAACAGCCCAATAGCACCTTCTTTCAATGTGACTAGTTTGGAATGTGAGGATGTGACCGGTCGCTTCCTAGCTTATGGCTGCCTCTGCTGCTTAGCCAAAGGCCTTAGCCTAAGCACAGGGCCTCAGACTGTCACAGTAAGAGAAGGCCCTTACACCAGCAGACAGTGATTTTGATTCTCTCTTTTATACCTCTATAACTAGCCAAGTAATAAGAATACCCCTAAATTCTTAAAGTACAGGCCTTTACAGACAGGCCTGAATATCTATATCCTAACACTCCACCCCTTTTTTTTCTTTTTTCTTTTGGGATCCTCCTGCCCAGGTATCCCTGGAAAAGCATAGGACATATGGCGACACATTTCCTGATAGGGCCAGGCATCAAGGTGGAAGGTGTCGATATTCCATTTGTCCCACTGCCCCTTGTGTAGTACCATGCCCTGCACCTTCTCTCGTACGGGCATACTACACCTATTCCAATTAGTGTTCCAGACTTCCCATTATAGTGGGCCCGAGAAGGTTGAGTCCGGGTTGTCTAGTACACTGTAGGGTTTGGAGGGCTTATTACATTCCTTATAGGTTATCTCCCTATGCAACGTAACACAAGTACAGTTAACAATACAAAATCCACAGCAGCACTGAGTCCTGACCACTGCAGTATGGTCCAACATTCGAGACACCCCCAAAACACTGCCTCTCCTCCTTCGACGGGGTCACGATCTTATGTGTCCAGTTGCTGGCAGCTGCAACACGCTGCCCCTGCAGGTTTTGCTTGCTTTTGTCCATATCATAAGTCCATTGAATGTTCATAGAGAAATGGGATATTGTCCAAACCAGCTTGACCACTTGGTGTGGAATCAGGCAGTAAGCCCTGGCTTGTTCACAGCAATAAGATTCACAGATCCATTTGTGCACCGAAGTCCATATAGCAGCATGTAGATGTGTGTAGTTTGGTTATGGGCTGGTGTAATTGTGCCCCCAGTAATATGTACATTCCCAGCAAAACACCTTATACACAGTACACCCAATTGTCCACCCCTTGCATAGGCCATTGATCCTGCTCCTCTATAGTCATAGGAGAGTGGCACATCCAAACATCTTCTGTTGATTTACACTATTTTACACACCCCTCCATTGATTCCCAGTGAGCTCCTCCCCTTCTCATTGGTTCCATAGGGCTTGTGGGGGCCACCTTAGTTGCCATTCCATTTCCAGGTACCACGGTAGCTATTACACAGGTGCTGGCCTCCTAGTTGAGCATTTTGTATTCCCATACACATCTTCCCCTCCAAGGTCAGCCTTTTGAAGCCATCCCACACCCACATCATGAGATTTTTCTGTTCATTAAAACACAACAATGCTAGCAACAAGACAGACACCACAGACAAACAACACAAAACATAGATCCATGGTATTCTGAGTTATTCTTCCGCTGGCGCCAGCTTGCTTGTAGAGTGTCTGAAAAACAAAAGAAACAATTTCCACCCCCCTGGTGGGGACAGATTATTGCTTAATAATAATACCACTTTCTTTTACAAATTTCCTTGCTAATTGCAGGAAAAACAGAAGAATTACCTCCAGGCTGTCCTTATTTTGTTCTATAGTCAGGCTAGTGAATTACCTCACTCACTGGTCATTTATGAAATTCATGAGATGGTGTACCTCAGTTTCCCCTCTTGTATAACAGACCAAGTTTGCAATAGTTTCTCTGCTGTACCAAGCTTTAAGTTTATTCTCAGGTAATAGCTGAGACACAGCTTCAGATTTTAGCACTGTACACACACACACACACACACACACACACACACACACACACACACACACACACACACACACACACACACACACACACACACACACACACACACACACACACACCTTAAGGTTAACCTGTCCCTTATTTTCAGGCTTGACTTGTTTTTTCCACCTCCCTTTCCTGGAGGGCCATAATCTGAGTCTTCTAGTAGCTTGTTTGCTGACCGGATGTATTCATTATTTGCAGCTCCTTTGTGCCCATCAGCTAGGTAATTTGCATTTACACACAGAGGCTTACTAGCTTGCTTCTGGATCCAAAGCTGTTAGCAGCTCAGACACTGTCTTAAAAGGGAAGCATTCCACTTCCACTAGAGTTCTGATTACTTTCCACTTTCATCTCCTGCTCCAAAACACACAGATCTGAAAAAGAAAGCACAACCTATTGTGGCTCCTTTTGGAGCCCTATTAGGATTTTAATGAAGTACCATGTTTTATTTGCATTTCTTTTACCCCTTTTCCAATATAGACCACACATGTCCTGGGAAAATGCAGATTCCTTCCATATAGTTTAACCTCCATAACATTATATTAGCCAAATTAATTTTATACAAGGTGTAACTGCCTCCCCTATGCCCACAGAGTTTTCATGCACACCCACCAAAGCAACAATCTGATCCCCCAGAGCCACCCCAAGGCTCAGTGCTCCCATCATTCCTCCCCTTTTCCTTTTCTTTTACCACACAAAATTCTCTTTTGCCTAACATTTCTTGCACTGTGATTACTCTTTTACACAACTGTACCCCAATTACACTTCCATCTTGTACAACTAGACACAACCAGGGGCAGCCAAGTTAAGTTCCAATAGAAACCCCTTACATCCTTTATTGATTTTGATTACATTACCCAAAAGTCAAATAATTTTGATCAGATTCTCTCTCTGCCTGCTGCCTGCAGCAGTCCCCTATAGACCATTTCTGTGGGAAAAGGGCCCATTTTCCCTCAGAATAGCTGTAAAGGCTTCTGGGGACAGAAGCATAGTGGTGGTAGTAGCCACTCGACCTGACCCCCTTGGATAATTTAATTACCAAGCTTCCATCCAATGTGACTGCACAGAGTTGCACATACAGTTACATTTATATAACTGGGTTTTATCATTAAACAAAAACTTCCCTCTTGACATCTCACATAAGTATCCAAAGTACCCTCCATTAAAACTTCAGAAAAACAAAAGAGTGGAAAGGCAGGTTGCACTTTGAAACTTTTTTTTTTCCATTCCCCCAGGACCAAGTCCCAGATCCAGTCTCTAAAGGTGGTCTGTTAACTCTGCTTTTGACTATAAACCCTTTTGTGCCAAATCATCTTTCACTACCCCTAACTAATTTACAACCCTTCAGCAGCCCCTGCTGAAGCAGCACCAAACTTGAAAGATTCCTGGCAGCTTCCCATAATGCTGCCCTTACTTCAAACCTCTCACAAGCAGACTGAAGTGCCTCCTTTCCCTGGAAGGCATTCAGTCCCCATGGGCAGGGACCTTCTTCCACTACCCATATACCAAGGAGGGTGGGCTCCTCAGCCACCCCCCATCCCTCTGGGTCCACTAACACTTCCTTTTTAATCTCATCCCAGGTTGACCCCTGCACCTGGTATGGGTCCTGGTTCTTCCTTATCCATTTATCCAAAAAATCCTTTACCCTGGCTTGCCAGAACCCGCAACTACCATCACGAGAGTTCGCGATACCCCCTCCAAGCAGCTGCGCGGACTGTTGGGGAGGGGGACTTACAGGCTGCCACTCACCTATCCAATGCGATGCATCCGAGTCACGGCACCAAGATGTTAGGGGGCTTATTCCTTCACCCACTCACTTCCCTGGTCCTTCTCGCATGAACAGAGAGCAACAATACCCGAAGTCCAAAGGTGCAAACAATTCGATGTTTATTGGGGTGAACTTCCAGCAAGCATGATTCCAGTTTCCTTCCTTAGTATCCTCCTTCCCAGCTCTGACACCACAGAGCCTTACACCTGTGTCCCTGTTCCTATTCCTGCCCTTAGCCAAACATGATTCCAATTTCCTTACCCCCATTCCCTGTTCCCATTTCCCCCTTTAGCAAAACATGATTCCAATTTCTCCACTCCCATTCCCTGTTCCCATCTCTCCCACGCATGCCCACCCCCTCCCACCAAGGCCCCCTCCTCTACTTCCTGATTGACTGCAGACTATATAGTAAAACTTGAGTTCTGCTTAGCTCTACCTTAACCAATCATTTTCCTGAAATTTAACTAACCAATCCTAACATATTGTAACATGATTATGTAACCAATTATATCCCACCACCTTAATTAGTTTACACCCAGCAAAATTAATTATACAGCAGACAGGAACAATCACAGAACCAGACAGAGATTATACAGACAAACAATAGCAAAGTGGGAAAACAATACAGAAGTGAGGATTTCACATCCCAGCTATTGATAAGTGAGTTCTTGCCAGACAGGATGCTATCAAACTAAGTTTCCTTTTACATTTTCTAGGCACTTCCCTTTCTTTGGAGGTGATAGGACTTATCAGGACAGGATTGTATTCAGGACAGGATTGTATTCCTAACAGCCCAATAGCACCTTCTTTCAATGTGACTAGTTTGGAATGTGAGGATGTGACCGGTCGCTTCCTAGCTTATGGCTGCCTCTGCTGCTTAGCCAAAGGCCTTAGCCTAAGCACAGGGCCTCAGACTGTCACAGTAAGAGAAGGCCCTTACACCAGCAGACAGTGATTTTGATTCTCTCTTTTATACCTCTATAACTAGCCAAGTAATAAGAATACCCCTAAATTCTTAAAGTACAGGCCTTTACAGACAGGCCTGAATATCTATATCCTAACACTCCACCCCTTTTTTTTCTTTTTTCTTTTGGGATCCTCCTGCCCAGGTATCCCTGGAAAAGCATAGGACATATGGCGACACATTTCCTGATAGGGCCAGGCATCAAGGTGGAAGGTGTCGATATTCCATTTGTCCCACTGCCCCTTGTGTAGTACCATGCCCTGCACCTTCTCTCGTACGGGCATACTACACCTATTCCAATTAGTGTTCCAGACTTCCCATTATAGTGGGCCCGAGAAGGTTGAGTCCGGGTTGTCTAGTACACTGTAGGGTTTGGAGGGCTTATTACATTCCTTATAGGTTATCTCCCTATGCAACGTAACACAAGTACAGTTAACAATACAAAATCCACAGCAGCACTGAGTCCTGACCACTGCAGTATGGTCCAACATTCGAGACACCCCCAAAACACTGCCTCTCCTCCTTCGACGGGGTCACGATCTTATGTGTCCAGTTGCTGGCAGCTGCAACACGCTGCCCCTGCAGGTTTTGCTTGCTTTTGTCCATATCATAAGTCCATTGAATGTTCATAGAGAAATGGGATATTGTCCAAACCAGCTTGACCACTTGGTGTGGAATCAGGCAGTAAGCCCTGGCTTGTTCACAGCAATAAGATTCACAGATCCATTTGTGCACCGAAGTCCATATAGCAGCATGTAGATGTGTGTAGTTTGGTTATGGGCTGGTGTAATTGTGCCCCCAGTAATATGTACATTCCCAGCAAAACACCTTATACACAGTACACCCAATTGTCCACCCCTTGCATAGGCCATTGATCCTGCTCCTCTATAGTCATAGGAGAGTGGCACATCCAAACATCTTCTGTTGATTTACACTATTTTACACACCCCTCCATTGATTCCCAGTGAGCTCCTCCCCTTCTCATTGGTTCCATAGGGCTTGTGGGGGCCACCTTAGTTGCCATTCCATTTCCAGGTACCACGGTAGCTATTACACAGGTGCTGGCCTCCTAGTTGAGCATTTTGTATTCCCATACACATCTTCCCCTCCAAGGTCAGCCTTTTGAAGCCATCCCACACCCACATCATGAGATTTTTCTGTTCATTAAAACACAACAATGCTAGCAACAAGACAGACACCACAGACAAACAACACAAAACATAGATCCATGGTATTCTGAGTTATTCTTCCGCTGGCGCCAGCTTGCTTGTAGAGTGTCTGAAAAACAAAAGAAACAATTTCCACCCCCCTGGTGGGGACAGATTATTGCTTAATAATAATACCACTTTCTTTTACAAATTTCCTTGCTAATTGCAGGAAAAACAGAAGAATTACCTCCAGGCTGTCCTTATTTTGTTCTATAGTCAGGCTAGTGAATTACCTCACTCACTGGTCATTTATGAAATTCATGAGATGGTGTACCTCAGTTTCCCCTCTTGTATAACAGACCAAGTTTGCAATAGTTTCTCTGCTGTACCAAGCTTTAAGTTTATTCTCAGGTAATAGCTGAGACACAGCTTCAGATTTTAGCACTGTACACACACACACACACACACACACACACACACACACACACACACACCTTAAGGTTAACCTGTCCCTTATTTTCAGGCTTGACTTGTTTTTTCCACCTCCCTTTCCTGGAGGGCCATAATCTGAGTCTTCTAGTAGCTTGTTTGCTGACCGGATGTATTCATTATTTGCAGCTCCTTTGTGCCCATCAGCTAGGTAATTTGCATTTACACACAGAGGCTTACTAGCTTGCTTCTGGATCCAAAGCTGTTAGCAGCTCAGACACTGTCTTAAAAGGGAAGCATTCCACTTCCACTAGAGTTCTGATTACTTTCCACTTTCATCTCCTGCTCCAAAACACACAGATCTGAAAAAGAAAGCACAACCTATTGTGGCTCCTTTTGGAGCCCTATTAGGATTTTAATGAAGTACCATGTTTTATTTGCATTTCTTTTACCCCTTCTCCAATATAGACCACACATGTCCTGGGAAAATGCAGATTCCTTCCATATAGTTTAACCTCCATAACATTATATTAGCCAAATTAATTTTATACAAGGTGTAACTGCCTCCCCTATGCCCACAGAGTTTTCATGCACACCCACCAAAGCAACAATCTGATCCCCCAGAGCCACCCCAAGGCTCAGTGCTCCCATCATTCCTCCCCTTTTCCTTTTCTTTTACCACACAAAATTCTCTTTTGCCTAACATTTCTTGCACTGTGATTACTCTTTTACACAACTGTACCCCAATTACACTTCCATCTTGTACAACTAGACACAACCAGGGGCAGCCAAGTTAAGTTCCAATAGAAACCCCTTACATCCTTTATTGATTTTGATTACATTACCCAAAAGTCAAATAATTTTGATCAGATTCTCTCTCTGCCTGCTGCCTGCAGCAGTCCCCTATAGACCATTTCTGTGGGAAAAGGGCCCATTTTCCCTCAGAATAGCTGTAAAGGCTTCTGGGGACAGAAGCATAGTGGTGGTAGTAGCCACTCGACCTGACCCCCTTGGATAATTTAATTACCAAGCTTCCATCCAATGTGACTGCACAGAGTTGCACATACAGTTACATTTATATAACTGGGTTTTATCATTAAACAAAAACTTCCCTCTTGACATCTCACATAAGTATCCAAAGTACCCTCCATTAAAACTTCAGAAAAACAAAAGAGTGGAAAGGCAGGTTGCACTTTGAAACTTTTTTTTTTCCATTCCCCCAGGACCAAGTCCCAGATCCAGTCTCTAAAGGTGGTCTGTTAACTCTGCTTTTGACTATAAACCCTTTTGTGCCAAATCATCTTTCACTACCCCTAACTAATTTACAACCCTTCAGCAGCCCCTGCTGAAGCAGCACCAAACTTGAAAGATTCCTGGCAGCTTCCCATAATGCTGCCCTTACTTCAAACCTCTCACAAGCAGACTGAAGTGCCTCCTTTCCCTGGAAGGCATTCAGTCCCCATGGGCAGGGACCTTCTTCCACTACCCATATACCAAGGAGGGTGGGCTCCTCAGCCACCCCCCATCCCTCTGGGTCCACTAACACTTCCTTTTTAATCTCATCCCAGGTTGACCCCTGCACCTGGTATGGGTCCTGGTTCTTCCTTATCCATTTATCCAAAAAATCCTTTACCCTGGCTTGCCAGAACCCGCAACTACCATCACGAGAGTTCGCGATACCCCCTCCAAGCAGCTGCGCGGACTGTTGGGGAGGGGGACTTACAGGCTGCCACTCACCTATCCAATGCGATGCATCCGAGTCACGGCACCAAGATGTTAGGGGGCTTATTCCTTCACCCACTCACTTCCCTGGTCCTTCTCGCATGAACAGAGAGCAACAATACCCGAAGTCCAAAGGTGCAAACAATTCGATGTTTATTGGGGTGAACTTCCAGCAAGCATGATTCCAGTTTCCTTCCTTAGTATCCTCCTTCCCAGCTCTGACACCACAGAGCCTTACACCTGTGTCCCTGTTCCTATTCCTGCCCTTAGCCAAACATGATTCCAATTTCCTTACCCCCATTCCCTGTTCCCATTTCCCCCTTTAGCAAAACATGATTCCAATTTCTCCACTCCCATTCCCTGTTCCCATCTCTCCCACGCATGCCCACCCCCTCCCACCAAGGCCCCCTCCTCTACTTCCTGATTGACTGCAGACTATATAGTAAAACTTGAGTTCTGCTTAGCTCTACCTTAACCAATCATTTTCCTGAAATTTAACTAACCAATCCTAACATATTGTAACATGATTATGTAACCAATTATATCCCACCACCTTAATTAGTTTACACCCAGCAAAATTAATTATACAGCAGACAGGAACAATCACAGAACCAGACAGAGATTATACAGACAAACAATAGCAAAGTGGGAAAACAATACAGAAGTGAGGATTTCACATCCCAGCTATTGATAAGTGAGTTCTTGCCAGACAGGATGCTATCAAACTAAGTTTCCTTTTACATTTTCTAGGCACTTCCCTTTCTTTGGAGGTGATAGGACTTATCAGGACAGGATTGTATTCAGGACAGGATTGTATTCCTAACAGCCCAATAGCACCTTCTTTCAATGTGACTAGTTTGGAATGTGAGGATGTGACCGGTCGCTTCCTAGCTTATGGCTGCCTCTGCTGCTTAGCCAAAGGCCTTAGCCTAAGCACAGGGCCTCAGACTGTCACAGTAAGAGAAGGCCCTTACACCAGCAGACAGTGATTTTGATTCTCTCTTTTATACCTCTATAACTAGCCAAGTAATAAGAATACCCCTAAATTCTTAAAGTACAGGCCTTTACAGACAGGCCTGAATATCTATATCCTAACATAACTCAGCAGGGAAGAGAAATTAAAGAAGCCAGGGAGATGCCAGCAGAATGAGCAATGAAGTCAACAGCATCTGAGGGTGGTCTTCTGCACTCAGGGAGGCTGTGATCTTTGTATCCACCCCCCAATAAAGTCATCACATTTTAGGAGATTCAAGGAGAGAAAACGGTAGAAATGATTTTTAGAAAACCTTACGCCACAATTTAGTATTAGTAATGGGTAAACATTATAAGGTGCAACAGTTTGACTTGGGTAGGCCTTCAAAAGTAAAACCTGCTTATCAAAGCTACCAGAACCTCTTGAGCTCATTTTGGCTATAGATGGGTCTGCACGAGCACTCTAATCAGAAGATACCAACCTTGAAGAAAGTTAGGATTTGGGTGGTTCAGACCGGTCTGAAATGTATCATTCACAACAACAGGAACCCCAAATCCTCTGAACCTGGGAAAAGTCTGGATCCAAACTTTGTGATTTGGTTTCATCTATAATTTCACCATAGAGCCATTCCTTGGGCACATTCAGTGTGTCAGGTTGGTAGGGGTTCCTTTTTAATATTTCCTATTACTCTTAAAAAGAAATTGCTTTTGCTGACTAACTGGCACCACTAATGGAATCTTTACCCATTTTTGGAAAAGCTGTAAGAGCTTTTTTGGTGTTTCCTGTTCTTGTCCCATGTGAACAAGTTATACAGAGAGTCCTGAACATAAGAGTTTACACTTCCATAATCCCTTCCATTTGAGGATCTCAAAATGTTGTGACAGAAATGCCCATCTCAACACACCCTGTGAGGTAGGCAAATAGTATTGTCTAGAGAGAGAAATTGAGGCAAGAGACATTAGGGCCCCAATTTTCAAAAATGGAGTCAAAATTTGGACACCTCTAGAAAAAGTCAGCAATGTTGACTCAGGAGGGCATAACATAAAACCAGGAATATCCTGTATAAATATTGTATAAATCTGCTACCAATGTGGAAAAGATCCCTACTCCTCATCTTCAGGATGCTACATGACTAATCTGATAGATTTTTATGCCCTGTTACATCTGTGGTGGGAGGAATGATTGAGGGTTGACAGATAGTATCTGGATTTGGAGCTGCTCTGTAATCATTTGTGAAAATTGTATGTTGGAGTGTTTTCTGTATGACTATATTGATTCTGTATGACAACAGGAGTCTGCGTGGAAAAGAGAGGTAAGAAGGGAAAGAATGGCTCAAAATAAGCCACCTCTCAGCAAACACCTGAGAGCTGTTAAAGGACAAGGCCAATACCATTGGCACAGAGGATTCCACTCAATTTCCTGCAAAGCCTACTGGTTTTGAGAAGGGTCAAGGCCAGAGAGCACAGAAGAACAAAAGAACGGCATCAGGGTTTAAAAGGATCACTTTCTCAAGAAAGGGTGGTTAATGGTCAAGGGAACCAGACTGAGATTCAAGGACACTGTCCCCCGCCTCCTCCACACACACACTGACAACGTCTGATGAGGTCAGATCTGCCTATGTGACCATCATGGAATCATAAGACTTTAGGTAAGACAGACATGTGAACTGTGTATTGTTTTAAAATTCTCTCTCTCTAAAAGCTTTGTTTTTAACTGTTGAAATAAACAAGTCTTGTGTTTTAAGAAGGTCGTTTTGTCACTGTAGATCACTGGTCACAGTCTCATGAAGAGAAGAACCACAGGTGCCAAATTCCATTGGGTTAACATGGTTGATACACAGAGTACTATAGCACAAGGCCCAGTATTAGAGTGGGAGAATTGCAGAATTCCACCTCCAGTAGGTACAGGCATGAGACCTAACACCTGAGGAGATGCACTCAGAGAGACTGGAAAGGGGACAGAGGTTCAGGCAGCTCTTCAACCATGACAATATCATTAGCTTTTATTTTTTAAACCACAAAGCACAAGACATCATTGAGACCAAGGGCTTGACAGGGTTTTTAAAAATGGGACATTTAAAATGGATATCAAGAATATCCAAAGCTACATCAATAAGTATTTAAAAATGAATTTTGGAAGAGATATAAACCTATGCCAACCTCTAACTATTGGGGTATGGGGAAACTTACCTATGAGCAGGTAACGATATAACTGTCCTTTACAGGATTACTTTCACGTTTCTCTTTTTAGCATGGGCCACTGTGAGATGCAGGATAGTGGTCTAAATTTTCTGCTCGGGGATTGCAGTGCCTATATTCCTGTGAATCCAGACTCAATGTCTTGCCTCTTGAAGAGTGCTGGTTGCCCAGAGTGTGCCAAGACAAATGAATCCTATAAAGACTTAGGATACCTCACTACCACCGTTGAGAAAATCACATGTAGCCATCATATTCAGCACGCAGACAGACTTTCTGCACTTGTATGCAGCATTAGCTTTTATAGGTTCCCTCAGATATGAATGTCATTAATTAAAATACCAAAACTAAAATTTAAAAAAGGATCCAATGAATTTCTGAGACTGTCTGAAAAGAGTAAGTTCAGATTTGATTTGATTTCTGAGCAAAAGATCTTGTTTATTTTTCTCCCATTCTCCTTTTTTGCACACTCCACAGCGAATCTGACTATGGGGCTGTAACAGGGTGCCGGCCAGGAGATCCTGAGCCAGCCCTCTGTTAGCCCAGCTCCAATTAAGAAGCATTAATTGGGGCTGGCTGAGTATGACACGCCTAATTGATAGAAGGGAAGCACCTGTGGGACTCATTAGCCAGGGGGCTATATAGGGCTGGCAGGAAGGAAGTGAAGGTGGTGGGAGCTGACACCGTAAATAAAAAGGCAATGGTGATTGCACCCAAAAGAGGTCTCTGGCTGATTTGTGCGCTTAGAGGGTTGGGGGTTCCCCTGGGAAGAGAGACCCAGAGGCAGGGGGTAATGCTGTGGGCAGAACCCCAAGGTAAAGGTCACTGGGGTCTGGGAGGGACATGGGGGCCTGAGACAGGAGAGACACTGGCCAGCAGAAGGTGCTCTGAGTGCTGGAATTGAGCTAATTCCTGGACGACCAGCAGGAGGCGCTGCAGCCATGAGGCTTCGATGTGTTACAGGGATCCAGTACTTCATTACTCTACATGGAGAACTTTAACAACTCCAGCGGGAGTTTAGCCTATGAACAGAATACGGGATTACCAACAATCCATTGAATACTAGCACATTACAGATTTTATTCCAGAACAGTCATCAATATTCTATACACATAGCACTTTAAATCTTTCTGGAAGTAAACATTTTTAGACAAGACGGCCAATGATAGAATACTAATGTGTCTGTAACAGTTATCTAAGGAGCAAGAGAGGGAGCAGGAGTGTTCATCCATGCCATTTAGTTAATGATTATTTACACTAACACAAACCCAGGTAAAGCTAACAGTCATAATTAATTTGCTTCCCTCTGTTTTGTCTGTATTGTGCAATTATTTTACTGAACATTCATAAACATTAAATATAGAAAAGTCAGTCCACTAGGTTTATTGTTTTTTGTTTGTTTTTTCCCCAAATAGAGGCACATTCAGCTCGTAGTATGAATAAATAAAAAACTGAAGGTGGATGGTCTGAACAATATTAACCAGATCACTGAAGCCTCATAAAAGGGCAAAAAACAGTTAGTTAGTTAGTTAGTTTCCAGGATCAATTATCACCCATGCATTGCTGTAAGGTTCAGGTTGCACTGACCTGTGTCTATACTTAGTGCCTCTAATCATAAGTGAGATGCTGCCTCCTTATGTACCATTGCTCCGCTTAATGCGGAATGGGAGTACATTAAAAGATAAAACCAAGGAAGTATCAAAATAGCATTCTTCCACAGACCAACATCCTTAAGATTTTATCTATAGTTTCGGAACTATTGGATCAGAGTGAATAATTTCAAATTATAAATTTGTTCACTAAATTTCACCTTTCTCCTCTTTGTGAAACAAGTTAGTGAAATTCCCAAATCTATTTGTTATGCAGATTTATTTGGGAATCTCTTCAGCAAATATTTCTGGGTCTAATCATTATGTATAAAGAGTTTGCTCTGAGCATTCAGAATCCTGAGATTTGGATTTGCTAGTTTCAGAAGTATTGGACTATTCTTTGTCATCCCTGATTGGATGGCTTTTTATGGAATTCACCAACACAGGAGTATTGCAAATATTATAAATGGTTATACAATTCAAAATCATCATTGTGTTGATCAGTTACATTAACCGTAGGGTGCAGTTTCTGTTCCCTCACAAAATTTTACATAAAATTGACTATAAATTTCATTTTTTTCTTTTGGATAATATTTCAATTCTTTAGGTCAAAATACACTTTTTAGGAGTACTTCAAGTCTTGACCCCACCAATATTTGTGGAAACTTAACACAAGAGAGGCTTGGACACCATTGAATAAAAATTTGCATTTGAGTTTCAATGAAAGTTTACAAACATTTTTTTTTTACACTATGTTCTGAGCTGTAGAAAATACACCTTGCAGAACAAACTGCACACAACAGTCAGATCATTTAATGCACTATTGCAGTGGTTCTCAAACTTTTGTGCTGGTGACCCCTTTCACATAGCAAGCCTCTGAGTGACCCCCCCCCATAAATATATAAAAAGTTTTTTAATTTAACACCATTATAAATGCTGGAGGCAAAGCAGAGTTTGGGGTGGAGGCTGACAGCTTGCGACCCCCCATGTAATAACCTCACGACCCCTGAGGGGTCACGACCCCCAGTTTGAGAACCCCTGCACTATTGGAAAGTCCTGAGAGCAATGTAAGAACCTGTACAGGAAATAGAAAGCAATCTAATTCTGTATCAAGGAGAAATTAACAGTAACTTGTCTACCTATCAATACTGAAAAATATCTAACTTCATTATTACTTAATATCTACTTTATTATGCAAGTGGATTTGTACATAGTGATACACAGAAACTGTGGCTCACAAACAGAGGTCTTTCTGCTTTATTTTAAGAAATCAGCCAAGATCTGGATACATAACAGAGCCACATGACTGCCCTATTGTTAGACATTTTACCATTCAGATCATCACGAAGATTTGGTATTCAAAGGGCTGATGAAGTGCTTTCTACTTGACATATTCTGTAATTATAAATTGAACTGAATGCAATAGAATCTTCTCTTGTACTGTCATGGCATGGACATATTATTTCTAACAGTACATGTAGCTACCAGAATAATTTCAGCAGGCTACTGGAATTAATACTGTTTCCTGCAATTAGATATACTTGATTTGTTATAGAAATGTACTTCCACATAATGCCTCACAAATTGGTACAATAAATCTCAGAAAAAGCACAGTGTACTTTGTGAACAATTCCTACTCGTAATCCTGGAAATCTTCCACCCGTGTGAAATGTTTCTAGGTTACCTCACCCACAGGGCAATGTTTGAGAGATGCTGCTGCAACCCGATCTGACTAAAATCAGTTATTCTTCTCATACTGTTTTGAAAATGAAAAATACATCTCAAAAGAAGCTGTAAACACCACATAAAATAATGGTGCCTTGTTTCCTGTGGCACTGAGTGCCAGGAAAGCTCTTGGCAACATGGCACAATTTTTCCCCCTGCTAATTTTTAGCTCACACCTGAAAGGTTTATAAGTGTTTCAAAAATATCTAATCTTATTTTTATATTCTAGTATCTCAGTCTCATGGCTGAAATGAATTGCTATCCTTTCCGGATATAGTTACTTGCTGAATGTTCAATTTCAGAGACCTTCTAATGGCTTTTCAATATGAAGGGCTGAATTGGATATTTACAATTTATTCTGTGTGTTCAGAGAGGTATAATTCCTTCTCTGGTCCTCCATTGTTTTAAGAGGTTAGAAATCTGCCACTCTTCTTTATCACTAGCTGATTAATACTCCCCCTACTCATATTGACTGAGTTTTGCTGGCCAACATCAGAAGTCAGAGCCAAGGCTCCACCCACATTCTGCCCCTCCTCACATGCTCCCTGTCCACCTATAAATTAATTAATGCATTCTCTCTCTCCCTAACAGCTTTCTGTAGCCTTAACATTTGGAGTACTATGATTATTTGGGGGATATTTATACAGGCTTCATATCATGATTCCAAGTGACTGTAAGCATCCGCAAAATTCTTGTCTTCCCCCTTTTTAGTGCTGACTAGGTGATTACAGTGGTCCCTTTGGGCCTCGGAAGCTATGAATCTGTAACCCTCAGAGTCAGACAGTAAACATTTGAGTTCTTGATCCTAATGACATAGGATGCTGCCCGCTGATTTCACCAACATTCCAACAAGCAAAATAAATAAATAAAAAGTAGAAATTGGCAACAGGAATCCCAGAGTGTGACTGGTTTTCATTCCAATGCCAATGGGGATCAGATGCCCCAATGTCCCATACTGGATCAGAGATTTCTGGGAGCTCCCTTCTTCCTCAACATTTTTCTTTGATGTGGAGGAAATGGCAGTGCTGCTTTCTAAACGCATTTATGATCATGACAGGAAACAAGTTACAGACCCTTTTATGGAGCTGACAAGATGTTGGACTGTATTCGTCCCACAGAGAAAGAATGGGCACGGCCTGAAGTGCTTGTTTCCAAAAATCTTCTCCCTTCCTCTCTCTCACACTCCTTTTGTACCTTGCTCTGCTCTCAGTCATACCTGCTTATCTCCCTTTTTCCTGACTCTCCCATCTTCCTCAATCACAAACTCTCACTGAATGTGTTACACGCACAAAGTTGCACTCACCCTTCTTAAGTCTTTTTCTCGTGGAAGGTTATATACATCAAATGGGGGGTGGGGGAACCAAATTCTACCCTAACCCACACTGGCAGCTGCCTCTGCCACCAGACTTCTGATGGGAATTAACATGTATGGGCCATGTCATTCAGACTTCTCTGATACTCCTGAGGAGTCATGCCACATGTCAGAAGAAGAAGCAACATCTAATAGTTCTGGCAGACATGCCTCATGGTCACCATTGCTGTCATAACTCACTATAAGTGTAATAGTCCCATGATTGCTCTAGTTAACGATAATTGAGATTTTGTCTAGTAAGAGTTTGCTGGAGAAGACTATCTTGATCTTGGTGATATACAATATTTGTAAATATTGTCCTTTTAGACATGAGCCCCCTGAAACAGGAGACTACTGCCTGCCTTTTGGACAGCATTCTTCAGAAAACATTTCTGCAGGGATGCAAGAGTGATCTCAATGTGCAATGGTCCTACAACAAACTACAGCACTGCACAACAGAAACACATGCTTAAGACATAACAGTTGGAATCCATCAATGGAAGGAGGCTCTGTCCCTATCTTTTATCGAAGGGTCAAACCTTGCTCCACCCTACTGCATGAATGCAGAAGGCTCTGATTTAAGTGGATCTGCAACAGTTCTCTTCAAAGAGAGCAGTAGCCATTGGAGATGGTGGTAACTCTCAGTGGGTTGTGAATCCCTGGTGGTCCAGAGAACATTTCCAGGTGGTCTCCAGACCTGTTCCCATTACACTGGCTAAGCCTTCAATAAAACGGGGACACTTGCTGCTAGCTGTAACCCAGCCCATGACTTCCTTGGATTTTCCAGAAACTCTGCTTTTCTTTTTTTTGCTTTTCTTTTTTTTAAACTATGTGAAGTAATAAAAGCAAAGTCTCCTGAATGACTTCTCTATGGTTCTCTTTGTCATGTGCTTCTTTGATGTAAATTTGCGGTAGGAGCCAAAAAAGTAGAGGGACAGCAAGTGCACTGCAAAGGGATCTGGAGAGATTAGAGTCATGAAAGCTACAAGCAATGAGAGAAGGTTCAGTATTAATACATGTAACGTCCCACACCTGGGGAGAAGAGATCAGCACAGATACAAAATGAGGGAGAAACAGCTTGTGGCACCCAATCCATTACATTGGAGTTTATTTTTATCTTGTCTCCTTGTTGCTATCTTAATAAGACTTTTACATGCAGCTACCCTAAGGAGGTAAGATGGGAAGGCATTAAATCAGGATCAGGAGGTTGGGAAGATGGGAAATGAACCATGACAGGGCACCTATTTCAAGAGGGGTCCACAATATGAACATGTTTGAGAAGAATCTGTGAGCCCTTTGGAAGCTGGGGGTTCTCATTTCCAGCCCTCCAAGTATTCCTTCGCAATGTCAAAGTATAGCCAAGGAAACTACTGAACTCCGTAAAAGAAATGATAAATAGTTCTGTGAATGTGCACTCTGACAACATTTGAAACTTTCTACCAGTACTGCCTGCATATAAAATAAGGACAAAAGAAGAGGCATTCCTTTTTTTACTCAAGCAGCTACAGTGGAAGAAAGCCCTCTATGCAGCCATTAGTATAACTGCACAGACAGCTGGGTTCGTTTACCTGTTAATGAGTCTGAAAATGGAGAAACAAAAACAAATTAGAAATTAGACCAACTTTTAATCTTTTACACTTTACAATGACAGTAAGAACTACTGCTGTCATAAGAAAGGTTTATAGGGAATTTACTGATGGTACATCTTCATCTTTGGTTACAAGACAAAGCCAAGCCACATTTTGGGGCATTATCTTGCTCCCAGTATTCTCAGCCAACTGGATTGGAGACTCTCTCAGCAGTAGCAAGGACAAGAGAATCATACCTTCATCCTCTTCCATGACTATTACATTACACTTCTGAGACTGCCTGCAGGCTAATTGACCCAGATTCAACCTTTAGGGACATATTGATAGATACCGTTTGTGTTTTTGTGTGTTTACATATATATTGTTAGAGGTTAACAATGAAATCAAACAGTCCCTGTCTGTGCTGTACTCTGTTAATTCAGAGATCAAAAGGAAATCTTAACATTTAAATAAACTGTAATTATAGTGATATCACTGTATTCATCTCTCTTTGAAATGTATAGCAAATCACCTCCAAATGGTAGAAAACAAGCAATTGCCTTATGTTAATCCATGTAACTAATTACCAGTGATGCTTAGGAAATAGGTCTACTTCAAAGTCTCCATGATTGCCTATTGTTTGCCTAAGAACTCCAAGCTGTCAAGAGAAGGCCTGAATTGTATAAAGCTGTCTTGGGTCCTGATCCTTTTTAACTTAGATCTGCTTGATGCTTCATGCAGGGGAAGCTTAAGCCGTAAGACTGAGATCTCCAGTCCTACCTGGATCACCCTGAATATGGACATTGGACTATAATCTGTGGACTAATTCTGAAAGAACTCTTTGCGTCTACAAAGCGCACCACCTGTACTATGAATCTGATCTCAGAACTGTACTCATGTCTATATGTATACTGATCTTTTAACCTATACTCTCTCTTTTGAAATAAATTTTAGTTTAGTTAATAAGAATTGGTTGTAAGCGTGTATTTGGGTAAGATCTGGAATATTCATTAACTTGAGAGTTAATGTCTCCTTTGGGATTGGTAGAACTTTCTTATATGATTAATCAGATTTTCAGTAATGCTCATCATATTTGAGTTGGGTATCTGGGTGGAGGCCTAAGGCTGGGTTGCTTTAAGGGAACTGTTTTGTTGGTGCTGGGTAACCAGTAAGGTATGATAGAAGCTGTTTTGTGCAGGCTTGGTAAATCTAAGGACTGGACTATCCACCAGCTTTGGGGATTGTCTGCCCCATTCTTTGCAGTTTACCCTAATTGAGTAACCTCAGTGTGGCTCCCCTGGGACTCTGGTCACAGTCATGCACAAGAACCACTGGTCATGCTCCTATAACAGAAATCCATGATATTGTCATCACCATTTATCTCTAGGTTCTACCACACTACAGTATCTGAGTTGCCATAGGGTTTGAACCAATACTTGTTAAAGTCAATGGCAGCCTTTCCATTGACTTTAATAATTACTGGATCAGGCCAACTGTTGCCAACTATTTTCAGTAGAGGGAACAAATAGGGTTCCTCAGATACAACTGTGTGGCCACATTAGATCAGAAATCATAAAGGAGTAAGAGAGAGGGGTTGTAAGGGTGTGGGAAGAAGGGTTGCACAATATGCAAAGTTTTGGTTGCATACAGCGATCACCTTTTATCTAACCTGACTGTACAGGCCACACGTGACCTGGGTGCAGTCACACAACAGCTCTGTTTACCTTTTCTATCAAGGGACAGAACAGATTGCTCCAAGAGCCAGCTGCTGAAGGTCACTGAATTTGCTACAAATTGTCTGTCTCTGTTCTCACTCTGTACTTGCTCTGTACAAATAGAAAACGGGATGAAAAACCGCACTGAAATAAAAGAAAGAAATGTGTGAAGCTGTGCACAGTGCCGCTGACCTCAGGCTTGAAAGCATTCTTGACTCTGACCGTGCATTTATCCCAACAACAGTCCAACAGGCGTGCTCAAGTAACCCTATGATTCTCTAATACTGTAGAAGTTGAATCCGGTGGTCTAGAACATAATGAGCATATGTTTTTAGGTGGTAAGAGTCAAAATAAAATATTAACTGGTTTCTGAGCAGCACAAGGTTTGTGACAAAAAGGAAATTGAAGCAGACTAATTTCTTTACTGGAATTCTCTCAAGTTTTAATCAAGGTTTTCTATATACTGTACAAATGCATACCAGTAAGCCTTTAGCATCTAAAAACAAAGCATGCTATTTCTTAATGGTGTTCAAACTATGTGAGCAGAAGCCTTTTAAAAGATAAAGCAGACTTTGTGCAACATACAGAGCTGCAGCTCTTTTGTTCAGGGGGTTGAGTGTTTTTATTCAGCTATTTTAAACAGGAAAGACCGACAAGTTTCTTAAACACAAAGCACCATGAGGGTGACTGCGTGGGGATGAACTCCATGTGTGTACGAACACACGTGGCTCTAAAGAAGTCTAATACTGGCATCAAATAATACTCCCACAGGTGGTAAGCATAGGCCATACTCAAAGAGCTAATGAGCACATTATTTGGGTCATTGTATTTTAATTAACTTTATTTTCTTGGTTTGTCTACGTTTTAAATTTAACAAGTGCTAGGGATGGTGTAGGAGTCTCAACTCAGGTGTTTGTTTTTGTTTGTTTGCTTGTTTTTTAGGGGGTAGGGTGTGTGTCTCATGAACTCCTCGATGCTAATCCTGACTCTGACATTGCCTTCCCTTGTGTCCTTGATTCCTTACACACCTCTCAGCTTCAGTGTCCCCATCTGTAAAATAGGGAGTTGTGGCACTATGCCCCATATTCTTCACAGAGATATTATTGTGATAGGATTACAGCATAACTATGATGTACTTCATGCAAGATAGGTCATGTGAGAGATCATTGAAAAGGTTATGATTTACTGAATATGATTATCCTATTTGTATGCATGTATCATTTTGGTATCTGAAGTTAGGAATATTGTCTATGCATCTATTACAAATGTGTTCACACCTGGGGAATGCTCACTAGGCAGAATGCAATCAGTCAAGATGACTGGCTGGGAAGGGTCATTAGGGAAAACAACAGGTTTTAGAAGATGCTAATCTCCCACTGGGGAGCCTTCCTGAGGAGGCTACAAACAGCCTCCGAGTCATGGTTGCTGTGGCCCTACAGAGACATGTGACCAAGTCATTTGGTATTAGACTCCATCTTGGAATACCAGTGTTTTTCCACTGAAAGGTGTGGGAACCAACTAAGCCTGGAGACAAAGGGTTCCCACCATATGCAAAAGCTGTTAAAGGCAGGGGAGTGAGATCATTGTGCTTCTTCTTCACTGACTCCCCGCCCAAGATGACTGCTGGAAACACCTAAGTAACAAGGACTAAACTGGGGGAGAAGGGCTGAACCCAGGCTAGAGGGATTTCTGGCCTGTGAAAGGAATACCTGTAGTGTTAAGATGCAAGCAAATGCAGCTTGCCCTCAAGAATCTCTGCAAACTGCCCAAACCAACAATTAGGGTGAGAATTTGCTACTCATATCCAATCTCTTTAGTATATTAAACTTAGACTGCATTTTTGATTATTTGCTAGGTAATCTGCTTTTATCTGTTTGCTATCGCTTAAAAATCTACCTTTTGTAGTTAATAAACTTGTTTTGTTTTGTCTAAAACCAGTGTGTGGAAATCATAACTTGGGACAGAAAGCTGTGTATATTCCTCTCCACATTGAGGGAGGGGGCAAATTTCATGAGTTTAGGCTGTACAGTTCTATGTCCAGGGCAAGATGGTATAATTTTGGGTTTACCCAGAGGGGGGTACGTGCCTTAGGAACTGGAAAGTGCCTTAGCTGAGCCTTCCCATGCAGTGCTGATCTAAGCATCCGTGTGTGTAGCTGCAGCTGAGTGTGTCCCTAACCGTATGTGTGCTGGTAAAGAGCAGTCTGAAGTCTGGGGGAGGGCTTGGCAGGCTGCACAGTAGTGCAGTGTAAAGGGAGCCCAGGCTGGTGGATCAGGTGGGCTCAGTGGTATCCCAGTTCCAGGCAAGGAATCCATCACAGGGAGATACTTACAGTACCAGCCTCACGGGGGTGCTGTGAGGACTATTAGTTAACATTTATTAACAAATCAAATGCATAAAATATAAAAACTTCCTGCCCTTGTGAAACTATGCTCTCCAAAGCACTGATGAGGGCACCAAGGGAGAAAGGAGTTAAGGAGAACATAGACTAAATACAACCCTCCATAGGATGAGGGGATGAGCACGAGGAGCCAGTGGTCCGTTTCCTGCTTCAGAGGAAAGTGCAAAAAAAACCAGGAGTTCTTTTCCCATACTTAGCTTCTTCCTAGTTCTTTTAGTTACAGGTTTGCTTATGCCCTGAAACATGAAGATTTATATCTCTTGCCTTTTTTTCTTTTATTCTCACAAATTTAATTTGGAATGACCTTTATTTCAGTTCTTTATTTGGAAGCCTGTTACATTCTCAATGGTATATTGCGGAAATGAATTCCACAGACAGATTGATTTTTTTAGATGTTCTGCCTTTCCATTACTTTAGCTGTCCTGTTGTTCTTGAATTGTCAGAAAGGGAGAATGGAAGTCTCCAGTCCATGTTTCTTTGCCATGAGGTATACCTCTCTCTTCTCCTCCTAAAGCAAACAATCTTGACCTTTTCAATCTCTCTTCAAAACTCTCTCTACTAAGTGCTGTGACAGACTCCTGTAACTGAGGGAGGAGAAGCAGGATTGCTTGGTGGAGCTGAGAGAAGAGAGGATGGAGAAAATTATTTAAGACAAAGGATCTCCTCCAGAGGTGCTTGTTGGAAGAGGAGCTTGAAGAAAGGCACAGCAAAGGCAAGGAGAAGGTCCATGTTGGACAAGGGCAGGCTGAAACAGCTTGGTAGGAGAATGAAAACTTTCTTTCTTCAGAGCAAGTACTGGCCTTTATATGTAATTAACAAGGAAACTGAAACGTGTCAGATGGATCACTTTCGTTCTGCGTTAAGTGATTTGCCTTGTCTTGTGAATAGGGTACTAATTAGCCCCTTTGAATGCAAACTGAAGTTAGAGATAGGATTACCAGCTAGCGACTATGAAAAAACGGGATGGGAGTGGGGAGTAATAGGCGCCTATATAAGAAAAAGTCCCAAAAAATGGGACTGTCCCTTTAAAAACGGGACATCTGGTCACCCTAGATAGGATGAAACTGGAAATCTGGACATGTCCACACTCTGTATGTGCATATGAATGTGTGAGAGACTAAGGAATTAAGCTAAACAGAAATTCCAAATCCCAGTCTCCCTGAACTTTGGGGATATAGGAGGCATTCAAATCTACAGGCAGAGTTTAGACTGAATTTTGTGGCAATGCCTAACTATTGGACCGAGATCCATCTCTAGTTTAAAGGTATATTTTGACTTCACCATGTTACATAGAATCTGAGGGCCAGATCCTCAGCTGGTGTAAGTTGGTTAGCTTCAAGGAAGGCAACAATACACGTTGCATCTTAGGATCCCAAATCATCCTCTTAATATTTTAGAAAAGAAAACTTGAAACTTATCAACAATGCTTTTTTACACTCTAGAAAATACCTTATTCTAAGGTGCTACCACAAAGGAGCAGACAGAGGGCTGATAAATAATTAATAGATGTTTAAAAAAGGGCTGTCAAGTCATTACAAAAGTATATGCAACTAATCGTATGATTAAAAAAAATATTTGTGATTAATCGCACTGTTAAACAATAATAGAATACCATTTATTTAAATATTTTGGATGATTTCTACATTTTCAAATATATGGATTTCAATTACAACACAGAATACAAAGTGTACAGTGCTCACTTTATATTTATTTTTTATTACAAGTATTTGCACTGTAAAAACACAAAAGAAATAATATTTTTCAATTCACCTAAGTCAAGTACTGTAGTACAATATATCAGAGGGGTAGCCGTGTTAGTCTGTATCTACAAAAACAATGCGGAGTCCAGTGGCACCTTAAAGACTAACAGATTTATTTGGGCATAAGCTTTCGTGGGTGAAAAACCCACTTCTTCAGATGGATGGAGTGAAATTTACAGATGAGGCACATGAAGAGAAGGGAGCTACCTTACAAGTGGAGAACCAGTGTTGACAAGGCCAATTCAGTCCACTCCCAATAATTGACGACGAGGTGTCAACACCAAGAGAGGGAAAATTGGGTTTGTAACGAGCCAGCCACTCCCAGGCCCTATTCAAGCCCAAATTAATGGTATTAAGTTTGCAAATTAAGTGTAGCTCTGCAGTTGTTTTGTTTTTGAGTGCAGTTTTGTAACAAAAAAAAATATCTACATTTGTAAGCTGCACTTTCATGACAAAGATATTGCACTACAGCACTTGTATGAGGTGAATTGAAAAATACTATTTCTTTTGTTTATCATTTTCCAGTGCAAATATTTGCAATCAAAAATAATAAACACTTTGATTTCAATTACAACACAGAATACAATATATATGAAAATGTAGAAAAATATCCAAAATATTTAATACATTTCAATTTGTATTCTATTGTTTAATAGTGCAATTAAAACTGCAATTAATCATGATTAATTTTTAATCGTGTGAGTTAAATGGGATTAATCGACAGCCCTTGTTTAAACTAATGGATAATCAATTGTTAAAGATTATAATAGAGTCCAGCAGATCAAGAGGTTGATTATTAATAACTATAACTACGTCTACAGATGTGCTATTATTTTTTACACATATTTCCTGTATCTGTAACAGCCTTATTATTTCTATTGACCTTTTATAAATGGAACCTTAATACATAGTGTGACGTTTCTGGTTAACTTTATATTCTTCCTCTCTCCTCTCCCGACAAAGAGGAATGGACTTACATTGGGGAAAGGATATCTCACTTGGCTGTATACTCACAGGCTCACCTTTTCAAAGGTACATAAGTGTGTGCACATGTTTGCATTCATGTTATTTGTAAAATCAGGTGCTAATTAGAGACATCTGGGACTATACTTCTGGGCATCCAGCTGCACACATCCAATTTTCAAAATTTGAGCCACGGTGTTTTCTTTGTATTAATAGGGTTTTGTTGTTATGTACACTAATATAAAATGCCTTCAAGCATATTTTTCAGTTTATTAAATATTCAAGTTAATAAATAAAAAGAAAATAAACAAATAAAATGCTTAAGAGGAAAGCAGGAATGGTCTGTTCCAGTGGCCTGGTGGCTAATACATAGCCAAAGAGGAAATTGGAATTCAGGAGCAGCTCCTCTTCAGATAAATGAGGATAGATTTTAAATCCAGAAGAGACTATTATGATCATCTAGACTGACCTCCTGTGTAATACAAGCTCTGTAGACATGTCCTTTGGGTTCCCTAAAAACCATCCCTTTGCTTTCACTGTTAGGTCAGCAATTACAATGAGGCAATTCCATTCTCTTTCATCAATAGCTAATGTGGTCTCAAAGGCAGAGGCACTCTCTGGGCACTGGAGCCACTGAGGAGGAACCTGACTTGCCGATAGAGCTGCAGTCGGCTGTTTGCCTGAGATTCCGACTCTGATGAACAAGCTTCTCTAAACTCATAGGTGCAATGAGTGATTGCCTTTTCACTTCCATTCAGCTTGTCTTGCTCCTTCACAGTGAGCTTATCTGATTCCTTCACAGGGGTGCAAGAGAGGAACTATGGCATTATCACTGAGTAGACGTATTAATCATAGCTTGGAACAATGACAGGAGCAAAACGCAGTTGGGAGTACAACTGGAAAATTGGATTTTTAAAAAAAAATTTAGTTCATAAATCAGGTACAAATGGGGGAAGTGGATTGGGAATTAAAGAGAAGTGGAATAATTTCTGAAATGTTTCAGTATCACTGAAAATGACCCTGTCTGCCTATAAGAGAGAAATTTGCTCCTTTCCACTGCCTACCTGAAGCGTGTGCACTGCTTACTTAACTAACTAATCACAAAATTCCCACTGAAGTTAAAGGTGACAGAATCTTGCTAACCTTTCAAACAGGTTACAAATTTTAAACTACTGAGAGATTTTCTATATTGCTCATGCCTTGTATAGCATCTAACTAGTACTAATTAATCTTTTCTTCTCCTTCAGTGTAGATACTCAGGTGATTAAAGAATTCCAAAGCTGCAGATGAAAATGAAACACTTTAAAAGTTCAGTTTGGTTTAAATAGTTCTATCCATCACCCAATCAACAGCCAAACCCATTGCCAAATATGCCCTGCAGATGCAGTACACTACAAGGAAACTATGTGCAATGTGTTGTATGAGATAGTGGTTTCAAATCCATCACGTATCCAGTTCAGGGTGCATTTGTATATCTGTGAAATACATTATTAAGACTTATTTCCCACGGCTTTAAGTATATTTAACAACATAAGCATTTTTTTCCTTTAAAAATATAAATTAGGGAATGTTAACAACAAATCAAAAGACTAGGCAATGGCATAATATGATATGTGGAAGCCTTCCTTATCAAGAGGGAGAGTAGTTTGCATCATAGGAAGCACAATATACTAGATAAATTCGAGGAACCCAAAATCAGGCTGGCTACTTCTGAAATTCTTGGCCCAAGTCTTGACCTAAAGCCCACAGGTATCACTGGAAAGTGTCTCATTGAGGCTTTGGGACAAGTCCTTAGTCAAGATCTAGTCACTCTACAATCACAAAAAAATAATTATAATTGCTGCCTCTGCAGTGGAGAAATGTACAACTAAAGCACACACAAAAAAACTTCTTTGGCTTAATTTATTGTATACTTTGTTTCACAATTTTAAAAAGTGAAGTCTGTTTTACATGGAATTTTACATGCACGTGGACCTTGATATGAAACAGGTAGAGCTGGCTGCATTATTCATTAAAAATAATTTATCTGAAAAACGTGGGCATTTTTCATCAAATATAATATTCAAAAATAAATCTTTTCACTATTCTCCAAGCTCTAAGGATGGCTGGGTAATATACTGCAGACAATTTCCTCACCAATCATTGAATAAATTATTGGTGAATAATTCTATTCATTATTCTGCAAGCTTAGAAAGAGAGAGAAGTCTTTATTCAAACTCTATAGACCACACAGTAGTACCATACGCTGTTGGCCGTTTTCAACTTTTAGGGGATATTTAGTGCTTGTGAAACATGATGAATAGATAGCCCAGAAAAGCAAAATCCTCTCTTTATTTACAAAACAAGCATAGTCTCCCCTTCCAAAGTGTCTTGCCTGACCTAGAGGGCTTATATCTGTAGGTAAGCATGTAGTGCCCTATGTTGTCACACCACATATTGCTCTGCTAAGGCTGCCAAGAAAGAGGTCAATAAGTGTTAATTGTGATAGTTGTTTTTGTGATGTGGACGTCTGCCCATTACGAACTGGGCTGAAAGTATCATGATAGTTTGCTGTATCGCCATTAGTCACATATAGACCTGGGTTGGATTTAACTTAGGATGGGCAGCATTTTCTGTGTAGCACTCAGCATGTTTCTTTCGCAGTCAGAGAGTAATATGGGATATTTAGAGTAATTTGAAATGTATACATTAACGGGAAATTTGAACTGAAGAAAAACTGTCCACTTTATTTTGCAAAGGTAGCAAATGGGCTGAATGCTTGGCTGCTGTTCTTGTTGCTTTGTGCTGTTGAGTGCAAACTGTCCTGAAAGGGCAGCCAGTGATTCCTTTAACACAGGGGAATACTTCAGTGATGAAAAGATAGCATAGACAGCTCTATGCCACTTGTTGCCCAAGCCCCCACACCCACCAGGACATGGCAGGGTGGGGCGGTGATGTGTCGGGGCTAGAAGGGGGCGGGTTGGAGCATACAATACTCTGCCATATTCTTAGCTGGCTGCAGCCAGGGTAACAGAGCAGTCTGGGGACTGCTCTAGCTTATCCTAGAGACTATTTCAAACACCTGACTGACCCAAGATAGAAGGACAAGAAAGGTCACTTGGCATGAGTTGTGAGCTCCTTACCACCACGTGTCCTTGGCATTAAGAAGTCTTGTCTGTACCCCAGGAAATGTCACAAGGGCTCTGCAGGGATTTACAGGGATCCCCTGGGTCTGACACATACATAATAGTGTGCCAAAGAGTGGCATGTGATGTCTCTGTCAATAGCCTGTAACTCACTCGTTGTCCTCATCACTGTGAAATGTTTGTAGAGATGATATTTAAGAAATTATGTAACTATACTGACAAGTATGTTCTTAAGGTGTGTTAATTCACATAGGTCACCACAGAGTGATAAACAGGCTCTGTTCAGGCAGGGGATAGCAGATGCTTTTCTCTCTGGATGGTCAGTGTGTGGCTTACAATGAATGTCTATTTGCACTAATGAGCCTGATGCTAATGAAAAGATTGTGAATTCACATGAGAGAATCTCTGCAGGATAACCAAAAACCAGTAGGGGGTGTCCTGTTTATGAGGAAAGACAATCGCTTTGGGGATTATAACTGCAGCTACTGAGGCATACCTAGGATTCCTCACCAAGGAGATGAACAGTCAGTGTGTTTTGCTTTATGAAAGGAGGGTCACAACCAACCTCCCTGGAAAACATTGCAAAGACTTTGGGTGAGCTAAACTTCAGTAGACAAGACAGTATCTTGTTAATGAAGGCTTGGCTCTAGAAGGCATGTTATGATTTTTATTTTACACGTAACCATTTGTTTCCAATACTTTCACTTGCTACTTCTAGAATCTCTAGAGTTTGTTAAATAAACGTATACTTGTTTTCACCATAAACATAGCTAAATGCTGTGTGCTAAGCGGAGCAGTGATCCCAAGGTAAAACTTACAAGAGGATGTGCACTGTTCCTTTGGGAACAGTGAATTTGTGAATCCTGTTAGAGTCCAGTGGACCAGCAGCTGGGCACTCCAGGGGGACGTTCCGAGGGCTGGATGGTTAGTGTGCGCCCATCGCTAACCTGTAGAGAGCACATGGGGCCTATGTAGGGCTGGAGGGGAGTGCTTGCGTTACCAGTGGAATTGGGGAGCTGCCCTTTGGTAGGCACAGACAAGGCATCATCATGATAAAGGCAGGTGGTAACAAGGTGCCTCACAGCCCTGGGTATCCCCGGGAAGCATCACAGCAAACTGCAGGATGAACGATGAGAAATGGAGGCACTGGTCGTTTGGGAGGGAAAACAGTCAATGAGAAGGGCCTTTTCTTCCCAAATGTTCTCCTGAACAAAACTTTTCTCTAGGGCACATTGAGATATTTGGTATTCAGATTATGCCACCCGGAGACTGAGAAGAGTTCATTCTATTCATGTCCTTGCATCACAAAGATATTCTGCAGTCTATTTCAATGTGAAATTTGACTAGAGCTACACTAACACAGAATTCTCTCATCTGCATGTGTCCGCGTCTCTGTGGTTTTGTTATAAATAACCATTTTGTTTCCCTGGGCCTCTGCCGCATTTTCATCAATCTTATTCAAACTTCAGTCATCTTACCCAAACACGTCACTTGATGAAGATGCCTCAGACACAAGATAGCCACCCGAGAAATATGAACAGTCGCACAGGGTTCAGGGGATATGGGCTGAGTATGAATGAGTGCCTGTATAGGATTTGCAGTATCTGTGTCCCTGTCTGCATTCTGAATGGAAAGCCATCAAAGTTGCATTGTTTATATGGGTGCTTGCCTACATTTGGGATTCTTACTATAGGACGACTATTTCAATGGCCTGGAATGGAAACTATGTCAGTATATCACTGTCATTTGTACATTAGTGCTGCTACCACGAGCTTTTGGGCTAATTTAATGTATGTGCCAAAGTTATTACGGTTAGCTTCTGAACTGAGAATTAAACCTCATAAAGTCAGCTAACTGTGTAGAATATTTTACTATATCACTGCCTATGAATCTAAAAGACTATCGCCCCCTGAGTGTTTTGATTATCTTGAGAAACAGAGAGCAAGTTTAATTTACATAATAGTTGAGATTAAAAGGTAGTTATATGGTGCACCTATGGTGCGTTTAAGCTTCACAATCACAGGGCACAAGATTTTTCCATAGTTTCCTGCTTCCTGTGCTATGTAGCTGATAAGATTTTATTGGGGGCATCACAGAATAACATCAGTATCTAAGGTGACCAGAAGAGATCCCTATGAAAGTTTCCTGAAGCCAAGGCAAGGTGTCCAATCATTTAGGAAAGTAGAAGCCTACATGATGCTTACACACAGCCAAGTCTTTTGGTAAAATTTTGGTGAGTGTTGTTATTTATATTAATGCTAGACAGGTATGTTCTGTGAGGGAATGGCTTGCTCTGTTATAAAGCATGCTCGTTCCATAGTATGGGAGGTTCCTGTAAGTGTGTATAGACATTGCCAGTTTGTATTTTTAACAGTCTTAACCCTCAGCTGCCAATTTAGGGATGGTTTATTGTCCCCTCCCATTCACTCCATGGGGTGTCAGTGGGGGTTGAGGATCTGGCCCTCTGCCTGTAACTACCTCATTACTCATATAGCTCCATCTCCATACTATTTGAGTGCCTTACAAGTATTTATAGATTTAACCTTACAGCAGCCCTGTGGGGTAGGGAAGTATTATCAAGATTTTACATATGCAGAAAATGAGGCAAAGAGATGAAGTCACTTGCCAAAGGGGACACAGGCAGTATGTCACAGTGCCAAGAATTGAACCCTGGCCTTCTGAATTACAGTCTACTGTATTAACTAGAAAACTTTTTGCTTGTCCTCCTCTACATTTCCCTCAATTGCTTCCCCCTCTTCCGTGCCCCCACCCCCATTCTCTGTACCCTCCTCCATCCCTCACCAGTTTCCTACACCTTCTCTACACACCCCTTCATCCTGTCTCTCCCACACACATACATAATCCGAGATCAGGAACCATGGCTGCACGTTTACCCAAGTCCCCTAAACTCAATCACATTAGGGAAAAGCCTAATTCCCAGAAGCCCAGGACAAGTAGAAGTGGTATTTGGATAAAAGAAAGTGACAGGTTCTCTGCCCTTTGCATAAGAGGAGACTGGGGGTTCTAAGGGGACACCAGGGGCAGGCTGAGTGACATACGGCAGAGCAGCGCTGAGCAGCCAGTCAGAAAGAGGGTGGCCAGAGAGGCTGAATAGTCAGGATTGAGCACAAAGAACTGAGGTGTCTCATGACAAGAGGGGTTTCCTAGGTGTAAAAGTGCAGAGATGGAGGAAGGAAATAGGGCACAGAGCATATTTAAGCAGCTGAATTTGTCTGAGATGTGAGAAAGGACCTGGAAAGGCATAGGCACAAGACCTCGGCTTGAGAGAAAACGGCAGCAGTGTTTTATCTGAGGGTTCCGCAAAAAGCAGTTGCCTGTGTGCACTTTGTTACCACCCCATGCAGGAAAACAGGCTTTGTGCACATTGTTGTAAATAAACAAATTACACTAAGAAAATGCCTAATGTTACGCCACAGATTTCTGCTCCAAATGGATAACTGACCTGCAAGGCAATGAGTTCTGCGACTGCTCAGCAAAGGGGTAACAATACTACAGCTTTGAAACTGCAAACTTAGCTGCTGCTGGCAGGGTTAGGAAGTTTAATTTGCAAATACAGCACATCTCTAACAGCCACAGACAATGTAAAGTGTCAGGGAAATATGGCAAAAGTGCATGACAAAGTTCTTTAAATGTCACTGTGACTCTCACGAAGTTTAGAAAACAAACAACTAAATAATTCAGCATGTTGGCAAAGCCAGTATTAAGCCATCTACCCCTCTCCATAGAGTTGCATTAATCTATTAGGTCTGCTGTAGTGCAATATTTCTGTTATATTCATTCAGAGAAAATACCAAATTTACTGAATCCCATTATCAAGCTGTTCTTCACATACCAGCTGAATCCTCAGTTTCCCTACAGAGCAATACAGATAATTGCTTTTTGCTATTATTAATTTATAGGTACTTGTTCTGAAGTATTTTGGTTTGTAGATACATTTTGTGGTTTGCCACTAAATTGTTACAATCTCCCAGAACCATTCCTAAAAGAAATTGCCTAGCAAAATGCTGAGTAGAAGTGGGGTGATAGCATCATATCAAATAATGACTGTTATATAGAACCATTTCTATTTGTAACTTTTTGTACTTGTTTCATTTATAATCTGGAAACACAGAACATTAATAAATCCTTCTTTCATAATATGATCTTTCTAGATTATTTTCATAATATTTTCTAATTTTCTTGTGTCTCTTAACACATTCTAGTAATTCTCACCTCACCCTGTTATATAACATGGCAACAGAAATACTCTGTAGCTGAATTCGGTGTCTAGACCATTTTTGCAGAAAAAATAGAGCCCTAATCTGTTAGTACTGATGTAGAGGAGAGATTTTTTCCACTGAATTAAATGAAGCCAGACTTGGGTCCATGAAGATTTGTGAACATGAACTGTTTTCAGTAGACAGAGGGACACATTTGCAAACAAAAAGAAAAGGAGGACTTGTGGCACCTTAGAGACAAACCAATTTATTTGAGCATAAGCTTTCGTGAGCTACTGCTCACTTCATCGGATGCATCCGATGAAGTGAGCTGTAGCTCAGGAAAGCTTATGCTCAAATTAATTAGTTAGTCTTTAAGGTGCCACAAGTCCTCCTATTTTTTTTTTTTTTTTTTGCGAATACAGACTAACACGGCTGCTACTCTGAAACCTGTCAAAATTTTCAAACAAGAGTCCCTAGAATTAGGGAACTAAATCCAGAATTAAGTACCTAAATATCAGGTGAGAAGAACATGTGAGCTGTGTATTATTTTTATTAATACTGTGGGAACCTCCATTTTTTGGATTATGAGTGGGTGATAGCTGTAGGAAAGCCTAAATTATGGGGTTCTGTAGGATTACAATAGATGTACGTTAACCCCATTCTCCCATTAACGTACAATAGATGTACGTTAACCCCAATAGATGTACGTTAACCCCATTCTCCCATATTTGACCAAAAAATGCCACCATGGCTAAACAACAGATTAAAAGGTGGCCAGGGACTAAAAGACATCCTTTAAAAATTGGAAGTCAAATCCTATTGAGGAAAATAGAAAGGAGCAAAAACTGTAGCAAGTCAAGGGTAAAAGTATAATTAGGCAGGCCAAAAAATTATTTGAAAAGCTACTAGCAATAGACACAAACACTAACAGCAAAAATGTTTTAAGTTTATCTGAAGCAGGATGCCTACTGTACCACACAAACTAACCATAGTATGCAACCTATTGCTTAAAATCAGCTTCCAGGCCAGATTACTGGGGGACAATTTATGTAACACCATTTTTTTAAAAAGCCTCCAGAGATGATCCTGGCAATTACAGGCCAGTAAGCCTAACTTCAGTACCAGGCAAACTGGTTGAAACTATAGTAAAAAACAGAATTATAGATGAACACAATGTGTTGGGAAAGAGTCTACATGGCTTTTCTAAAGGGAAATCATGCTTCGCCAATCTGTTTGAATTCTTTGAGAGTGTCAACCAATATGTGGATACAGTGTACTTGGAATTTCAGAAAGCTTTCAACAAAGTCCATCATCAAAGTATTTTAATCAAAGTAAGCCATTATGGGATAAGTCACTTCTCATGGATCAGTAACTGTTTAAAAGACAGGAAACAAAGGGTAGGAATAGAGGGTCAGTTTTTTCAATGGAGAGAAGTGAATGGCAGGGTCCTCCAAGGAACTGTACTGGGACATGTACTGTTGAACATATTCATTAATGATCTGGAAAAGAGGGTGAACAGTCAAGTGCTAAAGTTTCCAGTCAATACAAAAATTATTCCAGGTAGTTAAATCCAAAGCAGGCTGTGAGGAATTACAAAGAGACCTTACAAAACTGCTGACTGGGCAACAAAATGGTAGATGAAATTCAATACTGATAAGTGCAAAGAAATGCTCACTGGAAAAAAGAATCCCAACTATGCATATACAGTGATGGTTTCTAAATTACTTATTACCACCCGAGAAAGATATCTTTGACTCTCAGTGGATAGTTCTCTGCAAACTTTCATCCAATACACAGCAGCAGTCAAAAAGGTTAGCAGTATGTTAGGCACTTTTAGGAAAGAGATAGGAAATAAGATAGAAAATATCAGAATGCCACTATATAAATCCAAGGTGCGCCCACAGCTTGAATACTGTGTCCAGTTCTGGTTCCCCCATCTCAAAAATAATATAGAAGAACTGGAAAAATTTCAGAAAAGAGCAAAAAATATGTTCAAGGGTATAGAACGGCTATGAGAGGAGAGATTAAAAAGATTAGGGCTGTTCAGCTTAGAAAAGAGATGAATAAAGATATGGTAGAGGTCTATAAAATTGTGAATGGTGTAGAAAAAGTGAATAGAGAAGTTGTATTTACCGTTTCCTCCAAAAGGAAAATCAGGGGTCACCCAAAGAAATTAATAGGCAGCAGATTTAATATAAACAAGAGGAAGAACTTTTCCACACAACGCACAACCAACCTGTGGAACTCATTGCCATGGGATGTTGTGACAGCCAAAAAAGAACTTGAGTTTCTGAAGGATAGGGTCCATCAATGGATATTAGTCTTGATGGCCAAGGACGCAACCCCATGCTCAGTGCTCACGGTGACCATGAACCTCTGACTACCACAAACCTTGAGTGGAAGACAGAGTTCCAGCACTCCATAATTGCCCTGTTCTGTACACTCTCCCTGAAGCTCTGGCACAGACCACTGTCATAAACAAGATACTAGGCAGGATAGATCATGGTCTGACCCAGTATGGCAGCTCTTATGCTGAAAGAAAGAAAAAGATCCTATATTCAGAGTCTGATAATAGCCCCAACATTTTGTAATCCAATCTTACTAATTACTAGTCAGTACTAATAATGGTTTATTCTTTCTCTAATGCAATTAACATTGATTCTGTCACTACAACTGTTTCCTACGTTTCATTCTGTGAGAATTTCATATGTTGCATCATACCGTGTTTTTTTCTGGTTTTGACATTAATGCATTTCTTACCTTGAGATTATCTAATTTCTATTTAGTGATTTTAAGGCTATAACATTTACTTTCAATGCTTCCCTCTCAAAAGAATGTGATTATAGAAACAACATAGTGTTTATGCAAATATATTTCATATGTATAGGTACATTACGATTTCTCAGTATAACTTCTTTAGATGAGTAAAATTGTACATTTTATTATTGAGCCTTTTTTTGCATAAGATTGACATTATGATATTTGTATTCATTTTTTCTGATTGTTTTAATTGATTTTCATGATCTTTGCATGCATGCATACACACACACAGCAGTGTTCATCCATAGATCTCAAAGGGCTTTGCAAACAAAAGAAAATCAATATATCCTGATTTCATATATGAGGATGTTGAGATGACTTGCTGGAGGTCACATAGCAGATCAGCAGCAAAGCCAAGAATAGAACCCAGCTCTCCTGACTACCTTACTCACTGGACCACACCATCTCCCATATAAATACATAGACACACATCTTATCTAAAGTAGCCCCATAACTGCAGTATCTGAGCACATCACATAATTCCTGTGAGGCAGGGGTGTACTACCATCCCAATTTTAGAAATGAGGAACTGATACTAAATGACTTGCACACAGGAAAACAGTAGTGGGGCAGGACATTGAATCATAGAATATCAGGGTTGGAAGGGACCTCAGGAGGTCATCTAGTCCAACCCCCTGCTCAAAGCAGGACCAATCCCCAATTTTTGCCCGGGATCCCTAAATAGCCCCCTCAAGGATTGAACTCAGAACCCTGGGTTTAGCAGGCCAATGCTCAAACCACTGAGCTATCCCTCCCCCCAGTCTCTCAAGTCCCAGGCTGGAAATTAGCCACTGGAGCGTCCTTCCTGTCTAGACCACTTGTTGACAAATATATGCTGGTGAGTATGGGTGTGTGTATATATATGGGTGTATACATATATACACACACACAAAGCACCAATAACATTAAGCACAAATACTTTAACAGTGATAGAATCTAAATTGGCCTATACCATAATCTGATTCACTTATGCCAAGTATCCCATAACTCCTCACATTTGCTGATGTAAGCATTTGGCATAAGTAGATAGGAAACTTGTCAAAATCAAGATACATTCATTGTGTGTCTTAGGGAAGTACCTTCATGAACCAGTACCTGGAATGCTAGTATCCAAAAGAAATATAAGGAAGGTACAGAACAAGAAGTTAGGGAACTGATACAAACTGATGGGTTGGATTTAGTAACAGGTAAAGAGATGTATAACTTGTAAAATCACCATATAAATAATACCAGTTGAAATGTGCAAGTCTGGGAACATACTTTCTGTGTAAGGTGTATGTAACATCACTGTACAAGATGGCTTCCCAAACACTGGTATCATAGAGAACCTTTTTTCACCCTGTACTAGGTTTATTGCTCTAAGCCAATCATAATAGGACTGGCATTGGTTATTTGGCCTCTTAAAATATGCAGTAACAAATCAGTGTGGTCAAGCAGTTGACTATACAATTTATCAACGCCACTATTATGATGCTATATGCATACACACTCTAAAACACAACTGTATAATGTATAACTGTAAATTATGTCTATATATTTGTCTACAAACACACAAAATCATTGGAGAGAGAGAAATAACTACTGGTGTTCCATGACCCTCCCTCTTTCCACACACACACACACACACACACACACAATTTTTAATAGAATAGAGAACAGCCACTAATCAAAATGGAAAAGTGAAGTAGTTTGTGGCCTATTTTTTGGACAAAAACTATTTCTCTTTCACCATTTTATTTATGCTTTCTTTTTTCCCCCCCATCAGGAATGTCTTTGCGAGCTCCCTCCCCCCCCCCCCTCCCCCCGTGCATTTCAGTGATGTTTCTCACATGGGTATATTTAGCTGTGCTACAGAAAGCAGATTTTACCCTTTGACCTTTAGGGCATACCCTTCACTATCATTGACAGGTTTCCTGTTCCCTTTGCACAAAGCAGTTTTACCTGCAAATCCCAAGGTGATAATGAGTCATGTTCAAATGGCAAAAAAGTGATTTGTTGCCTTTTGAATCAAACCCTAAAAGTACAGTTCATAACTTCAACTATCATAAATGCCCATAGAGATCACTGGAAAAGACTCCCATTGACTTAAGTGCTCTTAAATCAGGACCTACAACAACAGGCATTTTGACAACATTTAGGCAAATCCAAATCCTGCTACACTGACCTTCGGAACTCACCTGATTCTAGTACAGGAAGAGATACAGGAATTCAGGGGTTTCAAGCATCCCGGTGCACAGGGAGTGAAGGAGGAAAGTGGAACCAGTATGGGGGAGGAACAGGGTAGGAGCAGTGAATGGGTAAGGAATTGTTCCCCCTTCAACTGATTTATGGAACCCCAGCACACAGATGCTATGCTCCAGAATCTGACCTTAAAAACAACAACATATTAAGATGGGCCCAAGACAAAAAATTTGGATTAGGATCCAGAGTAGAGTTGCCCCAACAGTTCTGGGGCATTTTCTTCTGAAGATTTGGTTTATCCCATTCTAGACAGAGTGCCGCTCTAAAATTCATAACCATGAACAGCTGTGGGGGTTTGGTACAGGGCCCATTTCTAGTCAAAGTAAACTACGAATGATGATTTTTTTTCCTAGATTCCATTTTCTTTGATATATAAATATCAATAACTTCAGGGGAGACATTAAAAAGGTATGCCCTTTTCTCATACTAAGCAGTAAATCAGCAGCAATAGCTCATCTGCACAGGAAAATATGTTTCTGTGCATTATTTAAAGGGATAACTTATAGCAGACCAAACCAGAAATCACACTGGGAATTTAACATTTATCTTTAGCAATAGTTAAGGGCTCATACTTTAGAAGGCTGCTGAATACGGCAGCTTGAATCTACTGACTGCTTGTTATGTAGTTAGAAACTTCATTATTATCATCAGACACCAGACTTAATGCAGAATGACAGAATGATACTTGTCTGAGTTGTTAAAACTCTACCTCTCATCTAACCTCCATTAATCTCAAACACTGGTGCTACTGCAGTCCTCATTTTGTTAGAAAATTGCCAACAAGAACTCCTTTAATGAATGATGCAATTGCTAACCACTGTAAGCAGCAGAGTTTGATTAGTTTCATAAAAGCAGATGATGAGTTGTCCTAGGCACAGCATAGTGTCATGAAAGGCAGAGTGACTTTGCTGCTATCTTGATGTTTCATTGATAATGAAACTGGGAAATAATTAAAGCAGATGACTGGGCCATTCACATAGGACCGTGACTTATCAAAGCAGGGCTGTGTGGTGACAATGAAAAAACACCAGTGGCTTAGATGAGGTAGGAGGATCGGAGAAGTGTGTAGAGCTGGGGTAAATAGTAAATATCTAGTAGTAAATATCTGAAAATATTGTTAACACTTAAATTTGTAAAACAGACTAACATACTTCAGAAAGGCTGGTATAGCAAGTAGAGAAGGTCTATCTGAGCAAAATTTCAACATCTATTCATTGCTGAAAGATGTCATTTAACAGCCCCAACCCAAGCTGTAATAATTTAACAAATGTTTAGAAACCACTTGGGGCCCCTGGACAACCAAGATACAAAAGGAGCACTTAAAGACGATAAAGTCATTGCAGAGAAACTAAATAAATTCTTTGCTTCAGTCTTCACGGGTGAGGACATTAGGGAGATTCCCAAACCTGAGCAGTCTTATGTAGGTGACTAATCTGAGGAATTGTCACAGATTGAAGTATCACTAAAAGAGGTTTTGGAATTAATTGAGAAACTTAACAGTAACAGGTCACCGGGACCAGATGGCATTCACCCAACAGTTCTGAAAGAACTCAAAATTTGCAGAACTATTTACTATGGTTTCTAACCTGTCCTTTAAATCACCTGCTGTACCCAATGACTGGAAGATAGCTAATGTAATGCCAATATTTAAGAAGGGCTCTAGAGGTGATCCTGGCAATTACAGACCAGTAAGTTTAACATCAGTACCAGGCAAATTAGTTGAAACAATAGTAAAGAATAAAATTCTCAGACATATAGAAGAGCACAGATTGTTGCGCAAAAGTCAACATGGTTTCTGTAAAGGGAGATCATGTCTTACTAATCTGTTAGAGTTCCTTGAGGGGGTCAACAAACATGTGGACAAGGAGGATCTAGTGTACTTAGATTTCCAGAAAGCCTTTGACAAGGTCCCTCACCAAAGGCTCTTATGTAAATTAAGCCGTCATGAGATAAGAGGGAAGATCCTTTCACAGATTGAGAACTGGTTAAAAGACAGGGAACAAAGGGTAGGAATAAATGGTAAATTTTCAGAATGGAAAGATGTTCCCCAAGGGTCAGTCCTAGGACCAATCCTATTCAACTTATTCATAAATGATCTGGAGAAAGGGGTAAACAGTGAGGTGGCAAAGTTTGCAGACGATACTAAACTGTTCAAGGTAGTTAAGACCAAAGCAGACTGTGAAGAACTTCAAAAAGATCTCACAAAACTAGGTGATTGGGCAACAAAATGGCAAATGAAATTTAATGTGGATAAATGTAAAGTAATGCACATTGAAAAAAATAACCCCAACTATACATACAATATGATGGGGGCTAATTTAGCTACAGCTAATCAGGAAAGAGATCTTGGAATCATCGTGGATAGTTCTCTGAAGACGTCCACGCAGTGTGCAGCGGCGGTCAAAAAAGCAAATGGGATGTTAGGAATCATTAAAAAAGGGATAGAGAATAAGATGGAGAATATCTTATTGCCCTTATATAAATCCATGGTACATCCACATCTTGAATACTGTGTACAGATATGGTCCCCTCATCTCAAAAAAGATATACTGGCATTAGAAAAGGTTCAGAAAAGGGCAACTAAAATGATTAGGGGTTTGGAACAGATCCCATATAAGGTGAGATTAAAGAGGCTAGGACCTTTCAGCTTGGAAAAGAGGAAGCTATGTGGGATATGATAGAGGTATATAAAATCATGAGTGGTGTGGAGAAAGTGAATAAGGAAAAGTTATTTACTTGTTCCTATAATATAAGAACTAGAGGCCACCAAATGAAATTAATGGGTAGCAGGTTTAAAACAAATAAAAGAAAGTTCTTCACTCAGCGCACAGTCAACCTGTGGAACTCCTTGCCTGAGGAGGTTGTGAAGGCTAGGACTATAACAGGGTTTAAAAGAGAACTGGATAAATTCATGGAGGTTAAGTCCATTAATGGCTATTAGCCAGGATGGGTAAGGAATGGCGTCCCTAGCCTCTGTTTGTCAGAGGGTGGAGATGGATGTCAGGAGAGAGATCACTAGATCATTACCTGTTAGGTTCACTCCCTCTGGGGCACTTGGCGTTGGCCACAGTCGGTAGACAGGATACTGGGCTGGATGGACCTTTGGTCTGACCCAGTATGGCCATTCTTATGTTTCTTATGCTTCACTTCTTTGTAGCTTGATCAAATATCTTTTGTTTTAAGAAAGTATTTGCATCTGGAAGATTTGCAACCAGAAGAAATATGAGTTCTTATGAGAGTTCTTAGAGACTTAGGGACTAACAACAAGAATTTTTGTTATAAGCTGGGAATATGTCAGTTGGAAGCGATGGAGGAGGAGAAAGACCTGGGTGTATTGGTTGATCACAGGCTGAATATGAGCCGCCAGTGTGATGCAGCCATGAAAATGGCTAATGCAATTCAAGGATGCATCAGATGAGGTATTTCCAGGAGAAACAGGGAAGTGTTAGTACCATTATACAAGGCACTGGTGAGTCCTCATCTGGAATTCTGTGTACAATTCTGGTCTTCCATAAGATGAATTCAGACTGGAACAGGTCAAGAAAAAGGCTCCTAAGATGATCAGAGGAATCGAAATCTACCTTAGGAGAGGAGACAAAGAACTTTGGCTTAATTAGTCTAACCAAAAGAAGGCTGAGGGGAGATACTATTGCTCTCTATAAATACATCTGTGGGAAAATACTAGGGATGGAAAGGAGTTGTTTAAGTTAAGTGCCAATGTGGACACAAGAACAAATGGTCATCAACAAATGTAGGCTCAAAATTAGGTGAAGGTTTCTAACCATCAAGGGAGTGAAGTTCTGGAACAAACTTCCAAGGGAAGCAGTGGGGACAAAAAAATCTAACTTGTTTCAAGACTGAGCTTGATAAGTTTATGTAGGGGATGGTAGGATGGGACTGCTCACAATGGCATGTAGCAGATCTGCAACTTCTGGTAGCAAATATCTCCAATGGCTGGTGATGGGACACTAGATGGGGAGGACTCCGAGTTACTACAGAAAATTCTTTCCCAAGTGTCTGGCTGGTGGGTCTTGCCTACATGCTCAGGGTCTAACTGATCACCATATTTGGGATTGGGAAGGAATCTTCCCCTAGGTCACATTGGCAGAGACTCAGGGAGGAGGGGGTATTTTGCTTTCCTCTGCAGCATGGAGCACAGGTCACTTGTAGATTTAAACTAGTGTAAACAGTGGATTCTCTGTAACTTGAAATCTTTACATCAGTGGTCACCAACTGGTCAATTGTGATTGACTGCTCAATCCTAGAGGATCCCCATACCCTCTCCTGCACCCCAAGCCGCACCCTGAGCCCCCTTCTGGAGCCAGCACCCCATGTTCCCTTCTGCACCCTGATCCCCTTCCTGCACCCCAAGGCCCAGCCCTAACCCCCCTCCCAGAGCCAGCACCCCACTCTCCTCTCTCCCACTCTCCCACTGCACCCTGATCCCACTCTCCAGCACCCCATACCCCTCCTGCACCCCAACTCTCTTCCCCCAGTACTGACCCCCTCCCAGAGCCAGCACCCTACACCCCCTTCCTGCACCCCAACACTCTGCCCCAGTCCGGAACCCCTTCCAGCACCCAACTCCCTCCCAGAGCCTGCACCCCCTCCTGAACCCCAATACTCTGCCCCAGCTTAGAGCCCCCTCCTGCACCCAAACTCCCTCTTAGAGCTTGCACCCCTCACCCCCCTCCTGCACCCCAAACCCTCTGCCCCAGGCTCAGCCCAGAGCCTCCCCTCACACTGCAAACCCCTTAGCCCCAGCCCAGAGCCCGCACCCCCTCCTGAACCCCAAACCCCTGCCCCATCTGGGTGAAAGTGAAGGAGGGTGGGGGAGAGTGAGCAACAGAGAGAGGGGGGAATGGAGTGAGTGAGGTAGAGCTTTGGAGGAAGGGGCAGAGTAGATCCTGAGCTGCCCTTAGATTCAAAAAGCGATCTTGGGTGTAAAAAAGTTGGAGACCACTGCTTTACATCATGATTTGAGGACTTCAGTAACTCAGACAGAGGTTGTGGGTCTATTACAGGATTGGGTGGGTGAGGTTATGTGGCCTGCAACGTGCAGGAGGTCAGACTAGATGATCATGATGGTCCCTTCTGCCCTGAAAGTCTATGAGTCTTATCCCAAAGCTCAGCTAACTCAATACAAACAGAACACTAATATACCTTGCAATAGGACACAAGCCAATTCATGGGGTGCAGGACAGAGAAAGCCTCTACTGTAGCCATCTCTCTCCTCCCACCTGCAATCTGGAGTGTGGATTCTTCTAGGTGGGCATCAGAACATGGGGATATTTTAAAACTGTGCCACTCCAGCACAAAAATTTGGATGTCTTTCAAAGGACTCAAACTGGGCTAGTTCAGAGTGGCTTTTTTTCCATGTAAATTGTTCATCTAGCTTGAATGCACCAATAACTACTATTGAATGGTAAAGTGCTTCCTAGCTAGGACCTCTGTGCTTCCTAGCTAGGCATATTGCTATGGCTGTAATTACATTACTGCTGTTTTCCATGACTCAGAGGAATGTTATTGGCTATTTTCAAGAGAAAAACCTCACTATCCATACATTTGAGACCAACATATCAAAGCAGAAAAAAATGTATGGGTACAGAAAGCTTCTTAGTCACAGTAGTTGTTGAGTATATTGAAAAAAGAGTTGACAGATAAAGTGGTTAAGGAGAGTTTCCTCTAGAAAATGGATGTTTTTTGTCTTCATATGTCCTATCTTCCATAAAATACACCACTACCTACATGTGTCCAATGTGATAGAATTCCACATGCAATATATCTACTGACCTCTCAAAATTAACAGCTTTACCCAAGGACAGCGATTAACCCAGAACAACACAACAATGAAAGTGAGGTGTCTTGAGATGTGATTTTTTTCAATCCATACCTATTTTTTATGCTGTAATTGTGGTGTTAATCTATTTTCTGTCACAAAAAGATACCTCCAAGTTAAGGGTAACTGATATCTCTAAATCTTAATTTTAAAATAAATAAATAAATAAAATAACGTATGCCCTAATAATGTCATTCGACTGGGGCTGTGCTCATTGAATAGAGGCTCAGTGCACGTTGATGTTTATTTTCTCTTGGCAAATGATTTATGGGCGGCTTAATTAAAGTCTGAACAGTCTCTGAAGAGTGTTGGGTAAAAGGCAATGGGTGGGAGAGGGTCAGAAGTAAAGAACCAAAAAATCAGCAATTGCTGAGCTGAAGAGATAAGCCCATTTCTATGAGCTCTCTCTCTCTGGGTGACTCAGCAACTTTGGAGGCAAAGTTCTTTTCTGGAGGAGTGAGGTGGATCGGAGTTGGCCTCCACTGCATATCAACCCTTCCCCTGAATACATCAAACTACAAGAGCCAGGATCTTAGACTGCAAAGCCCATGAGTATTTTCTAGATGGGTCAGGCAGCAAAGAAGAAAATGCATAACTGATAGTGCAAAATCATCATTCCTCTCCATTCAGTACTTAAATGTTACATACACACATGTAGAGCACGTACACACAGAGCACACATTCAAAAATTCATCATCCGGCAATAGTTACCACCCTCTGATATGTGTGATGCCATGACTTTCCCTGTACTTAGATACGTAGGTAACTGCAATTTCCCAAATAGCATAGTGATAATGATGAAGCTGCAGAATGAATATCTGAGCTAACTAACACTGCCTTCATAGAGAAACTCTATTTAATAGGAGAAATAAGAGGAAAATACATGATTAAATGTGGAGCTCATATGATTAGCATACTGAGAGTGTTAGGTGAGCACTCCCATTTTGAAAGTGATACCACACCACTAATCTTCAGTTAAGGATAGGGTTTTATATGAGTGAAAATGTGATGAATTTTTCCTTCTGATTTGTGCTGCTATAGAGTGAATCCAAAGCATACTTTCCTATAGATTTTATATTATTGTCTGTTCTCTTGTTTTTACTAGCCCTTGGGGACAAGTCCCATCAAATTTAAGAGAGAATGATAACCTTTTTAAACCACCATCTACAGCAGACGTATAATTCTCTATTGAATTTCATATCATAATTTAAAAATTCTATAAAAAAATCTTATCCTCTTCTAAGTTCTATTTCTTACTGTTTACAATGCTACTAAGTATCATAGTACTTGTCCAAAAGGGAAAATTTAAATAAATTATTTTTACAAATTATGCAAAGACATGCTAAGTATCAAGGAGAGAATGAATGATCAAATGAGCAAGTGAATCCTATAACATAAAGATCCTTTTCTTTTCTTTTCTAAATGATTGTGTACTGATAAGGTACTGGCTACCCAGGCTGACATTCCATTCTCATTCTGTTCACCTATTGATTCCAGAGAATCACAGTGTTCTGTGAATGAGAATACGGTTCTGAATAAATTGATCACAAAATTCATGCTAAGCTAGATCCTTGATGGTTCCCAGTGGCCACGTATGTTCTGCACAAATAAATGCAACATTTCAATGACCTTACAAACCTCCCGCACCTCTGCAAATGGGTTAGTGGGAGGCATTCCTGGATTTTGCACGCGCTTGCACACACACACCCTTTCTGAATGTAGACTAAACATCACATCATCCCTGCTGCGTAATTGAGTCTAATAATAATTGCAGCTGTGCCTTTGATGCTCTGGATTAAAAGATCTTTCCAAACTCAGTGAATTTCCCTCTACTTTGCTCCTGTAGTTGACCTACGAATAGGCATGGCAGAATTTTTATTTTATTTTATTTTATTATTTTTTGTAATTGACATACCAATATTTATTTTTAATCAGTTTAAATGTTCACAGTTTCATAGCAGAGCTGCAGAGGGCTCCCTGTGTGGACAAGGGGCCCAGGATACGGGATCCCTGTGGGCGCTAGGGAGGTTGTGCTCACTGGATGGAGCAGAGACCCTCATATGATTACTACTAATGGGTATCTTTTCATCAATGTCTGCGTGTAAGGTCAAACCAATGTTTAACAACAATTAACAATATAAATCAAGTGTTACCCATGAATTATCTTAGGGCCACAGCATGGCTCCCCTGCGCACAAGCTGAGTAAACAGGGAACTATGCAGGGCTCACAAGAAGAAAATACCTCTATGGGCTGCATTAATGGATGAATTGCCAATCCATGCCTCATACCCAGGGCTGTTTCCATAGTATACAGTTACTGAGAAACAGCTGTATTGACTATGCAATTCAGACAGCTAGAAGCAACCAGAATGTAGAGAACGGCATAAATGAGGAAAAAAAGATACTTTATCCCTCACTATCTGTACATCATCGCTGTGTTTATTAGTTCCTGGGCTGACTGCTCTATTCCTGATTTCTGTCAGAGAAAGCCGTCTGCCTTTCATTCCTCTAGCATTGGTTGGGAGGTAGAGACCCTTCTTGATTGGCTGTGAACATTCCATTTCAGTATAATAATACAGTCATTTAGATTAATCTGAAAATATGCTTTCTATTACAGGGCTTCGATTTCCTAGTAGAAAAGTCCTAGGCTTGTTATTGCTAACAAGCTGTTCAGCACCACTTAGCATGGATTCTGGTTTCTCACTGCAATCTCCTATTATGAAAAAGCATGAGGGAACAGCTTTGGAAAATTAAGAACTAGCTCAGCCTCACACACCCAGAGGAACCTGAGCAGTGTGTGGAGAGGCTGAAGAGTCCATCAAAAAGCCCTGAAAGTCCTCTGTCTTCAGAGATAGAAAGGGTAAAATTCAACAGATCTGGTGCGGTTTTAGAGAGCCCTTAATCATGACTGTTGCACTGTGCTCTAAAGATGGTTCACCTTCTAGAGGGCATACTCTTCCTATACTCTATACTGGGGCTCTGTCAGAGTGGAGGGGGCACAGCTGTTTCAGTCAGGACCCCCACAGGGGAGCTCTGCAGTCACACACCTACTGAATCACTCTCTCCCTACCCCCTTCTTTATTACCAGCTCCACCAGCTGTTTCAAGATATGCTTTCTTCTCTCTCAAGTGGAGATACATATGTTTTGTGCTGCAACACCATGGGCCCTTGGTGCAGCATCCACCCTAAGGGGCCTCTGCAACTGCTTATTCTGGCATACACTGGAGCAAACCCTTCTGCCAGCATTCACCTCAACAGAAGATCTGTCTCAGGGTCAGCAGCCACTCAAACACTTGGTAGTGAAAGTTGCAAGAGAGGAAGGAGTGATGTTAATAAATTAAGAATACCTGACCACCACTGCATTATTACCATGACTATTATTAATTATATTGTAGTATGCCCCATAGTATGTTAGCTCTCCAATCCCAGCAAATTATATACAGTCCTTGTCCTAAAGATCCCTTTTGTCTTTTTAGACTGTGTGGAGAGGATGGGGAGAGATAAAAATATATTCTCAAAAGTTCTTGTATTGCTTACTGGGTTAACAGTTGGCTTCAAATTTTTCTGAATCTCAGAGGAGAGCAATGCATTCTGGAGCACCACTCATGAACCATGAAAGCTCTCATATCTGCGACATTTTTTATTCTGTTTTTCAATTTAAGAGATCTTAGTGCTTGTGAAAGGCGCATCATAGACTGTCACAGGCAATCAAGTACTCTATTTATACTTGGGACAGGTACCACACAGACAGAGCAATGAATCTTTGAATTCAGTCCTGACCAAGAGAAAAAGACCTACAGAACTGGTCAAGTCTACCAATGATAAACATTTACTTACCTTCCGTGTTGCCAGATCACTGCAAGACATTAGCCTCTTACCTTTCATCTGTCTTAGCTCATCTGTATACCACGGAATATCTTTTTGGGAACCACTATATCAGTGGCTGAGCACAAAGGATAATCATCATATACTATGCTGTTGATGATTGAACAGTATTCTCTGAAATCCTGATGAGTCCTCTCAGTTTCTTTAGGCAAACCCAGAGCAAAAGTAACTGCATCAAAACAAAGGAAATAACGACCTCTGTAAACCATACAGGATCCAGAGTACATCCACTAATATGAGCTGAGCCTGAAATGACCTGCTGGGACTGCTTCCTGGTGATCACAGAATCCAGATTTAACCCTCAAATGTTAGCTTCATGGATACTAAAGTTACTCAAGACAATAAGATGTAGCAAGTCCAACACCAGGCCAGGGAAAACTACATCAATTTAGTCAACAGAGATACAGGAGGGCAACCTAAACCACTGCTATTCCCCTTTACCCTAGGATCCCTTGATCAGGTGGGCAAACTCAAATTAATCAGATTTTTCAGTGGGAGATCACCTGCACTGGAAGTCAGATTTAACAACAGTTATAATACTATAATAATAAATTATATTAATATGTATTATAATATAATATATATATAATCAGGATTAAACAGTTTCATGATACCCTCTTGGCTCAAGCTAAAATCAAGCCCCTATCGGTAGACAGCTGAGTTAACAAAGATGTACTCCATGTTTAAAGCTGGACTTCAGATTTAGACCCAGTTCTAAGAGACTGAGATTAATCATCCTTAAGGGACCCCAGGAGTAGTGGGGTGAAGGGAAAAGAGAAAGAGGCATTTCTGTTATTGGTGTCATCCAGGCTTATTGTCTCTTGGTACATTCAATGCACAAGTATATTTGGGGGCTAAGGAGACTGATTTTTAAGAGGCCTGCCCACTCTCATTTGCTACAGGTACAAAGTTAGTCTTTGCAAGGTGTCGAATCGAATACAGATGGTAATTTCTGTTCTAACCTAATTACTGATCAGTTCACCTAGGGTACTTTCTACGATCCAATCCCTTTCCAGATAATTCAACACATCCACAGTTTACACGTTTCAACTTGTCATTTTCTCAATTTTTCTGTGACTGCCATTTATTGGACTCTCCAAGAGCAAGCCATGAAAATCCATAACCAGAGGTTAATTTCTCCAGTATTTATCTTTTTCAAAAAGTTAGCAAGTAAGTGGCAAAGAAAAAAAAATCAAAGCATATTGTAATTTCCTTATGCAAACAATGTCCCATGGAATATACAGCAATTCCTTTCCAGTCATATAAACTGTCCCTAGAAAAAGGAGCTGCTGCAAAGTGTTAATGCCCTTGTTCAAACAGGACACTCAGAACTCTAATAAAAAGACGGTTTCTGCAGGTTGAGTGAGACCAGAACTACTGAACTATTCAAGGAAGTAAAGGTAAGCCATAGTCATTGCTTGTTCCCAGTCCATTAAGCATCTGGTAGCAGAAACATTTAACAGGCAAGCTAATGAAGGGGAACAGAAAGGTCTGGGCAGTCTGAGATGTAATTTATGATGAGGAAATGCACTATCACAAAGGTGATGGCTGTGGGAGTAAAAGCTTTGCTAAATTACAGCATGATCATTTATAGGAATAAAAGTCTGCTAGAATAAGTCTCAGCATAAGAATGGGGAATTCACACACACAGAGCATGGCAATGTCAGTCACTTATGGATTCTGGGCCAGATCCTCAGCTAATGTAAACTGGCATAGGTCCACTGAAGTCAATAACACTGTACTGATTTATACTAGCGGAGGATCTGGTCCTCTAGCTCTGGGACTAGAAAATTCTCCTTTACCTAAGTGGGGCTCCTGGCTACCATTTCTTGGCCGTAACCACTTTGATCTGATGTAGCACCATTATTCCCCACTAAGGTCTAGATCCTGAAAAATGCTCAAGACCCTTAGTTTCCACTAATTTCAACTGGAGTGGAGAATGTGTTCAGCACCTTGCAGGACAGAGCCCTAAATAGCTTTGTTGTAGCTCTTTTTCAGAGAGAGCTGCTGCTTGCTTTAATTGTCCATCATGCTCATGTTTACCCACAGTTTTGACATCACCTTTGTTTATAAAAATATTTTCTTGTCTTTCTCAGCATGAGCAAAGAAACCAAAGTACGTAGTAGGGTAAACAAGTACTGCTCCATAGATAACATTTATGCTTCTCTCTCTCTTCTTTTTCAGTATCTCATTTAATTTTCATTTACAGTATGCCAGTGAATATTTCTCTTCCCCATCCCACCTCCTCCAGGACAGGGTGTATTCCTTTATCTCCTCTCATTCTCCAAACTTTCCAGTGTAAGTAAAGATTAATGTGTTGTAATTATGTGAGGTGACTGCCTAAGGGATCAATATATTCCTTGGTTTGGCTTGTTGTCTGCCTTTAACATCAGTTATTTTTTTCTTCTCCTTCATTAGAACTCTCAGACTGATAAGTTTGTCATCAGTGAGGAATTTTGTTCAGTTAGTAAGTAACTGAAGGACATCCTTCTAATTCTAACAGGCTGGATAGGAGCCAATTGTAATAGAGGCACAGGGCTGAGACTCTGGAGACCTGGGTTCTATTCTCAACCTCCCAGCAGACTTTGTGTGTTACCTTGGTTTAGTCACTTACTTCTGCAGAAGGTGCATATGACCTAAAAAACAGTGTGAGCCTGCTGCCTGAGGGGACGTACAGGGAGTAAGCACCCCCAGTGAATGATGGACTCCTGAACTGTAAAGGCTCCTTGCATGTTGGTGGGAGAGTATGGTGCATGGACAAGGGCAAAGGATTTCCTTCTATGCAAGTTGTCCAGTTCTCCTCTGCAAAGTGGCCCCAGAGTAACCCTGACATCTGGGCAGAAATGGACTCTGCCCAGCATCTGGTCTGGCTACTCATACGTAGTGCTGAGCTCAGGATTTATTTCTCTGGGCCTCAGTTTCCTCATTTGTACAGTGTGGTGGAGGTGATGACAATATTTCCCAACTCACAGGGGTGCGGTGAAGCTAAATTCATAAAGATTTGTAAAGTGCTCGAACAGTCACAAACAAAACATGCTCTAGGAGGGTAAAGGAAGATTACATGGTATATTAAAAAAAAAACAGTTTTAATACCAGCACATTAGGGTTAATGCTAGAGCTCCTACAGTCACACCCAGCCAGGATCTCATTACAGTTGGGCTGTTTGTTTGTAGGGTGCATGCTTCCCTAATATTAATGCATTCCATGTTATTCAAAAGCTATCAAAGCTGAGTTCCCATATTTAGAGAATACTCTACTAAGGAGCAATTTAAGTTTCCATGAGTGCAGTCAGATCTCAAATTTGAGCCATATTAGGAGAACTCCATCCTAAAACTCTGTTCTATTTCTATGGAATTTTTACCACACAGTTTGTGAACACAGTTACTTTAGTGGAATGAAAATTTCCACTCAAGATGATACAAAACCGTAAAAGGCAATTACCTCTTTCTTATATAATGCCATATTATGCTTTCAGGATGTGTTCTACTCTTGAAGGAAGAAGGTACACAAGTTCATTCTCAAGCTTGATAAGACTACAAACATTATGAAATACCCAGGGCCATACTGTGCCATCAGTTTTTAGGCAGGAATCTTCATTGAGTTCAGTGGGCCCTTCTGCTTAAAAAATGTTGGTACAGTATGGCTCCAAATGTCTCACACCATTTGTAGCATTAAATGCTTGAGAATAAACTTGTGTACATCACCCAGATGCAGTGATGTGAAACACACTCATGAATGCTTCTTAGAAAGATCAGATTCCTTACTTTGTTCAGTTGGGGGGCAGAGGGGGATGGAATGGTTTTGGCATGTTCTCTCTGAGCCTCAGAAAATACTCCTAGACTAACAGTATATGGTCTTTCACTTCATGGTGAAGGAGAAATCAGCTGCATGTAAGTGCTCAAGCTAACTAAAGTATGTGTTTCATCTAAAGACTCCAGCTTTTATATCAAAGAAACCCAGTAAGAATAACCTATTACTAGCCAAAATTTTCTTGCAGCATGTAACGGGGCATGGCACCCACCTCTTGCAAGCTCCCCCTTCTGGTTGGGTGCATCTGCGGTCTTTCAGTTTATGGTGACCCATCAGTGGTTTCTCAGGCAGTTTTTCAGTGACTCAGCCCTCCAGCTGAGTCACACACACACAGTCTGTATGTGAAACAGAACAAATCCCTTTTGGGATATGCAGTCTTTAACTTTCTCCAGCCCTGGTATGGGGCGATAACCCCAGGGCTTCTTCCTTGGAGACACTGTCTTCTTGTGGCCCTCCCTAGGCTCAGTTCTTACTCAGTCCCAGCAGCCATCCAGGAGCTCCTCCTTAGTTCTCCTGGTCCCTGCCCACACTGAGCTGTCCGTGGTCCTCCTGCTCTTTCAGCCAGCCAGGAATACAGACCTCTCTCCTCCAGCTCCAAGCAGCAACTGACTGTTGTTGTGTTCTACTGTTCATTTTATATGGCCCTGCCGAACTGCTCCTACAGGGTCTCTCATGGGCTGCTTTTCCACAACCACTCTAGGCCACTTGGAGGACTTCTCTTCTGCTCCTCTCTGGGATGGGGTGTGGCAAGACCCTGATACCTCCAGCATGGGGCCTCTGGGCCTAGTCCACCCCCTCACACAGCAAAAATAATTTGCTAGTCCATTTTTGAAAATTCATACTGCTGAGACATCACATTCATGACATCTCAAGCTGAAGCCAAATTTTGTTCATTGGCTCCATTACTGAAGCCATATCAACATATGAATTACTGTACTAGAGGTTACAACTTATTGGAGTAAATCAATTATGGGGTCTTTGTGTATTTTTTTTTAAAGTATCATCATTACTGATTATTTTAGAGCACCCAAAAGTGTTCTAGATTCTCCACATAAGAAAATGGAAGGTACAGTCATTGATCTCATGATCTTGTAGGGGCCACAGATACAGTGATAAGACTATACAGTTACTCATTTTAAGCATCACATCATGGTGATACACTTAATAAACACAACCAACCTTTAATTGTAAACATTAAGATAATTTATAAGAAAGTAAATGTTAACTGACTTACTGAAGGCATCCTGGATGAGGAGAGCTTTTAAGAGGAATCAGTGACCCTGGATTCAGTAACGCTCCCTATTCAGTAAAGCCCCCAAGCAGACGTATACATTTAACTGTGTGCTTATGTCCATCCCAATAGAAATAGGAATGTATGCAAACATGTGTTTAAGTGTTTTGCTGAATTGTGGTTTAAATGAAGAGAGGATGGAGGATTAGCAGAGAAGAGTATGGAAGATGTTCCATCCTTAGTTGGAGGCAGCATGAAAACAGAATCAGAAAGAGGGGAATCTACAGGCTTGATACAACACCCCCTAAAGTCACTTGGAGTCTTTCTATTGGCTTAGCGGGGCTTTGGATCAGGCCATCGAGTAGAAAATATGTTTATGTTTTTAGTTTTTAAGAAGTATTAATGAAAACCAGCCCCTTCTAGGTGAGATTTCACTTGAGCATTATACTTGTCACACTCTGTGACCATGCCATTAAACCAGAGTTAAAATTTTGTACATTTAAATAAAAATTATGACGTTTGCTTGATGAACACATGTTTGGGAGTAAGTGGCAGCAGAAGAGGTCCTTTTCTCCTATCAAGCTCAACACCATTAGCATAACATGTAATTACCATCACATTGTGAGCCAAGTTGGTTACAGCATAAAAGTGTCAATGATGACAGTTTACATTAAACTGTTCCTCAGATTCTGATGAAATTACAACTTGATGCTAATGATCAAGTCACTAATGAAATGCAGAAATCTGGTGGGTCGGCAAAACACGCATAAAATAAACTCTTCCAGTCACTGCACTTTTTTCCAAATGATGTCAAAAATGACACCAAAAAAATTTGCAATAATACTCTTATCCATTTAGAACGCCTTTGAAGAGGTTTTAACTGTTTCCTGCTTTTTAATATTAGTGCAATTATAATGGGGAACATTTTCATATGCTGGCCATGCCAAGAAATTGGTATTTGTAGAAAGAAATTTTACTGTCATTTTCTGTAGGACATTTGGAGAACCTGATTGGCTAAAATTGCAAAATCCATTGTAATTTTCCCTTTATGAAAATGGTTAAATCAATCTAAATTGAATCACCATTTAGATAAATGAATTTTTAATCCCATTCAACCCCCCCCCCACACACACACACACACACACACACACTCACACTCCCGATCGTGATGATCATTTACTGGCTGCCCTTAAAACTAATGATTGACCTTCAACCCAATCCTGGTGGCATTGAAGTTAGTGAAGATTTTCCATTCACTTCAGTGGGAACAGAACTGGGATTTTTACTTCTGATTCTGTTGTAGAATTTAAGCTCATCAGATGCTCTTGTACTTCAGATTCTACTTATCAGAGATAAATTATGGCCTGCTCCTGCTCCCATTGAAGTTAATTGCAAAGCTCCTACTGAGTCCAATGAGAACAGAATCAGGCCATCAATGAACAAGCAACTGCAATTCTGTATACAAGAGGAAGATGCACTGCCATTGAGAGAAGACTGCTATGCAGAGTAAAGTTGTTGTAAAAGCAATTTATACTGTACCTAGTCCTGAAAACCAAAAATAAAAGTTAAACTTCAAGTGGGATGCTAAACATTTTCAATGATAATATAGGTTAATATTATTGGGAAATACTGAAATTCTGTTCTCTTATATTTAAGTGCCATTTTAAAAGGGTGGTTTATAAAGTGTGAAATGAAAGTCAGTTGTTTAGTGTCAGTCTTCTACAGGGAGATCCATTAGGATCTCTCTTTAGAAATTATTCAAGAAACTTTTGCATTATTTAATTACGGAAACACTGCAGCCAATAAATATTTACAGTAGCTTAAAAATCAATTTGAAAGTTTATAGCCACAGAAGTGGTCATTAAAAAGATGCCAGTGTGTCTGTGAATCCAAGAATTGTTGCACATAAGGTACTTCTAGTGTGTTAAATAATGTGTCTTTTATGTTTGTCTTTTTTAAATTTCCTTTTAGAAGTTTATAATGGAAAGTACAGAAAGGGGCAACAAATGATAAATTGTCTGTAAGGACTGAGCTGCAGTGAAAGATTAAAGGAATTAGATATGCAGAGCTTGGGGAGAAGCTAATGGCAGAGTGGACAGTGTTTATAGGTTACCAGTATAGAAAAGGAACTGTTTATGTTACTGTATTGGCGTCTATCACCAGAGCATCTCAGTACATCCTGAGAGATAAATCACCCAAATCCCAACTGGCCAGTGGCTTTATTTTTCTCCTTACTTCCCAAAGGTAGTATTTTCTTTAAAAAAAAATATCTCCCCTTTTTCCCTGCTACTCCTCTTTTTACTTCTTTTCCTCCTCTTCCCATCCTTGCCATGAGAAAGCTAAGTGGAAGAAGAGAATTTTACACTCCATTCCAAAAGCAGTGAAACTGGTTGTCATTCTAACCAAAGTGCCAAAGCCTGAGCCCTGTTCCCAAGATAGTTTTGTCTGCCCCTCTCACCTGCTGCAATCTTGAGGCTGACAGCTTCTTGAAGAACGATCCATTTCAGGAGATGATTGGCGCAAAGACAGAAGTACTTACTAAGAAATCTGAGGCCAGCACTATAGAGGATCTTGAAGATTAACAAGGAGACCTTAAATTTGACCCAGTGTTCTATGGAGAGCCTGTGTTGTTAATGGTAATGTGGCCCTGTGACTAGTGGTGCTGCTCCATTTTGGGCTAATGGAAGCTTTTGCAATTCTGGGGTGCTCTTATTTAAATATAGTGAGTTGCAAAAGTCTGGCTCGGAAGCCCAAAAAGTATGGATTGCTGTGATTTGATCTGTGTTTGATAAGATGGGGCCCAATCTTCCGGCTAGTCTAGCTGGATGGAAGCAGAAGGGTATAGAGAAAGATAAGGGGTTTAGAGATAGGTGACAAAAAGTAGTTGAAGCTTGGGAAAAATTCCAAAAGGAGAACTTGAAGAGATAGGACTGGTTAGTTTAGAGTGAGGACACAGCAGAAGTATACAAAATACTGAATAGTATAGGTGAATCTGATGGTATTTGTTCTTGTATTACAAAAGAGTAAAGAACCATTCAATGAAACAAAGGCAACAATTTATAAAAGGAAATGCTTTTTTCTATACTGTGCACAATTATCCTGTGGAACTCATTGCGACAAGGTACCACTGATGTAAGGAGTTTAGTAGGATTCAAAACAGAAAAGGAAATTTATACGGATAATGAACACATCCAGAGTAACTCAATATAAGGTTTATCACTGCTATTTTAACACGTAGGGAAGAAACAAACCTTTAGCAAAGGTGGTTAGGATGAAATTTCCTAGATGGGTAGATAAAGTCATATTGTTCATTCTGGGGATTCTTGCACCTTCCCCCGAATCATCTGGGGAAGCACTGTCAGCAGGATGGTGGAGTGATGGACCACTGATCTAATCTGGTATGGCACTTCCTATGCTCCAAATAAATTCAATCATTTCTAAAGTACGTTGAGGATAAGTGATTGGGTAGTCACAGGATTATAATGCCAAACAGCATGCACAAATACACCCTGCAATCTGGGCACCTGCAAGAAGTATCACATATTTTTCTTATGTATGTATGCACGAGCTTCCCAAATTTCTTGTTCTTTCACCCTCCCATCACCTCCTCCCACCCCCCACTCCACACACAAAATTTCATTTTCTCTCCAGTGCCACATTCTCCGTCCCTGCCCAACACAATGCTCTCATCTGATTCAGCTGATAATACAGGGATGGGTGGGAACACTCAGTTTTGGCAGTAGATGAAGCTGTCTTGCTTAGGTGCTGAGGGCCTAACCAACTCTCTTGCTTGCAGGACAAAAAGGGTTGGGTCCTTCTATCACTTTTCTTCTCTACTCCAGCCCCTGAATATAGTGAACTGATTGGTACTTAATCTAATCAAGAGGCTGAAGAGTAGAATCAATTCTGTCACAGTTCATACATGTGGTTGCGAGGAGTCTAGATATTTCAGATGTGATGCTTAGATCACTAACCTCTAAATCAACATGTGTACTTGCTGTGGATGTTCAAGCTCAGTATATCTAAGTACATTTTTGCTACAATATGCTTCCAAAGCTTGCAACTAGAGAACACCTACTGTACAGGATAGGGTGACCAGACAACATATGTGAAAAATCAGGACAGGGGTTGGGGGTAATATGAGCCTATATAAGAAAAAGACCCCAAAATCAGGACAGTCCCTATGAAATCGCGACATCTGGTCACCCTAGTACAGGAAGACATGAAGCATTTTGCGAATACAGACTAACACGGCTGTTACTCTGAAACCTGTCATCTTGCAGAAGGCATTCAAAATCATCTAAGATAAAAGCATTTTTCTCACTATCTTAGTGGCGCTACTTAGAGGGAGACAGGTGAGGTTGAGAAATTAGCTGTTGTAGCAAGGTGGGGTAGACAGATGATAAATGTCTCTGTGCAGAGAAGGGAAAGCTGGGAACCTTCCTTACAGGGGCTTGCTGCAGATATTGCAATGCTACACAGTAGTGACAGTTATAAAGAATTTTTTTCAACAAGATATTCCAGTCTCTCTTCTCCTGTAACCTGGTTCTGTTTGATTCCAGGACAGAAAATTAAATCCAAGGCTCTCCATCAGAAATAGGCAGCAGCCCTAAAACACATCAAGCATGCTCATTTTATTTATCTCACATTCAGAATTAGAGAACTTATATTCATTTCTGATAGGGACATGTGTTAATAATACCTCATCTGCTCCTTCTGAACATTACTGCAATCACTACTCATAAATCTTGGCTTGCGAAAGCACAGTTCTATCCATTTCTGCAGCCAATGTATATCACCCGCAGAGCCTCAGAACATAACTTTGGGAACGAGCAAGACAATGAGGTGAATTAGGAGGCTTTTTTTTTAAAAAAGGAAAACTGCAATAAAAGCAAATGGTTTTAAAGTCTGTTGGGATCCAAGTTAAGTATTATGGCCCTGGGCATAATTCTCAAGACATTAACAACCCACCAGTGTTTGTTTTACAAGATCAACCCATGCTTCTCCCTCTGTGTGCACAACACATTAGAATCCCTAAACATCTCCAGTGCACATTTACAAGCCTCTCTCTGGTACTAAAGTAGCTGGTTTTTTAGATTTCAGAGTAGTAGACTGTCCTGACATACCATTTAACAAACATATCCAACTCTGTTCAAGTCTATTTTTCTCCCTTGTCTATACCTTTCCCCACCCCCCTCCAATTCTCTGCTATTTAACTCTGTGAAATGTTTCCCAATATAGTGTTTTTGTGGAAGATGTTATCTGCAAATGCACTTACCCAAAATCCAAAGTCAGGTGGTAGGTGCTTGCCATGCCAGCTGCTTTGCTTCTAGCCAATGGCAGCATGCCTGTAACCCCAACTGCAAACAAATTGGCTGGAGTTCTGGCTGTGGTCCTAATAAAAGCTCGTGGCCATCAGTCACAGGATATAGCCTGTTCCCGGAGCCATATTTCACCATGGTTTGCCAAGGCAGGGGCCCTGAGAGTGGATAGGTTGTTGTGTCCCCTTTAGCAGAGCTTAGGAGTGTGGGAGGTATTACTGAGGCAGCATGCAGACTGTCATACACACCCACACCCCCCCACCACCACATAGAGTATATGGGGGGGGCTCTCTGTTTCCCCAGGGGGTCTACTAACTTGATTTCTGCCCTGTCTGTTTTGCAAGTGAACCGCCATGAGACAAAATCAAACAGAAGACTCTAGAAGTGTTCATAAAGTTTATTTTCCATTTGATTTTTGCATCCCCCCGTGCTGTGAAGGGCAGAGCTGACACCACCTGGGCACTCAGTAGGCTGTCCTTGTGCCTGCGTGTTGCTCGTATAACGCAGACAGACTCCGGTCGGCGGCGGGCGGAATCAAACCTGGGAGCTTAGTGCATGAGCCTCTACTGCATGAGCTAAAAGCCAACTGGCTGTTAGCTGGCTATAGAGCAGACTCATTTAACTCTTTCTAAGTGGTCTCGGTGGCACTAGATGGGACAGAACCCCACACCCAGAAGATGTGTGGGTTACACTCGCAGGTGTTTGGTTTGACACAAGAGACACCCGGTGCTCCTATATGTCAAAGCTTTCACTGACAGGTGGGCAGGAGCGTGAACATCGCACTGGAAGGATCAGATGCACCACTGCAGCTGCTGCACAGGTACTGGCCTTCTGACAACGGTGCTGTAACAGCATGCAGTGACCCAGCTCAGGCTGACGTTACGCCTAGCAACCGCAGGCACAGTGGTGGTGTAAACAATCTGCACCATGGCAAGTACTGTTATTTGGTTAGCTATTTAATAAAAGCTGCCACTAATTTAACCCCCATATCATATGCCTGTATAATTGTGACTTTGCAGTTGTATTGAAGCAGCACAGTCCTATATCAGTGTTCTGAAAACATCACTACACATAAAATCAGAGGCCCTATTGACTCCCTGAATGAGCTTGCTATTCTCTATTTGCATACTTCTGAACACAACAGAGAATAAGGCCTATTACATATATTTGACAATCTGACTGTTCTGTCTTGACATCTAATATTTAAAGAATAAGTAATTGAAATAATTATTACTTTACCAAAAAGGTGTCAGAGCTATGATAATGGAACTTCTTCATAGTGAAAGAGGCTGTGACCATTACATTTAAGGTTGCATGAAAGTTTTCATTCTAATCCCTTTGCTTTCACCTGCTTATTACTTTAAGCAATTTCTATCTTTTGTGCTGAAATTTCCTAATCTTGGTTTCCATCTGAAATCAAAGATGTTTTTTTCCAGAAAGTTTGAGCAGGAATGGTTTGACCATGTGGAAATAGGAGAAGAGTGGGAAAAAATACATTGTCCTCATTATAAGTATATATCTGTGACCTATTTTTGAAGAGTGCTGGAGTTGGCAATAGCTTGGGTAGGAAGATGAAATTCTGTACAGTCAAAGCCCACGTTGAGAAGTGACTAAGGGTTATGGCAGAAATTGTGTTTGATTTTATTGTGTCATGAACCCATTTGTTAGCCAATGCATATATGTTAGGCATAGTATACACCACATTAAATAGGTATTATGTGCATAGTATTAGATATAAAATGTACATTTTATTAAAGTATTCAGAAATTATGTTACCTGAATGCATTATGCCCTCTCCACAATTCTGTCCACCCATGTCAAGTATCCTACAATACTCTGCAAAGCTGCTTTGGCATTAGAACATAGGAAACTTGTCAAAGGCAAAATACATTAATGTTCTGCCATGGTACAAATTGGAGCAGTACCTTCACAGACCGGTACCTGGAACGTTAGAATCCAAAACAAAGCTAAGGAAGGTACAGAACAATAGGTCAGAGAATTGGTAAGAACTGCTGGGTTGCATTTTAGTTACACAAAGAGTTTTGTAACTTGTAAAATCATACTACAACTACTGCTACATGATATGCACATCTCTGAAGAACAACTTCTGTGTAAAATAAACATGCTGTGAGAATTTGCTTCCCAGAAGGAGGGCATATCTCCTTTTCATATTCTACTATTTTGTCTTTAGACAAAACATTTGGCTAAGTGCAGTTATTTGGTCTCATGAACATTTTTAAGAACAAAATGCAAGTGCAGTCAAACAATTGGCTACGCTTTTGAGTCAATACACTGAAAGCACTTGCTGTATGCACAGTACATTTTGTACAAAAGTTCTCTCCCTAAAACTGTGATCCGAATCTCACAGAAGTAAATGGAAATAATCTGATTGGCTTTTCATCAACTTCAGTAGGCTTTGGATCTAGTAATGTACAGATTTAAAGCTGTTGCATCACTAACTCACCTCTGCAGCATGTAGTGATTGAGGTAATGGCTGTTTATTCCAGTGGTATCTAGCCGAATACTCAGATTCAGGACTCCCCGCCCACTCCAACTCTATTATTCTTTTTGGAAGACCCAGAAAATTTCACCAAAACAATCCCTACTTTCAAAATGTTAAAGTTGCATATCAAAGCATTCAAAAAGTCAGGAAGTGACAAAGTTAAGATTGCACATGCAACCTTAACACTTGTCTCCTTGTGTGTATGCAATACAATTAAGTCTTTAAATCATCACTTACTGCTTCTAAATGAAGATACAATACAATGCATTTTTTCAATAACCTTAAGATTCATATGTGTAGCAACAATTAACATGTGTACTGTGTTCTACTATATACATATGCCAGACAAGTTCATTCAGGTCATTTATATGAAAAATACAGAGTTAACAATTCTTACAGATTCAATATAACAATACAGAACATTTTTTGTAAGAGATAGGACACCTACTGCATAGTTTATTTGGCTTCATAGTTATCTGCCTCATCCTGTGAATTGAATCAAAGGAAAGCTATGCTGCTGGTTGAAAATAAAATGTATACCATACAGCAGCCATGAAAAGTACGAAAAACACATAACTTAGAGAGAAACAAACTTATCATATAAAAAAAAAGCCTACAGGAAGTCAATAGAGATATACTGGACCCTCGTGACAATGAAATTGTGTAAGTATTCAAGACTGAAAAAAAAATTGCAACTGCCACAAGAATATTGGAAATGCAAGTGCAGGTTGTAATAAAAATGTACAATATTAGATTGTATTTGTACGTGTTTTTGTCAACACTATTGTAATGTGGGCACACACAGGGGAAGAGTTAAGGTTGTAATGTGTGACCTTAACTATGTTATTTTCTGACCTCTGAGTGATCAACTATGTAACTAATATTCTCCAAGTAATTTTAACATTTTTTAAATGAAGTAGTGATGACATTTCACAAGCTTCGTTGTCAGACAGCTTAAACTGATAAAAATGAAAATGCACTTGCCCTTTCCATTGAATATAGTTGGGGTTGCACAGATAAAACAGATGACCAAATATGACCTTATGCCTTTATATTGTACAAATATCTAGACATACTGACTCTCTGTTTTTAAAAACATGAACCATTTTTTGTGCCCACAAGGGTTTCTAGTAATGGTGGTTTTGAGCTTTTTGTAATTTTGCTTTTTAAACTCAACCATAAATAATTGATCGGACTCTAAGATGGGACTGGCCATATATAGAGACAACTCTGTCAAAGGGTGTTAAACCCAGATGAGCTCCATATTCACCGGGCTGCTGTAATGAACTGAAACCTTGGGTCCAGTGTGCTTTTGGCTTGCTGGGGCTGGGCAGTGTGGAGGCACTCTCTCCAGACCTCCAGACCACTCCAGGTGCAGACCCCATGTCTGACACCCCTCTTGCCGCTGGGGACCCCGCAGCCCAATTGCCTAGGCCCTGAAGCTGGCACTAGTTCTCGCAAGCCTCCCCAGTAGGTATTACATACCCTCAGAGTTCCATCAAAGTTGTGGACTATCCGGGTTACTATTTCTCTCTCTGGGCCTGTAAGACAACATAAACAAGTACCAATGAGACTCTGTAAAGAATTTATAAACACACACACACACACACACACACACACACTTTACTCATCAAGAAAGCATAAGAAACTTATAGCTCCATGCAAAAATAATAAGCTGCTCATAAAACACTTTCCCTCAATGTCCTCATTATTCTGACGACCGTATGGAAAGTCCTTTCAGGATCCCAAAATCTCTCTCCTCCTTTTCCTACTGCCATCCTTGCATCTTGGTTCTGGCTGGAAAGAGATAGCTACTAAAAGCAAATATTGTCCTTTTACAACTCACTGTCCCCTCTGTCGTGTGACTCTCCTGATCAGCCTCAAAGTCCCCATCTCCCTACCTCCTTAGTTGCTCAAGGTCCCACATCAGGTGATCCGTTGCTTGGTTACCACCCACCTCAAATCCAGATTGGAAAACCTGATTTCTTGCAGCTTGGCCACCCTCCTTAGCATACTCATTGGATTGCCAAGACACAGTCATTCAATATGAATGACCATTGAACACACTGCCCTCTGTCAACACCTCCAATGCAAAATGAAGGCAAAAAAGACAACAGGGAAAGCCCATTATGGCCTCAGAACCAAAATAGTGCTCACGAAACAAAATGGAGTGTATAATTAGTTATAGACAGAACAGACAGATGCTACATCATCACAAAGAGAAAACCAGGCCCCAAGCCACAGAAATTAGCCAGCAGGAGCGAACTCAAGAAGCAGACACTGATGATGTCCTCACACTGTTTTCTACAATTTTCACTCTAGATATTCTCTCACCTGTGCTGATTGGCTGTTGGCTCTAGTTCCCTCCCTCACAGTCTCTTCCTCTCAGCCTCACTCCTCCTGCCCTTAATGCTCCTCTCCTACTCTCCTCTTCTCCCTCACCCTATCCTACATAACCTCCTCCCTTTATTGTTGCCTCTTCCCTTCCCATGCCTTTCCACTTTGATAATCATAGAATATCAGGGTTGGAAGGGACCTCAGGAGGTCATCTAGTCCAACCCCCTGCTCAAAGCAGGACCAATCCCCAATCAAATCATCCCAGCCAAGGCTTTGTCAAGCCTGACCTTAAAAACTTCCAAGGAAGGAGATTCTACCACCTCCCTAGGTAACGCATTCCAGTGTTTCACCACCCTCTTAGTGAAAAAGTTTTTCCTAATATCCAACCTAAACCTCCCCCCACTGCAACTTGAGACCATTACTCCTTGTCCTGTCCTCTTCTACCACTGAGAATAGTCTAGAACCATCCTCTCTGGAACCACCTCTCAGGTAGTTGAAAGCAGCTATCAAATCCCCCCTCATTCTTCTCTTCTGCAGACTAAACAATCCCAGTTCCCTCAGCCTCTCCTCATAAGTCATGTGTTCCAGACCCCTAATCATTTTTGTTGCCCTTCGCTGGACTCTCTCCAATTTATCCACGTCCTTCTTGTAGTGTGGGGCCCAAAACTGGACACAGTACTCCAGATGAGGCCTCACCAATGTCGAATAGAGGGGAACGATCCCTCCCAACAAAACTGCATGCAAAACATTAAAGGGGGGAAAAACATAAAAATCACAGGGCTAACATGCTATTTGCAAACCATCACTGTGTTCATTCTGCTTGGCCATTCTATCCCTTTCCCCCACCCAGTGTCTGATTTGTATGTTGAGATTGTAAGCTCTTCAAATCAGGAGTTGACTATATTCTGTGTGCAGTGCTTAGCACAGCTAGGCTCAGTTCTCAGTGGATTCCTAGGAACTACATTCATAAATGTAATAAATAATAATTGAAACACTAAGCATGCACAGCCATGTGCTGGTGCATATCTGAGGTTCTCTCTTTAGGAAGGGTACCGTGCCGCCCACCTAAATTGACCAATAGCAGCCTTCTTAACAAGGGAGGGCTACCAACAATGACAAAGTACTGTGTCACCACTTCCTAGACTATGCCCCCTACCTCTGCCACAATACAGTACTGTGGGTATAGCAAGGGCTGAAAAGTCGATCTTGATAAAATGCTAAGAGACTCATTTTCTAAACCAGAAAGCGAGACTGACCAGATACATTTCAAGGAATAGTTTTATAAGTCAGTAATGAACCTAGCTACACAGTGTCTAGACTTCATTGGGATCTCAAAAAACAATTATGCTTATCAATGCTTTCGGAATCTTAAAACAGAATCAAGGGCCTGAACAAAGAAAACTTCCAATCTCAGAATAATAACCAATCACTAAGCAAGTTGAAAGAGATTTCAATACATAGCAGAGACCAATATAAAAATGTCACACTGACTGGGAAGGGAATTCGAGCGTCACTCAGAAGAGCAAAATAGGACTGTACCTCACTCTGTGAAATTGTTACACTGTTTAAGATTCAACAGTAGGAACACTGGGCAAAATCCAGCTTTTCCTGCTAGGAGTTACATTAGGGGAAAAGAGAATGGAGTAGAGCTGCCTCTGCTAGGGTTCCAGCAGCCATTCTGTTAGCTATCTCCAGCATTCACATGGGGACAGAGCACCTCACTGTGTCTTTGGAGTACCAGTGGGCCCGTTAAGTACTCCCTCAGCCTCGTACTCATAGGAATAGGAGCGTATTGTCTTGCACAAGAATGGGTGCAGTGGCACTGGAGAGAGACCTCTGTCTGCAAGATTTCTATGCAACAAAAAATAGGACCTAGCCCATTGTACATAGCATCTATCTTACTTCAAATGGTAGTGATTTATTTACAGTGTTTACTTGTCTAACACTCCTGTCATAAATATAAAGGGAAGGGTAAACACCTTTAAATCCCTCCTGGCCAAAGGAAAAACCCTTTCACCTGTAAAGGGTTAAGAAGCTAAGATAACCTCGCTGGCACCTGACCAAAGTGACCAATGAGGAGACAAGATACTTTCAAAGCTGGAGGGGGGAGAAACAAAGGGTTCTCTCTGTCTGTGTGTTGCTTTTGCCCGGGACCAGAGCAGGAATTCAGGTCAGAACTCCTGTAAAGAGTTAATAAGCAATCTAGTTATATATGCGTTAGATTCTGTTTTGTTTAAATGGCTGATAAAATAAGCTGTGCTGAATGGAATGTATATTCCTGTTTTTGTGTCTTTTTGTAACTTAAGGTTTTGCCTAGAGGGATTCTCTATGTTTTGAATCTGATTACCCTGTAAGGTATTTACCATCCTGATTTTACAGAGGTGATTCTTTTACTTTTTCTTCAATTAAAATTCTTCTTTTAAGAACCTGATTGCTTTTTCATTGTTCTTAAGATCCAAGGGTTTGGGTCTGTGTTCACCTATGCAAATTGGTGAGGATTTTTATCAAGCCTTCCCCAAGAAAGGGGGTGTAGGGCTTGGGGGAATTTTGGGGGAAAAGACATTTCCAAGTGGGCTCTTTCCCTGTTATTTTTGTTAGACGCTTGGCGGTGGCAGCAATAAGGTCCAGGGACAAAAGGTAAAATAGTTTGTACCTTGGGGAAGGTTTAACCTAAGCTGGTAAAAATAAGCTTAGGGGTTTTTTCATGCAGGTCCCCACATCTGACCCTAGAGTTCAGAGTGGGGAAGGAACCTTGACAACTCCCAATCATTTATGTATTGAAATAAACAGGCTTAAATATATCTATTACACACATCCTGTTGCTTGAATTTTACCTGGAATGCCATTTTCCCTTAACAGCATTCAGTAATACTTTTGCCAATTCCATGCTTTGTCCTAAGATGATCTGATTTGTACTAACTGGATTCCTTCCCCCATTTAGTTTTACGTGCTGTTCCAGCTCCAAGATTCTGAATCTCTTTGGTCGTTTTTTTTTTTTTTAAACTCGTGGGCAAATCCCTTCAAAGGCTAAAAATGTTGTAGAGAGATTCTCTCTCTCCCTATATCCTCCTTGATCAACTGCCCATTGTCTATCACCATAGATGTAATTTTTTTTTCAAACCAACAGTCTGGAACCCCTTCTGACCAATCAGCTGGAGTCCTCTTGTTATCAACATGGCTTTTCTTCCTATGGAGAGTTCTGCTTGGAATTTGGCCAGCCCTTGAAATTTAGACTGTTCTTCTCACACATGCTGCTAATGACTAAACCCTGGATTTGTGCTGGAAATGCCCCACCTTGATTATCATACACATTGTAAGGAAAGTGATCACTTTAGATAAGCTATTACCAACAGGAGAGTGGGTTTGTGTGTGGGGCGGGGTGGGGTGGGGAGAAAACCTGGATTTGTGCTGGAAATGGCCCACCTTGATTATCATACACATTGTAAGGAGAGTGATCACTTTACATAAGCTATTACCAGCAGGAGAGAGCGGTGGGGGGAGAGAAAACCTTTTGTAGTGATAAACACCCATTTTTTCATAGTTTGTGTGTATAAAAACATCTTCTGTATTTTCCACAGTATGCATCCGATGAAGTGAGCTGTAGCTCACGAAAGCTTATGCTCAAATAAATTGGTTAGTCTCTAAGGTGCCACAAGTACTCCTTTTCTTTTTGCGAATACAGACTAACATGGCTGTTACTCTGAAACCTGTGGTATCAGTTACCTTCTCCTAATAATCTTTCCTTTTTGTATGTAACTGCAGTTTTCAGCACAATAAATCATGAAATACTGTTTGACTAAGTGAGACCAGATTCTCTCAGAGACCTGGCTCCTCTCCTAGTGGTACCCTTCTGTATACTATGGGTATTAGAAATTTACTTTTATATCTACATAACAGAGACTCAGCTCACATGATAGAGGGCTCTGTCCTAGGTTTGGGTCTTCATCAAAACAATCTAACTGAAGATGTTATGCAGAATCAACTATTAATAGTTCTTTTCTATGTCGATTGCCAACGCATCCTTATAAGTTTCCATGAGATATTCTGAATGTAAGATTATGTAAGGCATCTCCACTTGTGTTTCAGATGATAGAGCCTGAATGAGTGGAGGCTTTTTACTCTTTATTGTCAACAACACATATACCTTGTAACAATTACTGGATCCTGCACATCACACAAAGCAAAGTTCTATCCATCATTTGATGTATGAGGTATGTTTTCAGAAACTAAACACCATTGTGAAGAAATATTGTTTCCTTTTTTATTTATTTATACCTCAGCTTAGCTGCTCATCTGTGTCATTTTCAAAACTTATTTCAAAAGATCCATAATGTACCCAAAGTACAGATTTGTGCCTTTTGAGTCTCTACCCCATCTTTTACTCAAGCGGCATTTGCCAACACCACAATAGTTGCAGGCATGACAGAGATTCTATTAGAAACTCCATTGTTATTCAGGGTCTTATAATTCAACCACAATATTGATATAAGCAACAAAAACAAACACGTATTCATACATTTTCTATTAAAACAATCTTTTTGACTATTTTTTTTAATCTAAAAACAGTGTGGGGGAAAGATGACAGTTACTGTTTTAGAATGTGTTCAGTGCTCCAGCAAGCCAGAAAAAACTTTGGGACAAATGTTCACCTCCTGAGGTGAACTGAAGGAGTAGAACCTGCAGAGTGTTTCCCCTCATGTCTGGAGTCTTATGGACGGAGAAGGGGCTTCCATCGTTGAAACATGAAGAGCCAATGGACCTGTGGGGAACTCAATTTATCAATAAAGATAGATGACCCCTCCATCCAGTTCCCTGTCTTCTGGCAGCATAGCTGCCTTAGAAGCTTGCTGCTGCTTCCTCCTGCTTTGCATTCAGGAAACATCTGCAGTCACCTGAGGGAAATTGGTCAGATATAAAGGCAGAAAGTTGCCTTTCCCAAGATTGGCAGTGCAATTTGATAAACTGAAATGCCTTCCTTAAAGTCACATAATTGTGCCTAGTATATCATGTAGCTGGATCCTTTAGGGCTTCAGCTAACTCACAGCCTGATATATACTTTGTTAATTTTCTAATAAATGAGGTTATTGGTGGGCATATTCATTGAAACCTTGAATCATAAGCAAATATTGGTGGGAAAACAGATTTTGGATTTCAATCTGCCCTGGAATCCAGTCAAAGGATTGAATACTGAATACTTGCAGTGCAAACAAGAAACACACAGAGAACATTTCATAGAACCTATTCAGCAAATTATTTGAAATGAATAAATTTGAGAATCCTTTCACTGACAATTTCCAAAAAGAAAAAAAAATTGCTAAAAGTTAGTTTAAAACGTGAACAATGAAATACTTGTTTCTAATTATTCACCCAGCTCTGATCAGGTGTAAGGGCCTCCTTAACTGATAGCAGAAAAGCACTAGGAAGATGAAAAATGTGACATCAATGATTACTCAGTGTTGTTAAGTATAAATCTGTAATATGAAACCTTACATCACATATACTGCAGTATCCTCAGGTAAGGGATGGGGAGGATTATTATTAAATAACTGTCCTAAATATCCAAAATCTTATACTGGCACACACTACTACATTATCTGAGAACCCGACAAGAGCATAATAGTAGCAACGTCATCTTTGTTCCACGCTAACCAGTCCGGCTTGGGGTGGAGGTTGGGGGTTTTTGTCATACGTTTTGTTTAGGGCTGTCGATTAATTGCAGTTAACTCATACGATTAACTCAAAATAATTAATTGCGATTACATGCAGTTTCAATCGCACTGTTAAACAATAGAATACCAATTGAAATTTAATATTTTGAATATTTTTCTACATTTTCAAATATATTGATTTCAATTACTAAACAGAATATAAAGTATACAGTGCTCACTTTATATTAATTTTGATTACACACATTTTCACTGTAAAAATAAACAAAAACCAGTATTTTTCAATTCACCTAGTACAAGTATTCAGTGCAATCTCTTTATTGTGAAAGTGCAACTTACAAGTGTAGATTTTTTTTGTTTATATAACTGCACTCAAAAAAACAAAACAATGTAAAACTTTCAAGTCTATAAGTCCATTCAGTCCTACTTCTTGTTCAGCCAATCACTCAGACAAACAAGTCTATTTACATTTACGGGAGATAATACTGCTGGCTTCTTCTTTATAATGTCACCTGAAAGTAAGAACAGGCATTCGCATGGCACTTTTGTAGCCAGCATTGCAAGGTATTTATGTGCCAGACATGCTAAACATTTGTATGCCCCTTCATGCTTCAGCCACCATTCCAGAGGAAATGCTTCAATGCTGTTGATGCTGTCATAAATATAAAGGGAAGGGTAACCTCCTTTCTGTATACAGTGCTATAAAATCCCTCCTGGCCAGAGGCAACATCCTGTTACCTGTAAAGGGTTAAGAAGCTCAGCTAACCTGGCTGGCACCTGACCAAAAGGACCAATAAGGGGACAAGATACTTTCAAATCTTGGGGAGGAGGGAAGGCTTTTGTTTGTGCTCTTTATTTACGTGGTTGTTCTCTCTTGGGACTGAGAGAGGCCAGATAGAAATCCATCTTCTCCAACCCATCCTAATCCAAGTCTCCAATATTGAAACCAGTATAGGTAAGCCAGGCCAGGTGGATTAGTTTATCTTTTGGTTTTATGTGAATTTTGCCTGTGTTAAGAGGGAGGTTTATTCCTGTTTTCTGTAACTTTAAGGTTTTGCCCAGAGGGGGATCCTCTGTGTTTTGAATCTGAATACCCTGTAAAGTATTTTCCATCCTGATTTTACAGAGATGATTTTTTACCTTTTTTTTTTTTTTTTTTTTTTTTTTTAAATAAAATCCTTCTTTTAAGAACCTGACTGATTTTTCCATTGTTCCAAGATCCAGGGTTTGGGTCTTTGATCATTTTGTAACCAATTGGTTAAGATATTATTCTCAAGCCTCCCCAGGAAAGTGGGTGTGTAGGGCTTGGGGGGATATTTTGGGGGGAAGATGTCTCCAAGTGGTCTCTTTCCCTGTTCTTTGTTTAAAACACTTGGTGGTGGCAGCATACTGTTCAAGGACAAGGCTAAGTTTGTACCTTGGGGAAGTTTTTAACCTAAGCTGGTAAGAATAAGCTTAGGGGGTCTTTCATGTGGGTCCCCACATCTGTACCCTAGAGTTCAGAGTGGAGAAGGAACCCTGACAGATGCATTAATTAAATTTGTGACTGAACTCCTTGGGGGAGAACTGTATGTCTCCTGCTGTTTTACTCACATTCTGCCATAAATTTCATGTTATAGCAGTCTCAGATGATGACCCAGCACATATTGTTCATTTTAAGAACATTTTCACTACAGATCTGACAAAATGCAAAGAGGGTACCAATGTGACATGTCCTCTGGAATGGTGGTTGAAGCATGAAGGGACATCTGAATGTTTAGCGTATCTGGCACGTAGATATCGTGTAACGCCGGCAACAACAGTGCCATACGAACACCTGTTCTCACTTTCAGGTGACACTGTAAATAAGAAGCAGGCAGCATTATTTCCTGCAAATGTAAACAAACTTGTTTCTCTGAACGATTGGCTGAACAAGAAGTAGGACTGTGTGGACTTGTAGGCTCTAAAGTTTTACATTGTTTTATTTTTGAATGCAGTTATTTTTTGTACATAATTCTACATTTGTAAGTTCAATTTTTGTGATAAAGAAATTACACTACAGTACTTGTATTAGATGAAATGAAATACTATTGCTTTTGTTTTTTTACATTGCAAATATTTGTAATAAAAATAAATATCAAGTGAGCACTATATACTTGTATTCTGTTATAATTAAAATCAATATATTTGAAAATGTAGAACAACCAAAATATTTAAATAAATGGTATTCTATTATTGTTCAGTGTGATTAATTACGATTAATTTTTTTAATTGCATGATTAATTGTGATTCATTTTTTATTCTCTTTTTAAATAATATTTACAGATTGGTGCATCTTGGACCATCAAGGGCTGTAGCCCTTGATATCCTTTTACAAAGATCCAAACTGCACACATATCAAACAGTCAGCATGGAAAATTTCAGTCCAAGTGGTTAAAGTTTGGCAAAGTTATAAGCAATTGAAAACAAAAATGAAAAAAACGTTAGGCAGCCTTAGCATGTTCTAGAGCAGGCATCACTCAATCTTCCACTGAAACATAGCCACCCATGCATTTAATTATAATGGTTCTTTCTCCAAACTGCATAATCTTTTAGTACCTGGATTCCCTTTATATTTGTATGGTATCTAGTACAATGGGGTCTTGATGTTGATCAGACCTGGGAGCACTATTAGTTTATAAATATCCAGTAAAAACTAGGGATAGGCAGAAATTCTTGACATTTTAATCAATTTTTTTTTCCAGAAGTGTTCCCCATTTTATGACCAGCTCTAACAACTTTGGCGGGTGGGAGGTGCACTTTGGCAGTTTAAGCCATACAGTTACTTATATTGAAATGTACCTGTTGTGTGCAGATTAATCTGAGGATAATGTTGCCGTCTTCCCCACCTCCCACTCCAAAATCTGATCATCCCTGAAAGCTTCAGTACAGAAAAGCCACAGATCTGCTGCTATTTTCTTTATTTTTACTTCATACAATATAAATTAAAGCCCTGGGATCACATTTACCAAGCCTTACCAGCTTTACATTGGCTTCCTGTCATTCACAAAGCAGATTATTAGAGTCTTATTCTGGTTTATGAAATCTTTCAAGAGCAAACTTCTGGAATTTGAGCCTAATTCAATTCAGGACCATGTTTCTACCTATTCATCACACTCTATGGATATTTATTTCCTTTGAACTCCTTATAGTTGGAAAGAGGAGGATTATTTTGTAGTCTGTGTGCACTTCCTACCCTACTCCAGAGAGCTCTTTTCAAGGGGTCTCAGGAGTGCTGAAGTCTTCTCTTTGTTTCAAAACTTGTGTCAGAAATATTTGCCATTGTGAATCTCCTATTAACTCATAAATATGTCATAATAGTCACAAAAAGCAAAGGTTCACTCCAGCTCAGCTACAACTGGGCATGGGATTATATGCAAGTTTAAACACATGCACACATCTCACCTCAGTTTCCTGAATACACGCTGGGTAATTGTCTTTCCCTACTGTCACCCAACCTCCCCCTTAAAATCACATCCTATAGTGTTAGTTTCTTCTTGTTCCTTATACAGGGGCAAGGAGCTTCATCTAATGCACAAGGGCCAGGGACTGTTGCAGTCTCTACACATGAGGGGAAGTCAGACTGTTTTCCATAGCACCCTCACAAATATCAATTTCCCCCAAAGTGGAAGGGAGTAGAAAAGGATAAACCACTCCACCTGTGCACTGGTCCAGACACATTGTTGCAGAGTCGTCAACACCATCCAAAGGAAGGACGGACTTTCTTACAGAGCTCCAATTTGTTGGCTACTGGGCTTTTTTTGCACATTGAAGGCAGATGCTATTCTAATTAAATATGACTGAAAGAGGAGAGAGTTTGGTCTTCTCAGGGAAGGCTAGACTTGAAGGGAAGCAAATTAGAAATGGAAGGAGAGGGAAAAGACAGACATACACAGCATGGGATTTTCAGAAGGACCTACCTTTGTGATTTAGGAGCAAAAGCTTCATTGATTTTCCTACTGAAAACATTAGCTTTAAACTCTTTTTCCCTCTACTTACCCATTTGTAAAACTGACCTGAACTGGGACTTGTGCTCCTAAATCTTAAATTCCACACGTTTCCCGAAAGAAAATAGAGTAAGTACAGAAGGAAAAGCTTTTTGTATTGTAGTTATTTGGGTGAAATAAATGCTGAACATGTCTAAGATAAATTGCCTTCCAAATTTATTTTTTCTCTTTACTTTTGCTTGTATATTTCTTATTCCTTCATTTTAATGCAGAGTCATTAGGTGAAAACATATATTTGTCTAAATACATCACGTCAGACACATTTGTATCAGAAGTGAGATGTAAAAAGGCATCTTTTAAAAAGTGGAAGTCAAATCCTAATGAGGTAAATAGAAAGGAGCATAAACACTGCCAAATTAAATGTAAAAATGTAATAAGAAAAGCCAAAAAGAAGTTTGAAGAACAGCTAGCCAAAAACTCAAAAGGTAATAACAAAACGTTTTTTAAGTACATCAGAAGCAGGAAGACTGCTAAACCAACAGTGGGACCCCTGGACAATCGAGATACAAAAGGAGCACTTAAAGATGATAAAGTCATCGCAGAGAAACTAACCGAATTCTTTGCTTCAGTCTTCATGGCTGACGATGTTAGGGAGATTCCCAAACCTGAGCCGTCTTCTGTAGGTGACAAATCTGCCGAACTGTGACAGACTGAAGTATCACTAAAAGAGGTTTTGGAATTAATTGAGAAAATTAACAGTAACAAGTCACCAGGACCAGATGACATTCACCCAAGAGTTCTGAAAGAACTCAAATGTAAAATTGCGGAACTATTAACTATGGTTTGTAACCTGTCCTTTAAATCAGCTACTGTACCCAATGACTGGAAGATAGCTAATGTAACGCCAATATTTAAGAAGGGCTCTAGAGGTGATCCTGGCAATTACAGAACGGTAAGTTTAACGTCGGTACCGGGCAAATTAGTTGAAGCAATAGTAAAGAATGGTTTCAGAGTAGCAGCCGTGTTAGTCTGTATTTGCAAAAAGAAAAGGAGTATTTGTGGCACCTTAGAGACTAACAAATTTATTTGAGCATAAGCTTTTGTGAGCTACAGCTCACTTCATCGGATGCATTCAGTGGAAAATATAGTGGAGAGATTTATATACACAGAGAACATGAAACAATGGGTGTTACCATACACACTGTAATGAGAGTGATCACTGAAGGTGAGATATTACCAGCAGGAGAGCGGGGTGGGGGGCGGGGGTGGGAACCTTTTGTAGTGATAATCAAGGTGGGCCATTTCCAGCAGTTGACAAGAATGTCTGAGGAACGGTGGGGGGTGGAATAAACATGGGGAAATAGTTTTACTTTATGTAATGACCCATCCACTCCCAGTCTCTATTCAAGCCTAAATTAACTGTATCCAGTTTGCAAATTGATTCCAATTCAGTCTCTCGTTGGAGTCTGTTTTTGAAGTTTTTTTGTTGAAGAATTGCCACTTTTAGGTCTGTAATCGAGTGACCAAAGAGATTGAAGTGTTCTCCAACTGGTTTATGAATGTTATAATTCTTGACATCTGATTTGTGTCCATTTATTCTTTTAAGTACAGACTGTCCAGTTTGACCAATGTACATGGCAGAGGGGCATTTCTGTCACATGATGGCATATATCACATTGGTAGATGTGCAGGTGAACGAGCCTCTGATAGCGTGGCTGATGTGATTAGGCCCTATGATGGTGCCCCCTGAATAGATATGTGGACACAGTTGGCAACGGGCTTTGTTGCAAGGATAGGTTCCTGGGTTAGTGGTTTTGTTGTGTGGTGTGTGGTTGCTGGTGAGTATTTGCTTCAGGTTGGAGGGCTGTCTGTAAGCAAGGACTGGCCTGTCTCCCAAGATCTGTGAGAGTGATGGGTCGTCCTTCAGGATAGGTTGTAGATCCTTGATGATGCGTTGGAGAGGTTTTAGTTGGGGGCTGAAGGTGATGGCTAGTGGCGTTCTGTTATTTTCTTTGTTGGGCCTGTCCTGTAGTCGGTGACTTCTGGGTACTCTTCTGGCTCTGTCAGTCTGTTTCTTCACTTCAGCAGGTGGGTATTGTAGTTGTAAGAATGCTTGACAGAGATCTTGTAGGTGTTTGTCTCTGTCTGAGGGGTTGGAGCAAATGCGGTTGTATCGCAGAGCTTGGCTGTAGACAATGGATCGTGTGGTGTGGTCTGGATGAAAGCTGGAGGCATGTAGGTAGGCATAGCGGTCAGTAGGTTTCCGGTATAGGGTGGTGTTTATGTGACCATCGCTTATTAGCACCGCTGTGTCCAGGAAGTGGATCTCTTGTGTGGACTGGTCCAGGCTGAGGTTGATGGTGGGATGGAAATTGTTGAAATCATGGTGGAATTCCTCAAGGGCTTCTTTTCCATGCGTCCAGATGATGAAGATGTCTTCTCAGACACATAGAAGAGCATAAATTGTTGCGCAAAAGTCAACATGGTTTCTGTAAAGGGAGATCATGCCTCAATCTATTAGAGTTCTTTGAGGGGGTCAACAAACATGTGGACAAGGAGGCTCCAGTGGACATAGTGTACTTAGATTTCCAGAAAGCCTTTGACAAGGTCCCTCACCAAAGGCTCTTACGTAAATTAAGTTGTCATGAGATAAGAGGGAAGATTCTTTCACGGATTGAGAACTGGTTAAAAGACAGGGAACAAAGGATAGGAATAAATGGTAAATTTTCAGAATGTAAAGGTGTTCCCCAAGTGGTGTTCCCCAAGGGTCAGTCCTAGGACCAGTCCTATTCAACTTATTCATAAATGATCTGGAGAAAGGGATAAACAGTGAGGTGGCAAAGTTTGCAGAGGATACTAAACTGCTCAAGATAGTTGAGACCAAAGCAGACTGTGAAGAACTTCAAAAAGATCTCACAAAACTAGCAAAAAGAAAAGGAGTACTTGTGGCACCTTAGAGACTAACCAATTTATTTGAGCATGAGCTTTCGGTTAGTCTCTAAGGTGCCACAAGTACTCCTTTTCTTTTTGCGAATACAGACTAACACAGCTGTTACTCTGAAACCTGTCACAAAACTAGGTGATTGGGCAACAAAATGGCAAATGAAATTTAATGTGGATAAACGTAAAGTAATGCACATTGGAAAAATAACCCCAACTATACATACAATATGATGGAGGCTAATTTAGCTACAACTAATCAGGATAGAGATCTTGGAGTCATCATGGATAGTTCTCTGAAGACGTCCACGCAGTGTGCAGCGGGAGTCAAAAAAGAAAATGGGATGTTGGGAATCATTAAAGAAGGGATAGAGAATAAGACGGAGAATATCTTATTGCCCTTATATAAGCCCATGGTACGCCCACATCTTGAATACTGCGTACAGATGTGGTCCCCTCATCTCGAAAAAGATATACTGGCATTAGAAAAGGTTCAGAAAAGGGCAACTAAAATGATTAGGGGTTTGGAACAGATCCCATATGAGGGGAGATTAAAGAGGCTAGGACTTTTCAGCTTGGAAGAGGAGACTAAGGGGGGATATGATAGAGGTATATAAAATCATGAGTGGTGTGGAGAAAGTGAATAAGGAAAAGTTATTTACTTGTTCCCATAATATAAGAACTAGAGGCCACCAAATGAAATTAATGGGTAGCAGGTTTAAAACAAATAAAAGGAAGTTCTTCTTCACTTAGCGCACAGTCAACCTGTGGAACTCCTTGCCTGAGGAGGTTGTGAAGGCTAGGACTATAACAGGGTTTAAAAGAGAACTGGATAAATCCATGGAGGTTAAGTCCATTAATGGCTATTAGCCAGGATGGGTAAGGAATGGTGTCCCTAGCCTCTGTTTGTCAGAGGGTGGAGATGGATGGTAGGAGAGAGATCACTAGATCATTACCTGTTAGGTTCACTCCCTCTGGGGCACCTGGCATTGGCCACTGTCAGGAGACAGGATATTTGGCTGGATGGACCTTTGGTCTGACCCTGTATGGCCATTCTTATGTTCTTAAATGAGCTGTTACCATTCAAGAAATTATACGGTGTGTAGTTTTAGTTTTTCCAATGGTGCAAAAACAAGAAAAAATGTTTCAACAAGTGCAACTAATTAAATTTCCTACACAGCATCACTTTTCAGTAGTCAACTTCCTAGGTGCGTTTCTACAAAAGTAAACATATATCTACCTACATCTATGTCACAAACACATATGTATGTTATATGCTTATACTATTTACTGTACGAAATACAGCTCTTATGGCAGTCATTTGTGATTTGGTCAGATTTGTTTCTACCAAATAATCCAGTGAATGGAACAGAAACCTAGATATTTTAAATCTGTAACAACAACAAAAAGCAAAAAAATATATTTCCAAATTGTTTTTCTTTTCTTGGTTATATTTGGAGCTTATATTTATTACATGCTAATCCTCCAATCTTCACTCATGTAGTCCCATCAATGCCAAGGGAAAGAATTGGGCCCTCTGGGGAAATCCAACCATGTGCAGAGGGCCAGGATGAGGCCCATGCACTACTTAAGTTCCACTTAAGCCTTGTTCTGAGGAAGCAAATAGTAGGCCTTGTACTGGGTCCTTCACACAGGGGTGAATTTCATCTGGGGTGCAATATTGACCATGGAAGTTTGCTTAGTTAGTAACTGGTGATTAATTTTAAAATGTTGCTGTAGAATATAATCATAACCAGACATATTGGAGCTGTGCAAAATTTTCCATTTTTAAATTGTATGAATTTAAAAAACCCTCACACTTCATTAAATTTTGCAAAACTGAATTTTATCAAAAGCACAGGAATTGCTACACAGGATCAGATCAATGGTCCATTTCATCTCGTGTCATGTACATGACACTTGATTCAGTTACAAATTCACAAAACCCCAATTTTTGCCATTTCCAGGCTTCCCACATGTGATAGGATTTAGATGAAAAACATGAAGATGGAGTGATAAATACCTCTTCCCATTCCCCGCATTGACATTTGGGTTTTTGCTTCTGGGAGACAGGTGGGAAGATTTTGAGACTATTACAAATTTCAGGAATTAAAAAATCTACTGTGTTTGTAATGAAAGTCAAGAGTGGAATCTGCAGGAGGACAGCCACCTAGGACTCGTTATTCACAAAAACAGGTAAAGCAAGTGTAATGCATTCCCTTGAATTATAATGGTCATCCCAGCTATAAACACATACCACAGGCTCCTTACCACATACTTTATATGCATCTAGGCAATGACTGTGGTGTCAGTTTTTGCTATTAAAATTTTACGAGCTAAGATTGATCATTTTTATACTGAACTTGTGAAATCACTAAAGTGAAATTGAATGAAACCAAATCAGGGAGTAATTCTGGCATAGCATAAATAAAGCAGAAGGGCCAGTTCAGTTCTCAGTTAATCCTAGGCTATACACCTGTAATAAGCAGCGATGGGATCAAAATTTACTGAGAAGAATGAAGCTGTCTAGAGAAGCTCTAGAAGATACTAGAATGGGGAGAAACATAAGAATCTGAAAGTCTGGTAAAAAGAATCTGTTCTGAGAACCATTAAAATAATCTCAGACTTCATATTTTCAGTGCTGAGTATTCATGTAAATCTCTTCCTTTCTATAGGCAAACCACCTTGTATACCAATGACTAGTGAGGAGCAGAGGTGTCTGGATGCTAATAATGTACAACAGTGAAGCCCTTGGAATTGTCCAAAAAAAGTTACCCATCAGGGGACAGCATTCTACCTGATTATGTGTCATCTGTAAAGACTGATACTTACAATGTCTAAGAATCAATTTGTTCATTGGATGCGGCTTTGGACAAAGAAACCAAGTTCCCTGGCCTTTCATATGAAACTTTCATTTCAGAAAAGGGAGAATTCCTTACCATAGTGACCTGTTTCATGACTTTTTAGCATCTCACCGTGAAATTTCTATATGCACTTCAATATTTCCAGGACATGATTTCCTTTGCAGATTTCAGGCAGGATCCTCCATTTCCCGACACTCTGAAACTATTTGCTGATATCAATGGGAGTTTGATATGTACAAGAAATGCTGGATTGAGGCTTCAAAAACATTACCTCAATAATGTTGGGGGTGGGGAGAGGGCTGGCCCATGCTATGAACTTCAGCCATTTTAGGGATACTAATGTTACAGATCTTGGCTGTTGGCACAAGTACCCCTACCTTGCAAAGAGATGCAAGCAGATACAAGGGTCACCTGCATACATCTCCTTGTATGATCATGGACTAGTTTAAGTCAATAGGGCTCTTGTAGGATCTACCATGAGGCATTCTTTGTAGGATGGGGGGGGTCTTTGTTTGTATTTGTATTATTTATTATTCATATTGAAGTTAGAAATCTATACATGATCTTCAAAGTACTAAATAAAACCACAGACTTGTAGGACTGGAAGGGACCTCGAGAGGTCTTCTAGTCCAGTCCCCTGCAGTCAAGGCAGGACTAAGTATTATCTAGACCATCCCTGACAGGTGTTTGTCTAACCTGCTCTTAAAAATCTCCAATGCCCGAGATTCCACAACCTCCTAGGCAATTTATTACAGTGCTTAACCACTTTGACAGTTAGGAAGTTTTTCCTAATGTACAATTTAAGCCCAATGCTGCTGCTTCTATCCCCAGAGGTTAAAGAACATTTTTTCTCTCCCTCCTCCTTGCAAGAATCTTTTATGTACTTGAAAACTGTTAACATGTCCCCTCTAAGTCTTCTCTTCTCAAGATTGAAAAAAATTGGGTTTGTTTAATCGTCCCTCATATGTCATGTTTTCTAGACCTTTAATCATTTTTGTTGCTCTTCTCTGGACTTTCTCCAATTTGTCTACATCTTTCCTGAAATGTGGTTCCCAGAACTGGACACAATACTGCAGTTGAGACCTATTGAATATGGAATAGAGCAGAAAAATTATTTCTTTTGTCTTTCTTACAACACTCCCACTAATACATCCCAGAATTATAGTTGCTTTTTTTTTTTTGTGCAACAGAGTTACTGTTCGCTCATATTTAGTTTGTAATCCACTCTGACCCCCAGATCTCTTTCCACAGTAATCACCACTAGGCAGTCATTTCCCATTTTGTATGTGTTCAACTGATTGTTCCTTCTTCAATGGAGTGCTTTGCATTGGTCCTTATTGAATTTCATCCTATTTACTTCAGACCATTTCTCCAGATTGTCCAGATTATTTTGAATTTTAATCCTATCCTCCTAAGCACTTGCAGCCTCTCCCAGCTTGGTATCGTCTGCAAACTTCATAAGTGTACTCTCTATGCCATTATCTAAATTATTGATGAAGATATTGAACAGAACCGGACCCAGGATCCCTGCGGGACCCTAATGGATATGCCCTTCCAGCTTGACTGTGAACCACTGATAACTACTCTGTGGGAACAGTTTTCCAACTAGTTATGCACCCACATTATAGTAGCTAGGTTGTATTTCCCTGGTTTGTTTATGAGAAGGTCATGCGAGACAGTATCAAAAGCCTTACTAAAGTCAAGATATACCACATCTACCACTTCCCCCCACCCACAAGGCTTGTTAACCTGTCAAAGAATGCTGTTAGGTTGGTGTGAAATGAGGGGAAATGAAGAGCAATTATATCTTCTGCTCACATTTGTCTTGTATAGAAGGTGATAAAAAAACTGAATATCAATTATAGAAAAAATTTCAGTGTTTCAGCCTTTTCTGTTCACAAGTTCAAAATGGAACATTGTTGGAAGGTGGTTCATAAATTTTTCTTTCAAATTAAATTTTTTTTAATTCCACCACACATACTTTTTCTCCCCCATTACTCATTTATGTTCCTTTTTGGTCACTGAATGCAATAAAATAAAAGACACTCAAGGGTTTGATTTCGTTTAAATATTCATATTTCTTTTTTCTTCCCAATTTTAGTTTTTGTGTTCCTCTAACTTTTCAAAAAAACTTCTCTTACTTTGTGAAAGTGGCTGAGTGACAAAATGAAACATTGGGGGGAAAAGAGGGAGAAAAGGGGAAAAACAAAACATTTGAAATTTCAAATTTGTTATTGATGTTTGAAACTCAACTAAAATTTCTTTCATTTTGAAATTTCCCACCAACAAACAAAAAATTCATTTTTGATTAATCCCTATTTTTGGGCAGGAAATTTTTTCAGATGAAAAACATTAAACAGTTCTAATTTTGACCATGTGCTTCTTTTTCCAACTTGTGCTGAAATCTCTCTGAATTTATGGATGTTTAGATGCGGCTTTCATTCCCCTTCAACATAGTCACAGATTATGATGCCCAAGGCTGGAAATTTTCCTAAAGGAGCTGAAAATATATATCATTACCTGTCATTCTGAAAAATAAAGCCCTGTGCTCTATATTTCAGACTCACTGGCTATTGCTGTATTGTGCGTATGGCCAGCTTATGAAGCTGAACAATACACCCAGTAATTTACAGGAGCCGGATGGTCTGCTTTTTGTAAGAAGTTACTTATTAGATAACCTTTTAGAAATGATTCCATAGCTTTAAAATGTCTCCCTTTGACTAAACAAAGCTTCTACATTATAATGAAATGGTAATATTTGCCTACTTCAAAGAAGATATAGGGGAGACTGAGGAGGAACAAAATGAATAGAATTTTAACTTTTAATAGTAACTTACATTTATACAAACACCTTACCCTCCCAAATTGCTTTACAAAGTTAACTAATGAATCAGGTTTTTTTGTTCACAAATAATTTCGAAGTCTTGACTTTTCATCCCCAACTCAAAACAAAAAATTTTCGAACTCTCAAAAATATTTGTGGACTAAGAAAAGTGTTTCTTTTCCATCCTAGTGAAGTGCCTACTTAATGATTAGCAGTAACTTCAGATAAGGCCACTTTATTATTTCAGTTTAATGTGGGGAAAGAATGCCATATAATTTATCCTTATGCCCTTAAAGCGCATTTGAAAGGGGATAACACACAATTTCATTTCAGACAATTCAGCACTCAGAATCAATGGGCAGGTGGTCAATCCAATTTTTTTCATTTTCTAGTGCTCAATTAAACACAAGAATAAATTTCACTTCACTTTTCACAGGCAATGCTGTCATCCACTTAATTTCTGTAATTAAACTTCTTTAGAAATATCCAGATGACTAAACATTTGTTTCAAAGCTCAAAAGCCGCCACAGCATGTATTGTCATAAAATAACTAAGGGGATGGATTCAGCAGTAGCTTTTGGTAGCAGCTGGGATTGCATTAAAATGGAGAAAAAGCATTAAGAGTCAATGGGAAATACAGATATAGAAGATAAAACAATACTTTGTTAGCTACACATAATTATAATTTTGGTTGCCTGTAGAAACAGCTCTCAACATATTAAGCAATCGTCCTCATTTTAATTGAATTTTGTATTGCACGCCTCCTTTAATCTTTGTCGGATAATTAACTGATTGCTTGTACTATGGCACCCAAAGAAATGTCTGGGTTTTAAATTAAAATGTTGCAGAGTTCATGTGAGCCTCCAGTGGACACACAAAAAAAAAACAGGCAAGAAAAGGGGGGAGGCTGTGGAGTGGGGAGCCAATACTGGAGAAACTAAAATTAATTGTGCTATGTGGATATGTAATGCTCAAAATAATTTTATTTTATTTAATTAAATTTCACTGGAGTCAGTATGCCTTTTATCTTTGCTTCATAATGGAGCCTGTGTATGGTCTCAGCTGTAAGTGAAGTATGGGATTTGCAAGGGTTTATGGAAAACAAATGAATATTTTAATTAAAAATTAAACTGAAAGTTTTAGGGCCTTAAGATTCCCTGTGCTGAGTGGTAAAATGCACCTACAGTGAAGGTGGGGGAAGCCTTGCAGAGAGGACAGGCAGGTATAAGGAATGTTCCAGAGCCCAGACACTCCTGTCACCCATAGCCACTCGCATCGTGAATTCTCTATAGGGCCCATCTGTCATACAGAAAAACCATGGCAACAACATTGGGCAGAGATCAGGGAAACAAACAGTCTAAGTCATATGCTTCTCCTAGGCACCACCAAACACACAGAAAAATAAGAGGGATTAATACTGCTTGGAGCAATATTAATTTTTCTTCTGTGTTTCGGACCTGATTCAAAGCCCAGTTAAGCCATTAGAAAGACTCCCATTGACTTCAGTGGGCTTTGGGGCAGGTGCTGTGCGAGTTCTATTAGAGACCACACACTGAGTGCAAGCACCGCTCAGAAGCCAACAGCAGTGTAGCTACTGGTACTGCGCTGGCCATGTTGCCATCGCTGGCTTGGAGGGGGCTGGAGGAGGCATGGAAAAAAAGACACTTTCTACATAGTTAATTGTCAGATCCTGGATGCTGATCCGTCCACAGAGTGGCCTTAGACAGAGGAGGGGGCATTGTACTGGAAATGCTTCTCCCACATGTTTGGGCACTCTTTTAGGTAACTGTTCCACTCCTTCAGCTTTGCAGGGGAGGAACAGGTGTATTTGCCATCAGCTGTAAATATTTGTGGTATCTAAGTCGCTGGGGGGACAAAAAAGTTTGTGTTCAAAAATACTTTCCTTGTTATACTTTCAATAGTGATTTATTTGTTCAATTCCCAGAGCTACTGAGAGGCCTTGAAGTTGTGGAGCAAAGTAAATAATGTACGTTAATAGACAACGAAACTAATGTGGGTTCCTCCCCTCCTTCCAGGGCCACACAGAGGTTTTGGGGACCCTGGGGCAAAATCTAAAACTGAGGCTCTCAATCCTTTCAAAAAGCTTTCCCCCCCCCCGCCCCCCAGCCCATGAGGCCCTGCACTCACCCCCACCCTGGAGACTCAGCCCTCAAGGGAACCATTCTAATGTCCCATCCCAGAAGTTCCTGCCTATCCCACCTCACCTTACCCATCCTGGCTGGCAAGCCTCACCCTCCCCAGCACAGCTTCCTGCCTGATTCCCAGGGCTAACAGGAGCCACCATGGTTTCAGCAGCCAGCAGGTGATAGTCCAGCACAGGGCACACTGCATGCAGGAGCTGCTCTAGCTATAATGGTGCTAAACATCATGCATCAGGTCATTACACCATTCTCTCAAATTTGGCTTGAATATCCCTCTGTCATGACAGAGCGGCCACTGAGCCACACCTGAATGGTGCTGTGACCCTGCGTGCCAGGGCACAACACTGCTCCTTGAAGTTCAGCCTGGCTGTCTGTTGCTTTCTCCCCCATTTTATTATTCCACAGGTTTGGGGGCACCCTAAAAGAGGGAGCTGGGTCAAACTGCTCCTTTCAATTCCCCTCTGGGTGACCTTGCCTCCTACGCACAACTAGCCATACCCCAACCCACACAGAAAATAAAGTAAGTTAAAAAGAGTTCCTCGATTGGAAACTTTTCCTTAATCATGAGAATAGTTCCATTGCAGTCCGTGGGAATATGCATGCAAGCAAGCATTACAAGAGAAGGCTCTCAGTTGTTGTCTCCGAGTCTCCATTTTGTGCTACAGTTTTTTACAGGCACTCTAGAAAATTTCTACAATATCATCTTGGAACTACTCTATTAAAACAAGTGCTGTGGCAGCCTCATGATTAAAGTAAACCCAACCCAATTACCATTAAAAGTTTTCTAAAGCATGGAAACAAAGTCCTGATTTCTACAAATAATTTGTCAAGCTCTCGCCTCCAGAGATGTGTCACGACTCTTTAAGCCAGTGATTTGTTAGTAATGGATAACCCAGGGAAAACTCTCTGTTCCCTGGTTCTAAATGTTCAACAACTTTTCACTCAAGAAATGTACTTTACCCATCGTTCAGTTATCTGTGGTGTGAGTTATCCCTCACTACACCCTATTTTACCTTAGTCTTCAACTTCAGGATTGTTGTATGGCTTCTTACTTCTAGTATGGTCATAGATAATCACTGTGTGAAACATGCTAAGGAGTGGAAAGGCTGCACACTTCTATGTCTGCCCAGATAAGCCATGATATATGATGCCATTTGCACCCTGAAAGCTTGGGGGAACCCCTCGTGATAAAGAAATATGGAAATAAAATAAAGAAAATATTCTTTATATTTATTTTAAATAAAATAAAGAAAAACCCCTCTTTTGTTTTGCACAAATGCAATTATGGAAGGTCAGATCCTGCCCTCACCTCCACATACAGAATGGGAGCTCAGCCACCTCAGTGGCACCATCCTTCCCCACCACAGAGGTCTTTCTGTGAAATCCATGAACCACGAGGGGAGAGGATATAAAGGGCAGGCAGGGTGGTGGAAAAGTGGGTGGCTGGGGGATTGGAGGGTGCCCATCTTCCCCCTTCCAGCCCCATGGACTATCCCTGTAGAGAATGATATAGCCCAGGGGTGTTTATTCAGTTCAACTTCCCCTATTTTAGGGGGCTCCAATCAAGGGGGAAGCCCTGGTAGCACGTCCACTCTGGAGCCACAATGCTAGGTCAATGACAAGAGCTGGTGCAGCTGCACAGACTCTCTGAAGGAACAGCTCTAACTCCTCACAAATCCCTGTAGATCTACCAGGCGCAGCCCTTTCCTCAGAGGGATGACATGGTGGGATCTAGATCGGGGTGGCCAACCTGACCCTGAGAAGGAGCCAAACTTTACCAAAGACCCACAGTGATACTCAGCAGCCCCCATCAGCTCCCCCACCCTGCTCCCAACACCTCCCACCCACCAGCAGCCCCACCGACCAACGCTTTCCCCTTTCTTCTCCGCACCTCCCAATGCTGTTTCGTGGCTTTGCGCGGGAGGCTCTGCAGGGGACGGGGAGGAGCGAGGGCACGGCAGGCTCAGGGGAGGGGGTAGGAAGGGGTGGAGTGGGGGCAGGGCCTGTGGCAAAGCCAGGGGTGAGCAGTAATCACCACCTGGCACATTGGAAAATTGACACCTGTAGCTCCAGCCCCAGAGTCAGTGCCTATACAAGGAGCCGCATATTAACTTCTAAAGAGCCGTATGTGGATCCGGAGCCACAGGTTGACCATCTCTGATCTAGATGAAGGAATCCTTCCTCAGATCTCCTCTCTCAAAGGACCCTCCAATGGGTTTTACTGAAAGAGGGGTGAGCTCGGCCATCAATATCGATTTTTTGGTGTGCCTCTGATTTAGCATTCTAGGCCCTTCACAGAAACATTTAAATCATGAATCCTAGGAAGGCTTACACCTGTTTGGCAGTTACTGAGTGGCATTATCCACATCTGAGGCTCTCTCAACAGCTGTAGCATCAGCACCTTCAAGATGAAAAGGAAATTAGAAAGAAGAAACATTTCTTAATTATGCTGTAGGCAACCTTCTACTAATACATCCCTTCAGTCCCATCCCAAGTGAAGAAGCGGACACATTGCATGTCCTACAGGCAAATTCGCAGCTGTCTGAGCCATGCCCATCACTGTACGTATTTGCACACAGGTGTGTATGTTTTTTGCTTCTGGCTAGCAGCCAGAGATTTATATTTTACTCACAGCTCTTTCCCTGGAAGAGTGGGAGCAGGTGATAGTAATCTCTCACCCCCCACAGCAGGCTCAGTGCTTGCTGGTATGGCCAACAACTCTGACAGACACTTGGTCACTACTAGACTTAACATCTTAATTAAAAAATACCCAAAGCATACATAGTATATGATGCCTTTTAATCCCATAGGATCTCAACATACTTCACAGCTCTGGGCCTGACCTAGTTCCCAATGAAGTCTTTAGGAGTATTGCTACTGACTCCAGTGGGCACAGCATTGTTGCATAAAAAGAGGGTCCTAACCAGAGTATGCATTTGTTCTGCACCTAGCAAAATGGGTGTTATAAGGAGGGCTTTGGGATGTATGGCCACTGGGAGGCATTCATGGACAGAGGACAGTTCTCTTGGGATGGATTTCATCTGAGCAGAGAAGGAAATAGACTTCTAGGATGGAGGCTGGCACAACTCATTAAGAGAGCTTTAAACTAGGAATTTGGGGGGAGATGGTTGGGAGATGTCCAGGTAATCTCCACGCCGGATTTTAACATTGAGAGGGAAGAAAACAAAGTAAGAAAGGATACAGCCGTGGGTAGGAGAATGGATATAAGGAGGAAGGGCAGTGTGGATACCAGTCTAATAGGTCATACTGGCTGTAGAATGTCTGTGCCTAATTGGCCTCGTTCACATTCTTTACCCAAACAGCAAAAATTAAGATGTTTGTACACCAATGCGAGGAGCCTAGGTAACAAAATGGAGGAACTAGAGCTACTGGTTCAGGAAGTGAAACCAGATATTATAGGGATAACAGAAACATGGTGGAATAGTAGCCATGACCGGACTACAGGTATTGAAGGGTATGTGCTGTTTAGGTAAAGACAGAAATAAAGGTGGTGGAGTAGCATTGGAAATCAATGATGAGGTAGAATGTAAAGAAATAAGAAGCGATGGAATGGATAAGACAGAGTCCGCCTGGGCAAAAATCACATTGGGGAAGAAAACTACTAGAACCTCCCCTGTGTTAGTGCTTGGGGTGTGCTATAGACCGCCGGGATCTAATTTGGATATGGATAGAGCCCTTTTTAATGTTTTAATGAAGTAAATACTAATGAAAAATGCATGATCATGGGAGACTTTAACTTCCCAGACATAGACTGGAGGACAAGTGCTAGTAATAATAATAGGGCTCAGGTTTTCCTAGATGCAATAGCTGATGGATTCCTTCATCAAATAGTTGCTGAACCGACTAGAGGGGATGCCATTTTAGATTTGGTTTTGGTGAGTAGTGAGGACCTCATAGAAGAAATGGTTGTAGTGGACAACCTTGGTTCAAGTGATCATGAGCTAATTCAGCTCAAACTGAATGGAAGGGTAAACAAAAAATAAATCTGCGACTAGGGTTTTTGATTTCAAAAGGGCTGACTTCCAAAAATTAAGGAAATTAGTTAGGTAAGTGGATTGGATTGAAGAATTTATGGATCTAAAGACAGAGGAGACTTCAAGTCAAAGTTGCAGACGCTATCGGAAGCCTGCATCCCAAGAAAGGGGAAAAAATTCATAGGCAGGAGTTGTAAACCAAGCTGGATGAGCAAGCATCTCAGAGAGGTGATTAAGAAAAAGCAGAAAGCATACCGGGAGTGGAAGATGGGAGGGATCAGCAAGGAAAGCTACCTTATTGAGGTCAGAACATGTAGGGATAAAGTGAGAAAGGCTAAAAGTCAAGTAGAGTTGGACCTTTCAAAGGGTATTAAAACCAACAGTAAAAGGTTCTACAGCCATATAAATAAGAAGAAAACAAAGAAAGAAGAAGTGGGACCGTTAAACACTGAGGAGTGGAGGTTAAGGATAATCTAGGTATGACCCAATATCTAAACAAATACTTTGCCTCAGTCTTTAATGAGGCTAATGAGGATCTTAGGGATAATCGTAGCATGACAAATGGGAATGAGGATATGGAGGTAGATATTACCATATCTGAGGTAGAAGCGAAACTCGAACAGCTTAATGGGACTAAATCAGGGGGCCCAGATAATCTTCATCCAAGAATATTAAAGGAATTGGCACATGAAATTGCAAGCCCATTAACAAGAATTTTTAATGAATCTGTAAACTCAGGGATTGTACCGTATGACTGGAGAATTGCTAACATAGTTCCTATTTTTAAGAAAGGAAAAAAAAGTGATCCAGATAACTACAGGCCTGTTAGTTTGACACCTGTAGTATGCAAGGTCTTGGAAAAAGTTTTGAAGGAGAAAGTAGTTAAGGACATTGAGGTCAATGGTAAATGGGACAAAATACAACATGGTTTTACAAAAGATAGATTGTGCCAAGCCAACCTGATCTCCTTCTTTGAGAAAGTAACAGATTTTTTTAGACAAAGGAAACGCAGTGGATCTAGTTTACCTAGATTTCAGTAAGGCATTTGATATGGTGCCACATGGGGAATTATTAAATTGGAAAAGATGGGGATCAATATGAAAATTGAAAGGTGGATAAGGAATTGATTAAAGGGGGGACTACAGAGGGTCATACTGAAAGGTGAACCGTCAGGCTGGAGGGAGGTTACCAGTGGAGTTCCTCAGGGATTGGTTTTGGGACCAATCTCATTTAATCTTTTTATTACTGACCTCGGCACAAAAAGTGGGAGTGTGCTAATAAAGTTTGCGGATGATACAAAGCTGGGAGGTATTGTCAATACAGAGAAGGACCGGGATATCATACAGGAGGATCTGGATGACCTTGTAAACTGGAGTAATAGTAATAGGATGAAATTTAATAGCGAGAAGTGTAAGGTTATGCATTTAGGGATTAATAACAAGAATTTTAGCTATAAGCTGGGGACGCATCAATTAGAAGTAATGGAGGAGGAGAAGGACCTTGGAGTATTGGTTGACCACAGGATGACTATGAGCCCCCAATGTGATATGGCTGTGAAAAAAGCTAATGTGGTCTTGGGATGCATCAGGCGAGGTATTTCCAGTAGAGATAAAGAAGTGTTAGTACCGTTACACAAGGCACTGGTGAGACCTCATCTGGAATACTGTGTGCAGTTCTGGTCTCCCATGTTTAAGAAGGATGAATTCAAACTGGAACAGGTACAGAGAAGGGCTACTAGGCTGATCTGAGGAATGGAAAACCTGTCTTCTGAAAGGAGACTCAAGGACCTTGGCTTGTTTAGCCTAACCAAAAGGCTGAAGGGAGATATGATTGCTCTCTATAAATATATCAGAGGGATAAATACCAGAGAGGGAGACTAATTATTTAAGCTCAGTACCAGTGTGGACACAAGAACAAATGGATATAAACTGGCCATCAGGAAGTTTAGACTTGAAATTAGATGAAGGTTTCTAACCATCAGAGGAGTGAAGTTCTGGAACAGCCTTCCAAGGGAAGCAGTGGGGGCAAAATGTTGGATCATATTAAAGAAGTTCTGTATTAAAATCACAAATGAGTTTGATTCCCCATAGTTTAAATTCCAGGGTATTACTAATTAAGAGGTCTCTTGGTTTTTGGTACTGTTTCTCTCCCTCTATGTGTGAAACTTGCAAGCTGCTAATTATGTTAATACATTCTAAGACAGAGTCTGTTCCCAAAGCAATTCTTTGTAACAACTACTCACACAGAGAGAGATTCAAAGCAATACTCTGTAACAACAGAAACAGCACCCAGAGACTCCCCGCCCTTTTGTTGTATTCATCTCGCTTTGTTAACAATTGTGATTAAAATAGAGATAGAGGATGTATGTGGATGGATGCTTGGTGTGGATAACAACTGAATGATCAGGGAGGTGCCAGCCTAAGAATCCAGTGTCCATCGGCTGAAGAAGGCGTCAAGTGAAAATAACCAGAGGACCCCCGGAGGGCAGACTGGAATCCACCCAACAGCCTCAAGAATGGGAGAACCAAAGAACAAGATAACATCTGGCACCACGGAGCCGTCAGGAATGTGCCATCTGCTGATTGATTCAGCAACAGCATGATGAAGCAATTCCCATAGACTGGCATAGGAAGAAATTCCTATAAAAATGGACTCTAGAAAGTGAGAACTTTGGGGTCTGATTCTCCAAACCAACTTCCAGGAGCACCAGATGAGCATCTGACAAGGTCCTGCTCCCTCATGTCCAGGCCACCTGGCCAGGGGCTTGGCATGAGCAACTCTAAGGCTGGTAACTACGATAACAACCTTGCAGAACGTGTGTGTGTGTGTGTGTGTGTGTGTGTGTGTGTGAGTGAATGAATGAATGAATGAATGAATATGAAATTGAATAGAATGTTATAGCTATAACTGCTTACTATGATTCTTTCTGTATTCACAATACATGTGGCATTTTGCCTTTTCCCCTTTAATAAGATCTTGATGGTTTTTATTTTATTGGTATAACAAAAAGACATATCTGGCTTCAAGATTAAACTCAATAAGTTTATGGAGGAGATGGTATGATGGGATAACATGACTTTGGCAATTAACTGATCTTTAACTATTCATGGTAAATAGGCCCAATGGCCTGTGATGTTAGATGGGGTGGGATCTGAGTTACTACAGAGAATTCTTTCCTGGGTATCTGGCTGGTGAATCTTGATTGCCATATTTGGGGTCGGGAAGGAATTTTCCTCCAGGGCAGATTGGAAGAGGCCCTGTGGGTTTTTCGCCTTCCTCTGCAGCATGGGGCACGGGTCACTTGCTGGAGGATTCTCTGCACCTTGAAGTCTTTAAACCATGATTTGAGGACTTCAATAGCTCAGACATAGGTGAGAAGTTTATTGCAGGAGTGGTGGGTGAGATTTGGTGGCCTGCATTGTGCAGGAGGTCAGACTAGATGATCATAATGGTCCCTCCTGACCTTAATAGCTAAGAGTCTATAATCCTTGACTGGAGCACCTCAGTGCTACCATAACACAAACAAACAATAATACCCAGACAGCTCACTTCACTCACTGCTGTAGGGCAGACACCTCTGAGTAAGACCTAGCAACTGTTTAACAACGTACCCTACTGCTACACAGAAGGAAGAGGAAAATATTCTATCCATTTGAAACTGCTGGGGAGTTTAGGAAGGTAGAATCTAATTATCAGAGATTAAATTTGTTTTTAGAAACTGTAGTCAACGCCCTGCTCTTTCAAAAAGAGCCATGTGATCAGACAGAAGACGTGGTCACTGTTTGATTTTTCACTCAGGAGTTATCACTATCAGCAGGACATTGTCCCCTGCAAATGTGCTGGTGTCAGGGGTTCCATAATAACGCGGCAGGCAGGGGAGCACACACATCACTCCTAGGTAGGTCTCCTTATCCAACTAATGGAGCCCATCTTAGCTTGTCAGATCTGATGGAATTGCAGCACAAAGGTGGTTACAGCTGAAGTAAACAATCTATCAACCCAGCCGTTTGCTACCAATCCTTCCTAGTTATACCCCAAATGTTTGGAGACCTATTCACTTAGAGTGCGGCACAGCTTCTGTCTGTAAGAGTCACACTGGTACCAGCTCAGGTTATTAATTTGTTTACTTATAGCCAATTTTCTCCTGTTCTTCCAGCTGCTTATTCTCTCATGCTTTGCCAGTGTGAGAATGCCAAAATATTCTGACACAGTAAATCCCACCATTGTCATCGCTTGACAGCACTTTAAAGGCTAAGCAAACCACAAGTACAGTAGGTGCCTTTAAAAATTCAATGTTTGCCACTTCTCAATGATTGTGGCATCTGAGTTTTTCCTGTTCTGAATACAGAAAGATTGGTCTCAGATCCTGAGCTGCTTTGTGCTGAATTGCTAGCACAACATGCCCCTCAAGCCACCTGAAGACGATCACTCCCGTGCAAGAGGATCTGCCAGCGGCACAGAGCCGGAGGCATGGTTAGACAAACGGTAGCGAGTTCAAGACTGTTCAACCCTAGTGGTGGGTGGCTACAGTGTTAGCCCAGTGGGGCTGTTGGCAGTCAGTATTACTCAGATCAGCCTGCTCTACGTGACCTTGCTGAGTGGAGCAGCAAACACCCAGCCCAGGATTGGGTGAGTGGAAATACCACATTTGTAACCTCTTCTCTCCTCCTTCCTGAACTGCGCTATATGCTCTTTATCTTTAATCAACACTCTGACACTGTGTCACTGTAGGTACCTGAAGTGGGGACAGCTGAGTTTTTAATGACAACCATTTTAGCCAGTATTTTTCATGTATACAGGGTATCAATATGCTCAATCATCAAACTAGTTACTCACAACAAAAGGTAGGAAGTGTAACCTCCATTTCACAAATGGGTAAACTGAGCCACAGACAACCCTTCCTCCCAGTTTCCTACTCTAGGCACTGAGCAACACTGCCTATATATATATATATATAAAAACAAACACCCCCCCCCCAAATGTTTAGATATTTTTAAAGCACTTCCAAAGTTACCAACAGCATTCCTTTTACATAGGAATGAGCTTATCTACAATCCCCATGGGACCAAATTGACTTGTGGCATAACCCAATAAGACTACTGAATTCACAAGCAGTGAATTTGGCCTATGTCGACTGAAGACCATAATTAAAATTGGGGTAGTTTACTTTAGAACATTTCAAGTTAGCATTTTTTTTTTTTTTTACTGGAGCAACTTCTTCCTATTTTCTCCTCTTAATTTGCACAAGTAATTGCTGACTAATTAGTGCTCATTAGGAACACTGAAAAACATGAGATTAAACAAGTCTTGGAAAGCCCAACAGCAAAGGGTTTCTATTTTTGAGATCATTCGCTTCTACTAAATAGATTCAAAGTTACAGGTTAAATAAATATAATAAATCTAAAATTTGTAAAAAGTAAAAAGGCCAAACTACATCGTATATATTGGATTGTAAACAGACAAACAAGCATATGATACAGAACAGTTCTACTACTGCAAGTCTTTCTTGTATATAAATGTATATTTTAGGTTTTTATATATAACTAAGTGGCATTTTTAGCATTCTAAATGAAGGGAAAATATTACTATGTCAGCAAAGAATCTAACAAATGTGATCACCAGCACCCAACACCTCTCTTCTGCTTTGTGTTAATTAGCTTCCTCTGTAGATCAGCTGCCAAGAAACAAAACACTGCTATGTAAATAAGTAACTTGGAAAAAGTTGTATACTGCTGTCACTCCAATAATTTAAAACAAGAGATTGAAAGGCAGTGGATGCGATGTGAACAACGAGAATAACTAACCAATGATTAAATCTTGCAATCCCTACGCAGTTCTTCCTTCGGTTAAACTCCCATTGACTGCAATGGGACTTTGCAGAATAAGGACTTCTGGATTTATAGATATAGTGAAGCTCACACTCAATGCACTGTTAATCTCTTTATAGTTCTGTCTTTCTAATGCTTACTCAATGAGTTGTGCCCAGAATTAAATCTTTCATACAGCTATAAAGATGTTTGTCACCAAGACACAGCATGACAATGGGACATGTTTTGACCCCAGTTACATCAGTGGAAATCGGGGAGAGTAACTCTGCTGAAGAAACTGAGATAAGAATCACACCCCATTCTCTTTAACTGTTAGGTTGTGTTGGTTATTACAACGGAACAGATGTTACCAGGGAGATGATCTGAGGTTCCTGAGCACATGAAAACAATTAACAACTATCTATAGTTTCTCTAAAAAGATTCTACAGATCAAACAAGTCTTGGGAATTTATGAAGTCAAGTCTCCAACTTTGCAGTGTTTTCTAGCTTCTGCATTTATCCATCATTAAACTGCATTTTTTTAAAAAAAATCTAGTTACGAGTTAATTAGAAGAAAACTGTGCTGGACAGATGGCTTTATTAGTGAAGATTTCTCAGGAAAAGCTTTGTGAATTCTTAAATTGACATTTTTAACAATCACTTTACATTTCTTAAAAGAAACGTTAAATATAGTAAGATTTTCTGTGTAGACATTCCAGACTGTGCAGTGATAAAGCATCTCTGTAGAAGAGGCTCTAGCATTAGCTATGTGGAGACAGCTGGGTCACAGCAATATCCAAGTAGGATTAAGCAAACATATGCAATGCCATGAACTGCATGATAACTTATGATTTACACTGGCAACAGTCTTCGATAACTTAAGTGTCTGGAAAGATGATAAATTATATTTTCTCCCAGGTCATTAGCATCTTGAATCAACTCAAAGCCAGTCCACTCAAACAGTCTTCAGTTATTGTATCACATCAGTAGTTTCTCAGGTGAACAAGTGTAGATGCAGAATATTCTGGAATAGCTGTAGTCTGTGTTGGCAATATATGGATACTGGGTCCCACTACACTAGAGATTCAGTAATGTGTGGGAAATGGCCTGCTCTCCTTCTCAGTACCTCCCCATTGTTGCCACGCCATAGAATCCACGAGTAAAACTTCCAAAGTGCCTAAGTGATTTAAGACCCTCAGTCCCGTTTTCAAAAGTCACTTATGTACTTAGACGACTGAGTCCTGGTTTACACAAGGAATTTACGATGGTTTATCTACATCTCCCAGGGATTTGAAAAATCCACACCTCGGAGAGATGTAGCTATACCAACCTAACCCACAGTGTAGACCCTACAGTGTAGATGCCCAGTTAAGCACCACAAGTCTTCCTCTCTCTGGAGGAGTGGGGGTAACATGGTGGCTCTCAGTCCGAGGCACCTTGAAAGCCATCACCCATAGATACAGTGCTCAAAGGTGTGAAAAATCCACACCCCTGAACATCACAGCTATACCCAAGAGACCCCTAATGTAGACACAGCTACAGAAGAATCCTTCTGCCAGTCAACCTAGTGACTGTCACTCAGGAAGGTGGAGTTCCACAGAGCAGAAAAGCACAGTCTATTGCTGAAGTCTGCGTCTACACTACGAAGTTAGAACCACATAGCTACCGCACTATAGCTATGCTACTGTAGCACCCCTAGTACAGTACATGTTTAAAGTTTTCTTCACTGTACATATATTTTACTTAAAGGTTAGATTTCTTCTCTGTGTTGTCCCTGATAATGGTATAGTATGGATTTACTTGATTTCCTAGTTAATATCAAGACGGTTAAAAATGGTGTCTGTACAGGTATGTTAACAGTCTGCTGTATGTTACTGGTGGGAGTTTAAAGTTTATAATTTTCTGTTTTGTTTGCTTTTGTAGTGTGCAGTTTGTATTGAAAAGCAAAATTAATCAAAAACCCTTAACCAAAAAAATTAAAGGGTTGATTTTACAGGTGTCTATGAAGATCATGAAAAGGGGACAGGTTGTGAGGCAGGGTGAAGTGCCACCTTCCTTTCTCACCATATCTGATCTGCCACCGTACTCCTTCTATATAAATACATATATCTGCAGTGCTTGTATTGAGGGAGACATTTGTACTTTAATGAAGTACTTAAAATGGGATGCCAATTTCCAACACATACACACACCACAAAACTGATCATTATAATTTCTCTTTATTCTCACACATTTGCTATCCAATTTTAAACCTGTCTCTTTTAAAAGTGGCTTCAGAATCCCACAATTTTCTCTGAAAGGATAAAGTTTCACAGTGACCCATTCATCTTCTTTCCTCTTTGATAACAGCAGGAAAGGTCAAAGTTTTGTATTCAGAATTATATTAGGTTTAATATGTGGAAAAACAAAAAGAAGGGGAAAATTAAAGATCACAATAAAAAAAGTCACAGGAATCTCACTTCCAGTTTTGTCCAAAGCATTTTCCCTTAATGGAATGTTACTTGGGGTGGTGTATTCTAATGGTGGCCAAGAGCATTTTAGCCCATAAGAGGAATTACCTCATTCATCAATCAGTCCTGAAGTGACCTTAGAGCGTGTGGGTCATTATGAACTTGGAAAGTCTTCATGTATGTGGAAACACCAAATACAGAGATTATGGGCCAGAGGTCTGCTAGTGTAAATGGATAAGCTTCACAGATTTCAGTGGATCTAAAGATGATTTACATCAGCTGAGGATTTGTTTCTATAGTCATGTTTTTTCTCTCTCCGATGTATGCCTATTCTGAGCATGGTAGCACCAACATGACTAAACCACAAACCCAGCTGAGATTTGCTTCTGTCTGTGTTATTTGCTGAAGATCTTATTTGTTCCTTTCTCCTAACACATCCCTGGGCTCAAATGCTCTAACTCCGTGTATAGGTATATAAGTAATGCCAATTAGTAATCAGAAGGGCCATCTGTTCTAACGTTGTGAAACAAAGCTGCAAGGCAACGGAAACACAAAGTAGAGCTATCATGAATCATTCATGGGAGGGCCTACATGGTGGGGTGAGAGATTCTGGGACAATTTGTTGGATTGGAGAAGGGATAAGAGTACAGAATTGACAGATCTTATGGGGAAACAGTTTGCCACAGATGGGTTTTGTCAGAGAAGGAAGAATAAGAGTGTTAGACTGGTGGCTGAATTGAGGGTGAAGAGTAATTCACCCAGGAAATGTTACACATAACACTGAAAGGCAAAACATTTAGAGTGAGCCTCTGGCAGCAGCACCTCACAGCACCAATGCACACCTAGAGTAACTGAAGTGTATGGAAAGCATATGAAGTGAATTCAGCTAATCCAGATTTACACCAGTGTACAGTATATATACATACAATGTACAGGGAGCATATTTGCCTAATTCCTTACTCTTGCAAACTATATTTTATTATGATCATGTAGTCTTATGTTTTAGCTGAAGTCTCCGATCAGTAGTATAAGACAAAGAGCTTTCAGTAACTGTAACCTTTTCAAAATGCATTAATCCATTTTATTTTTAGAAACGAGTATTAATAATTTTGTAAGAGAAAAGATAATTCATTTCTGAAGAAATTTAATGAATCTGAACAGTAGCATGCCTTTTTCTCCCTGCTAACAGTGAAAGTAGCCCATATATAGTTCAGGTATATTTAGTTTTCATTGCTACTTCATCATTCATTTTTCATCTCTGTTCATTAATATTTGAGTGTCTTATTGTAACATGAGGCCCTGACAGCCTGATCCAAAGCCTACTGAAATGAATGGGAGTCTTTCAACTGACTTTGATGGGTGCTGGATCAGGCCCTTTATGCACAGGGTGGAGTTTTTCTGCCATCTGTTACTGATTTTCTTGTTATTTTATTTTATTTTGACCATTTTCTCCTGTTTTGCATTCCCCCCCCCCACCAATACTGTGTTGTATGAGTTATAAGAGCATACCCTTGAAACTCTCCGCAGTTTCCTGACTATCCTTAACTTGCAAGTTCTGAAGAAACATCTGTGTTTATTCATTTTCTAATGTTTCACAGCAGTCCCAAGAGCAAGCTAGATGTTATAAGACCAGAAGAAGAGCAAACACCAAAATCTTCTAAAGCAGCTGCTCTAAAGCAAGTGAGTCTACTTGAAATGGCAACCATGGAAGCAAATACATAGTGCAAACAACTTATCAACATGACTGTGTGGTTTCTCACAAACCATTCATAAAATTCATAGCTGCAGCGGACTCCTCTTGCCCTCTATTCATATTACCAAGAGTCAGCTGCAGCCAAGAATCTGATGCGTTGTTTGTTGGAAACCGCAAGTGGCATGGCCAGTTAACACTAGAGCTAAATATATGCTTTAAGACTGTGAACTTTTAAGGACACAGTAAAAAAAAAACATCCTCTATAATTGTACATCACCTAGTACAATGAGGCCCTGACTGGTTGAGACCTCTACAACAACTACAAGTATAATTATTTAGCATTTATAGGTGCTTAGATACCACGGGTCTGAATATGGCTAGCTGTAAAACATAATTCTGGAGGGAAAAAACAGAAATGAGATTTTGAATAAAATTTAACAAAACGTGTTTCAGAGTTCCGAAGAGGGCTGGTGATGAACAAGATCTAAAAATCTAGGCAGATGGATGGATATGTTTTCTTCCCACATGCATCACAGTGGCTTACATCCTGACACTGCAGAAATTAAGACACAGGACTTTTATTTATTTTTAGTGATTTGCCTCAATTTGTACATATCTGCATTAGACATGGGCTTGAATTACAATGTTCAGATCCAATCCCCAAATCTCAGCACATTGGGATTCAGTGTTTCAGCTCATCTCATTATAAAGAGAGGCCTGAATCATAGCATTCAGATCTCAGTCTAAAATCCTCCCCACTAATGGGGTACGGGGATCATTATATTGTCATTCATGTCAAACTATAACCTTGGCAACAGTGTCAATGAGAGGCAGCCATTTTAGAACATGAGTGCTCATCTAATTGCTTCAATCAGTACTGGGCCTCTTTACTGTAAGGGCCAATCCTGCAAAGTGCAGAGCACTGCATCTCAATTAATATGGAAGTTAATGCAATTGCAGGCACACAAGTTCCCTCAGGAACCCCTCGGGACCTTGCATTTTCCAACTGAATGCAGACCCTACCGTTACTGGTGAAGCCAGTATTTTAAGGCTATAAGTACTTGAGAACAGAAGCTGTCATAAATATAAAGGGAAGCGTAAACACCTTTAAAATCCCTCCTGGCCAGAGGAAAAAGCCTTTCACCTGTAAAGGGTTAAGAAGCTAGGATAACCTCGCTGGCACCTGACCAAAGTGACCAATGAGGAGACAAGATACTTTCAAAGCTGGAGGGTGGGGGGAGAAACAAAGGTTCTCTCTGTCTGTGTGATGCTTTTGCTGGGAACAGAACAGGAATGGAGTCTTAGAACTTAGTAGGTAATCTAGCTAGATATGCGTTAGATTCTGTATGGTTTAAATGGCTGATAAAATAAGCTGTGCTGAATGGAATGTAGATTCCTGTTTTTGTGTCTTTTTGTAACTTAAGGTTTTGCCTAGAGGGATTCTCTATGTTTTGAATCTGATTACCCTGTAAGGTATTTACCATCCTGATTTTACAGAGGTGATTCTTTTACTTTTTCTTTAATTAAAATTCTTCTTTTAAGAACCTGATTGCTCTTTCATTGTTCTTAAGATCCAAGGGTTTGGGTCTATGTTCACTATGCAAATTGGTGAGGATTTTTATCAAGCCTTCCCCAGGAAAGGGAGTGTAGTGCTTGGGGGGATATTTTGGGGGGGAGACATTTCCAAGTGGGCACTTCCCCTGTTACTTTTGTTAGACACTTTGGTGGTGGCAGCATAAGGTCCCAGGACAAAAGGTAAAACAGTTTGTACCTTGGGGAAGTTTTAACCTAAGCTGGTAAAAATAAGCTTAGGGGGTTTTTCATGCAGGTCCCCACATCTGTACCCTAGAGTTCAGAATGGGGAAGGAACCTTGACAGAAGCGGATCCTTTAATGTTCCCATTTGCTTGGAGATGTCATTTTTCCATTAAACATTTACATTGGCTGTCTCTTATGTGTGCCAGAGTTTTCCCCAATTTCTTCTGTGACAAGAGTTTGAAAATTCTGGTTAACATATACATATCAACACAGTTCCAAGATTAAATAATAACTGAGAGCCCGTAGGGAGAGACAGATGATAGTAACTGATTTAAGAAAGGACTGGAAAGTTGCTTTTTGTAACAAAACACCAGTAGAAGGTTCAGAATTATTATCTAGATCACCATCAATTGCAGATCCATCTCCACAGCTGAAATGTTTTTAGGAGAAAACCCAGAAGGCTTTTTCTGTTGTCAAACAGTCCCTATTGACTACGACAGGAATGACAATTAAGGAAAGACACAGGACCTGGCTCACAGAAAAGTGACCAGCCAGTTGTCTATATAACTTCCATCAAGGTACAGGTCCAAGAATGGGCACCATATTGGATTTTGTACAGCCACTTTAGAAACATCACAGAGTAGCATCATGAAACATTTGATGCAATGCTGGGTAGCTGTTTCAATGCTGGTAATATGATATTTAAAACTATGGGCCATAACTGACTCGTTAAAAACAAGTACATTTTAAAATATTACTGTGGGTCCAATTTGCAAACGTGGAGTCCTAAGTCCCAGAGCACAATATATCACTTGCTTGCTCAAATCAACACTGAAATACCACAAAGAGGTGCTTTGGCGTCTGTGTACCAACTTGATTGCCCATATATGGAATGGAGTACCTTAAGATAGGCACTCAAGATGCAAATTCAAGCTTGGTTTATGAAATCAAATCTTATTAAAAACCAATGCTTTAGATTCTATTCTGAGTTGATGTGTTCCTTCCTTTAAGAGGAGTTTAATTTGATTATAAAATATCCAGTGTCTCTTTTCCTTTAAAAAAATTGAAGGATTTAAGAATATTATACTTTGGAAAACAGTTATTTATAATCTAAATTAAGAACATATTAAAAACAACTAATCCACACAATTTGTTATGTATCAGCATCTAATCAGCGTGAAGGAAAATGATACTGCAAGGATGCATGAAAGTAACAGCTAATATCTTTCTGTACACATGAGATTCATTTATAAAAGCAGATTCTTAATGGAAGCTGCCTCCTTGCCACACATCCTAAAAGATATTTTGAAATCTGCATAGCTGTTTTTCATTTGTAAGTAAGTTGTTCATTTCTTCCTTGTTTGTGATGTGACAACTTTAAGTTACACAATGCTGTGAACCCACATTCTGCATTCTGTTGATTATTCCAGCCTGGCACTCTGGCAAGAATAGATACGTACACTACAGTGCACAAATCTTAATAAAAACAATGACATGGGTCTTCCAATGGTTTAAGAAACAGACTGCTAGAGTATTCAAACACTGCTTGTTACAATGCACTGCCTTACCACAGCATGGCTCAGATATTTATATTTTAATGCTATATATATATTAAAACTACACAACTATGTTCCTGATTCTTCTACGAGGTGGAATACAGGTTCTCCCTTTCCTTTCTCCTGCTACATGTTGAAGCACTCTTCATTCTGGGAATTTTAAAAGCAAAATGGGATGCTTGGCAGGTTATCTAAAGCCTGAATGTGTCTCCAGGTCACTCCTGTTTCAGACCTCCTCCTGAGAAAAATAAAGCACTGCAGATAGCCAATAAGTGAAAATCAAGCAAAACAATCAGAAATGATTGCCACCCCACTTCAAAAATATGTTGTAAGCCCCAACACCAGGTAAATAACTACATGCATTTATGTGAACCCTACAGTGTTTTATATTTGCCTTGTCCTTTTATAAATCCATTAAATAAATAATGCAAGCAGCTAAAAGAAAAATCCATACCATATTTTCTAGTGCTATTCCTACTCTTTTTCATGGGAACAAATCATAAGAAGGTAGAGAGGAAGACTGTACCTGTTAAAATTACTCACAGACCAATTATCACTTAATTAACATTGCAAGCATCAAAGGGAAATGGAGAAATGCACACCATTTAAAACAGTAGTCTTAGAACTGGTGGTGACTTCTTATGGCTGTATGCTGGAAATTATTTTTCGTATTCTTTTTTCTTGCAGAAATGTTTACTCTTCAACCTCCCATGGCAACCATAAGAATCCTCATGTAAACCCCCAAGAAATTATCACAGCAAATTTCAAACTCAAATAGGATGAAATGAGACATCTGAGAAATGTGGACATGAAAAAAACAAACAAACAAATAATGGCATAGAATTCAAAGACTTTGGTGAATCTGAATTTGTTCATTCTGAATTACGAGATAAGTCAGTAAAATAAGATGATTTTGAACTTTATAATGGCACGGCTATTACGTAACACAGACAAATCACTCTCAGATTCTATGTGCAATACCCTGGCACTCAACTTTGAGACCAGCATCTCAAGCAAATTGTTCCAGTTTCCTTGTAGATAGAACCAAAATGTTGGAGTTTACAGTGATTAAACAGAAGGGTTGGCAGATCTTCTGTTCACAGGCGTACTGATGCCCAGGTTCTGGGAACAACCAAGAGGCCTGCAAATGCTTTATTTGTAGAGATTGTCAAAAAAATTAAGACGACACTTCTGGTGTAAAGTGGCCTTTTCCCCCCTCAAAAAACGTTTTTTTTTTGCAGATTTATTTTTAACCGCACTTCTTTTTCTTTCCTGTTTTCTCTTTTTAATTTTGCCACAGGAAAGCAGGGCCAGGGGATGGGAAAGAGAAAGAGAAAACGTTGAAAAGTGTGGGTGGGGTGTTATGCAGAAAATATTTTGAAAATAATTCCTCATGAAAATCTCTCAGCATTGTTTTCTTTTACCAGCTCTAGATATTTATATACCATGTTATTATGTCTGTACAGATGTACAGAAACAGTGTAGTAAGCTAATATGGCTTTGGAGAAGCATAAAATAACTTCACCAGGCACGTATTCATTGTAACCTATTAACAGAACATGAAAACAGCTATTTTGTAACCTCAGTGACACATTCCAGATATCATCACTTACTATTTATATAACAAACTGGACAGACAGGTAGGTGCTGTGCTGTGACCACTGCTTATTACACTTTTCTCACTGTCACCTCAGGCTCTTCCTATTTGTTATAATTATACATCTTCAGTCTTAAATACAGCTTTGTCATAAGGCAGCCCCGCCTGGAGCACCATCCAGTGGCATGCTGTGACAGAACAGGTCCATCTGACTCACTTTCTGCCCTTCAGAGACCTCAGTAACTCCACGCAAGCCTTCTTGACTCATTAATACCCTCTGTGAAATCGGTATAGTTCAAAATAGTCCATAACAAAAATCCCAAAGTTGGTCCATTCTCATGCCCAGTGTAAATAGAGTCCCTCAAATCCCACATCCTCTATTCCATTGACATAGCACAGTCCCCTCTCCAGTGTCTGCCATCACATCTGGGCTCGTCTCTGGACCTCTCCTGTCCTTTTCCCAGGACAGCTACCTGAGCCCCTCCAACTGGAGTGTAACTCAGCTTTTTTTTGGCAGGAATCCCCCAAGCATTTCTGCTGGGAGATCATCCCTACCAAGGGAACACCTATCACACCCCCCTGTCACCTTCACCTTTTCCAGCTGTCTGGTGTGCAGAGACAGCGGGGGTTAAGTGTCACATTCTGAGGAGCAATCCAAACCAGTGAAAGCTTGCGTGGGTACCTCAGAATGCTATGCTTTGCTGTTGGGCCACTCACAAACAGCATGCAGGACACACCCTGAGTGTCTGTGTATAGCTACAGTTCTGTTCCAGCAACTCTGACCCCAGCAGTCTGTCAGCAACACATCAGCCACACTTGGGCTTCCAGCAGCTGTGGTTACGACTTGCAGGGTGACCCCAACAAACTCTCAGTCCCGAATTTTCTCCATACGTTAGTTCTGCACTGTCCAGTCCTCTCCTGGGCAGTTCAGATCTTAGAAGTCCATTGCCCCTGTAAGGGCCAATACGCAACAGTTTGCTATTTTAACTGGAGTTACCAAATAACTCAGTTAAATTACAGCACTGGATTAGTTTTGATTTAAAAAATAAAACAAGTTTATTAAACTACAAAGAGATATATTTTAAGTGAGTACAGTATAAGGTATTATACTCAGAAATGGTTACAAGAAAAATAAAGATAAAACACTCTCGAGTAGCTAAAACCTAAATTAGACTTGGTTCAAGGTAAATCTTTATCACATGTTCCCAGCAACATTGCTAACCAAATGTTCATGTCAGGATCCCTCCCAAAGTCAAAAGTCTTGGTTCCTTTGTCTTCTTAGGTGAAAGAGACTTCCTCTTGCTGTCCCAAGGGCTCTATTTACTACTTATATGGAAATCGAGGTAAACACATTTCTTTGGTTAGCACAGACTTGTTTAACAACTTCTGCCTAGTCTTTGTAGTCAGGGCTACGTGGGTTTGAGCATGTGCTAACATCATCATACAGGGGGAAGTCATAACTTTACATATAATGTTGCTACACGCATTTCACCATGGTGTTATTGACCAGTGAGTTATTAGTTTTCAAACAATACCTCACAAGGCACACTTTTGTACAAAGACTATTAGAATAGTGTTTAGGGTGTGAATACAGGGGTGCATCAGGTCCCAGTACCACTTCCACAACTTCCCTGCCTTCAGCCTGCTCCACCTCTCCATTTGGGAAACCAACAGGCAACTCCTTTGTTGCTCTCTTGCCTTCAACCTTCTCCGGCCCTCAAACTGTGGCTCTCTGGCTTGGGGAGGTCAGCCAGCAAACCCTCACGGCTGTCCTGCCTGCAGCCTTCTCTGACTCCAGCTCTCCAGTGTGGAGACATCAGAAAGTAATTCCCTCCCCACTGCTCCCCTGCCTTCAGCCCTCTCCGACCCCTGGCTTTGGCTCTACAACTTGGAAGCAAGCAGGTAACTCCCTCTGCTGTTCTCCTGTCTTCAGCCTGCGCCCCAGGAACCACCTACATCTTCCTTCACAGACTTCCTATAGTCTGCTCATCTCCAGCAGCTCTCATATGCCCTTTTCTTGATGCCCTTCAGCGACTTCCCTCCTCTAGGGCCCCGGTGCACTCTTTTAACCCAAATGGGATCAACCGACCAGTCACAGGTACACTGGCCTCTTCTCTCAAACGGACAGTGCCACCCTGTGACAAGGTTGTAAGCTCTTTAGGACATGGACCATTTTTCGGTGTATACTCATACAATGCCTAGGACAGTTGGGCCACCAGCACTGATAGAGGCCTCTAAATGCTACGGCAATACAAAGTAAGAACAACCAGCATTGCCAGGTACTACCTGACCTGTATATCTATAAATATATAGATACTGTATAAAGACAGAGTACTGCTCTAAATGGCTTAGCGATACTATCATATCATCTGATATGCATTTCTAGACCACTAGAGATGCACCAGGTTGGATGTTAATCTCAAAACAGTTTTAGACGGGTGTAGCTCCTTTCACTTCCATGGAGGTACTCCTGATTTACACCAGCAAGAGAGCAGAAACAGGTCCATATAGTGCTGTTTATCCAAGAGTTTCAAAACCCTTGTCAAACACTGATTTTGGCCTCATGTCAGACATAATGCATCAAAGACACATGCATATAAATTGCACAATCAACACAGGGCCTGTGATGTAGTGTTCTTAATAAGCACAATTTTCTTCTTCAAAGCACTTTACAAACACTCATAGATGCTGTAACTAGGGGGGATGGGGGTACTCCCATACTCCCTGGCTTGAACCCCTTGGCAGGGTTTACAGTTTGGTTCAATGGCTCTCAGCACCCCCATTTTGCAAATTGTTCCAGCACCTCAACAAGAACTAATCAGTTTCCACAAACATGGGGAAACCGAGGCAGGTGTGCCAAGTGACTAGCCCAAGTTCACAGAAAAACCTCTTTTGGAGGCAGGTTTGGAACATGTGTTTCTAGTTCCTAATTTCATGCTCACACCATAAGACAACATCACTATTATTGCTTATGTGCCCCTGACTGTAGAGAGAATGATAGAACTGCAAAATTCCACAGAAGATATACAGAGCCTGCATAAGCTATCTTGTTCAGTTTTAAATGCCGTTCACAGTGTGAGCTGCAAATTTTATCTTCTCACAACATAAAAAATATGCAACCCATTGCCTCAAAGAGCAATAAGGGGATAAAGATATCATGAAATTAATCAAAACCCTAGTGGAATAAAAAGATGTGAGTCTGTGCTCTGCACATCTTGTGATAACCAAGTGATATATGTATCTCCTGATAACCATACCTCCTTTGGAGGCTTGCAATTTCAGTGGCACTGCACCACATCTCCCTTCGTGGAGCTAGGTGTCCGGGCTTAAGATGTTTTGAACATCTTATGTCTAGAAAATAATTGTGAAATGAAAGAAAAATAAAATGTCAAATCTTTTTCAGCTTTGTGGATGTATATGCAAATTGACAATTACATACAAAAATACATAAAACAGGAAATACAAACCCTTCAGATTTACATAACAGCAGAGTTTGTATTCTCACAACAAGTTTAGTGCCTGATCCTTCAGTAAGATACATGCTGGTGAACCCTGGCACTCACACGGAGACTCACTGGAGTCAGTGGGGCTCCGGGCAGGAATAGGGTTCTGTCTGCATGGATTCGATTGACAGATCAGGACCTAGAAATACATACTACCCTTTATGAATACTTAATATTTTAATTCTATGTCATAGGACAGTTTTGTGCATGTATAGGAATCTGGAAGTCCATGTACAAGGCACTTCCACATTACACATGCTCCCGACCACCTGAGGATGTCCATGACAAAAAGGAATTCCCAGCTGGCGAGTTCTGCTGGGTTTCTTGTCCTTTTGTGCCAGGAAAACCATGTAAGAAGGCCAGAGCAAAATAGAGAATCAAGCCCAGTAAGCACTAAGTCAGTGCAGAATGGCAGCATTTTACACTCTCCTTGTACATGCGTAAGTTACTATGCCAGGTTTAAACCAGTGGAAATGCAGGCCCTTCACACTCCACATTGAAACACACTCACAGTGAGCCCGATCCTGCACCCTTCACAGAGCCAAAGCTGTAAAATCACTCACAAGACAAAGCATAGGGTCTAGTAAGCCCAGGTCAGGAAAGCATCTCCATTCAGAAAAGCACTTAAACGTGTGCTTAAATCCCACTGAAGTCAACGGGACTCAAAAACAAGCTTAAGTGCTTTCCTGAATTGGGGCCTTCGACACAACCAATTGTTCTCTGGTACTTAGTTTTTCTAGGATCTCTTTCACGACTATTCGGTGTGAAGTAAGATGCTGTATTATATTCATAGCTAGGACACTAGGACAATCAATATGATTCTGTACAATGCAGGCAGTGACAGGCATGCCTAATGCTGAAGGAAAGGATGTTTCTATCCTCTCTGTTCAAGCATCACTCGTTTATCTCAGCCCCAGTTCTAAGCTTGTGCGTCCTACTTTTATCTCTCTGGTAGGTAAGTTCTGCAGCTTGTCTTCCCCTTCTTGCCCCCCAAAAAGCCTGCAATCTACTGAGTGGCTCTTCTGCTATAGCTCTATTGTTCTCTTCTCTCTGAGCTCAGATGGCAAATCTTGCATCAAGTCAGTCCTCAATCGGAAATAAATAAAACTTAATTAAAGTCCTGAGCAGAATCCCACTTGTCCTCTCCTTCTCACTATCATTTTTTCCTCTGAGCACACAATGCAATCCTCCAAGTTCATGTAAAATAATAAAAAGTGGGTAGCAGCTAGAGTTGAGTAGCTCTGCAGGTCTTTTGTCCTCTGTGATGATGCTTCTCTCTATTATTTCCTTTGCAAGGCCACCCTGGCCTACAAAGCTTCTGACGGCTTTCATAGAAGATTGGTATATTACATCTTCTCGCTCTCTCTCAGGCTCACTTTTCCTATAATAAAGAAAGCAGGCTTATAACAAGTGAATTTCCCTTAACGCTGTCACCACTCTAGCTTACACTTACATTCGGGGGGGGGGGGGGGAGGGCGGGAAACAGTATTGAATGCTGGGAACAAAAATGAAAACATTCTCATCTAAATAGCATAACTTTAGCAGCGGAAAACCTGATTTATACCTAAAGTTATTGGAAAGCTGCTAAACAACACACAGAGATAAGACATTTAGATTGACTCAGCCTTACTGTGCAGATCACCTACTTTAGATCCTTCTATCTCTGTATTTCTAGAGTCATCATCACTGTAGTATCAGGATAAGATTAAATAAAGGCATCACAGCCATCCAAGTAAGGTGCTTTGTCTCTGACTCTCATGCAGCAGGGTGGAACCTGGTGGGGAAATAATCTAGGGCAAGGGAGGGGGAACCTCAGAATATAATCGATACCTGAAATATCAGTCAGATGCCTTCAGCAAAACACCTAATTTGCTATTTTCTCCAGACACTGTGCACACACGACGGGGCCAGATCATCAGCTAGCGTAAACGGACGCCGCTCTATGTAAATGAATAGAACTACTCATGTGCTTAATTATTTCACTGAGTTGATGTCAGAAAACCCTGCACCTTGCATGATAGAGTCCTAAAAGCTATATATATAAACATATGTTTAGTTGATACAACAGTACTACTTATAAACTTATCCTTACAGTTCCCATCTCGCTATAGAGCCCATTCTTCGTCTATATATCAGCAAAATCCTGATTCCAACCCCTCCTCACATGAAATCTGGGAGACAGATGGGATCAAATCAGGTCCATATTTTGGGAAAAACGTTATCTGTGATATAGTTCTATATAATATAGATCAGTACAACAGGATTCATCCAAAACCCTGGATCAAGACCACACTTCAACTTGGAATGTTTAAAATCTGATGGCAGCTTGTGCCCATTCTCTATATATTTATACTCTTAAAGTTAATGAAAGCGTACTAATCAGAGCCATGCTAGAAATTAACTTTAAAATTCTTTTTTTTATTTTGTCGGAGTCACTGTCTCTTATCACACACTCATCACATTGCTTATACCTGGGCAGAATTCTGGATGTTTGATATTTAAAATAAATCAGAAAAACCAGTATGAAGATACAAATTCCCTAATGGATCATTTATCATGGATAATGTTGTCATTTCCCGCCCCCCGCCTTCTCTGCCTGAGACATACAGCTGCAACTATGCTGCATTATCAAAAAATTAAATCAAAAATTAAAACATCAGGGAGTCCGAATGTCTGGTTCCAGTGACACAACACTTAGTCAATATCTATCTTCTCAGTCTGCTAGCAGAGCTAGCATTTTACTGCAATGTTTAATAGTTTCAGAGTTAAGTTACATCTGAAGTATAAAAAGACCCATACAACAAGGCTGCATTGTAAAGTGAGCTTTGTGCCTCTCTAACTTTAATTCCATACCAATCAATTAGGACATCAATAACTGAATAAATAATATATCAATAATATCTTTTCTTCAACAACACTACTTAATAGTTTGGGAATGCCACAATGGTATAAAAATATTATTAGGGCAACAAAAAGAAAAGAAAAGGCTATAGCGATTGTATCAAATCAAATGCAACAACAGATTGCTTTTAATTAAACGTTATATCTCACAAGGAAATGATCACATAAATGAGGTTGTATACATAATATGTTCTAATTTGTAGATTTGACAATCAGGGTTTAGACACCCCAAGCCATAGATGACTGGTGCCTCCTCATACAGCTAAAGGGAAAGACAAGTGACCTCCCCACGTCTCCCCTCCCCAGTGACCCCTCCCGCCCTGTGCCCAGCCCAGGGCCGCAGCACTCGCCCAGCCCCACATTACCTGAGCGGGGGGAAGAGTCTCTCTGTCCTCCTTTCCCTGTGCCTCTCCCCCAGCACATTTGGCTGCTCTCCCTGTCCCTGGCAGCTGGGTGTGGAGTCGGACGGAGTTACATCTGCCTGAAAGAGCCTGGCTGGGAGAGGTAGGGGTGTGCGTGTGCGCCCCTCAAGTCTTTTGGGACAGAAACAGGATCCCAGTAAAGCCTTCTCTACACTGCAACTTTCCCCTTAAGTGTCCCACCATTGGTTGCAGCCCCAAGCAGAGATAGTAGTTTGTCTGTACTAAGCGCACATCAACAGTTCATTAATCACTAGGTCATCTAGCACTGCCCTGATCATGAATATCAGTGGACAGGCTACCGTAGTACTACATATTTGCTACCACAAGTGGCAATGTTAGGGAGCAAATAGGTTAGTAATGAAATGGGCCTGTGCATAGGAGGAGAATTCAGTCTCCAATCCCATTTCATTTTGGACTTCTGCTGAGAATACCAAGAGGGGTTTCAATGCTTGAACTTTGTGGCTTGATTACTTGTTAACCACAAACTGCACTGTATCACCAACTCATTTAACGAAAAGGCTTCTGAGCAGACATCAGATAGATGGTAATTTTCCAATCACTTCCAAGCCAAGTCAGATCTGTTTGTGTTCTCTAGAGGTGAAGGACATCTTAATTACCACCCACATGAAGTATCTTGCCACCATGCAACATAAACCACACGCACGCGCACACACGTTTTTACCATCCATGTGTTGTGCCAAATCACCATCCAAGGTTTACTATAGAAGAAAGATGGTTTAATGGTTGTGGCACCGGACTGAGATTTAGGCGATGCAGTTTGCAGGCTCAGGCAAGTCACTTACGGTTTCTCCTTGCCTCATTTCCTCATTTGTGAAATGGGAGGTAATGATACTTATCGTATTGAAACACGTTGACCCAGGGATGACACCACCATGTAGGTGCAAGGCCTGCCTTTCCTTTAACCCAGCATTTTATCACCATAACCAGAAAAAAGCAACAACAAAAAAGTGGAAAATAAGTTCTTTGTCTCACTATGGGTGCATCTACATTTGAGTTGGGGTGTATGATTCCCAATTCACATAGACATACCAGCTGCTCAAACGAGCACACTAAAAATAGCAGAGTACCTGGGGTGGAACGGGCAGTGGCTTGGGCTAGTTGCCTAGAGTACATACCCACCCAGACTCCCCAGGTACAGACTCAGGCAGATAACCTGAGCTACTGCCTATGCTACCTCGGCTACACTCCTATTCGTTGCATTCTAGCTTGAACAGAGCCAGAGTGGCTATGTCTGCATGAGCGGGCAATGACACAACCCAGGTGAAATGTAGATGCACCCTAAGTTCTTTCTGGAGATGTAATGAGTTAAATGCAACACTCCAAACTCCCAGTGAAGTGGTAAAAGTACAGAGAGTGAGAACTGTCCTGTACCCCACAACAGATCATGATCAAGATAGAATTTCAGACTTAAACTGTACATTTCTGGCTTCTTGTGATTATTTAAATGTAATGTGATTATTTAGAAGTAATGTAGTTCTTAGAAAAATATGAACCAGCAATCCATCTAGCAACATCTCGGCTAGAATTTCTAAACCAGGGAGTAATAGAAAACATATTTACCTTCAAATGCCCTAAACACATTAAAATGCACATACATATAGTCTGATTGATTTCAGCAAGCACCACTCCAAAGACTTAAAGGAAAGGGTGTGTGGAAGTCCATCAGACAGACCTCATTTGCATTTAAATATGTATTTGCAAAAAGAGTGTAAAGCACTGGATTCTTGATAAAGTTACCTAAGGTTTTGCATGAGAGCATCAAAAAAAAGGGACGTGCCTCATATTCCCACCTGTACAGTAATGGAAGAGGTACATTTCCTACATATACTTGCATGTAGGTCAGGAAAAAATAAATATTGTGTAGCACTCATGTAGCTCATTATAGTTCATATCACAGTTCATTAACTATTCACTAAACTTCACCACACTCTTCTCTCTGTGGACAATGGCAATGGTAGTGATGTCTGCAGCAGGCAGAGATGTACAGAGTCCCCTTGCCTCGGTTCTTCACAGCTTGCCTGCCTGCACATTGGAAACGATGTATTTCCACTAAATTGGGAACTCTGGTGGCTCCCTGCAGTCTATTAATGGATTTGCCACTCACTCAATATAACAGTCCCTGTGAGGGTTACCTCTGAAATCTGTTTTCTTCAAAATAGTTTTCCTCTGACATGTACACACATGTTATTGAAAGGGTGTCCCTGGGTACTGGGCTGAAGGCGATGAACCATTATTATATGGACTTTTCAAACAAATATAAGCGGTGTGAGGTGTGGAGGAGAAGAAATTGGTCAAATTTGTGCCTATCAGCCTTCAAAATGACACTTTTCAATAAAAAGAGACTAAGTTTTCTTGTTTTGTTTTACAGACAGGGCAGCAGAGAAGATAGGAAATGGATTATTCAGGTCTTTAATAGTATCCAGTAAATTCTTTTAATAGAAAGCTGATCTGCTTACAATGTACAAGATCTCACATGGGAAACCAAACAGATGTCCCTAAAATAGCACTTTTCCCCTTTAAATTTGTGAAACCATATTGTGTTATGTCTTCTCATCAGAACACATGGCCACTTATTTATAGCACATTCTCTGCATATATTTGGCCTAAGTGGGACATCAACCCCTCTTACTTCCTTGTCCGATAGTGATTGGGAGAAATCTGACCTTTTATCAGATTTTTTCCAATGTTTTTCAAGAAAAAAAATAATGCTTTGGTCTTCATACCTATTACAGGCCATTTGGTTTTTTATGGCTCATTTATTTTTGGTGTTAATTTGCCATTTACAGAACTATGAAGTATTAAATATTATGTTTTTTTCCTCTTTTTTCACCAGTTCATCTCAGTCTTTTGATTGTCCTGTGGACACTCAGGACAAAGTTTTCAGTCCCCAAGACCTAAAGTACAGTAAGTTTCCTTGCCTAAGAATGCATATGAAAATCAGGTGATTGCATGTGTAAATACACAATCAGCCAATCAGCACTGAAATCATGGCAAATGTGAGAACAGAATGCATATGGAACTCTGCTCCTCCCATCCTCCCCTTTATTGATAATTTGGCAGGTTTATAGCTTAAGCTCATATGACCTGACTCAATGCCCATTGAAATCAATGGAAAGATTCCCATCAATATCAGTGAGCTCTGGATCAGGTTCATTGCACATATGACTGAGATTTTCATAATGATACATTGGCAAACGGTGCTGCACAAAATAAACAAACAAACAAAAACCCACCACACTTTTGGTCCCACTTGAAGGGAGAACTCTGTATTTGTCAAAATTATTTAACTCTATTTTCTTCAAAAAGTCAGAAAGTGCATCTTGTTAATATCCTTTGCTGGGTTTTTGAAGCTTGCTAAGCAACCATTCTACTGTTACACTGCCTGTCTAGTTACAATGCTGTAAAGCCAAGGACTGACCAAACTACTATAGCTCAGCCTACCTAATGCTTCTTGATGTGTACATCACTGTCTGCCTCTTAGTCACTGTGGGGGTTTTGTTGCTTTTTCTGTAAGAAAGTATTGCCTTGAGAAAATTCAACCCAGATAAAGGAATAACCAGCCCTCGAGACCATTCACCGATACCCCTGTTCAGGTGTATTTTAGCCTGAAAATAATAGGACCATTCAGAGAATGAGGTACTACTCTGCATGAATAGCAAAATATGATTCTGGCCCTGTAATAGAAGAAATCTTCCTGCTTCTCCTCACATTCCTCAAGGCATTTCTCCCTTCTCCTGCTTCTTCATGGTGCCATAACAACAACAACAGCCTCATTGCATTGAGGTGTTCTGTCTTCCCAACTATTAAAAAAGTTGCTTTTTGTGCAGAGGGGTTGGAAATTAATTACTTACCATATTCAGCAGGCCCTCATTTAGCTCATTATCTATTTGTGTATGCATATTTTATATACATTCAACTCTGGAAGTTATCACAATAAATACATATTGATCTCCGATCTTTATCTTGGGTGGGTTTTTTATTTCAGAATTTTTGGGGGGTGGGTGGGAGGGGAGGCACTGTTTCCCAGAAGTTCCACATAGACTATAAATAATCCTTAATATTCAAATTCATCGGAGGACAAATTTTTTGGCCTGCATTTCTTGACAGCAAAGGGGGAGAGTGGCTCCAGCATGTTGACCATTTAGTTTCCTGTAATATTGCGCTCTATCAAAGAGCATCAAAATACTATTTATGTTCAGGTTTCAAATAAAAACTTCAGTTGATATTTGATTGCCTATCAGGTGATCTTTCATTCTGAAAATATCCCAATTTATTACACAATGAAAAAAATTTTCTTGCCAGGTTCCCTGTGTAGAGGTCTTATTGGTTTGGTTTCACTAGGATTGAAGGTTAAGTTATTTTTGTTTTAACAGTGTAATACAGTGGCTATCAAAGCAGATCGGATGAGAATCTTACTTGGTTCCTACACTGACCTATACATAGTGATGTATTGCAAGACTGATTGCCTCAGTGTACAGGATAGACAATGCTCACTGAAGGAGCAGCTATCCAGTATTTCCTTTTATCCTCCTTGTTCAATGTATGCTTCCCATGCTTTATTTAAAGCACACTAGTCAATCCCATCTCTGAGTACAGACTTATTCATTTCCTCTGAGCCCTTCACAAACAAGGATTCTATCACAACATCCCCTGTGAAATAAGAGTGTCTTATGTCCATTTTACGGATGGAGAACTGACACAGAGACATTAACATCAAAAGTGTACACTGATTTTGGCAGCCCAATTTAAGATGCCAATGACCTGATTTTTTCCAGAGTACTTAGCACTACATAGCATTTCAGATATTCAAAGCACAGCTCCCACGGACTTCAGTTGCAGCTGTGAGTGCTCAGCACTTCTGAAAATCAGACTCCACGGTTCCAAGTCAGACATCTGACAAATGAGTAACACACACTTAGTGCCATCTGTGAAAAGTTTAAGTGACTCGACTAGCTATTTGCTGACAGCAGAGAAATGCTGGTTGTAGTCCAGGTCGTAAGGGAATGTGCTCTAGTGGTTACAGACCCTTCTGCCCTCGTCTCCCTTCTTTTGGAACTTCATCTCAGCCCCTCCCACTACCCAGTCTCCCCTCAGCTTCTTGTTCCAGCCTAGTAGTCCACCCCAAGTCCCAACCCCACACTCTTGTCCCAGTCACTGCCTCATCACCCCTCCAACTTCTAAGGTAGGCTGCTTCCTTTTCATCCTCGCTACCTGGACACCAGCAAAGGGAACCTTGAGAGCACAGGAGAAAGTCTCCCTGTCCTTAGTTCCTGTGCCTAGTGCCACAGTAGAGGAAATAAGTCTTTTTTAATATAAAATACAAATGCATGACTCAACTTCAGCTCACCCTCGTCTTTTTTTTTTTAATTTCACACGTGAATCAAGCCCTATTTGCATTTTTACATACCAGTACCTTTGTTATACCAATACCTAATATAAATTAAACTGAAGGAGAGAAGAGAGGAGGCAGCCTAGCTGAAACTACTTTTCTTAGCATAAAAAGATGACAAATGTAGCATATTCAAATATGAAATGGTCCTAAGGATCCTAGCAACTTGTCACAGTATGTAATTGTAAGAGAAAGCAGAACATAACCAACATTCCATCTGTTTGGTTCTCTTTGCTTAGGACTCAGTCCTGGAAGGTACCAAGTGTTCTCATCTGCTACAGACTTTGGTGGAAGTCGAGAGCATTCCATCCCTCTCAGCAGGTGCCCAGAATCTTGCAGGAGCTTAGTCAGCACAGACACTACAGGAACTCCCCCCACTCTCCCTTTCTTCACATCATTCTCTCTCTTGCAGGTAACACTCTTCTCCATCCAGGAATGGGAATGAAGAGTTCTCATCTGAGGCAAATCCATTCCCCTTCCAGACTCATTTACAACTTTGCCCTGTCTTCCTGTGATAATTTACTCAAACCGCACACAGCACTTGCTTCTTCCAGTCATCTGAGCAATCAGGAAATCTTGACTGCAGGTGTGGGTTGTTCTTTCTTTGTTAGGCACACACACACACACACGAAATTCTGTCCTAAACTGTATTTGCACACAAAAGGTACAATTTTATAGACCAAAATCTTTGCAATTGGGCAAAAAAAGTAATAATTAGGCACCTACAGAAAAGGCCAGGTTTTCAGATGTTGAGAACCAACTCCTATTGAAGCCAATGTCAGCTGCGGAGTTGCCTAAATGTGATTTAGGTGCCTAACTTTAGGAACCCAAGTCTGAAAATGTTAGTCCATAGCACCTGTTATTTTCCTCATCAGCAGGGATGGATATTCAATGGTAAATGCAGCACCATAGCTCACAACTCAGTGTCCATCCTTCAGAACCGTCTCAGTCCCTCATTCCCTAGCCAGCTTGTTCCTGTGGTTTTCTCACAGTGCTGTAGCTGTTAATAACTATTACACATTTCCCTCACCTTCAACATATCTTTGGCCTGATTTTCAGAGGCAATGAGAATGTGCAGTTCCCATTGACCTCAGATGGAGCCACGGGGGCTCTGAAAAACAAGGCCTAGATACACCAATAAGGCTCTGTGCCTAGGCTGGAACATTATGTAGGGATTATCCCAAACCACTTTTCAGCTAGCGGCCAATTCATCTACATCTGTGAGCAAGATACAAGTAAGCTTTTTACAGCTCAAAAGCCTCTCACCCCATCTTACATCACTACCTTTGAGAAAAGAGGTGCTGCCAACTACTTGTCAGACAAGACAGAAGTAGTAACTGTTTCCCACACTTCTCACTAAAGTGACCAAGCACTTGACTACAGTGAAGGCCTCATGTCATCTCCCTACAGCATACTTACAGCAATGAACAGCACGTGTCAGCCAGCTATGTTCCTCTCTCAGTCTCAAGGACGACAGTCCCTCAATGTGAAAGGGACAAAAGAACTTGCAGAGAAGAGCACAAGATCGGATTGCTACTGGTACTAAGCACTGAGAGGGATAAGACTAAGTGATTAACAGAATACTTTGGTTTTCAGGTCCTGACCAACCTCTGTGGGTGAGGTTCCATATAGCTTCCAATATCTCTCATTTTGGTCAGTGAAAGAAAAATGGCAGCTGCTGCTACAGCAGAGCCAATTGCCACAAGACAGGACTCCTAGGATACAGGACACTTGGGGTGCCCGCTGGGAATTCATTGCAACTGCAGAGGCATTTGATAGAATACTCAGGAACCCTCTGAATTTGTTGTCCAATTTCCAACCTGCTTGAACACTGTGTGTTCCGAAGAGTCACTCAGACTCAACCATTATTCTAGTCACACCATGCTTATGGGAGACTGTGAACAAAAGGACAAAAGGGGAAAAGTCTAATAAATAAGAGGGTGAAAACTGGAGCGGAGGAGGAGGAGAATAAAAAGCAACTCAGAGATGGCAAAAAAAAGAAAAGAGGAACAGAGAAAGGGAAAAAGAAAACATCTAATGAAAAAATGTATCACTTGTTCTTCAGGTGACATGCCATTCTGTATCACACCAAATCCAGCGTACCCGGCCCAGGCAGAATCATCTCACCGCAAGGCTAATCCTTCAGTGGCACAGAGCCAACATAAAGGCTTGACCACCACATATCTACCTTGCCACCAGCATAGAAGCGGAAAGGAGGTGGGGCTAGAGAAAAGGGAACACAATTGCAATATCTATATGCCACCCTGACCTTGGGCTGTGATTTTGTCCACTTATAGCCACTAAAAGCTGGCATACTGTATGTTACAGCCGCTCTAACATGATACAAGAGTAGCCACAAGCATGTAGAAGCACTAGGGCTATGGGAGTGCAAAAGAGAGCTGTAAACCTCCTTTGCACACCACCCCCTGACCTGAACCATGTGCTTTTTGGCCATGCCAGAAGCTATGGCCCATAATATACACCATATCTACAGCATATATATAGTGTTCAAACCTATCTCACCAGAGATAATTCACAGTAGACACAGCCATTTAGCCAGAAAATAAATGAATGAATTGCCCTTGGAAGAACCATGGATTTGAATTCAACTAGCGAAAAGTTCCTGAATATAAACCAGTTTTCTGAACCCCAGAAGGCTGTTACCAATTTCCCCTTACCCCCTCAACTTCATGGTTTTGACACATCCTCAGTTTACCTTTCAAGTAGTCTTTTTAGTCACGTTTGAAGGACTTTCCAATAGCTATGCAATACTCACTGTCTCATGCTCTGAGTTTAGAGCAGTTGGATTAGGTGGGCACACTGCTTTGACAACTCAGTGTATTATAAAATGACACTACATGGGCCTCTGGCTGGAAGTGCCAGGAAATAAGCAACACATTTGGAAGTTAATGTTCAAATCAATCAACTAAGTCTTCACACCTCACTTGCTGATAAATATGTAACTTAACTTGATAAATTATTTGATTCCAGTGTTGTTTAGTTCTGACATAGTTCCTGCCTATTTGTCTGTTTCGATATCACATTACATTTTTCATTATCTTGAACCCTAAACAAGCGATGCATGTTACTAATTCACACTAGAAATAACAGAGTTTTATGTGGTTTTTAAACTTACTTTTCATTGGAATTACTTACATTTACAGATACCTATTTACTTGTGTTTATGTATCAATATTTACATCTTTCTCTATCTTAAGTAGTTATACTCCAGAAGTCCTTATTAAGCAAGAACTTATGTTCTAAAGTTAACACCACTCCACACAAGCTTCATTCTATCTATATCCATGCAGAAGGCAATGCCTATAGAAATATATTGTAGTTCATATACACTATTCCCCCTACATTCTTGATAGGTACAATTACAAATAACAAGGCATTGTTTCAGAAACCCTTATCCTTTGGAGCCTTCATTTCTTACACACATAAAACTCATCAACTTGACATGCAGGATCATCCCTTGATACACTGAAAAAATTCACTCACACACACCAAATGGATCTATCTGTTGATACACATTAAAACGTCCACAGATTTAAAAAATATTTAATATTACACCAAATCCTGCAGTTTGTACCAAGTTAAAAATCCCATTGAAGTCCATATCAATAATAGCTGAAGCTGAAAGTCACTGGGAAGAGTTTGCTGACGGTTTTTTATTTTGGTTTGTCAGTTTAGTTTTTTGTTTTGTTTTAAATTGGGGGAGGGGTTGTTTTGCTTTGGAGGGGTGTTCTTTGATTTCTGATGTTCAATTTTATCTTACTGATTACAAAGGTAAACTATGTGAATTTATTACTGAAATAATTTCAGTTACATGACTTAGATGCAAGAGCATTGTAACTCCAGAGATGTGAGTATCATTCCCACCTCTGCTACTAGCCTGATACAGAGTGAGGGCAGAGGCTTCAGCAGATGTTACTGAGAATGCTCAGTCCGTGTGAGCATGCTCAGTACAAGCCAAGCAGCGGGGTACATGTGACCTCGCATGCCCCCCCCCCATATGCATCACCTCTGTCTTGAGAAAGACACCTCTCTGCTTATGTCTAAAACTTTCCCCATCTGTAAAACAGGAAGAGTGATGCTTATCTCCCATGTAACCCACTTTGAGATCTGTGGATGAAAAGTGCTACAGAAAAGCTATAATAATATCCAAAGTTCAATTTTTACTTGGGCTCCAATCTTGCAATTCACTCTCAGTGGATGGATCATTAAAGTTCAGGGGGCTTTGAACAGGTTCAGGGGGTCTTGCCCAAACAGTATAAATTGCAAGATCGAGACTGTGTGTGTAGCAATTAAAATTCTGCAAAACCAGTGTTTACATCACTTATCATGGGGGACATTGACTGACTGTTTTTTTTAGCAAAAGCCTCAAACATGCCAAAGCAAATGCGACCAATGTTTGTAGAGTATACATGTGAATACCCTCCCTGTGGAAGATGGCCGGAAACACGAGGAAGCTAGTAAGACTGCTCTGGAACAAGGACCTCAGGAGAGATTGCTCATCACTGAATAGTATCAACTAACAGGAATAATGATATTAAAACTCATCAGTGATGCTAACCAATTTTTATTTTTAGTATTTAGATTTTCTCCTGAACTGAAAGGCCAACTATATACACTGTTGCAAGTTTCCGAGAACATTTAAATACAAATAAAACTGAATTTGCAGGAATAATATATCTCAGATCAATGTGCCTCTTTTAAAATAACCCTTTAAGTGCCAAAAGTGCTACTTCAAAAATAAGTTTCTTAAAGGCTTTATAAATAGAATCCCATAAAATGTTATATAGGGTCTCAGCATGGAAATAGTGGCTAGATCCTTGGCCCTCCCACAGACCCTTTGCACTATATTGGCAGGACAAAGGGGCTGGAAAGACAACTTAACTGTCTCCTGAAATTTCCCACAGCACTGGGGAATTGCTGGGTAGTATGGAACCAGTGTACGAGCTCTATGTCACCCTCTTCCCTAGCTCTGGTTTAGGGAGTGGGGCTGGGAGAATGGGGGCATGGCTGGAGCACAACTGTGTTCTGGCAATTCACAGCTGCCAGAGTAGCCCCTGGGAGCCACAGGCAGCTGGATGTAATCCATAGCAGCCCACACTAAGCCCGAAGATCAGGAAGCTGTAAAAGTGGCAGAAAGACAACTTCCCCTTTCCTTCAATCCAGTCAGGTGCTGCACTGAGTGTAAGTCTACTGGACCTGAGAATCCAGCCCTATATTGTTCACATCAAATTAGAAATATGTTACTACATTGAATCATAGAAAATTAGAACTGGAAGAGACCTCACTAAGTCATATAGCCCCCTGCACTGAGGCAGGGCTAAGTATTACCGAGACCATCCCTAACAGTAATTGTCTAACCTGTTCTTCAAAACCTCCAGTGACAGAGATTCCACAACCTCCCTAGGTAGTCTGTTCCAGTGCCCAACTACTCTGACAGTTAGGAAGTTTTTTTCCCAATCTTTCCTCGTAGGACGTTTGCTAGACTTTGAATGATTTTTGTTGCTCTCCTGTGGACTTTTCCCAATTGTCCCACATCTTTCCTGATGTGTGGTGCCCAGAACTGGACATAGCACTCCAGCTGAGGCCTTATCAGTGCTGAATAGAGTGGAAGAATTACTTCTTGTGTCTTGCTTACAACACTCCTGCTAATACATCCCAGAATGAAGTTCGCTTTTTTGCAACAGTATTACATTTTTGACTCTCATTTAGTTTGTGATCCACTAAAATCCACAGATCCTTTTCCGGGGTACTTCTTCCTAGGTGGTGATTTCCCACTTAGTGCAAATGATTACTCCATCCTAAGTGTAATACTTTGTATTTATCCATACTGAATTTCATGCTGACTATTTCTCCAGTTTGTCAAGATCATTTCAAATTCTAAGCCTGTCCTCCAAAGCACTTGCAACCCTCTCCCAGCTTGGTTCATCAGCAAACTTTATAAGTATACTCTCTATGCCATCATCCAAATCATTTTGGAAGATATTTAATAGAATCTGGTGCAGGACAGATCCCTGTGGGACCCCACCTGATATACCCTTCCAGCTTGACAATGAACCAATGATATCTATTCTGTGATTTTCCAACCAGTTGTGCACCCACCTTATAGTAGGTTCATGTAGGCTATGTTTCCCTAGTTGTTTTGTGAGAAAGTCATGTAAGAAAGTCAAGCATTACTAAAGTTGAGATAAATCACATAGAATCATAGAATATCAGGGTTGGAAGGGACCTCAGGAGGTCATCTAGTCCAACCCCCTGCTCGAAGCAGGACCGATCCCCGACTAAATCATCCCAACCAGGGCTTTGTCAAGCCTAACCTTAAAAACTTCTAGGGAAGGAGATTCCACCACTTCCCTAGGTAACGCATTCCAGTGTTTCACCACCCTCATAGTGAAAAAGTTTTTCTTAATATCCAACCTAAATCTCCCCCACTGCAACTTGAGACCATTACTCCTTGTTCCGTCATCTGCTACCACTGAGAACAGTCTAGATCCATCCTCTTTGGAACCCCCTTTCAGGTAGTTGAAAGCAGCTATCAAATCCCCCCTCATTCTTCTCTTCTGAAGACTCAACATCCCCAGTTCCCTCAGCCTCTCCTCATAAGTCATGTGTTCCAGTCCCCTAATCATTTTTGTTGCCCTCCGCTGGACTCTCTCCAATTTTTCCACATCCTTCTTGTAGTGTGGGGCCCAAAACTGGACACAGTACTCCAGATGAGGCCTCACCAATGTCGAATAGAGGGGAACAATCACATCCCTCGATCTGCTGGCAATGCCCCTACTTATACATCCCAAAATGCCATTGGCCTTCTTGGCAACAAGGGCACACTGTTGACTCATATCCAACTTCTCGTCCACTGTAACCCCTAGGTCCTTTTCTGCAGAACTGCTGCCGAGCCATTCGGTCCCTAGTCTGTAGCGGTGCAACATCTACAGCTTCCCCCCATCCACAAGGCTTGTTACCCTGTCAAACAAGGATATTAGTTTGGTTTGACATGATTTGTTCTTGGCAAACCCATGCTGATTGTTACGTATCACATTATCTTTAGGTGCTTACAAATTTATTGTTTGAATATTTGCTTCATTATCTTTCCAAGTACCAAAGTCAAGCTGACTGGTCTGTAATGCCCTAGGTTGCCCTTAGTCCCCTTTTTATAGATAGATATTATATTTGCCCTTTTCCTGTCCTCTGGACCCTCCATAAGATAATTGCTGATAGCTCAGATATCTCTTCAACCAATACCTTAAGTATTCTAGGATGTATCTCATCAGGCCCTGCTGAGTTGAAGACATCTCACTTGTCTAAATATTTTTTAACTTGTTCTTTCCCAATTTTAGCCTCAGATCCTAACCCATTTATACTGATGTTCACTAGGTTAGTCCTCCAATCACTGCTAACTTTTTGGATGAAAAACAAACAAAAAAGGCATTTAACACTTCAGTCATTGCTGCATTTTCTGTTATTTCCTCCCCTCCTTACTGAGTAAACAGGCCTAAGCTGTCCTTGGTCTTCCTCTTCCTTTTAATGTATTTGTAAAGTGTTTTCTTGTCAGTCTTTATGCTCCTAGCTAGTTTAATCTTGTTTTATGCTTTGGTCTTTCTAATTTTGTTCGCTCATGCTTGTGTTCTTTCTTTATAATTTTCCTTCATAATTTGACCTAGTTTCCACTTTTTGTGTAACTCCATTTTTTTTTGGCGTTTCAGTTAATTGAAGATCTCTTGGTTAAGCCTGGGTGCTCTCGCACCATACCTCCTATCTTTCCTTACCATTGGAATCATTTGCACTTTAGCCCTTAATAATAAACTGCCAACACTCCCAGATTTTTTTCCCTAAGACTTGCTACCCATGGGATCCTCCTTACCTCTGAGTTTGCTAACATCTGACTTCTTGAAATCCATTGTCTTTACTCTTCTGTTTTCCTCCTACCATTCCTTGGAATCATTAACTCTATCATTTCATGATCACTGTCACCCAAGTTGCCTTCCACCTTCTAATTCTCAACAAGTTCCTCCCTGTTTGCCAGAATTAAATCTAGAACAGCCTCTGCCCAAGTCACTTTCTCTATCTTCTGTAATAGAATGTTGGCACCAAAGCATTCCAAGAACTTGTTGGATAATCTGTGCCCTGCTGTGTTGTTATGCCAACCAGACGTTGGGTAGCTGAAGTCCCTAATCACCATCAAGTTGTGTGTGTTTAGATGATTGTTAGTTGTTTTTTTTAAAAAGCCACATCTGCCTCTTCTTATGGGTTAGGTGGTCTACAGAAGACCCCCTTTAATATTACCCTTGGATTTTTTACCCCTTTTATCCTTACCCAGAAACTTTCAACAGCTCTGCCTCCCAACTCTATCTCAACCTCAGTGCAAGTGTCATCTTTCATTTTCAAAGCAACATCTCCTCCCTTTTCCCCCTGCCTGTCCTTCCTAAACAAGCTGTACCTTCTATACCAAAACTCCAGGCATGTGAATTATCCCACCAAGTCTCTGTGATGCCAATTATGTCGTAACAGTACTTACTCACTGGTATTTCTAATTCTTCCTGTTTATTCCCCATACTTTTTGAATTAGTGTACAGACATCTGAGATGCATGTTAGATTTCACTTCTATATTCCTTCCTCACTACTTTGTCCTTGCTATGCCTGCCATGTTCCCTCCACATTCCGATTGTTCACCCAGGTCTCCATGTCTTGGACATACCTGTTAGCTTCTGTCTTCTGCCCCCATCAAACGTAGTTTAAAGCCCACTTCACTAGGTTAGTCAGTTTGTATCCAAAGATACCTTTCCCTTTCCTGATAGGTGGACCTCATCTTTGCTCAGCAGTCCTTCTCAAAACAGCATCCCATGGTTAAGGAAGCTGAAGGTCCCCTGGCAACACCATCCATGCAGCCAGGCATTCACCTCCAGGATGCGTCTGTCTCTGCCTAGGCTCCTGCCCTTGACCATAAGGATCAATGTGACCATCCCCTGCACTCCCCCTACTCCTTCACCCTCTCTCCCAGAGCCCTGTTGTCACTTCTGATCTGCTCAGCGTATACCCTGCAGTATCTTTAGTGTCCACATGGATAAGCAGCATGGTGTAGTAGTCAGAGGGCTGGATGATCCTCGACAATCCTTCTGCAATGTCTCGGATACAGGCCCCAGGCAGGCAGCACACCTCCCAGGATGCCTCTGTCCCCCATAGAAGGCAGTCACTGACTACCACCACCCTTTGTTTCCTCCTGGAAGAGGTGGCTGCCGTCCTCCCAGCCTTAGAAGTGCATTACTTCTCCTTCTCCTCCACCTGTGGGGTAGGTTCCTCTTCCCTTGTTTCCAAGACACCATAGTTTTTTTTTTTAATCTCTATGGTCAGTGGGTTGGGAGCAGGGGTAGAGCACTGCCTGCTGCCACAAGTAACCAGCAGCCAGCTTCCTCCCTGTGAAGGAACTATTTCCTCTTCCCTTGGTGGTACTACTGCAGTCCTCTCCACCTGGATTGCTCCCTCAACTTTGGAGATCTCTATATGCATAAGTTTAATGAATTCCTTGGGTGCATGGATGCTCCTGACCCTAGCCACCTCCTCCTGTGGCTCTCCCACCTGCTTCCTGAGAGTTCCTACTAATAGGCACCTCTCACACCTCCCCAGCCTGGCTTTCTATGATGGGGAAATACTGGCTACAGTCTCTGAAAATCCACACCAGGATCTGCCTAGGTAGAGGCAACCAAGGTCTCTGTTTGGACACAGGTGCAGTTGCTAGGAGCAGTGTTGGCATTAGCTATGCGGCCTTTCTCCCTCCCACAAACTCCCCTGCTCACTAGGTCATCTTTGGTCACTTAGCATCTGGCTTTTAAGTCCTTCTGACCTAGGTCAACACTGCCACCTTGTTAACACACAAGAGTCTTTTTTTAATTAATTGTTTTCAAATGGACAGATTCTGCCACCCTTATTTATGTTGCATAGCACCTTACTTGACAAAGTGTCCCACTGAAATCAACAGATGACATGTAGAGTAAGGTACTGCTCTGTGAGGGTAATTGTGATAGAATCTGGCCCTAAGTGAGCTCTGAATAGGAGTCTGATAAAATCTTAGGCCAGGGAGCATATTTTGCTCTCAAAGCACGTGCCTAGCTCCCATTAAAGTCTCTGGGAGTTATAAGCGCCCACATTAAGAAAAGAATATGACCCTAAATCTGAAGATTCTCCTTTTAAGTCATAAGCTACAACATGGCTAGGGATTAGAGTAAAAAGGTAGAAAACAGTAGTGATTGGTCAAAAGTTGGTCAAATAGCCCTGCTTGGCAAGTCTCTACCAGGCAATTTACATCCATAATGAGTACATTCCATTCCCTCAGACCTCCAGTGTCTTTTACAGTTAAAAACTTTTTTCTTGCTGTCTTTTATGGCAGATTTTACTATGTGTACTTAGGAACTAGGCAAGGCTGACTAAACGGATTTCCTCCGTGACCTTTACTATTGTTGGCTCACAACAATTTAGTCCATTTTAAGTCATTTGAGAGCACGGTAAACATTATCCAAGGGGCTTAGGAATGGCCATCTAAACCATGACCTTTGAAGCTGACAGATGACAAAAAAAATGCTCCACTTTAAGCCATTTTAAAGCAAGATGCTAAAGGTCTCTTATCCTGTTGAAACAAAGGAATTTACTTCTGGTTACTTTTTACCTCCATAAAATAAAGACATTTTGTTCCATTCAAGTTACCAAATCTCCTTTTTTTGTAAGGGGGGAGGAGGGAGAAATCATCTAAATTACTCCATTCCTGTGTGTCTTGACTGAAAGCTCAAACCATTCAATTAGTGTAAACTAAGAACTGAAACAAAGGGGGCAAGAGAGCAAGTGGAAAAATTAGGCTTTGCATCAAGGGAAAACTTGCTCTGTGAATACTTAGATTCCAAACGGGGGAGGGGGGAACTGTAACCACACATACATTATTAAAACCAGGTATATAAATCCACCTTGAACTGATTCATATGCAAAGGAAAGTAGCATGAGGTTTGATTGCTTGTCACTGTCAGCTGCATTGGAAGCTATGACACTAGTGATCACCAAACCCCACATTGCAACATGAAAGCTATACTTTGTGGTGTACATACTCATCTTTAGTAGAGAGCCAGGATGCATCTGGGCCAGGGAATAAGGCTCAGAGAGCCTTCTCCACTTTTCTGCCCACAGCCACAACTGCAGCCCCTGCACTCTCCTGAACACAGGGACTGATCTTTACTGCCATATTCTGGAGAAAAAGCCACCCAAAAGGTGTAGGGAATCACTGGGAGAAGAGGAGCAAGGATCCATATAGGTCAGAGGAGACAGCTAGCCCTACCAAGGACTACCATAGCCACTGCTATTTCAGGTGACACAATGCCTCCCAGAGCTGTCACTAGGGAAAAGAAGTGCCATGTATCCTCTTACTCAGGGATGTGTTCTAATAGGAGAGTTTAGCTCATGTTCCCAAACAGTAACATTTTAATGCAGTTACCGATTTCATTCCTACAAATGTCAGACTTTGAAGGAATGCAGCTTCCACAGAACAGAGCACAGCCAATATGAAATCTGGCCAGTCTTTGGCCCCCTGCCTACACTGAACTCGTTATCTTTCAAGGTAGACATATCATTATACACAGTGTGGTCACAAACTTCACAGAGGTATTTAAATAGAGCGATCTAGCAGTATAGGGATGAAAAGGATGAGAAGAGACAAGAATGTTGCCCCTGTGAAATTGAAACAGTGCACTTTGGCATCCATGACATTTCTGCCCAATCCCATGAGCACATTCATCATAAGCAATATCCTGTATGTCTGTTTAATATAACCTGTCTGGCCATGGCATTTCTAATACACCTTAGATGGGTGCCTGATGAATTGTGGTTAACTTGTATTAACCTACATAAATATAGAAAATAATACAAAGTTACTTTATGTCTGTCCAAAAATAAACCTCTCTCCTCCCCCTTTTAAAGGCAACTTCTCACATGGGACCAGTACTGGAGGTTGTCTACCAGGAGAAATGTAACCAGGTCATTATGCTGACTTGATGATAGCTTATTAGGGAAAAAAAACTTCTTAAAAGGGACGAGTCTTGCAATGGAATTTTTACATAGCAAACTTCAGTTTAACCTGATTTATAGTGCCTACAACTTAGGACTCCACTAAGATAGCTTTGTTTCTGGCGCTACCCAAGGCTTTCACTCTGGAGATCATCAGTTTAGCATTTTCATCTGAAGTTGTCTTTGTGGACCACAGAGGGAGAGGCTGCCTCAAAAACAGTTTGGCCCATTAAGGGCTTCAGAATTAACAGAGCTGGAAGCTGATAACATATGGATCACATGTAGAGCATAAAGCACGGTTAGGTTGTGGTCGCATCAACCAGACTTATACAAGCACAGATTTGATTGTTTCCCCATCTGAAAAAGGGAAACAAGGATACTTACCATTTTTATAAATCACTGAGATCTACTGATGAAAAATTGCTGTGTAAGAGCTAGGTATTATTATTCATCCCCAGAAACAGCACTTTGCAATAGGGCTCCTTGGTGCTCTGATAATAGAAATCAACAACAACAATCAAGCCTGGAGATACTCATCACATGGATCACTGAGATTAGATCTGCATTTGAGAGGAATAGGCTCAAGAGTCTACAAACTGAAGACAAAAATGGTGTTTCTGTCCACAGCTGTTGGGGTCTCCAGTAGCATCAATGAGTTTGATTAAACTGCACATGCACCAATTTAGGGTGACCAGATGTCCCAATATTAGGAGCTTTGTCTTATATGGCACCCTATTACCCCCCATTACCTCTTCTCCCCCGGTCCCGATTTTTCATACTTGCTAGCTACACCAACTTGACAACTGGAGGGAGGGTGGGGTACTAGTAGCTTCAGTGGAAGGTGCAGTCACAAAAAGTTCCAGCTTCAACATGTTTTTTCAACCTTCTTATGAACATAGCCTCCCAGATTGAGTCTGACCCAATTATTTTTCAAGAAGGCCCTAATATTTACCCACCTTTTGGGGGCAATATATTATGCAATCCAGAATTTATTCACAATCTCAGTGCCAAAACTTTTCCCTTTTTTTGTTTTGTTGGTTTTTTTTTTTTTTTTTTTTAAGTCCTGTTAATCAACACTGGCTCCACAGCTGGTGTTCTCTCATACTGCGTATGTAATACTAGAACTCATCTGCTGTAGAAACCACTACAGTGAATAATGCATGGTAGCAGTTGAGAGCATCTAAAATAATAAAGGCTATGCAGTTAACAATTTTATCACAAATCATTATGGAATGCAACCCTGGAGATTAAATGTGATATTTTCTTTTAAATCCTAGAAATAGTCTCTACAATTTCTGTTAATGGTTCAGAATTAATTACCTATTCCAGAAATTACATATGTGGTATAGATAGGTGTGGTCATGTTTGTTTCTAATGGAGAAAAGAACTGTCTGTTTTAATTACTTCATAATTCCTTTTGTTTCATTAAAAGTAACTAATACTGTAACAGATAATTGAAGTAGAAACCTGCTAATCCAGACACTTAATTTACACAGAAAAATGGTCCTCTCTTGCCATTTCTTAGCTAAGTTTTGATAAAAGAGCATGGTAATGAAGTCTTGATTACTAAAGGTTCATTGTTCTTACAAAATATTCTACTTTATACTTTGAAATATTCAATTATCAAAAGAAATGACAACAATATTCTGTGATGCAGGATCCTTGATTTGTTGCATTTGCTCCCTTACTGATTCACAAAGGCTCAGTCAGAAGCAATGGCTGTCCCTCTCATTAATATACATAGGGAGGTTCTGCTCTCCAAAGTTGGTTCACTTAAGGAATACTTGGGTTAGTAATTGTTTGGCTATGGCTCATAGCTCTGTGTGTGGGCTGCTGCACAGCCCAGACTTCATTTGGAACCAAAATTAATGCAGGTAGAACAGTTTGGGAAGCAGGAAATATACAAATACCTATATGGCATGACTGACTTGCATATATACAGAAGAGTCTTAAAATGTAGCTGTATCTGTATAATGTAGGATATTAATCCGAAAAATTAACAGGAAAACTTCATAGGGTCAGATCAAGTCAGGGCATTCAAGTCAGCGTGAGTGTTGCCACAAAATCAGTGTGAGAAGGAGGAAAGCTAGTTCCCTCAGAGCAGAGACTTCAGTCAATGTAACACAGAGGAGGGATTTTGACAGTGACACTTTGTACTGCACACTCTGAAATACGGAATGCAAGGAAGATATTTCCTCAAACTGGCAACAATCATAGTAGAAGTCTCATGAGGAAAAAACTATGAGGAAAAAACACACCCGACCCCTGAGAGAAAGATAAGAGACAACACCACAGGTGACATTGCACTACGTAACAACTTGTTATTAGATCAGGAATGGACATTAATGGCAGATGAACACAGGAGTTTAAGCCCTTCGCATAACACAGAACCCTTCCCTTGTTGGGTCATATCTGCTCCCGTCAGATACTTGATGGGTCTCACTTTTTCTTACAATTTGAAATGGTTTGCCTTATTGAACCGAGTTCTCTTTAGCTATGCCTACATCAAACTCACAGGAGCCAGAGAGAGCAGTCATTTCTTTTCCTCATACTACATATGTCATTCAGCACTTTTGCCCAGTAGAGAGTAGAACCATTAGAGTTGGAAGGGTTTTGTTGCAATGATCTCTGAAAGATGATTGATATGACTCCTCGTTACACCAGGGGCGGTGGTGGGGGGGGGACCTGTTGCTCTAATTCCTGTGGAGAAAATGGTTAAACTTTCAGAGTCCAAAGATAGAATATGAAAGGCTTAATCTTCATTGTCCTAGGAATCTAAGGTAGTGGTGTTCATAGAAGGAGTCTGCAAAGCAGGAAAGAACAAAAAAGAAAAAACTTCCTGTGAAAGATATGCCAATTTCCTGCAGTATCCTGGATAAATCTTCTTGCATTCAGTTTCAGTAACTTAGGAGTACATTGTATTAAAAAGCAAATGTTTATGTATTAAGGAATTGTATATAACATCTCTAGAGATGAGACCTGAGTAATGTAAACCCTGTGAAGTGTTATGAGCTTCAAAAGGATGATTTGATTCAACAAACTTTTTAAAGTTAAGTGGATTCCCAGGAACTCTCCAGAGGGAGGTGTATGCAAACATAAACACTACTGCACATGCAAGAATTCAGCCTTTGAAGCTTCACGATGAGGAGGGGACCTTTTATCTGTTGATCACCTGTTACATAAGGACAGATAAAAGACCCAAACTGCATAGGTGCTGACTCTATTGGTGCTCTGGGGCTGGAGCACCCACGGAAAAAATATTGGGTGCTCAGCACCCAATGGCAGCCCCCGGGTCAGCACCTCCTATTCACCACCGGTCCTGCCAGTTGGCTCCCCCCAACTCCCACCAACGGCCCTGCCAATCGGCTCCTCCCTATCCCTCCCAGACCCTCCTGCCTGCCATAATTAGGTGTTCTGTAGCATGCAGGAGGCACTGATGGGGAGGGAGAGAAGCAGGGGCAGGAAGGGATGGTGGAGAGGGTAGAAAGGGGCGGGGCCGAGGCAGAGCAGGGGTCAAGCCCCCTGGTGATCTGAGCAAGTCAACACCTATGCCAAACTGGATAAAAAGGGAACTCTCAGATTCACAGGAACACTTGTTCTGAGCCAAGGAGGCTATGAACTTGCTGGGGTTTGAAAGAATTTTCAGTGGCCAGAGCCCTTGTTGGAATTAGGATGATCTCCAGTAAACTTATAGGGATGTGTGTAGGCTCTTTTAATATGTTTTCACTGTAATGCTCTCACCTTAGGAATAAAAGTTGTGTGGTAACTTAACTGTGGGCAATTATACTGTTTATTATAGCCTCTGAGGAGAAAACAAAACAGGCCTGCTTAGGAAATTGGACTTGCTGAGGGATTCACAGCGTAGAAAGCAAAATGTGCAGCCTTGAAAAACTGCAGTCAGAAGGGAGAGAGATGCAACTCTCCACCCAAGGGAGGTGACAGCTGGGGACAGAACCTTAACAGTGAATGCCCTTGGTGGACCACCAAGGGGGAATATAGGTGCACAAGAGTGTCTTCTATTGCCATGGTGCTATGCCACACCTGTCTCTGAGAATCAGACACTTTGGGCAGTGACAAGAGACAGGGGAAGTATATCTCAGCTCATTTACAGCATGCTAAAATAGTCATAATCATAATCTTTATTATAGTGAAGGACACTGCTGACATCCTTCAAAAGGAACTTGCATTCTTTCCAGCAATGCCAATGAATTCATCTCTCAATAGAAAGAACAGGGTAAACCAGAGAATACAATCACTGTAAAATATTAGAGGGGAACCGTGTTAGTCTGGATCTGTAAAAGTGGATCTGTAAAATTACTGTAAAGTGGTGTATGGACATTGTTTTCATAGTAGTGCCCTAAACAGCATTTTCCATAAATTCTTCATAGATAATTGGAGCTAAGGGTGCAAACAGCATAGGCAATTTGTACATTTTCTAGATACTTTCTGATCTCAATTTATGCCAGTTTAACGCCATTGATTTAAGTGGAATTGCTCTGGACTCTCACCAGTATGAGACCAGAACTAGGGCTTGGACATATGCATAGATACTTGGTGATGTACATTATTTCCATTTAGTTTTCCAGAACAAAAATCTGAAAGTCGCCAGCAATAACTAGCTGTTGTAGAAGTATGGCAGTTGCAGACGCTCTCTGTTGCGTCCATTGACCAAGCAAATCCCTTGCTGACAAAGATCTTAACTATGTTTCCGTACAGCACGCAACCAAGAATGAACACATTGTCAACCTCCACTGATGACAAAGAGGAAACTCCCACATATCCATCTTTATTCATAAAGTGCAGTTTCTGCTTCTCAAAGATGATTCTTTAAACAGATATGGTTCTCTCTAATTTGCACATGCAAAGTGGCCAGTTTTTAAGCAAAATAAAAAAGGAGGGAGCTAACAAATAACCTATTCAATATTTAATGCAAAGGAAGACTAAGAGGACACCACTTGCTTTGACAGCCAAGGCAAAATCAAATGGAACAGTCAAGATATTAAATGTTTTAAAAATTATTAATGTATGGCTGTGTCTGAAAGCAGGTCATGTTATGTTATATGGACCTTCAACCATGACCATTACTATTACATTACTTATGTCCTAAAAAACAGGGTGCTTGAACTCAGGACTCATTTTGCCTTTCTGAAGTTCTGATTAGATTTGGGACCAAGGGGTCAGGAAGGCCTGACCTGACCGACAGAATTCTCTAATGAGAGCTATCCAAACAGAACAAAAATCATATAATACACAACATCCAGCACACTGTACTTCATCCTTCTAAACATGTAAATAATGAAAAGATGTTTATTTGTTTCCCCCCACCCCCATTTTTCCAAGATAAAGATTGATTTTGTTGACCTACAAGGTGCAGCTATAGAGCCAAGATATTCAGTAGCTGCTTATGACACAGGGATGTTGGAAATGAAAAACAAGCAATTCTCCTCTTGGTGCTATAGACTTTTTGTTTTTGCTTTTCTTTGGTACTAAAAAACAGAGGTTGGTTGGTTTTTTACTCCAATTTTCAGTTCAAGAAACTGTTATTTGTATTGCCAAAGGAAAAAAAAAAACTAACATGTAATTCTCCCCCTTCGCACCCCTTCCTTGTGTAGCATTTTCTAAGCTTGTGAATACAACATTTAGGTATAGAGAGCCACATATGCATTAAGTACTGCAGATAAAAGCAAAATAAATTAGAAAATAGGGTTAGTTTCTATTTATTTTGGTACAGTGAATAACTGGAAGGCACAATATGAGAAGGAATCTCAAAAATATAATAAGCATACTTAGGCACTAGAGAATTTCTTTTTATTGATGTATGGTTTTCCTGTCTCCCTTTTTTTCCTGATGCAGGATAAATTTCAGTTTTATATGAGCAGTAGTTTACATGTCCGGCTAGGATGGCAAGTTGAATACTTCAATACAGATAATAGTTCCAGACATCCATTCAACTAAATAAATAAAAACTGTGCAACTCAATGCTGGAAAACTCTTTGCATATTCGAAGGTTGTTTAGCAAATGCAACAATTTTTCATCATACACTCTCTACCCTGTCCTTTAAGCCACCTAATTCAGCCCTTTATATCATGGAGGATTTTCAATACTATAATACAAACCCAGGTCTAACTAATTCAAGAATAGGAAGCTGCGAAAATACCGTTCAAGTTGTGTTTATGAGGCCCAGATTATCAATCTGAGGAGCTGGGCTGAGCATCAACAGATCCACATAAATTAGAGACAGCTGTGCTTAATTTGTAATGAAAGAGGTGCCAGGGCTGAAGCCATATTTTTACTTTCATAACTGATCTGACAAGCCCAGAGGTGCCAGGACTATGAACTACCAAGCCTTGAGGCACAAATTAAGCACTGGGGGACAGGAATCTTCCACTGCAAATGACAGAGAAGCTGTGGAGCCATTCCTTCAAGCCTATGCCAGCCCCCTTAAGGGGTTCATCCCCGAAGGGATGAAGAGTGAGAAGATGCTTGTCTAGCCCCACCCTCTCTTACCCAGACTAACCATTCACAACTACTGCTGCATATTTCCATGCATGAACTCCCAGAGAATGAAGATCAGCACCATGAAACAGGTGCACACCTCAATGTAGCCTCCCCCTCATCCCCCCCAAAAAATGCTTGCCCCCATTGCACAATAGAACTATACTGGTACGTGGAAGAGTCCTCAATATTGATACAATTATTATAACAATTTTTAAGAAATTACACACTCATTTGCATCTTTACTGAGTATTAAGATGTAGCCATAAGAATGTTACAGCCAGGATGCCAGGAAATATAAAAATACATGCTTAGCTAATCAAAGACATTCCAGAAGGTTTCTGCTTCTCTCTCCCAAGGACAAGCAAACATTAAGACGACAGACCATGCAAAACATTCATGTTTTAATTAGAGAAATACATCTAGGTAAAATGGACTCTAGCAACCCTTATCCTCTTGCAAGAAAGCCTACTTGTGTTCTTTTAAAAAAGGTTAAAAAATACCCATGTGTACTTGGAGATGTTTTAAAAACTTTTGTTTATTTCTTATGTGTTGAAATGACAAATATCTTTGCAAAATGCAAACTGGCTAAATGCAAAGCTCCTAATATAGCACCCAATGACATTGCTATGTAAATGGTAAAAAAGCTTTATGTACCAACATAGATTCTAATGACTTTGCTAAACCAGTCTAAGAAGTGATTTAAGTAAAGAATATTTATATTAAAGGAGAATTAATTAAGTACTGGCAGTGCACAAGCAAACCCACAACCAAATCCACAAGAAAATAAACCTCTCTCCAAAGTCAACAACTTTTAATTATTTAAGCTAAAGACTTTTGAAGAGTTATTTAATTTTAAGAGACTATTTGGAAAACCATAGGGGCTGACTCCGTGGGTGCTCTAGAGCTGGAGCACCCACGGAAAAAATAGTGGGTGCTCAGCACTCACTGGCAGCCCCACCAACCAGCTCCTTTCCTTCCTTTCCCCCTACCCCGCCCACTGTCTCCTGCCCACCTGCAGGCCCCGCCGATCAACACCTTCCCCTCCCTGCCAGCACCTCCCGCCCGCCATGGATTAGCTGTTCAACGGTGTACGGGAGGCGCTAGAGAGAGGGAGCACACTCAAGGAACAGAGGAAGTTGGTGTCTATGTAGAAAACTAAAAACTTCTAAATAAAGAACAGGAGTGTTTTGGCTTTTTGAAAATAGAATTTAACTTCCTGTCAAACTCTAATAAAATTGAAAGAATATCTCAAACTCATCTGAATTAAATGAAAGAGTTAAAACTAATTTTCAAAGTTATCTTTCCTGCCACAAGATGAACAAAGGCAATGAAAGAAATGCTGCATATTCATTAAACAGACTGCATCGTCAGGAGCTGAAAGTGTCACCTAAACCAACCCTGAACGCCTGAAGCCAATGAAAGGGTGTCAGCAACCAGCTGTCAATCTAAATAAGCCTGAAAGAGGTGGGTTTACCTATAATTTCAGGAAAATAGGAAATAGGAAAGAGATGGGTAATAAAACTCTAAAGTAAGAACCCCTCACACACACCCTCTGCTACTCTGCTCAAACACAGGACTTCACAAGCCAGCTGCCACAGACAGATAAGAAAAACAGAGAAGACTCAAAAAGAAACCAACCTGAGGAAATTCTTCCCAAGACTTCAACATGTATTGGTGAGAGGAAGTTCACTAAGGCACTCCCAAGTGATTAGATTTAAAACTGTTGAAATGATTTTGCTAGAATACTGAAATGTAATTTAAGACTAACAGTTTCTCCTTTTAAAAAAAATGAGGAGTACTTGTGGCACCTTAGAGACTAACAAATTTATTTGGGCATAAGCTTTCGTGGATGCATGCAGTGGAAAATACAATAGGAAGATATATAGTGGTTAAGACCATGTATTCCACTGGAGGAGCCAGGCTAAACATTGGGAAACAGAAATGGCGGAATGTAATTGGATTTAAAATTCTTAATATTTGTAATTGACCTTTCTTAAGACAGCTCCTTAAAGGGCTAATTGGAAGTAACTCATTTAAATATTTTTTCTTGGTTTCACAGGATTTAGTTAAGGTTGCTTACTTTGCCTACTGGCTGGTTATTTATTAATGACCAGGAGGTCCACCTGCCCTGAAACAAAATACTTTTGCTTATCTATAAACATTCTTAGTTGTCTAAGGTCATAGTAAAGAATAGATTCACAATAATTTTGGAAAATAAAATACTTGCGTCTTAACTTACCAAGAGAAAAGCATCCCCAGAGACAGCTCACTCACAAGGGAGTAATCACCAGTAAAGCTCTCCACAGAAAGATAGGCAGAAGAGATTGTAATGGCAGTCACCAGTTTATCACTTGTATTCTGTCCTTTGTGTTGTTTTGTTAACTGTTTTCTTTAATAATAAAATTGCCAGGGCTAATAACGGATTATTTTGCTTGGTCTCAATCATGGTGTCACCTAACATACATAAAAGAAACGCTGTGACTAAACAATGGGAAACACATCCCTAAGTTGGCAGTAAGAGAAATAATTAATAGGAGTTGGCCTACCTTTTCTTCTCTTTCTAAACTAAATATTTTTAAGCAATTTTTAAAATCCAAATTACTTGGTGTGCAACTAAAACTACCCTTTTAAACCCAACACAGCTTGCACTGCCACAGCTGTGAAAGTAGGGGAAGATTTTACCCTGAACAACAAGACAGGTTGGTCGTTATTCAAGACAGAAAAGAAAATACCATGTTCCACTTTATGGAGGGAAGGATAGTTTTAGAGTTAAATCTGGAAGTCAAGAGAACTATCCCTGGCTCTGAGACAAACTTCCTCTGTGACTTAGGCTAGTCATTTAATGTCTCTGTATATGAGTTTACCTATCTATAAAGAGATGATTGTGCCACTGGTAGACCAGATGCCAGCTCTTGCCAAGGCCTAGCACTGATTTCCAGCAATGAATTTGTCAGTCTGTTTCACCTGTGTGTTAGTATGGTTAAGATGGGATTGAATTTATAACTGTGTGTTTAGACTTTATAAAATGTTTGCAAGTAGCTGCATGCATTAATCTCAGTTATAGCATCTTTATCACATGCTGTAAGGCAATATTTAAGTTTTTGCTTTATAGAATCATAGAACTAAAACGGATCTCGAGAGGTCATCTAGTCCAGACACCTGCACTCAAGGCAGGACTAAGTATTATAGTATTATTTACGACTGTAAAAAAAATTTGCTCTGACACTATAAACCAAGTCAGGAGGGATCGTCTCCTAACCATCAGAAAGACCTATCAAAACTACAACTAGCAAAAATACAAAGAGTTTGTTAACTGCCCGTTTGCACCCAGGAAAAGGCTATGTGCAAAAGGGCTTGTCCCATCAGCTTGCATTCTGGAAGAAGAAAATAAAGATAGCTGACAAGAAATTTTTTCATCTCTCTTTTGCTGTTTGGACTTTCATAGAGCCAGAGCTACTGAACAGAAGTAGAGATCCCCAAGGTCAACCTGGGTTTGCCCTAGAAGACATTCAGAGCCTACAGATCACTACAACTCTCTGACCTTTTAAAACCACAGACTGTAACTCATCTGTGTATAAATGGTTTGCCTGCTTTAACTATGTAATAATTCTTTCATTTATTTTTTCTAGTTAGTAAATCTCTAGTTAGTTTATTACAGGATTGACAACAAGCATTGTCTTTAGTGAGAGATCTAAGGTACAGATTCACCTGGGGTAAGCGGCTGGTCTCTTGGTACTGGAAGCAACCTGAATATTTTGTGATCTTTGGTGTATAGCAAACAACTGTCACTAAGTCCAGCTTGCCTGGGTGGCAAGACAGACCGGAATGCCTAAGCAGACAGTCTGACTCCATGATAAGATTGTTATAATGCTTTAGGAGCTTCCACTTGTCACTTGGTTGGTGAAATCTAGTTGTCCAACAACCAACCAGTTCGGGGTCTCTGCCCTGCTTCTTGACAGTCTGTCCTGAGGTTGACACTCATGGTCACAAACCACTCCAGCCAGTGGGACAGGAATAATAATAATACTACTTCGCTTCACATTGTCAAACTTAGTTCTTTAATGTTTACAATCTTCAGCTGTTAAGGCAGCATACGATATATAAGGATAATTATTAATATTCAAAGCACTTTACAGATATTATCAAATTAATCCTCACAACAGCCCTGTGAAGTAGTTCTCTCCATTTTACAGATTAGGAAATGAGGCGAAGAAGTTAAGCGACTTGCCAAACCACAGAAGGGCATCAGTAAAAGATCTTAGATTAGAAATAGACCATGCTCTTTCTCAGGAATTGAATAAGTGCTCTGAGAGAGGCCACTCTGGAGTGTGCTAGATATATGTTAATTCATATCATTTATCTCAATAGCATGCTACATGGAACTTCACTTGCAAATTAATCACCACCAACTGTTGAAACCAAACTTTTGGCTCTGGTGACATGCCATTAAGGCAAGTTTAACATTACATAAGTTTTGACTATTGCTGACCATTTAAATATCAGTATGATTAATGTATTCTTTCTTACAGGGACAAATTCTGAAATCTCTAATGGAGACCAACGAAGTATAGCTCACCAGCTTCAATAAAGACGAACTAAATCAAGATTTCTTATTTAGTATTTATTAATTACTACTTGTACAGTACTTGGAAGCAGTAAAATACTAGGGAAGTATTTTAATTAATTATTATTTTAAAGAATATACAAGGTTGTTATAGTCAGTGGTGAGCTGGAGCCAGTTCACACCGGTTCGCTAGAACCGGTTGTTAAATTTAGAAGCCCTTTTAGAACCGGTTCTTCCATGAGGGACAACCGGTTCTAAAAGGGCTTCTAAATTTAACCGGCCGAAAATGGCGCCTTAGGCACCTACTCCATGGGTGCTCCAGCCCTGGAGCACCCCAGGGGAAAATTTGGTAGGTGCAGAGCACTCACCGGTAACTCCCCACCCCGCGCCCGGCCCCAGATCACCTCACCTCCGCTCTGCCTCCTCCCCTGAATGCATCGCCCTGCCCTGCTTCTCCGCCCCCCAGCCTTCGCGCGAATCAGCTGTTTGCGTGGGAAGCTGGGGCAGGTGAGAAGCAGGCCGAGAAGCAGGCCGCAGCTTCCCACTCAGGCCCAGGGAGGTGGAGCGGCACGAGGAGGGCCGCCAGCACCACAGCAGGTAACCCAGCGGGGGGGGGGGGGGGGGCGCAGGGGAACCACTCCCCACCCCAGCTCACCTCCACCACCCTCTGCCTGAGCAGGAAGCTGCCGCCTGTTTCTCAGCCCTCCCAGGCTTCCCGCCGAACAGCTGATTCGCGCGAAGCCGGGGGAGGAGGCGGAGAAGCAGAGCGGGGCGGTGCGTTCAGCGAGGAGGCGGAGCGGAGGTGAGGTGATCTGGGGCCAGGTGCGGGGTGGGGAGCTGCCGGTGGGTGCTCTGCACCTACCAAATTTTCCCCGGGGGTGCTCCAGCCCCGGAGCACCCAGGAAGTCAGCGCCTAAGGCGCCACTTTTGATGTGATAGGTGGGGGAGCGGCTGCTCCCCCTGCTCCCCCCCCAACTACGCTCCTCTGCCCCTAGAGCCAGAGGGACCTGCCAGATGCTTCCTGGGAGCTACCCCAGGTAAGCATCTTCGGGACTTCCCACCTTGCCCCCCGGCAGGTGCCTCTGGGTCTTAGGGGTGGGCATCCACTACAGTGGCCCATGAGACCCTCCTGCCCAGTTCTGGGGGAAGTCAGGGGACGGGGGGGGGCAGGGGTCCTGGGGGGCAGGGGTGGGCAACGACCCCCTCGTGGGGTGAGGAGGGAACCCGTTGTTAAGATTTTGGCAGCTCATCACTGGTTACAGTGGAATCACTTTGTGCCAATGAGTTAAAAATGCAGATACTCACAAAAGCCAAACTGGCAGACTTGTCTTAAACTCATTGGCATGATGGGATCATTATACAGCTAAAGTTGAAGTGAAGTGGTAACATTTGCTGCTGATTAGTGTGAATTTTAATGGCCAGGTGCCATAGAATGTTATGCTATTCTCGTGCCAAAGAAACATATCGGATGCAGATTCTCGAAGGTTTCCATGGTGTGGGGGGAGGTAGGAAAGGGAGAAGGAAGAAAAAGACACAACCTAGTATGAAAGAAAGTTAGGAGAAGGAAGCAAAACCCTAGGTTAATCTAGTACAGGGATTGGCAACCTTTGGTATGCGGCCCATCAGGGAAATTCCTTGGCCCCCACCGCTTCCCGCAGCCCCACTGGCCTGGAACAGCAAACCGCGTTCAGTGGGAGCTGCAATCGGCCGACCCTGTGGATGCTGCAGGTAAACAAACCGTCCCAGCCCGGCAGCAAATTTCCCTGACGGGTTGCGTGCCAAAGGTTGCCAGTCCTGGATCTAGTAGGTGGATCAAAGAGCTGAGTTCTTAGGTCTGACACTCAGCTAGACCTCCCAGAGCACAATTAGCAGGTCTAGCTGCAGGTTTGGCTGTGAGGCTAGCAAGTAGCAGCTTCTCCAAATCTTCAGTAAGAATTTTTTTTTTTTTTTATATTTCTTGGAAGGTGAGGCAGGGGTTGTAAAATAAACCTGCTTTGTCTTTAGGCAGGCATGACTATCACTGGTAATTCAACAGAACTGTGGTGCAGTATTAAATTGATATCCCTGCTGTTACACTTGGGGTTGGTTCTTTCAACCATCTTGTTAGCTCAACCCTAGTTCAATTTTCCTTTTCCTATTTTGTATAGAGCTGTTCTTTAGTATAAATCTCTGTAAATCAATGTCACTGTGACATTCCCCTCTAGTGTTATCTGGATGGGTGATCTGCTAGGCCTCTCCAATTCTTGACTCTGGGAGCCAGCCTTACCCAGCTCTGCTTTGAGAACCCCCAGTCCTGGGCTGTTCACACACAGCCTCTGGCATGTAAGCTGCTCCCAGCTATTTGCAAGCGAATGCCACTAGGCAATATCCCCAGTCCCAGACACAGCCCTAGGAACCTCCGTCTTGCAGTGTCCAGTTTTGCTCGTTGGATGCTGCAAGCTCATATGAATTTGTTAATTTAACAAAGAAATTTATATGTAGCAAGCTTGTTATCCCAAGGGGAGCCTCTGACACACTTCATACCAAATGCACTGCTTCAGGTAGAACAAACAAACAAATTTATTAACTATAAAGGTAGATTTTAAGTGATTATATGTCAAAGCATGAATCAGATTTGGTCAAATGAAATAAAAGCAAAATGCATTCTAAACTGATCTTAACACTTTCAATGTCCTTACAAACTTCAGTGCTTCTCACCACAGGCTGGCTGCTATTCAGCCAGGCTCTTCCCTTTGATCAGTGCTTCAGTCGCTTGGTAGTGTCTGTAGATGTAGGTGGAAGATAGAGAGAGCATGGCAAATCTCTCTCCCTTTTATCATGTCCTTTCTTTCCTCTTGGCTTTCCCACCCCTCCCCCTCCCCATTTCAGAGCCAGGTGAGCATTACTGAGTCTTTCCAAGCAAGGTTAAGCAATTTCCCTGGTTTGGCCTCATGGAGGTGAGTCATTGTATTGTAGCTCCCTTGCTGGACAATAGTTGTTGATGGGTTGATTGACACCCCGCCCGGGCAATGGTTACTTTCCTTGCTGTTGCCTCTGGGGACCTAATATCTGATTGATTCCCCCAACTTACAGCATGTTTTAGTGACAACCATACTGCACGATTCTCATAACTTCATATGCATTAATGATACACATATATGGATAGAGAAATGACTTTCAGCAGATCATAACCTTTCCCCTGATACCTTACAAGGCATGATGTATACGTAAGATCATGATTATAGGAATATGGGGGTTATAGCATGCTCCCCCAAGGTATAGAATGTCACAGTCATCTTTTAGTTTTTACCTTCTTGGTGGAGATTGCTTTCTTTCATTTAAAAGTATTAATATACAAAAAGAGAGAACAGAGAGTCTAACAAGATCTGCCTGGAGGTCCAGGGACATACGTCATACTACTAAAAAAAAAAAACCAAAAGGAGCTATTTTTTAGTCTCTGAAAGGTCCCATCAAATTCCACTGTGTGGGCATCTGATCAGACCTTAGCTTTTAGTGTAAGATACAAAGCTTTATTAAACATTGTGGCCAAAGTTCTGGAGTTCACCTGGCAGTAAATCAAGGCAACTCTGTGGGATGTCTATAAACTAGACTTGCTTTTGAAGTCCATGGGTAGCATTTTCAAAACTGCCTAAATCTCATTTTCAAAAGTGATATAGTAGGCACTTCAGAGACTGACTTTCAGTGAGACTTAGGACACTAAATACCTACCCCACTTTTTACAAAAACAAGGGCCTTTGAAAATGTTACCCTAAATCTAAGAAGTCAGTCATTTTGAGGAGGAATCCCTCTACTAAAAATGAAAAGATGACGACTTTGGCAATATTAGGACCTCTGTTAGGTCCACAACCTCAAACCAACCAACACTGGAGAAAATGGATATTATTCACAGGAGGACTTACTGAAGAAGCTAGTGCTACAGGAAATGGGCAACTTTGGAAAAGAACTGATAAAAGAAGTCAAGCAAAGAGATGCAACAAAACCATGTACAAATTAACACCAATGAGGCAGTGAATTTGTACCAGCACACAACACATCTGAAGGGTCCTGTTAATGAGAGAGATTGCAGCTTTAGCACAAAACATAAAAGGTCATTGGAATTGCTGATAAAAATACAGCTACTGCTGCTATTACTACTAATGGCTACGAATGGTGTGAACATGGTAATAATGACCCCAACATAATGACTATAGCAATGTTATTTTAATGCTAGGTAATCTAGGGCCCAACTGTGAGCAGGTGCACAAGCCAAGGGAGAGAGTGTAAGTAGTATCCCCTGCTTGTTCTTGGGCTGCCATGTAGGGGCCAGGCACAATTAAAGTCCACATATTTAAGGAGCAAAAGGAGGCTGGCACCTTAAATGCTGTTAACTAGCATCTCTGAAGAGCAAGGCTAGGCAAGGCAAATGCTATGGCTTTCTGTCACCTCTCCTTAGCCAGCGCTACTGGATCCAAACAAGGGAAGTACAGGGGGTCCCTTTTCAAAGCAAGCAGCAGGGGCTGTACTCCTCCCACGCACACAGGAGCTCTAGAAGGCATCATGCCCCCAGGGCACTGCGGCCCCACACAGCACCTAATGCAAGGCACTCCACCTTCATTACTCAGACAAAACACCTATGGATTAGGCAGTAGGATATGCCCTATTTGACGCTTCGAGCCTCAATGACTAAATATCCTAAAGTGCCATGAAATTCACCATGCACTGATTTTGTCAGAATACCACGTGTGTGTGCAGGGTCAGTGAGTAGAGGGAACTGTTTCAATAATTAAGGCATCACTCTTGATTCTAGTGTACAAGACACCATTCTGGCACAAAATGCATCTATTGTAAAATACTGAAGGAGAATATTCTGTCAAGCTAAGACATATCTGCTGCAATGTCTTGAAAAGATAGTCTGGAATTCAAAAAGGTAGTAGTTATTGCAAGGGACTCAAAAGGTGCAATACTAAGGGTTACCATTAAGGGTCTATACAATTTCTTTACTGCAGCTACTTATTCATCAAAATGCATCATCTTGTGTCCGATTATGTTTCAGATGATTGTTTCCTGGAGAAAATCTGCTAGTACTGACTGATCAGAAAAGAAGTTCAGGCTGGATGCCACTATAAAATATATGTAGTGTTTATCTGATCTGCTTATTCTCATCCCACAGCTATAAGGTCTAGAACACCTATGTTTCAGTGGCAATAAAACAGAGCATGTTAAAGATAATGACTATCACTCTTATAAGAATTTCTTCTGGGCCTGTCTGCTTTCCAGGTGAGAAGAGTAATACTTCAGCAGGCAACCTCATTGAATTATTATCTTCAGGAGCCAAGAATGTGTCCCATTGACAAATATGTGCATCATCAAGACATGGACCAGGATCATCAATGCAGAAATCAGGTGCTAGCACTATGACCCAAGTTATACCAGTGATACCCAGGAAATAAGTGATACCTGATTGCCTAATTTAATATATCACAGGCGAAAGGAAGACTATGAAATTCCATGAGGTTTGCTAGGGACCTTGCCAGACAGATTTATTTGGGAATCCTTTAGGATTTTCTATAGCATCTATTACCATAGCATCTAAGATAGAGCTAGAAAACCCACTACTTAAATCATCTTGTTCCTTTTAACGTCTCTTAGTCTGAGTGCACTGTGTTGCTCAGTCTTTGTAGTTGGCACCCTGTAGTGTGTGCTGTCTAAAATATTCTACTGTAGCCTCATCACCTAAATGCTCCTTGTTTAAGCTCTAATCTTTTCAAACTTTCTTCCTGACTGCTGAACTCCTGCAGAGAGCTCCTCTAGTTTGCGTTGTGATGCAAAAGCATAACAGAGTTAACATGGTGAGTGTTAAAGAAGCTATGCATAAACAATAAAAACAATCTCAAAGGATTGCCCGACTGTTTACTACAGAACCCAATCTGTAGCTCATTCATTGTCAGTAAACTGCAAACATTAACATTCGGTTTTTGTTTTGTTCAGCTATCACTGTTATATAAAAGCTTTCTATTAAATCATGTATTATGATGACTACTTCTTTAGCAGATTACATTAAGGAATAAAAATCTGGAGCACCCTCTTGATACACATTAATTCATTAGGACTTTATTCTGCAATTCTGAGGTCTGGTCTAAACCTACAATTTAGGTCAGCCTAACTACATCACTCAGGACTGTGAAAAATTCCAATAAACATAGCTAAGCTGACTTAAGCCTTGGTATAACCACCACCATGTCAATGGAAGAATAGTCTAGCTACCACCTCTTAAGGGGGTGGCTTTACTACAGCGATGGAAAAACCCCTTCTGTTGCTGTAACAAATGTGTACACTACAGCGGCATAGCTACAGTGCTGCACCACTGCAAAATTTGTAGTGTAATGTAGACATAACCTTACTCACATTAAATAGTACTAGTTCATATGAGTAGCCCCAAACCAATATGTTAGGGATGTAAATATGTCATATAACAACATACCTGGATGGATTTTATATACTATGAATTTTCCTGGGAAGCAGCACTACTGCAACTGAGTCAAGGGTCATTAAAACATACAATTATCTTCCCTGGTTGCAATGTGGTGGGATGGTGAGATCAACAGATGGGGAACCTGGAGTCCTGGGTTCTATACCCATCTTTGCCACTCTAATCATTGCATCATCTTCATTAGGTCTTCTAACCTTTCTGAACCTCAGTTTACTCATCTGTAAAAGGCATATAAAGATTTACCAACTTTGCAAAGGTGATGCAAAGCTCCATTAAATCTTTAAGATCCTCAGAAGAAAGGTTTTCTGCCATACAAGTGCAGTAAGTAATATACATTTCTACAGAGAAACCCCAATGTCATATATGCTCTTCCATGTGATGGGCAGATTGTGACAACCCAAATAACTCTTAATACTCTAAAATACTCACTAGCTTCAAACCTTTCAAACGAAATACAGTATGTTCTTTTCCCTTGTGTCTAATTATTATGAGTTAGTTTATGTCAATACAGTCTGCCCAGCATCAAGGGCAGCACACTGCTACTCCATCTCAGGAAGAGCATAAGGAAAGAAGTACCTCTGAGGGACAGTTCTTTCCCTGACCTCCACCCCCTTTGTTTCAGTCTGGCCATAACAGATTGCTATCTTCACCCTACCACGGTCTCAGTCATGCTGGCTGGTGCAAGGAGAGTGGACCAGGCCTTTCCTACCCACCTGCTCCAGGGGGAGGAGGGAGGCGGCAAATGTGCAGCATGTGCACTCAAAGTTCAAGGAGGCCGCACCGCGCTTTATTTGGGTCTTACATTCCATTTTGACCCTCGGTGGCTGTGCAGCCCAGGCCACAAGATAGTCCTACATTACAGGATATCATGAGCATAAATAATTGGAAGGTTGGGGGCTTCAGCCCAGCCATAATGTAAGGATTGCATGCATAAAAAAAATAAAACACTGAGTTTTGAAACAGAAGGTCACTTCTCTCATTTTATTTGACGTGGACAAATTTAGTCATGGTACAAAACTACTCATGAAAGAGATATTCAAAAGTGATTGTCTTATAAAAAAGAGTGGTCTATGCTCCGAGAAGTAATGACTAAACACCACAAATTCAAAGGTGCCAGATTACTTGGAGCACCCAGTATAAAATTTCTTTTTTCTTGTTTCTTTTTGATTCAGAAGACATTTAGATGTTCCTTTTGTTCTACATTTGAACTTTACTATATTTTTTCCCCAAGGGGGCAGGGGAAACAACTCATTCTTTGGCTTTACTTCTTTAAAGGGCCAAATCCTCCACCCTACATGCCACAGCATTTGGAAAAGAAAGATTCCTTCCCTAGGCAGTGGAAGAATTTTTTCTGTTACCAGTAACGTTCAAAGCACTCTCGACAGAAACGGAAATTCACTTATCACAATTAGCTTCTCTCCTACCTTGCTTCTTTGCCCAAGAGGGCCCATGACTTTAAATGTATTGTTCATATTTGATAGGGCTGTACAAATTACCTTTGTTATACAGTGTTTTGTGGGCCTTTAGAGATCAAATAAAATTGAGAATTTCCATTATAACATTGCAATTATCCATTTTGCTTCTGCATAGAAGGTAAGTGTATTCCATGCAGATTCTGTTTACACTGACCGACCATGAGGTCCTTGCTTGCTGCTTATCTGGATGTCACTTACAGACTCTATTGGTGGCATAACTTTTTTCCCTCCAATTAAGAGAGAAATGTTATCTTTAGACTCTCAGAGCAAATTGTGCAATATGAGCCCTTGCTTGATGAAAGTGCCTTGAAGATGCTCTATAACAACATCCCAAGAGGTTGGAGACATGACATTACACACAAATGAGGACGTTCCAGCCTTAAGACGACCTAATAAAAACAGTACCTGTAGCATAAATGGCAACATACATTGACGGATACTTGGCTCACAAATACCAGTATCTGTTTCATTTCTGAATTCATATCATTTTCCATTATTAGGTCTTTAACTTGGAGTCCTCTGGTGAATCACATATGGGGAAACAAAAGAGCACAAGGAAACCTTGTGCAGAATTAGAGGAATGGGCATTTACTCTCTCAATCTCTCTTTCTCTCTCTCTCTCTCTCTCTCACACACACACACACACCACAATAAAACACAATTTAAAAAGTAAGTGGGAAACCAAGTTCTAGACACAATGATTTAATCAGAGAAGGATTTGGATCATGCTCTTTTGTTTTCAGATGTCAAGGGAACAAAGAGCATCATTCACACGTCACTGATAATATTTAAGCCTAATATTTATGTTTAAAAAATGTGGAAGATTTTGGGTTAACGTGAAAAATCTGTAAACAACGCACATACTATTTTAACTTCAATGGCAAAATTCAGCTTGGCTCCCCCCTTTCTTATTTTGTAGAATTACCTCATACTGTAAATCTCGTCTATCTGTGTCATCTATCTTGTTCACTGCACAAAACCAATGTGGGCTTTCATACAGTATTTTACATTTAGCGATTAGCTTCAACAAGGACCATCTTGTAAATGAAACCAAGTAAAGCAGATGTGTGCATCCTGCTAAGCTATATTTAATAAATATGTAAAATCAATCAATTTCTCTCTCCGATCAGGCAGAAAAGGTGTATGCATTTATGAGTATCGCTTTAAAATGTATTGAATATACCAGAAGTCTTTACAAAGGGAAATGATAGGGTAGCAAGGACAGTTGTTACAGGGATGTTGTTAAATGGGTATTACACTGGCCATGCACTCTGGGGACAGAAAGAAAATGCATAAAGTTAGTTAGGGCCAGATTTTATTTTTGTAAAGTATTTAGGCACCTAATGGAAATTATAACAGCATCTAGACACCTAATTCCCATACATTTCAATGAGAGTTAGGCACATAAGTACTGCTGAAAATCCTACTAGGTATAGGCACGTAATCCCTTTAAAAATCGGTCCCTAAATGTTATGGCTGGCCCGCATGGCTCCACAAAAGAGGACATGAGGAAGTATGGGAGTTTGAAGGCATGGCATAACAGTTTTCCATCTACAAGAATCAAAATAGATAAAAACATTCAAACTAGCTGGTTCCAATTAGGATTCCTCTGATTATTCCTTTGCCATAGACATTTAATGCTTGGCTAAAGGGATAAATAATTTCTTAACATAAATGTACCATCTCTGAGCTTGCTGAAGCAGAAAAGTTTGGTCACCTCTTGGTTTTCCTGCTCATGATTCCAATTCCCAAACATAAAATGTTCCCCTCAAGCTTCCCTGGTATTACAGATCTTATATTCAGTTTAAAACACAGTACCATCTTTCAGGTACTTATTCATTCGTATCTGAGCGGTACAAAAACTGTCATTTAGAAAACCAACCACAGACCTGATAAAAGGTGTTGCTGTAGATATTTTGATTGTGGAAAATGTAAAAAATTAGCCCCTAGCTCCTTTACTGCATAATCAGTGGTTCAAAAGAGAGAAGAGTTAAAATTCTAATTAAAAATTGCTAACTCACTTTTCAACCAATCTAATCCTTTAATTTGTCAAGTTCTCCAACACTGCTATCAGCCACAAATGACACCTAAGCCTCAGAGCAAGCTGTAATTACTGTAATAATTTCTTAAGTGAGTTACAAATTGCAACTATTTCAGTTTTTAATTAAAACTCAAGAAAAACGACAATAAGTGTACAACAAGCTGGTGATCAGAAAATACATTTTTAATTATTTTTTTTACCAAGTGTCATATTATGAGTTGGTGGGTTGTGATTGTAAGGAAAGTAGAGCCCTCCAGATATCTGCAAGATATCTCCTGTTGCAACAAAATTGCAAATTAATTGTAATAACCCACAAATGCATTTCAAAACTGTGATAAACATATTGTTGGGCTGGGCAAACACGCATTGAAGCTGGTGGGCGTAACCACCACCCATCAGTCATGATAAATGTCAGAAACAATCAAGCTCCTTTATAGAGCCAGATGGCTGAAATAATAGCAACCACCACTCAAAACACAAGGTATATGGCAAGCTGGAGTAGAAGCTGAACCATGTAGCCCAAGGGGTTTGCTTGGAGATTAATAGAGTGAGCAACAGGGGTTGAGGCATTGAATGGTGGAGCTGTACATGTGTGTGCATGAGGGAGAAGCAGCAGAAACACACAGCACATACTGGAGCAAAGAAGCCCCCAAAATAGCCCAAAGCAGCCCTGGTAGCATGATCCTTGGAAAAAAGTTGAGTGCACGCCTTTGGATATAGTGCTTGACTGAATGACACTTAGAACTGTGAGAAAAGAAACTGTCTCCTGTTGTTTGATTATTACTGTGTTCAGGGAAACAGGACTTTGTATGTTCTTTGTAAATAAACAGGATTGCAACAAAGAAATACTTGAGTCCATCATCAATTTCTCCTCCAAATGGAAATAACCTGCTAGACCCCAAAAATTAGCTATCTACTTGGATCAAAAATACAATATTTACTGCTGGAAAAGTAAATTTAAGTGGTGTGTACTGTACATAATTTTCTGAGGAAGAGGGAGAGCTTTAAAAATTGACTTTCTGTAACAGCCAGAGTAGTTCAAGAAGCAAGAAATATCCTCAAGTGACCCAAGAATATGGGTGAATAACATTTGTTATGCAGATGACACAGTGCTATTTTTGAATTCAGAAGGTCTAATTAAGTTAGTGGAGATTGTATATGAATATGGCAAAGACTATGGTCTAGAGTTGAATGTCAAAGTCAAAGCTCCCCCAGACAAATGGCTCATCAGGCTAATGTGGTTCAGGCACGTCAGTTTCATAGCCAATGGTACATAAGAGGGTGAAGTAGCCAGCATCATGTCTGACCACCTTAGACTGCCCTAACCAGATGGATCAGGTACCCATTTTGCAGCTGGGTGAGCTGGAGGTGGCCTTTCAGCGTGAGATCATGCAGGACGTGAACCCACAATCTTCAAGATTGTAGTTGCGTGTCTCAACAGCTCAACCACTGCGCCTGCAGAGTTGAATGTGGGCAAGATAAAAACTATGGTGTTATTCTAGGCTAACCAATGATCCTTGGGAAAAGTGCAAGATTCCAATGAACAACACAGCCAAGTGAGAAATTATTGCTCCTTAGGAAGCATCATTACAGAAGATGGAACATCAGATATTGAAGGCGGCACCAGAAGAGTGAAAGACATATTCTGAAAAAATAAACATCTGATGAGAAGAGACCTAAATCTGAAGACTAAATTCCAACTCTTAAAAACTTACATTTGGTCTGTGTTAAATTACAGTTGTGAAAGACAGAAATTCAAACAATCCATAATAAAGAAACTACAATCCTTTGAATTATGGTGTTATAGAAGAATTCTGAAAATATCATGGGTAGGCCACATAACGAATGAGAAAGTATTGGAGATTATTTGAACTCAGCAAATGCTAGTCAGAGTTCTTATGAAAACAAAGATTCAATTTGCAAGGCACATTTTTAGGGGTTCAGCAGGCCATTCATGTTTACAGGCATTGGAAGGGAAAGTTGATGGCAGAAGAACACAAAGCTGAAAAAGAAGAAGATCTTGATGGACAATGTTGTATCCTTGGGGAAAGTCAAAAGGACTATTCATCCAGAAAGAGATTAGCAGAGAATTGTACAGAATTGTCTACCATGGTTGCAAACCTCCAGTTCTGGAGATGCCACAGAAGACGATGATTCAAGGCAGCTGAATACTATGGCCATTAGTGCAGCTCCACACAGCCTGTGCTAGCTGAGCCTTAGGGGTACAATCAAGCCCAACGTGAATTGCTGGTACTTTTTGCAGCAATCCAGCCACAAGCGTGGTGTTATATTCCCCTTGACTGTAGAATGAGGATTAGCATGAAGTCATTAAGGGTGAAAAATATTTATTGAGCATCTTATTTTTGCATTAACATTACAAATAATATTGAAGCAACCCACAATATATGACACAGGACTTTCAGAGTCAGTGCTCAGTACCTTGTAATATACCTGTATTATTATTTCAGTATTAGCAACCCTAGATGAATCCTGGTGCAGTAGGACATACACAATTACTCCATGTACACTGTGGACCTGCTATTTTCTGATTAGCTTCGAGAAAGTGGCTGATATTGTTTTAGCCAGTGGAAGACCAGTTTCTCTATAAGCACAATTTAAAAATCAACTATTCTGTAGTTTTAGGAATAAAATGGTTTTTCATTGGCTGAAGTTCTACAATTTAACTTAATAAACCCAAGAATAGCAGCAGCAGTTACCCAGAAGTTTGATAAGGTGACAGATTCCATTTGTTCCCTTTTTCAGTTTGAAGAATACACTGTGATTAAGTGATCATTGAGAAGCCCCCCGTCCCCAACTCTTTATGCTATTTAGGAGGTGGGATGGCACTGCCTAATTAAATGTGTGTGTCTTGGGAGCTCACTAAGCAGGGGACACTCAGCAAGTTTCCTGTTAACTTAATAAGCCCAAGGTGAGGCTTGTTAATGGCAGACTTCACAAGCTTTAATTACACACTTTAAGTAGAGATGTGCTAGGGAACCCAAATATTAATCAGATTTAGCACCGCTGAGCTGGGATATCTGCCAATCTGTGAATACAGAGAATGTTTTAATTATGCCACAAAAAAACTGAAAATGTTAGAGGGTCTGATGTCTTCAGGGACTTAACACAGGACACAGGCCTGCAAGAGTATCTTTACAATGCTGAGGAAATGCTTTCATATTAATATTTAAGAAAAGGAATCAGAACTTTGTCACAACCATTATCCATACATTCTGGGTTATCCACAACTGGAGGGACCATTAGGAATGCTGACCACACTGAGTCCTGTCTTTGCTTGGGGTGGGGAGGGGAGTTTTTTTGTTTTGTTTTTGAGTGGGGGATAGCACACATTCACTATCCCACTGTGAAATCCAAGTGCAAACAAGGTACCAGTAGTTTTTACTCCAAGTCAGTATTAGACTGTGACAGGGTGGATCACAGAAACTGCTTTGGGACTGCCACCTGATGTGCCTAGACTACCTCTGAGCTCATTTTCTCTGCCAGACACATTTTCCCTACCTTGCCTTGTTTGAGCCAGACACGCATGCCTGCTGAAAACACAGATTCAAGTAGGAACCACGTCCCCCACAAGCTGCAGGCTTAACTGAAAACAGCTTAAGAAGTGCTCCTCTCTCCAACACTCAAATACCCAGCTCCCAATGGGGTCCAAACCCCCAAATAAATTCATTTTACTCTGTATAAAACTTATACAGGGTAAACTCATAAATTGTTTGCCCTCTATAACACTGATAGAGAGATATGCATAGCTGTTTGCCCCCCAAAGTGTTAATACGTACTCTGGGTTAATTAATAAGTGATTTTATTAACTACAAAAGGAAGGATTTAAGTGGTTCCAAGTAATGACAGAAAAAAAGTAAATTACCAAGCAAAATAAAATGAAGCACGCAAGTCTAAGCCTAATATAGTAAGAAGCTGAACACAGATAAAATCTCACCCTCAGAGATGTTTCAGTAAGCGTCTTTCACAGACTGGATGCCTTCTTAGTCTGGGCCCAATCCTTTCCCCGGTACAGTCCTTATACCAGCTCAGGTGGTAGCTAGAGGATTTCTCATGACTGCCACCCTCTTTGTTCTGTTCCACCCCCTTATGTATTTTTTGCACAAGGCAGGAATCCTTTGTCCCTCTCTGGGTTCCCACCCCTCCTTCTAAATGGAAAAGCACCAGGTTAAAGATGGATTCCAGTTCAGGTGACATGATCACGTCACTATAAGACTTCTGTCAAGGTTCCTCCCCCACTCTGAACTCCAGGGTACAGATGTGGGGACCTGCATGAAAACCTCCTAAGCTTACTTTTACCAGCTTAGGTTAAAACTTCCCCAAGGAACACATTAATTTTATCCTTTGTCCTTGGAATATCCACTGCCACCACCAAACTCTAACTGGGTTTACTGGGAAACGTAGTTTGGACACGTCTTTCCCCCCAAAATCCTCCCAAACCTTGCACCCCACTTCCTGGGAAAGGTTTGGTAAAAATCCTCACCAATTTACATAGGTGACCACAGACCCAAACCCTTGGATCTGAGAACAATGAAAAAGCATTCAGTTTTCTTACAAGAAGACTTTTAATAGAAATAGAAGTAAAGAAATCACCTCTGTAAAATCTGGATGGTAGATACCTTACAGGGTAATTAGATTCAAAACAGAGAATCCCTCTAGGCAAAACCTTAAGTTACAAAAAAGACACACAGACAGAAATAGTCATTCTATTCAGCACAATTATTTTCCCAGCCATTTAAAGAAATCATAATCTAACACATACCTAGCTAGATTACTTACTAAAAGTTCTAAGACTCCATTCCTGTTCTATCCCCGGCAAAAGCAGCATACCAACAGACACAGACCCTTTGTTTCTCTCCCTCCTCCCAGCTTTTGAAAGTATCTTGTCTCCTCTTTGGTCATTTTGGTCAGGTGTCAGCGAGGTTACCTTTAGCTTCTTAACCCTTTACAGGTGAGAGGATTTTTCCTCTGGCCAGGAGGGATTTTAAAGGGGTTTACCCTTCCCTTTATATTTATGACACGCCCCCCAAATCTCAGCTAGGGTGAAACACTGGCTGGGATTTCTTCCTGGAGCTCTAGGAAAAAACAGAGTTAATAAGACACATGCATCTCTAAATATACTACCAAGTACATAAAGACTAACAATATTTTCCACATCTCAAGGACGATTTTAACCAGTTGATTCTGGGAAACTTTCACGGGAGAGTGCATCAGCCACTTTGTTAGAAGCTCCTGAGATGTGTTGGATGTCGAAATCAAAATCTTGGAGAGCTAAACTCCACCGAAGAAGTTTTTTGTTATTTTCTTTGACGGAGTGAAGCCACTTCAGTGCAGCATGGTCGGTTTGCAGGTGGAAACACCGTCCCCAAACATGTGGGCGTAGCTTTTCCAGAGCGTAGACAATGGAGTAACATTCTTTTTCACTGACTGACCAGTTGCTTTCCCTCTCAGACTACAGGGTGGAATTCTTGATCAGGTCCTTTCTGCATTAAAACTGCTCCCACACCACGCTCAGACACATCTGTGGTTACTAGGAACAGTTTGTCAAAGTCTGGGTCCCTTAGTACAGGGTCAAACATGAGTGTCGCTTTAAGCTTGTTAAAGGCCTTCTGACACTTTTCGGTCCACTGAACGGCATTTGGCTGTTTCTTTTTGGTTAGGTCTGTCAGTGGGGCGGCAATTTGGCTGTATTGTGGTACAAATCGTCTGTAATAACCGGCCAAGCCTAAGAAGGATTGAACCTGTTTCTTTGACTTTGGGACAGGCCACTTTTGGACAGCATCCACTTTGGCCTGTAGGGGGCTGATAGTTCCTTGACCCACCTGGTGTCCAAGGTAAGTCATTCTGTTTAGGCCTATTTGACACTTCTTAGCCTTAACATTAGTCCTGCCTCCCTTATGCGCTCAAGGACTTTTTGTAGATGTTCCAGGTGGTCTGCCCAGGAATCCGAAAATATGGCCACATCGTCAAGGTAAGCGACTGCATATTCTCCTAATCCCGCTAGGAGACCATCTACAAGTCTGTGGAAGATGGCAGGTGCATTTCACAGCCCGAAAGGGAGTACATTAAATTCATACAGCCCGAGATGTGTGGTGAAGGCTGACCTTTCCTTGGCAGATTCATCTAGTGGTACCTGCCAGTACCCCTTGGTTAAGTCCAAGGTAGAGATGAACTGGGCCCGTCCCAGTTTCTCTAATAGTTCATCTGTGCGTGGCACTGGATAGTTGTCTGGGTGAGTTACAGCATTTAGCTTACGGTAGTCCACGCAAAAACGTATTTCCCCATCTGGTTTGGGAACTAAAACCACTGGAGATTCCCATGCACTTCCAGAGGGGCGGATTACACCCATCTGTAACATATCCTGGATCTCCCGTTCTATAGCAGTTTTAGCTTGAGGAGACACCCGGTAAGGTTGGACTTTAATTGGGCGAGCACTACCTGTGTCAATGGAGTGGTATGCCCGTTCAGTCAGTCCTGGGGTGGCTGAGAACGTTGGCGCGTAGCTAGTGCACAGCTCCTGGATCTGCTGTCACTGCATATGCCCAAGGGTCATGGAGAGGTTCACCTCTTCCACACCACCAGCACTTTTCCCTTCGTAGTAGACACCTTCAGGCCACTCAGCGTCGTCTCCTCCCTGGGCTGTAAACTGACAAACCTTTAATTCTCTGGAATAAAAGGGCTTTAGAGAATTAATATGGTACACCTTAGGCTTTCAGTTGGAGGTGGGGAATGCTATGAGATAATTAATAGCTCCCAGGCGCTCCTGGACCGTGAATGGCCCTTCCCACGATGCTTCCATTTTATGGGCCTGGAGCGCCTTTAAAACCATGACCTGGTCCCCTACTTTGAAGGAACGCTCTTTGGCATGTTTATCATACCAGGCTTTTTGCTCTTTTTGAGCATCCTGTAAGTTTTCTCTAGCAAGGGTTAAAGAGGTTCGGAGGGTGTTTTGTAGGTTGGTTACGAAGTCCAGAATGTTAGTTCCTGGAGAAGATGTAAATCCCTCCCATTGCTGCTTCACCAACTGCAATGACCCCTTAACCTCACGGCCATATACAAGTTCAAATGGGGAAAACCCTAAACTGGGATGGGATACAGCTCTGTAGGCAAAGAGCAACTGCTGCAACACTAGGTCCCAATCATTGGAGTGCTCATTTACGAATTTACATATCATGGCCCCCGAAGTTCCATTAAACTTCTCCACCATGCCATTTGTTTGATGGTGGTAAGGAGTGGCAACCAAGTGATTTACCCCATGAGCTTCCCAAAGGTTTTTCATAGTTCCTGCCAGGAAATTAGTCCCTGCATCTGTGAGGATGTCGGAGGGCCAACCTACCCTGGCAAAAATGTCTGCTAGTGCCTGGCACACACTTTTAGCCCTGGTGTTGCTTAGAGCTACTGCTTCCGGCCATCGGGTGGCAAAATCCATGAAAGTCAGTATGTACTGCTTTCCTCTGGATGTCTTTTTCGGAAAAGGACCCAGAATATCCACAGCTACTCGCTGAAATGGAACTTCAATGATGGGGAGTGGCTGGAGAGGGGCTTTGACCTGGTCTTGGGGTTTTCCCACTCTTTGGCATACTTCACAAGACCGGACGTAGGTAGAAACATCCTTGCCCATTCCCTCCCAGTGGAATGACCCCCCCAAACGATCTTTGGTCCTGTTCACCCCAGCATGGCCACTAGGGTGATCCTGGGCTAAGCTGAAGAGCTTGGCCCGGTATTTAGTTGGAACTACCAACTGTCTCTGAGGATGCCAGTCTTCCTGGTGTCCACCAGAAAGAGTTTCCTTGTATAAAAGTCCTCTTTCTACAACAAACCTGGATCGATTAGAAGAGCTGAGAGGCGGTGGGTTGCTCCGTGCCGCCGTCCAAGCTCTCTGGAGGCTTTCATCTGCTTCCTGTTCGGTCTGGAACTGTTCCCTTGATGCTGGAGACATCAGTTCCTCATTGGATTGTGGACCTATGATTGGTCCCTCTGGAAGCGATTTAGGGGATGGGGCTGTTTCCGTTGACTGTGAACTGCTTTCCGCTGGGACACTATGTTGGGGTTCAGGCTCCAGCTGAGCCTCTTGTGTAGGGTTATCGGCTGCTGCCGGTTCAGGTTCGGTGGGGCCCTCTGGTGTTGAGGTTGCAAGTACTGGATTCAGTGCTGGCAAATGGTCTGGTGCTGGTTGTTCCGCTGGTTCCGGTTCTAGGACTGGTTCCATCTGGGTCTCTGGGACTGGATCCACTACTGCTGTTGCAGACATTGGCCTGGGGTCCGGGTCCATCACCTTTGACTGGGTCCTGATAGAAGTTTCCGGAATAGAGCTAGGCCTCACGGCTTGTTTAGCCTGGCTACGGGTGACCATTCCCACCCTCTTGGCCCGCTTCACATGATTGGCCAAGTCTTCCCCCAACAGCATGGGGATGGGATAATCATCATAGACTGCAAAAGTCCACGTTCCCGACCAGCCCTGGTACTGGACAGGCAACTTGGCTGTAGGCAAATTGAAAGAGTTGGACTTGAAGGGTTGAATCGTCACTTGGATCTCTGGGTTGATTAAATTGGGGTCCACTAAGGAAGCATGGATAGCTGACACTTGTGCTCCGGTGTCCCTCCACGTGGTGATCTTCTTGCTGCCCACATTCACAGTTTCCCTCCGCTCCAAGGGTATCTGGGAGGTATCTGGGCCTGCAGACCGCTGGTGTGATTCTGGTGCAATGAACTGTAATCTGTTGGGGTTCTTGGGGCAGTTGGCCTTTACTTGCCCCAGCTCGTTACATTTAAAACATCGTCCAGCTGACGGGTCACTGGGGCAAGGTGTGTTGCTGGAGAACGGGGTGGTGGGACGATAAGGGGTCTGGAGGGTTCTTTGGGAGGTAGGTGGGGCCTTGGGCGGCCCCCGGTAATAGGGTGTGGTTTGGGGTTGTCCCTTCTGGTCTCCACTCCCACTGCGACCAGTTTTCTTCTTCTCGGCCACCTCCACCCATCTGGCTCCAATCTCTCCTGCCTCGATTACAGTTTTGGGCTTCCCATCTAGGATGTATCTTTCTATTTCCTCAGGAACACCCTCTAAGAATTGTTCCATTTGCATTAGGAAGGGCAAATTTACTGGAGATTCAACACTTGCTCCCGATATCCAGGCATCCCAATGTTTCACAATGTGGTAGGCATGTCGGGTAAATGACACGTCTGGTTTCCACCTTAGGGCTCTGAACCTCCGACGAGACTGCTCGGGTGTTATCCCCATTCTGACTCTCGCCTTGGATTTGAACAGTTCATACTTGTTCATGTGTTCTTTAGGCATTTCAGCTACCACCTCAGCTAAGGGTCCACTGAGCTGCAGCCTCAGCTCTACCATGTATTGGTCAGTAGAGATGTTGTACCCAAGGCAGGCCCTTTTGAAGTTTTCTAAGAAGGCCTCAGTATCATCGCCTGCCTTGTAGGTGGGGAACTTTCTGGGATGGGGAGTGGTACCTGGAGAAGGACTGCTAGGGTTTGTTGGTATATTCTGCTGAGCCTTTACCTTCTCCATTTCCAGTGCATGCTTCCTCTTTTTCCCTCTCCTCCTCCACATGCTTCCTCTCTTCTTCCACATGCTTCCTCTCTTCTTCCTTCTCCTCCTTCTTCAGCCGCATGAGTTCTATCTGTCTTTCATGTTCCCTTTGTTTTTCCTTAGCCTGAAATCTGGCTAATTCCAGCTTTTGTCGAGCCGTGGATTTTGTCATCCTAACCTCTCTGTTTTTTAACTAACTTTACACCCGAGGTTTAGAAATAAACAAACAAAACTTGGCTGTAAAATTTTGCTGTGCTGGAATAGAATACCTATTCTCTGATAGTGATTGTCAGCCTACAGAAAAAGACAATTCCCTTGTCTCTGCTCTGGCTCCAAATCAAAGCAAAAAACCTCCAACTACTTGGAAACCTGCTTACCAGCAGCCCAAAGGAAAAAAAAATTCCTTTTCAAACTTGTGCTCCTTGTAAAAAAATCAAAATCCTAAAAAAAAAAAAGCCCCTGCCACTTTTGTCTCCAGGCAAATGGGTAGAACACCCCCCTATTTACTTTTAGGAAAAAAAAAAACTTCTGGTTTACCAAGAATGTGAATTTCCCTGCAGAAGGTTAAGTACCCTGCCTCCAGGCAAAGAAAACCTGCAATTCACAAAGATAATCCCCTTTTGTCTCTGCTTGGCCCCAAAGCAGAGAAAAAACAAGCTGCTTTCAGTTTCAGCTGCTTTCTGGACCTCCTTTCCAGCAGCCCCAAAGGCAAAAAAAATTTCCTTTTTAAAATTTGTATTTCTAGTTCAAAAAATCTCAAATTGATCTCAAAATGATTTCAGGTTAATCCCACCACTCTGCCACCATGTCAAGGTTCCTCCCCCACTCTGAACTCTAGGGTACAGATGTGGGGACCTGCATGAAAACCTCCTAAGCTTACTTTTACCAGCTTAGGTTAAAACTTCCCCGAGGTACAAATTAATTTTATCCTTTGTCCTTGGAATATCCACTGCCACCACCAAACTCTAACTGGGTTTACTGGGAAACGTAGTTTGGACACGTCTTTCCCCCCAAAATCCTCCCAAACCTTGCACCCCACTTCCTGGGAAAGGTTTGGTAAAAATCCTCACCAATTTACATAGGTGACCACAGACCCAAACCCTTGGATCTGAGAACAATGAAAAAGCATTCAGTTTTCTTACAAGAAGACTTTTAATAGAAATAGAAGTAAATAGAAGTAAAGAAATCACCTCTGTAAAATCAGGATGGTAGATACCTTACAGGGTAATTAGATTCAAAACAGAGAATCCCTCTAGGCAAAACCTTAAGTTACAAAAAAGACACACAGACAGAGGACTAACACTGGAGGTGGACAATACAATAAGCAGAAATCAAATGTCACTTGTATAAAAATTCACCTTAGTCATTTCACCAATCTGAACCTGGCTAAAACAGGTTTCATTGCTGAGTTTACTATGAGCCACAAAACTGCACTTCTTCTTAGTGGTCACGCAAAGTCCCTCAGATGACACATGACCAGGATTCACCACCAAATTTGGTCTGCTGGTTCAATCATTATCTCCCCCAGCTCAGGCCAGGCACGGACGGGGAGTGTGATGTGAACACGAACCCATGGCCTTTCCCCTCCAACTGCACTGTGAATGTGTGAAACACACTACGATACAGCCTACATTATTTCAAATAAGGGTTTCATCCTTTTTAGCACGATCTGCACAGAATTGACTTTCTGCGCGACAACCATCGTTAGAGACGGAAAACTTACACAGACAGCTTTATATCTACTTCCCCAGAAAACAGGCACATCTAATTAAAGGTAATTCTGCAGCACTCGCAGAAGGAATCTTGTTAAGTAAATGTGACACTCCATGAAAGTAAAAGCTTTAGTATTGGGCCACAAAGTGGAGCTAGGATGAACATACCCTTAACTTCCTGCTCAGAGAGTTCCATATATACAGGTTATTGGGAAGGTCAGCACTCTGACCTCCTCTGCAACACTCCTGGTTCTGTGCTGTGCTCCTGACAGATCGAATTCAACCTAAGCTCTGCTAAAACAGACTGAACAGTGGAAAGCAATACAAGAAATTTAGAAAGAAAAAGCTAAGGGAAGCTCACAAGCACACACGAGGAGGCCCCCTTTTCTCAGAAGCCTTCATGGAGACTGTCAGGTAAGTACTTTTTTCCCAAGTTGTCTTATGGGTTTGCTACAAATGATTTATCTCCACTCATTATATTAGAGAGAAATTATCCTGCCAGCCCATCTGTGGAAACTCCACTCTTACTAAACCTTTTAGAAAAGGCTGCCTCTGACACCAATATAGGTTTCCCAGAGAATTCTGGTAATCCTTCCCAGCTTTAGTGACAGCAGTTAGAGAAAGGCACTTGAAGCAAAAACTCCGAGGTCCCTTACCCTGCTGAAATTCTGTCCAGGTCACTGACTCTAGTGTCTCAGTTTCCCCTTCTGTAAAATGGGTACAAAACTATGTACCTACCTCATCGGAGCCTGAGATAATTAATTAATGCTATTGCTGTTATTATTGTACATGGTTAACCAGTGTTTTGAGGTCCTCATATACAAGGGGTTACAGAGGTTACTATTATTATTTTAACAGATACTCAACCACCACCAAAATAGCTGTAATATGCTGGGGAAAATGCATCCCAATAACAGGCTTTGATATTTTACTTTGACACACTTTGAGAATAAGTGCTAAGACAGGAACACAGGTCACTGTGAAGACATCACCCCCATGTTTCACATTCTGCACTGCTTCCCCTGGAGTCCATTTCCAGATCTCTGTCCTGCTAGGCAAAGCCCTCACAAGATTAATCCGAGCTATCTGAGATACCACTTCCACCTTCACAACCATGACCTCTCACAACAGCTACCTTTCATTTGCATAATAAAAATGTTAAACACAGGGCAGGATTGTGAATGTGGGAGTTAGAACTCCCATAGCAACTGGATCCATGCTATATGGAACTCATTCCTGAAAGAGGTAAGAATGACCAGGATACTGACCACTTTTAGAACTAAGGCCCTAATCTTGCAAACAATTAAGTACATACTAAATACTAAAACTATTTCAACAGGACTACATACATAGGCAAAGTTCAGCATATCCATCAGCATTGGCTGGATTTGAGTGGTGCCTATCTGAAAAAACTTATTTCTTCAGTTGTTAACTATTTGTATTTGTATCTTATTTATTTTAGTTTTCCCTCAATAAGTTCTTCACCTAGGCATACCACACATCCTCTTAAAAACGTACACCAGTAAATATAAATTAATCACTCTCTTTCTCTCATAGTCTGAGAAAGAAAATAAATTGTTACTGTTCTCTATTCTTATACACTTGGGTTCCACACAGACTGTGGGTGACAGGGGACATATAAAGCATTAGTTTAATATGAAGGAATGACATCCAGATCTTCAGAATGCAATAGGTGCTTTTTAAGCAAAACCTTTAAAATAAAGGAATTTGGGTGGGGAAATCCAGTATATTTTTCAAATATTTTATCTTGTGTGTCAAATTGGGATACTTTATCTCACCCAGGCAAACAGCCCTGTCAAGGAGTTTATATGTACTCTACGTAGAGATGGGGTAACAGGGTTATCAAGTGTGCAGAGCTGCAAATAGTGCTAAACATAAAGATCCATGTCTACAGTGTAACTGGCATGCCTGTTAACAGTAGCGGAGTTAAACTGGGTTATGCATTATATAGTACAGTGTTCCATGAAAGTCTAAAAAACTGTCCTGTTTCTAGATGTGCAGAAAGAGACTTCAGCTCCTTCCTTTAGCCTTCAAGGTCCCAAAGCTGCTCCCACAGTCAGAGTGTACTGCCATTGACTTTGATGGAAGTAGGATCCAGCTCCTAATTTAGCCCTTGTTTATTGCACTATAGGTCAATTGAGATAAATTTGAAGCGTCTATGACATAAATAACAAAAACAACATCCTAGTTCTGTTGGCAACCATGACTCAGCTCTTTGAAGTAGGGACCACCGCTTTTTCATGTTTTGAAAGCAGCTGGCACATGATGAATGCTTCTCTTAACAAATAACATTAATGACTTTGAGTGCCTTAACAAAATTAATGAATAAAAGGAGCTGCTAAAACCTTAAAATTCACTGCAGTTGAGGCTAGTCACGCAAATCAATCCCAATAAATCCTAATGTTATCAAACAAAAACAAAATAAGCCCCTCACCATTACCCTATTTTTCTCTTTTGTCTGTGTCATCCCATTGTCATGGTATCTGCCTCATAATCTTTCATAACAACCCTATGAGGCAAGATAATATTACCCCATTTTACACACGGGGACTTAAGGCAAAACAGTAAGGTCCAGATTTTTTAAAGTATTAAAGTGTGGTGCCTAAATACTTTTAAAAATCTGGCCCCAACTTATTTGCCCAATACCACAGTCTTCATCTGAGACTAAGCAGCGGGAAATCTGGATTTGATTCAGAGTCCCAGGCCAGCACCCTAACTTCCTCTCAAAAGACCCATGAACTAAAGAACCACCTAAGTCCTTAAACTAACAAATTCTGCAGTCCCTGAATCCCATTTCCTGCTAGAGAATATTTTTTCCACTGCCCTAAGGAACTCCAAGATGGATTCTCTGCTGCTATGCACCGCTCAGCTGGCTAACTGGCCACTCGGAGCACTCCCCCACCACAGCATGGGGGCCCTCAGCCTCCATAGCAGCTCTTACCCTCATCTTCATCCCAGCTGCCAACATAGGAGGTCCCTGGCAAGTCCCTGCTGGCTGTCAATAATCTGAACTCTTTTTTTGGCCTTTGAGATACTTTTCTGGATTTTAATTTGTTTAACATCTGTTGAACTAAAGCTGTTAATGATGCTTTATTGTTTCCTGCCACTGCTATCCCACAACACTGCTAAAGCTTCCTTATTTGTTATTGTGCCACCTGCAGCAGTTGAAGATAATATTAATGGTGATGAATACCTGAGTTATCTTAAATCTCCAGCTAATCACTTAAATAAGATATTTTTAAATCCCTCCTTTTTCTGTTCCTCATATAGAAAAATGTGATACTGGTTTTATTTAATGAAATTAAAACAAAAAGGGTCAAGTAAAATCCTGTGCCAGTGATAGTTCCAATAACAAAGCAAGAGCAGAGAACACAGTCACACTGGTTTAGCGTAGATGTCGCTCAGACATTCACCCACTTAGGCTCCTTTGTTCTCCTGCCTGAATTAAAAAGGGTGATGCATGAGTGGGTTAATACAAGACCATATATTTGAGTGACAGGCATTCAACCAGGAGCAATGCTACAACAATTCTTATTTTGTTTATGCAACCAATCACTCTTAAAAGATTTCATGTTAATTTTTTATGCTACACTTTATAAAAAATTTAAATAGAAAAAAAAACATTGAAATTGGAATTTTTTGAGAATCTGAATATTGCACCTGTCATTCTTTGCTTCACAACTACTGCTAATTCCTCCATCTCTGCACTCCGTACAAATGTTGGGCCCCAGCCCTGCAAATGATCCACAGGCTGAATTCCCATCCACTTTAACAGGAGTCCCAACAACAAAGGAACTGAACTGTGGGATACAGTTGGAACTGTATGATAACTCCATTGTTTCATGTTCTCTGTGTATATACATCTCCCCCCTGTATTTTCCACTGAATGCCTCCGATGAAGTGAGCTGTAGCTCACGAAAGCTTATGCTCAAATAAATTTGTTAGTCTCTAAGGTGCCACAAGTACTCCTTTTCTTTTAACAAATGAACTGTAGTCCCAACAACAAAGCCTACTTAAGTCCGTGACAAGACTCCTATCAACTTCAATGGAGTTTGCATTATGCCCAGAGAGCTTGCAGGAGCACACCCATTAAACTAGTTACAAACTGCACTCCCAGTTAGGGCTCCACTGTGGCCAAGACTTTTGATGGCAAACAAGGGTCTAAGTGGGAACAAAATATGTCCCCCTCATCCTCTGTGTAGCCTCCCCTCACATTCACTGCAGGACAGGGGATAGAGAAAGTATTGTGCACCCTGTAATTCATGCTTACGTCCTCGGGGGGGAACCAAAAGGGGCAGAGAATGGATGGTGCCTTGGTTTCCTCCTCAAATGTCAAGACAGCTGAGCCAGTACAAGGGGAGAAGTTATAATGTGGTCAGAGCACAGTAGCGAATCAGGCTCCTGGGCTGGGCAAAAAAAGCAGAAATTTAAAAAACAAAGCTGTGACCTATATGTTTGCTGTCCTTTGTCCTGCCATTTGTAATAACTGCTGTTGTATTAATTACCGTGCAAATGACCAGTCGCTGAATTTTTCATTTCTTTTCCCTATAAATATTAACAGACAATTAAAATAATAAAGAATCTGAGATTATATTTTAACAGAGCATTCTCTTCTAATTGGATTAATAATTCACAATCTGGCTACCTCTGATAATTATACACTAGCATACTGCTTCAGTCTTAGAAGCAAGAGAATGCAATTATTAGCGGATATGATTTTTCTTTACATTTGCAAGCTAAGAACACAAATACGGGCAGCCAGAAAGCAACAATAAACTTGCTGCTAAGAGGTAACTGAGCTGCTTTATCTCTTATTATGAGCAATACAATTGCAGGTGCTTTTGACGACATTTTTCCTAGCATGAAAATAAAGTTCCAAGAAAAACTAATATCTGGCGTCCTTAGCAGCTATTATAATTGCTCATCTTTCTCCAAAAAAAAAAAAAAAAAAAAAAACACCCCCCCCCCCCCCCCCAAAAAAAACCCACCTGAATATACGGAAAAAAACACACTTACTATGGTGTTATTGGTTCTCATTTAAGAATAATTTTAAATTAAGATGTATTTTAAATCTTCTACAACAATGTTTTCAATAAACAATTTTAAGCATTGCTGTTCACAGCTGGCTCTTCCCTCTGTTTTTGTTTTCTTTATTCTTTTTCTCCCTGCATACCTTATACACAGCCCCACAGCAGTGCTCCTTCACACCCATATGAGGTGCCAAAATTCTCTCTTCAGTTTACAGCATACAACCTATCAATCTGCTGCTCAGGTTACTGCAGCCCTCTCATTCCCCACACATACCGAGATTCGTCGTTTTATATATAAAAAGGCAAAGCAACCTATTCCAATTGCACTTTATTTTTGGATGTGTTTTCATGCAGAAAGAAAAGGATGGAGTTAGCAAACGAGTTTTTGTTAATATTTCAGTGCGGTTAAAGTTAAAAGCCCTTCCCTCGTGATCTGCAATGGCAAAGTGATTACAATATAGTGGTAATTCAGTAGGTGTTGCGTTTTTGAACTCTTTTGTGTTCTAGTTACATTCTTACACTGAATCCAACACCAGGGCATCTGGACGTTTCATAAATGTATTCAAGTAAACAATCAAATCTGTGTTGTGTGTCTTTCTTCCTCCATCTTTCTGTAAGGAGTTTTTGGGGGGCTGTGTGTTTATTTGATTATGGAGAGATTATTAAAGGAAGACACTAATTCAAATCGGTTCTACATTTTGTTCTGTGGACAGTCACTATAACTACTTACAGAAATGAACAACACAGTTATGCAAAGAAGTGCTCAAAACATTCTGTTCAAAATGTTTTTTTTTATTTTGTCTTGCAGTGGCGGGGGGTGTCAAAACAGACATTTTCATGGCAAATGTCCTTTTTCCACAACCTTTTTTCAAGCTCTGAGAGAGTTGGAAGATGGAAGGCTTTGCTTCTGAGGTGACAGTAACACAGAGTATAGTATTATTAATCATGGCAATATTGTTAGCCCGTATTTCTTGGTTTGGTCTCGTTATGATGCTAGTTGATTCAGCAATCAGTAGAAATCTATCTAGCTGTTTTAGGCATTTCTAAGGGGGCTGGTCCACAGAATAAATTAGCACACAGCAAACTGGCTGTGACTCTACTGTGCACAAGCCTTCGGCAGACCAACTGTCCATGCGCACCTGCTGACACATAACAGCTTGTGTATGCACTCTGATGTAGTGCCTTTTTAAAGAGGACTAAATCAAAGCACAATAACCAACTATGATATGCCAGTAGGGCATATGCAGCAGGCTACTGCAGGGTAGATTCACACCAAGCCTGCCATGAAATTATTGTTCCTGTAGACAAGCCCTAATGCACCCTTCATCATGGCTGATGATATTCCTAACTCTCTAAACTCACCTTCAGCAGTCCGGATGGTGTTTCCCTTCTCCTTGACTCTCCCACTTTAAATTGTTCCCAAAATTTATGTCCTCTTTTCTGTCTGGGGTGACCTCATCTCATCCCCACCCTCACCTCCTCTTCTGTTTTACCTGCAATCTGTTTTTCCACGGTTTTAGCCTTGACTCGCCCAAGGTCACTTAGGAAATCTGTGGTGGAACAAGTAACTGAACTCAGGTCTCATGAGTTCCCAACTATTAGCCTAACCATTAGACCATCTTTCCTCAGACTATTGGCTGAACCTCCTTATTTTTGTTCTCTCTCATTCCCACCTTGCTCTCCCAGTATATCCCAGATACTGCAATTAAAATGATCTTTATTGCCAGATGCTCAAGCTTTTCGTGTCTTCACATTCCTCCATTGGCTTCCACATCAAGTTAAAGCTTCTTTTCCTAACAATAAAGACCCCACACAACTCTGCCCCAGCTTATACACCTCTGCCATCACGTCTTACTACTCCTTAGTTGTTTGCATTTGCCTCCTACCTCACTGTTCCCTTTGTGCCCTTATGCTGTACTTTCGAACTCTTCTCTTCATGCTTTCTTCCATGCTGTCCCTTTAATATGGAACATCCCCCACACATAGCATCCAAAGCAACCTCTGTCTTTCTTTATTTAAAATCACTTAACACCCACTTTTTTGCCCATATCCAGCAATGTTAATTTAGCAAAATGCTGCATCTGAACGGCTTTGGGTTCTTATTAATCACTCACATTTTGCTAAAGACTCAATGATTTTTTGCTTTCGATGCAAGAATCTACCTGAAGTTCTGAGCTACCTCCGGCAGTACCCAACTCATACCCACTAGGACGCAGGCAGAAACAAACAGCTCTCTTTGTGCACTGTTTATCTTTTTAGATCTAGCTCCATTATGGAAGTTCCAAGCAGAAAATTTTCCACAGAGACAGCAATATTTTAGCAATAAAGAGACTTTTATTAAGTTTGAGGGGGAAAGGATGGGAACTGCAGTTGGTACACATGCTTTGGAGATCTCAGGGTTCCTTTTGCTAGGATGAAGGTGATAACTGATGAAGGGACCTTTGAGAGACTCCAAAGCATTGTACACCTCTCATTTTATGTTAGTCTAATAAAAGTGTAGCTGCTTCCCCAATTCTGCTGTCTAGTTCAGTTGGCAAGGACTATGTTTTTCAATAAATCATTTTCAAACCTCTGATATCTATTCCCTTGCCTCAACAATAAAACCTTGAAAAAGCAAAGTTAAAGTTTATCAGTGTAAGGCAGTAGCACATCTGATATAAAGTCACCCTGGATCCCAAATGCTCTCAGGCAACTACAAATACTCAATTATACAGTGTTTGTTCTTGAAAGCTTTCTAACTTTGCATTAGGTAACCAGGGAAATAGCATGGTCCAATGGTTAAGACACCAGATTGGTAGTCCGGAAACCAGGGCTCTATTCTTGGGTCTGACTCTGACCTGCTGTGTGTCCTACACCAGGTCACTTCACCCTCGGTCGCCACACACACTCTTTGTCTAGATTGTAACTAAGTTGTTTCAGGTAGGGACTGCCTCTTACTCAGTGTGTACAGTGCCTACCACAATGGAGCTCCAATCTCAAATGAAGTCTTTATGTGGTACCATATTACCAATTGTTTATTTGATATTTTTTACTTCAGTGTTTGCAGTATTCCCTGTACTCAGAGAAAACCTAGGGAATATTGTTAATACTGAAGAAATGTTATTCCATTTTAAAGAAACTACACAAAATAAGATTTGCATTTAGTTATCTAAGCCATCCACTGCCAAGTTTTTACACGTGACCACCATTCCATTCATTACCAAGTCTACAATTTACCAATAGGGTAGCAATTATATCAAGAGAGAATGCGTGGCAAGTAGCAGTGCAGTATGCAGTTTCATAAATAATCAATGGCCATATAATTCAAAGGTAACAAATATCTGGCTGTTCCTTCAAATCTGGTACAGTGTCTCCCCAGTCCTTGATCAGAGAAGAATAGTAATATTAATAAACAGTTTCTTTTAACTCATTACAGTTTTTTACTGTATAGTCAGCCATGGTCTATTCATTAGTTCTGGCCCTGAATTTTACTGGTGATTGCACTGACTCACTGTGATGTCAATGGGAGTGTTGCCTGCATGGAGAGAAGATTGTAATACCCGCGGGACCGTTGATCAAATAACCTTAATTTTCTGTATATTAATCTACCCCTACATAAAATTGGTATCATAATACCTCCCTCCCTTCTAAGTGTTTTACAAGCCTTAATCAACTTTGTAGTTAAATATCAAATGAAGTGTTTGCACAATTATTATGATTGCTAATTACAGCACCCACTGTCATAATATCAGTATTCCATTAGTTCAAAGTTATCCAGAACATAATTTACTAAGTTATATGTTTGGTACAATGGAGAGATCAAATTCAACCCTCGCCCAAAACCAAGTTGAGTTGGTAAAGTTATGCCTGCTACTATAAGGGTTCAATTTAGCCCACATTCTGTCTGAGGGCATAAGGGCAGCATCCCAGAGAAGATAGTTTCCAAATATCAAGTACACTGTACTTCATCCCTACCCAGACATATATGACACATGGCTCATTCTCCATGAACATACTAGTTGGTCCCCAGCTTCAGCACTCAGGATACTTCACTACATCCCCCTAACTCCTGCACTGTCTTACCCTTTTCATACATATTACATGCTGAGTGGCATCGTCGCAAGCTAATAGACTGTACAATTAATTTAAAAAAATTTTAACTTTCACATTCCTTTGAAAGCTTAATACCACCTACCTCAACTAGGGGCTGTAGTTTCCCCTTTCTGTGTAATACCGTTATTGTTTTATCCACACTTTAGACTTTTGCTGAGTTTTCAAAGCCAGTCTCAAGGCCTATACCCACTCTCATGGTTGTCAGTTAATTCTGACATCTGAAAATTATAGTTAGAGGAAGTAGTATAATCATGACAAGATTTTTCACTTCCACTGCATATAAGGCTCACAAAGTGCTTTACCAGCATTTACTAAGCCCCATAACAATACCTCTCACAGTGGTTGTTACTGTACAAGTGACTGTGTATGTGACAGCAGGTTAAGGCAGAGGGGGATTGGGGTCCTGATTCTAATCTTACACTGACAAGGCTCAGTTAGTTCATATTAACAAATACAGCTCAAGATACAGTACAGATTTCTAGATCAACAAAGGTGGACAGTGCAGAGAAAATTCATGAAGAAAACGAAAGCCACCTCTGACAGGTAAACTTAGCTGGGTCTGAAAGTTGCTCAGGTACTTTTGCTTGGATGAGTCTTCAACTTCTTCATAATTACATTAACCTCACTATTACCCAGGGTTTTAAAAGTGCTTTACCATACAGAAATGGGAAGTAAGATTCAGGCATGCCCTTGAGCTAGAATGTAAGGATAATAACTATCCCTTTCTGCTGGGTTCCACATGAACGCCCCTTTTGGGATTTAAGATATTAAATCTGGCTTTTCCCAAGGCATTGTGCAGCATCAGTATTTGTGGTGACAGATCACTGCCACTAACATTCAGAAACATCACATTTCCTTCACTCCCCCTGCAAAAAAAAAAAAAAAAAAAAAAAAAGACTTAGCATGTTGAACAAATGCCAGGAAATTTAGAGTTAAGGCCAGCACTGCCCTTGACTTTGCTGACTCTGAACAGGCATTTACAGGGCTCCATCAGCCCTCATCATGCTACTGTAATATCATTACTATCACAGATCAGCCAGCAATTTGAATTTCCTGAACACCACTTCACTATTTCTTTTTGTATTAGCCCGTTTACGTTGGTGGCAATGGACTTCACCATAGGAAACCTGGCTATGGGGTTGAATGAGTTTATTTCCACTGCATTAGTACAAAAAAGAGAACATGCCTGAACACTGCTGAGGGTACAGACAGGGGGTTTTATAATGAAGTGAATTGAAAGGGGGGAATCACTGTAAAGGTAGAAAATCTTACAAGTCTTTGCTGTGTTGGATCTGTTTGGCAAAGAGTTTCATTCTAGGCCTTAATCACAGGAATGAGATCTGTTCTAAATTGTTTGCATTTGTCTCTAAGTGACTGGAAATTTGCTTGTTAAGTGTTCAGGTGGAGGAAAAAGCTTTCTCAGGTGCAGGAAGAAGCAGTGCTGTGCAGCCAGTGGAAAGAAACATTCAAACAATTATACACCCTACTGCTCCAAGTCATATTAAAACAATCTGCAAGCTAATGCAATGCTAACAACAATGTCTCATAAATGGTAAACGGGCTAGATGAACATCCTGGCTGAGCAGGCTGGATGAACAACCTTCCTAGTTAAAAAATACAGTATCATTGCATTGTTCAACAAGGTTTTAAATGCCAGTTCTGGTTTTATACATGGTACATCTAATCGGAGTTTCCAGCACAGCTAATGGCATCTATTTCAATGAGCACATCAGAGAACTTGCCTTTTGGAAATCCAGCATTTCAGCAACGACTGTAGCAAATTAAAAACACTTTCTGGTTCATGTGCTGTCTCTAACAACATCTGTACATGGACTGCCTCAGTCACTTTGGGTCTAATCTTTAACTCAGTACTGTGCCAGAGCAGGTGGGCTGGATGCTAAGAAGGTGCACAGAGGTAGAAGTGGCAAAGGAATCCTCTCCCCACTCAGTCTGCAGCATGGCTATGGATCTGATCCATCTAGCTGTTTAAGCCCAAGAGTGAACAAAGCAATCTGTGCGCCATGCGGTGTCCTTCCACCAGGCCAACACCAGAAGGTCCATGTAGCAGCAGTACTCTGACTGCATTTCTAGCTTGCCCATGCACTGCTGTGCAGAAAACCTCCCAAATGGACATTTTCACATTATACAAAGATGAGCATACTCCAAAACCTCCCTCCTAGGCTAGACAGGGGAAGTGAACTTTTTCCACCACCACCAGAAAGAGAGAGAGTTTTGTGCTTCTTTGTGCATTGGCAACATTCAAACATTTGCACATTGTACATGCCTCAAGACAGAGAGAGGGCTTAGGCACAACCCTCTGGAAAGCAATCCAAATTCTGAACAACCCCCAGCCTGGAAGTGTTTGACTCCAGAGTTTTTTAGTATGGCCCAGAACACAGGTAGGGAGCAGCAAAAGAATTGGGTTAGCAGTCTGGGCTAGAATTACGCACATCCCCTACAAATTTTGGAGGGGCTTGCGCAGGCCAACCCCTGAAAACAGTGTAATTACATTAGGAAGGAAAATATACTTTCAGCTTCAATCTGGAAGAAGTCTGCCTCGTTCCTCAGGATTTTTGCAATTTCATTCTAACTTTATTCATCGCAACAACTCTTTTGACTCTACATTTGTCCCTGTAACAGAGCAAACTACCATAGAGACTTTGGAAACCCAAGAGGTACAGCTGTGTTATATCAAAATCTCTTATTGAGTTATAAGGAAAGGTTCATAGGAAGAAAAATTCAGCTGTAGGTGTACACAACCAAATTGGCTTCATCATTCTTTCTCCCTATAACTTCCTCTCAGTGTACGTCTTCCTGCATAGTTAACCCAGGTGATGAACACCCACATCTGACTTTGGGTCTGCCTAGCCCAGATGTAAGTGACCCCACAATAAAGTCCTACTTGTGTTACTGTGTCCTCCCTGTTGTGTATGTATCTGCAGCTGTACCTGTATGTGACTGCAGCATATCCATTGGACCTTTGTACAGAGATGATCTGGGATTCTTTCCCAGTCAATTGTAGACCTCATCTGTTCTTCAGGTAGGGTGACCAGATGTCCCGATTTTATAGAAACAGTCCCGATTTGTGGATCTTTTTCTTATATAGGCTCCAATTACCCCCCACCTGGTCCCGGTTTTTCACATTTGCTGTCTGGTCACCCTATCTTCAGGGGCAATTGAGGAAAGGGCTTTGGCGAACTAGTAGCACTCAAATGACTGAGCCTGAATCCTTGCTGCAAAATGAACACGTTTTAGCCCAAGTTCAAATAGAGGTTGGATTCTAACCCACACCCCCAGCCAGGTAAGCCAGCCCAGGCTTAGGGCATCTCCAAACCCAGACCAGAGTTGTTGTTTTTTTGTTTGTTTGTTTTTTGTGGATGGGAGGGAGGATTGGGATTATTGGGGTAATGCATGAGTTAACAGTGCAGTGGAGACATACATGTCCTCAGAGAGTACAATCTTGAACATTCTTACCTTGAGACAAAATCTTAGCAGAGTTTTCTCTGAAAACAGAAAAAGCCACCATGCTTGATAATAGCTGCTGGACTCCATTTTAGATCAAAGGAGAAGAGCTTGTAAGTGCTGCTATTTATTCCTTTACACAGCACCATCAGGTGTCAGAATCCAGTACTGCAAAGAAGTCTGCAGTGCAACTCCCCAGTGCAGAGTGGGAAACTGCTAAATACTGGTTGGTTAGTTCTGATTCTGGATTGTCTGGTTTTGAGGGCAATACTCCCTACTCCTTCTTGCCCAGAGAAAGTAGGGGGGTGTAATTGTGGGTAAGAGGATACAATATAGATATAGAATCAGAAAGTAAGGAAAGGGAAGATGGAATGCATAGAGATATGAAGAGAGCTGATTAGTTAAAACTAACAAACAAGGGTTGGAGTATGAAACCAGTCCCCAGAGTGTAAAAGCTCCCTTGAACTTAGGACTTAGTGATATTTAGTTTTTCAGATGGACAATTCTTCTGTTTGTTTTCTTCAGGCTTCAGCTTTGGAGTCCTGATTATCTGAGCACCTATTTATATGAGCACTCTTTATTGAGTGTACATACCTGCATACTTACAGAGAAAAGCTTGAAAATGTGAGGCATAAAACCTCCAGTTAGAAGGCAAATAAAAAGAACCCAAAAGCATTTTACAGGTAAAATGATTGGTTTTTATACATTGTGTTTTAAACTTATTTTGGAAGTTGAAAGTCAAGCTGAGCTAGTTTTGGTATCTTTCATGCTTTATCACTTGTAACACTGGTACAACTGAAGTTTCCTATGTAGGTAAAAATGCAACTGAAGTGTCTATTTCTGTACATCTCGAGGTAAAAATTCTCTTACTGGAATTTAGTTAACTAGTGTATTAATACACATGCTAAACAGAATCTACTAACTCTCTCTTAGCTGTGTTGGTTCTATAGGGCTAGCAAATCAAATATAGTACTAGATTATTTTTAGTGATAAAGCAAACAAATGTGACTTTAAGTATCTAGAGAGCAGATTGGTTGACCCAGTTCCTTTTCTGCACCTTACTCCACTTGATAAAACAAGAATGTTAATAGTAACTCTTCTACAGAGTTGGGGGAAAAACCCCCAGGAGTTTGTTTGTTTTGAGGGGGACATAGATCATCAGTAATCTGAAAATTGGAAAACTTCATCCAGCTCTATTCTTCTGATGAAGTTCATTTGGCTGTGTATTTCCTTAGGTAATTCTTTTGTTTAAAGAAATAACTCTTCCAGAGTTCTGTTTTTTTTCCCTTAATACTTTTTCTAGTATTTTCTTGAAAAAGTAGAATAGAGTGAAGAATATATTTTAATTATCAGTTGCTAAAAATACATGAGGCAGGAGTGTCTGCCTGGGACAATGGGGTCACACTTCTCTCCTCAAGAGACCCAACAAACAGCAGCAACAGGTCTCCAATTCATTTCTTGGGACAGGTGGAAAGCATCAGATTTGAGGTGATTTTTCATTCCCTGAGACTTGTGGATTATAAGTTGTGGGGTTCACGCCCTGGGAGACATGAAGAACAGCAGGATGAATAATTACTCCGGTGTTCCTCTCATGAAATGTAGAAGTTCCATTGGTTTCATCACTGGACATTGTTAACTCCTTGAAGAGCATCTTAGATTCAAGCATGTGCCAACCAAACCTCTGGTTTCTTTGATCCATAGCATTTGGTGTGAAGGGGCTTGGAGAGTATATTAGAGTAGCCTGCAGCCCTAACATGCACTTCAGGTACTTATGGGCATTTACAATTCTAGCTTTGTAAGAGATATGAAAACTTATCACAAAACTTAAAGCGTACAAATCTTATCAGCTAGATATGCTTCTCTTCAAGTAATGGTAACAACCTGCTGCTTTTTTCAGTCCACTATCTCAATGTACCTTGGAATCTTCCCCAGACGTCTCCTCTGGCCCAAGAGTAGGTACAACAAATTTCAGTGAGGAAGCAGGGGCCTAACCCTGTCAGGAGCATCTTCCACATGGTTCTGGACATCCTCAACTCCAATTAGCTTCAATTGCAGGTTTATAAAGAATGTTAGTGAGGGGTAAAATCAGGTTTGGGATGAAAATGATCTGGTAACCTCACTGTGGAGTCACTAGGGCAATGCAATATTATTTCCTGACTCTCCTCACTTCTCTATTTCTTCCATGACCACACTCCATGCATATATAAGATAAACTCAATTTTCATTTTATTTTCACAGTTCATCTCTAATTATTTCTGAACTATGGAGTTTATCCTGCTGCCCTTCCTTGGGCAAAAATCCTGCTGTAGTGAATGGGAATTTTGCCTCAGGAACGGCTGCATGATTAGGTCCTCTGTATTGAAATCAGGAGTCAGGAATACATAATTGTAGGCTTTTAATCATTCGTTTTTCTTTGGCAATATATAACAGAAGCAACTACATTGTTTTAAAATGTAACAGTGTAATTATATATATATTTTAAAAGTATTACCACCGCAGATGGGGAAAAGCAATCTTGAATTTGAGGGGTTACAGATCTGGATCTCTGGATCCAAATTTTGGTTTTGAGTTAGACCTCAAACTGGGTGAGGCTTATCTTCCAATTCCAATTCAGATGCAGACAACATCTTGTAAGAACAGGTGTTTGTTCAAGATTTTGGCCAAAGGGGGACAAAGAATCACAAGAGAATACCTCATCTTCTGAGCCTTCCACAATCCTAAGGGAAAAGTTTTTGAAGAGGATAATGGTTTGCTAACAATTATTTGCTTAGCCTTCATGTAGATGAGTTATTACCAAAAAATAAGAAAATGCAGATAGGGTGTTAACTATCTTGCATATTCCAATGTGCCACTTGCATTTCACAGTAAAAAAAAAATATAAATGGCTAATAACAGTGGTATTTCAAAATAGCTATATGTAAACAAATCATTTTGGGAGAGTTAAAGCTAATGATATGCACAAACTTTTCCCCAAAATCAGTGTGAGAAGACTAAAGAGATTTTAAAATTAAAAAGTGGAAATGTTAATTTTCAGTTTTTCTTCAGAGCAGTGCTACTTTGTACAATTCTGTTCAGAAAAGACAAACAAGCTGTTCGAAGATCCTTGCTATTTTGCCTAGGAATGTTTTTGTTGTTACTGCCCCACTGTGGCTCATGCAAATATCAATGAAGGGCGGTTGTTTTTTTCTGACTGAGCAGACACTTGGAGAGGGGGAAGAAAGCAAAGGCATCTTTCTATATTTATTCAGTCTGCCATGCTAGTGATCTACAGTTATAGGCAAATACAGCTGTAATCCCTGATCACATTGTCTTCTGAGTCCTTATTAAAAAGCTAATGTATTCCTCTTTTCAATGTGTATATTTTCCACTTATAAATAGTACTGTTAGATAGCAAGAAATAGAGAGAGATGCAGTAGATAAATGGGAAACTGATCCAGAGAACAGGCATATCATTGAGTCGTAATAGGGAGACTGAATCCTGTGCAGTAACTCCTGAATGGTAACACTTTTAATGAGTGATATTATCCACCTGTGTGTCTAAGTGCTTTTTCTACTCACAGTCTCACTACACAATTTTTTTCTTTTCCATGGCTTATTCCTGAGGGAAATTCCTAGGTGTGCACTGTAATCTGGATATATGTTGTACTACATTGTACTTTGGGTTACATCAAGGCATCAATCTGACAATCAGCAATTTCCTTTGTTTTTGCTTATATTTCCCCATGGCTACCGTTAGATACAATGGGCCCAATTCTCTTGTGCTGTGTGGCTTTGGGCTGCACTGCCACAACAATCTGTCTCACCAAGCAATGGGGAGCCTCTGGATGCATAGTCTTTCCCCTCTCCTCTTTGCTGCCAGTGTAGTAGTGAAAGGGGACAGGTCTGGAATACCACAATGCCATGCTGATCTCAAGCAGCCATTGTGGACTCCTGGGCCTGTTTGTAGTGGACATAACTTAGAGCAATTCCATGCTATTCTAACTCAGTACAGAGGGAGTGGTCCTTATATACAGCATCCATAGGCTCAAGGCAGGGCAAGGATGAGCTTTAAACTACCTTTGCATGCCACTTCCTGCTCCTTTCCCCCGCACTTGCACAGTTCTGCTACACGTGGCTTAACTGTAACCAAGGATCCATCTCAAGATATTTCTGAGATGAATCTGATTAAAATGGGGAAAAGTGTCTTTTGATTCATGATTGTTTCCAGGCACAGAAGCAGGGAGAATGTTGCAAAATACTGAGTCACCCTTCTCTCTGACCTTGATTTGCAACGTACAATTTAGCGACTTTCACATCATGTCCGACATGCACATGGTTAAAAAGGTCAGTGAGCTTACCCACCCGTACATACGTAGCTCACCTGTTTTGTGAGTTCAGCCTGTCACCACACTCAAGTTCTGTGTTTCATCTGCACAAGATGGCAGAAATCTCTCATTCTCGTAACATGCAGGCTACCACTGCACCATATTTCCCGTTGCAGCTGAAGCATGTTTATGGGGCTGAGCATACCACAATATTTAACTTTCCTTGACATTATTAACATCTAACCTATATCTCTCTCTTTTTTAAGATTTAGCTAATTACCGCTTGTCCTACCTTCAGTGGATATGGAGAACAGTAGATCACCATCCTCTTTATAACGGCCTTTAACATATGTGAAGACTGTTATCAGCTCTCTCTTCAGTCTGCTTTTCTCAAGCCTAAACATGCCTACGTTTTTGTGGTTTTTTTTTTCACCCCAGTTTTCATCATAGGTCAGGTTTTCTACACCTTTTATTGTTTTTGTTGCTCTCCTCTGGACTCTCTCCAGTTTGTCCACAGCTTTCTCAAAGAGTGGTGCCCAACACTAGACACAACCCTCTGCATACTGAATTTCAATGATGCTTAAAGCTGTCTATGCAGAATGCTTAACCTTCCCTTTCAACCTGCATTGAAGTGTTTTTCTTGTTTTCTGGAAACATCAGCATGGCAGGACACCAGGGAGCTTCCTTCTGTTACAGTGATTGTTTAGTTAGGATGCCTTGTGGAAGGTCTGCCTAATGTGGCCACTCACCCTATAAAAAGCTCACTGTTTCCATATCAAACTATTCATGCATTGTATCCACCTCTCACAAGAGAATAAACAAATTCTGTGAAATGTTTTGTGCTTTCCAACATTTGAAGAGTCTGCACCTCACTGTAGTATTAGGGGGCTCTGCTAATGGGTTTATTTGCAGATATTTGTCACCGATGCATGCAGCCACCATAGCACGTGGGAGAAGAAACAGCATTCACAGCTCCACCCTCTGCTTTGCAATTCATGTGTAATTATGGCTTTTATTCTTGGAAGCACTTGTGTGGTGGAGTATCCTTTTCAGCATGTTCCATACCCTCTGCTGGGCTAGCTTTTCACTAGAGGAGAAAGAACATTTTAAATAATAACTCACTGAGAGGGCAGACGGCAAGTCACTACATTAATGGGTGGAGTGTACCTTAGGCAGGCAAGCAGAACCAGCAATAACTGAGGAGTGCAAAGGAGGGCAAAAGGAGCCTTCACAATATACCAGAGCCTGCCCCAATGAAGTTACAGTGGAGGAAGGTTGCATCTATGGCATCAGCACCCACCACAGCAGAGCTATGGTTAGGGAGCCCAATATTTTAAATAGTTTTAAGGGAAGAGCTAGGACAATTCATGGTCTGGAAAACACACCTTTAAATGAGACACTTAAGGAGCTCTGTTTCTTTAGCTTCATCAAGAGAAAGTAAAATACCCTGTGGAGACTATACCTAATGCAACAAGACTCCAAGCTAACCAACAGAGGCTGGATGATCCAAAGACTGAAAGGCAAAGCTAGAAAAAAAATCAAACTGGAAGAAAGGCACAAACTCTTAATGTTGGAACTGGGTCAGATTTTTGGATTAGTAGTTTATTCACTGAAACAGTGCAGTTTTGGAACCACCCAAACTATATGTTGAATTCAGACAAATGGGGGAAGAAATGTTTCCAGAACAGTTAGTTTCGATTTTCCAGGCTAGATTCAAAAGTCAGCAGAGGAGCTACTCACCTGATCCCATAACTTTAGCCTAGAGGTTAGGGGAAATTAACTGGGATGTGGGAGATCCAGATTCAATCCCCCCCTGATGTGGAGCAGAGATTTGAATGTAATCCCCCACCTCTCAGGAATGTGTCCTATCCACCAGGTTAAAGTCATTCTCTCTTTTTGTGGCCCCATGATTATTCAAGTATTTTATACATAGTGGAAAAGCTTCCATAGGAGAGACTGAGATGGTAGCCTGCTAGTTAGGGCACTCACATGGCAGGGGGGAGCCCTCAGTTCAAATTCCTGTTCCACATAAGGCAAAATTGGGAATTTCCAGGTTTCCTACATCTCCAGTGAGTACCCTAACCCATGGGCTCAAGGTTATAGGGTGGCTCAAGGCTATAGGGTGGAGGATAGTAGCTCCTCCTCCACCTGTATTGTGAAATTTGCCCTTTACGTCCTTTGCTTTTGTTTTAAATTTTAAATGCCAGGAACTGAAGTGAGAGAAACAAGGTGTGTGAGGTAAGTTAAGATATTCCCTCACCCATCGTCTCTCTGATATACTGGGACCAATATAGCTACAACAACACTACAAATAGGAAATGAAATGTTTCATTACAGGTCAAACAAAGTTTCTTATTGACTTTGATTTCTGAATTTACTGTTTAGGTTCAATTCAAACCAATTTTTTTTATTATTATTTTTCAGAACTGCTCGCAAACCAAACAATCTGATTCACTCCACTCTACTTAACAGTGCAGGTAACTACCCACTAGGCAGGCTTACCAAGGGATGTGATTAGACTCCAGCTACAAACCCATTGACAGAGTGGCAGTGTCTACTCTTGAATAGAGTGGCAGACTTTTCACCTTGCACTTACTCAGAATCCAGCCTGAATGAAGCAGAAAGCCTCTGGAGATGACTGTCTTTGCACAGCCTTCCCTGATGCATGCGTGTGAACATTTCCAACCCAACCTGTGCCTTAACAGAGAGTCTACTCTCATGGTTAAGAGTCAGCACACATAAATTCCACATTTTTACAAACCACTGGAAGAGAGTGTAGAAGAGCGGTCAAGGACAACGGGCACTCAAGAAGGAGCATGAAGGAAGACAGGCAGGCAGTGGGGAGTTAGAAGTGAAGGAAAGGAAGATTTCAACTGTCTTCTTGTGTAACATAAATTAAAAAGGTGAGTTCTGTGAACAAGGCTATAAGCACATTGTGGGGGCTCTGGTGAATAACAAACCACTTAAGCTCTGCTCTTTGGTTTATTACAATGTCACCAAAGTCTCTTGATATGAATAACTTTGCAATTTATAGCAACCTACGGTATTCATTCATTCTCATTCCCGCACTTATCACACATGGCGCTATGCAACAGCAAACAAATAACCATCACACAAGTCTTGGTATTTCTCATATTAGCAGTGTAGGCAAGAACAAAGCATTTCTACCATACTACAAGAAGTGTTACATTAGCTTTTGAGTAAAATATTCAAAAGTACCTAAGTGATTTAGGAGGCTGGGTTCCATTTCCAAAATCAGCTCAGACATTTAGGAATTTAAGCTTCAGTGAAACTCACACCCATGCACAGCAGTCTATTCCTCCACAAGCGCACAGTGCTGTAAGCTCAGGCAATATTCAAAAGTTCACAGCTTGGGGGCATTTTCATAATTTCTGTGCCTTCAGTGAAATTGTAATTTACAGAGGGCCCTAATCATGATACATCTCCCCTATTTTATAAACATTTTAATAGAAACAGTAAAAACAAATAATAGAAACCCAGATTCCCACTCCGGGTCCCTTTGGCCTGAGGTTGCAACCACATAGTCAAGTTGGAGTCTTGTCTTTACAATAGACTCAGCTGGTTACATAGTCTTTGAGATTGTTTAATCTACTCAACAGGTGACCACACCAAGAATCACCTCTTTCTGTCTTCCTGTCACCTGTCTCTGAGTCTAGCAAACTATCTGTGAATTTTTTTCCTGACCTGTGGACGGTGTCCTGTCTCTCCGTTCTGTGATGATCGCTGTAGGCTCTCTTTGGGTGTTATGTCTGCTGGTTCATAAATGGCTCCTGTTCCTTCAAATCATGTATCCCTCTTGCATAGTCACCTCGTATGAGCTAGTGCCTTTAGTCCTCTCCTTTGGGTGTCTCTTTAATATGAGGATCACGGGGGTACTTGTCTCCAGGGCCCATAGGTCCTTGGCTGACCTGTCATACTCTAGTGCCTATTTTCTCTAATTGTTGGACATCTCTTCTCAGCAGTATCTCCATCCGTCCCGCTGCAGGAGGTCTCCCCACACTGGTAGCAGGGTTTTGGTCCTGCTTCATCCCACCAGTGCACAGGATTGTTTTGGCACCGCTGCGGTGGGGTATTCCTGAGCACCAAAAATGCTAACACAGTGTCTGAACAGAAGAAATAGCCTTGTGTAACAGTCTCTTAGCTGTTTTCCCAGATGATTCCAACTTACCATTACTCTGTGGGAAGAGATGTGGTGGTCACACTCTGATCCACATGCAAATTCCTTGAATTCCTCTGAGGAAATTGGGATCTGTTGTCGGTGAATTAATTCAGTTTCTGGAATGCCATATCTCACAAATTGCAAATCAGTATGCAAATCACTGACTTGCTTCTTGTATCACACAGGGAATCAACCTCCCCAAAATTTTAATATCAGTCCACTGTACACAAGTATTGTTTTTTCCTTGAAAATAAATAAGCCTGCTCCCCTCTTTTTCCATAGTCAGCTCGGCAGCTCATGTGGTAAGTCTCTTTTTGCTAGTGGTTATCACAAGACTGGCAGGTGTCACACCCTTCATCAAGGAGTGGAATTGTGTATTCATTCTCAGCCAGTAAACATACTCTTGAACCTGTCTGAGACAGCTGTCAATGCCCAGGTGTGAGGCATGTATTTATTTTTCATAATATCCCTATCTGAGGTGGGGGCAACAGTTCTCTGTCTACAAAGCATGATTCTATCCTGCACACTCAGCTCATCTTTCATTTGAAAATATGGTTCCGCTCCTACCAGTGCTTGGCTTTTATCTCCCGGCCATCCTGTTAGTATCACTCTTTTAACTGCCTGTAGTTTGATGTCCTTTTCTGCAGCCTCTTTGATTTCCATTAGCTTTGCTGTTGAAACTGGGACATAATTCAACATGTTAATGGATTCATTGTCCTGATTCCCGTCCCCCAACTCACTGATGCTGGGTATATATGCCCTGCTCAGGGTGTCAGCTAACTCCAGTCACCTTCCTGGACAATATCTGATCTTTATCCAGTAGCACTGGAGTCACGTCAACATGTGCTGTAATTGCTTTGGAGCACTGAGAAAGGGCTTTGCCATGATTGTCTCTAGGATTTTGTGGTCTGATTGCACTATTACTGGTTGATCATAGGTGAACTGATAGAATCACTCCATTCCAAACACCACAGCCAGAAATTATTTTTCTATTTGGCGTACCCCCATTCCATCTCTGACAGGGCTTTAATGCCTGGCATAAGTGACAGCGTTCTTCTGCAAAAAGGCTGCATCCAATGCTTTCTCTGATGCATCACTCTAGAGTGTCTCTGGCTCTCCTGGCCAGTAGTGCTTCAGGACATGGGCATCAGTTATCATCTGTTTCAACGTCATGTCAAATGGTTTATGTTGGGGATCTGACTATACAAAAATGGCAACAAAATGATTAAGGGTATGGAACAGATCCATATAAGGAGAGATTAATAAGAATGGGACTTTTCAGCTTGGAAAAGAGACAACTAAGGGGGGATATGTTTGAGATCTATAAAATCATGCCTGGAGTGGAGAAAGTAAATAAGGAATGGTTATTTACTCTTCTCATACCACAAGAACAAGGGGTCACCAAATGAAATTAATAGGCAGCAGGTTTTAAGCAAACAAAAGGAAGTATTTCTTCACGCAATGCACAGTCAACCTGTGGAACTCTTTGCCAGAGGATGTTGTGAAGGCCAAGACTATAACAGGGTTCAAAAAAGAACTAGATAAATTCAGAGAGGATAGGTCCATCAATAGCTATTAGCCAGAATGGGCAGGGATGGTGCCCCTAGCCTCTGTTTGCCAGAAGCTGGGAATGGGCGACAGGGAATGGATCACCTGATGATTGCCTGTTCTGTTCATTCCTTCTGGGACACCTGGCATTGGCCACTGTTGGATGATAGGATACTGGGCTAGATGGACGTTTGGTCTGATCCAGTATGGCCATTCTTATGTTGACCAGTCCCACTCAACATCCTGCCTTTTGAGCTGATGTCTGGGTTCCATTATGGCAACCAGGTGTGGACAGCACTTGGACAGAAAATTTGTCATTCCTGTGAAGTGCTGTACTCCTTTCACATCCACTGGAGCTGGCACTTCTCTGCTTTGATCTTGTTTGGGGTCTGCTTTCAGTCCTCTCCTGTGAGCAGATGTCTAATCTGTCATCTCATGCTGTGTGAGTCACACTTTGGGGGGAGTCATTTTTATGTTCTTGTCCCTGAATCACTGTAGCTTGCAGTTTTCTGGCAAAGTCTTGTTCAGCTTCTGTATCATTGCTCCCTTCACCTACAATAAGGATAGCATCTGCAATTATTTTCACCCCAGGCAGTCCATCCAGTGGTTGGGTGAGCCTTCTATGAGGCTGTGGCAAGTGTCAGGGTGGTACAGACCTCTTTGGCTTGTTCCCCTATTAAGTAAAATAACAGTTTTCCTTTCTTGCTGTTGTCATCCTCCTTTCACTGGGTCCATCGCTGGACTGGGTCTGGGTCTGGGTCTGCAGGGCTCCGTAGGGCTTCAGACCAAATTCCATGGCAAAGAACTCACAGCTCAGATGCTGCCACCACGTTTCGTTCACAAAGAGTGAAGCTGAATGCAGATTAAGTTGGACAAGTGGGACTTCGTTAAGACGTATACATTGCTATGTCCATGTGGCTGTATTGCTTCCAGTCCAACTCCTCACATTCCCTGTGTCCTGATGTCCCCTCAACAACAGTCCCAACGGGGAACATAGGCCCTCTGACTCCAATTCCACTGACCATGATACAACCAGAACTGCTATAGACCGGTGGGTAACAGAGCCTAGCTTCCACCATATAAATAGGGCATACAAACAAGTTAATGGTGGGTTTTCTGACTGTTGACACAGAACTTGCTATGACACAGAGGGCAAATGTTTGTTTTTGTCTTATTGGGAAGCAAATACTGAAAACATGTGCAGATGCTTAATAAATAACTCTGGAGGGAACTTAACACCAATCTGTAAAACACATAACCTTGCTTTCAGTTCTTATTAGTCATCATGAGGACTGTCTTCCAAGATAGTGAGGGTATTATCATGGTTGACTACATTACACTTAAACCCGTCAGGGTAGCACTATATTTACCAGCTGCGCAACCTGCAGTAAAATATGAAAAATACAGATTATGGCACACTCTTACATCCCTAAGGTCTTTTCTGAGTGGCTTATAATGTCTAGTTTAGTTTATATTGTGCTTTAAATTTGGCAGAGATGTAAACAGGCAGGCATGTTTTATTTTCAATGTAGTGAAGTCGTTTTGTTTAGCTACAGCTAGATCATGCCCTGTCTTATGTAGTTGTGCAGATTAAGGTTTCCTGCTCCCCTCTGCAGCAATTCCACCTAGCTCTTGGTCCAGATCTGGTATGGAGCACAGTCTCCGCTCACCATTTACTCCCTGTTGGGAGCAAATGGGCAGAGGCGGGTGGAAAAGGGTAGGGAGGGTACAGAATAATGGCTCTGCCCCCAAAGCACCGGCCAGCATAGCTGGGCTGGCAGGGGGAGTTGGGGAGTAAATTATACTTTATAAATGGGTGTTGAAATTTATATATCTATCCTGTGCACTGAATGAGGCAAGGGTCCTATGGAAAAAGTAGTGTGATCATGCAATTAAAGACCATATCATAATGCATACATACAAAGGGGCTTAATTAAGATTGCACAAGCAACCATGAATCTGACATTTCATAACTTTTGAGAGCTTGACTTTGTAACCTTAATTTCCCTATCAGGTCATTTTTAATTAAACATTATTGGATTTTTAAAGGAAAACAGTAAAAAAGAATTATTTTATATGCAACAGAACAATCCCCCCACCATGTCTCACAAGCAGAATTTGAACCTTCAGCACTTCAACCCAGTCTGCTACCTCAAGAGTTACAGGATTAATTACATTAGTTAGTAGCAGTAGAAAAAAATTTTCCTCAAAAGAGGAGATTTGTCCTTCGGTCTGCCTGGCATTCTCAGCCCACTGTTTCCCACCTGCAACTGCAGTTGCTCTGGCAGCTTCTAGACACTCCCAATACTGTGGTGACAGCAATGTGGGCCAAGACTACACAGAGAAATTTACCAGCAGAATTATAATGGTATAATTTATTGCTCTGGTTATACTGATATAATTCCCTGTGTGGACACACTTGTTCTGGAGTAAGAGTGGCTTTTTCCAGTTTAGCTTTATACTGCTTTCAATTTTTTCTGAGGAACACAAACAAGAAAAGTGAAATGGTGATTTTCAACAGTTGATATCTCAACAAAACCTGAATGGAATTTTCTAGGACCAAAGAAAGGCACTTTTCTAACTTGAGGGCTTTCTTCTTGCTGAATTTCAAAGGCTTGCTGCAAACAATGCAGGTTCCAGAGCTTCTAAACAAAAGTCACAAGGAACACTCATAATGGAAAGTGTTAGGCAATCTAAATATAGCAGTTCGTACTAGCTCTCTCTCTGCTTCCAGTAGTTCCTAGAAATCCCAATGCATAGTGAGTCCATCCCAACACGAAATAACTTAGAATTTAAATAGACAAGACCAACAAAGGCTGGGAGGGAAGCTGAGGCAGATAGAGGTGAAGTGGCTTGCCCAAGGTCACACACAACATCAATAGCATAGACAGGAAACAGAGCCAAGGTCTTCTGACAGCCAGTCCAGTGTCTTATCCATGAAGATCATGCTTTCTCTTAGAATATTATCAACTACTTATAATTCAAACATGTAATCAACTTTACAAGATATTTAAACCCAACAAAGCAAATGCTAAATACTCTGGGGTTGAGAGTCTGACTTGTCAAACTCAAGAGTTAATAAATGTGGTCCATTTTAGTGCATCAGAAAATAATATAAAATATCTGTAAAACTGGTCACCTTTGATATAAAACCTAAAACAAGAGATCCTGGGAAGCCATTGAAACCTAAAGCCCCTTCATAAGAAACATCTGATACATATTTTAAGAATGTTTTATCTACCATTTAAGTCTTAATATTAGTATAACATACTTTGTAAGCGACCATCATATGCCATGGCTACATATAGTCTTTTGTTTATAGACTGTCTGGTTTAAACTGACTTTCAGATTTCCATGGCAAATCAGCAAAGGATGGTGGCAGAAGAAAAGCCTAGCATGAAAGCCTGAAAACTGGCAGCACAACAACAATAAGGAAAAAGGGGAAATCAAGAAATGTTTACACAGTTTAAACCTACACATTTATTTCATTTGCACCATACATGAGATTTTACTTAATTTAAATCTAAATGAAGCAGTTGTCCAGTGGACTGAACACAGAACTGGGAGGCAGGAGAAAGGGACTCTAGTGCTGACTTTTCCACTCACTTGCTTTGTGACTTTGGGCAGGTCATATAGGATAAAATATCAAAAATAACTTAGGAACCCACACTCCATTTACAATCGTGGCCAATTCCCATTGAAAGTTAGTGGAACTTGGGCTAGTCTACAATAGTAGATTATAATAGACGTGCACTTTAACTATATTGGTATAGTTAAAGTGGTAAACAACCCCTGATGTGAACACAGTTATACTGGTATAGAAGTGCTTATAGGGATATAGCTCATTCTGATTCAGGAAGGGAAAGCTATAACAGGATGAATCAGTTTATATGAATATTAAAAGCATCCACACTAGGGCTTTCACTGGTATAACTATACCTGAAATATATAATCATATCTCTAACCAATATAGTTAAACCAGTAAAACTTTTAAGTGTAGCCCTCGCCTTACGCTCCCAATTCACTCAGTACTTTGAAAAATGTCTTCCTTAAAGTCTCCATGCCTCAGTTTCCCTACTGATAAAAAGTGATAATAATTACCCCCCTTTTTTAAAAAAAATTGAGCTCTACTTAAGTGCCATCAGTGCAAAGTATTGATATTTTATCAAACTTTGAGTTGCCTTGGATTCTAAAATGGATGAAGAAGTTTGTTGTACACATTCAAAGACCTCAGGCTATCAGCCATCAATTCTAAAAGAGAACAATCAGCAGTCTCAATTGTAAAAAACAAACAAACAAACAAAAAACAACAACAAAGATTACATGAGTGGGAACTGTCTTAATGTAAATTTTAATTCACATTGTGCAGGTCCTTCCTGCAGCAGTGTAGCTTTGCCTAACAGCACTGCCCCATAAGAAACTCTGCTAAGCAAGAAGGACCAGAACAACTTTTAAGTTTTTTCCTTGATAGTTCTTCAACTTTCAGTAACTCTTAGTGAGCTAGCAACTAGGCTTCAAGATTCAAATGGTGCAGGGCAACAAATGTGCTATCCCTTTTCCTTCCCGGTGATAATCTTCTTCTGACAACCTTCAAACCTAAAGGGTCTTTTCCCTTCTGCTGTGTTTGAACCAAGACTTTAAACTCAAGAGTAAAATTATTCTATATTGAAACCAGGGCAGACAATGGGGAAGAAGTGTTCCTTGCACTCATCTTGATCAATTCACTTTTAAGAGACTAGTAACTTTGATTTTTATTTCATTGTGTTTTCCCTGAAAGAAACAATTCTTATGTTTCTATTCTGAGCATTGCACCTCAGTTATTTTTAACACTAACTGAGAAATATGTTATCTTAAAGCTTTGCATGAGAACTTTTCCTTGCTTGCTTGTTGTGGTTGCTTGTCAAGCAAGAGAAAAGGATTTGCTCTCAGCTCCCTGTGAGGGTGGAACAGTTTCATAAATAATCAGAGACTAGACAGTGAAATTAAATTATAGTGATGAAAATTATCTAGTATTTTTCTTACTAAAGATTATAGAGAAAGCCCATTCTACTTGTAAAGATAAAAAGCTGTTGGTGATCATGAAGGAGTAGTATTGACTACGACTCCCTCTAGTGATCCTGCTATGGGAACTACAGATATTTCAAGGTTTTGGCAGTACAAAATCACTCCAAATTCTTTGTTATGTCTAATATATTAAACTGACTTAATAGCCAAAATGCAGTTTCTAATAATGCCAATTGATTGTGCAGTATACTAAACTGATTGTTTTAAACAGTGGCGACACATATAACATGAATATTGTCTGTTACTGGGAAGGAATGAAAGAGTTTTGCCACAGAGGAAGTTTCAGATACTGACATCTTTCCTTCCTACCATTTTTTGGAAAGTCTTGACAAGACAATAGAAATACAAGCCTACACTTTCAAAAATGTCTAGTGATATTGGGTGCTCTTTGAGATGGCATAAAGGGGCCTAATTTTTAGAAAGTGTAGAACACTCACCCTCAAAAAATCAGGACCCTGTAAAGTGTCCTATGTTGGGTACCCCAAAATAACCGGTCATTTATCAGACCTCTTTGTGATGCAGTTTGGCAGAGCAACCTGAACTACAGAAACAGCCACTTTTCTGTGTATGTATTTTGGTTAATGTTAACACTTGAAAACTCTTTTCACCTTAATACTTGGCACATCTAAGTATCACATTTCATCTGAGCATCTCAAACATCGTTCACAAGCCTTTCTTGGGTCTCATAATACACCTATGAGATACATTATTAACTAAAGTTAAGTACTACATTCATTTTATAGTTGGGTAAACTGTAGCACAGAGTTTTAACTTTTCTCGTGCCTTGATCATACAACAAATCCATGGCAGAACGAGGCAGATATGCTGGCAGCAAATTCTTTTTAACTTAGGGGCCACATCCAGTTTGCTATATACTCCAAATGGGAGTTAAGTGCATCTGTCAGTTGCAAAATATTTGGTTTTTGCTTGACAAAATGTATCTTCTAGCACCTGGATTTAGTGTCCATATGTAACAGCTAAAATTGATATGGTAGACCATAATGGTCTGTGAGGTCAAACTGGAAACCAGAGGAGATTGACATATTAGACCATAATACCTCCTTAGTCTTTCTGGTCAATAATCCACATTTTGTGTGTGTGTGTGTATGTGCATTTTAAAGGAACTACTTGTGTAGTTTATAATTACATGAAAGAGACCCACAGGAAAAAGATACTTTTTTTTTAAGTGCAGAGCAGGGGAAGGAAATTGACAAGCAAAATGTTAAAATCCCTATAACATGCATTTAGACAGGACTCTTTATTCCCAAAGATCCCTTTGCACTTTTTAAAAGGAACCAATTCACGCACCACTGAAATACAGGCACCCCTAGGGCGTAACATGGCAACTGTTCCAGAGCACACAGCTAGAGGGATTACACCCACTCTCAAATAGTGTTCTTGTGTGACCCAGACTAAAGTGAGGAAGTTCAGAGTTAAGACAAGCACATGTTTAAATGCTTTGCAGAACCAGGATCTAAATGAGTGATCCTGCCACAGTTATTAATGCAACCACTCCTATTTGACAATGTGGCCCCTTGCGTGAGTATGTGTTGAGTGGTCCTGACTTGAGAGCTCTGCTTTGGGTACAGTTCTATTGGCCCACACCACAGAATGGGGAGGGCAAAACCCACTTGAATCTCAGCTTGTTAAAAACAAAAAAAATAGTGATTTGCTTTAAACTTAGATTAGAAGATTTATGAGAACACGGATACAAATTCCTCAGTTGTTTCCTTCCCAGACCCTATTATAAGAATTGATATTGATTAGAATTTCAAACACTCAGACCACAGACTATGAAAAGCCAACACACATCATTCCCTACAAATCGGAGTGCATCAGAAAGCAAGAGAACATGGTTTGTACAGCTGCTTTCCCTTAGAAAAATGAGAGAACTTCTGAAATCTTTTGTCAATGGGGCTTCATCAAGTCAGTATATCATTAAGAGACTATATCTCACTAGTCAAAGATTCCAAGCACATCTGCTTATTGGAAGAGTCTGCTTTCTCTCTGCCCCTCCCACCTCTTTTGGCCAGACATTAAGACAGAAAGAGCCTATTATTTACTGTGGATCAGATGATATTCTTGGTGTTACTAAACTCCTTTTGTGATAACGCTTGTTAAATAGAAAAGGAGTACTTGTGGCACCTTAGAGACTAACAAATTTATTTAAGCATAAGCTTTCGTGAGCTGCAGCTCACTTTATCGGATGCATGCAGTGGAAAATACAGTGGCGAGATTTTATATACGCAGAGAACATGAAACAATGGGTGTTACCATACACACAGTAAAAAGAGTGATCAGGTAAGGTGAGCTATTACCAGCAGGAGAGAGCGGGGGGGAGGGGAGGACCTTTTGTAGTGATAATCAAGGTGGGCCATTTCCAGCAGTTGACAAGAACGTAGAGACTGTCCAGTTTGGCCAATGTACATGGCAGAGGGGCATTGCTGGCACATGATGGCATATATCACATTGGTAGACGTGCAGGTGAATGTTGTACGTACATTGGCCAAACTGGACAGTCTCTACGTAAAAGAATAAATGGACACAAATCAGACAGCAAGAATTATAACATTCAAAAACCAGTCAGAGAACACTTCAATCTCTTTGGTCACTCGATTACAGACCTAAAAGTGGCAATTCTTCAACAAAAAAACTTCAGAAACAGACTCCAACGAGAGACTGCTGAATTGGAATTAATTTGCAAACTGGATACAATTAATTTAGGCTTGAATAAAGACTGGGAGTGAATGTGTCATTACACAAAGTAAAACTATTTCCCCATGTTTATTGACCCCATCCCCCCAGTGTTCCTCACATGTTCTTGTCAACTGCTGCAAATGGCCCACCTTGATTATCACTACAAAAGGTCCTCCCCTCCGCCCCCCCCCCTCGCTCTTCTGCTGGTAATAGCTCACCTTACCTGATCACTCGTTACTGTGTGTATGGTAACACCCACTGTTTCATGTTCTCTGTGTATATAAAATCTCACCACTGTATTTTCCACTGCATGCATCTGATGAAGTGAGCTGTAGCTCACAAAAGCTTATGCTCAGATTAATTTGTTAGTCTCTAAGGTGCCACAAATACTCCTTTTCTTTTTGCGGATACAGACTAACACAGCTGCTACTCTGAAGCTTGTTAAATAATTACTCTGCTTGGTATGGCCTGACCACGTCTCATTGAAGCCAATAGGAGATTTGTTACTCACTTCAGTGGACATAGAATCAAGCCTTAGTAATTAACTAACTTTCAGGTGAAGCTAATGCAGGTGTCATGTATTTAACACTTGATAAAAGCTGTTATTAACACATAGGTTATACCTATCCTATCACTGCACAAAAGTGCAGCTTCACTTAATTTGATTTCTTGCAAGTTTTCATCACAGCTCTATCCAGTGGTACATAAGTCTGTAGTGATCATGCAAAGAAACAAGGACCTGTGGTCTGGCTCACATGAAATGTTGCTCCTACATATTCTCTGAAGATAACAATACAAACTACTCTCATGGCTCCAGGCCTTCCACACACATCCATTTCAATCAGCAAAATCTAACTCAGTAAGGGCCCAACTGAATGCCCACTGAAGTCAGTGGAAAGGCTCCAGTTGACTGTAAGGGCAATGTAGGGGGGACCTCTGTGGGGTTCAGTGACCTTGCCCACTTTTCCTCTCAGGAGACATAAATGGGGTAGAGGAGAGCTGACCTAGTGGGATAACAAATAGGCTATGGGGAGTGGGGGGATTGGATGCCCTAGGAGCTGTATCAGAAATGTCTGAGGTATACCCACCTTCTACGGAAGTTAATGGTATCACATAACTATTGCAAGCTAACCTTCAGCTGTTGCAGCAGCTGGGAGCATCCATGGGTGGGGGGTCTCGAAGGGATAGTATAATACAGTCTTGAAACCCAACATGGGCTCAAGTTTGGGAAACAGGTTATAATCAGATGTGGAAAACCCCTTACTACAGGGTGGGAGCCCTTAATGGGGGAGTGATTTCTGAGCACCTTACGACACTCACCCATAAGGGCTTTGGTCTCCTGAAAGCATATATATTTTTAGTAAATTGTAGAACTCTGATTTTAGGAAGGCAAATCACTGCAGCATTTTACATTGTCCCCAAAACCTATAGAATTAAAATGATGCTAAAAATACAGGTTGTTAAAATATCCTATTGCTCAGTAATTGTCCTTTTTCCTTCTGCAGGAAATATAATATACTTAATAGTTTAGTGGCCAGAAATCAAATCTAAGAGAATATTCAGAAAGTGTTCTCTTGAGATTCTTCAGCTCTTTAACAGTTCTTGGTGTTTAAGCCATACAATACAAATAGATCTTGCATATTTGAGTATGCAGAATATCCACTCAAGTCAATGGGAGTTTTGCATGTGAAAGGATTATGAAGCTTTATTTTATAAAGGGTCTGTTTAAAAAAACCATTTCTAAAGAGTTAAAAAACAAGTTATTTATCTTAGATACTGATAGCGCCAGTTACTGCAGTATCTACATGATCTTACAATGCTCCTGTGGGGTAAGGAAGTACTATTTTTTACATATTGGGAACTGACACACAGAGATTAAGTGTCAGAGTAGCAGCCGTGTTAGTCTGTATCCGCAAAAAGAAAAGGAGTACTTGTGGCACCTTAGAGACTAACAAATTTATTTGAGCATAAGCTTTCGTGAGCTACAGCTCACTTCATCGGACGAAGTCTGGTAGTGGAACAAGGAATTGAATCTGAGTCTTTCAAGTCCCAGGCTGGCAGCATAAACTCTGGGGCAGCCTTAACCACCAGCTACAATTGTTTGGACAGGGGCATAGCAATCTTGGACAGAGCAAGAGGTTATCAGAAGCCACACCTCCTCTCATTCACTCAACAATGATGACAACTGCTAAATTTGTACAGTTTTAAATACTCTTGGAGGGTACTTTCTTGTGCCCTTATTAAACTTCCTCAAAATGGGATATAGCCTATTCTGACAGGCTTCAGAGTAGCAGCCGTGTTAGTCTGTATCCGCAAAAAGAAAAGAAGTACTTGTGGCACCTTAGAGACAAATAAATTTGTTAGCCTATTCTGCAATATCCTAATCTCTATTTTCATTTGAGACATTAATTCATTTATTTCTGTTGTCACTGATAAGGTGAGTAGCTGAATCACGGCTCACTTCTCAAATGCTCATCTGAGAGGCTGAATCTAATGTCTACACTTACAAGCTTACCGATACAGATGTGCCGCTGTAAGAGCACTTGTGTAACCTCCTTATGCTTACAGGAGAGAGCTTTCCTGCCAACATAATAAAACCATCTCAGGGAGCGGCGGTAGCTATGTCAGCAGAAGAGCATCTCCCACTGACATAGCACTGTGTACATGAGTGCTTATGCCAGCAAAATGTATGTCCCTCAGAGGGGTGTGCTAGTGTAGACATGGCCAAGGTGTTAAATTTGGAATACACTTCTCTCAGTAAGGCCCTTAATTGGCTGCCAAGATTTACAGTTGCTAACTGGCTGGCTGTCCACAGGAGACATGCATAGTTATCAGGATATATATCTGAGTGCTTTATTAGCACCCTCCTTGCCTGTATTGTGAAAATAAATAGTGTGCAGCTGTTCTATTCACAACCATTACCTTAGCATGACTGGCCAGCATATTGCACCCTATGATAAACAACTTGTTCCTCCATGCTTGGTTATAAATTGGGCATCTCAGTCTTGACTCCATGAGATAACTTGTTAAATGTCTACTGAGAGGAATACAACTTAAGCTGAACTATAGTAGGAAAAAAATATTTATGTAGGGCGAAGCAATATTTGAAGCCTTATTTTGGGTGTTCAGTGATTAATATTTATGCACAAAAAATTGGTTAAATTAGTCACTAAAAGGACATTATGTGGGAAACATTAATTTCATGGGTCTAAGCAAAATATGCAGGAGTTCTGGAGAAATTACCTAAATGTTTTTCTTTTATATCAAGCAGTTTATAAATGATGAACTCTGAAGAGAGATATTAAAATAGCAGGTGATAGTTTACTTTATTGCTTAAAATATCTTTCCTTTATTTCATATTTTTACAGACATCTAAACTAAGTTATATTTTGTTACTGTGCATCAAACAGAAATGTATTGTTTCCCAGTAAAAGCTAATTTAACATAACGATAAAGGTATTGTTTATTCTAGCATTTTTGCAAGTCTAGACTGCTTCTTATACAAAATCTGTGCTGTCAAGCATAGCAAAGAGACACAATATATTTCCAAGTTTTTTTGGATTGCTATTATTTTACAAGTCATTAACCCCCAAAGATCTTTAAAGATGGAGAGAGCAGTGTAGTACAGCACTTGGTAAGTTTAAAAGTTAATTTCAATGCACAATTTGAGTGGCTTTTCATTCCCCATCAAGTACTTTTTAGCAAGGGTAGATGAAAAATACTGTTTACTGTCTCGGAGCTATTCTTGAATTGCTTGCCTAACTTTAAAGATTCAGTCTGATTTTCCTCTCACTTAATCCAGCTTTGCATTGTAACTCCATTCACTTTGTTAGCATCACTGCTGATCTACATTGGTGTAACTGAAGGGAGAACCAACCTCACAAATTTCATTGCTTGTGCTGTTAATTAAGCTCTACCACTCTGAATTTGTCTTGCATCTTGTCTTGCAAACACGCTCTAAAAACTTCGTAGCCTGTTCAAAAATGCATACATGAGCTCTCAAAAGACTCACTGTGAAAAGTAAGGGATTTTGTACATAATTCATGAGACATTTAAAAACCACTGTCACTTGACAACTTTATGATAATAAAGTTACATTCTCCTTTTTTTTAATTTTATTTTCCTGTTAGTGATATGTTCCATGCTTTAACCTTAGAGACAAATAGGCAGCATGGATGTTCTCGCTCCCTGAACTTATTTAATTAGACATCACAGCATTACTAAACATAATACAATCCAAACTTCTTACATTTATCAATAAATGTTATTAAAAAGTGTATCACAGCTTCGATGTTGGAATAAAGGAAATAGCTACCACACAGTCATTTGGACCAAAGAATATTCATCAAAATAGACAACGTTTTAAATTCGTACTCTTGTACCTGTCTCTCAGAGGACTGTGCTATTTATCCAGTTAATACCCCACTTACACAATAATACTTAGCAATATTTGCTCTAAATTCCCCCCTGTGACATTTGTGCAACTTTATTGCTGTCTGTGAGGTTGCACAAGGGTAACTGAGGGAAGAATTTTGCCCTCCATATACAAAGCATGTTACAAGTTTAGGCCCAATCCTGATTACAAATTACAAACTTCCTTTAAAATCAGTGGGAGTGTAGTGAAAGTGGCAAACAGGATGTGGCCCACTAAATAGTTAATCTTTACGATGAACCAGCAAGATAGGCACTATTGGCTAGATTCGCCAAGGGACTTAGTTGAAGGAACTTCACTTTTAGCGACCTAGAAACTCACAGGAACACTGTGATTCACAAAGCCTGAGTTAGGTGCCTAGGCTCCCTATACAAAAGATGGGTGTCTTAGAATGTGATTCACAAAAGGCTGCACATTAGATGTGTAGCCACCAAGGCTCGCCAATGGGAGATGCCAAAGAGAAGAGTGTATGCTAAGCCCCGCTCCCTCAGGGAGATAAGTGCCTAAATCCAGACTGTAGGGAGGCTAGCGATCCACAACTGGGAACTCCTCTACTGGAGTCAGGCTGCTTAGGTGCCCAAGGTCTTTCTTGGCCAGGCACTTATCTCTACCCAAAACAGGAGGAGGAGGTAGTGGTATCTATCTTATAACCATTAGCATACTCATGTGGTAGGTAGGAGTTCAATTCACCCAGGGGGAAGAAAAGGATTTGAAAAGGGATCTCTCAGGAGAATGCTCTAATCAGTGAGCTCTGGGATATTCTGATGTGTGCTAGGATCCCACAACGTCTCCTGCTAAAGCTGTTCCACTGTGGATAATTAAGTCAAGAGTCAGTGAAGCAGGAGGAGTGGACCATGGTCTCTCACCTGCCCTCTAGATGCCATAACCACTAGGCTACAAAGTCATTCTGTCTAACACTCTGGTCCAATGCTGCTTTAAGTAGCTGAAGTTCTTCCACTGTGGATAAATATTTAGAGCCATTAGGCCAGCCAGTGAGAGGGAATGACTCTGTAGTACAGTGGTCAGGGCACCCACCAGGGAAGTAGAAGTGTCAGGATCCAGTCCCTCTGCTCTAATGATTATTTAATTAGTTATCCACAGTGGCTAAGGCACTCACCTCAGGGGAGAGCCTTGTTCAAATCTTGTTTTCCCCCTCCAGCAGAGGGGAGGGCACTGAACCTGAGTCTCCCACATCACAGGTGAGTGCTCTAATCATTGGGCTAAAAATTATAAGGTGGGCACCTCCCCATGTCAGGTTTTGAATGGATCCTGATTTCATAGACAGCCTCCAGGCACACAAGATAGGTGGGGAAATGTCTATTTTCCCCTGGTTTGGGAATCACTCTGGGGCTTAGGCAAAAGACAGGCATCCAGACATTTAGAGTGAGGTACCAGTGCATGTGCTCAGAAGCAGAAATTTAGGTCCCTAGGGAACTTTTACCCTGAAAATTTAGGTGCCAAGTTTAGGTGCCTACTGAGTTCAGCAGAGATTTTGTGAATCACAGTGAAGCCCAAAACTGGGACTTAGGTGACTAAATCCGGGTTTTAGGTGCCTAAATACCTTTTATGAACCTAGCCCTATAATCCTGTACTGAGGAAAGTGAGGTATAGAAATTAAGTGACTGGCTCAGAACCAACAATTTAAATCGTTTTCAAAGCTGGGATAAGAACTCAGCAGTTCCTGGCTTCCAGAACCGTGGTAAAGCCAGCAGAATGTCTCCTTTCTTTGGTAAATACAGAATAGCACACTAGGGCTAAACATTTGTCTTGATCATGCCATAAATCAGCTGAATTGGCTAACTGATCAAATGTTTTGACAGGCTGATGACAGATAAAGAACTTTAAGCACCAAAAAGCTAAAAAATGCAACATTGCTTTGCATCTTAAGGTCTCAGAGAGTACCTTCACAGTTTTGCTGTTGACTTCAGAGAAGGTAAGATCAGACACATGATCTATAAGGGTTCCTTCACATCTCCCTGCTGTAATTTTAGATCATGAGCTTTATACGTCCCTTTGTACTCTTATAGACTGCCACTCAGTATTTTTAGTAAAGGAAATTGAAGCACACACGATTGTCGTTTGGCCTAAAAAATTGCCAATGTTATTTTGGATGCAAGGAATAATATTTTTGCAAAAAGTGAAGAAAATTTGTTCAACCATTCAAAGGGGCAGACTAGGAACCAGAATGTGTGTTAGTTGCAGTCTGGTCCTTGGCTCCACACTTTGCTCTGAGGGGAAAAGTAATCTTGCTAATCTTAAAACTGGTACAGACTATCTCTCCTTCCATGCCCCACTGCATGGGAAGAGAATAGCAGCCCAACAGAGGCTCCTCTCTCCGTCCACCCCATAGCCTTATACACACCGGAAGCGAGCACACAGGGAGTAAAGGAGTAAGTCATGTCCCCTTATTCCCTTGCACAGACACACAAGGTGAGTTACAATCTCACTCAGATAATAGTCTACAACAGCCCCTGTAATCAAATAATTATTTCAATGACTGAAGCAAAGACATCCGAGTGATGCATTGCTTATACCCAGTGTGCTTTGCATGCTCAATACAAAGATACTGGGGTGAACTTTTGCTTTTAGACAGTGTGTTTTTGTTCGTTTAGTGCTTGTAAGTTGCTGCATGCATTAATCTCATAATATTGTTATCACATGCTATAAGGTAATAGTTACGTTTTTGCTTTATAATTGTAAAAAATATTTGCTCTGAAACTGTGAACCTGCTCATCAAGAAGGCTACCAAAACTAAATGGGCCACTGTAAGACATCATAAAACAAAGACTTTGTTAATTGCCCTTATGTCCATGAAAAAGGACATGCAAAGGGGCTCATTCCATTAGCCTGAATTCTGGAAGAAGGAAACGAAGACAGATGATGAGGTTTTTTTCATCTTTCTTTTGCTGTTTGGATTCTGACAGAGCCGGAGCTACGAAACAGAAGCGGAGATCCCCAGGGTCAACCTAGGTTAGCCCTAAAAGACATTCAGCGCTAATAGATTACTACAATTCTGTCATCTTTTAAAACCATACTGTAACTCATTTGTGTATATAAGTTTGCTTGCTTTAACCTTGTAATAACTCTCTCATTTCTTTTTCCTAGTTAATAAATCTTTAGTCAGTTTATTACAGGACTGGTTACAAGTGTTGTTTTTGGTCAGAGATCTAAGGTACAAATTGACCTGGGGTAAATGGCTGGTCTTTTGGGACTGGGAGCAACCTGAATATTTTGTGATCTTTGGTATAACTAAATCCAGCTTGCCTGGGTGGCAAGATAGATTGAAATGCCCAAGGGGACTTTCTGTGACACTGTGGTAAGATTGTTAACAGTGACTTAGGAGTTCACACTCATTACTGGGTTGGAGAAATCTAATTATAGAACACACAACCAGTTTGGCCTGCTTCGTGACAGTTTGGCCTGAGGCTGGCACTCATGGTCGTGAACCAGTCCAGACAGCATCACAATCAGATTATTTCCACAACAATTTCAAAGCCAGTAGGGGAATAAAAGTGTAGGTCTCTAGCCATTTTTAGTTTTGCCATCTCCCGGTTTGCCTTTAACCATAGTCATCTTGCCATCTCATTTATTTAAACCTTAACTGTGACGCACAGTAAATGCTGACCTTTTAGCAGTAATCTCTATAAACACAACACATTCTGGAAAAGAAATATAACACATACATGTGCATGACATTCTGCTTCAAATGTATGCATCCACATAACACGTAATTATTACATATGGTACAATGTTAGACACTTTCCATTAACCGACATATTATTAAGAGACAGCAATAAATTCTACTGAAAAATATATTAACTAATATTCCCCACTTACTAGCAGCCCTTAAAAAACAACATCTGGATGCAGAAATCAAGATAATAAAAGTTATATTATAGCATTGGATCAATTAAAGTTGCTCGGTAGCAGCATGATGGGATAGTTCTGTTGACCCATCCTGTTACCAGGTGTTGAAACCCAGCTGGAAAATCCAGAGATTCCTACTGACTCACTGTGGCAGGTGTGGCTCATCGTCTTCATCCTGGATCCAAGCAAGATGGGCTGGGCTGTGGATCTAGGACAAAGTAAACATAAACACTAGGAATGGACAAGACTGAGTGAGAAGTCTTGGGTTGGAATTTGCTAGTTATTGCTAGTTTCTTTGTTAACAAATGCAAGCCTCAGGATGGGGATGAGATTGGTCCTACACAGCCTGCAAAGACTTTGGCCCTGATCCTGCCTCTTCACACATGTGAGTAGTTCTTGTAGGTCCAATGAAACGTGCATAAACTAAAAAAAAAACAATTGCAGGTGAGGCCTTAGTTTGGCTCAGGGTAACAATACCACCTTCTGACATGCTGAAATATATTTCTTCTTGAGAAGAATAATGCATGTGTTACATTTGTAGTGTCTTTAACTATTCATTTCCTTGCTTTAAGTGCTTTGGTTTTATAAATAAAGTGAAAGGTAATTACACGGTTGTCAGTTACCTAACTCAACTACTTGAAACATTGTTTTTGTTTTGTTGTTGGAGTAAAAATATACAACAAATCCAACTGTTGGTTATTACCAATGAAGTAATTCCTGTCCCTTAAACACTTAGGGCTCTTTTGCACCCTAAATGCCTGCCAGCAGTTTCTGCGTCTTGAAGCAGGCCAACATCTCTGTGAGCATAAACAGTGGCAACTATCATTCCACCCTTTAACGTATGGTGCAGCATGAATTCACAATAGCTCAGTGTGGCGGTGGAGTTGGGCCATGATTCACAGCTGCTCTTTCACCAACCTCTCTGAAATGTTTAGCTTCCTTCTACTAGACTTTCTCTGTGTGCGCATGCAAGGACTACAAGGATAGGGAAAGGATCCCTCTACCTTAAGTGCTCATAGAGGGACAACTACAGTATGGTCCTCTATATCTCATGGTAGGACCATATTCTTCAGACTTCACTCAGGCTAAACTCCCTTCTTCTGCCATATATATTTTCATGAGTAATGCTGAAGGACTGTAGGAATGGATCCATGCAATATTCTTTATAGTTTAATCTCACCCAAGGCAAGCGGAGGGGGAACCTAATCAGTGGGATCAATGATGTGCTCAAATTCCTTTATCACTGAGTTTGTAATAGCATCTGTTCAACAGAAAGAAACTAAAAATTATGGATGAATAAATGTTGTTTTCTTTTGGTTGGTTGGTTTTTGTTCTTATAAACAATAAAATAAGTCTCTTAGGTTTTGGCATACATAAATTTAGTATTGGGGTCTCTGTTTTAAAACATGAAGTTCAAAAACTTGGTAAATGTATAAGAACCATTGCAATCACAGCTGAATAAAACTGGGTTGAAAATCAGGCTTAATATGTATTGCAAGCATTACCTGGATCAAAAGTCTCTACCTTGTTCCCTTTCTTCTTCTATATCTTTGGTTTTTGCCCTTTTTCTGTTATTTTCCTTTAGATTTATCCTTCAGAAATATTGGTTAAAAGATATAATTGACTTGTATGCACCATCTTCCCTTTGCACTCTCCCATTGGGACGTAGACTCTGACTCAAACTTAGTGTTTACTTTTTACATAACTGACTGCTTATATATCATTTACAGTATGTGTCACTACTCCCCCACCCCCCTAAAAAGAATAAAAATCAGTGGACACCAGATGCATAAAGGTAATTTGAACTTATTTCAACCAATTCATAGGATATGGTATGTGTGATGGGGTCTATCTGGCCTTCTTTGCCCCCTGCTGGAGGCATTGATGCCCTGGCACTTCCTGCTCAAGGAAAACCAGTTCAGAGCAGGTTACGGGCAAGATAGTCCTCAAGAGGCCTAGAAGGGCCAGGAGGAAATTCTAACCAAGCAAGAGCCAGCAGCCCTGTTACGACCACTCACCTGCTTCTTCTCAGGACAGTGGAGGTTGAGACTGGGATAGAGTGGAGTTCCTCAGTGATAGCCCAGAGCCTTGTTCTCAAGCACTGCACAGAGGCATACAACTGGAAATTTTGTTTATGTGCTTAAAGATGCAGACTTCCAAAGTCTGTTATTTTTATTGAGCTGTGTATAGACTGATACCAAGCTCACAACCAATGGACTGAAGCAAGGAGCACCCGTAGTACCATGTTTGGCCTGGAAAAGGGGCGTATGGAGCATTCCACCTTTGAAGTATGGCTATATATGATGAAAAAACCTGACATTTGATGAGTTTAGGTGAATAAAATAGCACGTGATTCAATCCAGAAAAAGGGATCAAATCATATTTGTAATATAAAGTAGTATACTTGATCACTGTGCATTCTTATCACAGATGCATATTAAAAGTCTTACTAAATGTATATAAATGTAATGATTTAATGTGAAAATGGGCAGAGTTCATTGAGTGATCTGATGTCTGAACATGTCGCCTTATTTTTTGGCATTTTTAGAACAGTGACTCTATCCTGTTTATTGTTTTATAAGTGAAATGGAATGTTAAGGTTATATTTTGCTGTCACTGAAATACTACAACCATCTTGCTATACTGTAAAGGAAAAGCAAAAGACTTTTACATAGGTTTTTGTGTTGTTCATTTTAAAATAAGTTACGTTTTATGCAGAATTACTCTGGACTACCATGGACTGAGTGGAATATCTTCTCTTGTTAATCATTAAAGAGTTTAAATCTATCTTCTCCCCCAGTTAGCAAAGTTCAGAGAAAATACGGAAGTATTTATTAATAATTACTTTGCTCAGTGATAATCGTACACTTCAGGCTTTTGAAAAATCCAGCAAATGATTCAAGATACTCAAATTATTAAAATAAACACTATATGTTTTATATATGATCTATTAGCTATAGTTCATTTTCTCAGTAATCCCTGGCAAAATGGCTAACTGTATTTAGATATTATTTTGTTATATCTCTGATACTATGGGCAGTGACAAAGTGACAGTGTTGTGGTTTGACTTTCACTTCATATTGTACAGTTTTACTCCAATTACCCATTACAATAGAAGTTTAAAAGACAAAACTTGTCCCCTATGACAGATTAATTAATCATTCTTACAATTTCTAAAAAATGTGGATAAAGGTTTGAATAACATGCTGTAAATTGCTACATTGGAGCTGGAAGAATTCCATCCTCTCCTCTTTCTTAGAAGGGAAACTCCAGTTTGCAAGGGCTGATGGATGAAGAGAACAGAAACCCCCGCTCTGTGAACTGATGTCCTAAAGACTGATTCAAATCTTGTTCTTGCAGACCAGTGTAACTCCACTGACTTCACCAGTAAACGCCTGACTTGTGCGACAGCATAATCAGGCTGCAAATTGATATCAAAGCCAGGCAGAGAGTGCACGCTGCTGTTACATTCCGTCCCACTTGAGATCATAACCCTGAGGTAGCCCGGCAAATTGTAAAGGTGAACTATTACGGTTTAAACCTATGCCCCAGTCCGGCGATACTGGAGAGCAGAGACAGGCAAGTTTAATTCAATTAGTTCCGGAGCCGTACCAGCTCTTGTTAGCGCTGAAGGCTGCCACAGGAGGGGAGAAGCCCTTCACTCAATAGTAGTGATATATGCACGGGTCTTCTGCGGTGGAACGTGCAGGACACGCGGGCAGGGCGCCTCCCGCAGCCGAGTGCACCGGCAGCCGCGCCAGGCCCTGGGGAAGTGGGCTGCTCTGCATGGAAGCCGCGGCCGGTTCCGAGAGCCCTCGTTGGCGCCATGTCCAAAAAGGGGCCGCTGGGACAGCGCTGCGGCTCTGCCCGCCCGCAGGCTCGTCTCCGGGCTGTCCGCGGCGCTGCGCTCGGCCAGGCGGGGAGCCCGGGACAGGACGCCGGCGCGGCGGTGTCAGCCATGCTGCCGAGGCGCAGCCACGGGGCCCGTGCCCAGCTCCCCTCGGCGCTGACCCGGGGAGGCGGCGCTTCCCTGGCTTGACTGGAGCCCGGCGCCCCTCGGCGGTGGGAACCAAACCAGCCGCGCCGCCCTCCGCGCTGCAAGGGGAAGCGGCGGCGGCCCGGGAGCTGCTGCCTCCCGAGGGCCAGCTCCGGCTTAACCCGAGCTCCCCGGGCAGCCGCACCCCCGAGCCACCCTGCCTCCGCCTGCCTGTAGCGCGGCTTCTCCCCTTCCCCTCACTGGTGTGAACGGGGGACTGGGCGTGGTGGGACAGCAATGAGCCCTGGGGAGGTGGCAGTCAGGGGGTGGGGGCAGTCAAGAGCCCTGGGGGAGTTCGAGGCAATAAGGAGCCCAGGAAGGGGGGTTGGGCGCAGTGGGAAGCTCGGGGGGCAGTGAGGAGGTGGTGGAGACAGTAAGGCATGGGGGCAATAAGGAGGTGCGGGGGCAGTGAGGAAGTGGGGAGGGGGGCAGTGAGGTTTGGGGTCACTAAGGAGCCGGGGCGGGCGGGGGGGAGCGGGGGGGGCAGTGAGGAGGTGGTGGCGACAGTAAGGCATGGGGGTAGTAAGGAGGTGGGGGGCAGTGAAGAGGTGGGGTGGGGGAAAGTAATGTTTGGGGTCAGGAAGGAGTCGGGGGGCAGTGAGGCGGCGGGGAGCCGGGGGGGAACAGCGGAGGGGACGAGGGACAGTAAGGAGCCGGGGGGGGCAGTAAGGCGTGGGGTCAATAAGAAGCCTGGGGGGCAGTAAGGAGGTGGGGTGGGGAAAAGTAAGGTTTGGGGTCAGGAAGGAGTCGGGGGGCAGTGAGGCGGCGGGGAGCCGGGGGGAGGGGAACAGCGGGGGGTGAGAGGGGGACAGTAAGGAGCGGGGGGGGGCAGTAAGGCGTGGGGTCAGTAAGTAGCCTGGGGGGCAGTGAGGAGGTGGGGTGTGGGACAGTAAGGTTTGGGGTCAGTAAGGAGCCGGGGGGGCGGGGAGCCGGTGGGGGGATAGCGGCGGGGGGGGAGCCCGGGGGAGAGTAAGGAGCCGGGGGGTCAGTAAGAAGCCTGGGGGGCAGTGAGGAGGTGGGGTGGGGGACAGTAATGTTTGGGGTCAGGAAGGAGTCGGGGGGCAGCGAGGAGCGGTGGGGAGCCCGGGGGAGAGGGCGGAGGGGACAGTAAGGTTTGGGGGCAATACGCAGCGGGGCAGTGAGGAGCCCAGCGGTAGAGCGTGGGGCTGGGGCCAGGCAGCAGGCGGTGACAGCCGGGCGCACTCCGCTCCAGGGGCCGACCCGGCGGGAGGGAGCAGGTTCCCCGAACGGGACGGGGACACTCCGGCGGAACCCGCTGGTCACCTACTCGTTACTCTGCGCTCAGCGGCGCCCCAGAGCACGTGGCGGCCGGGGGAGGCTACGGGAGCGCGGCAAGGCAAGCCCTGTGTTTCCCAATCCCCCTATTCCTGGGTCAGACTGGCTCCCAGGATCGGGGGTCCCCCCCTGGATTAGAGGAGCCAGCCGGTGACTGAATAGCGGTTCTGCCCCCAGAGAGCAGCCTTGGCAGGAAGCAGACGCGGCCGCGCCACAGCTGTTGCTTTCGGGGGATTCGGAGACAGAAAGAGCGAGGGTACCTTTAAGAGGAAAAAAAAAATCCCCTCAACTCCCCGATTTGCATTTTCCATTTGTGCCCCTCCTTTTTTGCAGTGATGTCAGCCGGGGAGGACTTGCTGGCAGCACTGGGAAGCGGAGTTCAGACGGCGGCAGCAGAGCTGAGCCATCCGATGCTTTAGCACCCGGAGCTCTCTGGGTGCTGCTTCTCTCCAACACCCACCGCCTCTGCGCCTGCAGGGGCGATCCGGACCGGACAGCTCCTGTGCAAAATTTCCAGTCTATACCAAAGAGGGGGCAAACAAGGATCTTCTACCATCTTTCTCTCAAATAGACCTAACAGTCCTCTTCTGTTTTATCCTCAAAGAGAGAGATTTGCTGGACTGCTCTTGCAGACGGGGATTTAGTTAAAAGTCTCTCAGCACAACTTAGCTTAACCGACATCAGCGTGGCGGACTGATATTAATGAGGTTCTTTTAATGTGGAATTACATTTGCCTTTTATAGCTGCAAAAACATAAAACCAAACCCAAACCAAGACTTAGCTAAAAGTTAGACTATCTTTTTCTTCCACAATTGTAGAAATCGTTCATGCATCTTTTGCTCTAGCCTGCATGGGAAGAAGCAGCTTGTATTTTGGATCAAGGATTTGCTGGTGTAAACTGGTCTAACTTCTATGCGATGGGGCAGCCTTCATTACTCTAGACGCCTTGCTGATGTGCCGAGGAGCCAATGTAAATTGACATCTTTTGCAGAGAACGCAAGGAATTAAAGGTAAGGGGGGTTGATTAGCATTTTGTATTTTTCGTCAGGCATCCCCCTCACAGCACACTACCAGCAGTGCATCCAGACTGAGATTATTAGGCTAGAACTGGCTAAGTAATGTGAGTCGCCTTTGGTGACGATTACAGGGAGTTCCTGGGTAATTGCAAAAGATGAATTTTTAAGCTTTTTAATGTGTCACATTTATGATCTGCGTTATTACAAGAACGCTGAGCTAACTTGTACTGTTCAGGCATTAGGGGCTCCTACAGAGTGAGTCTGTGATGTAGTTTGCTCAGGTTTCAGTTAACATTTTCTTGAATGTGCACCCCCTTCCCTAGTGTTTCCACCATCCGGTTTGATTTGGTGGTTGTTTGCAGACATGGTAAATAATACCTATGAGAGAGGGAGAGAGGCGAAAGAAAAAAAAAACATATGGAGCATTTTATTTATGCAATCGTAATCCTGTAATGGAGATTGCATTTAATGAGGATTGTATCAAAATGCCTAGCTGTTGTTGGGAGAGGGGAGGGCAAAAACTGTGCTGGATTGTAAATGAAGTTCTTTGATTGAAGGATTTCCTTGAACTGTGGAGGGATGGCGATGAGGAGCTTAAAGTTGCTGTGCATTTGGAGTATTGGAATGGGATAAAAACCAGATCAAGCTGAAATATATTTCAATTTGTTCAGGCTCTGGACATGATTTGAAACCCGGGGGAGAGGAAATCCAGTCATTGCACTGATGTGCTGGTATTGATGCCACCGTCCAAGGAACACTTGGATTCAGTAGCAAAAACCCATTGACAGGAAGGCTAGACTAGGATATTACCTCTCTTTTGGGGAGGAATGAGGAAGGAAGGTTTGTTTATGGCTTTTGCAAGATAGAAATTGGAGGCACAAACCTTACAGCCTGCTGGTTGCAAGCACGCAAGCCTTGTAGGCGATCTGGAAAGTAGAGGGTTTGTCTCCTTTTCCTTTTGCAAGCTTGGCATAGCAAACTGTAAGAAATAGCTCTAAGATACATGAAAAGAACATGTAGGGACCAATAGCCCTTCTGGGGCTCTGAAGAGACTCTAAACGCAGAGAAGAATTGACTAAGATAGCACGAGCTCACATATTTGAGTTTGAGAGAGGATGTATTGAAGGAAGTATGGAGCAATAATTTTATGAAATGCTGATGTTTACTTCAGTTGGCAGAAGTGAGGAGAAGATGTTCAAGTGCAGGAGACTTTTGAACCCAACTAGAACTGAGGGTAATTTCTCAGTGGAGAATATCAGGTTATTCTAAGCTGCTTTTTTATTATTATTTTTAATGACATTCTAAGTTATAAAGAACGAAAAGCTGCTCCCATGTAAGTCTCATTAAAAGCAAAAGGAATATTCAGAGAAAACATCAATAATAAGTAAAAGATAAAGCTTAACTTTTTTCTTGTTAGCAATGAAAGAATGAAAGTAGAGATGATCTGAAAGATTATAGAGCAAAATAGTTTTTAAAAAGGGGCTGCTGGTGTTGTGGGGAGGAGTTATTCATTTATGTATTAACATTCTGACAACTAGTTTCGCCAAAAAGACTGGTTTGTATCCATATGAATTACAAGAGTACCATCTGCAAGCATCTAAGTAGAATCCTCAAGTAAACAGCAGAGACATGTCCTATAAAATACTCACCAGTACTTCTGTACCATTGTCAAGAAAAGGGATGGATTAAATGTAAACGTTGTACAGAATAAACCAAAGCAAAAATATCTCAGGTTGTCAGAAGTAATTTGTTTTCTTATATGAAATGTGTACATAAGACTGGGTAATGGCTTCACACTTGAGTGACTCCAAAACTGTAAATTTTGCATAAGATAAATAAAGGTGAGAGAGAGGAATATGCTGATTTTAAATACAGTGGAGAAAATCTGCATAAGCACAATGACTTCCACTTAAGCGTTTCATCTTGGCCAAAGTGAGACAATTTTTGTGTATGTGTGAACCGTAAAAGATGGGTTTAGAATATTAATGGGTAAACTCTGGAGAGCTAGGGGCTAGCTCAATAGGCAGAAGATTCTTTCTTTTTAAGAAAGACTTGGAAAAGATATATGTAAATTGCAAGCCATGTTCAATTTGGACTTCTATACCCAGATTTTAAAATCAAATTTAGCATTGCTTAAGAGAACAATGCCAGATTTAAAAAACAAAACAAAATAACAACTCTGCAGTTCTAGCAGTAAAGATTTCTTACTTTTCTTTATGGAAAGGGTAAGCATTGTTATGTTGTATATATGTGTGAGTTTGTTTCTCTGTGTCTGTTCTGTATTTTAATCACATTTTCACCAAATAGCAGGAATATACTGCTGAGGAACAAATTCTGGTTTTCTTTCCATTCAGATCTTTCTTTTCCATTTTTTCTTCAGAAGAGCTCTTATCGCTTCATGGCTGCATTGTTCATCCTTGCAGCATTTCTTTAAATGTGAGCATACGAATGCCTTGGTATAGTTAAAGGATAATTTATATTCAGTGTAGTACTGTCTGCTCAGTGGAATTGGTTTTATACATCACAGCCTTTGCAAAAAGGAAAATCAAAGATCTGAACCTGTGGTCCTGTACTGAATTTGTATTCTACCTGGACACATGCAATATTATACTGATGACCCTCACGCTTCTGTAGTTAAGAGTACATCTGCCTTTTCTTTATAATGCCCCTTTGTTTAGTTTTAATATAGTTCTAAAGATGTATCTTAAGCTGAAATGAAAACACATTGATAGAGTAAAATAGAAGTCCAAACCATTTCTGTATAATAAAAAAAAGTATGTGCATTAATTGTCTATTTGGTTTCTCCCTTCCTCACTATTCACTGCTTTGGGTTTCCGAACTGGTATTTCCAAACTTCAGATTTTGGGGCACCCTTGAGTCCCAGGTAAGTGCTGGATTTTGAAGTGGGTTGCAATTGTAAAACAGTCACAAAGGGCCTTTTCTGGAAAGTAGAACAATGCCGGCTCAGTACAGGAATTAGTCAGATCTGAGTTTTGATAGTTGAGCCTTCGATTATATTGGGGACTTTAGTGCTGTGGCATTATTCTTGTTTGTTTTTTTGAGGTTAAGTTTCAATAGCCAAACGAAACCAAACCATGTTATTGAAAGTTAAACTAAGCTTCAAATATATTAAGGAAAAACAAAAATATGTTAAAATAATGGTCTGACATAAGTGCATAAAAGTCATAGAATTTCAAGCTAGGACTGCTAATGCACACTCTTAACTTCATCTATGTCAGAGCAGGTATTGCAGCATTGACAGTCTTCCATCAGAAGATACCATGATAGTGAGTGAAGCTACTACTACCTTACATTTACATAGTATTTTTCATTTTGAAGGATCCCGAAGTCCTTTACAACGTATATATCAATATGCATATCTAATATATAGCTATATCCCACTAGTAAAGTATTTACTTGATCACTGTAGATAAAGGGCATGGAGGGTTATTATATTTTGTGTACTTCTTAGATTAGAGAATTTGGCTATACCTAAAATGTATGCATGGTTCACTGTTGTGATCATGTGTGCTACAGTGCCTAGGCTCAAGCAGGCTAAGCCAGGGGGGCCTTGGTACCCTTACTTCTAAATGTACTGGCTTTTGTGGAAGTTGATTCAGATATTGTTTTGATATAGGGTTTTTTGTATTAAATAAAAGTTCATTAGCTAGATTTAATAAAGTTTGTTCCAAGAGCCTCTTACTTGAAAGAGATAATTGGGATATTTAGAAATGCGTGGCAAAGTACTAGTGACCATACCTTTCTTGAGTCTTTTTGGAAGGTTCATCCTGCCTGTGGAATGAGTTGCCAATACATAGGTGTGTAACGTGGATCAGGAAATTTAAGGTGGAAGTGGGAATTTGATTATCTCTTTAGATCTGAGGGGAAACTCCAATTCTCATTATCCAGCAGTAAAAAAAAAAAAGAAAATAGTTTCAGAGATAGTCTTTTTCAATTATGGTCTCTGAATTAGTAGAGTGACTTGCCAGAAATCATAAAAGCTTCTACGAGCTTTTGCACTTTAAAAGTTCCACTGATAGAGGATTTTAAACTGTCCTTGTAATTGTCTCTAATGTGTTATGTAGTGAATAAGAGTGGGATTGGTAGAATATAAATTTTGAGGCTAGGAGTGACAATTACTGCATTTATAATTTCTGGCACAAATCTGAATGAAAGAGCCTTTTATATATAGTCTTTTCTAGCACATGGATATTTTGTTTTAATCCCCCCTCCAACTTCATAGAAAAGTTTCTCCTCTGTGCAAATAAGGAACAGCAATAGTCGTATAATATCCATTCAGTACAGTTTCATATTTAAATGAAACAGACCTGTTTGCAGAGAAGCATTAATTAACCAAGTAGAGATTTCATTAAGGTTCAGGAAAACTTAATTTAAATAATGAAAATGTAAATAGAAAGAGCTTGGAACTTATTCCGCTATTCACTGCCAAGTTTTTCATAGGTCTGAACAGTAAATAATATATTGTAATAGGTTTTCTGTCACAATCTCATTATTAGACAGTCTTTTTTATTTGAGGTTTTGTTTAACTGCTGTTAAGTAAATATCATGCAAATTACTGTACATCAGTTGTACTGGAAAAGAAATGTTTTCCTAAAGGTAACTTAAAATAAAGCCGTTTGTACTTTGTTCAACTTGCTTTATTAGGATCTGATCCAAAGCCCATTAAAGTCAATGGAAATTTTTTAACTCCTATTGGCTTCAGTGGACTTTGGAATAGGCTCCTAATGAATTCTTGCATTACACACATAATGTACTTCAATTGGGGGCATTTGGTTTGGGAGTCAAGCATGTTACTGAGATACAGAGAGCTTTGTTGAGTAGTTTTGCTTGCGTAAGAACTGCAGGATTTGGCCCATTCAGCAGTGGGCTCTAAATTAACTTTGCAGAAGAAAAACTTTTAAAATTAAAATATTGTTTTCCCACCATCTATTTATACTTTGCAACATACTTCACATGGAATATAATTTCATTGGAAACTGCAACACTAGATTGTCAGACAGCTGAATTCTGCTCATATACACTGGTGTGTGAAATCTTTGAAGATATTTCAGATTTATAGTGGTTTAATGGAAAATCGTCTTTGGCCCACAGTATTTAAACCCTATTGTCATTAAAAGACATAAAATTAGTTCACAGTGCTCGGAATTATTGCCTGATTCGCTTTCCTTCCAGTACAACATCTTGCGTTGTACATTACTTTGATTTGACATCGTTGTTTTTGGAATGATTTTCTTCCTCTAAGCTGCTCTAGAAATAAGATGTCTCGTGATGAATTCTGTTTGTATATCAGTGTTTATCTGTTACATCCTTAAGGATATGGTTTTATTATTTTTTGTAAGAATTTAATTAGTAATTATGTGAGCTGTATGCTGTCTAGTGAAATAGTAAGAAATCCGTACCAAGACAAACAAAAGCCAAGAAGAAAAAGTGGATAGTGCTTTAGGGATAACATTTTTCCATTTATACACATATTTACACCTTCAATATCACATGTTTATGATTATTATTAATAATATATCTGTGCCCATGTAAGTCAAAGGTAGAACTGCCATTACTTCAGTGGTGCAGGATTAGGCTGGATTCACAAATTACTTAGGCATTGCAATGCTCAGCTGCCTAGTGGAATTCTCAACCCTGATTTGGGTGTCCAGGCTTCCTCTGCATTGTGTGGGGAGAATAAGGCCTAGGAACAGGATTCCCAGAAGCCAGTAAGATGTGCAGTGAACCTCAACTAGTTAGGAGTCAACTGCACAGAAAAGGGCAGGGCTTAGGCTCATCCTCAAAGGTATTAGGCATATACTGACAGGCCAGAGGAAGGTGCTTCCGTCACATCCTGATTCTCAGTTGTGACCCTTCTCCTTGAGTTAGTTGCCTAACCCAGGTCAGCCTTTTTCTCTCAAAAATAAGAGAGAAAACCCCAGAACAATTAATAGCCCAGTGGTTAGGACACTCACTTGAGATGTAGAGACCCAGATTCAAATCCTTGTGCTGCTTGATTTGGAACAGAGACTTAAACCCTATTTTCGTAGATACCAGATGCCCTAACCACCAGGTTACTTGAGAGAGAAAATTGCAGCAGAACCCTTATTCTACAACTTCGCCATTAAATTGTGGCTCACACTAATGAATTGCAATTTGCACATTGCTATGTACTGAAGCATTTTGAATTGAACTTCACTGTAAATAATTTTTCAACATCCACGTTCACTGTAAAGATGTTCCACTGTATGTTTATAAATGCACTCTAATACGGTGAAGACATAAGGAGTGAGACAAAAGGAATGGTGCATTAAATGGAATAATTGCTTTATTTTGTCAGTCATTTAAGTGACTTTTGGAATATATATCTAGCAATTTGCTTTAAATGAAGATGCCCCAGAATAGAAATCAACATAGCAATAACTCTACATGAAGGAAATCTATGGATAAGAATACTGCAGAACTCATTCTCTTTCCATCTTTCTGTCTTGTCAATCTGTAAGAGTGATGAAGGATTTAAATGTTATCTTCGGATTTTGATAGTGGTTTCCTGATAACTGGATTCTAGTGCTTGGCCACTTCAGCATTTTTTTAGCCTGGAATATAAATGTGCTTAATTAGCAGAAGACTCTTTTTAAAAACACATTAGTGTTGTGGAAGTCAATAGCATTCTGTGTTTTTTACTACCGTGAAGGGAAAAAACAATAAGTGAGTGCTAATGGGATATAAAGGTAAATCAGAGTTATTGTTACCCTATTTGGCTCTTTTTATTTATGTAATAGGACTGAAGAAAAAAAAATAAACATTTGACTTTGGAAAAAGTGAGTATGCTAATCTAGTTTCTTTCCTTAGAATATAACCTTGAGAAACAATCATACACATAGATGTTTGTTTATCTGAGCCTTGTACATTTTGTTTTTTTTTTACATTGTGGGAAGATGACATGCAGCTGTGATGAAGAAACAAATCAGGCTATGATAATGAAACCATTTTTGTTGTTCAGGTATTATTTTACCTAATTCCCCTCTGCCCCTTTTTTAAAAGGGATTAATTCCTTAGGAAGGGGGAAGAGGTCCAGATAAACACATCAAACCTTAATTTTTTAACAAAGTAAAACTTCCTTACAAAAATAAACAAAAAAGGAGATAAGAATGGTGAGCTATTAATTAGCTTGGTTGTTAATTCATAGCTAAACAGTAAACTGAGTCTCAACAGTAAGCTCATATCTAAGATTTTGGCCTAGTCTTTATATTGTGAGATTCACTCTCATACAGTGCCAGGGCAAAATCAAAGTATGTATGAGGACAACTTCATAGAGCATTATGGATTCAACAGTCTGTGGAAACGGGCAAATAAAGAGATGCTTATCACAACAGTCACCTCAGAAAAGAGAAGTCCACTTCAAAAGTGAGCGTAATGGGCAGAAAGCAAGAGATATATTGTGTACCAAGAAGTACATAGTCAGTATTTGTGGTCAGATGAGTTATTAACTGATAATAAAAATACTGCTCATGGTTGATAGACATGGAACGCTTGTACCACCCACAAAAGGAACAATCCTTATGAGCCTAAATCAACTCTCTGGGCTTCAGTGCTATCAGTAGAACTGAACAACACCAACCACATCCAAAGAATTGTTGTTTGTGTATTAAGGAGAAGAGATTTTCATGGTCTCTAATTACCATTGACTTTGGAGCCAAACAGCCCTTTGATTTTTTTTTTTTATACTAGAAGTATTAGTCTCTAATTTTAAGGTATGTAAGAAAACATCAGATTCCTTGTTCTGCCTAATAAAAACAAGATGAAAGTTGTAAAACTGTCTGGAAACCTAGATGGGATAGGGAGTGGGTGCATCCCTTTTTGACTGTAGAGAGGGACACAGCTGGATGGAATAACCTGTCATTTGATGGGAGGTTGTGGAGTATTAAACTGCATTAGGGAACTTGGTTGTCTAGAATCTAAAAACTTCTGGAAGGTAAGCAGAACATGGTTCTGTATAAAGCTGTCTAGATTGTATCTTATTTTTTCAGTTTTCACAGTGTTTGTTTCTGATTTGAATTGTTGTACATATGAAAGCTGCTGATCAATACTGCAAACAGCTGGTTAGTGTTTAAGGATTACCAAACATCCTTATATGAATCTATCTGACTTAACATGGCTAAAGCTAAAAGAGGTGACAGAAAAGTGATTTAATTGACTGAATTAATAAAATTAGATCATTCTAAAGTAAAATATAAATATTGTCAAGAGCTAAGAAGCAAGGTAAGAATGGACTCCTGCTCATTGTAAATAGTTAAGAATCTAAAGAAATTTATATTCTATTAGATCAGTGTGCCACTGAATTAGACTTTGTCAACTGAAACGGAAGAGTATGAAACTGATTAAATTTGATCATACAAATGAGACATGGGGTAAAATTTTCAAAAAAGTATAAATGAGTTAGGCTCCTAAATCCCATTTTCAAAAATGACATAGGCACTTAGAAGCCTCAGTCTCACTGACTTTAAATGAGTCTTAGGCTCCAAAGTCACGTAGGCACATTTGAAAAAAAATTACCCATTTTCAGCATCGTAATCATAATTGAAATGTAACCATAATTGTTTATGTGCCCATTCCAAGCTTTCCAACACCTATTCAATGTCAGCCTCATTCAGGAGTAGTTTCATCATCTTCTACACTCAAAAGATGACGCAAGTGATGATTATGCAATTAAAAACAACTAAACCCAAAGATTTAAACTTGATTAAAAAAAGTTTCAATCCTCTTTAATGTAACACAAAGTTACCTTTTTATAGAAATGACTGAAGCACTTTGCCCTGGATATATTCCTCATGCCTCATTTAAACCCACATGTCCACTACTGGGTATTGCAAATGAAGAACTAGAAGGAGCAAAAAGGGAATAATAATCACAATATAAAGGAATCAACATTGAAATTAATCCACAATATGAAAAATGATGGCTACAGTCACCTGTAAAAGGGAAAGTGTGTTTCAGGTTAATTCTTTTGATTGTGAGTCTGAATAGAGAAACATAGACTATTGTGTCCAAGTTGGTCTCCAAGAATGCATAAACCGTATGACAAAAAAGAAGTCTGCTATTGTCTCCAGTAATGGAAATATAGAGAGAAAGATGAGAACTTCTCAGGTGCAATCATCCTAAATTTTCTGGGGTGAAATCCTTGTCCCATTGAAGTAAATCACAAAACTCCCATTCAGTGGAGCAAGGGTTTCACCCCTGGCAAATGGATGTTCTGTACACTGTTTAAACCTCTCTGTGAAAGAAGGAATATACAACATAGTCTTCAAGCATGTTGTGGAGGTTCAGAAATTCTTCTGCAACAACTATCAGCCTCATAATTAATTGACTGAAAAAGAAGGATTGATGCCTCTGCTTGCTAATGGAATTTGGTTGATCTCTGAGGAAGATTGTATCTCTTCGTGTGCATGCAGCTACCATAAGTGTTGAAATTTGCACTGAGCATGAGAACTTTTTATCAAAACTTAGCCCTTGTTTTACACAACAAGGGACTCTACAAAACTGCATTTATAAAAGTGACCGAAGAAGGTTTCAGAAGGAGTAGACAGACAACAAGCTAATGACGCTACTGTTTCAATGGAATATTTGGATTGGTCTGTTTCACTACAAAGAGGTGGAACCACACAAGGACCAAACCGAGAAATGATGCAGACACGCAGTGGCACTTTTCCATTAGACAGCCTATAACCATACATAAAGGTTGTAGGTTGAGCTGAGGATGGGAAAAAGACCTGCACTCCTGTCCAGCCAGATGAAAAAGAGTCTACTCTCAGTCATTTTTTTTTAATGAATATGTACCTAACGGCAGATACAAAAGAAGTGTAGGTCTAATTAGAGAATAGATAGAAAACTCAGTTATTGCATTCTTATGTTCTTACTTAGAGGCTGGATTATTTATTTATTTATATCTGTGTGTGATGGTTTGTTATTGTTGTTTTTGGGTTTTTTTTATATGGAGGGGGGGGAAAAGTGAATTTCTTCATGCAACAGGCCTTGTATTTAGGCCTACTGATGTCCATGTCTTTGCAGAGCTGGTCTGCAGGGTGTGCACTTGCACTGTGGCTTTCATAGGCACATAGGCTGAGAGGTTGTTTAGTCCATCCCTCTGTGCTGACGCAGGATTAACTAAACCTAGACCATCCCTGACAGATGTTTGCCTGACCTGTTCTTGAAAACCTCAGAGGGCTGGGTCTAGAACTCCTCGTCTTATGCCCCCACATCAACACATATTCGTCTCATACAGCATATGTGATAAGTGATGCATATATGCAATGTGTGTGTATAGGGTCTGATACTTTTACTGATGTGGAATATTTAATCAAGTACATTGCTTCTTATCCCATATCTCAGGTTGTCTGAGTCACCCACACAGACAAGCTTGAGCACTGGTCCCATCAACTGGTATATGGGGGTGGTATGAAGGGTGATGACAGCCTATAAACTGTGATTCCTGGGCATGGCTGAGCACCACTTGATGCAGGACCCTGCAGAAGAAAAGGTAGTTTTAAGCCATCTTTGAATTCCCTGTATTCTGGGTCCATCCAGTGGACGTTTCAGCCCCCAGCATAGCTAAGAGCATCCTCGGGCTGCTCTGAACTGCACGTCTATGCCCCTGACCTGAAGGGACTTTGTGGCACACAACCCTAGATGATGGGCTGTGAGGGGGTTCAGCTTAGAACTATAATGGCAGCTCTGCATTTTCCAGGAAATGCCTTTAGATCAGGGCACGCTCCTGGAGTGAATCCAGGGAGTTTATGTCAACTTTGTATTCCCAGAGTGCAAAAGGGCTGTATTGCACCTGTCACATCACCACATATACTTGCATTACTGACTCTTAGTCCTTGAAACTCTTGAAATTTCCACACCCTTGCTCACATGTATGTGTATAAATAATATGATATTTGAGACTCCTTTTCTGTTTGACTGGATTTTGCCCATTATTTAGCACAGCAGGGGGACTGAGACTCCATTCTTTATGCATATAACTGCCATTAATATCAATGTGAGTTATGCAGTAATCCACAGCAAAATATGCCCATAAGTAACCGCCAAGTGGCACCTCCAGGTCAGAGTTGAAGAAATTCTTGGCCCTCTTTAAAGCACGAATTCTATCTCGAGAAGCAGAGCATTTTCACCTATTGATGGTATAGTATTATTCATTTTGTTGGAAGCTAAGACATCAGTGAAAGCATTGTGTTATGGCAATCTTACTGTGTTTACATTAAGGTCCAAACCTTAAGGACAACAGGAGGTTTCTGGGAATAAGATGAACAGGGTTTGGTTGCTGATTAAGTATTTCAGTGATGCTTTGTGGAATGACTGTCTTTGGTATTATGCCATATAACCAAGGTATTATTGCTACATGAGAATGTTATAGCCCACTATTTTACTACCCGTTTGCCCAATGGCTGCTTGCTACATATATTTGTAATCTTGCCAATTTGAAGCCAGCTCCAGCTGCTGCTAACATCAGTGGAAAAAAATCCTCCCATTAATTTCAGTGGTGGTTAGGGATGGCATCTGGCTGGTTTTTGTGCTGCCTTGCCAGTTACCGGTAAGGGCACCCCAGGAATTTTTTGCCTTCTCCCTGCTCTCCCATGCTCAGGATTAAGGGGGAGAGAGGGGAGAAATGCTTAGCAGACATTTCACATGGGCCTGGCCCTTTAAAGCTGGGACTCCCTTCCTTGCATGCTCCAGGGTTTGCGGAACTTTAGTGACTGCCAAGGTAGGAGGAAGGGGGCGGGTGAGTTTGTTGTTGTAGGGCAGCCTTCCCCATCAGCTGCTTGTGGCTTTGACAAGGGCCTGGAGCTAGACAAGGACCTGGAGTGTGGTGAGGGGTGGGGAAAATAAGGGGCACAGAGGTCTTGAGCTGCCCCCAATTCCCCACCAGTACTGCTGCCTGTGTGGGATGGGGGGGTTCACAGTATTGCTGGGAGGAGCACCTGAGAAGGGAAGAAGGGTCATGGGCATGGTGATGGGGTGGGGGCAGTAACCGGTTGTTCAGCATCTTAAAGGTGGGAACCCTAATGGGAGTTGAATTGGGCCCTTTGCTAACATACTCTGCAATGGAGAATGTTAAGGAGTCCGTGCAAAGCAGCATCACATACCAGCGGCCCTTGCTGGAGTTCCTCAGGAGCACGGGTCTCATGCCACAAGCCCCTTGCTTGTCCACTAACAACTAAGTTGAAAGTCAAGTAAAAATTTGGCCACCTGGGCTTTTAAACTGCACAGCAAAAACAAACCGTTTGTTGTAGTGTGTGACTGACAGTGCTGCCAGGTTGTTAGGCCCGGACCTGGCTGCTCAGGGTTAAACCTGTGAATTCCTCTGCAGCCCCAGCACCAACCAGCACTCCCCATTAGAAGGAGCAGAAAAGCCTGATCTTGCCTGGTGGATCCTGATTGGCTACTGCCTCTTCCCAGCCCTTCTGGAGGACTACGTCTTGTTGGATTTGCTGGTGCTAGAGCCTGAGCGGCGTTTCTAGAGAGTGCTTGGAGGTCTAAAAAACTCACTGCTCCTCTTTCCCAGGTGACACTGTTCCTTGGGATGGGGTGTCAAGCTGCTGATGCCTCCAGCAGGGGGCAGAGAAGGCCTGGTACATTCTGTCAGAGTCCCCTTAATGGGCGATGTACTTAAATGTACTAAACAGTACTGAAATATATATATTTTAAATAGCTCAATCAAAAAGTAGTATAAAGTCAGCCTACAAATAATGTTTATAGTCTCAGTTCCTCATTTGTAATTCATTTTGGCAGGTACAATACTTTCAGGTTTTATTGTATTATAAACTTAAAAAAAAACTTGAAAGAAATCATTTGAAAAGGGTTTAAAGTAAGTGATTTAGATGAGGTTGGCAGGTGGTGCAATATGGCTATTTCAGGATTAACTAAGTTCTGAAAATGCTGTCACTTCACAGTATTGGATCCATGTGTTGATTTAGTCATTGCTAAGGCAAAAGTCATCACCTTGCTGAACAAACTGTATAAGGCATTAGTTGATGATGGTATAAAGCAGAAACAGCAGACACCATTTTTTGAGCAACTTTGGAATCTTCCATGATTAAAAGGAGAATTGAATCAAAATGTCTTCTCTTCTAACTGCCATTTAATTTGAATGTTTGTCATTGGGGTAACATGATTTTCATATTTTTGTAAATATATATTAAAATATGTCTGAGGGAAAAGAGAGAAAAAGGATATAGTAGAACCTCTAAGGACAGTGGAGTTAAAAATGATGAAAGAGAATTTCAGAATGTCAGAACTCCTAATAAAACCATCTCTCACTTTCTAATGGGCAGGAAACAGAAATAGAGACACTATGGAAATGGAGCTCAGGAGAAAAAAAGAAAGTAGAAATGCACTGAAATAAAATGAATTTAGCTAAACTTGATGGTCCCAAATCATCCCTGGTTTAACTCTTCAGATTTCAGTGATCCATGGAATTACATGTGTGCTGTTACACCAAAGGTGAATCTGACCCACCATCCACAAATCTTCAGGACTAGATAGTTCCATTCTGTGATCCTGAAGGAACTGGCCAGAAGTAATTTTTGGTATATCTTGTAAATCAAAGAAGGTCTCTAAGTAGGTATCTTGTTGGTAGGTTAATAAAGTGTTGTAGTAGGCTAACACATTTCTAAACTTTACAAATAGTTAACTTGCTTAACTACTTATTTGTTGGTCTGATGTCTGTCTGAAGTGAGATATTTGAAAACATTACAAAATAATAGTTTTGTGGGCCATGAGAGGAGGTAAAAGCATTGTGTTGCAGGTGATGTCGGTTTGTGGGCCACAGTTTTGGTATACTAATCTGATCACATTTTTTTTTACAAAGGTAGCTGCAATTCAGACAGTATTGTGGTAGCTGTTTCTGGGAGGGACACATGAAGAGTCCTCTCTGCCTTGGCTTCAGTCAGTTTTGCTCACCGGAGTTCTGGAAACCCTGGGGAGACTTTATGCTGGGAGCTGTGAATTGGTCCTGTGTTATTCTTGGCTTGTAAAATCCAGCAGGGAGGTGACAGGTAGAGCTGGGCAGAAAACAGTGTTCCTGTCCTAGGCAAATTTTTGAGATTTCAAAAACTTTCCTGTTCTACAATGGGATGAAATGGAGACCTTCTGAATGTTGGGGGTTATGAAAAATAAGACACATCCCCCCAGAATATCCAATAGGCCAGTGATTAGGGCACTGTGATGGTTCTTGGGGCACCTGAAACTGTCAGTCACCATGTTACCCCCTGCCTCCAGCAGGAAGGAGTCTGTCCTGTGGTAGCTGTGTGTCAGTTCCCTAATATTACCAACCTTTCAGCCATTCAAGCAGTCTCCTTTGGGCTATGCCAGCCCAATCTTTGCCTTGCAGTTTAATAATAAGTGCACCCTGATCCCCTAGTACCTTTGAATCATTCCTCTGGGATTGCCAGTCCCTAACAGTGGCTGCTCACAGAAATATCAGATCCTTTGCACCCAGAAGTGCCATGTAACCCAGTTTTATCTTAAACCACCACTTCTGTAAACCATGCAGCACTTGTGAGCACTTATGTAAACCTACTTTTGTTTTTAATGTAAGAAAAAATAAAGATTTACCTGAAAGTGATTGGAAACAACTTGTTACAAAACAAAATCATAAAATGCGAACCTGGGTCTACACTTACCAATAGTTACCTTTCCTTTCTAATACAGTAGGGTCCCGTTCCCCCCCCCCCCCCCCCCAAAAAAAAAAAAAAAATCAGTCTATTGCAGAGCTGGTTGTTCTTACGTGAACCAGGATCCAAAAGTTCATGAGAGCCCCCCACTCCTGAAGTGCTTTCCTCAGTGAATGGATACTAACGGCCTTTTCTTACACTCTGTTAAAGTGAAACAGTCTTTTGTCTTTTTTTGTAGCCAGAGCAATCTCCTGCCTGCTATTATGATCCTTTCACCTCCAAGTGCTTTCAGTTGTTAACAATTGTCCGTAATGGTTTTCCGTTGGCTGTTCTGGGATGGGCCAGGGTAGACAACAGAACCTTGCTGGCTGACGAGCGAGGGGTGATAATTCTCTTGCTTGAATGGATCATCACCATTACCTCTGGTGACTAAGTTCTACTCCAAGTCCATGAAGCATACATTCAGTATAAATACATTATTCCTTAAATATTATCTATATCAGTGGTGGGCAACCTGTGGCCCGTCAGGGTAATCCACTGGCAGGCTGCGAGACAGTTTGTTTACATTGACCATCCGCAGGCATGGCGACCCGCAGCTTCCAGTGGCCATGGTTCACCATTCCTGGCGAATGGGAGCTGCGGGAAGCGGCGGCTAGCATATCCTTGCGGCCTGCTCTGCTTCCTGCAGCTCCCATTGTCCGGGAACGGCGAACCGTGGCCACTGGGAGCTGCAGGTGGCCGTGCCTGTGGATGGTCAATCTCAGATGGGTGCTGTAACCATCAATGATTAACTGTTCTGAAGTGGGTCTCTCTGTCTTGTCTGTTGGAGCTGTTTCACTTGGTATAAATCATTAAATATTCATTGGATCAGCAAAGTGAACTGGGTCACACTCCCTGATACAAAGGGTGAGGGTTGTAATAAGAGTGGGATAGAACAGTAAGGGCTGGGAGAGAAAAGCCCAGAGCTGCTGGATTGAGTGTCCCTGGGTTAGAACCCGGTGTAGAAGGCAGGCCCAGGTTCTCCTACAAACCAGTGCAGGAATGGGATGCTAGAGACAGGCCATTTGGGGACTGCTGGAAGCAGCCTGGAAGGGTGGAGAACTTTAATGTGACTTGGGTGGAGGGCTAAGCTATGAAAAGGAAAACGCTTCAGCTGCGGGAGCATGACAGGCCCCAGAGTGAGAGGACAGGCTGAATAACTGTAGGAGTGTCACACCAGGTGGTGAGGTAATTCCCCAGATGTGCCATGAGGAGGTGCCACTGAGCAGTGAGTAGAGCAGATCCTGTGACACCAGCACTTTGCCATACAAATCTTCAATTTCGATGAACTGACATTTCCCCACAAAACAACTGTTTTGTTGGAAGATTCCTGACCAGTTCTAAAGATAGGTTCATTCTGGGAAAAATACTGTTAGTGGTAGTGTCTCTTAAAGAGACTCTTGTGGGGTATGTGTCCTAGAAACCAATCATCACTGTGTTTTACATTTTACTGGCTTGAAAACGCTCTGACGAGACAATTATAGCAATAGCTGGAGTTGTCAGATTTGCTTTGCAGATTGCACCTGTTATTGTCAATCAATTCCCTTGGGGACAATGGAAGAGGATCAGTTTCTTATGCTGTTTCTATTAGATCTGTCATCTGTATATCTCCTTTTCACTGGATCTAGAGGAGGTGGTCAATTGTCAAGATTGGGCCTTGAATGAAAGTTAGCTATCTGGTTGAACCTCACACTGCATAAGATGCAGATAATGTTGGTGGGCTGACAGAATAAATGAGAGGAAGTGACGGAAGAGATTTCTCCGTTTGTTGTTGTTTTTTATTTTGTAGTGCTCCAAAATGTTCATGGTGCTTCGCTGAATATGTAGAAATCTGCCATCCAGGCCCAGAATAACTCCCAGTCTTCAGCCTGTCTTGTGGGAGGATTGCCTGCCTTTTGCTCAAGTTCAGTACACAGGGTTTCATCTTTTTAACCACATTTGGCAAAAAAAGTTTTGAATTTTGTTTTTGGATCTGGATCTCAACACAGTTATCTGTTCTTACCTGAGTGCACTTTATTTTGAGTAATCTTGGAAAACCACTTCAAAATTTCTGATAATGCAAAACATGGCTTTTAGCTTGCTTACAGTAAACACAATAATCTGTATACTTCACTGGCTTCCAATTCAGTTCTGGTGCAATTCAAAGAGTAGGTGCTGGAACTAGCAATGTGGGGTTGTGGCTTAAGTGGTTTTCATTGTATACAGCGTTTACAGTTTGGTTCAATAGCTCTCAGTACCCTCACTATAAAAATTGTTCGAGCATCGTTGATTCAAAGTGTTGGGTTTTAATTTGTAAAGCCCGTTTTGGTTTGTTTATAAGAGAGACTACTGTCACCTTTTTTTTTTTTTTAAACCTACGTCTTAGACCAATTAGTGCTGAAGCCTTACCTTTTTAAGACAAAAAGAAAAGGAGTACTTGTGGCACCTTAGAGACTAACACATTTATTTGAGCATACGCTTTCGTGAGCTACAGCTCACTTCATCGGATGCATGCAGTGGCAGGATTTCTTAATGGAGAGCTTGAGACTCGCTCTTCTGGTTTGGTCCTATAGATCCCAAGTTATTTGACTTGAGGGCTTCAAAACATATCTGCATAAGCAGGCTTTTACTGATGGAATTGTTTGAGGGGCTGGGTTATTTATGACTGGGGTGTAATTTTGTTTGTATTAGTTAATACTGCTTTGCTGATGTTTTGGGTTGATGTTTTTATTGCTATTTATTACAAATAAGGGTGCCTAGAGGTTGATTGACAGGTACATTATAAAAATGGAAGGAATAAATGTATCTTGATTTAAGCAAGGCATATGACACAGTATTACACTGAAAACTCAGTGACTGGAAAAATATTGTACAGATAACATTGCAATGCTGTGGATAAAAAAATGGATTTAGGGAAAGAAAATAGAAAGGTATCACATCACATAATGAGGAAGTTGTAAATGAAGTACCTAATGGTTTGGTACTAGAACCAGGCTTCTTTAGCATACACATAATGACTGGAATTGTCAAAGGCGCAAAAGTGATTTAGACACTCAGCTACCATTGGAACTGATTTACAGCCAATTATCTTAAGCCAAATTTTGACCAAACCGTAAATGACAATAATGCTTTTACATCTAGTTTTTATTCATAGATTAGAAGAGGGGAAAAAACAAGCTTTCCTGCTCTTTCAATTCCCAGTTGGTTTCTTAACTCTTAATGAATGAACTAATCATTGAACTAAGCTAGTTGAATAAACTCAAATGAAGAAAGTACTCTCTCTGCAGCAGCAGATGAAGCTACTGTTGTGAAAAGCTGGTTTAGTATTTCAGCAAACTCTGGTTCCAGGTGCTCAGTCAGTAAGATCGACTGGTTCAGTGGTTTGACTTTCTTTAAAACGTAGGCAGCAAAAATACTGCTTAATATTATTATATTTAATTTAATTTAAATGATTTTAATGGATTACAGTGAGTTTAGCCTTTAACATAGGTTGTTATAATTTCAAATTTGATCTTAAATAGGTTTGTTTTTAAAAATAAAAATATATTTCATTTAAATTTAAGAAATCTGATTGTTTTGATTTTTAAAAAAATCATAGTTTTTGGATTTTTTAAAAAATTGAACCTATTACAGGGGATTCTCTTCCAAGACCAGAGAATAGAGCTCAGATTAATTTCTGTTGCCTGGGCTCATGAGAAAAAATTAGGGAGCTCCTGCATGAATTGGTCACTGGCAGGAGGAGACTGTTGTGGCCATGTCTGAAATAGGATCAACTTGTTGACTGGTAATTGGGAATATAGAGACTGTCTCCTCCCTATGGCTATTTTCTTCTATTTTCCATGTACTTTTTAGGAAATGATGCTATTGGTAACGGTCCTGTAATGCTTGGTGGCCCACAATGCTGCACACACTAAATGGTCATAGGTATATTTCAGATTGAAAATAACTCTCATCATGGGTTTATTTTAGTTTGTCCTTTGATTCTCTAACTTTGGCTTTAGCAATATTTTCACTTGGCAGAGGGGGATCAACACAACAAACTCGGCTGTGTTGCCATTTTGGGACATCTTTGCTTAGCATCTCAGCAGGCTCCTGTATGTAGTCAGTATTTGCTGATCAACAAGTTCAGACTGTATCTTTGTGTTTCTGCTTTCTAGGAGTAAATAACAGCTCTTTCCCTCTAAATATACAGTAACATTACAAAAGTATTTCAACAAGATCTCAGAGTTCTGCATTTTGTTCCTTGTTCCTTACTCACTGAATTGGATTACTGGGCAATGACAGACTCAGCACTTCTTTGGGACCCCATCAAGTTCCCCAAGAAAGGTTTATGGCAGTGATTTTCAAAGGAGCCTGAGGGAGTTGAAGTCAATGACAGATTAACTGAATGAGCATTTCCTCAAATTCCAGGATGGAATCCTAATCACTGGACCCCCTTTCCTTTCCAGTTTCAAAGGAAATTTAATTTCTGTGGGACTTGGATGCCTAACTCTCTTGAAAATTCCAGCCTAAAAAACTACTTTATACTGCGTTGTAAGACTGCACCTGGAATGCTCTGCACATTCACATTGTTCTTGTTGATGCTTATTCCAGACATAGAGCTCAGTCTTGCATGGAAGTGGGCAATTCCTAGAGGAGTGGAGGATAATAATGTCAATATAGTTAGTCTCCTCCTTCAGTGAATCACTTCTGTGGCTTTTCTCACTGGACAGAGAAGGGGGTGCACTGGATTCCTATTACCTATGTCAGTCAGGGTTTTTTTTATTTTTGCCATCAGCTGGGAACATTTCCCAATTACTCCCCTCATTGTGCTCTCTCAGATGGTTATTTTATAAGACAAATCTTAAAAGAGAATAGCCCTGATGAGCCAGTCTTAACAGGTCTCAGCAAAAGCCATTTCACATGACTGGTGGTAAGGAATGGGACATGGAAGCACTCATGTAGCTAAGGTAGCTTTTTTTTAACAGCCCTACATTTGCTACTGTAGGTAACATGTGCATAGGTTGAGCTGTTTAAACCACAGGGAAATCACACATTTCAATTTCCCTTGGAATATCTTCATTATTAGAAAGTATTACCAGAATAATTTGTTGTCAGAGTAGCAAACCTTATTCAGGTTTTTTAATTAATCTCTTGAGAGATTCAACAGACTTAAAGGTAAAAAAATATTCTGCTGGGGGTAACCATTAAAAGAGAAAACAAATGCAAATTATCCTCAAAAAAGCCTTGCAGGTTGCTATGAACCAAGGAAACCAAGGCTTTCCTTTATGATCTATAATGTGGCATTCTGTAATGAAATATAAAGTAAGGTTAAAAGTAACAGTCTTTTTGTAAGAAGAGATTTAGGCTCTCTATTTCTTCTTGGACTGTTTGTACTGGGAAGATAGCGTTGATTTGAATTTGAGCTACAGGAGGCTGAAAATAGTATTTCCTAGACCACGAAAAGCAATGGGGGGGGGGAAAGGGAATCCTTTCTGCAAAGTTGATCAATATGGAAGAACTTACGCTGAAAATCAGATTTTGTAAATTAAATGAATTAATGAATTTAAAATCAAATAAAAATGCATTAATAAAAGCTCTGTGAGTGAAATAAATAAATTCTGAGAAAACAGCTCAATCCCTTGTGAATTAATCTTTTTGGTAAATCAAAAAGTGACAAGAAAGGACTGCTAAAAATTTTGTTTTTCCACAGAGCACTTCAGACAGCTGATTAGTCACTCAGGCTTGAATGAACCAACAGCATGCTAGTCAAAACTCATAATTAGTGGACTTTGTGATGAAGCTGTTTGTTTAATCCTTATTTTTCTGGCCAAAATGTTGGAGGCTCCATAAAGGAAGAGGCTTGCAATGCACTGTTGCGAGATAAGATGCTAGTAAATGTATTGTCTCTGAATTAACATGCCATCAAAAGTGTCTTGCTTCAAGCTTTTCTAAAATAAAACTAGTCTTCTAAGAACCCAGTAAGCGTTTTTTGTTGTTTTGTTTTTTCAGTCTCCTGCAACAAATACTTAGAATTTGCCATAGAAAAGTCTATTTGTTTGTAGCTCCCAGTGAATATTGGCATTAGCTATGTTTTGCTGGTGTAGCTATTTAATGGAGTGCAAATATACTGTTAGCTTTGACAACAACAAAATGTGAACTGTGTTCAACTGCATCTGGGTTTAAACACAGCAACAGTAGTTTCGCATTCATTCAGCTTTCCAAGAGGCCACACCCCTTGTGAAGAATATGAACAACAGACTGCTTTATTCAGAGTGCCTCATCATTAAGAATAGTGTGTCAGCTGACAGTGCAGTTCACTGTATGATGTTACCGGTTCAATAGATGTCTGTGAATTGGGTCTTTTGGAAATATTTTTGGCCTCAAAATGAAAGTACTGCCTTGTCCTAAGGATTTAGAAAAGTTATTATGGTATTGGTATTTACATAGTTTTTTTTAATGTTTTTTGAAGATTTCTTGCAGCTGATGTTATGATGTTTGGTGCATTTTGTTGTTGTTTAAATGAAAGCGTGTATATGTGCACCTGTGCATGCACATTTAATGGTATTGAAAGTGATACAGCTCTATCCTTGGCTTGAGTCAGGCATTGTGCCTGAAGGCTTAGTACAAGCTTACAAGCTTCTTCACACAGTATGGCCAATAAATCTCAATTCTGACCTGTAGAACCCCTGATAATTCCAATGCTGGGCTTCTCTTGAGAAGACTGCCTATCCTGGCAACTGTAGGGTAGTATAGTGATGTGCATAAATGAAGACCAGAATAAGGCCATCAAACTCACTCTCACTTGTGATTGGAGTATCAAAAAATGTAAAGGAATATATCCATTAATTTAGAATCCTTTTGTGATCTAGAATGTTACCAAGTAAGCAGAAAAAGAGAACTCCAGAATTGTGCACCTCTATGTGGAATAAAAGGTTCTTGTGTCATTATACAGTATCAGTGTCTTTCTGTATCTCTTGAACATCATCAGTCCTTTAGTTGTTCAGGTTCAGGTATTTAAAAATATCAGTCTTTATATGGATTAATGTCCAGACTCTGATTTTCCTTGGTTGCTGAGTCAACCCTTACTAATGGTCATTTCCTGCTGCTGTCCTTTTCTGTGCATCTGTCTATCTCATACAACCTCTGCTTTTCCTCAGATCTGGCAAAACAAAAAACAAAAACATTTCTTGTTAACCATTCAATAGGCACCAAAAGTAGCTCCAAACATTGAGACTACTTACTGTGGCAAGGGTTTGCGAGTTTTTAAGAAGAAAGCCAGAAAATTCACAGATAGTTTGGTTGCCAAAGCCAACAGCTTGTAAATAGCTGCATGTCCTCATTAACTAAAGACCCTACTGCTTGGAGAATATGATGAATCTCTAATATAAATGTTGTTTGTTGGCTTGTTCCCTTTCTCTTACACCAGTGGTTCTTAACTGTGGTCCACCGCTTGTTCAGGGAAAGCCCCTGGCATGCCGGGTCGGTTTGTTTACTTGCCGCATCTGCAGGTTTGGCCAATCGCGGCTCCCACTAGCCGCAGTTTGCCGCTCCAGGCTAATGGGGGCTGCGAGAAGGGCAGCCAGCACATCCCTTGGCCCGCGCCGCTTCCCGCAGCCCCCATTGGCCTAGTGTGGCAAACCGTGGCCAGTGGGAGCCGCGATCAGCCAAACCTGAGGACGCGACAGGTAAACAAACCGGCCCGGTGCGCCAGGGGCTTTCCCTGAACAAGCGGTGGACCACAGTTGAGAACCACTGTCTTACACAGATGCCTACGGAAAAGTAAGATTTAAAAGTTGGGCAGCCTTTGGTGGGGCTCTGTTGTAATTCTGTCTTTCATTTTAAAGTGCAGATTGCTGTCACTTCATGATAAAAGGTCTAACAATAGTTTATTCAAAGGAGGAAAAGCTGCCATAGTCTTTTGAAGAGCTGTTAAAACTTTGAAAGAAATCTTACTTTAAAATTCTTGATTTCTTCCAAGATGAAATGAAGTGTTAAGAGAACTGAATATATTTACATCATGCAATGAAAATAGTTGTTTTGCAGGACAGGTAAGATTTTGCTTATTAGGCCATGATGCTCAGCTGATGTAAGTTAGCATATGTCCATTGAGTTCAGTGTCACTATACCTCTTTATACCATCTGAGGATCTGGCCTGTTATATGTAATCTAGCTCACTATTTTGAATTAATGTCTCTGTTTGGTACAAGTTTATAAAGCTTGTGCTTAGTTTACTTAATGAAAACAAAATATTTTCTGTGTTCATTTGAAAGGTGTTTGCCTTACTGCTGAGAATGTCTGACACATTAGGTTTTTAATAGTTTGCTGAAGTGGGGTGACAAGCTTTTTTTTATGTAGTAAAACCATCTCCAAAGGTCATGTTGTTTTTCACCATAAAATTATCAGCTTGCAATTTCACACTGATTCAAGAAAAGTTGATTGATTGAATTGAAATGGTGTACAGAGAAATGGATGAGTGGGCGAGTGAGAATCCTGAACACTGGTAGTTTTTGAGCAGCTGTTTTCAACCTGTGGTCCACAGACCATAGGGGGTGCACTCACTATGTGTAAGGCAGTGGTGGGCAACATGCAGCCCATGAGCCGCATGTGGCCCGTCAGGGTAATCCACTGGTGGGTCACGAGATAGTTTGTTTACATTGACCATCTGCAGGCACGGCTGCCCGCAGCTCCCAATGGCTGCGGTTTGCCGTTCCCGGCCAATCGGGGCTGCGGGAAGCAGTGCGGGTCACAGAAATGTGCTGGCTACCACTTCCCGCAGCTCCCATTGGCTGGGAATGGCAAACCGTGGCCACTGGAAGCTGCGGATGGCCGTGCCTGCGGACGGTCAATGTAAACAAACTGTCTCATGGCCCGCCAGTGGATTACCCTGATGGGCCACATGCGGCCCATGGGCTGCATGTTGCCCACTACTGCCTTACACATAGTGAGTGCACCCCCTATGGTCCGTGAAAGGTTGTCGTTACCATAGAACAGTGGTTTTCAGCCTGTGGTCCGCTGATCCCTGGGAATCCACAGACTATGTTTAAGATTTCCAAAGGGGTCCACACCTCCATTCAACATTTTTTAGCGGTTGAAGAGCTCAAGTGACAAGGGAAAAAAATGGAAGGAGGAGATAAAACAGACAGAACCAAGGCAGAGCATTGAGGCCTCTGGGGGCAAAGAAACTAAAGCCTCTCAGGGAAACAGTGCTCATGAGGCAAAGTGCTGAAAACAAACTGAAGAGTTGGGGGAACTGTGGAAGGAGTCAACCTTCAATTCTGTGGTGCTACATCTTTGGAGAAGAAGATGTTGTACTGAGAGCTTCCTCCACCTGAGATGTAGCTAGCCTACTGTAGAATGAGTGCACACTTGTGCCAACACTGAAGAATCTGTTTATAGCCCTGCCAGAACTATTAACCTTACTGATATTTCTGCAAAGGGTAAGTTAGCAGTAGTTTCTCTAACCCAGGAGCTGAACAAAGGCAAACCTCAAGGCCAGAATGAAAAGACTGGTGTTTGGGTTAGCCCAACTGGTCTGCAGGCTTCACCTAAAAGATCTTTATGAATAAAACTGCTGTACCTCAGATTATTCAGACAAAAAGAATCTGTGAGAAAGTTCTCCTAGTGCAGTGCTCAGGTGTTGGGCTTTGATGAGTAACTGTACCACCTGAGGAGACAGAACTTCTTATTTTCTTGTTTCTAAATTTTAACAAGTCTCTGAGTCTGATCCTCAGCTGGTGTAAGTTGGCATAGATCTGTTGACTTCACTAACTCTTTCTTTATCAGCTAGAGCAGTGGTTTGTTTACCTGCCACGTCCACAGGTTCGGCCGATCACGGCTCCCACTGGCCGCAGTTCGCTGCTCCAGGCCAATGGGAGCTGCTGGAAGTGGTGGCCAGTATGTCCCTTGGCCCACGCGACTTCCAGCAGCTTCCATTGGCCTGGAACAGCGAATTGCGGCCACTGGGACCGGGATTGGCCGAACCTGCGGACGCGGCAGGTAAACAAACCGGCCGTCCCGCCAGAGGCTTTCCCTGAACAAGCGGCAGAACAAGTTTGGGAACCACTGAGCTAGAGTAAAGAAACAGTGTGTATGTGTGATTGTTCTGAAGGCATCTTCTCTACAGTCAATATTACCATCCATTCACCACACGCCTAAAAAGGGTAGGTGAGACTTCCTGTCCCCTGGATATTGTTAAACCTAAAATGATTTTGCTTATTGTGTCTGCACCTTCCCAACCTTTCACAGCAGCTCATATCCAAAGATTTCTTGCCCTAGAATTGTTTTTTAGTATTTAAACCTTTCATTGCCACACTAAATTCTCAGTTATTGCCTAAAAGAGGGATTTCAAACTCTGTTTCGAACTTCAGCACATTTAATTCTTTATGCACAGTTTGTAAACTATTTTGAAGATGTTGAATAGATCACATTTTTCAGGGGTCTTGGACTGAGGGTGTCTGCTTTACCCCCATGCTATAATACAGTTTGAATGTTGTTTTTCGAGGCAGTTTCAGTGAATGTTCTCCTTGGAAGCCCTATTCTACATACTTCTTTGCCATAATGCACTGGTCAGAGGGCTTCTTGACTAATTAACCATTCAGTGACAGTGCAACAGTGAGAGAAATAAATATTACAGGAATCAGTGATGCTCAGGAAACAAATTCTGTCCTCATTACACCCAGTGAATCCCACTGATTTTAGGTAGTCTCTGTTTGGTAATATGGTAGTCTCAGTATGGTTGTTTGGGTCAACAAGACCCAGCCTTCTGAGCACAGTAGCAAAGCAGTAGTGGAGATATGTAGCTTCTCTCCAATATTCAGATTTTTCAGTACACTCCTTAATGCTTTTTTTTCTGGATTAATAGGGTTGAGAAATTATAAGATAAGGGGTGGTTGTTACTGGTGTGGAAATTGCTGAAGGCTAATGAAGTGTATGTTCTAGGAGAATAGAGGACACTGGCCTTTTGGCTTGTTTTCAGCTTTGACATTTGAGACCACTAGAAAGGTGGAGACTGACCTAAATTCACTGAGACTCAACTCAACCTGAATTAAACTGGTCTTACTCACACAGCAATGGATGGAGAACCAGACTGATGACAATTTATGTGTGAAATTGTGTCAATGTGAAGTAATGCATATTTGTCATGGTTCAGTGTACCATGAAAGAAAATACACCATATGCTATATACATATTCCTGGCCTGCCAAATTGGTGAAATTTCCATTTTAACTCGGTATATGTAGTTAGAATAGGTTTTGATCTTTTGCTGAGTGCACAGGCTGTAGGCTATAGGAGGCTGACCTGGGACTACCAATGACATTTCTCAGATAACTCTGCAGAAGCGAGATTTTCAGTATGATGTCAAAGGAGAAATTCTGTGCTCTCCTTTACCTTGTACTACCTTTAATTTTTATTTTAGTTTTATAACAGATTATGGAACAAAACTTCCTTGACTAGGGAAGATTGAAGTGGGTTGCATTTGTCACACAGTAACCATAGTAATACAGTTTTTATTAGCGCAGCTTTAAAAACACCCAGTTATTGATACTTTCTGGTGTGATATAAATACCTGTAAACATTCTTACCACCACTTAAGAGCAATGTCATCTTGCTTGCATCTCTGTCAGACAGACATATTCAGATAGAAAATCATATACTTACACATCATATGATATTCACTGCATATTTGTGTGTGTGTAGTATAGATCCTAAAAGAGAGAGACGACATCGATTTTGGTACATGTGATCGTACAGAGATTTTAATATAAAATGCAGAAAATGTATTATGATTAATGTATGCATGACTTAAATCTTTTATGACATGGCTCTCCAGAAGTGAGGAGAGGTGAATAGAGCTGGCTGCTTAAATCTTCAGAGGCCTAATTTTGACCTTATATGGATGCAAAAAGCCTGAAAAGGGGAATACCATTGTTGTGCCGGACAGTGAGAGAATGGCCTTGGAGCAGTGACAACCCCTATAATCCTTATGTGCCTTGGAGCATTGCTGTGCAACACCACAGAGTGGTGGTGGAGGCAGGTGGGATTGCTGTGTTTGGAATGTGTGTTGATATGTATATGGTTCCAAACCATAGGGGCAAAACTATAAATTAAAGTAGCATAGGGTTTAATCATGGCTTTGGCACAAGTCTAGAGTAAGGGTCAGCATGTTGCTTTGCTGCCCCAGGAGCAGCCTGAGAAGGGAGATTTTGACTTGGAGGCATAATCTTAATCTGGAAAGGTAATAAACTACATGAAGTCTATATTTGATGCAGTATATAATCTCCAGTGTGTTGGTGCATTGGTGGGGGAGGAGCACTAATCCCTGCCCCAATCTGTCTGGTCCCATTCACTTGCTACAACAGGGAATGTGCCTGCTCTGAGGAGCTTGCTCCCATGCCTTGCGGGTAGCTGATGATGAGGGTAGTTGGCCCAGCAGCATCAGGAGGTGCTTTGCATCTCTTAATGTCTCTGTACTGTCATATTTGACTCATTGTCATTAAAAATCGATGAATACACATTTATTTTTTAAACTGGTCCTGGAGTATTGTGCAGATGTGTAAAGTATTTAAAAATACTTAAACTATGAATCTGTGGGGTAGCCACCAGCTGCAGACCACTTATAACTGAAATACATAAAACCATTTAACACATTAGAATATTGTGTACAACAGAATTTGTAATAATCCCTTATGAAAATTGCAATTTCTTTTAATCATTTATTAGCTATTTATAAAGTATTTGCATATACCTATGCACGCACATTCTTGCTCAACCTAATGGGAAGTAAAATGATTACATAGGTGTTACCAAAGTATAATTACTAATTATAATATTATCATTGTACTCTACTATGTTATTAGTGTTACCAGTCTGGCTGCAGATGGAGAGCTCTCAAACCCTCTAAAAATAAGTGTAATAAGAAGTAAATGGGTTTTTGACCATGTAGGAAGTGGGGGAGCGGACTGCACAAAAGTTTACACATGTACACATATTTTGACAATAAGTCATTCAATATCAATTTCTTGGAATTATATTCACCAGTATATTAACAGCAGCAGCAGAGCTTTGGTACAGGGTATTGAAGTCATAGTGGAGACATCCTATAAGATTGTCAAACTAAAAATTTCAGAATAAAGCTACACTTGACGAGAGATGAAAAAAAAAAGGAACAAATCCAAAACTAAATAGGAAATGCATTCATTCTACATCAGTGGGTCCTAATCACTTACATATGTACCAGAATTGCTACAGTTCTTTAGGCTTTTGCGAGTGGCACTCTAGGTCCTAGGTAGTGAGTCTCTTTGCTGGGCTCTGGTGTACCACTGCCTATTTCCCATTCACTGGTGCATGAAATAATCCTCTGCTCCATACCCCACTCTGGTTTTACTGGTGGATTAACAAGCATTTCAGTTATATATTATGTGCTATGTACTTTGTATAATTCTGGTTAATGTGAGTGATTTCGCTTTCAGACCTATTTTCAATTGCCCCCCTCCCCCCCTTTTTTTTTTTTTTTGGTATAATATATGGCTGCATTTTTAGTAAGCAAATCGAAATCTCTTGAGATTCTTGAGCAAAAATCTAAAATCAAAGTTGGTGGTAGCAGAGTCTAGGTTATTGAATCCCGGCAGAGTTCTTCATAAATGCGTAATTCATAAAAATATATTATTTCTTTTGGAAATGTTGATGTGTAACTTTCATAAAATGAAATTACTTTAACTGAAGGTATATTACTGAATAGTAAATGCAAATTCGTAACGTTAACACAGTGTAAAGTTTGCATATCCAGTACTTGAAAGCCAGGAAATTCCAAATGTTAGGGCACCCTGGCAATGTTAACTCAGCCCTGTTGTACAGGTCTAGGGCTAGGTGTACACTACAAAGCTTTGCTGGCATGGCTTGTCAGTCATGGGTGTGAAGAGGTGTGTTCCATGACCGACAGCTATGCTTGCAAAAGCCCTAGTGTAGATGCAATTATATTGGCAAAACAGAACTATAAATTGGCATAACTTCTTTGCTTGTGGGGCCTGGAAGAAGCTATAACAGCAAATGAACTTTTATGTCATTATAGACTTCATCCACACTATGAGCACTTTGCCAGTTTAGTATACCAGGAAAGTGCTCCTAGCGTAGACCTGACCTACGTCAGAGTCTGCTCTCATTTACACCTTTTTAAGTTCATTGACCCCCTTTTGTCTTGCACTGGCTTACCTGTGTGTTTTATAATATAGAGTAATATTTTAAGGTTTATATTTACCAAGAGAGAGAAATAACAAACCCTCCCTACGTGTAACATTTCTGGGTGAACATTGCTGAATCAACCTTAACTTCCTGGGTTTCTTGACTTTTCAGTGCTTGAATTCTTAGGGCATGGCTACACTTGCAGATGTAGAGCGCTGGGAGTTAAACCAGCCTTCGGAGACCACAGCAGGGAAAACGCCGCCATGTGTTTATACTGTCAGCTGCAAGTGCACTGGCGTGGCCACACTAGCAGCTCTTGCAACGCCACAAAGAGCAGTGCATTGTGGTAGCTATCCCAGTGTGCAAGTGGCTGCAAAGTGCTTTTCAAATAGGTGGGGCGGGGGAGTGTGACATGGAATGTGTTTTGGGGGGCTGAGAGCGTGTCAGCATGCTCTCTTGTAAGTTCAGACTGCAGCAGACCCCTTTCCCCTTCCCTCCCCCCACATTCACAACAGCAGTATTCCGCACTAATGGCTTGCTTTGTCCTGGAGAAGATAAGCATGCTGGCTGTCAGAAACAGAGTTTTGAAAGGGGTATCCGCATTCCTGTAGCTGATTTCAAAATAATGAGAAGAGTGGCCACTTGACTTCAGGGGATTATGGGACGTTTCCGGAGGCCAATCACAGTGCAGTAATGCAACACCTCGTTCACACTGACACCCGGGCGTTTCAGCTGGGGCACAGCAATCTTAATGCTTCTTGTGGAGGTGGATTACCAGGAGTGCTCCAGCTGCAGAGTCCAGGCGCTCTACGTGCCTTGCCAGTGTGGACACATCAGGAATTAGGGCGCCCAGGGCTGCTTTAATGTGCTCTAACTTGCAAGTGTAGCCAAGCCCTTAGCCTCTGTGTTGAATCAGTGTATCTTTAACCATTTAATTTGTTACCTTTTGTTAGGAAATGAAAATAAAACCTAACATAATTGGTTTGTGAATCTGAAGCTGAACTGGCTTGTCAGTTATGTGTGCTGCATCTATTCCATGTGTTCACCTAAAACAGTGGTTCTCAAACTTTTGTACTGGTGACCCCTTTCACATAGCAAGCTTCTGAGTGTGACCCCCCTTTGTACATTAAAAACACTTTTAAATATATTTAACACCATTATAAATGCTGGAGGCAAAGTGGAGTTTGGGGTGGAGGCTGACAGCTTGCGACCCGCATGTAATATCCTCGAGACCCCCTGAGGGGTCCCGACCCCCAGTTTGAGAACCCCTGACCTAAAACAAAAAACACCATGGGCATCTTTCCCCTCAGTTATTCACTTTACGTTTTTCACAAGGTCCATTGGCTTGCTTTCTCTCATTGCCCATATATGCAGCCATCAAAATGTGCCTGTTCTTTGAGTAAACAAGTCCACACTTAACTAGTTGTACAGTTACTGCTGTGCATCTATGTTTAAGTATACTCCTGTGGATTTAGTGAATTCTACAGCTTGGGTTCACTGTGCAATTCTCACATATCCTACGCTTAGTTTTAAAACCAAGCAGAGGTAATAGACCTATATGAGCACCTTGTCCAAGCCAAGTTGCAAATTTCATCAATTATTTTCTGAAGTTCTGTGTTTTTTTTTAAGGTGGGGTTTAAAATATTTTACAGTGGGAAAAGTATATTATTCCCCCTCTCCCCATAACACAAAATCAGCTGAAGGGATTTTAGTGAAACTTTCCAAATAAATTCACCTTTATTCATAGACCTTTGTTCATAAAATTAGGAGCATGTGAAAACAGGGTGGAAATATTTGGGAAAGTCGTGAAACTTTTGTAACACTGGGTATGTGGATGCAGCAGCTGGGAGGTGTAATACCCAGCGTGGATAAACATACGCTAAAAATAGCAGAGTGGCCACAGCTATGAGGGCAGCAGCTCATGGCCAAGTACAGTATTCCCCGACCCCGTGGGTATGTACTCCAGTGGATAGTCTGAGCTGCCGCCCATGCCACTGCCGCCACACTGGTATTTTTAGCATGCAGAGCTAGTGCGTGTATGTCTACCTGAGCTGGGAGTTACACCTCCCAGCTACTGCGTAGAACTACCTAATAGCAGTTACTACCAGTGACCACTAGCATAATAATAGTGCAGAGTACTGCATTGACTACATGCCTCTGTCACTCAGATTCTATTCTATGAATGTTCCAAACCCATAGGCCTGTATTTTCAAAATTAGTTGGGCAAAAGGTCAAATGTGTGTGCAAATATGTCTGACTACAACTGGCAACAATGTTCTAAATACAAGAGATGGTGTGCATTTTGGTTTGAATTGGTCAGCTTTGCTCAGATGCATGTAACTGTCAATATAAGCAGTAGGCTGCATGGCAGATCGTGTAATTATTCTCGTCTCTATATATACCTAAGCACTAAGTTTGAAAATGGATGAATGAGCAATGCATATCCCATAGCACTAAACAGAGATGACATGGTCCTTGGAATTTGGATATGACATAAGGGATTCTATGTATCGTATATAAACTAAACACTTATGTAATCATTTGCTCTTTGTTTATAGAGTCATTTTATCATTCAGTGATGTGCATTCAGTCTGTAGGTTCAGGATCTACAGAAATATAGCAAAATCATATATTTCTATGAAAACTTTCCCATTCCCTGTCTCCTTGGATAATAGCAAAACTCCCATCCGTTTCAATGGGAGCAGAATTGTATTGTTATGTTATACTTGTCATATTAGTAAATTGATTACTTCAGATTGTGGGTTTTTTTCTGTAGAGTCTTAAATAATTGTTTCAGGCTAAGAAGACAAGTGGAGTGGTAATTTTAACTGTAAGAAGCAAAGCATAATTCCTTTGTGTTGTGTTCAATTAATAAATATTGACTGAACTTCAGAGTTTCAGATGCTAATGCAACTCTCTAAACCTATGGAAGTCTGTTACCTGCTGATCTCTATTTCTTGTGGCTATTGAATATGTGGAAAAAGACCTAGTTTCAGGATAGGTCACATAACTTTCCTTTTTCCATTGGCACTAAGATTCAGGGTGAGACCTCTGTTGTTAATCTAATTTATATTTGACTCCACCGCCTTTTAAGAGAATGGGACTTGTGAGATCTCTAGACTGTGGAAGAGATTATATCTCATCAATGGAAACAAAACTTATTGAAAACTTACTCTTATTTTTTTGTGGTCCGCCCTATGTGGAAAGAGCTATCTGAACTTGACACTTAGCCCTTGGTCTACAGTGGGGGTGGGGGCTTGGGGGTGTCAACCTAAGATATGGCAACTTCAGCTACGTGAATAGCATAGCTGAAGTCGACGTATCTTAGGTCGACTTACCTGGCCTTGAGGACATTGGCAAGTCGACCACTGCCACTCCCCCTGTCAACTCCGCTTCCGCCTCTTGTGAGCTGGAGTTCTGGAGTCATTGGGGAGCGCGTTTGGGGATTGATTTATCGCGTCTAGACGAGACGCGGTTAATCGATCCCTGATAGATTGACCACTACTCGCCGATCCAGCCGGTAGTGAAGACCTGCCCTTAGACAAAAACCTCTGGAAATGTGACTGATTGATGTTGACCACAAAGTCACCACCACTAGGTGGTACACAAAACATCTTATTTCTCTTCACCAGGTTAGAAGGGCTTTCCACCCAACTGGAGAGCGCTCATCCACCCTTGCACATCTGAGAACAGACAGAAATGTGTGTAGATTACATGTGCCTTTCTACTTAATAAAGCCCAAGAATGTGATTATTTACTATATATCTGTTTTACTATTTCATAAATTGATTTATTCATTTTAATAATATTATTGCTTGTATCACTTATTCCACCACAGTTGATTGGGTAACATGTCTATAATACAGATCCCTACATGGTTAAAGAACTACAGTGATTTCTGAGTGGCGTAAGGTATCTGTTGCTTAAGTAATATGGTAGAGAAGTAATGACAACAAATATATGTGTGGGTAGAATGTTTCTTTTCTATCTCTGAAGGATAATTTCCTAAATATACCTACAGACTATATAAATCTTATTTTATAAAAAATGTATGAGTACAATCAGATTCTGATTAAAGAAATGCTTTTATTACACTATTCTGAATTCCCATTATTTTAATTTTTCTCAGCCCACCATACTATTTTTTTTGAAAAATAAAA